>NC_140198.1:5694510-8222010 GCF_965226575.1 Pagrus pagrus
ATTCAAACCCTCGACCTTCCCCTCCTCCTCCTCCTCCTCCTCCTCCTCCTCCTCTCAACCATTTGACCCTGAATCATTATTGGGAAAGTGGCGTCCAGCTACTTTGCTCTGTCAACCGGAGCCGCTCTCCCTGCAAGAGTTACTCACACTTAAGCATTTGAGCACGCACACACATACACACACACACACACACGCACACACACACACACACACACACACACACACACACACACACAAACCTACTTGCACAGACACCAAAACATAACCACAGTCAGTCAGTCAGTCAGTCAGTCAGTCAGTCTTAGCGTCGGTAAGGATAAAGACACACTCACTTAGTCTTGTGAAGCTCAGTAACGCACACAAACACAGGATTGCACACTCAACGACACACCCACGGACACGCACACTCGTACACACTGGGTTGCGCACTCCACAACACACACCCACACACACCTTTTTGGAGTGATCCTTTGCCAACATGGCTTGAGAAGGACAAGAGAGGATGTGAACTGCAGCAAACCACTTTTTCGGTGGTAATGGTGTGTGTGTGTGTGTGTGTGTGTGTGTGTGTGTGTGTATTTGTGCGTGTGCGTGTTTGTGTGTGTCGTTGAGTGTGCAGGCTGAAGGTTGACAGGAATCAACACTATTTTAAAAGTGACCTTGTAAATGTTGAAAACAGAGCACAAAGTGAACAGGATGGATGGATGGATGGGTAGGAAGGTAGGTAGATAGATAGATAGATAGATAGATAGATAGATAGATAGATAGATAGATAGATAGATAGATAGATAGATAGATAGATAGATAGATAGATGGATGGATGGCAGGAAACCTTCCCAAGGTCTCATAAAAACACCTGGTTTTGTTGGCACAAACACAGCTGGCTATGGCCTGACTTCCCATCAAAAAAATATGGCACGAATATGGCTGGAAATTGTCCCAAAGTCTCCTTAAAAATGTAAATCACACTAACAAATATAGCAGTCTCTGGCTTATCGCCTGTAACTCCACCACCATCCTCAACACATTCTGATATAACAGTCAGGCAATAAACATGTAATGTAAACCCGATGTGACACGTTGTTGTTGAACGAGCGCATATTTGGACGTATCTGCTGTTGGCAGAGATGTTAACCACTAACAAACACAGCTGGAGATGGCCCCACTTCCAGTCAAAGGTATTTGTTTTTTGGTGCCATGAATATAACTAGAAATTGTCCCAGGTTCATCGTTAAAAACATCATTTTATCGCCCCTGACACAGCTGGAAATTCTCCTGAGGTGTCCTTGAAAGTTGGTGTCATGCTTAGAAACGTTGAAACGCAGACTCGAACAGTGGTCACTGGCTTGGCACCCTTGTCGCTTGTTCATCCGCCTCCATCCACTCCACACATCACGATATGAAATGGATGGATGGATGGATGGATGGATGGATGGATGGATAGACTCTTACTCGCAGGCATCACTGCTGGATAAGGTAATGATGGACAGATGATGATGATGATGATGATGATGATGATGATGTGCAGCCGCAACAGTTAGGGAGGATAGATTACACACCCAAACAATTTCTGTCTCTCTCTCATACACATAATACAAAATATATATCATACTTTAAATGCATGAATGTCATTGAAAGTGACACTAATTCACACATACACAAAAACACACACCAAGTGAAGTTACACACACTCTGCACACCCACTAAGTCAATTAAATAACGCAACAACACACACACACACACATAAGGAGTGAAGCAACCAGCCATTACAAACAACAATTAAGTCTCAGTGTGGAGGAGTGGCAGCCATTCCCCCTTTAGGAACCAGCACTTACTAGTTAAGGGATGAGAAGAGACTTTTAACTCTGAGGGAAAAGACAATTGAGACAGATATAATCATTACCTCCACAAAGCCAGGATCGCATTGTTGCAACACGGACAACATGTTGGTAATTTGCACCTTAATAGGACGGACACTCTCTGGGGGGAAATATGCTCTTCAAATAGCTTTCTTTCACAAATCTTGGCGAGTGCCTGTTGGGCCCAGAGATGCAGATGCTGGGCTTTTTCCACAGGCGGTGTTTCTCACAATGCAGCACTGCCCCCCCATGGGCGTCAGTGGAACAGGAGGGGGAGAAATGATCAGGCTGTTTCACTTAACGTATTATATTCAGAAACAAACAGGATGGGAAAACAAATGCAGAAGACGTGACTGCCAGAAACTGCTCATAATTATTGATTATTAAGGGTTTTAGAGAGTCTGATTTAAAAAATGTACACAGTGAACCTCCTGAACAGTTTTAGAAAAAGAAAAATGTGAGTAAGAAATTAATATAATGTTCCCAGATTCAAATTCACCATCTGCTTCAGTTGTTCAGGAGAATGCTGCAACTGCAAACTTCACCTGACTTTCCACAGACCGTCTCACAGACACACTAATGTCATGAAAAGGAGAAGCGGGTGAGAAAAAAGCAGCTTGAAGGATTACATGCTGGCTTTTTTTTAACATCGGGTTACGTTCTGTGGGCTTGTCAGGTCATTCATCTGTGCTGCACCGCTGACATTGTTGAGGACAGTGCGATGCAAGGACGCTGACCTCAACCTCTTTACAAGCTGCAGGAAGCCTTGAGGACGGATGACAAATGGCCAGAGCGACCCTGGAGGGTGCCCCCTCAACGTGTAACTCCGTGCCCCACAAATGGTCCGGAGAGGCAGACTTGGCAGTCCAGAAGAACTGTAAAAATGGCACATTTGCACATTTTTTTCCAGGAAAAAAACATCTTTGCCTTTCATTTTCAACTGCTTCTTACATCTTCATGCTAACACAACATCTTCAGTGACAATTCTGAGTAATCAGTTGTGACAAACACAACTTTAAGTCAAGCCAGTTTTATTTCACACAACACAAAAAAAAACAAAGCTTCTGCTGCTAGACCTGGTTGACACTTTCAGGATGAGACCTGCAACAAACTCAGCAGCAGAAGCCGATAATTAACCAACATCTCACTCCAGCTGGAGTCTAAACAGGTAGATGAGCAGACTTTGTCGTCTGTTCAAACTTTATTTGAATTATTCAGGCGTTCAGGATGAATCCATTTTGGTCGGTGCAACCTCTCGAAGTTAAGAAAACAAAAGACCGAAACATATTTAACGGGACTCCGGCTGAAGAAGGATGGCTTTCATGACAAATGACTCCGGGGACCGTATGTGACACGTGGCGGAGCAGGTGAAGAACAAGAAGATGAACTGTAGTAATGACTCCGCTGGACATCGCCTGTCCTCAGACAGCCTCTTCGATCACTGACTGGCCTCAGACCCGGACAGAAAGAAACTTAAAGTCATGCTGTTGCCCGGTTAATGGAAATACTTCACAGAGAAAAAACACCTCCAAATAAGAACGTTAGTTAAGTTTAGTTTAATTTTTTGGACAATTAAAATAAAAATACAAAAAACAGAAAGGTTGAGGAAGAGAGTCTCCACCTACATGAAGGTAAAATTTAACAGAGTTATAGAAAACACAAAATTAACATACAGAAAATAATATGAAGGTGAACTATAGAAAGAAAATACATATAGTCATCAAAGTATAGTAGATTTAAACACACTGAAATTACTAACATCACCCAGATACTGTATATCAATATCGTCACTTTGTGCTCGGAGACTTCAAATATTTGATGCAATAGTTTCGAGGAAATCACACAAGGAAGTGACGCAACTCTCATAAGTGCTCAAAGTGTGACATTAGAGGCAGGAGCTGGTTAGAATAAAAGACTGGAAGCAGAAGAAACAGCTCCTGGCTCGATAGCTCCATACTTGATGCACACATAGAAAGTCTTTTTCTTTCTTTTATCCATCTGCAATAAAGCCTACAGGCGTATTTCCCAACATCTTAAACAGCGAGTCTGCTTTACAAACTCTTTGGTGTGGAGTTTGAAAGACTCATGTATTCAAGGTACCAGGCTGCTTGGGTTGTATAACAGCTTTGGAAAAACCTACTTCTCTATGTTGAGACGGGGGAAAACTGCATCCAAAATTTAGTCTGCCCTCGATTGATTGTGATTGGCCGGCTGTGTGAAGGTGAGAAAGGACTTTTAATTTCTTTTATCGTTGATCTTTTATTGTTATTGTTGGCTGATTGCAGCGCCTCAGTGTGAATGCGTTTTACAGGAGCGACCACGTGCACTGTTGTCTGGTCAGTTATTATCTTGTGCAACCTGATGGCCGCTGGCGTTTTGACAACGAAACATGTATTCAAATCTGAAACTCGAGCAAGATCCATCTGGCCTGAGTTCGTCGACGTACTTAACGTCACAGTTTGAAGTCACAATAAACCAGAGAGCAGAATTACCTCTTCATCACTTTTTACTTCATGAAGCGTTTGTGTTGTTAAATGTGCTCTAACAACTTTATAGTTTCAATTTCCAAGTCCTTTCAGTTAATTTGTGCTTGATCGAAGTCTTTGCAGTACTTTTCTACTCCTCCTGTATCTTCTGAAGCGTGCTCTTCTGTTACATCAGGTACTGTAGCTGCTCGTGAAGTTTAGAGAGTTGACATACGACCGACAGTTTGCTGCAGGCGTCCATGTCTTCTGGAGCAGATGCACCGGAAGCCGGGAATACCAACTCTGAACTACTGACTGCTGACTTGAAGCTTTCGTACATGCATGAAGGGTCGAACAAGAGTTGCATTATGGGAAGTGGAGGAGCCAGGTCCAGGAAACACTAGCTGCTTTGATTCTGACCTTTAATGTTACTCAGTGACTTTTCCTTCATGCAAACAGAAAGATAACAAGATGTGAAGAAAGAGACATGAAAACTTGGACGTACTCGAGGACCAACGTGATCGGGCAGAAAAGGCCCCGAAAGTAAAAAAACAGCTCACTTTCCATTTTTATGTACGTGACAGCAAATGCACACTGACACATACCTGCGCTCAAGGGCAGCTCAGAGACTGTACAGGTGACAGAATATTTTTTTTCCAAACTGTTTTGCTTCACAAATTTTCATTTAGACAGGAATATGCTAAAAGCCACCTCCCCCCCTGTGTGCTCACAACCCTCAGGTGGTAGAGTTTCCGTTTTCCCACCTCCTGCTCTCGGCTCCTGCTCCTGACAAAGTCACAACTTCAAAGTCAAAACAGAGGAGAGGTGTGACACACACACACACACACACACACACACACACACACACACACACACGCACGCACGTGCATACAGGCTGCACATATTACAAGGCCCCAGCGTTCTCGTTTTTCCACATTTCCTCCTCTGCCATCCAGTGGGGCTCTTTCGCCCTTTGTGATGTATAATTGAAGCTGTGTGTAATTTTCACCGACTCGTTTCCAATCGAATCCCACTCGGAGCTGAACTTTCACTTCTCTCATCGTTCCTGAATATTCTCTCTGAAGTGGAAAAGGCCAGCTCTTTGAACATGCTGGTTAACACACCTCACCACCACCACCCCCTGCACCACCCTGACACATCCTCCTAACTTTATCACGGAGAGAGAACACAGCGTCTTTAAGAAGCGCTGCGGATGGTTTCAAAGTCAGATGGAGCAAAAGTTTACTAAACGTCGGCTGAATCACTCCGACTTCTCCGAACTTGGTCCTGTGTGGTCGGGATGTGTGAGGTGTAGTTTCATCTTTTTGATTTTATTAAAATAAATATATGTTGACAGTTTCATTACTTAAATCCCGACACAGTATGACAGTGTTTTCTGTGGATTATCTGAGAAAGAAGGATGGTGTTTCTGTCATGGTTTTCAGTTTATATGTTACCGTTTTATTTTGTAGGGTTCATCATGTCTATTTTTGATGTACGCTTCCTGTCTTTGTGTTTTTTCCCCACCTTTTTCTATTTACGTATTAGTCTCACCTGTCCCTTAGTAGTCTTCTCTCCCTGGTGTATTTAATGCTGCATTCATGTGCTCGTCGGATGGTCCCACCTCCCGAGTTCGTTCGTCCGACTCCGGCGCGCTCATGTCGGTCACATCAACTCGGAATCTGGCAGCAACATGGACGATGTTTTGCGATTTCATCATTTATGTCATTCTCGTACACAAAATGCAAGTTGTAGTCCCTTTATGCTGCACAAGAAAAACTATTTTTATCATGAAGTGTGGAGTCAAGCTGCTCTGTAGTCTGGCGGTACGGCAGCAGATACTTCTGTGTCTTCTGGCAGACGGCAGCAGGGTGAACAGACTGCGGCTGAGGTGGGTGTTGTCTTCTATTTAGGCTTTGTGCACAAATATCTTCTGTTCATGGACGTCACTGATGCTCAGTAGATGGGTACTGATGATGTTCTGGGCAGTTTTAAGTTTCAAATCTCCCCGTTGTGGGATTAAAAAAGGATTTAATCCGAACCATGCCAGTCCGGATGGTTTCTATTGCTCCTCTGTTAGAGTTTTATGGGTTTATCCTTATTTAATTTAGTCATTCCTGGTGTTTACAATCTGCTAATGATGACAGTTAAGTCCAATATGTAGCCCATCATTATAAGAAACAGCCTCACATGTGGCTCACAGACTGCACACATCCCTCTGCAGTAGAAATGCACCGTACACTACAGTATACACACAGACTGGTGTTTTCCTCCCCTCACACACACACACACACACACACACACACACACACACACACACACACACACACACACACACACACACACACACACACACACACAGAGCAGCCAGCGTGACTTCCTGCCCCTCTGTGTGACAGTAAACCTTTAATGAGTGATAAAAGGAGGCTGACCTTGAGCACAGCGTGACGCTCTCCGGCTCTGATCAGACCTGATAGAGCTGAACGCTGCAGAAGGCGGCGAGACAGCGGGGACGAAAACTGAGGACGTCTGAGCAGCACGGGGAGGGATTAGATTCCTTCTCTTTTTGAGCGAAGATTTACTGGTGAAAGGTGGATATTACACCAAAAATACTGGCTGTTTTGTCTTGACAAAATGGCAACAGAGAGGTCGAGGAGCCTCGTGTTGGTGTTGGGTCAGAAGACAACATGACATCGAGCCTCCAAAGTGTGGAAACACAATATTTAGTTATTTATCAGTGTTAGTAAGTTTAATATAAAACAAAGGCATTTAAAAATGTTCACCTCTCTACCAGATTGAGCCTGATTTAACTTCTTGATGTTTTATGACATTGTGTAACCATGCTTAATGGGATGAGAGTTGACTTTTTCAATATTTCAACCGAGACCAGAATCTTTCCCTAAACTTAACCAAGTGCTGTGAGAAGCCACAGTTAAACTAATAGGCTATGATAAACCCAGAAACAAAGGATTTAGTCGCCTTCAGAATGTATTGATGAAATACACTGAGTGTTTTCCAGATTCATTCCACATAACAACTGCATTCAACATGTAACAGCCATGTGAGCACATCTGTGACACTGTTTATTTAGCACAGCAGTGCTTTATGCCTAAGGCTGCATGTTATTACATTATGGAAACTGTTCAGTTCTCGTTTAAAATAAACTTCTTTATTTTCATTTTTTGGTATTGAGTAACTTCTCTGCTCTCATCCATCGCTTTTTTAAAGTATAATTTAACAGCTGATTATTGACAAAACACTTTTTTTTTTATGAACAGGCCCAGATTAACTCATTTTCCCCACTTTTGTCACAATAAAAGCTTCTCTCAATAATAAGAAAATAAATCATCTTGTTCCTGTAAAAGTGTTTCAGCGCTCAGTCACTGAAATAATAACTTTTTGTTTTGATTATTGTAGTGAACAATTTCTGAACCTCGAGTTGTTACAAAGGCAAAATATATCTCAAAATTGGCCAGTTTAATATAATTTGCTCATGATTCCTCCTCTTTGAATGTTAAGTGTTAATAGATAACAGTTTAGGATGACAGGATTGTCATTAGCTTTGCAAGATCTGGTCATAAACCAAAGTACTGGGCACATTTTGAACCTCATCATGCAATGACACATTTCACTCCAAATGACAGACGTCCATCTCATGGTGAGGCTGGAGGAAAAGTCAGGAGCTCAGTCAGTTAGATTAATCCTCTGGGAACCATGAATATCTGTAAAAATACAATTAAAACAATTACAATCCCTTCAGTGGCTGTTGAGATTTCAGTCTGGGACACAGGATTTGTTTTAGAGGCCGAAGAAGTAAAGGTATCTTATTATTAACAAAATAAAAAGCTAAAAAGATGAAAGAAGAGTCGAATTAAACAGCCCCAGGTTTGATTTCTAAGGGAACTGTCAGTAACCAAACAAACAAAAAGTCAACCACAAATAAAGACACAGAATCGTTCCTGTTTTACATTTTATTCATTGTCCAAATTCATATCAGTAGACTTGGAGAAATAAAAGGTATTTTTTTCCTTTTTAAACATTCTCTTAAACAAAAATATAACAACTATTTACAATCACTCGTAAAAAATACATAAAAAGCGTACGAGCAAAATCATGTTGTCTTTCTAAAAGACATAAGTTACAACAGCTATGAGAAGTGTGAGACGAAAGCAAACTGTAAGCCACAGACCGAGTTAATACCTCTTTGTACAGATTGTGCAGCACACTCACCACATTTAAGCTTATTGTTGTGCATTTCTGCCGTAATGCCAAAAGATGTCTACATAAAACACATTCACATCTCTCTTATTGCATTCCAGGTAACATGGCAGGAGGACGAGGAGGAAGAGGAGGAGGGGGCTTAATTACAATCAGCTTGATATCTTCATCGAGCTGCGTGAGAGGTGACGTCTAACCTCTCCTGTTTTTAAAAACACTGACATGTCGTGTCCACAGTGCCAAGAGCTGCTCTCTGCCAGATCCTCCGTGAAAACATACCGACTGTACGCAGAGTCGGCGAAGAGAAGAAGAAGTTAAAAAGAAGAAAGTTCAATTCAAAACAGAAACATGGAGCATCGCGTCTTGGAGTGCTTGTTGAGCTCACGTGAGGAATAAAACGAAACTCTGTTGAGAATTCGTTCAAAAATTATGTACAAAACAAACTGTTTAGCTCTCAATCTAACGGTCGATTGCCGCCTTATTTTCTAAATCGTCATGCAGAAGATTAATACTGATTTACTGTTCAGAGTCTGAGGAATACAGTTGTGCAAAAAAAAAAAAGAAAGAGAGGAATTGTCAGTTTATGACTCTCAGTCTGTTTCAAAGTTTCTACCGTCAAGACCGTTTTAAAAAAAGGGGGGGGGGGGGGGTCGAGGGTGATGTCACAGTGAGGAGGAAGGTGTGTAGTTTAATAAAATAGTTCACGAGTTCGCTCATTATCTACTCGGCCTCGCGCTGATGGAAAGTCAGGTGAAGCTGTGCAGAGATGCAGAATTCTGCTAAACAACTGAAGTAAATGAGGACCTCATTATAGTTAAGGTCATGGGCACAAGAGACTTTTCTGTAGGTCTAGGGGTGAAAAGTGTACAGAATTTCAGACATGTAGCTGAAACCAGAGGCGGACGGATCTACCATCAGGGCATCCAGGTGGGCACTTACACTTACCACCCACCTGTGGCTGAAACCCATAAAATTAACATTTCCACCATGTGTGAATTCTGAGCAAAGGTTCGTGAGTTTTGAGCCCGTTAAAGCCATAAGAAAAGCTGAAAAATATGATAAAAATTCAGCCTATAAAAATTTAATAAATAAATAAAATGGCTCCAATCCAAGTCTCTGGAAGCCCAGAGATCCCAATTTAAATTGAAAGTTCGTTATTGACCCCCTTTCTTAAAGCCGAAATCTCTTTTCAAACCAATTTGGGATTTCGAGGTTTCCAGACACTTTAATTATGCAGTATGGCGTCATTTTTGTTGTTGTTGGGTTTTTCCGTTTTGAACGCTTGTTCAGCTGTCGAATGCTGCAAGTTGTTCTGCTGTGAAGCTCCAGAAATGTTTCGCGGTCTGTTCAGACTTAGACTTTCCGTCGGCATGAGGCGGAGTAGGTAATGACTAAATCTTCCTATTTGGGGCGAACTGTTCCTTTTTAAGTCCTGCTAAGAAAAAGGGCGGAAAGACTTGATCTCGAGACCGGCATGTTACGGCATCAAAAAATCTCCTTTCAATCATCCAGTCTGCGGTTGAATGAACTCTCCTTGTGCCACAGATGGAAAGAGACCCGGAGGGCCGCACCTCCCTGCAGGCAGCGATCAGAGCTGCAAACCAAGAGGGTTGTTTTTTTATTGAAAATGATTTCTGAGCCGTTCTTATGTGCCGTGAGCTCAGACGGCATCAGAATGGGATTTAGTTTTTTAAATGTCAATCCCAAACCTCGCAGATATAAGTCCACAACACACACACTCGCACACACACACACTCATATCCCAAAACACAGCAGCAATTACAACTATAGACAGAGCAGAAATGGCACCAACAACAGAGTGTGAGGGGAGAAAAAAAAAAAAACAAGAACTAATTCCTTAAAAGACTCCTGCCCGCAGACAGTGACAGGGCGATCACAACCTCGGATTATTTCTTATAACAAAATATTCAAAAATAGCCTTTATAGAGGACTCTCTTCTCTCGTCTATACATTAATTTATGGCAAAGAAACAACAAAAATATATATGTATAAATTCATATATATGCCATGTATATATTAGCATTAATCATTTCAAGTCTTTGTGTGGCAAAAAAAAAAACAATAAGAAGCGTCACAGAGCGCGAGACAGAAAAAGCAGAAGAATTCCAGTTACACCCCTGCTGCACTGCAGATAAACACAATTTAAAACTAGTTTCCAAAAAAAAAACGTGACTCAGAATGTACAAATCTGCTCCTGTTTTCCATACAAATAAACAAGTTTTCAAGCAAATCCTTTAAATATTCTACAAAATGTACTATGAACATGGAATGGAGATGCGAGCCGGAGCGTTACATTACATCGTCTGTTGACTTGTTTTCTTTTCTATTCTTTTCTTTTATTTTAAATAAGAGGAAGCAGATATGAGAGGTACACTGTGAGCACATAGTCAAAGTTTTTATGCTGCATCTCGTTATTCCTGCTGCACTATAAACAAATGTACAAGGTCAAATGAACCCGCAGAATTACACTCTAACATCTCAGCTTGTAATTCAATAGACGACTAGTCTAATAAACACTGTAAACAAAACGTGTAAGCGTCTGTGTAAACACCGTCCTTTGTCTCAACGCGCACCAGCTAAGCTTTTCGGTGTGTGTGCGCGCGTGTGTTTGCATGCACGCGGTGTGACCGCACGGTGCTAATTTATCATTTTATTATAGCTGCTGCAATAGACTCACGGCGCGTGTTTGCACTCTACAGGAAGCAGCGAGGCATTTGTTCTTCAGCTCATTAAAAACGAGTTATAATACAGATTTTATAGAACATCCAGGAGGCAGCATGCCGCTAAAGTACCTCGCGTCGAGACCGAACGAGCAATAAGAGAGGTGGCTGGGGTGGCGGAGGGCGTGACACGGAGACAAAGAACTGCCTGAGAGATGCGGTTTGTCTTTTTTTTTTGCCAATAGTGTGTAAACACAAAAATATCTCTGTTATTTCAGGAGTTTAATTTCTCTTTCAGAAAGAGGGGCTCTATGCAACGGCTCCAAAACAGTCAAAAATGTGAGTGTTGGGATTCATAAAGTTGGTTTTGTTGCTGTTTGCATTTGGCTTGTTTGTGTGGGAACTGATGTTATTCATGTAAATGTACATCATCGGTCCCCGGGCCCATAAAGACACCCTCTCATTTATCTACATTCATCTTCTTTTGAGCAAACAAAACAGAGGAAAATCCCCCATGAGCCAACGTTCCTCGTAATACTACAAGTTTCTATCCCTTTGCTCCTCCTCGCTGTTCTCACATAATAAAAGTGTTGCAAAGCTCAGAGATGCAAATGAAAAGAAGAATAAACAAAAGCAAAATCACTGTACAACACGTTAAAACTGTAAAAAACAAAGAGAAAAGTTCAGACAAGAGAGCTTGGAGCGCAAAATGGAGGTACGTGGTGGTCTGTTTCCAAGGAGGCCGACATCTTCTCACGAGACGCCGACAGTCGCCCTTTCCTTCTTTTCTTTACGTCCGTCTGCTGCGGTGTGACTCCATCAGCCTTCTTCCGCTCTGATCGAGAGTTTTAAAAAGTATCTAAAATCTTTCTTCTTTGTTTTGTGAAAAAGAGATGATTTTACAAGAAGTCCTGGGAGGCAGAGAGAGGTCGCGCGACCCCACTGCTCTGGTCCGCAGGTGCACTGTGGTCCGTGGTGATGTCACACAGGGTCGTGGGCGGGGCGGGGGGGGTTGAAGGAGAATGTGCTCTTATACGTGATGACTGCAGGCTGGCTAGATCAGTCCAAAGCCAGATCAACACAACGTGGTCCATGTGTGAGAACATGTGTGTGTATGCGTGAAGGTGTGTGACGTCACCGTCTCTACACCGCCGACACCTGTTCATCTGGAAAAAGAGGAGAGAGGACAGTGTGAGGACAGTGTTTGGTTCACAAAGGTCAATTTCAGATTTTTGATGAAGATGTTTTTAATACCACACAGAATGTGATGTAATATCATCATATCAACCACAGTATGAAGGATGATGATCAGTTTAAAGATGAAATATGTAGGAATTTTAATTTAAAACATTCAAAAATTGACTTAAATCATCAACAGAATGTGAAGAAACAACAGTTTTGAGATTATCTCAAAGACTTCTGTGTATTGTGTTGCAGAGAGATCTACTGAAGTTAGCATGCTAACCAGCGAAGCCATAAAACACTCCCCCTGGTAGTCCTGCTAGCTGCATGGCTAACTGAGCTAACGGTAGCTACAGTCAAGGATGTATAGGCAGAATACAGTTAGCGGCAGTTACTTTGGTGATACGAAACCCAGAGTGCTGATTTATCATTCCACCCTCCTGTGGGACGTACCATCCTCACTGTCAGCCAGCTCCTGTGCTGGGAGGCAGATGCTGGGTGGTCTGGAGTGGCCCTGCGTGGAGCCGGCCGTCCGGGCCTCCTGGTGGTGGAGGTGATGGTTAGCAGCCAGCCTCCGCGCCTCGGCCAGACCGCCGGCCGCTCCGGGGCTCTGCAGGAGTTTGCTCCTCTGCAGGGCCACGCTGTAGTCTGGAGGTCTGAGGTGAGGAGGCCTCGGGGGGAGACCTCCCGGGACACCTACTACTCCGTCTGTGAGGCCGAGATCCCCCAGAGCCAGACCTTGGTAGCCTGGAGGGGTGGGAGGAGGAGCTCGGTAACGCTCATCCTTGGCGGGGGAGGTGATACAGTACACTGGATGGAGGTGGAGGATCAAAAGAAAGGAGGGATGGAGGGGGGTGAGGGATGAGGGGTGAAAGGGAGGTGTGTGGGGTGGGGAGTGTGCAAGGAGGGGAGAAACAAAAAGAAAGTAATGGAAAAATTAAATAAATGTGGTGTTTCACGAACCCAACAAATATTGTTACATGCACTGAAAACGAGGTGAAACTTAAAAGAAAAAATATCAACCAATGAGATGGATGGCTGCAAAACATACAGGCAGAACTAGAGCGACTAGAGACCAATGACTACTCTCATTATAGAAGAAGTTTGTTATTGAGCAGATTAATCGATCAATCGTTTGGTTCAGAAAACAAGTGCCCATCAGAATTTCTCTTGAGGAGGGTGACGACTTCAGATCGCTCGTTTTGTTCGACTAAAAGTCCAAAACCTAAAGATTCATGAGAAACTGGAAGCAAAGAATGATCGACTACACGATTGATCGATTATCAAAATGTTTGTCAGTTCATTTTCTGTTGACCTACGAATAGCTTAATTGACTAGCTGTGACAGCAGAGGACATAACGCTGTCTTCGTTATCCTCATAATACTAATATGTTTACGGTGAAACTACAGCGGGGGATCCCAAAGACAAAGCTACACTCTGGCTGATGAGGATGTTCGTTAAACTCCTGTCGTATGGAGAGCGACAAAAGTGAGATCTGTTTGGGATCTTGGCCAAAGATTGAAGAAAAGCCAGAGTGCAGCGTTTGCCAGCTGTTTACTGGACCATGAAAGAAAGCTGCAGTAATTCACCTAAAACAGACTAAACTTAATTTACTGTGGAAAGGGGAAGACTATTTCCTACTGTAACAACCACACAAGCCTCGCGACAGAGCTGACCACTGTCACACTGTGTTTACTGGGAATCAAACTCCTGACCCCTCACCTATCAGGCCCTTCTCTGTGCTTGACGTCACCGTTTTGTAGACGGGGTCTGTGCTTTGCCCTCCTTCCTCGTTGGTCGGCGAGGAGGGGTTCTCCGAGGTGTTTCGCCGCTTTATCGTCCCGTAATTCCCCTCGTAGGTGTCCGACAGCGAGCTGGACGACGCCCAGCTCTGCCGAGACTGAGTGGACAGGTCCGAGCTGGAGTTTCTGGAGTGCTGCTTGGCAAGGACGGCGTCTTCGTTCGCCCACGCCTGAGTAGCGGCCTCGACCTCCGCTATCGCCCCGGCCAGCTGCGTGTGCTTGAAGCCCAGGTTCGTGTGCGGGAGGGAGAGCGGATGCCCGTGGATGCCGTGGTCCCAGGGCCGGCAGGAGGAGGCGGGGAGGCTCTGGAAGGAGTCGTGGGAGTTGGAGGAGCAGGAGGTCCAGCTGCCCCGGCCGCTGTCGGCCACAGAGTCCAGGGAGGTGTGGTCCGGGGTCAGCTCCTCTGTTGAGGTGGAGGAGGTGAAGGTGGAGGCTCGAGATACGTATCCTCGAGCCGACGACGAGGAATTACTGTTGATAAAAGATAGAAAAAACTTAAAAATGTGTATTTTCCCCTACAATTAAACAAAAAACAAGGAGTGAGTTTGCATCTTGAGTTTGACCGGCTTTTTGCTTTTTTATGTTTTTTTGTTGTTGTTGTTGCTTGTTTGGTTGTTGTATGTCTGTTTATTGTGTTTCTTACACAAGTTTGTTGAATTAAAAAAGCAAATATCAGTTCAAAAACATCTTCAAAAAATAAAAGGTATATAAGGGAGATAATCGCCAAAAATCCAAATCTTACAATGTCATTATGTTCATCATCAGGTAATAGAGCAAGTCCAACTTCCATATAACACCAGAAATCCACAAGTCAAAGAATCAATCATCTATATACAAGTATTTCTAATACAAACCCTCCAACCAGATCATTCACCAACTGACCAAATGTCTAGTTGCCTTGTAAAGACAAAAATTCTTCATAAATATACCAGCAGCAAGGAGAGTTTTGTTTTTTCATTTTTCTGTTGAGCTGTACCGCCCTCCGATGCACCGGTCATACATTCAGATGTGCAGAGATTTTTTTTTAATTCAGTCAGCACCAAAATAACAGAGTCACCAGATGTGGATGTAAACAGGGAACTAAATACTGTAATGTAAATTTAGTCTGAGCACGAGACAAAGGCTTGAGAAGTAGAAGTGCTGTACATGAAAAGAGAGGGACAATGAAAAAAGCACAACAGCGGAGAAAACTCTTGAGTGTTGGTGAAGGTGGAGGTAAGTCCTACTGAAATGAAGCAGCCATGAGGGCGAAGGAGGAGGGAGGTCCAGTAACTATAAAAAGCTGCTGGCTGGAGGACATGTGGGTCAGAGAGTCAAAGCATCGAAAGCGAAGACAAATGTGAACAGGACAAAGTTCAGTGTTACACAGGTGATCCGTGTTGCCTCGACACAGTCCTCAACTTTCAACTAAAAAGTCGACAAAGAACCTGTTCGACGGACCTTTTCACATTTTCTTGTTGTTTCACCTGTAAAATACGATTACTGTGACCGTTCAGCCATTAAAGTTTATGTTTAAAGTTTTGCCTCGTCTGTTCGCAAAAATCCCAAAACAAACATTTGACAGCGTTTCCCGCATGATAGATCACTTTGTCTGGCTTTTAAAAATAAACTTTAAGAAGTTATTTCTCCTCAGCTGCTTTTCAGTGTGATTCACTGACACAGTTTTACTGGAGACAACAAGCCACTCAATGAAACCGAGCAGAATTTCATAAAACAGGTCGGCGTTATAAGACGAGCTCGCCGAGGTGATATAATATCAGACAAGCAGACAGATTATTGCGTCCTGTGATATTTTACAGGCTCCACTTTGTGAGACGGAGTGGCCTGATGATGCAGGAACAATAAACAAACAGCAGACAATAAAAAAGGTGTGATGTTTACTCGGACAGATTAAAAAGCCGCCTGCGTGAAAACAGATATGTTGTTAACGGAGAGGAGGAGGAGAGAGGAGGGCAGTAAATGTGGGATGCTAATAAAAATCTGCTGTGTTTTACGACTTCCTGTTCTCTGAGTTTTAATGAGGAAAGGACATAATTGCAGTCCAGCTGGGGGAAAATGGAAGAGGGGCTCAAGGTGGTAGACCATGTTCATGTTGTGACTTTTTACTCGTATTGTCCATCAGGAAGGTTTCTGATGGACATAGTTTTTTCATGTATTGATAATTTTTGAGATTTTGGGATTATTTTACTTCAATAACACGTCTTTTTACAGACTAGTGGGAAGAAAATGTCCAAAATTCACATGTCGGTATTCATTTCTGTTCTGGACATTTATGCAAATTAGCACAACTGTGTGTCGATAGCCTCATTTGCATAATACATGAAGGAAAGTTTCATTGTAACATCTATTTCTTTAAATATCTACCTACCTATCTATCTATCTATTTGCTTACCCGACCCTTTAAGAAATAAGCTAACAAGGATCCCGTTTAAAAGATTTTAAAAAATCTCAATCTCGAGTGAGTCATGTAGTTTCGGTGTCAGACAAAATGTATTATTCTCGGGGGAGGTTGGCTGCTTTGATTATCTGTGCTGAGCTGGTCGGTGATTTCTGAAGTGTGTATCTCTGAATCCACTTCTTGTAGGCAGTGCATTGTTAGGGACATGTATGTGTCCAGAGACAAACCTGGCTACACCAAATAACAGCCAGCAAATCCAGCTGGTTTCTTACTTGCATAATGTCAGATTGTGAGTCTGTTACATGCGTGCATGAAAACACACTGATAATGTTTTCTACTGCAGTGGTTTTTAAACGTTCTGTCCAGAAGGCACACCAAATGGCAAGCCAAAATCTCAAGGCACACGTGTATTCATTAAAGGATCTTTCAGGGCATACACTTTGCCTCTGTATTAGCAAATTAAAGCAACATTATGCATTTTTTTCAACTAAAAATAACATCTTCAGACTCATGATGATGGCACAGTGTCTGTACTAGAATGAATGGCGTCTCTGTCTCAGCCACTCCACCTCCATCACTTGTTTCTGTACTAAGTAACTTCAGTGAGAGGGAATGATCACAGCGTTACATACATGTTTACTTCAACACATAACACTGTCATGATGTAATGAGATTTGTTTGTAGGAAGCACCTACATTGTGATGCTTTAATATATACAAAGGACTGAGACTGTAAATTAAATACGCGTCGTCTTATCGTTGTAAATTGCAATAATAAGCTGTAGTTGTGACAAAATCCAACGACACACCTCACATGTACTGATCTACAGTAAATCTTTGCGTTTAAAAAAGTATACACTTGAAAAAATGAAATGCTCCCTTTCTGAAAAACTGTCGATTCCTTAAAGAATATAATGCTTGACGCTCTCTTTTTTCAGCCTAAATGAATTAGCTTAACCAGAAAGATCACATAAACTGAGCTGAAGTTGTTTACCTTGTGCTGGGCTGGCTGTAATCAGTGTTTGAGTGTGCATGCGTTGCCGCTGTGCTCTCAGCAACCGCAACAGGTGTTGTGGTCGTAGTTGTAGCAGCGCTAGCAGCAGTGTTAGTGCAGGTCCTGGTGCTGCTGTTACACCTGTCCTCAAGCCCGGGAGCCGGCACGGAGTCGACCGAGCAGATGCTGGAGCGGGACGAGATCTCGCTGTGACTCGAGTCCGACAGGTTGTCTGCTTTACCGGCTGGGAGGAGACTGTAACCTGGACAGAGGGCAGCAGAGAGGAACGATGAGGATATTCACATTTGAAGTAAAGTACAGATTTTAATCATGAAGGAAAAGCAAAAAGGAGGAAGGATGGAAGGTGAAAGGGTTAGAGACAAGTTTAGTTGAGAATATAGAGAGACGATCTGAGGTTTCTTATTCCCTTTTTAATAGCAAAGACTTGAAAATAATACTGTTAATCCAGCGAGAATCCATCACACTCATCACTGCCTTTATGTCAGGTGTGGTACCTTCCATCAATGCTTACACAGTACAGCAAATAGTTTCAGCAACTGTGAGGCTGTGAAGTCGTTACCACTTCTAAAATGTGAACAGAGGCTCTGAAGTGTGTCAAAATGACATAAACGACACAGTTGGGGATGAACCTAATTATTTCTGACTGAACATGGCAACAAAACACAAAGTGGGGAGGAACTCAGAGAACAAACTGAAATGATTTTCTATTTGCCGTTGCTGCAGCAAACAAGATCCGTTTCTTGACAGTGAAGACTTTTTCTCACATCACCTCTCTATGACCCGCGGTGCATACGGGACTCTTTTCTCTCACTAACACTTGATTTTTGTGCCTCTAACATGAAATGTGGTGACATCTCTTTCAAACACTGTTCAAATGAAATCAATCATCAACAGCTCAGTCTTTCTACAATTTGCTGTTTTTACTCAGCAAAAGAATGGATGACTCAGTTCTGTCTCTCTCTGTCAGACTGTCTTTCTCCTGGCGTGTCTGTCCCTGCACAGCCAGAGGAAGGGGTTGGGGCTGACCGACCTCCTGGCTCTCTGCTCTGCCTGTCCTTGTCTCTCATCCTGGGGTGAGGAGGGCTCAACCTCCGCTGTTCCCTCCCTACCATTCAGATGTGGCTTGACAGCCTTTGGTCTTTCCCTGGACTGACTCCTTTCCCTCAGTATCCTGAACGGTGACATCAGCCTCGTCCTGACGGGGGACTCTTGAGGTTTGGGTCTCATTAACTGGGGCTGGGAGAGAGGTGATAGACCCATGGGTCCCAACCCTGGTAGACTGGGAGGAGACCCAATGGGATTCACCTGATGTGTACCTGTCCTCCCTGCTCTCACCCTCTGTAGCATTAGCCCTGAATCTCCCTGTGCACCGTGGTTGTTCTGCTGCCTGGATCTCCCTCTCCTCTCAACTGCTTCTGTCTCCTCCTGCATCAGCTCCTCTATCTCCTGCCTTTCCTCCACCGTCTGATTCTCTCTCTCCCTGCTTCTCTCTCGGCTGTGCTGCCTGGTCATCAGTAGAATCCTCTTGTGGAGGACAGCCCCACCTATGCCGTAGCTGCGCAGGCTGATGGTGCCGGCCTTTGTGCTGGCGTCGCTGGTCAGCGACGACGAAGATCCCGACAAGTTCATCTGGCTGGAGTTCTGGGACTTGGCCACGCCTCCCACTGAAAAGAGGGAGGGAAAAGCCAGAGATTAAGATAAGGGCGTTTCATTCAACTAGAAAGAAAGAGGATGAAGATTTAAGGTTCACCAATTAGATGAATGAGATATTTTGCAAAAGTTTTCAAGGAAGGAAAAAGTGTGAAATGAACCACAGACTGACTTCACCCCTGACAGACTGTTTTCTTATCTTAGCCTTCTCTTCGAGTGTAACCTTTTCTTTGGATAAAAGCTCGCAGGGTGAAAAGCATTATCTGTTTCTGTAGCACACCTTTGCGCGGGGAGCCCTGCGGCGACACCGTGGGGCTGGAGTGAAGGGAGGAGATGGTGGAGACGGTGTCATCAGATGGTCTCTTGGCATTCCAGTCCTCTGATGAGTTCACTGGAGGCTTCTTTACCACCTGGGGAGAGTTGGAGTCTGGAGGAGAAAAAAAAAAAAGGTCACAGAAAAGTGGTAAACACCTGCAGCAATGCAAAACAGGGAAATGTAAATGTTCTTCCACCAGTGCAGAAGGACAGAGAAGATTAGGTGATTAAAATTAAATTCTAAATACAAATAAACGATAAAGAAGTTAAGCACAACTCTACACAAATGAGCCCAATGATGATACTCAGGTGTACTCACTGGGTGTGCCGATGTCCTTGGCAGTGCTCTTCTTTCGGAGAGGGTTCAGCGGGACCTGGACCTGAAGGACTTGTGACACCCTGTTCTGTGTTTTCCCCGAAGGCAGAGCCGACCGCAGAGACACCGGAGACATGTCCGACTTGGTGGATCGTCTCTCGCTCAAGTTCTTCGACACTACAACCACAGGAGGAAGAAGAAGACGACAAATGTATAAAGAAAAACTACATTACTTCATTTATTTTGTCGCAATGATTTTGTTACTCATTTCATTGTCATTTTATCATATTTTCACATGTTTCTTGTGTTATTTGCTTGTATGCAAGAACAAAGAAAATGTTTTATAAAGTCACATGTCACACATGTAATGTTTCACATTACAAAGTGATAAAAGTATCATTGTAGCATACTGACGTGCCTTAGCACCGTCTCATTAGCAGTAAGAGGACGGGTTTGATTTATATTACAGCCAAAAACTAATTCTGTCACAGCTGTAGCGAACCAAATATTCACTGATACACTTCAGATAAACCAAAAAAAGGAGTTTTTGGTCGCTTTTAAGTTATAATACAACAATATGAAAGACAAGAACCTCTACTGACTTGATTCATTTATTCCTGATCCTTCCCACAGGACATGCACACTTGTAACACTAGGTGGCAGTGCAAGCCAATAATCCTAACATCTGTACACTACAGTATGTACCGTCAGATAAGATGCAGTGACATTACAGCTTCCAAGAAAAAAAACAGTATTTCTCAAATAAATATTCATCCTCTTCTTTTTTCCAGAATTAAGTTTCTATAAAAGTTAAAGAATGAAAATGCTCCGAATAATGCCAACCGAATTCTACACAGCATGGTATATGGGTTTATTTGTGCCTTGTGCCACAGAAAATGTAAAAAATGTGCAAGACAATGAAGTTTCCGTGTTACTCACAGGTGCTGTAGGACGGCTCGCACTGCAGCGACATGATTTGGTGTTTCTCCTCGTCCGTCTCCACCGTCAGGTTGGACAGGTACTGCTTCACCTTCCTGGCCATCTGAGCGTCTTCGTACAGCTTCTTGGCGTTGAGAAGCGAGCTGCGACGGACTCGTTTCTTGTGGGCGCCGCCCTGCACGTCCAACATGTTGGAGTTGGTGCTGCCCTGACTCAAAGACCTGACGAGGAGACGGGAGAGGGAGGAAGTGGGAGGGAGGAAGGAGCGGGGTGAAGTAAACAGAGTAAAAGATGGACAATGGAGTGTGGAGGGAATATAAAGAGGTGACGGATGACCCGGAGATGAAGGATTGAGAAAGATGAGGCCGTAGAGGATAGACAGAGATAAATAAAGAAGACAGGAACAGAAGAAATGCACATGAAAGCATAAAGACAGAAAACAAAAAGGCAGATTGAAAGAGGGAAGGAAAGAACGGTAAACAACAATCAGTCCAATCACCAACAAAACGGGCACAGCTACTTTCTTATCAAACACCTCTTCTACTATTAAATCTGCACATCTGCCTTTGTGTTGGAGCATAGCATTTTAAAAAACGGGACCATGCAACTGGGAGGGAGGCAGCTGTCGCTCGTGTGCCATGCTATCACAGTACAGACCAGCAGAACATTCTGTCAGATGGAGGCAAAAAGGGGTTAGGAAACAAAAGATGCACAAGATTCGATATGGGGAATATTATGGCTTTAGGATGCAGATATGAACACACACCAAACATGAGTCAAAAAGTATCTGTTCATATGTCTCCTGGTTTGTTTGTCATGCCGGGTTTTTAGTCACTGCTCTGAAGATTTCCGATCATATCACATCATTCTGATCAGTGAGTCCACTGAGCTGCCGTTCATTCACATTTCCACAACTGTTTCCAAGGTCAGAAATTAACTTTGAACCTCAGATTTTGAGCCAACGTAGATAAGAGGTCCCCAGTGCTCAGAGAATATGGAAACTTGAACAATCCCATGACTTCTGTGTAAACTTTATCTGCTGATGTAAATCATGTGATACAATCTCTTCAGCAGCTACCAAATAGAGAAGCGAAGCCCCTCGCCTTACAGGGACGTCCAGGTGATTTTATGTCACAATAAATATGTAAGTAGTTGGCGGTGAGAGAAAAGTATTTTTTGATCCTGCTGAATTGCTGCATGAATTACACATATGATGCTTGTCAGTCTGAAAATCACTTTGCCACTCAAGAAAGTTGCCATTCAGGGCTTTCGTATAAAACTATTGAAGTATAGCACTGTGAAGATACGTAAATACAATGACTACGCAACAAAAAGTCGCGTACGTCATGTCTTCTCGTTTAACCCTCAGTGAAACCTTGTAGAGTCGGCGCTGCATGTTACTTCTTCTGGATCTGACTAACTCTCCAAGCACAATAACTGCCCCTAACAACATGAGCACACTTAGAAATGATTTTCACCTTTTTTAAATGCTTCTTCTGCATCAAGGTGATGGCCATGTTGGCATTGTTGATGTATATTTTCAAAACTAAATCTTTTCTGCTATATCTTGACCACCCTCTGAGACTTACAAAATTATGTTTTAAATTAAAAAACGTGTAATTCATGCTACAATTCAGACGGGATCCAAAAAGTAATTGTCCCTTCGCCATTTACCTACATACATATTTTTCCAAAATAAGGTTGGAAACTGGAGAGGTAAGGACGTCCCCTCTCTAAGGACTTTAAGTTGAGATTCTTTTACTTTATACATTTTAATTTCATTAACTAATATTTAGATTTTTCAGTCTTTGATGCATTTATTTCTTATTTTTTCTGTGAAGTTGTTTTTTCTTATGACATTTTATTCAACTGCATACTTGTATTTTGATGAATTACGATAAATTTGAACCTTTAGTCACAGTTAATGCCATAAATCAAAGGTTTTAGTCTATCTTCTTTATGAACTACCTATCTCTATGTGAGTGTGTTGAAAACCTCTATAAAAACAATCAAGAGGTATTTGAAGTTACTGTTTGACTCAAACATACAATCTTATGAACAGCGCAAACAGTTAATGGGTCAATAATGGACTTCAGTATGGTTCGGGTGAATGGGCACTGCAAATGGAAGGGTTAATCACACACGAGCACAGGCAGAGACACATGTACACTCAGGTAAAGTAAGGTGGGGCGGGGGGCATGCAGAGCTGATGGTGGTGGTTGTGGGGAGGGGGATGCAGGGTGGATTGAATTTTTGTTGGTCCACACCGAAACAGGATGAAACCGGTACCAGGACAAACTTACCCTAAACTCTTCCACCTCTTCTTCCTGCAAGCAAGAGGCGTGAAGATTGAAGCGTGACTTAAAGACAAGTTCAGGGGTCGGGGTGGACAAGACTATGCTGAGGTCATGCCACAACAGACAAACAAGAAATGACTGGAGATGGGACGACACCAGACATATGACATCTCCCCATATCAACCTGAAGAGTGCGAGTTGGTGTGGCCTTGTGCATCACGGCCGCTGTGTCACCTTTTGGTAAAAAACCTGTGTCATGTGTGATATGATGCTGAAACAAGTCTGAAGTAAAAGTCCTCTCTGATATCTTGTAGTATGAAGTGAGTGTCTGCAGGGGGCAGTCATGCACTGCAGCAGTGACAGACAAACAGTGATACAAGCTCCACACTGCAGGTCGGCATCAATTCCACATCACTTCCAGTCGATGATCAATGCCTTGCGTCCTTGTGGCGTTACATTCAAGCAGAGGAATGCAATCGAACAAACAAGAGGCACGAACAGGACAGGAAGTGAATGGGAGTTGATTGAACCAGACCTCGAGTGTGTGCCTGATCCTGTGGGTGAAGGATCCAGGTGTGTGGTGTGTGGTGCTTCCCTTTTTGCTCACATTTGCAGTCTTCTGTAGTAAAACCTGTAATCTACCTGGCTACAGTCATGCCTCTTTCTCAGAAGTGACAGTCTAGCTGATGGGCGACAGGAAGAGTCAGTTTCAAAGATACACATAATTGAAAGGAGTTGAGTAAATTGATTGGAGACTGTCCCACTACGGAAATTTACTGTTAATTGGGTCCTGTGATGATTTTTGAGACACTATATTCAACTCAAGCTCTCTCACCTTAATGCATTTCCTTTAAAAAAGCTCCAAAAATGACATTTTAAATGACATTGGCCACTGTAGATCTCCTGGCTTTATTAGAGAGGAGTTTTGGATGCGACACTTTTGTGAAACAACTTATTAGCTAATTAAAGGTCGACACTGGGGTTTTGAGCTACCAGTATCTGTGAAACTGGCCCCAACTGCATCAAGTCAAAGCAAAATTAGTAAATCTTGAGAAATTTTGGGGACTCTTGTTATCAAAAACAACCAACCTCTGTCTGAACATGAGGGCAGGGTCCATGTTGGCCGAGGTCAAGCGCACCACGTGTCGGATCTCCTTGGCGATCATCCTCAGCTTCTCAAAGTTCACGAGACCGTCCACGCTGGAGTCGTTACCTGTAAACACATGCACAAACAGTGAGCTAGGAGTCAGCTGTCAAAATTATACAGCAGATAAATGATTAATATTTTGGGACATTTACGAGAAATCGCAACGATATTTCTAAGTCGAGTCTTCAAAGTAGAAATCTCCTTGTTCTGGTTTCCATCATGTCATTTCTCCAGCAGATCAAAGTGGTGTCAGTCTTTCATGCTGAGTCATGCAGGGTCGTTTTGAGAATTTTTAGCAACTTGCTCAATTAGGGAAACTTTCTTTTCAATTCCTAGCATGGCCGTACAGTTGAGAAGAAAAAGGCTTTTAGGAGAAGTCAGTTTGTGTGCTTTTGACCTGACTCAGTGCGACAACTTAAAAAGGCAAGATGGGGAAGCCTTTAGCAGAAGTAAACCTGACTGAAATTGACCTTTCACACAGCACAGAGGAAGTAGAGGATGTTGAAGGGTTCAGTATGACACGTAGTTTCAGAAATGGCCTCAGTTGTTTAGTTAACAGACAATTAAGCGGACATGTGAGTAGGCCCATAGAGACATTCTGGGCTCTTCTTACCTTCATGCAAGAAGGTGAGATCCTTCTTGACCACTGGGAACAGTGGGATGATGGGAGGCTGCATGCTCTGGCTGCTCAGGATGTTGCGGTACTTGGCCATGTTCCTGGACGGGTCGAAGACGTCCTGCAGGTCTCCGAACAGCTTCTCGTACTTGCTGGGCAGTTTCTCCCAGGAGCTCCGCAGTCGAGCCACCGGTGCCAAGTTCAGGCCGCTACGGGATGGAAGGAAGAGGCGCAAGGAGGCAGAGATAAATGGGTTGTGGTGGGAAGAAGCGAGGGGAAGGATAGAGGTAGAAATGAGCCGGCAGAAGAGGAGAAAGGAGTATATTTTTAGTGTTCGATGCATACATTCCAATCAAAACTCCATACTGACACTTGCTTAATTGCCACTCTTCGATCCAACCATCTTCAGTCTTCATTTTCCAGAGCAGAGGACCCCTTGAGGCAATGTCATCTCAGAGCAGACTCATTTAGACAGCTGGTAATTATGACTGGCACAGCATTTATTTCTGCTCATTTCTTTTATTATCTCTCCAGTCTCTGTCTCTGTCCCTTTCTCTTTGGCTTCAACTGTCCATCCCTCCTCCACTGCTGCTCCTACCTATCTGTGAGTTAGTCACTTTCCTCTCTGTCAGTAGGTATATTTTTATATCATCACACCTGCCACTTTTTCCTTCCTTTTTAAACACTTTACCATTTGAACAAGAAATGCAGAGTCTCCTGCAAAAATGAAGATAATGGAGGTTTTCTTGGAGCGGGTCTGCCTGATATAAAACACTATGGGAAATCCTGCAACCAACCATATCTGTCTCATACACACACACACACAGGCACAGCAGCAATGCCCCTGTCACCAGGCAGGTTATGCATCAGTGAACCATATGTGCACAGACATCCTGCTGTGAGCGAAAGTGTAAAGGGACACAGAGGTCAGACACTCTAAAGTGGCTTTTAGAGCAGTGAGCAGAGAAGCAACCCACTGCTTCTCAAACTGAGTCCAGATCTAAACTCTGTCCCACATGAACCGATGGTACAAGAGGACCAGCTTTAGAACCTGGTGCCTACTTGACCCACATGCAACTTGCCACAGACTAACATCACTGGGAACTATTTATCAATTTACATGCAGATTGTTAAATACCAGATGAATATCTATAAGTACCAGCTGTAGGACCTGGAAATGTGCTTGTAGGTCTGATATTGCCAAGAATTGATAAACCGCTAAACTAGTGTCATCTGCATAGAAACAAAATGTGGGTTGTTTTACAGCTATAGGGAAAACGGTAGTGGTCAGAGAACAGAAGCTTGAAAAACATCTGTAAAACATCCTGAATTTCATTTCCATGCAGATGACACCAGTTTTTATACATTGGTGTTTTAACAATCTTTGGCAAAATCTAATCTACAAGCAGATTTCCAGGTCTTACAGCTGGTCCCTATGGATCTTAAACTCATACAAAGTTTGTTTTTTTTACGTACCAATATCAAGATGATTTGATTTAATTGTATTATGTTTCATTCCTTTTCATGTTTGCGTTTTTGTTTTAAAAAGGTGCTATAAATAAAGTTCTTATTAGGTATTATTGAAAAGCTTTCACATACAAACAGATAAATACTATAAGAAAGTAAAAAATTCCTCTCCTGCACACACACACAACTGAAAAACACACAAACACTCTCTCAACTGCCTGTTCGGACAGAAGACACACATATATCGGTAGGTTCAAACACAATCATATCAGTTCATCACTAAAACACAACATCAGCACCAACTGTCCTTCCCTCACGTGTGCTTTAGCCGCTGTAACAGGGCCACATTACAACCATTTTCAGCTCAGTCTAACTGCCATCTAGAGCCAAAACCACAGAGGCCAGAGGGAATTGACAACAGCAGCAAACAATAAGTGTAGCTGCTGCTGTGGTTTGGGAGGATCGCGGCTGATTCAGCGAGCTGGCGGCAGGGTGAGGGGAGGAGGTGAGGAAGGAGACAAAAGGCTGAAGCTCATTTGGCAGAAAGAGTTTAACTCGCTGTCCTCACAGACCAACTGTCTTTGATGCTACTACTTTACAACCAAATGTAATTTAGGAAGCCAGTACAGACAAATAGTCTTGAAACAGCTTCAGCATGGAGCCTACCTGATGATGGCGAACATGGAGTTGAAGTTCTTGCACTCTCTGCAGTGCAGGGCGATCTTGATGAAGTGTTTGATGGTCTTCATCCTCTTCAGGGCGTTGGGCTCCTTCAGGATCTCTGTGGCCACCCAGAAGGTCTCCTGGTTTATCACCTCCTCAAACTGTTTCAGATTACCACTCGCAATCGAGGAGTCTAGTTTAAATAAGTCGTCCACGTACCTGAGAACAACGACAAAGAAGTTAACCATGCACAACAACAGGTTTTCTCTTGCTCAATATATATTGTCTTTACTCTCAAACATTTTATGAAGTTTGTTTCTAAAAATCAGCAAAATGTTTAACAACTACATACTCGGTGGACTCGATATTCCTGAAGAGCTCAAAGTCTCTCATGGAGAGCTGGGCAGCGACCTCCATGGTGCTGAGCTGCAGCAGAGTGATCTGACTCTCTCTGAGGAGATCCTGAGCGTCCTCGTCTGAACACAACGTCTCC
This sequence comes from Pagrus pagrus, assembly GCF_965226575.1. NCBI lineage: Eukaryota > Metazoa > Chordata > Actinopteri > Spariformes > Sparidae > Pagrus > Pagrus pagrus. The sequence goes on from NC_140198.1 coordinate 5,722,034, forward strand.
GTCTCCATATTGTTCTTCAGGTAGTATCTACAGGGAGGAGAACAGAGGGAAAGATGACAAGAAGTTAAAAGATATATTGTTTTTACCAAGGAAAATAGTGCTTGTTCTGCTGTGCAGTTTTTATTGTGTTGTGTTTTTCATTAGTTTTTTCTTTTGCTTTCATTCCAGTTTAGTTAGTTATTTCTCACAGTGGATTTGCTGGTTTCAGTTCAGTTTTTATTGTTTAATGGTTTTTTTTTTTGCTTTGTTTGTTTTTAACCAGTTTCAGTATTAGTTTTTTTGTATTGTATTTCTCTGAACAAGATTTGAGAAGTTCAGAAGAGGTATTACAAAACAAACTCAACACTTTGTGACGCACAATTACGTAGAAACCCCAGTCTCAATGAACATAGCCTCCTGATGCTTGTTGTGTTGATGAATTTGACCAAACTGCCAAAGACAAAAAGACATTTCCTGTGTATTTTTTATTTCATGATGAAAATACACCACATCCTTTCAATTAGTGTGAGTTTCTCTCACACACTGTGAAACTCACACTACGACTCCCTGATATCCCCAGACTTCTCTTGTAAATTTATCAAATCTAAAAGGTGCATAATAATATCTGAAATACGCCCAGCCGTGACAGAAGTCCTGCAGAGAAATAGACGAGGACTAACTATGTTGAAGAAAGTAAAAAAACGTTGAAAGTGATGTCATCTCTGTGTATTTTTAGAGCAGTAGCAGTGGGTACGGTTTCTGCAGTATCCTCAGATGCTTTAATAAAGGCTGCAGAGGCAGACGGGTGGGTGGACAGGATCCAGTTTTTCATCCAGCTGTAACTTTCAGCAAAAACCCAGATAAATCTCCTGAATGTTCCACTCATTCGCATCTCATCTTAAAAAAGGCCACATTTTCTGTCTCCAACTTAAGATGAGTTTGAGGAAAGGGAATAAATCCCCGGATGGTATTGATAGATTATAGCCATATTTTACCCTGGGGTAAAGACGTGGAGAGACGGAGTTGGACAGGAGAGAGAGGAGCTTAGAGCAGTTTCTCTATAGGTTCGATCTCCAACAGTTTTCTGGGGTGGTGTCCAGCAGCAGGCCGACTCTCCTACGTCGTTATGTGCTTCTAAGTTTATAAACCTACAAACCCTTCACTTCCTCTCTGATGGAGCTGTAATGTGGACATCTAGGAATGCAGCATCTTAGCTGCCTGTAGACCTACAGCCCAAGTGCCAAGTGTTGGCATGGATGTGACTCTAAATTGGCCTCTGTTACTCTGCCAGAGGAGCTCTAGGGAAGAGCAGCGAGCAAGAGGAGGGGAGGTGAGAAGATCGAGCTTAATGTGCATTTAGGATAAAGCGATTTTTGCAAGGATTTGAGAGATTAAACGCAGATCTGAAGATGCCATTGGAGGCCGGATGTTCAGTTTTGAGATATTTAAAGACTTTCTAAGACCCTGTAGCCACATTAAACCAACATTGAGATGTTGAGATGAACTGGGGAGAGATGAGAGGGGAAGCAAAATGAGAGAAAAAGGACACAAGAGGAGGAAGGAAAAGTTGAGGGGAGTTAAAAGTAGATGAGGTGGGAGGAGACAAGAGGAGACAAAAGGTGAAAAATAAAGATGAGAAGAGGAACAAGATTTGAGGAGACAAAAAAGGAATGAGAGGATATGAGACAAGAGGAGACAAAAGGAGAGAAGAGGAGACGAGATCAGAAGAGGCCAGAGAAGGAAAGAGGAGAGGAGACAAAAGGACGGGCGATAAAAGGAGAAAAGACCTTTAACTAATCATTTAATGGTCCAATTTTCTCAAGTAAATTAAAATTACATTAACAAACTCAAGACTCATTAAACAAAAAACAAACATACAATCTGTGCATATGGAGAGGAGACTGAATTAATGATGGACAAAGTGGAGCTAAATCACTGGCACACAGCCAGCGTAAATAACCACCAGTGGTGGCTCGAGCGTGCGTCTGTCTGTATGTCTATATGTATTTTGGCAGCGTGAACAAGACTTGCTGCTGGCTCGGCCTGTCCCCCGTTAGACCTCCTGTCAATCACCAGCTGCAGAGAAGGGACAGCGGAGGAGGCGGGATACAGAGAGGCAGAGAGATATCCGCCTGCTGCGTCTGATATATACAACTACTGCAAACTGTGCTGCATACAAACTACATGTATATCCTGCTGACACTGCACCATGTATATGTATACATGTTGCATGACAGTGGATTGTAAATTTGTCATGTAAGACAGACAATCTGTAAAGGTTTTATTGTGTTGTAAATAACTGCTACAGATTAAAGAAAAAGGGGGACCAATCTTTTCCTACCAATATCTCACAGGATGACAGTTTTGTCCCATGCAGCTTAGCCATCCATCAAAAACACCAGGAAGGTGTTTCCACGAGTGAGTGTCTCGCTGTCGATACATGTTTCAGACCGTCTTGCAAAGAATTTATGCCTATAGATGCCCGCACATACAAATGAGTCCGCTTGTAAACACTATTTGCATGTCTGTGATGCGTGACTGTGTATAAGAAGGTGACCGTCTGTATCTATATCTTTGTACGTGCTTGTGTGTGTGTGTGCGCGAGTGTGAGTGTGTGTATGAATAATTCCAGCCGTGCCATGCTGTCTGCTGAGGCCTCCGCCCCTGACAGAGGATGAAATATTCATGCTAACCTAGTTGGGAGGGGACTGATGAGGGACCACAGGAGACCAGGAGAGAGGGAGGGGAAAAAAAAAAAGTGTGAAAAAACTGACGGAGGAACCGTTTGAAAGCAGACTTTTTACGGCTGCGGGCCAATTACCCTTCATGTCCCGCTAACTTTCATCTCAAAGAGGGAATGTGTCCGGCATAGAAACGACCGTGTGATGTGCCACAGATTTGCAGACATCTTAAAAAACACACACTGATCATGATTTTTGGTTGAATGAAACACACATCATCACACGCGGGCGCTTGACCAGCATCACGTGCAACTCACTGCAACTAAAAACATTTCCCAGCCTTTTTGTGGGGCACCTGATTTATTCATTCCACTGAACTAGGACACTGGTTCTGAATCCTGCTCCTCGGCACCTGGAGCCCCTGCTGGTTTGTCTTCGAGCTATTTACTCAGGAGCTGATTTACACCTCAGAGATGCTAACTGAATTAACAAAATCACAGAATACTACCCTGCAAGACGTTGTATCGGATTCAATTCTATCCATTTACAGATTAAAGCTTCACTGGTTCGTACAAAATAGTGAGCACTGTGTGGTCTTGTGTAAATTGAACCAACCCAGAAATAATTTGGAAAAAGAAAGGAAGGAAAATCTCAGGATTCTGGGCTTAGAGTCCAAGCACCGCATGTCATCGCTTTGGTTTGGTCATTCAACAACACACAAGTCGATATAAATTCTGAAGTCCTCTGTTCCACTTCCAGCAACTTTCTGTCCAAGATTCCCACTGTGGATCTGCTGCTGTCTGCTTTTTCCAGGATCAATGTGCTTCCCTGACACTGAAATATCCTGGTTTATTAATTCCCATTCGCTGCCGGGTACTTTAATCGCAGAGACAGAAACACTTGAATGACCATCACATTTGGGCTGAAGCTGGGCATACACTGTACCATTTGAGCTTGATTTTTAAGCACACGAGTCAGACCTAAATTCAGCTTTGTCAGGCGTTGTTTACCATGCTATGTACAGGGGCTGCGAGGACCAATCGGCTGCTCCTGTTTGGCCATCGGATGTGAATTTCCGACATGTCCGAAAATGTAGTCCTCCATCATCAGGCTCATGGACAGTTGAAAAAGAGCCACAGCTGGATTCCCCAAGGTCAGTTCCCTTTTCTGTCACGCCTGCATGAAGTGGCAAAACGAGTGCCTCAAAGTGCCATGGCAACACGATGCGTCATGTGGGTGCAAAATGGGTTGGTTGAGCCGTGACAACAGTAAACGTACCTCCTTGACATTTCCTCCTTCCTACTATCACGACCGATATGAACGAGAGAAAGTTTGGCAGGAAATGGGGTCGTATTTTTGTTCTGATCTAGCTAGCGAGCTCGTACGTTTGTTGGTGCTGCTGTCTAGTGCATGTTTGAGAGACAGAGTCTGTCAAACTGTCAATTTACTTGTACAGTGGATGTTGGAATTAAACAAAAACACTAAGGCATGTGCATGATTCATCAAAACAAGAGACTAAACACCGGTGCCATTCCTGCATTTCTTACCTGCCGTTGAGCTGAATCCGATCGGCCAGTTTGGAGAGCTGGTCGGGCAGGCGGCGCTGCTTTATGACTCCCTCTGGGCTGACTGATACCTCACACAGGGAGTACGTCTCAGGTGCCGCGATGAGGCCGAACTCGTTGACAGTGTGGGCGACCACATCCTTGGCCGTAGTGTCCTTGCTGATAATGATGTAGCAGCTCTGCTGGTCGGCCTTGAACACCCGGATCACCTGGTCAGGGATGTCTGAGAGTTGGAAGAGAGAAAGGAGAAGAGGAGTGCTGTCAGGGACTGAATAGGGTTGGATGAGGAGACCGTGTATAGAGGCCAACACTGTAATAAATGCCAATAATGCAATAAAACTAAATGTAATGAAGTCTAAGACACTATAAAAGTAATTTAAGAGCCGTTTGGCCATTTTTGTCTAGAGAGTTTCATCTTCTCTCCAGCCTGGCTGTTACATAAATTCAGTCTTTCTTTCTGTGAAGCCATTTTTGTTAAAGGACTTGCATGATGATGCCACATCTTGCAACATCTTTATAAGTTCAAGTGCTTTTTCTATGTTGGACACAGATAAGCCTCTACAAGGTCACGAACAGAATACATACATATAGATAAATACTTGTTTGTTTGCGAGCATGTAGAGTAAAGTGAATTGTGGTTTGTAACTTATGTACGAAGAAGATACGTTTGTTTGTTTTACTTATACCGGATGTGACATGATCAATGACGTCTTTCACGGATGTTTTGCGCCTCAGATAAAGAAACAAGGACACACGCAGCTAGAGAGGAAACGACAGCGTGCTAGGAGCTGTGTGACAGTGGAGGAAGCAGGAGGGATCTCATACTAAACATGCATGTGGGGTAATGATCTCCGCACATCATCATCTCTCACTTTCTTGTAGTTTTGTGACCTAGTTATACTTTGGTTTATAATAATTACACACTTGAGTTAGAAGTTAAAATGTAGTCCTGTCCTGGTCCTGTACATTCAACAAAACATCACAGGGAAACCTTCTGTTAAGACTCAAAGAGAAAAAATAAATAAAAACACACCGTCTTCATTCAATAATTAATCATTGAAACCTAAATCATTTACTGAGTCATTATGTAATGCATTTAAAAGCTACGAATGCAAAATAATTCATAAACGGTAAAACTGTTTTCCCCATGTTCAATGAATGAATTAAATACGGTATAATTGTGTGATTGATTTAAGTAAATATTCAGTAGTAAGAGGCAAAAAATAGAAGCTGCATTTTCCTGTGGCAGCTGACGCTGGAGCAGCTGCACGCGACTCACACGGAGCGATGTGTGCTAAATAATGGAAATGTTCCCCCTGAGTGAAATACTGCATTAAAGATCCCTGTGTTTGAGTAAGGAAGAGGGTACGGCCCATTAGCCACAGGCAGCCGGAGAGCTCCATCATGTAAACTGAAAATGGAGGGAGATCACGAAGAGATCACCGAGAAACAAAGTAAAAGGCCGGCGTGACTGATGAGCGCGCCTCCTCCTGTTTACCGAGCAGAAAAACAGTTAAGTGTGTTCAGACACAAAGTCATTACCTTCACCTTTATTAGCACACAGATCTCTCGACTGTCTGCCGTGACTGTAGGGATCTTTAGGTGTGCGTGTGTGTGGAGATGACGATGGCCGGGGCAGCTTTATTATCATCATCATTACAGCGGTGGCGGCGGCAGCACAATAAGCACAAACAAATTGCTGAAGGTAAAGCCAATAACAATAACGTTAGAGTGAATGCTGATAATCAATCTCCTCGGCTTGTTAGAAGAGCCTGTTGGTGTGCGTCGCTGTGTCTCTGTGTGTGTACGGGGTTATTGTATTTCCAATACCAGTGATGTAGGAATGAAATAAGTGAGGACTTTTTGAGGGAAGTTTGGTTGTATTCATATGAATAAATGCTGCTGTCGCCTCCTTTTCCTCTCCCGTATAAACTATTTTGACAGGAATGTATTCATGTATTCTCTTTCACTCAATTCATATATATGCATCCACATCTTTTTCTATTCTGTCACTTCTGCAGGCTGAGTCTTGACACATATTGTAGATTTATATGTACTTTGAATATTTTGGCTTAAATGTAAGCATATAGGTGTCTTTTACGCTTTGTATATTGTGTGAATTTCACTTTGTCATTTTCTGCTTTGCAGTCAATGATTCCTGGAACGCCGACATATTGATGTTTTGATGTTGAAGGCCAATCTTGGCTATGAGTGACCTCTCTATGTACTGTGGGGCTTATTGATTGGAATCGCATGCACTTAATTTGTCAGTCGAATGATTAGTGACTTTTATCCAGAAGAAGGCGAGATTCCCAGGAAGGTTCCACTCTTCAGGTTTCCAACACCATCTAAAATACCAAATTCATGGCTTTTGTACTAAGTTCTGTAACATATGGAAACTGTTTTTATCTACAAGCTCCATTAAGCCTGGATTTATCACTCTGATGGCTGATTTAGTATTATTTACTATTTTTTTTCCCTTTGTGTAACGTCTGTAAGTACCTTTATTTATTTTGTTTACTTTTATGACCATTAAGATCACGATTATTATTATTTGCATTACTCTCTGAAAAGGTTTGTTTTCAATTTTCTTTCCATCTTTTGGCTGAAACAGCATTATTGATGCTATGTTTCTGGCACAAGCTTGAAAAACAAGTAGAAGCTATAAATAAAGACTTTCCAGGCCGAACTCCCTCAAATTCAAGCACCCAAAACTGCACAGTTTGAGACACATACACAAGGTTTATTACTGTTGCAACACTGACAATTTTTGTAATGAAAACAAGCAGGCTTTACGGTTCGCTTAAAAATAGCTTTCTCACTCGACTTCGAACACTTGTGAAATGCCTGTGACCTTCGCACCTTCTCGAGGCAGGTGGCAAGTGAAACAATGACACAACCGCCAGAGGATTTCTACTTCATTCTTCCACAAAATATATAAATCGAAGCACATTCAATGACCCGTGTCTATTTTATATGTCACCGCGTGCAGTTTTGCTGGTTGGTATATATGGATTTTATGTCTCACCGGTATCATCGTGTGAGAATCATGTGAACAGTGTTTGTATCTCTGCATGTCTTTTCATTTCAATGACCTGTGCGATCCTTTATTCTTAGAATCAGAAATACAAGAAGAATACATGTGTTGCTGCCTCCATGTTTCCTGTGATGCTGCAGCAGCACAGTTCCTCTCTTGTTTATGTGCAGCAGGGCGGTGAGGATGAACCGAGTGCAGGCTAAACGCTCTGTGTCTCATTAGCTGTGATTTGTGATGAGAGAGTGGGAAGCTCTTGGCTAATAGCTGGCTATCATATCCGGGGGGCTTAATCATATTTAATCCTGTGGACGAGCTGCGACCCGACCTGCACGCAGGAGGACAATCGCTGCCCATCCAACCAAACACCCAATCAATTATCATCTTTAATAAGGTATCATTCATTTTCTTCAGCAGCAGAGAATTTATCCATGGAGCGAAGCCAAAGAGGATTTCTACACAGGAAAACAAAAAGGGGTTTTTGCAAACGTAGCTGGGGTTAAACACCAGGGCTCTCATAAATAAACACAAATGAAAAGTGCTATATTGTAGGCAGCTGGACAAGCTTACAAGCCATGGGCAGAGTTTGGTGACATTTTCAGGTAGGTTTACCTACTGCCCTTGAATGTGCTGCAGCTGAGCATCTAGCCTGCAAACTGATGTTATTGGTGCAGTTTTAAGTGTTTGTTTGGTCGCTTGTTCAACAAGTTGTGGTCCAGGACAAGATGCGTCTATGCTTGGAAGTTAGATAAGAAGGAGACTTAAGCAGGAAAGCTAAGGTGGGTTGGTCTTAAAAGTCTGTGGCTCCTTTGTTGCATACCATAACAGACAAACAGCTGTAAGTCTGTCTACTAACAATATTGCTGCTAAACACTTGAAAAAACATCCGTGTTTTTGATCTGCTTGAAGTTTGAATCTTGAAAAACTAAAATCACATCATCCTATGATAGTCATAGAGGCTGTTCACATTTGTTGTCAACATCTGTCCTGGGTGGTGCGTTCACAAGGGGACAGCAATGTTTTTAACAGCATTTAAGAAGTGTCTTCATGTTTAATGTTTGCCGAATTAATCAGAATGCCCAAATAGTTAAAAATTAGGTCTAGACAGTGTTTTTCAAAATTTTTAAAGTTTCTCCTAACGCCACAACTCACAAAATGTGTCGATTTTTAAAGGGAGCCTGGGGATTTTCTCCATGGGCGACAAAGAAGTGAAGAAGAACATGTTTACCACCAATTAAGTGTGCTCTTTCATGAATTGAGTGTAAATGATAGAATCAGTTGAAACAGAGTGTTGGCAGGTAAGACCCACTTTAGACACAGAAGCAGACAGGCTGGTACAGCGATGCCAAGACAAACTGACTGACTGACTTAATGCTGAATTTACAGGAAGGTGTCAATGATTTAGAAGAATGTATCCGGCAAAGTTTCACAGAGTTTGTTAAGTTTCTCCTCACTCAACAAATCCTAAAATAGTGCCATTTGTAAGGGAGTCTGGGGACATTGCCATTATCAGTCTAGTTGTCCACTCGTGATCGTATCACTCAGGAAGGACGTTGATACCAAAAGTGAACAGCCTCATATATTCTCTCACAAGGATGGATGTCAAGTAGAGAAATATAAATACAATGCAAGACTGAAACCAGAGCCTGAAGGATGAAGTTCATTGATGCAGACATTCAAAGAAGGAGTGTGGACAATAAGTTCACGGATTAAAGAAAGAAGAGACGGAGACAATCCAACAGTAGCAGTGAAGGTGTGTATACTTACAGTAGAGTCCCAAGGCTTGGCAAGCAGAGAGGAAAAAAAGAGAAAAACACAGTGAATATATGAGAGGAAGACAGAGTACAAAGAGACATAGTAACTGGAAACATGATGACAGAGGAGAAAAAGGAGGGAAGACCGGCGGAGTTTGTAGCGTAGCCTTAATCTGTTCGTGTGAAAACCAGAGGGGCCGAGCATGAGTCATCATGTCGAGACTAGAACATCTGTTTAAAATCACAGCAGGAGAGTCGCAGGAGGAAAGAAAAGGGAGAGAGAGAAAAGGATGAGAGGAAGTAAAGAAACAGAAAGCGGTTGGAAAGAGAGAAATAAAAAGAAGAACCTGAGGATCTGAGGGAACGACTTCGCTCAGAGCCGCACATGAAAAGACACGGAGACACGTCGTCACTTCTGCTCTACCTCTATCTCCAGGAACCGAAAAGAACAGCACAGAGTTAACGTCCACACTTTACTTCTGTGCCTGCGTCAGCTTTTGTTGTTTAAAGCAGGGACGTACTTGGATTTATGAAGTGATTAATCGCTCATGTCTAGGGAATATTAAGAGAAAAGTGAAAAATGGACATCAGACATTCCCAGCACTCGTCCATGCATCGCTTGCTTTATTGTGCAGGAGAATTAATTTTAAGTTATGATATCAGAGAGAGAAAACAGCAAACCATCACATTTGAGAAGCAGGAACGAAGATTTAAGATTATATTACGAAAAGGTTGAATAATGTCTCCAATATAGTATCAATCATTCCTGTCACTTGACAACTTGAGGCCTGCTGATTAAAATATGTACAGTATGAGACACTTGCTCGTCTTTGATTTCTATATTCAACCTCACATATTCTTCTCTCCTTCTTGCAGTTTTTGGGTTTATCTTTATTTGGTATGTCCATACTCATCGGTTACCATGAAGCACTTTATAAGTTAAGTTAATGAGTTTTGTTTTAATTACTCACCTCTGTTGTGGTGAACTATATCAGTGACGATTCTCTACTAAAGCCTTGTGAAAATGTCTTTACTAAGGGCGTCCTGACCAAGATGTCGCAAGAACAACATTTTTATAAACCAAAAAGTATTCTCAAAAAGTACAGGAATTATGAGGATGTAACGAGCAGCGCAGAACATTTCTGATGGCAGCATTTTATTTCAGCCACCATTTAAAAAAACATCTGCTGCTCTAAACTAGTTTGTTTTTTTGTTGTGCTTTTACACATTGTGGGAACTGAACATTTTAAATTTAGGTATCACCGCATAGATTCGGAGAAGTCTGTCTGATTCTCTTTGAGGAAGTCAGATGAGAGTCAGCTGACGGTCACTCTCTTAGGTAACAGTAAAGGGCCATTGTTTGTGGGAAGATGTGATCAGCACCTGAATGTGTGACTGATGAAGTGAGCCTTATCATGAGGTCTGTTGTCCTGTTGTTACCTGACAGTATATGAGTCAAGACAGTGCTAAAGTCTGCAGAGAACGGCATGCTCGGGTCTTCGCTCTATCAAAATGGAAGCATGCGGCAAATGGACTGCCGACGAAACAACATTGTTATGTTGTTATGCAAAAAAAATGACATAAAAACATCCGTCGCGTTTTCATACACCAGCTGACTTATCTGCTAAAGTTTGTGGATTTTTTGAGTGAGTTGGAAACGCAAAGAACAACCGGCTGGAGGCCGAAAAGTACCTTCTACTGTAGGACTCAAAGTTCAGTGTTTCCCACACAAGCAAGCCATTTTAGTATTTTATACTTCGGTTGTTTTAATGTTCTCTTGGACAGATAAAAAAAATGCAAGAGCTGTGTCACTAGGGACAATCCAAAACAATAACTGCAGCCATGTTACTCATATTTCCCTGAATGAACAGTGGAAAAGTGAAAGTGATGCATCAGATATGCAAATGTAATTACAGGTAAGACTGTGGAGGTATTATCGGCCCTGCAGAGCATCTGGAACAGGGTCCAGTTTGAGCGGCTCTACTATTAAATCTAATGGGAAACCATGGGACTAAAGGAAACTTGATCTAATGGTGGATGATTAATGAGCCCCGGTTGGTGTGTGTGTGTTTGTACAACACAACCACATGTGATGTATGGGTCTACAAACTAGGGATCTACGTGCAGGTGTGCGTATGTGTGTGCGCGTCTGTCCGAGTGTGTGCGGCTCTTTGACAAATGGCCGGTGGAATAAATCAGGACCATATTCACTCTCTCGCTCTCTTTCACCTTTTCCACTTTCTCTCTCTTGTTCTTCGCTCTCTCTGTTTTTCAATCTCACAAAGGCGCACACACACACACACACACACACACACACACACACACACACACACACACACACACACACACACACACACACACACACACACACACACACACACACACACACACACACACACACACACACACACACACGGGGAGTCCTTCATGTTAGTTTATATAATTACATGCGCAGAAACCCGCCTGACAGGAAAAGAATAAATGAGTCTTTCAGTCCAGGAGGTTAACTTTGGTCAGACGGACACAATTCTGCAACGGCGCTGTGGCAATTCAAAAAGAAAGACCCCAGGCCTTGAGTGTGTGTAAACCTATGCTAGAAATCTCCAGCTGCCTCCTTCGAAGAAGCGAACGTGTGTTTCTTTGTCAGCACAAAAGAGCGTAAGTGTTTCTGAGGAGTTTGCTCGCATTTCAAGGAGAGAGGAAGATGAAAGGGGAGAGACGGAGAGTTTGTGTTCGAGGAAACCGAATGCACACAGCACGACGCTTCTCATACAGCGGCTTTATGCGATTATGTTCAAGGGTGACAGGTTGTCTGTACAGGGTCTCTGAGAATCGGAGTCCTTCACTCCACGAGTGGCTTTCGCTGTTCAAATGAGGCCGAGGTCTCAAGTCGAGTGTGACAAACAGCTTCAGGACAGAAGCACTGAAATAAGACCCTGAAGGTCATAAACAACTTTGAGAGAGTGAGATGGAGGTTTAGCTTCCCTTACACAGGAACTTGCACTTGTTTTGTTTGCAAATCTGAGTAAAAACAGGATTTTTTAGGCCATTTAGGAAGCCCGGATGTGTCTTCTCTGAAGTACTTTGTGAGGAAATAGTTGTTTGCGTTAATGTTTAATTTGTTTCACTACACTCCTCAAAAAGATAAAACTGTCAGCTCCAACAGCAGAATAATTAAATACCGCAGTTATGTAGAAACCTCTTGATTTCACTGAGTCAGCGTGCTTTTCTTACCTGCGGGGTTGGAGAAGTCGAGGACGCTGGTGGCCGGCTGCAGCAGGTCGGGGCTGCTGGACGACAGGTTGCCGGGGATGGGCATGATGGCCACGCTGTGACGACACTGCTTGGTACCCACGATGCTGTCGTCCTGAGACTGACCCATGCCACCATCGCTAGAGAGAAAAGCGGCAGGGAGACGACGGAGGATGGGATGAAGGATGGAGTGGGGGAAATGAGGGATGGTAGAACAAGAAAAATTGTGTGTTGTAAAAGAGAGAAAGAGAGAGAGAGACAAGGGAAAATGAGATTTTCTTCATTAAAGACAAACTTAATGTTCCAACATTAATTCAAGAGTTTTATTTTGCAGCCGTAGACATATTTCAGAAAAGCTGCCTGAATGTTTTTCCCTTGTGTTTTATGAGCTTTAAGCACAAGTACTAGAATGAGTGCCCTTTTTTTTTTTTTTTTTGAGAACATAAAAGTCTCATAACACCGTGGGAAAGAAAATATCAGGAGATTTAATCAAAATGTCTACTCCTCCTGCAGAATGACAACACAAAATATCAATATCACTATGTTTGTCTTTTCATATGCAGCAGTGACACAGCTGAAACTCATTCAAGAGGCGGCTTCATGAATGGCAGGAACTGATAAGGAGCATTCACAGACAGACACGCACAAGTTCACCAAACACACACACACACACACGACACGAGACAAAGAGACAGGTACACACGAGCTTAGAGACACGAACAAGCATCGCAAACAGCAGAGCACAAGTGAAAAGAAATGAAAGGTAATAAGGATTTTAGCTCGTTCAGATGTTTCGCCGTGTCTTTGGGTGTTTGTACATTATGTTCCTGTTCCATCTGTCGGCCCTCTGTTCTCTTGTGTGAGTGTCCTGCAGTTGGTCACATTATGCAGCTAAACCGGACTTGAGAGACAGGCGCCTTTTCTACCTGGCTCCCACAGAAGCCGCTCAGGGATATGTAAACATCAACCTTTACATTAATGGCCTCATTAGACTGCCTCCATCTGCATATATGTGATGGAAATGGCAGCTCTTTTGAGACAAACCCACAAACAGACAGGTTGGGTGTTGTGATTTTGAAAAGCTCTGCCTCGAATGATAAATGTGGGTTCCCTAAAGGATGGAGAACATAGTTGTAGTAGTTTTTAACTCAACCATGGTTCCCGCAAGGTTTAGCCAGTTATATTTAGGACTTTTAAACATCTTTTTAATGCGTCATTGAATGCATTTTAATACCTGTGTCACAAAGGTTGCCACAAGTTTGGGGTCACCAAAATAAATGTCATGTTTTCCATGAAAACTCCTACTTAAATTCATCAAATTAGTTGCTTTTGTCATAGAATCTTCCGTCGGCAGCAGCTGCAGCCCTGCAGACTTTCGTCACTGTGGCCGTCAATCTGTTGAGGTAATTTAAAGAAATGTCGCTCCATGCTTCCTGAAGTACCTCCCACAGGTTAGAGTGGCTTGATGGGAACTTCTTACAGCCCACACAGTCAAGCTTAATAGGGTTGATATCTGGTTACTGTGCTGGCCATACCATTATAGACAGAATACCAGCTGACTGCTTCTTCCCTAAAAAGGTCTTGCATAGTTTGGAGCTGTGCTTTCGGTCTTCGTGAAGATGACTCAATCAAGCGCCGTCCACAAGGACTTTTATTTTTATTTTAACAATCGTCAAAAAAAGGACATGTCGAAGTGACTGGAAACTTCTGAGCGGAAGTGTACAACAATAATGTCTAATAATACAATTAATCAAATTATTGTGACCGGGGCCAAGATAAGCATCATAAAATCGATTCAAGAAAACACAAACAGGCTGCAGTTGGATACAGAAAGACACACAAAAGTCTTCTTCTTTGTAGGAAACTGAATCCAATGCTTTTTAAGACTCAGCCCCTGCAGATACCCTGAGCCACTTAAGACCTTAAGCAGTATCTAAAATATCTAGAATATCATTTTAGACTAACTATAAACAAACTGGAACACTAATTAAAGAAAATGGTACAGCATGATATGATATCAGCACTTAAATGCTGTGATGATTAATTGATGTTAAATACACACTGCACAAATCTAAACATGTTGTCATTGTGAGTTTGAGTGACAGTCTGTACACTGAGTGTCTGAGACGGAGGGTTCATCTCATCCTGCCGCCTGCATACTAACTGTAGCTTCCCTGCGTCTGTACAGTTTGTCCTGAACATGGTGCAGTAATGCAGGGCTTCCGCTAACACAGCTGAGTGCTGCTGTAGCAAAGCCTCTGTAATCTTCGAGTCACCAGTCGATAGGTGGTGCGCCGACAAGGTGGAAGAAAGAGAGGGGGAGAAAAAGATGGAAAAGGACGATGAAAGGAAGAGATAAGGGAAGAAATAGGATTTGGAAGGTGGTGAAAAAAGACAAAGGAGAATGGGAGGATATGGAAAGAGATAAGAGATAAGGAACGCAAGGGGCTCAACCAAGACTAGATTGGACTGCTCTGATAATGTAATAATAATACAAGTCTGATAACATTCAGACTCTGACCGATGCAGGTGAAGGCTGACATAATTACACCTGATGATCACAAGCAAATGTGAAAGTCTGACTGTCACAAATAACAGAGTTTTTGGTTCACTGAATATAATGCGAGTCTAAAAAGTATAGACTAGACATAAAAAAGGCATAAAAGCTGATTTTACAAGTTTATTTGCATACAGGTGTTTATCTTATTCACTTATGGCTCAGGTGTTCTGAAATGCTCAACATCAAGAGACCAAAACCACCTGTAGACAATAAAAATGTAAAAAAAACCAAAGCCTCTTTGATATTTTTTGTAAAATTCCCTGCAGAAAACAGCACATTTGGTTGAAAAACCGAACGCCTGAGTCGTGAACACATTAACTGGAGAGCTTGAATGTAAAACCAAAGAGAAAGAAACACCTTGACTCTGCAGAAAAGTGGCATTCATGTGTTACAGGAATTAGCATGAAATCTATAAATGCAGTCCTCTAGCAGTGTTGCTGAAGGTCAGTGGCGCTGCTGAGTGTGTGTCTGTGTGCGTGTGTGTGTGTGTGTGGCTGCCTGCTGTGCGCAGGTCTGCAGATGGATACTGAATCAAATGGTTAGAGGATGGGGAGTTACACAAGAGCTCTTACCCAAACAGGCCCCTGAAGCAGCGGAGACAAACAGGAAGAGAGACGACATTGAAAAGCGTGAAAAAGAAAAAAACAACTGAAAAAAAAAACAGAAGCTCTGCTGAAGTGATTCAGCGATACGAGTGCAGCAGAGTGAAAAGGCCTCTCTTCTCTCACACACGCTCGAAACAGCAAACGCACACATGTACATTGACAGAATATACGATAGCCAAAGTTTGGAAACGCTGACAGGTTTGCTGAAATAAATAGGCAGAAAAAAATGTCAGAAGCACAAGTCTATACATAGGACATGAAAGAAAAAACTGCAGGATTTGTCAGGAAATCCAGCTCGACTATTTGATCGATAGCAGGAAGCACATAAGGATTATAATTAAAGAAAAACAACATTATTAACTAGGAATTTGTACAGAAATAAGCTTCATCACTTTAAGCTTCTGTTCTCTTCGCTATATATATCGTAAAGTGTGTCAGTTTATTCTGCAGCTCTCATACAGTAGTAACTATTTATATATACAGTATATACGTACAGACAGAGCAAGGTTATACGTGTAACAGTGCAATAATGAACAGATCTTTTCAGGAGTGCAGTGAGCACGCAGTAAAATATGGATGTCTCGTCGGGTGAATGTTTAGATGCACAAACACTCAATAACACAACAGTAAAAGTGTTATTCATCATGATTTAGTACATGTAACTGTATCATCAGCAGGAGAAGCAGAGGATGAAAATGGCATCATGGGACATTGGGTTACTACTTTATCGTCATCTCACTAAATCACAACGGACTTCTGAGACAAACCGACTAAAGGCTAAAACCTCTGTCTATTGCTTTCCAATCTGTGGAATGTAAATCAGCTGGGTTGGTCAATATGGGATGTGTATAAAGGTACATGCGCCGGTCCAGACATGTTAATTTGGCAGAAAAACGACTTGTTTATTGCCGGAGTGTCCTTGTCATATAAAATCTTTGTCTGAAGTGGAGCACAATGTCAGCCAAGGACAGAAAGGTGCGGCAGCAGCAGTGACGGTGGGTTTGTGTATGTACGTAAGCCGGGCATCTGAAGAGGATTTTAAAATATTAAACAGGGTTATTTGGTTATTTGGAAGTGAGCGAAAGCCTCGGAAATGTGGCCTCTGTGAGAGAGAGAGACGCTATTCCATAACTGAAATCAAAGGTTTCATCCTTGTGAGAGCCAACATGTCCTTTAACTGACATGGAGTCTCGTGTGTGTGTGTGTGTGTGTGTGTGTGTGTGTGTGGGAGTACTAAAAGGTGTGATTTGTAAGAAATGAGCAGAATTTGAAGGTAGCTCTAAAACTATAGGGGGCAGCATAACCACTTAGTGTTGCTACCTATACTGGACTTACTACTCTCTGATGTAGCTATCTTTGGTAAATAGTTGCCGTAGCAAGTAGCTCAGTTAGCCAGGGAGCTTAGCAGCTCCATTAGCTGATGTGGGGGTACGGCTGGACACCAAACTGGGACTGAACACAGCCTCTGAGATAGACAGAGGCCAGTTTGAAGACAGGGGATAGACTACAGAGGCGATATACAGCAGCTCTGACCAAGAGTATGGGGACTCCTGGGACAAGAAGACATGGAAGACGGGGACAGGAGAGGTGTGAGCGCCAACAGCGGGTGAAGATGAAGTGTGAAGCCGGAATATTTTTTATCTTACTCTGTGAATATAGGATTAATTTCGACCAAACCATAGTTGATTGGGGAATGACGAACGAGGACTGTTTGCCGAGTTGTTTCTTTTATGTCGAGAGCGTTTTACGATGAGTTAACTGGGCAATTAAGCTCGTCTGAAAGAGAGCAACTTGGATTCAGACGGTTGTATTTTTCAGTTTTTTAAGGAAAATATGTGTAAAAATCTCCTTTTTTGATATTTGTTACTAAGAAGCAAACTTGTTGCTCTACTTGTTGCTTGTTTAAAACTGAAATTCTAGCCACACCTTGCCCCTTAAAATTCACACGGTGTCTTCAATTGTATTGAGCTCGGTGCAGCTGATATCTTTTGTACACATGCACCCAGGAGACAACTTCACAATGTTGCCTCGCGTCAAATGTTCACCCCCTGAACCGCCCGTCTCATCTCCGTCCTCATCTCCAGGCCCTTTAATCAGCCATCAAGTCCTTTGAACCAAAGCGCGGCTTGAATGGTGGCGACCAGCAAAATAAAATAAAAAAAGTGACGGAGGCCCTTGTTCGGTCGATAAATATAACGCAGCGGAGAGCCTTTGTAAGCTGTGCATCGAGTCAGATCAATGGCCGGGTGATAGTGTGTATTTTGCCTACTGAGAGAGAGCATAATCAGTTTTCGTGCAAACTGTGTGGCTTTGTTGACGTAATCACTGCAGGGCTGAAAACCGATAGAGAAAAGTGCGGGGACATGGATATGTGCATGCCAGTGTCTGTGCCAATGAGTGTGTGTGTGTGAGTTTCCAGTGCGTTCGAGCTGTAATTAACAGGGCGAGAGCAGCATCGTCTCTCTCTCACTCTGACACAGTATGGAGTTTAATGAGGCCTGGAGAGGCATGAAATGATGAAATGAAATCAAGCCTGTATCAGCACGTTACGGGTGGAATATTGAATACGAGCCTCCATCTGCACAATTGCTTTCAATTGCTCCAGATGCTGCGAGTACAATGGATGGTTACGGATGACAATGACAATGGTTATATGATGATGATTATGATGCCTTTTACATTTTTTATGATTTGGCTGCAACCTATCGACATTACAGCAGCTGTAGATAAGAGTATTGACTCTCACACAACCGCAAGTAAGCGAGCGCAAAAGTAAATCATTTCAGAGCGTGAAGTGGGATGGAACTTGCATTTGGTTGCACTTATTTCTGTGTACCATCACTTTCCATTAAACACAAGTAAGCTTTTCAGTTAAAGTACAGTGAAATCTCTCCACTTGCTGCTCATACGGGCTGCAAGTGGAGGCTGAACTCTCAAAGCACCTTGTGAGGCGCATTAAATGGTTTAGTTCAGCAGCAGAGCTAGAAGCTTCCGCTCACGCCTCCAATATTTTCTGTCTGCAGATGGTCACAGCGTGCTACAATATGGATGCAGAGACAGTCAGAGAGGATTGTGGGCCGGCCAACTTTAGGACCACTCAACAAGCCCTTATGAGTGTTTCTGGCTCTTTCTGCACATTTCTTTCTTCACTGTTTTTTTTGTCCACTTGGGTGTAGCCCTAACCAAATCAACATCTCATCACCTCAGGGAAATTGTGAGCAAACAGTTGTTTACCAGTATTTACACATCCTGCAGTTACAGAGCAAAAATATTCATTCATTTAAGGTGGTGATTCAGACTAACCGGCAAATGTTAATATCTCTTGGCTCTGATTTTGGTGTCTACCAACTCCTGAGGGAAATATCCGTCTCTTTATCTGCTAAAGTGCTCCACTATGTTCACCAGCTACTCCGTAGCTGTGTCTATCTGCTGTTGTTATCTTGCTGAAAACAGAATAAAAATATAAATTACTGCTGCTTTAAAACTCCAGTAAATCTTGTTGTGCTGTGTTTATGACCAAACACAAAAACATTTCACACCATTCTGTGGTGGATACGACCTCGTAATGAAAAGCAGTTTTTGCTGTGACAGAGAAAGTTGTCCCAGACGCCATATCTGATCAGCTGAAATGAAATAATGATGTAAAGCTTCATTCAATGTCCGTCTACCTGCTATGCTTCTAACTAGGGCTGGGCACAATATGGTCACAAAAAAATACTCCAATATTTCTGGACTATATTGCGATACACAATACACATCTTGAATTTTTTAATTCCTGCGTACATACAGCATACTTGGCATAAATCCTCTTACCTGAACGGTTTGGGTGGCAGAATACTGAAGCGCGTCTTCTCCAGCATCTTTCTGATCTTGTTCCGTCCTCCTGACACGGTGTTGGCCTTCATTTTCCTGGTGCTCTTGTGGTCTGTGGGGAACTCCATGTCTCCAGGAAGGTCGGGGATGGAGAAGCGGTTGCCCTTTTTCTCCTGGATCTTGGGAATGTGAGGGCCGCCGTTCTTCTTCTCGTGCACAATCCGGCTGAGGAGCTCTTTGAAGACTAGATGGATGGAGGCACAGAGATCTCAGATGAGCACTGATATGAACTGAAGTGGATTGTGTTCTGTGGACAAATACTCTGGACTTTGCTCACCAAATATGTTGGTTTTGACGGTGAGAGAGAGGTGTGTGTTATTCCTCAGAATGTCGACAGCTTTGGTGACGGAGATGTTCTCAAAGTTCTGACCGTTGATCTCCATGATCTGAAACAAGATGGATGAAATGACAGATTTAAAGCAGGACGCAGCTGGGACCGATACAGGGATTGGTCTTGTATAAAGAAACACCCTTTCTGAAATAAGAAACACAATAGCTGTCTTCTGGTTTTCCTGTCATTATATTACCAGTATTCTTGACTCTTGACTCAGCATTATCTTTTAACAGTTTACTAAATGCAACCAATGTGGTTACCCGGTCACTCTCTAAATAACACAAAAAGGGAAGTGTGCAGTGCAGAATGACTGCTGGTTAGCTCGATTTGCACACTCCCCTATACGTGAAACATTTTTATAAAAGCTGAATCTGTAGATTAAAACATAAAAAAAGTCAGAAGATGTGCTGTATAAATAATTATGAAACTAATACCTCGACAAAAGACGATAAATAGAATGGAAACGTAAGAGTAAGTAGTAATTCTGAGGAATCAGTTATAACGGCTCTCACATTTAACAGCTGTTAAGTGTAACCACAGATACAGCAGAACAATCCTTTTTTTAACTCGAGCTCATCTTCTGAGCTTGCAGTGGGTCACGTCAGGGTATTTAATTATGTATCTAGTGAAATAAAGCTCCAAGGATAACATTTCTGATGGATCTTTGAAGAAAAATTGCCTCGGATAACAACTTGGCAGGTGGATATACATTATGTCCCCATTATTACTGACAGATCCTCTCAAGCCGTACCAGACTTTATATTGTTCAAGCTTCAATTTATATCTGAAACGCTGAATGAAATTTAAAGTTTTTGTTCCCAAAGTCACTTCAGTGGTGTGACCTTTGAGATCTTCAGATTGTGTTCGTGCGGAGAGATGAATCTTTACTGCACTTTGAGGTCAGGTGTGTATGTGAGTATGTGGTGTGTTTGAGGACCTCTACTGCATCTGGTTCCTTTTTCTATCTTAAATACTAACTAGTCTCCAAGTTCCTGCTGCTGAAAAATGGGTCTCTAAGTTCTTGACACCTTCCTGATAAAAGCTTTTCTTATCCGAAAGCTTTCCAACCAGCCTCTCAGTATCTTTTACTTCACAATGACGATGCCCAAGTCTAACTCTGAGATCAAGGAAAGACGAATCTGCAGCCAGGTAGCAATGGATCATATTTTGAAGTAGCACTCTGTGTTTTACTGCTTGATATCGCATTGTGTCCTCTCACCTGATCTCCCCGTTTGAGTCCGGTCTCTGCTGCTTTGCTCCCCGGTTCCACCGACTCGACAAAGATGCCGAAGCCTCGCTCGCTGCCTCCCTGCACGCTGAAGTAGAGCGGCGACTCCCTGGATGCCTTCTGCAAAGTGATCTGTCTCCACTTAGCCTTGGCTGCGCACGCTATGTTCAGCAGCCGCAAATGGCCCTTCATTTTCTGACGAGGAGTGAAAAATGGGAAAATGATGAGCCTAAACAGTCTCGCATTCTAATTAACTTTTGTTTCCTGAGGTAAGTGATGTATACTTTGCATAGAAAAACAACTTGCTAATGTGATGCTTAGAGCCGTTTTTACACAAGAATATAATTATGACACAATAATATGACCTGAGTTACTATTCTGTTAAGACAGGTGAGTAAAAAGTGACGAATTAAAAGCTAAATTTGGATTAACGTGTGATCGTACTGTCGTTTCGAGATGTTTCTCAAAGTCCTCCAGGAAGTGTGTCATGGCCGGGTCGCCCTCGAAGTCATTGAAGTGGTTGTTGACCCACAGCAGCACTATTCTTGTTACCTGCGAGACACAACGGGGGCTTTATTGATAGGAGACACAAAACATACACTTCTTTTCACACAGTGCATGAGCACTTCTTTTCCACCCTACAGTCCTTGTGCAATTTATGAGCAGAAGCAGAAGAAGAAGAAGAGTGTGAGCAGCTTTGACAAGAAATGTGTTAAACGCTCTTGCAGAACGCTCACACTGTAGGTGTTGGGTCAGAGGTCGTGTTTAACTCCTTTGCTGGATCTCTGGAGCTGGTTATTGCCTCAGGCACAGTTTAGGTAGAGCGCTTTAAGTGCAGCCTTCCCTACCCTACTATCAAAATTGCTCATGTTTAACATTTTTCTTATATAATGGTTGAATCAGAATAATTCCTGCCAAACTCTAAAGTCTAAATGCAGGCCCATCCTCTGACGTTTTGTTTTTCTGTCTTTATTTCTGATAAGAAATCTTTATATTTATTAGTAGCTGGTACTAATATTGGAAACAGCAGGGAGGCTAAATAATGATCACATCCATGTCTGCAAAAAGACGTTCAACCACTAGCTGACTGCTTAATTTAGTCTGCAACAATTAGAGGAAAAAACAAAAGCAGAGGGCGTTTGGAAACCATTATTTTTGTAATTTTACACTGGTGGTAACATTGTGCCAACCTTTGCAAAAGGTCAGAGCATCAACCGATAAATCAACACAGAGCATCAATCAATGTCCACTTTCTTCTCTCTCTTCCATTTGTCATGCCGTCTCCCCGCCTTTCTTTCCACCTACTGTTACTGTCTCGCTGCTCGCTCTGTACAGGATTAGATCCCGTTTAATGGAGCTGAAGATTATAAGCCTGAATGACAACCACATAAAGACTATTGACAGGACAAGACTAATCTTAGGTTAAAGCAGTTATGGACAAAGGGAGTGGCAGGCATGAACAAATCGCTGCACGGGCTCAAGGACAGCTGAGCTGGCTGAACTTGTATCGATTGGCACGTGAGCGGCACAACACACGATTTCCATCAACATGCGTGAATACAAAACATTAAGAGTCCTGATGGGAGCGCGAGGATTTTCATTTATTTCTGCACACGTAAAATAGCACATAATGAAGAGTTTATACAGATTTAGTATGTGTAGTCTACTCTACTGCTCATCATTGCCCCATTTACTTACATTCCCATCCCCGTCAACTGACCCACTTGACCTTTTCTTTACCCAACACACGCAAACTCAAAAGTAGAGACATGCATACAAACACGGCTGGTCCACACACGCCTAAAAGCAGCCAACCGCCTGCGCACAAACTCACCGTGTCCCGGAGGCTGTCCACCTGGAACCACTCCAGCAGTTTCTTGCCGACCTCCATGGGATTTGACAGGAAGGTCCTGTAGGTCAGCAGGAAGTCTTCGATGTAGGTGGGGTCCACCACCGACGGTTCCTCCACCAGGTGCATGATCAGACGCTCCGGAGTTCCCTGGAGGGACAAATACACACACACACACATAAGGATACAAGGAGAAAAACATACGGCGCACACTCCTACGTACACATGTAAGACAGCTGAAATGACACAAGGGCACGTATAATCTATACAGAAACACACACACACAACACAAGCATACAAATGCGCACACACACATTGAAGCGAGCAGGCACAATGGCGCCAGTACACACCAATTTGAATAAATAATGTTGAGATTAATCATAAAAGTGACAAGGACATAAACTATAAAGATGCAATTATTGAACTGAGCTGTCAGTCACCCATCAATAAAACAAAGACACGAGCGGTTGCACACACACACACGCACACACACGCGCACACACACACGGGAACTCTTTTACAGGAACACACTTGAGCTTCTGTTGCTGAGGTTTCACATCTCTGGATTCGTATAAGATCAAATCTAAATGGATTACTTAGGACAAAATGTTTTATTTCTTATTTCTAAATCTTTTCATTTGTATTCATATAAGATGCCCGAGACATAAACTTGACTCCTGTGGTTTCAGCGAGTTTGCTAATGTTATCAGAGTGGAGGTTTCTTGGGGGGGGAAACGATTCATTGGACAGGGAACAGAAACTAGAAAGGCATCCACTTTTTGTCTGACACAAAAAGAACAAAAGCCAGAAACAGAAGCGGAAATGCTAACGCTTGTGAATTGACTCATCTCCACTGGATGTGTTTTTGGAGCCAACAGCCTTCCTCGGAGAGGCGGCCAAGAGAATCATTCAAGCCCATTATCCGATCAATACCTGGCTGCCTCTGGAGGCTCTGGAGAAGGATCAAAAGGCCTTGGAGCGCTTTGCAATGTAGCGAACAAGAAAATGCTCCGGCAAACACTAATAGTGCTAACGGGGCCTCTGAACAATCAACAAAGAGCACTGAGCAGCTGCATTGATGTTTTTTTTTTGTTGCAAGATACTGTATGTGAGGGCATGGTCGATTCATAATGAGGCGGTACTCAAATCAATCCAGGGCATTTCAGTGTATTTAGCACATAATAATAATCTGATATATATATATTTTTATTCAAGAAGTTAGTTATTTCAGCCTGAGATTAGGGTGAGATTAAACATGCTTATTAGCTTAACCTTGGACATTCATTTTGTGTAGGACATGTCTTTGAACAAGGTTGAGCGTATTTCTATAATCGAGCCAGTTAACAAAGATCGAGCTCCGGGTGAAACACCAGCTGAGCTTAACATTACGTTTAAACCCCCAAGCGGGCCTGCATCTCTACTGTTCCACCCACAATGAATGTTACTCTGTTGATCTTTGTCATTAAATATAAAGTGTTTATACTGTACATTATTTATTGTTTATTCTTTACACAACTTTTGTTGTAGAATAGAAGAGAATGCAAAATACTTTAAAATTTAAAAACCACTTACCTTGATGACGATGTGTCCCTTCCTGGTGCCGCTGCGGTCGAGCTCACGGTGCTCCTTCACCATCACGATCTCCCCCTCCTCCTCCACCTTGTGCGTGTTCTTCTCCACATGGTTGAGGATGCGCCAGTAGTCCTCCTGGGCGATGCAGACAAACTGGTCGAGGACGATATGAGGAAAGCGGGTGAACGCGTAGTAGAGCAAAACGCTGCTCTGCACCAAAGTCGGGTACTCGAAGAACAGCACAGAAGAAGCATGATGGCGGGTGGAGAGAGGCATCAGAGGGACGAAGGAAGGAAAGTCCAACAACACTATTTCTCACACTAACTAACTTCGGTAGTCCAAAATCCTCTCAAGGAGACATCTCCCAGAGGCATCCTTCACCTCTTTTCTGACACTGGAAACTAACTGAGCAGAAAGTGCCAGATGTGACTCGTCACTCTCCTACAGCATTGTCACTCGCTGCGCTTCCCTTGACCAAATCTTTAATTTCTGCATTTGGCTCGCTAAGCTCTGTCTTTGCAAGTTCCGCTGTGGCTGAAGACAGGAAACGATGTGTGCAGTGGAGGAACCAGGCAGTGTGAGCAGAGGGGACCACAAGTACATGCAGGCCCTCTTTCACCTTTGTGGAGACATTAACCACACATCCTAGCTCTATATCAACACTGACTTTCTGTGAGAGATGTGCTAGGCTATTTGTGAACTTATCTGAAAATAAAATGACAGTGACAATGTACAACAGGCCTGTGAGCTCACTGACATGCAAGATTGAGTTTTGTAAAGACCTTTAAGAGACATAAACTAAAACAGAGCCCTTCGGACAGAGGGGGAATACAGAGCTGCAGCACTGGAAAGTATCAGAAAACAATGTGTTTTTCAGCATTAAAGCATGAACACTTATTCTATGAGTATCCCAAAACAACATCATACGTCTCCTTTAAATGTTTCTTTACCTGGCAGTCGTCTCCCTTGGTGCGAACTTCTCCGTTCATGTACTGCTTGTCCAACGAGGGCGAGATGCCAAAACTGTTGCCCATGCAAAGACTCTCCACTCTCCCCTCCGGGTGGCTGATCTCCACTGCTCCGTTCAGGATAACATACCAGTGGTCGAGCTGCACACATCAAACACGACACAGCAAACATTTTTGATCTGCACAAGTTTTACCGCCAATACTGATGCTGGCTTGTGAATCTTTTTATTGCTTTCCATTCATGGTTGATTTTCCACAGATGCGTCAAAATCATGTACATCCATCTACGCTTACTGTCTTGCAGTGTTCAAACTACTCTTGTACACCTAAATGGACGGCTTTTCCAAAGTGCTTTTCTAGTCTTACCGACCACTTAATGCTTTAAAACACGAGCTAGCGTTCACCCATTCACACACACATTCAAACACTGATGAAAGAGTTATCAGGAGCAATTTGGGGTTCAGTATTTTGCTCAAGGACATTTTGACAGGGTCCAGGGATCGATTAGTGGACAACCCACCCTAGTTCTCGTGTGTTTCACTCTGTAAGACTCATCCCTAACATCACTTGGCAGTGTTTAATGTTAAATCACTAGATTTCAAAAAAGCCCACTGGATATCACTGCACCAATGCACAAGAATGGGGATTCATTACTAGCTGACATTTAGTATATTGTGAGCGTGAAGTGCTTTGTGTGAGGTATGAGTGTGGTGCTGAAGAGCTATTGTGTCTCTAGTGGTGGCTTTTGAAAAAGGAAATGCTAGCAGGCATAATATAACAAGCCATTCATCCCCGGTGTGAGCGGGTGAAGGGAGGGCGACCGAGCCCCGGGCTTCCTCCGCTACCAAAACTGATATTTCCTCTTCATTGCCTTTTCATTCGTTCCCCTCGCTGTTTCTCACCCTGCAAATCTCCAATTCTCTCAGCGCTTCCCACCTTCACTCGACACCAGCTTCTCTGTCTCAGTCAGCCTCCCTCTCCTTATTTCTCAGCAGTGATAAAATGTTAATAAGTAAGGTGAGGAAAAGACACCTTTATAAAAACACATTTATATTTAACATAAGGATAAATGTAACACTTCTCATAACATATATACTATGAATTTCAATCATGAATATCTATGGCAGCCTGCAACTATTATTTGTCAAGTTCTCGGTCTTCAAATAAAATGGAAAATAAAGAAACTTTAGGTGATTTCACTCGTCACTATAACTCTGACGGTCCCTCGTCGGCTCCCTCGGCTTCCATTTTCTCTTCCTTTCTGTCCTCTGGAGCACTTTACCTCTCTTTTTTACTTCTGTCAGACCACTTTAGACTCTTTATTTTCCTTCCCCTCTCTCGCTCACTTAGCAGAGTTGTGTTCACTTATGAGAGGAGCCAAGTGCTTCTCTTTGACCTTCAACACAGAGTCCGCAGAGAGACATGTCCGTCAACCAGACTGGAAACAGGCGGCAGTGGAAGCGCAGACAGACGTGCACACGGGCTGTTGTCTGCTGTTGGGTTTCGTCCTCCCGGAGCTCGGCGGCTGGCAGTTCATTGCCATTTATCACCCTGTCGGTTCTAATGCTGCCGTGTGCAACCAAACAGCCATGACAGAGCGCCCGTTTCTCAGGCATGTAACTTAATTAATTAGCTGTGTAGCGGCTCAGGTGATTGACAGGGCTTTTACTCTGCAGTGACTTTGCACATACTGGTTTATGTGCGTGTGAGCTACCTCGAGAAAGACAGGAAGACGGTGAGGACATCGTGGCTTCGTGTCAACACCTGGATGTGCTCTTTCGTGTGCTTGTACGAGTTGTTTTGTGCTCCTTCTTTCATGTTTTTTTGTTTTGTTTTCCATTGTCACGTTCATTCATTGTGTATTTATGTGTGCTGTTTGGAAGGTTACACCGGGCCACCGAAAGACAAAGACAAAGATTGTTTAACTGTAATTATATTAACAATCCAATTAAGAATCAGCAGGCCAGCAAACACATCTTGTTCCTGACTGAGTAAGACAAACACTAATCTAAGTATTGAGGGAATTCTGTGTAATTGTGTTAACGAAGCAGATATAATAAGGAAACAAAACATATTTTGCATTTCATAATGACCCTATTAGTGGTTAATCTTCATGGGACACGCAGCAAAAGAGAGCGATAACATGGAAAAAATGCAAAACTCTAATTAAAATATTAATACTTTTTTTAAGCCTTGAAAGCCACGACATTCATTTCAAAACTTTCACCCAAAGTATCTGCAACTACTTTCTCACGGAAGTAAAAGGTTCTCGAAGCCTGTTGATATTTGCATGTCCACCACGGTCTAAAGGCCCGTGAAGTTTAGGCAAATTAGTGCACTGACGCATGAAAAAACAATGACTGTTTTATATTTTTGCACCCAACTATACAGCAAACAAGTTGTCTGTCCATCTGTTGAGTGCTTTCTTTTATAACTTCACGACGATTGTGTCGAAGCACAATGAGCAAAAAACTGAGGGCCTGTGTCCAAATAACGTCTTTTTCTGAGCAACAGCATCTTCTGTCAATGGTTCCCAATGAGAAGAAAGCGCAGCAGCAGCAGCATGTGGCCGCTTACTTTAAGAAAAAGTGCTGCACAAAGTGTCTTTATTCAGAGCACTCAGCCTTTTTTAGTGCCGCCATTCAGAGAGCTTTTAGTTGAAAATACTTGAAATTTACAGTGACATTTTTAGAGGGTCGTCACTGTTGCTCTTTTCTAGGCAACCAGTCATATCAAATTGGGTGGGTCATCATCCTGTTAACCAAGAAAATGGAGGAGAAGCCTGTTCTGGCCGTGCCTGGTTATCTTGAGCTTTATCAGACAGAAACGATCATAACAGGCACAGTGAAGTCCATTTGTGGGAGCAGACTGTCCGTACACTGACTGTTGCTGATGAGCGTTGTGTTTTTATCTCTCTGTGTATTGTACCCCCCGTCAGGAATGTCATGTGGACCCGGACCACAACCGGTTTGTGGCTGCACATTTTTTAAAAAACGGTGGCTGAAATAAAATGTTGAAAGCCGCCACACCCCCCTCGCCGGGAGCTTTTGGGGGATGAAATAATGTGTCAGTAACTTAAATTTGCCCCTTGTGCATGCGATGGAAATGCACCGACTTCCTAGATCCTGGGGAAAGTTCCTGCACAGTAACGACGATGCACTTCTGTAACAGGTTTCTGTGTATGTTACGAGTTTAGTCTTACCTCCTGTTTGTTGTGCAGTATGACTGTTCCAGCCTGCTCCACCACCTCAAACATCATGACGCTGCACAAGTCTCTGCGCACAGACATGGTCATGTTGGCGAAGGCAGGCAGCTGGTGCATGAACTCCAGTAGTTGCTCTGTTTGGCACAAAAAGGGAAGAAGGGGAGAGAAGAAAAGCAATTAAATAGAAAGATAAAAAAAAAACATACAAGAACAGTATGTATCTATGTCACTTGTGTATGCTAGGCAACGCTTCAACACGCATTGATTTTCTTCCAAACAAACAGCAGCATTTTCAAAACAAATTCTGGACTTTTAAACGGTCTCCACTGCGAGCGAACCCTCTTCAAACATCATAATTACAAAACAGAGATCACAGCATATCTTAAATGCTTTCATCCAGTAACCCCAGGCTAATAGCCATACTGCTACAGCACATACCATCTATGCTTAAGATTTTTATGCCTAATGAGAAACTTTCACACCCTGTTCCTTCCCTACGGATCGTCTGTCTACTTCCTCTGCACTGTGGCTGAGAACACAGTGACCCAGCTTCAACCTGCACAGTATGCAGCCTGGCTCAGTAGCTCCCTTTTATTCCCCCCGCTGTTATCGCCTCATTCATTTCCTCTCCTCTGCTCCGTCTCTGCTCTTCTCTTCCTTTGGTCTTTGAAAAACCTGGGTTAAACCGACACAGTATTTTCGGCAATTCTTGGTGTTTGAAGTTCGAGAAGGCTGGACGCTTGTCAGAGGAGGAAAAAAAAAAAAAATCAGGTTTAGACTGAATTTAGGATATATTGATTATTATGTTACGTATCTGATGTGACTAATTAATGCAGAATTAAGCTACAGTCTGCAAGGTTATATATCTAATAATAAACACCTCTCATCAGAATACAGGCTCTATCAATGATAAGGTTGTAACAACAGTATCAAGGTGGCTAAAGCACTGATTCCCAGCCTTTTTGACTGATAACCCCTAAAACTAAGTTATGTGTTTATACGAACCCTAATTTTACATGTTTGGTTGTGAGCAGTTCAAGCAATGACAGACTAGGGGCTCACAACAAGGTAAAAAAAATCATGTTGCAATTATTTTGACAGATATTAGATCAAATATGATTCACCATTAGTGGGAATGATAATTTTTAGTAGTGGCTTGATCAAAAGATTAGAGCTTCTTCTATTTGGGTATTTGGTCTTATTGCAATTTGGATAATATTTTGATTACTTGTGCAAGCTTATGACAGATTTGTTTTCTCCAAGATTGTTTCATTTAAGAGGCCAGAATAAGTTCTATTATCCAGTAATTAATAAGGCAAAAGATAAGATATTGCGACGGGAGGAAGAGATCAGCAGGGATGGATAAAAAATGCTGGTGTCAAACTGAACTCAAGTGAAGGCTATTAATGTAGAAAAAAAACTTTTTTATAGACATTTTTCAGAGGTTGAACTCAAGATAAACACCGCCTTCTCTACAGTATCTCTTCTCCTCTGAATGAGCTGAGTAACCAGCGAAGGTGATGAGAAGGCCAGCCTCCCAGCAGGCACTCAGCAGGCCGGGCCTTTTACAACTCCCCTCCGCTCTCTGATGTGGTCACCTTCTCCCACCGGGACCCCACTGGGTCCGGCTAATGAGGTCATCTCTCTGATTGCCTGCATAAAAATACACACTGGAAGAGCGCCGGTGTTTAGAGACCACTGTGAGGGGTCTTTTTTGTGAGAGGGGCGTTTGTGTATCTCCCCTGTGCTTACTGAATGATAGATGGAGTCTGTGAAGGCTGTTTCTCGTGTACATTAGATCTAAAAACAGCAACTGTCAGTGAAGAATGACATAACAGCGCAGATTATGTCAGTGCTTCATTTCGTTTAAGTGTATTTTATCGATATGAAGTGTGCTGTTCACTGGTTGGTTAGAGAGAAGCAAGATATTAGAACCTTAGGAAATGTTATAAATCTAAATCTAAAGTTTTAAGTTAACATTTTGATATATTAGATAGAAAAACGATTGCTAAGGACCAGCAGAGAGTTACTGACCAATGTCGTCGTCATTGCGGTCGGCTGGGTCTTTTTCCAGACACTCTCGGACCAGGTCTCGGCCCAGGAGAGTGTCCGAAGCTCTCTCCAGGTCCTCATCTTCCTCCTCCTCTTCCTCGCTGTCCACCGCAGCCTCTGGAAGTCCGGACAGGTCCACATCTCCCAACTCGCTCTCCGTGGCCTGGTGGCAAAGACAGTGGAGAAGGCAGCACAGCGGTTACTAACAGCAAAAATAAGAAGTCTGGGGAGAAGTCTTTGAAAGTAACTTAACATTTTATGGATTTTCAGGACATGTAATAATTTTAGACAGAGTTTCATTTTCCTTAGAATTAAACCTGCTTGACTCTAAAACGACTGTGTGAAGCTTTTATTCCAGTAATAATGTGATCTAGAAATGATCCTGGAGCAGTGATGTGTATCACGACAATATGCTTGGCAGGCCTTGAAATAGTACACCAGTTTAAGAAAGTGGTGTTCAATTTCAAGCGGCATAAAAGAGATTTGATTCAAAGCATGCTCAAATGAGGTTTAAGGGTATTCAAGACCATTACAAGATGTCAGCAAAGAGCAGGGATATAACATTATAAGGCTCCGGTGATTTGGGCACCGACTAAGATAAAAATGAGGAGACTAAATGACTTCTCCCAGATCTAATGGTTGTAGTTGGTCCTCTGTGGACTTCTCAAGCAAGTTTTGTCTTTAAGCGTTTTGGGTTTTATCTGCTCTACCTTTTCCAGGTTTTTTTTATGAAAAAATGTAACGTTTTCATCTGGAAGGACCTAAAAGAGCATCTGGCAAATACAGTATGTGCAACTAAGTCTTCCTTAAACCTTGGGAAATGGGTACATAGTGATAAATCATACTACATTTTGGGAATATGAAAGGTGCTCAAGAGAAGACAAAGCAGAAAGAAAATTAGTCGGATTACTAGAATTAGCAATTTTGAGTGATATGAAAAGCAGCCAACTAGCATGTCAGATATGGTATCTAAGCTACAGAAAAAAAATAATAGAGTAAAAAATCATCAACATTTGTCAAATATCCCCTCCAACTTTACATCTCTATTTCATTTTCCTTTTATTTTCAGTGATGTATAATCCACACAACACATGAAGAATAACCTTGGAATGAGCAGCTGTGCCTGTGACCCTGAGCGCAAACCCTGACACCAAGTCCCAAACTAACAGCCAAATATTTAAATCCAGTAGCAATAATTCATATTCCACCATATTTCCCCTGTGCGGGGCAGACAGATGGTTGGCAGAGTGCTGCTCTGAAGGGGCACGGGGGCTTTCGGGTCAGCTGGGAATTGAACCGTCAACCTAGAGGTGAAAAGAGGAGATCTCCAGTGGTGGTGGCAGCACTGCAGGCCATCTGCTGCCATCGTTACAGGTAGGACCAAAAAACGAAGAGAGCTGTCGAGGAAAACTGAGCCAGATTTTACCTGTTTTAATTATTTTTTTCAAACATATCGATGATATGGATTTTGAGGGCTGGTAAGACCGATTGTTGATGGAAAATATTTACAATTTTTAACCTAGTTTACAGAACTAGTGTGTAATACTTTATCAAAGTTCATTTTGTTTTACTAGTCCATATCATTCTTTTAAGGGCACATCATGGACTAAAGAGCAAAAAGTCCTTGAAATCCAGAAGACATCCATCTTCTAGGCACCAGTATACCTACACTGTGGTAATCCAACAATAGAGTAGCTTTGTTTGTGATATAAGCTGCTGTAGCTGGTGGGAAAAGGTTAATTTCCTGCCCTGCCTCACAACAAGATGGACTCCCAAACTAACAGTGCGATCAAGATCTTGGGTTCCACAGAGATTTCGTGCCTGGCCAAAGGGTTTTATAGGTTTCTCTGAGGCAAGAAGATTAAGCTAACGGTCGTAGCAGAGTTCAGGCACAGGTCCTCGCTTGTTTTCATAAATTTAGGTTGGACAAGCTATTCAGAGGACTTAGAAACACACCAGCTGCTCAGCTCTGCATTTGATTTTAGCCTAATGGATACAATTAGAGAAGCAGCAAAAAATACTTCCCCCAAAATTAAATGTGAATCCTGATTTTATTGTCTTTGACGCCGATAATAAGTTAATGACATAGTAAATGAGGCAGATACTCCATATTTATCAATCGGCACACAAAACACTCAACCGCAAAACCAGAATACATTTTTAATTTTGCTAAATTTCTCAATTCTTGGAGGACATTTGTCTCAAGTATTCGTCAGACCTACAGCAATTAAAGTCAGCCGAAAGTGTGGTGGTGCTTTTAATAGTTCCCAGCAGGAGAGAAAAACTCTGGCAAAGATTCAAGTCTCGCAGAAAAGGAGCCCTTAATTTGAGCTTTGTTGGAAAATAGAGGCATCTAGGTAAGTGGCAAAAACAGCAGAGCAATCCTGAGACAACAACACCTCTCTTTTCTTCTCAACCTCTGCCACTGACATATCTTTCAGTGCTTTCGAGAGGCTCAGTTCATTCAGAATGCAGGATGTGCCCTTTCAGTCCAAGTCCCCTGGTCTCAGAACGAGTTTGAGCCAGGAGGACATTTCCGAGAGTCGAGGCACATCAGATCTGCCCACGACACAACCCCATCATTTTAACAGTGCTGTGTCAGAAAAACAGAGGCAGGAAAGAGACAAACATGACAGAGGACAGCACCAGAAGTTCAGGATACAGAAGAAAGAGAAGATGGAATGAGCAACGAAAGCAATAGTAAAGAATAATAGAGAGTAACTACAGAAGAGAGAAGGGAAAGGGGAAAAAAAAGACTGGGAGATACTCCAAAACAAAAACACTGTTGTGTTGACAGCTGAGGAGCACAGCTGACTGGAGGGTCAGCGCTTTAAGACAGCTGTAAACAAACACAGAGCTGGGTCAGCGACAAGCTGATGGGATCAGATCCGTGCGATTAATATCTAATCTCAGGATGAAGAGATCAGGTCTCAGGTGTTCAACGTCTGACCCGGGTTCACCTGACTTGCATCAATCTGCAAACACTTCACAAACGGGCTGAGGAGGGAGGGCAGGTTGTGGTTCGGATATCTGAATTATGTCTTTCTCAGTCGGTTTTCTTCTGAGAGCACATTCAGATGAAAATGACTAATGGATTCTACAACTTGTGTGCCATTACTTTTGAAGTAACTAATGCAGCCCTGATGGTAATTTGCAGCACGACGTATTCCCCAATGTCTTGAAGCTCATTTCTGCTCAGTAGTAGATACACATCCGGATACAGACATAGACTTCTGTCCGTACTCTGCAGTCATTTTCGTCCAGATTTCGGCACATTTTCGGAAAATCTTACGGATACGGACCAACGGAGCAGTACCTCCAGTAGTCCTGAGGGGCAGTGTAGCAGGGAAGCCAATAGTCCAAGCAAGACATGAGCACAGGTCAAGAGGAAGAAGTTTTAAAAATGGCTGAACTTTTTGAGGAGAGGTTATGAAAGTTGGTGGGAAGTTTAAACGGCTGGGAGGAGATTGGACGGGAAATAAATGTGAGTTGGGTGGTGGCGAAGGAAAAGTGGAGGTCCGTGTGAGAACGATTTGACACCGAGCAGCGCCCTCTAGTGGGTGTATTGCTTAACATCCATGTCAATGTGAGGGACGCGTGGAAGTATGTGGGCAGTGACAGTGACATCTAATTTAATACGTAACGGGAGCAAAGTGAGCCTTCAGCTGTGTGTTTTTGTCTTTTCCATATGACTTTCTCCTTATTATTTGTTTTTTTCTTTACTGAAAGTTGTGTCTATGGGAATCCATGTTAAATGTGCAACATAATCAGACAGTCTAAATACATTTTGAATGCAGATTGAGGCCTCCTTATTAGTTTGTCCGGCACTTGGCTTACGGTTGATATTTCTCACCCATGACCTGATAAAATAGGATGAAAATTAAATATAAACACTGGCAATTAAAAAATTGGGGCATTAGCATTGTTAACATTCCTCACTAAAAGCTGCTCATTAGTTTCATGGCCAGCAGTGTCCATTGATCATCCCAGCTCATTAGCTTGTACCTAGCTCATTAGTTCACAGCTAATGGACCTCAAAAGTTCCACTGATGCATGCTAACAATGCTAACAAGCTGGTGTCAAACAGAACCGCTTCCAACAACACAAACATGTTTGAAGAATATGGCGTGTACGTTGTGAAGAGGGACAGCACCCTGTGAGGAAGAGTCAAGACTGAGTGGCAATACTGAAAGGTTCTTGGATTTAGCAGGACTTTCAGTGTAAAGGAGGTGAGATTAGGAGATCTGAGGGATTAAAATGATGAGGTGACAGCCTTGTCATGTACCCTTTTATGGATTATTGATTCATGGCCGGTCCAAAACACCCTACACTCAAGAGAGGCATTCAATTCCAAAGCACATTGAGCTGCTTAACGCTCAGAAATGTCACATAAAGGTGAGGCTGATACAAGATGAGAGCAAAATAAAAAGACCTTTGGGTCGGGCAATAATACCTTTAAATGAATTACACTTACACCTTGTGCACCCTAGTGATTGCAATGAATGAAACCGTATAATAAGAGTTTGCTGACATTCAAAGAAACCTTTTGTGAGGAGCACAGCGGTCGCATAAAATGAATGAAATCCCACTTGAATGACAGAGTTAACAATTTCAAAAGGGTTTGTTCAGCTCAGTTAAATGAGAGTTGTTTGAGGCCAAATGACAGAAAATGAGAGGACTGGGAGGAAATGGGACGTTTCCTGAAGTAACTAATCTCCCGATTTAATTCTCATGCTGAAGGATTCCTGACATTCCTGTTTTGGGAAATCTAAATTGAACATCATGTCTGACATCGTCTGTGTAAATGGTGCACACTGGATGTCACACTGTCTTTATTTCACTACCATTCACTGCATACTACCAATAGATAGTATTATACACCCAGCTTTACTGATGACATTACAGCTTCTATACCTGTGGCAGACGTATAGAAGAGCTCGAAAGGTTAGGTTCATTTCCTGCATGTGACCTTTGGTCCGCAGCAGGAAGTAGGGTAAGGATCAACGGGACGCACAACTGATGCGCAATAATTAGCAAGGTACCGAGGGTTACGAGGAGGGAGGGTGGAGGGTTGATGTATATGCGACAGGTGGGAAGACAGAATTGGAGCGAATCAAGCCGGGGAGAACCCACCATCAGTAAAACACTTGCCACAGAGCAGATGTTGCCGCTGTGTGGCGGTGGAAGAGATGGAGATGGGTTTGTCACTGGATTAGACAGGCTTTGTTATTTTTTGTATGCAATGTAATTAAAGTGACATTTTTCATTCATCAAAGAACAAACTAACAAACCTTTTCACGATTGTTAAAAGAAAGAGGATATGCGAAAACATGAAGTCTGAGACAAGAGGTAGCCGAACAAACAAATTAAGTATTACACTTGAAAACGGTGAGAAAGGAAGGAAACCCAGGTACCCACCTGGTAAATATCTGATAAGCTGCTACTTCCTGAGTCGCTTGCAATGCTGCATCCTGACTGGCTGGGAGGCATGTGCATCACCTGCTGGTGGGCGTGGTCCGTTAGGTGCATCTTATTGAGGTCGGCAGGAAGCTGTTCAGACAGACAGGTAGTGGTAGAGAGAGACAGAAGGAGAACAAAAACAAGAGAAGGTGGTGAGGATGAGAGTTCAACAGGGGCAAAGCTTACAAAGAAAACAGGCAGACACACACGCACACGCACAGACACACAAACATACAAGGCTGCTTCATCTGCCTGAAAGCCAATGTGGTTTGGCACGGTCTCACGTGTTACACTCCAAGATAATTAACATGAAGAGGACGGAGCTGAAGACACTTCAGACGGCTGTGAATTATGATCCAAGGCTGGAGGTTGAGATGATTTCTGACAGAAGAGAGTCAGAGATGGTAGACTGGTTTTATATCATAGGAGCGTCCTTAACAAACTGTAGAGTGTGGCTGTCTTATGAGGACGGCATGGCTTGCTTTCTTTTCTGCAGATGGCTTACACGTTATGAGCTATGTGTACACGTTGAATAGACAAACATGCACATGAACACAAGAACACTAATTTAGAACCACATCCAAACACTTTCTTTTCAACAATAAAATAAGCAGATACGTGAAGTGGGCCACAAACAGAATAAATTCCTTTAGCAAATCTAGCTCCGTGCAGCTCAAGACAATTTGCATGGGAAAAAGTTTGAGCACCGGTAGAAAACAAATTGAATGTGTTTCTATTTCGTTATCATCTTTTGCAAAGACGCCGCAATCCAAAATTGCTCAGAGCTCATTTTCAAATAAACCACACAGATTCAGAGTGAGACAAAGTTGTCAATCAAGCAGCCGACAGACTTCTGAAAAAACGTCAGATTGTTTTCGCATCCTTCTGCAAAAACACTGTGGTTTAAACTGTGCGAGAGGACAACTTGTCAACCGTCACTGAAAACACTGCCAGAGAAACAGAAAAAGTGACAAACCAGCCGCCAGATCAGTGTTTAACCTTTACACTGAATGACTGCACACATGTCGTAACTTCATTATTTTAATGTTGCTATTTTTAAAATCCGGTTTAAATAAGGCTAGTTTAGAATGAAGGATTATGTCTAATACTTCAGTCAATAGTAGGCTACATTTTGCTGCTTCATCTGGGTGATGAAAAAATTATATAAACAGACGGAGAGTGGGTTTGAATGTTTCAGCACCATGGAGAGGGAGTCTTTTGTGAAGTGACTGTATCTGTGCATCATACTTCTACGTTTTCAGTCCACATTGGGTTCAATCTGAAGCACTGCATCAACATTTTCAACTCTGGCTGAAGAAATCATTCTATCCTGGTGTGAAACTATCTCTTCTTCATTAACAGACTGATTTACACCACCAATTCATTGACCAATTGGTAGAGAAAGCCAAAGTTTTACCATTATAGAGATTTACAATAAATACACACGAAGGAATACACAAATACACTGCTTCCTGGTAGACTCACAGATGCAATGTTGAAAGATACAAAAACCCTGCAAAGCTCATGTGCATGCACTCCACGTTTAAACAGTCGAGGCACCTTTATCCAGTGTGTGTACAAGCATGTCAACCAAAGTTCAAGTTCAGGTTTTACATCTTGATTTATCAACACAAGATTGGTGAAGGTCTCACAGGTAATACTTCAGTTTCATCTCTATTTCCTGGGCTAGTGGACAAATCCACCCGGTGCCTCCTCTGCTCTAGAAGAAGGTTCTCAAGTCTTACCAGCTTAGACCGAGGCAGTGTCAGGGTGAGAGAAGAAGTCCTCCTGCGACAGCGGACAAACCTACAGCACACCTCCTCCATCGCAACATCAGACAGCGCTGGCCGTCCAAACACACACATCAACACTTTCTTAAACGCTCGCACCCACACCAACAGTTGTACACGCGAAACCACACCAAGCCAAACTGAAGCTT
This sequence comes from Pagrus pagrus, assembly GCF_965226575.1. Taxonomy (NCBI): domain Eukaryota; kingdom Metazoa; phylum Chordata; class Actinopteri; order Spariformes; family Sparidae; genus Pagrus; species Pagrus pagrus. The sequence goes on from NC_140198.1 coordinate 5,759,944, forward strand.
GGAAGCTACTGTAGCTGAGGCAACAAGGAACCACGATGCCAACATGTAATATTAAAGAGTCTGGGGGTGCTGCCCCTTCAGTGCTCTCATCAGCGACCCCATCAGCACTTAACCCTCCCCCACGTCCCGAAATCCACAGGGGAAGACAGTATGGAGGGGCGGAGTTTAAGAAGTTCAATGGCTTGTTATTAATTTGTGGCTTAAGAAAGCAACACAATGCAATTTCTGGAGAAAGATGGTTGATTGTTGAGTCTCATCTCCAGGTCGTCAAATACTGATGGACCCGAAGCACCAACCCAAAACTTTCAGCGTCTATAAACTTTAACACATCTGCTGCCTTCTTTCTGCATCACACACACCTATATTAATGTAGTATACCACTTAATTATTTATACATCCTAGGTCCATCCATGTTTCTCTCTAGCAGCCAGATATTTCAATGGTGATGGCGCTATTAGCAACACTTAAACAGTACTAATTTCAAAGTGTGCTAATGTAACATTCACACATTAGTTTTAGTGTGATTGAAGGAGTATCTAAGCGAAATCCATTTCCCCATGAGGTGCATCGGTGTAATGCATTGTGTGTTTCAAATATTGAACTGCAGGCAACACCTAATCCTTGACTGCTGGTGTTATTGACTAAATCACACAAATACACAACTAGAATTTTCCTCTCTCATCCCTGATGTTTGCTGCTGACCAACACTCTTCACTAGCAGTTAGCTGCGTTTCTGTGTGAATAAGAAGAGACGGGTAAATCTTGCGGGGGGGACAGAGAGTGATTGCTAATTTTATTACAGGTAAGTATTTATTGATTTCTGTGTGATGGAGCAGTTATAAGCCGGCGATGATGAAGCTCCCACCCTGCATCCATTTAATCAATTCACCAGAATCCACGTACATTGAGACAGAAGTTAATGTGTCATACCGCTGAGCCGATCAGGACCGAAAAAAGTTACGTTGAGACTTTCATCTTGTGAGGCTCATTAGGGGGCTGAGAACAGTAGGGCAAAGTTTAGGAATCAAACAGAAACTTTTCCATTGGCCGCGAAATTTCAGTTTCAAAGAGAAGTGCTTTAGGGGTTCAAGAGGTCGTTTAGTTGTTGTGAGTTACAATGAAAATTTCAAAGTTGCGTAACAGGAAGGTCAGGGTTAAGGTTTGGCAATTCAGTAGTGAATGTGACTGTCTGTATCAGGATCAGGAGCTCAGTGAAAATGCAGATGTGCAATCAATTGTGGCAGATGCTGCTGAAACTGTACCAACATTTGGTAATTTCGGAGCTGCTGTAGGGAAGAGTTGTGCAAAGGAAACAAGCAAGGTCATTAAAAGGTAAAGGGATAGTCTAATATTTTCAGAAACACACTTAAACCCATTGCAGACATGAAAAAAAAAAATAAACTCGCTGGATTCATCAAGCTGTTAAAGTACTAGCTCTGTCATTTAGGCATAGGGGACTTACATTTATGTTCCTAATGGCATTAATTAATGGGTAGAGCACTTCACATTATTGTGTTCATCCACTACTGACTGATAAAAATGAAGGTACAATACATTGATCTGGCTCTACTCGGCATCCACGCTTCTTGACTGTGCCTGAGGAAGTCCTCGATGGAGGAGTGTTTGTGATCTAATCGTGAAATTCATCCAGCTAATGCTCCCTTTGTTGGATTTATTTCCTCACTAAGAAAAAAGACTTAAGGTATGAAATTATGGTTGGATACAGTATGAGAGAAAAGTTCCTCACTGCTCCAAGTGTGTGTTTTGAAGGTGCCAGGTAATGAAATATGGCAAGGACAGGCAGAGGAAAGTTCATGTGTGTGTGTGTGAGTGAAGGCTGGTAGGGGGAGTCAGGTTGAGAAAGTGATGGGGGAAGTGAATAATTGTGGTGGTCTCGTGGCTCCTATTCACACCCAAGACTTAATCCTGCTCTAATCCTCCTCTTTCCCTCTCCCAGCGGGGCCGAGTCGTGGGGGGGGGTTGGGTATGTCGGGGTGTTAGGGGGTCTTCCATTCTCCTCATGCATTAAGGATGAGAGTTAGGAGATTAAATATAAATGTGCAAGCTTCCTTCAGCTGTACAATTCTATCATGTCAACGAGCGGGCGCAATCATAGGAGGATCAAGCTGGCTTTAAATGTTATGTCGCAGGCAAACAGACCGAGGTTTCACACCATCAGTCACTTACAGACTCTGATTAACTCCAGAGGAACGCACCTCATCATCAATCACAGTAAGGGAGAGGAAACATTCATATCAAGAAAGATGCAGCAGCCACCAAGGGTGAAAAAACCCTGTAAGGAACCAGGCTGAAGCTGTTGAAACATCAAGTCGTTCCCTAGTTCGGTGGCTTATAAATGAATAATTGGCTAATGTCATGAACAAAGAACACATCTGGCAGGGCTGGGCAATATGCTGTGACTAATACAGAAAATCAATTTCTGATATCGCTGTATGTTCCTAACGCTGTCGCCAATGATGTCCAATCCATCAACATTTTGAGTAGTATTTGTCCCTCATTACAGGAACTTTGGTAGGTCTCAATTTCCTGTTATATGTCTGTGAAAAATAACATCAATGTAGTGGTATTCGTCCTCTATTATGATGTCTCTAAAATATGACATCCGATCTGACCTGGTGCTCAGCACAATAACAACCACACAGCTAATTGAGCATCAATGGCCCCCTGAGCCATATAAAGACTTTTGGGGGCTTTTCCACTTGAACTTTTGGCCCAGCTGAGCCAAGCCGCTCCAAGCTGATTTGCTTCTCCATCACCAGTTTCATTGCGCCCATTTGAGCTTAACCATTTGTGTCTGTTCTCTACAGCGTCTGAGACCAACAAGCTAAAACTATGTTGTGTTCATAGCCGTTTACCACCCAAATAATGATCCTTCCCCCCCACCAATCTATCAAACATGGACAAAGGCACATTAACCAACATACAAATGGCCACTCTGCATTTTCAAAGCTGACTTTATTAAAACACATATTAGGTTAATGCTTTCTTTTTCTTTCTTCCATAAAACCAAACTCAGGTCACTTATTGCATCCAATTTTAACAATGAGATTAACTAGCTGTGGGCCTGAGTGCTCTGTTCCTCCTATTTCCTCAGTGATAAAATGGGCTATAAAGCCCAGACTGGCCATTTGGCTACACAGACAAGAGACTGGGTTTCCCAAAGGCAATTTAGTGTTTGGATAATCCTTGCTACATTGTAGGTCATGCTTAGAGAGATGTTTTTGGAAACCTGAAGACATTAATGGATGAGTCCTGGTCCGTCTGGCATAATAGTCTGGAATTGGCTGGTTAAGGGTCCCAAAAGGCACCTGCACCATTAAACTCATGACAAAGGAGGGTGTCATAAAAGCCTCATCTGATCAGTTTTTAAAACATTGCTGCTAGTTCAATTCCTTTTTGCATGAATTATTAGAAAATGACCCGATGCTGTTTTAGCGTACGCTTTGCTAGGGTGCAGAGACCATTTAATGACTGCAGGGCAGGACACACCTGAGACTTGAGACCAGGACAGAAGATTTATCAAAAGAGATGGAGCATGACGAAGACATATAAATCAACACACATAATGAGACAGAGAGGAACGGCAGCGAGAGTGAGAACAATACATTAAGATGAATAATAAAGGGGACAAATGGCTTAGCTGAGTAATTAAAGAAAATGTGATGAGGCTGATGAATCCTGACGAGGATGATAATTAAAACGGGTTCAATAAACAATGACAGAAACAAAGCTTAATGAATATTTAAAGACAATGTTGTGTTTGCGGAGGGAAAACAATAATGACAATAGCAGAGAGAAAGTTATTCAGTTCAGTGTCTCCGAACAGATGCTGAAGTCTTTGGAGAGGTTCAGGTTTTAGCTTGCTAATTTTGCTGGCAATCGATGAGAAATCTTTGTTTTAGCGGACAAATGTTATTTTACGTGTCCCTTACGTGTTCATAAATCCAATTAGATAAAAAACATCAGCGCGAGTTGGTGCTCTGCAAGATCTTCCTTTGTCACGTTTTTAAATGTGAACTATCCTGGTTATACTCAAACCAACTAACCACAAATACCCAAAAAATAATTTCAATTCTCAGATACAAAAAAGGCTATTGCTGATCAATGTTCATTCAAGTATCATCTTCCCCAAAAAGAAAATCCTCAACGAAAAAGTCACCAGCTCATTCCTTCTGACTGAAAATGTACACAAGCTGTGGTGCAATGAAGTCCTGTTTTGCAAGTCGCTCAGCTGGATGTAGCAGCTATACACTACTCATAACCCCCCAGCTGAGTAAATACAGGGATGGTAATGGGTAGTGAGGTCACCAGTCGGGTATATGACATGAGCACGGTCGGCCTGTAGATGTCAGCAGTGACAAACTACGTTGACATGACTTGAGGAGAACGAGCCAAGCAACACAACCACCACTCGGTAGTAAAAGAACAATGGTATGTTAATATCTGTGTTCCTTTTTATACTTTTACTGTAAACACATGTTTTTCCACTAACAATATATTGTAGATATCAAGCTGTTGAGTCATAGAAAATAGAAAAAACTTAATTGTTTACCTTTTTTTGTGCAGAAATGTGTCTTTGCTTGCATGTGCAGAATAGGTACATTAAAAAATGAAACATGTAACCTTTGACAAATTAAAATATGACATTTACATAACAACACCAGAGGAACTATATTAAAAAGAGAACCAGGTACTCGATTTGTTTTGGACTGCATCAGAAAGAGAAAGATATGAATTGTTGTGTGCTGAGGTCGCAGGCTGGCTTCAAAAAGTGACTGCCATGAAATATCTTGATCAGTAAAGACTTGCGAGTTTAACGGCTTTGTCTCGCTTCTGACAGGTGCTCCAACCAGGGCACAATGTCAAAAATGAGAATACTTTCAAATAAGGATTGGTATATTCTGTTTAAAGTGCACCGGCTAACCTTGCATTTCCTTTGATTACATAACAGGAAGCGTCTTTGTCATGTTTCGAGTGAGTGTATTCCACATGAAGGCCAAAGTGACTCACAATCGCTGCAACAAGTAAGCTCCACTTTCTAGCAACAACTTTATAAATAGAAGCTTCATGAAAAAAAAAGGCGTTCAATAGAAAGTAAATACTATAAAAAGCCTTCCCAGTATATATTTAGAATACAATCACACGTTAAACCTTAGCTGTTAACATATGTCTCCACTTGTAACAGCTGTCACCATGTGTTGATGCATCTCCGAGCAGGTTGTTGCACCACAGACAGCAGCAGTTCACCTCAGCACACAGACACAATGCAGCAACAGTCTGGCTGCACAAATGAGCTATCCTTCCTTTGATGTGATACTCAACCTGATATCTGAATCGGATTTCCGCTGGGTTTTTACATGTCTACGAGTCGCTCTGTCTCTTTGCATTGTCTCCTTCCGGCCGATCTCACCTCTTCGCTTTGATAGTCTTGGTTATTAACTCGCCTGTGTGTCTTTCTCTCTCTCTCTCTCTCTATGTCCAATGATTCACTCCCTCATTACAGCCTCCACTCTCCAGTCCCCCTGTCGCTACTGCGTCACCTTCTCTTTTGGTTTTCACCACTTTCTGTCTACTTTTTGGGAGAAATCCTCAATTCTTGCATTTTTTCCCGTACTTGGATCCCCATTTATGCATCAAAGGCAGCAGGTAGGAGCGAAAAAGACCGCAAGTTGCCTCATCAGACTAGCCAGGTGAGAACATTGGCTCTGCTCTCTGGTACAGGGGACACACACATTTTGAAGCTCCAGATTTAGCCCTGTAGCGCTGAAGAAAGCTTTGATCAATCAAGGCCACTGTTGGCTCGGTCTAAAGTCGTGAGAGGGGGACGATGTCGGGAAACGCACATGCACAAACACACACACACTCATGAGCAATACAGAGTGGAAAATACATGCACATAAAATACACACACATCTACGCACAGAGGAAGGCCTACAGCAACACACAGAAAAAGAAATACACAACACGAAGTCATGCCAACCCACACACAGATGGAATATACTACGGGCTCCATTCAGTAAAACATACACTGAGCCTATTGAATAGGCTCGGCACACAGCGATGCTCCACTCTATTACTGGCAAGTCCACGGACGCTTGGAGTAAGATGCAGTGCAGGGAGACAGATGGAGATGGGGAGAAAATAGAGTGAGAATGTGACTGAGAGAGAGAAAAGTCAAAATGAAAGAGTGTAAGAGGAGACAGTGAGCGAGGCAAAGAGCATCACACGACTGAGGCTCGATTGAAAGAGTGTGTGTGTGTGTGAGTGTGTGAGAGAGTGAGCAAAGGTAGCATAGGGTGTGAGGAGCATATAACTGAGATAGGACTGAAAGCAAAGGGTCGAATGAGGATGAAGTGAACAGATGAAGATAAACCGTCTCAAATATTCTCTTAAGAATCCAATTCTACCTCAGTCCAGACTACCATATCTCAGCTACCATGGCAGTGCAAGAAAGAGACAGTGTGTGTGTGTGTGTGTGTGTGTGTGTGTGTGTGTGTGTGTGTGTGTGTTTGCCAGCTGGGGAAAGGGGAGATGTAATGAATAGAAGTTGGAATTGGAGGTGACAACTGCAAAGGCAGACATGCCACAGAGAGAGGGAAGGAAAGAGGAGGGTGGAGTTAGCAGGAGACCACATGAGGAGATGAGGACTCAAACACCGTCAAGCAGAGATGACTGCAAGTGCATACACACCAACAAGGATTCAGACACATGGATTGTCTCTCTCGGTGAGGCTACCTCCATCTCTTCTGCCGGCCCGACTTTCTAAAAAGTGTCTCTTAAAATGCTTGCGTGTTGCTGCCGTTTTTACATTGTTTACTCATGTATTCTTCAGGACTGCAGACGAAGATTAAAGCAGAGCTAAGAGAATAAACACCCTTTCCCACTAGAATAAACACTTGATCATGCATTGAGAGGAGTTCTGTTCAGGAAGCAAGGAAGCATGATGTTCCGTTTAGTCATCGGGGAGAACAACTCAGTTGAATAACGGCGTCTGCGACTCCGGAGGAAGTCAGAGAGAATAAGCCTGATGATTGAAGTATACAAAAGCGTGCACATCCAAACACGACAAACAGAAGGTACTGGACAGGAATACAACCAAAGAATGGAAAATTCTGCACACTAGATAAAGCATTGATACACATTACAAGTTCCTGTGGCCGGGTATGGCACCGACCAAATTGCCTCGATACTATCGAGTATTGAAAAATGTCTTGTTATTCAATACCTAAGGAGTTAATCTCATCAGCGTCAGTGAGCCAATAAGCATGCAGCATGCTCGTTAAGTGCTAAGATCTTATAGTGCTGGATATTGGCCGTCTCTAGGCATGCAGGAAAAACATAAGGTAATACCCAGAGACGGCTCTCACCACTCGTATGTGTAATGTAAGAATTGGTGTCGAAAAGGTATCATATGAAAAAATGTTTTAACAATACCCAGCCATACATGTAGATGTAACTAAGTAAGATGGAACTAAGCTGTAAGTTGAAAGCATACTGAATACCTGCAAATACGTTTTGACGCAATACTGACGCTTAACTTCAGCAGCACAATATTGCCAAAAATGATAAAGTTATTGTTGCAATATGCAACTATGTGAATTGTCTCTGCAGTACTTTTTACAGCAACATATGCCCAGAAATGTGTTGGAAGAGAAATTGAGTCACTAATGGTTGGAACCTGAAACTGGCAGCTCGAAACAAAACTTTATTTCCCAACATAAGGTGGGGATTCTGCATAGCAACACATTGCCTAGAAAAATCTCTCTGAAACACATTTTAATCTCAGTTAGGGGAAAAAACCCAGCATCCTGTGAGTTGGCAGGCACCTGTTTGTGAGGTACGAGGTTATCATTGGTTGGCAAGTTTTGAGCCTGGACAGAGAGCGGCTGGCAAGCTCCTACGGTGGATAAACAGCCATTAGTTGGCAGGATCCACATTTTGTCGTGCCAGTATTGTGACAGACGGGATGCTGAATGGCACTGTCACCAATGCTGCCAAAGGCCTGTGACTTTTGCCCCAGTTGTCTGAGAGTGATGAAGGAGAGGGACTCAGCGAAGGAGGGAAGGAAGGACGGATAAACAAAGTCAGTAAACAGAAAGGAAAGAGGAAAAGGGAAAAGACAGACGGTGTGTCTGCATACGTTTGGTCTTTCTTTGCCCCCTCTTTTCATGTTTAATGACTCATCCACACATTCCTAAATCCTGGACACATTGCTGTCATCTCAAACACAGGGAACAAGCCCTGAACAATGGACGCCCGTACTGAATCAGAACTGTATTGTTACTCAAATATTTATTTGGAACTGAAACTGAAGGTGTATATTTCCATGGGAAAATGACAAATGTTGAAATTGGGTGGGACAAAGTCATTATGTCTCAAGTCTGGGCTATAAAGTCCTGAGTAAAGTCGAGACATATAATCAGTTTCAAGCAAGTCCACGCCCGAAACTTTTTGCTTCAAGTTTGTCTGGTGTACATGGTCAAAGGTACCTTTACTTCATGCCTGTGCAATATGACTGACTGCTTAAGTACAAAAATCAAGGTTGCAAATTAGACATCATTTACTCTTTATTAGTCAGTATAAAACTATACGACTAATCAGGCTGTAATTAGAAACCACATTTAATGCCTTATTAGACCTAAAATACACTATACTTAGACACTATTATAGCAAATTATACTCTAATTAGGAGATCCTTATACTGCAATCTTCCTGAGAACTACATGATACACTCTCATGTATTAATAAGTCTTTGTTACTTCTGTAATATATTTATTATTGGATTGGATTGATGTACTTGTTGAATCATTACATTAATGGCATTAGGCGTTTATTTGTCAGAATGTATCCAGGGACTGTGTATGAAAATGAGCTCATTAGCCAACTCCGGCACATTTACATTCATGTGTAAACTGAAACGTTTTTGATTATGTTTTCTGGTAAACGAATAAATTAATAAATAAACATAAAGAGATATATAGCCAGATAAGTGATTAGAGTCTGACTCAAGTCCAAGTCACAAGTACAAGATTCCTTGCCCAAGTTTAATAGATATTAGAGAAACCATGCAACTGATTTTACAAGGAATTTTACAAGAACTATTCAGGCAACAGACTTGACTTGTAAATGTAATAACAACCTGGAACATGAAATAATGTCTGTGCCGCACTCGCTTCATCAGTGTAAGCTACGCCAGTCTGGATTTTCTTGGTGAGTAATGGCTCTAAATTGGCTGCACGCTCATTCGTCCCACACAGTCTTTACCACTCATTCAGTTTTCTGGCGGCTTACACAGCGAAGAAGCTAATTAGAATGGGTCGGCACCCCTGCAGAGTCAAGTATTCTTCTCTGGAGGACTGAAGGTATTACAACCAGGCTTTAGTGGAAATTCCTCCCAGTTGGTAACTAGAGTGTGTGTGTGTGTGTGTGTGTGTGTGGCAGCAGGCAGCAAACAGTTGCTGCCAAACAGCATTTGTTGTTTCTGAAAGGAAATTTCAACCTGTCGCTGCCTGTCTGCCCTCCTCCTGTACACGCTTCAACACCAGGGTGAGGACATTTTTGTGTCTGAGGTTAAATGTTTCAGGACAGTTAAGGCCAACAGCACTGGGCAGTTTTCACCACTGAAAAAGGGAATATTGGTTTTTTTTTTAATAAAAGTCTATGTTTTCCGACAGTCACTGGATTGTCTGATGCGGCACCCCTCAACCATCTTTTCATCCAGGTGGGTTTTTTTTTTTGAAAAAAGGAGATTTATTTTGTGCCATTTCAGCCTTGTCCTCCCAATCCATCTCCTCTCTCTCGCATCCATCTTGTCTTTCTCCCACCCACTCAATACTCTGCAACTCCTCTTTTATCTTCCTGCTGTGGGAGAACAACGTAAATACAAACTGATGCTAAGATAAAGGATCTATATGCGATTGGTTGATTTTACGGTTATTAACAGAAAGACATCCAAGTTGCTGCAGCTTTATCGATGCTACTAGGTTCACCTTATGTGTTTTGTATGCTGGACAGACTTCACTGGCTTTAATATGTAATATTTATGCAGGTTTCAAAATCAAGCCAACTTCATTATAAATCAATTTCAAGTATTTCTTTTGTTCTGTGAGAATATGTGCATGTATGTTTGAGTGTGTGCGCGCTACAGGAAGCTGCAAGGCGTCTATGTCTGGGCCCCTGAGGAAGGTGGGCCACGGCCAGGTCTGCCGGATACAGGAGGGAAGGCTAAACACTTGGCTTTAATACTGACACGACTACTTGTGCATGCACACACACACACACACACACACACACACACACACAAGTACATGCATGTGCACGGATACATACACACACATGCAGCTTAGTACCTCCTGGCTCCCCTCTGTTAACAGATGCTTCCTGCCTTCTAGCCCAACCCACACTACTTCACACATACAAACACACACATGCAGCGCGTCCCTGGCACCCCTACAGGTTGACCCAGGGGCCGGGTGCAGGGGGCAGCTCCACCCTTTGGTTCTGTTTTCGTTGATGTTGGATCCCGTTCAGGTCTCCAGCCCGGACAGAAACGACTACGATTCCGGTACCAGGGGCAGACAGGACAGGAAATTAACTTTTGTTTGCCCGCCGACCAAACCCGTATCCTGAACTCCGGCATTTTATTATTTTACCAGCGAAAAACTGGTCTTGACAACAAAGAGAAGTCGAAGCGAGATATGAGCTGAACTGGCGCTGATACAGTTGAAAAATAAAAGCCACTCTTTCCATTATGGTTTGAATTTATAATCATTGGCTGCGTTTGGTGCGAGCGTTCCATGCTGCTGTCAGTGCGTCTCAACGTGACAGTCTACAGATGTGCACAAGGAGTTGAATGTGGTAATGAATATTCAGAGTGAAAAATGTGAACGCTGAAATGCGGTTACGATAATAGTTGAAAAGCAGAGAAATAATCGTTTTTCTATTCACTGAACTGAACAGATAAACGGCACGTTTTATGTCAGGAATGAGTAAATGGCCTCTACGACACAAAGAATCGCTCGCTTTAAAGGTTAATCGCTTCAGTGTGTGTCTGTGTGTTTCAACATATTAAAAAAAGAAAAAGATTTATTAGCAGATGAGTAGGGTTAAGTGTTTCTGCGATGCCAAACTGACCTTCCTGCTTCCTGATCACATTTGTTTTCATACAGGCAAACCACACATTGTCTGCGTTCTCTCTGCCCTCTCTCGCTCTTTGTCTTTTTTCTCACAAATTCACAAAAACACCCACAGAGCAATCACCCATCCATCCATCCATCCATCCATCCATCCATCCCATCTTGTGTTAATAAATGCCCTTGAAAATTATCCAGTAAAGGCTCTCTGGCTGCGCAGGCAGAGGAGGGGATGAGGATCAATAACGGTGAGATAATGGGAGCAAGGGAAATTGGGGGGGTGGGGGCTGTGGGTGGTTGAAATATCAGCACTAGGATGAGTGTATGTGCAAGGGTGGGGGTAGCAGCTCATGACTGACAGAGCTCCGGTGGGTGGAGTCTGCATATATAAAGTGAGGGGGAGTAATTTATGTGTATGTGTGCACATGTATTGTATGCATGTGGGTGTTTTGTTTTGACCATTGCAAGTATGGAGGCTTGAGTGTGTGTGTGTGTGTGTGTTGCATTAGTGGGTGTTAAACAGAGTGAGAAGGCAGGGCTCACACAGATGTGTATGCGTTTGTGCACAAAGGCTAGAGTGCGTCTCCACACGAGCAGCCTCGCTTTCAGTTCCATTTAGCCCAGCGATGTTGACCTGCAGCCACACTGTATGTATGTTAATGCATACAGGGCCTGAGTGGGCTTTTCACTCTCGAATTTCAAGCTATCACAGCTAATGGACAGTAATTACACCATTCAGGACACAACACTGGCTCTTTCATACCCCTGCTCCCATTCAAACAATCAGACAGCACTGCATTTACTTCTTAGATCGACAACAAAAGGTGAAGACGGGTAAACTAAGCGAGCAAGAGCCTTTTCAATCAGCTGAGAGTGGATGCCTGTGACCTTTGTCTGGACAATAGCTGGAAAGAGAATTGGTGCTGTCATGAAATTTGAGGATACGTGCATTTTTAAAAAGGATGTCTGGCCATCAATTGTGGCCAATATGTGGTGGTAGGTCACCCCAAAGATCAGCTGTGGAATGAATGACTCAAAAACAATGTCAAGGCTACTTACTGACTAGACATCAGGAATGAAACTGTATCGTGAGTGTAGTAGGCTGTTGGAAGAAAAGCTCTGCAAAAACTATGTGATATAAAAGAAGACTTTTTCGATTTTGGACTGTTTGTTGGACAAAAGGAGCAATTTGAAGGCGTCATTTTTGGGCTCTGGGAAATTGTGATGAGCATTTTTTCATATTTTTATAGATTAAACAATGAATCGATTGATCATGAAAATAAATCAATAAAAATAATTGTTAGCTGCAGCCTTATTCCTGTATAAATAAGGGTTTCCAGACTGGATTTATGTCTGTAGTTGTAGCGTCCTTGAATTAGACACCGCTGTTCCCTAATTATTCAATCTGAATCCTAAGGAGTAGCAGGTAGATCTACACAGTGAACCTAAATCTCAACATGGTACTCAGTACAAAGAGCAGTTACTGTACCTCAGTAATTTCTCAAAACACTAGGATGTGACAAAGGCAAATGGAGGGTCCATTCAAACTCCAACAGAGGTTACACTGAAGTGACTTTAAATAATGCAAGTTATGAGACCTCCATTTTCTCATATAGATGATACAATGTGCTCACAAGCTAACAATGCTGCATGTTGTGCGTATACATACATGTGATGTTTCAGTTTTATCTTTCAAATCGCCAGACTTACAAAGAAAAACAAATGTTTCAAAAGGACTCAATAGTGATTCATGACCAATGGGAGCAGAGTTGGGCCTGGCCTGGCCTAATGCAACTCATATTGATCTTTATCACCCCTACTTCCTGTGCATATGATATCCTAGACCTCCCTCGGCATGCTAAAAGCACTCTCTCTCTCTATTGTTGCCTCTCGCTCAGATGCTCCCCCTCTCTCTCTGCTTTCTGTCTTTGTCTCTCACTCTTTTACTCTCTCTGCTCATGCTTTATCTCACCACCATCGCCCTCCGTCTCTCTGGGCTCAGCGGCCACGTTACCTTGACACCCTGCGTGAGTCCCGTCAGTCTGTCAATCAGTTTGTCTGTGGGCTCGAGGTCAGAGTAAATCTGTTGAGGCCAACGTGAAGAGGCTGTGGCATTACATCACCTGGCAAAGGTCACCCTCTTAGTGCACAAAAATGGTTCTGCAAACATATTCAGGTACCAGGGGAGAGACGGTGCAACGATCTAATACTCTTTTAATGGTGTCTGCGGTTTCCATCCACTGATCTGATGGTGCGGAGGATTAAAGTGCATTTTATGATCGACAGCTTACTCCAACCTGTTGACCGCACATTTCTTTAATAACTAAAATGTATAAAATATGCTGAAAACCTTTAGTTCAACTTTATTCCTAAGCAACACAGTCTCATACACTAGCATTTTTTTTTCCTTATTTGACTTCTTTGTAACTTCTTGCTGAGACAGAGGGTAATTATCATGACCACACTTGCCTCTGACAGTATTTATATGTCACCTTCTGTGTTAAAAAAGCTAATTTGAATGTCTTGGGTCTTGTTTTGGTCTACAATAGCCATTACATGGGCCACTGGCATTAAGAAACTTTGGTTTGCTCCTTTTGCTCCTCTCAAGTAATGAGTAAAATATGTTTTCCCACTGGTTTTTCTGAGGTTAGAAACTACCATTCAAAGGCTTGATTACTGTTTACTTAAAGCTTGATTATAAAGTTTAACCATCCATGTTGTAAGAAAGTTGATATTTGAGTCTCATTTCCAACTCGTCAAATACCGAGGCTTTGGGATGGCAAACGATCTGACCTGCGGTCCCAAAGTGTCCGTATCCCTGGATTTGGGATTGAGGCTCAAAAACCAACTTTCTTACAAAGTGGACCTTAAAGAGAATCTATTCTAAGATATTTCACAGACACTCTTCTTCGAACTTCTACAAGTTAATCGTCTGTCTCAAAGGCACCATGACAGAAGGATAAACCTGGAACTGGTCAATATGAGAAAAAAAAAGTCTCTCTGGGGAACTTGTTCGACGTGACCAAACTTTCTTGGACAAGGTTTCCGCCAGTCGCTCCCCCAATTAAACCGTGTCAATCACTTTATTTCATCTTTGAATTGACATCAGTGTGGTAATTACTTGAGGCGTTATCTTTATCCCCCAGAGTGACATCTGACTATGTACCTCCTGGAAAAAAGTGTAAAGCTTTGAGGCGCTCGGTTCCTAATCAGACTCGTAACGCTGTCTGGGCATGAATCCACAGCACTGAGCGAAAGGGTCAACAGACTGTACTGAAGAATAATTAATCTCCTTATTCCATTCAATAGAGGTTCAGCAGTTTAATGTAGCCATCTATCCCATCTGATCCGATGATGAATGGTAGGCCGGTTATCGAGCTTGAATCAAATATAGCATCAAGCTGTTCAAACAGAAGTCTGACGAAACTGAACAGCACAATAGTTTTTGTTCTCTTTCTAATTTCTTTCCTCATTTAAATCTACTTTGAACCACCAACCATTAACCTCGCTGGTTCCACTTTGTATAATTAAACCATTTATTTTATAGCAATTTATGGTCCATGTTTCCATGAATGATTTGGGTTGAGAGTGGCACTTATTTGCTTTGCCAGATGCTTTGTCCGTCTGCCTGTCCATCCGTCCGACTTGGCTCGCCTTGGCACTGAATCCATCATCCCACTGAAACTCTCTGCTATAGCAACACCTCCATTGCTATTCAACGCAGCATGGGCCCCACGCAAACTGATTAGACCAATGTTCAGCATTGATTGCAAGGGAAGCAAAGGGAGCAGCCCGGGTCAACCCAGAGTCTGGCCCTGCTGCACTCTTGCCAGGGAAGTCTGCTGCCAAGAGGAGTCGGGATTATTACAATTATCTCCAGTTATGTGCTTATGCTGAACACAAATCCTCCTATCAGCGAAGCATGACACTTCCTGTTCTTCGAGCAAAAGCTTATCTGTTTGGAAATGATTGATGGCGGCTACAGAGACTAAAGAAGACACATTTCTCAAAAGGCATTTATGAATCGAGTAGTAGTCTTTCAACTGAGCAGAAGGAAGATTGAGTAGCAGCCTGCGGTTCCTTTAAAGCAACAGATAGATACTGGCTATATTTCTCCACACATTTTTTCCTGCAAGTCTTAATTTTGCTTCCTCGTCCTTAGCTGGGAGGCAAAAACCAACTTTTTGATGACTTTTTTAGGTTCATTCTTATGCCAAGCCACAGAGAGATGAGTGGAAACTAAATGCGAGGCATCTGGATGGGTTAGTAAGTAATGGGTGCCATTTGGTGCAGAAAAAAAGAGCAAAGGTTGGACATGTGAGGATGCAGATGGTTTTAGAACGAGTTGGTGTGATTTATAAGACAGGAGGCGGCAGATGAGTGAGGATACAGCCCCAGCAGGGCAGCAACAACAGCAGCATCAGGCTGGCAACAACAACAACAACAACAACAGGCCCCATTATTGATGTTTGAATAATAGATGCGGAAAAGAGAGAGGGCAAGAGAGAAGAAGAGATGAACAAGTAGTAGAAGACAGAAGAGTCCCTTACTAAAAACAGACGAGGAAGGAAGGAAAGGGGACAGAGGAAGACAGTAGGAAGTCCCGGCTAAAAACAGAAAGAAGAGAGGGACAGAGATGGAGAGAAAACACGAGGGAGGCGCAAAAAAACAGAAGCTCAGAGGGCTCAGCAGAGAACAGGTCCCATGTTGGCAGCGGGGAGGGTCAAAGAGTTCAGCAGCAGAACATTTTGACAAGTCTTGCAGCAGCGGGAGGATGTAGACTGGGGTTGTGTTCCACCGGGATGAGCAGGACGTGATTTAAAGGGACAGTTCGCCCATAAAAACAACACAATAGAACAATAAAAAAAGAAAGCAAGACGTTGAAAGCCTCTTAAAGGCAGCATCCGACTGCTGACTCGTAGGGGAGGCTATTCTAGCGCAAGCAGACCTCGGTTTTTAAGTTCTGTGTTGTTTATTGGAGATGTAAATAAATCTAGGCCTCATAACTGCTCAGTGCGTCAGGAAATAAATGGCCCTGCTGGCCCCACAGAGCAGCTCCACTGGCCTACATTTGGCAGTCTGTTATCTGATGCCAAATTTCCAGCCACACAGTCAATATTTCAATAACTATCCTCTGACGTTAGAAATGAGAGCAAGAGAGTACGACATGCTATACGGTAGGAGCTGCAGTTTGGAAGAGTAATGAACAGAAGTGTCTCAATTGCTAAATAAACTGTTAAACTTTCTATAGCTGTTCAGCCTCGAGGGTTATTCTCTGAGTCTGTAGTAAACAAGGCTGCGGGAAACTGACTGTAAAATGACTGTAAGAGCCTGTTGGCAGCTGTAGATTCCCTGTAGAGAAGTAAAACTAAATGATTCATATGAATCAAACAGTCGCCTGCTCACTAGTTTTCAGATCAAAATTTCATTTGGGCTAATCAAACCTGTGAGTGGTACGAAAATGCATTAAATGCAAAGCTGCCACCGTCTGACTGGCGGCGTATTGGCTGGCGAATCATTCAAGATCACTACAGTGAAGAATATCACCGATCCCAGCCAGGGCAGGCCGGCCAAAGCTACCGAAAGAGGCCGACTTCTGGAGAAAATAATTGGCTGCCATTCTGAGAAAGCAGTCAATGATAAAATTGTGAAAAATCTCTTGTGGAATAAAAATCACTGCTTCAGAGGCTCTCTCTTTCTCACTAATGTATTTTTCACTTTCTCTGTCTTTCTATCTTTTATCACTTTTTCTGTCCTCCTCCATCAAACTTCAAATCACGCTGCAGCGTGGCTCTTCATCTTTCTTCCTTTCCTCATCCCTCCTTTCTTGAGATCCCAGAACGAATTCACAAAATCCTTTTTTAGGGAATTCAACTCCCTTCGCAGACCACCCTCACACTCTCCCCGTCTTCTACCTTGCCTCTCTTCACTGCAGTGTTTCTGATTGCTGCTGTATTTGCAGACAGAGCACACGTTTCCTAATGGGAGGAAGAGGGAAACTTAATTAACCTTTGCGAAAGGTGGGCTCATCACAGACGCCGACCAATTAACTATGGACTTCAAACAGGGCGAGAATGAAACTCTCAGTGGCTCTGGACTGAGGATAAATGAGCTAAATGAGCTTGACTCATGCAGCATAGATGGACCAGTAATAACATACAGGTACAACAGGTCGAGTGAAGACAGTGCAAGACCAAGCATGAAAGATGAAAAGAGATTTGTCAAAGTTGCTCTTTAAATTTAGCTGTAAACAACGTTAATGAGCTAACATCTGACTAAAAAAGCCTCGGGAGGCTTGAGATTTAAAAAAGCCGACGAGCGACAAATGAGGTCACCTGCTCTGAAACTTGGACTGGAAACAACCTGCAACAGTTTATATTTTCGTGTTAGTGTACGACAGCTGTTAAGTAGAAGAAATGTTGTGACAGAAACGCCAAAGGTAAAGCTGAGGTCATTTAGAGTGCGTCATCAGAGCAGAAATGATTAGTTGATTATCGATCGTGAAATTAATTAGCAGCTATCTTAATAATGGAATAATCATTAAAGTAAAACGCTAAACTTTCCAACTGTCTGATGTCGTCATCTAATGTGATAGTTAATTGATAATTTGCGGGGGTGGGGTGGGGGGCGGAAAGGACATCTGAAGGGCCTTTTTAACTGTTTAAATTCAAGTAATTAAAAAGAAATAACTTTCAGTTTAATTCCCAACTTAATTAACCATTGCAGAACTACAGACAAGTTGATTTTTCAAGTGTTAAAATGTCACGCTCCCTACACATCTTGGAGACAATTCTTTAATAACCAAATAAGTCTATCTATTCCAACATCACCATCAGCCTCCAAGATCAAGTATCTGTCAGGTCTGGGTGTAGCGTACCTGAAAGAGCAAGATCCTACATAATAAGGCAGAAGGTCACATACAATGTCAGTAAAGATAAGGAGGATGTGAGAAATCCACAGTTAAAAGTATAGTTTGCATGCCAGCACTGATGAGCCATCACAAAGGGATTGACAAAACATCATGCACATTGGATTTACAAGGTTTTCATTACGCAGCAGTGACATTTGACCCCTTACAAGCAATGAGAGATCTACAGTATGAATAATTTGGATCACACGAGAGATGGGAAGCAATAAAGATGAGTAATAAGGTATTTAAGTTCTGAGGCTGCGTGTGGCACAGACTTAATGTGTTATCTTAGACTGAACATCTTCTCACTTTATCCCCCTTTCATCTCCAGGGACCTAATTATCACTTATCGTAGTGACGGCATGTGCACACAAGCACACACACACACATACATAATGAAGACAAACATCTCTGAGGTTCAGCACCCAGACAGACGCTCCCAGAGAGACAGACACGTAGGGGATCTATCGGACGGCCGATGGGCCGTGCAGCAGAGAGGTCCTGCCAATGTCGTCACTCAGCATGCAGCCCTTTTACTTTTAAATATTTAACGACAAAAACAAGAAGCCATAAAAGACGCAAATCACGTTTCATGCGCTAGAGTTGCTTTGCTTGCATCATCGTGAAGTTCGCCAAGGGCTAGGCTAACTCCGGCGGATTATTCTGAGCAGCTAAAACTAGGACATACAACTGTTAATTATACACAGGGCTACATCATCACCAGTCTGCTGCGGACTACTGGGAGTCCATAGACAAATTAGACGAATCAAGGATTATATGTATACACAGACAGTTTTACAGTAAAACAAATGATATGAACACCATTGGACTTTATCTGCTGAGTTTTATCTAAAAATGACAATTTTTTCACTGGGGTTTGGTGTAAATGATTAATTACCCCCATCAGCATCAAATCTTACATCTCATCATACCATCTGTTCAATTGTAAGCATTCAAATCAATTTCTTCAGGTGCTGTATATAAACTAAGATGCTATAACTCGTGCACCTGTATTCGCCAACTCTGTCCCATTATCTTTGCTCCCCTTCAAGTACTTAACCATCAACAAAAGTACAAAGATTTTAAAGATATCCGTCATAGCTGCAGAGCTCTGTGGCTTCTAAATATTATTTTTAGAAACCATCAAATCATTTTAACCATTGAAGAGTGAGGAGTGATGCAGCTGCTAGGACGCATAAACCACTCCTGCAGAGACCAAAAGCAAGATATAGCAGGCTTCTTTTCATACAATTCAATAAGCAGACGGTTAAAAACATGTATTCTTCTTCTCTATAGAGTGTGCAGGCGATCTTTTTAGTCCTTAAATTCATCCTCCCTTCACAGCGTAGTGTGAAAAAGCTTTGGCATGGTACCCGCTGGTGTGGGTATCAGTATTTTTTCAGGACACAAGAGTTAAAATTCAAATTAAAGCAAGAAGCAAAGCATGAAGCATGCATTCATAAACACACACACAAAATTAATTCGTCATATGCATGTAAATCATTTTCTTTCATCCACACCCTATCTCTCCTTCTCAGTAACACACACACACACACACGCACACACACACAGAGGCGGCGGCATCCTAAGCCAGAGGCACTGGCCAGAAAAGGGATTACGACATCGCTTACTTTGGAGGACCACGGCTGCAAGCAGTTGGCATAGCAACGGACCAGGAAAGCCATTTCCACAGGAGGGGAGGGTGGCAGCGAGGGGAAGTTTCCCCTCGTTCACCAAGAGATGAAGAAAAAAAATAAATAAGTAAAAAGAGGAGGGCAAGGGCTGACGCCGGTGTCTTTGCTGCAAGAGGAAGAATTGTCCAGAAAAATCCTCAGTGTTGATTTGGCAGGAACAGATCGGCTGGAATGACTGTCAGACGTCGACTTTGAGTCAAGGCAGATCCATCTATATGTCAAGCTTTCTCTATTCTACTAAAGCAACTGCAACAGAGAAGCTTAAAACACTCCTAATAAACCTTGAGTGCTGGAAATCTGCAGGGCATTCAAAACTAATCCCAGAGGTTGCGTGGTCAAAGATAAAGCCATCCAACTTAACATCCAAATTCAGTAGATTTTTCTCTTGAAAGTTAAATGTAGAAAGTCATTTTTGTCTTCTTCTAGATCCACTTTCCTTCTTTAAAAAGGTGCAGAGCTTCTTCTCCTCAATAGACGAGCCAGTGCTGGATGAAAAGAGGGGCTTGTCTGTGCATCTGCAGCCCCCTGGGAAGAAGCCTATTGCCTGGCTTAAAGTCATCCAAACAGTCCCCCTCTCACCTCCCAAAAGCCTGGATCCTCCGCCTGCAGCTTTTCTCTCTTCCTCATTCACTGTCTACGTCTGTCAAACTCCTTTCTCTGCCTCTTTGTAACTCTTTATCTCTCTACAGAGCTCCAGCGCTGCAGCTCCATGGCAGTAGGGCCAGTGATCCCCGCTCCCTTACCCCAAGCTTCAAGCTCTCTTCCTCCCTGGTTAGCGCTCGCACCTCACGCCGGCATTCCTCCTCCCCCTCCCACCCTCGGAGAGATGCTACCGTGGATAGGATGCCGCGCTGTGGAGAGCCAGCCGCTAATGGGAAGCGGAGGAGAGAGTGAGAGCGAGAGAGGAGGGAGAAGGGAGGAGAATCCAGCTGAAAAAGAATGACATCACCTGTGCAGCGCGAGAGAGAGAGAGAGAGAGAGTGAGAGGGAGAGAGGGGATGGGAGGTGGTGTGGATGAAGCGAGAGCAAGTAGGGGGAAACTGCATTAGATGGATTGGCTGCTGAGCAGATGTGGATGGGAGAGAGACAGAGATAGAGAGGAAAGAGAGGGAGCATCTTTATTGATCGGCTGGTAACATAAAGCTGAGTATATTGAGGGCAAGCCCCTCCCCTTTGTGAGCATAAATTACACAAAAAAAAAAAAGGCAGGGGGGGTATAAATCACAGAGCCCCTATCAGATACAAAGACAGACGCCGGCAGTATTTTGGCGAATGTGACCACGCGACACAATAGCACAAGCCGATAATGGGTTTTCCCCCTGAAAAAGCCCCCCGTCTGGAGGATTTGCGGCGCAGCAGACAGGATTTGACGTATAAGAAAGGCACATTACAATCCCAGATAAATCACTCCAATACAGAGCGTCGCTGAGTAAAATACAGAGGTAATAAAAGCTTTAGGCTGAGACGTCTGTAGCTGTAAACTATTGGGAACAGATCTGGTTTGACAGCAACTACAAATAATTACAGATCATGGTTTATCCCACTTATAGCATCAAGTACGGGATACCAAAGTTAAACTGGCAAAAAGAGGTTTTTTTTACCCTTTGTGGTTGAAATCTCCCAAAATCAGTAAGCATTGAGCAGGTTATATGAAAGCCAGTGGAAACTAAACTAAATCTGGTTAAAAAGTGAAAGTTTTAAACGTCTCAAAGCATTTTAAGGGACTACATTTCAATGTAAAGCAGATTCAGACTACAAGCTAAACATTTTACGTATATTAAATGGGATTTACAAGCCCTTTAATGAGGGCAAAGGAAGCAGCAACTCTGCAGGAACAAAAAGTAAAACTGACTTAAAATGATGATTTTTATTGTCCTTTTCTAGCCCATTTAAGTGCGTTAACTAAAAATACTGTACGATTTACTCTCAAAAGGTAGTTATAGTACTTTATTGGTCCCTTTAAAAGCATCCATCATAACAACTTCTGTATAAAATGTAATCATTAACTGGTTTAATGCAGCAACTGCACGTTCTGCTTTGCCAACTGAAGAGGTGAAAGAGTTTAAGTTGCACACGTGTGAACGAAAAAAAAAAATAGGTCTTTAGCGAAGATTAAAATAATTTAAATAATGAAATAATTGTATTTTTGGTTTCCTCTTTCTTCTGCTGCTCCTGCTCTCTTCTGTTTGTGGCATTGAAGAAAAAGATGAGAGCGAGGGGAGGGGAGGAACTGAAAGCAGAGACAATAGAAGCTGTCTGCTTGTTCGGACGGCTGATTCTCCTCCAGCAGAGGAGAGATGCGAGCTCTTATTACCAGACGCTTCTGAGAGGGGAGGATGTTTCTCACCCTCTCCCGTTCTCTCTCCCTGACCTCCCCCCCTCTGCCTCCCCATCGTCCTTTCTGCCCCCCCTTTCCTTTTTTTGCAATCCCTGCCTGCATAATTTTTGCCTCAAATTAGCTACTTCCTTTATTCCTTTCTCAGTATCTGTACCGGCATCAATCATTGTCTCTTTCAGCCCCACTCCTCTTTGAGGATCTCCTCTCGTTTTTATCAGCCGTCCATCTATCCGTCTCTTTCTGTGCTCCCATTTTCAATCTATCTGCTTGCTGCTATGAACCAGGATCTCTACCCTCAATTCTCTCCCCTCTTTCGTGTGAATGTGTGTGTATGTGAAATGATACGCACCTACCAACTAAGAATGACATCATCTTTTTACTCCGCAGCCAATCAGATGCAAGCACATGGAGCCCTGCCTTCAGAGGAGTGTTATGTACACAAGAGAGACGGGGAGAGGGAGAGAGACGGAAATAGATACGCTATGTAGACAGATGGATAGATATAGATGGATATATAGATGGAGAGATTAAAAAAAAGGGGATGAAATTAGGTATGTGTGTCTCATAAGACCGTGGCTGAGACTGTGTGTGTAGTGTGTGCTAACTGCAGTCTTTTCCCTTTCGCATACTAGTGTGCGCAGCACTACATCATTCCCCTGCCCTGCTGTCAAAGCCCCAGCCCTAATAAACGCGCACACTCAGACACACACACACACGAATGCAAACAAGTTTGGAGCATTTTCTGTTAAGCCCCTGCAGGTCTGCAGGAAAAAGCTGCACAGAAGTCCAGCATTGGACTTTTGATTGGTCTGAACACCAAACTAATTGTTGTATCAAATATTAAGAGAGTACAGTGATTTATAAATGACCATTAATTAAGTTACAAAGCCAAACTTTATTCATACGAGCGATGTTTTGCTCTTCTTGATCAATGATTGATGAAACACATTAATCATTCAGACCATCCTGTTTTAAAGAGTCTCTTTAATCTCTGTTGCACACTGATGAGTTTCTATATTTCACGTGGTGGCAATATTTTCTTGTTTTTGGGGAGGCTACAAAAGGATCGCAAAGAGGACATCACAACACGACCTAGCACCGACCAAAGGTGCAGCTAAATTCAACTAGAATTGCTGCCTTGCAGTTTTATGCCTCAGGACATTTTTTTTGCAGAATATTATGATGTCACAGTAAAGTTACCTTTAACTTTTTGGATACAAACTGTCATAACTAAATCATTTTATCCTATTAGACATCTGTGTAAAATTGTCAGAATTATCATATTAACTGTTGAGAAATGGCCAAAAAATTGACTTTGACCTTTGACTTTCCAACACCGAATTTTAATCAGTACAAGTGGACGTTTGTGCCAAATTTGAAGAAATTCCCTCAAGGTGTTCTTGAGATACTGCATTCACAAGAGTGGGACTTACGTATGGACAGACAAAAAGAAAAACATAATGCCTCCGGCCACTGCTGTTGCCGCCAGGGAGGCATAAGTCCAAGTGTTTCATGACTCCTGCCAACCGGTTGAAGATGTGGCTCACTGGTAGACAATAGCGCAGATAGAATACATTACCTCAGACAAAGAGCCAGAATGTGAAATGATGAAATTCAAATATAGAAGAGATGAAAAGATACAAAAGAAAAGAAAGGATGGCGTCACTGTGACACTAATAAATACCAGATAAAGAAAATCTCTTTACCATCAGCAGTTTAGAAGCATTTATCTAAATGAATTTCCAGTGAGAGAAGGATGGAAGGGAATTACAGTCAAACTGTCACAAGAGATAGTAAGTATTAAACTCATTATGAACCCATTTCTGTGCAGTAAGCTGCAGCGGGGCACCCTGACGTGGTTTCAAAACATTCAGTACAGAGGAGACAGGCGTCTGCAACGGCCCTGATTTTCGGGTCAATCTGAAACTCGCTCGTCTGCATAACGTGCCTCAGACGGCCGTTTACTGTAAAACTCAGATGTGGGATCTGTCTGCGAAACTCACAGCGGGACACACGTCACACAGGAAACACTTCCTGGCACAGCCTGTCTGCGGCTGGGGCCGTTTGTGAGCATGCGCCGGGCTAGGTCAGGCGATTACAGACAAGAGAAGAGTCGAGAGACTCGAACGATGACTCGGGAGAAAAGTAAGAAAATGAAAAGAAAGAGACAGAATGAGTGAGAGAGAGAGAAATGAAGAGACGTGTGTGAAGAACTTTTTTTTTGGAAAACATGACAAACTCAACAGGAAATGTGACTGGTCCAATGGCAAGCTGTCAGACAGACATACTCACACACGTCAGGCTAGACTAGACAGTGAAAGTATGTGTGTGTGTGTGTGTGTGTGTGTGTGTGTGTGTGTGTGTGTGTGTGTGTGTGTGTGTGTGTGTGTGTGTGTTTTGCCTGTACTGCTCAGTGAGGCGTGACATGGCTCAGTGATTTCTGAGGGGGTCCTGTCTCTCTTTTGTCACTCGGCCTGGTGCTGCTGGGACAACTACCCCTCTGGGACAACACACACGCATTAATCTGTACACCCTCACATGCTTGCACAAAGTGGACAACAACACTCTGTGTTCGTGTGTGTGTGTGTGCGTGTGTGGCTACTGCTCAAAGCTAATCAGTTCTGCCAGGCTAATTAAAAAGGGTCAGCTGACTGAAGCCCCTGTAGCTACACGCACACATGAACACGGAGGAAGAGAAGTGCTGAGTCTGTCGTGTGGCCGTACACTGATTTCCACGGACAGTCCAGAGTCAAAGAGACACTGTGCCTCTTCCTTAACACAACTAATGAGAGGGGAGATATAATCCAGTGCTGCTTTGGCGCATCACAAATCTTTTAATATCATCAACGTGAGACTTGATTATGGCATCGGACAGCATGTTGGTTTGAATCTCTGGTTTCAAGTGTTGTGTGAATGTAGAAAATTGTCAAGGCGACGCATCTAGCAATTATTTTCATTACTGATTGCTCTTACAGTGTAATATCCAATGTTTTACAGACAAAACAGCAAAACCTCTCATTTGAGAAGCTGGTAGCAGTGGAGATTTTGCCCAATTTGCTCAGACAATTACTTGAAACGAATGAAAATCGTTGCAGATGTTCCAAACACTGGCTAATTGCTTCATTTCTACAATTCAGACAGCGCATTATTTCTGAAGCGAGTAAAAAAAAAAAGCACCTTAATCGTATCCATCTGTGTGCAGAAGCAGTTGAATTTCATTCGCAATGAACACAAACAAAAGATAGCTGAACTGGCAAGCAGTAAATACCTACCACAGCATTTTAGGGCGCATGCAAAGCGAGTTACATTAACTGCTTTGGAATCTTCGTCTTTTTTGTAAAATAAACAATATTGTCCATTTATTTCCACGTGGAGCTGAATAAACTCAAAGAGGTTTATGTGGACGTATTATTGTTCCTTCGTTGCCTTTCTGTCGTTGAAGACGAGTGAGAAAGATGATTTTAAAAAACTACACGACTCCCCGCCTTCATTATAATGTCACCTCACTGCAGGGAGTAGACAAGTAAGTCTCTGTGCTGCGTTTAATGCCTTATATAATCTGACGGTTTCCTGTGTACAGTAGACGAGCGCACAAAGAGCAACGAGTCCTGCTCACACAAAAACATACAGCGACGCACGTTCAGACGCAACTATGTGAACGTGCTGACCGCAGCCCTCTGATCGTTTGTGTTTGTGCGCGTACACGCTCGCTGTGTGTGTTTGTGTGTGTCCGTCTGAAGGACAAGACAGGAATTCCTGCCATTTAAATCAGCCCTTCCCTTTCCGACCGGTCCCCACAGAGAGAGACGGACTCAAGAGCAGAAGAGCTGGAGATGCGAAAAGAAATAAAACTGGCAGCAAAGAAATCAGACAAAAAACTGCCAAGGGTGAAAAATACATTGCAATCACACTCTTCAATCAGTCATCCATGTTTCTGACCTTCAACCACAGTGAAGCTACCATGTATAAACAAACCAATGACCACTTATTCATTGACTTCCTGTCTGCAGGTCGTCATACAGAGTAAGAAATAACAGAGGCTCAGCAGGACCAGTGCAAGTGAAGGAGAAGATAGTGAGTGAGTGAGAGACAAGCGCACAAGAGATAAAAAAAGAAGTTGAGTGAGTGGATTTAGATTTCACTGAAGGAAAGTGGGGGGCGGGGTGAGGAGAAGGGAGAGGGTCTGTCAGCAGGATATCACGAGGTGAAGGAGAGGTAAGGCAGGAAGAGTGGAGGCCTTGTTTTCTTCTGGATATAGGTTGTGTTTTCTTATGGAGCACCAACGCCCAACGAGTAGCACTGTTAGGATATTTTGTTCCTGATCTCTTGATTGTGCAAAAACATGAACTGCAGACATCTTTCAGCTCACGCCAGCTCTCCAGGAACTTTTCAAAATTAGGGAAAGGATCTGGATTGGATTTTATAGCCTTTGGGTCTTCTGTCGTCTTCAGCTTATAAAGAGTGATTTCAATTTAAGAGAAACGACAGACAGAAGAGCAGGAAAAATAGACCAAAGTGCATCAATATCAGTGCAAAACACAGCGTCTGTATGTGTGCATCTTTCACTGAAAAACATAAAATATTACTAGGCAGAGGATGAAAAACAAGGTTAGAGGGAAGGGAAATAGCAGG
Organism: Pagrus pagrus; assembly: GCF_965226575.1. NCBI lineage: Eukaryota > Metazoa > Chordata > Actinopteri > Spariformes > Sparidae > Pagrus > Pagrus pagrus. Next base: position 5,786,671 of record NC_140198.1, read on the forward strand.
GAGGGAAGAAGTGGAGGAGAGAGGGTGGAGGAGGAGAGGAGCAGCAAAGAGGAATATAGAGAGGTAGTTCAACATCATCTTAGTGCTGCTGATGTAATCCCTAAAATTAGCAGCAATAACAGCCGCAGATAGTGCCCCACTGGTACACTGTGCTGCCCAGCGTACTCTACTCTTCACACACTCATGCACATCAGGACTGAAAGAAACGTTGTGCAAATCCTCCATTATTCTTAGAATGGACACGAGACAAGAAAGATGTCAGTGCGTGTTAAAATACATCACCTGTTAGTCATTTTAGGATAATTTACAGCCATGTGAAAGTGTTTGACTATGTGCTGTGGCATGGACGATGAATGTGCTGGAGCCCTGCTGGGCGACTGAGGTCTGTGGTTTCGTTGGTTGTTTGAAGGCATCGGTCCAACACTGAGCTGAGTATTTTGAGCCTGAGTCACAATTTGAGGAAGTAAACAAGTCATTGATTGGCGCATGATCGTTGTACTAGACCCTGCCAGCTGTTTGCCTGAAAAATATTTTGGTCTTTTTGGGTTGTTTTTGCCAGTTGCCAGTTATCTGATCGAGCTTTTTCAGTGTTTTTTGTTTGTCCTCCACCGCAGTAGACAGACGTAGACGGTGTGTGACGTAGCAACTTTGAATCCATTTTTTTCCAGGTACCATGAAAAAGGACCAAAAAAATAATTTATAAGAAAAGAAAATTAACCCTCAAAAAGGTTGCAGCTGTGGAGAACTTATCCATTTGTCTACCTCACTGACAGTCAGAAGTGAAAATATTGTCACGTGTTACTTGCAGGTACAATTAACCCTACTTAGATCCACCACCCCTCTTCCTCATCCTCCGACCTCCCTCCCTCGCCTCTTGTCTTAACCCTCTCTTGACCCTGCCTCTCTCACCCCATCCTTCCCACCTCCTATTAAATCCTCATCTGACCTTCCCACAACCTTCACCTTCCTGCCCCACCCCTCCATCCCCCGTGCCTCGCTCAACCCCTACTGCTGCACACCCACTCATTTTTTTCATTACCTGTCAACCCCCATTATCTTCCAGACTTCATTTCACCTTCCCTTTCTCCTCCTTCAACCCCTCATCTCCATCTCAGCCACTCTCGGTCCCTTCACAGCTCCTCATACCTACAGTATGTATCCATCTTTTCATTATCCTTGATTCCTTATCGCGCCTTCAAAGACATATGTAATTTACTTCCACTTCCAGAATGGTTCCATCATTTTTTTCATCCTCGCTCAATTTTATTGTAACTTTGCTTCCCGTTCTCTCGTCTTCTATTTCTCTCACTTCCTCCTTCACCCTGCCTTACTCACTCCCGTCCTCCTTCCACTCCTCTTTGATTTTTTTTTTTATAAAAAGGTTATGCTCGTGCCTTCTCTGCCTCACTAGACATCGGAGAGTGAAAGGAAAAACAGGAAAAGGGGAGCGGACGTTTGACAAAGGTCGAAACTCTAGATCATAATACAGTGGGATTGCAAAGACTCGCTTTTCTTTCTGCAGCTGCTGAGTCACCTGAATGTCGATAGGTTTTTTTTTGTGGTAGTAGGGAGTAGTTTTAGTTTTATGTCTCGTCAATGAAGAAGAAGCTTGAGTGGTGTTTAAGTCTCATGCTTCATGTATATAATGATTTATCGGCCAAGTCGTTTTCATTTTCATTGCTTCATTTTGCTTTTATCAAAACATTTTAACTGACTCCATCAACACTGATTTCCATACTTTGGACGGGAAAACAACAATTAAGCTGCTAATTCATATCAATCTCTGGCTTTGTAGGTCATGACACCACATCATCTGACCATTTGTTCTAATCACTCTAAGTTTCTGTTAGAAACCGTGTTTCTTGTGAAAGTAGCTCCGTCATTACTGCCAACTGCCGTCCACTCCTGTTGCAGGAATTTCCTGATTACAACAGGTCAACGAGTCAATCAGCTGATTACTTGTAACAGTTAAACAATCACCCAACTTACTTGACATGTGTTGCATTTGATATCTAGGTCAATTATCCAATAAAATAATAATCTTTCAATACCAAGCTTTCATGACAAAGGCTTCCTCACAGTTGCACCATTTTCTACAATCTTTTGTTCTCACGGCCCTTCTTAAAATTCTCCTCCTCCCCCCTTCTTCCTGGCTCCCCGTCCCTCCCTGGGGCCCTGCTTGGTCCTGCAGTGGCAGAGCTGGCTCGAGACCCTTGGGGGTTTTAGCTGGCCCCACCTGCATTCTGATAGAATGAGTCCAGATGAGCTCAGGGAAGGACTGGATGTATTAAAGCAGCGAGGGGCTTTAAAACACAAGCAGCCCTGAGTGTTTAAGCTCTGCAGAAGTGCAGGGTAGGTGATGAACAGCCAGACGGACGTACGTGAACCTCCGTACTGCATGTATCTGTATTTAAAAACACACAGCTGAAAAGCACTAAAATGAAAAAGTACTAAAAGTCCAGACACACCCAAACACTGAGAACACGCACAGCACATGTGCCGTTTTACAGACACGCAGCTTTTCAAAAGCGTGCACGCACACACACTAATAACAATGAAAACGAAGCCAGGATTATTACGGGAATGTTAACAGCTTCATCGTTACATGATGCCAAGCAAAACTCTATAAAACCGACCAACGCCAGTGAGCTCATTCCAACACAATCAACGCAGGAAATTGACTTTTTCTCAACAAACCACTACAGTGGCTTGTGCTCCACAGACTTCTCCAACATGTTCACTGTTTTACCACATTTTTTAACATACAGAGGATGAGAAGAACAAACTGTATCTGCAAAATGGAGCAGTAGGGAGGAACCTTAGTCAAATTATCCAGAATTATCTGATGAAACTAAGCAAAGTGCATCTTTCCCATCTGAACGACCTTCAAACCCTCAGAGAGGTTGGAAGATGATGGCAGAGTCATTTTTTGCATGACTCCATTACACCAGGTTGACACAGTTATGACAAAGCAGTCGCATGAGTCACACAGATGACTTGCCGACTGGATGATGAACGCAACCTGAGATTTAACCTGATTGTAAGCGGCGATGCTAAGAGTAACTTGAGTAATGACACTGCATGACGAGCTCACGGTCATCAAACTGAGCTAATATGATACCACCGAGGACAGCGACATGACGGTACAGTCGTTGCTAATGGCTCGCTGAAAATAAATGGGTGTCATATAAATGTGGAGTCAGTGTATAATCTCTATTTTGGCTTTGAAGTGTCCAAAATGCTTTACAAAGCACACAAGACCAAGTATGCCTTTATATCTGGTTTCAAGAATGCTTTCAAGCAAAAGTAGCAAAATTCTTGGGTTCATTTAGACCTTGGAGACCGAACTTGACGAAACAGCCTCATTTATAAAGGCCATTCAGGAGCGTTCAATGGACTGCATGTTCCTCAGCAGATGAATGATACCACCTCCACACAGGTCCATGCTAAATAAATTGCCCGTAAGCATTTATTGTCCTGAGGACTTCAGGAAAGATTCCAGCTTGCTTTCGCAGTTCTCCATCAGTGGTGTTGTTACAATACTTATTACCAATTATGTGTGACACCAGCTGGTTTTTGAAAAATAGTACAAACCTACCACTGCAGCCGCTATTATGCAGGGTTACATAACTGTGTACATGCCTCTGTTTCCTTTGATGAGATACTGCAGAGGTTCCCAAAGTGTTATAAAAGAGGGCGAGGCTTAATAAATGAGGCAAAAGTGTCACAGCTCAAGTCAAGTCCGTTTAATTTATATAACACCGGATCACAACAAAAGTTATCTGACGACACTTTTCAATTAGAGCAGGTCTAAACCAAACTCTTTAATTTACAGAGACCCAGCATTCCTCCATGAGCAAGCACTTGGCGACAGTGGTGAGAAAACACTGCCTCAAATGTTGTAAATACGGGGGTTCTGGCTTCTGGTGCGACCGGCCACAGCACCAACTTATGGTTAGAGAAGTCAACTATTAAACTAGCGTGTAAAACCCCGGCAGTGCACAGCATCCCTCTTCTGAACGATCCTATTTTTAGTGCATGGTGGGAACAGAGGGAATGAATATAAATAGAAACGTAACCGTCGACGGTTGAGGCCAAACTGTCTGTGGGGCACTTAAGGAACAAGTTTGGTGTGAAGATGTGATTTGTTGTTTCCTGTGTGCAGCGATTTCCAGAAGTGATTAAACACGTCAAATAAAGCAGGACCTGTCTGCACTGAAAAGAGTGTATACTTTTAGAAATCTTGCCTCACCAACCGCACCAACCTCACCAACCTCCTGCTCTGCCTGAAGTTATTTCATCAGACGTTCATTGGTGGTTGTTGCTTAATGTTATTGATGCAGGCTTTGCTCGTGTGTGAGCCCAGTTAGCCAGAGAGGAAGAAACAAATGTAGTTTGTAGGAGGGAGGAAGCAAGAGGCAGACGTCAGACGTTTTGCCTTGTAACAGGAAGATAGCTAACCACAGACGTTGCAGAAGACGTGGTGTTTTCCGGTGTGTACCGACGCCGGATTGCTTCAAAACAGCAGAGAGGATGCCGCTTCACGCTCTGAAATATTTCCACACGGCGAATCTAGCAACCGAGGGCTGCACGCAGTGTGTAAGCATCTGTGTGTCCTTATTCAACTGGGGCACAAAATGTTGACTACCAGTGTGTTAAACTCTGGATTACCCAGACAGCATGAACATCACTCTTTGCTGGTTTTTATTCCAGTGTTGTGCACCCCGAACTATCCTGTGCAGATGGCTGAACCCGCCTCATGTTAAATTAATGATCCTGGGGGTGCCGTGGAGTAGCATGGCTGTAAAAGCCCCTTACAGCAGGTTTCCCCCTAAGAGGTGATGGGTTCATCTATGTATGTGGGGTTGTCCAGTGAGACAAAGGGAGTAACCCGGTGAGGCATCTGATGTCTCAATGAAATGACTTTCTGTGTGCACGTGCGTGTTGTTGTGTGTCTGCTTCTGTGCAGCACGTGTGTGTGTGTGTGTGTGTGTGTGTGTGGTCTGAATCTCAGTCATTAGTGAATCCCAGAGGTCTGTTATGGTAGTGAGAGAATGCACAGGATCTTCAGTCTCCCGCCTCGCTGGAAGAGGAATCAGGTTTCTGGATCAATAAGAATCAATCACAACCAGGGTCATCGGAGCGAATAAAAGAAGTTAAATAAAATAATAAATATAAATCTTGAACTAATCAGCGGTTTGTCTTTCTAAGCCTTTGAAAAATAAAGAGGAGAAACATCCAATGGGTCTACTCATTACTGTGATTTGTAAGTCGAGGCTTTATTGTTCTTTAATCTCTGCTGAAGACACAAGAGATGCCACATTTTCTTCCTATTTTTGCATCGTTGTTTTTTTTTTTTTGGACTCCTCTCAATTCATAGCTTCAGGAACTTAATTCACTCCAGGGCGAGCCATTAATAAGGGGAGAGAGACGCCAGACACGAGCCTACACCAGTGATAATGGATTACTGATGTCATTATGGTTTAATAAGGCCTCTAAACAACATCCTCTGATCCAATGCCAGAAAAACAGTTCTCTTTGAGCGTCTGTGTGTGTGTGAGAGAGAGAGAACAATGTACATTTATAACTTGTCTAACATCCAGTCATTACCATTATATCATCACAAATGGGCAATCCCCTGAGATACACTGGAAAAAGTAAAGCAAAGTAACAGTGACTGTGCGATGGAGGGTTCTTTATGACTTTCTAAATGCATTTTGCTGCTGCAATCAGATATTTGCTCCGTTAGTTTATTAATTAGACAGAGAGGGAATGTCTAAATTACTCAATCAATTAGGTCTTAAAGCATAAGAAAAACAAATCTTCGTCCCCACATCAGCGACTTTCTGTCTACGTCTCTATGTCAGAGATTGTGTTTGAGCAAACTTCTTGTGAATAATTTTGCAGATTTGTCTCAGCCTGCTAACATTCAGAAATATATTCAAAGGATGATCATCGAACAGATGTTGCCATTTGACAGCAACATGTTTTCAGTGCTGAATGTACTCAGTTTGGGAAAAGTTTGATCTCTCTTCACACGAAAGGTCTGGCACACAGCAGGATGAGAAACTGGGAGTATTTGTCACAATACTTTTGTTTATTTTTTGTCTACATTCTTTAAATTTGAATTAACTTAAAGGAACAGTGAACCCAAAAATGAAAACTCAGACATAATCTAATGGAAAGTTGGGGGAAGTTTTGTAGTCCGCAAAGCATTTCTGGAGCTGCACAACGTTGCAGCATTTTCCTAAACAGCTGAAGTGGATGGGAACTTGTTCTAAAACGTAAGAAACAACCAAAAAAGACAAACATAAAATGGCTCCATACAGCTCAGTGTAATCCGAAACTCCAGAAGCACTGAGAGCCCAAATTTTATTTAAAAAAGACGTTATTTACACCCTTGATGCGTAGTTGAGCTTGTGCACCACTGTTTTGAAATTAGCAGCTATACAGTGATGATGTTGGCTATAAAAAGGTTGTGAATGAGGCATCTTTGATCAATGTGGGATCTCAAGGCTTCGAGAGACTCTGTTTTCACCGGGCGAGATGTATGGAGCCGTTTTATGTGGTTTTTTTCCCCCCCGTTTTGAAAACAAGTCCCGAGACACCTCAGTTGTTTTAGGAGAATTCTGTAGCTCTGTTTTGACGTGAAGCTCCAGAAATATTTCGTCAGCTACAAAACTTCAGACTTTCCGTCGGTGCCGGTGTGAGAAATAAACTGTTTCCACTATGTGTCACCAAACCACCAGCAGTACACTAGATGATCAGAGGGATAATGGTTCTGGTGTTGCACAAATCATAAAACCAAACAAAAAAATCACAGACAAGTCTGAGTCACAGCCACAAGTCCAGTTGAGATATACCACGACCTGGATGACTGAGAATCTTCACAACAAACCTTCTCAAGTCTGTCTCTGTCCCGTCATGTTTAAGTGTCAGAACAAAAACACCTCGTCCTCCATGTGTTAGACAGTCAGTTGTCGTTCCCAGCATGCATCTGTTTATTTCAGTTAGCCCCCTTCCTATCTGCCACCCACAGTGTCACATATGCGTGTGTGGCAGCCCCAAAATTACTCGCTTTTCCCAACACAGCCCGTTTCTAAACAACAGGTGCCTGCACAAGGAGTGACTCACACACACACACACACACACACACACACACACATACACACCAGTCATCAACAGAAACATAAAACCCTGATGGATGTGAAAGAATGGAGCAGAAATAGATTGAAATGTTTTGTTTTGTATTCTGTCCTACCTGGTTGTTGACATAATCCTGGAGACATCAGTGGAAACATGAAATAAGAGAGACAGAAACGGGATACAGTCATACAGGGACAGTATGCAAGCTTCAGTGTGTGGGGAGAGTAAAATGGGTACAGGCTGGCATATCATGTTCTTCTAATCTATATTCTCATTTAATAAAAGAAAAGTGAGCATGTCAAGGGCCCCACTCAGTCACTTAACAATGACCAGGGTATAAACATGTCGCCGCACTGTGAGTTCTTGTGTAAGAGATGCCTTCTTTCTGTCTCTACGTCATCCTTCCCTCCAATCTTGCTCAAATTTAATGCACTATTGTCATTCTCTGCATTTCAAGGACACTGGCTCTGTTCCACAATGTTTTTCTCCTGCGCTAGCTAGGACATCAGAGCAGCTGCAAAATAAACACAGCCACAAAAAAAGAAATGTGGTGGGATTCGGCAACACTGAAGGCTACAAAATGTAATTTATAAAAAGTGGAACAATCACCAAGAGACTGCACAGGCACATAGGGTGGGCAGAGGACACTTTAAGCTCTCCATTAAGCCCCTCTGTAACGCCCCAGGGAGCGTTGCATGAGCAGGGTTGCAGTGTGTGTGTGTGTGTGTGTGTGTGTGTGTGTGTGTGTGTGTGTGTGTGTGTTTGTGTGTGTGTGTGTGTGTGTGTGAGAGAGAGAGCCAAGTGCTTAAGAGTGTGTGTGTGTGTGTGTGTGTGTGTGTGTGTGTGTGTGTGTGTGTGTGTGTGTGTGTGAGTCAAAGTGTGGCTTCTGGTGATTAGTCAAAAGTGTAACTGACACACTGCTGGCCCCAGTGATCCTATCAGAGGGAGGGAAACTCTGCCTCATTCAAAAGTTTCAGTACTTTGTTCAGAGATTGTGTCAGCAAGAATCCTTAAAAGGGCACCATGTCGTTTTGGTAGAAGAAATTAATATTATAATATTAATGAGGTAATAAGAAAAACTCAGAAATATTCATTTTTTAAATAACTGAATCAACAAGCTGTTCTCAGAGGAAAATAAGGTCCCCAGAACAAGGTGGCAGGGTCCGCCAAATATAAACAAAAAACAGTACGAAATTGTGTCGTCTGTTAAGGTCAGTGTGTTTATTCAGTCATAAAAACAAAAGAGAGTTTGTTTATTTAGGTATAAAAAATAAAATATAGTACACCTTCAAGAGAGACCTCGTTTGTTTCTCCCTAAAATTTCCTCTTTTCTATCAAAAATGGAGGTGACATTAAAATGTTTAGGTGTTTATCTTCTCTGTGAGCACTCAAAGACATTTATAAGGCAACACATTAACTGTTTAATGGGTTTTTACACAGGTTTTTGTTTCTTTTTAATCTTCTTGATCATACGTCTAACACAACACTTTGACGACTGAGCGGATCTTTGCACATGTAGACTGTGCACTTGAATAAGTATTACACAAGTAGAATACTTTTTCTATCTTGTGTCATCTGCATCTGCTGAGACTGAAAGTACTGATTAGTCAGGATGACAGCAGGTTTCAGCTACTAAGCTACTAATCTGTTTTAGTAACCTGTGAAAACAGCCTATTCTGCTAAAACACACAGTATAAAACCTCCGTTAAGGGGCATAAAGTCTAAGTGTGTTTGGGTAAGATCATACTACATGAGCGGCTTAAAAGTGAACAAGACGTAGCATTAAAGAGACGGTGTTACTCCTACCGTGTTGTAGCTGGCGGGTTCTTGGCCGTCTGTGATGAGCTCCCGCTCTCCCCTGGGGTTGACCCTCCTGAAACGCCGCCTGGACCTCCGTTGTGACCCCTCTCTCTGCAGAAAGCTGTCGTCCCCCTCGCTGCTGTTATCCACCTGCAACACACAGTCGACACCCTCCTCAGAATAACAGCTTCTACGAGATCCACACACACAACCTTCAGGTGTGTGGGGACCGCTGGTGGACTGGTCCTCACTGTTTGAGACCTGCGGGCTCGGCTCAGAGCTGCTGCGCTTAAGCAGATCTGACTTTTGGAGCTTAGGAACGTTGTTTAGATTTGTAAATTCCACAGTCTGGCCTGTATAATCCAAGTTTTGGCTCTTGCGATCCTTGAATGTGTCGCCTTCCTTTGTCCTTGAATCTGCCTCATGTCCTGGAGCTTCTTCTGAGATCTGGCCCTGCTCTTCTGCTGGCTCCTGGTTGAACATCCAGTTCTTCCAGAGCGCAGAGAGCCGGTGCCAGCGGAGCACACTCATCCGGACCCGAGGTCGTGATCACAACAACACATAAAAGCAGGAAATACCACAGGACGGGAGAAAGAAACGAGCAGGCGAACACTTCTATGCAAGAGTTGAATAGAAGTTTTGAATCCAAATTTTAAAAAAAGGTCCAAAATCCCGGGGGATTTCGTGAACCAACATCCTTCAGGGCAAACATCCAGAACAAAAGGAAGAAAAGAACCAAATTAAATGAAACGAACAAACAGATTTTCTCTCCTTTTGTCTGAGATCTGGCGAGAGTCGTCCTCTTCAGAGGGCAGGAGAGTTCAAGATAGAGTTCAGCTGCTCAACACGTTGCATACTGAGAGACTTACTCACATGCTCGCTCGCTCTCTCACTGCCTGACACGCGCACAGAGCCCAGAGTTTCCTCCAGGAAACCGTAAATACACAAATATCCTCGCCAGGCAGAAAAAAACAGCACAGCACACAGATTCCGGCCATACAATTCATTCCCCGTAGGGTTTTTGTGCCGGTCTGTTGTTGAAGGAGGAATTTGTTTTTTTCTCTGTTGCTTCATGTTAAGTAAGTCAATGGTTTTATTATGTCAGTAATGACGTTATTTAACAAAAATTCCAAATACGTTTTACCCAACCGGGACAGGATTCGCTTTGGATTGATTTTGTAAGACACTTGGTTTCATTTTTGCTTCAGTTTGTTTCTTCTGTGTTGTTTTCCTCCGTTCCTCGAATGTTTTATTGAACGTTAACGTGCTAAATAGACCAAATTAAAAAAACCTCTGCCAACAAGATATCCCAACTGTAACCATTCCCGTAATCTTCTCTTCAGTATTGTCTTCTTCCAAAACATGTCTGTTAAAAGAGTACGCCACCAATTAAACATTCACTTTTATAACATGTTATTCATATTTTCTAAAAAACTACTGAACGGATGTCGACAAAACATGGATGGACAATGGATCTTGGCCCAGGTATAGACCCCATTCATTTTTGCCATGGGTACAGATAAAGGGACAGATCCAGGAATTTTTTCTCACTTTCTACAACATTGCGAGAGAAAAGGTGTTTATCGACATTTTCGTCAATTTCTCAGAGAATAATGCATGGATGTTGGTGGGAACACAAATTAAGCATATTGAGGTGGCTAGTATCTATGAGTGAGTACAAAAGGGGACTGTTGGGACTTGGTGGAGGTATGCGCTCTACGAAGAGCCATTCTAGTTAAAAAGAAGTGTCAACTGATGCAGCAGAACAAGGGATTTTTACTTCGCATGCTCTTCTTCCAACATCTGTAAGCAAACTTTGAGGTTTAAAATAGGTGCAGTTTCCCTTTAATTAAAACTCTCTGATATGCATCTAATGTCCCTGTGCGTCTTGCAATGTATCTACCCACTCACCTATCATATTGGGCTTCACAACATGTTAATCTCACTCTGATAGTCATCTGTCAGATTAAATTCACATCCTCTGACTTGACCATCGTGTCATGCTTAAGGGTTTGTGGTCACCTGCTGCTTTCAGCAGCGAACATCATCCTCGCCTGTGACCAGAATATTGATCGGATGATTCACTCCCTTTTAAGAAGAGCTCTGCTATGTTCCTGTTTGCCTGTTCAGAGTATCACTGCCTGCTGTTCAGCCTTCCAGTTTTGTCAGTGTGTCCGTCTGAGAAGCCAAGACAGGAAAGAAATTAACAGGATCCATCTGCTGGTGTTTGCACATTTTTTAAGCTGCATCTTCTTGACACTCTTCTTTCCGTCTGTCCCTCTCTCTTTTACTCATCTTCTTTTAGCCTCTTATTCTCCATTTCTATTTTCTACTGTGTGTAGTTTGTTTCAAAGTCGCCATTATATGCTACATTTACGTGTAAAGTGTAAGCTATAAAAGATAAAATGACGAGGCAGGATGTTGGTGTGAAATCTGTCAAATATTTCCTCAGGATTTGGACTTGCCCTTTTGAACTTACAATGCGGTAATGTGCAGGAAGAGGGAGAGTTTGTCATGGTGTATGTACTCCACAGACAGTGTTTCTGTATGTGACGATTATGTGTTTTTCCCCAGGTCAGTCATGTGAAGTCACAGTGGAGCCGCAGCGATTAGTCACTTAGTTGTTTTGATCATCTTTCATTGTTAAGGTAATTTCTCAAGCAACAGTGTCAAAGTATCTGCTGTGTTTCTTTGTCATTTATGATAGAAACTCAAACATTCCCTTTATTTTCTGTTGGTTGGACAAAAGAAGCAATTTAAAGACATCACTTTGGGCATTTTACATAATCCTTTGACATTTTATCGACTAAATTGTACAAAATCGTGAGATGCAGGCCTACTTCACATACAGATTGGCCACAAATATGAGAAGATACGACCACTGTGTTTGTGCGAGATGACGATAGAAGACTATAAGCTGATGGGAGTCAAATCTGTGCTTCCTGCCTCCCTATATTCCCACATGAAACACTCATAATACCTAAAAACCATGAGAAGACCTGGATCATATTCCTGAAAGGCAAACATCTCTGGGCTGTTTGATTGGAGACAATCTTGCACATCGAGCTTTAAAATAAAACACAAGAGGGATCCTAAGATTTTCTGTCACTGCTGAAATGGGACGCAAATAGTCGCTATGGGTCGGTATAGATAGAAGAACAGCGTTACGTGAGAGATATACAGAGTAACTGCTGCATTGTGGATTGTTTCGCTGTAATGGAGTCTGGAACAACTGCATGAGGGATAGTTCGGCTATAAAATAACAAATAACAGTTTACTACTGGTATAGATGTGTCCCTTCTCAACGTAAAAAATGTCATCTTGCCTCATTTTTTAACGAGTATCATGAGACGTACAGCCTGAAGGTAATGCACCCAAAATTCCTAGAGATGTACCAAACTTTCATGTCCATCCTGTGACCATATAAGCATGTTTTTGTCTCACTGTGCATGTGCCTCTCTGGCTGCTTGAATGAATAAACCCCCCTTTTCTATCCCGTGATCCGCCATTCAGAACTCCTCTCTTTATGGTTCTGACGGTCACGGCAATAATGTGACCGTGCTTCCTGTTTCCTCGATTCCATTTAAATGTGTTTATGACTAACATCTACTCATCCCTCAGTTTACATTCCTCTCCCCTGTCTAACTGATGGTTTCCCTCCCGTTTCGTTTTTAAGCCCTATTCATTCATTTCCTACTCTCCTCTTCCCACTACTTACTTCTCTGCATTCCCCTCCATTCCCACCACACACACACACACACAAACAACCCCACCCTGTCAGTCTGTGAATGTCACTCCTGTCCATCCTGTGACCAGAGTCATGACAACAGCCACAAATTACACTCCCTCTACTATTCCCATGGCCCTAATTAGCTGATTGGCTGCAATGCAGTGTGACTCGACCACAGTCCCTCTGCTCTTGTGTGTTTATGCATTTATCTGGAAGCCTGTGCATGTGTGTAAGTGTGTGCACAGGCGTGTTCGTGTTTATTTGTGCTCCACACAGGGTTTATAGTCATGTTAAGTCCTCGTCGATGAATTCCTCCATGTTTTCTTCCTGTGGGCATCCTTGATGATAAGCCTCGCTCACTCCTGAAAAGACATTTGTCTCTCAAGCAGTTATGGTGTGGTCTGTGGGGGATTTGGGGGATTAGATGTGCTACTATCAGGTATTGCCAGTCAAGCTGAATACCTAGTTTTTCTCCTATTTAATCCAAACAAGACGTTGCTGACTGGAGCCTGACATGCATCCACTAATGGACATTAGAGGGATTTTCTAAGGAAAGTCATGTGACAGATTGTTATCCAATGATCAACTGCTTTCTAAGCTTGGGCAGATATTAAATATTACGAATATCACGATATTTGCAGTCATATGATTTTTTTTTTAAAAATATCTAATATCGAACAGTTTCACCAGAGAGTCCAGCTTTTAAAAATGATTCCCAGTGTATTAAAACACAGAAAACAAAATCCTGAACTTTCAATAGTAGATACTTGAAGTTGGCATCAATAACCAGAACCTGAAAGGACGATTATATCGATTATTGCGATATTTGGACAGGAAAATATCATGATGAAGATCCTGAACACTCCATGACGATGTGAATCTCTTGCCTTGAAATTATCTTGACATGACAATAAGCTAGACTTCTGTACTCGGTCATAAAATATACTGAAGAAGCAGTGACGTTCTGGTCATAGAGGTTCGTCAGATAAAATCATCTTTAAACAATTAATGCACAGTCAAATTCTCAAAGAGGCTTTGACCTTTCTAAAAAGGCTGAAATGTGTTCATGAGGGTTTTCTGTACATATTCCAGGCTCAGTGCAGCTTTAAAATGATAAAACAACAGTTTCTTGTCGCACTGAATAACACCTCCCATTAGTAGATGTGCTATCCGAGCCTCGTGGGACAAACTAACCCTGCGGTGGAATAACTACAGGGTGTTTAAGACTGAGTTTGCTTTTAATGACTGGAAAACCATTTTTTGCTCGTCTCTGTGTACTAATCCATCTAAATTTAGACAAGGTAGTCACAGTGTCCCAGTTTAAAAAATGACATATTTATCCGACTATGTTACACCAGCTTGTACTTTATGTTAGACAGGAGGCAGATTTGTTGAAGAGTCGCCGCGGGCCTCATCAAGAAGGCCGGGACAAATGGCTGTATAAAATATGGACGCCGCTTCTGGGTCTGAAAAGCAAAGTTGATGGAGAAGCGCCTTAAATCTGCATTCTTTCTAATAGCCAGTAGGGGGCACCTCCACTGGTTTCACAAAGAAGTTTGATGGTATGTAAGTTTACGAGGAAATCACCTCACTTCTCACTTGATTTATAACCTCGTAAAACATTTTCTTGATGAGTTTTTGGTCTCAATCAGTCCAATCCCTCCACATCTAGCTAATTTTCATTATTTACAATGACTTGGCGTCAATAAACCTCTTACTGATTCTGATTTCTAAATACATATACCTCTGACTCTTGCCCTTCAGTTTGGTAGCCCCTGCTTTAGCATACTTATTGTTATTTACTTCTTATGAGTCTGTTACTTCAGATCCCACCCTGTCCTGCTGTGCTGCAGCTGGCAGAGGCATTACAGATTGTTTAAAAGGTGGAAAAGACGAGGATGTGCTGAGCTATTAACAACAATAACATCACATAATCTCATTTCCTTGTTCTCAGACAAAAATGCAACTACTTAAAGTTGAAAACAGACATGTCTGTATGTGTAGACACAGAAAAACACATCATGTTCTCCCTCAGGCTCTCATCAGCTGATCCACCTTGAGGCTTTATACTGTAGCAATGGCTCCTCTCCTCTTTCTCCCCTTCATCACCTCTGACATCTCTCTCCGATCTTCCAGGAAGACGAGTTCAATTCAAACCACTTCTACTCCTATCCCACTTGTCTGTTTTTAAATTAAAACTGATTTTCAGCCTTTAATCCCGTGTTAACTGAGTCAACTGAGCTCATTGGCTCTTTTCCAACAATGGCCAACTTCACATTCAAACAGTATCGCACAAATCATACCTAGAGGACCACACCACTCTCTTTCACTGTAGCAATAGTCTCTGAATGGACCCATAGGGCTAGTTTAGGATCAAGTGCCTTGCTGAAAGGACATCTCACTTTTATGACCCTTTTTCATTGCGAGAACTTTCCAGGAAAATTATGTTCTTTAGTCCCAGGAACTACTGGGGTGGAATTTGCTGCCCTGAATGTCGCTGACAGGTCAAATGCTGTTACAACTACAGTATGGCGATCATTCACACAGTAAACAAGCACTGAAATGTCTTGTAGAGATGTACCAGTTAGCAGTTTCCTCAGCTGATTCTGATTTTGGCTGATTCCGATTTCTTTCTTTCTAAGAATTATAATTAACAGCAGGCAAAAAACATTTTTGTAATCCTTTTAATGGAAAAAGGGACTTGTATGTTCATAGTAAAACACTGGCTATTAAATAACTAATATGACACGTTTCTAGTTATTTAATGGCCTGCTACTGAATTGTTGAAGTGAATTATAAGCATGTACGCAGTGTATACATGTATACTTGAACTTATCTTGGCCGGTCGCCACTCATGTCCAGTCATGCTGAAAACCAGACGTTTCTGGACGCTGGCCGGTCCATCAGGGTATCTCTAATTTCTTGCAATGTTTACTTAAGTTTAAGCATAGCAGATAGTAGCTATTCCAGCTAATCCTCATCAACTTTTCTAAGTCTCCCTTCCAACATCTACATATTTAAGACATCGCAGCCAAGCAAAATTAAAAACATAGCGAGTCTGTGTTCTTTAGATGGTAGTTATGCAACGAGCAAAAGGGACTTTCTGCTCCTTGTTTCCTGGGACTAATGATCAAAAACTGCCTTTGTCCATGTACTCATTTTGAAAAGTGTATTAGTGTGTGTTAAGAAACCAACATTATGAACTGTGTCAACTAATTTTCCACTAATTAATACAATCAGTTAATAGAATTCATAAACGTAAAAAAAAAACATTTCGTCATATCTTTCTGCGAGAGATACTCGGCTGCAAAAAAAAAAAAGCATGACTTCCTGTGAATCAGGGGATTTTTCTCAGTAAAAAACTGCCTGAAGCGCTAAATATAAATGCACTCAGAGCAAAACTGGTTAAATCATTATTTTGTTACGACGAGAACAGATAAACTGACATCAACTCGCATGAAAATCTTGCACATTATTGCCTCAGTTTGAAGTGAACAGAGTGACAGTCTGTCTCAGGATGATAAGGTTTCATCATTGTTCCCCTGACTACAGCAATGAGAGTTATGTAATTCTGTACAGTCATAGCAACATACATTTCAGATGAGGATTACTTCGAAACTTCTGTACAAAAAAGGTTTGCAGGGGATTTCGTGCACCATCTGACAGTCCTTCGACATCACTGTCAAAGGTCAGAGATAACAGACGAGTAACAACCGAGAAGCCACAAGGTCAAATCTGTTCAGGGTTTTATATTCAATATCGAATAACGTCAGTGGAACGTGTGCAACCTGCTGCTTTATGTGTAAAACTTTACTGCTTATCCCGTCTTATACCACCTGATCCCACAAGTCCCTCAGTCAGAGTCTCAGGGGAGCGAAGACAGGAGATAAGGAAGGACATTTACAGAGGAGACAAGGAAGAGACTTTGTAGGCACTGCGACCTTGTGGAGGCAGACGGAAACACACTACATTTGTATATGCAAATTGTGGCATGCAGAACTTAAAGAAACTCCTCGCCGTTTTTCAAACCCACTTTAGTGGTCACATTAGTCACAGCAATGTCATGCCATGGCTTTCACTGAGTACATGCTGTATGCCACCAGCACAGGCTGGACATCTCGACTTACTGGTGGCACTTTTCGTCAAACTAGGGAGAAAAGCTGAAAGTACTCTTTCTGTTTAAGCACCCCGTCCCAAAAATGACCCCTACATTAAGTTTATGCCAAGCTGACACCAAAAAACTAGCTGCGATCAAGGCCGTCTGTTGCCTCATGTCGCCTGTGCCTCGGCCAAAAAGTTGCAGTTGAACACACCAAAAAGATTACAGCGGACGGCCAACTAGCTTGTACAATCTGCACCATACCACTAGGAGATGGTTGTCTGTATTCGTCATTCAAAAAGGGACTGCGATTGTTATGATAAAACTGCGTTTGCCTACCATTTTGCCTACCACTCTCGTGTACACAGCACTTTTTAAATCGAGAATATGTCTGATAAAAAGTTGCAACTGGTACTGCCATTGTCAGAAGTTGTTCTTTTGGTTGTAGAAGAAGAGGCAGAGGCAAAAAAATGAGGTGAAGTCATGGATGCTACAGCGACAGGCTCAAGGTGCTTTCACTTTCTTTTTCTGTTCCTCTTCCTGTGCACTGATTCACACAGCTTAGCATCCAATGAGAGTGATTTTCTCTTATCAACGGACTGAGCCACCAATTCAATATGCGTGTCCTGCACCGGTGGCACTAGACGGCCCTTGTCGGCAGCTTTTTGGACCTTTGCGCATGTAGAATCGCCAGCAGCATGTGAGAGAAATCCCTCCGATTGCTCAGGTAAAAGGATCAGTGCACAAAAAGGGGAAACGGAAAGAGAAAAGGAAAGTCCCTCAAGTCTGTGTTAAAACAGAAGTACATGATCTCACTCATTTAGCGCGGTTTCGGCTTATTCAACATTTTCGATTAAAAGCGGCTATATTCGCACGAGTGGTGTCAAAAACGCTGCTTCATCGAAGGATGTACGAGCTTGTTGGCCACCAGCTGTAGTCTACGCGGTGTGTTCAAGTGCAGCTTTTTGGCAGAGACACAGGAGATGTGACAGTCTGCCTTTGTCGCAGCTAGTTCTTTGATGTTAGTTTGGTGTGTTGAGGGCCTTTAGAGAACGATGAGCTGTTACAGATGAAAAAAACATATTTTTCTGATTTCAGCAAAAAGGCAGGCAAGATGCTTTTGGCTCACTTTTATTCATCAGGAAATGAGAAATAAATGACATTGAGCCTTCCTAATCACTTCTAGAGCTCAGTCAACAGACTTGAAGAAACTTGCGACACTACAAATAACCCATTATAAGATGTTTTGTGCCGTTGTTTTATAGGTAACAGAGTAGACATGAAACATGGAGAGACAGGTGGGTATGACCACTGTAACAGCAGGCGTTTCTCTCATTAAGCACATCTGTTTGTAGGAATACGCATTTTTCTATTCCGTGAATCCCTATTTTTCAAATGTAATTGAAAAAAAATTAATTTCCTCATATGTTTGGGCCGTATATCATATTTAATTTCATTGCAGTACTTAGATGTTCCTGGGCTTCAACATTTCTACATCAGGTAATTAATGCTTTTTAATGGCGAGCAGTTTGGCAACACGTCCTGCAAATGAAGCTCATCTGAATTTGTATCTGAGGACAGACATATGAGAGAGGGGGGAGGGCACAGAGGGGAAGCACAGAGGTGGGGGAGACAGGGAGGAAGAGGGAGAGAGATGAAAGAAAGGGAAAAAAAGGATGACGAAGAGAAGGGTACGCGGGTAAAAAAGGTAACACAGACATCAAATAAAGACGGCAAAAAAAAACAGGAATGATATCAAAGGGACGGAGATGGGAGCGGTAGGAGGATAAAAAGGGAGGTGGTTTGGGGAGAGACAAAGCCAGAGCGGGGCAGACAGTGTTTCTACTCACCACAATCATTTCTGACGGCTCCAATGTGATGCATTCACAGCCTCGTCTGCCCCCCAGCTGCTTGCCAAAACTGTGGAAAGAGCACACACACACACACACAGGATCAGTGTTAAAACAGAAACAAAGCAAAGTCGAAGATAAAACAATTCTCACACACTGACGGTGGCAACAGATGCAGTCAATCACATTCGCCCACCCACAGACGAACACCAGCTTTGCTGAATGGCAGTAATTGCCTGAATCAAAATTGGCTTTGATTAGATTTAATGTGAAATCCTACTAAGGGTCTTTACAGTGTATTAAAAGTAACATCCATTTGGTGTGATGTGCGCCACTGAATCAACATTCAGACACTGAGACACTCCCTGATGACTTGTGTTTTGGCCACTTGTTTCACATCCATAAGCATAATGTTAAAAATGGCTGTTTCACAAATCTCTTTGCAGCAACACTTTTTCAGAATTTGGACGACATGTTGTGTTCGCCCACACGGCAGGATAACTTTCAGGAAACACAAACAAACACGTGACACAGAACGGGGTCATTACGAACAGGAAGACTCCGACCAGCCGAGACAAAAAAAATCAGGAGCTCGTACCTTTAAGAGTGTCTACTTCAGTCGGATGGATGTGGTTTGTGTTTATAATTCAAAATGTAATCAGAAATAGGCCCGTCTATGCAGTTAATCAATATTAACTATTTATCCATTGAATTTACAGAAAATGTGACATATTTGTATCATAATCTGGATATGAAATGACCTATTTCAGGATATGAGATATTGGTTGGTTGCTAATGGCTACATACAGTTTAGACATGAGGTTCAAGTCGACCTGCCAGGTGTTTCTAGAGAAAAATAAGTGAATTAAAAAAATATACATATATTAAAATCATAAATTTTGTGACAAAGTACTCCTCATTATTAATTATTTGCATAATCAAAACAGTGGACAGTTGCGCAGGGAACTTGGCATCCATCGACTGTTTTGCATATAAACAACAGAGTACAATTTGTGTTTGGTTTTGGCCCCTGGCCCACTACCAAGTTTCAGTTTTGGCCCTCACAGATATAAAGTCTGGGCACCCCTGGATTAGACTTTACATCACTCCAATACCACTTTCATCATGACACAGGGCAGTGAGCTCATATTCAATGTTGATCCTTCGTACAAGCCTGCTGTCCCTGTTGGTCATCAGTAGAATCAGTTGAGATATAGCTCGGTTCAGTCCAACCCAATGGGTGTCAATCAACAGTGATAAGTCCCGTAAACATTTGTGGGGAAATAACTTATTAAAAGAAACAAACTTATAGATTTTAAGGTGCCCTATAGAGTTGGAGATAGACTTCACATTTATCTTTTACCTTTATAAAACCATTCCTACATGTGAGAGACACTAGATTCAAATTGGCTGCTGACTCATAACAGACTGCTGGTGTTAGAGCTGTACAGTTGAACAGTTTGTGGTGAACCACTGAAAGAAAAGAGAGTCGATCAATAAGTCCTCACGGTCGACGCCTCAACATAACAGTACACAGCCTGCAGAGACTTAAAACACAATCAGTGTTTAACCAACTGTGATCGACACAAAAATATATAATCCTTAGCGAGACAGGTTGGGAATTCATACATTTAGTGTTCCCGAGTCTCCTGTTTGCAGCTAACTGGTGATGACATCTACCAATAAAAAAAAAAGTCAATATACACAACTGACCGCAGACATTTCAGGTTGTATGCTTAAGCGAACTGAGATGTATTTTTTTGAGTTATGGTAAATGTGTTCGATTTAAAAGTCGATGTCACCATGTAAACTAACTTCACCACTTTATGACAACTGCTTAGTGAATCTAACAAATTAAACCTCTGATTGTCAAGCGGTCTCGCTCGCAGGGATTGTTTCAGACTTGCCAAGATCAGCATCATCCCACGGTTTTACCAGTAAACAGTTTCAGCACAATGTGAGTCTTTGTCTGCAGGCCTCGCAGGTTAAGCCCCCATCAGCTGTTGGCTGTTGTGTCCTCTGATAAGCGGGAGGAGAGCAGCTGATGCTGTGGTGAGGCCATGTGGGTCGGTCTGCTCTACTATCATCTTTGTTACAATTTTTCTCTTGTCTCCTTAAAACTCCTCTCATAAGGACACAGAAGCAAAGCAAAGCAATTGTCAAAAAGCTGATTTGTGGTGATGCATTTTTAAACTTTCCTGACTGTTAAGTCAAACACATAAAGTTAAATATCATTATGTTAAACTCAAAAGGCAATTAACAGCTTGTGTGCAAAACAAACACCCAACAGAAACACAAGGGGCAAATTAAAGCTGCGGTTAACAATTATTTTCTTCAATTAATCTGGATGTTTGATTAAATTGATTAAAAGAGAAAAATGCTTCAAATTGTTTGGTCTCTCCGACCAATAGCCTAAAACAAAAAACAAAAATCCTGTTAACTTTTGTAAGTGAAAAAGAAAAGCTGCAAATCCTGACAGTTGAGAAGCTAAAATTACTTTAACAATGAATCAAGGGGTATTAGATACACGAAACCAGGCCGGACATGCTTATTTTCACTCCTTTTACTGGCAGTATGCTATGACGAGTGTAGAAGCTGCTGATGTTGGAGGGCCAGCAAAAATATTGCTCCATCCTTCTCTGTTCAAGCAGCATTCACACATCGTCCAGTCGGTGTTGAGTTTGAAAGGAGACTGAAGTTCCACTGTAACGTTATGCTGCTTTCTACTGTTCCCTGTCGTTCGGCTTGTTCTTGACATCGAATGTGATACGCCAGAAATAACACAGAGTGGCGAACTCATCTACTGGCAACGAGAAAGACGTCAGTTGCATATTGTTAGTGAGTTTTTAAAAAAAATCTGCATGCACGCTCCAATTTTGGTGTAAAAATGGTAATCTGGCTTCATTTCTCGGCATGTGTCCATGTCTGTTGGCAAGTCCCAGTATGTAACAAAAGACGAGTGTTTGAAAATGTGTTTGAATACTCGAGACATTTCTTTATACATCTCGTGTCTGTGTTTATGAACACGGTAATTCCTCGTGTCTCTTTGTTTCCCGTGCATGTCCAAGTGTGTGCGAGTGTGTGAGAGACGGACCGTCTGAACAGCTCAATCAGTGTGTGCGCTGATCCCTGAGAACAGACGGGCCTGCGAGCATGTCTCCCACCCTTTGGCATGCTGAAAGCGGCGACTCAGCATTGTTTAAGGACTGGAGGAGCGGGCTGGTTTTAATTATGGAAGCGTGCTGAGCTGGGAAACGGCCAACTTTCACTCTCACATCTCCTCTCTGGGTTTGTTCTCACACTGTCGCTCCCTCCTTCTCTGCTTTACAGCATCTTGCCCTCCTTCTCTCCTACTCATCCTTTTTGACCTTCACGTCCTCTTCTTCTTCTTCCCCTTTTTCGTTGCTTATTTATCTTTATCCATCACACACCATTTCTGAGCCCATCCCTTCTTTCTCTTTTTCTGTCCGCTGTAACCGTCCATCAGTCTCTCCCACTCACGTTCATTTCCATTCGATCATCTTCTCCTTCCTGTTGTTTTTCCTTTGCTTCTTTTCCCGTGTCCTGTCCACTTTACTCCTCTCCCTTTTTACTTTTTGCTCTGCTGTTTTCTCTCTCTCTCCTCATCTCATTCTTCATTCCCTTTCATCCTTTCTTTCTCTCTTACTGTTGGCCCTTCCTCTCTATGGGCCCAAAAAAAAAAGAGGCAAACTTTCATCTCATCAGATCCTTAATCACAATTTCACACCGGCGCACACACCACTCTCACAATTTTAAGCCTCTTGATTTAGTGCTCAGATGAAAGCCTGTCTTCATAATGTGTTCTGATGATGGAAACAATGATGAAAGTCCTTTTATTTCCCCCTGAATTGGATGAGCGTATATATTCTCCAGACAGACAGATTTCCTATGAAAGAGTAAAAGGAAGTGGCTGTTGAATCAAAGCTTTGGTGCGTCACACTGATTTCTTCCAAGGGAGGAGTGATAGTCCACAGAGAGCTGCCACTGGAGGACAATGACGTCCGTATTGTCGCTGGGAACCCGTCTCGTCCAAGCTGAACTACGGCCAAATTAGCTGCGAGTGGATTTATTTGACACATCTCTGCCACGCGCACTCAGTATCGCCTTGTATCCACATGTTCGGACTTAAGGCTCCTCTGAATGAGGTGAAGCAGAGGCTCACCTTAGAGCATCCATCCCTGCTGATACAGCCTTAATGCTTCTTGGCAACACATTTAAAGGCTAAAAGGATTATATCAGGGTTTCTACAGGAAACTAAATTATTCACTAAATGTACAAAATATCAAACGCGTTTTCTTTTCATAAAGTGCACTGGTCAGGTGAATCCAGGGACAGTAAAAGCCATTATCCCTTTGTATTGAGTTTTCTTTTTTTAAAAGAAAGTGATAATGCCAACATGATGTCCATTATCAAAGTTAATGGATGACGTGCAGGCCATTAATTCCTGATTCTGGACAGCTCAGAGGGCATTATCCTGCTTATGCTAAGGTCATTTGCCAAAGAAAACAAAAATTAAGACCACTGATTTATGTTTTTATGCATTTTGTGATCAAAATTTGAAGTTCTTCACGAGCCATAACTCCAGTTCATTTTAAAACAGTGAACAGACAGTTCCACTGGAAGTAGGGTTGGGTACTGAACTTGGTATTTTTGAGGGTACCGAACACATAACATCGGTTCTACCGAGTACCGATTCACCATAAATCCAACGGTGCCAGATTTTGGTAGCTCAAAGTGCATCTTTAGAGTATAGAAAGGAAGAGAAAGAGCGAGAAGTCACCGCTGCAACAAGTCACAGTAAGTCAGGGCAACACTCGCACCAATATTTGTACTTGTAAAATACAAAGCTGACCAAGGCAACACGTCTAACTTGAGGTTGAACTGGTTGAACACGAAATATAAACACTGAAGCGTGTACAGTGTTTGAGAGTCTGAATGGCAAGTTCCCTGCAGCACCTACAGCGGATGTTAGCACGCCTGCAGCCAGCACTGGGCTCGACTTGTTACAGGAGAAATAAACCTCTTTTTGAACGGGGGAACTTTAAGTGAGGCATCTACAACGTCATTGACATCTTGAGGTAGGCAATGAGATAGCTGTATAACTTGTTGCTAGGGATAACTCACGTGATCTTATCATATTACTAGCTTTAGCCAAAACTAAGCCACTATTTGCGTCCCAAATTACTTACATGCTTAATCAGTATGTGAGATCTACTACTAAGTACTTCCATAGGTTCACGCTTTCATATTTTTGGTATCTGCATTTCTTAATGAAGTGATTTTTTTTTGACCCCCGTCAGGAAACACTGCCTATGCCTCCCTGTCATGGAGGTCCGGGGTCAGTGTCAGCTGCAGAAAGCATTCCTGGAACTGTGAGTGGTTTACTGTCATCTGTCGATGACACGTCAGTGACGAAGATGCTTGCCAACACATGTGCTACGACACCAGGTCCAGCAGTTAACATTCCTCAGATTGTTTCACACCACAGGAATTGTTTGTTCTTTGTTTCTTTAAATATTCTAAACTGGTTTGATCAGAAAAAAATACAAAATACAAAAAAGTCCCATGTCACAAAGCCAGGTGAGTGAATGAATAAATGCAATGAAATGCATGTCCTGTCTCTACAACAGCTCCCACCAGAACATGAACACCCAGGCGTGGTTTTAAGAGTTCCCAGGGAGGAATGCAGTCTGCTGGGCTCACTGTTCTCTCAGAGCCCTTAGCCTGGAGGTCAGCCCGACTCTGACAGATCTCTCCACACTCCACTGAGGCGAGACGCATGGTCCCTGTCAGCGCTGCCCAGAGCCTGCCAAGCCCGTCTCCTCACTGTGTGTGTGTGTGTGTGTGGGTGTCTGTGTGTGTGTTTGTGCCAGGCAGCGAGACAGGTTGTGTGAGACAAACAGGGAAAATACTATTATAAAAGAAGCTGGAGGAAAACTAGTGTACGTGTGTGTGTGTGTGTGTGTGTGTGTGTGTGTGTGTGTGTGTGTGTGTGTGTGTGTGTGTGTGTGTGTGTGTGTGTGTGTGTGTGTGTGGACAAAAATGAAAAAATACACCTCGACACAGCTTCCCATATTTGCTCCTGTCCCTGACCTACTACGTCTTCACAAAGGTAGAAGAATGAGTAAACTCTGAGTAACTGAGTTTGTGTGGGTGTGTGAGCACGTGTGTGTACCCACCAAATAATGCTGTGGCTCTGACTTTAATTAGCTCCGATACCTCTCTGTTGTCAGCTGTTGTGAGTCTGTGTCTCACAAAAGGAAAAACATACAAACCTCTAAAACTAGCAATTTCTTGCTAGTTTTAACAAGATGGTTACCAAGACCACGACCTGACTAAAAGGACTTTATGGGAGGCCTAGCTCCTCAAGGTTTTAGTCATTGGTCTTTCAAAATTGCATATCTTCACAGTTTTACACTTAGTTTTTTTTAATGACAATCTCTGAAAAATGCTTAATTCAATCGGGATCAAAAAATGATTAGTCTCTGACCATTAGCCACCGTCCATATTTTTCTGAAATAAGGTCCCGTCTCATGCAGAAATAAAGAATATTTTCTAGAGATATAATGTTCTTAATGTCCACAACATAACTACAGTATGTGCCAGTTGTAAAACTCATCCAATCAGACCAAAACACACCAAATTCGCATTGTCTTTTGGCTTTAAAGTATCTGTTATGATTGAAACTAATTCAAGATCTGTTTTCGTTAAGACCCCGCCACGGCTTTGGCATCACCCCCAGCATGTCCAAACCACTGAAACAACTACTGTCTTTGATAAAAACCTTAAGTGATCCACTGCTCTCACAGCAACATTTGTTGGACGAGCTATTGTGTTTTATTCCCCAAATAAGTCATCTGTCTCTTGGAATGGATGGACAGCTCTTCCCACAGCACTGAAACTGTGCCTGTGCTGGATTTCAGCAGGTGATGATTTCTCTCCCCTCTTTTCCTCCAGAAACAAGTTGTTGGCAGAAGGGAGAACAGGTTCAGCCCCGGTCCAGTGACAGCTGCAGCGCCCGGGGCAATAAACCGTGACAGCCGGCACAGAAACCAAGGCCACACACACACATACACACACACACACACACCCTGAGCTGGTGTCAAAAGCCTGGAAAAATCTGTGATATGACCAAGACTGCAAAATAGTATATATTAATATAAGTGAGTATAAAAGTGGCAATAAAATAACAAAATAGTGAGAATAGAGTAACATTTATTAAAATAGGTTTCAGATTTGTAAACAACTGTGCAAGTTGGTGTTTGCATGTTATAGCATGATGCATAAATAGTTTCCAAATATTCAAATAATTCTTTTCATGTATTCTCATGAAACTCATATCCATTTGAGAATCACACCGAATGACTGCAGTGTAGTGGCAGCGAGATGCAGCAACCCTACAGCTTTATATGCCTCGCTGAAGGACACACTGACATAAGTTGTTGCCAGCATTACAGCTGATCACCCTTGGGTAGCTCTGTGCATGTGACAGACACGCTCATAAAATACAGCGGAAACATTTCTGATAGGTATTTGTTGTATCATTTGGATGGTGGAAATCAGCAGCACATTAATGGACCAATTTAGCGGGCATTCAGACCAAAAACAGCTTGCATATGGGGGGATTGTGGTGCTTCAGGTACTGGTTAGACATGTAACACAATCCAAAAAGTCTTGTTTAAGTATCAAATCCATGTGTTCAAAGTCTTATCAGATGCCAAAACAAGGCACACCGCTGGGCTCCAAACTAACTTTTTATACTGATTGCACCAGTGCGCCTTTCATTTAGGTGCACCAGCACATTAGTTGCACCCAATTATCCATTTGATTTAATTACGTGGTTTAAATAATTGTAAACAGGAATAAATTGGTTCATAGAAAATGGTATACACACCCAGGCTACATCTTATTGAATCTTAACCTGCTGAGGTGCACCGGTGCAACCAATGTAAATGTTTAGTCTCACTAACACTCGCAGATTTTTGTGTGCATGTGCGACCAAAACAGATCTGGGATCGACAACTTGAGAAAGTTATCACCCCAGCAAAAAATTTATCTTTTATCACAATGGTCCCAAAGTAAACAGCAGAAATGGAGCGCTCACCATACAAAGTAATCCAAATGAATTAGAGGCCTGAGATTTTTTTATCGCTGGGCTTAAGTGTGTTTGAATGCAGCCTTAGTCTCCAAAACACCCTAGAAATTGAACAGTCCGCTTGCTCTTATTTCTGCACGCCCACAAAGATTTGTTTTTGGCAGCAGTAAGAGCTTCACTTCCAAAATGACAATCTATATGTGCATTACGTGAACAGTACAGACAGCAATCTTTGAGAGTGTAATTTGAGTAGACAGAAAAAAAGGACAAGTTTTGGGCAAAATCTATACCCAAACAGAGATCCCGGCCCATTTGGCACCATTGTTTCCATGGTAATGATGTCCAACAGTAAAGAAAGAAAACCACAGACCACAGTCTGACACAGACACAGACACACACACACACACTGATTATTCTACTTCTCAGTTCGCCCGTTCTTCCTCTCAGTTTTAGTGCCTGGTTGGCAAACACTGACCGCTCTGACTCACACACACATTAAAGAAGACTGGAGAGCTGGCCAGCAGTCAGCTCTACAGACAGACCACCAACACACACACAGACTCGCACAAACACAACTGCCAGACGGACTCCAAGGAATGACGTAGTGGGTCATTCAGAAACATTACGATTCATTTGCAAAACAACAGGGTAATCAGTTGAGCATATCAGAGCAGAGCCCCGCCAAACCGCTTTAAACTCCGAAGCAGGGAGTCTAAGTTTCGCAAGAGCTTACAGAGAGATAACCATTCACACTTGGCTGAATGTCCATTCATGTCACACTACTTCAGATTAAGTTCCTCATTTCTTTACTTTGTTTTCGAAGCAAGTTCCAACAAAACACGAGGGAACAGAAAGAGAGCCGCGTCATCAATGTTTTACTTGTGGAGCTTCAAGGACGAAAAATTTCAAAGCAATTTGTGGTAAACACACTGATTTATGAACCATCCGTCGTACAGCACAGTGTTGGAGTATGATAACATTTTATCAAATCTGAACCCTTGTGAATCTCTAATCTAATCTCATTAAATTTAGATCCCGCTATGTACAAGTAACTTATACTTTAAGTTGAAGACTCAGTTCAGATCTGTGATCACGTTCCAGAAATACTAGTTTTTACTGGTAGCTCCTAAATGAACCCACATTAAAATTAATTAAAGCCAGCCTAATTAATTTAAACAACCTGCAGCTTCAACCTGAAAATGGGATCAGCAGCAGGAGATACACTACGAAACGTTTAACTGGTATTGATTGCTCCGACACACTAAAAAAAGATCATTTTTATGCCTGATTTTGCACAAACTACTTGATACAAATAATGGAAGTCCTGATTCAAAACGATGAGGTTAATAAACTGATTTAATTTGCCTTAAAAGTTTAATTTCTGTTGAAAGGAGTCTCCACTCTGTTGAGCTACAAAAACAAAGTTCACTTGCAGTCAGAGAGTGATGCATCTTTTTTTACTCACAATCTTTGGCAGAGCGCAGTCTGCAGCTTGGATAGAGTGAAGTGTAGCTCCCATATTTATGGGATTATTATTATTAACTGATGTGCTGGTGACGTTGGTCATTTTAACCAGCGACAGCAACAGTTGGAGACAGCTATAAATAGGAAGCCTGCATGTTTTCAACACTGGTCTTTACTGATAAAACGAGGGATAAAGTTTCAGTACGAAATTCATTAGAGCTCAACAAATCAGGGTGTTTTGCTGACAGGGAATCAGATCAAAAACAAAACTGGCTGTCGAAATCCAACCTTATTCCAGCGTGCAGAGTATCAGAGAAAACATGTTGAGTTTGGTCTAGCACGTAGCCTGTGCCTCTGGCATTGTGGTGCTTTAAAATCTGCAGTTTATCCACATTATTTCCTCGTTTTTTCTGTCACTCTTCACTGCACATTAATCATTAAACTAACCAACAGCCTCTGACTAAATCTTGTCAGGAGAAACATTTTAACCAGGAGCCCAGTTCGCTTCAGACTTGTTTAATGTTTTCCTGTAATGTGAAAGCGAAGCCTGTTTCTCTTTAAGATAATCAGTGCAGATAAGGAAGGACAACACACGGGAGTTAGGAGTGTGTTTTTCAGAGTCGTGGGGCCCAGCGGTGGTAAGCTACCCTGCCACAGCGCCGTGGGGAATTCCTGGCTATCCACTTGGTTAAATGATGGCAGGCAGGAAATGGAGCATGCTGGGTTGAAGAATGCACAGAGAAAGAGAGAGGGAGTTTTGAAAAATCTCAGCTGAATTAGCCTGCAGTTGTCGTTACATTACAGCAACCGTCTCTCAAATGAAAGATCCAAAAGTGAGCGAAAAACTTTAAGATCACTGACCAGGAACAGAAACTTTGGGGGTCCGCGTCTTTGGATTCCTTGTCGGCAAAGTGATATCCAGCATATTATCCACAATGAGGAGAGGGGGGGGGGGGGGAGTACAATATTCCAGTAATCCAGGTTTAGATCCAAGTGTTTGTTTTATACTCCAGAGTGCGAACAAGAGTGAAAAGTTTCCCTTAGAAAGCAGAAGTTGGTGACTGTCAAGTCTGTTAGTTTGTCTTAAACTGAGGGAGGAGTGTGTGCTCCCTCCCGCTCTACTCTGGTCTGTTCTGTCTGTCTGCTCCAGGGAGGTGTGTGTGTGTGTGTGTGTGTGTGTAGCTTGCTCATTTCCTGCCTGGATGTGCTTCTGGGCTCCAGGCGGGCAGGCTGCTCAGGAACACATGGCCAGCCACTGTTCTGCCAGGGGTTCCGCATTCCACACACACACACACACACACACACACACACACCATACACACACACACACACACACACACACACACACACACACACACACACACACACACACACACACACACACACACACACACACACACACACACACACACACACACACACACACACCACCCCCCCACTAGCTCCCTCTGTGACCCTTTCCGAGCCCACCCTGCTCCCCCTGTGCACTCCAACACACATACATATACACACCCCCAACTCTGTTATCAACTGACCCACACTGGAATGAACACACACACACACACACACACACACACACACACACACTCCTTTTGCCCTGGGGTTATTGATGATTTGTTGGTGCTTTGTGTCGCTGCTGTTGTTGGATAAACTGCGTTAACATCACACCAGCTGCTTTAATCTGCCCGTGAAACGTCACTCGTCACTACGGTCAACTGTTGCATGAAGCTTTCATTTACTCAATTTCACTTTTGCCCATTTAACCCTTGTTTTTCTCATTGATAACTAACATTTAGTGAGGATGTAAGAGACTAGCATCTCAGCTAAGGACATTTAAGCACGGTTTTCTTCGTATAGTACCATTTGAACCCTACTTAATCCTTGGTAGCAGTATGTAATTGCCTGATCCGTTTTGCGTTTCACCGTCTCTTTTTCTGCCGCTCTCTCTCCCTCTTGCTCGAGCACACATTGTCTAAAAACAGAAAAGGCAGCAGGCAGTGAGACAGAAGACAATCTGACTCTGGTTGTTCGGACTAACCAATCGGTGGTCTGCAGTGTTTTAACTCAACCTTTTAGCGTCGGATCAGTGTGCTCGGCAGGAAACTGCAATAAACTGGACTGTTTGGTTGAAACGGCTTTTCTGCACTGTAGGTGACACGCTTGATTAGTTTCTGCAAATATTTTGGTGATCGTTAATCGCAATCAACTAAGCAAAAATGTCACGCAATAGTAAACCTGATGTGTTTCTGAAGTGTTTGTTGGAAAAAAACAGACATATGAAGATACCCATTTCTGACATTTCCTAATGATTAAATATATGAATCAAGAAAATAATCTTCACATTAATCAATAATAAAATAACCATTGAGTCTAACACAGAAGCCATTTTTCACAAATACCTTGGACATGATAAAAGTTATCCAATTACATCTGGTGCAGCAAGGAATCATTTTAATGTAACATGTTGACAAACCTGCTCTTATAAGAATGTAATCTGCATTCATAAAGATCCTTCCTGTAAAATGATTCATAATACTCACGAAACTACATGATTATTACATCGATTTCGAAAGAATTCAGTCAACTGAAAACAAAAACCATTTTCCAGACATGTCATGACTTCTAGAAACCCTGCAGATATGAATGTACGCTGGTGTATGAGACCATACTTCAGCTATCATTCTGAATTCATGACCAGCACCCTTTAGGTCATAATTTAGACATTACTGAACAGACGGTACCTGCCCCCCTCCTTTCCGTTTCTGGCAAGTGTTGCCTCCGTTTCAGTCCAACAGCAACAACAGAGGGAAGGTAAATGTGGAGCTGAGGGGCGACCTCAAGCAATTTCTGTCACAGCTTTCCCTATTACAATCAATTCCTTTGTTTAAACAGGTGCAAGATGTCGGTTTAAAAAAAGGTATTTCTACGCTGGTTTTGCATTCCGACGGGTCTGAGGAGGAGGAACCGATATCTTCTTGTGAGATCTTATTATCAGTTCGCATCATGTTCCTGATTAATCTCCACCCAGACCTCAAAGCTCCTTCGTCACGAGATGACAAAGAATCTAGGCTGCCAAGACATTCAGGTCCCACAAGAAGTCTTTAAATCCCCCATATCAGCGCACTTTCTTCCTGACATGTCTGAATTAAAGTCATAGAGCCACAGTGTGATATAAAAATGTGAACGGTGTGAAGGCATAGTCTTTTCTTCAAGACACGGGCAGTTTCCATTTTTATGTTACAGATAAACACACAGACGGACAGAAACGCACATTCACACTCCACATGACAAGGTGACAAGGTAGTGTAGCTTCATGTGTAATGTCAGACACATCCAACCTCCCGTCACTATATGACACCTTCTCCGTCTCACCCCATCATTATGCTGTTCGCTGGTTGCGTGTCTGAGTGTAAATGTGGGTGATTGCTACATACCAGCATCTTGCCAGGTACATGTGCTCCTTGACGAAGACCGACCCAGAGAGCAGGATGTACCAACAGGTAGCGATGCTGTCTGGGCTGAAACAGACAGAGAGAGAGAGAGAGAGAACATACTGTATGAAACACTGCAGTCTGTACTTCATGACACCTCACAATGTAATAAATGTTAGAAAGCATCTACTGTAACCAGCGTTACCATTTCTGAACTTGTGTTACATTTCATATTTTAAATTAATCAACTAATTAACATCTTCGTAGGTTGGTCGGATCTTTAAAATGTATTTAACTCCCCAGTTGCTTTGGTGCTCTTAAAGTTGAGTCCTGCCCAAGTTTAAACCCACCACAATGTCACCGATTGATTTACGGGCTACAATTTTTACGCCTCAAGTCTGGCATTGTTTATTTGGAGCAACCATATTTTGATGAGAGGGTGGAGCTGAGGAGGATATCCTGACTGGATCTGACTGAGAACCAGAGGACAAGCCGTGTTGGCAACTTGTCAAACACAAGGAAGCCAAGCCCTGAAGCGTACCCTGCTTAACGTCTATTTTTACTCTAAATGTGACCATTATTTATCATCATGCTGTGTTGAAGAGGACTTGAACCAAGCAATTGGGACCATAAACTCATTTGGAAACCGTTTACGGTGCTATAAATCAACTGACACTTAGGGTCAGTTTTTCATAAGCTTACATACAATTACTTATTTTTGAAACCAGTGGAGTCGCCTCCTGCTGGTCATTAGAAAGAATGCAGGTTTGAGGCTTTTTAGTGCCTTTAGATTGAATCTTCACTTTACAATTTTGCACACATGTTGCTAAATAGTAGCAGAAACAACACATTATAGGAATACATTAATAATCAAATAACGTGCCACTACAAGAGGCCTAGCAATGCATTTCTGTCTGGGTTGCTCTCATAGTTGAGCTTACTGTACGTAGCATGTATTAAGTTTCCTGAAGTTAAAACTGATCAGTCTTGTGTGGAGGGGGGGTTTCCATTACCTCAGCTGCATTTTAGGTGTCATCATAGCTATCTTTCATGAAAGACTATACATACATTTATGGCTGTACTGGCTGAGAAAGATCAATTTGATACATTCTTGGGTGACATTTTTTTCCAACGTTTTGAAAAATGTAGGAGCTCCGTAAAGAGAACCGAAGACCAAGATGTCTGAAAGGAAATATAAAGTGCACATCCGAGCTTTGAATCCCAAGTGCTGCATTTTGCATTACCATAAATGTATCCTTAGGATGTCAGCCACTATAGAGCCTCGACATTATGTGCATCACTGTAAGGTGAAGAGAATCCATTAAAGATAGGCAGTCATGCTAAAAGGACAGTCATTCACTGCAGCTGCAACATGAAATTACTTCTCTGGAGACAAACGCATCCAAAATACGAGCTATCTCACCGTCCATGCCATGTCATGTGCGGATTTTTTTCTTTTTCCACCAACAACCACTGTAATTCGCTTCAAAATCAGCTGTGTGCTCAAGTCTTCATACATGAAGAAGTCAGCCAGTGGTGAACAGACAGTATGTGTGCTTTTAGCTATGAATAGAGACACTTGAAAGACAGCTCTTCCCACTTCTGAGCCCCACTCTTCAAATACTTCAGTACAGCACAGTAGCTTTCCTGTGTGATTTATGTAAACTAACAATTTCTAGATGCATTGAAATATGTGCACAGAGGTTATTCACTTTCACATCTGGCTGCACCCTTTTGAAAACATCATAAACTCGGGAGAATACAAAAGGTAATTTATCTACAAGATGGCAAGTCGACAGGTAAGGACTGTCGCTACCTGACCTGAGTGGCACACGTGCAAGTACGTCTGCCATCTTGGGCAACTAGGTACAGCAACACCACTAGCAGAGCTACAGTAAAAGCAGAACTTTGTTTAGTTAGGTAATGATCATGATTATATTTGCTAATATTCTACGATGATAATGAACAAGGAAGATTAGAGATATTTGCAGAAGCTAATGTTTCATCTACGGATTTTTGCGATTTAAAGACACCTCTGGCACCGAGAAATCAATTAAGCATTTAACAGTTGTGAATTAATTAAAAGAAAACTGTCAAATAACAAAGTACATCATCCATTCTGCCATCTTTTTGATTGCCTTTGGTGATCTTTATCATTGAGTGTTTTGCAGTGAATGCAGACTTAGTATAATCATGTTTGAAGAAGAAAAAAAATATTATTTTCTTGTTGCACTGTTGGGGTTTAAGTGAGGCACACATGATTAACTGCTATTATGGTTTCATTGATTGTTTTCATCTGATGTCTATAGTGTGTGTGTGTGTAACAGATGACTAATTGGACATGGCAGGCGCTTTGTTCTGGGTTAAGGTACTCAAGACTAGGCCCTGGTAGAGAGGCAGGAGATAGAGTTTGTGTGTTTGTGTTTATGTGATTTCAAATTAAACTGCCGAGGGTCTAATGTGATCCTAGCGAGCATGACAATACATCAACAGCATGTGAAGCTTCTCTGTCATCCTCTCATCCGTCTCTGTCCTCCCTCTGTCTCTCACACTTCCTCCACATCGTCACCTCATCCCTCTTCTATCCCACTTCAAATTCCTCATTTCTCCCCGCTTTTCATTTTCTCGTTTCTCCTCCCTCTTGACATTGCTATCATTTTCTTCTCCTTTCTTTAGTTTTTTCCCCTCTCCACTCATGTTGCATTACATCACACCTTTCATTTGCCGGCTACTTCCTCCCTTCTCATCTCATCATCTAACTTCTCCTTCTAATCAGTCTTCCTCTTGACTAGCTTTCCTCCAAATCCACACTGCGTATGATGCTAAAATTACTCTTTTTTTTAACCATCTGACTCATCCATCTTATTCACACACCCTGACAGACAGACAGACAGACAGAAAGGATAGCAGACAAGCTATCACCGTATCTGGACTGGGCCTCAGGATAAAATATCAAACGCAAAAACACTTCCTGCAGAAGACCTGGACTTTTACTGGCCAGTTTCTTCCGGAAGCAACACATAAAGTGGATGATTCGACAGCAGCCTTGATTCACAGTTTTCCTTGTAATAGTTTCTCTTGTGAGCTGATAAATGTGTGTGTGAGCTGTTGGTCAAAATGATCATAGGTAGATGTCAACCTGTGCTTATTGTACATAACATGACAATGATATATTTTATTGCAATTATTTCTGAGACAATTTTTTTATTTCAAAGATAGCTTTTAATGGTACTTTAAATACACTATTAGTGCTATTTGTGTCTATTAGTGTTTTTTCTTATTTTTCTTTAAATGAGTGGATATATTTGTGGCTAATTTATAAGATTTAAGATTATATTTATAAGATTTTTCTCTTCAGTAGTTACAAATGGGCTTAGAGCAACAGGCAGGTTGGCAAAGTCAGATAGTGTTGAGAAATAGTATTTTATGGTGCTATTAGCAGGATTTGTTGACCTTTACAAAAGTCAAAGACTATCGCCAGCCTGATCCTTCAACACAGTGTTTAAGACCAGGTTTAAGACAGTTTTGAGTATAACTGGGAACTATAAAATCAAAAGTGCAGTTTTTTATGAGTTACATTAGAGAAACATTCAGGATAAATACAATAAAACCCCCCTTTTGTGGCTACGATCTGGCTGGTCATCCAAATACAACTTTTCAGTTAATTTTATTAATGCACTTATTTAAGTCAGCCATGCTGATGTGATGGTTTGCTTTAGTGCAGCTGCTTTGTGGCCAAAACTGACAGACTGTTGTTTTTCTAGGCAGCTACGAGGTGTGAATATTCATTATTCTGTGATTGTGAAGCAGGACACTCTTATTAAAATATTGTGAAACTTGAACTTGGTAAATACTGGTAATAAAACCAACTCATATTTGAATAAAACACGCTTCCCTCAGCAGCTATTTAAATAAACAGAGAGTCAGTGCAGCAGAACAAGCAGAGTGCTTCCTGCACAGTGTGAGAACTTGTACTTACTAGAACAGGATGTGGTTAGCCTCATGTCTCTCATACCTGGCTGAGGTGCACATCGACCTGAGAGAGGGGGGAAAGATGTTAACGTTTTCTCTTCAAAAAACATTCATAAAACATTTCTCACTCTCAAAATCCATCACACATCCAACCTAAACTCGTTTCTAGGAAGGGATCAAGCTCTGCCGTCAGCTCAGAGTGTTAGACCGACCTGCTACTGCTGCACAACCTACATTTCATTTTGTTCGGCCTCATGAGGCAGAATTTTGCAGCAATCTTTTGCCGATTGAACACAATTCCAACAGAAACAGGGTTTGTAAATACAAAGAAAGCATTTTATGCTGCTGCTATTGCTGACCAGCAGCCTCCCAGTAAACACCTCTGGACCGGGGGCATACGCAGCCTAAGAGAACAATGGAGGCCAGTTCCAGAACTGAGGTGATTTAAGGAGCTTCCTGGTGGATTTATACTGCTAGCTTTGTTGCTACAGTGCTCACTAACTGGTGCTAAACTTAGCTGCCGTTAGCTTGTTAGCGGTCCTATTTGCTACTGCAGTGCCAGGGTGCCAGGAGCCAAACCCTGTATGATCATTAAACTCTCCTCTGGTCACCAGGAGCTGCTAGTCCGGCAGCTCCATGGCGGTGGCTGTAACACATTATTAGCACTACTGACTACTGTAAAAGTTCATAACTAGACGCCCGTTTTTACAGGAAACATGCAACTACACTCCACTTGCTGTTTCATGGGAACTTGTCTACGCAGATGCGTATATCTGTGTCCCTTAACCCCTCCACTGTGGAATTATTTCTCGTAAATGGTTCAGATTATTATCTCACACCATTGTTTGTTAGGAGGAGGGCTCAGTCACCCGCGTATCAAAGTGAACAGCCTAGTTTCAACTGTCATTGTTGTCACCAGCTCAAGCGTCTAACTAGCAAAGAAAACATTCCAGACTTGAAGCAGAACATTTCAAACATGCCTGGTATGTAGATATAAATGTCTAAAGGCTCCTCAGCCTGAACGTCCTGTGAATGATAAAGCCGCAGTGGAAAAACCAACGTGGGCCAAAAGGCATTTGAATTGACATTCTAAGCACTCTGTGGTCTTGAACTTGGTCGGGCAGGGTGTGCCACACATGAAAAGTCATTCACAAAGTTTTCCAGACGGCTACTCTGAAGTTACTTTGGTAAACGGATACTGTGATTGACGCCTGATTGAAGCAGTGAATACAAATTCTGGGAATATATATGATAAACAACTCACCTCAGCTGATGTTCCCTCAGGTGAGAGAGGACGTCCATATGGTAGAGGTTGCAGTAGATGGTGTGCAGGTCCTGCAGGACAGAAAGACAATATAAGTGAACATCAACCAACCATCCAAGAAGAAAATATGAAAGAGAAATTATCAATAACCAGTGATGCAATGTAACCAAATACAATTTACTCAAGTACTGTACTTCAGTACAATTTTGAGGTACTCTACATCAGTATATCCACTTTCTGCTACTTTGAACTTCCACTCCACTCCATTTATTTGATAACTTTAGTTACATTTACTGCAATAGACTCTCAGAGAGCCTCTCTATAGAGCCTCTCAATAGTTCACAGAAGTTAGCTGCAAATATGAGCAGCCGAGCACTGTAAATCAATCAATCAATAAATCATGTTTTAACTACAAACTTCACACTTCTGTCTCTCTGTATTCATGTATTTAAACTGCCTGCTTAGAACCATCTGAAGTCTCAGTGAATCACATGACAATCAGCATTTTGAGCTTCTGTTGTCAAGACTCTCTCTACTCAAGGGCTCTGGTAACTAGTTACTTTGTAGAGTCAGATTACTAGTAGTGTTAGTAGTCTGTTACTTGTGACGTGTAACCAATCGGAGAGTGCTGTGGGCGGGACACTGAGTGAGACCACACACGCTGCATCTGAGCCAAAGTATTGCAATTTCAAATGATCTGTTTTTCAGCAAACAAATACAAAAACACAGATACTGATACTCTACAGTCTATTCATTGTTTCAAAAACTACATTCACAGCCATTTGGGAACAACACATTTACACACAAGTTTGTAAAGTCTGCAGACTGTCGAGATAGTGTGTAGTATCTGAAAAGTAAAAGCTTTCAAAAGATTAGCTCATTGTTTAGAGTGTGTGAAACGTCTCAGCGGCGTGTAAATCACATCTAGTGCAGCACTTTGACAGAGGCCACTCAGACGATGCCAAACGCTGCCTATCAAATTGACACCCTCAAACCAGACAGGCAGGCATACCACTTATGTACGCACATGACAGCAGCGAGACAAGCACAGATATATCCACCCACGGCCTTAAAATAGTACTCTATCAGGGCCAGCTGTCAAAACATTAAGAGGCTGACAGAGTGTGTGTTTGTGTGCGTGTGTGTGTGAAGGCAACAGCTTCATATAAGCATCTGCAGGATCAAACAAACACAGTGGCTATTGAGGCCACAGGGCAACTAGTTTTAACAGGTGGACTGCATGGCTGACTGGTTATGTACACACAGCACACAGATGGACACAGGGCAGTTTCATTACAGAGAGGAACCCATTACTTGCTGCTCTATTTTTTTAATCTGGTGCAACTGCTATGATACATTAAAAACAGTCTATAAAACATTTTTATTGCCATACACAAGAGTTTATAATAAATCATTCAGGTCAAATTGTTTGACATTTGGGGAAATATGTTATTAGCTTTCCTGCCAGAGTTAGATGACAGGATTGGCACCACCCTCAAGTCTGTGTGATAAATGAAAAACTACCATCAGCAGATGCTAACATAGCTTTGCACAAAGACTGGGAACAAGGGGAACCAGCAAGCCTGGCTCTGTCCAGTGGAGCCCAACTTATAGATATACTATACTAAAGGAAAAAGATGCATTAGGCCGAAAATCTTCACTTGATAATTCAGAAGATATTATCATATCTGTATTATTATCATTATATATTTTTTAACTATCACAGTTATGGGGAATATCGCGATATAGCCACACCCCTAACCCGAAATCAGCGACCAGTTTTCTGTAATTATGTAGAAGCCAGTATCCCGTCCAGCATCATGCATTTATACATTTCCTGTAAAACTGAAATGGCCCTCTAAAAGTCAGCACTTAAACCAAATTAGCACATTTAAACAAAAAACCTGGACGCTGCACTGTTTGTTGGAACTACTGGCAGCTTAAATATTTTCCCTAACAATAATCCCACTTTGGGATAAACCAAAGCACAGCTGCAGTTTAACGAGAACACAAACACACACACACACACGCAGCTACAATGCCCTAATCTGAAACTAATAACTCAGACTATCCTTCGCCGACAGACTCGTATTTGTAGTGTGAAGCCTTTGTTGGAACCACTTCCTCACTCCTGGTTGTATTTACATAGTGCTTAAGCAGATTGAGGATTTGTTTGAAATTAGTGCCAAGCGTTTCATACAAATGCTGACAGCCAGACACAACTTTCATGTGTACTCTGAGGGAGTGTAGCTGGAAATCATTTTAATGCCATGATAAGGTTGCTATATAAACTTTTGCCAAGACTCCACAAATCTGATCACGGACTGGTGAAAGAATAAAAAAACGTGATCAAAAATCTTTCAAAAATGAAACATGGGAAGTACTACAGGATATTACAGCAGTATAACAGCAATGCTACAGAAGATACAGCACAGAGAGAGAATGCAGCATGTTTTTGTGAAAGCATACTGTAGTGTTTCTGTGTGTGTGTATGTGTGCGCATGACCGTGTGCGCACTGGTAAACTGAGTCAAGCAGCGGGAGCCGGCGGAAGCAGAGATGAACACTGGGGATCGGAGAGCCTTTAATGCAACGGACCGACACACCTCTGATGTGCTGTTGGCTCAGTCTGACACAGGAAGGAAGGTGGAGGGAGAAAGCACACATGAGGGGGAGACAGAGAGAGAAAGAAAGAGAGGAGGGAGGGAGAGGGCAGTCATACAAACACCTCATATCAGAGGAGTACCAGTTGGCCCAGTTGGCTTCATGAGTCTTATCCTATCACCAGTAATGTCAGAGAGAAAATTATCAGACTTATTGATCATGCAGGGTTCACCTTCTTCCACAACACTGGACAAAAATCTGCCTGATCTTTTATATCATTCTGGTATTAGGGGAAAAACGC
Organism: Pagrus pagrus; assembly: GCF_965226575.1. Taxonomy (NCBI): domain Eukaryota; kingdom Metazoa; phylum Chordata; class Actinopteri; order Spariformes; family Sparidae; genus Pagrus; species Pagrus pagrus. Next base: position 5,826,447 of record NC_140198.1, read on the forward strand.
TCAGGTTTGTTTGTATTTACGTAAACCAATCACAATCATAGTGGGCAGCGAAAAGGCCAATGCAGCAACAGCGTCACACTAAAATAGTATCAGGGGTGAACACGTGGGGAGGCGAGTCCTGCTGTAAAAATGGCTAAATCTCTGCAAAAGAGCTGCTGGAACCATCATACGAGACCTACACTTGGTCTCTGGTTCCTCCAGTCGAAAGACAGGTTTAGTTTCTTCATAACTGATTAGACGTTTGAAAGAAGACTAAGACTGGCTCCAGCATCTTAAATGTGAGGATTTGCTGCTTTTCTTTGTTATTTATGATAGTAAATAAAGAGTCTTTGAGTGTTTGGACAGTTGGTTGGACAAAAGAAGCAATCTTTTTGACTTTATCTTTATTTATTTTTAGTTTATTCTGCAATGAAAACTCTATTGGACTCCATGGACGACCATGATGAAAAACAGGAGACTATGCTTCTGAACATGGTTATAATGCAAGATGTTTTTACATTCATGCTATTCACACTTGGGTAGATATATCTGACAACTGTTAAGAGGAAGGAAAACACTTAGTTCCCTGTAAGACGAAAGCACAGCGAGCGCACTGAAACACAGACAACTGCCATTTAAATAAGAGTTAAACACTGAAGGACAGAGCTCGACCTGGCCAGCCGCTTCGCAACCAGAGTTGTAACCTCCATTTACTGCTCCCGAGGCAAAGGCAGTGAGCGGAGAGCAGGCATGAAAAAGCCTGGTTCACTGTAGTTTGAAAGTAGAACTGTATTGACTTTAACTCACAGTTAACTGGGTTAGTGAGCACAACAAACTGCTGCAGTAAGCACTCCTGTCGTGTTGCTGAGCATGCATGTGTGCATGTACAGTAAAGTGTGTGTATGTCAGGACATAAAGGCCCGAGGCGACTAGATAGCGTGGGTGCTCAGATCAGGCGAGACAGCCCCCCCAATACCCACCTCGCCCCTCCTTACCAGTGTGTTACGGGGTTACACTGAACACTCTGCCTGATACAAAAAGACACAGCAGCACCAAGCACATTTTTCCACCGGTGACACCGAGTATAATGTGGCCCCTGTGGCACGTTGGAGGCAACAACAGAGAAATGTCTCACATTACCATCTAAGATGCAGATCTACATGCTCAACTTCCTTAAAATAAAGAATTTGTTTTGAAGATGATGGAGGATGGTGGATGTTTGAGAATTTTAAGTAGCTAAGTGACTTTTTTCATTGACATATAACAGATGTCATGGACGATCACTGTAGTCAAGTGACAGTGGGGTTTAGTCATATCAGAAACGCAATGTATGTCTTGCCATTTTAAAATCTCCCCAAAACCAACCTCATAAATGCTAGGACTGAGGACTTTGACCAATTACGAATAACTAATAAAAAGTAAGGCATTGAAAGGTATTAAAATGGCCTGTTACTGAAATGGGGAAGTGAATTTCAGCTACCTGTTATAAGCATTTATGCAGTGTTTATTGGATATCCAGGACCCAAATTGTGAAAGGTAAAAATGGGAGTCTTTCTGAAATGCCTTGCATTACACATGTGAGCGGAATAAAACATTTGAGATCCTTATCCTCTAGGCAAATGCACAATTCATAATGCTCGGCTACAATGTTTAACTTTACCAGAAAGAAAACAGATGTATCTCTAGTATTAGAACAAATTAGAACAGTCTGGTAAGTTCAGGAAATTACATGACAAAGATGACATATAGTCTAATATCATGATAACTGTATAATTTCCCTACATAGCTCAGCCTTAATCAAGTGTTTACTGGTCCGGTGCGGCAAAGTGCATTCTGGTTGTTGTTGGTTTTCTACCTTTTGAGCAAAATGGAATACCACAGCCCTTTTTTTCTGCTCAGCACCAATTAAAAAAAATAAATAAAATAGTTTGTGTCTTTCTACTGCATACACTGCCCACTTTTATGCAACGGCTCTCTTTCCAGCTGTGGAACGCTTCTTTGAATGACACATTCTGCGAATACTACTACTGCTACTACACACATCCATGAAGCCAACTGCCCCCGTTTCATGTATTGATTAGTGTAAAGCAGGTCATCAATAGGCCCAGACAGACAGATAGCAGGATGTCCGAAGAGGAGCGCTCTGCTTTGTCGTTTCCATCGGTGGTCTCCCAGGGAGAGGATGGTAATGTGATCACTGCACCGCCCACACCAATCTCTCTCTCTCGTTGTGCCTTCAATACTTAAGTACATACACTGCTTGGACTTGAACAGAGGGTGTGGTGGCTGTGGTCTCGTTTTCGGTGGCCTACACAAGGGAAACGATCCCTATATTTTTTATGTAGAAGTGTCAATCAGCGTATCTATTCTGCAGTGGTGCCTCCACTCCCAAACCACATGGAAAACCTAACCCCAATGTAGTAAAAGTTTGATCGACACATAATCTGTTTTGTTCTTGCGAAATATGCACAGGATTCGAGTTTAGAAACTGTTTTCACAGACATTTTCCAACTGATTTGCAGCGTTTCTTGCAGGGTTTGCTTTGTCTTAACATAAAAAAGGCACTAGTGGACACTAACTAAATCTAATATAAACCATCATACTCCATACTCAGTTCTTCTACACCTTCGGGATCTGTAAAACTATATGTGAAAATATTAATGGACACATACTTTAGATATAGGTCTACATGTGCAACCATCAAAGCCATGTCCTTCGTGTCATTAGACTCAAGCCCACGTGCCGTTCATTGTTGTCTCATTGTCATCCCTCAGGACAGGACATGGCGGTGGAGCAACCCTCCTCAGTGACTTCTGACCTTTGGCCTTTCCTTATGTGATGACCTGATGACCCCATCTGCGATTAAGATGTCACAACCTCAGGAGACATCCATTAACTCATCACCAGCTGAGGACCTGGCATTGTATTTACCCTGGGGATGGGCTTTATATCGAGAAATCGTTAACGTGATATGTCACTTTATATTGTCTTAGATTTTTCGATATCATTATAATCGGGATATGGCATGTGTTGACTTCTTCTCCTACGTTACTTTATTTCCATCCTGTATGCAGAATACAAATAAATGACCCTTCCTGGCCATATAAAACCATATCACCAAGCCCAAATATAACCCTGTCTGATAAAGTCAAAATCAAACTAAGGACTCAAATTATTGTACTTATTTCATAAGAGGTTTCAAACCAAGTTGTAATTTAGTTTAGTTAGTTCTTAAAGGCCTAAATAGCAGAATCCAGCTTATATTACTATAGATTTTAAAACATTTTACAATGGTATTACTTTAGTGACACACATGAGAGAATTTGGAGAAAACTGCTTTCTGAAAGTTATTGAAAAAACGACTCTTTAAGGATGCAAGTTTTGCAGAAATATCTAAAAAAATCTAATCTATTCACATCTTCAGACACGCTGGTGTCAAACTAACAGGAAGACAAATGGAGCTGACCAGTGATGCTCTGAGCTTGCTGTGCATGTCCTGGTGTGTGTGCTTCAGGCAGCCGCAGTGCTGCTGCTGCCACCTGCTGGCAGAAACATCACTCACATCATTTAAATAAGACTTGGTCCAACAGACGCTGTACATCAACTTTTAACTAATCTCAGTAGCAGCAGCAATCCAGACAGCAAGAGCACATTGAACAACACAAAAACAAATGTGTTTACTGCAGTAAAAAAGTGATGTGAAACCAGTCTGCAGCGTTTGTCAGAGCTGTCACGTCACCCGACCGCAGACTTTTAATCTGTCTTAATCTGTCGAAGACAATTTTACTCACATTTCACAGTTACAGTACATGTGTGTTTATTTTTTCTAACACCCCCTCACCTTGACAGGATCCTGACATTTCTGACATGTGGCCTGCTAAAGTATGCCTGTAACTCATACATAAACAAGCTGTGGCAGCACAGAACCAGCACCAGTCGCACAAAAGCAAGTTGTTACAGTACAGAGGTTGTTGTTGTCCCACCCACGACATTGCTCCCTTTCCCATCAAGAGGCAGCCTACTAACACAGAATTCATGATATGCTGAGGCACTCCTACATGAGTATGGGGGAAAAAACAGGCTGCTGTTGTGCAAAAGCCTTGAAATTCAAAGTCTGGAGGCTTTGATTTTTAATTTCTGACTGGAACTGGTTGGAGTTTGCGTGGTTCTTTATTTCACTGAGGCAAATAAAATCCTTCCAGAACCTATTGTGGACTAAAAGCATGGATCAGTCAGTTAAATTCAAGCATATAAAATGGACCCACACCATATCTGAGAGCCTTTATCTAAATTGTACAACAATCCATGAATTTGTCATTTTGTTTTATTTTTCTACCAGCTGTTAATACCATCTTTGATCGTATGTTTTGATCAGGATCAATAAAAGCTTAAAAAGATAATTTCAAACAGAAGTATTGATTTATTCCAAGTAGTAAATTATTTTTTGGTTTACATGAGTGACTGTGTAGATGTAACACCAGCTTATGTTGAAAATCAAGCATGTTTTAAAGATCACAATCAAATTTAAGCATATTCCCAACCTAGAAAACATAACAGTTAAAACTAAAAGGGCTCTCAGTAGACCACATATTGCTGCCCCTTTTAATTAAATCACGCCTAATCCGATATCAAATAAAAGATATCTAAATCTGCTAGATATGGAATTTTATTTGGCTCCTCGTCATATTATACTCATAGATACCAGCCACCTAAACACAAAGGGATTATTTTGTCATCAAGATCCATTGCATTAATATCTGAGAATTGAACGAAAATGTTGAAAAAAAAAAGAGGAAAATATCCTGAATCCGTCTTTTTTATCCGGATCCACACCAAAAGTTAATGGGGTCTATTCTGGGCTGAGACCTATACTCCATTGAAGTTTTATGGAAATCATTTCAGTAGCTTTTGTGTGATCCTGCTGACAAGCCAACCAACCAACCAACCAACCAACCAACCAACCAACAAACCAACAAACAAACAAACATGGGCGAAAATATAACCTCCTTGGCAGAGCTGATAAAGAGTACTTTCAAAGACATTGTGCGAACCCTGTGAAAGAAAAGCATGGATGTGAATTTGCGGTTGCTCTAATTTGCTGGTTTGAACTCACAAGCCATATATATAGTGGGTCACGACCTTGTGTTGGCAAGAAAAACATTCCAGACCTGTCGCAGAGTTAGAAATTCTTCCGCTGAGTCTTTGTAAAAAGAAATACTTTTCAGGCAGAACCTGAATCCTTTGTAGCCTTTGTAGAGGGTTCAATCACCCCTCGGCCCACACCCGCATCCACCAGAATGTACAGTACGCCTGTCGAGTCTGTCAGCGACACAGAGAGGATATTGTGGACAGATGATACAACAAGTCCATTCAAGCCGACAGAACAAACAGCTTGGCTGACATCCTGCCTGCATAACCGGCCTTTAACATTTACATTACATAGACTACTGACTCCACCATCATCTGTGTCAACATTGTGCTGGGATATAGCATAATAGGGCTGAATGCAAGGGACAAAAACTGCTTTAGTGCACAGTATATTCAGAACTAAGGCTGTACAATTAATCCAATTATGGACCAAGTGCGATATCCACATCACAGGCGCTGCAATATTTTGATAAAAGCAAAAATTGTCACAACATACCATTAAAAATGAAGCACTGTGGTGCTACAGAGATGCTTCGGCCTACTAAACAATTTATCCAGATGTATTGAAAGCTTTTTGGTACAGACACCATCATTACACCATCGTTAGATTATACCGTAAAAATGAAATGCAAAAAAATGTGACTCATATCCCAATAAATGTCAAAACAATAGCTAAGGATATTTTTTTTTTTGCTTTTAGCTTAGCCCTGCTAAGAATGCAGATAGTTTAAAACTTCTCTCTCCCTCTTACGATTTGGTTTCCTCACATACAGTAGATGGAGACGCTCCGTTTCACTTCCAGTAACGGGCACAGGGAAGTCAAATGTCGGATTGTCACAGGTGGCACGAGAATTCAGCACAAGTGCCCTCTACTGTACCATAAACCTAAGTGAGCCTGTGGGTCAGTGGAGTTAGAGGGAGATGGTGAAAGAGGTGAAGCAGCCATCTGTGCTGGTCATTTAAAGGAAAGTTGTGACAAGTAGTTGAAGGACCTGTACTCAGCTGAATTTCAGAACACGAGAGATACCATGATGACACTACTGACAAAGAGTTAAAGTTGGATGTTAATAAATATTGAGCAGCAACAACACTGCTGACACTGCTGAAAAGTAGCAAGGTCACGTTTCTAAAAAATAAAATTACGCGGTATCCGTTCGGTGCATTATTTTTATGTACCACCACAGAGTTAGCTGTAATGGTGACTCCTTGTCACAGAAACCTCCTACTCAACATCACCAGGTTTTCTTCAATGAATCAATGATTTGATTTGGGACACCTTCTTCTTATCCTTCATTTTTTTCTTGTTACATCTAAATACAATGCACAGAATACAATGTACAGGACTTCTAGCCATGCCTCATTTGCAGCTCTCGTCCCTGGCTAGGCTTTTAAAGAATAAAACACACAATGCAACACGTTAATATAGGCATAAAAACAGACAAGTAACCAATACAAACTGTGATTCTAACAACAACAATGACTGAAAAAAAGAAAGAAAAAGTTTAAATCATTGTAATTTCTTTGTTTTGAGACATGAAGTTGTGTGTTGATAAGAAACGTTTGTTAATCAATGCAATAAATACGTTTTCTGGTTAGTTTTTCTATGGGTGTAGAACAAATGCAGTGCCATTGTCTCTTGGTTATGATATAGTATTATGACTAATGGCTCTTGTTTGTAAGCTATCAGAGAAAAGCTACACATGTATTCTTGATAAAACATCATGTTGGAATTAAAAACTGCAGAGGCTGAGAAAAATGTACCCATGGTCATTACTCATGGCTGCACAATCTCCTTACCAGACATTTAAAGGCTCAAAGCTTAACATCAAGCACGATATATCGTTAATATTCCTAAAGCCTTAATGGTTTAAACCCACAAGGTCAGCTATGATCCCCTGGTATCACAACTCCAGACAGGATCATTATCCATACAACACAGAAGCTCACTGACAATCCCCTGCTCCACTGCGCAGTAGGCCTTATCGTTGCAGCATCAGTGTGAGGTTTCAAGTACACTTGCAGCACTTAAATCTTCTTAAATCCCCTCTTTTTGCTCACAGCTCAGCCTCTTCTCCACTCAACAAAGGAATCATTTTCAGGAACAAGCCCAGGTCGAGAGAGAAGAGAAGAGAGGGGCTTGAAACCAGCTTGCGCGAAAGGCTTCAAAAGACCCTTTTTTTCAAGCTTTTACCACAATGTGATCCTGCAGAATTAAACACACATGAATCTGATCATTCAGCAAAACACGGAAAGACGCTCGCCAATGTGTGCTCAGCAAAAAACACTGAAAACAAATACAGTGCAAGTCCTGGATCCTGAGAGTTTCCGCGCTGAAAACTAAAAGGAGTTGGGTTCATAAAAAGCCCTGTGACGACAGTCGTGGTGCTGGTGGTGGAGCGGGTTATGGAAACAGAGGGAAGGAGGGAGGGAGAGCAAGGGGAGGCGTCACTCATGACCAGAAAGGAGAACTTGACTCTACTGACTCGGACATTTACAGTATATGTTTGTAAAAAACACCAGCAAAACATGTGGAGTTGAAGAAAATAACACAGCTAAGGAGAAGATGAATAGAGGGTGCGCACACTTGATGAATCACTACTTCCTTCCTGGGAACACAGCCAACAGCGCAGCATGGCAAATTTCTACCACTTTGCGCAGAAAAAGTTCAGAGTGTCACTTTGCGAGTGCTATACTATAATTTCTGACTTTGTATTGGGAGCGTATGCTCCTTCTTCACTCCTACTCGAAGAGAGGGTAAGGAGGGAGTCTGGCCCAGAAAGCACCGCACCAGCTGCCCTCTCCTCGCCAGCCAAACCAAACAGCCACACACATACGCACAAAAACACTGCCACACACAGAAAATGGAAAATCTGAGACTTTATGTAATGTTAGCTGCAGCTTCATGCTGAAATGAATGAAGTAGGCACAGGAAGTTTTGGTTTTTGTCTGCAGTCAGTGAAAAGTAGGAAGAATTAGCATTTTTTCAAGAATTATAAATGATGGAGTAATATAACATCCTTGAATTCTTGGACCTGTGGCGCTGTGTTTTTTATGCAGGACCAAATAACTTCTAGATGTGATCTAACTATATTAATACTGCACAGGGTCAAAATGTGGTTGCAAGAAACTTTGGAGGTATGATTTTTTTGGAAAATGACCGATTCCTGTAAACAGTCTGCAAAAGTGATTTAAATACACACATGTTGCCAAGTGTCCTCTGGGGTTCTTGGATGTTAAGGACACATTTCAACCCAAACCAGTGAAAAATGAGCAGTCGGTGAGGCTTAGAATACAAAGAATAACAACAATGACCAAATTTAGCTGTGAGGGCCAAACTTTAAAAAAGTTTTAACATGAGGTTTTTTGTTGTTTTTTTTCAAGAAAATCCATGACATGAACTGGTAAAGTTCTGAATTCTGGGTGAGTTGGCATGAAATGACCCATCAGTTGCAACTCCAATATTAGCAATTTCTAAAGTTATAGTTTACAATGCATTTCCTTGATTGTTAACAGTAATATAACTATTAAACCTGCTTTTTTGTTTGTCTTTGGCTTAAGGCTTCCTTGCAGGAGCTAAAAAGCAATTTGTATATCCATTTCATTAATGAAAAATCAGTATTACTACTTGCAAAAAAATGCAGCCAATCATCAATATCAGCCTCACGATCGGCCTTTGACACACAGGGAAATTAGATTTTGTTATTTTTAGGGCTACCTATTAACATCGAAAATATATATATTTTTAAAATGCTACAAGATGTGCTTTGAAGTAAGGTTTCATTTGACTAATTATACTCCACTTTTTGCCCGAAGTAGCGGTTGGGTTTCTCAGATTTCAAAGACATCTCTTAAAACCCTTTAAAAATAATTTGTTGTGCACTCCCTCTCATTACCAACTCATTTTGCACTCACTCATTTATCACTTCCCTTCGCTTGACAGCAGTACAGTCTGCGCCTTTGTTACATGCTCTCATTTACTCCTCTGTTAACATTATTCCATAGTTAATCTCAATTATTCCAGCTGTAAGTTTAGAGAGCTCAACACTTAAAGCTACTGAGCTTTTCATCACCTGCGGTTTTAAGCTCATTTGTCTTTCATGCTTCTCGGCCCTTAGCCCTCATCTCATCTCTGCTGGACTCAGCAGTGGAGGATACAGCCGTCGGAGAGGTTTTCTGTCTGTTCACAGCAGCAGATGTTTAGAGACTGAACTCGGTTACTGCAGCCAGACAGATCTCAGCTGACATGCAAAGTTTGAGGGTGGGCTGCTAAGTTTAGGCAGGCACACGAGCAGAAATGTGCAAACACAAACATGAAGAAGCATGTAAATGAATACTGCAGCTCTGCTTCTCCACAAGAGTCATATTAAAGTAGCTGAAGCACGCACCCACTTGGCCTACGCATAGCTGTCGTCTACATGGCCTTGTAGCCACAGGCGGGTTGTCAGATAGCCAAGATACGGAACAGATAGCTGATCTCTTTCCCCAATCTGTTCAGACAGGCAGCTCTGCTCTGCTCTGCTCTGCTTCTCACACTCTGGCTACAGCTCCATAAATCCAAAACAGAACCGAGCAGCGTATCTCTGTGCTTTCAAACTATGTTAGAGTTTGCACAGGACACGCTATGAGACCGCAAAAACAAAAATCAACAATTGTCTTACATGTGGGACCTGAAGAATTGAACATGTTTTTATTCGGGTTGGTCTCAGATGTTTTCTGAAGACCCTGGGGTCATGCAGGAACCAGGTGAACCCGGAGTGCATGGTTTCTCTGGTGAGAGCAGTACAAACATCAGCGAAATTTAACCACTACTGACACTAAAGAAATGGGACTCATGTGTATGCTTCGTTTTTCTTGGTTAGATGAAAAAACACAACAATCTCCCTTTAAAGGTTTCCCGTTAGGCCTAAAAGCCACTATTTATGTTGGGGGTGGGGGGCACTGATGAGGGATTTATTGCAGATTGTAAGCAGTTAAGCCATAGCCTAGAAACCGTATACTCAGGGCAGATGTTAATGGTGAAGCCTAATTTTCATACACAGGAAAAAGTAACAGTGCACATACTGTAGAGAGATTCTGTACAAAGTCATAAAAACAAATATAAAAAGGCAACAAGTTAAGCCACTCTTATCTGAATCCAGCTGTTCTGGTTGCCCACCCAAAGACAAGCTAACCCTGTGCGTGGACATGTGCCAACCTTTGCATATAGTTTGAATTTGCATGGAAAATACTGTGGCCCGTCACGCTGAATCACAACATCAGAAGCCAGCACACCATGTTATCACCTAAGTTACGCAACCAAACCTCCAGTGACCTTTCTCTGATACACACATACACCAGACGCACACAAATCCCAGTCAGTGAATGGCTTCTTATCTCTGTAACTCACTGTAATTTCCAGTTAACAGTGGACCGACTGGGCGGAAGACTATTTGACTGGGCTCACTAACTGCAGATTAGGCAGCAGAGGCTGGCAAAAAAAACATTTCTCTCACTCACTCAACTCTTGGTGCTTGAAACGTTCTCAGCACTTGGACAAATATAGTTCCTGCCTTGAAAACCAATAAGAAAGGTTAATGTGGTCCAGGCCACCAATGACAGTTGATGACATACGAGGGTCTTGAAGGGTTTTCCCATCTCATAGTGGGAGATTTCAACCACTACCCCTTGTAACTATCTTCTGGAGGGACATGGGTGCACTCTAAAGAGGGGTAGAGGTAAAAAAAGAAAAGAAAATGAAAATGTGATTGGTCTAAATCTAACCGTGGTGCAACCAGCGTCAGAACAAGACTGAAAAGAATTTGCCACAGAAAAAAAAACACTGAAGTACAAAAGCACATTAACGCATGAATCATGCATAGTCATCACAATGTTTGTTAATGGCAAATACAGGAAGTGATCACTGACATCACTAAAACCTAACCTCACTTTAACCGTCTCAAAGGAAGCGTCTGTGGAAGATGTTTCCATATGGAAAGAGATCAATCCATCCGTTCCTCCTACATGCCTACTTAACTGCTCACAGTTGCTGAGTCAACCGGCCTCCACTCATGAAGCGCAACCCCGCTCATCCTGCTCCTAAACACGATGTCAATCAGACCATCGAGGCTGATCTGACTCCGACAGTCACTTCCCAGGTCACGACTTTGGTTCTGGTTGTCTTGGCATCAGGGGAAAGCACTATGGAGGTGCATTAATTGTTTAAGGGCTTAAATGAATTAATACCTGGCATTGAGTTCTTCTAAAACTTGAGTTGTAGGAAATAGATATTGTGTAGCCCAGTTTTTTCCCCTAGCGCCCTGTGGATGCACATTTGCAAACACTGGGCTTACATAAATGTGTCCGTTATGGTTCAAACTGTGCAACTGTGTGATAAGAATGGAATAAGCGGCTGGGATTGGATAGAAGTGTGTGATAAATGTTGACTGTGTCAAAGGGTAGGCCCGTACAGTGCAGATAAGAGCAGCATGTACAGTCGTTAAACCTGAAGGACAAAACCTCAGACAAGAACATCATATCACTTCACTATCACTACCACAAAACAAAATGCTTACTCTATATATGTGATAATTCATTAAACTTTCATCTAGCGTTCTTTGCCACATTATTTGTAGGCACCCTTTATTACAGCTGTTCTGTGATTGTTGATTTGTGATTTGTCAAATTTTAGTTTTTGCAATGAACTGCAATGAAAGCCAGCCATCATACTCGTTATCAGAGGCTTATGTGTTGCTAATACAACATCCTGAGGAACTTTTAATTTATTGTTGGCTGTTATACTTAAACTTTATTTATTTATATAGCACTTTTCATACATTTAAAATACATCACAAAGTGCTGTACAAGTTTTTGTTAACTGGCCATCAGTAGTTCACTCTTTTAAAGTGATGGGGAGGGAATATTTTTTGATTGAGAAGAAATTAAGAAAGCTTTTATAAAGTTTTCTGTTTTTGTTTGATTATATTTATTTCCCTGAATCTCAATAAACAAATTCAATTGATAGACTTTTTGAAACAAGTTAATTCAATTGGTCAAAAATATCTCGACTTGTCTTAACCAAGGACCTGACTTTAACACGTCCGAAAACAAAATTACTTGAGACTCCCTGACTTGAGTCACATGTCTGTACAACAATGATTTTACAGCTTCACAAGTGCTTATAGCGAAAAACCTTCATCCTTTAATGGAAGTGTATTAAGCTTGTTGTATTGCTGCGCACATACACACACAGTGATTGAAGTAAAGTATGCATATTGAAGACTTGGCCATCCAACCCTGCCATACAAACGAGAACATAAATGAAGAAATCACTCTTAAACTGAAGAGTGAAGTCATTTGTGTGTGCAATGCACCAGCCATAAAATGAGATAAGCTGGTTTTTCATTAAATACAGCTCTTTCTTAAAGGCGGCATTTCAACTTCTGACCACATTCCTTCCTCAACGTTCCTCGACCTCTAACGCAGTCTTTTTTTTAAATGTCTCTCACATTCAGGCCCACACAAACTCCACTGTCCACTGCCACACACACAGTGACCTCAAAATACACAGCTACCGTAAAATACAACATTCCTGAGTGACTCTTTTTTCCAATCTTATAAAGGTTAAATATACAGTACATTTGGCCAACAGCCATATAAAGATACAGTACTCGGGTAGGCGGCCACTTCTTTGTCATGAATGGGCCACCGTGTTTGGATTCATTGTTTAAAACAATCGCGCTGCCGAGGCTGGCGGGAAGTTCGGGGAATCCAGCTGTCACATTCCCAGCATTCCAGAGGTGAGCGCTCAGCATTCTTTACAACCTTGTCAGCAAAGGAGTCGCGCGAACAAGCCAAGGAGTGATCCGAATAATGACAGTGAGCATGCAAATGAGTGAGAGTGCTTTCTGGAAGTGCAAGACGTGAGAGCGTGAAGACAAGCGGCAAAATAAGTGAAGAAGTGAACCATTTTCTGGACACAAGTGGGGAGAATGAGTCATTAAGCATGCAAAGGGTTGAATGAACGATTTAATGAACTAGTAAGTAAGCAAACGAGTGATTCATAAATTGCGTAAGTCAGCAATTGAGTAAACTGGATGACTTGTCATGCAAGCCATTGAGTAAAAAAGCATGCCCCGACTGCATTCCCACTAGTTTTCTTGTCTTGTTTGCACAAACGGCATGTGTCATTATGTTTTCATGCATTCTATCAACACCTTGTGCTTTTTGGACAACTCACACTGCTCATAAGTCTCTGTAAATCGGACCACTTGTGCCTCAGGCAACTACTGTACATCTACGCTCGCAAACTATTTCTGTGCTCCCACTCTGCATAACCATACGTTGCTCAATCACACTTGTAGCCTCCAGGTGCATACCACTGAAGAGGGTTCATGTGCCTTCTCTGGAAATCAGGTACTGCACAAACCTGCAAATACTGTGATTAGATACTTATACATTGATTATATTCCTGTAGCATGCAAATATAATCAGAAGCCACTTCAAGTATTCAAATCATCCCTAACCTGATGTGACCAGGAGGACATATTTCTACACATTAAATCAGCTTGAATTGTAAAGCTCATTCTGATACTTGTCAAGTGCGTGCCAGTTAACAGCTTAATTTCCAGTCCGGCTTCATTCTTGTTAATGTCTGACAAGAGGAAGGTAAACTGGCTTGGCGTCCATCTGTCAGACGGGAATGTTGTCAGTGCACGCCTTTGTAGCAAGTGTGTTGTTTTCACTTAACAAAACCCTGTGATCTCATCTCTTATCTGCAGATTCACCTGTTAGCTCCACCTGCAATAGATTGGTGTATCTCTGTAGAGATACATGGCCATCCACACTCACATTTACACCTATGGGAAAATAAGCATTGCCAATCAGCCTGAACTGTATGTCTGTGGATTGTGCGAGGAAGCCGGAGAACCTGGAGAAAACCCACGCAGGTACTCGCTATACTAAACTCTATATACAACTTTAAAAAGGAGATCATGAAGCAACAAAGGGCCACAAAATAAGGCCAAACATGCACACGGACAATTGTTGTCTCAGTAATACCGCAACAAACAAAATAAAAACACAGTCGGAAAAATTGCATCTAAACTATTAGCATTCTGGTTTTGTTTAGAAAGACGAGAGGTGTTGAGGCAGAAAGTTGAGTAGAAAGTGGCGGTCAGACGTAGTCAGCAGCCGGCGGTTTCTGTTGTGATGTGGACAGTGACTCAGTGTTTCCACAGTGGGATCTGTGGGCCTCCACAACACTGCCTCTGTCAGCGCTCCAGACTCAATCATACTCAATAAGAGCAGCTGGCGGCCGGTCAATTTCAAATGGATGTGATGAGACAGTTGATACAGGCATTCATAATCTTGGCTACAGCTGGGCAGGATGTTAGATTTTAGTGATCCACTGGTGATGGATTAAAAAACACTGGATAGGCTTCCTGTGTTTGCTGAACCAGATATAAGATTTTGGACTGGAAACAAACTCCAGACCACGGGTTGGACCGTGCCAAAGTGGGCGGAGATTTCACAGAAACAAGCACAGATTACTGGTATCCATTTACCACTAGACTGTACATCTCCCTTATGTCAATGACAGACGGACAAAATTTTTTCAGTTTAGTCATCTGGTTGACAACAAGTCTTATAGCCCCTGAAAGACTTGGTAAGAGTTACAAAAAAAAACTGCTTCTTCAGGACTGTGTGGGGAGTGGTTCGATCAGATCTATTAAATGAGTCGCCCACTATTTTGATAACTGATTAATCGGTTTTAGGAAAATTAAGTGAAAATTCTCTGATTCTAGCTTTTTAAATGTGAATATTTCCTGGTTTCTTTACTCCTCTATGACAGTAAAGTAAATATCTTCGGGTTGTGGACAAGACTTTTAGGACATTAACTTGGGCTTTGGGAAACACTGATCAATATTTTGACCATTTTGTAACATTTTACAAACAATTAATCAAGAAAATATTTGACAGACTAATCAACAATGAAAGTCGAATACCATCAACTTTTTCTGACTGAGCCCTGCCCAGTTACTCTTCGGCCTACTGCTACAACTATTTCTTCTTCTTCTCTTTTCTTATTCTAAACTACTTAAAACGAGTGAGAAGAGCACATGCAAAAACACAAGTACTCCTATCTGAAATAACCAGAACTGTTCTAACTTTTATAGAAAATGTGTTCACGTCACTAGTAAGCTGATTGAGAAAATAGGTTTCCAGGTTTAAGGGAAAATCTCAATTGTTCTCACAGCTCACTCATGCATTAAATGCAAATTTGCAAGTTTGTGCGCAGTGATGAACCGTGAAGAAGGAAGGAAGGAAGAGGTAAAGTTCATCTTCACCTGCACACCAAGCTTTCTCAGCCTGTAGGAACAAACATTGTGGGCACCAACACAAGAAAAGTTTTGTGCCTCCTTCATAACTTGATGCTATGGATTAAGGTCAGAAACAGGTCATGGCTGCTGATGATGTGCGGTTACGTACAAGAATACAAGAACAACAGTAACTGAGCTGGACCCCCTCGGTGAGAGTACATTTCTATGGTCCCAAGCTGGAAAAGTTAAAGAATATATACAAAGGTCTTGAAGGCTGTGGAGCAGGTGTGCCTCTTTGTATAACCTTCTACCTGTGCGCTCTGCCAAGATCGACAATGTGGCTTCCAAAATATCCAATAAAAAAAAAATGTGAAAGGCAGAGCTCCAAAAAAACTTTGAAAACAAAAAGATTCAACACTAGTAAAAGCTTTTTTTGTTTTTGTTGAGGGCTCATTGACTTACTATGTCGGGGGTAGCGGGGCTGATGATGTCGGAGCAAAGAAAAGCTGAATCTGAAACTTTTTAAAATCAGATATCTTCTGTTTCTATTTCTAGAAATCTGAGCCTGTAATGAGACCGTTTAAAGAGATTCACAGTGGCGTGAAAAAGGCTGACCGCTTTGTCTATTTGAACTATTTTCTGGATTACAAATACGAAAGCCGACTTGACAAATCCTCTCACACAAACACAGAACATTATGTGCTACAAAACACATATGTTGCTGCTAGTTCTTGGAACATCGGCGACCCGAGGGACGGTAGGTTCTTCCAATGAGCACACACAATGCACTGATTGAAGCAGCTGTTTTCAGATTTTGCGGCATTTTTATTTCAAAGCCCTTATCAGCTCTGAATCACCTCTCATTGTATCAGTGTTTACCACAGCTTCTCACCACTCAAACAACTCACCGGCCGCTCACACATGCAGTGGAAATGACGCACAACAGCCACGCAGACAAACACACAGAGAGGCATTTTTAATCTTTTAGTTCAAAGCCCTGACTCATCTCGACAGACTGCATAACTCACTGTCAACAGCTCAAACCTCCAGAGAGGATTTGTGCACTGACCTTGGCCCTGTTCTTGACATTTTTTTATCTTAATGGGTAAAAACAAAGACGAGTTAAAAATAAGAAAGCACATCAGTTCTTTTTCCAGGATGCGTTCCCTCGTGTATCAGCACTGCTTGGCTACCGTAAGGAATGCTGCTGCTGTTGACTACAGCCCGACTACAGTCTCCGAGGGATTTACAGGGCAGGATGTGTGAAACCCACATACTGCCTGCCTCCCCACATAGGGAGGATGGTTTATTGCAGTGGCGATAAACAAAAGTATTCAAAATCCCGAAGGTCAAAAAATTCAAGAAGCCACACTGGAAACACACTGAAACAGCTTCTTTGCCTTTTCGCAACCTGCTGTTTGGTGGCTTGTTGAGACAGATTGGCCAGGAACAGGTTAATTTTGCCGTACATACCAAAATGTTGGCTGATTAGAGCTACAGCGATTACCAATTAATAGATACGTCTTTAATTTCTTCAAACCACAGATACGCCCAAGTTTGATGTGGCAAAGGCTATGTATCATATTGATATTTGTACAAAATGTGGCATATCAGCGTTAACATTATATGTTTATTAGCCGACTTTCACATCGGGAGATGGAGGGAATGGTGGCACAGTTAAAGACAGCGAGGCTGCAGAAAAGCCGACAGCTGCTCGAGTCTGCGTTGACACCACTTATTACCCTTAAAGGAGAGCTGAGGACCTTTCCAGCCGTGTTTGTGGCAATAATACCAGATATCGTGAGAAAGTGGGTCTAGTTGTGTTCAGGTGTTTTGAAGGAGACCCTCAGAACCTTTCAAGCCATATTTGTAGCGACCTAAAAAAGGTATTTTAAGCCAAACCATGTTTTTTTTTGTGAGAGAAGAGGAAACCTAAAGAAACGTAAAGTTGCAACATAAAGAAATTTTAAGTTTCAACTTATCTGTGGTTTTGCAGAAACGTATTTGACTAACAAGTATCCTAGCGATTGGGTTGCAAATTAGTGCCATCTGTTCCAATAGCCAATTAATCATTTCAGCGATTTGTCAAGCAAAAATATAAGACCTTTGCTGGTTCCAGCTTCTTAACTCTAAGAACTTGGTGCTTTTCTTTATAATTTATGACAGTAAATGAAGAGTCTTTGGGTTATTGGCTGTTGGACGAGATGTCACTTTGGGCTCTAGGTAATAATCGTGACAAGCATGACCTTACTTTTAATCATTTCATTGTGACAATAATAGCCAGATTTCTCAATGATGAAAACACTCATTAGTTGCAGTCCTACTAAACCTTCTCTGCTTACTGCAAAGACAGCGTAGCATAGCAGGGTAACACTTTTCATGGATAACAAACAACATATGGCTGATAAAGAGATGGAGATGTAGGCTAAAACTGCTTTGACATTAACATGAAATCTCAGCCAGATTCTGTCAGCTCGTTAAACTAGGCCTTCCTGAAGTTTGGGGGGTTGGGATCGTTTCTAAAGACTGTTGCCAAGGGCCTTTCCCATACACGAAGTCCTTGGGGCTGGACAATACAATATTTTGACACTGTACTGCATGCATATGATGAATGTGTTGTTTATTGTCTGATATCATCCACTCATGTACTGATAGAATACTTGAAAACATTCAAACCTTGAAATAAAAGCATGTCAAGCACAATCAGTAGAGCACCAGTGACGGACGAAAACACTGCTGGAAGTGTCGGCTGCTTTCCTTTTCTGACACACATTCCAGACCAGTTTTGCAAGGTCATTAAAGTGCTTTAATAAGAGAACTGTGGCAACAGGTTGGTATACAGGGACCAAGGTCCAAAATAGTATGGAACCAAGTCTGACAGGTTCTTGGTATGACACTCTTTGTCCTGATTTATTTATTTAATCTTTACCCTTTTTATTATGACTTGTATTAAGCTCAAAGTAGTCCCAAACAGCTCTTTTACTTGTTATGGCCCAACTATGCATACATGTTTTTTTCCCCCACTCATGCTCAAAATCAAATTGCCGTCATGGATCATTATGTTGTACTGATTTCAATTGAATTAAATAAAACTGGATAAGTGCACCAACCTGTGAGCCTAAGATGTGGGGAAAGTGTAACTACTCCAATGGTTTGTCACAGGGAATAAAATAGGCCGCATTACATATACAGTACACAGTACAGTATGCAGGGAAAGTGCCTTCAAAATGAAGAAATAGGGACGAGCTTAATACTCAGCTCTGTATGGTTTGAAGAAGCCCTCATCCTCGAAACTTTATGCTTCAGAATTTATCACCTTGCTGCAGTTTTTATCGTTTTAGGTCGTTTTTAAAAACACCTTGAAATTCTTATGAAGTCTGGTTGGCACAATAATGCTGCCATTCAGGGATAATGAAACAATTTGCACAGCATCTAATCTCATTTCCTTGTGAGAAAGCAAATGATCAACTTCAAAATGTCAAGGTAACCCTGCCATTGGCTGACTGAACTATGCAAGGTGAGTCCACCTGTAGCCTCAGTCTGCATTCCCCACAAACTGAACAGGTCAGAGCTGACGCCTTCTGCCTGTTCACGCCTGCTGTCATGCGAGGAATGTAGCTACACAAACACACACATACGCATACACACACACAGTAGCACTCACACGCCACACTGAAAGCAACATGCACGCGCAGGCAAACATGCGCTCGCTGTGTACCCGGGGCTGCTGTGCTGTGAGGTTGGCGGTACCCACAGGAAAAGCTGACGTGTTTACATTCAAACAATACCGAGCGGGACAAAGCCCAGGCTGTTGTTGTGGCCCCGCTGTGTGAAGCAGGGACTTCAAAACAGGTTACAAAAAGCCACTTGGCATTACAAGTGGTTGGGTTTTACAGACAAGCTCATAATTAAATAAGTAAAGTAAACAATGTGGATTACAGCATCATTAACACAGCAAACACAAGCTCCAGCTAGACTGCCTTCTTATGAGGATTAACTGAATAAACACACCTGACCTTAAGATGGAGGGCTGCTTTATTTCACTGTTGTGCAAGTGGAGACTAATGTATTTTTTTTTTACAGTGTAATCTCTAATCTACAAACATCATTTTCACAAAGCAGCTCACTGTATTTTTAATGGTTGCAGATATTAGCTCAAGGTGAAACCAGCTAACATGGCTCATTATTACTGTAATGCAGATTTTCCACACAAGTTCACAAAATCCGACCTGTGTCCAGCTATCGGCTTTCAAATATATACCTCCCTGCTGATTTCTGCTTCCCTCCGCCACATCTCCCAACACATAAATCGTCATCAGCACCAGGTGTTCAGAAACGATGTCCGATTCATACGGGGGGTTCGCGATTTTTTTATGCACTTATGATGTCGGTCTGAACGTGGCCTTTTCAAGCTCTGGTTGTGGTGCTTTGGACTAGATGTGCACCTGCGACTTGGCTTTAAATTGGTTTTACTCTGTAACAGAAACTCATCTGGCTCAAATCATTGAGAAAAGCACAGTTAAAAAGAAACGCAGAAATATCCAAAATGTTGGCAGGAAATTGTTTGCGTCAAACCTCATTACTCACAGTAAGACACTGCACGAGAAAATGTGTTTTCAGGGCTTTTTTTTTTTAAAGGTGTTTCAAAGTCCACGTCTAAGGTGAAAATCCTGATTTACTTCAACATATAGTTGTCATTTTCATCACCTTGTACTGCCAACACACGTAGATGTGTGTTTGTGTCGCCACATTTCATATCTACAAACATCTCCAAGCCAAGTTTTCACACTTAAGTTTCAGTAAATCCAGCATGACGTAAATGCGGAGCAACTTTACACACAGCCACACACACACACACACACACACACAGGCAGGCCAGTGACAACATCAACAAACCCGAATGTGCCAACAAACTGCAGGGTTGAGAGAGAGCCCGAAATTAAAAGGATACAGAGGAGTCAGTGTGTGAAACAGACAGAGTGGAGGAAGCCGGTGTAAGACAGTGTGTTTGTGTGTGTGTTTAAATGGGTGAATAAACACAGCCTTCCCCTGACCCGTAGCACTGAAAGCTCTCCTTGTGGAGCCAATAAAAAAGGCCCCTCCTAACAAGCCGAAGGGCCTGTGGACTGGAGGGCAGACAGACGCTAACAAACTGCAGTGACTCAAGTTTTGTGAGCGAGTCCTCGGTCGTCTCTGCTCTCTATGGTTTGTGGTTGTTAGTTTCAAAGATCTGTGACACCAATTCTCCACTGGTGAAAGCCTGAGAAACAGCACAATAATAACTTATCACGTGGTGGATTAAAAAAACAACAAAAAAACAGGATGTTTTTGTGCGTGATACGAGACATTGAAGGCTGTTAATGAGTGACCCACCTCTCCTGTTCAATAATACATCGCGCGCACAGTTGCATTACAGCCAAGGTCTTTTTAAGTTGGTTTTTAATGCGCCGTTCGGCAGAACAACCAGGATACCCGAGAGATAATATGACCTTCAGACCAATGATTCAGCAGCGGCACTAATTTATGTTTGTTAAACTGGATTTTGGATTGTGAGCATTAGATCTAATCTGTACAAATAAACAAAACAAACCTCATCTTGTAATGTGCCAATCTGTGCCAGATGCTGACTGGACTTTATTTACAGCTCTGCTATCAAGGTCCACATTGCTTTTGGCAAATGGACCATGGCTTCAGAATGAAAAAAAAAAGAAGCTGAGAACTAGTAAAAATTTATTTTTTTGTAGCTTCACTCACAATGTCCTCTTTCACCTCATAAAATACGTACAACCTCTCACTCCCACTTTCTAATACTTCGGCCAGCTCTCAAGTTTCATTTGAACTTTTCTTCGTATCCAACTACCTCTGCTGCTCTCATCCCATTCTCTCAGGCCAGCTTTTGATTATATGGAGCTATATCGCTCTCTCCCCGTGCTGACTCTCCAGCTTTCTCAATTTAAACATCCATATCTTTCCTCTCAATGATCTCTCAGCCATTTTTTTTTTTATTATCTGCTCGTATCTCTCTCTCACTTTCCCCTCTTCCAGATCTTAGCTGAACATCTGTCTTAACTATGAGAGCTTCTGTGTGGCAGCCACTCTCTCTGTAACCTTACGTCCGTCTCCCATCACTTCTGTTCCACCACTCCCAAACCATTCCTTTCATTTTCCTCCACGGCTCTGATTACATGCTAGTCTAGCGGGTCAATTATCAGCTGTGTAATGTGGCTACAAGTCTGCCACTGTGACAGGAAATGTCACCACGTCAGTTTCATATCAACAGCTGCCGAACCCACAAGCATGCCAACAGTGTGAGAAACTGACACACAAACCGAATGCTGAGAAATTCCTCTGACTACTTCTCATAACAACTCATTTCATGAAATTTGATTTTTAGCACTATAGAACCAACAATGCACGTCGTGTGAGCTTTTTGAAAAGACTACTTCGCTTTAGGTTTGCAAGGTTAATTTCTCTTCTTAAAACACAATTTCTAGTTATCAACCTCAACAAATTAGTCGTCAGGTTGAAATCGAGGCAAAGCAACAAAGCCCTAGTGTGACACAATTCTTAAACCATGTTGCAACAATCATTTAATATACTTTTAATCGTGGCAAGTAGTTGCAAGCTGCAAAAATGACATACAGAATATTCTGACAGCAAAAATGTAAAATTTTCGACCGATGATCTTGATAAATAACCTCTTTTTCCAAATACAACCACAGCCAATAAGCCACAGGCAGAGAGATCCAAATAACTCAATCTTCAGACCGATCAATAAATACCTGTGTCTCCCCTGAATAAGACCCAGTGAGGCTGAACCTATACATACTTTCGAAGATGAGCCCTCAGGCCTCAGTCAAGATGACGCTGGTGTCTAACTGGTTTTCACCTTGGCTGTGTGTGAACATGCATGTTTGCTCACATTTTAAGAGAGCGCTCGTCTGAATGGAGTAGCTATTTACACATCGAACAAACTCGCTGGTTACTCTAGCAAGTAGCCGAAGACGGGCGGGGGTCTTTGTTGTGATCATGGCTACCTATTTCTTTACAACAGCTGATAACACCTATGCACAGCAGGAAAAAGCTCTCCATCAAGTCCTGCGCACTAATAAGCCTGACATGGATAATAGCCACCATACTTAAACTGGCAAAAGACAACTGTCATACTGAAGTAATACTGATTGCACAGTGTAATGGCTGTAGAAAAATGAAACCATCCGTGTATACACTGGCTCCCTATACAGTAGGTCTTGCTTTTATTATGTTTTTGGTCTGCCAACGTGCTCCATTTTTCCACCAGACGAAAACAAGAAGAGGCATCGTTTTCCCTGGTGGCTATCCCCAGGTAACGTTGGAAGAACTGTGGAAAAGGCATCCAGCTGATGAAAGAGGCAAAGAAGGCAAAGAGGAGGAGTGGTAGAAACCGAGCAAAACAAGAGTAAACAGACGGGCATTCACTCAATGGAGAGGGCCGGTGTTGTGTCAAAGATTGTGCCCTCGATGATATGTGTCCCCCCTTAACACCAGGACCTGAGACGGTTCAAAACCGGCATTCTTTCTAGATCATATTACAACTGGTGTGTTTTACTCAAACTTGGATTTTTTACGGTTGCTTCCTTCTTTGGACTGTAACCAGGCTGCTAACGGTAGCCATGTTGCTAATGCTGTGGCGCCAACAGTACCACAGGAAAAACATAGGACACTCTCGAGGGATATATCCTCCAATCACAGCCCAATAAATATAAACCCAATTGAACTAGTCAATATTTCATTTTAAGAACTCTGGTCTAAAATAATCTAAACAATGGAAGGACGACCTCCTTGTTTATCACACAGTCAGCAGCTACAGCTGGTCGTGTTTTATTGTACTTCGCTGGAATGTATCTGTGACCAATCAGAAAATACCTGTTGATAATCACTAGTGTCAGGTAGTACGGTGTCTTTATTTCTCCACTACTGTTTGTATCAGTGAGGTAAAAGCAGTAGGAGAATCTTGTACCAACAACAAAAAGATGCCCTGGGCAACACTGGAGACGGCTGAAGTTATGTCGGCAAGAAGGAGAAAAGGAAGCAGACTGATTTTATGATGTGTACATGAATTATAAATCAGTATCTTAAAAACACACAGACAGGTCCCTGTAACACTCGAAACATGCACAGGTCCATTTATTGTTGTTTCCCACAGTCCTCTGTGAGCTACTTCCTGATGCAGTCAACACCAAAGTGAAACACCTAAAACCCACATTGCTTCAGATTTCACATTCTAACCTCAGTGTAGGTATCGTTCAAACTGACTTCTCCATTTCGGATTTAAAAAAGGAGGAACATGCACGTCATGCAGAGTTTGGGTTTGTATCTGCAATTACAAAAACACCAAACTGCAAATCCTGCTCATCACAAATATTTATGGTTAAGCCAAGTCAACACGAGGCTCTTCCTTCTTCATGCCGGTTTAAATGATCGACCATTCGACTGTAATAACATGTGCACATGTACGTACGACTCGGAGGAATTACGATAAAGTTGAGACAGTTTAACGAACACTTAATTATGTGTCACACTAAAAACGATGACTCATCTTGCTGGGCATATGCCAGGTGTGTGGCAGCTGTTCAGAGTAAGAATGAATGGGAGTCAAACACCTCTCAAGAGAAAAACAACGAACTCTGACATCTCTATGCTATCGTTTTATTGTTTGTTTGTTTTCCTGATTTAGGATAATTTAAGCTTCGTTTCACATTCATTATATCCGTGGTATAAATGGTCTTAAAATGACAGTAATAATGTCATCACAACAGGGAAGTCCTGTGATTTTCAGCCAGCTATAACTAAATATATCCATAATAGCAGGGGGGACGTTTCCTGACAGCTAAATGTAGATACCGTTACCCTGTCTTCAACATGAAGGTAAGGTTCACACGTCTGTCACATTCAGGTACGTCGAATGTTGCTGTGTTCCAGGTTTCAAGTCGTGTGAAAATAGGGAATCAGACAAATTATCACTGATAACAGTTTGTCAGATATTGTGAGACTTCTAACCTGAAACATAGCAGCATACCATTATCCCAGCATTTGAACTTCTTACCCCGAGTGTGACGTGAGAGGAGAATGGCCCGCTTGTGAGATTATGGTCTATTATTCTGGGACAATATATCGTCAGAGAACAGTAGTTATTGTGACAGGGCTAGTAATTGGAAAACAACTTTAAAAACACACCAGCACCATCCCTTAACTTTAATCTGTGAAGCTGCGTCAGCACTGAGCAAACCACCCTCTCTGCCTGAAACACACACACACACACACAGCCTCTTTTGTAACACGTTTCTTTGCATGCACTCCAAGAAGACAGCATCGACCACACACTGGTCTGCGTCTCCTCCTCGGTGCTCTTCGCGGCGGCTCCACCGCTTGCTTAAAAGGCAAGAAGTCGCCACTTAAGTCTGTGTTTCCTTTCCTCTCCCTCACCTTCCCCGAGGAGCCTGTGGCTTTGCGATGGTTGGAATTCCCATAAATGTCCGATCTGTACTGGGCGCAGCCGAAACCGCCATAAATCACCCGCCATGATTTGTTGTCTGTCTGCATGGCACCGAGAAAGGTAGGCAGGGAGGGAAGAGCTGGACGGAAAACCCAAGAAACTGGGAAAGGTTGACAAGGCATAAAACCTGCGGTAGAAGGAGATTACCCACTGAGCCAAGCATCTGCACAGGAGACAGACGCACCTACAGCACGTCTTGTGCAGGACATTTAACAGACAGACAGTCTCCACCAGGATGACTTTCATTAAAAGACAATTCTGCAAACGATACACCTGATTTAACCAAAAATCCAAACTATGTTTGACTAACTGCAATATTTATAGTTGTATGTTAACGACAGGACTGTATCGAATGATTATTTTCCTGATGAATTCATCAATCAAAAAACAGTCAACGGTCCACAGCTGAAAGATATTTGTTTTGGTTTACTGTCAAATGAGACAAATACCGGCAACAAATTCCTCACATGGACGAGCAAATGTTTGTGATTTTTGTTTCAAAACAGAAAAAATACTTCACACGATTTTATGAGACAGGTGCGTAGTGAAGGGTCAAGTAGACCAAGAGTTGCAAGCAAACTCCTGCACACTGTCCTACTTGCAAAATTACATGTATTTGGGGCTTTTCTGCACTAGGGGCAAGACAGAAAGTCTCGAAAGTAAATAGTAAACTATTTGCCCGATGAAGGTCTAGTACAGAAACGTCTCAAATAAATGTAATTTCGCAAGTTAGACAGTGTGCAGGAGTTTATGTGCAACTTTTTCTCTTTCCTAACCATCAAGACCATATCTAAGTGCTGTATCGTAGTCAACTGGACTTGTTTCAGTTCCTTGAAGACGTTTCACCTCTCATCCAAGAGGCTTCCTCAGTCCTAACTGGAGGGGATGAGAGGTGAAACGTCTTCAAGGAACTGAAACAAGTCCAGTTGACTACGATACAGCGCTTAGATTTACCATGACCTGGATGACTGAGAACCGTCATCAACATATCAAGACCATGCTGATTATTAGTTTTGAACGCTTGAGGAACATACTTATGCTACACTTTTCAACATATCATCCCCTGTTGTCTTAAAGGGTAGCTCCACCAATTTTACACATCAGCATGTGTCTACAGGTCTTTGGGAGTACTACTGCATTTGTGAAAAAGGAGTATGAAGCCTTTTGTGGCTCCAGAGGAAGCTGCCTGTAATCTGATAACTTGCCTTAAGTGATGTGACTCACTGGCCAAGTTGCATTGTGGGCAATGCAGGCGCCAACACAGAGTTTCCCCTTCAACTACAAGGCTACTCAAGCAGAATCAAATCTGGCATGTTTACACAGGAAAGGAAAACGGTGCAACCACAATAAATAGTGCCGACAAAATCCAACAAATAAAAGCCTTTTAGTCAGTAGCTGCTGACCAGGAGCGCCAGCTTTGTGTTTCATCAATCATCAGAGCCAAATGGCAGTTGGTTTTCACTGCCACAGTATGTGCAGGGAAGGATAATCTGGAGTCTGGATGGATAATTTATCGATTAATGACCATTAAAAATGTATTAACAGACAACCAGCCTACAAGTAACAAATACATGCTTATCAAATATATCAAAATTAAATACAAAATACTGCTGTGAAATATTTATTTGATTAAAACACAAGTAATCTCTAGTTTGAAAAGAAAAGTTGTTTTTACACAAATTGATATTATTACATTTTAGTCATTTAGTAGCCTCGATACAGGTTCGATTTTGTTGGGCCAGTTGCTGAACAGCGACAGATGGGAGTTCTACAATTAAAATAAAGTCATTATTGTGTGTTATTTACTTTATCATTCACATAACTTGGTGTTTAATAAATCTGTTATTTTAACTCCTAATGCATTTGAAAATTGCTTAAACTTTGCATCCATAATCTGGAGTGAGCGCCATGAAAAGACAAAAACCTCACACGATGGTGAGTTTAGCAGCACTTCCTTGCTGCACCTCATTCAACAGACATTTGACAACCTTAAGAACAATTTGAGTCTATGTGAAGTACAGTAGCAGCTTAAATCCTCCCATCTACTTTCCACTTTGTACTAAAAAAAGACCACAAATGTCTTTAACTTCATCAGTGGTTTCATAGTAACATCCAGACGTCAGTTTGAGAAGCACACTCATGATCCTTTCACCTCCTCCCTCATCACAGGTTCATCACTAATAAGCCTGAGCTTAGTAGACAATACTCCAATGAGAATCTGTGTCTGGATGCCAGACTTCTGCCCCGGTGAACGAGTCCAGACTCATTAAAACCCACACTTGGATGTCTGATGGAAGCTTGTGTGCATTTCAGGTGGAGGACTGGGACAAATACACAACCCACCCCTAAACATAATAAACAACTGCATGGGAACACTTCACCGTGTTGTCTTCACCGCAGCAATATTTATTCTGGTTTCAGAAATTTTGAAAAAAGGAACAGAGTGTTAACAGAAAAATAGAGGACGGAGGAGACTATATTTAGTGACTTTATCAAAGCGCTACCTATCATGGACCCAACACGGCTGGAACGGTTTGTTCAAGTGTGCACAAAAGCCCTCTATGAAGGTGTGAAAGAGGCTTTCTACCTGCCACGCACACAAACAAATAGAGGATCAGAGCCATAAAAAGGGACCTTTTCAAAAGCATCATGCAAAACTGAAGGCTCGCTGGATTTAAAAAAAAACATTTTTGTACTCTGACAGCGCTTTGAAAACTGCTTGCACTTCAAAACTATTACCAGCAGCCGAACATGGAAGGGAGTACGACAGCGTGAGCTATTTTTGGGCTGTGAGCGTAACTAAAGCAATGACAAGCCAGCTGTGTTTCCACAGCTTCATGTAGGGAGGAGGCAGAGGAGGAGGAGGAGGAGGAGGAGAACGAGGAGGAGGAGGAGGAGGGGATGAGAAAGCAGCAGTGATTATATTTAACTGGCCTCGTTCAAGCCAACGTTTACACAAACTATCTCCTGGGCTCAGACGTAAGCCCGGTGATGGGAAGCTGGAACTATAGTTTTCAAGGCTGTGACTGCAGTCGGATCCCACCAGTTCTTGGACTGAACCTCTGTCTCACACAGAAGTTTCTCTCTTGAATTAAAGGGCAAGTTCAACCGAAAACGAAAACTCAGTCGTTCTCACCTCGACGCTTACAGAAAGTCGGATGAAGTTTCGTAGTCTGCAAAACATTTCTGGAGCTTCACAACAAAACAGAGTTGCAGCATTGAATTAAAAAGGGGTGCATGTAACGTCCTTTCAAAACAATATGTGATCTTGGGAGATTCCTGAGACTACGGCGGACGAGCTGTACAGAGCCACTGTATACGGTTGTTTTTTTTAATGTTTTAAAACAAGTCCCAATCTACTTTAGGAGAACGGCGCAACACTTTTTCGCTGCCAATGGAAAGCCACGGTCGAGCTCGTGCCACCACTTCAGACGAGGTGCACGCTACCGCTTTTAGCTACGACATCTCGTTGAACGCTCAGCAAAACCCATAACTTAACTGCAGTTGTCAATATGAGCAGATTTATGGTGATCTTCTACACATCACACGCGTAGTTCATGGCACAACTCAAGCGGGATCGAAAAATTATTTGCTTTTTTTTTTTCCCTCTACGCTGCAACGCTTTTTTGCTGTGAAGCTCCAGAAATGTGTCTTGGACTGGGAAACTTCAACAACTATTCATCGACGTGAGAGAGAGTAGATTACGACTGAGTTTTCCATTTTTGGGTGAAGTGTTCCTTTAAGATAATAAAAGCACCATTTGAATGGTGGGGGACCCCTGACATCCTGTCAGAGGACCCTGTTGGGTCCCTGCACCACAGTTTGGGTACCACATGAAGCCTCTGATACATTTTGTCCTGCTTTTCCTTCACTCTGCCCTCCACCGTGTGATCTCTCAGCTGCTCCTGCAGGGCACAAGTCAGACTGGAGTTGCCTAACTACATGCTAACAACATGCTAACTGACTTTATCCTGCCAATTAAGTCGTGAACGCTTGTGTGCTAATTAGCATGTGACTGTATGGGAAAAGTCCCAATTAACGGCTAAATAATGATCCACAAGTAACTTCAGCTTAGTTAGTTTAACTCAAAGCCCACTCACAGGTCAAGTGTGGAGGTGAAGCAACAGTTTGATATTAGCTAACATTAGCAGGGCGATGCTAATTAAAAAGAACGCTGGTTTTGTTTACCTCTGCTGTCCGCAGGGAGGGCGGTTTCTTTAAAGCCAGTTTGAAAGAAGTTTCCATGGCTCCGGTCATTTTCATAACTTCGGCTTCAAAATCCACACCGCTGTCTTTACACGGGCCACCTCAACTTTCCTCGTCGGCTCTTCGGGCTGGACTCACTCACATCCCCGCGGATCTTGTCCTCGCCTCGCCGAGCATGGATGGAGTTTATTCCCAAAAAAAATGAAAAAAAGAAGGAGACCGACGCGGGGAGCTCCGTCTCCTCCAGGAGGGAGAAAGCAAACTTCACTTTCGCTCACTGCGCGGCCGAAAAACAGCGGAGACTCGTGGAGTGTGACAGGAAGGTGGGTCTGCGGGACATGTCGTGTTGGATCCCGTACATCTTTGGTAGAAGGAAATATCCAGCTCGGTTTAGCTGGAGTCCGTCAGATCCAGGAGTTCAGATTTTAGATCCCTCCTCCTCCGGAGCCGAGTGCGGAGAGTTGACGACATCTGTCCGCCCGGAGAGAGGAGGCTGCGTTCAGAGGCTGTCGGAAACGAGGCGATTTATAGCAGCGGTGGGCACATCATCAATCACTCGATCGAACTTTATTTATAAAGCGCGTTTCAAACAAATCAAAATGCAATTCAGAGTGCTTTACAAGTGATCGGGGAAAAAAACAAGGTATAAAAACAGGTGCAGAGACTACATTGCAATAAAATAAATAGTTAAAAGAATAAAAGATAAGGAATAGAAGATAAAAACAAAGAAATCAAATGAAATATTGCAAAGTAAGATTTTAAAGTTTATTAAATATAGTATATAGGGATGCGCGATATATATCAGAAAGATAAATTATCGACTCGATAATGGAAGATTTACATTATCGGTTGTCTGCAGATAAAGAAATTATAGACGATAAATCTCTCTAATATAAATCCAAATTGCTTTTGTTGACTTAACAAGTGCAGCATCTACACATAGTAATTGGTGGTATGTACCTTTAAAGTTGTTTTGTGAGCACAGAGAAGAACAACAAACAAGCTGTTGTTTAACCATGAAATCTCATCACAGCTGTAGAATATCAAATAAAACATCTTTGCTCACTTTCTTACGCTCATGTGCATGAAAAAGCATAAAAATGTTGGTTTCGGTTGTTTTATCATAATCGGTCATGAGAGTAATTATCGGTTATCGTATCGGCTGAAAAAATATCCACATTGTGCATCCTTAATAATATAAAATAATAAGAACAACAACAACAATAAAATGTAAATAAAAATCTATGTAAATATGTAGTAAAAAAAAACATAACAATTATAAGACACTACATGCAAGCCATCATTCAGGCTGTTCCAACGGCTTGAAAGGCAGAAGGCAGCAGAACACTGTTTGAAGCTAGAAAGGTGGCGGGGTCCGCCAAATGTAAACAAAATAAAACAGTATGAAACTGGGTTGTCCTTTAAGGTCAGTTTGTTTATTCAGTTTATTCAATCATGAAAAACAAAGAGAGTTTGTTTATTTCGTTTGTTTAAACATAAAAACATCACTTAATGAAGATGATTACAATTTCTACATAGTGCACCTTTAAATACGACTTTGGGTACTTTTTTTACAATGAAATATGTCACCAAACAACATGTTAGGCTAAATAAGTTAATGGCAACAGACAAGAGAAGAGTCATAAAGTTAGTGACCTTACTTAGTAAGTTATTTTTCATGTAAATAATTTATTTTTCAAAAGTTAGCCTTGATGGCATTAAAAAAGAAAAAATCTACTTTTAAAACTCGAATGTACGAGCTTCGAGCTGAGTCCCTGAATGCAGCACAGATCCTCCCTCTGACTCCTGACACTTGTGAAGTCAGATCGCTGCTCAAACCGCGGAGTAATCAGATTACCGTGTAGGAGCAGGAGCAGCAGCTGCAGCTCTCTGAAGACATCCACGTCTTTTCGTGTAGTTTAAAATCGGACGTCTCGCGCTAAATCTGACTCTTTTTTAAATTATTTTAGGCTGCAAAAACATCCAGTTTCGCCGCAGCTTCGCTCAGATGAAACGAGGCGATCTGGTGTCGAGAGTCTGATCACAGCGATGTTCCCACTGACAGCAGGCACATTCACATGAGCTGCCTGCCACTGTGTTTGCTTTGAGCCGGGACACTCCTTCCTTTATTGCATAACTGCGGTGTGTGTGTGTGTGTGTGTGTGTGTGTGTGTGCTCGTTTGGTTTTTTTTCCTCCTGTGCTGCGTTGACGGAGGCCGGGTGGAGTCAGTTTCAGGGGGGTAAATTCAAAGGTGGTAAAATGTGTGATCCAGATGTTGAACTCTGCCACCGATCCAAACAAAAGTGCTGTTCTTGTATAGTCTGAACTACTTTTCCCACTCTGTTTGAAACAGCTTTAAAGCAAGCGATACATTATAATGGATGATTTCTGGAGGTTAAATAAGAAAAACACCACTTCTAACGGAGATTACCCGCCAATTTAAAGGGTAAATTCATCCGAAAATGACAATTCACTCATTGTCTGCCCACCCTCGGGTGAGGTTTCGCGGTCCTCGAAGCATTTCTAGAACTTCACAGCGAAGCAGTGTTGCAGCATTCTCCTGAACAACTGAAGCAGATGGGGACTTGTTGAAAATGGCAAAAAAAACAACCTTAAATAACGTAAAATGGCTCCATACAGCTCCAAGTCAAGGCTCCAGAGTACTCCAGATCCCCAATGTATCTGAGAAGACGTATTTAGCCGACTCCCTCGACACGCAGTCAAGCTTGTGAACCCACTTCAGACGCTAACGCTTTTAGCCTCGCAGCTAAAGTAAAGATTTTGACTTAAAAAGGGTGTAAATAACATCTTTTCTAATTAGTTTGAATGTGGGAGCAACATGGAGGCCGAAGAGAAGCTAGTTTGCATTTTATCTCAGAGCGGTTAAACAACACGGTGACGGCTGTTTCCAGTATTTGAGCGACGGAGGGAAGGTCAAAGGAAACGACACAATGACTTTATCATACACGACTTTGGTAAGTATGGAGCCATATTATGTTTATTTTGGTTGTTTTTTGCTGTTTTAAAACAAGTCCCCATCGTATTCAGTTGTTTAGGAGAATGCTGCAACAGTGTTTTGCTGTAAAGCTCCAGATAAGAAATAATTTGTGGACTACAAAACTTTGCATTGGCACGGAGGTGAGTAGATAATCACTGAAATGTCCTTTTTTGGTGAATTTCCCCTTTAAAGCCCGTTCATAGTGTCTATTAAACAAACGTGTTAACACCATGTGCGTCTACTTTTAGTACCAAATTTTTACTGTTCCCTTCTCTCCTCATCAACTCCTGGATCTGAACTGCAGCTCTTGGATCTCTGGTTTCCAGCTTTGGGAAAACGATTATTTTATATTCACATATCTTTCCAGGATTTTTTCCTTTAATTCTGCTAGAAAACGTTCCCAGAGACACATAAATTCTTAACATCGGCATCTTTATTGCACAACATTCCCATAAAATTGGGAAAAAAATAATTTTTCGAAGAGACAATTCTTAAAAGACATTCTGTACAAATACATGGAAATAAACTGAGTATGTACAGTTTACATGAATCGTTACACATAACCGTGGGCGACTGAATAATTTATTTATCGTACAAAGAGGAGGGGAAGATAGAGCAGATATATAAATTCATACCTTTTTAAACATAATGGCTGGGTTGTACAAAATGTAGGCTGATACAGCGGAGCATCTTCAATACAGTAACAAGCGCGTGAATATCGAGTTTTACCAGCAAAATGAGCTCTCCAGAAGCCTGTGATGCGTTCATGCTCCCTATTAAGACTCGGGTCATATACAGGGTGCGATTTGAGTTTATAGATAGAAGGTGTTCTCGGGGTTATTCCTGCTTTTTCTGGCAATATAAGCCATTCGACATACTGTGATCCAAAAGGTCTAACACACATGTTCGGGAAAGTTAAACTTCCTCACCATTGAGGTTAATTCTCTGGGATAAAAGCACAGTACAATTATAGAGTACTGTATTGAGTTCCTCTCTGCTTTTTGACTGTTTATTATAAATAATGCAGTCAGTCATTGGGGCATTTTTAAAAAAAATCCTCAACCCGTTTTATCTGCGATCAAACAGAGAAAACAGATCATTTGTTTTTCATTGCTGTCAAACGATGACGGCGAAAACAATAATGAGAAGAATGAAATAAGGCAGCTGCAGGCTACACTTTATACCCAGGAGATGATCCATAAACAGAAGCTCTGAGAGCAGCAAATCGCACCCTGGTTACATGACAACACAACCAAACTCATTTATCCGTCATGGAAAAATCAAAAAGAAAAACAAAAGAAGAAAACGGTGCTACTTTCATTTTGTATTTTTGTGTGTTTTCATGAGTACAAACATGTTTGAAAATAGTGTTAACCGACACATCATTCAATCCACCGTAAGGCCGACTGTGTTCCTCTCCTCCTCGCTCTGCAGCAAACATCGAAGCCGTAAA
Organism: Pagrus pagrus; assembly: GCF_965226575.1. Classification (NCBI taxonomy): domain Eukaryota; kingdom Metazoa; phylum Chordata; class Actinopteri; order Spariformes; family Sparidae; genus Pagrus; species Pagrus pagrus. The sequence goes on from NC_140198.1 coordinate 5,860,065, forward strand.
CATCGTATAAAGGTGTGGGGAAGCTATAAAAGTGTGAAAATATTTCAGCATTTTTGTTTTAAAATATACGCAGGTGATGCATGTTTTAGTTTTCCACAGTAGAAAGGGACCCCTCCTCCTCTTTAATCACATTCTGAAGCAACAATGTGTTTTTTTTCTTCCTTTTTTGTTGTGTACGACCATCCTAAGGAATTGAACAGCCTTCCCTTTTTTTTTTTTTTCCAAAGAACACAGCATAGAGTCTGCACACAGGTTGACGCTGACATTCCTCTGATTAAAAGAGCTTAAAAAGGATACCTCAGGGTTTTCTATGGGCCGACTGTAAATGTGTGTCATCTACTGCCCATATGAAGATCTGAGGTAGTGCTGTACCTGTGATAAGAATGTCAAAAGCCATTTCTAGCCATTTCAAAACCAGTTTGTTGAACCAAAAATCAAAGAGAGCGTCGATCGCCCCCCCCACGTGGCTAGAAAATAGGCTTTAAAGTCAGGCGTGCGTCGCTATCTGACAAAAAATAATGAAAAAGGTGTCATTGAGATATCTCAGGGAAATTTGGCTTGTAAACAAATACATGTAAATAAACAAAATGACATTATTGGCAAGAGATTGATACTGTTCTCGATGATATTTACCTCAAAGTAAAGTTTAAAAGTGTCCGTCTGTTTCCTTTAAAATCCGTCACTTTGTACGACCGGGTTCAAGATTGTACAGAAAAAAAAAGAAACGCAGTAGAAGAAACAAAATCCATTGTTGTTATACTGAAGATATCTTAAAGTTTCATTCTCAACTGGAAAAATTAGTAAAGTCTTTGGCTTCTGTGTCCAGAAATAAAAAGAGTCCAGAAACATTCAAACAACAGGAGAAGGTCGTTTCAGGGATGCTTCGGGTCGTCCGCAGAGCCTCGCTCCGCCTGTGGGACCGTGGTCTCTAGTTCCACCCTGTGGTGCAACATCAGCATTGCAACAAATTCAGCAGCAGTGTGGTGAGGGGAGGCGCTGGCTGTGGTCCGTAAAGACGTGCACTACTCAGGCTCAGAGCAAAGATCCCACTTAGCCCAGGCCCGCGGGTCAGGGAACCATGTCGGGGTGGGGTGGGGGGTCAGCTGTGGAGCGTGGACGGCCGTTTTTGGGGCCAAAGTGGCACCACCCGCGTCTGACTGGTTTCCTCGGGCAGCTCTCTTGCGCGTGACCTCGGTGCCTTTACAGTCTCATAGCAGGATCTGAGCCACGTAGGGAGAGTGAGTGCTGGCCACTGCGGCCAACAGGGGAAGGTCGCTGGACTCGATTCTGCGAAGACATCAGAGCAAAGTTCAGGATATGCTAACATCTATGAAGTCTACTTCAGGAGAAATTTCAGCACCATGTTTCTTCGGCCCAACAACCAAGCACACCATACAAAAAGTACAGATGCTTGTTTATCTCCATGTTTACCAGCTAGCACTGTTCACCTTTGCCTTTGTTGACACATATATCTTGGAGCATTACTGCCACCTGTTAATCAGTCGACTAGTGTGAAACCACGGACTGAACTGTTTACTGCATCAGACGTGCAAGGACAAGAAAGAAACCGGGACCTGCTCATAAAATATGCCTCCATAGTGCTAGAGTGGTCAAAAACTCCACAGGGCACCTTTAAATAACAGAATCATAATATCAAAGTACAGCTTCACAGCAGCTACAACATGAGAATAAAGGTCAAACGCTTACCCTAAGACCATGCCCAGTTCTTTCACATGGACTCTCGTCTGGCCCTTCAAATACTCAGCAAGCATTTTACTCTTAAAGTAGATTTCCTGCAGGCGGTCCTCAAGGTGCATTATACACTAAGGAGGAGAGGAGAGAGACAGAAACATGATCAGTCAATAAAATCAGTAAAAACAGCATTTTAAAAATGGTTAGCAACAAGGACAGAGAGGTGTAACATACAAAGTTGGGTGAGAGGTTGAGTTTGTAGAGCTGGTGTGTGGACTGCAATAAGCTGGACACCAGGCTGGACACCAGGACTTCCTTCCCCAGCTTGTTGACGTCTGTGGCTCGTCTCTGACTGCTGGCCACCTGCACCGTCCACTTGTCTGTGTCTGCTATAATGCAGACGGCCTCCGCTATGGGCTCATCCAAAACTGGATGCTGCAGAGGATGAGAACAGACATTTAAACCAGTGTTTCTCACATGTTATCACGTGTCTCAAACTACTGTACAAAAAGGTCAATGACACAAAATACTGAGCAATAATACGGTAAATCCTTTAATGTAAAACATATTTAAAATATCTGAATTAAGGCTGGACCATGATTCATAATTATTGATCTACTTTCAGTGGTATTGTCTTAGAATTATCCGATCATATTGTGTTATTGTTTTATAAAATTATTTTCCTTAATACGTATATTGATACAGGACATATACAGTATAAGAGATATAATCTGTGCATCTTTTTTTTTTCACAATGTGGCCATAAATGGACAGAGAGATAGTCTGTTTACTTTTCCTAATAATTACATCACTATATAACACATACTATGTATGTAAGCAATTCAAAGAAATTGCTGGGTTTTCTTCAAATAATTTGGTCGCACATGTCTTGGACCACTCGGGTCAGAGCTGTTTTGCTGCTTTTAACAACACCAAGCTTGCTTTTGGCAGCATCTCACACAGTGGTACACTTTATGTTTTTTTAAAGAAATTCAGATTTTCAGTATGTAGAATTGTAGCAACTGTGTGGAAATTCATATTTTTCTATACTTTCTTTTCTTTTTTTCCACCAATACTTCAAATCTGGTTATTCCTGAATCAAACTCCTTACTTTGCATACTGCGTGGGAACCGTAGTAGTTTGTATTGGCAGTGAAAAAGTATAGCTCCCTAAAACACTTCAGTCCTTTACCTGAACAGCATGGGTTAATTCCGCCATGAGGCTCTGCCGGAGCTTCTCATCGCTGGGAACCCCATGCAGGACAAAGTCTGGCACGTAGGTGGGGCAGTAGCCTCCGAACAGAGAGCGGCCGAAGTTGGCAATGGTTGGCTTTGAGAAGTTCTCCACCAATTTTGACCTATGAATCAAACATTTGACAGTAGATATTTATAATTTTCAAGTCCTGCCAGAGTGTTCATTACAACCACAGCACTTCATAGCAGAGTTCCCAGTTTGTCTATGAATAAATTAATGGTCTGTTACTCACCCTGGGAATGGCACCATCACCTCCTCCTGCCAGTCCTCTGTGTCCTCGCTCTCACTGTCCCCCAGCGCGCTGTCCGAGCTCTCGTTGCGTGGTATCTCCCAGTCATTGACAGGCAACACTTTAGGCTTTTGGTCCTCTTTGCTGTTGCCGCTTCCATCCTGGGGGACGGGGACTGACAACAGAAGACCCTGATCCTGCTCAGCAGAACAGCCCCTGCAGCAGCAGTTGTCAGATGAATCTGTTGACCCACACCTGCACCTTCTCTGGACATCCAACAGAGTGTCTCTCTTCCTGCTGGACCCTACCTCTCCGCTACCTGAACCTAAACAGAGACCCAAACCATGACCAGGCCTTGGGACTCCCGAGGGGTCCAGCAAGTCTTTGCGCATACTGTCTGTGGTGCTGCCCCCCTGTCGTTTGGCCACATCATCTATAGTCCTTGTTTCCACGGGGTTCTCTAGGCTGAAATACTCATCGAAATCATCCATAAGGTTTGGGCTCCACTTACTGGACACCCGCTGCAGGGCTGGAGCCGCCTTGGTCTGTTTGGTTTGGTCCTCTGATGCGCTGGTGTTGCTGGTCTTTGAATCTGCTCCTCTCTGCGGTTGCGGTCGCTGATGCAGCAGCAGCTGCTGGGCAAGTAGATGTTTGTCCTTGAGGTGTTTCCTGTGCTTTTTCATCTCCTCCTCCACCTTCCTCCTGCGGCTCTCTGTGTCCGACTCAGGAGACATGGAGTCTCCGATGAGGAAAGTGACTTTTGTTGCTGGCTCCTCGTCTTCTGTCAGAGTCAAAGCCATCGGCCCCGTCACAGGTACTGGCACTGCAGCAGCCATGTTCTTATCTGGGGGCTTCTTCTCTAGAGGGATCCCCAAAGACCGAGGAGCCAGCAGTCTGGTGGGCTGGTTCCCCATGCCTGCATCCACCCCAGCATCTGCCCCAGAGGTTTTACCCTCTGAGGTGACAGGAGTTGGAGATGCACTTGATGCAAGCGTTGTGGGGATGGATGGGACAATAAGTTTCAGGTCACCCTTGGTCTCTGTATCCAGCACACAGACCTGCTCCCTGGGTGAAGCCGAGCCGATACGCAGCACTGTCTCCAGTCGGGCCTCAGTGGCCAGCGGGCTGCTAGATTCCCGGTGCAGCTCCCCAGATTCAGCTGCTTCTGTAGTCCTGATAATAGGGTTGTTACCCTGGCTGTGCTCCGTTTGAAGCACACTGCTCCTGGACCCTTGACTTTCACTGCTGTCCTCGTCTTCCTCATCCTCCTCATCCTCATCTTCCTCCTTGGGTGTGTCCCCGGCGCCGTGCTCCACCTCTGTGTCTGTGTATGTGCTGCTCTGGAGGCTGTTGTCTGAACGGTAGCTGCCGTCCTCTGCCTCCGTCTGTCGGCCGTGGGCCCCTTGGGACAAGTAGTCGCCGCTGGGTTTATGGACGGTAACCAGGACATAGTCTGACTCCTCCACCTCTCCTTTCCTTAGGGAAGTCGTGATGAGGGAGCCGGGCATCACGATGGCCTCATCCTCAGCGCTGTCCAGCATGTGGGTTTCCAGCAGCTCGGAGCAACGGATGAAGTAGGTGAGGACATAGAGGAGTCTCTGGACCAGCTCCTGTCTGCGGCCGACTACCACTGTCCTCGAGAGCCGCACCGGTGACCCAATGGACCCGTACAGGTCGCCTACACACAGAAGAGGAAACAAAACAAAACATTAACATCATCTAACAGGTCTCGAGATGCATTAGTTTCTATTTTTAACAAACAATGTTTAATTAATAGTTTCTTAGATCTGGAAATAAAAGTAAATTTGAGTAGTTTGCTAAGGATTCTATTTTTCTTAACTCAGGTGAGAAAATATGACAAATATGACAAGATGTATCAAAAGAGGAAGGCAATAATTCACAAGCCAATTGTCAGCAAACAACCGATTTCTACTTTTCAAGATAAGATAATCATTCATTGATCCCACAGAAGGGAAATGTTGGTGTTAAAAGCAGCACAAGGGCAGAAATAAGTACAGATGGTCTAGTGTAAAAATATAAGTATATAAAATAAAAAAGGAATAGATTAAATAAAAGCTTTACAAGATCAATCAACTCCAACTCAAATAACAGGCCATAGCGGTACACGTTCTCGTATCTCGAGTTCTTCCATCTTTTTTTCATATGACATCATTTCTCTGGTGTGCAGTTCTCAGCTATTACCACTAGGTGTCACCATGAACTCACCATCTTTACATTTCCGTGTCACTCTAGGTGAAAGTGTTGAATGTACTTAAAGATGTCCATTTATTTATAGCACATCACTTCTTACTATATGTGCCCATAAATCAGCTACTTGTACGCCAGCAAGCGATGTTGACAGAAGGAAATCCACTGTTGTCATGTGATCCAAGAAAATGTGATGTTTACAATTCTCGACCAGGTAAACACATCGGCACTTTGACAGTATAAATGGGGAATTTATATCCAATTTTCATAATGTAAATGCAGTTGCGGTATTAATACATGTCAATTTGAAAATTGCATATTTACAAGCCTGATTCCAAAAGAGTTGTGACGCTGTTTAAATGATTAATTTACCTTAATGTGGCCATTTACTAATCCTTTTTGCCTTAAACTCAATTGTAAACAGTACAAAGACAATATATTGAATGTTTCACCTCTTCTACATCATTGATTTTTGCCAGTAAGATGTTTCAGACAAGTTGGGACAGGGGCTGGGAAAGTTGTGGAACGTAAAAAAAAAAAACCACTTCAAAACATCCACTGGTAAACAGGTTAATTGGTAACTGGTGTAAGAATGATGATCAGGTGAGGTTTATTACATGGACTCGGGAACACCTTGTAGGTTAACACAGTTTATTTGCAAATGATTGAGTTGCATGCAAAGAAGATATTGTCTAGTCCTAACTTGTGTTCGTGCAGTAAAGACAGGTTGGGAACGGATGCGTTGAAGCTTCAGCCAATTAAAGACTGAATACAGATGTTTAATTTGACTCCCCGGGCGCTCTGATGGAAAACAAAGGCACCTTCAACTCTGTGTTTGCATGTATGTGTTCAAACTCCTCACCTAGCTGTGCCCACAGGGGGTTGTAGGGGTGCGTCTTTGCCAGCATGTCGACGCTCTTGGAGGAGTGTTTCTCGAGGAAGATCTTGATTGGGGGCTGCCCATTGGGCATGACTGTGGGCACCCAGGCCAGATGATTGGTCAGGATGGCTGTCAATAACGCAGGGAGGAATCTGAAATATCAGACAAAGGGGGTTGGTTAGCAGAGAAAAGAGGAGATTTAACAAAATGGATTTCCTGGGTGCACTCAGAAACTCCTCTTTCGCGCCCGACCTCTTGTTGGTTAGGTCAGAAGTTCTCTCGCTAAACGGAAAACTTTGGTCTGACGTTTTCTGAATACCACATAGACAGCCATTGTTTGCACACACACACACACACACACACACACAAACCCAGATACACACATAAAGGAAACCCATACACACACATTCCAATAGAATGATTCACTTCCCTGTTCTGACCACAAGTGTCTACTTCCCTTCCTGTCTCATGACTCAACACTGTCACGGTGGTCAAGTTCAATCACGTGCTAGAACACAGATGCGCCTGCGGCACCGTCAAAACCATCAGTCATGGGAACACTGACTGGATGCCTCAGAAAAGACATGATGTGATACAGTAAGTTCAGCGGCTGCCAGGGCGACGTGATGCTTTACGAGTCAACATAACATGGACGTAGTTGCGTGGTAGTCATCCTAACTACTGGTGCTGGTGGAAATAATGACTTTAACCGAGAGGCGCTGCTGCTAAAGAAACACCATGGTTGCCTAGGAGACGCAGTTTCTTTTCATGGTCCTCATTTAGAGAGCGTGCAGGGTTTCAGAGAATATGAGAGAACACAGTGAACTGTGTAGTATGAAGCAGATGTTATAAAAACAATTTCTGATAGTATAAAGTATAAAGTAAAAAAATTAAAAATTGTTCATGTTTGAGTTTCCACTGTTCCTCCTATTGTCATAACCATTAAGTCATTAATCAAGCAAAAAATACCAAGTTAAAGTTGGATCACATGATTTATTTGGCAGCTTGACTATTTCTGTTCCTGTATTTGTCAAATCTGAGCGAGGTATAGATCTTTAAGGTTAACTTGGCCGTTATTCCTTGTTGTGTTGTGATTTTATTGCATCTTTTTATCCTATATTGTCGTTTTTTGTTTTTTTATTTGAACACTTTCCCTTATTCAGTCCTTTTTCCTTTAATGTAGGCTTTTTTATGTTTATCTAATAGTCATTGTCCATGCAAAAGAAAGTGAAGTACTATTTAAATAAAGACTGAATGAATGAATGAAGAGAGGAAAAAAATATCATTGTGAAATAAATAGATAAGATTGAAGTTCAAGGCAGGTTTAAGACATTATGTTTGGTTCTGAGTCGAGGGTCTAAGGACAGAGGATGACGTTCACTGTACAGATTGTAAAGCCCACTGAGGCAATGCGATTATGATTTTGGGCTGCATAAATAAAAGTGACTTGACTTTAAGTAATTGGTAATGAAAAATCATTAGTTGCAGACATGGCATTTACAACAGAATGAAAGAAGATACACGATTGATCTCTAATGCGTAACTCTGTGATAAAGATCAGTAAATCACACGTATCTTTAAAAATATCGGCAAGTATTCCTGACCTTAAAGATCAACTTGATGTAATAATTCAGTAAACTGAATGATACTTAAAATCAACTGTACTGAAGACGGGTGCTGTGTTCAATAAAAGCCTTGCTACCAATTCATTAATGTACAACTAGCAGTGGTTTGACGTGGCTTTGTAACAGCAACAATAAGCAATTAGAGACTGGCAGGGATCTTCTCATTCACAGCTCCCTCTGAGGCAGACAAGTAAATGCAAAGAGGGTGAAACATTCACAGCGTGTGTGTGTGTGTGTGTGTGTGTGTGTGTGTGTGTGTGTGTACAGATAGACCACAAAAAGTGTGTATGTGCGTGTGTGGGGGGGGGTGTGTGTGGGGGGGGGGTGTGTGTGTGTAAGAAAGGAAGAGACGGACCACAGAATGTGTGTGTGTGGGGGGGAGATAGAGTGAATAGTGTGTGTGAACCTGTATTTGTTTCTCTGTTGATAGGCTCGTCCGGGAAGTACTATGCATGTGCAACATTTCTTAATACTGCCGTTAATGTCTTTTCCTGTTCATATCAGTGAGCTTGTTTGATCAGTGAGCAGATCCATAAGGGCGAACACTTTTCAGTGTGTGTTTGAAAGTTTAGTTTCACTTTTTCAACAAAAGGTTTAGTTTGGCAAGGAATGGATGTCAAGTATGTAGCTACATATACACACAAAATTTATTAACAAAATGTCCTACTAAATGCTTCCAATTTAAATGTTCTATATGTTTTTACGTATGTGTAGCATTAAGGGGCTACAATGGTCAACGCTTAGTTGCAAAATGGCAATAAATGAGCCTGATACCTTATTCCAAGTCACATTACAGGATTTTAGCCCCGATCGTGCAGTCCCCAATGGTTTTTGGAGCTCGCCAACAAAAAGCCCCAGATCAGGGGCAGATTGGCGCACGCTCTCGGGAACGGCGGTTGGCATGTGTGAACTTTTCAAAAAGTAAATCCAGAAGCTCATGAACAGCTTGTCAGCGTGTGATCTCTCAGCCCAGTCTAACCAGGCATGAGTGCATATGGAGCAAAATCTGCAGTTTTTTTGCGAATCAGCGCTCAACCTGGAATCGTCTCATCCCTGTGTCTTGTCTGGCACCTGTGATCATGTCGTGTGAACAGGAGAACGATCAGACGACTTTGAAAGTCGTGTAGTGTGTTCAAGCCATTATTCTTGGAATACATGAAATGAATATCCATATATTTTTATTCCGCTTTAATTAGTTTTGTAAGCAGGCAATATTGTTTCGGTTTGTCTAAAAGCATATTGTTTATATTTACTTTCAATTTTGGTTTACAATAATAACCGTGGACCATACAACTGCTAAAAACCACTATGTGACATGGTATATACCCGTTTGAAAAGGAAATCTGATATAATTCACCTCGACTCCCATTTAGGATGCAACCTCTGAAACTCCTACAACATTTTTAGAGATTTTGTGACTGCTGGTGGGGACGAGGTATAAGTACAAGCAGACACTCAACTGGTTCTTGGAGGCCTGCTCCATCAGCAGGGAGAGCTCCCTCATGAAGTGCCCACAGAGCTGGTTCTTCTCCGACGCCCCAGACATCATGGTCAACCAGACGGGCTCAGCCACTCGAGGCATGGTGTAGAGGTCGCAGATGGTCATCCTGGAGATGAGGTACGGCGAAGGAGGTGTGGATGAAAGAGGGACAGAGCGAATGAAAGAGAAGGAGGGGAAAAAGAGAGAAAACAGACAGAGAGAGAACAGACACGTTATTGTCTATTGGGGTAAACAAAAGAGATCTCAGTTCACAGAGCTTCGCTGTCTGCGCTCAGGCCATGGGAGACCCTTGGTTGTGTATGTGTGTTTGTAACCGTCCGACGAACTTGCGCGCACTCACACACAACCCCGTCTCTTGCTCTGTACAGTGCGTTTGTGTGTATATCTATCTGTATGTGGCTTCAGTTGGGGCATTTGTCCATTGAGAAGGACTGGAGTTTCCATGGAACGTGGGGTGTGTTGGTGAGCATGTCTCGGCTGGGGGCCAAGCTTTGACACAGGGGCAGAGGGGAATCTCTGCAGCCTGAGGAATGTTGAGAATCAGGCGGTTTTTAGTCAGAGCTGAAATATGGACCGCAGCTGCTCGAGTCTGGGTTTGAAAAGCAAAAAATGGACAGATAATCAAAAAACAGCTGCTAGTTTTCATTAGAGGGCGAGGTGTCTCTGACGGTTTTATCAGCTTACTCTGATTTCTTGCAAACATACTAAATTAATCCATATTACAACTGCAATCTTCAGCAAACACAGGCTACAACCAGGCTAAATTAAAAGTAAAGTTAAACCAAATAAACATCATAAAATAAGCTGCAATAATGTAACCTGCTGCTACCACCTCAGGTGATCTGCCACAAGGCTTCATTTAGTCTTACTGGAACCTGCATGCGATCTCTGGCAGTAAAACAAGGTTAATTCTGCACTAAACTCACAAACTATTTGACCTATGAAGAGCCCAGTGACAGGGGAGAGACAGGTTTGCATGCTGAGAGAAAGCACAGGTGTCACACAGTAAAAATGACCTTCATCAGAACTCCAGTATTCCTGTAATCGAGCTATTTTTGGTTGATACATTTTCCAAGGAAAACAAAACACCACGTGTAGTCTTGGTTTTACAGGCTTATACGAGGAAATTATAAACCAGGTGTGAAAAGAAGAAAAAAAAATCATTTCAATACAGTTGTAGCAAGCAGTTCCTTTGTTGTAACCCTACACCTGTCATCTCATGAATAATAAACAACAGAATGACACTTAAGAGAAGTTCACTGCAGTAGTTGACAAGGATGCCAGTTCTGAGAAAAATGCCTTGCAGGCTGTCCTTCCAAAACAACCCAGTGTTTACAGCTCCAGGTGCCTTATGACTATGAAGAAGACTGTAATTGAATGATTAATTGTCTCGCTTACTCACTCCAATCAATAAGAACAAGTTATTACAAGCACAGTTCGTAAGAAATTAAAGAGACACATAAACAGAGTAAACCAGAATGGACTTGATATCACTCAGTCAGCACTCAGGCTCTCTCAGGGCAGAGATGATCCAGGCAGCAGCATCAAACGAGCTAATAATGCTTTACTCATTCCTGTGTTATAAACAGGTTGACTTATCTGTGGCCCATTTAAGACCTACTTGACCTGCTGTACATTCACTGTCTGACACCGAGCCAACGGGGAGATCTCGTCTCATCTTCTCTGCAGCAGCAGCTGTTCAGGTGAACTTTAAAGAGCACAGCTGTGACGTGAAATTAAACTGATGTGTCAGATTGATCAGCCAGATTTGAATTACCTCACTATGGAGGGCAGCAATTCGAACACTTCTGACCTCAACTATGGCTTTTGACTTCTGTGACCCTTGTAAATATTCCAAGTCATAGCTGTACAGTTATTGCTCACTGACATATTGCGGTTCCAGTTACTGATCAATCTCAGTTTAGGATAAAACTGCATTCTTAGCATCAGTTATGTCTGGTTAAAATGGGAATTAGACTCCTCTCCCTGCTGCATTGAGTGGGTTTGTGTCTCTCAGTGCTTCAGCTTGCAGCCCCTAACATAACCCCAATATAGGCTGGTGTCACTTTTATGTACACATGCCTCTGCTAAGTGCGCAGCTTATCTATGACTGCATGCGGGAGTATCTGTGCGCGCACACCCTCCAACAACGTCAAAGCAGCGTCAGGCAAAGGCATTTCTGCCACTTTCCTTCTGTAATGTTCCATGAAGTCAAAACCCCTTAATGGCAAAGGTGGCTACGCTTATATTTAGCTGCTGCCTGAAGGTGAGATTTTACAGATATTTTGTTTGCTCTGAGCAATAGCGTCCCTCCTGCTGGCACTCACATATTATTTACTATTCTGGTGCCCGGTGGCCAGTGTCTGAGGTAGATAGGGTTGCCACTCAGGAGGCTTGGGTTGCTGTGGCCGGCTGCCAACAGGCATATGACTGCAGCAATGAGGGGACCTCAGACAGGGAACTGCCTGCCAGTGTGCATGTTTCAAGTGAAAGTAGTGGGGGAAGCAGGCATGCATGCCATACATAAAATAAGTGTTTTAGGAGTACCACCAACATCGATCTGTCACACAGTACTAACAAGAATATCTCACACAAACACACCATTTTGGAATAAAACCCGACAAATTTATGATTTCATGCTGTGACAAATGCTGATTATGGTGAAGAGATGGAAAGTAACTGGTAGCATCTAAAACTTTGGTCACCTAAGCTTCCCTAAACACAACCAAAGCCAACCAAAGTAAGAACTCCCAGCATGCACTGCAGTTATAATGCAACACCTGTGGTTTGCTCAAGACAGGTAGGAAACAGTGTGTTTCTCCTTTCTGTTACACAACATATTTCAACATCTCTTACCAGCAACACAGGCTGTTAGCATCATGATATCCTCACACATAAACCACAGTGAGTAATCATTAATTATTGATTGCTATGACACTTCAGCACAAGGCATCAGTAACTGGAGCAGGATTACAGAATCCCTTTACCTCACCGCTATTCCCTCAGATCCCATAAATTAACCTTCTTACAGAGACCCTAAATGCTTACTGAAAAGTATCATGAGGCCTATGCTAGCAAGGGACTATCTCTAGCATTTGATTCAACTGTTAAGATCAAACATTATAACAAAAGGTGCATTTTATATGTGATATATATGATATGTTTGTGTAGAATTAATGTCACCATTGCCTTGTGCACAAAATAAATATTAAAGCAAAAATGTTCTCGTGTAATCTATGCCGATAGATAAGATGCTTCTTTTGTCTGCGCACACCATCAGCTGGTGAATGTCAGATGATATCAGCAACAGTTTACCTCCCTACGTGATACACTTTTGGAAAACAAACTGGTGACCAACAAGCTTTGTAAACTATGCTTGGAATAAAAGGCATGTGCAAAATACTTCTCAGGTAATTAAAGCTGCCCAAATGTTAGTGCCATTACATGAGTAACACAGGACAAGTATGAGGACATGGTGACCTACTTTAAGGAGCATTATAAGTGTCTTACTGCTAATTCACAAGACCAGTCCTTGGATAAAAATGCATGTAAAGCACTTTAGATATGAGTGAACTTTAGTTAAAATGGGAAATTTGTGATGTGAGAGCTTCACTGGAAGAAAATCAAGTAGGGTTCAGATGCAATTCAGATATATCCTAGGTAAAAACAAAGTAATAAACAAGAATTAAGGTGAGGAGTCAGCAGTGCAGCAGGTTCTCTCTCCTTTCTCTCTCACTCATACCTTTCTTTCCTGTGTCCTATCCTGCCTACATTACCTCACAACCAGGAAACAAAATCCTGTAAACCACACAGCTTGTAAATGTCTCATAACATGCAGTGAGGACTGATATCGACAGATATCTTTTTAAGTCTAGCATCAAGTTCCTGGCAGCTTTTTTTCCTGGTCATTTTAAATGTCACATTTTTCATAGTGTCTATGACGTGGGGACCTTTCTGTGTACACGCAGGGAAAGAATGGGTGTTTGGCCACAGTACATAGAAACTGAATAGCACGATGATGTTAGCTGGAGCTGTTTGAAAGTTCACCAATGAACATGCAGTAAAAAGACAGTAAACATCCTGGCTTAGGGCAACAGTGAGTGATTGTGTTTGGCTGGTTTGTGCCCTGGGAAACATACTGTTCTAATTTACGTTATATTGCTGAATGATATATTGCATGGTAATCTCAGTAAAACAATTTTAAAGTTATAAAGTGATGCCCCCTTACTGTAGGCAAAGACACTCCCTAACAAGTGTTATAAGGTGTTTATGACATGTTTGCAAGTTTGTCCCTGAGAGAAATTAGGAAAATACAAATTATGTAAGGTAACTGTCTGTGTCGTAAACAGTGACTATGAATTATTGCCCCACCTGAACTCGTTGAGACCTTCCACCATTCGGCTGTAAGCCAAGGCCCTCTGGCTGGCATCAGCTGACCGCCGACTCATCTTCATGGCCTTGAGAGTGACACAACACAAATGTGTTTGAGATATTTGGCACTCAAGCTGACAAACAAAGTAACAGGAAAAGTGGAGCAAGGAATTTGCGAGGGAGAAGAGACGGGTGGGGTTGGGGGCAGAATTGAAAATGGATGGTAAAGCTGGAAGCCATCCAGAGCTTCGACTGTGCCAAGCACAGACACCAGTAAACAAAGCCAAAGATTGAAAAGGGTATGATCATTGACCGGTCAATCTGACAGCAACTCTGCTCATTACGACAGCAGAGGGTCTAAGGTTTGCATTGGGGACTATTCATATGTCACTGCTAAATAGATCTCACTGACAGGCTTATGTTCACCGTGTCAATCAGGGAGGTGAGCAAGAATACAAACACAGGAAAAGAGGTAAGAGGAACAAACCTCTAATACATCAAAACAATAATCTTTGGCGGAAATAAAAACAATCAAAAAAGGGAAATCAAGAAGTTCAACTCTTACAGCATGCAGCTGGTATATAATCACAGCCAAATATATCAATTCACCTGTTCGATGGCGCTCTTGAGTTTGTTCATGTGGCTTTCAAAAAGCGGGAAGTGCGAGAAAAAGAAATCCTGGAAGCGGTTGTTCTCCTCCGGGTTGGGGGACAGCATGAAGATAACCCCGATGGCAATCTTCTTCTTCCGAGCCACACCGAGGCTTGGTCCGCCACTTTCATCAGACATGTTGAAGCTCTCCTCAACTGACCTGTTCAGGACGGGGCACACATGGAGTCAGCTTAAGAGAATACAACTGCCATGAGCTCAAACATGTACGCATATACATTTTACCTCACATATTACCTCACAAAACTAGTTAGAGCAATGTTTAAGGTCTCCTTTGTAAAGTGCCTTTCTTGTACTTATGCAGCAGGTTAATACTCTCACAACTGCTGCCTACTGCTTCAAAATGACCAGTAAATATTCTACTTAAGAGACTTGGGCACATCTGCTAAGCAAAGAACATTTTTAATCCTGGCCTTTTTCTTTTACTGTTGCAGCTGGTAAACAAAATACTTTGTTGCTGCTGAACTGGAGCGCCGGGAAGATTAGAGCACTCCGACGCCGACAGCTGCATTTACAGTGACAGGTCGACACAGCATTCTGTCTAGTCACAGCATCGCAAATGTGTTTGTGAGTGCAGTTATTAGTGTATAGCAGCAGTGTGTGTCATTTACCCAGCTGCCTGCTGGATTCTGAGGAAGTCCTTGCAGGATAAACTTTACAGAAGCCTGACGGAGGCCCCAGGTAGGGAAGAAACATGGAGGTGGGGTGAGGGATTAGGGGAGACTCTCTTAAGTGTGTGCAGAAAAGTCTATGAATATTGAACACTTGTTTCCCTCTTCAGTTTGTCACTTTAACTACTCTAAGTGTGCACATAAAAGGACTTTTCTCTCTATAGTTGGTCTTCACTGCATGTCCAGTCAATATGTGCAAGTTTTCGCTATTTGTAAGCACGTTGGATGTAAAATATGTTTGAACATATGCGTCTCACCATCGGGGGAAGACGCCATTCTCCAGGCTGGTGGTTTGACTGCGGAGCCATCGGCGCTGGTAGCTGGATGCACAGCTGCTGGTCAAGGAGGAGCCAGGAGATGGGAAGGGAGTGATCAACAGGCTGCTCAGAGAGGCTAAAGGGACAGACGAAGAGATGGAGAGAAGGATTGGAGGTGGATAGAAGGGAGGAGAGAGATTCAGAGCACAAGAATGAGGAGAAGGAGAACAGGGAACAGATGGAAGGAATGGTGGGTGACAGAAGAGAAAAAGGACAAGAGTGAGTCAGACAAGTGCGTAGGGCTACTCATTCTGAATGACACTTTGTACACACACATCCACACACACTACCACAGAGGGCTAGACAGAAATCTAGAGGACAATAACTGTTCTTACTAAGACAAAGAACCTGAAAAGGGCAACAAATACAGCACACAAAACACAATCAGCCCTCTTCCCCTTAACCTAAAACACACTCTGGATAGCATTCATATGAGATCTAATATCATATAGCCTGCTAACAGTCACATGCTGCAGTTGTTGGACAACCTGGCTTAGCACCAGGCTGGCATGATAATGAAAACCTACCCACACTCACACAGAATACCAGCCCTGATCACAGGGTTATTTACAGCCCAGGCAGCAGGGCTATGATCAATGGTTACATGAGCCATTTAGATGGTGTGTGATCGTTGTGTGTGTGTGTGATCGTTGTGTGTGTGTGTGTGTGTGTGTGTGTGTGTGTGTGTGTGTGTGTGAAGAGATAAAGCAAGATGAACTTCATGAGGTGAGTGAATGAGAGTGACGTTATAAAGGAAAACCGTGCTAGAGGAGATTAGCTATAGTAAAAGATGAGAGAGGTTCGTTTCACGGAGGGACGTGTCAGAGTTAGATAAAGAGCTCTCCAGCCCCACCGCAGCGGGGAGGTGATGAGAGTGGAGATGAGAGGACGAGGCTCGAATTAGAAGCTCATTTACTAGTAGCGGGTTTTGAGAGCTGCTATATTTAATCCTCTGCATGTGACCCGGGTTTGAGCAGAAAGCGCAATTCCCCTCATGCCAGCCATGCCAGTAGGACATGGTGGTGTTTGTAGAGGGGGGCAGCAGGGCAGAGCAAAGGGGGTGGGGGCAGGGGTCAGTTTCCATTGCACAAGGTTTTCCGGGCCTTGGAGGCCCTGTAAACAAATCCACACCATCTTCAACCACCGCATCATCGTCATCTTCTTTTCTGGTTTTCTGGTAGGGGGCACCTATGGGTCGTTTTAATGAATGGAAACTGTGTTCATGTGCGTCTGCATACCACACAAGTGAAGTCGCAGCTGATGCAGCGCTGGTTAAAGTATCCGACGGTTGTGTAACTGTTCACTCTCTTCACCTTCAACAGTCAAGTGAAAGCAGGTCATCCATTGTGACCCAGGAAGTGCTTCACTTTACAACTGTTCATTCATTTCCTGACTTACATTTGATCTTCTCTGTACCTTAACCACTTTGGTCTTGACATGAATAAATGTGAATGCAATTCAAAGCGAAGACCTGAAAGCTGCGTTGAGTGTAGGTCAATCCAGGCTTTGTCTCCTAGTCTCATTAACCTACCTGACCTGGCGATGCCGCTGTCCCTCTCGTCGTAAAGCCCTCGGCCAGGCATGTCCATCGGGTGACTGTGGCCTGGAGGAAGGGAGAGAGGGTGTCGAGAGACAAAATGAAGGGTTGGGTTGAGGGTGAAGGAAAGGGGTTCAGAGGGAGAAGGGAGAGTGAGACAAAGGTCAAAGGTTGACGGGTGAAAAAGAAACAGAAAGGAGAGATAGAAGAAAGAAAAGAGTTAAGATCAAGAGAAAGAACGAAAGCAAAAAAATATAAGAGAGGGAAGTAAGAGGGATGACAAACAAAAAAAAGAGACAAAAAACCGTCAGATACAGAAAACATAATCAGCAAAATGGAGCACCATGCACACTGAGGATGCTCTTATCACCACGGAGTCAGAGCCTTGAGTAGCTCACAAACAAATACAGAGGCTATTGCTTTTGAGTGCCTCAGCATCCATGTCTGAGCTTTGGCAAGTGAAGTTAAATTTGTCCCTAACGAACTGCATGATTACTTTTACTACATACAACTTATATCCAGGAAATAAAACTGTTCACAAAATTAGGTTGAAATTGCTTGAAAAGTTATTTTTAATGTAGCATAAAAAAGGCCTGGTGGTTTGTTCAAAACAACTGCACCAACATTAGATTAGAAACCAACTGGGAGGTCACCCAAAAATAAAGGCTCCAAACAAGCGCAGGACTAATTTCTACTGTGAAACGCCCGTTACTGATTGACTGTCATGCTGTAAGTGCACCCATTGTTTTGTAACACCAAAAACAGGAAGTGTCACAAGCAAAACAAAAACAGCAAAAAGCGCTACTGTTGTAACACGCTGTTGCACACGGACTCACTCCCTGTCACTATCTACAGCAGCTATCTACAGCTTTGATGTAGCTTTCAACAACACACTCAATAATATAGATGTCACCGAGCCTGTTTGCTCGTTCTCAAATGTCCTTCTCGTCGACACTTTGGGGCAAAATGAGAAAACTGTCAATGCTTCGCGGCAGAGAGGCTTTAATGTGCAGTGGAGATGATTAATGAGCAAGTCAACAGGAGTTTTTTTTTTTTTTTTTGCAAAGCTTCTGAGTATTTGTGTGTATGTGCACTCCTTTGTGCGTTATGACCATACCAACATTGCATAACTGAGAGAGCTACATGCCATGCCGACGTAAGGGTGCCCTGAACAGGACTGTGGGTCGGCACCATGCCTCTGGGAGAAGCTATTTTTCTAAAACTTGCCACCACTTCACTACAGCAAGAATGAGGGAGGAATAACCACTGAATACTTCTGACACAGGAGGTCTCTGATCAGCTTGATATAATAAATGATAAAGATCTGAGTTTTAGTGTACTACAGTTCATTATTCTATTGCTGCACTCAGGCCTTGACCACACGTATACAGACATTTTTCTAAATGGACATTTTCCCGCTCCATTAAAAAAAAAAAGAAGAAGAAAATTCTGTCCAACGACCTTCATTTGTACACACGAGAACTCAAAACAATTTCAAATGCTCAACAAGCATGCCGGGCCAGGAGGTGGTGATAATATCCATATCAGCGATAGGTCAAGTATATTCTGAGCATGCAATAGTAGCTTAAAAACACTGACAACAACTGCATATTATTTATGTATTAGCATTTTATAATTTTATTGCCTCCATTATCATTATTTATTATGATTTGCTTGTCATTAGACACCTTTCTGGCACACAGCCTAGCAGTGCTAAGCAAATGTAAACTAACCAGTCCACCATTGTTTTTGTTGTTGTTTCAAGTATCGATGTGCATGCATGGATAGGGGTGAGATAAAATGTCATTTGCATGTGAATGAGAGGCCAAAACTAAGAAAAAAATTGAGAAATATCTGTATGCGTGTTGACAAGGCCTTAGTCAAAATCAACAGTTAAACACTTTGTGCAGCTGTGTGTTCTGACTAGTAAAAGGCACACATAAGTACTTGCTCTTCCTGCTAAAAGACACCAAGCTGATCAAAAAACTCACCAGGAGAGAATTCAGTTCATTTCTTTGCAGTGATGATACATGGGCAATACAGTAGGTTATATTGTGGGGGTTTTTAGTGCGTGTCACTGCTGGTGAGACATCTGTGCACACCTGTAACTACTGTGCACAACATTTTAGGAAGCGGGATTGTGAGCAAGAGGAATATTAAGTCACTTGCGTGCCCTTGAACAAAGCATTTCCACACCAATTGCTCAAGTGGACCAGCTCACCCGTCCACAGAAGACCGTTTGTAACTTTATGGATGCAAGAATGGATGTTCCTGAATGTGCACATGCATGCAGAGGCAATTTTCACCTTATCATTTAATGGTATATAAGAAATTAAACAAAAGATGAGAATACAACAGTCCACTGAACACTGACTGGTGTCATAACGCTTATATGAATTGCCCAAGTATCACGGTCACTGACAAAGATAAAGAAGTTAGAGAAAGTCTGTGATGTGAGTGATGAACACTAAAGAGGAGAAGTAGATGCGAAAACTTAAACCTAGAACTACAGCCACCAACACCAGTGAAAACCCACACCGTTTCTGCATGCGTGATACACCTGCAGGCCTGGGTCAGAGAGTGCTGGCAGATGTATTTAATGATAAGACAGCTTTATGGCTGACAGAGGAGGAAGTTTAATTTGACACTGCCATTAGCAAAACAAAGGAACACAAGGTGTTTGAAGACCCCTTAAATATCCCTCTGTGGTTCACTAAGAGGCAGTTTGTGTTGTTGAGGTTCATTTAATTTGGGGATAAAATTACTGAATTTTGCAAATGTTCTCATCTGCCAAATGAACAAATTTAGGGGAAGACATCCGCTGATTTTAGAAGAGGAACCACCTCCAGGAAGAAGCCTCTATTTGACCCAAGTTATCTGCAGATGTGTTGTGATATTGCATGCTATTACTACTGCTACCACTCCTAGTGCAAGAATTACTACACAGGCATGCAGCCGCTGAGAGTTGAGGCCTCTACAACCATTACTACCGCGAGTACAGCCTACACACACACGCATGCAACTGGCACATGTCAGTCATGGCCAGTTTTAAGCGCCAACCTGAAAAGAAAGATGCGCTCTTGATGAGGCGCAGAGGGCCCTGTTCAGAGAAGGCCCGTCGAGGGCTGCAGAGCTGAGAAAATCCTGCGCAGCACGAACAAAAACATGGAAAAGAAGAAAGGGAGGAAGAGACAAAAAAAACATGAACCATGGTTAGTGAATGAGTAAGGAGGAAAGCTGGCTGACTCCCGTCATCTGACCAGCTCAAGTCACAGGAGGTTTTTAGTCTGGGATGAAATATTGACCATCATCTGGTCAGCCAGTTGGTTGGTCGGTCAGTCAATCAGACAAACAGAAAGACTGGTATCACTCACAGAAAACATAGCTATCAAACAAATAAATCATTACAGGCTTTACAGCTCTGATCTTTTTGTCTTTTCTGTGAGGACAGCAGAGAAAATCCACAAAAGAATAGAATTTGCCAACAGTTCTTTATATTCTTGGCCCGTCACACTCTCAGCCAGACTTGGAGGGCTCTGTGTAATAAGTCTACTCTATCTGAAAATCAGATATCAGAGTTGTACCAAGATTAACATGTAGAATCATCAGGAGTTTCAGGGAAGCACCAGATGAGTCACAGTGAGTCTTTTTAATAGCAGAACAGTCGACTGTGCTAATTTGCTGAGAAAACTTGTGCTTGCAAGGCCAGTTTGAAAGTCCCCCAACTGTTCATGGGGCTAGTGTAGGGGAGCAGTATGGGAGAGCTGTTGGCAGAGTCTATCCAGCCTGGTTTGCATTCAAACGGGAATGTTAAAGCGTCAGAAAGACAGAAACAAAATCAGTTGCTTCTTCACAGTTCTACCAACACACTTTAACAATGTAAACTAAACGAAACATGAACTTCAAGTTGGTCTTACGCTGCAAATACTAACAATATTTCATACACTAAAGTGCCCCTTCGTTGAGTTGTTTGGTTATTCTCAAAGGTAGTTATAAGCACCGACAGTTACTGAGGCAAGGTGAACAAAATAATATGGGAATATGTAGTAGAAGAAGAAACTGAGGCTATGATCGAAACAAAAACAAAATTTCCTTCTAGTAAAAATTGACAAGTTTCTCCTTATTTTTATAATTTGCCTTCAAAAACACAGTGTTTCTCTGCTACTGGTTTATTGCAGGTCCCCAGTAGAAGAAACAGCCAGCAAGGAAATGCAGCCTTTGTCAACTATGGACTTCCAACTATAGAAACCAAGACCATACGTTTTAAAAAAAGCTAAGAACTTGTCTCTTCACTTTGGTCTTTAACTAGCTATGACTTTCCTAATACAGGTCTGAAACCATTGTCTGTGCTTTGCACTAATGCACTGCTGCACTTCGATGCATTCTTTGTCCTGTATTTTTAACTTATCTTTATTTATAAAGCACTTTGAGCCATGTGTTTAACAAAAGGTGTTATAAAAAATAAGGTCATTATTAAGTGATCAGTGAACTGGAAGCGTCTCTGTGTTTACCTATGTTCCCTAGCAGACTGTTGGCCCCAGTGTTTTGATCAGGCCTTAGTGTGTTGCCGTCCTGCCCAATGAACTCCAGGCTGTCCTGTAACCTGTAGAAGATGAAACGGCGAAAAACAGGAATAAAAGTTAGGTGTATGTGGATGATTTTAAAACATGTACCCATAGCACAATTGGGTATATAGGCCATAACTGAGACAGAGACAGGGCGATGAGATGAGATCTACATGTACTGGCTTATTGAAAAATTGCCATAGGATTCAGAGCAAGAAGTGGGTGTGTATGTGTTGATAAGCATGTGTGTGTGTGCTTACGTGTTGAGGCTGCCGTACACACTGCCTCCCGTCCTGGCGGTGAAGACCTTACTCAGCATCAGCTGAGGTGGCGATCTGATAGGAGGATAGCACGGGGACAAAGATTATCAGCATGTGTGCTTAATTGTTGTGATAGTGCAGGTTAGCGTATCTTTCACATCCAGCCTCATTTGCCTCTTGTTCCACCTCAATTTACAACTTCTCCTTTTCTTTCTTGTTCTTCTTGTATCCTTCCCTTCTTTTGTAACTTACTGTATTTTAACTCACAATTGAACACCTTTAAAATAACCCCACACAATTGAAAATGTAAAAGCTAATTTTATAAATCTTCCATTTCCAAGAACAGATGCACCCCTTTACCTCTTACCTGATCTGATGGATTTTTAGCGTTGAACCTTTGTAGCTCATAGCCACAGAGCCGAACATCATTTCTCCCAGCATTACCACATCAGACGAACACCTCGAACCCTGGTGAGAGAGGAGGAGCATACTTTATATTGTCACCCTTAAAAAGATTTGAACTGAATATTTTGTATAGTTCCAACGGGACCTGGACCAGGAAGTATACCCATGCAATTTACATGTGTATATGAGTGGCTTCATATGCATCTCAGAGACATGTTTTACCTGGTAGCGCATGCCCTGTTCCTTGGTTTCCTTGGTTTCGGAGGTGCAGGAGGAGGAGCTGTCCAGGGAACTGCTGCTGCCTCCCGTAGGACGGAGCTGGCAGCATTTCCCGAACATCTTCACCTGGGCCTCGGTGCTCTATGGGGTGAAAACAGGCTCATTTAACTGTGCAGAAGTTACATCTGTAAAACACAATACATTTAATACACTGGAAGGCCTACTCCTCATTTTATGCCCATATAGATTCGAGCTTATAGACCTTGACTTAATGATGAAAAAGCGCCAGGTTTTGCTGCTTTGTTTGCAGCCATTAAGATATAAACAACTGGTGGAGTATAAAGTGTACCACTTCCATATTTTCATCAGCCGAATTTTTCCTTTTCCTTTCCCTTTCAAATATAGAGAAGCCTTTAAAACGGCTCTTTTATTGACCAAGTAGCTTTACCAGCAATTATCAGACTTTTAATGTTGCTTTTTGGTTGATATTTACTTCTATCGCTTTAGCTATATTTATGCACATTACATGAAATCACCGAGACAGATGCAGACGTTGATTTATGCGTTTACTCCTGAAAAGGTTTGCACACCTTTATGTGGGAACAGCCCGTTCACGTGGGACTAGATAACAAAGGCACGAGGCTTTTATTGCTGGAGGATTTCAGTTATGGAGGCCTCTGACAACATAAACATAACGACTGAACAACTACTAACAAAAAATATAAAGTTACTGGCCTTTATCAAGTAAACTTCTAATGGAAAAACATAAAGAAAGTTGAATTGTTCTGGTCAAAAAACCATAGAAACCTAACCAAGAGGCAGTCGTGTAAACAGCAAACTAAAAGCAATGTGAGCTCAATCAGCCTGTGTCATGTGCCTTCTCAACTTGGCAGACTATTCAAGAGGAATGCATTTAGGAGGGTGGGGAGCGGAGGGGGAGGGTGTGTGTCAGTTTCTGTGTGTACGTGTGTGTGTGTGTGTGTGTGTGTGTGTGTGTGTGTGTGTGTGTGTGTGTGTGTGTGTGTGTGTTTGAGGCTCTGGTAATGGCTCACTTGAAACCACTGTCGCTGCCAATGTAAGAGAGGAAGAGAAAGGAACGGGGGAAAATGAGAGGCAGACAAAGAAACAGAATGAGATGAGGAGAGGAAAACAGGCAGGGGAGGAGGGATTACCGCTTTTTGCTCTTTTTAAGTACATTAGTTAAACACTGCAGATGTGTTTGCAAGCTGCTTTGAACATTGTTCAATTCTCCCTCATTGATGTGAGTGATTTTTTAGCACACACATGCACAGACTCATACTCATGCTAATGAACTCACGCTGACTCTGAGCGAGCGTGTGTTTGAGTGTGTACATGGGTGTGTGTCTGAGTGTGTTTGTGTGTGCGTCCGCTGCAGTGCAATGTGAGGTGTGTACACAGAGGCCAGCAGCATGTGACTGCCAGTCATATGACTCTTTCGGGAACTCGTGATCGAGCAGCACTGCAATCACTCCCTCCCTCCCCCTCTCTGCCTCCCTCCCTTCCTCCACCACTCCAACTTCATCCCTCTCTGTTTCCTGCAGCTTTCTTTCTCCTCCGATACATCCATTTCTTTCCTTTTGATTTGACTCTTCTGCAGCTCTGTCTTTCCTTACATTTTAGTCTTTTCCAACACCCCACCAACCCTGTTCGTTTCTCCATTCATGCATTTATGTCCATTTCTCTATTCCTCATTCTCTCTGAGCCTCTGTGCTGTGCTTGTTCCTGCTGTTGAGCTCTCGAAAATAAATTCCATTGAGTTGACGGAAAAAAAAACAACAACAGAAAAACAATCATGTGATAAAAGTCACACAGTGTCTGGCAAAGCCCTAACGGTGCAGAATGCACCAAAAATATTGACATTGATCCAGGAAACATGTACATACACAGCACAGACTCTTTTTACTGCCTAATGGTGTTATGCATTCACTGCATAAAACACACATGGCACAACTATTCTTATGTGATTCTATATATGGCACCAGTCCAATCCAAATGTAGAGCCTCAGTAAATCCAAATGTCCAAAAGTTTAGCAAACAGACAATCAAATTTTCAATGTCAGGGTGTGTGTGAGGCTGTTCACATTTGATATCAACACCCATCCTGTGTGATCCGATCTCAAGTGGACAGCTTTATGCCCGTCAGTTCACACCAGGCATTAACATGCACCATTTGTGTTAAACATTCACATTCAAATCAATTTTATTTATATAGCTCAAAATCAATCACATTGCCTCAATGGGATTTACAATCTGTACAGTGAACGACATCCTCTGTCCTTAGACCCTCGATTCGAGTGAGGAAAAACTTGCTTGTTTACTGTATTTGTGAAATTTGATATGTTTACCTATAACAAAGTGTTGCCTTCTTTCATAAATTTTGTTTAAACGATATAATGAGTTGAAACAGCAGTTAAAAAAAAACCTGCTAAATGTTGGAAGGAAAGACGCACTTTAGACATGGAAACAGACAGGCTGGAACAGTGGTGCCATGACAAAATTGTCACTTTTTACAAGGACAGACACGACTAAATGTATTGCATTTAATGCCGAATTTACAAGAAGGAAATACTAATTTTGAATTCGTTGTAGCAAAGTTCTGCAAACAACTCTTATAATCACATGGTTTGTAAGGGAGTTTAGGGAAAATTGCGGTTGCTAGTTCAATGGTTAGTTGAAGCATTGGGAGAGCCCAAATATGTATTTTGCATTACAGTGACAGCCTGTAATCCAGTCTGCCTGTTGTTGTGACTTCTTCTGATTTCACAGAGGACTTCAGCAGAGTAGGTGGTCCTTCAATGTGGCCCAAGACACATGTGCATACATACTGCTGAAAGAATTTGGTCACATGCAGGCCGGACCACCTCTGAGTTATCAGATCTCAAACACGTCCTCAATGAGCATTGGTGATGTTTACACCCATCTACTTGTGATCGGATCACTTAAAGATGTTGATACCAAATGTGAACAGCCTCTTTGCGTTTCTGTCTGATGTCAAGGTTACGGACATGATAATGAGGCAGACTGACAGATAGATGAGAGTAATTGAGGCAGCATGCAGAGAATCTTAAGCTCTTGAGCGTAAGAAACTACAAGACACTGCAAAGACAGGAAGAGAATGGCATGGAAAAAGGAAACAAGGGGACAGGTAAAGAGAGATTTAGGGAGGATGGAAAGTCAGAGAGATTTCAGTTGTGAAAGAGGATTAGAAATGAGTCGATAGATGGACAGCTGAGAGAAAAGCAGGCAGGTAAAGGTAAAGTAAGGTAGAGACAGTGGTTTATAAAAGATTACAGACATACTATAGGAAAGACCAAGATAACCGGAATAATTTACAAAAGCATAGGACAGTAAACAGGACTTTAAAGAGAGACAGCAAATAGATAAGAAAAGCAAGATGCTGAGCGGGGGTGAATTTAGAGAGGGTGAGACGAGAGCAGGGACAGGCGAAGACAGAGAGAACGACAGTCAGCGAGTGACAGGGCTGTCATGTGAGGATGAAAGAATGCTGCTTACACATGAGCTGTCAGCTGAGGCTATTATTATTGGAGATAAGAGCACCAGAACAAACCGGTCAGGGTCAGACAGGAACACACGGCAGCGTTATGAAAATATTAGGCAGGTTATTCAAAATTCAAAAGGGGAAAAAAAGTGGTGACCGTGAGTCAGTGCTTCATGGGAAAATCAGCTGACAGGTAAAGTATGGGAGAGGCTGTACACCCAAGAATGGCAGTCAAAGGACATAATTGATATGTTTAGCAGTCTTTATCAGGGTGTGTGCAACAATAGCTTCTAGACGCTGGAGTAAAACATGTGTTATCACCGTGTCTCACTGGCTGACATGGGTGTGTTGACAATTAACCAACGCTGAGGCTCAGGCACTCACTGACACACAAAAATAAATGACTTGTTTTAGGGGATATCTGCCTGCAGACTTGTTGTAGAAAAAGGATGTTGTTTGTAGACTGGACCTTTTCTTTTAGAAAGAGCAGAGAAAATAAAAAGATGTCACTGGAGAAATCCCATCCTTTACTACTGTCTTTTGTTTCAATAATAAGTAAATGAAAGTCTAATTCATAAACAAAAACATGCCCATGAACAGGACTTGTTCTCTGCCTTCCACGCTTGATCCTTCGGTCAGACGCTGTTCACTGTGGGGCAGTGAGGCGTCCTGCAGGATAAGCAGGATAAGGTGCAGCTTGTGTCCTCTGAGCGCCATTAAACAGTCACATGACTTCTGTTGCATGTCACGCCTCTGAGACTGCTAGTTACCATCTCTCTGCTTGTCTTTGCTCAGGCTGTTCTTAGATTTTAAAACCTTTTAAATGCTACCAGGGAGCGAATTGAACAAAGAAGAAACACCATTACCTGTGACTGCAAAGAAAAAGAATAAGAAATATGGAGGGTAAGAAAAACGATATAGGAAAGAAGAATAGGAATAGACATTGAAACAGGACCTGCATCTTCTCTACTACGTCAGTTGACCTCTGATTACAACAAAACCTGGAACATTTTAATTCCCATCAATAAAACTAAGGATGGGCTTCCAAGTGGCAACACACACACACAATACAAACATGTGACTCACTGTGATGGGGGTTTCCTCCGTGCCTCTCTTTTTGGCATTGGAGTCGAAGAGGACATTTCTGCCACGCCTCTCGCAGTCCTGGTAGACTATCAGCCTGATCTGACTGGGCTCCAGCTGGGGGATCGGCCAGCTAGATGGGAGGAAGAATGGACAGATGTGAGCGGAATCAAAAGAGGTGAAGACAGACAAAGTAGGGAGATAAGAGCTAACATAATGCACTTATAGGTAGAAATAAACTGATAGAGATGCAGAGAGATCAGTGAGACTGAGTGAATGGGAAAAGTGAAGAAACATTTCACATCTTCCTCAAACATCTTTTAAGCATTTCAGAAAATTTGCACATTAGAGACAATGAGGTCATGCTCCAGTAACAAAACACTTCCAAAACAATCTGGTGCAGCAGAGTACTAAAGGAAGGAAGCAGCGGAGCAACAGCACAACTTATTCACTGTAATATACCAATTCTTTGAATAAACCTTATGAATTATTAATCTGATAACTGAGCACTGACACAATTTATTACTTTGTCTAAATAAAACAGAATAAAAGACTTGAACAATCTAATTTCAACATGTTTTCTGCCAGTTTCAGACTAACATGTCTGAAAAGGTCTACAAGGGTTTTATATTTAATGAGCATTATGATTTGCTAGTTTCTAAGTCAAAATACTTTGCACATCAGAATAAAAAGCTGCGTGCATGGGGCTATCAGTGACCTATGGCATATCAAGTAACTGGTGCCCTTTTTATTGCAGCTCCTGTCATGTTTCTATGCAGTGTGATGTATTGTGTTTTTTAAATCTAAGCAAAGACAAATTTCTGCATTTTTTGTATGCAAAAGTTAGACAAGTATTTTTTCTATTCTATTCTAAAACTGGACTACTTGAGATTTGAGACATCTCAAGAATAGTGCAGAATATGAATACTACACCAATTTGGCCTTGCACTCTAACACTGCTAGACTCACAATAGACAGTTTAAAAAGGGGACCATGCACCAAGCATTTGTCTTTCTTCTCAAGACATCACATTACCCAAAATGCAACTCAATCACAAGCTCAGTTAAAGATTCAGATGTGAGTAATCGGCCTACAAAAAGGTAGAAATTATATACTAGCAAGCTCAAAAAAATCTGTTTACGCTGTCATCCTTCCCAGTGGTCACGGCAGAGCCAAGAGACACCATTCCATAACTACCATTCATCCACCAGTAGGGAGCAACAAAGATAAGCCAAGACAGCCTACGACCCACCCACCACTACAGATTTACTGTGTGTCCAGACAACAAGCAGCTACTCAAGACACTCCAGGGAATATACGGCACTGTTATATTGTTTGCAGCTCCTCCCTGGTGTACTTTCATACAGTTACACATGTGACACCCAGAATAACCAGTCTGCTGCTCCACTAGTTGACTATTAATATTTTGCTAAAGGCAATGAGCCTAATTCAACATGAAACTGTACAGTGAAGACCCCCCGTATTATTCATTTTCTGATCTGTTGAATTGTGTCATTGTCTCTTTGCAGCAATGCATTTCATCTATCAGCCTCTTACAATGAGTAACAGGATCCTACATCAGACACAGTTTTCTGTTTTTCTTAAGTTTCAACCGGTTTTGTTAAACACAGGACAGATTTCTGTATTTGTGTTCTTTTTCTTAATATTCTCAACATTTTAAAATGGGCAGGGCTCAGTTGGAAAAAGGTGATGTCATGTATTCGTCTCCACCAATCACAATTAAGCAACAGCTCAATCAATACGTGATGACAGGTGACGGATTGTTTGCTTGTGTTGCAGACCTACAAGGTGGTTTGATCACAGTCCTGATGAAGCCGATTAGCCAAGCTCAAATTTAATAACAATAAAGGAAGTTTAACTTTAATTGTCATTTTATTTTTTTTACCATTTTTAGTCATTACTATCCAAAAGTAATACCTAATTTGTTTAAAAAAAAAAAACAATCAACTAAACATTTCTTAACTAATAAAGGCTGTATTAGTCAACAATCAAAGCTAATGCTGTGCAAGTTACTACAGAGACTGACCTTAAAGCAACTCAAGATAAGTAGCTGAAAAATAATGCATGTTTATCACCATGTTGGGGATTTAGGGTAGTAGATTTTAAACTGTTACAGACTCTAGCACTGTTGCATTTCTTCTGGCAGGAAACACTGTCCAGCAGTTAAGTAACAGTTAAGCTGTTTTTACTGGCAGCCCTGCTCTATGGCTGTTGCTAGGTAACACTTGGTTTCATTCAGCTCATCTTATTAATGCTGGTCATCTGAGGTAATATCGTCAAGGATGTTGTTGCATATTTGTATTTCGCTGTGGGTACAAGCAGGTCTTCCCGGGGTGCTCTGGTAGTCACCTCTTCCTCTGGGGGAAACTGTGTCCCTGGGATGATTGAGTGGGGCTATAAAGATGACAGGGGATTGGACAAACAGATAGACAGTCGAGGATTTCTGCCTGATCTTACGGATAGATGGGTCAGGCAGATGCACACAGAGCTGGACCTAATTATAGCCTTTTATTGGGGAGCAGGGAGCGTCCCTAAACACAAGTGTTTATAGTAAATGGGTTGGTGGGGAGGGGTGGAAAAAGAACAGTTAAGTCTGTTTCACTCGCCACCAAAATAACAAACACATTCAAAAGCGGCATTCAAATTGTTGGTCAGTGAGCTTCAGTGAGACGGGGCAGGGAATACCTTTGTGGTAGGATATGGTTCTGCATGTGTGTCTGTGTGTACATTCCCATGCATGTGAGCTGCTATTTACCAAACACTGGTGTCAAAGTATGACCAGCATTCCTGGAGGTGAAACAGTTCAGTCTAGCAAGGGAGCAGGTGGAGGGAGTCATGTGCTGCAACCTGCTGCAGTGTTTAAGTCATTAAACCAACGTTGTTTGGCTTGAGAGGCAACTACACAAGAGTTATTTTTTTTGTTTTCTTATTGCTTAAACTTTATTGTCATTTAGAAAATGTAACTTCACTAAAAAAAAACACCGTCAGGGATACATTTACAATTATTTCCTCTTTGCAATGGTTTGAGACGACTTTCAGACACATTTCAAAAGCTAGTTTTAGGCAAAACATCTTGAGCCAACCTTTGCCACCAACCACTTCCTGAGGTGGCTTCACAGACGAGGCTGGTGTACTGCCATTACATTTAAACATGAAGCACATGCAGGAAATGTTATACTACTATTGACGTGTGGCTTTTGGCATCAAAAAACCTATTGGAAGAAGAGGTGTTAGGGTTGCCTCAAAACTGCTCATAACACCATCTCCATTGTGTCTGTTGAGGGATTCAGCAGACAGACACCTCTGTCTCTCTCACACACACATTCAGAAAAGCTTGTAACACCAACACCATCTGTTCATGAGGCTCCAATAGGCCCCCTTGGACCTGGCTTAAGCATTACTGACCTTTTAGGCATGTAGCAAGTTCTCACAAACTAACCAAAAACATGTATTATTTGTTGACACTGCTGGAGTCCTTCCTTGCAGATTTGCATAGCTCAAAAGGTTATTATTAGTATTCTAGCCACTGGTTGTTAAGGAAGGTATTCTGATAATTTTATCAGGGAACAGCATTGAGTCATACTAAAATATGCCCAAACTTGGGGGTTTTACGTTTGCTTGGAAGAGATGTGCAAGTGATGTGATGGTGACAACCAGGCAGTACTGACCCATAATTCAATTAAACATAACTGACCATACTGACTGACTCTCATTGTATACTCCTTTTAGAACAATACAGAGATGTGGCCGCAATTGATGTAATTGCTCAACATACCATGCATGAGTTGAACATGATTAAGATACTTCTTCTTCTGCTCTGTTGTTCAGACCAATGGTTAATGGAAGTAAATGCCGATCACTATCCAGATAAAAAAAAATATATATCTTCAGCTTTCTTCTCCTGGCTCCTGTCCGAGCAGGAGACCCAACCTCTTATCCAGCCTGAGTGCTAAACTGTTGACGTAATGCCTTCCTGGCTTACATAATGAGCTCAAATTGCATTGTATGTGCTGGGTTAATGTTCAGCTCATAGACTTGTGTGTAAGATTACACATCAGGCGGTCATCTTAGTATGTCACATGCCTCCTTGAAATTGGACTACCGGCTTTTATGAGTGGTATCTATATTAATTTGACTGTTGGTTACTTAATGTGTTCAGCTTATGTCCATTATTGTATGTTTTGGTTGATACTACAGCATCTTGGAGTAATCTTTTTTGCAACCAGCACCAACTGATTTAGCCTTTGTAATCCAATATTTACTGTTCTAAGACAACTGTGAATGAACAAAATTCAACATTGCTCAAAAGGTAAATAATCCTGTTCATTTTCTTACCAAATATGGGTGCAACAATTGCAAAAATAAGATGATGTGTTGTTTTCAGATCTGCCCAGAGGAGATCTGCATAATTTGACACCAAGTTCACTGCTTCCTTTGTTTTAAACATAACAGAGAGAAAACAGAGCGAAAACAGAGTGAGGAAGAAGGGATAAAAACAGCACAGAAAGCAAGAAAGATGGCTAAACTGACAGAGCTGTTTGATCAGCAACAGAAAAGAGTGAAATAACTTTCCTAAAGTAAGGAAAAGACAACAGCAGAAATCCAGATGGGATTCAAAACAAGAGCTAGAGGGAAACAACAGAGACAAAAAACAAATGACAAAAGCAGCAGAAGAAAATCAGAATGAGAAAATGTAGCTAACATTGAACATCGATGGAGGAAAAACAGAATTAAGCTTAGATAATCAGACATAGAAAACAGAAATGCTATTTGACAGAAAGATGAGAGCAAAGGAGGAAGTATCCCATCAGTGAGCTTGTGACAGTCACAGCGTTGACAGAAGAGAGAGTCATTCATAAAAGCAGCACATGACTTCATGACTGTTACATACTTGTACTGCTTTGACCTTGATTGTCTGAACCCAAAATGACTTAAAAGATACTCACACACACGTGTACACGTATTTATTTCCTTGTACAACCTGTTGATCTTACAAGACAAGCCCTTTCAAAAATGTTATTTAGGCTATCCAAAATGTAAAATTGACAACAAGTAGGTTTCAAGTGTTTTTGAAATGACTCACCGACATCCTTAACAAAAGTTATCAATCAGAGATAATTAAAACATGAACTCTTTGAACTACAACTCCACCCAAACACACAGATAGCAAACAGTTGTTTCTTATTCAATAAGAAAAAGAGAAGGCGTGGTTCACCACAAACCCATTATTCTTCATTATATAACATTGGCCCAAAACAGTAAAATCAATCCTTGTCATCACCACAGCGCCTGACGCTTAAAACTACAGCCGTGCTTCGTCAAATTACAAGTGCTGTCCAGCTGGAAACAGCCACAGGTTGCCAACACTTAGAAAACAAGGCTTAAAACAAACAACACAAGCATTGTTGTCAAACCTCCATAGACCAACACTACCATGCCCACTTGGATGCACACAAGCCTGGTTAAATATTACCGACTCCTACCTGGGCATCATTGCGAGTCTGCCAGTCTTTCCCCAGCCCTCTCCCTCTCTATTCCTCTCTCTTCTCTCCTCTCCTCTCTCAGCCAAAGCAGGGTCTAAGAATAGCGGTGAACTAAATTCACACAACAACATGAGACTGTCAGGTGATCGCAGGAGCACTGTGTGAGCTGGACAGTACAGAGGCAGCAACACCAGCGAGCCCGGACTGCTGACTGCCAGAGCGAGCTGTGATAAGAGAATGACAGTGGGGATTTGTTTGAGTGTCGTTTCAAATTCCCACTCTTTTTGTTCCCCTCTCCTTTTTGTTCCCTTTCCCCTTCTCTCCATCTTTCCTTCTTCAATACATTTAAAATCACACATGCGGAAATGTGCTCCTAACAAAAGAAGTCTTTGAAGGAAGAGAAGGGAAACAAATAGCTAAAAAGAAACCAGACTCTTGTAAGGAAAGGCTTCCCAGATGTTTATACCACTTTAATTCTTCCTTTAAAAATTATGGATGGTGGTAAGTTTGGTGAAGTCTGATGCAAAGTAAAGCAGGAAGAACTGAAACTTTTGCCATTACCGATCTGCCGCAAGTTCCTGAACTCGGACTGCGGTTAAGGTTGAAAGTTTTGCGCTACATCATCTGAATCTTATGGAAGGCTAGAAATAAAACCAACTAGAGTTGAAAGTTATAAAAGAAAATGAGTCATTTCAGACCAAAATAGAAATGTGGCATTTTTCACTTCTTTTCCCTTATTAAGCAACAATACTAACAAGACAGGTTGCAAATGTTTTTATCATCTTGGGTAGAGACACATGCATGCATCTACAAATAGGCAATCTAGATGAAAAATTATAATCATCTATTTAATTGTAGTCATGATCAAAGATTCAAACTGTACTCTATAGCCAGACTTGAAAGAGCTTATGAAATTCTCCATTTGACCATGAAATATCATCAAACATATAAATCTTACAAATTTAATGTGTTGGGATGTAATTAATGACCTCATCGGAAATTCCTTGAAATAAACCATTTTTAAAAAATCAAGATATCAATATTTCAACATCTAATTATATTAATAAGTTGCCAAATGTTATATTTCATATTCTTGCCTTCACTTGATTTATTTCCCTGGAAAGCATGTGCATATTCATGTATCCATACAGACACAACAGACTATTTAGGTTAGGGGGGATGGAAAGAATAAACCGAGGAGAGATAACAGAAATAATTTAATCTGACAGTGATACAAAGTCTGCAACAGTGCGGCAAGGTATCTGCAGCTGCTCCTGGCCAATGTGTATACTGCTAAAGGTTACAACAAAGAATTCAAGTTTCTTCGACTGCAGTGAGTCTGACATCAGCCAACTTACTGACCTCAAAGAGCCCTTACTCTCTCTCCACTGCCACTGCAACATCTGTGCATGTGTGTGTGTGTGTGTGTGTTAGTGTTTGTCAGAGACAGGGAGACGGTTACATAAATATCCCCTCGGTCCAAGCTGTGTGACGTTCTTCCGGCTGTGTGTGACTGAGGTTTCTGTGAGGTCCAGCAGCTTGTCCTCCGGCCACGACACAATACTGTTGAAGACCTTTTGCAGCCAATGCAAATACATTTTTACTGTACACCAATTATATAAATGACTGCATTAAAAGAGTATGAAACCAGTCATTTACCAACCTCACTGACCTGCTTTTGTACGTTATCTGCATTGTGACATTTAACTTGCAAAGTCTTGTACCAGCTTGAGGTGGTTAGGTTTAACTGCTGGTCCTGGCGTTATCAACCACTGCAGGTGGTTTGACTCTGCTAGGTTATACGATATAGATATTAAACAGATATTTGACACACAGCATAAAGGGGAAACACATGGCAGAGGTCCGAAATAAAAGCTAAAACCACTGAGCACAAAACTTGCATGTGTGATATCTAAAAAACCACACCAAGAACAATCTACATTAAGCAAGGCTAGTTTTTGATAAGGGCAGTGTGCTCTGTTGGTGATGACTGCTGAGGCGGCTTGTTGTGAGAACAGTGCAAAGCAATACTGCCAAACTGATATCTCAACACTCTTTAACTGATTACAAGTTTGTTCTTAGTTACATGTCCCACATCAGTTCCTGCACTTTCACAAACTGCTTGATGTATCACAAGAGTCCTTGCACTCTTAACTGCAAGCCGTAGCTCTTTCATGCTACTTTCCCATGATGGAAGTGCATTACTACAACAGATATGCATCACTGGTGTGACACAGAAGAACGACAATCACATCTAATCTTTCAGATACCTCTGGTCTCATAGGGGCAAATTCTGCACGTATTTTTCAGAAATGCATAGACATGATAATGCTTCCCAAATTCGGCTTCCTTGTCAAATCTGAAACCTTCCACGTAGAGACTGGGGTACTTGTGTGATGTCACATGGACACTCATTTGCTGCTGGAGAGGCCAAGTCATGATTTCTATAGGGTGAAACACAATACAGCATGTACTAGACAATGTAATAGTATTATTTTCAAAGGACTGCCCAAAGTGGGTCTCACAAGTCAAAGTTGGCCCACCATAAGATTCATTTTGGCCAAACAGATGTTTCTGCCAAAAAAATATAAAAATCTATTTAAAAAAAACGATCATATAAATGTTTTTGCGTGGTAAAATGCTCTTTGAATATGTAGGCTCCCTTGTTATATATGTTACTTTTCATAATCTGAGGATAGCAGGCAGAGGGACACTTTGTGCAGGAATCCAGTCAATAAAGTGAACTTGAGATCTTAGTACTATTTTGAATCGCAATAATACAATGCAGCAGGTGTTTTGCTTTTAGCTTCGAGGGGAAAAGCAGTTTTCTCGCTGGGTGAGACAATTGGAGGTTGCCATCAGAGCGAAAGCAGGAAACAGCAGTGACTATAGTGACGTGCTAATGAAAAACTCCTGATGTCAACAATGATGTTCATCGCAATGTTTTATTTTGAACATTGTCATATGCCAATTCGGTAGACATCATCAAACGCTAGTACTTGCCTCTTTTCACACCAACATAAGCACTTCACCTCCTTGAACAAACCATTGTTTTTGCTCTGACTGAATTCTTTTAAAACAGAAACTCCCTCCCGGCGCTGGCCCATGTGACCTGAAAGCACCTGACTACCTGCATACCTGCTGGTTACATTGCATTCAGGACTTCAGCATTCCGGCAATCACATGACTCTGAGTATGAGAAGATGCTGCTATGCCCCAAGGCTACTGCACCCACAGCTACAACAGAGTCAAACATGAACTGGAGTACTGAGGGTACTCATATAGCCAGAGGCTGATATCAGCTGGATCAAGCTGTAGATTTTTAGAAACAAAAGGAGCCCAAGATGTGTACAATAGATGAAACCTAGAGATGTTGGTAAATAAAAAAGAACCAGAGTGGTGTGCTTGTTTTTAAAAATACCCATGAGTTACATAAACGCTATATAAAAAGGAAATAAAATCTGCAGAGTAACTTATCAGTATATTTTCGTGGGTCGTCCTTTAGGGAGAAATGTGTTTGCTGTTATTTCCTGCATAGTGTCCTTAACAAGTCCTAAAAAACAAGCTAAACTTACATATTGTGTGTTTGGCCTAACACTGTGTGTCTTCACTCATGACCGTGTGTACACTATGGCTCACTCCTGTGTCACCACTTCTTCTGAATAAGCAGCACATGACAGAAACGGAGTGATGAGAGTATGACTGTGTCTCACAAAGAATCACATGAACATCACATCAAGCTGAACTGGAGTGGTGACAGATATGTAGAAACGAGATGTGTGGTCTGTTTGCTTTCAAGGTGAAAGCAGATTTCCGATAATGTGACAAGTTTTGCACATGAAGATTAAACTTTTCTTTCCTCTCTGCACCATTTAGTAATCAAAAGTGACAGAAAGAGTCACATGATAGACATGATTAATTGCTCAGCCTTAAAGCAAACTGATTATACTGTCAGTCAGCACATCCTGCCTCTCTGTCAAACCACCTCCCCCATCTTCCTCATTTCACGCTTTCTCCCTCTTTCTCATCTAGGAGGCTGAAAGTAGGCTAATTAGGCGATGTGACTTTTTGGTTTGACTTTCAGGATCCCAGCAGACGAACTAATCATGCTGCTTGTTATCTGTGGAAGTTCAATGCCACGTCACTTTGTCTGCTGCCCTGTGCTGATAAGGGTTGTGTGATTTACTAAACAAGGTTGCATGCAAGAAGTTTGTAAATTTTAACGAGCATGCCATGTTCATTCTGATGGAAGTCGTCATCCAAACCACCATACCATGTTCCAACAACATATTTTTAAATGGGTAATCCTAGTGAAAACAAACACATGGGCCACTATATAAATGTTGGGGCAAAAGATAGGATAAAATTAGGACTACTGTATACTCTGGAAGGAAACCCAGCTCAGGACATCACTTGCAGAGAAACTTGGCCTGCAGAGCATAGTATGTTTAGCACTGCATTTTTACACCTCTTGTGAGGTCCTGCTGTTCTTGTATCATGTATCAGCATTAGCTGTGAAACTGATGATCAACGACAAACACTTGATGATTATTGTGATTCTGAGAATTGTGAAAACTGCATGAAGTCATCAATAAATGCAAGACTACATTTGCTTGGAAAGTTCTCACTTTTTTTTAATTTGTCATGTGATGGTATGATCAAAGTTCAGTTTATTGTAATCTAGAAAGGCCTATCAACAAGGACTGGGCAATATATCAATATATTGATCTTGTGAAATGAGACGTTATTTTGTGGTGTGTTTATCTGGTTTTAAAGGCTGCATTGCAGTAAAGTATAGGGTAAAATGTTATGCCCTCAATGTCAATTTTTCCCTGTGGTATCGAACATCGATATTTTTCAAAAGGTATTGTATCAAAGTTTTTTTAACTTAACAGACTGTTCTACTTGTTCTAACACTTGTCTTTACCCTCATTACATCCACATTACTGATGACTATTTATCAAAAATATTATTTTAAGGCCATTTCGCCGAGCGTCACTCACAACAACCAACCAACCAACAACCTGAAAGGAGTGCAACAGCATGTGATACATGGTCAGCACTTCGAATGAACTGATGTCCTCCCAAAGTAAGAGGACACACTGGCCTAAATAGATGTTAAGTCGACATAGTAGCACTCACCGGACTGATCCTGGGTGTGTGTGCAACTTTTAAGTAAAACTATATCTTTACCATGACTACCCTGCAGTTCTGAGAAGCCGAAGTGTGGCCACTTAAAATAGCTATGATAGGAACCTGATGACAGCCGCTGTCTTTACAGAACCCTGGCAGGACACACACACACATGGGGACACACACACACACACACACACACACACACACACACATCAGCCTTGTAATACAAACCTATATATACATGAATCCATTGCACTAACATGCTTTAAATATGCACAAGAAGCAAAAATACCTCACTAGTGTGAAGCCACCAGGCACACAAACTCCACTTAGACAACTCATAGCTTTATGTGAGCGACTGAGAATGCAACCATGTGATCGTCCCACAAACTTGACAGCCTGAGATTGATGAAAGCCTCACATGACACACAGAGTTATGAAAGTACACGGTGGAGGAAGGACGCCATGCCAGTCAGGAACCTGAGAAACTACTTCTCCTGTAAACTGCCAAGGAAAGAGTATCACTTCAAACATCTAATTTGGTGTATAATTTTGTTTTGCGATATGCAACGTCATGCATTTAATGATGATATGTTCCAACCATAGGTGAGCTGCATACCCATTTGATATGACTTACTAAGTCTAGATTTTATTTTTAATTTGCCCACAAGGTTTCACAAGGTATATCATCTTATTTGTAGAAAACATCAGAAAAAAAATACTACTCATACATCACTTTTCTTCCTTTTGAAAACATCTGATTTGGGTTTTGAGGCCTTCCAAAGTGAAACTTCTGTAAAAACAAGAAGCCTTCCAACACCCTTCCCATCCTTTCTCTTGCTTACACACACTCCCTCCTTTTCATATTGCAGCACAGGCACAGCTATATTGAGTTGTATGGCCCAGGTCAAGAGGGAAGTTTGCTCAGCAGGCGGCAGTGGCAGGGGACAGCCAGGACAAGCAGTCTGGTCGTGGGTGGGGAGGACAAAGCTATTGGCTGACGATCAGGCCTCTGACTGGCTGCAGGATGAGCCAGGAGCTCTCAGTGTAATGTACAGTATGCTGTCCCTTGTCAGGTGCTGCAGCCAGGGAAACAGGAGAGGCTTTTTAGGCTTTCCTCCCAGGGTCAGCCAACCTGCTGCACTCTGTGGTATTCTGGAGAACACAGTGATGTGCTGTGACAGAGACTGAGATTGACAGAGCTTTGGGTGATGCATTATGTAGACCAACAACCTTTTTGGAAAACTTTTTCTATTCATCAACTACACGACCATTTAAAAGTGCAATACAGCATAAAGCCAAAACCTTATGGCTGAAACCTATACTGATAAAACCATATACAAACAAACCCAAACTCCAGTCAAGTA
Organism: Pagrus pagrus; assembly: GCF_965226575.1. Lineage (NCBI taxonomy): Eukaryota > Metazoa > Chordata > Actinopteri > Spariformes > Sparidae > Pagrus > Pagrus pagrus. The sequence continues at coordinate 5,899,078 of NC_140198.1, forward strand.
CGCAAGTGCTTTTAAGGGAGACAATCTACCAGTGTTGAGTGGATGTCTTGTCTTTAAAGTCTCACTTGAAGGGTAAGCCAGCTTGATTCGTAATATCTGCCCTTCACATAAGCAGTCCTCAGTGTAAACAAATACAGGGCAGATTGGTCAACTGCAGTTTTTAAAACTATCATTCTTAGCTGAAGATTATCACAGTCAAATTCCACCTCTGTCAGACATCTCCAGACATATCTCATCCTCTCCTCTATCCATCCTCTGAAGTTTGCCTGCTAATTTCCTGACCACCCAAACTCTCCCCTCTGTTTTTTTTTATTAATTTCACATCACCCATCAATAAGGGCCTTCATAAAAATCTGTATTCCACCCTCTACTTTTACACGTTTTAGCATATGTTTTAAAACAAACCCTCTCATTCACCAATTTTCTCTCACCCAGAACCCCAGACAACTTAAATGATTTATTCTAACCCATCTATACCCGCTCGCTTCCAGCCAAGTTTCCTCTCCATCCATCTCTCCTTCTCCTTGCCTTTGTCTTCTCGCAGTTCTGCCCTCTCCAGAGCAATTCATGCCTGATGAATGGGGAGCTCATGCCAGAGGTATGAAGAGCACAGCTGACCACAGAGTTAACAGAAATGCCTGCCGTCTGCCTGTTTGCTCTAGGATTGAAGCCAGTCAGCCAAACCCCCACACACACAAACACACATCATTTATATCACCCGGCACAGGGCACCTTTATAGCCATGGAACGTGCGTTGGCACAGACATGGGCCAAAGTGCAAGTAGCACCACAAGGAGGTGAGCTTTCAGATCCATTGGTAAATATATCCACCATGGGTGAGGGGCCCAGAGCAACATTTTCCTATGCAAGTGTATCTAAAACTAAAAAGGGCACTTTCCCCTTGGTGGTAGACCTGACCCTGACCCAGTATGTGTGTAGGAACATAAACAGGGAAACTGCACATCAACTGAGGGAGTATAGAGTATCCTACTGACCAACTCAGTGATGCATTCCTAAGTCAGGTTGAATTTTGCCTAAGTACTAACGCTGCTTATAGTAACATTAAGTGTGATGATTTATTTACCTTTGGAACAACATTTTAAAAAACTATTAGACAATTCTTCACATAATCTACATTCATTACATTTACTCCATTAGAAAACAAGCAGCACCGTCTGCTACTGTCATGATGAAGTCGTGATGATGTAACATTTGTTGCGGTCTGTACCAAACAAACATGTTTTTTTTTACATGTGGAGAGCGAGATTTTTAGGCCAGGGCATCTCTGCAGCAGTACAGTACTTTATAATAATGCCATTCTGTCACACATTTTAACTTTATCGAAAAATTGCAGCACTAGTTGTATGTTTTCTACATGTAAAATGTAAATAATTTATGTCCGTCTGCCTTAATGGGTGTAAGACATGTTCAACCAGTGCATTGTTAAGTCCTGTAAGTAGGGATGCATGATATGGACTTTTATCAGCCAATACAGAGCAGCAGTTTATAACCTATAGTTTATGCACACTCGAGAAAAATACATTATAAAATGACACTACTCAAAATTAGTTGGGGATATGCTAGTGTTTCACTTGATTGTTTATTTTGAATTTTTATGTTGTGTTTTGAGAGTATTTCTAGTCCCCAAAAATTATGTGACACATTTAATTTGACTTTTATCACATGTATCCATGCACATACACGGACGCACTGATTTTGAGTAGTGTATAATCAGATCATGCTATGTTGCATATACGTCACTGGTGTAAACTTGATATATACTGTGGTATTTATGTAGTTAACACCAGTGCCATGTTCAATACTAAATCAGAACATACTACACGTCGTTTGTACAAGGCATCACTGGTGTATACAAGACACATGATGGTATTTAAACATCCCTATTGGCGGCTTTGAAAACAGACGATTTTAAGTCCATTTTAAACACTGTGCATCCCTAGACTACAGCCCATCTACGGGGGCTGAAGCCTGGATTGCCTTGGATCTGTCTGTCATCAGTGGCCAACTGAAGTGATCGCATGTGCTCCACCACAGAGCACACTGTGTCCTCCTCTGCTGTCTGGCGGCAGCGGCGACGAGTACAGTGCCGTCGCATGAAGCCAAGGAAGCCAGCTGTAACGTATCAAGTGATACCGGCGGTATAGACAGAAAGACCCCGACCGTGCTGTCACGGCTGCCCTGTTGTTTTTCCTTCCCTACCACGCAGGCTTTGCTGCCGTTACCACAGAAACACAAAGGGGGGGACACGAGGAAGACAAAGGAGAAAGCAGGACACAACTTCTCAACGATGATACCGATAAACCACTTCGGGGGCAGAGACAGCGTTTATTCTCAACTTATTATCACTCATTATCAACAGCAGACGAGCTGTGATACTTAGCAAAACAAAACAAAAAGTGCTGCCTCGTGCTAATGAGGCGAGCCGAGTCCCAACGGTAGGCAGCGCGTGCAGCAGCAGCAGCCGCGCTAACGTCTGGGCAGGCAGCTAGCATTAGCATGTTAGCTAACCTCACCAACAGGCACAAGAAAAAGCACGTATCCCACGTCTCGCTTGCACTTTGCTTCGCCAGCTTTAAATACACGATAAGTCACAGCTGTGTTGTTTTTTAAGTGCAAGAATGCACGGCCAAAGTCTGCCACGTTCCCAGAGGCCGCAGAGAAAGTCACAGCATACACACGTAACGCGTTACACACACAAACCAGAAACACACACACACACTCACTCAAACACAGAGCAAGCTACCTGAAAGCTGGGTCCTCTTTGCTGCACCTCGGGGGCGGCGACGAAAACGCATTTCTCTTGTTGAAAAGTTTCTGGAAGAGAGTCGGAGGCATTTTGTACCAAAATAAAGTCGGTACAGAAGGTCCCTCTTCTTTTCAAATCCAAGAGCAGATCTTGTTCCTTGTAGCCGTCTCCATGGGTGTCACAGTCATATGACAGGCATTAGTCACGGGAGCTGCTTGGTAACCCACTACATTTTTCTGATTGGCTGACCGGATGCTGCTGCTACTACAAAATACCCGATTGGCTGGTATTTTTGGCCCGGTACCACGTGGTCAGTGGATTCGCTGTGTTGATGTTTTGTCGCGAATCGTGGCAGCATGAAATGTTATTCACCGAAATCATACAAGTGCGACTGCTGAGCTGCTTTCAGGACACGGTCAAAGATCACTGACGGACTCACATGAGAAACAGATAGTGCAAAAAAATAAAAATTTAAAAAAAGCCAGAATTGTGCCAAACAAACACAGAGGAACACCCACCAGCAATTGTTTATTTATGTATTTATTGTACATTTATTTATTTTTGGACATTTCTTCTGACAAAATGTGTTTTTTTTTACAGAAAGACAAGATAGAAACACAGATAAAGAAACCACAGAGTAAACACCTCAACTAACTTACATTTCGACCTCACAATGACGCATTTGATTAAATCAATTATTAGATAAAAAAAAAACACAAAGAAAGAAACACAAACAACACGTATATTTCACATATAAAATGACAAAAGAAAATGACTGAAAAGATAAGACAAGATGGCTATTTAAAAAAAATACAGGTCTGACATCTGGTGGTCATTTTGCACCAAACACTTGTTAGATAACATTTATGCAAATTAACAAAAAGTAAATCAACTGCATTTCTTTAAGTTTGTGAAAGTAGTACATTGAGAAGTGCTTTTTCATTCACATGTATTCAAAGGGACCAATTATGTGGCAAAGAACAAGAATCACCATTTTTACAGTAGGCTATGAAATAATAAAGGCCTGGTTGAGAAGTAATTCAAGTGTAAAGGTCACTGTGTTTGCAAACAAACATGGCAGGGTGTGGCATCCTATTGAATTATTGTCTTCTAATAACAGTTACATAACACTCGTCTTAAAGGATGTCAGGTGCGGGCCTCTTTAATCTAGATTATGTGAAAAAACCCAAATCTTGCTATACAATATTTTGGTTTCAGATGTCACAGGATGTGCTTAGCAGCTGTGAGAGGAAATGACGAAAAACTTTTGAGTTTGACGCACCTTTCTCTCATACTCCGAAAGAAAGCATCCCTGTCGCTGTCGTCGATGAAATCAAAGAACTTGGCTTTCTGCAGATTATTTTTAACAGGAGTTTTCAGTCGTAACACCTCTTCCTTGTGGTTGATCTCACCTGCTCTGTGTGCGTCTGCGTCAGGCTTCATCTGCTCAGCTGGGCTGGACGTTTGGACGGGCTCGCTGGTGCTGTGAATGGTTGATTTTGTGGCTGGGATGTGTTTTGCTTCTAATGTCTCGGCAACCATGGGGCTTTTGAAACAAACCCTTTTCTTGCACAGAATGGGTCTTCTGTTGGTGAGCTGGGGGAGCAAAATCCCTCTTACTTTTGTAAAGATAAATTGTACACATATTTTAGATTAGACGAAATAAAAAGCTTTCTTACTTTTGGTGTGGCTTTACACTTGAAGGCTTTGTCTACAGATTGAGTTATAAAAACACAAAATGATGGATTATGAATTGTGTATGAGATTATACAGTTTAATTAAGATAAACATCTAAATTACTGAGTCTTCACCTGATTTAAATGAATCCGTATGCGTTTTGGTCTCAGCTTCAGGTCGTCTGTGTTCAAAGAGAAAAGACAGTGATTGAATTGGTTCTGGTCGTATAGATGTCGAGCATGTTTTGTTCCCTCTGAGGGTCCCCGCTGCATGTTAAGTAACTGACAAACTCACTTGATCTCACAGTCTTTCTCAGAAAGAATAGTAGAGGCATCTGCAGACAGAGGTTTGGATCAGATCAGACAATTGCCGACATCAAATTATATCATACACAGATTTTCTGTTCTTAGAATATCAGTTTGCAAAATGTTAATTTCTAATAAATATATGATTTGTTAGAAAATTGGATTTAAACCATTTTGAAAGGTCAAAGCATCACAAAACTCACTCAAAATATGCTCTAAATTATACTAATAATTCTTATTAGATTATTTTATAATACATATTTCACCATAAGCTACATGCGGTATGAAAAGTGATGGTCGGTCAATGAGTTTAAAGTTGGAGTCCTATCAAAGATGAACTTAAAAGTAGTTTAACTCAAAGATGGTGTCGTAGGGTTTTCTGACACTATACCAGCGATGATAGAGAGGTTGGGGGGATGATACATGTGGATGCTCTCAGCACGGCTCAAATCCAGCAAGGTGGAGTTTTTTATGTGACGATGGAGACCCAACGCCTCTTCCTCAAAGGGAAAAGTCAATTTTTCCACTATGAAGAGAAAGAGGAGATACAAATTGAATGCAATAACATTATATTGTGGTTGTGGATTTACAAAACGTGCACACACAAACCAAAGTTCTCGTTCCTGAAGATCTCCGGGGAAGACAGACTGCTGGAGGCTGAAGAGGCAGAGGAATCTTCCTCATCATCATCCAAGCTGAAATCTGTGTCTGACTCCATGCTGGAAGACGTCGGAGTCGATGCCAAGTTTTGCTCTTCCTCTTTAACTTGCCTTTCACGTCCTTTAAAAGCCTCTGCATCGGGAGTCATCTGAGCGGCTTGGTGTCCTGCTGGTGACACTCGGTGGCCAGATTTCTTATTAGCCGGTGCGGCAGGCGAGACGGCTTTGCCTCTGGGGTTTTCAGTAAATGCAGGGCCGCTCAAGCGTGGCGCAGATTTGCAGTGGACAGGCTCGATGCTCGTCTGTTAAAGGATAAGCATGAGAATATGAGGAAGAAGAGAGTAAGAAAAAGTTTGAGAAAACCTCAGCAAACTACTTGAAATACACATTCTAGCATCCCAGTAAGATGAGTACAAAGAAAGTGATGTGGCTGAATTGAATGTCTGTTACTGTTGTAGCTATATTATGGCTACTTTTACCTCATACTTTGCCTTTTAATCATCATTCCCATAGAGGAAAACTGGTTTGTACATGTTAGTATTATTAGTATGAAGAGAATAGATATCATAGTTGTTATCCATACTTGTGAATATCTTTTCACTAATCAAAATACCCACGAACACACGGTTGGTTGATCCGACAGTCAGGACACTGATCTCCTCCACCTCAGGTACTACTGGAAGTGCTTCATAACGCTTGCTGGGCAGACGTCTCTTGCGCTCTGTAAGGTTTTCAACCAAAAATTAAATTTCAGTTTTGTTGTCCACCAAAAATTTCTGGAGCTTCAAAAAAATACAACTGAAAAAAGACACCTTTTTGCGGACGCTGCACTTGTTAAGTCAAAGAACGGCTTCATACAATCGGCTGTTTTTATCCGCTAAAATTTCACAGATAGCTGAAAGCAAGTTCACGCCCCCAGTTCAGACGGGATTCTCGGTGCCTAAAGCCTTTAGCTTCGCAGCTACAGTAAAGTTTTGGCTTTTAAAAAAGGTGTGAATAACGTCTTTTTGAGTCAGTTGGGGATCTCCGAGCTTCCAGAAACTTGAAATACGACGAACAAGCTGCACGGAGCCATTTTTAGGAGCCATACTTAGGTTTGAAAACAAGTCCCCATCAACTTAGGTTGTGTAGGAGAATGCTGCAACGCTCTTTTGACATGAAGCTCCAGAAAATGTCGTGTGGTCTATGAGACGCCACCTGACTTTCCATCGGTAAGAAGGCAAGTAGGTAACAACTGAGTTTTTCATTTTTAGGTGAACTTTTCCTTTAAAATTCATGAGATAAATCCAACCTAAAGCACTGCCTTATCTATAATGAGGTTAATGTAAACAGATCTGAAGAGAAACATCAATTATTTTACTGCAATTAAATTCCTGTATTTTAAAGAGAAGCTCACACTAGTTAGCACTAAACTTCAGGTGCACTTCAGTGGCTAACTATCTTTAATGAAGACAGATAGCCTACCTCAGTCAATGAATGTAAAGCTGGTGTGTGTTTGTGTCTTACTGTCATTTCTGCTCAGTTTTGTTTTCGACGGTGTGTCTTGTTTTTTAGGTGCTAATCCGCTGTCACGTCTGACACGCTGCAGTGGACGCATTTCCGAATTAAATTGCAGGTTAGTAAACAAACAAAAAACAAACAAAAAACAAAAACAGACGCTATCATGAGGAGAATTACTAGAGGAATTATCCCATTAAACTAAATGTGTGATGTAATTTGGTTAAAAACGGAGATAAACGGTTAAAAATCTGACCGGATGCTGAAAAAAACACACTTTTCCTCTCTTTTCTCTGTGCGCTGCTTAGCAACCGAGCACACCTGCAGTCAATCCACCAATCAGCGGCTGATACGAGACGTTCCTTTTTATTTTGAAAGTCCTCCGCTGTGGACTTTCAAAATAAACCACCAGCATCACATACTCCTTGCTGCTGGTGGAGATTTGACAGCTCATAACACAACACACTGTATATGAAGGGTGCTGACTGCCCTCTAGTGGTCACAGCGAGACATTACAACAACACAAAGTTCAAATTAAGTTTTCTTTTTGTTTTTTTTAAAGATTAAAAGTAGCCTACATGTCAAAATGATATACAATACAAATGACAACACTAATATCAGATCTTAAATACGTATATTCATAACTGGTCTGCATTGCTGCAGTGCTGGAAAGTAATTAAGTACTTTTACTATAGCTACTGCAGCCCAGGCTACTAATTTGATGTACTCTACTTTATAACTCTACTTGACTAAATTACACTACATTTATTTGACTGCTTGAATTTCTTTTCACATTGAAATCTTAAATAAATACATACAACACATTTCTAAAATACAATACGTTGTACTACTCCACTTTTCTTTTCAAGTTTTATATGTCCACATGTTGTTAGCACTTCCACTGAAGAATTACTTCACATTTATACTTCTCAGATGGTCTTTCTTTTAGATAAATGTACTTTTTCTTCTTTTCTGCCCCATTTATCATCTCATGGTCAGATTTATCTTGCCCACCTTTAACATCCAGGTTGGGAACCAATGGACCAAACCACCTAACTGTATATAAAGTAGTTAAAACTAGCTCGATGGGTGTAAATCACAATACAGTATCACATCAATTATTTGGAAACTAATGCAGTATTTGCTGATATCACAAAGTCTGGCACAATATGATTTTCGTCACAAAGTCACTGAATTGAATGTGAGACTACTGAAGAGGCGTTCCAGGAGCAGTGTTTTCTGTGGGAGAGAGGAGCTTCTGTTGGTGCTGACTTTGACCTTTTAAACGTTCAAGATCTTTAAATGCACAAGAACATATATGACACACCGAAGGAAAGGAAATGCGTACTAGGTCCCTTTAAAGCAAATAATCTTTAACACACCATGAAAAAAAGAACAAGACACCAGATTAAAATCATTCCAGAATATCTTTTATTTCATTGCCCGTGTCCTATTCCCCAACCTCCCGCGTCCCTATTGCTGCACTCAATCATTACAAGGATATGGTGCTGATTCCATTTTACAGCAGAATAGATAAATAAATAAGTACAATTCATCTCACTACACGCAAAAAGAGAGAAAAAAATCCATTCAAACCATTGATTTTAATAAATATGCTTACATCTAGCTGTCCTCATTTATGTACATCCACATTGTTTATGCTTTGGGACGGTAATCAACTTAAAAAGCCTATACAGTACTTCTATGTGTAACCCTTCAGAAAAAGTGTTTCGTTTGTTTAAAAGTTGATGGTTGTTCTATTTTCCTTCAGTGAGTGGAACTCATCAGCTTTGCCTACGTTACAAAGCCTTGCACTAGCAGCAGTGGCTGTGGGCAGCTGCATACATCCTGCTATTAATGGCCGCAAAGACTACTTGTCTTTTTCAAGTCAAATGCTAATGGTCCCAGCATTCCAGGGCAAACTGCATGCATTGCCCCGAGCCCTGGTTTTGCATTATTTCTCTTTTTTTTTTTTTTTTTGCCTTTTACCTGACGTACTCTTTGTGCTAAGACAGATGTAAAGGAAATTGTGATTGAACCAGCTTCAGAGTGCAAACCTTGATGACTTTTACAGTGGGCCAGTCAGTCCTTCATATAAACAAAGAGCATGCATGCTAAAATGCTGACCACAGCCGTATCCAGATGACTTAATGAACGAGTGAATAATTGACAGGAACTGTGATTTGGATGCAGCTCAAACATTCAGATACTCCACATGGAACAGTGCGGATGGTGATAATTTGTAGGAGGCAGGAGCGGCTACTCTCCTGTCCGTACTATCTTAATTTAGACCTCAAACAGGAGGATGTGTTCATGGTCTAATTACACGATGTCTGATTGGGTTGAACGTGAGTTTAATCCTTGTTGTGTCAGATCAGCTTGTTCAAATGAAAATCTACTGTTTATCACTGTGGATGGAGTTGATTTCTATCCCACGAGGTGTTGGCATGATCACAGAACTAGACGTATCCTTGACCTACACTATACACAAAGACATCATACTTGCTGTCGCACAATTTTAGGTTGTGTTTGGCTGGTGGGTTTAAAGTCGTGGAGGAGAGAAGATTAAAAAAGGTAATTAAAAATGGATTGCTCAACGTAAAAGTGCTGATGACTTTGTGGAGCTGGGGACAGAGCATTTGATGGTTTGTTAGGGTGGCTAGCAGGTAACGATGCACGGAAGATTTAATATGTCTAAATTAAAACAAGTCAAACGAAGAAATCGTATGAAATACAATATAATTACATTATTGTTATGGGTATTTCCCTTTTCTACGTGCATTTAGTGTGTCATATTCAAATGAAAAACATTTTGAAATTATTTAGATATTAGTATTTAATTGTTTTTCATTGTGACATGAATTTCCCAAGGCAAAAAACAAATCACATCACAGAAAACAAAGTGAAGTGTGTTGCATTTCAGCGTTGTGCAGCAGAGATCAACCTAAAACACAGTAGGTTAAATTGGCCACCTGTTGGATTCATCGGCATACTCCAAACAAATAGAGGGCACCATATCACCAGATTAGCCACTAACTGCTGCTAACTGTAGCTGCTGTTAGCTAGTAAGCTCAGTTGACCGTGCAGCCAGCGGTCGTATCAGCTTGGAGCACCGAGGGAATGTTGATGTTGTTTACTATGGGACTATCAATTCCTTATCGAGGTACCGATAGGCTAGGGGCTAGCTGGTTAGCATGCTAACTTCAACTGCTATCTCTGCAACACAATACAAAGACATTTTTGACATAAAAGTCATAACTGTTAACAATTTAAAAATGTTTCAATTAAAAATTGTCCTTTAAGCCTGTCTGTGTTTACTGTCAACACTCACCGAGAGCTGGGCAAAGAAGATCCTTCAGTGTCTGTATAGCCTCTTGTCAGCAGTGCTAAGCGCCACCCACAGCCCCACCCCCGACACTGTGATTGGACAGTTGATTATTTTATTTTTGGTATTGATCATTTCTTTCTGTTTCCAAAAAGAAAAAGCTCCTTTGCATGACCTCGGGAAAATCAATACCAGTGCTTTGTATTTAGTATTGGCAGGTCTATGATGTCCTCTGCTCACTGAAAGGCACCACTTTGTTTCTAAGTTTGATTAATTTGGTTAATATTTAAAAATCATATGTTATTTTTTGTATTTTTATGAATTTGAATGAATGGACACATTAAAAGGGAATACGCATAACATTACATGTGTATTCTATCTAACTTTATTTTTTTGATTGTTTCTTCATTTAGGCATTTTAAATCTTCCACAGCAGGACCAGATTTGGCTTGCTTTCCCAAAGCATGTTAAGCCTAAGGTGTCACATCTTTGTCCCACTGCAGAGTCAATGATCAAAACAGGTCTTAGTGCTAAGATGCTTGAAGGAAAATGAGGTCTGCCAGCCTTCACATGGTGATGCTGCTGTAGAGCTGGTCGATCTTCGCCTTGAAGAACTCCTTCAGCTCGGGTCTCTTGGCCTTTAGCGTCGGCGTCAGGAGGCCGTTTTCAATGGAAAACATCTCGTTGTGAACGTAGATGTTCTTCACCTTGAGAAGGAAAGTGGAGAGGAGTAGAAAAGTTGTTGAATGACAGCAAGGCCATTGAGAGTCTCCCCAAAGTTATGGCAAGACAAGGTAACACTATTCATTTTCTTCCAAAACGTTTCTTATTAAAGGGAGAAAGTCTACGTCAACACCTCTATTTTGTTCGGCTGATAGAAGCTTTATTTGTTTTTGTTTTATTGCTCAACTGAAGCAATTACTGCATTACTCAAGGAGTAAGTAAAGTAGGACTTTACAAGATAATCAAACAGACCTTTCTTGAGATAGTGCTGTCAAATATATGGTCATACTATAGCTTTAAAACTAAGGTTGTCTTACACATTTGTTCATAAATCAGAAAAGAAAAGTGTATTCGTGAATTCACTCTTTTTTTAGTGACCAAAATCTTTTTTTCTGGTTTTTGTTTTCGCCTCAGACCTCAAACATAAACAGTAACTGTACTTACCTGCTCAAAAGAGTGGAGGCCACTGGCCTTGCCCAGACGCACCAAATCTTCAAGGATTGCCTTCTTTAATTCCTGTTGACGAAAGAATGAAGTTATCTTCCGTAGAAGTCTCAGTATTTTCAGCAAGCGTTTCCAAACATTTCTGCCATGTGCAACCCACCGTGTTTTTACAGAGGTCCTTGTAGGTGCCTAACATGCCTTTTTTCTTGGCCCATTCAGGCATGACTTCAGGGTCGGGAACCACGATTCCCACCAAACAGGACTGGGCAGAGCAAACACAAACATAAGAGGACAAAAGTCAGAAGATTGAGTGATTTTGAGCACCAGACAGCTGATCATGGGAGGTCTGTCGGACGTTAAGATGCTGAGTGTGTATGTGTGTGTTAGCACTCTTACCTGCAGGCTATCTCCATGAACATAGAGCTGAGCCACCGGTTCACACCTGATGTAGATGTTCTCGATCTTCTCAGGGGAGATGTACTCGCCTTGCGCCAACTTGAAGATGTGCTTCTTCCTGTCGATGATCTTCAGTGTGCCGTTCTACAGGAGAGGAGAGGTACAAATAAAAGACGTCAGGAGGAAACTAATTAAAGCAAATGCCGCAGAACATAAAATACTTCATTGTCATGGAGTCTGGTGTGAGCCGTATGCACGTACAGGTAACCATTTGCCGATGTCCCCGGTGTGAAGCCAGCCATCTGAGTCCAGCGTCTCGGCCGTCCTCTCCGGGTCTTTGAGGTAGCCCTTAAACACGTTAGGTCCCTTCACACAAACCTGGATGGGAGATTAGAAAAGTTGCATCCATCTTATATAAAGTGTGTGGTTTTCTTTTATTCTCTTGAAGCTGTGGCATGTTATGTTTAAATATGTGATATTAGGGAATTTTGGTTAGAAATGCACTTATCCACAAAGACAGATTCAAAATCCCTGTTTCATTTTGTTGACATATTAGAGCCAAAGGTTTTTTACAGAGATTATTTCATTTTTATCCATCCATAAATCAGAAAATACTGTCATCAGCCATGAAAAAAAACAAATTTTTTGCAAATAAAATGTTATGCAAATCAGGTTATGAATGATATATGAACAAACTCCTTTGTAATAACCTTCAGTTTGGTGTATGAAGAGGAGATTTCTGGTTCAGAGAATGAGAGAAATTTGTCTCAATATTTAATATTCCAGACATTTTCAACAAAAAATGGTGAATAGGATCAACTTTCACCACCATGAAACTTCCTCAGTTGATTACTTACATAAAGAAAATTGTTGTTCTGATATTTTATGTTTAAAATCTGTACAGCAGATGATGCTGTCTAAAAAAAATATGCACGAATATACATCATTTTCCATAACAGAAATCTAAAATAAAATAAAGACATTGATGTGTATTTTGGACATTTTTCTTTCATTTTCAATTCTAGCAATACTTTTTGAAGTTGTTGCTCTTTTACAAATCACTTATCAAGGTTTCTTTAGGGTTTTCTTTTGTTTCCTTATACTTCAATCAAGTCACAGCATTATTATAACATCTTAAATGATTTTAAAGTTCTCTGATATTGTGATGAATACACACACAAAAATACTCAACACGGCTACATGTGCAGTGTATGTTGCTTACCTCTCCCTCTCCCTTTGAGGCGAAGTAGTTCTTCTCAGGAACATCCACCAGTCTGATGAGGTTACATGGCAGCGGGGCCCCGACGTGACCTGATTTCAGGTGCAGGGAAAACAAAACAAAGTCAACAAAACAACCTTCATGCTTGAACTTGAACTGTCTGATTCCCTTCACACGCTGCAGCCTTCGTCGCAGCTAAATGGATTTCTACAGATTACAATGTACTCGCATCATATGAAACCAAATATTTGAGGAGGAGGTAGACTTAATGTTTAGATCGTGAAGAGAAGAAGGAAGAAAGATCAGTGGATCTTATATCTCATAAAAATACAAACACTGTACGGAGTACCAGAGTCGAGCAGCAGGGGGTGATGTTAGACTATAGTTTGATGTTGTCATCTAACAGCTTTTTATTTACTGCCCGTGCTGCAAGTGGCTGTGGCAACGGGGTGTTGCACATGTCGTGATGTGGTTTTGGCTGATATGCAATGGTACAATATGTATCCTGACATTTCTCTGTCGGTGTTTGGTTCACACATCTTTATCACAGTATGTGAAATGAGAGGATAAAAGGACTGGCATTGAATTCAAGGGTCAAGGGTCAAATTCAAGGCAACAAACTGCATTTACTCCTGTTTTTAATGTAACTTTGAAGCTTCTTAGCTGTTCAAAGTGTTGATTCATGTTCTTATTTTGTTTTATTTTTTATTTTTTTTGTATTTTTGTGTGCTGGCAATAAGACACGCTCAGCAAAAAAAAGTTAATGCACCCGTATTTTGGGCTAAAAGCGTCAGCTCTTTCGTGTATATGCTGGGTAATCAAGTTTCATTCATATCAATAAACAGGGAACCATCTCGGAAAGATGCGAATCTGACCTCTCTCTGTCACATTAGACAGCTTTTAGCCACTCGACAAGGGAAACTCCAGGAAAGCCTTGCATTACCTTCAGGGTTATTCCAGTACTAATACTACTACTAATACTAATGCTATCAGAAACACCTCCGATTCTGCCTTAAAGGCTGGAATAGGTATCAGGAAGGAAACAATGGTACCTGTACATCTATTATATCCATATGAATTTTCATTTTTTATACACACACTAGACTTTATAATCGTTATCTTTATGTGTCACATCCTGCAGATTGCAGTTCCAAAACAGCCCAAAAGTAGATGAAGTGTGGGCATTAGGTCTTTGTTTATACGCTACGATAAGTGCTCAGCAATACTACATTTTATTTTGAATTATTATCCTTCGAAAGACACATTTGCTTTTGCATTTACAGCTGAAATAAGGAACAAAGGGGACATATTACATTTAGGGGGTTTACTTTGGTTAAACTCACAAAAAAAGATGATTGTCTCCAAAAAAAATAATACACCAATACACTCAATCAGACAGTGCAGTGAGTTCACTTGGAAACTAACCAGTAATGTGGAGAGATTAACACAACAATACACCACATTAGATGATAAATAGAGGCAGTTATGGCAGCCAGTAGTCTATTATACCTGTCTGTTGATGTTGGCAATCACATTAGCAGGCATTAGGAGTGCAATAATGTGGCTTAACTGCTCTTTCCTCTCTATCTGTCAAGCCTGTCTCCTTTTTTCCTTCCTCTGCTGTTTACTCCTCACCTCACCCTGCTTTTTTCTCCTGATCTTTAGCTGTCTGAGCACCTGTGTCATTATCTGAGCGGCTGTGACCCCTTCAGTGACAGTCTCGAACTTAGACCTCAATTAAACAGTAGCAAAGGAGTCTTTTATTCCTTTCAGTCATGACTCAACCATGTCACTTTGAAACCTTTGAACGGAGCCTCTGGTTAAGTAAACAAGTTCAGGGAGTCGGGCAGAGATAAGGAAATGTCTCACTGATCTAGGCCTGTTGCATAAACGCAGCCGAAGCTCACCTGGGGTCCAGTCTCCAGGCGTGGTGAAGGTGCAGCCAGCTGTGCACTCTGTCTGGCCGTACGCCTCGTACACCTAGACACAGACACAGAGGAGTTGAGTGCACCCACAAACTGCATTTGTGTATGTATTAAGGTTTGGGATGGGTGGTGTGTGGGCGTCTGACCTGGCATCCCAGAGCCGCTCTGAGGAATCCCAGGACACTGGGCGAGGTAGGAGCTGCTCCTGTTATAATCATCCTCAGCCTTCCTCCCAGGCTGGCCTGTTGGAGATGAAAAAAAATAATGAAGACAGAGAGGTCTTTATTATCTGTATAA
This sequence comes from Pagrus pagrus, assembly GCF_965226575.1. Lineage (NCBI taxonomy): Eukaryota > Metazoa > Chordata > Actinopteri > Spariformes > Sparidae > Pagrus > Pagrus pagrus. Next base: position 5,914,312 of record NC_140198.1, read on the forward strand.
TCCAGGAATCTAGTGCTGTTGATACTGGATTTAAGAGAAAGGCCACGGGAATTTGTTTTCTTCACTTGGAGCCATGCGGTCCAACATAAACACACAGTTTTCCGCCAAAGTTTTTCGACTGTTTTGTTATTTCACATGAGAGTGCTCCTCGGTTTGAAGTGGATGGTTGGATTAATGTGATGTCACACATTTCTGAGGCACCAATCAGGATTTAGCAACATTTGAATAGGAATCTGATGACAGTTGGTGGGTTGTCTGGCTACTATCATTGAAACCTAAACGAACCACACACACCCACTCCTGATGACAGAGTTAGCCGCTGTTTTTTTAATTATCATTTGTTTATTTATTTATGGATGGTTTCATTTTTTTGGACTTACTTTAATCCATTTTACTTACTTTCGAATTTTCCCTTTAATTCTCCAACACATGCACACCTTCACACACAGGAACCACACACACGGGTTGCCACAACATTTCTCAAACACACAGTGTGCCAACATCCCAGTACTTTTTTCATCTCCCCCCCTTTTGTATTCAGTCTCTTGTTCTCCCATAATGTGCTCATCTTGTCATGATTCCTAATATGCCTTGTTGTGTCTTGTCCTGTCTCACTTGTTATGTCTTGCTTCACTATATAAAGGCAATAAAAAGGTTGTTTTTTTAACTTTGAGGTGGCTTTTTTGGTCAATTACATCTAATATTATAGAGGAATCCTTTGATTTCAGGTCTCCATAGTTGAAAAGAGATCATGGATGTCAAATGGTTAATTTAACATCTGGTCGAGAGACAACAGTTGAAAATTAGGTTAAAAATAACAGTTTTGGCACAATAAGTCAACTGTTTCTGTAAACACCACAGGGAGCTTTGGTGCACTATAACATTTATCTCTCCAGATTTGTCTCTTTACTGTTGCCGCAAGTATTTTATGAGCTATTACTCATCACAGTGGAACCATCTTACTGTGAACTGTAAACGTGAAATGTGCTCCTCCAAGGAAACCTATTTTGATTTAATGGCTTATTGAGTGTAATGCAGGTGTGACGTAAGTTTGTTCCAGCACTCTTGAGGTTGAAATGCCTGGAGCGAAGAAGTGCGATGAATCATTTCAGCAAACCTGCCCTTACAAATAAGCAGCCGTGGCACATCTAGTTCAGGATGAGGACAACTATTTACCTGAATCTTACTGAAGAAGATTTTGTCCCAGATGCTGTCACTGCGAATGATCCCGCTGCTGACTTCAGCACCTTTTCTCTTGGCAGCGAAGTTAAGCAGCCAACGCTTCAGTGGGCTGTTGGCCTGGCTGAAGATCTGCAGAGAGACAAAATACACTTTTTTTTCTGATTGGGAACAGTGCCTTCTTGTTCCAGCTGTGTAAAAACATGTAAGTTTATTTAGGTTCGCTGTCCAGAAATCATCTGGAAGCAGGTAACCCCACCTTAAAGTAAGTGCATGGAAAAAAACTCTGTGTCCTATCTCATTATTTTCCATAACAAGTCTATCCTTCTTGGATTTCTGAGGAAACCAGAGTGCGAATGTATTAATCATAGCTGATAAAACAACACTTTAGCCCATGAGTCATGATGGTTGTGGAAACCAATTTCATTTGATTTTCAAACCGCAAATCCCTGCCAGAGTAGGCGTCTGTTTCCAAAACAGAACCGCAGATTTTTTCTTTTAAATCAACTAAACAAGCTGAATTGCTCCATCAGCAGCAGAACAAGTTAAGAGCTTATTAAAATCATCTTCTCTTAAATCGTCTTGATTCATCATCTCACCTTGTCGTACATGCGGTTGAGCAGTCGAGGCACCACGGGGAAAATGGTCGGCCGCAGGGCCTTCATGTCATCTGGGAGGAGACGGATGTCGCCCTGATAGAACCCGATCCGTCCTCCATGGCAGTACACCACAGACTGCAGAGACAGGCGCACGAATAATGAACACATTAGTGATCTAATATCTTTTACAGACACAATCCCAGCACTGACAGGGGTTAAACCATTTGAGTTTTTTTAGGTAAAACTCATATGATAGATATTCATAGACGCTTTTCTTGTCTATGCTGTATATAGACACTGAAGGGAGGAGATATGTCACCATTAGATAAATTACTGGCAAACATATACACACTTGTTGGGTATTCATGTGGTTTACACCAGTTTATCTGTCGTTCTCATCACACAGTACTTGACGTAAAAGATTAGAGTTCTTGTTCCGACACTTTCAAATCTCACGTCATCGAACAAACAGAGGAAGCTCACTGTGCATGAGTGAAGTTTATTCACTTTTACATTTATTAAGAAATGCTCCATTACTGGTAGTCGGGTATCATAATTAAGAGCTTACGCACATTGACTCTATTTAATTGTATTATTTATCAACTACTCAGACACTTTCCTTGTGTGAAAGTACCAGTACAACATGTATAAATTCTCTACTACAAGTGAAAGTCATGTATTCAAAACCAAACTGCAGTAATTAAAGTATCAAAGTAAAAGTATTTGTTCTGCAGAGAGTGACTAGTTTAGTGTGCATGACACTCTTATAATGTTATATTGATGCATGAGCAGAAATGTGGGTGATTCAGGAACACATTTGGAGCCAAAGTACCACATTTTCTATTTAATCTATTTTATCAGTAATCAGATAAAAACACACAGACACTGCTTGTGTGACACACTGTGACACAGTCATGTCTTCATACTGTATCTTGACCCTGGGTACTTTTCACAACACTGCTCTTCTTATGACTCACACGATAAATCTGATAATACTGGATAGTTTTACGGTTATTTCAAGATGCCCAAACCGTCTTTAACAGCATTTTTTCATAAAACTTCTCAGTGGAATGAAACTGTACTCCAGTCAATGTACATAGTTTCTGGAAAAATCTGCTTTTTGGGTCTTTCAAGTGAACTAAACAGGAACTTCATTCAACGTTATGCAACGAGACACTCTACTGTAAATGTCGAGGCATGACCCCCGTGTGTGACACTGTGTCAGCACTCACAGAGGATTAACTCAAGTTAGCAGCAGAAGAAGTGACTCATTTATGGTTAATCATAGTGAAACTTATGAGTGCTATTTATTCGATTCTACCACAGGAGCCTGCAGCCCCAGGGTGGGGGGGATTGACTCAAATCAACAATCATTAGATCAGAAAATCAAAACAACTGATGCACGGTTTGCAAATTTGTTGCAACTTGTAGACTTGGGGATTCTTGTGCAAACCGACAAGTGCAAATACAAAAGACTCTTGAAGCGCGAACTGCTGTATGTTCAGTTGGCCTGCGTTTGTTTTGTTCCCACGCTCGCACAGACACACACATCACCACATGTCCTTTTTAGAGATCATTCGCAGATCGTGACAGACTGATCGTGGCCTGAGTATTAACCCAGCACACATCCTTTTGCTGCTAACCCTCTTCCTGTTTCTGAAGCCGTCTGAGGACAAAGCAAAGTGGAGGTCCGCCCTCCTTGTTCTTTCTCTCGGCTGGGGACATCATCGTTACTGCGATGCAGAGTGGTGCGCTGATGTGTTTATCTGTTTCTGTGAGACTCTTGAACTTGCTTCTATTGTGTTATCGAATGTACTGCATTTTGGGGAAGTCAGGTGGTTTCCTGTGTCTGAGTCTCACGCTGCTGCAGGCCAACAAACCCGGCTGGTTGAACCTGATGCAACCCGAGTTACACAGACGTCACACGACACCCACACACGAGGGCACACACTTACTGTATATACTAATGATCCACTTAATGAAACAATGATGGCTTGGAGTTACGGGGTAATAAAAAGGTTGAGCGGAGTTATTTTAACGGGACAAAATAAATGCAGTCTCAGCAGTTTCGGTTGTTTAATGTTTGATGTGTCGTTTTATGGCTGATCCCGTGTCAGTCATGAAAAGCATTCACCCAAAGCCACAGATTCTCAGTAAAAACAGCTGTCTGAGGTCGGGAGGGTCACTGCTCTTTTTGCTGTCAGCATCTGGTCAAAACTTGGATGGAAACTGCTGGTGTGAAACTAAAACCACCACATCGGGTGAAAAAGTGACGCTAGAAAGCCGCCCATAGGTGAAGATTAAGAAACATTTTGAAAGGACGTGCGAAGACCGAAACATTTTGGTTTTTATGTAATCAGTTCTGCTTGTGAAACATTAAACCCCACGAGTGTCGAGGGTCGAACTCTCACCTCAAAGTGGATTTTTTTTAATTTTTGAAAACGTGCACTCTCGGGAGTTAAATGGCAGCTACTCCAAGCTGACCGAGCTACCGATGCACCTGGGTTTGAGAGTAAGATAAAACAAAAGAAGACAGGAAACGTGAGAATGGGTGCCCAGCAGGGTGCTTAGTACCAGAGCTGATGTTTCCTGTTTCCTGTGTGCTTGTGATAAGGTGGTGTTGTTGAGGTTTTGACAGGTGACAAAGCAGACTCAGCTCTGAAATCTGAGGCAGCCTTTGCTGTTAATGTCTTTGTCTGATGTGGATATCACTGAGCATGCGTGTGTGTGTGTGTGTGTGTGTGTGTGTGTGTGTGTGTGTGTGTGTGTGTGTGTTATCTTCAATCCTCCATTGTTGAAGCAGCCTGATCTCATCAGAAAAACAACCATATACAGTAGGACGTCTATGAAAGCAGCCTATGATGCCCCATATTGATGTGAGAAGAAGTAGTATAATGAGGGACGAGGTCGGGGAGGCATAGTCGGGTTAAACAAGCGCAGGACTTTTAATTCAGGAGCCCACTGTTTGTATCCAGTGTCAACAGTGACTTCTTCCAACTTACTAATGTAGGCTTGTTAAGCTACATCACGTACATAATGAGAACTAAGGTTACAGAAATTGTTATTTTAAGGCAAACCGCGATTTTCTAAACTTAACCTGGTAATTTTCTGGCCTAAATCTAAACACAACTGAAAGAGTACAACGAAGATTCGTCACATTGTTTTGGGAGTCACCGACAGTCAATCAATTCAGTCCTTTAGGGTTTAAGGGTGTGTTGGATTTGACAGGTGACCAAGCGTGACACAAATTTGAAGTTTCCATTTAATCATAATCTGATACACCCTTTACTGTTAATGTCTTTGTTGGAAGCGGATATGACTGCACATATGTGTGTGTGTAATCTTACAGGCTTATCTCAGGGGATCAGTTGTCCTTGTCAGGACAGAAAGATGGGAAAAATGTGGTGGTGACTGTTCAGTCATTCAGTGTGTCTATATGCACGTAACCCCTATTACATAAATGTCACGTAAAAGGAATATACAGTATTTGCCGCTGTGCAGTCCTAGTATTCAGCTACTGAATGATTATTTTTTTGAAAGTGAAAATGAGGTGTTAAAAATGTTGCGACCTCTTGAATCACTGCTTTGGCCTTGAAGATTTGTTAAAAAGTGTTACGACTGGAGCAGGCATGTCATCAGCAGGCTGTCCTGTCCAACCAGGGGCCCCTTTAACAATCTGATGCATCCTTGATGTGTGTATGTGCTTTCTCTGGATACTCAGTGGTGAACGTTGTGGGTTTTAGGGGACAAATTTAGTCATTCAGAGTGTTTATATGCAAGTAGTCTGTAGTTACCTGATGTCAAAGTATAAGGCTGCGAAGATGATGATGATGATGAGGGATTAAGAGAGACTTGGTTACATTTCTGGAAGGGGAAAACTGTTCTCATGGACATGCAAACAGGTTTTCTATTGGGAATTTACAGGAAGAAATGTGCACCATAAGACTAAACAAAGGGAAAGTTTCCCTTCGGGAGCAGTGATGAATGGATTTAATTTGCTTACTGACTAAAACTGAAACTGAAGTGAAGCAAAGTGGTTTCCCCCTATTGAACAGCAGATCCCTTTGTGAGACTCAGACACTGTGAGGATAAACTGTGCATGTTCTGACTGTCGGTCCAAAAACAGCACCAATAGGAGGTGAGAGGCACGGCGGAGGAGGAATCTGATCAGTGGCCAGCTGCAGGTAAAAACAGGTTTTACAGTAAATGCTTCTTTGAGACCCTCCCTTCCTGTCTTCCTCCATCCCACACACAAAATAATCTCAAATTAACGCCCACCCTCCTTCCTCCGCCCCCATCGCCCTCGTTACAGCTTGAAACTCGTAACTATCGCATTCCTGTGGTCAAGTGTCTCGGCCAATTTACCTCGATGAGTCTCTCAAACATGTGAGCCAGTGGCAGGAAGGAAATGAGGCAATCATCTTGGTTGGGGAAAATGACTTTCTGCAGGAGACAGAAGGAAGAAGAGAATCAGATGACCTTGCAACACGGCGACTTCAAGAGAAGTTGCAGGGAAAACACATGTTTCAAATCGTCCCCAACAACTAAAATGACACCTGAGGGATTGTTACTCACGTCTGTTATTTTGAGGAAGCCTGAGAAATCAGCCACCACGTTGCCATGGGTGAGCATGACTCCCTTTGGGTTACCTGTGTAAGCAGAAACACAAAACCCCCCCCGACACACAGACGTTACAGAAGTGAGACATCCATCACCTGCCCGAGCATGACACAGTCGAACAATAGGAGGACAAAAGGATTCTGACATCGTTTCTTAAGAGCTTCCTCGGAAGGATTTGAGTTAACAATGGAGCTTTGAATGAGCGCAATAAATAATAAGTGACATACTCTCAGTTATCAGATATAAAAACTATAAAAACACATAATATAATGACTGACTAGCAATGACAAGTGAGTTTTCTTTTCCAATTTGGACCCTTTGACGCACATGTAGTGTTAAACTTTTTAAAAAGATATATGATACACTCAGATATGTAATATGATTATAATTAAATTGTGGGACTATTTGTCTCTTTTTTTTCAAGATTATCGGCCTCTTAAAATCTGTAAATGCATATTTTACTTAACCGTCTGAACCCCACAACACGCCAACGGGTTGGAAAGGCATGTTTTCTCGAAAAAAAGGTCAAAATTACGTATTAAAAGCGTCAGATTTCCACATCTGTGACAGCCCTATAATGAATCATGTGCAACGAACACGTCTGTCAGGAAAACTAACCAAACCTAGGCTTAAAAATAGTGATTATTCATTCAAAAGACTTTATTCTACCTATCAATTAAAATGTGAATTATTTGCTTTTTTTCTTTTGTTTTTTGTTTTTCCCATTTCTTGTTTCCTTATTTGTTTTGTGTTCCAGGACATGGACAGATGTAATGATCTTAAACTGTTTCATCTTTATTTTCCCTCCATTTTCTGTTGCTGTTTCAAATTTTCTTGGACTATATGACTGAATGACGTTTTCCTTGAGAATTGAACCAATAATAACGATAAAATAATAAATACATTTTGTAGGATAAGTTTGATCTTTTCTCAGATTTATGGCATTAGAACTGACACTTTTGACTTCTCCTTCCTTCTCGACGCTGCTGTTTCCATGACGGCAGTTAAAAAACGAGGCCGCGGTGAGAAAAAAACATGACGGACGTACAAAATGAAAACGGCAAGAAACTGCTTGGGGTTCAGAGGGATGAAGCTGCTAAAAGGAACAGTCATTTTTGTTGATCCTGACAAAAGCTTCACTCCTCAGGCTGCGAGACTCCTCGATTCATATTCAGCACTCTGCCATAAAACATCACTTCAACTTCATGACTTATCCAACCCGAATAAGTCAGAACCCGACTCTTTTTAAGTATACAGACACAGACAGTCTTCTTGCCGATGGTCTTGTTTGCTTGCGTACATCATAAAGATGCATCTGTATTAAACTGAGACTGTTTCAAAACCAGTTAAAAGTTCCTTGCAGCACGTTGTAATTACCAGACCGCCATCATTTCAAGCAGAAAATTAGAAATCTGTTATGTCACAATTTAAAACTGCACTTTCTTTGAGAAGAAAAAAACCCTTAATCATCGTCTTTCTTGTCCGTGTGAATTCCAGCAGGTTAAAATGACTATTTTTGCTCTCAGTTACTGTAATGTCATTGCTCAGAAAGGTCTACACACAGAAGTCTGTGTGAAGCAATGACTCTTCAAAGAACTGTTCCTCTTTCCAGACTGACTGCAGCTATGAGCAATGTTTAAGATTCAGAGCTGAGGCTGTGTTGCAACAAAGACAGGGAATTCTCGGAGGAGAGTTTCACGGGAAATGCAGAGGTGCAATTTCTCGAGAACGCACTCATTTAATTAGTGAAAATGTTCCCTCCCACAGCCAGCAGGTGGCGGCGTCTTCAGTGGAGCCTGGACGTGGCTAGCTGCAGCTGCTGTTGTAAACTGACACCAGCGTGTCCTTATACGACCTTGCGTTTAGTTTCCTTGTCTGTTGGTTTCAGAGGCTGCTGCCGCTGTGGGATGAGGCCTCCCAGAAAAAGCAGCAGTGCCTCCTCACTCAAATGAATGTGCTGCCCTCTGGCATTTCAGGGCACGCCAAGGAATCATAATCATCTCGTTGTTATGTCACCCAGCTGCTGTGAAGAAACTCCAGTCATTTACAGTAAATGCTCAGCGCGCCGTCTCTCCGTATTCGATCCATTTTCCATGATCCATCCCTATTTAAATATACATTTTTAATTTGTTGTGTTTTGAATTTCCTACAAACTAGAGATACTATTGGCCGATGTAGTCCTATCACAAATATATCAGCATTAGCACATGTGCTGTGCGATGTGCGCCTACATGAAAACACTGTGATGTTTGTTGTTTCAGTGCTCTTAAAGTCCTGTTAATTCTGTGAATAGTTTAAGTTTTATTTATTTAGGTTTGTTTTGCTTGTTGTCAGTATTTATTTGTGTTTATAGACATTTAATTTATTGTACTGAAGTGATTACTGTTCTGCTACTTCATTTGTTTATCTCATTTACTCAATTACTTGTTGTCTTGGTGTGTTCTTTTCTTTTTTCTTCTTTTTCCACAATTATTTAGTTTTGTTTGCATATGGGAGCAGATGGGCTGGAGGGCTCATGTCTGTGTCACGATATCATATATATTTCACTTCCTGTACTTCCTATTATGGAAATCTACAAACAAAGTTGTCACAAATGTTTGATGACCACTTAAAGGAATAATTGCTAAAAACACGTGTTCATGTATATGTTCTGTGTGTACGTTCCAATATATAAATATTGTCCGATAAATCGATATCAGAATGTTTTTACTCTCTAATATTGATATTGGCATCGGCTCGTAAACTCTTTTGTTTGACTCCAAGCTTCAGAAAACGTAAAAAGCATTTATAGTATTTACTGCTGTTATCTGCTATCCACATATCAAATAATTATCTTTATGAAAGCGTCAAAAAATGCTTCAAATATGTGCTATTTTCAACAGAGAACCTCTTGGTTTTTAGGTTTCACCTGACATCAACATGAGAGCGTGGACGCAGGCGACGGGGCAAAGTTAAACAGTGTTGAGTCAGGTCGAAAGCAAAAGCAGATGACCAATATTACTGTTTTTATCAGTGAAAAACTTGATCAGCGTCCAGGCTTTGACCTCAACAGACTTCTCAATGAAATAATCCATGTGTTATATTCAACAAACAGCCGCTATTTCACTGCTTTGGCCCAGAAAGGAAGTTTGAATTATTGAAATTTTAACTGGAGCAGGTTCGTCTTTCGCAGAATAAGCGTTAGATCAGTCCAAAAAAAAAAAAAAAAAATTTAATTGGTATTTTAAATGAGCTGAATTCAAAATGACCAAGTCTGACCTCGTGGATGACCCTGTTTTATAACTTGCAGAGGCATAAAAAACGAGGAGAACAAAGACTGAGTCAGATTACTGTTTGACTAGAATTTAAAGGAGCAGCATCGGGTCAGTGAACTTTGTGGTGCAAACAATAATAAGGTGACATTGCTTGGACTCGCGTCAGTGAAGGAAGACTCAGGTTTAAGGCGTGGTTGTTTTTATTTAATTGGGGCACGCTGAAGGTGGCACCTAATCTAATTTCAGGTTTAATTGTCTTTGTCTATCGTGACTCGCCTTCACTTATTTCCTGTAAAAGATGTGTGATGATCTCTGCTGTTAACAGGAATAAAAAGATATGCTGATGGTATTTTTAGCTTGTTAGCGACATCGCCCATGTTCCTCAATGATTTATGTGTCAATTTCTAAAACCCAAACCCAAATCATGCATGTTGTTTACACAATTTGCACAGTTATTACCTGTGGTTCCACTGGTGAAACACACAATGGAGAGGTCATCCGGTACTGGTGGCTGTGGAGAGATAATGGTTTCCGTCAGCGCTTGACAGAGATTGACATGAAATGTATCATGAGATAACTGCTCACGTGACAGCAGGCTGCACCGCCACATGTCACGTTAGAGCAAGGAATGTTGATTGTTAATGTGTGTAGAGCTATATTTAATATCAGTGGCATTGTATCAGCAGTAGTACATGATTTATCGTCTTCAGGTGTGAGTTGCCAGAGTAAATACTAGCTTGGCTGGCTGATAGCCAGAAGGTTGGAGCTGAACTGTCAAGGTTCAGTGCTTAATCAGCCATCGCCAGCAAAATGCAAGCGAACCCAAATGATTTGTCACGTAACAGATGCTTGTCTTTTTTATTTGGAGAGAACAGCAAATGTAAAATTTCTTTGCAATAAAGTTATTTATGAGATATTATCAAAGATTATTGTTTTTTTAAAGGTGCACTATGTGAGTTTGGGGAAGAAATATTCAGATCTTCATTGACTGAATTTTATGCCTAAACAAACAAACTCTTTGTTTTCATGACTTAATAAACTGAACTGACCTTAAAGGACAACACAGTTTCATACTGCTTTACTTTGTTTATATGTGGCAGACCCTGCCACCTTTCTAGCTTCATACAGTGTTCTGGGGACCTTATTTTCCTCTGAGAACAGCTCGGTTATTCACTTATTTCTTCACCAAAACTACATAATGCTCCTTTAAATAGACTAAACAAGCTCAGTGACATGTGCTGTTAAACTGAGATCATATTTACACAAAAAGAAATGAGTTCATTTACTTCAGAAAGACTAAGATTCTACAATTACAATGCTTCATCCATTTTCAGCAACAAACTGAGTGGAGCGGAGGATTTGAGCGAGCACAATAAGGCCCATGGGCTCGTCTGCCGTACTTTTATCAGGAGATTAATGGGAGAAATTACAGATTGGGAGCACAGTGGGAGAAATGGTTAAAAATAGGCAGACTCCTGCAAAAATTGGTTGAGTGTTGGCAGGTATGATTAGCATGTTAGCATTCTAGCATGTCCCGATGAGCATTAAACTCAGAGGAGAGACGGATTCATGAATGTCTTTACACCATTTCATGGCAATCCATCTAATAGTTGGGCTTAACAGTGATTGTTGGACCTAACCTAAAAGTGGTGGATCAACTTACAAACATTGTCAGAGCCATACTATTAACATAGTGGAGTTTTGAAGTACTTACTATAGGGTTTCTGTGGTGCTCTCTGCCCTGAGCCTGTAAGGGAAAAACAACAACGTTACCTATTACAGGAGGACTTGTAGGAAACATGACATTTTGAGACACGGCTTCAGTGTTTATTCCCCATTACTCCCTGAGGAGTGGGTGTCTTCTGAGACCTGTCAGTACATTTTCTAGCAGATCAATCTCGACCAGAGCATGTGTGATTCAACGTCATCTCGTTTCCAAAGGACGCGCATATGGAGCTCTGTGCTGCTGGAAAGCAAACATGCACTTGTGTACGCGCGTGTGTTGCTGATTAACAGCCCTCTCATTTCTTTTCAAGCCACGTGGTTTACAAGAACAGCCGGGCGTCCGTCACACTGACACACTTCACATACTTCCATGCAGGTTGATCATGTCAGAACAATTTCAGCTATGTGACTGTAAGCTACTTTCTTGTGATTGTCTTTCTGCAGTTCATGGGATTGGTCATCATTGAGCTGTCGAGCTTTTGTTATTTTCATTCCGGCATGCAAATGTCTGCCCTCCTTTCTCGCTCTTTGTCTATCCGATTAATCAGAAAGAAAGAAAAGAATTCTGCCTCCATCCTTAAATTAGCCGCTGCGGTAAACACAGCGATGATCTGCCGGACCAGTTTCGCCTGTCTGTTTGTTGTGACTGTGTTAATGAAGCATTGACAGTCACTGGAACGAAAAGAGCAGTGCATTACCGCTAACTGGCCACATCAGACACAGAGGCGTCGCAGCACACGACAGTTTTATATCGCGCCTTGTGTTGCCGACTTGTTCGGGACTGTGTGCTTGTGTAACGCCACATTATTCAGATTCTGCGCAGGGTAGATAAAAGATACCGCCTAACAAGCCCAACCAATGTGTAATGTTTTTTTTGCTTTTGGTGTGGTGATTAAATCAGTTTGTTTTGTCTGGCTGTTCATTTCACCTCATGCATAGTTGAGACTGTCGACTTTTGCCAGATTAAAACAAGTATGGCGTCTCTGCAGCCATTACAGCGGCGGCAGAGTTAAATCAATCTTCCATGGACAGTCAAGTCAAAGTTCTGCTCTGTTACTTGGTTAATGAATTATTTGACATCTACCTTGCGACAAAAACATGTTTGTCCAACATCCACAAGTTCAAAGTTAAAGGATAAAGCAGGCAATACATGACGTATTTTTCACACTGTCAACAAATCTTAAAGCTGAGCTAAAACATACGAACACTATATCATATGTTGACAACCTACCAGGAGAACATAGTTTTCTTTAAAGAGTCCTTCAGACCATTTTTCTGGAGAAACTACTTCCTGGCTACTCGACACACATATTTGATACTTGCGCCGAGCTAAGACCAGACCCTTTCTCTCATCTGGTGATGTTATTTCCCCCATACCTCGACTTCCTGCATGGCCTGCACGTGGACGCCGCAGCACTTGCCGTGCTCCATGAGGGCGGAGTCGAAGGCGTCCATCAGGATGATTCTCCGCAGGCCCGGAGTCTCCTTCCGCTCCACGTTATCCAGAAGCACCTGAGCTTTGTCTACTTTGTCACAGATGACCGTGGAGATGTCCGCTGGAACGACACAAGCACGCAAGAGCACACGTACACCCTTGTGTGAATATCAGCAGAATAGGAAACGAAAAAGGAACAAGACAAAAAAAAAATGGGAATCTGATCAAACTTTCATGAAGGTTTTTTGAGACAGATTTTAGATCCCTACAGCAGCAGAATGATCAAGTGAATCAGTTCTTGTGGTTTTGGTCACATCTGGTTCAGTCCAGATAAAAGATTCATCACCCAAATTGCTTTGGAAGTAACACATCATGACTGAGTCGACAACAGTGCTCCCAGACGCCAGTGGGGGGAGCTCCAGTGCCTGAAGGTGCTGCTTAATGAACCCAGAGTGTATATGCAGTAACTTAAAACTACTAATTTAAGTTATAGTTACGAGAGTAAGTACAGATTATCGCTCCTGACTACGATTGTGTGTGTGTGTTCGTGTGTCGACGTGTGTGTGTTCTCACCGGTGTTAATGATGAACCGTATGGCGTCCGGGCCCAGTGTGTCGTACAGGGGAACCACCACCATAGAGTAGGTGTAGCAAGCTAGTTCTGAGATGATCCACTAGAAACCACACACAAGCCAGGGGTCAAAGGTCAAACACATACTCCACTCACATATTCAAGTTACATTTACAAATCAGTAGCAGAAGTGGCCGTTAGAGCGGTGGCAATTTACTACTTTCTCCTTCACTTTCCATGTGACGTTACTTTCGACGATTTCTGAGAAATCAGAATCTACACGTGCAGCTGCTCACAGATTTAACAAAGACACGGTTTTTGAGTGTGAGCATTTGTGTTTACAGCAGTGGGCTGTTTGAATGAAACCATCTGTAAAACAGTTTACATGTGTCCGTGCGGAGACAGTGAGACTGTGAGAAACAAACAGGGAGACAGCATGGATAGTTAACAGACAGAGATGAAGCGTCACCTCTGGCCTGTTCTGGGCGAACACTCCTATGAACTGGTTGGGGTTGGGCTGGCAGCCCTGGTGCAGGAGGCCTGAGCCCAGATGTTCAGCCCGGGCCGTCACCTGCGGAGGACAGCAGCTGATTAGACCGGGTGGAATAAAACCAAAAGAAATGCTTAACTAGTCCTCAAAGTATAGAGATCATGTAATATTACAAACTCCATTATACACATATACATTGTTTTTAATTCTTTCAGCTTTTCAGGTTTCTTGTGAAACAGTTACATTAGGAAGGGTTGTGTTGGAGGGGTTGTGGCCAACAAGGAGGCTTGTCGCACACATACTGGGCCTGTCCTAGTGTGCAGGGGTACTGGAAGATTGTAAAAAAGGAAATAATACTCATTTCGGATATACATTTTTTCCCCAAAAAATTATGTATCTTAGGGATCCCTCTAAATCCAGTGGTGAAAAAGAAAATGTATGTTCGACGGACCGCCCAAAAAAACAACTTTTACAATCCATTGGTTGCAGCCACAACACCCAAACATAAACGACGGCAGCAAAAGGTGAATGATGTGCTCATTATGGAGAAGTTCACGGGTAAAATACAGCTGAAAACTGACACTTTTTTGGATATATGGTCACTATGGATATCAGCCGTGTCAAAAAGAGTTAAAAACAAAGAAAAATGTTATACATCATCAGCCTTTTCTCTCTCTCTTTTCAGTATTTGCTTAGGATTTGAATTTAAATTGTTTTTGTGGGTTTTTGGTTCATATCCACGTGTCTATGATTAATTTTATTTGATTTATTCACTGAAATGTGAAATTTATGAAAAAACAAACAAACAATTCATCAGGACAAAGGGATGTTTGTTAGTGTTTGTTTTGTCTCCTGGTAATAACTTGAAAAAAAAAAAGAAATCCATGTGTGTGTCTGTAGTAGTGTGTTTATTTTCATCTATGAATCACAATAACAGTCAAAGATCATCTGCTCAGCTGCGAGCCAATTTTGGAAACAGTCCACCTTCTTTATTGTAAAATTGTTGAATTGGCCAAATCTAATTTCTAAAGTTACCGTGATTGTGAAAGACATCAGAGAAAATAAGCGTTGCTTAACAACTTTCACATGCTTAGCGGAAAACTTCCACATTTACTTATTTATTTTATTTATTTCCACATGTGGCTTTCCTGGGAATTAATGAACAAAATCCCCTCCCACCAGCCATTCTCTTGAGAAATAACATGAAGTCATTCATTCATGTTGAGGGTGGCGTAATTTTAACACAGCCTTAAGCGTAGCTTTGCTGTTGATTTCTGCATCACTTGTCTGAAAAAAAAAAATAAATTCCCCTTAAACTGCCACCACCACTACAACGAGTTTTCAAAACATGTCAGGTTACCTCCCGTGTTCAGGGATTTGTTGGAACTTGCAACTGCTTCGAGGGAGGCTGGAAGTTTCCTTTAAGAGCTGCCAGAGATTACGTCAGACTTATGACGAGGAAGCCTCAAAGGAAAACTTTTTGGGAGACAAAACTTTTTAAAAAACATGTGCCAATGCTACTGTACAGTATATGACCCAAAATATAACTGAATCACCCCTGGTGCTACGATTTAGATCAACTGTATCACACGGACAAGTGTAGTCAACATGTCGGATTTGACCACCTTCAGCCCCTAGGAATAAACAGAAGAAGAAGAAGAAGAAGAAGGAGGAGGAGGAAGGAGGAGAAGAAGATGAGAAAAAAAATAGGATGAAGAAGACGACAAAGAGAAGATGGTGATAAGAAGAAGATGAAGAAGAAGAGAAAGACGAAGAAGAAGAAGAAGAGAAGACAAAGAGAAGACAGAGAAGACAAAGAGGAAGAGGAGGACCAAGAAGAAGAAGAAGATGAAGAAGCAGAAGAGGAAGATGAAGATGAAGAATAGGAAAAGAAGATGAAGAAAAGTTAAAGAAGAGAAAGAGGAAGAAGAAGAAGAAGATGATGAAGGTGAAGAAGAAGAAGACGAAGAAAAGACAAAGAAGATGAAGACGAAGACAAAGAAGATGACAAATAGATGACGAAGAAGGTGATCAAGATTAAGACGTTGTTGAAGAAGACGACGATGAAGAAGAAGATGCAGTCGATTGATAGAACCAGCAACCATTTTGAAAATCAGTTCATTGTTCGGCCACTTTTTTGGAAAATTCAAGCAAAAACTGCACATTTCTTCATTTCACCCTGTTTTTTGTGCATATTTTCTTTTTCTCTTTGTCTCCTTTGATTTTCTTACTTCCACTCAGATATTTTCAGGTTGTGTGTGAGCAAAAATAATCACACTCATTATTGTTGTCGCAGCATACAGAGGAGATGATTCATGACATACTGTCGAGCCAGTGGAGCAGGATAGTGAACTCACAACACGACGCGTCAACCAGACAGGTTTCTGACTTCTCAGCGAGTTTCTCAGAATCTAACTTTAACAATAACTGGACTGAAGTTCAGATAACCTACCCTGCAACATTGTTTTTAGGCTGATTGTTGTCTGTATATTACTTGTACTTCTAATACTGAACTAAAAGCAACCTAAATTCTGCGTTAATACAATCTAGAAGGCACTCTGTTGCATTGGTCTGTGGTAGTTTTCACATGCTCAACATCTCTTTTTACTCTTCATCCTCCTTCTGCACGTCTACTTCTCTGACTGCACCTGTCGTTGTTACAAGGATGTGCCCTGAATGGCACTCACCTCTTTGTAGGATATCCATTTGTAAGGCTGGTTAGGGAGCCGCGAGCCTAAGCAAGGTCCATCACCTGTTGAACACACAGTGAGACAGCGTATAAGTCTTTAAAAAACATTATGAATCTTCAACATTTCTCAGGTGGACACAGCTTCACATTTTAAAACACCCTGATGTTATTGTAAAGTCAAACCATGCAGGTTTAAAGCAGCTTTGCTCACAATTGTTTTATATGTGAGAGTGGTTGTTGACAGTGAGGAAGCTAACTATAACCTTTGAGTTTTAGGTCATCTTTTTGTTGTCTGCCCTAAAACCTTACTATTTGGTTCACTCTCATCGCTCTCTTTTTGTAGTTTTCTGCAGCTGCTTTCATCAACGTACCAATAAAACCCAACTGAACACTACCTGCTCTGCACCAACAGCAGACAGACACGGAGCAACGACGTAATAAAACACGTTTATATATATATCAACCATATTAATATAGGCCGTGTGCGTGTTTAATATAGCCGAGCCTATAAGTTCCTTTGTTAAGTCTCTGTGTGACTGAAATGAGCCTGATGATGAAGCCTAATCCTCCTACATTATAGAAGGTATAGGTCTGTCGTGTTTCATATGACTAAGCCAACAATTAAAAATATTAATACCTATCTCATATCAGACTCTGATCCTTTGTCCTTTGGCCTATTTAATTGTCTATATAGGTTATTTGGGTATTTTGTTTAAAGTCACTAAAACGTAGTGTCATAAGTAATTTATGTGACGCATTTAGCAGCTAAGGAGCAGGATACTTCACTCAGGAGTTGGTAAAGAAAGAGCTCAGTCTGCCATATCAACTTAAAAAGCTTCATGAATTCACATTGAAATCGATGTAAATCAATAACGATGCAGTATATTGACTCGTGCTCATGGGATGTCCGCCGCCTGAGTGAGTTGCTGATCGTTCATTTTGGATGAGTCAGGTTTGAGTCCAAACCACAATGAACTACGGTTAGTGAGTCACTGCTGCAGATGCAGGTGTGCTTGAGTGCTATAAGGAGCATCTCTGCATCGTGAGTCAGTCGCTTAGTGAGCCCTGACACTGTTACCGTCGGCAACCAGAGGACTCGTTTTAAATCCCACAGTCGGGACATGATTGGATGTTTTGTGGTCGGACCACAGCTTTGTTTGACTGTGTCCTATTTTTGTCGGCCGGGTTGTAATATTGTCTGCAAGAGTAAAATTAACGGGATCATAGTGTGTGTGTGTGTGTGTGTGTGTGTGTGTGTGTGTGTGTGTGTGCATACTTCAAGCAGCCTCAAAACTCATGCAACTTATTTGTCTATTTTCTATGAATCGCTTCATTAGTGTTTCTGGAAAGTTGTAACCTGATACTGGAAAATCTTCTAAATGAACTGGGCAGTACAATGTGAGCACAATGTCATTTTAATGAAGATAAAACAGAAACGGTGCTGTCAGTAATCAGCTCCGTCATAGAAGTTTTAGTAGCTGACAGCTCCAATTATGACGCATATACAGTAAATAAAGAATTGTATGTGTGCTCTGTTATATTGGTATTTTTTTTTTAGTTTGCAATGGTGATTGCATAAAATTAAAATCTGTGAGTGTGGAAAATGACAGCTATACGACTGAGAGAAATGACAATCACATTACATTTGGAGAGAAGAAGATAGAGGAGATGTGTTCGATAGGATCTGGCACTCTGTACTGACATTTTTTCATGGTAAGGACTGTAAAGGTATATTGGTATTTAATCAAATTTACATTATAACTGATCCTTTGACTTTTAGTCTGTATTATATGTTTTTTAACCTTTTTCTTTTAAACCTGTCCAGGACATGAAAGCAATTAACTTTATTGTTCATATGAAAGCCTATGCTGTCATGTAGATATAAAAGACATAAAATAAACCTATAACATAGACAGAAATCCCATATATTACATACTGTTTTAGGATGAAGGAAAGAAACGATGAAATAAACACCATGGGGGAAGAGAAAGTCTGACGTCTGAGTGTGAACATCTGTCACATCATACCCACCAGATATGTGGAGGCCTCTCTGGAAGACCTCGTACATGGTCTTGGCGTCATCGTGGTAATGAGTCAGCAGCTTGGAGCTGTCGCCCATCATGGACCTGCGTCCTCCACTCTCATGCTGATGCAAAGAGAGGGAGAGAGACAAAGAAACTGTGTAAGTCATCTTCACAACCTTCTCTCTGAACTTAAACAAAATAAACAGAAGAAGATCTCATTCCTCTCCGTAATAACAACACAGTGAACAGATACCAACACCAGAGGGAGAGTAAGAATAAAATTGCTTTCCTTGTTCTCCAAATGATAATCTCTTCATCTCGTTTGTTAGCTGACAAATGCATATAAAAATATCTGAGCTGCAGAGTTGAACTGAGCTTCCCTTTGTTCCCCGGTGTCAACATCACTGATGGATGCATTCTGGGTAAGTAGAGTTAATTCTCATAAATTTGACTCAAAATGAGTCATTTGTCGAGATGGATAGGTAGATGAGATTAAGGAACCTGTGAGTGTAATTGTGTGTCCGTGCATGTATGTGTGTGCCTGTCAGATGTAAGATCACCACTTCAAACACCTTCTCAGGTTACCAAAACAGAGAACCTCACAGCCACAAAGAGCCTTTCAGAGGAGTTTCACATCGACTACGAGCGCTGCCAGCCACACCTGTCGGTAAGAGGGCACGCGGCTGTGGTCGGTTTGTGTGCCAAACAGAGCACGTGTTTGGTTTGGTTGGTCCTCAACGACACACATCACACACAGCGTGTGAGCATTAAATGAAGTCAAAACAAAGCAGGGTTCAATAACGGCTAACGCTCTGTTGTGCACATTTCTGTCAATGATCAAACTTTGATAGAAATAAACCTGATGCTTGAAAACATGATTATAATATTATATAACTAATGTCAACGAGTAAAGATAAATGGAAGATAAGCTGTGTATTGTCTTTTGTCTGTGTGTGTCAACAACAGACCATATTCGCTCGGCGGCCATTTTCCTCTGACGTCACACTCAGGATGAGAAGCTCAATGCTGGATGCATATTGATAAGAGTGTTATTCAGTCTGCTAAGCATTTTTTTTTTATGTGTTAAAGAAAGGCTCTTACGAATTGCACCTTTAAATAAATGTGTCCAAGATGTATGTTGATATTTTTTTTTTCCTTTCCTATCTTATTGTGTAACACTATCAAACAGAAGGCTAATGTTAGCTAGGAAGTGATTGGATGCCAACGTTGTTGAGCTGTTGTCTTGGAAGCCAGTGGGTTGTCAAATATCTTGTTTTAACTTGAAATATGGCCTGAAGTGCTTCCAGATTTTAACTATCCACCATCTTATCAGTTGTTGATCAGTCAGGAAGTATTAAAGTGATGGCAATTTGTCAGATTTGAGCTTCCCTCACTGAGCCTGATGTCAGCAGACAATGTCCAACTGTGAATACGATCTATGAAGTCAGAGGTTTTTCAATCAAACGACTTAAGAGTTTTAGCGAAGAAATATAATTGTTATGTTAATTGCTGTAATAATACATTCTACTTAAAATCTAATTTCCTTATTTTGACAAGGGTATGACACTTAATGATAGAGTATTTATATCTTTAAACCGTCCTTTACTGCCTTATCTTTGATGGGTGCTCAATTCTAGTGTCTCTTTCATCAAAATATAAAAAAAAGACATGTATTTTCTTTTCACAGGAGGTCATAGTCGTGTTGGCTGGTCCACCATTCACTGTAGCCTGACAGGTAAAACCCAGGGGGAAAAAACACCTGAACACCAATCACTCCATCCTGCTCATGAAGCTCATTTATGTGAGTGCACGACAACAATTGAAGGTGACCTGAATGAGTGCATTAGCATTTTTTTATTAACTCGGACCTCTCATCTGGATTTTGGGAGCGTTGGAGAGAAACATTTGGGCAGAAAGGCAAAAAATTGGACTTTGTGGAAGGTTGTGAATGAGAACCGTAATGTCCCTATTCATGCATACATGAATCTATTTGTGTGTGTGTGAGTGTGTGCTCCATCTTACCGGCACCTCCTCAGACTGGTGCAACAGGCTGCAGGGTGGCTTGATGGGGCGGGGTCTGGTAGCCAACCAGTACGCCAGCACGGCAGTCAGAGCGCCGATCCCCACCAGCGTGGAGGTCGGCAGGGAGCGAAAGAACTGGCCAAGATCCTCCATCTCCGGTATCCTCAGGCCGCTCATCATCTCCTGGGCCTGCATCTTCTCCATCAGAGTGGAACTCAGCTCTGCAGGACAGAGGAGACATTTTGACTTTATACATTTACACATTCATTTATGCATCCAGTGTTGATTTTAAGCATTTTAAATACATGCACATTTTCCATCTGATTGGATGTTGAGTCACTGAATAAATTAACAAACTTTTGTGATTTATGTCTAAATCTTATGTGTTCATTTAAGTATCACATATAAAGTTAAGTTGTAAAGACGATTGACTCAACACGAAAGACAACCTTTGCATTAAATGTGACCCTTTACATTGAACTTATATAATAGTTAGATGTAAAATGTAAAAATACTTAAAGTCAGTGTTTTAGGCATGATTGTCTCTTGAGCATAAAAGAGTATTGATGCTTGTTTGTGTATGTACAGCAGTAACGTCATGACTGAATCCACTGTATCCGATCTGAATACCACTTTGACATAGTGGCAAAAATATATTAGTTTTAAGCAACCTCATTTTCTTAGAAGGGGGTTAAAATCCTTATTTGATGGAATAATTGTAATTTTCAATCAAAGCTTTTATGCAGTGAGGTAAAAAAAAAAGTACCCAAAAGTCATAAATGGGTAAAAGTAAAGGTATTGTGCTCAAATATTCTTTCTACTATTTCTGGAATCAGTGTTGTTTTTAAAAATCTGTTTTCCAATAATGTGAATTAACTTAAAAATGTGAAACTCTGGCTTTGATGCACGCAATTCTGCTTCACTAGTAACTAAAGTTATCTAAAAATGTAGTGGAGTACAAAGTACCATATATAGTGGAGTGGCAAGAAAGTACCTTAAAATTGAACTTGAGTTAATGTAGTCTACCTAATTACTCTCCATCACTGCTTTTAAGTGTCGGGGCCTAATCATAGCTTAATTAAGCTAAACGAGGTGTGCTGAGGGAAGTATTTATAAAATGTCTCAGAGGTCTGTGAACCAGTTCTGTTGAAAAATAGAAATAAACTTAAAAAAAATACGTAACCGCTTACTAAATGTATGCAGTCCTGCGAGCTGATGACATATTAACCTACATGACGGTCGTTTTACAGTTTGTCTGACCTGCATATTTTTGTACTGCAGGAAACCCACACATGCAATCCTCACGTAGTATTTTGTAAGCGAGATGTCAAAAGGCCTTAAAAAGGAGAAGAGAGATACAAATTTATCACACGGGCGCACGCAAAACTAGACCCTCCTACAAATTTCTCACGCCCGTGTTGAAACCGCTTTGAGCGCCGCTTGTGTTGCTGATGATTGCGTTTGACCCCGCTGCTCCTCCACCTGGATCCTGTGACCTTAAACACATCATTTACTCCTGACAAAACAGTGACTGAAGGGTCTTCCCCCGCATTCCTGCTCTTACTGTAAAAGTGGCTCAGAATAGCTCGTCTACACTACAGCAATGAGAGGTGGTAGATCAAACACAACACAGACACTACACACACACACACACGCACACACGCACACAGAGTGAGATGCGTTTATCTGAGGGGGAGGCGGGCTGCGGCGCTGACTGGAGGGTTTCCTTCCCTCCCCCCTGGGAAATGAGTCAGAGACAGCACCACCTGATCCAACGAATGGCGTCGAGGCACTGCTGCAGCTCACAGCCAATCAGAATCACTTCCTGTCTGCTAATTCTCTCTCTCTCTCTCTCTCTCTCTCCCTCACACACATGCACAGACACCAACGTGCAGTGAGGCTGATATGTATATATATCTGAGGCCATGGGACTTCCTTGTCCAACCGTTTTTATGATGAGCAGATGCACAAAAGCGAGGCTGAATCATACGAACGCGTGCGTGTGGGTGAAAGCAGATTAAAACCGAGGGACAGACAAGATCAGTGACTTTTTAACCTTGAGAAGGGGTCGTATAAAAGGAGATGCAAAGTGGCTGCTAACAGCTAGTTAGCATCGTCCATGAGTTTGTTTTTCTTATTATTATTATTTGAAAGATAATGTATATTGACTTACTTTTTTTATTTATGGTGTACTATTCTGGTATACTTAAAGGGACAGTTCACCCAAAAAATGACAATTCAATCATTATCTACGTTAAGTTTTGTGGTCCTCGAAATATTTCTGGAGCTTTGCAGCAATACAAAGAACAAACAAACGTAAAATGGCTCCATACGGCTCGTCCCACGTAATCAAGTCTCCAAAACCCCGAGATTTGAAATTGGTCATTGACACCCTTTTAAGTCATCGCTGGAGCTGCCTTCATGTGCAGGAAACATGTTTTGAGTCATTAGATAACAGATGTGATCAGCCTGAGGTTTGCAGACACATTAAGATCATTGTGTCTTATCATTGTGGCATTTTTGGGCGAACTGCTCCTTCAAACTTACCAGCAGACACTTCTACATGCATTACTCACATGGTGTCACGCTAAGCTTAGTTTCCACACACACACATGTGTATGCTGTCATCAGGCAGCACAGTCAGAGTGGCACTGACCCACAGTGTGACACAACATTTACAGATACAGCTATCGCTCAGCAACTGTTTTGAATCGAGTCAGAAGCACAGTACCTTCAGCTGCTCTACAGTGAATTCCCTGCACGACGCCGCTTTCCCAAACTCCTCAAATCCTCTTAATTCAAATTAACTCGAGTTTCTGTTCAGATAGAAACTATCACCTGTCACTGAGAAACCACAAGCATGACGGGTCCTGTGATGTGTCTGAAAACGGTACTGCCTCTGCAATACCGCAAAACTCCTCTGCTTCTCTTTTTGCTGCACTGATCGGATATTTCCTCTTTTTCTGTTGTCCCTTTCTGCAGTTCCAGTAATCTCGATGGGGGATCAGAGCTGTCCAAGTGCTGGGAAATGTCGAGCATCACCGTAACTAATAGAAACTTTTTTTTTCTGAGCTAAACAACACTGTTCGTTGGCATGTGTGTGGATGTCGATGCGGTTACAGTGTCAAAGTTAATTCTGGGATGAAGCTTTCTGCCCTGTTGAGTACACAGAGCGGCCCACTGCGCGCTGCTGGAGTTCGTCCGACAGTTAGACTTAATTAGTGAAAAGTGACGTGACAAATTGAAAACACAACCTGGCTCAGATTCAGGTATTTGGAAGCAGAGTGAGAAACTCTCTTGAGAGCAGAGCATCGAGAAGTGGGGTCAAAAAATGTAAAACGAGGGAACAAATTGGGAACAGAAAGACAACACAGAGAGATTTATCTCACCTGGACTGCATTATATTATACATAACATCATGTAATTTAATTATTTTCCTCTGAATCAAAAACTTTACATTATTCTGAAGTTCATTATTAAGGAAATATGCTCATTCGCTTTCTGGTGACTTGTCAAGACAACCGCACAAGATGTCGAACACTGAAATATAACACATCTATACACACAGGCACAAAGTACTTTGTACTGAAATTAGTACTTCGGTAGCAGCATTGGCCTCAAAAATTGTGTAATGGTCAGGCTCTCGTACCAAGTTAGAAATACGCCACCCACAGACAATTTGAGAGACCAAAAATGGTCTTTATACATTTCTGTTTATGTGTGGGTAACATCAAACATACAACACAGTCATTCGTCAGCTTTAGCCTCGTTGGTGAGCTTTCTATTAATCTTTAATCAGCGAGCTGTCTCTCCTTTCTTTTCAGATTTTATGATAAGCTAGGCTAACCACTTCCGGACTCCAGCACCATACTTAAGATGCAGCCGTGGGATTGATTTGAATCTAAACATCAAAGTCTTGGAAATAAAGCCAACAAGTGAATTTCCCAAATTGTTGGTGTATGTGTACGACAAATAAAGGAAATAAAGAACGAAAAACAAAACCATTTTTAACTTATCTCAAACAACTTTTTATACAAATTTTTCGATATCTGATATCAATCGATTGCTTGAGCAGCGAGAACAAATAAAGTGACTTTTAAGCTGTTTTGTTGCTATAGTAACAAGGAGTTTCTTAAAGCAACAAGATGTAACAGGTAGATTGTCTCCAGGTGTTGAGGCTCGTCCCCAGATCAGATCGGACGCTAACCCAGAGTGTCGGTATTTGGCTTTATGTCTCTGCAGGAAGTTATATTTTCTACTTTTCTCCCTGATTCTGATTCTGATCAAGTCAAAAACACAGCTGACACACTGATTTGATTGATTTGTACAAAACAAGGGAATATTTCCCTCACATACACTGTATTTTCCACATTACTCTACATATCCTACACCACTGTCCTGCTTCATATCGCAGTGCGGCTCATGTATCCAAACAGTTCTGATGGGAAGATCAATGACAAAGCATCAGCCAGGCTGGCAGCACTTTTCACACACACACACACACACACACACGCACACACTCAGACAAGATAATTTCCATGTCGTGCCAACAGGACATGAACAGCTGAAGCGTGTCATATAAAAACAAACAAACCTCCCTGCTATCAAACACAGCATCAACTACAGCCACCATGTTTGCCTCCTCTGGTGCAGAAACAGTAATCTGACTCGTTCTTCAACTGTGGAGGAAGCGTGGACTTCATTTCACAAGTAATCTAATAGTAGAAAGTCAATAATAAATGTGTTTAATCATGATGATGAGCACTTCTGAAATTATATTGAGTTAAATGTTGAACAGAATTATACTGAGACTACACAAAGCTATTATTAAGCTATTATGGGAATGATTTGCCCAGTGGATGCTCCATAATTAAAAGTGAAACTCTTTCTCAACTTTCATTACAAAGACACATCGACAGGCTAAATGAAAAAGGTCTGTTTGAGCTAAAAAATTCAAATTTTCTCCAGCCTCGTCGCCAAGATTGAATGTTAGCAGTTAGCATTTCTGCAAACCACGGATACGTCCAGCATCGGTAGGTGGAGGAGACGGCGGTGGAAAAGAAAAGATCAGGGTATCTGGGGTCCTTTGGGTTGAATTTCTCACACCTGGTGTGATTTGGTTAAAAATCTAGACGAGGGACACATTTTGGGGCTGATCTTCGTTCTTTTCTGACATTATAAATACATCTGTTTGAGACTATAACTGCCACAGCACTGGTCCAAACTGTGATTAAGGACAGATAACATATTTATTTCCTTCATCACAATCTGATCAGATGGCACGCTTGATTGAGTTCAAATGTCGACGCATCGCTGTAATCAGAAGTGGGCTCTGAAGATGACACATATAGATAACGGAGCTGCCTGCACGCGGCTTTGTGTTGCCTTCAATGGCTAATGCGGCCTGGCTGCAGGGATAACAGAGACACAGCGGACGGGTCCGTGTTTGAAAATGGAGGCAAAGGAGGGGAAACGGCACTCAACCAGCTCTAAATATAGACAGACTTCGTAACCTACTAACACCAATGAGCAGATAGCTGGAATAGAGGAGGCCTGGTTTGTCTTGACTCAACCTTGTGGGAGTAAAAAAGATTTAGGTCTGACGTGTCCGTGGTTGTTTAGCAGAGATCGATTATGTTGAATTGTACTGATGTGTGTCTTCTATAAGACAGTCTAAGAGTATTCCCGTTGATGTATAAATATATATAATGTGTAAAATAAGATGCCATGTTACATCGCATTTTGTAACCAAACCCTCATCTGCAACATCTGGAAATAATCCAGATCTGCCGACTCATGATTGAACACCACACTCCCGGCACCTGTTTGTGCAGAAACAGGCTCTCGTGTGGAGCCCGCAGGGTTAAACAACCCACTGAATGCTACAGCGCAGGCATGCTAGCGCGCCACATCTCCCTGCCACGAAATGGCCTGACAGCAGCAGGAGACTCACAGCCTGCCAGACACCTAATTGGCCTCCAGGAGAGACGCAAACATCGAACTGCCCGTCTCGCATCTCTTTTTCTCTCTCTGTCTTCTGTTCTCGTCTGCATTTTCCTGTTTGACTGACATTAAAGAAATAATCTGACCTGTAAACTTAATGCCAACCTCTGATGACTGACTCAGACTGAAAATGTTTCCCCTCAAAGGGTAGCTCCACCAATTTTACACATGAAAGTGTGTTTAAAGGAGTACTACTGCAGCCTTTTGTTGCTTCAGAGGAAGCTGCATGTAATCTGATAAATCGCCTCCTGTGATGTCACTCAGTAGTTTAGTTGCATTATGGGTAACGTTGGCGCCCGGTTTTGAAAAGCAGTCAACGATTCTAGCATAGCACTTAAAGACAAATAATAAAAATCAATACAGCAGAACCAGAGATGAAACCAGGTGCCTACATTACCCACAATTCAACTTACACTAGAGGCAATTTATCAGATTACATGCAGCTTCCTCTGGAGCAACTAATGAATTCATACTGCTTTTTCACATCATGCAGTAGTTCTCCTCAAGACCTGTAAACACATTTTAATGTGTAAAATTGGTGGAGTTATCCTTTAAAAGGTAATGTCAGACTGGGTGCTGGGTGGGAGGCAGTGAAAAGGTCTTGTGAATCAATTATCCTTCGACTACACACAACGGCTGTGTCCCATTTCAGGGGCAGATGAAAACGCCATGATGGCACGACAACCCTGGCAGATTCGACAGGCTCCTCCAAGAGATGCCTCTTTCCTTTTCCCTAATTTGGACGACAACCAGTGTTTCCTTCACTCAAGGTGACTCCGAGGTGAATTCTCAGTACGCCGTCTCGTTGAAGGAGGACGTGTACAAGCCCTCAGTCCTCCACAGACCACGTCTGTGGAAGCAGCCGCTGAAATTTAACACAGATTTAATTTGACACTGAGAATGAATTGTCAGCCGCTGCAGTAAGACTCGAAAGCCTTATTTGATCGTGTGTTTGACACACCAAATGTCTCACTACAAAACGGATCTTGCAGTTAAAATCAGGCTGCATATGAAATTTTGGGTAAACAGGGTCATTTGCTCAGCTGGTTCAACCTTCTCTCCACTACAGCCTACAGCTCTGTTTGGTGTCCAACTCTCTGTCCTGTCCTGTAGTAACCTAAAAAAAACACCCCAGGGACACACACACACACACACACATAAACGTACACATCGAGGTCTTTAAGTCCATCCCTGTCGCCGTCTACAAAGATTGTTGCTGCAGCTGGTGTGACAGAAGCGCAGCAGGTCAGCAGCATCCCCATCAGCAACAACAATGACCTTTATCAGCATGTGAACTCGACGACCTCGGAGTTTAATTTGTGAAATCAAGAGCACATCACGCCATGAAAATCCGGTGCGTTTACAGCGCGAGCATTCAGATGGCGATCAAGTGACTAACATCACACCTCACCACATCTTACACGTCTTATGTCTTTAACTGCGAGAAAATGCTGCAGTAAAACGAGTTGAAAATCATCAGAGATGAGTTACAAGGGATCCTGCAAATGTTGAGTTTGTTGATAAC
Source organism: Pagrus pagrus (assembly GCF_965226575.1). Taxonomy (NCBI): domain Eukaryota; kingdom Metazoa; phylum Chordata; class Actinopteri; order Spariformes; family Sparidae; genus Pagrus; species Pagrus pagrus. The sequence goes on from NC_140198.1 coordinate 5,942,447, forward strand.
AACTTGACGAGATGTATTACGGATTATGTTTTTTAAAGCATTATCTCTCTCATACATTTACTTACGGGAAGATGGGAACACTAGACCTAAGTCCGTAAATGTAATCTAGCTTGCAACAATAAAGTAGTAATAAAGGTTTATGGTAAAATCTCAGAACTCATCGTTTGTTATGTGGCCACGATTCAGCCTCAAGGAGCAGCGGTTAATGTTTCGGCGTCGCCAGTGGTTATCTGGGCCACCACTACCTCTTCTCTGTGCTGGTTATCATTTACACTTAAGAGGCGAGAGTGAAGTTAGAGACAACATGTCGGCTAATCTCCATAAACGGATATCTGTATATGAATAAAAATCAAAACATATAAAGCTAAATTGTTGTTCAATAAACCTTTATTACTACTTTATTGTTGCAATCTAGGTTACATTGTCGGACTTGGGTCTATTTCTTGTTCGTTCCAAACTTCTTGTATGCGTCTGTGGCTTTTTAGTTTATCAGTAGGGACCAGAGATTATGATTTAAACTGAGATTGCAGACTGTCTGCACAGCAACAGTCCCTTTAGAGCTTGAGTGTCTGACGATAGCTGTTGGGTCCCAGAATTTACACTTCAGCCAGTGATACCGCCTCTTTTGCTCTTTATCAAACGTCATTGGTCAATGCTACGACTAGGACTACAAATGGAAACCAAAACGCTTCCGCTACCAAAGTCTTGTCCCTTGACGGTCTACTCGCAAGCTTTTTATTCAACCTTTCATCTACGTCTCATTGTCTTCATCAGCATATTCAATTCTCTCATTTGTCAGAGTTAAGTTCAAGCTGTTTTTTTGCGAGCCAAATTTGTTTTCCTCAACAGAATGACACATTTAAATGAGCACGAGTGTTAACATTTGGTTTTCTGCTGTCTTCTTCTGTCTTCCCCCTTCTGCACAGACTGCTGTAGCTTAATCCCAAAGAGCCAATGATAAGCAGTTAACGTTTCTGCACAACACTGATAAGTTCACATTTGCACGCGTCATATACGTTCACTCTATACAATCTACACACTCACATTGTGATGTGACCATGTTGATGAGCACGTCGTATCGCCGGGTGGAGAGGACGATGGTGAAAGACTGTGTTTCAACATTTGAAACTGCGAAACCACTGGATATTTTTGACAACAGTGTGAAACCGTGCAATATTTTTGACACAGGACCGAGGAGGAGTTTCAACATTTGTAAACATGACAACGCTGGATATTTTCAAGCAGACTTCGGGATAATCTCCAGCTTGTTTGCGGCGACCAAAGCAGGTATTTTAAGCCAAAATATGGTCTTTTCCTAACCCTAACCAAGTGTTTTTGTGGCATAATTACAGCATTTTCACAGCATAAAATTGGAAAACTGAACCTAAAGATGTAAAGTTGGTGTCGGTGGTTTGCACAAAAGTACATTGTGTAACTGGGCTGCTTTTGACTGACACTTCAGCTTCTAACTTGCTTTTTGTTGACCATTTCCTGGATATAATTCAGGATATTCATTTACACCATCTGTCGTATGTCTGTTTGAAATGTAATGAAGAGAAGGGATCAGTATCATCTAACATTCAAATGTAATCTGACGTTAATTCTGTCAAGACAGCAACCGGCTGAAACGAAATACAATCAAGACTGGCGAAAAAATGTTGATGCAGTGTCAGTGGACGTCTGGATCTGTGGGACCATCAGCAGACAAACACTCAGCCAGAGAGCCTGACAGATGTGCACAGTCGAACACAGAGCTGAGGGAACATAATTCAAACTGTGTCATATCTATTACAAAACATTTAGAGCACATGGCGTGCATGAACAGCTGGATTATAAAAAAATAAACTTCGGACACAGGATGTCCGAATCCTACAGCCCAGGGTTTTTTTTTAATGCTATAAAATGTATCAGAACGAGCAAGTGAAATCTTTACGGCTGTTAATATCCCTTCAGATGTCTGAACTAGCTTGGGGTAGGAAAACAACGCATGTGTCTGAGCTCACACAAAAGGCTGAGTATGCACTGAGATACACTGATGTGTAAAATCCTACCAAAGGATTTGATTTCACCACGGCTCTTGAATTGTTGAAACACAAGGAGCAGAAGAAGAACATTCCCAGCCGTCTCTACTGACATAAAAAGCTTAGTGTGTCCCAGAAGTGGCAGTATTTTTGGAACGGAGGACATTCGACTGGTTGTGCATGTTACATTACCACAAATGGCATCTAAAGTGTCTCCGAATAGTCGCTCGTGAAACACTTGAGTCGATCCATTCAAACAAAAATTTGTCAAAATATTGATTTTTTTTTTCTGCTGCTGCACAGAGGCTTGTTTAACGCTGCAATACTTCTGTGTCATCGTTCTTGAAGAATCCACTTTGGTGCAGCGTGAGTGCTGCAGGCTAGCAGGGAGGAAGGCTTGTGAATGGGCCCGTTACACTTCCTGTGACCTCTGAGGCTTAAAGCGGAGGAAACGCAACCCTTCCTCGTCCTTAAGTCCCACCCCATCGGCCCATCTGAGGGCCGTCACCAATGATTAGAGTCCAGCGTGGGGAGATTACAGCCTATTAGCACAGAGACGGATGACCAGTAGTAACCTCACTACTGCACTCTATTTAAAGACGTCCCACTCGGCTTTCTCCTCTTCTTTAAATGCAATTCTTTAAACTCGCGTCACATCTTTCTTTTTTTTGTGCTATTTTAACCACCAGTGCTCAATCATCATTGCACAGCAAAACCTAATCTCTAGCTCTCTTTTAACCGCTCGTCCTTATCGCTGTCAGCCGTTCCTCGACTTAGACCACCCTCGAGGAGCGAAACCACAACCTCTTCCTGTCGCCGCCGCTGAGGCAAAATTGTACAGACGCCGTTACACCCTGTGCACACGAAAGAAAACAGCCATTTCCCCTCCTGAGCTGAGATGCCAAACCAACAGGTTATTGCAGTCATCATTCATAAAGTAAAAATCTGATACAAGCTGCAGAGAAAAGAAGGGAGGGAGTTAAGCAGGAATAACATATCTATCTATCTATCAATATATATTAAATCAAAGATGCAGCACTGAGGTAAAAACAGACATAAAGAGCAAACACCTGCTAAAAAGATCTAAACTGTAATTGCATTGCAGAAGGGTTAAAGCAGCTGTGGTTGAGGCAGCGGCACTTACAAAGGCGTCGGAGGCAGCCAGGCAGCCGGTGAGGTGTGATGTGTCTCTGTGTATTAGTGTGTGTATGTGTGTGTGTGTGTGTGTGTGTGTGTGTGAGAGTGAGTGTGTGTGTGTGTGTGTGTGCTGTGTCAAGGGGCCTCAGGCGGATATCACATCACCCTGTGCAAACTAGTGATTACCTTCTCATTGCCACCGGCCAGATTAAGCTGAGGCAAGCAAGGGGAAGGCAGCGAGATGCGTTTCAGCCTGGTTTGGGCCTGGCTGGCCTCCGTATCACACCACCCTCAGCTCGACAGACGCTGCGCACACTCTCACCACACCCACCCGCCCCTCCCTCCACCACTCTCTCTCTCTCTCTCTCTCTCTCCCTCTCCCTCTCCCTCTCTCGCTCTACCTAAACACACAGCGCTCATCCTCTCCTCCTCACGCACTCTGGCATACTGACACACAATGTACGCACTGCTGTAGGCACACGTATGGAAATGAACGTGCAAGCGATATTTGCACATTTATACATATCACACAACACTAAATGAGGGTGCTCCCAGTTCGATTTGACTGTCAAAGTGAGGTTGGAGGCAGGCCTCTGGATCTCTACCTGACTTTAGAGCTGCATGATATGGTAAAAATATCATGCTGCGCTCATTTTGACACGTCTTTGATTTGAGGTATTACTTCATTATAATGCTGTTTTTACCTTACCTTTTTTTTTTCACCTGAAAACAATCTCAGCTTCCTGCAATTTGGATATTGCGATTTCGATTACATTTTCTCCAATTGCGCAGACACACTTTAAATTGGGTAGAAAAGGCAAGTAAAAAACAAACCAGAGCTTATCAGATACTGGACTTTGGGGCCGATGCTGACACCAGTGTTGGGTGGACAAACATTTTTATATCAGTATATCAGCTGATATTCTTATATACACATAATCTATACATAAACATCCTTTCTTTTGCAATGATCCCTTAAATGTGGTTCACAAAAAGATATTTACGTAATGCATTTGATTTTTTCATTCCCAACTCGTCAAATACTGACACTTTTGTAGGTCAGGTCAGCCGCCATCCGTAAGCGTCAGTAGTTGACAAATCGGGAATGAGACTATCTTACCAACAGGAGCTTTAGCTTATCTGGAGCATGTTTTACTGCACTATTAGCTCTATACCAATATATCTATGATAGGCCAATATCGGTCCATAATACCGGCTAACTGATATATCGGTTGGGTTCCAAAAACAAACATGTTTTCTATATTAGTTGTCATTTTTGCAATTAATGCTGAAAATGTTAGATCCTTCAAGCAGTTGGAAACACTTTTGCACGTGCAATCTGTGAGCCTTTGCGAGCACTGCTGCATTTTTAAGGATGTGATACAAACAGGCTGAAAACCAACATATTACCACTTCCTTCATTGTTCATTTTTTAGGTAAAGAAAAAAACCTCCTTCAGATGAAATCATGAAATCAAACATAATGTTTTTAGGATCAAACAATGCTCCCTGACAGGTTTTCTCACTTCCAAAAGGGCCTTTAATATCACCGCTAAACAAATTATGTTTTGTATCTGAAAGGAACACAAACAATAACCAAACGAGAACAACATCATACGTTACACTGATGACTGGTCTGCAGGAGAACCACTTGAGCATGTGACGGGCGGACAGACCTGCTTCAGCACTTTAGGCTGAGCTATTATTCCATCCAGCATCCCACAACATGAGGAAGTGGATGCACTGAACGCTGAGACAGCAAAAAGCCACTCAGACGGAAAGCTGCCGTGCGGATCTGGAAGCACCCAGACCGGCTGATGTTATTGATCACACCGGGAATGAGACTGGAGTGGAGTCAATATGTAGAGTTAATCTTGAAATCATCAACTTAACTATGTTTGTTGCGCAAAGAAAAGCACTTGTCAGACATGGGTTGAAACAATGTGAGATTTTCACGGTACGATAACCATCTTACAAAACATCATGGTTTCGCGGCCTCACAGTATGTGGTATTACACGATTATTATCATTGTCATCAGTTACAATGATCCTTGTTGATCCTCCAAGATAGTTGATTGTTTAGTCTACCAACCCGAAGCATCAGTATCAGTATTCTCCAGAATCGCTTATGAATCTTTGAAGGAAGGAAGTGTTTTTTTAGGCAGAGAAAACTGGTTGTTATATTTTCACACGCTATCACGCCCTGACAGCCATGACACTCAGTTGAAACTTGAAAAAAATATATTCTTTAACGTAGAATGCAATACTGTAGACGAGTAAATGTACACGTCACGATGGCTGCCAATTTTCATACTGCTGCAACCCTACATGCAGCTGAAATGCTCCATTTTAGCTCCTGTCTCTTTAAGGCCCCTCCGTCCTGAATACCCACTCTGCTCTGATTGGTCGGCTCACACACGCCTGACTCAGCATCGCTCACCGTGTCTCCGGGCGGCTCTGTAGAGTTTTCAGCTTCCAGTTAGCGTCCCCTATACTGTGAATATAGGCATGAATTATGCAAATGTGTGACGCAGTAATGTAGCGTGATGTCACAGAATTAAAGGCGGGACTACTGACGAGGCGTTTCAGGAGCAGTGCTTTCTGTGGGAGAGGGGAGCTTCTGTTGGTGCAGACTTTGGCCTTGTTAACTTTAGTACTTGAGTAAATGTACTTGGTTACGTTCCACCATTGGTGTTCAGACAAAAACGTTAACAATCTTGGCTGTAGAGTCAGTTACACTTTATTTTTATGTTAAATTGTACAGATACTAGTATTTTGTTGATCTATGAATATATATAACGTGTAAAATGAGGCGCCATCTTACATCTCATTTTGGAACAGAACATTTCTTTGTTGCTCACCTCTGGAAAAGTACTTCAGTAAATGTATTTAGTTACTTCCCATCACTGACGGTGCAATACACACAACACCATTCGTCTCATAACTCCTGACACTCAGTGCGAGTGCGCAGTGACAGACTTTCATTACACAGCAGGCGAGACTGAACACTCAACATCTATCCTGTCATCTTGTGCAGTCACGCAGTTTGTCTTTAATTTGCAGGTTTTTCGACATTTTCACGACCCCTCTGACTCCCCCTGACTCCCTCTGACTCCCTCCCTCCCTTCAAAAAAGCTGTTTGAATGACAAAAAACAAAAAGAGTCATGGAGTTATAGTCATTATTCCTCTGGCTAACAGGGGCCATGTGTTAAGTGGAGGATCCTTGAATACTAAAACACCATTGGGTAGTTTCCTCCAAAGGGTGGAGCGATGCAACCACCGTCCTTTCAATGAAATATTGAGGAGGGAAAAAGAATAGGTTTACACGTCGCGCGGGGCTGCACTAGATGGTGATTAAAATGAATTATTCACACGGAGGAGCAGCAGGGTGTCGGGACGGGATGACAGGTGAAAGGTGTGGTGGGTCTCCCTGGGGTGGGCTCTGCTCGTCAGCCAAACAATTCAGTGTGCTTCAAACAAATTTGGGCCTCACTTCTGATTGGCTGCTGTATCCAAAACACAACCCCTGCAGGCCTGTAACAGCAGATTTTAATATTAATGCACCAACCAAAATCCCCAACTGTTACTGGTTGCTGGTTACTTAGCAACCATGCTGTGCAGCTGCCGCTCAGGGCCTATACTCTTTGGCGGAGGGATACAACAAATCACACCCTGTTTATTTATCCACTGGCACGCAATCTTTTCGGGAAATGACGGATTACACTGCTTGATTTCATGACGCGTTGCTAAAACCAATCTTTTCTGCTTTTAAAGGGATTATATGTTAAAGAAATAAATGTCCTCGGGTATGTTTGAAGACGACTAGAGGTCAACGAGCCGTGTCTCCTAACCGCTCCCGATGCCCCCACGCCCGGCTGTGTGAACCCGCGGTGGGGGGTGGTGTCGGTGAGAGCGGAGCACGCTGTGCTCAGTTTGCCGGTAGGCCGCAGGATTTCAGCACCGCTCTCTCCTGGACAGCTCCGTCCAATCAGCTGCGCTCATCCGAAAGCGCGTCATCCTCCCTCATCCTCCCTCATCCTCCCTCCCTCCATCACAGAGACGTGGCGGAGGACATCACAGACAAAAAAAAAAAAAAAAAATGCTGAGTTTCACAACCGGCTTTCTTGCAAATTGAGATGTTAAATGTGAGATAAATGACCGGCGGGTGGATGTTTGCACCGCCCGGCACGAGCCTCACCGGGAGGCGGTGAAACAGGCCGCTATGAGTGTATTTTATGCCTTTTAATGACGTGTGTCCGGTGTCTACGCACAATGTCACACGACCTTAGCAGCTGGTCGGCCTCAAAACCACACGTTTTTTTTTTTATATCCCGTTTGGCTTACAGAGAGGGACAGTCCTTTTGTTTAAGCGGTGGCTTCTCAGAGTAAAAACACACGTTTACGCAGGGAAATTCAATGAAAGATGTGCAGAAAATGAGCCACATGCTTCGAGCCGCATGGCAGCCGGTCCAAACCCACAGCACCTGATGAAAGGTGAAGCCAAATTGAAAGCATCCTTTCAAGCAAACTAGTGCTGGAAATGCAAAGGAAATCCAAAGCGCACAGCTATTTTGAAATGAGGTGTTGCGCGTTTGAATGGAGGCCCGGGGTGACACGTGTTCTGGGAGGAGAATTAAAGATGTCACCGGCGTCATTGTCGTGCAGGTAAAGCGTCAACTGCAGCATTAGAGTGCGATCAAGCAACTCGACGGAATGAGGCGGAATAAAACGGCAGAAACCGCACAGATGCGCGAAAAAGCCGGCAGTGGATGGCAACGCGATGCGCCTTCATCCTCCTCTACAGAGAGACAGGTGCATCGCCTCCAGCCACAGCCCCGCCATGCAAAACCCATCAAATAACGAACAGGGAACCAATACAAAATAAACACGATTCAAAAACTCACCTAATATAATCCAGAGCGACCCAGAGACCAAAACGAATGCGAGCATGTCTTTCTCATTGAGTCAGCGGGTCCCGGTGCAGGAGCGGCTTCAAAACTGCAGCATCGACTGCAGCAAGTCGCCAACAATCTGGGAGATTAAGGAGGAGGAGAGAGGAGGAGGGGGGTTGAGGGGGGTCGACAATATATCTGAGACAGACCACAGTGGGGGAGCTGGGCAGGGGGATGGATGGACGGCGTGTGATGATGTCCAGCAGGCTTGGAGAAACAGACCCTGACAGCCTACTGAAGCATCCTTCCTCCTCCTCCTGCTGTATTTTCCACCTTCACCTAGTTGGCTGCTGCGCAATGGCAGACACCCCTGCCGAAACGAGAGGGTTTATAGGTCGGACAGGAAGATGCGATCGACGCCAAGGTTATCAGGGGTGAAATCTCTATTCTGGGTGCAGGACGGATTAACCAAGACTTTATTTAATTCTCTTATTCATTGTATGAACAATCATGAAATCTGGTGGAGATGTTCTCGGGAGCATCGCTTTGGATTCTGGCATTTTGAATTCTCTCTTCTGCAACAAAGTAAAAAATAAAATAAACATATAAAATCGAGTGAACGGTCTAGTACAGGATGTTTTAGACGTTATGAATGTTTTATTGTTTAAAGGGGAAGCGGTGTTATTTTTAGTCCGCGGCACATCACACCATGCAGCCCTGCAGCTGAGCGCAGCTTTGACACCGAGTAACTTCGCATCAGGATCACGTGGTCCAGTAAGACACTCCCAGTGAACTAAAGTAACCTTGAGAAAAACTGGTGACTGAGGCAGTGGGTGACTGACAGCAATAGGAGAGGACCCAACCATTCACATTTACATGAAATTAAAAAGAAATCACTTACATTTATTCTGATATTTGATTTTTTTAATCTCAGACTGATGTTTGACTTCATCGCAAATGATGGGAGCACTATATCTAGATACAAATGTGGCGCTCTGAAATGTATAGCTGTGTACGCGTAGACAGAGTTAGAGCAAAACCTTTTACAAGATATGGCATCCCTTTGTGGATTACATGGGAAACCTCCCACTGCACCAGATTGATTTTACACAAGGACGTTATATTAAATCTGGACACAGCGTTGGAGGCGGAGGCCCAGTCGTTCCTATGAAAGGTGCGCAGTGGAGCATGAAGCCAAAAAAGCCGACTTCCCGGCTATGAAAATACCCAAATCTTCCGTGCTGTGCAGCCCATAGAGCGTGCACACTAGCGTCTTCTGATGAACTGGCTTCAAAGCCTGGCGCTTCTCCTGGGGCCTTGGTCACAACCCCCCTGAAATGACTCCATTAGCCATTAGCTCCAATAAACTTCTCAAAGTCTAGAAGAGCCACGCGATTCAATTATTTTATCCCCATTCACGTTAGCCGGGCGCTAAACCGGAAGTTAACCAGCTCAGTTGGCGGTAGTCTCTTGGGCCCACGCTCTATGGGCCCCACAACATGGAAGATCCAAGTATTTTTATCAAACCATTTTTGGCTTCATGCACCACTGCGCAGCCATGGAGAAGGAGGCTCCTTCTCCATGGCTGTATACAGATATAATCAAACGTTCTTGGTGCAAGCCTCCAGGAAGAGAGCCAGGCTTTGCAGCCAGTTTCTGTAGTGGCCAAACCGTGTAATTACATCATCACGTGATGCACTGCGGCCCAAAAAGACTTGTTAAATGGACTCGCATTTCTATAGCGTTTTTTAGTTTACTGACCGCTCAATGCGCACACAACTGCTCATTAAAAGCAATTTGGGGTTCAGTATCTTGCTCAAGGATACTTCGACATGCAGTTAGCTCGGCACTAAATCATAGCCAGGAAGTCAAGTTTCTTTGGCCTCAAAACGCCACTGAGCAGCTTTCATATGAATGTGGCTCTGCATCCAAGGCTGTGTCCGGATGTAATATAACGTCCTTGGCTCAGTGGCGTTTTGAAGCCAAAAAAGCTCGACTTCTGTGTTGTGGGGCCAATAGAGCGTGCACACTTGGGACTTCCGCCGGCCAACGCTCGCCATGTTTCTACAGTAGCCCAGAAAGGACAAACCAAACATTGTTTCGAGAGAGGGCCTTACACATTTACTGCACTTTAAGCGGCCACAGTAGAAACAAGGTTTGTTCTGTTGGTTGCAATATAAAACCTCACCAACAGACGCCACTACACCTTAAGTATATGGTTTGTACCCTTAAAGTACGACGGATGATGAATACTGGGGCACCTTTACTGCCTCGTGCCCCATTTTGAGGGCAACAGCAGTTAAAATGCAATGAATCACATACAAATCCCAAATCTGTTCATTCACTGACTCAGCCTGTGAGTTGATCTATCTCACAAGTGTCTCCAGTAGTGGCCGACATGCTTACTGTCTTAATGTCGCTCCTGTCATGTGACTGACCTTATTAAATGGGTCACTTGTCAGGACCTCTAATCTGTCACCCGCAGCAGCGCCACCCGCCACCTTCTTGTCCTTCTTCTTCTCTTTTTCCAGCGCAGGGAGAAGCACAGAGGCGAAGAAGACAAAAAGTCAACCTGTTCATTTATGGAGGAGGAAGAGGAGGGAAAAATGGTCAAACACATGCACAAGGAGGGAAATTACTGAGATTACAAACTGTCTTTCTTACCTCAGTGTACTTTGTAAGTCTAAACGGCGGCACAGTGATCTGCCAGCAGCAGGAGAGTGAATGTGGTTTTAGGGGAGAGCACTGATTACTTAGTTTATTTATTTTGCAATGTGGTCAAAGTACACACAAGAGAAAAAACAATCTGCTGAGTTAAAACTGCCCAGTGATTAAACCACAGCACTGTTAAAATTGTGTTATCATGTTATCATAGAGACAAGAGGTTAGGGTCAAGGTCAGGGGTCAAGAAGGATGATAATAGAGATAAACATTCCTTTTCCTTTCTCTGACAGGAAGGTAATAAATAAGGGGGACCTTATCTTTCCAGTTCAAAAATGTCCTTTTCTTACTTAAAACGCAGCTTATCATCCAGGGAAAGCTTCATAATTTACGAGCAAGTGAAAGAAATATCCTCAGTTTTAGTTTGAGTTAAGTGCATTTTGTGGTGTTGAGAGAAAAAAAAAAAAGCTTGATAACAAGAGACTTGAACACAAAGAAAAGCTGTACTGGACGTATCGCACAAATTACTATTTTTTCAGTTCTTTGTGTAGAGGAAAGCTGAGAACATTTAACCGACTGCAGAGAAAACAGTCGTGCAGTTACAAAGAGCATTAGAAGTCTGCACCAGACGAAAAGTAAGACTGTACTGTTAATCTTTCTTTTCTTGTTATTATTCTCTTCAACAATCCTTCAAGACTTTCCATTAACTATTTACACAAGAAAGGAGTGATGTTGTAGTAATGAAGCTGGACATTAACGAGTCAATTCCCTGAAAATAAACACAAAAAGCTTGGTAGGAGACAAAGGATCCTTCAGTTTGTTAACTCAGTGAAGTGTGGACATAAGAAACCTTTCTGGTGCCGGCTGTATTGAAGTCAACAGGAGATGTTTGGAGAAACACACCCAACATATCTACGTCATATGACTTCTGGTGAAGAAATGCCTCCAGAAAAACACTTCAGAAATTAGGTCAATGTCTGATTTTTTTTTAGCAACACATTGTTCCCATGATTTTGTTTGGGAGAGCCTCTGTATCTGCAGACTTCTCAGTGATTATCTGTGGGACCGGCCCTTGTTTGGTCAGGATATTATCAGCCCTCAGTCATTTTCTGGAGGCATTTCTTCATCAGAAGTCATATTACGTAGTTATGTTGAGTTTTAGTGTGTTTCTCCATCTTCAATACAGATGTCACCACAGCTGTACTGCATGTTTCTCAGCTCAAGGAAAGTTTTACAAACATAAAACCTCCATGGGTCAAAAACTGAGTCATTATCGACCTTGTTGGTAGTTTGGGGTGTCCTGTTTTATGGACTTCTCTCCTGCAGGGGAGGTTGTAGCTGCAATACCCTGAGTGGCCACTGGGCCAAATTGAAAGCAGGCTGAGCAAAGTGCCTCTGTCATATGCTGGTCTTACTGTATTAGTAGATGCATGACCTTCCTCGGGCTGCTGGTTTCTTTTATTTGTGCAACACAAAGTGTCAAACATTACAGCAGTCAAATTAAACTGTTAAAGTAGCGATTAAACACACCAGTGGTGCCAGTAGTTTGTGAATTCTCAGCTGCCCTGCAGGTGTATTTGGTCCAGAGTTATTGTCTTAAGATTTCAAATGAGATGTAATGATTGCAGGGGTCGTACAAAGCACTAAAAGTATATGAAATTTAGCAATACATTTCCCAGGCAGAACAGCAGGTCATGTCCTATAAAAAACACCACCGTGTTCACACGACAAAAGCACGTCTTGTCTATCGGCCTCCGGTTTCTCGTATGTCCTAACTATGTTTTACAGCACAAAAGATAAGTATCAGCCGTCAAGAGTGTGACATCACATACACTCAGTGACCCTCTGAACATATTTCACCGCTGCCCTCGCTCCAGCTACAACGGTGGGGTTTAATTAGTAACAGTGTGTCAGGCAGTGTACCAGCTCAGAGAACTGTAAGAACCTTTGGCAAACATGGACTGTATCTATAAGCGCGTTTCTTAAGTGCTGTTCATATTTACACTTAGCTTTATGAAACATATGCACTAACTGTAGTTAAAAAGCCTTTAAAACCCCTCCTTGTTAGGCGTTGCACAAGTTTGAGGTATACATACTTGAGTATTTCCATTTTATGCTCCTCATACGTCTATCATCGGGAACGAAATACTGTTTTTACTCCACTAAATCATTAAATATAATACCTCTTATTGAAAAGTAGTGTATAGTTGGGGCTTCTTGTCTATTAGAGAGTGGATCCACCTCTAAACTTTTCCTCCGTCTAATAGCTGTTTGAGGCCCATGGAGGTAAAACTCTGCAATATTTCACAAAAAAAGACATAAAAGTCAGGAAAAATAATTCTAATGTATGTGGCAGAACTTTTTTTCCTTTGCTCCTACAACATTAATCATCTCACGACCCCTCGGATTGATTTTATGGCTCTTTTGGACACTCTACACAACTTTATATAACGTAGCTTAAACAGAAGCCTTACACAATGATGCATCAGCTTTAGTAGTGTAATGTATCATGATATATATCCCAATTAGTGCTATCACTTTTAACCTATAAAGCTTCTGCTCACTCAGTTACAAACAGTAACTTTACGTATGTCAATAATGTAAATTTTCCATCTAATTCTATTAAATAGGTCCAATGTAAAATGTGACATTTGATGCAAGGTTTTTAAATCAGCCTAGATTTACATGTAATAAAAGTACTTAAAGTCACTGTCTTTTCATTTTCGGAGTGTACTTTTACTCAAAGTTGGATCTTAAATGCAAAAACTTTGTGGTGATGGTGCTCCAGTAAAGGACTAAATAGTACTTTTTTAATGGTTTCTTTTTACACGACTTGAGAGGAACATCTCAGAGACAGTTTGTTCCTGATGACCTTACAGAGGACACTACATTGTGTCACTGTGGTGTGTTTAAACAGTGCATGTGTTGGCCTGAAGGGGGTGCTACAGTTTAAACCCACTTGAGTAAAACTGTGACATCAGAAGGCCGGTTGGACTGAAACCTGCAGTGATGATGTAATTAATGTCTCGATTGGCCCGAAGCAGGTCTGTGGCAATCGTGGAAACTTGACTTGTTTACTGCTGACTGTTGTTTTTAATCAACGTGTTGTCCAACTCGTTCCATTCATATATTTTTAGCACTCTGCTCACATTCCTTGTTTATCTCTCATTCATCACCTAACTCCACCCAAATCATCCCTGTTTTTCCACTCTTCGCTTTCTCCTTCCCTCCATCATCAACATCTAAATTGAATGAGTTTCCTGCACATATGTCTTTTTACCGATTACTGGGAACAAAAGAGATAGTGTTTATTAGCACACAACCTCCAGAGGTTATTAATCAGTGTGAGCGTTTACTGTGATAGAGTGCTGCAGGGATGAGGTGTTTTTGTAGGCTAACGTGGAAGTCAGCATCGCCCCGAAACACAAGTATATGATACTTTTTTTTTTTTATTTCTGTAGTAAACGCTCTAAAATTGGCTGGTGGGGTATTTACAGATGCATTTTATGTACAAAACGTGAAAATCTCTTAAGCGTGTGTCAACCTCAGACCTTGTTTCAGACATCTTACCAAAAAATGCAAACTTTTATGCTAACTTAATATTTATTTCTGTGTTTTAGACTCATTCCTAACGTACTCTATTAGAACTTAATGATTTTTTTTTCTGGACTTCCTGGAGATTATAAGGAACATGATTACAAACATGTAAAATTAAGCGTTGCCTTTAAACTTACAGAATGGCTGCATGCCATGTCATCACATAAATGCTTTAAAATGTCTTAGCTGGTGCGTTTACTGACATAATTAATGTACAAAATGTAAGTATTTCTGAATGAGGTCACCGGATGTGCTAACTTTTATGATACCTTATGACTTATTCACAGGTTTTAGGTTTCATTTCTGCTCCGCTCTATTAGAACTGAATGATTTTTTTTTTTTCAGGACTTCCTGGAAATTATAAGCACATAATTAAAAAGCCTGTAAAACAAAGCGTGGCCTTATTACCAAAGAGCCACACGTGTGTCATGCAGTGGGTTGCAGATGCTTTGGCAGCCGACTCTGAGGAGTGGCTGACATGGAAAATATTGTGTGGGAAAAATCCACTGAGGCACGAGAGGGATGTTTATATCAACTTGTGCCAACATCGACAATTAGAAGGCGATACTACTGAAATGCCTGCAGCCAGTATCCAGAGAACAGGAAACAGGTTACTTTGCTGATGTGCTACACACCGAGTACTCAACGTGTCAGGAGTTAACCAGACTTCCCCCAAGAAAAAGGCAAAAAATCTCCCTGAAATCCAGATCAAGTGGGACATCATATCTGTGAAAAGTAACCTGCTGTTTACACTCTCCCACTCCCCCCCACCTTCCTCCCAGGCATGAGGTCGCAGTGCATTTACAGGCGAACTGGCGAGGGCTTTGACTTGATCCACTGTCAGTGAGCTGTCAAAGCAGATGGTCCAGGGGGAGATTGAATGCTCAAGCTGCTTGCCTCGTCCCAAAGCCTCAAATTACTGTCTTATCCTTGCAGGTGGCCTAAATAATCAGAATTACCTTCACTGTATGCACAGAGTGGAATAAATGTGCAGGAATTTATCTCTGCGGGTGTGAAAACAAAAGATTAGGTTGTAAATAAAGGAGATGAAACTTGGAAGTGGTAAGCTGGCTGGTGTTGGTGCAGTTATATTTCTAACGGATAGTTAGTTTACAGGTCTGACTGTTTTACTGTTGTGCCATATCAAGTTCCCATTACATTTTTATGACCCGACTCTCGTAGGAGGGAAGCAGAGGGGACCGAGTTTCAGCCAGTCGACAAGGCTGCCAAGCCGGTGACTGCATTTTAACACTGCATTTTAACATTTGTAAGCATGACACCACTGGATAGGAGTTACAGGGAGTTGGTACATCTCCAGCCATGTTTGTGGCGACCGAACTGACCCAAACATGATCTTCTCCTCACCCTAACCATGTGTTTTTTCTTTCTAAACCCAACCAGACCGTCAGCACAGCATTGTGACATGAAAACAACTGAAAAATGAAGCTAAAGAAAGATAAAGTTCGAAACATATTCATGGTTTTCAGATACATACATGGCAAATATTTATTTTGACGACCGGGTTAAGGCCCTAAAGAGTGAAACTATCTTTTGCTTTTGCAGGGAAACATTAGTGATTAGAGGAAAGTCAGAGAAAATAAACACAGTTCTTTGTAGTTTTAGTTTTCTCCCATCTGATTATTCATTATTATTCATATTGTGAGCACTTTTTTCATCAAGCGATTCAGGGCTCCCTTCCTGCAGGTATGTAAGGTTTAATTATGTAAAGTTAGAATCAAGGACTATTCAGAAATTCACTGTCTTGATGTAATATACTGCTTGTTTTACAGTAAATCTGTTGCTTTTTCTTTTATGTGACACTTGTTGTGTGTCCTTATGTTTTGTCAATGCTGCTGTCTCGGCCAGGAAGCTCAAGATTCCCACATTAAAGACACTTTGACTGTCACTGGGATATTCCTGGTAAAATATAAAATACTATAAATATAAGATAAAAAGTTGTTGAGCACTAAAGTTGGTGCTTTTTTAAAATAATTACACGTGTTTCCTGGTTAAACAAAGTAAAACAATAAATAAAAAGGTTGTTAAGCACCAAAGTTGATGCTTTTTAGAAGAATTTGTATGTATTTCCTTGTAAAATAAAGTAAAAAATAGAATTAAAAAAGTTTTAAATCACTAAAGTTGGTGCTTTTAAAAACAATGTATATGTAAACATTTTGCATGAATTTCCTGGGAAAATAAAGTTAAGATAAAGTAACAAAATACAATAAAAAGGTTGGTAAACACTAAAGTTGGAGCATTTTAAAATAATTTACATGTATTTCTTGGGAAATAAAGTAAAAAATTTAATAAAAAGGTTCTTAAGCACTTATGTTGGTGCCATTTAAAATAATTAACATGTATTTCCTGGTAAAAATCAAGTTATAACAAAGTAAAAAGATAAAATAAAAGAGTTGGCAAACACTTAATTTGTGCTTTTTTAAGATGATGTCTCTGTTATGGGTCTAATCCTGATCTGACAGCACTGCACAACAGTCTCATCTGCACAGCTGCACGCGTTTTGCGTCAGTGAATTCCTATAATTCGCATCTTTCTCTGCAGACTGTGGTCATCCGTCAGCAGGGAGCTCGACTCCTGTTACAACACAATTACAGCTTTGAAAAACCGGGACGATTTTCCCCTGTGAATCCATGTGAGGGCCTTCAGCGGGAAACCCCACCGACTAACTGCCGGTGAAAACTCCGCTGGAAATCTCCCTGCCATTCCCTCCAAGACGCGTGCGCGCACTCGAGCCCTGCGATCTGAGGCGCGCAGCCGGCGGGCGGCGCGCGGGAAGCCCCTACATGGACAGCAGCACCGCCACCGGTCACTGCGACATGTTGCGGGGTTTCCAACATTCCCGTGAAGACGAGAGGGCCGCGCTGTTACATAACCTGAGCTCTGGGATTTATCAGCCGCACGAGAGAGCAAAAAAGCACCAGAATTCATTTTGAAAAGAAAAACACGATACAAACATTTCACTACACGTCACGCGCTGGCATTTTTTTTTTTTTTTTTTAAAACTCACTCGCTCGCTCGCTTCATTTCTCAGCGAATCACGTGTCAATATGAATAATCGTGTGTGTATCCGCAGCCTTGTTATCGAGCCCACGCAGCTGCAGCTTCCGCATACTTCACAACTGCTCCCGGTCGCGCTGTGTCATCACAGCTCGGAGAGGCTCGAGCTGTGACGACACCGCGCTGCGCCGCTGCTGCCCCCGCCGGCTGTTTGAAATTACTACACCATTTCTTGTAAATGCCCCACTTCTCAGCTGAAGGCTGTTTATGCTGAAGGGCTGGTCCCTTGCAGATGTTATCATATCGGACTGTGCGCGAGGTCAACTTTGATAACTTCTGGACGAGTTTGTGTGTGCGCGTGGGCGTGTGCAGGTTGCTTAATATACCCTCTTTATTACGCTTACATTCACATTTTATATGCATGTTGTTATTTAATAAGTTACACACACAACCTCCAGTCTGGATTTATATGACAGACTCTATCACAACTGCTACATTATGTTTTATATTTATTATATTATAGTTGTAACGTTGCACTGCACATGACACAACATAATAATGAGCTTTATTTTTTTTTACATTTTATTTATAATCTAATAAACTATACCCTGCCACGCTTTCATTCATCCTCCTGCATGTATCACAGTGAACCTGCAGACTTTTTGTAAACAGGCCATTTCTGCACAAGTGCTCATGGGAGTGACAGTAAGTCAGCTCAGGGTCTGAGGGTCGGTGGTGCCTACGTGCACGAGGCGGTTGTAATCAACCCATGTTGTCGTTAACTTCCTCCTTGCTTTTTACAGCGTGATTTCTCGGAAACAGGTCTGCTGCCGAATTTGGGGCAGAGCTGCGCATGCGCGAACCCCACTGCAAGAAACACTCAACCTCACCTTGTTTTTAATTTTTATACCTGATCTCGTGGCGTCTTTAAAACACATTTAGAGGTGAGAAAGGAGGGAGGTTTGAATGGCAAAAGCATGCCAAGTGATTATTACGCAGGGAAATGCTCCAAGTGCTCTTTGATAAACAGATATCTTAGTAGATTTTCTGTACGTGTGTTGTAGGAGCCGACACTTTTTGCAGCGCCTCCGCCTCCATGCTCAGCCGGGGAAAACCCACTACACTGGGTATAAATCGGAGAGACTCAACAGAGAAGTCAGTACCCGCTACTGATCTACACTGGACTTCAGGTGGATAACACAAAGACACGGAGAAGAGACACTTCTGTGGAAGAAAACAGCTTCAACCACTTGGACTAATTTTTGCATTTTTTCCTCTTACGGATCATAGAACAAGCAAATTTTGTAAGTGATTTGATATTGGTTTATCACTTCTACTTGCATGGATGCCTCGTATTTTAACATTTAAAACAAATATCTATTTTCATGTATTTATCCTTATTCTATATTTTGACAAATCTACAGGGAGATAAAGTTGTTAGGAGCCTTTAACATCCTGAAATGACTAATTCAGCGATGGTTTTAAAGTTTGATAAAGTTTGTGTCAGTCTTGCACACATGCGTGCAAGCAAGCGACGCGACAGGGGCATTAACGAAATGACTGAATGAAAATTTAAAAAAACAAACAAACAAACAAAACTTTGTATTATATTAAATGCATGCTGCTGACAGAGGAGGAGGCGTGCGCTCTCCCCGCGCACACCGGACTTTTGGCGCAAGGCGACAAAAGTCTCCCCGCACGGAGAAAATAAACTTGACGAAAACATTTTGCAATGCAAAAAATTAATCCACGTGCATTTGGGCACTTTCTCAATGTTAAAGACTTTTAAAAAAAATCCACTCAGGTAATTATTTTTGGTCCATCGCGATCTACTCCTGCGCTCAAACGCCCACCCCGGCTCGCCTGCGTGCCCCGGCCGTGACCTCCTCTCTCACACTCCCTCCCTCCTCCTCCTCGAGCAGCGCGCAACAGTAAATCTGAGCTGAGGCAGATGCTGGTGTTCATCTGCTGTCAGTACGATCTCACACAGCATTCCTTATCTAAAGATTTTTTTTCTTCTCTCCCTCTTTTGCGGAATATTTTAGGCAAACATGCCAGTGACAAGGATGAGGATGAGGCCATGGCTGGAGAAGATGATCGAGTCTAACGACGTCCCGGGTCTGAGCTGGGTGGACCAGGTGAGAAGCTCATTTCCTGCTGCGACAGACTTGATTAGTTCTTGTGGACGACATTTGCTGAAGAAGTTTAGTTAGTAAACTGAAATAAGTGCAGAAATAGACATCTTGAAATGTATTTGTTGTAGGAGCTGGGGCAACTTCTAGACAGGGAAGTGAAGAGGCTGCACGTGTCTTTTTTTATGTTTTAGTTGTCTCTTGTCTTTAACGAAGACATAACACCTGCATGTTACTGTCAGAGTAGCTTGTTCAAAAGTTGGATTTAGGTGTTGTGCAGTGAAAAAGACAAACCATCATATATAAATAGCCTATTAGCTTGTTTTGTGTGTTTTTTCCACTGTGGGCACTGCCACCGTGCTATGCAAATAACATTTTTACATACTTTAACATGAAACTATAATTCGATGCTCAGTTTGAATGGCATCCTCCTGCAATGTTTAAAAAATAATGAACATGCAGCCACCCTCCAACTCAGTCTTCCTTTATGTATTTTATAGGAAAAGACGATGTTCTCAATCCCCTGGAAGCATGCAGCCCGACACGGCTGGGAGCTGGACAAGGACGCAAGTCTGTTTAAGTTGTGGGCCATCCACACAGGTGAGAGAGCTTGAATGTGCACGCTTACTGTGAACAGAAGCAGGACATTCTTCTTGTTGTTTGGATGGAAAAAGGTGTTAACAAAATGTTGTTTTTTTTGCAGGAAAGTACGTGGAAGGTCAGGTCTGTGACCCAAAGACGTGGAAAGCCAACTTCCGTTGCGCAATGAACTCGCTGCCGGATGTCGAGGAGGTGAAGGACAAGAGCATCAACAAGGGCCACCAAGCCATGCGCGTCTTCAGGTTGTTGCCCACCACACCAAAATCAAGAGGTGAGATAACTGACAGGAAGTTGGCAGAGCTTGAATTAACGCTGCTGCTGATCTTTTTTTTTCATCTGTGCTCAGTTTGTTCTGCAAACACAAAAAACTGTTTAAGATGGTAACCAAATGTCTTTTTTTTTCATCTGCGCAGATAAACGGAGCAAAGCAAAGCAAACCAAGACAATGAAGAAGGTAAATAATGACCATTCTACTTTTTATGCTGACTTTAGTGGTGTTTGCTTTATGCCACACGCTCACACTGGAGGCACTGGAGCAGTAGCGAGACAAACGACTGCTCAGTCTTTGTTTTGTTCTCTCATTTCCTGAATCTAACCGAACGTGTCTTTGTATCTGCATCTGCAGGGCTCAATTGTCAAGATAGAGGAAGAGGACAGCGACACTCCCATGGACGAGTCAAATCTGGAGGACAGTTCCTCCGCTCAGGAGAACACGGTCGACAGCACAGTGAACACCGAGGAGGAAGGTGAGGAAAAACAGATAACGTGAAGAGGAAATGCTTTAACCTGTGGCATAAGAGCTTAATGTGCTGAATGTTTGGTTGCAGTTTACTGAATGCCATTGTTCGCCGTTTTTGCAGATTTCTCATTTGTGGCTCCGTCTGAAGTCCCCGACTGGTCTATGTCAGTTGAAATCGGGGGATCGAGCTTTCCAAACCAGACCTTCTGCCACAGATTTGAAGTTTCACCTGAACACAACCCCGGTAAGACAGCAACAAACACGGCATACTTGCTAATAAATGGTTCAGGATGAAGTGAAATTAGGGTAAATACAAACAGATAGATGCCACAGAGCTGTGCTCATCCTCCTCCCTTTTCTCTCCCTCTCTCTTTGCTGTGATCTTCCAGATTTCGACGAAACCGACCACATTATCCAGGTAAGCATCACCTCCTCATTGGCTCCTACTCTTAACAGCATGCATTTTTCATTGGCAGGAATACCCATGTTTGTCATATTCTGCCTTTCTGATGTTGAAAAAAATTCCAGTTGTGTAGCATATTTTGGCCATACTAAGTCCAGTGTTGCTCTTTCAGATTTGCCAGCAACTGGAGAAAGACTCACACTGGATGACATCATGCAGTTTAGACGGCACGGGGTTCCTGAGCAATGAAGCATGCACCAGCCCAGGGAGCCAGTGGAGTGAATCTTCCTCAGGTAAATGTTGTTAGTGGACACTCCATGTTAGCATTTAGGTGTAAAATATAGACGTTAATGTGCAGCACTCACTCAGGCTGCAAAGTGAAGTTACAGACGTATGCATGCCAAAATATTACACAGCATATCAACAGAGTAACAGCTAACAATAGCTGCGGTTAGCTAGTTAGCTTGTTTGTTTTTATTGCTCTAAACTAAAATCTTATTGCACCTTTAAAGTCAAGTAAAGCAGCTATCTATTAAAGGTGCTCCTCCAGTGATATGGAATCACACTTTCATGAAGTTAGGTAACCAACAAAACACAGAATAACAACAGAACAGTCAAAGTTGATGCAGCAGAGGCTGAGATATCCTGACTTTCAGTCCCTTTAAGGGGTGCAAAAACACTGGATCCTACATTTCCCATAATGCAACTTAAAAGCCTGTTTTGTTGCCTGGAAACGTTCACCTCAAACACTGAGATGACCCTGCTCAACATAACGTCATTATTTTCTCAGACTTTAGCTCACTTCTCAAGATGTTTAGTATTTAAGTTCAGTTCACACGTGCTCTTCGTCACCATCCTGACCTTGGATTTCCTCTGTTTGCTTTGCAGTCGACGAACTAGACGAAATGCCGCAGTACATCACTTTGGGCTCGGACCCTCCCACAGATGAATTCTGGAACAACTTCTGCCAACAGCTCCCGCCCTTCCACTGAGGACTTCACGACAAGGCGGTGTTGTACACCTTTGGACTTTTGATAGAGTTCTTCCTGCCACCATCTTCCCCATCCGACCCCTCATCTCAGTTGACTCATTCTCATCAACTACAACTCCAACGTGTGCCATGTGTTTGAAGCTCAGAAAAGCTCATCCCTCTCACCCTCCCTCTGAAGTTATGAAGAGACAATATGAAGTGCACTGCTGTGCCAGAGGAATTCACACTGTTTATTCTCTATGTTTTTGGCTGGTTCAAGGCATTTTGTTGTGAATCTGTTTTACTCAGGCAGCCCATGTAGCTACATGATCATAATCAAGCCATGAATACAGATATGGTCGCCAAAATGCAAATAGCATCATATTCAGCAAGCTCAACATTTGACTTGTAGTTCATGTATCATCAATATCACATAAAACGTTTTATTTCTTTCCGTTAGATGAGTGTGAATTTAAGTTTAAGGGATAACAATTTAAACAAACCTCCTAACTTCTGGTGAAAGCTCTATACTGCAGGATGTGACGTTTTCTTTGCAGGTAGCTATTGTAAATAATTGTTGTACAGATTGTTTTGTTCATGTGTTTGTAGAAAAATAAAGAAAATCCAAATGTGAATGAATATGAGTCCTTACTATTCACACAAAGTAAATAAACAGAACTACTACGTCTCATTTCAACACAGTCAGGTGTGAGAAAAACTGGTCCGTCAAGCAAAGAGCAAGTTTTCATGACCTCAGGAGGGATCAAATGTAACACCAGGCAGGTTATAACCTGGGTTTTCATAACAGCTCTTCGTCTTCTGCCATATCTGTGTCTGGATATGATGCACTCAGGAAAGAAAGAGGTCATTTTTCAGGGAAGGCTACAGTGACCCTGAGAGCTCAATGCACTGCAACTTAAAGGGTAACTCCACAAATTTGACATATTAAAAACATATTAGAGTGTGTTTACAGCTCATTGTGAGTGCTCCAGAGGAAGCTGCATGTAATCTGACACTTTGTCACATTTCCTCCACTGGAAAGACGCCCCAGAAGGCACTTTATCATGTTTTTTCTACCATAATGTTTGTTACTTTTGTTTTAACGTAACTTTTTGTTTCTTGCTGCTTAGCGTTTCTTTCATGGCTTCATATAACAACATTTGTGGATATTGTTGATGCATTATTGCTGTTATTGTTGTCCTCTCTCGGGCTGGTGTGTGAGCCTGCCCATATTTTAGGGAGGCTCTCTCTCATCTTCGGACAATGCAGCTCTCATTACTTGAGAGTTTTTGTCTTTCTTGTTTCTCAGTTTGGGGAGGAAGGTTAGTTTTGGCACTTTTATATAGTGTAGGGAGGAAAGTTCTGGGTCCAACATCCAACCGATTAGCTGTCCCATCCTTTTGTTCTTTTTGGCCAGGCCTCCAGACTCTCCTAGTTTTTAATGTCACCAATGTTTTGCCATCTCCTGTTGCCCTGCATGGCGTGTGCACAGTGTTGAGAGCACTTATGTTGTTTCTGTTGGTGTTTTGTTGTCTTCTGTTATTGACTAACATGTTACGTCAATTGTAGTTCTGTCTCTATCTGGGGTTCCCCTATAATCCCCACACATTTTTAGGAAGTGTCTTTGTCGAGTGTC
This sequence comes from Pagrus pagrus, assembly GCF_965226575.1. NCBI lineage: Eukaryota > Metazoa > Chordata > Actinopteri > Spariformes > Sparidae > Pagrus > Pagrus pagrus. The sequence goes on from NC_140198.1 coordinate 5,966,250, forward strand.
ATCATGGTGTCATCATTAAATTAAACTGAGCTTAAGCCATGCATGTTGCCTTAATCATTACTCACAATCAACAGAAATCACAATAAGTAGCATAAAGACAGAAAAAGGGTGTAAAGAATAAAACGTCTGCATGTTTGTGGCAGCTGATGTTTTCCTTTGTTATAAATCACCGTGGTGACGAGATTCTTCTCATTCGTCACGATGATCTGTTCTGGTTTGTCCAGGTGGCTGATGATGACGGGAAGTCACATAAGTCGACCTGTTGAACCACTTGGAAGATAAATGTGCAGATAAGCAGGTGGCAATAGGTGATAATGCCTTTAAAACAAAGGCACGACTTTAAAGCCTGGATTAATCGTTGTGTGAGTGACTTGGTGATGTACAGTAAATACATCATGGCACGTCATGTGGGGCAAGTGAAGCCTTTTGAGGGTAATATGCACATTTCCTGTTCTATTTTCAGATCACAGGTAGACACTAGTTTTTATTTATGTATTTTAACGTCTCATCTCATTGGATACAAACAGAAAACTACAAAAGAATGCAATTTTCCATCTGCATGAGGGTCGTTGAGCAGTGACTAACTCTTCACTTGTGGGTGAACTTATCTTTTAGGTTCTCCATAGCTGTTTACTTTATACAACTTGAAACGATGAATGCTTTTGGATCTCAAACAAAAACTGCCTAGATCATTTAAAAGGCATATTTTGGATTTATAAAGCTCCTTTGTTGATTTTTATTGAAACGGGGACATGAATTGTGCTTTAATGTATCAGCAACCAGTGGATTTGATAGCCTGAATAGTCTCTCCTCAGTCTATTGTAATGAATCACATGAATACATGACCTGCAGCTGTTACTGCTGCAAACAACCTGCTATTAAGTGCAGTAAACCAGTTTGATCGACTAATACACAGACGGACACGCACATTAAATTGCAAATGTATTTATTTTTTATTGTTTGAGACAAACTAGTCATTAGCTTGGAATTTACTTCCAATTATAAAACACATCACATGCAAAATAAAAAAATACCAAACCAAAAATAATTGCCACTTCGGCTATACATGGCACTTTGATTTATTGCTTATTACTGGCTTTATAACAGATGAATCATTAACTGATCAAACTGAGGTGAGGTGGATGTCGTGCTGCTGCACGTTAAACATTTGATCCGATGAGTGTACATGAAAAAAACACCTTTGTTCTGTATATGATGTTGTTGTTCATGTGTGTCTACATCATGAAAACATACATTTATTGGCAGTTTATGAGCTTGTGTCTTGGCTTGTTAAATGCCAATGCAAAAACGGGAAAACCGATAAAAAACAGACGTGAAACTCTTTACATCCTGACTTCAGACCTCACTTTGACTGTATATGCCCATAATCTGCTTGTGAACGCATATTTGCCCGATTCCCACAGGCCGCGTCTGTTTCAGTTTCAGACATAGTTCCTTTACAGACAGACGGGCATCACGCTTTCTTCTTCCTTCCTTCTGCAGATGTAGAGGTGGAGGGAACCAGGACGACGAGATTGTTATCCTATCAGAAAAAAGGACAAACACATTTCTGCTTTATCATACAGATATTTGTGGTACACATGTCAGTCACCGGGGGACGGTGCATTAATCATTTCAAGTTTTTGGTTTGTTTGGTAGCTAAACGCAACTAAACCAAAGAAGCATGCCCGTTTGTTCCAGTTACTTTGACACGACTTTTTACACATCACATTACACACACATTGTTATTTTGAACAAAGCGGCAGGTTTCATTGCACCATCTAAAAAAAGACAGGCAGAAAAAAACTTTGAGGAAAGTCACAAGGAAGTAAAAAAGGACCTCGTGTCGATCCAAAATAACAATGAGTAAGAAAGTGGAAATACCACAAAACTGAGAGCAAATTTTGCAATTGTTGCTTTCAGTTGCTGGATAGGACACAACTACAACCAGTAGTAACCACGAAAGGAAAACGATGGCACGGAGTACAGCACCATACAGAAAAGACAAGTAAAGACAAGACAAGAAAAGAAAAGAAAAGACAAGAAAAGAAAAAAGAAAAGAAAAGACAAGACAAGAAAAGACAAGACAAGACAAGAAAAGAAAAGAAAAGAAAAGAAAAGACAAGAAAAGAAAAGACAAGAAAAGAAAAGAAAAGAAAAGAAAAAAGAAAAGACAAGAAAAGAACAAAAAAGAAAAGAAAAGAAGAAAAGAAAAGAAAAGAAAAAAGAAAAGACAAGAAAAGAACAAAAAAGAAAAGAAAAGAAGAAAAGAAAAGAAAAGAAAAAAGAAAAGACAAGAAAAGAACAAAAAAGAAAAGAAAAGAAAAGAAGAAAAGAAAAGAACAAAAAAGAAAAGAAAAGAAAAGAAGAAAAGAAAAGAAAAGAAAAGAAAAAAGAAAAGACAAGAAAAGAACAAAAAAGAAAAGAAAAGAAAAAAGAAAAGACAAGAAAAGAACAAAAAAGAAAAGAAAAGAAAAAAGAAAAGACAAGAAAAGAACAAAAAAGAAAAGAAAAGAAAAGAAAAGAAAAGAAAAGAAAAGAAAGGCCATTTATCTATATCTTACCTTACTCTACTCTGTTCTGGTGGCATATTAAGTCGGCATTGTACCTACGTTAAAGTGCCAGCAGTACCTGATTAATACAACATAATATCACTGTCATTTGTGGGATATATTATAATATGTTACTCTAAATTCTACCATTAGGATTTCTTTGATTAATTGATTAGTTGATTTGAGTTTATGACACTTGCTCAAAGTTTCGTGTGTGTTATCAGGGGCCAGGGTCAAAATGACAGCAAGCATACGTCTCAGTTTCATCCGAGTGCAGGTGGAAAGTGGTGATACAACAGTCAGGGCCATAATGATTCGTGCGATTAAGTATCAAAGTCCAGTAGCGAAATAAGAAAAAACAAGCGACGTCAGTTTGAAAACACCCTGATGATCCAGAATGTTTGTGTTACGTGGAAGTACCCATGTCGCCCAAAGTTAAGCTATCTGAAGGAGAGCACATGGAAAATTTGGCGAGGCACTGCAGGAAAGGACAGAAAACATTCTCACTTCCTTTTAAAATGAAGACCTAAGAAAATATCGCAAAGAATATTAACATTTCCTGAATTGGAGCTCCATGTTGTTACATTCTGGAGAAGTGGTCAGGTCTCATTTGAAATAATATGCAGATTAATTGCTGATATTGTTTTTTCTGAACTATCACCAAGTAGTTGATCATTTACAAAACACTGCAATAAATACGTTATTTAAATTTGTTTTATAAAGAAGCTTCTATAAATAATGTCCTATTGTTCATGAGAAACAATCACCTTGCACAGTTCCTGTTAAATGGACAATGGACTTGCATTTCGAAAGCGCTTCTCCAGTCTACTGACCGCTCAAAGCACTTTACAACACATTCACCCATTCACACACACATTCATACTCTGATGGCCGATGCTGCCGTGCAAAGGTGCCAACTGCTCATCAGGAGCAATTTGGGGTTCAGTATCTTGCTCAAGGCAGCCGAAGGAGTCACTCCGATTACTGGATGACCCGCTCTACCTCCTGAGCTACGGCAATTAAAGTGTGACAACCTTAAAACTTGGTCACTAAAATAATACGGTTTTATTGGCAACATCAAATGTAAAATAAAAACATTATGGCCGTCTTTACTTCAGATTACTGTAGCGAACTTCTGATTGTTACAGAGGGAAAAAAAACAAACCTCATCAGTTCAAAACAGTTCACCCATGATTCTTCCTCTGTAAATATTTAATGTGAATACACAACAGGTGAGGCGCCTGTATAGTAAACTCAGCAGGTGAAGTGAACAGGTGCTGGTCATGGTGTAAACTTAAACAAGGGGGTAAGATAACAAAATGACTGTACGCTCTGCTCCTAAAAAGTCATCCTGCTGCTTCGACCAACGATGATGATTGTATGTAGAGGACGATGATCACTGCCTTTTATGTGTAATGTTTGTTTTTTTTAACCTTGAACTCTTAAGCATTTTTAAAAGATGTATAAAAACATGTAAATCCATGTTTATTGGTGGCTGACCACCTTTCAAAAGTCTCATTTTCCCATTTTACACTCCTTCACTGACACACAAAGCAGCTGCATCTTAAGTTTAAGTCAAATAATTTTATTTTGAAATTGTGATTTTAATTATAAAGACTGTGTTATTACTACACACGTCATTTAGCTCCTTTTTGGGGCATCCCAAGTTGTTGGAACCCTCTTACGACCATCCTGTGCATTAGTTTAAGCTGCCAAAAACAAGGAGTCTGCACCTATAACCCAACTCTGAGATGGTATTTAGGGGTGGTTAAGGGTTCGCCGGGCACATGCGGGTGTTTGCAGGTGACTGTGTCCACCATATGTGGCTGTTGGCTTGACAGAAGTGAGGCACTCAGTTATAACGTCCTCAGCATGTCAGAAAAAAAACTTGAGAACAACAAATGACTGCATCAAAAATTCTAAATTCAATAAAAGATCTTGGCTACAAATAAAATACATAGATGGGTCAGGTAACGCGTAGTGATGCAAGTCTAGTGTTATGTCTTTGTGTCATTAGTGGTTTATTTGAACTGACTGAATAACCTGGAGCTGAAAAACACTGGTATTGAATCAACAGGTGGCAACGCTTCATCTGCAGGTTAGTTCCTGTTAAACGAGTGTGGTGGTATGTTTTTTTATTAATTCCTTTACTGTGGCGCAAAGGTATAAATCTGCTCCTGCACGACAATCTGTGGCACAGACGAAAGTCAGGGAAGGAGGAAGTAGAAAATGCCCAAAACTGCCAAGAAGTTTGATAATGTTTTCAAAAGACAATGTTGGCGACACAACACCTTGATCCAGACGCAGAAAAAGGCAAATGACCGCGGTGGTGCCAGCTGGATGTGTCAGAAGAACCCGGCTCTGCGCCAGTTATGTAATACCAGCTTACTGAAGCTGCTAAGTCACTGTGTGACGACATTCAAACCCAAGACTCAGCGTTTCTTAAAGATGCAACGTGCAACAATTCTCCACCTGTCGAAATCATTCTCTTGACAAATAGGGGGAAGCATATCGCTAGAGTAACCGCTAACTGCTGCTAACTATAGCTGCCGTTAGCTCAGTTAGCTATGCAGCAAGCGGTCCGGACCGGGAGCTCAGAGCACAGGGGACGGACACAGGAGCTTTGGACCGGACAGGGCTGGTTGGTTAGCATGCTAACTTGAGTAGATATCTCTGCAACACAACGTCAAAACTGTTATTTCTTCACATTCTGTTATTAAGGTATTTTTTTAATGTTCACAACTAGAATTGTTGCATATTGCACCTTTGAGGCGGATCCATTTTTGTCAAATGGAGATATTCTGGATGTGTTGGGCGTCACAGCCAGTGATTATGCTGCATTGCAAGGGGTTGCATTTCATTCAAACTTCCCCCAAATGTAGCCCAACATATTTGGTACCTTTGGAGATTTGTCTTTGCATCATTTGCATATTAAGGTTGAAAAGAAAATGGGGTTTACCATGACAGGAGTTCCTAAAATGCCCTAATATAGTCTGATAAAGGAAGAGGTGTGGCACACAGGTTGAGATACCAAACCCTCAACGTGCAACTGTTCTTCCCTTCCCCTCCCGTACATAAATGAGACGGCAGTGAAAACACCTAACTTATTGAAACCACAGAGGATTGTGAAGAGAGGGAGGAAGAACTGTGTGTGTGCGTGTGTGTGATGTGTGTGTGTGATGTGGGGGACGGGGGACGGAGAGCGATATCTCTGGTGCTTTCCATCTGGTGAGTGTAAACAGTTTACTTGACATGTGCTCAGTTTAATGATACTCCACACCGAGTCAGACTGACTACAGTTGTGAAATGTCAGAAAATGTACATGTGAGACCACTTCCCCTGAAGACACATGCACGCACGCACACGCACACACACACACACACACACACACCACAGTAACCAGTGAGCCGCCTCGGTATTTCCCTGAGTTTTTGACTCTCGTGACACTGCCTGATATCACGCAAAATTTTGAAAACACTGTGGTTGATACTTTAATTGCCCACAATGCAGCAGTGATCTTGTGCCAAAATTTCAATTCTCAATGTGCCATAAGTCGGCAAACACCAGTCAGTGTGTGTGTGTGTGTGTGTGTGTGTGTGAGAGAGTGTGTGTGCTGAATTATCATAACTATATTATTATTACTATATTATATTTTTTATTACTATATTATATTTTTTTTACTTTTTTTTTTTTAAATCTTCGACAAACATGTCTGTTTTATTGAGACAAGTCAAATTGACATTTTCAGAAACTGTAATAATATTTTTTTTTTTACTTTATTTTATTGTTTGTGAGTTTCCTGAGTCTGTTGTCTAGAGTCATGTCCAAAATGGTTCCCTGTTGAAGGGGCACTCAGAAAAATTGACATGCCAAAGTTTGTTTATAAAAGTATTTTCCGACTTTGTCATGCAAATTGTTATATTTTTATACAACAACTTTGTAACGTAATGTCGACCGGATTACAATTCTCGGAAACATAATGAGGAAATGTTAATAAACGTACTGCACATCAAAAAAATGTTCACCAACAACATACAGTATTTCATTTGTTCTCCACCATAATATCTCGAACCCAATATCCACTCTCGCGTTGTTAAACTTAATCATTGTTATATTTAGGCACTCGCAAAACTTTGGTTAAAGTTTGGTTTAGAACGTGTTTTTTTACATTTAACCAAAACAACAATTTTGGCTGGACTTGCTCTCGAGCCACAGACGGGACTCAAGATAAACCTCAGACTCATAAAAGATGGTATAAAGTTATACGATAGGACTAAATGTCAAGACATCTCAGCTTTTCCTTTTGTCAGTTTAAAGGTGCTATTTGTAAGAAAAGCTGATTACTGAGACTCACTCCTAACTCGTTGCTGGAGTTTGGTTGATAGAGATAACTATATGTTTATAAATCTTTCCAGCTCTTTCAATGCAGCAAAATACCCTGATTTTAATGGTGGCAGACAAGCTGATAAGTCTGCAGATAAAAGTGCCTCACCAGATCCCATTGTGAGTTTTGTGAGTGTGGCGTAGTGAACATGTAAAGGAACAAATTACATAAAAATAACCGTCTTTAACCTCAAGTTCATTAACGTTACATAACCAAACTGCACAGAGGTTGGCAGCATGATCTACGGCCTGTAGTCAGAGAAGGTCTGGAGCTGGAAGGAATGTGTGTATGTCAGATAAACATCATCCTTCTTGTTAAATGTTTTCTGCTTCTGCTTCAGTGCGGGAGTATCATGATGTTACATATGAATCTTTCTGTCGGTGTCTTTCTTTGCAATCACGTCCGAGCTTGTTCGTCGGCACAATCACAACAGATGCAGTTTACGGGAGGCGCAACCTGCTGAAGATCAGCAGCAGCGAACCTGTACAGGTCTGTTTTTATCTGTTTCTCTTGTCTGTCTGTTTTAAACGTGCACATGTAAAAATAAAAATCCTAGATGACTTTGCCTGTTATTTGTTGTAGAGTTTGTGTGTGTATCACAATTCTACCTTCGTATTTCCCATTTGGAACGTGTTTTTACATTTTCAAGTTGTAAAATGCTTCATTGAGCATGTTTGTGTTACTGATATTAAGAAAAATCCTTGTTTTCAGAATATTATTTTATGTTTTTTTGTGTGTTTTTGGGTCCATTATGCTGTTACAAAATGTGAAAAAAAATAACTGTTCAGGGCATATAGATGATGTTCTGGAAAAAAAAGATACCAAACATTGTTATTGTTGCATTTTCCTGTTTGGATCTCTTAAAGAGCTTCAGGGCAGTTTGACCGGGACCAGCCCACATATGTAGTAATAATATTGAGATAAATGAAGCAAACCGAGGAAAGGAGGGCAGGAAAAGTTTTTGGTTGAAACTCGGACTGAACGGACGATTTGTCTGCTTAATCTGATCACTGTACACTGTCATTAAGAGAGTCTCATGTAACAAAGTCAACGCTCAACCTTGTCTGTATTCAAAAATGGAGTTGCAACTTAAGAAAACAGATGCCAACAGACAAATCATAAGCAAATAAAGGCAGTGTCTTCAACATTGGAGAAATGCTGCAAATAAAAGCCACAAAGAGCTTTTATTGCCCTGCATATTAGTAGCAGTAGCTTATTTAATGAAAGCAGACACAAAAGGTAGAGATGAAACATAATTAGGTGAAGTTTGACTGCAACTGCCACCATTTGAAACTCTTCAGTCAGGTTTGCTTCTTGTAGAAAGAACTATAACAGTGTTTGCAGAGTTTCTGCAGTTAGTTTTGTTTATTTTGTGTTGCTGTTATTATTATTTTTTCTATGATATTTATGTTCTGCTTTACACTTCCCTTCCTGGAGCTCTTTGTGTGGTTACAAAGTTATTGAAATGCTGTAAAATCAAATCAAAATCACGAGAAGAATGAGAAAATGACAAAGAAAAAAAACAATGTCAAAGAAAAAAATATAACATAGGTTCAATATGAAATGGGTTTATAACATAAAAAAACAGCAGAGAGGAGAAGAGACGAGTTAACTAGCGGATGTAGTGTCAGTTGATTCCCCAAGCTCGCAGCAATCTCCCGCCACTTTCTCAAAAGGTTCAGCCCTTGTTTGACACTTTCAGACAGGAAATGAAGTCATCCAGAGCTGAGAAACAGACGTCTTTTCATATTCAGTCTGAGAGAGTCAACTGTCTTTCAAGTCAAAGCCGCAGACCGTCAGTTAAACATTTCCACCGTTAGGCGGCCCGTAATTATTTACATTTTGGTGATCAGGGAAGGCTAAAGGACGAGATGCTGATTCTGACATAAGTGCATTTTTAAGGCATGACTCTTAATTTATTCTGGCAGCTCAGCCAACAGGATAATATGTCAGCGGTTAATGTGTCTACAAACTACTCATGCCTTCAAATGTGTACCTGTCGTAGGCTATGTGCCATGTTGACATTTCTACGCTGTGTGTCACATCACGTTGACATTACACGACCCTGACTTTTTACATCGCTACGTGGAGGGGATGGTGGTGGAGTTACAGGCGAGTCGACTGCCAAGCCAGTGACCGCAGTTCGAGACTGCACTTCAACATTTGTAAGCGTGACACCACTGGATATTTTCAAGGACACCTCAAGAAAAATTCCACCCGTGCTTGTGACATCAACAACAGGATATTTTTGATGGGAAGTTGCAACATCTCTGCCCATGTTTGTGGCGACCAAAACAGGTATTTCAACCAAAACACGATCTTTTCCTCACCCTTTTTCACCCTTTGATACAAGACCCTGATCAGCCAAATCAAGCTAGCTGTTTCATATTGCCAACGAGGAACTCCAACTTCAGGGTTGGACGTACGAGGGGTGTGGAGGTGTCTGTAACCCCTAATTAAGATGTCAACACTCATCAGAAGAGGGAAAAACAACAAGACAGGGATAGTGAAACATTTCTATCCTTCTTAACTGTAATTTTAAATACTATAACCTATATTTCTTATATTGATGGCGGGGAAGATTCTTGTAATACAATTTCAGACACCCCTAAACTGGACCATACCATATAATACTTCTGCAAATGTATTCAAGTGAGATCTTGAACGCAGAACTTTGACTTGTAATGAAGTATTTGTTTAACTATGGTGCTGCAAAGTCTACAAAGTCTTTCACCACTGTTGCATTGCTGTCATTTAATAACACCAATACTGGAGCGTCCCTCATTAAAAAGTTAATAGAAAGGCTGAATAAACACAAACATGAGCGTATTGGTGTTCTTCCCGTGCCACAGAGATACCAACTGTGCTCCTGGTTTAATTGGGGCGCGCCAAACCTAATAAACATGACACGAGACAATGAACCACAGGTGGACTTTCAGGTTTAGAGAAATCATGTCTGGTGTAATTTGATGTCAGTGAAAGCGCCGTTGCTCGACACATTCAGTACATACCAACCAATCAAGCGGGTATCGGGCCAAATCTTGTAAAACAAATACTGATCAAGGATATGTCACCTTGAGCCTCACCTAGGTTTTACAAGTATGAGCGCTTTTTACTCCACGGACAAGTTAGACTTCAAACTAAAGCTTGGTGTGAAATTTCATGTGACAGTCGCAGTTTGGTGAGGCTTAGGCACCAGAACCACTCGGTTAAGTTTAGGAAAAGATCGATGTTTTGGTTGAATTGACTACTTACTTGTGGTTTCACACAGGAAATGAACCCTAGTCTCCTTTGTGAGAGTCTTGTATTTGACGGTGATCCGACCGACAGCCCTCACCTCCTGCTAACGCTGACAGTCTTTATACTTCGTTCATTCTCTGCTGCCATCAGTATTGTCCCCTAATGGTAATGCATGCAGTGGAGGAGAGTACAGAGGGTTTTTTTAAAAAAACTTTTAGGATTAAAAGGCGCATTTATCTTCACTCTCACTTCTCAGCCTGTCTGCAATCCACTGTAATGTACTGTAAATCTCTCTTATCGGACTGCTGAATGGCAGGGGAATTACTTTACTTTACAGAGAAGAGATCAGAAAAAGAGATGGAGACTCCGATGAGTGCTACTTTGGTCAGACATGAGATTAAGCACAGACACAGACACAGACACAGACCCCTCAGTGCTGGGTGCTGATCACTGTCTTACAGCTAATGTGCTGTTAAGTGTTCTGGCTGCTTTGGAGCGAATTAACTTATTAAGTTAAGATACAAATTATCCTGCAACCAAAGATTGTTAGCCTTGGCTAGCCTGTGAGGTCACAGCTCTGTGGGCTTGCTTAAAGGTGCAATATGTAGTATTTGGAGTTTGAATTTCTTCTCACAACTACATAGTGCTCCTTTGACTAGCTTTTCTCGCTTCAGCTCCACCCACGCTCCAACTCTTTGCCCGTTTTTGATTAACAGGGAGTTAGACGGAGTGGACAGCATGCCATCACGGTGGCTCTGTCCACTGCTTTCACAGCCAACACTCGCAGAGTACTTCTGTACTTTTACTTGAGTCGGTTTTTCAGTTGGTTATTTTCGCACTTCAGTCATTTTTTACGAGATTAATTATACTTCCTCATAGTTCCTGCAGGTTGATACACAGCTTTACAACTCCTGTTTTCTATCAACCTGACAGATGAGCGGTTTGTGGGCGTCAGTTGGAGTACAAGTGAAAAGGAAGAAGTGGAAGGCTTCTCAAGGGGGAAACTGCTCTTGGGTGTGCTGGCCTGTAAATTTACATATCCTTCTGCTGCCTGCTGCTGCCATTACTTCAAACCTTTCCCAGGATAAATAAACCAGCAGACAAAATGCCTCATAAAAAATAAGAAGGTTCACTCCCAGGTGCACTGCAGGAGAGGACGTAAGGTGTGATGAGGATGAGAACTTCTGGCCAAATATAAAACATATATTTCTATATCTGTTCCGATACAAGTATATATATAGTGCATAGTGGATTGTAGTTTCGTTCTGCACTGCTGGAATTACATTAGTTACATTTTGTGCACGAGCTGCACAAGAAAATAAAGGTGTCTGAGTCAGTGTCTTCTTTTCAGACTCTAAAAACGTACTTTTATTGGAAAGCATATCTTGATTTGATCTGATTTGCCTGCTGATTTTATTGGTTTGAATCAGCTGATTTTGCTCTTCTTCTCTTCTTTTTTATCATTTTGTTTTTTATCTTTTCTTATTTAAGTGAAGCACTTTGTACTTTGGTTTGATAAGTGCTCTTAAAATTAAGTTTGTTATCATTATTATTATTATTTGAAAGATACCGCAGCATTTCTGGTTTGTTGCACGAACACCCTCGTTATAGGTTTAACCAATAATTGCAACAAATTGAATACAGTTGTGCTTGGCTCCGCTCTTCGGATGTTCCCTGAGCCAAACAGGGAGCACAATGCAGAAGATTGAGCTAAAAGGAAGACACTACTTATAAAGTGATATCACTGTGATTTTAACCTTGATACCCTGATGTGACTCTACTTAAAAAACAAAGTCGCAGGCTGGGGTGGTGGCTGCAAGCCTTCCAGCAGCAGCAGCAGTGTTAGGAAGCTTTTGAGCAGGAGTGGTTGTGAGTAAATGTGGGGAGTGGTGTGAGACTGATCGGTAACGATGTTTGCATCGGCAGGCTGTCAGCTGATTACAGCTGGGGTGTATGACTTAATGCATATGACCAACGCTGAGCTTCCCTTTTATTCTCCATGGTATACACACAAAAACTGGGCCTACTATGCACACATTTCTGAAAACTTGTAGCTCAAGTATCAAAAACAAATCTCCAGACTGCCACTCGTATAGCAAGCACAAAGCAGAACATAGTTTGTAGTGGAGTGTTTCATTTTGAGGGAGATTTGTGGGGTTTTGACAAAAGGATTAACTGTTTTTTTCAGTTTTTTTTGTTCAGATGTTCGATAAATTGAGCCACAGTTTCAGGGCATGTTTAACCGACTGGGAAAAACAATCTGCTGAATGAATAAAAGACACCTCAAAAACAATGGTGTGACATATTGTAATACGATCTTGTGTAATGAGTGACACCACTCTAGAGAAATGTGGGTTACCAACCGTGGAAGATAGAAATAGAGACTGCCAGCTCATACTGCCTTTTTTGATTTTATGACTCAACTAATTAATCCCAGCGTCTAAAATAAAATATTATTCGGTCCAGTTATGTTTTAGTTTCATAATGACTCAGACTGCATGGCAACAATGGCTCCCTGCAGTACAGTCATTACCACATCGCTCACAGCCGGAGGTGTCCCGGCTAGTTGTTGGAGCCAATAAGTGATATCAGCCGAAAACAGTGGCGCAGTGTAACTAATTACTATCACTCAAGTACTGTATTTATTACAAATTCTAGGTACATGTAATTTGCTTGAGTGTTTTAATTTAATTTAACTTCATACAAATATTATTTTGACTCTACTACATTTGTCCGACAGCTTTAGCTACTCGATACTTCGCAGATTTTCATACCCTTCCTGTTTAGTTTAAACCAGGTAGCTCAAGATGTGTTGATGTTGGATGACGTGTTCCTTTAAGTGTTGAGAAAGTTCTCCTTCTTCTTCTTATAACAAACGATTCAAAAAGCCTCTTGGATTAGCCATGTAACAACCAAATCGCCAGACTAAATGTTGGCACAGTACGTTTATGCAAAATCACAGATAACTAAAATCTTCACGTCTTTATGTTGCAACTTCACATTTCTTTAGGGTCAGTTTTATATTTCTCTCTTGTCTCTTTTCAGACTCTAAAAACGTACTTTTATTGGAAAGCATATCTTGATTTGATCTGATTTGCCTGCTGATTTTATTGGTTTGAATTAGCTGATTTTGCTTTTCTTGTATATTTTATCATTTAGTTTTTTTTATCTTATCTTATTTAAGTGAAGCACTTTTTAACCTTGAGCCCTGATATGACTCTACTTAAAAAACAAAGTTGCAGGCTGGGGTGGTGTCTACTCGCCTTCCAGCAGCAGCAGCAGCAGTGTTTGGCAGCTTTTGAGTAGGAGCTCGTCACAACGCTGTGGTTACGCGCATGAAAAGCCCTCAGTTAGGGTTAGAAAAACATCATGGTTTGGCTTAAAATACATGTTTAGGTCTTGTCGCCACAAACATGGCTGGAAATTGTTTGCAGAAACTTTACCTGCCAGCGTTTTATCCTGGCAAGATCTTTGGTTTTCACAGGACAGCCATGCTGCAAACATACAGTCATCTTAAAGAATATGTTGTAATGCTGTGTAAACCACCTAAAAGTATATACAGTTGTTAAAATAAGCGCAACCTTAAACATGCAAACACTGAAATGCAACACTCACTTTAATGCAGCAGTAATGACAATCTAATGAGATATTAGAGTACTTTTACTTTTTAAACTTTAATTGCATGTTGCTGATAATACCTACATATTTTTACCCACATAAGGTTTCAAAAGCAGGACTTTTACTTGTAGTCGAGTGTTTTTACAGTGAGGTATAAGTACTTTTACTGAAGTAAAGGATGGATCTGAGTACTTCTTTCCGCCACTGTCTGGAAGACACGTGCAAAGTGAAAGACTGCCAACATTAAGCTGTGAAAAAGAGGTAGGGGTATCGGCCAGTGACCTTCAACACACCAACCCTCTAAACCAAAGGATTACAGTAACGTTATATTAGTCTTAAATTCAGAGCTGACAGCAAAATAAATTACACATTTTTTAAAAAATGATCACAAATAAAAAGTCAATAACTTAAAGTGCAAACATTGTGAGTGTGGAGAAGAGGGGACAAGGAAGAAGGAGGATAAAAGTGGGCAAATAACAAGAAAGGGGAAAGTCTCGCACCAAGGTGAGCGACACTTGGAGGCGTATTTCTTCCTCTTGGCACCTGTTGCATTAACTTTCAGAGGCAGACTGAGCGCAGGGACGAATGACACAGGTGAGGCAAGGTCACCTCTGCCTCTGTGTTGGTTTGCCAGGTACCACGACACACATCTCTGCAAGACACGGGGACGCTCCTATTTGACTTGTATCACTTTAAATCAAGAGATTAACGGGAGAAATTACCAATCGGGAGCATTGCGTGTGAGTGAGTACTGGCCGGTTTGGGAATCGAAGAACTGCCAAACTGTGGCTTTATGACCTCAGGATGTTTGATTTTACACATGTGAGACTGAATAAACTTGATGTTGATGTGAAACGATGTTCTTATCTATCCCAGCAAACAAATAACCAGCTAACTGACCTGCTGACAACCCCACTGTACTTCTGCACTGTGCTCATGCTGGAGCGGTTCAGGAGAAAGGTCTGGCAGTTGTTAACTCACTATTAATCTGAGATAGAGACAATGACAGGAAGTAGAATGAGAGCAAGACGCCAATTTGGGGGCTTATCTCAGTCATCCATGCTATAATTTCTTCATCCGTCTCCCGAAGAGAGATTCTGATCTTATGTAGGTCATATAAGGAAGATCAGTGTCAACTTCTGACTGTTTCATAACCAGTTATAAACTCCGCCGAGGACGTTTGATCAAAGCAAGTTACGTGTTATCGCTCAGTTATTTACTAGATCAATAAGTATGAACCATGATTCAGCATCACACTACACAAACTGATACTATCTGATGTTGAGTTATAGATTAATCATCCATCAATACGTGATGAATTGAGCCTGCGGGATTGGTTCGGTATCTGGCTACGTGTGAGGGCTTGAGGGCGGGAGACTGATTAAATTTATACATGTTTGTGGATACTTTTCTGTCTGTGTGAGTATCTGTGGGTGTGTCTCTGACAGCAACATGGAGCGTGTGTGTGTGTGTGTGTGTGTGTGTGTGTGAGACAGAGTGAAACAAGCAGTGGTGATTAGCCTGCTGATTTACGGGAAACGCCAGAGCAGTCTCTGAAGAGAGGTTGTAAAGAGATTGTGGACACAAGCGCACTGCAGGAGGCAGAAAGAGTCCACAGGGGTCAAATACATATGTCAACACTTGTCTTGCAGCAATGAAACCGTCTTGTGTTTTATGTGTTAGATGTTCAACACGTCTTCTTGACACTGCCAGGTCATATCAAAACAAAACAGCAGGATGTTCCTGATAAAGGTGCCTGTTAAAACCTGCAGACTGACACTCTACAGTCGGATTGGATTCAGTTCATTTAAATGTTTATATAATCAGGGTCCCTGGTGCTATTAATATATTGGGCCCACTGGGATCTACTGAAAAGTTGTTTCCAGCACAGCGCTTGTGTTCACAGTGGAGCGGTAATGAGGAAGAGGGAGACCCGGGCAGGTCCAAGAGGAGAAGTCCAGGCCTAATTTTCTTTCCCAGAACACCTCTGTTTCTGTGTAACGTTGAAGATTACTCACACCTGTTTTTCATCCCACCTGCATTATCTCTTATGTTCGGCAGTTGGGCGACGTGCGTTTATCGTCACCAGCGATGCATCTACTCAAAAACTGTACTTTACACATTCTTTACTTGAGTTTTTTTCCATTTTCTGCTACTTTATATTTTCACTCCACTAAGTTTTGAAGACCAATATTGTACTTTTTATTAAAACTTCACAATCTTCAGAGCTTTTCCTGGATTTTCTCTTTTCAATGTCCCCAAAAACCACAACTTTCAAAGCTTTGTATTATCTATTTACTACTTTATCTAATTTATCTGGTTTTACTTTTTTAGTGTCTCTCATGTCCTTTGTTAAGGCACTTCATAACTATGTTTAGAAAAGTACTATACTATAAAGTTATTGTCGTAGTTATTATTATTACAATGTCTACGAAGACACGCACAGTCACAAGCCTGAAACTGCGATACCCTAAATAAAGGTTACTGACCTTTAACCCTTTAGATTACAGTTGTCATCGTTTTTTGACAGTAACTCTTTGGAATTTATTATCGTTTTACTGTTCCTGTTTTTTTTTTTATTATGGCGGGTGTTAAGTAAAGTGAGGAATCAACTGGACGTGGTCCCAAACGAGATGAGAAACCCCCGAATGCTCGACAGCATCTTCATGCCACTGCATGTTAAGAGGCTAACTCACGCGGCAGAAATGTTCATTGTTGTAGGCTATGAAACGCTCCAGTGTACTAAGTGTATTTTATTTGTATGACATCATGCAGTTCTGAGCCAGTACAAGTGCTGTGATGAATACTGAACACACCTCAGTAAATAAACCAAAACCATTTAAACAAACACCGATAATAATCTTTGATTGAAATGTCAAGCGCAGTTGGAAACCAGCACCGGAGTGTAACTTAGTATATTTACTAAGGCTAAGTATACATTTTCTTAAAGGGGCACCCATGTAGTTCTGGAAAATGAATTCAAACTCAGAAATGTAATATTTACAATGTTACTGAGGTAATAATACAAACTTTTTCTTCAAAACTCAATAAATAAGTTGTTCTCAGAGGAAAATAAGGTCCAGAACACTGTTTGAAGCTAGCAAGGTGGCAGGGTCCGCCAAATATAAACAAAGTAAAACAGTGTGAAATTTTGTCTTTTAAGGTCAGTTTGTTAGTTCAGTTTATTCAGTCATGACAGTAAGTTTTTGTTTACTGTGTTTGTTTAGGCATAAAAATCAATCAATAAGATTTTTTTTTTCTTCTGATTAAAATTCCTCCCACTAAACTACGCAGTGCTCCTTTAAATGTTTCCATTTTATGCAATGTATCCTTCTACACTACGAAACAAGACATTCATTTGTCAGCTATAGTCACAAGTTACCACTCACACACGATGATCTCATAAAACAATAAAACATTGTTACAGATTACACAACTCAAAATATATAAAATTGTTCAAAATATCTCCACCTCGACTTGTTCAAACAGTATATTGCTATTTATGTACACGTGAATGCATCGGTAATATTACTCCGATATAATACTTAATACTATAACACTCACAGCCTGAATAAAATGCTGGTCGTTAACGTTTCTGCAAACCACGGATAAGTTCAAATTAACGCGGTCATATCACGTTAACAGTAAATGTTTATGAGCTGACTTTCACGTCGGGAGGTGAAGGGGATGGTGGAGGCGGTGACGAGTGTTTGACACTCCGTTTCAACATTTGTGATGAGAAACCACTGGATAACTTATATGAAATGCTGGGACATCTAGCCTTGTTTACGGTGCAAAACCAGGTGTTTTAAGCCAAGATATGATCTTTTTTCTGACCCTAACCAAGTGTTTTTTGTGCCTAAACCTAACCAGAGCCTAAGCACAGCGTTGTCACAACACAGACTTGAAAACTGAACATAAAGTAACGTAAAGTTTGCAGAAATGTGCATTGCCAACATTTATTCTGCAGATTGTGAGCTGTCACATTACATGTTTATGAGCCGACTTACATGTCAGGAGGTGTCGTGGCACTAGACCTGGACGACAAGGCTGCTACGCTAGTTACAACGTCTGCTTTTCTCTGAGTCAACATGTGCATATGTGACACCAGTGGAATCTCCAGCTGTATTGAAACATGATCTTTTCCTAACCACTACTGAGAGGTTTCTGTGCCTGAAACCCAACCTGACCATACGCACAACACTCTCTAAAAACTGAGCCTAAGGAAACATAAAGTTGCAACATTTCAGCATAGCTGCAGACACACACTGCAAACATTAATTCTGGTGATTGGATTGCACAAGAGCCCTTTTTCTTTTTCTTTTTTTCTCCAATGCATGACCTTTGTTCTCATTATCGTATTTCCACAGTGTTTAATTCCTATTTTTACTTAAGTAGAGGATCTGAATACTGAACACCATACCCCCACTGTTGGAACAACACTGTTGGAGACGTTTATTCATTCTTGTTTAATGTAATCAAAATCCGTTTAACTGTGATACTTCTCTAAACAGGAGCTGCCTGTTTGCCAAAAATCCAGTGATGTGTGAGTGCATCCGTGTTTGTGTGTGTGTGTGTGTGGGCGTGGGAGTGTAAGATAGATGTAGGCGGGAGAGAGAGAGAGACAGAGAGAGAAGGAGGGACAGTAAGTCAGCTGACTTTCTGGAAAGACCAAAGCCATGTCTCTGGCTGCCTACTGGGGCAAAAGTTGCAATGCATATCGGTTGTATTGCATTGCTTGGCATGTGTGTGTGTGTGTGTGTGTGTGTGTGCGTGTGTGTGTGTGTGTGTGTGACTTAATGGGTGTGAGTGTGAGTGTGTGTGTGTTTGGGCTGGCAGGGTCGGTCTGTAGGAAATTAGAGAAAGAGAGAAAAGAAAGAAGAACGAAACCTTGGTAAAGTCAGCTGATTTACTGGAAAGTCCAAAACCTTGTCTGTTACTTACACACAAACAGACACACCCACACACACACACACACACACACACACACACACACACACACAGAAACACAAGCAGGGGGTAGATGACACTGGCATGGTGGCACAGTACTTATAAAACCACTCCAGGCAGCAAAACAAACCCGTCAAACCGGGCTGCAGTTTGATTTTCGTCAGGCACTAACCACATCATTGTAATGATAGTCGTATAATGACAACTTGTAGAGTAATCCCGAAAAACACCTCATGAGGGCTACAAGTTGTAATTCTGTGTTGATCACGTCACATGATCATCATAACATAACACTTCAGACTTAGTCATCTCGTGGCATTCACTCCCTGCAGGACTCCCTGCCAGCTAAAAATACATAACTGACATTTTGGTGAACATATTTCATGAACACTGGCTGAAGTGTCTGTGTGACTGTAACACTTCTTTCTTCCTGAAAAACATGCATGTGTTCCTGAAATCTTTATCTTGTGCACTCACACTTCTGACTTCAAAAAATGGTGACGTTTTTGTCGTAAATCTTCTTGTTGAACTCTTTTTGACCATTTTTATTTATTACTGCTCACCGCTGTTGCAAAGACAATCCATTTTCATCAGAGTGGCAACTGCCAACACCACAGAACAACACATATCACGGCAATAATGGAGACGTGGAAGGAATTAATACTGTCGATCAATGTTTATTTAATAACAGTAAGTTAAAGCAAAAAACTAGGAGCATTTGTAAAACAATGGGGTTGTAAAATACTGACACCAGATGCTGCAGCTCTCTGTTCAGATTCCTTCAGCCTTGTGTCACTGAGCCGTTGGTTTCATGAGAATAAACACCAACATCTGTACATCACCAAAATCTCTGGAAAATCTCAGGAATGCTTGCTGGTCACACGGCCACATCCACCCACATTTTCCAGGGAAACCTGCATCTGTTTTCTGGACTCACTTACAGTACTACCCCGCTCACTTAAAGTCACATCATAAATAAAAATGCCTCGGAGGTTTAAGGTATATATCTATGAGCCTGAACAATGTCATAGACATATTTAGCCAAGAGCACGCAAGTAAGTGAATTAAGGTGATTAATGTCGGTTCTGAGGAAATTCTCGGTCTTGGCTGCTGAACAGGAATTCCTGACCTTCCTGAACTCCTAGAAGAGCCAAGAACAACCCTCCAGCCGACCCCAATAACTACAGAGCTACAGGTGATATACACTATATATGTCAGAGTGTATGTAGGTATATGTGTCACAGTATATCTTGGCACAGAAGGTTATCTGAGCGAACAGATCCCTGCTGCGGTCAACAGCGCTATAAACAGGAATGAGCTGCAGCCATTCCAACAGTGTGCTGAGTTTATTCAACACAGTTGACATGCTGTTTGTCTTATCAGACAGGAAACACTTAAAATATCACCAAAACCTCCAAAGTGAATGTCTTAACTTCTTCCCCTCAGACTGTTAGTGTTTAATGTTGGAGTGCAGTAAGTTTATTTGCAACATCAGTTTAATTCTGGTATCAGAACTGGGTCAATGTGCAGCGCCGGTATTATATAACTGATATATTTCTGACATTAAAGTGACCTCATAACATAAACCAGTCTGTGTCTGAGTCAGTGTCAATGAGTACATGCCTCAGTTACCTGACGCGACCCGTTGATGGCAGTGCCTTTGTTCTGCCCTGCCATCTGCTGTGGGTGTGGCCACAGGCAGGTGAGGCAGCTGTGCAGTCATAGCAACAACAACAAGAGCAGGAAAACAGGAAGACAACAACGAGCGGGGACGCTAAACATGCAGGCTGCACGACCTGTTCAAGAACATACCACAGATATTTATTTGAATTTAGAAAAGCGCTTTTCTCAACCTCTGGATACTTGCCAGGGGTTAATTATTCCTCGCCTGATATCCTTATTGCGTCAACCCTCTCAATCTAACATCACCAGGTTCAAACACCCGGCCCAGTCGACAGAATAAAATGTTGGCACTTAACGTCTCTGCAAACCACAGATACCTCCAAGGTTGACATTTTTAAACCAAAGGTGGAGGATCACGTTCACATTATATGCTCGTCAGCTGCAACCGCAGTTCGACTCTGTTGTGAGATTTCTTCAAACCAAACCCTCCTAACCCAAAGTGTTTTTGTGCACAAACCTAACCAGACTGTGTTCAACGTATTCATGGTTTGCAGAAATATACATTTCCAACATTTATTCTGGCAGCTTTAACACTATCCTGCCTACAGCAAGTGTCAAGGTTACTCACACAGTCGTGTTTTGTCCAATAGCACCATTTCCCACCGATACAGAGAATTTGAATAATGCAAATATCTTATCAGTTTTCTATTTCTAGCTGCTGCAAAACAATCCCACGAGAATCGTTTTGTGTGTGGCTGTGATAAACACATTAATAAAGGCACCTGACTTTAAAAAATATCCCCCAATGTGATGACACTGTCGCCTGGTGTTGAGGTCACGAGACCCCAAGACCCAAAACTGCCACCTGTGACAGGCAGCGGTCATGCATGCAGGTTACAAATGTCAAGGCTGAGAGGTCAGCTCATGTGCTGCATATCTCACATACAGATTTCTCAACTCTTCAATTCTCAGATAAGAGAAATAAAACTGCACAAACACATGACGTAATAAAAAACAGGAGAAAAAAAGGAGCAACTGCTGAGTCATGAGTTTTACAGCCTCACAGCCAGGCTCTCTGCCCTGCTACAAACTGCAGGCAGGATTTCTTATAAATCACGTGGCTTGAAAGAAGGCTGTTGCAGTTGCCTCGTCTGACCGGGAGGTGGTGCTGCTCACAGGAGGGAGACAGGGCGTCTCTCCACCGACCCAGATCATTTCAAAGGCACCGGAGCCGAACGCCTGGTCAGTCAAGAGGGACACGGTGGACAGCGCAGTGAACACCGGGTAGGAAGGTGAGGAAAAGCAGATAAACAGATAACGTGAGGACGAGGAAATGCTTTGTCCTGTGGCCGTGCAGATTTAAGAAGCTAAGAGCTAAATGTTCTTTATTATATGTATTTTGATTATGTTGTGTTTTGTCTGTCATGATGTCTGGGTGTGGCTGTTTTTTATATTGGGATTGCCGAGTGCCTGTCTGCACAACCAGCTGGTATTAATAAAGAAACCTTGAACCTTATGTTTGGCTCCGTCTGAAGTCCCCGAGTATCAGCCACCTGTCGCAGTCATACTCAAACAAAACAACTTCTTAACAGCTAACAATAGCTACCAGCAAGTCAAAGTTGATGCAGCAGAGGCTGAGATAGCCTGACTTTTAGTCCCTTTTAAGGGTGCAAAAACACTGGATCCTACATTTCCCATAATGCAACTTGAATGTTTGACTCCGTCTGAAGTCCCCGAGTGGTCAGTTGAAGTTTAATAAATAAAATAAATAACTAAATGGTTCAGGATGAAGTGAAATTAGGGTGAATACAAACAGATGGAGAGCCGTGCTCATCCTCCTCCCTTCTCTCTCCCTCTCTCGATGCTGTGATGTAAATCTGAGCTGAGGCAGCTGCTGGTGTTCATCTGCTAAAAAAATAGCTTTTTTCTTTCCCTCTTTTGCAGAATATTTTAGGCAAACATGCCCGTGACAAGGATGAGGATGAGGCCATGGCTGGAGAAGATGATCGAGTCGAACGACGTCCCGGGTCTGAGCTGGGTGGACCAGGTGAGGAGCTCATTTCCTGCTGCAACCAGTGGAGGTCCCTGCTTGCATGACACCCTGCTCGGTTTTTTTTTTTTTTTTTTTTTTTAGCGGGCGCTCATGCCGCCACTCCACGAATGCCACCCTGGGCGGCTGCCCATACTGCCCATATGAGGAACCGCCTCTGGCTGCAACAGACTTGATTAGTTCTTGTTAACGACATTTACTGAAGAAGTTCAGTAGACAGGGAAGTGAAGAGGCTGCACCTGCACGTTACCTTTAGAGTCGCTTGTTTGAAAGTTGGATTCTGGTGTTGTGCAGGAAAAAAGACAAACCATTATATATGAATAGCCTATAAACATATAACATTTTAACATACTTTAACATGAAACTATAATTCGATGCTCAGTTTGAATGGCATCCTCCTGCAATATTTAAAAAATAATGCTTGTATTTTGATTTATTTCAAGTCGAACATGCAGCCACCCTCCAACTCAGTCTTCCTTTTTGTATTTTAAAGGAAAAGACGATGTTCTCAATCCCCTGGAAGCATGCAGCCCGACACGGCTGGGAGCTGGACAAGAACGCAAGTCTGTTTAAGTTGTGGGCCATCCACACAGGTGAGAGAGCTTGAATGTGCACGCTTACTGTGAACAGAAGCAGGACATTCTTCTTGTTGTTTGGATGGAAAAAGGTGTTAACAAAATGTTGTTGTTTTTTTTTTTGCAGGGAAGTACGTGGAAGGTCAGGTCTGTGACCCTAGGACGTGGAAAGCCAACTTCCGTTGTGCGATGAACTCGCTGCCGGATGTCGAGGAGGTGAAGGACAAGAGCATCAACGAGGGCCACCAAGCCATGCGCGTCTTCAGGTTGTTGCCCACCACACCAAAATCTAGAGGTGAGATAACTGACAGGAAGTTGGCAGAGCTTGAACTAACACTGTGCTCAGTTTGTTCTGCAAACACAAAAAATTGTTTAAGATGTTAACCAAATGTCTTTTTTTTTCATCTGTGCAGATAAAAGGAGCAAAGCAGAGATAACCGAGACAATGAAGGAGGTAAATAATGACCATTCTACTTTTTATGTTGACTTTAGTGGTGTTTGCTTTATTTACCGAACGTATCTTTGTATCTGCATCTGCAGGGCTCAATTGTCAAGATAGAGGAAGAGGACAGCGACACGGACGAGTCAAATCCTGAGGACACTTCCACCGAGGAGGAAGGTGAGGAAAAACAGATAACGTGAAGAGGAAATGCTTTGTCCTTTGTAGGGCTGTCAACGAATATTCTAAATTCTAATATATATTTGAATGTTAAAAAAAAAACAGAGATTCGACTGTGAAAATTAATATTCGACCGTGGAAAAAAACACATGCGAGTGGGCGCACTGCGTGACGGGTCAGGGACAGGTCACATGCACAGGGTCACGCACTGCTGAAAGTGAGACGTGACAAAAACCGTGGCAGATGCAGATGGCAGAGAGAAAAACGAATCGGCAGAAAGTTCAGAGCCCAACTCGGCAGCAGAGAAAGTGGTTTGGACTCCAAGCAACCTAAAAAGCTCCGTTTGGAAATACTTTGGATTTTGGTCAGTAGACGGCAAAAATGCGGAGCCTCAAGATAAAGTTGTATGCTAGCTGTATAAGCTACAGTTAGCTTACCAATCCACCACTAGCAACATGAGGGCAGTTTGCGCATAGAGAGAGAGGGGGCGAGCGAGAGAGCGATCTACGGCCTTACAAGTTTTACGGTATAGGTTCATTTACTTATTTTGTAATGTGTAGGTATGTTTTCAAAGACATGTTAAAAACTGAAATAAAAATACCTATACAAGTAGTTATGCCTCATTGTATTAGTTTGTCCTCCTGTTATTGACATAATGCGCAAATATAGATATTCGAATGGTTCGAACCTATGTGTTTTTTTTAGAGGGAATATTCAAACATCATTTTGGAGCAATTTTGACAGTCCTAGTCCTTTGGCATAAGAGCTTAATGTGCTGAATGTTTGGTTGCAGTTTATTGAATGCCATTGTTCGCCATTTTTGCAGATTTCTCATTTGTGGCTCCGTCTGAAATCCCCGACTGGTCTATGTCAGTTGAGATCGGGGGATCGAGCGTTCCAAACCAGACCTTCTGCCACAGATTTGAAGTTTCACCTGAACACAGCCCCGGTAAGACAGCAACAAACACGGCATACTTGCTAATAAATGGTTCAGGATGAAGTGAAATTAGGGTAAATACAAACAGATAGATGCCACAGAGCTGTGCTCATCCTCCTCCGTTTTCTCTCCCTCTCTCTTTGCTGTGATCTTCCAGATTTCGACGAAACCGACCACATTATCCAGGTAAGCATCACCTCCTCATTGGCTCCTACTCTTAACAGCATGCATTTTTTATTGGCAGGAATACCCATGTTTGTCTTATTCTGCCTTTCTGATGTTGAAAAAAATTCCAGTTGTGTAGCATATTTTGGATAACCAGTGTAAGTCCAGTGTTGCTCTTTCAGATTTGCCAGCAACTGGAGAAAGACTCACACTGGATGACATCATGCAGTTTAGACGGCACGGGGTTCCTGAGCAATGCAGCATGCAACAGCCCAGGGAGCGACTGGAGTGAATCTTCCTCAGGTAAATGTTGTTAGTGGACACTCCATGTTAGCAGTTAGGTGTAAAATATAGATGTTAATGTGCAGCACTCAGTCAGGCTGCAAAGTGAAGTTACAGACGTATGCATGCCAAAATATTACACCTTAAAGGTGCAATATGTGAGAATCAGCCACCTGTCGCATTCATACTCAAAACAAACAGTGTATCAACTTCGTAACAGCTAACAATAGCTACCAACAAGTCAAAGTTGATGCAGCAGAGGCTGAGATATCCTGACTTTCAGTCCCTTTTAAGGGTGCAAAAACACTGGATCCTACATTTCCCATAATGCAACTTAAAAGCCTGTTTTGTTGCCTGGAAACGCTCACCTCAAACACTGGGTCCGAGATGACCCTGCTGACATCACCATTACGTCATTATTTTCTCAGACTTTAGCTCCCTTCTCAAGATGTTTAGTATTTAAGTTCAGTTCGCGCGTGCTCTTCGTCGCCATCCTGACCTTGGATTTCCTCTGTTTGCTTTGCAGTCGACGAACTAGACGTAATGCCGCAGTACATCACTTTGGGCTCGGACCCTCCCACAGAAGAATTCTGGAACAACTTCTGCCAACAGCTCCCGCCCTTCCACTGAGGACTTGGCAGTCTCCACACCTTAAGCTACAACACCCCCACGTGTGCCATGTGTTTGACGCTCTTGTAGTTCATGTATCATTAATATCACATTAAACGTTGTTTTTTTTCTCCGTTAGATCAGCGTGTGTGAGAGAAATTCTCAAATGTCCTTTCTTATTTTGACATATTGATCTTAGATATGAAACTTAACAATATTGATACAACATTATTATGCATGTAAAGTGAATTCATATTTGTTTGTGTGTTTCCGACATGAGGTCTGTCTTGTGATATTGATTTTGCCATCTTCTGTTGCCCTGCATGGCTTGTGCACAGTTTTGAGAATGCTTATTTTGTTGCTGGTGGTGTTTTGATGTCTTCTTTCTGTAAAATTTTAACCATCACCTCATTTGGTTTCAAAACATCCTGTCAAAGGGCTGCAGATGAGAATTAGCCAGCTGGCTAGCATCGGTTAATTTGTGGAAATGGTGATAACTGAGCGTTGAGCTATAAACAAATAAATGAACTGACAGAGAATAAGACTGTAATGTTATTGATTAACATGTTGCATCAATTATAGTTCTGTCTCTATCTGGGGTTCCCCTGTAATGCATGTTGCCTTAATCATTACTTACAAGAGAAGGGTGTAAAAAATAAAACATCTGCATGTTTGTGGCAGCTGATGTTTTCCTTTGTTATAAAACACTGTGTTGACGAGATTCTTCTCATTCATCACGATGATCTGTTCTGGTTTGTCCAGGTGGCTGCTGATGACTGGAAGTCACATAAGTCGACCTGTTGAACCACTTGAAAGATAAATGTGCAGATAAGCAGGTGGCAATAGGTGATAATGCCTTTAAAACAAAGGCACGACTTTAAAGCCTGGATTAATCGTTTGTGTGAGTGACTTGGTAAATACATCATGGCACGTCATGTGGGGCAAGTGAAGCCTTTTGAGGGTAATATGTACATTTCCTGTTCTATTTTCAGATCACAGGTAGACACTGGGGATTTAAGTTTTTATTTATGTATTTGAACGTCTCATCTCACTGGGTACAAACAGAAAACTACAAAAGAATGCAATTTTCCATCTGCATGAGGGTCGTTAAGCAGTGACTAACTCTTCAGATGTGGGTGAACTTATCTTTTAACTCCTCCATAGCCGTTTACTTTATACAACTTGAAACAATGAACCTGCTTTTGGATCGCAAACAAAAACTGCCTAGATCATTTAAAAGGCATATTTTGGATTTATAAAGCTCCTTTATTGATTTTTATTGAAACAGGGACATGAATTGTGCTTTAATGTATCAACAACCAGTGGATTTGATAGCCTGAATAGTCTCTCCTCAGTCTATTGTAATGAATCACATGAATACATGACCTGCAGCTGTTACTGCTGCAAACAACCTGCTATTAAGTGCAGTAAACCAGTTTGATCGACTAATACACAGGCGGACACGCACATTAAATTGCAAATCTAGCGCTGCTGTATGTTAAACATTTGATTCAATGAGTGTACATGAATATCTCAGATAAAAGGAATAAAACTGCACAAACACATCATGCAATAAAAAGAAGGGAAAAAAAGCAGATGCTGAGTCAAGAGCTTTACAGCCGGGCTCTCTGCCCTGCTACAAACTGGAGGCACAATTTCTTTTAAATCACGTGACTTGAAAGAAGAATGTCGCAGTTGCCTCGTCTGACCAGGAGGAGGCGCTGCTCACAGGAGGGAGACAGGGCATTTCTAAGAAACCGGCCTCGAGTTGGGAAATCCAATTCTGGGTTTATAACTTCCACCTCCCCTCCCTGCTGGCTGAACTGCAAAAACCTTTTACAGTAGCTGCTTTATGAGAAGCCACTGTTAAAAAAAAACATGCAGGCATTTACAAAAAACCACCTGAATGTGCCATTGTGAAGGTTGCTTTTTCTTGCTTGTTTTTGTGAGAAGTAAACAGTGCAGAGGAGCTGATGGATGACAGTTTCATCATCACTGTCTATCAAATTTGGATCCAATCCTAATTGCAAATGTGCAAGATGGGTGGGGTTCACTGCATAACGAGTTATATTAGATAAGTTGTCAATCAGACAGTAACAGCTATTAGTTTGGTGAGCATGACGACATACTCAAAAACCTATTTGGACATTTAGTATTGCTGCAGAGCCCACTTATGTACAGGATTAATGAGGATTTTAGTCATGTTAAGGTGTTTGTCTGATCTTTTAGCACAAGAACAAAATACAACATCATGTCCAGTAAGGGGTAGACTATCAACACGCCAAAGAAAACATGCATTTTTGTTTGTTACTCGTATGGCTCGAGCAAGAATCAGAGAGTGAACGCTTGAATTTGTGACCCTGCTGGGATGTGAAATCATGTTGTGCGCTACAGTCATTCATGGTGAGAGTCGAGAGAGTTAGGGCGTCACACCACATAAGCAAGCTTCATATGTGAGCGTGCACTAACCACAACTGCGTAGGGTTGCAGCGGTGTACACAAGCTGACGGTTATCGTGCCTTATCCACGGTCATGGATTCTACTGTATGAGTGTTATTGAACTTAGAGTAGACAACTCTATTGCTCTAAATTATCATTCTGAAGTCGTTACTGATTGCACAGTGTAATGGCTTCGGTCTTTCACCGGACCGGATTCTTCCCACAAAAATTGAAAGTCGAATTAAGGGCACAAAGAAAGCTCTGCCATTGTGCAACCAAAACAGGAAGAGCCATTGTTTTGCCTGGTGGATTTCATGAGGTCACGTTGGAAGAACCAGAACAACTGTGGCAACTCTACACTGCAGAAGAAAAAGATGAGCGAGAGTGAAATAAACAAGAGTGAATGGACGGGCATTTGCTTGATGGAGAGCGCGCCGGTGTTGTGTCAAGGTCTGTTCCCTCACTGGAATGTGGTTTCCCCCTTCACACTGGGAATCAAGATGGTTCAAAACCGGCACTCAGTTTTACTCTGTGGGATTTGTCAGTTAAATTGGGATTCTTGTGGTTGTTTTTTGCCAGGATGCTAACACTGTCTTAGTGACAACAGTTATCCTACAGGGAAACAGGGGGAGGGCAGTCAAAAAAGTCATCTGTTTCTACTTTTTTTTAATTTCATGTCAAGTTTCAAGTCAAGATGTGAATTTGCGTTTGTTCAACAGCGACAACAACAAATACCTCTTTTCTGTTTTCATTCCTTCAGAGGTCATTGTGACTGATAAAAACCTGTGAAATAATGTGACACTTTCTGAGACAGTTATCTGACCGTGCCAATCTCATACCGTTGACCCCCAGTCACAAGGATCAGTTTTTTAAAAGATCCTGGGGGGGAAAAAAGCTGGTGCACCTTCACAAGTAAGTAATAAAATGATGTATTCAGTCTTTAATGCCATAAATGGACACCAAAACTCAAGTTGCAAAGAAAAAAACGTATTCCTACATGCTTTTGATGATCTAAAACTCAACAACTGCCTTGACTTGTCTCTTCTGCTGTCTGTGTGAATGAATCTGAGGCAGCCTGTTATCTCCGTTGCTCACTGATGATAACTGATAACAGCAGCAAATCAGATTCCTTGGAAACGAGATGAAGACATACCACAAGCTCAGGCATTCGAAACACAGGCTTTGTGTGTAAGGCTTTCATGTCTTGTTTAATGTGATCTTTGATTGTCTTTTTGTGTAAAGGTTCTGCCTGGCGATGGTATGGGGAAGTCTAAGTCTCTCATATCTTGTCAGAAATGCTTGTGCAGCAAAGGTTCCTGCACTGCTGTTATGTAAAAGGCCGCTCGTGATTCAGTTCAAAGTAGATCAAATACCACTGCCCTGGTTTAGAAGAGTCATTTCCTGTTTTTACTGTAGGACTCCAATTTAACGGCTCTGCGGGGCGACTGTGGTAAAAAAAAAAAAAAGTTCGATGACAGCTTCTCTCTGGGGGAACTGCTGTGGTCGACTCTTCCCCACGACTTCAGTTTCGAGGTGAGTAAAAAACAAACAAGAAAAGCAGCCGGTGAGTTAATAACACCGAAACCGTGCCACTTCCTTTTTCACATGCCACTCACACAGTGTGAGCGCCAGATAAGAGCATCAAGTTCATGTCGGTTATATCCCAGGCTCTGTCGCCATCTAGTGGTCATTAACGATGCCCGTGTGTTTATCTAAATGTTGACCGATGGCGCTCTCTAGTGTTCGTTTAAGACATGATGCTTTTACTGACACCAACCTGGACTCTAACACCTAACCTTTGTACAAAGGGCACTTACAGCCTTTACTCAATAGACCAAACAATGCCACAGGAAAAATGTAATTAAATGACTTTAAATGTGAAATGTGTAAGAATATTATTTAAAACATAAAAAAAATAAAAATAACAAACTCAGAATATCAGCTTGACAATAACAGTTTTGACTTTATGTATACTTTATGCGACTGTCACCAGTCCACAACCCTAATGTCTTCTTCTGTCATCCCTCATTCCTTCACCCCACTCCCTCAAGCCATCACTCCTACATCATCTCAAACTTCCATCCATAACATGCAATAAGCCTCTGAATTCAAAACATGGTTGCCGTCGTCTTTGTGAGCGAACCTATAAAAACATATAATAATTGATTTGTTGATTATATTTTGTATCATTGCAACGTCAAATTAACTCGATTAGCTTGATAACTAAAGCTATCAGATAAATGTAGTGGAGTAAAAAGAGCATTTTTTAAGATAAGAAGTCTTCCCATAAGAAATGGAAAGACTCAAATAAAGTACTGTATAAAAACTGTACTGAAGTGAAGTACTTGAGTAAGTGTGCTTGCTTCCTACCACCGGTGTTAAGATGTACAGTAAGTCGTATTTTAAAAGTTGTAGCTGGTAAATGACAAAACAGTTTGTAAAACGGATCAAATCAGCTCAAGGTCGACAAACTACAACAGTGAAGTGCTAATTTCACATCAGAGCATCAGAAACAATAATCCAAGATAATAATATCAAATAGTGTGGTGCAAGTTTTCTGCGTTATGAATACTTTTACTCGCTATTGGTGACTTCTTTTGCTTGAGCAACGGATCTGAATACTGAGTGCTCAGATTTTACTCAAGTAAAAAACAAATCTGGCCTAATCTTTAACACTGTGTATCTTAGAAGCTTCATCATCGGCTTTATCATGTTTTTTAAGTGTCAAATCAAAATCTGACAACAAACTGTTGAAGCTCTCGAGAAAGTTCAGTTGTTGTTTTTTTCATGTTTAGGCTTTCATTGATTTCAGCCATTCGCTCCTCTCCACCGTGCTCACTCATCACTCCTGCTGTCAGCTGTTCACATCAGCCAGTCATATCAAATCCAGTAGCACACACCTACATTGTTAAACCAGTCATCTTGCTGCTGTCTTTTCAATTATGAGTCTCTGTCTGCCTTGTTGCGTGTCCCCTCCACCCTCTGCATCACCGCCCAGCCTTCACAAGATGCATCAGTTTCAGCATTTCATCAGACTATCGTTCTCAGGAGAGTCATCAGCCCCCACCATCACCACCACCACCACCACCACCACCAGTGTCTGGACTGCTGCTCAGGGCAGTAACCCTCGATTACAAAACCCCCCTGTCTAAGCCTTTCTGACATGACTCAGGCTGCAATCCAGATCGCATACGTATCCTTTTTTTAAAACTTTTAGTAAGTACTGCAGCAGTCGGCATAAAATGTGGGCCCTCTTGCTCATACATATGTTGCAGTTTGTAGTGTCAAACTTGCGAGTCGTCTGTCTCTGCGCTCTCTGTGACTTAGTCGATGTGACATAACTTTTGCTGCAGAGAAAAGCATGCTGCCGTCCTGCTATTGGGACTAAAACTTTTTCCTGCATTATAAATAGTACGGAAGTACTGGAACGCAGTTTACATCATCCGACATCATCTGCTGTGATAACAATGATCTTTACATTCAGTGGTCTCTCCTGGTGAAGTAACTATAGTGATCATATAAATACATATTTCTCTGTGTGTATAATGGTGTAAAAGTATTAAGTAAATGTATTTAGTTACTTTGCACCACTGTTTATGGATATCTTGGAGTTCAAAGTGCAAAATAGAGAAGTCAGATGAATACAGACGGGGGAAAAAAACTGCAATTTGGTAGAAATTCACCCGAGAAGATGAGTAAAGACGTAACCGACATCCTTAAATTTAAAAGTACACTGCACCTGACACACTAGTCCATTCAAAATATACAAGAGAAATAACATTCACACAGTCAGGACACCATCTCTCACATGCTACGGTCGGATTTGGCGACATCTAGCGGCTGTTTGTGATGCAGCACCCTGGTGTCAGCAGCCATTTAAAATAACATGTGAGCAGATTTATAAGGCCTACGTGTTTTTGGTCGGTTATTACAGATTAGGATCTGCAACGCACTTCTATATTCTTACATTCAGGCTGTATTGATTACACAAATCTTAACTTATTTCACAAGAGCATGAAATCTGGAGCAGCTAGTTTCCTGTTTCTGAGTCAACAATGACAACACATGTCATTATGTGTTTAAAAACAGACATGTGTCACCTTATGTGAGAGATTTTAACTATTTGTGTTTCTTTTATTTTTTCACATACAGATGTAAATATGTGTGAGACGGTTATATGTCCCAGTATTTAATATTTTCTAGAGATGTTTGGTTAAAAATCATTATAGCCCATGCAGTCACAACAACAGTGCACACTAGCCTCACTGCTGTACAACACACGTTATATTGAAATAAGAAAAAAACTTTAAAGAAAGAGATATACAGAGAAATATAAGGAAAAGAGAAGAGATGATATTTAGCTCTTTGCTGCTAATTATATGCTCGTTTCCGCCCTGTCACTTTCACTTTGTCATTTTTGCCTGATTTCTGTCTACAAAATAGAAAAAAAAGCTCCATAAAGCTACAGAACATGTAGGATAACTGTCCAGACCAGCTCACAGCATGATTATACATGATGATTTGTTGTATTTCCTTTAAAAATCACATTTCATGAGTCACATTTCTTCATGAAGCATCACCATTAATTAATCTCCACCCAGGATTACTGGATGCGAGACGCTACTCAGAGGCTGCAGGAAGAGAAAACTCACCTTTAATCAAGCAGCCGTCTTATTATTCCTTGCGGAGGTTGTGCTCTGAGGATAATCCACTTGTAAAGGGAGCAAACGACACGTAAACTGGACAAAGGAGCAAACGGTGGGAGAGTGAGCCCGGAGCTCTGCGCGGTTTCACTTTTGCTTCAGTCGAGCCTTCAGGTCAAATGTGCAACGTCGCTGCAGCAGCAGCTGGTCTGAGGTCAGGTTACCAGCAGCTGCTGTCCTCAGCCCGTGTGTTTACTAAAAAGACACAGGACTTACTTTTAACCAGAGAGACAACGCAGAGATTCCTATATGTTTGCATTTTAAAGTGTGTTGAGAGGATCTGAGGTGAAGGTGAAATGAAACAGCTGGCCTGTCTTCTTTGGGGACTTCCCCCGAAACATTTACAGCAAACATGAAAGTATTCAACCACGTGGCACGTAATTTACTGCTGCTTTTTATAGCCGTTCAAACTTATTTTTAAAACAATGAAAAGATGGAAAAAAAGTGAAACCATCTTGCGGGCTGCCCACATGTCTATGTCTAACTCCACTGGCTTTGTTTCCTTGTTCCTCTTGACCTGAATAAATAAATGACATGACTCTACACAGTGACACAGACGTTAAAGACGCAATATGTAAGAATTCACGCTCAAAGAAAATAGGGGGCACCAATGCATAACTACGGAAGCCGAGAACGGCCATGGATTTATCTTCTTTTTATGCACTGTTATCT
Source organism: Pagrus pagrus (assembly GCF_965226575.1). Classification (NCBI taxonomy): domain Eukaryota; kingdom Metazoa; phylum Chordata; class Actinopteri; order Spariformes; family Sparidae; genus Pagrus; species Pagrus pagrus. Next base: position 5,999,668 of record NC_140198.1, read on the forward strand.
CGTGATAACAACTTATTATCTCGTTATCTCGATATAACAGAAAGACATGTTTTTGTGGGATCAACGCATCAGGGTGTGCTTCACTCAAGTACGGAAGCCGTGGCAGCTCTTGTAGGTTGAAATCAAGACAAACACATTATTAATTAATCCATTATCACGAGAAAAATAAAGACTGTTTGGTGTTGGAAAACTCCAGTTGTGCAAGTTGTAATCGCCATACTCAGTCCAGTGTTGCTCTTTCAGATTATCCATCAACTGATGGAAAACATGGATCTTGGAAGGTTAGCGACGGAGGTCAGGAGGTTCCTGATCGATGAAGCATGCACCCCTCCAGCCACCAGATGCTGGGAATCTACCTCAGGTTAGCCGATGGGTTCAGACTGTGCATGTGTGTTTGTACAGGGATTATTTTCTGGTTCCATACAAAATATTTCATTTTTTGTCCCTGACCCTGCTTACATCATTATGACATCATTATGACATCATCAGTTATTTTCTCAAAGCTTGAAAATAAGCTTCTCAAAGCTCGTGTCAGACTGCACCTTCAGTAAAATGCCACTTTTTGAAATGTTTAGTATTAAAGTTTAACCCACATATCTTCATACATTTTCTTCCCAGATCCCACAAACAAGTTCTGTGAGCGCCTTCAGTGCTCCCTTGTGTTCTGAAGACTTGAGGACAACGCAGAGCTTTGACCACTGACCATGGGGCTGCCACTTTAAGTTTCAAGTCTGGTCAATCAGAAGTGCCATTAGCCCACAATATCTTGGCATAGTATATAGTTATTTGCTGTTACGTAAATGTTTGGTGTTATATTAATTAAAAAAGAGGGAGATATGAAGACAAATATAAGGAAAAGACAAGATGATAGATAGCTCTCGCTGAATATATCGTTGTTAGTGCACTGTGACTTTGACTCTAATTTTTCTAATAGAGACAAGCTCAAGAAATCTATCTTCATGAGGCTATTTCTTTACGAAGTGCCATAACCACTCATTTCCATCGAGGGCTACAGGTTATAGGTGTACAATTTAGAGCTCATATTGAGGATAAAACTCACCTTTTATATTATCCCGTAAAGAAGTTAGCTTTGAAAAAAATGTACACAAATGTAGTAAACTTTGGTTAAGTGAACAAAGAAGCAGCGTTTGGCTCATATGTCAGTGCAGTCTGTGGTTTCAATTTTATTTCAGTCAACATTCAGGCAAAATCAGCAACGTCGCTGCAGTAACTCCACTTCTGCAGGGCTGAGGTCAGTTTACAGCAAACCAAAATACTGATTGATAAAATCAATAAATACATAGCATCAGGGTGTTCAATTATAAATACATAAAATTAGTTGTAATAAAGAAAAGTCTTGAAGTGCAGCATTGTAGTCTGTTGACAATCTGTGACCATCACTGTCATCTCATGAACCTTTGACGTTAAAAAAAGAAAAAAAACAAAAATACAAACAAACAAAAATCAGAACTAACTATAACTTGGATTCTTTACTCTGGTTATCAGCGGTGATCTCTCCATTTTCAGCTTCCTTTCCTTGTTTTCCTCGTCTCCTGTTTGAAGTGTAACAACAGTGTTATCAATGTTGTGTTATCAAAAACATCGATGCATCTATTCACATCGCTCCTGGTTACTTTAAATAGTTTTAGAAAGTGTGATATTTAGTGTTTACTAGTCTTTCTGCTGTTTTTGACTACTAACTATGAAAGGTTGTACGACGTTTCATTGTAACCTTACACACCAAAATAATAATAAATTGGTAAACTTCTTATGTGGCATTTTTGTGGAGCGGTTTAGAAAAGGGCTATACTGTAACATCAAAATAATTAAACAACACAAAGGAAAAAGGTAATAAGCTTATTGTTATGTCTGGCCTTAACCCACACTGTGTCTGTCAATAAACTATCTGCACTGAAAAATGTATTTGCATCTCATTCATCTCTCGTTATAGTAATAGTTGTCTAAATAGCTTAAAGTTCCCATGAAGTCAAAATTGCTGTTTAAGTGTTTTTATCATATGTGTCTTGCTCCATAACTCACCTATACGCCAGTATCAGGTCCAACTATGGCAAAAAAATTGTTCTGAAAGTATTTTTAATGGTGTTTTAGAGTTCGTAACTTCCTTGCACCATACACATCAATTTGGCGTTGCGGCAGGTGGGACCCTATTGCAAGCAGGCTTCTTGTTTCTCTTAATTTTTGACAATATAGTAGTGGAAGAAGGATTGGTCACTGGTGCACCTGGTTGACAGACATTTTATTCTAACTAGCAGCCAAACATAAAGCTGTGATCTTTGCAGTGGCTGCGTCTGTGCTGGTTGTGAAACAGTGTCCAGTGATCATGCATGTACGTGTATGTCCAGTGTGCAAAACTCACCCACATATCTGCTGCATTTGCGGTATGGTCTCTGGCAAAGGCTTTCCATAAGTTTCTGGCAGCAAGAGACTAGAGATGGCACCACAAATGGCTAAGCTTCCCATCAATACGTATGGGAGTGCCTTGTAGTATTGTCCTGCAAAAGAAGACAAAAACACCATGAGAAGCGAAGAGAAGACAAATTGACACATGTCCTGAAGTCACCATTTTGAAGGAGAAAAAAACCCCACAGATATTATGCTTCGTTGAAAAGCTATTCCTCTGTCGCTTTCTAAATGCTCAAAATAGAAAAATAAGTATAAACCTACCCAGATAAATGATGAAGGGGGAGATGATGGTTCCAATTCGAGCGGCCATGGAACAACATCCCATCGCCGTGTTTCTGATAACAGTGGGGAAGAGCTCTGATGAAACGGCATACACCACACAAAATGAAGACGTGACGCCGAACTTCCCCAACATCTCAAGGAACACAGCCACTCCCGGTAAAGCTAAGGAAATAAAAAAAATAGTCTTAATTACAGCAAACACTTAAAAGTCAAATGAGAGTTACATAAAATATCTCAAAGTACATTAAAGGAGTGAAAATAGACCAATTCTCAAAATAAATTTTTGGCGGTAAGTCAGTTCACCACTTTGATGAAGACTAAGAAATATATAACTATTGATGGAATGCCGAGAGATTTGGTACACCAATTTGGTCGTCACAGTTTGTCATAAAACTAAGCAGTGAACCACTGGGTGGTGTTGTCGTGTTTAACACTCACCAAAGCCCAGAAACAACACCTTGAAACGCTGGTCCCTAACCTTCCTTTCGCTGTAGCTGTCAGATTTGTTGTGATTTTCTTTGCTCTTGTACAGATGACGTAATTCATGGAGCAGTTTTACACAAAACTAAACCATAAACCACTAAACCATTGATTAGGTTTCGGATAAGACACTTTGGGTTAAATTAGACCCTTTCAACAACATTAACCACGTGCTACGAAGGATGACTCCTCCCACTTGCAAAGCTATGATATTGGAAAAACATGCTTGGTCAGCTGCAATGATGGTCCTGGAGCAACATTAATGGTCATGTTTGGGCCTTTGCGTTCATCATGAATTACCATATATTTGTTGTATTAGCATTTAGGTCAAAGCACAACTCTGCCAAAGTACAGCCTTACAGAGCTGCTAACGTGGCTAAATCAGAGCCTAGATCAATATGCTTTAGGAGCTAAAGGTTTTGAGTTTTACCCATTGGGATGAGGTGAACACAGAGGATCATAACGCCTCCAAGGAAGAGTGTGGACGACTGGCAGAAGCGCCTGGAGCAGTACTGCAGCAGTAACAAGGCAATAATGTAAGCCGGCACTTCGGTCAGAGCAGACAGGAAGCAGTTCATGTAAGGGTCGCCGTGCAGGTTTGATGTGTTGAGGATCAAAGCGTAGTAACTAATGGTGATGACGACCCTGCAGAGACATTCAAACAACATGTGAATACACATGGGATGGGAAACACCGAAAGCTAAATCAAATTTTTGATTCTAATTTGGGAAGGAAGGTGAGACTCACCACAGAAAGGAACACAGTAATGTAACAGAGAGGACATTGCAGCTGCTCAGGATAGCTGAAATGTTGTATTTCTTGTCTTTCATAGCCAGTGCATCTTCAATCTGGGAAAAACAAGAACAAGTGCAACAATTAAACCTAAAAAAGTCTGGTCCTGAATCTGTAGAAATGAAAACACAAGCCCTGCCAAGCACATAGCATGTTGTTGAGACATGGATTATTCATACAGCCGTATAGATCACTTAGACATAACGGGAAAATGTAATGAATTTGACTGTATCTGATATCGTAACTTGTCACACCTGGTCTTAAATCGTGACACAACAGCATTTGTAGCGTACTGCATTTTAAGAATAAAACATGAAACACCACTTTTGCCATAAAGACAGTTTGTTAAGAAGGTAATGACACACAGGACTGATGATACAACACGGACGGACAAAGCGTTCGGATGTGGCTTATTCTGGTCTTTGCCCCACCATAAAAATAGGATCCTGCATGGTATAATGAGTCACCTAACAAAAACAGGCTAACCTGAAATGTAAAAGTGAGCCCGAACACTGCTTTAAATGACTTGAAAATGTTGAGTTTCATGTCAAATTTAAAAAAAACAACTGCTGAGGCATGTGTAGTTTATGTTAATCATATGAGAAAAATAAAAACTAGCTGACAAAACTTACCTCAGCTGGTGTAAAAATGTCCTGTGGAGCCTTGATGTTGTTCAGTTTGGCAGCTTTTCTCAGAATGGCTTCAGCCTCCTCCACTCTTCCCTGATAGAGCAGCCAGCGAGGAGACTCTGGGAGTAACCTGGAGAGTTAAAACACAGGGTACAACACTGTCAGAAGATTCACACAGACATGCAGGACTACGTGCACCAAACTACCGACATGCTGGTGGAAGTGAAGTAAGGTGAGCCACGTGTGGAGGAAGATTGTTGAGTGGGTCTTTTTTTTTTTTTTTTTGCCTTTTTCTAGTGACCCTATCCCACACTGGAGTAAAAACTTCTAGAGAGAGGTTCTTTAAAAACAGAGAAGGCTTTAATGAAAGAGCAGCTGAGAGCGAAGCGTTCCCAAGCTTTGCTCCAGTAAAGTCAGTCCTACATGGGCCAAGCAAAATATAAACTGCTGGGCAAATGTTGCAGACTGGATTAATGAGCACAGACATTATGTCATCTGGAGTCCAGCACCCGCTTTTTCCAGGAACAAAGAAATGCATTCTGATGTGCCACTTTCTTGACATTTCTTCTGGCAGTATAAATGTTTTTAAACGTCATCACAATGACCCACAAAGTTAACCACCTCAAAATAATAGAATGATTCACACAAGGCTGTCTTTGTGTAATTTAATAAAGTGGCAAAAGCAAAGAGTAAGCAGAGTTAACCCATTTCAGCTGAAAGGTCAGCCTCATCCACCAGGCAATTCTGGCAGAGACTGACAGTGAGTCTCAGACGACACTCAGAGATACCTTGAGAACGGGAGATTTCACAAAACAATAGCCTGATGGCCAGATGGCCTTGGATGTACCAACAACACCAGATGAGCAACCGGACAAACACTTTTCCGATATATCAGCGAGGTCACCGTTCAAAAGTAAGTCAAACAGTTCACACTTAGGCCAGGTCATAATTCACAGTGCTTGAAGGTGTAATAAACTGTGAGGTTATAGGTCAATAAGTGAAGAAAAACAGTGCAAGGTAACAAAAATATGTGTGATAAACCAAATTTATAAATGTTGCTGTGTGAGGGCAAGCTGAAATATGATGTATGCATATTCTTACCACCATAAAGGAATGTAAATCAGGCCAATGGCAGCCATGGGAATCAGCAGCAACCACCATTCACGGAGGAGGTAAGCCACACCTGGCATTACCATGTACCCCACAGCAGAGCTCATAAACACCCCAAGGGAGCAGAAGACCAGTCGGGCTTTTGGGCTGAGAGTTTCTGTCCCTGTAGGTGAGATAAATTTAAATTTAGCAGAATAAATCTGAGACTTTCTTGGTGCTTCAGTCAGTTCTGACCAGGCAAATTTCATGTGAGATAAGTGACTAAGAGGAAGAGTTTATGATCAATGCCACTGTCAAAGCGAACGCAAGTGCTTGATGGAAAACATACCCAGCACAAATGCAATGGTATAGTTGGAGAATCCTCCTGCACCCGCGAAGAAGAAAAGGAGGGTGAAGACCTCCCAGCTCGGGGAGAATATCTGCGCTGTGATGGACACAGTCTGAAGAGCCATCATGAGAAAGAGAGCCGGCCTCCTCCCATATCTGTGTAAGAAATACAGTTTGCAGCTGAGTAAGTGATGAAAAAGGTTCTCTAAAAATGTTTGGACAATCGTGAGTACGGTACAGCACCTGTCAGACATCTGGCCTGAGAGAAACGCTCCCACTAGCACACCGATGTAATGGATGGAGGTGGTCAGTGGAATTTTGTACGCGTTCTCACACACCAGGTCCCACTGCAAAATCAACACATTTTGAAAATTAAAAAGAAGCAGCTTCTATCTCACACAGATCTCTCGTGTGAGATAGAAGTGAAAGCTAAATCGTAAACTGAAGCTGTTAAAATCGCTTTATCGATTTTATTTAACTAACAGTATCCAAAGTCTAGTCAGAGCTGTCTGCGCTGGAGAAAGGTTTGCCTGCACCAATATTAATTTTGGTACTGGGGTAAAAAATGCTCTAGCTTGTTTCTTTAAATCAATCACGGTCAAATTGGGCAGCACTAAACCCTGGATGCAACCATGCCCCTGCAAAATAGCGTAGTGGGGAACTTGTTTCACGTGTGAGGAGCCAGGCCCTGGACAAAACATTACTAATATCCTGCAAAAGAAAAGGTAAGAGCTGCTAGTTTGTTTGTGCTGTTAGTGATGAGGTTAGGGTTAGGGTAAATTCTTATTTTCAGCCTATAGGATGCTAGCTGGGGGACTGTTGTTGTTGTTTCCCATTGTGATAGGGACTGTAACACGAAACTAGGTCTGATATTAATGTTGTATCATGCCCAGCCCAAGCTTACAAGGCAGACAGTCAGCATGTACCCAGATGTGACTTGTGAGAACAAATGTATACAAACGGGAGAAAGACATGATTAGTACAGGCCCTATTCTGTGTGCCTTCAAACTTAGCATTGCATGAAATCTGATCTAATTGTCAGAGCTGCAGAAATAAAACGAGGCCCTACTTTCTGACTCAGTCTAACAGCACTCTCAGACAGGTTTTGCAATATCCTCCCACATATAGTCTCACTTTCATTCCCCAACTAGAAGGAACAATAACAAACATCCCCCCCAAACGTACGTACACTATTTCACACGTAGATAACTGTAATGACTGACAGGCTTGAAAGCTTCTAAGCTTCACTGACTTCCTAGAAATCCAAGGGACTGCAATAAACAGTCAGTTTTACCTTGGCTGAACTCTTGTATCTTATCACTCTTATCACACTCATAGCAGAGCAGTTAAACACAGACTTGTCACCCAGCCTGTTACAATATTTACAGGGAAGCAAACATTACTGTGCTCCGGTGCAGTAACTAGTAACTAATGTTATCAAATAAATGTACTGAATAAAAAAATGCAGTATTTGCCTCCAAAATGTAGTGGAGACGAAGTATAAAGTAGCAGAAAATGGAAACACTCAAGTAAAAGTACCTTGCAAAAGTACACTACTTGAGTGACATTACAACGTTTCACTCTTGCAAACCATTAAAAATACAAACTATGCAAACTAATAAACAAAGAAAGCAATGAGTTATCTTATACTGGATTATATTAACTCCTCCTGAAAACTAGACATACTTACACAAGGCTTCTAAATATAATTCCTCTGTGAAAACCTTAAAGTATTTAAAGTTAATCGATGACTTATCACTCACCTCTGTGACAATAGTTGACTGGTAGATCTTCTTGCTGTACGTCCAGCCATCCAGACAACTCTCCAAAGGAATTTCACTCACATTCACGTTCACGTTTGGGATGATTTCATTCATGGAGTAGTTCCTGACAATTTCCAGGTTGAGCCTCGAGCAAGAGCTGCGCTTTTCAACGCCATCGACTGTCTCCAGTGGGATCGTCACATTTCTCCACATTTCATTGATGCTGTAGTTTTCAGGGATGTAGCACTCGTGAGGTGGCGTATCGGCAACAAATACTATGTAGATGCCAGTAAACCCATTCGGAAAGATGCTGATGGCCAGGGCTAAAAAAATCCTTAGCTGAAAGGGTCCCCAAGATCCAAGAAAAGATGTAATACTGTCATAGTCTCTAATTTTTGAGTTGCCCATTACCTCACCAGAATCCTCAATATTTAAAAAAAGAAAGGAGGAACAATAAGCAGACACTTCTCCAATACTGAGAGGCACGAAAGAGAGTGTGATCTACTGCTCGGTCAGGCTTATGAGCCATCAAGCATGATTCAGGTTTTATATGCCTGGGAGGTTACACAACTACAGTTCACACCGTAGAGCGCTCTGGAAAAATAGTATAACTCCCTCTTTAGCTTATGCACAATTTGATGTGTTGCAAAGAGCTTTCAAATATATGTACTTCATAGATTTAGATGTTCTCTATAAAACTTGAAAAATAAGAGAAAAATAGTCCTTGTGTAACGTGTTATAAAAGGAAACATCATTCCAGGAATCCTTGGATAGAGAGTTAATCATTTTCAAACAGAGGTGAAACATTTATGAAGCCTATCAGCTTGTGTTGTTTTATTTTTCTTGACAGGTGGTTTAAAGATAGGATAAAGAAGACGTCGAGGCTCGAGCCTGTGTTACTGGCAGTTTATCCATAAAAACATGGCTTCTTTGTAACCAGTATCAAAGCAACAAAACTGTTAAGTGTACTCTGTACTTTCTGAACTTGCATTTTAATTAGACTCCAATAAAAGACTCACTTTCGCTCCCCAACTTTAGCTCATGCACAATTTGTTCTGCTACAAAATGCTCTCAGGTTTATTCTTTTCAGATTTAGATTTTTTCTATCAACCTGCTTTGCATTCAGTCTCCTTCAGATAGTTTGCAATGGGGGTCACTTTAGTAGTTTTTTTAAAAAAACCTTTCATTTTACCTCACTTTAGTAGTTTGCCGTCTCAGTTAGAGTTTATAACGTGGCCGAGCATACACGTGCATGAGCGTGACCATGTATCAAACTGAAACAAAAAATGAAAACTTATTTATAAGAATAACAATTCAATTTAAGCATTCTAATTGGAAATGTTGCAATATTTTGAGAGTAATAACTGTATGTTTTTTAATTAATTTTCACTTTTTCAAACGCACATCTGGAACTCCTCTCCCTACCTCTAGAGGGAGCCTCCATACCACCAGTGGTACTCATGCCACAGTTTGGCAATAGTGGATGTAAATGATTGCTGACCCTACCTACAGTATGTCCTATCTAAGCGACTGGTATGTACTTACACATGTTCTGGGAACGTTCTCCAGTGGACAGATTTTATGCCTCAGTTGCCTCTAGCCTCTTTAACTTTACTTTAACTTTATTTTATTTGTATGGCACTTTTCATACATACAGTAACACAAAGTGCCTCACAGAGGATAAAAACATAAAACACATTTTTTAAAAACCCAACCCTCCCAACCCCACAAATGAACACATATAAATACATAAATACATACACACTCAGGCACAAACGCAGGCGTACACACAGACACACACACCGACAGACAGACACACACACACTCACACCCACACACCTACACTGACTGTAACTGAGGAGACATGGCTGGGCACCAAGACCTGAGGTGAGGAAGAAGCTACGTTTGGGGGCCACGCACACTGAGAGAAATCATGGTCTATAACCACAGGGGGCGCCGCCATAGGGACCACCCCAGCCCAGGCACACAGGAGGTCCCACACCACGGTGCAAAGCCCTCTAGGCACCCTGGCCAGAGCCGTCCACGGGACAGCACCCCCATCGGCAGACCAAAAACAACTCCCAGTGTGGTAGGCCCCCATTATGGAAACACCGGAAATGCGAGGGACTAAAACAGTAAAATAAGATAAAAGTATAAAGCTAAAAACTGAAGTAATAAAAACGATTAGGACATTAAAGAAAAACAATAAAACAATAGGATAGCGTAAAAGGTAAAAAGGCTAAAGCTGATGGATTAAGAGAGTAAAAGCTAAATTTAATAGTAAAAAATAGAATAGAATAATAAAAAATGATAAGAATAGGGGGAGGACCTCAGGGTCCGCGAGGGAGATGTTTGAGATCAGTGTGTCTTTAAACACTCTTCAAATGAGCTTGACACGGTTAAAAAAGAGTGCTTTATCAGGTGTTTCTTACAGCAGCGGAAAAAACTGATTGCAACACGCTGGAAGCCTCCTCACTCGCTCTCCTTTCAAGAGTGGGTTTGAACATAGCTATCAGTTATCTAAATTGAACGATGATAAAGATGTTGTATCTGCTTTTCTGGTATCTTCAAAAGCCTTTTTATTATGATCATCTGTTGGGGCTTGGATCTGAGGGTTAGAGGGGGTGTCCTTTTCATTTTCTTTCTCTGTTTTTTCACCTTTTCTCTTTCTTTCTGTTATTTTAAGTATTGGATGCTGATTATGCATACTGTTGTTATTCAACACAATCCTGTCCTTGTTCATCTGTTAGTTTATATTGTAAGTACATGGTTATACTGTTAATCAAAAGGTATATGAACAGCTTATTGTTAAGAGCCGTATCTCGCTGAATGACTGAATGAGTGTTTATCAAATCAGAACAACCACCAATAAAATTATAGTCCAGTCAGGCATGAGAATGGAGACATGTATGGGACAGAAGATAGGTCACCGTAAGAGTCCTTCTCTCTTGTGAATGCAATAAAATATATTTGTGTTCACAGAGACATTGCTTTTGACTTTTATTAAAGAAAAGTACACAATTCCTCCACAACAAGGGTCAAACTATTGCTAAGTGAAAAGAGCTTGCACCATTAATCTCCCTTCATTCGAGAGAACCATAATAATCCAGAACCATTTATATAAAAGACGAAAACAGGAGGCTTACAAGACACCACACAAAATTGTCATAGCACTTAAAAAGTATTCAGTTGAAAAATCTTTATTGATCACTTTTAAAAAGCAATGTGTTTACAGTAAGTTGAGTAGGATGCAAAGACACTTGTAAATTGGGACATTTGAACAGATGTTGTCTTGTTACAGTCTATGTCCACCACTGTCGTCCATGACAGAGCCTTTGACACTAACAAAGAACAAAGGAAAAAAATATAAACAAACAAAAATCATAACCAACTATAATTTGGATTCTTTGCTCTGATAATCATCGACGGTCTCTCCTTTTTCAGCTTCCTTCTCTTGCTTTCTTCTTCTCCTGTTTGAACATTAAGAGGACATTTAACATCAGTGTAACAGCAGAGACATAAAAGTGAATTGTTCAACTATAGATTCGTAACAATGCACACATCTTGGCATGTTGCACAAATAAGAGCAACAAATGGTAATAATCCTGCTGGAAAAGGACCTCGCACCCAATGTGTGAGGTCCCAGATGAGCACATTCTTTGTCACTATGAAAACCGGAAAAACATTTAGTGTACTATTTAATGTTATCGATTTAATTTCCCATTGAAGTTACTCGTAAATGTATAAGTTGTGTGCACAGAGAGCTATGTTGGCATGTGGTTTAATGCTCCTTAGTGACTAAATATTTTAGCACATGATAACGTTTGTGCTTTAAAATGGCCAAATGAGTACATTATGATGTGTGTGTAGCACTAAAACAGAGCGGAGTAGATTAATCATTAGACAGATAGACAGAAGATGTCACTGAGTTCAGTTTCTTAGCCTGCCTCAGTGTGTAAACTCACCCGCATATCTGCTGCATTTGTGGTATGGTCTCTGGCAGAGGCTTCCTATACGTTTCTGGCAGCAGGAAACATAAGACGGCACCAAAAAGGGCCAAACTTCCCATCAATATGTATGGAAGTGCCTTGTAGTATTGTCCTGCAAAAGGAAGCCAAAAATACCACAAGAAGGGAAAAGAAAACATAAATGAGAAAAACTGACACCTGATTGAGCTGAGATTGAGATTGAGCTTATTGTCACATCTAAGAAGCTGGAACCAGAGAATATTTTGCATTTCTGCTTGAAAAATGAATGAAGTGATTAAATGATTATCGAAATAGTTGTTGATTCATTTTCTGACTGACTAATTGTTGCAGCTCTGCAGAAATGATTACAACTGCGGCTATTTCGGTCAAAGGAACAAACCTTATTACCGGCTTTAAGTCCAAAACAGAAAGAAATACAAATAAATATACTTACTCAGATAGACAATGAAGGGGGAGATGATGGTCCCAATTCGAGCAGCCATGGAACAACATCCCATTGCTGTATTTCTGATAACAGTGGGGAAGAGCTCTGATGAAACGGCATACACAATACAGAATGAAGACGTCATGCCGCATTTCCCCAACATCTCGAGAAACACAGACACAGCCGGTAGATCTGAGGAAATAAAAAATAATAACTTTAATTATAGCAAAGAAAAAGAAAGTCAAATTAAAAAAAAGTCCATTAAATACTAAACTAAGATGGTGAGCTGATATACCTGCTAACCTTTACCTGCAAGATACCTTGTGAAGTCAAATAAATCACCTTGCACACTACTCTCTGCCTCACTGTCCGCTTTTGGGTTCAACTACCTACAACGAAGTGTAACAATTTCAGATGTACCTATTGGGATGAGGTGAACACAGAAGATCATAACGCCTCCAATGAAGAGTGTGGACGATTGGCAGAAGCGCCTGGAGCAGTACTGCAGCAGTATCAAGGCAATAATGTAAGCTGGCACTTCGGTCACAGCAGACAGGAAGCAGTTTACATAAGGGTCGCCATGCAGGTTTGAAGTATTGAGGAGCAAAGCGTAGTAACTAATGGTGATGATGATCCTGCAGAGACATTCAAAACAATGAAGTGAATACAAATAAGAGGGGAAACAACAATTTTTAGGTGTGACTATCTTTTATAACCAACAGTTTTTTTAATTTGGGCATGAGCTGTGAAGGAAGGCTTGAAGTGTGACCATTACTGATTTAATCAACTTTTGGTGTACAGGAATCACTGTATGTTGTGAGGAAATCGTAGACGTACCACAGAAATGAACACAGCAATGTAACAGACAAGACATTGCAGTTGCTCAGGATAGCTAAGACGTTGTATTTCGTTTCTTTCATAGTGAGTGCATCTTCAATCTGTGAAAAACAAGATAAAAAACAGTTGTAAGAGTTAAATAAAACACGAGCCCTGCCAAAGACAAGGGGAACATGGAATTGGATTGATTGATTGGAACATGAGTTGATTTTATTCAAATAAACTGCATGTAGACTCCTTCCAATGTTTGCTCTTAGGCTGAGTGCTGCTTGCGCTAATTGTTGTGCCGACTCAAAAATTGAGCAACAGTGAGTCAATACGACACGAACACTGCTACGTAGGACAAATGGTTTTAAAGCTATATTAATTTAATAAACATGTTAGGGTCTCATGTTGGCATGTTATGTTGTTACGTTAGATTACGTTATGTCGTGTCATGTTATGTTGTAATGTCTTTTGTTATGTTGTGTTATGTTTAGTTCTGTTTTGTCATGTAGTGTTAAGTTCTGTTGTGTTGTTTTGTGTTATGTCGTGGTTATGTTGTGTTACGTTACGTTACGTTGTGTTAAGTTCTGTTGTGTTAAGTTCTGTTGTGTTGTGTTAGGTATTATGTTTCATTATGTCATGTTATTAAATATGTTATTTTCATGTTGTGTTGTGCTGTGCTGTGTTACATGTCATAGATAAAAACTAGCTGATACATTTACCTCCTCTTGTGTAAAAATGGCCTTTGGAACCTCTACTTTATTAGCCTTGGCAGCGTCTTTCAGTATGGCTTCAGCCTCCTCCACTCTTCCCTGATTAAACAGCCAGCGAGGAGACTCTGGGACTAACCTTTAGAGTTAAAACACAGGGTACAGCATTATCAGCAGATTTCACACAGAGATGCAGGACAAACTACAGCAAACCAAACTGAGCAGCAATTGTTTTCAATAAATATTAAGGGATATTAGTCTGCACTGGTGGTGCCTGACGAGAATTCTTACTTAAACCAAGCATGTAAAGGCTGCTGTGTAAAATACAATATATAATAATTATTCTTACCACCATAGAGGAATGTAGACCAGACTAGAGGCAGCCATGGGAATCAGCAGCAACCGCCAGTCACGGAGGAAGTAAGCTGCAAGTGGCGTTGCCATGTACCCCAAAGCTGAACCCATAAAAACCCCAAGGGAGCAGAAGGCCACTCGAGCTTTTGGGCTTAGAATTTCTGTACCTGTAGGTGATAAATTAATAGACTTATGAAAAAAAACAGTCTTCATGTGCACATGGGGGCTCTGTTGGAGGCTGCACAGAGTGACTGGGAATGTCTGTCTCTGGGGACTCTTCAAATTTCAAACCAGAATATTACAGATGTTTTTTTCTGTTTTCAGGTCAATGGGCTCTAAGGACATAATAAACACATCAAGCAGTGTCAAATTCTCCATGTTGGAAATCCTTTCTGGAAAACGTACCCAGCACAAATGCAATGATACAGTTGGAGTATCCACCCGCACCCACGAAAAAGAAAATGAAGCTGAAGATCTCCCAGCTCGGGGAGAATATCTGCGCTGCGATGGACACAGTCTGAAGAACCATCATGAGAAACAGTGACGGCCTCCTCCCATATCTGCATAAGAAATACAAGAGTTGAGTTAATTACATGACGATGAAGCTTGGAGTGTTTATATGTCTAAAAATAGACTAAATAAACATAATCTAAAGAAATTGTATATATTTTTTTGTGGAAGTTTTTGGGGTTCAATGCCTGTAGGCAATATTGTACAATAATGGTGCATAAATTCAATACATTCATTCTGTAATTGGAGGAAAATACAACTAATAATAATAATAATAATAATAATAATAATAATAAACAATAAATAGTACAATATACAGATTATGATGAATGGTATGCTTTTAAATATCATATATACCTAAACACACACTACCAACATTTCATGCTGCCATGGTGATTCCATAATGATTCACTGTTGCCTCAAGGCAACATATGTAATTTTCCATAATGGTACATTGTTGCCTCAAGGCAACAGTTGCATTTTAACAAGTTTCCACTATTTAATGAACAATTAAATTAGTAGTAAAGTTTTCTCCCCTTTGAGTGTGCATATATTTTTTTCACGACGGAAAAGGGCCAGGAAATTATGTTTTCAGCCACTTTTTAAGGAGCAAAATGGCAAAGCTTTTTTCTGTCTGGGAAAAGGGGTTTCAAGATGGCTTCCTTCTGAAGGCCATGTGACAAATTATAGCATCGGTATTGGTTCCTTATGGTCTTCCCACTCTTTTAAAGGATTACATCCTTGAAAGGAATGCATTGTGGTGATGTGACAGGCCAAAAATGGGTTCATGGTACCATAGAGGGTTAAGACAACGTTGTATACAATACAGACCTGTCAGACATCTGGCCTGAGAAAAACGTTCCCACTAGCACACCAACGTAATGGATGGAGGTGGCCAGGGGAGATTTGTATCCGTTCTCGCACACCAAGTCCCACTGAAAAATCAACACATTTTTCTTTTCACTATTTTAGTTATCAATATTATACAGTAACAATATCCACTGTCTAGCACCAGCACACGTCTTAGTATTTATTGTAATTGCAGCAGAGTTATGAATAATAAACAAAAAGTATAAATAAGTACACTATTTCCAAATCGATTACACATGCTAAGTTGAAAGGTAAAAAAACAATAATGATGATAATATAAAAAAAAACCCTAGATACTTTTATACACTTAATAATAATAATAATAATAATAATAATAATAATAATAATAATATTCATATATTCAATTTCTTCCAATAGATCCCCCTTGAATTCTGCACACTGGGACTTAGTTTGACCTTTGTAAAAATACCATTTTGTAACTTCTAAATACAATTTCTTTGTGGAAACCTTGAAAACATTTTTCAGGGGAGATAAGTGATATCTTATCACTCACCTCTGTGACAGTAGTTGACTGGTAGATCTTCTTGCTGTACTTCCAGCCGTCCAGACAACTCTCCAAAGGAATTTCACTCACATTCACATCCACATTTGGGATGATTTCATTCATGGAGTAGTTCCTGACAATTTCCAGGTTGAGCCTCGAGCAAGAGCTGCGCTTTTCAACGCCATCGACTATCTCCAGCGGGATAGTCACATTTCTCCACATTTCACTGATGCTGTAGTTTTCAGGGATGTAGCACTCGTGAGCTGGGGTATCACTTACAAATACTACATAGGTGCCGACAAAGCCATTCGGGAGGATGCTGATGGCCAGGGCTAAAAAAATCCTTAGCTGAAAGGGTCCCCAAGATCCAAGAAAAGATGTAATATTGTCATAGTCTCTAATTTTTAAGTTGCCCATTGCCTCAACAAAATTCTCAAGATTTAAAAAAAAAAGAAAAAAAAAAGAAAAGAGGAACAATGAGCAGACACTTCTTCAATGATGAGAGGCAATAAAAAGAGTGTGATCTAAGGCTTTGTGACAAGGGTTATAACACCTCCAGCTGAGCTCAGGTTTTATAAGCATGGGAGGTTTCATAACACACGAATTTAAATTTCGCTGCTTCCTACTTCCGGTGACGCCCACTTTGGTACCTCCGCGGGACCGAAAGCCTTTGTTCACTGTGTTTCTCTCCTTGACTATCCATCTTAGTCGTTTATTCTTCGATTTCTGACTCTTTCACAGTCCCCAACTGGTTTTGTACCGTCGCTAACTTTAGGCTTTTAAAGCGTGTTCGTATTTTGTTGAACCGATCTTCTGTTACTGGGTAGCATGTTGCTACCCGGGTTAGCTTTCCTCATCCTAGCTTAGCTTACTGGCTTGTGCCTTTCACCACAGTGAACAACGAGTGTTACGATGGCTTGCTAGCCTCAGCATTAATTCAGTGTCGCCGGCAGCTGTTGTGGAGTTTGTCCCCGCTCGGTCGCGGCGTTTTCTGTCCTCGCTAGCCCGGTTGTTGTGGGGCTAAACTCGGGATGGGAGACTCCCATTAGCCGCGACGTTAAGCTAGCGTCGCCAGCCACTGTCTGCTGCATACCTGGGGTCAGGGCTCCCGACATAGAGGCTAATCACAGCAGGCTTACAGCTATGAGCAAGGATACTGGTTATTGGATAACTGGCCCGCTTTCTGGGGTCGCTACCACAGACAGCCTTCATCCTACTGGAGTCGGCGCCGCTGTTTCATCTAGCGATATCGCCAGGTGTTTGAAGCAGGTGTGACGCGAGGGATGTAGCACTCGGCAGGTCGCAGGTGACTAGAGAGCCTGCCAGTAACAGTAAGCAGACACCTCATTAATACTGACAGGCATGAAGAGAGTGTGATCTACTGATTTGTGACAAGGTTACGACACCTCAAGATGAGTTCAGGTTTCATAAGCCTCGGTGGTTTCATAACAGGTGAATTTAAATTTAGCTGCTCTTGTGACTAGAGAGCCTGCTAGTGACACAGATAGTGCTGATATGGGGTCCACTAGCCGGTTAATGTGGCTAGTCAGGGATAAAGTGCATAATATAAGACTGAAACCTTAGTATATAGCATTGAGGCTGTCACCTTCCCTCGCCACTCTCTCATCGAACCATCCTGTAAATGTATAAATCACAATAATCTAATTTGGATCTGCGCCCCTGAAAGTGGGGACATGTCTCAGCAAGCACCTTACACAGTCTTACATAAAATAAAATACCAAGTTAATAACTACTGCATCCCATCATCCCTACCTGCAAAGGCAGCCAAAACATACTATTACTAAAAGGTACCTTGTTCCTATTCATAGATTAACTGCCATGAACTCCAATGAGAAACTGCCGCTCCAATTAGCTCAAAACCCTCAAATTTGGCTTCGTTAATATTATATCACTGTCCACCAAAGCTACTTTTCTGCCATTATATGAAGCCTCCCCTCCTGACTACAACTACGCCCATGTTGCTTGGGCTTCTAAACGGGGGGGAGGTGTTGCTCTAATCTACAAATCTATTTTCAGTTTAACCTCCAACCAGGATATTAAATTTACTTCACTTGAGGCTCTGGTTTTAAAACCATCTTCATCAAGTAGTAATGGCCTTGTCCAGGTGACAGGCTTTCATCTCGTGGTAATCTACAGACCTCCAGGGCCTTACTCCCAATTCTTAGAAGAATTTGGTGAAGTTCTCGCAGATCTTGTGACTTGTTCAGATAAGATCCTAATTATTGGGAATTTCAATACTCACTTAAATAAGCCTTCTGGCCCTCTAAGTAAAGCTTTTCTGGCACTTCTTGATATTTCTGGATTCATTCAACTTGTTCATGAACCTACTCATTCCAGTGGTAACACAGCCCTGAATGTCGCTTCTGTCTCTTCTGCCATGTCGGACCACTTTCTTATTACATTTGGGGCATCATTAGCCTCTCCTTGTACCGGTGATGTAAACGTTTTTACTTCTCATTATATCAGCCTTGCAGTCATGGCTGCAATGTGTGAAAAATTGCCTGGGGTCTTGGCTCCTTTTTGCAACAAGACAGAACCTGTGGAACATTTCACAAAGTACTTGTTTCTGGCTTTGACTCTGTAGCATCTGTCTTGATGAAGACAAGAGGACCAAAGAAATCTACTCCCTGGTTTACTGGTGAAACCCGAGATCTCAAGCAGACCTGCAGGAATATGGAACGTGCATGGCGAAAATCCAAATTGGACATGTTTTATCTTGCATGGCGTGATAGTGCACTGAATTATAAATGCGCTCTTAATGCTGCTACTGTACAACAGCATATTTCTCAAAAACCAGTCTGTGAGCTGTGCACCCTTTAATGCAAATTATTTCTCAGATTTCTTTTGCAATAAAATTGATGAGATTAGAATCAAAATGATCTCTTCATCTCTGGCTTCCTCGGCAAAGTTGATTGTAAAACATCCCTCTGCCGTTTCTCAGTTAGTCTCAGCTCTTGACACTTGTTGAAGTATCTCTCTTGAGAAATTGTATAAACTTGTCTCAACCTCTAAACCAACTGCCTGCATCCTGGATCCCCTTCCGGCATTCTATGACATTCTACTTACTATGGACTCAAACTCTACCTCGGTGCTTCTGTGACTTGATCTCAGCGCTGCATTTGACACCATAGATCATGGCATAGTGTCAGACCGACTTGAAATTCGGTTTGGCATCTCTGGCCTGGCTCTCGCTTGGCTAAAGTCTTACCTTTCGGAAAGAACACAGTGAGTTTCTTACAATAATATTACCTCTCCTCAGGGGGGCCGCTAGGGATTTTGGGCCCCATGAAAAGAATCTTTACAGGGCCCCCCAACACAGCGGCAAAACTTTTTGATGCTATTTTAGCATATCATTTCATCATCATTAGGGGCCTCTCTGGGCCCCCCTCAATCATGGACCCCTAGAATCCGTCTCCTTTACCCCCCCCTTTTCGGCGCCCCTGCCTCTCCTGGCTCCTGCTGTCCTGGTGTTGATGCATATGGATCCTCATACCCTGGTACGTGTTATGAAAGGAAACATCATTCCAGGAATCCTTGAAAAGAGAGTTTATCATTTTCAAGCAGAGTTGAAACATGTATGAAGCATATACAGTGAGTCCAATATGTATTTGATCCCTTGCTGATTTTGCCGGTTTGCCCACTAATAAAGACATGATCAGTCTATAAATTTATGATAATATGTATTCAAACATGGAGAGACAGAATATCAAAAAAAAAATCCAGAAAATGAACCTAAGGAATATATATTAATTGATTTGTATTTCATTGAGGGAAATAAGTATTTGATCCCTTAGTATTCATTAGGAGTTCTGGCTTTTACAGACCAGGTAGACACTCCCAATCGACTTGTTACCTGAACTGAAGCCACCTGTTCTCACTAATCACCCGTGTGAAAAACACCTGTTCACAGAATCAGACAATCAGACAGATTCCAAACTGTTCACCATGGGGAAGACCAAAGAGCTGTCTCAGGACCTCAGAGTCAGGATTGTTGATCTCCACAAAGCTGGAATGGGGTACAAAAAGATTAGCAAGGTGTTGGATTTGAAGGTAACAACCATTGGTGCAATTGTAAGAAAATTTAAAAAGCATAACATGATCATCAACAGACCTCGGTCCGGTGCTCCTAAGAAGATTCCACCTCGTGGGGTAGCAATGATTCTGAGAACGGTCAAAAATCATCCTGCAACCACTCGGCAGGAGTTGGCAAATGACCTGAAGGCAGCTGGGACCACAGTTTGCAAGGAAACAATAGGCAACACTTTGCGCAGCAATGGGTTAACATCCCGCAGTGCCCGAAAGGTACCCCTTCTCAAGAAGGCACATGTGGACGCGCGCCTTAAGTACGCCAATGATCACCTGAAAGATGAACCAAGTTATTGGGAGAAAGTTATGTGGTCGGACGAGACCAAAATTGAGCTTTTTGGCCTCAATTCTACCCGTCATGTGTGGAGGAAAAAAAATGCTGCTTATGACCCCAAGAACACTGTGCCCACCGTCAAGCATGGAGGTGGAAGCATAATGTTTTGGGGGTGTTTCTCCGCCAAGGGTACAGGGCTACTTCACCGCATCACTGGGAAGATGGATGGAGCCATGTACCGTACAATCCTGAAGGACAACCTCCTCCCCTCTGCCAGGAAGCTGAAAATTGGCCGTGGTTGGGTCTTCCAACATGATAATGACCCGAAGCACACAGCAAAGGCAACAAAGGATTGGCTCAAGAAACATCACATCAAGGTCATGGAATGGCCCAGCCAGTCACCGGACCTCAATCCGATCGAAAATCTATGGAGGGAGCTGAAGGTCAGAGTGGCCAGGCGACAGCCCACCAACCTTCATGATTTAGAGAGGATCTGCAAAGAAGAGTGGGCCAAAATTCCACCTGGTGTGTGTGCTAAACTTGTGGTTAACTACAAAAAACGTCTCACTGCTGTGCTTGCAAACAAAGGCTTTGCCACTAAGTATTGAGTGTGTTTGGCCAGAGGGATCAAATACTTATTTCCCTCAATGATATACAAATTAATTAAAATACATTCTTTAAAGTTATTTTCTGGAATTTCTTTTTGATATTTTGTCTCTCCATGTTTGAATACATATTATCATAAATTTATAGACTGATCATGTCTTTATTAGTGGGCAAACCGGCAAAATCAGCAAGGGATCAAATACATATTGGACTCACTGTAAGTATGCTTGGGCTGTTCTATTTTTCTTGACAGATGGTTTAAAGATAGGATAAAGAAGGCAAGGCAAGTTTATTTGAATAGCACAATTCAGACACAAGGCGACTCAAAGTGCTTTGCAGTGGCATAAAAATTAGATTAAAATAAATCAAAAAATTGCATTTAAAATAAATTAAAAACAAGTAGGGAGACACCAAGAAACAAAACATAAAGTCACAATGCAGTTCAAAGCCTTAAAATTGCTTCAGTCTTCAGCCTTGATTTAAAAGAGGTGAGAGTTGGAGCAGGTCTGCAGTTTTTAGGGAGTTTGTTCCAGATATGTGGAGCATAATAACTGAAGAAGACGTTGAGGCTCGAGCCGGTGTCACTAGCAGTTTGTTCATTAACACATGGCTTCTTTGTGACCAGTATCAAATCAACAAAACTGTTAAGTGTACAGTGTACTTTCTGAACTTTTTTTTTGCATTTTTAAGTTGCTCATTACCTCACCAAAATCATTTTGAAAAAGAAAAATAAGCAGACACTTCTTCAATACTGAGAGGCACGAAAGGGAGTGTGATTTACTGCTCTGTGACCATCAAGCTGAGTTAAAGATTTAACTGGGGAGGTTACATAGTCACTGTACTCACAGTGCTGTAAAACAACATGCAAAAAAGTACCTTCAGTTTACCACTTAAGCTCGAAGGTGACATGCCACAAAATTCTTTCAAATAAATCCTTTTTAGATTAGATATTTTCCTTCAAACATAGCGATACGACAATTAAATTCATTATATATAAGTTGTTACATAATTTAAGGCATACTTGAAAAGGGAGTTTATCATTTTCAAACACATATAAAACATTAATGACACCTGTAACTGTGAAACATAAGGATGTTTGAGTTATTCTTTTACAGTCAAACTGTTTAAAGATAAAGTAGTTACGACATTTTAGCTCACGTGCGCATCTGTGCTCCTCCATAAACAATTGCAGAGGACCAAAGTCCTGTAGGAGAGCAGCCCATGAGGAGTTTTGCTCAATCATTACTGTAATACAGTTTTGGCAAAAGAAAAAATCTGTTTAAACAATGTATAAAGCCTTCTTTTTATAATCAATAATATTTATGAATTTTCAAGCCTCCTCTTAATCTCTGATTGGCTTGACTGCAAAGATAAGCAGAATAGAATAGGTACAACACAGGCTGATGTATGAAATATGTCTTAATTTGAAAGCTTTATGCATCCCAGATTCAAAACTCAGCTGTGTGTTTACTTGTTGAAGCATGTAAGGTTTTAAAACCACCACCAATAAAACTTAAATACATATGCAGTCACGTGATTTATCTGTCGTGATATATAACCAGTATAACTGAAAAACTGTCATCACAGGCATTGATTCAGTATATAGTCCACATTACTCCAAAATGTTTCACCTTTTCAAAATTGTCTGGACATATTCAGTTCAGCCTATAGGGTTGCCGCGGTGATGAAAATTTCCTGTAACACAGGCTAATGAAAACTGAACATTTCCTACTGCTTCACATTAAACACATTTAACTGGCTTTGATTTTGAAGTGGGCTAGTCACAGGAAAGGTAATGTGTTCAGTGAGTTAAGGACTTACCACTATCTTTTATCAAAAATGCATCTACAGTCATTTTTTTAATTTGTTGACGGCAGAGCAGTTCAAATATGTCAGGGAGTAGTTTATACAGTTTGTGGGAGTAACAGAACAAGAAGCCGCTGTTAGTTGAAGAGCTGCAGGCGACAGGATGCACACCTCCAACTTCTCAGTGAGGTAACCAACTCCTAGTCCCTCATTAACGTTAAATAACGTTGAACCCTATTAGCATTGGATTTAAATCCAAAATATTTAACATTTTTGCATTTCGCTTTGACAACAAATCCATCATCTCTTTGGTCAACATAAGTGAAATGCGACTCCTTTCATTTTTTGAGTTCATAATTGTAGCATCAGTTGTCGAACAAAGTTTTGATTTTTAAAATAGAAAAATAACAGTGGGAGCGGTTGGAAAGTAATGTAATCAGTGTATGCCTGAACACAGAGTAATGCTGGCTATGGCAGAAAGCTGAATGTAGAAAAGTAACAGCATCCCAACATTGTGTAGGGTAATCTGGCTGCTGAGAAATCAATCTTCTTGCACATAACTTTGACCCAGAAGGAATGGCATGCCTTTGTAGGACAGAGGGGTACTTCTCTTTGTGTGGGTGCAGTTGATCTCGTGCAAGTCATCAAGGCTGGGATATAAACTGTAGGTTTTATAGATTTGGATTCAACTTCAACGAGTCTGCATTAGGTAAACTGTATTGTATGAACTGTATATAATTGTTTATCAAACAAAATAGAATTTGATAAAGAGAGGTGTGAGTTAGATGGATTTTGTTACCTTTGGACGGACCCATGCTAATTCTTTCACCTATTCCAGTCTTCATGCTAAGCTAAGCTCGCCAGCTGCTGACTGAAGCGATCATTTTCTCAAATATTTCCCAAAATGCCAAAAAGTGAAAAGAGCTTGCACAACGATAACACAGAGATCCATATTCATTCAGGATCTCTTTTTTGAAGGACAAAAACAACTCAGACTGTATGAGGAGGGTTCAAATGTTCATATTTTAATTACACATACTGTGTGAACGAAATTAGAGACCAATCAGACGTGTTTCAATTTCATACAAAAATTTGAGGATCTAAAAATTTGCAAATACTTTGCAACATTTCTATTACAAAAAAAATAAATCTGGAATTAGCCAGCATCATATGAGTACAAAAATAGTTTGTTTTTTTGTTTTAAACAAGTGGACATGTGGATCCCACTGTGCATGTTTTGGATTTCATTTTCAGTTTACTGACAAGCAAGAGAAATGTTCTTTCACTTTTTCCATTTAAAAGTGAAGCAAGAGCATTAAAAAAAAAGAGTTAGAGTTTGCAAATCAGATTTGGTCTCAGGTTGTGTGGATGGGTTGCCACTTCCTCCATTTTCTACATATTTCTTCTTTTTGGGTCCGTTGCACAACCTATAATCAAAAGGAACACCACGTCAGAATAGCCAATAAGCAACACAGCTCCCACAGATGAAAAAAAAGGCAATTTCTACACTTACATTTCTACTTTTCTTCTGTTCTTTCATTGTGCTTGATTGTGCATCGTGCCCGGTGAAAACTATGTCTGTTTTTTAATTCCCTGTTATCGATATAGTCATAATGTGCATCAGCACATACTAAAACTACTGTAACTTCATGTCTGTACATCAAGTTCTCACGTGACCGAGGAAGCGAGTTCATCTTATCTAATCAAGTGTGCTTTAAAACAATGTTTTTATGGTGACTTGAAAATTATGTGAACGACAGTAACCTGAGTGAAAGCGTACCTACCCCTGACATTCTTGCATTTGATCCACTGTTTCTGGAAGATCTCTATTGAAGGTCTCCGGGAGGAAGAGGTTCACCACAGAGGAGGCAATTGTGAGACTTCCCATGAGAATATAAGGCAGGACCTTATTATAAGTACCTGTAAACAACAAAGGAAAAGTTCTACATGAGAAAATGACGAAACTTTTACTTGAATATAGATGAACATTTCTTACATTAAGACATATCACTGATATTATCCGGTGCAGGCTTTTACATTCCTAAATAGATGACATAAGGAGCTGTGATACTGCCCATGCGAGCAGCAGAGGAGCACATTCCCATGCCGACGTTTCTGAGTACAGTCGGGTAAATCTCTGCAGTGTAGATGTAGACGATGCTAAAGCCATGGTGAAGCCGAACTTCCCAGTCATTTCCTGGGCCAGAGCAACGTGCTGGAGGGCTAAAGAGGACACAGAGAAGTTATCTGGAGGGACTTATGATTGAGCATTAACAAGATCTATATTTTTTAAAAGTTGGCTTCATTCAGTCTGGCAAGGAGTCTTGTTCATGACAGAATGGCTTTTATATAAACCTCTTACTCCCAACTCGTCAGCTTGATCAGTGGCCATAAACTTTAAACAGTGACACTCTACTTAACCCTCTCACATCAGTTCTTCATGTGAAGGGCTCTGCGGTCAAGTTAGGAATACAACATAATATGCAACTTGCGGTTACACTTTGCTGACAAACATCTTATGACCTTTAGGCACAAAAAACTACTTGGTTAAGTTTTGGAAAAGATCATACTTTGGGTTAAAACTGCATTCAAGTCTCGTAACGTAGGTGACACAAGTTACGTCATTTACGTATGTTCACTCGCCTTCATAACATGACTTGAAAACAAGTCACTGTTCCTTGGTTACAGGACTCATCCAACCACCCTTAGCACCCTCTGACACAGATTTTTCTCGATCTTTACTACTGAACAGAGCGGTTCTTCAAGAAGCGACACTAGAGAAGTACCTACAGCCTCCAACTTAGAAGTGTAAAGTGAATGACCATGCTGCTGTACTTGACACTCTGGGAGAGAGAACATGCTGACAAGTGCCTGAAAAATGTCCTCTTTTCTGTGACGTAGTCTTTTGCACTTCAACAAAACAAAAGCAGGAAAGTGATACCCCCATGAACTCACGTTCAACAAATTAAATAATCGGAGGATGCAATCATCTAGAGGTCTTCAACACCGTGAAAAATACAGTAGAGGGTAGAAGGGTGAAGTTGCTTAGCTCACGTGGCTCTGTTTAATGTAGCTCCATAAGTAGCATGTGATGAAACGCTTTCATTTTTTTTTTTTTTTTACAGATGTTGCATCATCTTTCCTGGAAGAAGGTATGTTACTTATATATTCATCACGTCTGTGAACTTCAGACTGCCTAACCCTCAGTGGACAGACCTGAGTTGCAAAATCAGCAGCATAGACACTAAATTATATTTGTGATAATCCCATTTCTGAGTATTTTGCATCATACTTTAGCAACATGGGTACATTAATCGACATAAGTTAATGTAGTAATAACCATTAACTAATAGTTACCTAATGTGTTCATGTTAATTATGGTGTTAACACATTATTTAATTATTGTAAAGTGTAACTCAATCTGCTTTTGCTTAAAACACATTGTAAGCCTACACAATAACTTTCATTGCGTGTGATGTGATGCCACGTTATAGAAGATGGTTAGCTGTATGCAAAGACCCAGAGTCTGTGTGAAGCATAATTCAACTAACGTCAAATTAGTCGTGTAGCAAAGCAAACTACCTATAACCTGACCTGAGATCACAATAACAACCAAACAGTGAACAAACACATAGATTGAACACATGTGCATTACATCAACCAGAGTTTAAAGTCCTGTGCTTAGCCATGCTATGCTATGCTGTGTGCTGTCTAGGCCCAGTTCAATGTTACCAGCCTTTGAAGAAAATGTGCTGGTGGTTCCTTAGCTGATGACCCAAGCAGGAGAAGGTTGTTATTCCAATATTGAACAATGCTGTTCGCGCTGTGCAAGGTCTGATGAAAGACAGCAGGTGGAGGAAACTGGTCACTTCTTTCCTGTGCAAAGATAGCAGCTTGTTGCTAACTTGCTTGGTGTTCCTTGATTTGTGGAGTTAGCTGGTAAGCTTTGCGGTTAAATGTAAAAACCTTTGGCAAAAGGGTTCAAGATGTGGATCTCAAATTTTAGCACTGGTCAAATTATGCTGAAATTCATATTGCACAATTATGACTGATTGCCAACAGTGCATTGCCTCACACGGGGTACCATATATATTGCTTCATGCAACATTAGGGAGTTAGGGGACAATAGGGAGTTTTGGGTAAATTTGGCTATCAATAATAATTAATGATTATCAGGGATAATTAATAATCATGATAAATAAAGAAGAAGGGAAAGAAAAGAAAGCCAATTTACCAAATCAGTCTCAGGAAAAGGTACTAAACTGTCACTAAACTAATAATTCACTTAATAACTACAACCCAATATTACCATAACAGCTAGTAATGGTCGAAGGATTTTGGAGTCCTTGACAGAGTAGAGGTTGGCAACATTCACTCTTGTACAATACAATACAGTACAGCACAATATTAAATAGACAGCATGAAGGTTCAGAAGGCTTTTATTTAACACAAAGATGAAAACACAATCTAACATGTACTGTATACGTGTGTGTGTGTGTGTGTGTGTGTGTGTGTGTGTGTGTGTGTGCATGTGTGTGTGTTTTTTTGCAGTGGGATCTGGTGTGTGATGACAGGTGAAAGAACCTGTGACTGTAAACAGCAGCAACAAGATTGGTGATGATGATATGGTCTGCATTCTTCTCTCACAGGATCGCCGGCAGCCCAGCCAATCGGCAAACCTACTCAAACACCCCATATACATACTGTTAATCGAAAGTTATATGAACAGCTTATTGTTAAGAGCCGAAGCTCGTTGAATGACTGAATGTTAACATTCAGTCATTCAAAGAGCTTCAACATTCTAATATTGTCTTGCTAAGAGAGCATACTTGAAGTGTGTGCAGCAACCAGTCCAGTCAGGCATGAGAATGGAGACATATATGGGACAGAAGATAGGTCACCGTAAGAGTCCTTCTCTCTTGTATATGCAATAGAATATATTTGTGTTCACAGAGACATTGCTTCTGACTTTTACTAAAGAAAAGTATACAATTCCTCCACAATAAGGATCAAACTATTGCTAAACGAAAAGAGCTTGCACCATTAATCTCCCTTCATTTGAGAGAACCATATCAATCCAGAACCATTTATATAAAAGATGAAAACAGGAGGCTTACAAGACACCACACAAAATTGTCACAGCACTTAAAAAGTATTCAGTTGAAACATCTTTATTGATCACTTTTAAAAAGCAATGTGTTTACAGTAAGTTAAGTAGGATGCAAAGACACTTGTAAATTGGGACATTTGAACAGATGTTGTCTTGTTACAGTCTATGTCCACCACTGTCGTCCATGACAGAACCATTGACACTAACAAAGAACAAAGGAAAAAAATATAAACAAAAATCGTAGCCAACTATAATTTGGATTCTTTACTCTGATAATCATCTGCGCTCTCTCCTTTTTCAGCTTCCTTTTCTTGCTTTCTTCTTCTCCTGTTTGAACATTAAGAGGACATTTAACATCAGTGTAACAGCAGAGACATAAAAGTGAATTGTTCAACTATAGATTCGTAACAATGCACACATCTTGGCGTTTACACGCAATTGTGCATGTTGTGGGTGGAGAAAATGTAAATATATTAATTTAGCACATGCAAAGTGATTTATCAAACCGGAAAGCAATTTTGCTCATAGAAACTGCGTCTATATTTAACACGTCTCAAAGGGAGGTGCAAACGGTTTGTATGCGTAATTGCGCACACATGCCTGCCGTTATTGTTGCAAGAAGGAGACGCCGAAACAATGGAAGGAGACGCCGAGAACGCATTTTTCACCCTCGTGTGAACATTTTTGGGATGAATGAGGAAACTATCATTAGAACATACCGCCTATCAAGCCTTGCCATTTTGGATCTGTTGGAGGGACTCAGAGCGGATTTGGAGTCACGCAATAACCGCAATAACAAAACTCCTTGCAAGTTTACTATAATTATCATATTTATATTATTATAGGCCAATTTGTCTTTGTTCTTCTTCTGATGTCTTGGTATCTCCTTTTCACTTCATCCACTGTTTGCCTGTTTTTTCCAACAGCATTAACTTTTTTACCGATTTTCTCCCACACGGCGTTCCTTTGCGCGACCGTCGGATTCCTTTGCTGCAGCTCATTGAAATGTTTATTCGCTTCCTCTACCAACACTTCTAATTCCAAAGGGTCCAATTTCACTTTGCGCCTTCGCTCTCTCAAACTCGCCATGCTGAAAACCATGAAACACGCTAAACCCTCATTTAAATAGGCGTGTCTCCAACACGTTTGCACCTGTTGTCATTAACGCAATCACTCTTAGTAAAATCGCCCGCAAACCGCGGTTCAACCCCACACGCAAATTTCTAGATTGGCCACGCAGATTAGTACAAGCAATTTGGGATCTTAGTAGATCCGGCCCTTAGTGTACTATTTAATGTTCTCGATTTAATTTCCCATTGAAGTTACTTGTTGCCTGTTCGTGAATTTTGGATGCATTTGAAATCTGAGAATTAGAGAAATGTATGAGTTGTGTCAACAAGATGATCTATGTTGGCATGTGGTTTAATGCTCCTTAGTGACTAAATATTTTAGCACATGATTACGTTTGTGCTTTAAAATGGCCAAATGAGTACAGCTATATTAGAATGCGTGTGTGTAGGTGCACGCTGTGTCCATAGCACCAAAACAAAGCGGAGGAGATCGATCGAAAGACAGATAGACAGAATATATCAATGAGTTCAGTTTCTTAGCCTGCCTCAGTGTGTAAACTCACCCGCATATCTGCTGCATTTGTGGTATGGTCTCCGGCAAAGGCTTCCTATACGTTTCTGGCAGCAGGAAACATATGAAGGTACCAAAGATGGCCAAACTTCCCATCAATATGTATGGAAGTGCCTTGTAGTATTGTCCTGCAAAAAGAAGCCAAAAACACCACAAGAAGGGAAGAGAAAACATAAATGAGAAAAACTGACACCTGATTGAACAGCTTATTGTCACATCTAAGAAGCTGGAAGCAGAAAATATTTTGCATTTCTGCTTGAAGTGATTAAATGATTATCAAAATAGTTGTTGATTCATTTTCTGTCGCTTGACTAACATTGACTAATTATTGCAGCTCTGCAGAAGTTATTACAACTGCAGCTTTTTCGGTCAAAGAAACAAGCCTTATTACCGGCTTTAGGTTCAAAACAGACAGAAATATGAATAAATATACTTACTCAGATAAATGATGAAGGGGGAGATGATGGTCCCAATACGAGCAGCCATGGAACAACATCCCATTGCTGTATTTCTGATAACAGTGGGGAAGAGCTCTGATGAAACGGCATACACAATACAGAATGAAGACGTCATGCCAAATTTCCCCAACATCTCAAGAAACACAGACACAGCCGGTAGATCTGAGGAAATACAAAATAATAACTTTAAGTCCATTAAACACTAAAATAGGATGGTGAACTGACATACCTGCTAGCATGGATGCTGTGTTTGTATGTTGACGGTAGCATTTAGCTCACAGCATCACTTTGCCTAAGTACAGCCTCACAGAGCTGACATGGCTGTAGACTCTTTGACTTGTTACAGTTTTGGTAATATTAATCCAACTCATGTTAACTGTTCCTGTCTAGGTGTCAAGCTAAAGCACTTCAGCTGTACCTATTGGGATGAGGTGAACACAGAGGATCATAACGCCTCCAAGGAAGAGTGTGGACGATTGGCAGAAGCGCCTGGAGCAGTACTGCAGCAGTATCAAGGCAATAATGTAAGCTGGCACTTCGGTCACAGCAGACAGGAAGCAGTTTACATAAGGGTCGCCATGCAGGTTTGAAGTATTGAGGAGCAAAGCGTAGTAACTAATGGTGATGATGATCCTGCAGAGACATTCAAAACAATAAAGTGAATACAAATAGGACAGGAAACAACATTTTTTTATTCAAATATTAGCATGAGCTGTGAAGGAAGGTTTGAAGTGTGACCATTATTGACCATACACTATTTTTGGTGTACAGGAATTACTGTATGTTGTGAGGAAATCATAGACGTACCACAGAAGTGAACACAGCAATGTAACAGACAAGACATTGCAGCTTCTCAGGATGGCTGAGATGTTGTATTTCTTGTCTTTCATAGTGAGTGCATCTTCAATCTGTGAAAAACAACATAAAAAACAGTTGTAAGAGTTAAATAAAACATGAGCCCTGCCAATGACAAAGGAGAAAATGGAAGCATGACAACAGTCGAGAATCATATTGTTGTCTGAATGATGCAGAGCGGCACGTTGTCAACACACAGCACCACAAATCTGCAGCAGATGACAGATGGTGTTGATTTTTATTGAATCTGAGGTGATAGAAACAATAAATAATAAAACATTGTTTGATTACCTGAACAAGATGCTTATACAGCAGAAAGTATAAGCAGAAATATTTTTCCATATAAGTATATTTATCCCATTAGCATTCCAGTTTTTTTCTCATTACTTATTTCAATTAAACAGTGTTACGATAACATTTTCACCTTGTAATTATGTTAAGTTGTGTTAAGTGGCGTTGTGTTGTGTTAACCTCTGTTGTGTTGTGTTTTGTTATGTGTTGTTATGTTTCATTATGTCATGTTATCATGTGTTATTTTATGTTATGTTATGTCATGTTATGTTATATTGTGTCATCTTGTGTTGCATTATTTTATGTCATTTTATGTTGTGTTGTGTTAGATTACATGTCATGGATAAAAACTGGCTGATACATTTACCTCCTCTGGTGTAAAAATGGCCTTTGGAACCTCTACTTTATTAGCCTTGGCAGCGTCTTTCAGTATGGCTTCAGCCTCCTCCACTCTTCCCTGATAAAACAGCCAGCGAGGAGACTCTGGGACTAACCTTTAGATTTAAAACACAGGGTACAACATTATCAGCAGATTCACACAGAGATGCAGGACAAACTACAACAAACCAAACTCAGCAGCATTTTATTTCAGTAAATATTTATGGTATATTAGTCTGCACTGGTGGTGCCTGAGGAGATTTCTTACTTAAACCAAACATGTAAAGGCTGCTGTGTAAAATGCAATATATAATTATTCTTACCACCACAGAGGAACATAGACCAGACTAGAGGCAGCCATGGGAATTAGCAGCAACCGCCAGTCACGGAAGAAGTAAGCTGCAAGTGGCGTTGCCATGTACCCCAAAGCTGAACCCATAAAAACCCCAAGGGAGCAGAAGACCACTCGAGCTTTTGGGCTTAGAATTTCTGTACCTGTAGGTGATAAATTAATAGAGGACTTAAGAAAAAAAAAAATGTTTTATTTGTGTCTTGGTGCTTCATTGGTAGTCCGTTCTGTTCAGACAAATATGTGAGATCAACGACACAGAGCAAGAGCATGCTTTTTACTGCAGAATTTATGATTATATTAAACTATTTTCCATTAGCAGCAAGCATTTTTGGGAAAGTATAGAAGAACTTTAGCTGCTGAGCTTTAGTATGAGATGGGAGGCACACCGAGGATGCAACTTTCAAAGTTAAGCACTAATTCCAGCCCTTTTACCACCTAGACCTACTGTGGTAGGCACTGAAGATTTTCTTTAAACATACATTCAATCTACATGAACTCACCTGTATTTTATTCTTGCACACTTTTGTACACTACAATGATACATTGTATGTACATTTTTTTGTTTTTACTTGGGTCCCCATTAGGTTTCAAACCAGAATATTACAGATTTTTTTTTTTCTGTTTTCAGGTCGATGGGCTCTAAGGACATAAAAAACACATCAAGCAGTGTCAAATTCTCGGTGTTGGAAATCCTTTCTGGAAAACGTACCCAGCACAAATGCAATGATGTAGTTGGAGTATCCTCCTGCACCCACGAAAAAGAAAATGAAGCTGAAGATCTCCCAGCTCGGGGAGAATATCTGTGCTGTGATGGACACAGTCTGAAGAACCATCATGAGAAACATTGCCGGCCTCCTCCCATATCTGTGTAAGAAATACAAGAGTTGAGTTAATTACATGATTTTTTTCTTTTACCCCTAACAGCAAAATAAGAGTGTTTAAGACAACATTGTATACAATACAGACCTGTCAGACATCTGGCCTGAGAGCAACGCTCCCACTAGCACACCAATGTAGTGGATGGAGGTGGCCAGTGGAGATTTGTATCCGTTCTCGCACACCAAGTCCCACTGAAAAATCAACACATTTTTCTTTTCATTATTTTAGTTATCAATATTATACAGTAACAATATCCACTGTCTAGCACCAGCAGTCATCTTATTATTATTTATTGTAATTGCATTGAGTTATGAATAATAAACAAAAAGTATAAATAAGTACACTATTTCCAAATCAGTAACACATGGTAAGTTGAAAGATAAAAACAAAAATAATAAAAACATTTAAAAAACTAGATACTTAGATTTAGTTAATTATACACTGAAAACATAATAATAATAATAATAATAATAATAATATATTCCATTTCTTCCAATAGATCCCCCTTGAATCCGACACACTCGGCCTTTAACTTGTAACTTCTAAATACAATTTATTTGTGGAAACCTTGAAAACATTTTGCAGGGGAGATAACTGATATCTTAACACTCACCTCTGTGACAGTAGTTGACTGGTAGATCTTCTTGCTGTACTTCCAGCCATCCAGACAACTCTCCAAAGGAATTTCACTCACATTCACGTCCACATTTGGGATGATTTCATTCATGGAGTAGTTCCTGACAATTTCCAGGTTGAGCCTCGAGCAAGAGCTGCGCTTTTCAACGCCATCGACTGTCTCCAGTGGGATCGTCACATTTCTCCATATTTCACTGATGCTGTAGTTTTCAGGGATGTAGCACTCGTGAGGTGGGGTATCACTTACAAATACTATGTAGGGGCCAACAAAGCCATTCGGGAGGATGCTGATGGCCAGGGCCAAAAATATCCTTAGCTGAAAGGGTCCCCAAGATCCAAGAAAAGATGTAATGCTGTCATAGTCTCTAATTTTTAATTTGCCCATTACCTCACCAGAATCCTCAATATTTAGAAAAGAAAGGAGGAAAAACTTCTTCAATACTGAGAGGCACGAAAGAGAGTGTGACTGCTGCTCTGTGACCATCAAACTGAGTTAAGGCTGTATAAACTGGGGAGGTTACAGAGTTGCACTTCCAGTGCTGTAAAACAAAAAACAAAAAAGTACCTTCAGCTTACCACTCAAGCTTGAAGGTAACATGCCACAAAATTCTCTCAAATAAATTCTTTTTAGATACGATATTTTCCTTCAACATAGTGATAAGACAATTAAATTTATTATACATAAGATTTTCAGACACATGTTAAACATTAACGACACCTGTAACTGTGAAACAAAAGGATGTTTGAGTTATTCTTTTACAGTCAGACGGTTAAAAGATAAAGTATTTACAGCTTTTTAGCTCACATGCTCGTCTGTGCTCGCAGACGACCAAAGTCCTGTATGAGAGCAGCCCATGAGGAGTTTTGCTCAATCATTATCGTAATCCAGTTTTGGCAAAAGAAACAATCTATTTAAAGCCTTCATTTTATAATCAATAATATTTATGAATGTTCAAACCTCCTGTTAATCTCTCGCACAACAGAGGCTGATATATTGAATATGTTTTCATTTGAAAGCTTTATGTACGCCAGTTTCAAAACTCACAGCTGTGTGTGCTTACTTTTTGAAGTATTTCAGGCTAAATAAGGTTTTAAAACCACCACTAATAAAACTAAAATACAAATGCAGTCACATGATTTATCTGTCGCGATATATAACCAGTATAACTGAAGCACTGTTATCACAAGGCATCAAAATAGAATTTGTTAATGAGAGGTGCGAGTTAGCTGGATTTTTTCCCCTTTGGATGGACCCATGCTAGCTCTTTCACCTGTTCCAGTCTTGATGCCAAGCTAAGCTCGCCAGCTGCTGACTGAAGCCATCATTTTCTCAAATATTTCCCAAAATGCCCAAAAGTGAAAAGAGCTTGCACAACGATAACACACAGAGATCCGTATTCATTCAGGATCTCTTTTTTGAAGGACAAAAACAACTCAGACTGTTGAGGAGGGTTCAAATGTTCATATTTAATTACATTACAAATTACAAATTAGAGACCGATCAGACGTGTTTCAAATTCATACAAAAATTTGAAAATCAAAAAAATTGAAAATACTTTGCAACATTTCTATTACCAAAAAAAAAATCTGGAATTAGCCAGCATCATATGAGTACAAAAATAGTTTGTTTTTTTTGTTTTAAACAAAAGACAGTTTTTGGCAGTGGACGTGGATCCCACTGTGCATGTTTTGGATTTCATTTTCAGATTTCAGATCACTACTTTCAAGCAAGAGAAATGTTCTTTCACTTTTTCCATTTAAAAGTGAAGCAAGAGAATTGAAAAAAAAACTATGGCGTGAGAGTTTGCAAATCAGATTTGGTCTCAGGTTGTGTGGATGGGTTGCCACTTACTCCATTTTCTACATATTTCTTCTTTTTGGGTCCGTTGCACAACCTATAATCAAAAGGAACACCACGTCAGAATAGCCAATGAGCAACACAGCTCCCACAGATAAATAAAAGGCAGTTTCTACACTTTTATTGTCTACTTCTATTCTTTCATTGTGCTTTTACTGGTTGACTGGTGAAAACTATGTCTGTTTTTTAATTCTCTGTTATTGATATAGTCATAATGTGCATCAGCACATACCAAAACCACTGTAACTTCATGTCTGTACATCCAGTTCTCACGTGACCGAGGAAGCGAGTTCATCTTATGGTGACTTGAAAATGATGTGAACGACAGTAACCTGAGTGAAAGTGTACCTACCCCTGACATTCTTGCATTTGATCCACTGTTTCTGGAAGATCTCTATTGAAGGTCTCCGGGAGGAAGAGGTTCACCACAGAGGAGGCAATTGTGAGACTTCCCATGAGAATATAAGGCAGGACCTTATTATAAGTACCTGTAAACAACAAAGGAAAAGTTCTACATGAGAAAATGACAAAACCTTTACTTGAATATAGATGAACATTTCTTACATTTGTACATATCACTGATATTATCCGGTGCAGGCTTTTACATACCTAAATAGATGACATAAGGAGCTGTGATACTGCCAATGCGAGCAGCAGAGGAGCACATTCCCATGCCGACATTTCTGAGTACAGTCGGGTAAATCTCTGCAGTGTAGATGTAGACGATGCTGAAAGCCATGGTGAAGCCGAACTTCCCAGTCATTTCCAGGGCCAGAGCAACGTGCTGGAGGGCTAAAGAGGACACAGAGAAGTCATTTGAAGGGATTTATGATTGAGTTCTGTTGCTCTTTAAGATGAAGATGAAGATGAAGAAGGTCACAGAAGAGAAAACATTCAGGCACTCGTAGGAAGAGCATTAAAAAGATCTATATTTTTTAAAAGTTAGCTTCATTCAGTCTGGCACGTTGGATAAAACAGCGACCAGTTTGTAACCTCACGGAGTCTTGTTCATGACAGAATGGCTTTTATATAAACCTCTTACTTCCAACTCGTCAGCTTGATCAGTGGCCATAAACTTTAAACAGTGACACTCTACTTAACCCTCTCACATCAGTATTTAATGTGAAGGGCTCTGCGGTCAAGTTAGCAATACAACATAATATGCAACATGGGGTTACACTTTAAAAAGAAAGCTTGCTGACAAACATATTACAACTTTAAGGCACAAAAAACTACTTGATTAAGTTTTGGAAAAGATCATACTTTGGGTTAAAACTGCATTCAAGTCTTGAAACACAACTGACATAAGTTATGTCATTTACATTTTTTTTACTTGCCTTCGTAACATGACTTGAAAACAAGTCACTGTTTCTTGGACTCATCCAACCACCCTCAGCACCCTCTGACAGACTTTTCTCGCTCTCTACTACTGAACAAGAGCAGCGCTTCAAGAAGTGACACTTGAGAAGCACCTACAGCCTCAAACTTAGAGGTGTAAAGTGACTGACCGTGCTGCTGTATTTGACACACACTTGGAGTGAGAACATGCTGAAGAGTGCCTGAAAAATGTCTTCTTTTCTGTGACGAAGTCTGTTGTACTTTAACAAAACAGAGGCAGGAATGAAAGTGATCAATCGGAGGATGCAATCATTCTTCAACGCCTTGAAACATACAAACATTACAGAGATTGTTTGGGTGAGGGTAGAAGGGTGGCGTTGCTCAGCTCACGTGGCTCTGTTTAATGTAGCTCCATAAGTAGCATGTGATGAAACACGTTCATTGTTATTACAGACGTTGCATCATCCTTCCTGGAAGAGGTATGTAACTTATATATTCATCACGTCTGTGAACTTCACACTGTGTATAACCCTCAGTGGACATACCTGAGTTGCACAATCAGCAGCATAGGCACTAACTTACATTTGTACATTTGCACAACCCACTTATATAAAGGCTAATTCTTTGAAAAAGCCTGCTCAGGGAAACTTGTGAAAAGCTATACATTGAACCTGCTGGACTGATTCCAAAACTGTGAAAACTTCTCTTATCTTACTTAACACCTTGTTTTTTAGCTTTCTACAATAAAACAATAGTCTTTATATATGAACAGTGTCCTGTGGATTATCCAGAGTAACGGGAAACTATTTTTTGAAAGAGATGTTGCTTATCTCTTTATTTTGTTGTTACGTGAGGTACATGAGAAAATATTTGTTTCGTATTAATGAATGCTTCTCATCCATGTCTGTTTCAGTCGCAGGACAAGCTGTTATCATGCAAATCGCTGTGAGTGTTAGATATGTTGTCAAAATGCTATTTAGCATAAATGAAAAATAAGTCTTACTATCAGGGATGAACTGGATGAGAAGAAGAACTCCTCCTCCAATGACGAGGAACGATGACAGCAGTGCTCTTCTTGGACATTTCCTCAGCAGCCAAGTAGAAACAACATAGGCAGGGACCTCCGTAGTAGCTGATAAAAAACAGTTCATGTATGGGTTGCCGCTCAGGTTGGAAGTGTTCAGGGATAATCCAAAATACCCAATGTTTATTGCCATCCTGAAAAGAAAGGAAAAACAAAAGACAGCTGTAATTAATGGTGCACATTTGTATTATCACATAAATGCCTTGGGTTATTTTGTATATTTTTCCTCAAGTTTATCGTTGTCGGGACATGCTTGGTGCATTCGTATAAACAGACGTCTATCTCGTTAATAATTACAAAGGTTTGAATTGTGAATGATCAAGTAAAAAACAACTGCTTACCACAGAAGGAGACACATCAGTGTGATGCATCTGATGTTCTTGGATTTCAGAATATCAAGCATGGTATACGTCCTGAATTGAGACGTTGCCTGTAGGTTAAAAAGAATTCATGTGGTTACACTGTCCAGACAAGTCACAGGTGAAGGCACTGTTTTGAGGGTTTCCATGTCTGAGAAAAGTCATTTTTGACCCAAACTTTCTTTCTAATTCAAATGTCACAAATGATAAAGTGCAGTCCCTCCTCATCAGAAGAACAACCACATAGGTCATCAGTGCAAGCAGCTTATTACAGCCCATATTTGTGTCTTGGTAGGCGGTGACCTCTAGTGGCTGTAGTCATTATTAAGGCAAGTTAGATGAAGTCTTGTTGTCAAAAGTATCAAAAATATAGATACATATCATATATACAGATTCTCAATATTTGAAATGCATTCAATACCAATTTTTCACAGTATCGATACAACAGTACTAGCTGTGTCTTAATCGATTTCTTTTGGGTTTTTTATCCCACCTCCTCCAGAAGTAAATTAACTTAGATGCTGGTGTTCTTATCACACTGTACACAAGCTTTGTTATATTTACAGTTTAATAAAAATCTAATGTTTTTTTCCCTGTGGTATCCAACATGGTATTGAATACTGATATTTTTCATTGGTACTGGTATTGTATCAAAAGTTAGAAATTATACTATCGCGACAGCACTAGTATAAAGAGTGACAAGTGGGCATAGTGAGGAGGACAGTGATGGATGGTTGGGTCAAACAAGCACAGGACTTTCACCCAAGACACCACTGTGTGAAAGCAAAAGTGGACGGTAATTTATGTTATGTACATAAGTTGGTGCAGTCATAAATTAAGTTGCATAATTAACATAGTTATTTTAATCCAAGCCATGTTTTCTTACATCCAACCAAGAAGATATGTTGCTGAAACCTAATCAATCTGCAATCGTACGATGAAGGTCATGTTGTTTTGGGAATGGTGATCTATGTCGTTATGGTAATCACGGGATTTTTGCATGGGAATGTGTTCATAATGTGATATCATCTAAAGAAAAGAAAAAAAACTCACCTCAGACTCTTTAAAAATGACCGCCGGTGCCTGAACTTTATTTTTCCTCGCAGCTTCTCTCACTATGGCCTCAGCTTCTTCCACTCGTCCCTGAGTGATCAGCCACCGAGGAGACTCTGGGATGAACCTGTGCAATCAATTCAGATTTACCATGTTGAACCATGGATGCTGACAATGGGACCAATATATTCATGCACCCAATATTAGCTTAAAAATCCATGAGGAACGTACCACCACAATGGGATGTAGACCACAGCAGTCATGGACAGAACGGCAAGAAGAGTCCTCCATTCTCTGATGCCGTATGCGATCCAGGGTAGCATCATGTAGCCAATGCAATAGAAAAGAAAGGCCCCAAGACTTGTGAAGATCACTCGCATGGTTTTACTCAACACCTCCGTTCCTGCCCAAGATCAAATATAAATGTTTAGTGATGAGTCAAACTATTTATTTATATAGCTGGCAAACACAGGATGATAGATAGATAGATAGATAGATAGATAGATAGATAGAAAACATAAATGCAAACATATAGTAAAAGATCAATTCATACCTAGTACAAATGCAGAGATATAGAGGGAAATCTGAGAGGCTCCAACAAAGAGGAACATGATGCAGAATGTCCTCCATGACTGAGAGAAGGACTGGAGCAGGACCGAGACACACTGGGCCGCGAGAGAGGCGAAAATAACCTTTTTCCTTCCGAACCTGAATAGAAAATAATTGCATATCAAAGACAGTGATTCACAAGCACTGTACATTTAGAAAATATGACATTAAAACCTGTAATCTGGGGGAAAACAGTTGGGAGGTGATCATAAACATGAAAACGAGAAATGTTCCTGACTAACCACCTAACTAAAAGTGAAACAACAAAACAAGCAACAAGTAAAGAGCAAAGTTATGCAGGTGTTGTGGATTTCAAAACGTGCTTAAATTCAAGTTTAGAGGTGGAACTTTACCCTTATAGTCGTTTCCTTTTAAATGCAATGTGCTGGAGAACAGAGCCAAACCTTTTTTTTTTCAGTTTTCCAATGAACCGTTTCTGTATTCACCCAATTTGTTTGCCTCCCCCCGCAAGAAACAACAATCTGCGGGTCACTTTGTTGCGAGGGTACATTAATTAACATTAGTTAATGTAGTAATAACCATTAACTAACAGTTGCCTAATGTGTTCATGTTAATTATGGTGTTCACACGTTATTTAATAATATATAAAGATTGGGTTAACAGTTACAACAATAATGATACATCAGTTTACATTAGTTAATGATTATTACGCTATTAACTAATGTTAATTAATGTATCCTTATTGTAAAGTGTTATTCAATCTGCCTTTGCTTACAATAGACACATTGTAAGCATATACAATAACTTTCAACATTATCTATATGCACTTGAAATGGTGCAGTTTGGATTGTTTGAAATGTTTTGTGTAGAAGTGAAGGTCATGCTACTCCTCAGCACAACAATTCACATGTATTGTTTTATTGCATAATGCTATAACCTTTAAGATACTGTGCCTTTAACATGCAGATGGCCACAGCATCACAACTCCAGAGCCTGAACACTACAAACTGATCTCAAAAAGCAAACATCAGGAGAAACCAGTTTAAATGAGCAATTTAAGAAAAAATTAATTATGCAACATGTCAGACCGTCGCAAATGTCTCTGGTTAAGGATTGCAGGTTTACTTTTTAGCAGCTTTAACTCCTCAACGTGACCCAATGCTCCAAAAGTCTTGAAAACTCTTGCCTGTTCCTCCCTCCTTCTCAATCATTGACACACAGTTTTCACAGCTGCAAAATAGTTGAACACACAAGTGCTCCACGCTGCTGTGTCCTGAGCCCCCTGCTGTTCTACTGTCAGAGCTGCACAACAGTGTCTGTCAGGAACTCTGAACACAGCAAACATCAAATACTTTAAACTCTGCCACTACTCAGCACACACTTAACGAGCTTCTTCTGATCGCTGATTGATCAAGCTAATTTGCATTTGCCAGTGATGGAATGTAACTAAGTACTCAAATTCTACAGTTATGAGGCACTTGTACTTTACTCAAGTACTCCCATTTCTGATCATTTGTACCTACTCTACTACATTTTGGAGGCAGATACATACTTTTTACTCCACTACATTTATTTGATAGCTTTAGTTACGGGTTGCTGTGCAGATTGCATGCTGCATCAGAGCCGAATATTCATTTATTTTATCTGCAGTCAATTAAAAAAACACTAAAAGCTGACAGAAAATTCTGAGTATCAGATCCGATAATGAGCCAAACAAGTATATACTTACTTTTTGAGGTAACAGTATACTTACATGTAAATATATGGATTATTTTGCTTTCACTTACTACTAAGCACATTTAATGTCAGATACTTTTACTCAAGTGCTAATAGTATGGGTTAAAAAAAAAAGAGGCTTTTAGGTACTTTTGAAAAACACTGCTGACAGCTAATTGTCTTCTAATCAAGCTAATTTGCACTTGGTTTCCATGGGCTTGGACGCACAACCAATACTCCACGACACTGCTAAACTACCAAGTAAGTTTCTGGGAGAAATTCAATTCTTAATTCAATCAAATAACCACAACAAAGAACAGCTACAGTACCACTAAGGACATGATTGTGTGGTAACAATTTGAAACTCTTCTTAACTATTGGTGACGGTACACATGATAACAACATCCATCCAACACCATCAATATTAAACAAATTTGTCCATTTAAGATCTCTACTTGGTACTCTACACCTGGGTCAATCTCTCTCTGTCATCCCAGATCCTTAAATAAATTGTTTTAATGTAAGACTTTAGTAAAAACAATTCCTCTCTTCAACTTCAACAGTAGATGGAGCTGTTGTCATGATAATGACAGTTCATCAGGTTCAAGCCTCCAGGAACATTCACCCTAACACCCTAACTTTCAGCATAAGTTCATGAGTGATAAAAAACACTTTAGTCTTACTACATGTTTATGGTGTGTTTGGATAAGAAAAGGATAAAATACCTGTCAGAAAGCTGGCCTGAGATTAGGGACCCGAAGAGGTATCCAACGAAGAGAGTTGAGGATGCAAAGGGAACTTTCCACTGGTTGTCACACACAAGGTCCCACTGTGAAGGAGACAGGAATTTGACACGTTTCAAACAAAAATAATTAAAAAAATGAAACTTTCTGCTCACAGTGAAAACACACATGCACTCTCACACTAACCTCAGTGACTATGTTGGACTGGTAGATCTCTTTGCTGTAGTTCCATCCATTCAAACATCCCTCCTGCTGCAGGCTCGTGAGGTTGACATCCCTTCCAGGAACGTATCCCTCAGCAGAGAGATTTCTCACCACATCCAGCCTGTATCTGCTGCACTGGCTCTGCACCTCCTCACCATTCACCAACGTGACAGGAATGATGGCGTTTCTCCACTCCTCAGTTAAATTAACGTCTGGAACGAGACAATGGTGCTTCGGAGCCGCCCCAATGAACACCATGTAGAGTCCATTGAATCCAGTTGAGACAAAAACTGTGTTCAGGAGGAAGAATGTGGCCCAGAAATAAGGACCAGTCTGTCCGAGGAATGCTGTGTCTGTATCATAATCTCCCATTCTTTATAAAAAAAAATGACTCCCTGCTCTCGAGGGAGTAAAAGATCCTCTGAAATTCCTCAGAGTATGAGACGTGGTATCCCTCTCAAAGTCCTCGGCTTAGTACCAGAGTGGTCGGGTCGAGCTCTCTGTGGGGTAGACTGAGCTGGTCCCCTCGGAGGGACGGAGTCACAATTGAAAAGACAGTTTCCAGTCCTGAGTGAGTATTTAACCTCCTTTTCAGGGGTGACAACTCTTTGATCCCAAAGACTGCTTCCTCCACTGTCTCTCAATTTACGAGCAGACATGGAAACAATTGATCTGAGATTAATGAATGGAACACCTCTCATCAATGATTTGATTTGATTTGATTTGATTTGATTTGATTTACTAAAAGGGAAATGATCAAAAGTTTCTGAGTGGCCAATCTGTCCACCCCGCCCCCGCACCACTGTGGTCAAAGTGGCATTTTCTCTAAACAACATTCCTCACTTTTAAATACCCCAAAGTCGTGCACGTGCCTGTACTCTAAATGTTGCTAAGTAGCGAGTAAGTAGACTCCCATTGGACTGTTTTTAAGCCACACTGCAG
This sequence comes from Pagrus pagrus, assembly GCF_965226575.1. Taxonomy (NCBI): domain Eukaryota; kingdom Metazoa; phylum Chordata; class Actinopteri; order Spariformes; family Sparidae; genus Pagrus; species Pagrus pagrus. The sequence goes on from NC_140198.1 coordinate 6,042,919, forward strand.
AGGAAAGAGGCCTGTATGAAGCAGTCCTGTATGAAGGCTTTGAATCGTATAATAAGCAAGTTCATTCAGCTGTTTTTAGAAAAAAAACTGCTAAATGGGCTTATTTACAAAAGAAAACCTTACACATTTGAGCCTGTTGCATAAACATGTTCAATTCTAGTTATAGAATGTAGTTTGGTACATTTACTCAAATGCTGTGCTTAAGTTACTTAAGCACTCGTTACTTTACTTGAGTATTTACATTACATTACATCTGCTATTTTATACTTCCACTTCACTAGATTTTGGAGGGACATTGGAGGGTTGTATTTTTGTTTTACTCCACTTCATTTATTTGATAACTTTAGTTTGTAGTTACTTTTACAGATTGCATGTTGCATCAGAGCCAAAGTAGTGAATTTTTGAATAAATGTATTTTATCGCCAATCATATTGAAAAAAAAACACTAATTCTGATAAACAGATAATTATTTGAGCATTTAGTTACATTTATTGACAAAAAATACTTGAGTACATTTAATATCCGATACTTTAAGACTTTTACTAAAGCACTGTTTTGGTGCATCCCTTTCACTTTTACCAATGTAACATTTTAACATGATGTCTTTATTTTTACTCAGGTATGACTTTTGGGTACTTTTTAAAACACTGCTTAAGTATATAATTTTGAGGTACTAGTATTTACATTTTCTGCTACTTTATGCTTCCACTTTCATAGATTTTGGAGGCAAATCTAGTACTTTTTACTCCACTACATATGTTTGATAACTTCAGTTACTAGTTACTGTGCAGTTATATGCTGCTTCAGAGCCAAAGTAGCAAACTTTAAATTTAAATTAATATTTAATTGGCAATCTGATAAAAGACAGAACTTAATCTGATAATCAGAAAAATGCTGAACATAAGAGCCAATAATTGTCCAGGCCGATAACATTACATTTACATTTGTTTTTTCATTTATTCCCAATTAATTTTTATACTTAAGTCCATTTAGTTTCAGACACTTAAAGACTTCAACTCAAGCACTATTTGTATGGATAACTTTCACTTTTACCAAAGTGATATTTTAACACCATATCTTTAATTTTACTCAATTATGACTTGGGTAATTTTTAGTACACTGTTCAAATAATGCTTTTATCATATTAAATACTTCTACTCCACTACATTTTGGTAGCCACTATTGTACTTTTTACTTCACTACATTGAGTTGCCAACATTAGCTACGAGTTACTTTGTTGATTCAAATTATAAATACAAAATATAAATCAACTAATAAATGATTATATTTTATTATGGATTAATCTTCCTGACAGTGTATAAAGTAGTTCATGTAAGCCTTTACCAGCTAACACATTAATGAACTACTACTTATAATAAATACATTATACCTTTCAGGAGGATAATCAGCTGATATAAAGAAAAACGGTGATTAAAGACATGATCAAGGACCATCGTCTCCTGTGGTCTTCCATCAGTGATGACACCAAATGGCTTTCAGAAGAAACTCGTCAAAGGTCTGCTGATTGAAACAAAGTAAACTGATACTAAGGATGCTCACATGCTACTGTAGGTTTAATATTGGAGTAAGTTAGTGACTGTATTCAAACTCAGTTTCTCATAAGTGGATAATCAGCTTAAATGATTTATTCTAACCAAGTTATAATCACATGACAGTCCTGACAAACAGCAGTTTACTGTACTCAGAGTGAATTTCTCCAACCCATTAAAACACACTTTTATAGACTTTCTTCGAAGTCTTCTTTTTCTTTTATTACTTCTAGTCTTTCAATTATTTTCTCCTCACTGTTCTAAGTCTTTTTATATACCTTCCTATTTCGTCTTATGTGGCGTATCTTTTTATTGTCCTTTTATTGCTTCTATTATCGATCTAAAATTGTCTACACAAGGCAAATGCTTGCCAATACCAAGCAGAGACTTTCATCCAACGTTTTCCATGATTTATTACAGGAGGAAGTAGATATAGAATGATGCACAATTAGATGCATTTTACATTACATTGCAAGATGCAAATAAAAACAACCCCTTTTATAATGTCTGTTTACGTGGTCAAAATGGTGTATTATTACTACTGTCTACAGCCCAATGCAATAAACAGGAGTAAGATGATGTCTCATCCAACATAAAGCCTGTGGCTTTAGTCATTTCTGTCTCATGCTGACACAGACAGGGTAACTTATTCTACTTTTGTTTATGCAGTTGTGGAAATAAATGTTTCTGAGTCTGTTTAATTACCTTATTAACTTTGTAAATATGACCTTCCAGAGGTTGAATTTCTAATCCAAAACTACATATCGCACCTTTAACACAGGAAACTGTTTCTCTCTCAGCAGGAGTGGATTTTTCCTTACATGGATCAGAATTGCATTGGTTGAAGGACTCACTGCAAACTAAGTCTTATCTTAAAGATGTGACACTTTGTTGTAGAAATAAGACACACACACGCTCGACTCACGTATATAACTGACACACTTTGTTGCAGAAAATGTGGAGAAAACAACAGTTTCCCTGCTGCTTGAATATATAGGTTGACTGGAACATGACTCATCAGGGAGTTTAAACAGTATGCGGTCATAATGTTAAATAACTAACTTTCAAAGCTTTCTTTGTTGATATTTTACTCAGGTGTTAAGTGAATATTACAATGTTTTAGTTGACAACTCCGAGCAGGTGATTTGTGACTTAATATAAATCAACTTTTAACATTTTAACAGGGGGGACACCACCAGCATCCCTTCTCAACAGAGATGAACATTCAAACTCAAAGAGGTCAAATTAGCGAACATTAGCAAAGGTTCAGAGTCTCACTATTTCTAACTTGTGTTATGACTCAGTATCATATGAAATATTTTGTTTCCTGCGCCCTCCGTTCTTATTTACGTTTGCTCAAAACATGCTCTGTGCTTTCTCTAGTAGTGCTCCTTCACAGTGCCACTTTTCATAAACTTTACTGGATTCATATATGAGTCATACAAGGAGCAATAGAAAGCATCCTGACAGGAGACATCACAAAGTAGTATGGTTTGTGCACGGCCAGGACAGGAACGCTCTACTGCGGGGGATAAAAAACGCCCAGGACATCACTGGTACCCATCTACAGAGCATCAGCGACATCGACAAAGTGAGATGTTTGCACAGAGCCCCGAAGGATGCTAAAAGACGACACCCACATTTTTGAGATCTGATTGGCTGAGTAGCGTCACCTGAGTGTTGCCAAACTGTTGTGTCTTTTTCATTTCTAAACGTTTTTCAGCTTGTTTTTAACTTGTTATTTAGATGTTTATTACAGTTGAAAGCACTGATACACATTGGAGCTGGCAGAAACAGTATTTCCTTTCATTTTGTGTATACAAATACTCCACAGGGAAACAACAATACAGTGAATCTGAATCTGAATCTGATTTGTGTAACCTGTCTGAGAGTTTCCTGGACTTTAGTCCTGTGAAGGCTTGAAAAGCTGCAATGGTTTGAACTGAAACGCTCCGTCAACACAAAATAATTTTCAAAGATTCAAAGGAAACTTGGGTATTCTCCGACTCTAATCTCAGACAACATCTGAGATTTTTCTTGTACATTTCCTACTTTAATCTCAGAATTTGACACTTTAACTGGTGGCCAACAAACACAAAGTCCACCTACCAGCTCCTCTGATCACTGGCCTGTTTGTTTAATCCATACAAAACCAGAAGGTTACAATGGGTAACAAGGGTTATTTCTTGGCTCTGAGCTGTTACGAGGTAATATCCTAAGAAGAAACTCAGAATTTCCAAGATTAGAGTGTTATTATTAACAAAAATGGTAAACTATTCCCTTTCACGATCGTTGTGTTTGAGGTTATGGCTCTTCCCTGTCACCCATGTCTGTGAGAGGCACTGGACAGGAAGTGTCTGCTGTTCTGGAAAGGGAGACAGGAGACCGTGAAAGAGTCATAACAAAGGAAAGTACACAGCCTTGTGTTCTGACCTTAGCCCAAAGGTAATATCTCATTGCAGATAAAAAAAGGTGCAGAGTGCATCTCATCTCTCTTGCGGGGCAAGTACAAAGTGTAGAAATTCATGAGCTTCTCCAGTTTTCCTGTGCCTCCAGCCTCAAAAGATGGTAGACAGTAGTGTTTGGAGTGGAACAACCCAATCGCCAGGATATACGTTAGCTCGGTATTTTTCTGCAAATACACAGATAATATAAACTGAATGGTTTTTTATGTTGCACCTTTACTTGTTTGTTATCTTGAACTGATCACTTGGTCAGGGTCAGTTTTAATGCCTCAATCACGGATGGAGATCTGAAAAATAGCCCTTTTTTTGGCAGCCTCGCTAGCTTGTTATATCGCTACCAGGTATTTGATAACAACTGAGACTTAACGTTAAAACTGGGAAAAATCTGTGTATATATGAATGTCAGACGATATTTCGATATCGGAATAATTTTATTCCCTAATGTCGTTATCAGCATCGATCCCAGAAATCCAGAATCGGTTGGGCTGTAGTTATCATATCATATCATGTCATGTCACAATGACATTATAGGAGATCATCAATTGTGCAAAACTGAAAATTTAGGCTTTTTCAGCTCACTGTCCCAGGCAAACCTTTAACCCCATGGAAAGCACAGAGAACACATTGATTGTACTATTGTGTGGCATTTTATCACAAGGTGTATTATTCTTCTATTGTGCAATAAAAGGCCAAATAATGATTCTCGGAGTGATAAGAGACCACTGTGTTTTGATTAATCCTACATTTTGATCTCGGGTTGTGCCTTTAAAGATCAGTTAATTTAGGGTGGGTGGGATGTTTCTTTCTTTCTTTTTTTCTCCCCCCTTTTATTCCAGCTGGGAAAAAAACCCACTGCTTCTGAAATGCCCACTCCAAAGTTCCTCATTCCTGTCTGCCTTTAAGTCCAGCTCCACTCTGTGCGCCCTGCGCGTAAAAGCGACCACAAGCAACATGAGCGACGTTGAGGATGCAACCGCCTTCCTCGGGGAGTGGGGAGGTTTCCAGCAGCAAGTTTTTTTCCTCCTCTGTCTGACCGTCATTCCCAACGGTTTCACCGGCCTGTCCATCGTTTTCATCGCCGACACGCCGCCCCACCGCTGCCTCATCCCCGCGCACGTCAACCTCACCGCCGCCTGGAGGAACAACAGCATCCCGCTGGAGGAGGAGAGCCACAGCGGCGCTCTGGTGCCCAGCAAGTGCTCCAGATACAAACTTGAAGATGTGCAAAGTTTCTCGGACAGAGGCTTGCTGCCCGGCGTCGATGTTAATATGTCTAATGTGGCTACGGAGCGCTGCTTGGACGGGTGGGAGTACGACCGGAGTGTGTACATCTCTACCATCACAACTGAGGTACCTGCGCTGCTCCTCAGCTGCTTTCGTGACGACTTTACAGCCTGTTGCTGGTGTTACTGTCAACAGGAAGTGTGCTGGTTCAAAGGATAATGTGCCTCTTTGAACATAACTTAAGATCAAATTTGATTATTTCATCTCAGAAGAGAGTTTATATTCTCCAGACACTCAACAATGTCCTGAATATTTGCAGATATCATCCTCTGAAAACTTGCATATTTGCATATGAGCATTAAGGGGGTTTAAAATTGTGTGTCCACCCTCATTGGATGCATGTTTGAACATACATATTAGTTTCTTACCGATACATTGTTTAGCCGATATTGGCCAATCGTAAATGTATCGGTATTGGCGTTTGTGTGCGGATATGAGACCATATCTCAGGATTATTGGGCAGTAAAGGAAGGAGGAGGAAAGTGAAGATCCCATTTTGGGACCATTGCAAAAAAAATGTGTGTTTATGTATAGATCCTGTGTGTACAAGAATATCATCTGTTTTATTTTTTTGCTCCCCAATATCGGTGTGAGCGCCGACCCCCCAAAATTGCTTATCGGTCGGGCTCTGAAAAAGCAAGTGAAAAAGATGACAAATTAGGAAATCACCTAGTTGTGTCCCGGGGCACCACCTCCGAGGGCACTTTAAAATAAAAACACATTTTCTTAAAGGTGCAATATGTCAGAATCGGCCACCAAATTCATACTCAAAACACATAGGGGGCAGCATATCACCAGTTACTGTTCTAACTGTATAGTTCACGATCGGGGCTAGCTGGTTAGCATGCTAACTTCAGTAGATATTCATGCAACATAGAGATAGACATCACAACGTCAAAACTATCTATGTACGTTCAGTTGATAATTGTAGTTATTTTTTGAATGATGCCAACTAGAAATTCATACATATCTTTAAAGTGCAGGACATCCACTACACAACTAAGCTGTCAAACAAAACAAAAATATAATATGCACAAGATACAAATCAAATGGAAAACAGTTTATTTTCTCTTTTGGGAGAAAAAGAGAGAATGTATATTTCTTCACACATACACATGCACACTATACAGCGATTGTAACTGATGTTTGGTTTATTAAAGCACAGCAGCCAGGAGGCCTTTTTTTTTTTGGACAACACTGACATTGTCGTTTCCGTTTAATTCCCCATGACTCTGTCCTTAGATCAGATCCAGACCCTCTCAAACCCTGCCAATTTCAAGAGCTCAATGGATCTATGAATCACACAAATGAATTTTTTGGATCAACGGAAAAATAAAATCGCTGATATCCAGTGAAACACCAGAGAAATTTGGAAAATGGCCTGAAATTTGAGTGCTTAAGTTAAAAAAAAACAGCTCAAATAAAAGTTAAAAGAACTTTTTTTTGTTTTAGAAATATGATAAATGTTTTTTGTTCTTATTGCTGTAGAAGGTTGCACTTTTTGATACACACTTTATTTTCTATAACTGTTTTTCTTGTCAAGGAATTCCAACATCAAGACTGACACTTGTGTACTTAATGTACTCGATGACCTTCGTGTGTGTGTGTGTGTGTGTGTGTGTGTGTGTGTGTGTGTGTGTTTTTGCAGTGGGACCTGGTGTGTGATGACAGGTGGAAGAACCCGTTGACTTCCTCTCTCTACTTCTGTGGCGTTCTCACTGGCTCCTTCATTTCGGGACAGTTCTCTGACAGGTCATGGACAAGATGAACTCAGTTGTTTTCAAAAATGCACACATCACTCAACACGTATGTAGTTTTCTGCCTAAACCCAAAGAATCCATGCATGTGGCAGGCTAATCTGTACAAGTAACTACAAGAGACTACAAGTTTAACAATGACAAAAATCTGTGAGTGTGGAGTGGAAAAGAAGTGAGGTTACCGGACCTCTGCAGCCTGCTCACCGACGCTTGAGGCTAGCAGCTGGAGGCTAGCAGCTGGAGGCTACCATAGCTGCTACAAGCATGCAAAGATTTATAATAGAATTAGAAAGTGAATAAAAAGATGGCGTCTATTCAGTCGCAAGTTGCACATAGTTTCCCCTGCTGGCCCCGTCTGCAAGTTCCCACTCTGCTCGTAGACTTTATGTTGTGATGACGTCACAACTTTTTAAATCGCTTTCCAAATATAACAAATTTTAACAAATAAAAAAACCTCAGTGGATTAAAAAATCATAACAGAGAGAGCCATAACCAACCTTGTTAACAGTCCAAGGTGTCCTGCAAACCTGGAAATCGGTTAGCATTTTTGCACATCCTGTTCCCTCATCTCAAAGCGTATGAATTTTTTTTAATTGGTTTTTCGGTTAAATGCCTGAAATAAGGTCTTTGGTTACCGCAGTCTTAAGATATTTATGTCGTTTGCTCTACAACATGAAATACATCATTAAATGTCCCACAATTTAATTATAAAGCGCTTGTGTGTCAGTGGTTACCAAGAAGTGGGACTACAGAAGTTGTCACTGACGTTAAACGTCATCATGCCGAACACGAACACTCATCTACTCACTTGTTTGTCTTTACAGGACAGTAAAGTAATTGTCTGTTTATAGCCTGACATTAGCTGTTTACTTCTACCACTACATCTACACAGCATGCTTATATGCTTACCTGTGCGTTGTATCATTTTCAGGTATGGGAGAAAAATAGTGTTGTGTGTTACCGTGGCCCTCCAGACAGTGTTTGCGTTCATCCAGGTCTTCGCTTCATCCTGGGCCGTGTTCTGCGCCATCTACTTTCTCGTTGGGATGGCACTCATCTCCACTTATGTGACTGCGTTTGTGCTAGGTACCTCTGTACTCCTCTACTCACTGATTCTCAGATGTATTTAGTTGCTTGACTGTGCAGGACTGTGTAGTTAATTCCTTGTGTTGCCCCCCCATCAGGAACAGAGATATTGGGCCCACGTGTTCGGACCATTTACTCCACCGCAGGTGTAAGTCTTTTCTTTGCCGGGGGCTACATGCTGCTGCCGGTGTTTGCTTACTTCGTCAGAGACTGGAGGATGCTTCGCTTAGGCCTGGCCCTGCCTGGCCTCCTCTATGTGCCTCTCTGGTGGTAGGTGGGTGTGTGTTTGTCTGTGTGGGTTTTTTCTTCTTCTTTTTTTAAAGGTATTTAGCCTGGGTGATCACTCACATCTCTTGTCATACATGCTTTTTATCAGGTTTTTAGAGTTTTAACATCTGTCCAGGGATAACAGATGAAATCCAGTTTTAACTGTCAATCAATCAACCGATCAGCATAGTTCCTGCAAAAATAACTACATCAGGAGTACCCAAAAAACTGAAAACTGAAACTAAATAGTGGGTAACGAGCCATATCACAATTATTGTCACTCCTCAAGTATAACTAAGGCATCCAACATATTTAAAGAGCATTTTTGCATCGAAAAAATAATAGAAAGGTATTATAGTACTACTTTTTTTCATAATTTTACTGATAAAATCATTGGCCGATTAGTTGATAATGTCATAAGTTGATTAAATTATCACTGATTGCACCAGTGCAACCACAACAGCGTCAGCTCATTGAAGACTTTGCACGGAGACGCTTGTTTTAGTACGTAAGGAATCAAAATAAGTAAAAAGAAAAGCCTCAGTCGATTGAACCTCTGTGTCTCGCTGTTGTTAAATCACGCAGGTACATCCCAGAGTCTCCTCGCTGGCTGCTCTCTCAGGGAAGAGTTGAAGAGGCAGAGGCCGTAATAAGAGCTGCTGCCAAGAGGAACAATATTGAGCCCCCGCCGGTCATCTTTGGTTCTTTGAAGGTGAGATCTCACCATAAAACTTCTGTACTGTAAGTGCATAAACACCAATGCACTGGGCAATTTAATGACTTGTGGTAACCAGATGTAAGTATACAATATAGTGGTATATACACATATAGGTACAAACTAGGGTTGGGTAGGTTACTCTGTTGATATGCTGCCCTCTACTTGTTTGGAGTGTGAATTTGGTGGTAATTTCTTACATGTTGTACCTTTTAAAAAACAGGTCATACCTGTTTTCCTGATGATTAGGGTTTTCTTTAGATCAGCATGTTTCCATCCCAGATAGGAAGAGACAATGAGGAGTGACCCTTTCATGGTTCACTGCTCAGTTTGATGTAATCATTTACTTTTCTGCACAGGGGTGTGCACTAATCTGGATGACAGCTGACTGAGACTGTGCCAAGATTTGACCTATTTTGACCTGTGAACTTTCCTTCAGAAACTAAATTGCAGCATCCATGACTTTACTCATTGCATATGCACGTTATCCTGCATGTTCCTCCTGGACTCTCTGCTTGGGCCGGACAGTGTTGGTTTGTTAAATCAGTTTTACTAATTCATGTTATACACAAATCCAGGGAAGCAGTGGAACTAGACAAGTTGCCATAACTGTTTCCCTACAATAGCTGTACATTTTCATGCAATCTGTTCTAAGAGGTGAACAATTTTCTTCGCTCACCTTTACTTTCTATGCAACATTACATTTGACAATGATGCCTCGTGAACCAGAAAGAGCCTTCAAGCCTTTACTTAATTACTACTATATGGTGGTACACACAAATCGATTGCCTCATTCATCTATACTATTCACTCAGCAGTCCAGCTTTGTGTTTATGTATGCATTTCCTCGGTGTTGCCATATTGCTGCGTGTGTAACCACTACTTTGCACCACTAATCTTTCTTTTGCCTCTTCTTGCTCAGTCCTGAAATCTGGCAGCAGACTTGAGGAGATGGTGTTGTTTTCTCCTGTATGTCAAACAAGTCCATATTTAATGGTTTGTGTGGGGCCGGTCATTTTTGGCACGTGGCGAAGATTTGAATCCTTCTTTTCGGCAGTCTTTTTGTATTGCTACATCTTGAAACTTTTCCATTTTGTTTGGAAAATCTTACAAATATAAAGTGGTAGCGCTGCCAACAGCAGCTGCACAGAGAAAAAACGAAATGTGAACAGGGTGAAGGTACTGATAACGACAACAATATTTGTGAGTTTAAAAAAATCCAATAATAGTACAGTTGTAATTTTGACTTGTTTTTGAAAGAATGTGTTAAATCACCAGTTTTTTCTTGTGGACAAACAATGTAACAGTGACACTTTACCTGAAATCACCCTAAACCCTACAGTAGTTTCTGTGCTACAGTTTTTCATCACTTATCTGCAGTGTCGGGTTGTGTTACTTTCTGAAAGTAACTTATGTTTCAGCGTTACCTACTAAGAAAAGTAACTCGTTTTAAGTACTTTTGCGTCACCAAAAATGAAAACCCCTTTGCCATTCATTGTGTATATTGACTCTAGCAACACTGAATAGCATATTCTATGACAGACGCAATATCCACTTCTGGCTAATTATATATGTTTGATTATAAAACATGATTCAGCATGAGGGCTCATGTAACCTATAACAAGTTCATACAAAATTTACTATAACCAGAAACTGAGTTTAGGTTACTAGACATGTTTTACATACCAGTTTAGCAGCTGCTTCTGTGTCAAAAACAAGACTATGCTGGCTCATATGGCCTACACTGCACCATGTTTCAACATGTGTCTAATGAGCCAGAGGCTGCTGCTCTGGCTATGAGAAACAGAAAGGTAGGACTGCATCAGGGATTTTTTTTGTTTTGTTTTTAGTGGCAACAAAAGGAACAGGGAAACATGGTGAGATTCGTACAGTAGCGGAACACATCAGGTTACTTGTTACCACAAAAAAGTAATCAGTAATTAAAGTCATTAAAGTTACCTCCAACACTGCTTATCGGCCCAACTTCAGCCGATTTATAAATCTAGCTCAGCTCTCAATTATTATCAGCATTTTCCCCTCCGTTCTTCATTAGACATTGAACTTTTGCCTCCATCAGTCCTCATCCTGCCGTTTTTGGTACGGTATGTGTGCACACGTGCACATGCATGTGCCCACTCAGCAAGTGTCCATGCATTCACAAGCCTCTCTCTAATGAAATTATTTCCAGACTGATGGCTGTGCTTACTAAGTGTTTGTTGTTCCACGTGCTCCGCTCCCCACAGAAAGAACTTCAATCTGAGGGGAGGAGAGCCCACAACATCTGTGACCTGCTCCACTCTCGAAACATCCGCTGGATCTCTGTCACGCTGTGGCTGGTCTGGTGAGTCCCTGCTGTCCCGGCCTGACCTCCACATTCAGTTCAGTGACCCCGACATGTACTGTACACACGCTGTTACAAACACACATACGTGCACGGACAGTTTCAGCCTGTTCATGCGTCACCTTCGACCGCGTCAGCTCCATTTCACTAACAACACTTAATGACCTGTCAGGTGCTGTGAAGAGCTGCAACTGAGGCCAAAATCTGTTTTGTGTAACTGCACAGTATGCCTCTACTGTCCCTGTGCTCACCTCTGAGAGTCCGGAAACAGTTCGATTTTTTTTAAAGAAAAACGTTGTTAGTCGATCAGAGCAGATGGATAAACGTGAAGTTGAATGTAGTTTTTGAAGGACTTACCAACTTTTAACAGTTCAACTCATCCCTTACCATAGCTCAGTTAAATGCTGTATAAACCGCACTGCTAATTGCATTTACAGTTTAGCAGTTAGCAGTTAAAACACAGTCCGTTTATTATGGAGAAGGCGGCACACATGTTGTCAATCAGATCAGGCAGAGGAATCAGAATCAGCAGGCAGAAAAGGCAGCCAATGGTCAGATGACTAAACTCACACAACACAAAGACTCACACAAGACATCAAGGCAAACTGGCACAGAGGGAAGGGAACACAGAGACTAAAGGCTTCATCCGAATATTGGGACTTCACTGGTCTTGCAGACTCGCAGAATTTGTGGGCACGTTTGTAGGAAGTCCGTGAGTGCTGTCCAAACCCACAACTCATCCAGTCCACAAGGGCCCACAAGAGGACTTTCTACAGACTTCCAGAGAGTACAATTGACTAATTAGCACTATAATTTCGTTATCTGCCGTAAATCATGCATCCCTAATAAATGGCTAAAACAATTACTTTGTTATAATGTTACTTGAATCATGCAGGCTGCAAATAATCTTCAAACACATTATAATACATAAATATTTAGACTGTAGAGGTCATCAAACATTTTTTTAGTTTTGATTTATGCTCAACAATTGTCCCCACAGGAACACGTTGACCATCGCCTACTTCGCTCTTTCCCTGAACACGGCGAACCTTCACGGCGACGCGTACTTCAACTGTTTCCTGTCGGCGGTGGTGGAGATTCCAGCCTACTTTTTGTCGTGGGTTATGTTTCGCTGGTGTTCCAGACGACTGAGTCTTTTCTCAACCCTCTTCATGGGAGGATTGTTCCTACTCTTCATACAGCTCGTACCAACAAGTATGACCAACTTTTCAGACATTTCAGTTCAAGCTGAATTTATTTGAATGGTCAGCGCATATAACCCCGAATAATGCAATGCTGTCTTCCCTCTAGACCTGATATATGTAGCCATATCACTCGAGATGATGGGGAAGTTTGCCGTGACGACAGCATTTGCTCTCGCGTACGCGTACACAGCAGAAGTCTACCCGACTGTACTGAGGAATACCGCTGTGGGCGCCTGCTCCATGGCCTCCAGGATAGGCAGCATCACTGCCCCATACTTCATTTACCTAAGTAAGGATGAGCTTACCTCTGCCTCAAGTACACTATTTTCAGCCTGTTGATCACTATGGGGATAAATGTAGAATGTGTGTCCAACTCTTTCTTCTCCTTCAGTTTGTACAAAGCAATTCAAATGTGTGTCCTTACCTAACTGATCAACCCAAATTAACTACTACACTTACTATACTGTTCTTTGTCTTGTTCTCTCTTTATTTTTCCTGGCCCCTCAACCTCAATGGGCCTCATGCAAAAACGACTCACTGAAATACAGATTTGTTCTTCAGTTGCACAAACAATTCATTCAAGAGAATTTATGGCTTTCACCAGTTTTCTCTTAACTACAAACAGTTTCATGAGTGTTGCAGAACAGTCACGAAAGCACTTGGCTTTTATGGCTTATGGCTTGGCAATTGAATGTGAGGTTTATTTATTTCGACACAGCAATTTATAAAGCTCACTTATTGTTTGGCTCTTTATGCTGGTCTCTGTCCAGGATAATCTTTGTTAACCCTTTTTTTGTAGCCCACAAAACATTTCTGGAGCCTCACAGCAAAACAGCCTTGCAGCATTCTCCCAAACAACTGAAGAAGATGGGGACTTGTTTTAAAATGTAACATACATCCACCCATCGTAGGCCAATTCTCTGGAAGCCCAAGATACCAAATTGATTTGAAAAGACATTATTTACACCCTTGTTTAAAATGAATTTTCCGTTGCAGCGGCTAAGTGTTAGCATGCACCCCATCTGAAGTGGGTGCACGAGTCTACAGTACCTTTGAGAATTTGGGATCTCGAGGCTCCCAGAAACTCAACTCCTAGTTTATTTCCTCTGGGACTCTTTTGGTCAAAAAAAGAAAAACATGTGATACATCACTACTTTAATTTTCTCATGCGTGGTGTTGAGTGTTAAATGGTAACTCCTCCAATTTTACACATTGAAGAGGAAGCTGCATGTGATCTGATAAATTGCCTGCAGTGATGTCACCCAGTGGCTAAGTTGCATTGTGGGTAATGTAGGCATCAGGTTTAACACGTGAATTTCCCCACTGAGGGATTAATAAAATATTATCTTCAGCCGGCCTTCAACAACCACAGCAATGATCCGGTTGGATCAACGACCCACAAGTGGCCCTAACAACTCTGTAAGGACACTCCCACACAGAGTATAAAAGCCTGCAACTCCCCTCCGGTTAGTTAGAACTAAAGAAGCCTCTTGGATGAGAGGTGAAACGTCTTCAAGAAACTGAAACACACCCAGTTGCCTACGATACAGCTCTTAGAAATGCCACTTAACCACTGAGTGACATCACAGGAGACAATTTAGATCAGAATTGGTGGAGTAACCCTTTAAGAAAAGCTGTTTCCCTTCTGATTCCTGACTTGCACTAACACTGTTACACTGAAACAAAGGGCTAGCAACAAGCTGGTGCCTCCACAGAAACAAAACAAGAACAAAACTCGCTAGAGCAAGAACAAAAAAGCAGACTTAATTAGCACTCAGCTCAGACGGACCAGTCTGCAGAAAATCCAGAAGCTTTCAGTTAAAATTTAGACGCTGCTTTTAAATGGATTGGATTTAAACTCTACTGATGCAGCCACATCAAACTCCTTCAAGTCTTTCCAACTTTTGTGTTTAGCTTCGCTGCGGTACCGTTGTAGCAGGGGATGTTTTTCAATGTCTCTTCCTTTGATGTGTTGCCACAGGAAGCTATTCCATTTCACTGCCTTACATCCTCATGGGAAGCCTCACAGCTCTGTCGGGGTTGCTGAGTCTCCTGCTGCCTGAGAGCTATGGAATGCCCCTGCCTGACACCATCACTCACATGCAACACTTCCCCGGGTAAGAGTACACCAAGTGTCCAGACGTTAACCAACGTTACTGTAGATTTGGATTGGTCCTTCGTTTTTTTCTATTATTGTACAGTTCTCCGTTTCAGCGTAGTGTCAGTAAGGTCATCTGAGTGTTTCATTTTTCGATTAGAATCTTTTAAAATTTGAATTGAGCCGGTATCACATGTAGACAAGAAAGTTTTATGTCTCGTCTATGTGGGTGTTGTTCCTAGATCATAAATA
The DNA here is from genome assembly GCF_965226575.1 of Pagrus pagrus. Lineage (NCBI taxonomy): Eukaryota > Metazoa > Chordata > Actinopteri > Spariformes > Sparidae > Pagrus > Pagrus pagrus. The sequence continues at coordinate 6,057,939 of NC_140198.1, forward strand.
ACGTCATGCCAGAACCATCACTGTAACAGCCCAATCACGCTGTTGTGATGTGACATTGTTATACTGCTCATGTATCTTTTTTACACTTATTTTCCGGTTTTTTTCTCCACTGTTTGTTGCAGTTTGGTTCGGTTTGAGAATGAAAACACTAACAACAGGTTCAGGCGGCAAAAACACTTCATGAGGTTTAGGAAAAGATGGTGTGGGTAAAAAAAATAAACCCTTTCACAACATTCAATGCGTATTTGAAAGTATAACTTCTCTCGTGAGCATATTTTCAGAGATGGCTAAAGTACACACATTCTTCACTCAAGTAGAAGTACAGATACTTTAATACTAGAGTAATAAAGTACAGGCTCTGAAATGTACTCAGAGTATAAAAGTAAATAGCATCCCTCTCCCAGCCATTTCTGTGCAAAGCTAACTGAACCTCACCTCATATCAATATAATTTGATGACTAATAAACTTAAAGGTAGAACCAGTAGGATTTGTCCGATCTCTTTGTAAACACACAAAAATAAATACTCAAGTAAGTTACTTCCCACCTCTGCATATTTTTCCAGTCTTTATCTCTGAGTCACATGGCTATGACATTACAACAACGTGATTGGTCAGTTGCCATGATGGTCCATGGTCCAACACCAACACGGCGATGTCTGATTGTGCATCCATATGTTAATGTAAAGTAGGACAAAACAAGTGCGTGGACTTTTTGTTTTTCTCTCATAATACATCATTAATTTGTTGTTCAAGGGCCAGATGTGATTAACTTTACTTTGTGCTCACAAAGCATTTACCTTTTGAACGTCAAGCTCAACTGAACGTGAAAGAACATGAGGTTATACCCGCTCAATAAGTAACTACTGGCAGTGCTAAAATCACTTTTACATGCCCTCATCTTACTTGCTTTGTATCTGCACGCAGGCCTTAACATTAATTAATACTGTACCTCGGGTGCTGACAGGCAGATTTTGCTGCCTTTCAACAGAGCCAGGCTAGCTGATTCCTGTCTTTGTGCTAAGCTAAGCTAATCTAACTTGCTGCTGACTGTAGCTTCATATTTAATGAACAGATATAAGAGTGGTATTGATCATCTCATCTAATTTAACACCAGGAAGTGACACTTGTTTCTCAAAATGTCAATCTGTTTCTTTAAACAGATTGAGAAGTGCTTTGAGTCTTGTACACAGGTATGAATATTTAACTAAGCATGTAGAGTATGGTGCAACGTATTGCTCCCAATAGATGTTACTTGTAACTTTTACAGAAGTTTAAACTTGGTGTCACAGAGTCATTAGAACCTTTTTAGTCATTTTAAAGAGTGGGCATCACACATCAGCCATACAATCAAACTTTATTTATATAGCACCTTTCAAACAAATCAAAATGCAATTCAATTGTTCAACGGTTATTTTTAAAAGCTTTAGCTGCCTGACGAGTCACCTGCATTAAGTATAAAAATGGGCACTGACAGCTGTGTTTTATGTCCTGTTAATAATGTGGGAAACTGTGTCACTGTTTTTTTCTCTAGATGTTGTCAGAAGACACCTTACACACTCACGCACACAGAGGAAAAGGAAAACAAAGCTGGAAGGAAGTCTCCAGTTGTCCCCTGAACAAGGAGCAGCACTGACATCGGCCTTGAGGCAAATAACTGGACAAAAAATCTTGTCTCTGTCCACGTTGGCTCTGTATGTGTGAAATGATGCGACTTCAACAGGACGAAGGAACATCACAGTTATTCAAATAATATAATGATGCTTTTAAAATAGCCTGTCAAAACTGAAGTGAAAGTCAAAATACTGTGAATTGCAGCATGTAACAATCTTGTGTTTAGTGACAGACAGCATGCACTTGGCTGGCATGGACTCCACAAGTTTACCAAAAAAGAAAACAACTGATGGATCCTGTTATCCCAGCATGATTTGACAGAAAGATCTTTGGAACACTGTCAAATCATGCTGGGATAACATGAGTCACCAGGTTTTGTGCAAACTTGTAGAGTGATGTGCATGCAAAAGGGGAAAAAAACCAACAAACACGTAGATATTCAGAAATTCTTGGATTTTATTTTTTAAAGATTCAACTTTTCACTCACATTTTTAGGCCGATATAATCATTTCTACTGGAAAACAGCATTACATTCGAAAATAGAAGCATCTTGACTAGTGGTCTCAGTATTTTTGACCCTACTGTACAAAGTTTGTAATATTTTGATACCAATTAATCAGAACCAGTGGCCACATTTAGGGTTTTATGCACCTTTAGCTTCACATTTCACACTTAATTTGTGAATATTTTGTATAGACCTTTAGATAGAGTCCAGGCACAAGTAGGAGTATGTAAGTACTCGGCAAGCTTTATTTTCTTTGAATTCACTTCTTACAAAAAGGTCATGTAATGTCATTAAATATAATTGTACCGATTGACTGATTGACAGTTGCTACCTCCCCCTCCAACTGAGGTCTAACACTAGACAAAACAACAAGTTGTAGGTTAAAAGAAGGTAAATGTATTAATTAAACAGCAAACACTGACTGAGACAAGAGCCTAGTGCCCTCCTCTTTTTATTGGCCATCCTTAATCAGCCAAACCACCATCACCTGGAAAAGCAGGAGGCCAAGAATCAGCCATAGCGACACATCCTGGCCAGCAGAGGGGGAGCATGTATCAACAGTTAACAGTAGGAATGGTACTCAAAAACAGTATTTATTAATAATTTGTACATGCAAGTGAAGTTTTAGACAATCAGAGTCGACTTTCCACACCAATCACAGGTTTTGAATGTTCCTCTCGAGTGGTGAATGGGCACGTGATGCTGTTGGGACAAAAAAAAAAAACCCACAAACAAACAAAATACAATTTTAGTGTTTGAAAATAGGTGTTTCACTTTTTTACATCGCTATTCCCATTTTCTCTTGAGTGTCACGTGTGTCATCACGAATGCGCAGCACTGAGCAGTAGAAAGCAGCAGATCACATACCTCATCAGACTATATCCAGAGACGTTAAAACATGTTTTCAAAAGTCTTAATCAATACAATTCTGAGTTAGACACAGTTTTTTTCTGGAGTTGATAATGGAAGCCACTAAGGAGAGTCTTGCCTTCAAGCTCAGCACAGACTGAATGATGTTCAAGTGCTGCTTGAACAGAGATGGATGAAAAAGTATTAACAAGCAGCCTTAACCTCAACACATGTCATGGCATTGCGTCTGAAAAGGGGAGTAAATTAGCGTGCTGACCGGTGTGTTTTCATCACAGCCGATCAAAGCTGGAGCCGATAAATACCCATGACTACTGCAGAGTCATTTGACGCAGGAGTAACTTAAGACTTAGGACTGAAACGTGGTCAGATGAGTTCAGATGTCAGATAAAACCATAAAACCATAAAAACAGAACCATAAAATCTTCAGAGAAAGAACCAGGGCTGTGATTCGGGCTAAGCACGCAGGCCTACTATGTATAATATAGCCCCGAAGATTAATCTACACTGGCTGTGTGTGGGCTGTGACAACTGACTAATTATAGACTTTTTTGATGGTAGATATGCTTTAAAACAATTTATAAATCCACGTAAAAGTTAAGGGTTTAAATCACCATTGTTGTTGTTCTCTTTAAAGGTCCCATATTATACTGTTTTTCATCAATTCCACACAGCTGTCAGAGGTCCAACAACACTTTATTCGAAATGTATTGCCCCCAAACCCATCAGTGGTCCTGAATATCAGCTGTCTAAAAGTGCTGCTGAGAGCAGGCTGTTTCTGTGCCTGCAGCTTTAATGTTAATGAGCTCCGTCCTAACACACGCCCCTCTCAGGAAGAGGATGCCGTTCACGCTAGCAGTAGCATGTGCTAATGTTTACGGTGGATGTATCACTATGGCTCGCGAGATGCTGTTGTTCAACCACACCAGTTTGACCCAGAATCGGACCCAGAAGGAGAGGCTCAGAAAACTACAGACTCTGCGACTGAAGCAGGACTCCCCAACACAACCACCGGCTCCCATCCCCCACTGACTCGCAACAGGTAACATCTAAAAACAGCTAGCGAAAGCTGTGTTTGTCTCCAAACTCTTGGACACTGTTCGCATAGTCTCTGTCTCCAGTCTGCACGTTTCCAGACTTTTCACTGTGACAACCAAGCTCCCTCGTAATGTTAGTGACATTAAAGTTGCTTCAAACGCCGTTGCATAGCGGACCGAAGCAGAGCAAACTAGTTAGCCGGTTTCAGGCTGACTTCACCATACTCGTAGGCAACTGTAAATACTATCAAAACGTGGCGACACTGACCTGTGGCTCGGGTGCAGTTGCTGGGTCCCGTATGGTTGGGACTGATCCTTTTACGAGGGTCAGTGTCGAGGCAAAGCCAGCTTTGTACTGACCCTCGTTACCAAAGCAGTCCGATGTGAAGTGGTTAGCACACACAAACAGACTTAGAGGAACCGTAGCCGGCACGTTGTCATTGAAAATGAAACGCAACCACTGTCTCTTCTGTAGCTGGGACAGAGTATAGGCACTTATGTTGATTTTTACAAAACAGAGCACTACTCGTTGCGCTTCGACACAGTGCTTTTGATAGCGTAATGGCGGATCTCCGAGACGGTAGCGCTGTACCTGGTGGTTGGACACTGTGGGTGGGATTATTCAAATTGCCGGTCGTCGACGTCGACGACTGGTCGAGATTTGACTCGCTCATCTGGAAACTGCAGGCAAGACACCGTCAGAAATCTGTATCTCACTCAAAAAAGCACGGATGGTCTTTTTTCAAAGTTTGTATGCTATTGGCAGCACCATAGACCCAAAATAACACCCCAAATCCAAGAAAAAGTGAGTTTTTCATAATATGGGACCCTTAAAACATAAACAGATTATTTATAATTTATGAAGTACACTTATAATGACATTTAATGAGTTTATAAAGATGTATGTGTTCCTTTAGGAACCCACCTTTTTGTCTTACACATCTGTTGAATGGTTTGAGGTAGAGGTTGTCCGAAACTCTCTGGCAGGAAAAAAGCACCAAAAGCAGACACAGCAGCCAGAGTCCCAAGTATAATCTGAGGCAGGTACTTAAAGTATAAACCTGTACAAGGAGAAAGGAAAATTAAGTCCTTTGTTAAGATAAATCCAGGTTAAACAAATATTAGTCATTACAATTAAAAACTAGTTGACTCACTCAGCTTTAACAAAAAAGGTGCAAGGCAGGATCCCACTCTGGAAACTGTGCAACATGTCCCTGTTGCTGTGTTCCTGAGGACCGTTGGGTAAAGTTCTGCTGTGTACGCTAACATCAGGGTTACACCAACAGAGACGGCAAATTTACCCAGCATCTCCAGAGCAAAAGACAGATGTAATAGACCTGAAAAGAAAGAAATGGTTTGTCGAGGAGCAAAAGAAGAAAGTCTGTCGCTGTATGATCCATTTTGCAGCAGATTAAATTAATGGAACTGATTGTGAAGACACTTCTGCTGTTTTCTTCCTCTTTAAGTCTTCCTCTTATTTGTATGGAAACAATGCAGAAACAAAAAAGACAAAGCAAAAATCAATGTACAGGCTGACAATAATCACTTACAGTATGACCCACAAGAAGTGTGTGGCGGTGTCTGTACCTGCAGAGACCCTGCCCTCTGCCTGTATTTTCCTATTGAGACACCTCACACATTCAGGTTTCTCTTATAATTCAAAACTGCCTTCATCTCACAAAAAATGTCACACTTCCTTAACACTGTGCCACTGCAACCAAATTTGGTGGACGTGTAGGGTGAGATGTCTGACTGACCATAATAAATTTGGTGCCATTTGGCCAACAGGTGGCACTGAAGCAGCATCATAAATTTAACTAGCGCATAATGCTCCTGTTTGGCCCTAACCATTTTCTGCCTCTGTATATAAGCTCCCATTGAAGCCTAAAACTATTTGCTTAGAAATATGACAGTATCGTACTTTGAGGCACCAGTGGAAGGGAGTAGAGTGACACTGCTTCAAGCAGCAAGACACTGATGACAGACACTCGTCGTGGAAGGTATCGCTGTGCCAGCCAGCTGGAAATGTCAGCTGGTACTTCGACCGCTGCTGAGAAGAAGCAGCTGATGTAAGGGTTTGCATGAAGCTGAGAAGTGTTCAGAGACAAGCCTTGGTATCCAGTGCATATAGTGACCCTGAGAAGACAGAGATACAGAAGAGACAGATGGCTGAAAATACATTTGCATGAAGAGCATTAGACTCACTGCCATCAAGACAGAACAGCTTAGCGAGCAAGACATGGTTAACAGCAAACATAAATCAATAACAAAAAAAACAAAAGAATACCAAAGAAGAGATAACAAGGTGTGGTGAAATGACAGTACTTTGTTTATAACAGTGATTAGTGTCTGCTCCTTCTGGGAAAAGGGATCCCCATCTGTGTCTCTTCCTGAAGTTCCTTGCTAAAAGAGTTTTTTGTTAGGAAGTTGTTGCTTACTCAAATCAAGGGTCCAAGGACAGAGGAGGGGGTCATACACTGTACAGATTGTAATGCCCCCTCTAGGGCAATGTGATTTGCGATATTGGACTATAAATAAAAACGACTTGACTTGAATCAGTGTTGATGGGTGTTTGAACATTAACATACCAATGTTAGCTCAATACGCCGTTAAACTTTAAAAAATGTAACTCTTGAAAACATTTTCCAAACGTACTGCTGTACGTATAGGACCTTTGAACCTAGACTGGGCTAGCTGGTTGGCATGCTAAACATAGCAATACAATATGTGTCATAACATCAAAACTGTTATTCCTCCACATTCTGTTGATAATGTAAGTGAAGTTTAGTTTTCAACCCAAATTCTGGGAAAAAATTTTGCACTGATATAGAGGTCAAACATGAGTAACTACAAATTAATATTCAACCGTGTTTAACATTACAATATACATGAACATATATTGTAAAAATTAGCAACTGTTATTTAATGCCTAAGATTTACTTTGTATTTGCTGCTTGAAATGCGCAGACTGGTGGTTACATGCTGGCATTTCGACATACCGCCATTCCGACATGTCACCATTCCGACATGTCACCATTCCGACATACCACTATTCCGACATGCGAACATCCCGGCATTCCGACAAAGTTTCACCATAATCCGCAACCCATAACCCTAACCCTAACCCTTTTAAAAGATGTGTCGGAATGGCAAGACATTTAAAAAAGAAATAAATACCACCATTCCAACCTTAGGAGGCAAAAAATGTCGGAATGATGGGATGTTTCATTTAAGGTTTAAGTGTTGCCATTCCGACAATTAGGGCCTAATGTCGGAATGGCGTTATGTCGGAATGGCGGTTGCCTCCCCAGACGGGTTACTCACCACAACAGGCACAGGATGAAAGTTGTGTTTCTGATGTTTCTTGTGCTCAGAAGGTGGACGAAATTGTGGTGGTTCTTAGGATGTATATTAGTCTCATCCACCTGCAAGACACAAAACTCACTCTGACTGTTTCTTGTTTTGTAGTTGGATGGTCTATAACTACAACTACCACTTTGGTTGAAAATTAATCATCTCAACAACTACCAAAGGATCACCATGAAATTTGGTACAGACATTCATTTTCCCCACAAGGTCAATTGCATTAACATTGTGTGTCCTGAAGAAGTCCTGTTGGTTGTTGTGTCTGGTCCTGCATGATTTAAGTCAAAGTAGACTTACATGAGCACTGTAGTCTTCAAAGATGACCTGAGGAGCCTCAACTTTGTTGATTTTAGCAGCCTTTCTTATTATGGCCTCCGCCTCTTCCACTCTTCCCTGAGAGAGGAGCCACCGAGGAGACTCTGGGATCAACCTGCCACAGTATTCGACAGAGATGCACAAAGGTTCAGGTGGGGATCAGTGGGGCTTCTAAGACAAAGTGAGGTCAGCTTAACATGACAAATTCTCTCTTACGAGTGCAACCTACCACCAGAGGGGGATGTATGCAAAGCAAGGTAGAGAGAGACCCAACAGCAGAGATTTCCAGTCTCTTAGAAAGTAAGCAAAGAGAGGTAGCAGCATGTAGCCGAGAGCAAAGCCCAAAGACATTCCCATGGTCGAAAATATGTCCCGCGCGTTGCCAGTCAAAATCTCAGCACCTGCACAGAAACAGAAAAAGAGAGAAAGAAATGCATATTAAGTGTGATACAATAAAACACGTACAGTATACAAAATATATGTATATTATTCAAAAACACTGACCACTGTATAGAAGTATTATTTAATGTTACTAAAGTATAGAATGTTCACATTTACCGAGCACAAAACCAGATATGTAGTTGGAGATCTGTCCCAAACCATTCATGAAGAAGAGGATGGAGAACACCGTCCAAGAAGGTGAAAAGATTTGAACAATGGTAAAAATTGTCTGAACTGCCATGGTTGCAAAGAGAACAGGCTTTCTTCCAAACCTAAGATAAGAATTCAAACAATTAAATAATAAAGTCTACAGGAAAGGTTGCTGAAAATGATATGTGAATGTAGAGTATCCTTACTCTATTACTATCTCATCTTCAGGAATAATTATAAAGACTTACACTACACTGTTCACTTAAAGAACTATACATACTAACAAGTTAACCAGTGTATAAGGAAGAGCATTAGCAGAAAGTTTAAATGTCATCTTTCCATCCCTTGTGTTTACTTGTGAGATGGTGTTTTCAGTACCTGTCTGAGAGCTGTCCTGAGATGAAGGATCCAAAAAGAACTCCCAGTAAAAAAAGCGTGGTGGTGAACGGCTGCTTCCACTGGTCCCTGCACACCAGGTCAAACTGGAGTATGAACAATAAAACAATTGAAAGTTTAATATTTTTAAATTATAAATCCACTTTTTAATTTTCCAGAAGTTCAGAAGTAATCCCTGAGGTCTCCGGCTCCGTATCCGAGCAGCATCCGAAGTGACTCCAGATGTTTATTTTCTAGCTCTGAGCTGTGTAATGTTAGCTCGTGACTCTAATGTTAGCTAGTGTTAGCGATGTTAGCAACGGTAACATTAGCTAGCTAGCAGTAGCAACGTGCAACAAACTGACAACCATTTGGGGGGGCAATTGATCTGAACAACAACGGTGTTGTAACGTGAATGCAATGGAATTATAGCGGCTTCTTGCTTCCGAGAGCTGCTGAGAGGCTGAGACTGGGAGGATTCATTTTTGTATTACACGCCGTCCAATGATTAATGTCCACTCCAACTTGTTCCGTTTTAAAGGTTGTATTGAATTCTTCAAAGAACAAAAAACTGGTAAAGACTGTGAGCTTATCGTGCGGTAAAATAAAATGTGCACTCCCGGATCACCCCCCTCTCTCCAGCCATGGATGCAAATTCTCCACAGAGTACATGCAGTGCTCTAGTCAGGTTTAATGAGTAATTATGATCCTGAGAGAGCCCTGTTGATGTATAACCTGTGTAACCTGTATTACTGTTGCGTTCAGTTACTTTTACAGATGTAAACTCTAATTCACACAAACACACATAGGCCTTCAGCCTGGGTGCACACTCACCTCAGAGACTATGGTGGATTGGTAGATGTCTCTGCTGTAGCTCCATCCGTCCACACAGCCCTCCTGCTCCAGATCCGTGAGGTTGACATCCCTGCCAGGAACGAGTCCCTGAGCAGACAGATTTCTGACCACATCCAGCCTGTATCTGCTGCAACTGCTCAGCTCCTGCTTCCCGTCCACCACCTCACAGTCACAGTGACATAAACTAGATTGGTAACATTTCCGACCACTGTACGTACTGTGCATGGTGCCAGCTGTGTACAGTGTCAACAGAAACTGTACCTTTCTACCTTCACATAAACGTTGGAAGTAGCAATATGGCTTTATCTGCATCTTGAGGAGTCGATTTTGTACAGCAGATGCAGAACAGGTACATATATAAACTACTCCTACTAAAAGAAATTGTAATTTAACAATAACCATTACGTTTCAAGCCTGCACTGAAAAAAGGTCTCACTGTAGTGATTCCACATCAGTGAATGTTTGACACTGAGGTCAAACAGTATCTAATAATATTAGAAACCAATAATAAATTCAACTTCTGTGCATGTCTGTTGTCTGAAAAATGTATTTATGTTTGATCAATTCAACAATTAGCCTACGAACATAACAGTAAATACAAAATATGAACCCTTTAAGTAAACTAAATATCTATTTGAATATTAGAATAAAAAACTGTTACGCTCCACCTTTTGCTTTTTAGGAGTTGTGTTCCAGACCTTAATTACCTCTGTTGGGATGGTAGCATTGCGCCAAGCTTGGCTCAGGTTGACCTCAGGAACCAGGCAGTGGTGACTGGGAGTGTCAGTCAAGAAGACGGATAAGAAAGAGCTAAATCCATTGGGCACTATGCTGGAACAGAGCAGGAAGAAGACAGTCTGCTGGAAACGTCCCCACTGACCCAAAAAAGCGATGGCATCATCATAATCCTTCATTGTTCTCTTGTTCCTTCATTGAGTCCTAACTGTGCTATCCACTGCTTTTATCACTGCCTTCACTACTGCAAATAAAAAACTAATCAGTCTGCCTTCATGCCATCTGCTAATATGCCCCACCCCTTACGAATTAATTTTTGCATGCCCAAGGATAAATAAGAAGAAACAGTGTTCAAGATTTCTCAAGCAAGTTTTGACACGCCTGACTGCTTTTTATTTCCATGAACTGAAAATAGTGCTGTATTACAGCTTTTTATGGTTGCATTTATTGTCCTTAGAGGGGAACTACCGTTTTTTACAACCTGGACCTTATTTCTAGCATAAAATACGATCATTTACTCAGATAACTTTGGTGTCATTTGGAGTCGTTAGGACAAAATTAGATCCAGTGGAGTGCCGCATATATCCATATAATGCGAGTGATCAGGGCACTGAAGCGCAGCCTCTATATAACGCATTATCTGCCGCAAAACTAGTTCATTTCACCAATATTTTGTTATGATACGCTAGTGCTATTACCCTCTGAGTCCGGGGTTGCCTGTTATCAACATCCGGGGTCTGTAGGTTGATCTACTAAGCTCTGACCTGGATGATGTCATCTCTGAAAGCTGCGCGCACTGGCGACAGCCGGCTTGTTTGCCTGTAGTTTGCTACTGCTAGTTTTTTGTAACATGGCTGTATATATTTTTTTAAAATCAATATTTACTGATGTAAAGTATGGAGTTCCACAGGGCTCTGTTCTGGGCCCTTTGCTTTTCTCTTTATATATTTCACCTCTTGGCCAAATTATTCGGAGTTATGGAATACATTTCCACTGCTATGCAGACGACACTCAGCTGTATGTGCCCATAAAAGCTGATGATGAATCTCAAATCACGAAACTGGAGACCTGCCTGGGTGCAGTGAAGAACTGGATGTCAGAAAATTCCCTGCTCCTAAATTCAGATAAAACTGAGATGCTGGTCATTGCTCCCCCTCGTCAGAGACACCACTTTGGTCACGTGACAGTAACTCTCGACAATTGTGTTATCTCTCAAAGTTCAACTGTTAAGAATTTAGGTGTTACTTTTGACTCTAGCCTCTCTTTCGATCAGCACATAAAATAAATTACCAAGATTGCTTTTTACCACCTGCGCAATATAGCTAAAATTAGGTCCTTCCTGTCCACAGCTGACGCAGAGGTCTTGATTCATGCCTTTGTTTCGTCCAGGCTGGATTGCTGCAATGCCTTATTTTCAGGTCTTCCACGTGAAAGCACTAAAAGTCTTCAGATAGTTCAAAATGCCGCAGCTAGAGTCTTAACACGTACAAGAAAATTTGATCATATTACACCAATCCTAGCCTCACTGCACTGGCTCCCAATACATATAAGATCAGACTTTAAAGCTCTGGTCTACGATCTGAGAAAGGTTTGAAAAAAGCATCCCCCCCAACACACACCCCTCCCCTGTGTGCTCCTAAATCGCTCCCCTCCGAGCTCGTATCGCTCTCCCCTCGGAGCCTCCCGCGACACGCCCCCTCCCGCAACAAGAGCAACAAGCCAGCAGAAACCAAATACAGCCCAGCTTTGAATGCGGAGTAATGATGTCGGATTCACAGGTAAAGTTATTACAATGCACGTTGAAACTCACTTAAATCTTGTAAGTCATTACAATGTCCACAGCCAAGCTAGCGTAACGTCATTAACATGTTACAGCTACGTTACGTTACAGCTAGGTAATAAGTTACTATTTATTAACAGCTAAGTTAGCCACTTCTAAAAGTTATTGAGGGCCAAGAGACTAACAGATGCTGCCGTCAGCTTTAATCACAACGATCGCTTCTACATTGTGGCTGAAAAATAAACCTGTGTGAGTCCCGGACCAGCTGTGTCCCAGCTGTTGTCTGAGTAGCACCAGACCGCGACACAAACGTGCCCGTAAACTGTAATCTCTTGTTTATGACAGATATATCTTTTCAGTTTTGCAGGCGTTAGAGAGAATGGATTTATTTGGTTCCTTTTACTCTTCACATTGTGTAGGTGGTACTATTGGGCCATAACCACCATCTAAATGATGTTTATAATAACGACAACAAATCTTTCAAATCGTAGACCATAACTTTAACAGTAGGAATGGTACTCAAACACAGTATTTATTAATAATTCGTTCATGCAAGTGTTTTAGACAATCAGAGTCGACTTTCCACAGCAATCACAGGTTTTGAATGTTCCTCTCGAGTGGTGAATGGGCACGTGATGCTGTTTGGACAAAAAAACACACAAAAACAAAATACAATTTTAGTGTTTGAATATTTTTTCACTGCTACCAAAATTCATTAATATCGTCATGGACAGTTCACTGCAAAGACTGATGCCACCATTGTCACATCCTCACAGAGTGATGATATTGATTGTTTTTGGTGTTTAATATTAAAATAAATAATTTGTGACATTGTGTGTTGTTGTTGTTTTGGTATTTCTGTGTTGGGAAAAAATCTTAGGCCTGAACTTACAGCAGTATATTACTACTGTCACAACAACATTAGTGAATACAAGCAGGTCTTTTAAACGCGGGTAAACACGCTCAAAATAGGCGTTTGACTTTTTTACATTGCTATTGCCATTTTTTTCTTGTGTCACGTGTGTCATCACAAATGCGCAGCACTGAGCAGTAGAAAGCAGCAGATCACATACCTCATCAGACTATATCCAGAGACGTTAAAACATGTTTTAAAAAGTCTTAATCAATACAATTCTGAGTTAGACACAGTTTTTTTTCTGGAGTTGATAATGGAAGCCACTAAGGAGAGTCTTGCCTTCCAGCTCAGCACAGACTGAATGATGTTCAAGTGCTGCTTGAACAGAGATGGATGAAAAAGTATTAACAAGCAGGCTTAACCTCAACACATGTCATGGCATTGCGTCTGAAAAGGGGAGTAAATTAGCGTGCTGACCGATGTGTTTTCATCACAGCCGATCAAAGCTGGAGCCGATAAATACCCATGACTACTGTAGAGTCATTTGACGCAGGAGTAACTTAGGACTGAAACGTGGTCCAAATGTCAATCCTCAAGGGGGCAATATAGAGCTACTCAGAGCATTTCCATTGTCGCAGCAGTGAACCAACATTGTGTCTTTGGAGGAATGTGATCTGCTGTGTCTACTGCACATATGGAAGAGGAAAAGAAAAAGAGAAGGGAGCAGGTGACAAAGTGTCAGAAATATGCTGATGCATACGGAGATGTTCAGCTAGAGCTTCAAACTGGTAAACTGTAGTTGTTTACATTGACCTTTGAGTTTAGATGTCAGATAAAACCATAAACCATAAAAACAGACAATAAACTCTTCAGAGAAAGAACCTGGGCTGTGATTCGGGCTAAACACGCAGGTCTATTATGTATAACACAGCCCTGAAGATTAGTCTACACTGGCTGTGTGTGGGCTGTGACAACTGACTAATTATAGACTTTTTTGATGGTAGATATGCTTTAAAACAATTTATAAATCCACGTAAATGTTAAGAGTTTAAATCACCAGTGTCGTTACAGTTGTTACATTTCAGATCCAAACATGGGGACTTTAAAACATAAACAGATCATTTATAATTTATAATCTGCACTAATATTGACATTTAATGAGTTTATAAACATGTATGTGTTCCTTTAGGAACCCACCTTTTTGTCTTACACATCTGTTGAATGGTTTGAGGTAGAGGTTGTCCGAAACTCTCTGGCAGGAAAAAAGCAGCAAGAGCAGACACAGCAGCCAGAGTCCCAAGTATAATCTGAGGCAGGTACTTAAAGTATAAACCTGTACAAGGAGAAAGGAAAATTAAGTCCTTTGTTAAGATAAATCCAGGTTAAACAAATATTAGTCATTACAATTAAAAACCAGTTGACTCACTCAGCTTTAACAAAAAAGGTGTAAGGCAGGATCCCACTCTGGAAACTGTGCAACATGTCCCTGTCACTGTGTTCCTGAGGACCGTTGGGTAAAGTTCTGCTGTGTAGGCATACATCAGTGTTACACCAACAGAGACAGCAAATTTACCCAGCATCTCCAGAGCAAAAGACAGATGTGATAGACCTGAAAAGAAAGAAATGGTTTGTAGAGGAACAAAAGAAGAAAGTCTGTCACTGTATGATCCATTTTGCAGCAGATTAAATTAATGGAACTGATTGTGAAGACACTTCTGCTGCCTTCACTTCTTGCAGCCATTTTATCCTCTGCCAAAGAAACTGAAGTTTTCTTCCTCTTTAAGTCTTCCTCTTATTTTTATGTAAACAATGCAGAAACAAAAAAGACAATGCAAAAATCAATGTACAGGCTGACAATAATCACTTACAGTATGACCCACTAGAAGTGTGTGGCGGTGTCTGTACCTGCAGAGACCCTGACCTCTGCCTGTATTTTCCTATTGAGACACCTCACACATTCAGGTTTCACTTATAATTCAAAACAGCCGTCATCTCACAAACACAAACACAAACACAAACAATACATACAATACAAAAAATGTCATACTTCCTTAACACTGTGCTACTGCAACCAAATTTGGTGGACCTGTAGGTAAGATGTCTGAGTGACCATAATAAATTTGGTGCCATTTGGCCAACAGGTGGCACTGAAGCAGCATCATAAATTGAACTAGCACATAATGCTCCTGTTTGGCCCTAACCATTTTCTGCCTCTGTATATAGGCTCCCATTGAAGCCTAAAACTATTTGCTTGGAAATATGACAGTATCGTACTTTGAGGCACCAGTGGAAGGGAGTAGAGTGACACTGCTTCAAGCAGCAAGACACTGATGACAGACACTCGTCGTGGAAGGTATCGCTGTGCCAGCCAGCTGGAAATGTAAGCTGGTACCTCGACCGCTGCTGAGAAGAAGCAGCTGATGTAAGGGTTTGCATGAAGCTGAGAAGTGTTCAGAGACAAGCCTTGGTATCCAGTACATAGAGTGACCCTGAGAAGACAGAGATACAGAAGAGATAGACGGCTGAAGATACATTTGCATGAAGAGCATTAGACTGTGGACTTTCTTCACGCTTCACTGCCATCAAGACAGAACAGCTTAGCAAGCAAGACATGGTTTACAGCAAACATAAATCAATAACAAAAAAAACAAAAGAATACCAAAGAAGAGATAACAAGGTGTGGTGAAATGACAGTACTTTGTTTATAACAGTGATTAGTGTCTGCTCCTTCTGGGAAAAGGGATCCCCATCTGTGTCTCTTCCTGAAGTTCCTTGCTAAAAGAGTTTTTTGTTAGGAAGTTGTTGCTTACTCAAATCAAGGGTCCAAGGACAGAGGAGGGGGTCATACACTGTACAGATTGTAATGCCCCCTCTAGGGCAATGTGATTTGTGATATTGGGCTATATAAATAAAAACGACTTGACTTGAATCAGTATTGATTGGTGTTTTATCATTAACATACCAATGTTAGCTCAATATGCCGTTAAACTTGGGAAAAATTTTTTAAAGAGAGATGCATAGAATTGATCAGTCAGGAAGCTAATTTCTTTATGCTAACTTTCTTTGGCACAGAGTGTCGCAAGAGTTGCATTTTTTAAACGTACTGGTGTACGCATAGGACTTTTGAACCTAGACTGGGCTAGCTGGTTGGCATGCTAAACATTGCAATACAATATGTGTCATAACGCCAAAACTGTTATTCCTCCACATTCTGTTGATAATTTAAGTGAAGTTTAGTTTTCAACCCAAATTCTGGGAAAAAAATTTGCACCGATATAGAGGTCAAACATGAGTAACTATTAATTAATATTCAACCGTTCAATCGTTTGCTATGCTAGCTTACATAAGTTAGCATCTCACCTTTGTGAGTGAGGCCTTCCACTGTTTATTCGATATCCAACATCTCTCCTCGTGCATTTTTTGTCTTCAAAGAGACGTGAATCCCAACTCTAAACTTTTAGGATATCGGCTGTAAGTCAGACTTGCAGGTTCCATAAGTACTGGAGGTTTACTGGATTGAATTGTGCTGACATGTTTTTAAAACATTACAATATACATGAACATATATTGTAAGAATTAGCAACTGTTATTTAATGCCTAAGATTTACTTTGTATTTGCTGCTTGAAATGCGCAGACGGGTTACTCACCACAACAGGCACAGGATGACAGTTGTGTTTCTGATGTTTCTTGTGCTCAGCAGGTGGATGAAATTGTGGTGGTTCTTAGGATGTGTATTAGTCTCATCCGCCTGCAAGACACAAAACTCACTCTGACTGTTTCTTGTTTTGTAGTTGGATGGTCTATAACTACAACTACCACTTTGGTTGAAAATTAATCATCTCAACAACTACCAATGGATCACCATGAAATTTGGTACAGACATTCATTTTCTCCACAAGGTCAATTGCATTAACATTGTGTGTCCTGAAGAAGTCCTGTTGGTTGCTGTGTCTGGTCCTGCATGATTTAAGTCAAAGTAGACTTACATGAGCACTGTAGTCTTCAAAGATGACCTGAGGAGCCTCAACTTTGTTGATTTTAGCAGCCTTTCTTATTATGGCCTCCGCCTCTTCCACTCTTCCCTGAGAGAGGAGCCACCGAGGAGACTCTGGGATCAACCTGCCACAGTATTTGACAGAGATGCACAAAGGTTCAGGCAGGGATCAGAGAGGCTTCTAAGACAAAGTAAGGTCAACTTAACGTGACAAATTCTCTCTTACAAGTGCAACCTACCACCAGAGGGGGATGTATGCAAAGCAAGGTAGAGAGAGACCCAACAGCAGAGATTTCCAGTCTCTTAAAAAGTAAGCAAAGAGAGGTAGCAGCATGTAGCCGACAGCAAAGCCCAAACACATTCCCATGGTCAAAAAAATGTCCCGCACGTTGCCAGTCAAAATCTCAGCGCCTGCACAGAAACAGAAAAAGAGAAAAAGAAATGCATATTAAGTGGTGATACAATAAAACACGTACAGTATACAAAATATATGTATATTATTCAAAAACACTGACCACTGTATGGAAGTATTATTTAATGTTACTAAAGTATAAAATGTTCACATTTACCGAGCACAAAACCAGATATGTAGTTGGAGATCTGTCCCAAACCGCTCATGAAGAAGAGGATGGAGAACACCGTCCAAGAAGGTGAAAAGATTTGAGCAATGGTAAAAATTGTCTGAACTGCCATGGTTGCAAAGAGAACAGGCTTTCTTCCAAACCTAAGATAAGAATTCAAACAATTAAATAATAAAGTCTACAGGAAAGGTTGCTGAAATGATATGTGAATGTAGAGTATCCTTACTCTATTACTATCTCATCTTCAGGAAGAATTATAAAGACTTACATTACACTGTTCACTTAAAGAACTATAAATACTAACAAGTTAACCAGTGTATAAGGAAGAGCATTAGCAGAAAGTTGAAATGTCATTTTTCCATCCCTTGTGTTTACTTGTGAGATGGTGTTTTCAGTACCTGTCTGAGAGCTGTCCTGAGATGAAGGATCCAAAAAGAACTCCCAGTAAAAAAAGTGTGGTGGTGAACGGCTGCTTCCACTGGTCCCTGCACACCAGGTCAAACTGGAGTATGAACAATAAAACAATTGAACATAATATTTACTATTTCTGCATTAAAATGTCTGAAAAAGACTAGCCCTTTGTTATATATTATGTTGAGTTTTGTAATTACATTATCCCAAATGCTTGGGATACGCGCCAACAGCGTGTTTGTTTCTCTGTGTTTATTGGCTGCTCACAAAACAACTGTAAAGGTACATACCACTAATTACTATGTGTAGATGCTGAACTTGTTAAGTTACCAAAAGCAATTTTGCTTTGTATTATTGGCTCTATTTATTTGCTATAATTTCTCTATCTGCTGATAACCGATAATGTAAATTTTCCATTATTGGGCCGATAATTTATCTTTCCGATATATAACGTGCATCCCTAGTTCAAACCCAGAGATATCCATAAGGTTACTCAAAGTAACAGTACATTTAATTAGGCCACGCCACTACTTCCAGGATATATTCATGCAAATAATATTATCTCTCTGCCCCAAACAGCCAGCTAACTTTACTGTAAACCAGCCTTGGGCTAATGTTAGCGAGAACAGCAAATATCGAGGGTGTTTGTATCCGTCTGGTCAAGTTAAGGAGAATTCTCAGTGAATTCAGTAGATTCTGCTTCTCTCTCTACCTTTTCTTTTCTTGTTTTTTTTTTACAGAACATAAACACCTGAAAACAGAGGGCTCCTCTGCAGATCCCTGCTGCAGTCAGGTTGATAAACAGGAGTGGAGATAAATCCACTTTTTAATTTCAGAAGTTTAGAAGTAATCCCTTAGGTCTCGGCTTCGGATCCGAGCAGAATCCGAAGTGACTCCAGATGTTTATTTTCTAGCTCTGAGCTGTGTAATGTTAGCTCATGGATCTAATGTTAGCTTGTGTTAGCGATGTTAGCAACGGTAACAATAGCTAGCTAGCAGTTGCAACGTGCAACAAACTGACAACCACTTGGGGGGGCAATTGATGTATTTGTATTACATGCCGTCCAATGATTAATGTCCACTCCAACTTGTTTAAAGGTTTCATTGAATTCTTCAAAAAATGAAAAACTGGTAAAGACTGTGAGCTTATCATGCGGTAAACAAAAATGTGCACTCCCAGATCACCCCCTCTCTCCAACACCAACATCCAGATGACAGGTGAAATTATATAGTTTAATAATTAAGGGGTCCACCCCACAACACATGACCACACCAAAATAAGTGAAAATAAACAAAAAACAAATCTAACGCAAATATAATTTGATATTATCGGGCAGCCTCAATCAGTCTGTGAGCAGTTGAGGAGGCTCAAGAATGTGTACACCCGTTCTGTACACCCCTCACATTACCAGATAATCGATGCCAAAAAGCACAGACACTGCATTATTCATGCAACTAACTTAACAAAATAGGCTCAGTTGTATTTTTTTTACTCCTTGTGGTTTCAACTGATCTGCACATTTCCCCTTTCAGCATACTGCTTAGTGACTTTCTCTCATTCACAAGTGTTGTTGACAGTGCCAATGAGAGGCCAATGAGAGGCGGATGAAGGTGTGGAGCCATCAAACTACTGTAATTAACAGGGAGACATTTCCAAGAAGACTCATTGTTAGTGTACCATTGGTTGAACTGCCAAAATTTGCCAACTGCTGATGTATTCCCACTAAACTGTGACACATTATTGACACATTCTCATTGACTACTGTATCTCTATCTGTTGAAATCAACAAAAGACCATTTGTAATTAAAAAATGATCAAACACTGCCGTTCTGAGCAAAATACTAGAAAAAAAATGTCAAGTAGGTGAATAGTGTCTTTGTGCTCTACTCAGGTTTCATGAGAGAAGAAATAACCTCCCAGGTGTATAACCTGTGTAACCTGTATTACTGTTTGGTTCGGTTACTGTAACAGGTGCAAACTCTAAACCACACAAACAAACATACAGCCTGGGTGCACACTCACCTCAGAGACTATGGTGGATTGGTAGATGTCTCTGCTGTAGCTCCATCCGTCCACACAGCCCTCCTGCTCCAGATCCGTGAGGTTGACATCCCTGCCAGGAACGAGTCCCTGAGCAGACAGATTTCTGACCACATCCAGCCTGTATCTGCTGCAACTGCTCAGCTCCTGCTTCCCGTCCACCACCTCACAGTCACAGTGACACAAACTAGATTGGTAACATTTCCGACCACTGTACGTACTGTGCATGGTGCCAGCTGCGTACAGTGTCAACAGAAACTGTACCTTTCTACCTTCACATAAACGTTGGAAGTAGCAATACGGCTTTATCTGCATCTTGAGGAGTGGATTTTGTACAGCAGATGCAGAACAGGTACATATATAAACTACTCCTACTAAAAGAAATTGTAATTTAACAATAACCATTACGTTTCAAGCCTGCACTAAAAAAAGGTCTCACTGTAGTGATTCCACATCAGTGAATGTTTGACACTGAGGTCAAACAGTATCTAATAACATTAGAAACCAATAATAAAATTCAACTTCTGTGCATGTCTCAACAATTAGCCTACAAACTTAATAACAAATAACAAATATGAACCCTTTAAGTAAACTAAATATCTATTTGAATATTAAAAATAAAAAAACTGTTACGCTCCACCTTTTGCTTTTTAGGAGTTGTGTTCCAGACCTTAATTACCTCTGTTGGGATGGTAGCATTGCGCCAAGCTTGGCTCAGGTTGACCTCAGGAACCAGGCAGTGGTGACTGGGAGTGTCAGTCAAGAAGACGGATAAGAAAGCGCTAAATCCATTGGGCATGGCGCTGGCACAGAGCAGGAAGAAGACAGTCTGCTGGAAACGTCCCCACTGACCCAAAAAAGCGATGGCACCATCATAATCCTTCATTGTTCTGTTGTTCCTTCATTGAGTCCTAACTGTGCTATCCACTGCTTTTATCACTGCCTTCACTACTGCAAATAAAAAACTGATCAGTCTGTCATGCCATCTGCCGATATGCCCCACCCCTTACTAGATAACAGATGCATGCCCAAGGATAAATGAAACAGTGTGCAAGATTTCTGAAGCACGTTTTGACACGCCTGACTGCTTTTTATTTTCGTGAACTGAAAAAGTGCTGTATTACAGCTTTTTATTGTTGCATTTATTGTCCTTATGCAAGAACTCACTTCTGCAACAAACATGAACCTTGTAACTTAGTTAACAGATGACTGATTAGTATTTACAATTCCTCAACAACAACAAAAAATAAATCATGATGGTTGGGTAAATAGTTAATAACTGCTAGAGTTCAAGAAGAGTTAATGACGTTGAAGACTTGATAGTTGTTAATGGCAAGTCTTAAATTGTGTTATTATTACCGCTGGTGATGACTATTGTGAGTGTGTGTGTGAGTATGTGTGTGTGTGTGTGTGTGTGTGTGTGTGTGTGTGTGTGTGTGTGTGTGTGTGTGTGTGTGTGTTAAAACAAATGGGACTAGTAGTTGCTGCCTGGATGATGTCCAGTTTTGTATGAGTATGTGCATAGATAGGCTAATAAACATGGTTACACAAACTCAGTGCTTCAGTTTACTTTAACTGCGTCAGACGTAAAAAACAGAACACCTGTCATACTCGGTTTGGGCTTGGTTAAAGCTCTCTGAGGTTCAGTCGGGTTCGGAACAGAAACATTCGGCCAGAGCCGCACTCTAGTCTACATCGGTGGAGCTGAGGTCAAGTAGTACCCCTTCGACCATGGTGAACCAAGTGCTGGTTCTGGGCCGGTGCTGGTTCAAAGTTGGTTCAACATTAGTTGGTTCAAACTTTTAAAGAACCAGTTTGCTTTTCCACAGGCACAAAAGCCACTGTCGAATCACATCATTAAGTCACTGCATAATTATGTTTTCAATTTACCAACACTGCCAGGAGCAACTATGGTGGACTACATTGATTCTCTCAAGTGTTGCTCCTGGCTTTGCATGCCTACATTGGAATCCAAAATTGCTTGGATTCGGCATGCATTTAAAAAAGCTTTTGTTTGTTCCCCTGTGGTTCAGTCAGAGCGGTCTATACTAACTTGGTCCTTGGACGTGTCAACTCCACCCTCAGCCCCTGACTTAAGTGGTTCTTTGTCTTAGACCAGCAAAGAGTTGGTGCTGCTCTGGAACCAGTTTTTCTGTCCGGGAGCTGGAGAGCTGCTTATGTCAGGTGATGAGATTCAATGTGTTTGTAATGAAACAAAATATCTGGGGCACTCAGATGACATGTATGGTTAGTGCTGTATATTATATGCTCATGCTAATCATGTTGGCAAGAAAATTCTACATGTTTTCAGACCGTGTAAAGGTAAGTCGCTTTAGAACATATTGTAGTCAAGTCTATACTGCCCCCTTGTGGTCCAAGTTTAAAAGGTTGTGCTTACAGTACATGGAGCACAGGTTGCCTCTGTTACCATTGTCATGCTGCTGTCAAATCCTAGTTTTAGTGTTGTACGATCATTGTGATTTAAGATAACATGCACAGAATATTATTTACTTAATTTACTCCAAAATGGTCGTACTGTTTGTTCAAATCAATCTTTAATTATTTTAATTTCACCTCTTCCAAAAAGTTCATGTGATGTCATTAAATCTTCTTACATTTTAGGGAGGCTTTTGTCCAAAGCGACTTACAGTTATTCATACATACATACACTGATGGCGGTGGCTGCCATGCAAGGTGCCAACCAGCACATCAGGAGCAGTTTTGGGGTTCAGTATCTTGCCCAAGGACACTTTCACATGCAGACCAGGGGAATCGAAACCTTGTTGACATTTTCTGATTAGTTTCTGAATACTGGATAGTGAGAACAAGGACTGATACTCAAAAACAATAATTTTTGATAACTCATTCACGTAGGTGATGCTTTACACCATCAGAGTCGGGTTTCGAACGTTGTTTTCGAGTGATGAATGGGCACTTCATGCTGTTGGGGCAAAAAACACACAAACATAACAAAATGTTAGTGTTCAGCAAAAAAGCTTTCAATATGTTTTTACTGCTACCAAAATTCATTTTCATCATCGCCATGATTCACTGCAATGATGGATGCCACAATTGTCACATCCTCATAGAGTTACGATGATGATTTGAGTTGGTGATATCTTTGATATGATACATTAATTATCTGTGACATTTTGTGTTATTTTTTTTACTCGTCTGTACACCCAGTATCAGGGAGGTCTGTGTGGAGAAAAACCTCAAAGCTGCCACTGCGACCACACCCCAGATAAGGGAATGACAATGGATGGAGTAATGGTGTTTCTGAAGGGGTTAATAAAGATGTATGTGTTCCTTTAGTAACTCACCTTTTTGTCTTACACATCTGTTGAATGGTTTGAGGTAGAGGTTTTCCAAAACTCTCTGGTAGGAAAAAAGCAGCAAAAGCAGACACAGCAGCCAGAGTCCCAAGTATAATATAAGGCAGGTACTTAAAGTATAAACCTGTACAAGGAGAAAGGAAAATTAAGTCCTTTGTTAAGATAAATCCTGGTAAAACAAAATGTTAGTAATTACAATTAAAAACAGTTGACTCACTCAGCTTGAACAAAAAAGGTGTAATGCAGGATCCCACTTTGGAAACCATGCAAAATGTCCCTGTTGCTGTGTTCCTGAGGACCGTTGGGTAAAGTTCTGCTGTGTAGGCATACATCAGGGTTGAACCGGCAGTGACAGCAAATTTACCCAGCATCTCCAGAGCAAAAGACAGATATGATAGACCTGAAAAGAAAGAAATGGTTTGTCGAGGAACAAAAGAAGAAAGTCTGTCACTGTATGATCCATTTTGTAGCAGATTAAATTAATTGTACTGATTGTGAAGATATTTCTGCTGCCTTCACTTCTTGCAGTCATTTTATCCTCTGTCAAGAAACTGTTTTCTTCACCTTTAAGTCTTCCTCTTAGTCTTATGTGAACAATGCAGAAACAAAAAGGACAAAGCAAAAAACAATGTGGCAGAGCCCACGCCAGGTACACTCGCCCTCACAACCCTACCGACCATCCACTAAAAATATTTGTCCCCAGGGGGGACAATTAAAGGCACATGGCGTAGTTGTACACAGACACAGTCAGCACGTTAAGTACACAGTCAAATCTAGTGTAGGATCCAGCACATCCCTCTAATAAACACAGTGGGAAGCCTTCTATCATGAAGACCTGGCTACATTCACAGACACAGTACTGTCTTACATCAAGTACTGTATTGGAAATGTCACTGTGGAAAAGGACATCTGGGTGTCCCCAAACCAGAAACCCTGGATGACAAGCCAGGTCCGCACGATCCTCCGGGCCCGTGACTCAGCCTTCAGATCAGGTGACAGAGCATTGTACAGCGCCGCTCGCGCCAACCTGAGGAGAGGCATTAGGACTGCCAAAGCAGAACACAAGAGGAGGATAGAGGAACAGCTCAACAACCCCCAGCAGGTGTGGCAGAGCATACAACACATCACCAATTACAGAGGCTGTGCTGTGACACCCGGGGACTCAGATGCGGCACTGACAGAGGAGCTGAACAGCTTCTTTGCCCGCTTTGAGTCTCAAACACAGCACTCAGCCACATCACCCCAACCACCACTACAACCCCCACCAGCCTCCAGCACCCCCCCACTCACTCTTGAGGTACAAGACATAAGGCGGGTGCTCAGTGCAGTTAACCCCAGGAAGGCTACAGGTCCAGATGGAGTACCAGGGAAGGTGCTCAAGGCATGTGCCAACCAGCTATCACAGGTCTTCACTGACATTTTCAACCTGTCTCTGGAACAAGCCGTCATCCCATCCTGCTTGAAATCTGCCATAATCATCCCGATCCCAAAAAAGTCACCCACAACCAGCCTCAATGACTTCCGCCCTGTAGCACTCCCCCTGGTCATCACCAAGTGCTTTGAGAAACTGGTTTTGAGACACATCAAAGCCTGTCTCCCCCCCACCCTAGACCCGCACCAGTTTGCATACCGGACTAACAGATCCACAGATGACGCAATAGCCATCGCTCTCCACTCAGCACTGAGTCACCTGGAGCAAGGGGGGAGCTACGTCAGGATGCTCTTCATTGACTTCAGCTCAGCTTTTAATACAATAATACCGGACATTCTGATCCCCAAGTTAGCCAACCTGGGGCTCCCACCACCCACCTGCTCCTGGATAAAAGACTTTCTGGTCAACCGACCCCAGCAGGTGAAATTGGGTCCTCACCTCTCCTCCTCTTGCACTCTCAGCACTGGCTCTCCCCAGGGCTGTGTGCTGAGCCCACTACTCTACTCCCTCTACACATCTGACTGCAGTCCCGCCCACCCAGAGAACATCATTGTCAAATTTGCTGATGACACAACGGTGGTGGGGCTGATAACAGGGGGCAACGAGGCAGCCTACAGAGATGAGGTCCTGAAACTTGGTGAGTGGTGTGAATCAAACAACCTGGCACTGAACATCACCAAGACCAAGGAACTCATCCTGGACTTCCGACGGAACAGAGCCGCCCCTGCCCCCCTGTACATCAACGGTGAGGGTGTAGAGCGAGTTGAGTCCTTCAAATTCCTCGGGGTCCACATCTCTGCTGACCTCTCCTGGTCGGTTAACACCTCAGCGCTGGTCAAGAAGGCCCAGCAGCGGCTACACTTCCTGAGGGTGCTCAAGAAGGAGCAACTAAACACACAGCTGCTGGTGACCTTCTACCGTTCCATCATCGAGAGCCTGCTGACCTACGCTGTGACAGTGTGGCACTCCAGCTGTACGGAGGCCGACAGGAAGAGACTGCAGAGGGTGGCAAACATCGCACAAAAAATCATTGGCTGCCCTCTGCCTTCCTTATGCACCATCTACAACTCCCGCTGTCTCAGCAGGGCCAGAAACATTCTGGAAGACACCACCCACCCCGGCTTCCATCTCTTCAACCTGTTGCCCTCTGGCAGACGCTTCAGGACCATACGAGCCAGAACAAATAGACTCAGGAACAGCTTCTTTCCAAAAGCTGTCACCATATTGAACTCAAATGCACATTGAAATAAAACTGCGCATTTAAATTTCTTGTGTATTTAAATTTCTTGTGTATTTAAATTTCTTTTAATGTAGAGTTTTTATTTTGTGATAACTGTGTGCACTTTTAAGGAGCTGCTCTTTGAATTTCATTGTACTATGTATAATGACAATAAAGCTTTCTATTCTTCTATTCTATTCTATTCTATTCTTCTATTCCTCGGCACCATCCCCGACACACCTACCTCCGAAGCCTCCCTCCCAACCGGGAAGCTACACCTTATCTCCTCCGCTGCACTAAGCACCAGCTCGACCCCCCTTCTTTCACCGTCCAACGCTCTCGAACCTCCTTCCGTGTCGCGCAACAATCTCGAACCCCCTTTCCGTTTGCAGCACACTCGACCCCTCTTTCCTTCATCCTACACACTTGACCCCTCTTTCCTTCATCCTACACACTGGACCCCTCTCCTGCGTCCACCTCTTTTCCTTTCATCAACCTACCTCGACCCCTTTCCACACAACCCCCTTTCCATTTCATCCAACGCACTTGACCCCCTTTCAGTTTGTCCAATGCACTTGACCCCCTTTCAGTTTGTACAACGCACTTGACCCCCCTTTCCATTTGCGCAACGCACTCAAACCCCCCTCTCCTACATCCACCTACCTCGACCCTTCTCTCCCTCATCCATCTACCTCGACCCCTCTCTCCCACATCTAACTACCTCGACCCCTCTCTCCCTCATCCAACTACCTCAACCCTTCTCTCCCACATCCAACTACCTCGACCGCTCTCTCCCTCATCCAACTACCTCAACCCTTCTCTCCCACATCCAACTACCTCGACCCCTCTCTCCCACATCCAACTACCTCGACCCATCTCTCCTACCCTCATCAAGCCTTCTATCAATTCAAATAAAATTTAAACTTTACGCTACTCTTTACCCTTCAAAACCTCCCTTTCCCTTCCATCGACATTGTAAGAATAATCAGCTTCATCACATACGCCCACACGGTTCTAAAAGTCAGAACCTCCACCATCCAAATATATTTCAGCGGCATCAAATTCTTCATCAAACTGCTCTCCAGAGCTCCAGCCCCCTCCATTTCTCATCCCCACGTCACCATGCTGATTAACGGCCTACGTAAGGCAGAACCCCAGCTTGCACCGAAACACTTACCCTTAACCGCAGACCTCCTCAACTGCCAACTGAAAAGCTACTATGTACCTCCTTGTTCATATCCAACTACCTCCTTGCCCACCACTGCACCAATCACCAGCTTCTCTCCCTGCTCAGGCGACTCAATTATGTCATCCGCATTATCTCCCAGGGCCGATCCTTCATCTCCCACCTTCTATCCCTGTCGTCTGCCATTCCATCCCTCCACGACTACGTCACCCTGGATGACTCCTGCAACATGGAGCCAAGAATGTGGCGTGATTTTCTGTCTTTGTGGAACGGCATTTCTTTCCTTAAGATGACTGAATCACTCAACCAGAGGACATCCAGCTTTACACGGACGCTGCACCCTCAGTGGGTTTTGGAGGCTATTACGGCGGCAGATAGTTCGCCTCCGTCTGGCCCCCAGAACTGTCCCCACTCTCCCCTTCCTCTGCCCGCTATGAACTTTATCCGGTCATAATCGCCAAACTTCTTTGGGGGCTTGAATGGTCCAGAAGTCATCCTCATCCACTCAGACAACCTCCCTGCCGTCTACATCATCTACACGGCTGCTCACAATCACTGGACATCACAAAATTCATCCGATGCCTCACCTCAGTCTCAGCCACCACCAAAGTCCTCGGCCGCTGGTCCTCCCAACCCTACAACAGCTACATCCGCAGCCACCCCAGCAATATCCATCAAGCACATTTCTGCATAACCCAGTAATACCTTTTGGGGCACAATGAAGCCACGCCGACCAAGACATGCGCCCATCGAGACGTACCCCCATTCTGAGTCTCAACCTCCCTGGTTCCTAGATGGTCAAGCCAATCTGCAACCCTACTCATCAAATCAAATCAAATCAAATTTTATTTGTATAGCCCAAATTCACAAATCACAGTTTGCCTCAGAGGGCTTTACAATCTGTACAGAGACGACACCCTCTGTCCTTCGACCCTCGATTCGAGTGAGGAAAAACTTGCCCCAAAAAAGGCCCTTTTAACAGGGAAAAAATGCGGAAGAAACCTCAGGGAGAGCCACAGAGGAGGGATCCCTCTCCCAGGACGGACAGACGTGCAATAGATGTCGCATGTACAGAGCAGATCAACGAGATCACAATGTATTCAATTATAAGCGATGGTTGACAGGAGTGAAAGTACACAAAGATGTATTACAGCAATAATGATGAAATGCACATGGAAATGTGATTACTAGTGATAACAGTAGTAATGATCAATGGCAAGGATGGTATGTAGCAATGCAGTATGATAATAGTAGTGGAACGTATGTAACAGAGATGTGACTAATATTAGCGACAGTAGTGGTGGGTGTCAGGCAGGGTCATGGCAGTAGGTGCATCCACGATCAGGCAGGGCCATAGCAGTAGGCGCATCCACGATCAGGCAGGGCCATAGCAGTGGGCGCATCCACGATCAGGCAGGGCCATAGCAGTGGGCGCATCCACGATCCACGACCCGGGCGCGGCCAGGATCCAAGGGAGCCTGTAGGACTAGAAAGCACAAGGACTCCGGGGAAGAAGCAAGTCAGTGACATGCAGAGATGGGGCATGTATACAGGCATAATGTATACAGATGGAGAGGAGAGGAGAGGGGAGGAGAGAGAAGCTCAGTGTGTCATTGTCCCCCGGACTAGGCCTATAGCAGCATAACTAAGAGCTGGTCCAGGACAGGCCTGGGCCTGTCCTGGACCAGCCCTAACTATAAGCTCTATCGAAGAGGAAGGTCTTAAGTCTACTCTTAAAGGTAGAGAGGGTGTCCGCCTCCCGGACCAAAACAGGAAGATGGTTCCACAGAAGAGGAGCTTGATAACTGAAGGCTCTGGCTCCCATTCTACTTTTGGAGACTTTAGGAACTACAAGTAATCCTGCGTTCTGGGAGCGTAATGCTCTAGTTGGGTGATAGGGTAATATGAGCTCCTGGAGATATGATGGTGCCTGACCATTAACAGCTTTGTAAGTGAGGAGAAGGATTTTAAACTCTATTCTTGATTTTACAGGGAGCCAGTGCAGAGAGGCCAGTACAGGAGTAATATGATCTCTTTTCTTAGTTCCTGTCAGTACACGTGCTGCAGCATTCTGGACCAGCTGGAGACTCTTTAGAGACTTGTTAGGGCAGCCTGATAATAGAGAATTACAATAGTCCAGTCTGGAAGTAACAAATGCATGGACTAGCTTTTCTGCGTCTTTTTGAGACAGGATGGGCCTGATTTTTGCAATGTTACGTAGATGAAAAAATGCAGACCTTGAAATTTGTTTTATGTGGGAGTTGAAGGACATATCTTGATCAAAGATAACTCCCAGATTCCTGACGGTGGTGCTGGAGGCCAAGTTAATGCCATCCAAACTCGCTATATCATTAGATAATGCATCTCTAAGGTGTTTAGGACCAAGTACTATAACTTCGGTTTTATCTGAGTTTAACAGCAGAAAATTGCAGGTCATCCAGGTCTTGATGTCCTTGAGACATGCATGGAGTTTAGTAAGCTGATTAGTTTCATTTGGCTTTATTGATAGGTATAACTGTGTATCATCTGCATAACAATGAAAGTTTATGGAGTGTTTCCAAATTATATTTCCTAGAGGGAGCATATATAAGGTGAATAGTATGGGTCCAAGCACGGAGCCTTGAGGAACACCATGACTAACCTTGGTATACAGGGATGACTCATCATTAACATGTACAAACTGAAATCGATCCGATAAATAGGACTTAAACCAGTTTAATGCGGGTCCTTTAATGCCAATTAAGTGTTCCAGTCTCTGTAGTAGAATGTGATGATCAATGGTATCAAATGCAGCACTAAGATCTAGTAAGACTCAAACCTCCTTTCCTTCATCCACCCACCTCAAACCTCTTTTCCTTCATCCAACAACCTCAAACCCCCCTTCCTTCATCCAACAACCCCATCCCCCCTTTTCCTATCCTCCCAAAATCTTCTACCAATTAAATTAAACTACTTTAACGTTAAAATGTGGTGTGGTCTCGTTAGTGAAGTGACCATAATAAATTTGGTGCCATTTGGCCAACAGGTGGCACTGAAGCAGCATCATAAATTTAACTAGCACATAATGCTCCTGTTTGGCCCTAACCATTTTCTGCCTCTGTATTTAGGCTCCCATTGAAGCCTAAAACTATTTGCTTGGCAATATGACAGTATCGTACTTTGAGGCACCAGTTGAATGGAGAAGAGTGACACTGCTTCAAGCAGCAAGAAATTGATGATGGACACTCGTCGTGGAAGGTATCGCTGTGCCAGCCAGCTGGAAATGTAAGCTGGTAACTCGACCACTGCTGAGAAGAAGCAGCTGATGTAAGGGTTTGCATGAAGCTGAGAAGTGTTCAGAGACAAGCCAAAGTATCCAGTGCATATAGTGACCCTGAGAAGACAGAGATACAGAAGAGACAGACGGCTGAAGATACATTTGCATGAAGAGCATTAGAATGAGGACTTTCTTCAAGCTTCACTGCCATCAAAACAGAACAGCTTAGCAAGCAAGACATGGTTAACAGCAAACATAAATCAGTAACAAAAAAACAAAAGAATACCAAAGAACAGATAACAAGGTGTGGTGAAATGACGAAGGATGTTGAGGTGAAATAAACATACAGTACTTCATTTATAACAATGATTAGTTTCTGTTCCTGAGGTTCCTTCCATTTCTATCCCTGCTAAAAGAATTTTTTTGGAAGGAAGTTGTTGCTTACTGAAATCAAGAGTCCAAGGACAGAGGGGGTCATACACTGTACAGATTGTAATGCCCCCTCTAGGGCAATGTGATTTGTGATACTGGGCTATATAAATAATGTAGCTCACATATGTTTTTACCAATTGCAAGCAAAACTTAATCATCTCGCTTTTCCTTTTGTTTAAAACAGTAAAATATGTCAGAAATAGCCACTTTTTGAAATTATGCTCACACCAAACAGGGGGCAGCATATCAACAGAC
Source organism: Pagrus pagrus (assembly GCF_965226575.1). Lineage (NCBI taxonomy): Eukaryota > Metazoa > Chordata > Actinopteri > Spariformes > Sparidae > Pagrus > Pagrus pagrus. Next base: position 6,088,976 of record NC_140198.1, read on the forward strand.
TAACTAACTGCTTCCAGCTGTTTCTAGCTAGTTAACCCAGTTAGCTGTGTAGCTAGCAGTCCAGGCTAGGAGGGCCAGGGAAGTGTATGCATAGGACCTTTGAACCTTGACAACTCACATACCTGATATAGAGGTAAAACATGAGTAACTTTTAATTACTATTGAACCGTGTTTGTTTACTATGCTAGCTTACATAAGTTAGCATCTCACCTTTGTGAGTGAGGTCTTCCACTGTTTATTCGATATCCAACATCTGTCCTTGTGCATTTTTGTCTTCAAAAAAGCCAAGAGACGTGAATCCCAACTCTAAACTTTGAGGATATCGGCTGTAAGTCAGACTTGTTCCATAAGTTGCTCTGCACCACCTGTGTGCCCAACTCTGTGGTTTCTGGCTGTTGTGTGTACTGGAGGCTTACTAGAATGAATTGTGCTTACATGTTTATAAAACATTACAATATACATGAACATATATTGTAAAAATTAGCAACTGTTATTTAATGCCTAAGATTTACTTTGTATTTGCTGCTTGAAATGCTCAGACTGGTTACTCACCACAACAGGCACAGGATGAGAGTTGTGTTTCTGATGTTTCTTGTGCTCAGCAGGTGGATGAAATTGTGGTGGTTCTTAGGATGTGTATTAGTCTCATTCGCCTGCAAAACACAAAACTCACTCTGACTGTTTCTTGTTTTGTAGTTGGATGGTCTATAACTACAACTACAACTTTGGTTGAAAATTAATCACTCAACAACTACCAAATGGATCACCATGAAATTTGGTACAGACATTCATTTTCCCCACAAGGTCAGTTGCATTAACATTGTGTGTCCTGAAGAAGTCCTGTTGGTTGCTGTGTCTGGTCCTGCATGATTTAAGTCAAAGTAGACTTACATGAGCACTGTAGTCTTCAAAGATGACCTGAGGAGCCTCAACTTTGTTGATTTTAGCAGCCTTTCTTATTATGGCCTCCGCCTCTTCCACTCTTCCCTGAGAGAGGAGCCACCGAGGAGACTCTGGGATCAACCTGCCACAGTATTCGACAGAGATGCACAAAGGTTCAGGCGGGGATCAGAGGGGCTTCTAAGACAAAGTAAGGTCAACTTAACATGACAAATTCTCTCTTACGACGGCAACCTACCACCAGAAGGGGATGTATGCAAAGCAAGGTAGAGAGAGACCCAACAGCAGAGATTTCCAGTCTCTTAAAAAGTAAGCAAAGAGAGGTAGCAGCATGTAGCCGACAGCAAAGCCCAAAGACATTCCCATGGTCAAAAATATGTCCTGCACGTTGCCAGTCAAAATCTCAGCGCCTGCACAGAAACAGAAAAAGAGAAAAAGAAATGCATATTAAGTGGTGATACAATAAAACACGTACAGTATACAAAATATATGTATATTATTCAAAAACACTGACCACTGTATAGAAGTATTATTTATGTTACTACAGTATAAAATGTTCACATTTACCCAGCACAAAACCAGATATGTAGTTGGAGATCTGTCCCAAACCATTCATGAAGAAGAGGATGGAGAACACCGTCAAAGAAGGTGAAAAGATTTGAGCAATGGTAAAAATTGTCTGAACTGCCATGGTTGCAAAGAGAACAGGCTTTCTTCCAAACCTAAGATAAGAATTCAAACAATGAAATATGAACAAATGCAAACAAGATTTAAAACAAGGTTTAAGTGCAAAGAACAAATACTGACCATTTTTCCATCCCTTGTGTTTACTTGTGAGATGGTGTTTTCAGTACCTGTCTGAGAGCTGTCCTGAGAAGAAGGATCCAAAAAGAACTCCCAGTAAAAAAAGCGTGGTGGTGAACGGCTGCTTCCACTGGTCCCTGCACACCAGGTCAAACTGGAGCATAGACCTTTGTTATATATTTTGTTGAGTTTTGTAATTCACACCAGTGACGACATGTGTGGCTCTTGTCTACATTACGGGGCTCTACACAGGTGCAGCAGTTTGACGTTATGAGCGCTTTGTTTGTTTTTCTGTTTATTGGCTGCTCACAAAACAACTGTAAAGGTACATACCACCAATTACTATGTGTAGATGCTGCACTTGTTCAACTGATCTGCACATTTCCCCTTTCAGTACCTTTCACCTTACTGCTTAGTGACTTCCTCTAATTCACAAGTGTTGTTGACAGAGCCAATGAGAGGCCAATGAGAGGCAGAGTGGGGCGGGTGAAGGTGTGGAGCCATCAAACTACTGTTATTAACAGGCCGCACAACTGCCAGTTCTGTGGTATTTTGGCATGGTGATGTGAGCACCCACTCGCGATGGGAGACATTTCCAAGAAGACTCAATGTTAGTGTGCCATTGGTTGAGCCACCAAAATTTGCTGACTGCTGAGCTATTCCCACTAAACTATGACACATTATTGACACATTCTCACTAACTGCCGTGTCTCTATCTGTTGACGATCGAAAATAACCATTTGTAATTAAAAAACGACCTTTCTGAGCAAAATACTATAAAGGTTTTTTCAAAAAGGTGAATGATTGTCTTTTCTATCCACAGAGTACATGCAATGCTCTAGTCAGGTTTAATGAGTAATTATGATCCTGAGAGAGCCCTGTTGGTGCTTAACCTGTGTAACCTGTGTTACTGTTGGGTTCAGTTACTTTTACAGATGCAAACTCTAATCCACACAAACAAACATACAGCCTGGGTGCACACTCACCTCAGAGACTATGGTGGATTGGTAGATGTCTCTGCTGTAGCTCCATCCGTCCACACAGCCCTCCTGCTCCAGATCTGTGAGGTTGACATCCCTGCCAGGAACAAGCCCCTGAGCAGACAGATTTCTGACCACATCCAGCCTGTATCTGCTGCAGCTGCTCAGCTCCTGCTTCCCGTCCACCACCTCACAGTCACAGTGACACAAACTTGTCACAGCAGATGCAGACCAGGTACATACATAAACTACAATCAAAAACCAATACCGATACCAATTATAGGTAATCAAGGAGACCAACAACCAATAATTGAAGCTGATATACATTTGCAGTAAAAATAAAAATCTTACCGATAAAGTTGAGAATAGTAGCACAAGAATACATCTCCATTTTCAATTTTCTGCGACTTCACACTTTCACTCCACTACATATATTTTGTCTCTAGTTACTTTGCTGACTCAGAATTCTCAGTGTTGATAAGCTTACTTGTGACATGAAACCAATCAGAGAGTGTTGTGGGCAAGACATTGAATAAGACCCCAGAGTGGTGAATACAGACAGTGAGAGGAAGCTGTATCAGAGCCAAAGTGTTGCATTGTTAAAACAAATTATTTTATGGGCAATCAGACAGAAAAGATGCAGAAGATATCAGACCCGATAATCGGCCAGGCTGCTAATCGGTCTACCTCTGGTTAAAAGCAATAATTAATTCAACTTCTGTGCCTGTCTGTTCAATATGTATTGCTTTGTGAAGAAGTTATTTATGTTTAATCAATTCAAGAATTAGCCTACAAATGTCACAACAAATGCAAAATATGTGCTCTTTCAGTAAAAAAAAAAAGAAATCTATGGGAATATACATAAACGTATATAAACACATACATACATATATATGTGTATATATATACAAACACATAAACATACATATATACTGTATGTGTATATATATATATTTAAAAAATATTGGGTTGGGCGGTAGCCCAGAGTATTTAAAAATAGCAACAATGTCCCATCATGAGGAGAAACTTAAACTTTATGCAGTGGGTACAGCAAATTGTAAATCACTGGTGCCTTCTTGTAAAATCAGCAGAAAACACAACACATTAAGATGCCTCTTAAAAAGTATCAGGTTGTTGCGGTATCACTGTAAAAGCCTGGTTTTCGTGTTTTAAGTGCATCCTGTCTGCTTCTGTGTCTGAAATGCATCCTACCTCTGCTGTTTGAACATTGCTTCAACAGATTTCGCCATTTACACCAAATGTATTATCGAATATAACCTGTTGACGGTAAACGTGAAATTTTTTTAATCCAGTAATGGGTTACTGCTTCTCTGAAGAACAAAGTGGGGAAAGTCACCAGACTCCCTTAAAAAAATGCTAATTTTTTTAGACTTGTTGCATTACGAGAAACTGTAGAAACTTTGAGAATCGCTGTCTACAACAAATTCTTAACTATTTATGCATTCTTGCTCATTCGGCTGGGAAGTGAGATCCGGTCACTGATGCATTTAATCCCAGGTGTGAATTGATGAGCTCTCTCTCTCTCGGACAGAGCACACCTGTTTTGCTATGATCATATTATTCTATCTGCCTCAGCGTTAGCTAGGGTTAGGATTAGTTATTTTAGAGACCCCCACACAGCTCACATTAAAGCTCAGACCCTGGTCTCCCCAGTAAACAAGCCGCCTTCTTCGACTGTTGCAGTGCCTCTAACTGGCTGCTGCTCTTGTTTATTCTTCCACTGAGCTGCCTGGGAGTCTCAAGGCGAGACAAGTAGATGTCGGAAGGGCAGGCTGCCTCTCAAAGAGCAGCACTCCCCTCAGAACTCCCGCCTGTCAACCCTACACAGCCCAGAGACACCCGCGTTTAACGATCCTAAAAATTGAACACCGCCCAACTGCATGCAATCTTTTGCATTTTAGGAGCTGTGATCCAAAACTTAATTACCTCTATTGGGATGGTAGCATTGCGCCAAGCTTGGCTCAGGTTGACCTCAGGAACCAGGCAGTGGTGACTGGGAGTGTCAGTCAAGAAGATGGTTAAGAAAATGCCAAATCCATTGGGCACTACGCTGGCACAGATCAGGAAGAAGACAGTTTGCTGGAAACGTCCCCACTGACCCAAAAAAGCGATGGCATCATCATAATCCGTCATTGTTTCAGAGTGCTATCTGTGCCCTCCACTGTCTTTATCCAAAGTAAAAAAAACTGACTTGTCTGCCTTCATGTTACCTGCCGCAGATTATGCCCCACCCCTTACTAGATAGGTACGGAAGAATATTAGGGCCAGGGGTGGGAAAAAAATGTCATTCATTTTTTTTTTCATTATGCACTTCAAGAAAAAAGTCGAAATGTCGAGAATAAAGTCGAAATACAATTTTGTGAAAGGCTGTTGGCGTCCTCCTCTCATTTTTTTCCCCTCATCTCTGGCCCCTAATACTCCTCTGTAAGATAACATATGCATGCCCAAGCATACATCAAAAGAAACATTGTGCAAGCAAGTCTTCTAGTTAAAATGTAGTTAACAATTTCTGGTGCAGAAATTCACTTGAGCTTGTGTCAGATTTCCACAACAAACATGAACCTTGTAACTGTAGTTTATAGGTGACTAATGAGTATTCAGTGTCTTTTTTTCATTAAACTATGGAAAACCTGCAGCCTGTGCTGTTGAGCATGCATACGCGCAAACATATTTATATTTATTTATGTGACTTAAAGACACCAGAGCAAAGAGCAGTTTGAAAGATATTAATTGAAACTCTTGGGTTCAGGTCAGGTGAAGATGGGTGAGTATAATAACATAGCAGTGTATCAGAGACCACAAATCATTTTCTGAACTTGCATGCTTCAGAGAGTGGTGTAGATGGCAGATTAGAAGGCCCTTCTCCAGCAGCTGCTGGAGGCTTCTGCAGAAATGTCCTAAGTGCATCTGGACAGTTATAGAGTAGATTAGCCTGATTGTTACTGTACAAGCAAAAACATGTATCTGCAGCAGACAGAGAAGGACAAACAATTGCTGCAGCCTGCACACTAGTGGTTCAGCATAGCACATTATTACCTACTTGTGATTGAGGTTGCACTACGATTTAATGATTACACATGCCCAACAATATGTGTAATCATTTGTCCATATTGGTCAGTGAATTTCAGCACAATAACAACGGCGCACCTCCAGCATGTGGCGCTCTAGGTGACTGCCTATATGGCCTATGCCAAGAGGCCTGAGTCTATTATATTAGATTTTTATCTCATAGTTTTAGTAAACAACAGTCATACATTTTAGTCACCTTTAAGTCAAAAATGTTTTTCTAATGTTCAGTTGTGACAGAGGTGCAATATAAAGCATTCTGACTGAAAACAAATTGGCATGGTTTGTGCACAGCTCAGGACATGAAGGCTCTACAGCGGGTGATCAGAACATCACTGGTACCCACCTGCATCTGTGACATTGGTGAGGTGAGATGTCTGCACAGAGCAGATCAGACAGATTCAAAGGTGGTTTCTTATATAAGCTGTTAGATACAGTGGGATAGTTAATAAACAGATGGACTAAACCTCAATATGCCACCAATTACAGGAGTGCATTACCTGCCTGGGGTGGTATCAACAATGCAGCAAACCAAAAACAAAACATCACATCTGCGTCGTCTTCCTGGGATTGCAAAACTATATATTTTTTATTATTATATATTTTGCAGTCAATCTACTGCGTCCCTCTTCCGATCAGTAGGTGGCGGTAATGGTCGTGTAAGCTGGTTTGCAAACCGCCAAAATATCCAAACAAGACGAAGAAGAAACTACATTGTCTCCATGGCAACGACAACTACCCATTAGCCGTGCACTTGTTAGCTTCTCGTGGTAGCTGTTATTTACAATATCGACTGTTTTTTTACTGACACTGGTGTCGCATACTTTTGCAAACGCTACTGGCGGTTAGCTAACTTAAAAATATTCACGCCAAGAACGCAAAAGACAACAAAAAACTAGATATGTTCTACCTTTAGCTAGCTAACGAAGCGTGCTAGCTAGCATAAACCCAACAGCGGTTTCGTGAATGTTTACGTACTGAGTGTTAATGGCAGACTGTTGGAACACAGACACCGGAGAGGCCGTGTTTTGGACTCGAGATGTTGTCAAAAACTTGAGAATAAAGTAAGTGGATGATGGTAACGTCACCATTAGCTTAGCTACAACTAGCATTGACCAGAGGGGTGGGGGCTTACAGTGGACTGTTGTGTTATTTCAGTGTGTGTCTTTGCTTCTGCACACCTTGTGGTGAGCTCCCCAGTCTCAGGACACGTTATTTCACGATATCTATTTGCTTTCCCCGCTTCAGGGTGCGTATAGAGAGGGTGACCTCCACAGCAGCCCTCTCTCAGCACCTCCAGTCGCAGACTCGAAGCCAGCAAGACCGAGGAGCTATTGAGCTGGAAACCCTCACCTCACAATGCCAGACAGGTAACGCAATGATTTCTACTGCACGGAGATGGACTGACGGTGATGGTCAGAGGAAAAATCCACTGCTGGACAGTCTAAGTCGTTTCACTTGTCTATATTAATAATTTATTTGTCTCTTGTTTGCTTGTACTCATTTGTTTCATGACTTATATCAACTTGCTTCCTTTGCTTGATCTAAAGAAAACAGTGGTTTTCCTGCTTGACAGCTGAGCTGTTGCTGGCAATTAACAGCAAGTACTTTTTAATTTAGAAATCATTGTGGGTGTTATTCAAAACAAAATATGTCTTGCTTTTGTTAATAAATAATTCTTGCATAAGGTCAAAAGGGTAAAAAAACTAAAGACAATACAAGACAACATTTCAGGAAAGAGAAAAAAAAACAGACAAAACCAAAAACCCTATGGATAAAGCTGTGCTAACATATACACATATATACATTATATGTCATATACTGTATATTGTCATTTCTGTTACTCTCTCACCAGATGATAATGAGGAGGAGCTGGTGGTGGGCTGGCAGGAGAAACTCTTCAGTCAGGTAGGACTAATAGTTTTTAGTACCATCATCACAAAGCAAATTATAATAAACTTTCTTTCGCTCAGATTTCTTTAGATGAAAAAAAAACAACAACCTAGAGGTCAAGAGATAATGCTCATTTTAAATTGCCTTGCAAAAGTCCAAACGTATCTCTCATTCTCATGTTTATGAACCTCACCTCCTCACCATGTCTCTTCGTCTGCGGTCCCAGTATGAAATGGAGCTGTTCCAGAATGAGGCAGCATGTCAGACCCCTCTTGACCGTCAGTACCACACAGAAGTCAAGGCTCTGAACAAGGCCAAGGGGCGACGAAATCACAGAATTTTCACATACACTGATCATGACCGCTACACCAGCTGCCTTCCATTCCAACAGCTGGTAGGTTATTCATATCTGACCAGCACACAAATCAGGAGAGTCTGTTTCCACAATTCTTGTCTGTAACTGTTTTTTAAGTCACTTGTTGTTTTTTGATCCTGAAAACAGAACTCCACTGAATTACTGACCACAACCAAATCCGGCCCCACATTCCTGGCTGAAAGGATGGCCAACGTGAGACACAGGCGGCAGGACAGACGCACCATGTAGGTGCAACAGCAGATCATTTATCTTATCTGAAAGGATTTATTACCCAGTCCTGCATGGGAAAACTCTGTATTCTGTTTGCCTTAAACAGGGATGTGATAGGATTGTCTGGCATATTTTGCAGGGATTGTAGTGTCCCAAAATCAAAGATCATCAACTGGGAGCCCACAGAGGAGTTTGTGAAGAGCAGTCATGTGTTGACTACTACCATGCAGACCATGCACATCATGGGAGACCTGAGTCCCTCAGGCAGGTAAGACTATTAACACAAAGCTGACCATTTCCATTCAGCTCAGCCTTACTGTCCCACATGGAGGCAACAGACACAACAAAACAAGAATAATCAGTAACTTTGAGAAGAATGTGGTCGCTCTGTAAAGTAGAGCTGCAACTATAAGTAAATCAATTGATAAGTCGATCAAAAGAAAATTAGTTGCCAACTATGTTGATAGTCATTATAGTGATTTTTCAAGCAAAATTGTTCAACATTTGCTGGTTCCAGCTTCTTAAATGTGAGAATGTGTTGGTCTTCCTCATCACTAATGATAGTAAATGAAGCATCTTTTGGTTTTGAACTGTTGGTTGGACAAAGAAGAAACTTTTAGGATGTAACCGGACTTTTTCAGACTAACGATAATCAGTTAATAGTGAAAAAAATCGCCCGATGAATCGATAATGAAAGTAATTGTGTGTTGCAGCCCTACTCTACAGCTGTAATTTACACCTGGCTGAGATCTGAAAACAATATGAATGACACCATCTCTAGATGTCGTCTGGCCCATTTCATAGCATAATAATGGCAATGTGTTGTATGTGTATTTACACCTGCATTAACATGATTTATCCTTATTTTTCCTCCCAGGTAGAAATGTTCATTTAATACACAGTATAAAAGGTTGTATTCTAACATTTAGGAGGGACTTGACCAAGTGAAGGAACCTTTCGCTATAGCAGGTTTCAGCATAAATTAATCTCCAACTGTGGATGTTGTGTGGTTCACTGGTGATATTAATCTCTGCATTTGCTTTCTCAGGCTGGGCCAGAAAGAAAATGAATGTTTGCTGGTAACCATCAAAGCAGATGGCAATGGAACAGTCATTGTGAAACCTGACTTCAGTAAAGGCAAAGAGCCCTACAGGCAAGTTCACTATGTGCCTGGACACTGCATGTTGCTCCATTACTGATGGATACTATAACATATCAACATGTTTGAGAACAACCGTTTGACCCGGTAGTCCTATACTATTAATTTTTATGAACTATGAACTTTGGTCGAGACCAAAATATCCCAACAAGTATTGGCTGGATGTGATGTGTTGTATGTCTTTGGACAAGTTGAAGGAATATCAGCTGTGTGTGTGCTGCTGTGCAGGATCGTGACAGGCGGGGAGAAGAGAGACGTTTGGCGTCTCACTCTGGAGAACGTATCCACAGCCATGAAACCCGAGGAAAAGGAGAGGGAGCAGAGCATGTACAAAGATGTGAGTTCATCTCCATCACATTCCCTGCAGGCTCAGAGCAGAATTGAAGAGTGTAGCTTGTAATGTTCATGTTCATACTACTGACTTTTTTTTCTCTCTGTTTCCAGCTGTATCTACGACACAAGGAATACCTCAATAGCCTTGTCGGACAGGACTTTGAAATGGTAAGTCATTTAATGAATTACAATTGGAGCTGAACTTTATCTGGAAACGGCGATCAGAGCCCATTATATTTTCACAGAGGCCAAGCTTACAAAATGGTTTGTTTACTGTTGTATAGAACAACAATAAGCAGCAAATCCTCACATTTCAGAAGCTGGAATCAGCACATTTGATATTTATGCTGGGAAAATGACTAAAATGATTGATCAAACATTACTGGACAAAAAACTAAATGTTAAATTAGCTCACGTTGTTTTTATTTTTGCTCTATTTGACAAAGGCTTTTGGACTTACTTTATGTCTCTCCCTTAGCCTCCTGCAGGGGTTCTGCGTTACCTGATGAATGGCGAGATAGGTGAGTAGGAAATCTGCAGTCATAACGACTGTATATATTTCTAAAATGCCAATCATTTAATCTGCGTTATCTTCTCTTTACCCAGTCTCGGCCAAAGGCTTTGAATTTGATAACTTATACATCCACTTCTTCATGGAACTGCCCAACAGTAAGTCACGTACAGTACTGTATATGACACCATTTTCATTGTGATACATGTTGAGATAATTATTTTAAGTCAATTAAACTACATTAAATTCGACAGTTCAACTTGTATTGTTCTTGTTTGTTTTAAGACTGGTCCAGCTTGCCATTTCAGTCTCTCTCGGGGGTTACACAGACCTGTCGAACCAAAACATTAGGGAAGGTGTGTATACTGTAAGATTAAGTGGTGAACAGCCTCAGAGCATGCCTTCTGAGATTTATTAAACTCTCAACATTCTCTCTGCCAACAGGAAGACGTAGCTTTCTTCAGTTACCCCTTCAGTTTTGAGGCTTTCTACATGTGTGAAAAAGAGAGCGAGGGTTAGTATCGGACATTGAATATTGTGTTTAAAGACTTTGTTTCCTGCATTAGGTAAATGTTAGTGATTTTGTTTATTTCAGTGATGTATTTAAAAGATAAGACTGATTGCGTGAGTTTTCTCCTTATTTCAGAGTCAGTTCCCCAGTGGCCTGTGCTCTACTTCAAGGTTCTTTCTCTGGACTCATGGCAGCGCTATCGAACTGAAGGCTATGGCTATCTGCTTTTTCCTGCCATTCCTGGTACGCTGTGTACACTGCAAAATTGTTGGATTGGATTAGCGCTTCAACGAACAGTTATTTTCATTACTCATTAATCTGATTATATTTGCAAAAACAAATTCCAGAAAATGTCAGAACGGAGTGAAAATGACAGCAGACAGCAGCACTTCTCTGACTGTTTAGATGCTCACAACAACAAATGTTGTACAATTTTGCATGAAAAATGACTGATTGATTCAAATGATCAAATACTTGTACTATTGAACTTTTTCAGCTCTAACGAAAGTGCATTTAATGGATTTTTCGTCCAGTCCTTAATTACCCACATTTCATATATTGTGTGTGTGTCAGGTAAACATACAGTAACATGCCATACATGGAGACCCCTTCAGACGGGCACAGTCTCTGCTCTGAGGCGCTTCTTCATTGGAGGTTCTCCAGAGCTTGAAGACCACAGCTATGTCAGAATACCAGGGACCTTCAAGGTAAGCTCAAACCTGTGTGGAGATAAAGAGGGGATGTGGACAACTGAAGCTCAATGTTTTCCCTTTTTTTGCCTTGTTTCACCTGGATTTTATGTTGACACACACTGAATAGTTTTACTAAAATATCTGAACTTAAAATAAAATATGAATAAACACAAATTATGATTATATTTGAGTACTGTATCAATACTGTGCACAGTTTCATTCATGTAAATGATGCTGTTGATGCCTAAAAATCACATTTATTCTATTCCAGTTAGCATTGTTGTTAAATGAATTGTGCTTTTTACAATTTCTTTGTAAAGATTATAATCATAGCATCTCTCCTCAGATATTAAAGTTACTTTGTGGAGTTTCCTTGTAAATAAACGCAATTCTGGTCACGTTTAGTTTTTGTCACAAAGACATATCAGTGTGTTTTGGTACAGATTTCCCTCCTGATGCATTTGTTACACTAGATATTTTGGAACCTGCGTTGTCCATGTCCATGTCCATGTCCATGCTATGTCAATGATGATACTGATACTTCCATATATGGCTGTAGGGGGAGAGGCTGAGTCGCTTTGGCTTTTGCACTGAAACCACAGGAAGTGTCACCTTTAATTTGCACTGCATCCAGCAAGCCAGGTAAGCACTAAGTGGACTCGACCCATAAACTACATTTGTGTGATTGATTTGCTCTGGATCTGCATCTTTAAAAATCTATTATTGGGTCCTGATGTACACATTAGTTTCACTACAACATCTGCAAAATCACTCCAGTCTCCAGCACCACAGTGAATCATTAGGACACAAGAACAATTATTGTACACTCTCAGTTGTCCCATGGCTCTACATTTGAAGATCAGGAGTGAAATGTAGGCTCTGTCCATAGTGTAGCTCATTTTGCAAGCTGTTTTGTAGAACATATTATACAACATGTAGTTCTGACCAAGTAATCTGATTAGCTCGCTCTCTCGTGTAATATTGCCTAAATTAATTATTTGAATTCTTACCCCAGATCTGTAAACATAGCACATCGAAGGTGACTCACGCACTTTAAATATGTCAGTATGGTTGTTTTTAATTCCTTGTACCGCAGCTGTACAGTGTGGTTCAATGTATCCATGTTTTGTATGTTTCAGGGCCTTTGTTGATGCCACCATGTTGAAGAAGAGGAGGCAGAAAGTCTTTGACCAGCTGGGAGGATTTAGTCAGCAAGGAGCTGTTTGCACCATCCTTGGTAAAAACACTGTCAAAATTAGTTATTGTGTCTTTTCATGTAGCTTAGGATCTGGAGGTTTAAAGTTCAGCTGTGTGGGAGATCAGCTCTCAAGTTTACAGGTTTGTTTCAGTGCTTAAGCCAAAAAATATTTAGGATGTGGATCTCTGAGTGATGAAGCATTTGTATTAAGATTGCTTGGTTGTAGCCATGGGTCTATGGTTTATAAGAAAGGAGGTTTGGCAAACTGTTGTTTATTCATATTTATTCTCTCTGGCAGAGGCCTTCCAGAGGGCCAGAAGAAAGATGCAAGAGGCCCGAGAAGCTCTTCCCAGAGATCTCATCAATGCCACCTCTCAACTCCAGATCGAATCCTCTGCGTAGGTGTGAAAAACAGCGAAGGGACTGAAGCCAGATGACTTAAACGTACTATTTTGCTGATAAGAAATGAAGCAACATTACTAGCAAGGATGAGCTGCCGTTTAAAATATTGCTTTACATATCATATACTGTGGCAAGCGACAAAGAAGAAAACAGTTTCTGATTACTGTTTATTCTTTATAAAGACATGTCGGCAGGTCTAATAATCGAGCTTAACATGGATTCATGTGGTGATGAGTAAGGGCAAAGCCAATACGCCTTTTAAGTATTGTATCACCACCTAATGTATTTTATGTACAGTCACTGTTTGTTTCAGATTTGAGTAAATAGTGTAATTTTCAGAGTTATATACAGTGAGGCTTTTGGAAACTGTTGTAACAGAAAGTAAAATACTTTTTTAGATTTGGATTGTATATTTTCTATTGGTTATTTCAGACAGAATCATTTTTGGTGTATAATAAATGTTTTATATAAAGTATAAACACTATTTTTGTGCATTCTGTTCCTCGTGATTATAGCCATTTCATTCATCTATGTTATCCAACTCAAACTTATATTTACACTATATTTTCTGTAATTGCAGCTGAGGGCAGGATAATAATAATAGTTTCTCAGTCCTCTCCATGTAGTTACAACTCAAACTGCAAAGCATGACACTGTATTATTAATACTTTTACTTCAGTAAACTGTCTGAGTACTTCTTCCACCACTGCAAAAGAAAAAAAGCTGAATGTAGCGTCACGACGAGACCAATCATCACCAAAAACATCTGTCCTGCAGCCTCCGCTGTGACTGTCAGGACATCACCAGGACCCCGGCCAAGGCTCTCCTCTCGTGTTACGTTCACTTGTATGGGGAAAATGTAGGACAGTAAGCCGTCACGCCTGAGATCCGGTGGTTTTTAAATGTTAAATTCAGTTTTTAGAAACAGCGATTGCACTGAATTATTTTACTCCTGAGCCTATCGACAGTGGATCATCGACACGTAGATGATAATGCGTGTTGTCAACGCCTCTGGTGACCTTGGTGTGTCCGGCCCTTTACATGCATGATACAGGACAGTGCCTTCTTCATTATTCGCAGTTAAAAAACATATGAACTCGAAGTATAGCCCTCAATAAAGTATCGCTTCTTCCTAATTTCTCCATGGCACGAAACACCTTTGTATGCAATTTTTCCTAAGAGTCTTGACTCAAGAGGGAAGTTGTCCGGTTTCCGATGACAATGAACGTGCCATCTCAATCCATATTCTCCATCTTCCTCCAACTAGGCAAGGGACCAACCTGCGTCTTGAGCCCAACATAACATTTTCCCGCTGTCATACACGCAACCAGGTATCTGTTATATTTTGCAGTCCATCATTACTAAAACGTTATTGCTATTTTTCGTGATTTCGTGTCGACCAGTCAGCTGGGCAGCTCACCGCGTACGTTAACGCTAACATAGCTCCTGTCAGCAGCAGTGAAAACTGGGCCGCCGATCACTTTTCTGTTTTGAGGTCTGATTTAATGCTATAAACGTTGTCAATCAAACCCGACTGGAAAAGCTTGCTGATGCTGGACATCTAATAGGTGTTTCAGTATGGTAGTTTGTCCTAATTAGCAAGCTAGGGTAGCGTTAGCGCCAGTCATTATACTGCTGCTTTTAACGTTAGCATGCAGCAGGCTAACGTTAGCAAAGTGTAAGGTCCGAGTTAATGTTAAGTGGAGCTAGCTTGACATCACACCCAGCACACTATCTGATATATCAGGATTTATTTAGGCTTAATTTAACAAGTTACTAGATGAGATTAACACATAGCCACAACGGCAGATTGTTAGCTTGCTCAGTTACGTCAAGATAAGGTCAGCTGTGTGTACCGTGAAAGATGCAAGCTAGCTAGCTAAATTGCGTTAACGAGAGGTACTTTATGTTTATCTCAAACTGAATTGTGTAGCTTTAACGAAAGCTAGCTAACACCTACAACAAACGTGAAACATAAACCAAAATGGGCTGCAAACCAACTGTGTGAGAGGCTGTTTTAGTATTCAACATTGAGCATGTCTGTGTAGCATCCTACAAACGGTAACAAAACCAGCGCCCTGTTTAATCTAGAGGAGTACCACGTCCTTGGAGATGCTGTAGTTTAGGAAAACATGTATCCCAACTGTATATTTGAATTTTCCGTCTTCACTGACTGACCCACCTCACTGTCAGTTTATGTTGGGTTGTCTGATCATGAGGACGAATGGGCAAATGTAACCAACCTGATGTTGACACAAAACAACATGGTCAGACGCGTGTACCTGAACATCTCACTCATATGTGGTCGGTCATTTACATGCTGCCACAACAGGAAGTCTTCCCACAGTATTGTGGAAGCTGCTGCTGTAGATTAAATTGCCCCCCTTCAGTCACAATTAGAGGTCAGCTTCTCCCACATCAAACTGAGAAAACCATTTTTCTTGTTTAGTGCACAGGACATTGTTCATGTTTAAACAGGAAAGGGCTCTTCCCAAACTGTTGCCAAAAAGTTGGAAGCACAGTTTTGTCTAAAATATTGTTGTGTGCTGAAATTTGGGCTAATGCATACAAAACAAATATGGATCCTATAATTCAGCTTTATAAAAGAGCTTTTAGAATAACATATAAAGCTGCTGTCATTTTTTTCATAAGATCCTGCACCTTAAAATCACTACACATGATTTAAAAACATTTTAAATACTTTTTCGAGCCTTCCTGTGTGTATTGTAATTTTCTTTTTAAATTAATAGGAAATTATAATTTGAGAGGGTGAAACATGCATAGTGAGAACCAATATAAAATACATGTGTTTCAGTTTTGGGAGTCAAACTATGGAGTGGACTCAGTGCGGAGCTGAAATTATGTTGCTTTCTGTTGAGTTTCAAAAAAGCCTTAAAATGTCAAATGATTATTGATTATATTTTATATATATGGACTCTCCTGGCGTCTGCCAAGCACATATTGGTCCATCAAACTGCCATACAGTAAAGCCTGACTCAGCCCTTTAGACATAATGAGAAACTCCACAGTCAAGTGGTAGTGTGCTTAAAACAACTCCAACAGACACTGTGCACTGTGGTTGCTCCACCATTATTTATATCTAATGTATATAAATTATGTTTTGCAGAGGAAATAAGTGTCAACTCACCTTTTAATAATTATTTTATTCTTTAATTAGTATTTCATATCATTCTCCAGCAGATGTTTGTCAGTGGCGATGCACTCACTAACTAAAGTGGGCATCCACATAAATAAAGGTCCATATATTGTATTTCCCTCACACTAAGCATGGAACAAGAAGCTTAATTAAGAAGTGAACACTGTATGTGAAAATCATGGTACTCAGGAATGGTTGGAGGGGATAATGAATGCATGTTTTCCTGATGACATAATGAAGTGTATTTCTCCTCTGCAGACTTAAAGGACCACAACCATGACGGACTCCAAATATTTCACGACAAACAAAAAAGGTGAGTATCCAAGAATCTGTCTAGTGAGGAATTCTTTTAACCTCAAACATTCAGCTTCCTTTAATGTGCACTTCAGTTAGCTTAAAGGTTTGAAAAATCATCTAATTTCCATTTTGATACTATGATTCATCTTCCAGGGGAGATCTTTGAACTCAAGGCAGAGCTGAACAATGAGAAGAAGGAAAAGAGAAAAGAGGCGGTGAAGAAAGTCATTGCTGCCATGACTGTCGGCAAGGATGTCAGGTACACTAGAAATGTTAAACTCTTACATAGACCGGTTCTGTAAATGAACCAACTGTGGTGTGTTTGGTGATTGGTCAAGCTAAACTATCAATGCAGTGGGAACGCGAGCGAGAACATTGTGCCAAAGCATCACAAGGTTCTCAAAAGTGAAAACAGAAGTGAACACAGTCAGTGGTGGAAGTAGGAATGCGAGGAATGTGGATAAAACTGTCCGTGGAGCACTTGGAGCTGTGCCCATTGTCACACCTTTTCACATCTGGCCAAGCGGCTCAGAAATCAAGCATCAGATCAGGAAACTGTTCTGAAAGTTACAAAAACGAGGGCTCCTTGTCAGACGTTTGAGCTTTTCACCAGCAAGAAACAGCCTAAAAGCCTTGTGATGAAAACTTTGACTAAGTCGTTCTTCCTTTCTTTCAGTTCTTTATTCCCAGATGTGGTGAACTGCATGCAGACCGACAACCTGGAGCTGAAGAAGTTGGTCTACCTCTACTTAATGAACTACGCCAAGAGCCAGCCTGACATGGCCATCATGGCCGTCAACAGCTTTGTCAAGGCAAGGCTCTAAAATACTTTACTGCCAGGGTATCCCGACACTGTGACTACATCTCTGTATAAATGCTGTTAATTTCACACTCAGATGAGAAAGCAGCCTTTTCAGATTGATTTATTCTGGACAGTGTCTCTGCTTAGCTTTTTGATATCATAAAGATGGATTTTCAGATTTAGCTGGTGGAGTATGGGCAATTTTTAATCTTATCTTTAATTCTCATCAGAGCGCAAAGTTAAGTAATCATTTTGTTGATTTTCTTTCCATCCAGGACTGTGAGGACCCAAACCCTCTGATCCGTGCTCTGGCCGTCCGCACCATGGGCTGCATCCGGGTGGACAAGATCACAGAGTACCTGTGTGAGCCACTGAGGAAGTGTCTAAAGGATGAGGACCCGTATGTGAGGAAGACTGCAGCCGTTTGTGTGGCTAAACTGCATGACATCAACGCCCAGATGGTGGAGGACCAGGGCTTCCTGGACTCCCTGAGAGATCTCATTGCTGATTCAAATCCCATGGTGGGTGTCAGTGCTTTTCCAACTGAGCCTTATTTTTTTATGTTAGGAATTCATTCCCACAACAAAGAAGAAATAATGTAGTGTGACACACTTTATCAGTGATGAAGAAAATAATACCAATTCTGCCCACTTGACTTCTCTATAGCTGTGTTTACTGTGTTAGAGATTAAAGTGATGCAGTGTTGTCATGATACTGGAATTGCTCACTTTAATACAGTCACTTAAAAATATGAATACGTGATAACTTTTTTGATACCACAGGGAAGAATTGACAATGAGGGCATACGATTTCACATTTACATTTCACAATAGATATGACAGGGCTTGTGTACTGTGTGTTAACCTTTGCTGTCTGAGGTTCCTCCAGCCTGACAGCTCTCTATAGACGTTGGCGTGTTGGTGCTTCAGGTGTTCTGCTAAATTTGTTGTTTTAGCACGTTTCATTGGTGCTGGTCTGTGGCGTCGCTTGCAGATTTGCATGCTTGTTTGCTTTGCTTTTCTTTGTCATTTTGCCTCAAATGCAAATTACTTCCAAGCAGCACTCTGACAGTTTTCTTTGTCGCAGAGCTGTGCACTTGGCAGCTTTAATGAGCTATAACACCATAACAAAAACAGAGCAAATGAGACTAGTGACGAGAAGACAGGGCTATGTGAGCGCTGCAGCAGTGTGTGTCAACTTACTTTCAGAAAGAAGAGAGTCAGAAAGCCCAGCTGTATGATGCCGTTTGAAATATTCAGAATTGATGTGTGTTGAAGAAAAACAATATTTTGACAACAATATAGTGATGAACACTGCTCTTTGCATCCCTCAAACATGCGTTGATTTACAGTGAAGTTGCTGATGAAATCCAAACTATAGCTACAGAGTTCTCCTGCAAGCGTCTCACCACAGAACACCTCCTTCCTTTAGGTTGTGGCCAATGCCGTTGCTGCCCTGTCTGAGATCAGCGAGTCTCACCCCAACAGCAACCTGCTGGACCTCAATCCCCAGAACATCAACAAGCTGCTGACGGCCCTCAACGAGTGCACGGAGTGGGGACAGATCTTCATCCTCGACTGCTTGTCCAACTACAACCCCAAGGATGAGCGCGAGGCCCAAAGGTAGCAATCACTCTGAAGTAAGACGTGTAGGCTTGTGTCGATCACTGTAATATCGACTATTGATGATTGAAGAGATGATTGTAGACAGTTTCATTGTATTTACTCTTTGGGTATAAAAATACTCATCAACAATCTTTATTTATTTTTTAGATTATTTTTACGTATCTGATTTAGTTAGACATCTTCAGTACAGAGATGGCAGGAAATGAGGGAGAGAGAAATGCAACAAAAGTACCCAGCCAGACTTGAATCTGGGAAGTTAACTAGTTATTCTGTGATGCTAAAGAAGAATGATGAAATCTAAAACTGTATAGGCAGACATAATCTCAACACAAACACTAAACCTCTCTCCTTTTTTAAATTAATGACCCTCCTTGTGCAATTCGTGTTATGTTCCCCTCTGACTCTCACCTTTCCCTCCTTCAATTCCAAAGCATCTGCGAGCGCGTCACTCCCCGGCTGTCTCACGCCAACTCAGCCGTGGTGCTGTCAGCTGTCAAGGTGCTGATGAAGTTCTTGGAGCTGTTGCCTAAGGACTCTGACTACTACAACACCTTGCTGAAGAAGTTATCCCCACCATTGGTCACCTTACTTTCTGGAGAGCCGGAGGTCCAGTACGTGGCTCTGAGGAACATCAACCTCATTGTCCAGAAAAGGTGTGTGATCACAAACTGCAGAGGCTCAGTCGTATTTTTCCCTGCAGTGAAGTTTATATTTCTACTACTCATGATGTACTGATACCTTGATTTTTAAAATTAAGACTTAAATTCAAAACATTTCCCACAGTCTAATGTGTTGTTTTGTCTTGTGTTGTGTGCAGGCCTGAGATCCTCAAGCAGGAGATCAAAGTGTTCTTTGTTAAGTACAACGACCCAATCTATGTGAAACTGGAGAAACTGGACATCATGATCCGGTTGGCATCTCAGGCCAACATTGCCCAGGTACCTAATTTAAAACACAACTACATGAGAGCATTGTTAAGAGAAAAAGGATGAGGCTTTGCTTTCTTTAGCAAATATGGTTTAGATGGTGTATTTAACATTTATACATAATGAAAGAGGTAATGAATTGTGGTTAATTTCAGGATAGTATTTGTCCTGTCAGGGCTCAAAAGAACCAATAGGTGATTTCAGGATGGTGTCTTCTTTATATGTACCACTATGTATAGTGAATATTTACACTTTGCATTGTTCAAATAATGTAGTCTATTGTACACTGAAGGTCGACTTTAAATGTGTCTTCAAAAAATGCATCAAACTGCAACAAAATCAATAAAATTGAATCACAACTTCAAGCTGTTAAATATGTGCGTGGTGTTGTGTTGTGTTCACTTTCAGGTGCTGGCTGAGCTGAAGGAATACGCCACGGAGGTGGATGTTGACTTTGTGCGCAAGGCTGTCCGAGCCATCGGACGCTGTGCCATCAAAGTGGAGGTGAGAAATGCTTTCATCATCATATATATTACCTGGCCAGTTTCTGACATTTTCGCTGCAGACCATCAACAATTACAGCACCTAGTCTTAAATGTTTTTACCTTTTGGCTCTGGTTCGATGTTATGGATTGCAGCTTAATTGCATGTATTCGAATGCATCTGTTTAGTAGCTCAGTTTATTAATATTTATCCTCCCACCATGCTCCAATTTGAGTTTCTGTGACGTTTTTAAAACAAGTAATGGTATCATGGTGCCTCTGTCCTGTTCCTCTCCAGCAATCAGCTGAGCGCTGTGTCAGCACCCTGCTGGACCTGATCCAGACCAAGGTCAACTATGTTGTCCAGGAGGCTATTGTGGTCATCAGGGACATCTTCCGCAAGTACCCCAACAAGTATGTGTCCTGCTAAACCTGTAAAAACTGCTAGACAAGAATTATTGACAAACCAGTCCTTTGATATAAACTTTTATTAATTGATGTAGTCCATCCAGGACTGTGTATCTCACTGCTGGATCACTCATCTATCAATGCAGTCTGATTCACATGAGGTTGTTTTTATTTTATGTGACGTATCAACTGGGTTTTCGATTTGACCAGTAATCACATTTACAGCACTTTACCCAAGGTACTGACCTTTAACTTCCCTGGAGTATTTACTATAAATTGTACATTTAAGCCCCTAAGCTACTGTAAAAGTTTCATTCTGGCCACTAAGATACTGGTGCTCTTCAGGTATGAAAGCATCATCGCCACGCTGTGTGAGAATCTGGATTCCCTGGATGAGCCTGATGCTCGTGCTGCCATGATCTGGATTGTTGGCGAGTACGCCGAGAGGATCGACAACGCCGATGAGCTGCTGGAGAGCTTCCTCGAGGGCTTCCATGATGAAAGCACCCAGGTGGGTTCACCTCCCAAAAAACAAACACACAGCTTCCACAGCTTGTCCACCTCCCATAGCAAGAATGAGACTTTTTCGATATATGACATTATGTGCTTTGATTTACAGGTCCAGCTCACTCTGCTGACTGCCATCGTCAAGCTGTTCCTTAAGAAGCCGTCAGAGACTCAGGAGTTGGTGCAGCAGGTCCTCAGCTTGGCCACTCAGGTAAGTGTCGTCTTTTATTCTGAAGGTGCTTTATTTATTTGGTTTTTGCTCATGATCTATTTCCTCACTGTATAAATGCAATGGGAAACAAAGAAATAGAATTAACATAATGTGTGTTGAACTCTGCTGTTCACCTGCAGGACTCTGACAACCCTGACCTGCGTGACAGGGGCTACATTTATTGGCGCCTGTTGTCCACTGACCCTGTGACCGCCAAGGAGGTGGTGTTGTCAGAAAAGCCCCTGATCTCAGAGGAGACGGACCTGATTGAGCCCACCCTACTGGACGAGCTCATCTGCCACATTGGCTCCCTGGCGTCTGTCTATCACAAACCCCCCAGCGCCTTCGTCGAGGGCAGCCATGGAATCCACCGCAAACACCTTCCTGTGCAGCACAGCAGGTCAGACACACACACATTACGCACATTGTTAAAGGCTGGTCACTGTATTGATAATATATAGCTATCGTGATATGAGACTATGTCTTTTTGGATGTCGTTACATCCTGATATGGCAAAAATAGTGTCATTGCCTGGTTTCGAAGGCTGAAGGCTACAGTAAAGTGCTGTCATTTTCTAAACTTACCAGACAGTTCTACTTGTGCTAATACTTGCTTTTACCAATCCGTATATCTATTTTATCTCACGTGACACGCAAGACAAGGTTGCATTGTGTGTGCCTGAATCAATCACTGATTCAGATCTCAGGGTGTCATTTTAAGGCTCTTGAGCAGTGTTATATGGCTCAAAAGCAGCTATGACAAGTCAAGTCAATAACTTGGTAATGGACTTGAAAAATACCTGTCCCTCACCAGTGCCACTGTTTTCTCCTATGACAGCATTGATACTGGTGAGAGCCCAGTGAGCGGTGGGCCAGCAGCTGCCATGGACCAGCCACATGTCATCCCCAGCCAGGGTGACCTGCTGGGTGACCTGCTGAACCTGGACCTGGGCCCTCCAGTCAATGTGCCCCAGGTCTCCTCCATGCAGATGGGTGCGGTGGACCTTCTGGGAGGAGGCCTTGACAGTTTGGTGAGCTTGAACACACACACACATTGATTTTGCAGTTGAGTGGATGCATTGGCTAAACTTGGCTGAAGACCCAATAAACATTTTCCATGCATCCTTGTTTTTGTATCAACGGGATGCATATGTTGAACAACATTGTAGGCTGATATTTTAAGATGCTGCAAATAACATCCAGTTATAAAAAAAGCCAGAAAAGCCGAGAGATGGAACGGAAGTACAGAAAGTCGTTGCAATGGAGATCAATTCTGAACGTAGTTTATCTTTGCTAATTAATGTGAGGCTGTTTTTGGTTATCACGAGCTGACGGGATTGTTACGAGTGTGATGCTGACTCACAGGCAGCCAGCGAAAGGAGATAAATCAGCATTTTGACTAATGTTCCCCTTTTTCCTCTTTTTTTCCCCAAGAAAGCTGTATGTGCTCAAATGTCGGCTTCCTTCCTCTGATTAAACATGAAAGCAACAACTGACTCTGAGTATTGAGGAAAAGCCTTTTTATCTTATATTTCCTTTTTATTTGTAATTAAAATAGTGCATATTTTGTCTTATATATAACAAAAAATGTTTATCTTGATATAATGCTCATGTAAGTATACTTCTTGTGCCTTTTTTTTCTATATCTGTTTTTACATTCAACACATAAGTTCAGAATTGTTTTTATTGTATATGTTAATGGTCACTTTTTTCACCTCTCCAAGCTGCTGGAATAACTCCACTTCTTGATAATCTTCTTGCAGATTTGAAAGTCTTATTTTAACGTCTAACCTACCATGTGGAGTTGCTAATTTCCCAGAAAGTGAGGGCTCCTCTTGATGGGTTGCGGTTGCTAAGAGTCTCTGTCTGTGTTTGTGTGTTCGGTCTGTCCATCTGTCTTTGGGGGCCTCTCTTCTCTCCTGTAGCTGGGGGGAGACCTGGGCGGAGGTGTTGGGGGAAGTCCAGCAGTAAGTCAAGCCCTTCTGCCTGTCTGCATGCTGCATGCTTCCTGAATTTAACCCACCACTCTTTCAAACCAACTTCTTCCAGTTCTTTAAACCTGGCTTTTCTGTCTCATGCTCATATTTTCAGTTAGAAAATAAAAAAACGGATGTTTTGCATGTTTTAGCCCATTTTCAGGCCGAGAAAATCTATCTCATGATTTTCACTTGAATTCGTCTTCATCTGGATAGGCCATATTTGAACTTAAATTAGACAGATATAATTTCAAGCAGGCTGTAAAATAGATAATGAACAGGTCTGTCCTTCCCTCGGACATCAGTACGAACCTCTCTTTCATTCTTTTATTCCAGCTTTTATTTTTGTAAGTGCTGAATGGTCTGAAAAGTTTGCAGTCACACCCTTCAAACAACTGGAAAAACATCTGCACACTGTTGCTTCCTTAAGTGCAATTTATAATCACATCCATAAGTAAATAGGGACTGCTATGTACTGTTTGCAGTCATACGCTTAAACAATAATCTAAAACACAATTCTGTGAGTATTATAACTTCATAATTAATGGGCTAAAACACAAAAAAAACAAAGTAGGCTCCTCTAAATTAACGTCACATTTGAGCTTATTCTGACTTTCTCTGTTATTTCTCTGGGCTTTGGCTAATCTCATAAGCTTGCTTTAGTTCGAATGATGTATTTCCTCAGAATCACTGAAGTGTTTTATTAATTGTTACTTCCTTTGGCATGACTTCAGATTGTCTGTGTGATTCTCTTTGTAGGTTTAGAGCAAATTGTCAAGTTGTCAGTGACGCTTACAAAAATTACGCTTACTCAGATTGTGTGTTTTGTACGTGTGTATTTGTTGTGATTGCTATAGGTGGGACAGAACTTCATCCCCTCATCTGTCCCCAGTACCTTTGCTCCATCACCCACACCAGCACCTCCAGCCGTTAGCAGCGGCCTTAACGACTTGTTTGAGCTCTCCACGGGCATGGCCATCACCACTGGAGGCTATGTAGCCGCAAAAGCAGTGAGTTCCTTCATAACAAATAGGCCAGAATTCACTTGAATAATGGATCACAAGCATTCAGTCAGCTCAGTGAGGTTGGATTAGATTTGTTGAATTGCACTGGTGCTTTTTACCAGGTGTGGCTGCCTGCAGTGAAAGCAAAGGGACTGGAGATCTCCGGCACCTTCTCTCGCCGCCAGGGTCACATGTACATGGACATGTCTTTCACCAACAAGGCCCTGCAACACATGACCGACTTTGCTGTCCAGTTCAACAAGAACAGGTCAGTGAGACGACTCAGAGGAAAAGTTATGTTTAACAAGAGCGTAACTATCATCTAATCTATCTAATTTTAGCTTGGTGTACCTCATAAACTGGCTGTATATATTATAACCGAATACATGTACTGAACGTTTGTTTTTTGTTTGTTTCCTAAATGTAGTTTTGGGATGATCCCCACCAGTCCTCTGCCCATTCACACTCCACTGATGCCCAGCCAGAGTATTGAAGTTTCTTTGCCAATCAACACCATCGGGCCAGTCATGAAGATGGACCCACTTAACAATCTGCAGGTACAGAGGCCTCACATTGAATCAGTTTCCTGAAACTAAATGCACAAATACTTTACACTCTGTAGTATTAACTGAAAGCAGTTTGTTCAAAGTGGACTGGAAGAGTTAATGTGAAATAAAACAACTTCTGTTGTTATATGTTATCTAATTTCTCATGAAGTAATATGACGATTATTCAAACCTCAACACAACACAGGATTGCTGGAACATTCTTTGTTCTCTAATGTCAAACCCACGTTTTCTTTTTTCTCCTTTTTTTACTTGTACACAGGTGGCTGTGAAGAACAGCATCGATGTCTTCTACTTCAGCGTACTCATCCCTCTCAATATATTCTTTGTTGAGGATGGAAAAATGGGTATGATTGTCACTCACGACTTTATAGATCTGTGTCACATCTCTCTTCACACCATCACTATCTTATCTTCCACAACCACTGTAGCAGCAACAAAATATAACTTGCAAAATGTTTATTTATATAGTTCTCGCATTGGATGTGAAATTCTTTATGAAATATATTTACTGCAGAGTTTTGGACAAAATATTTGAAAATAGTAATCAAACATCCGGCCTATTTCAGAAATCAATTCTCCGCTTCCACATCACTGTGTGTATGAATGTACTATGTATATTTGTTTGTTTTCCTCCTTCAGAGCGACAGGTGTTCCTGGCTACCTGGAAAGACATCCCCAATGAGAACGAGCTCCAGTACCAGATTAAGGAGTGCCACCTAAATGCAGGTATGCAGACATGTATAAATAAAAAGGCCTTCAGGTGCAAAGCAAATTTTCTAACATCTTGTTCTTTCAAACAGATTAGAAAATGTCTCTGGAGGAAAAGTAAAGTTTATTATTTAATTTTTTATATTTGTTTTTTTATGTCAAGTTATCTGTCATTGTACTTTTATTTGCTGCCACTGGAGACTCCTTTGTTGCTTTTCTTCTATGTCAAAACTAACAAAAATGGTTTCAAAGAAACCATTCAGATTTTTTTCATGTAAGATACAATGTGAACTTCAGAGGGGTTGTACTAAACATGCAGATAAATTCAGTGCATTCATATTTATGAATTTAGCCAATATATTTTCGCCCGACCCCCTTGTTTCATCTCAGATGTCCCCAGTCTGACTTTGTAAACACTTATCCAGCACTGGCCCCAGTATCACCATAAGGGCTTACAAAATTTCATCAAAAATCTGATAACCTCCCTCCTGTTATGCCTGCCACAACTCATCCAATGACCTCTCACTTTTCTCTTTTCTTTCTCTACCCACATGCCTTTCTTGGGATACAACCTTTATTCTTCCTTTGTACATGAAGGACAACTTCTTTCCTTTTAGGAGCTGCCCATAATTGTGCCACTATTATCCTGGCAGCAGGATGGCTAACAGCCCACAGCAGTTGTTCATAGCAGGGTCCAGTGTTGTAGAATACCTGGTCTAAAGGTTGCCAGTCACAGTTCAATAAAATCCTCATAGAGCTAATATTCCTATCAATTCCCAGATAAACCTTTAGTCATGTGTACATTAGTGTTAGTACCTATAGTCATTACGGTTCCAGTAGTGATTACAGCCGTGTTTGTGTGTGTGTTTCTCTTTGTTCAGTAGTTACAGTGGAGATGTGTGTTAATTACTCGTCTTGATTCTGGTCTTGCAGATACAGTTTCAGGGAAGCTGCAGAATAACAACATCTACACCATTGCCAAGAGAAATGTAGAAGGCCAGGATATGCTCTATCAGTCCCTCAAGCTAACCAATGGCATCTGGATCCTTGCTGAACTGCGCATTCAACCTGGCAACCCCAACTATACGGTATTCAAAAACTTTTAATCAGCTTATTATTATGCCTTCAGCAGTGCTTTAGGTTCTTTTGATGTCCAATCATGTGCATCATCTGTGCTGATAGAGTGCTAATTGTGTTTGTGGAAGTACCCGTCTGTAGTCGATTTGTAGGTGTGTCTCTGATTAAGTAGACATTCAACTTTTCTTTGCATATATTTTATGTTTCATGGGTTTTTAAAGGGGCTCTGTGGCACTTCTGTGTTATGCTGGAAGCTAGTGGTTAGTTTAGGTTCGTGCATCCCTTTTCTAAACAAACGTTAGATACTGTAAATGTTCTGCACTGAGATGAGGCACTCGAGAATGTCACATCCTTTGGACTGTCACAGTAAATCCGACCCGAGCCCCTCACAAAGAAATCCACAGTCCAGCAGCATCAAACAACTTTTTTCTTGGAATCAATTATTCTATTAATCATCTCATCTCACTATGCATCAGCTGTTTGCCTTTGATAATTGTTACTACATTGAGCAAAAGATGATCATCCAGAAACAATTTTACCCATTGTAGTAATTACATGCATACAAATGTTTCTACAGTGTTAAAATCGAAATGCGTCCTCCCATAACCTCTTAGATATTTTGCTGTCGTTATCATCAGCTCAGCATGGCTTGCTCATTTTCTCCATTTTGTGTTGACTAAGAGCCAAGCATCAATTGCCAATTCATTGTTCAAATATGTCAGACATTTTTGCCACATTCAAATGGTTGTTCATGACAAAGTAATGACTAAAACAAAGTAAAAAGACCAGCCAGTCATAACTGTTTACTGTTCAGTATTAGCAGTTTATAGCCGGTTTTATTATTCTTTCAAAACAGCATCTTTCAGCTTGAGTATATGAGTGAAGGTTTCTCCTGTTGTAACTCTGTCTTTTCCGTCTCCACAGCTGTCTCTCAAGTGTCGGGCCCCTGAGGTTTCTCAGTACGTCTACCAGATGTATGACTCCGTGCTGAAGAATTGACCTGCTCCAACACTTTGCAACTCTGCTTCATCCTGACAACAAACAGCAGTGTTTTTATCATTTTCTGCCATCTGCTGCTAGAACTGCCAAAAAAAAGGAATCCAACCAGTAAATGATGAAATAATTTGGAATATTGGGTGTATTTTTCCTCTCGGAGATCAACATGGAAAATGTTAGTAAATACAAAAGAATAGTGTGTAATCACCATACTGTAATTCTGTATAATGTACTGAAGTTTAACAGTACAAACACTGTTGATATTTCCTTTATTTTGGCAGTTGAAAGCATTATTCAACTCCCCATTTTGATTTTTACCTCCCAGTGAAAACATGTCTATCATTCCATCCTTAACTTAGTGTCTTAATGTTGTAAAGATGTGACTGATGGTGAAACTGTCCTGAGTGGAAACAAAAATGTTTATTTTCTACTGCGTGTGGCTCACACGTTTTCAGTTTTGATTTATTTTTGATACATGCTTTGCTTCAGTTGTAGCTACAGAGTAATACCAGTGTTGATCTGTTCCTTTTGCCATTAATGTGTGAAAAGTCGAGACCAACAGTGGTGCTTGTCAGAAGCTACTAGTGTCTGCTCTACAGAAGGTTTGGCTCCGAGAGGCCACAGCTTACAATTACTACTTGAGACATGCCAAACTTAAAAATATTATACACCGCATTGAGCAGCACATTGTTGTTGTTCCTGTTATGGCTTTAACACAGCTTTTTGTGTTGTATTGGATTTGTGCAGCATGTAGATACAAAACGTAGTTTTTACTCCATAAGTATGAACCGTTGTAAAGTAATTGAAACACTTTAAATCAAAGTCCAAACAGTTTCAAAGGAAAATACAAATATAAACTCTAATGTAGTTTCTTAATCCTGAACTGATATTGCTGCTCCTCACCTGAATTATGTTTTTGTCATCAGCACTCCACCTTTTTCACCTCAGCAACAGGTAAATGTATTCAGCTTTTTTAAACTATTTTCTTTTAGGCCTCTTAATGCTGAAAATTGTGAACACTTTTACTGGAATAGTAGAGCTCATTTTTACATAATAAAGTCATGTTGAAAAATACACAATACATCCAGTGTAGTGAGGCATCTGCAGGCTGAGTAAGTGGGTCCCTCCACAAGCCGTCAGTAGAACAGACAATTTAAAAGCTTCTGACAGGCAAGTAACGCACAGTACGTTTGTTTAAATTCTTGGGTCAAACTTGCCAAGCAGCCATTCTTTTCAACTTCAAGTCTTTGCTCAGTAGCTTGGAACCACTACACAAACCACAGCAGCTATTGATTTTGTGTTAACACACCAGTGCCACTCCGTTTTAAGAATAATCGCTAATTTGCTCCACATGTAATTCTTTATATAGTAGCCCCATTTACTGCAACCACATAGTTGTACGCGGCTTTATACACCTGTATTTTCATTCCTATTTATTGTGCATCTACCTCTGTGTGTTTCCTTTTTAATTAATTGTTGCAGGAACTTCAATTCTTTATTGTGCTTTAAATGTTTTCACCTTTTCTTTTGATGCCAGTGTTGTTTTTCTAGTCTTTCATGCCATTGTTGTCAAGCCAGTCTAAACCAGTTGCAAGTCAGCCAAACCGATCTCACAGGACCAAGCATCCAAATTAAATGCCAAGCTTATGTTTTAGTACCCTAGTGTCAATATAACCTTCTAATGTTGGAGTTGTTTGTGCTATAGAACATTAGAGTGCATATGCTCTAAGGCCCAGAGTGCAGTGTAGTCCAGTGATGGTGTAGTTTGTGTGGCTAATAAATTAAAATGTTTTGGTATTACCCTGCAAATGAAATGAAGCTCTATCTATTCCACAGAAAAGGCTTTTTCAGGGGATCAGTTGTGCTGGTGAAACTATTTTCCTACATGGTAATGTAAAATTACATATATGTGCCTGCATGAGCCTACTGTCCATTTTATCCTTTTTCATTTAGGCTGTGGATTTCCTCCATTGCGGAAAAAAAAAAAATCTTGCAGCTTAATTTCTCTGTTGATCTCTTGTTTTTTTAACCACCATTGTCTCTAGCACTCCCACAAATAGAAGTATACACAAAACTGTTGCCAGCAATACAGAATGTACGGAGAGAGCATTCATAGCATCTTATGAAATGGAATATTTCTAGCACCATTGCTGTAACCGTGTTGTAAATGATTTGTTATTGTCACATTACCACGTTATGTCAATAAATTGTCAAATATATGTTGCATCAGTGTGTGTTCAGACATCCAATATTAAAAAAGCAGAGCTAAAGAAGTCAACTGACTTGCCATTAAGCCATAATTGTACTTATGGGCTAGACGACATAACTGCTTCCAACATTTTAGTAAACCTACACACGACCGTGATGACATTTCTTTAGCTTCATTGCGTACACAATATTATTGATGTCAGTCACTCGGTATACGAATTGATCAAACAATGACACCCACAACTTTCACATTACCCTGATCTAAACAGACACACGATGAAGAGGGTATCCTTGGAGATGGATTTCAATCAGCAGCGTAAGAATAACTGTCTCTATCAACATTCACTCTTCTGCTCTACCAACTGAGCTATCGAAGTAAGGACTCGGCTTGAAAGACATATCTTTCTAATCTGAACAGACACCGAAATGACAAGTATGAAAGGCACAGCCTTCGAGCAGGAAATGCCTGAATAATATCCTCATTGCACCAGGTATCTTTAGATTGCTGTTCCACGTCCGCCGGTGAACATAGTGGACGACGTCAATCTTCACCAAGTTTTTCACTAAAGTCCCAGTGTTAGGCCAGCAGGTACGTAAAATAACACAGCTGGCTCGTTGCCATGTTACAGGCCATGTAGCTCTCTGTGATTCCTCTCTGAGTGCTTCCTTCGATAGCTCAGTTGGTAGAGCGGAGGACTGTAGGTGTTTAGAGACAGTTATCCTTAGGTCGCTGGTTCAAATCCGGCTCGAAGGAGGAGCTTTTCCTTGGCCTCTGTGTAGATTTTTTGCAATCGGAAAGCACCTGATCTGACGCCTGTGGATTTGGTCACTTGATTTAATGGGGCGCAAGAGGCTTGTCCACGTCCGGCGCTTCACTGAGTGACCGACGTCAGCGTTGGCCAGTAGACGGTGCCCTTCAGGTACCTTTGATCCGCCATCTTCACCTGTCAGCCAACTACCCCACCTCAACTGACGTCCACGCCGTGGAGAGGTTGCGAAGGTCATGCCGTCAGCCAAAACACTAACAGGACCGCCTGAGCTGATTCACAGCGTGTTAAGCCTGTCCATCCAACTAATGTCTAATATCTCACGCTTTTTCACTCATTACCTCCGCACCAGAAGAGAGGAAACTAAAGTCTCTTGGAGAATGCGGGCATCGATCCCGCTACCTCTCGCATGCTAAGCGAGCGCTCTACCATTTGAGCTAATTCCCCTTGCAGGCTCCTGCAAGGCACTGCTATCAGACCTGAGTTGGGTGCAGCTTTCTTTGCTTGTTTATGATCACACACCGCGTGGTCACCCGAACAATCCGAAGGCTCCCAGACGAGGTGGCCGAGTGGTTAAGGCGATGGACTGCTAATCCATTGTGCTCTGCACGCGTGGGTTCGAATCCCATCCTCGTCGCACTTGAGGTACCTTTAATCTGCCGTCTTCACATGTCAGCAAACTACCAGACCTTAACTCGCGTTCAAACTGTGTTTCTCACCTGACTTAAAGCAGATGCTCGCTACGTTTATGGTTCAGGCACGTCCGGCTAGAGGGCCCTGCCTGTCGTCCTCGTCTGCTCACAGTAGAAAGAGTTGAAGGCAATCTTTTTCAGAGCCGTGCGTTTCATTGCTTGATTTGTTGGGGGGGGGGAAAGTCAAAGCTGTTCCACGTCCGCCGGTGAACATAGTGGACGACGTCAATCTTCACCAAGTTTTTCACTAAAGTCCCAGTGTTAGGCCAGCAGGTACGTAAAATAACACAGCTGGCTCGTTGCCATGTTACAGGCCATGTAGCTCTCTGTGATTCCTCCCTGAGTGCTTCCTTCGGTAGCTCAGTTGGTAGAGCGGAGGACTGTAGGTGTTTAGAGACAGTTATCCTTAGGTCGCTGGTTCAAATCCGGCTCGAAGGAGGAGCTTTTCCTTGGCCTCTGTGTAGATTTTTTGCAATCGGAAAGCACCTGATCTGACGCCTGTGGATTTGGTCACTTGATTTAATGGGGCGCAAGAGGCTTGTCCACGTCCGGCGCTTCACTGAGTGACCGACGTCAGCGTTGGCCAGTAGACGGTGCCCTTCAGGTACCTTTGATCCGCCATCTTCACCTGTCAGCCAACTACCCCACCTCAACTGACGTCCACGCCGTGGAGAGGTTGCGAAGGTCATGCCGTCAGCCAAAACACTAACAGGACCGCCTGAGCTGATTCACAGCGTGTTAAGCCTGTCCATCCAACTAATGTCTAATATCTCACGCTTTTTCACTCATTACCTCCGCACCAGAAGAGAGGAAACTAAAGTCTCTTGGAGAATGCGGGCATCGATCCCGCTACCTCTCGCATGCTAAGCGAGCGCTCTACCATTTGAGCTAATTCCCCTTGCAGGCTCCTGCAAGGCACTGCTATCAGACCTGAGTTGGGTGCAGCTTTCTTTGCTTGTTTATGATCACACACCGCGTGGTCACCCGAACAGTCCGAGGGCTCCCAGACGAGGTGGCCGAGTGGTTAAGGCGATGGACTGCTAATCCATTGTGCTCTGCACGCGTGGGTTCGAATCCCATCCTCGTCGCACTTGAGGTACCTTTAATCTGCCGTCTTCACATGTCAGCAAACTACCAGACCTTAACTCGCGTTCAAACTGTGTTTCTCACCTGACTTAAAGCAGATGCTCGCTACGTTTATGGTTCAGGCACGTCCGGCTAGAGGGCCCTGCCTGTCGTCCTCGTCTGCTCACAGTAGAAAGAGTTGAAGGCAATCTTTTTCAGAGCCGTGCGTTTCATTGCTTGATTTGTTGGGGGGGGGGAAAGTCAAAGCTGTTCCACGTCCGCCGGTGAACATAGTGGACGACGTCAATCTTCACCAAGTTTTTCACTAAAGTCCCAGTGTTAGGCCAGCAGGTACGTAAAATAACACAGCTGGCTCGTTGCCATGTTACAGGCCATGTAGCTCTCTGTGATTCCTCTCTGAGTGCTTCCTTCGATAGCTCAGTTGGTAGAGCGGAGGACTGTAGGTGTTTAGAGACAGTTATCCTTAGGTCGCTGGTTCAAATCCGGCTCGAAGGAGGAGCTTTTCCTTGGCCTCTGTGTAGATTTTTTGCAATCGGAAAGCACCTGATCTGACGCCTGTGGATTTGGTCACTTGATTTAATGGGGCGCAAGAGGCTTGTCCACGTCCGGCGCTTCACTGAGTGACCGACGTCAGCGTTGGCCAGTAGACGGTGCCCTTCAGGTACCTTTGATCCGCCATCTTCACCTGTCAGCCAACTACCCCACCTCAACTGACGTCCACGCCGTGGAGAGGTTGCGAAGGTCATGCCGTCAGCCAAAACACTAACAGGACCGCCTGAGCTGATTCACAGCGTGTTAAGCCTGTCCATCCAACTAATGTCTAATATCTCACGCTTTTTCACTCATTACCTCCGCACCAGAAGAGAGGAAACTAAAGTCTCTTGGAGAATGCGGGCATCGATCCCGCTACCTCTCGCATGCTAAGCGAGCGCTCTACCATTTGAGCTAATTCCCCTTGCAGGCTCCTGCAAGGCACTGCTATCAGACCTGAGTTGGGTGCAGCTTTCTTTGCTTGTTTATGATCACACACCGCGTGGTCACCCGAACAGTCCGTGGGCTCCCAGACGAGGTGGCCGAGTGGTTAAGGCGATGGACTGCTAATCCATTGTGCTCTGCACGCGTGGGTTCGAATCCCATCCTCGTCGCACTTGAGGTACCTTTAATCTGCCGTCTTCACATGTCAGCAAACTACCAGACCTTAACTCGCGTTCAAACTGTGTTTCTCACCTGACTTAAAGCAGATGCTCGCTACGTTTATGGTTCAGGCACGTCCGGCTAGAGGGCCCTGCCTGTCGTCCTCGTCTGCTCACAGTAGAAAGAGTTGAAGGCAATCTTTTTCAGAGCCGTGCGTTTCATTGCTTGATTTGTTGGGGGGGGGGAAAGTCAAAGCTGTTCCACGTCCGCCGGTGAACATAGTGGACGACGTCAATCTTCACCAAGTTTTTCACTAAAGTCCCAGTGTTAGGCCAGCAGGTACGTAAAATAACACAGCTGGCTCGTTGCCATGTTACAGGCCATGTAGCTCTCTGTGATTCCTCCCTGAGTGCTTCCTTCGATAGCTCAGTTGGTAGAGCGGAGGACTGTAGGTGTTTAGAGACAGTTATCCTTAGGTCGCTGGTTCAAATCCGGCTCGAAGGAGGAGCTTTTCCTTGGCCTCTGTGTAGATCTTTTGCAATCGGAAAGCACCTGATCTGACGCCTGTGGATTTGGTCACTTGATTTAATGGGGCGCAAGAGGCTTGTCCACGTCCGGCGCTTCACTGAGTGACCGACGTCAGCGTTGGCCAGTAGACGGTGCCCTTCAGGTACCTTTGATCCGCCATCTTCACCTGTCAGCCAACTACCCCACCTCAACTGACGTCCACGCCGTGGAGAGGTTGCGAAGGTCATGCCGTCAGCCAAAACACTAACAGGACCGCCTGAGCTGATTCACAGCGTGTTAAGCCTGTCCATCCAACTAATGTCTAATATCTCACGCTTTTTCACTCATTACCTCCGCACCAGAAGAGAGGAAACTAAAGTCTCTTGGAGAATGCGGGCATCGATCCCGCTACCTCTCGCATGCTAAGCGAGAGCTCTACCATTTGAGCTAATTCCCCTTGCAGGCTCCTGCAAGGCACTGCTATCAGACCTGAGTTGGGTGCAGCTTTCTTTGCTTGTTTATGATCACACACCGCGTGGTCACCCGAACAGTCCGTAGGCTCCCAGACGAGGTGGCCGAGTGGTTAAGGCGATGGACTGCTAATCCATTGTGCTCTGCACGCGTGGGTTCGAATCCCATCCTCGTCGCACTTGAGGTACCTTTAATCTGCCGTCTTCACATGTCAGCAAACTACCAGACCTTAACTCGCGTTCAAACTGTGTTTCTCACCTGACTTAAAGCAGATGCTCGCTACGTTTATGGTTCAGGCACGTCCGGCTAGAGGGCCCTGCCTGTCGTCCTCGTCTGCTCACAGTAGAAAGAGTTGAAGGCAATCTTTTTCAGAGCCGTGCGTTTCATTGCTTGATTTGTTGGGGGGGGGGAAAGTCAAAGCTGTTCCACGTCCGCCGGTGAACATAGTGGACGACGTCAATCTTCACCAAGTTTTTCACTAAAGTCCCAGTGTTAGGCCAGCAGGTACGTAAAATAACACAGCTGGCTCGTTGCCATGTTACAGGCCATGTAGCTCTCTGTGATTCCTCTCTGAGTGCTTCCTTCGATAGCTCAGTTGGTAGAGCGGAGGACTGTAGGTGTTTAGAGACAGTTATCCTTAGGTCGCTGGTTCAAATCCGGCTCGAAGGAGGAGCTTTTCCTTGGCCTCTGTGTAGATTTTTTGCAATCGGAAAGCACCTGATCTGACGCCTGTGGATTTGGTCACTTGATTTAATGGGGCGCAAGAGGCTTGTCCACGTCCGGCGCTTCACTGAGTGACCGACGTCAGCGTTGGCCAGTAGACGGTGCCCTTCAGGTACCTTTGATCCGCCATCTTCACCTGTCAGCCAACTACCCCACCTCAACTGACGTCCACGCCGTGGAGAGGTTGCGAAGGTCATGCCGTCAGCCAAAACACTAACAGGACCGCCTGAGCTGATTCACAGCGTGTTAAGCCTGTCCATCCAACTAATGTCTAATATCTCACGCTTTTTCACTCATTACCTCCGCACCAGAAGAGAGGAAACTAAAGTCTCTTGGAGAATGCGGGCATCGATCCCGCTACCTCTCGCATGCTAAGCGAGCGCTCTACCATTTGAGCTAATTCCCCTTGCAGGCTCCTGCAAGGCACTGCTATCAGACCTGAGTTGGGTGCAGCTTTCTTTGCTTGTTTATGATCACACACCGCGTGGTCACCCGAACAGTCCGTAGGCTCCCAGACGAGGTGGCCGAGTGGTTAAGGCGATGGACTGCTAATCCATTGTGCTCTGCACGCGTGGGTTCGAATCCCATCCTCGACGCACTTGAGGTACCTTTAATCTGCCGTCTTCACATGTCAGCAAACTACCAGACCTTAACTCGCGTTCAAACTGTGTTTCTCACCTGACTTAAAGCAGATGCTCGCTACGTTTATGGTTCAGGCACGTCCGGCTAGAGGGCCCTGCCTGTCGTCCTCGTCTGCTCACAGTAGAAAGAGTTGAAGGCAATCTTTTTCAGAGCCGTGCGTTTCATTGCTTGATTTGTTGGGGGGGGGGAAAGTCAAAGCTGTTCCACGTCCGCCGGTGAACATAGTGGACGACGTCAATCTTCACCAAGTTTTTCACTAAAGTCCCAGTGTTAGGCCAGCAGGTACGTAAAATAACACAGCTGGCTCGTTGCCATGTTACAGGCCATGTAGCTCTCTGTGATTCCTCTCTGAGTGCTTCCTTCGATAGCTCAGTTGGTAGAGCGGAGGACTGTAGGTGTTTAGAGACAGTTATCCTTAGGTCGCTGGTTCAAATCCGGCTCGAAGGAGGAGCTTTTCCTTGGCCTCTGTGTAGATTTTTTGCAATCGGAAAGCACCTGATCTGACGCCTGTGGATTTGGTCACTTGATTTAATGGGGCGCAAGAGGCTTGTCCACGTCCGGCGCTTCACTGAGTGACCGACGTCAGCGTTGGCCAGTAGACGGTGCCCTTCAGGTACCTTTGATCCGCCATCTTCACCTGTCAGCCAACTACCCCACCTCAACTGACGTCCACGCCGTGGAGAGGTTGCGAAGGTCATGCCGTCAGCCAAAACACTAACAGGACCGCCTGAGCTGATTCACAGCGTGTTAAGCCTGTCCATCCAACTAATGTCTAATATCTCACGCTTTTTCACTCATTACCTCCGCACCAGAAGAGAGGAAACTAAAGTCTCTTGGAGAATGCGGGCATCGATCCCGCTACCTCTCGCATGCTAAGCGAGCGCTCTACCATTTGAGCTAATTCCCCTTGCAGGCTCCTGCAAGGCACTGCTATCAGACCTGAGTTGGGTGCAGCTTTCTTTGCTTGTTTATGATCACACACCGCGTGGTCACCCGAACAGTCCGTGGGCTCCCAGACGAGGTGGCCGAGTGGTTAAGGCGATGGACTGCTAATCCATTGTGCTCTGCACGCGTGGGTTCGAATCCCATCCTCGTCGCACTTGAGGTACCTTTAATCTGCCGTCTTCACATGTCAGCAAACTACCAGACCTTAACTCGCGTTCAAACTGTGTTTCTCACCTGACTTAAAGCAGATGCTCGCTACGTTTATGGTTCAGGCACGTCCGGCTAGAGGGCCCTGCCTGTCGTCCTCGTCTGCTCACAGTAGAAAGAGTTGAAGGCAATCTTTTTCAGAGCCGTGCGTTTCATTGCTTGATTTGTTGGGGGGGGGGAAAGTCAAAGCTGTTCCACGTCCGCCGGTGAACATAGTGGACGACGTCAATCTTCACCAAGTTTTTCACTAAAGTCCCAGTGTTAGGCCAGCAGGTACGTAAAATAACACAGCTGGCTCGTTGCCATGTTACAGGCCATTTAGCTCTCTGTGATTCCTCCCTGAGTGCTTCCTTCGATAGCTCAGTTGGTAGAGCGGAGGACTGTAGGTGTTTAGAGACAGTTATCCTTAGGTCGCTGGTTCAAATCCGGCTCGAAGGAGGAGCTTTTCCTTGGCCTCTGTGTAGATCTTTTGCAATCGGAAAGCACCTGATCTGACGCCTGTGGATTTGGTCACTTGATTTAATGGGGCGCAAGAGGCTTGTCCACGTCCGGCGCTTCACTGAGTGACCGACGTCAGCGTTGGCCAGTAGACGGTGCCCTTCAGGTACCTTTGATCCGCCATCTTCACCTGTCAGCCAACTACCCCACCTCAACTGACGTCCACGCCGTGGAGAGGTTGCGAAGGTCATGCCGTCAGCCAAAACACTAACAGGACCGCCTGAGCTGATTCACAGCGTGTTAAGCCTGTCCATCCAACTAATGTCTAATATCTCACGCTTTTTCACTCATTACCTCCGCACCAGAAGAGAGGAAACTAAAGTCTCTTGGAGAATGCGGGCATCGATCCCGCTACCTCTCGCATGCTAAGCGAGCGCTCTACCATTTGAGCTAATTCCCCTTGCAGGCTCCTGCAAGGCACTGCTATCAGACCTGAGTTGGGTGCAGCTTTCTTTGCTTGTTTATGATCACACACCGCGTGGTCAACCGAACAGTCCGTGGGCTCCCAGACGAGGTGGCCGAGTGGTTAAGGCGATGGACTGCTAATCCATTGTGCTCTGCACGCGTGGGTTCGAATCCCATCCTCGTCGCACTTGAGGTACCTTTAATCTGCCGTCTTCACATGTCAGCAAACTACCAGACCTTAACTCGCGTTCAAACTGTGTTTCTCACCTGACTTAAAGCAGATGCTCGCTACGTTTATGGTTCAGGCACGTCCGGCTAGAGGGCCCTGCCTGTCGTCCTCGTCTGCTCACAGTAGAAAGAGTTGAAGGCAATCTTTTTCAGAGCCGTGCGTTTCATTGCTTGATTTGTTGGGGGGGGGGAAAGTCAAAGCTGTTCCACGTCCGCCGGTGAACATAGTGGACGACGTCAATCTTCACCAAGTTTTTCACTAAAGTCCCAGTGTTAGGCCAGCAGGTACGTAAAATAACACAGCTGGCTCGTTGCCATGTTACAGGCCATTTAGCTCTCTGTGATTCCTCCCTGAGTGCTTCCTTCGATAGCTCAGTTGGTAGAGCGGAGGACTGTAGGTGTTTAGAGACAGTTATCCTTAGGTCGCTGGTTCAAATCCGGCTCGAAGGAGGAGCTTTTCCTTGGCCTCTGTGTAGATCTTTTGCAATCGGAAAGCACCTGATCTGACGCCTGTGGATTTGGTCACTTGATTTAATGGGGCGCAAGAGGCTTGTCCACGTCCGGCGCTTCACTGAGTGACCGACGTCAGCGTTGGCCAGTAGACGGTGCCCTTCAGGTACCTTTGATCCGCCATCTTCACCTGTCAGCCAACTACCCCACCTCAACTGACGTCCACGCCGTGGAGAGGTTGCGAAGGTCATGCCGTCAGCCAAAACACTAACAGGACCGCCTGAGCTGATTCACAGCGTGTTAAGCCTGTCCATCCAACTAATGTCTAATATCTCACGCTTTTTCACTCATTACCTCCGCACCAGAAGAGAGGAAACTAAAGTCTCTTGGAGAATGCGGGCATCGATCCCGCTAC
This sequence comes from Pagrus pagrus, assembly GCF_965226575.1. Taxonomy (NCBI): domain Eukaryota; kingdom Metazoa; phylum Chordata; class Actinopteri; order Spariformes; family Sparidae; genus Pagrus; species Pagrus pagrus. Next base: position 6,128,154 of record NC_140198.1, read on the forward strand.
CTCTCGCATGCTAAGCGAGCGCTCTACCATTTGAGCTAATTCCCCTTGCAGGCTCCTGCAAGGCACTGCTATCAGACCTGAGTTGGGTGCAGCTTTCTTTGCTTGTTTATGATCACACACCGCGTGGTCACCCGAACAGTCCGTGGGCTCCCAGACGAGGTGGCCGAGTGGTTAAGGCGATGGACTGCTAATCCATTGTGCTCTGCACGCGTGGGTTCGAATCCCATCCTCGTCGCACTTGAGGTACCTTTAATCTGCCGTCTTCACATGTCAGCAAACTACCAGACCTTAACTCGCGTTCAAACTGTGTTTCTCACCTGACTTAAAGCAGATGCTCGCTACGTTTATGGTTCAGGCACGTCCGGCTAGAGGGCCCTGCCTGTCGTCCTCGTCTGCTCACAGTAGAAAGAGTTGAAGGCAATCTTTTTCAGAGCCGTGCGTTTCATTGCTTGATTTGTTGGGGGGGGGGGGAAGTCAAAGCTGTTCCACGTCCGCCGGTGAACATAGTGGACGACGTCAATCTTCACCAAGTTTTTCACTAAAGTCCCAGTGTTAGGCCAGCAGGTACGTAAAATAACACAGCTGGCTCGTTGCCATGTTACAGGCCATGTAGCTCTCTGTGATTCCTCTCTGAGTGCTTCCTTCGATAGCTCAGTTGGTAGAGCGGAGGACTGTAGGTGTTTAGAGACAGTTATCCTTAGGTTGCTGGTTCAAATCCGGCTCGAAGGAGGAGCTTTTCCTTGGCCTCTGTGTAGATTTTTTGCAATCGGAAAGCACCTGATCTGACGCCTGTGGATTTGGTCACTTGATTTAATGGGGCGCAAGAGGCTTGTCCACGTCCGGCGCTTCACTGAGTGACCGACGTCAGCGTTGGCCAGTAGACGGTGCCCTTCAGGTACCTTTGATCCGCCATCTTCACCTGTCAGCCAACTACCCCACCTCAACTGACGTCCACGCCGTGGAGAGGTTGCGAAGGTCATGCCGTCAGCCAAAACACTAACAGGACCGCCTGAGCTGATTCACAGCGTGTTAAGCCTGTCCATCCAACTAATGTCTAATATCTCACGCTTTTTCACTCATTACCTCCGCACCAGAAGAGAGGAAACTAAAGTCTCTTGGAGAATGCGGGCATCGATCCCGCTACCTCTCGCATGCTAAGCGAGCGCTCTACCATTTGAGCTAATTCCCCTTGCAGGCTCCTGCAAGGCACTGCTATCAGACCTGAGTTGGGTGCAGCTTTCTTTGCTTGTTTATGATCACACACCGCGTGGTCACCCGAACAGTCCGAGGGCTCCCAGACGAGGTGGCCGAGTGGTTAAGGCGATGGACTGCTAATCCATTGTGCTCTGCACGCGTGGGTTCGAATCCCATCCTCGTCGCACTTGAGGTACCTTTAATCTGCCGTCTTCACATGTCAGCAAACTACCAGACCTTAACTCGCGTTCAAACTGTGTTTCTCACCTGACTTAAAGCAGATGCTCGCTACGTTTATGGTTCAGGCACGTCCGGCTAGAGGGCCCTGCCTGTCGTCCTCGTCTGCTCACAGTAGAAAGAGTTGAAGGCAATCTTTTTCAGAGCCGTGCGTTTCATTGCTTGATTTGTTGGGGGGGGGGAAAGTCAAAGCTGTTCCACGTCCGCCGGTGAACATAGTGGACGACGTCAATCTTCACCAAGTTTTTCACTAAAGTCCCAGTGTTAGGCCAGCAGGTACGTAAAATAACACAGCTGGCTCGTTGCCATGTTACAGGCCATGTAGCTCTCTGTGATTCCTCTCTGAGTGCTTCCTTTGATAGCTCAGTTGGTAGAGCGGAGGACTGTAGTTGTTTAGAGACAGTTATCCTTAGGTCGCTGGTTCAAATCCGGCTCGAAGGAGGAGCTTTTCCTTGGCCTCTGTGTAGATTTTTTGCAATCGGAAAGCACCTGATCTGACGCCTGTGGATTTGGTCACTTGATTTAATGGGGCGCAAGAGGCTTGTCCACGTCCGGCGCTTCACTGAGTGACCGACGTCAGCGTTGGCCAGTAGACGGTGCCCTTCAGGTACCTTTGATCCGCCATCTTCACCTGTCAGCCAACTACCCCACCTCAACTGACGTCCACGCCGTGGAGAGGTTGCGAAGGTCATGCCGTCAGCCAAAACACTAACAGGACCGCCTGAGCTGATTCACAGCGTGTTAAGCCTGTCCATCCAACTAATGTCTAATATCTCACGCTTTTTCACTCATTACCTCCGCACCAGAAGAGAGGAAACTAAAGTCTCTTGGAGAATGCGGGCATCGATCCCGCTACCTCTCGCATGCTAAGCGAGCGCTCTACCATTTGAGCTAATTCCCCTTGCAGGCTCCTGCAAGGCACTGCTATCAGACCTGAGTTGGGTGCAGCTTTCTTTGCTTGTTTATGATCACACACCGCGTGGTCACCCGAACAGTCCGTGGGCTCCCAGACGAGGTGGCCGAGTGGTTAAGGCGATGGACTGCTAATCCATTGTGCTCTGCACGCGTGGGTTCGAATCCCATCCTCGTCGCACTTGAGGTACCTTTAATCTGCCGTCTTCACATGTCAGCAAACTACCAGACCTTAACTCGCGTTCAAACTGTGTTTCTCACCTGACTTAAAGCAGATGCTCGCTACGTTTATGGTTCAGGCACGTCCGGCTAGAGGGCCCTGCCTGTCGTCCTCGTCTGCTCACAGTAGAAAGAGTTGAAGGCAATCTTTTTCAGAGCCGTGCGTTTCATTGCTTGATTTGTTGGGGGGGGGGAAAGTCAAAGCTGTTCCACGTCCGCCGGTGAACATAGTGGACGACGTCAATCTTCACCAAGTTTTTCACTAAAGTCCCAGTGTTAGGCCAGCAGGTACGTAAAATAACACAGCTGGCTCGTTGCCATGTTACAGGCCATGTAGCTCTCTGTGATTCCTCTCTGAGTGCTTCCTTCGATAGCTCAGTTGGTAGAGCGGAGGACTGTAGGTGTTTAGAGACAGTTATCCTTAGGTCGCTGGTTCAAATCCGGCTCGAAGGAGGAGCTTTTCCTTGGCCTCTGTGTAGATTTTTTGCAATCGGAAAGCACCTGATCTGACGCCTGTGGATTTGGTCACTTGATTTAATGGGGCGCAAGAGGCTTGTCCACGTCCGGCGCTTCACTGAGTGACCGACGTCAGCGTTGGCCAGTAGACGGTGCCCTTCAGGTACCTTTGATCCGCCATCTTCACCTGTCAGCCAACTACCCCACCTCAACTGACGTCCACGCCGTGGAGAGGTTGCGAAGGTCATGCCGTCAGCCAAAACACTAACAGGACCGCCTGAGCTGATTCACAGCGTGTTAAGCCTGTCCATCCAACTAATGTCTAATATCTCACGCTTTTTCACTCATTACCTCCGCACCAGAAGAGAGGAAACTAAAGTCTCTTGGAGAATGCGGGCATCGATCCCGCTACCTCTCGCATGCTAAGCGAGCGCTCTACCATTTGAGCTAATTCCCCTTGCAGGCTCCTGCAAGGCACTGCTATCAGACCTGAGTTGGGTGCAGCTTTCTTTGCTTGTTTATGATCACACACCGCGTGGTCACCCGAACAGTCCGTGGGCTCCCAGACGAGGTGGCCGAGTGGTTAAGGCGATGGACTGCTAATCCATTGTGCTCTGCACGCGTGGGTTCGAATCCCATCCTCGTCGCACTTGAGGTACCTTTAATCTGCCGTCTTCACATGTCAGCAAACTACCAGACCTTAACTCGCGTTCAAACTGTGTTTCTCACCTGACTTAAAGCAGATGCTCGCTACGTTTATGGTTCAGGCACGTCCGGCTAGAGGGCCCTGCCTGTCGTCCTCGTCTGCTCACAGTAGAAAGAGTTGAAGGCAATCTTTTTCAGAGCCGTGCGTTTCATTGCTTGATTTGTTGGGGGGGGGGAAAGTCAAAGCTGTTCCACGTCCGCCGGTGAACATAGTGGACGACGTCAATCTTCACCAAGTTTTTCACTAAAGTCCCAGTGTTAGGCCAGCAGGTACGTAAAATAACACAGCTGGCTCGTTGCCATGTTACAGGCCATGTAGCTCTCTGTGATTCCTCCCTGAGTGCTTCCTTCGATAGCTCAGTTGGTAGAGCGGAGGACTGTAGGTGTTTAGAGACAGTTATCCTTAGGTCGCTGGTTCAAATCCGGCTCGAAGGAGGAGCTTTTCCTTGGCCTCTGTGTAGATCTTTTGCAATCGGAAAGCACCTGATCTGACGCCTGTGGATTTGGTCACTTGATTTAATGGGGCGCAAGAGGCTTGTCCACGTCCGGCGCTTCACTGAGTGACCGACGTCAGCGTTGGCCAGTAGACGGTGCCCTTCAGGTACCTTTGATCCGCCATCTTCACCTGTCAGCCAACTACCCCACCTCAACTGACGTCCACGCCGTGGAGAGGTTGCGAAGGTCATGCCGTCAGCCAAAACACTAACAGGACCGCCTGAGCTGATTCACAGCGTGTTAAGCCTGTCCATCCAACTAATGTCTAATATCTCACGCTTTTTCACTCATTACCTCCGCACCAGAAGAGAGGAAACTAAAGTCTCTTGGAGAATGCGGGCATCGATCCCGCTACCTCTCGCATGCTAAGCGAGCGCTCTACCATTTGAGCTAATTCCCCTTGCAGGCTCCTGCAAGGCACTGCTATCAGACCTGAGTTGGGTGCAGCTTTCTTTGCTTGTTTATGATCACACACCGCGTGGTCACCCGAACAGTCCGTTGGCTCCCAGACGAGGTGGCCGAGTGGTTAAGGCGATGGACTGCTAATCCATTGTGCTCTGCACGCGTGGGTTCGAATCCCATCCTCGTCGCACTTGAGGTACCTTTAATCTGCCGTCTTCACATGTCAGCAAACTACCAGACCTTAACTCGCGTTCAAACTGTGTTTCTCACCTGACTTAAAGCAGATGCTCGCTACGTTTATGGTTCAGGCACGTCCGGCTAGAGGGCCCTGCCTGTCGTCCTCGTCTGCTCACAGTAGAAAGAGTTGAAGGCAATCTTTTTCAGAGCCGTGCGTTTCATTGCTTGATTTGTTGGGGGGGGGGAAAGTCAAAGCTGTTCCACGTCCGCCGGTGAACATAGTGGACGACGTCAATCTTCACCAAGTTTTTCACTAAAGTCCCAGTGTTAGGCCAGCAGGTACGTAAAATAACACAGCTGGCTCGTTGCCATGTTACAGGCCATGTAGCTCTCTGTGATTCCTCTCTGAGTGCTTCCTTCGATAGCTCAGTTGGTAGAGCGGAGGACTGTAGGTGTTTAGAGACAGTTATCCTTAGGTCGCTGGTTCAAATCCGGCTCGAAGGAGGAGCTTTTCCTTGGCCTCTGTGTAGATTTTTTGCAATCGGAAAGCACCTGATCTGACGCCTGTGGATTTGGTCACTTGATTTAATGGGGCGCAAGAGGCTTGTCCACGTCCGGCGCTTCACTGAGTGACCGACGTCAGCGTTGGCCAGTAGACGGTGCCCTTCAGGTACCTTTGATCCGCCATCTTCACCTGTCAGCCAACTACCCCACCTCAACTGACGTCCACGCCGTGGAGAGGTTGCGAAGGTCATGCCGTCAGCCAAAACACTAACAGGACCGCCTGAGCTGATTCACAGCGTGTTAAGCCTGTCCATCCAACTAATGTCTAATATCTCACGCTTTTTCACTCATTACCTCCGCACCAGAAGAGAGGAAACTAAAGTCTCTTGGAGAATGCGGGCATCGATCCCGCTACCTCTCGCATGCTAAGCGAGCGCTCTACCATTTGAGCTAATTCCCCTTGCAGGCTCCTGCAAGGCACTGCTATCAGACCTGAGTTGGGTGCAGCTTTCTTTGCTTGTTTATGATCACACACCGCGTGGTCACCCGAACAGTCCGTGGGCTCCCAGACGAGGTGGCCGAGTGGTTAAGGCGATGGACTGCTAATCCATTGTGCTCTGCACGCGTGGGTTCGAATCCCATCCTCGTCGCACTTGAGGTACCTTTAATCTGCCGTCTTCACATGTCAGCAAACTACCAGACCTTAACTCGCGTTCAAACTGTGTTTCTCACCTGACTTAAAGCAGATGCTCGCTACGTTTATGGTTCAGGCACGTCCGGCTAGAGGGCCCTGCCTGTCGTCCTCGTCTGCTCACAGTAGAAAGAGTTGAAGGCAATCTTTTTCAGAGCCGTGCGTTTCATTGCTTGATTTGTTGGGGGGGGGGAAAGTCAAAGCTGTTCCACGTCCGCCGGTGAACATAGTGGACGACGTCAATCTTCACCAAGTTTTTCACTAAAGTCCCAGTGTTAGGCCAGCAGGTACGTAAAATAACACAGCTGGCTCGTTGCCATGTTACAGGCCATGTAGCTCTCTGTGATTCCTCCCTGAGTGCTTCCTTCGATAGCTCAGTTGGTAGAGCGGAGGACTGTAGGTGTTTAGAGACAGTTATCCTTAGGTCGCTGGTTCAAATCCGGCTCGAAGGAGGAGCTTTTCCTTGGCCTCTGTGTAGATCTTTTGCAATCGGAAAGCACCTGATCTGACGCCTGTGGATTTGGTCACTTGATTTAATGGGGCGCAAGAGGCTTGTCCACGTCCGGCGCTTCACTGAGTGACCGACGTCAGCGTTGGCCAGTAGACGGTGCCCTTCAGGTACCTTTGATCCGCCATCTTCACCTGTCAGCCAACTACCCCACCTCAACTGACGTCCACGCCGTGGAGAGGTTGCGAAGGTCATGCCGTCAGCCAAAACACTAACAGGACCGCCTGAGCTGATTCACAGCGTGTTAAGCCTGTCCATCCAACTAATGTCTAATATCTCACGCTTTTTCACTCATTACCTCCGCACCAGAAGAGAGGAAACTAAAGTCTCTTGGAGAATGCGGGCATCGATCCCGCTACCTCTCGCATGCTAAGCGAGCGCTCTACCATTTGAGCTAATTCCCCTTGCAGGCTCCTGCAAGGCACTGCTATCAGACCTGAGTTGGGTGCAGCTTTCTTTGCTTGTTTATGATCACACACCGCGTGGTCACCCGAACAGTCCGTGGGCTCCCAGACGAGGTGGCCGAGTGGTTAAGGCGATGGACTGCTAATCCATTGTGCTCTGCACGCGTGGGTTCGAATCCCATCCTCGTCGCACTTGAGGTACCTTTAATCTGCCGTCTTCACATGTCAGCAAACTACCAGACCTTAACTCGCGTTCAAACTGTGTTTCTCACCTGACTTAAAGCAGATGCTCGCTACGTTTATGGTTCAGGCACGTCCGGCTAGAGGGCCCTGCCTGTCGTCCTCGTCTGCTCACAGTAGAAAGAGTTGAAGGCAATCTTTTTCAGAGCCGTGCGTTTCATTGCTTGATTTGTTGGGGGGGGGGAAAGTCAAAGCTGTTCCACGTCCGCCGGTGAACATAGTGGACGACGTCAATCTTCACCAAGTTTTTCACTAAAGTCCCAGTGTTAGGCCAGCAGGTACGTAAAATAACACAGCTGGCTCGTTGCCATGTTACAGGCCATGTAGCTCTCTGTGATTCCTCCCTGAGTGCTTCCTTCGATAGCTCAGTTGGTAGAGCGGAGGACTGTAGGTGTTTAGAGACAGTTATCCTTAGGTCGCTGGTTCAAATCCGGCTCGAAGGAGGAGCTTTTCCTTGGCCTCTGTGTAGATCTTTTGCAATCGGAAAGCACCTGATCTGACGCCTGTGGATTTGGTCACTTGATTTAATGGGGCGCAAGAGGCTTGTCCACGTCCGGCGCTTCACTGAGTGACCGACGTCAGCGTTGGCCAGTAGACGGTGCCCTTCAGGTACCTTTGATCCGCCATCTTCACCTGTCAGCCAACTACCCCACCTCAACTGACGTCCACGCCGTGGAGAGGTTGCGAAGGTCATGCCGTCAGCCAAAACACTAACAGGACCGCCTGAGCTGATTCACAGCGTGTTAAGCCTGTCCATCCAACTAATGTCTAATATCTCACGCTTTTTCACTCATTACCTCCGCACCAGAAGAGAGGAAACTAAAGTCTCTTGGAGAATGCGGGCATCGATCCCGCTACCTCTCGCATGCTAAGCGAGCGCTCTACCATTTGAGCTAATTCCCCTTGCAGGCTCCTGCAAGGCACTGCTATCAGACCTGAGTTGGGTGCAGCTTTCTTTGCTTGTTTATGATCACACACCGCGTGGTCACCCGAACAGTCCGAGGGCTCCCAGACGAGGTGGCCGAGTGGTTAAGGCGATGGACTGCTAATCCATTGTGCTCTGCACGCGTGGGTTCGAATCCCATCCTCGTCGCACTTGAGGTGCCTTTAATCTGCCGTCTTCACATGTCAGCAAACTACCAGACCTTAACTCGCGTTCAAACTGTGTTTCTCACCTGACTTAAAGCAGATGCTCGCTACGTTTATGGTTCAGGCACGTCCGGCTAGAGGGCCCTGCCTGTCGTCCTCGTCTGCTCACAGTAGAAAGAGTTGAAGGCAATCTTTTTCAGAGCCGTGCGTTTCATTGCTTGATTTGTTGGGGGGGGGGAAAGTCAAAGCTGTTCCACGTCCGCCGGTGAACATAGTGGACGACGTCAATCTTCACCAAGTTTTTCACTAAAGTCCCAGTGTTAGGCCAGCAGGTACGTAAAATAACACAGCTGGCTCGTTGCCATGTTACAGGCCATGTAGCTCTCTGTGATTCCTCTCTGAGTGCTTCCTTCGATAGCTCAGTTGGTAGAGCGGAGGACTGTAGGTGTTTAGAGACAGTTATCCTTAGGTCGCTGGTTCAAATCCGGCTCGAAGGAGGAGCTTTTCCTTGGCCTCTGTGTAGATTTTTTGCAATCGGAAAGCACCTGATCTGACGCCTGTGGATTTGGTCACTTGATTTAATGGGGCGCAAGAGGCTTGTCCACGTCCGGCGCTTCACTGAGTGACCGACGTCAGCGTTGGCCAGTAGACGGTGCCCTTCAGGTACCTTTGATCCGCCATCTTCACCTGTCAGCCAACTACCCCACCTCAACTGACGTCCACGCCGTGGAGAGGTTGCGAAGGTCATGCCGTCAGCCAAAACACTAACAGGACCGCCTGAGCTGATTCACAGCGTGTTAAGCCTGTCCATCCAACTAATGTCTAATATCTCACGCTTTTTCACTCATTACCTCCGCACCAGAAGAGAGGAAACTAAAGTCTCTTGGAGAATGCGGGCATCGATCCCGCTACCTCTCGCATGCTAAGCGAGCGCTCTACCATTTGAGCTAATTCCCCTTGCAGGCTCCTGCAAGGCACTGCTATCAGACCTGAGTTGGGTGCAGCTTTCTTTGCTTGTTTATGATCACACACCGCGTGGTCACCCGAACAGTCCGTGGGCTCCCAGACGAGGTGGCCGAGTGGTTAAGGCGATGGACTGCTAATCCATTGTGCTCTGCACGCGTGGGTTCGAATCCCATCCTCGTCGCACTTGAGGTACCTTTAATCTGCCGTCTTCACATGTCAGCAAACTACCAGACCTTAACTCGCGTTCAAACTGTGTTTCTCACCTGACTTAAAGCAGATGCTCGCTACGTTTATGGTTCAGGCACGTCCGGCTAGAGGGCCCTGCCTGTCATCCTCGTCTGCTCACAGTAGAAAGAGTTGAAGGCAATCTTTTTCAGAGCCGTGCGTTTCATTGCTTGATTTGTTGGGGGGGGGAAAGTCAAAGCTGTTCCACGTCCGCCGGTGAACATAGTGGACGACGTCAATCTTCACCAAGTTTTTCACTAAAGTCCCAGTGTTAGGCCAGCAGGTACGTAAAATAACACAGCTGGCTCGTTGCCATGTTACAGGCCATGTAGCTCTCTGTGATTCCTCCCTGAGTGCTTCCTTCGATAGCTCAGTTGGTAGAGCGGAGGACTGTAGGTGTTTAGAGACAGTTATCCTTAGGTCGCTGGTTCAAATCCGGCTCGAAGGAGGAGCTTTTCCTTGGCCTCTGTGTAGATCTTTTGCAATCGGAAAGCACCTGATCTGACGCCTGTGGATTTGGTCACTTGATTTAATGGGGCGCAAGAGGCTTGTCCACGTCCGGCGCTTCACTGAGTGACCGACGTCAGCGTTGGCCAGTAGACGGTGCCCTTCAGGTACCTTTGATCCGCCATCTTCACCTGTCAGCCAACTACCCCACCTCAACTGACGTCCACGCCGTGGAGAGGTTGCGAAGGTCATGCCGTCAGCCAAAACACTAACAGGACCGCCTGAGCTGATTCACAGCGTGTTAAGCCTGTCCATCCAACTAATGTCTAATATCTCACGCTTTTTCACTCATTACCTCCGCACCAGAAGAGAGGAAACTAAAGTCTCTTGGAGAATGCGGGCATCGATCCCGCTACCTCTCGCATGCTAAGCGAGCGCTCTACCATTTGAGCTAATTCCCCTTGCAGGCTCCTGCAAGGCACTGCTATCAGACCTGAGTTGGGTGCAGCTTTCTTTGCTTGTTTATGATCACACACCGCGTGGTCACCCGAACAGTCCGTGGGCTCCCAGACGAGGTGGCCGAGTGGTTAAGGCGATGGACTGCTAATCCATTGTGCTCTGCACGCGTGGGTTCGAATCCCATCCTCGTCGCACTTGAGGTACCTTTAATCTGCCGTCTTCACATGTCAGCAAACTACCAGACCTTAACTCGCGTTCAAACTGTGTTTCTCACCTGACTTAAAGCAGATGCTCGCTACGTTTATGGTTCAGGCACGTCCGGCTAGAGGGCCCTGCCTGTCGTCCTCGTCTGCTCACAGTAGAAAGAGTTGAAGGCAATCTTTTTCAGAGCCGTGCGTTTCATTGCTTGATTTGTTGGGGGGGGGGGAAAGTCAAAGCTGTTCCACGTCCGCCGGTGAACATAGTGGACGACGTCAATCTTCACCAAGTTTTTCACTAAAGTCCCAGTGTTAGGCCAGCAGGTACGTAAAATAACACAGCTGGCTCGTTGCCATGTTACAGGCCATGTAGCTCTCTGTGATTCCTCTCTGAGTGCTTCCTTCGATAGCTCAGTTGGTAGAGCGGAGGACTGTAGGTGTTTAGAGACAGTTATCCTTAGGTCGCTGGTTCAAATCCGGCTCGAAGGAGGAGCTTTTCCTTGGCCTCTGTGTAGATTTTTTGCAATCGGAAAGCACCTGATCTGACGCCTGTGGATTTGGTCACTTGATTTAATGGGGCGCAAGAGGCTTGTCCACGTCCGGCGCTTCACTGAGTGACCGACGTCAGCGTTGGCCAGTAGACGGTGCCCTTCAGGTACCTTTGATCCGCCATCTTCACCTGTCAGCCAACTACCCCACCTCAACTGACGTCCACGCCGTGGAGAGGTTGCGAAGGTCATGCCGTCAGCCAAAACACTAACAGGACCGCCTGAGCTGATTCACAGCGTGTTAAGCCTGTCCATCCAACTAATGTCTAATATCTCACGCTTTTTCACTCATTACCTCCGCACCAGAAGAGAGGAAACTAAAGTCTCTTGGAGAATGCGGGCATCGATCCCGCTACCTCTCGCATGCTAAGCGAGCGCTCTACCATTTGAGCTAATTCCCCTTGCAGGCTCCTGCAAGGCACTGCTATCAGACCTGAGTTGGGTGCAGCTTTCTTTGCTTGTTTATGATCACACACCGCGTGGTCACCCGAACAGTCCGAGGGCTCCCAGACGAGGTGGCCGAGTGGTTAAGGCGATGGACTGCTAATCCATTGTGCTCTGCACGCGTGGGTTCGAATCCCATCCTCGTCGCACTTGAGGTACCTTTAATCTGCCGTCTTCACATGTCAGCAAACTACCAGACCTTAACTCGCGTTCAAACTGTGTTTCTCACCTGACTTAAAGCAGATGCTCGCTACGTTTATGGTTCAGGCACGTCCGGCTAGAGGGCCCTGCCTGTCGTCCTCGTCTGCTCACAGTAGAAAGAGTTGAAGGCAATCTTTTTCAGAGCCGTGCGTTTCATTGCTTGATTTGTTGGGGGGGGGGAAAGTCAAAGCTGTTCCACGTCCGCCGGTGAACATAGTGGACGACGTCAATCTTCACCAAGTTTTTCACTAAAGTCCCAGTGTTAGGCCAGCAGGTACGTAAAATAACACAGCTGGCTCGTTGCCATGTTACAGGCCATGTAGCTCTCTGTGATTCCTCTCTGAGTGCTTCCTTCGATAGCTCAGTTGGTAGAGCGGAGGACTGTAGGTGTTTAGAGACAGTTAACCTTAGGTCGCTGGTTCAAATCCGGCTCGAAGGAGGAGCTTTTCCTTGGCCTCTGTGTAGATTTTTTGCAATCGGAAAGCACCTGATCTGACGCCTGTGGATTTGGTCACTTGATTTAATGGGGCGCAAGAGGCTTGTCCACGTCCGGCGCTTCACTGAGTGACCGACGTCAGCGTTGGCCAGTAGACGGTGCCCTTCAGGTACCTTTGATCCGCCATCTTCACCTGTCAGCCAACTACCCCACCTCAACTGACGTCCACGCCGTGGAGAGGTTGCGAAGGTCATGCCGTCAGCCAAAACACTAACAGGACCGCCTGAGCTGATTCACAGCGTGTTAAGCCTGTCCATCCAACTAATGTCTAATATCTCACGCTTTTTCACTCATTACCTCCGCACCAGAAGAGAGGAAACTAAAGTCTCTTGGAGAATGCGGGCATCGATCCCGCTACCTCTCGCATGCTAAGCGAGCGCTCTACCATTTGAGCTAATTCCCCTTGCAGGCTCCTGCAAGGCACTGCTATCAGACCTGAGTTGGGTGCAGCTTTCTTTGCTTGTTTATGATCACACACCGCGTGGTCACCCGAACAGTCCGTGGGCTCCCAGACGAGGTGGCCGAGTGGTTAAGGCGATGGACTGCTAATCCATTGTGCTCTGCACGCGTGGGTTCGAATCCCATCCTCGTCGCACTTGAGGTACCTTTAATCTGCCGTCTTCACATGTCAGCAAACTACCAGACCTTAACTCGCGTTCAAACTGTGTTTCTCACCTGACTTAAAGCAGATGCTCGCTACGTTTATGGTTCAGGCACGTCCGGCTAGAGGGCCCTGCCTGTCGTCCTCGTCTGCTCACAGTAGAAAGAGTTGAAGGCAATCTTTTTCAGAGCCGTGCGTTTCATTGCTTGATTTGTTGGGGGGGGGGAAAGTCAAAGCTGTTCCACGTCCGCCGGTGAACATAGTGGACGACGTCAATCTTCACCAAGTTTTTCACTAAAGTCCCAGTGTTAGGCCAGCAGGTACGTAAAATAACACAGCTGGCTCGTTGCCATGTTACAGGCCATGTAGCTCTCTGTGATTCCTCCCTGAGTGCTTCCTTCGATAGCTCAGTTGGTAGAGCGGAGGACTGTAGGTGTTTAGAGACAGTTATCCTTAGGTCGCTGGTTCAAATCCGGCTCGAAGGAGGAGCTTTTCCTTGGCCTCTGTGTAGATCTTTTGCAATCGGAAAGCACCTGATCTGACGCCTGTGGATTTGGTCACTTGATTTAATGGGGCGCAAGAGGCTTGTCCACGTCCGGCGCTTCACTGAGTGACCGACGTCAGCGTTGGCCAGTAGACGGTGCCCTTCAGGTACCTTTGATCCGCCATCTTCACCTGTCAGCCAACTACCCCACCTCAACTGACGTCCACGCCGTGGAGAGGTTGCGAAGGTCATGCCGTCAGCCAAAACACTAACAGGACCGCCTGAGCTGATTCACAGCGTGTTAAGCCTGTCCATCCAACTAATGTCTAATATCTCACGCTTTTTCACTCATTACCTCCGCACCAGAAGAGAGGAAACTAAAGTCTCTTGGAGAATGCGGGCATCGATCCCGCTACCTCTCGCATGCTAAGCGAGCGCTCTACCATTTGAGCTAATTCCCCTTGCAGGCTCCTGCAAGGCACTGCTATCAGACCTGAGTTGGGTGCAGCTTTCTTTGCTTGTTTATGATCACACACCGCGTGGTCACCCGAACAGTCCGTGGGCTCCCAGACGAGGTGGCCGAGTGGTTAAGGCGATGGACTGCTAATCCATTGTGCTCTGCACGCGTGGGTTCGAATCCCATCCTCGTCGCACTTGAGGTACCTTTAATCTGCCGTCTTCACATGTCAGCAAACTACCAGACCTTAACTCGCGTTCAAACTGTTTCTCACCTGACTTAAAGCAGATGCTCGCTACGTTTATGGTTCAGGCACGTCCGGCTAGAGGGCCCTGCCTGTCGTCCTCGTCTGCTCACAGTAGAAAGAGTTGAAGGCAATCTTTTTCAGAGCCGTGCGTTTCATTGCTTGATTTGTTGGGGGGGGGGGAAAGTCAAAGCTGTTCCACGTCCGCCGGTGAACATAGTGGACGACGTCAATCTTCACCAAGTTTTTCACTAAAGTCCCAGTGTTAGGCCAGCAGGTACGTAAAATAACACAGCTGGCTCGTTGCCATGTTACAGGCCATGTAGCTCTCTGTGATTCCTCTCTGAGTGCTTCCTTCGATAGCTCAGTTGGTAGAGCGGAGGACTGTAGGTGTTTAGAGACAGTTATCCTTAGGTCGCTGGTTCAAATCCGGCTCGAAGGAGGAGCTTTTCCTTGGCCTCTGTGTAGATTTTTTGCAATCGGAAAGCACCTGATCTGACGCCTGTGGATTTGGTCACTTGATTTAATGGGGCGCAAGAGGCTTGTCCACGTCCGGCGCTTCACTGAGTGACCGACGTCAGCGTTGGCCAGTAGACGGTGCCCTTCAGGTACCTTTGATCCGCCATCTTCACCTGTCAGCCAACTACCCCACCTCAACTGACGTCCACGCCGTGGAGAGGTTGCGAAGGTCATGCCGTCAGCCAAAACACTAACAGGACCGCCTGAGCTGATTCACAGCGTGTTAAGCCTGTCCATCCAACTAATGTCTAATATCTCACGCTTTTTCACTCATTACCTCCGCACCAGAAGAGAGGAAACTAAAGTCTCTTGGAGAATGCGGGCATCGATCCCGCTACCTCTCGCATGCTAAGCGAGCGCTCTACCATTTGAGCTAATTCCCCTTGCAGGCTCCTGCAAGGCACTGCTATCAGACCTGAGTTGGGTGCAGCTTTCTTTGCTTGTTTATGATCACACACCGCGTGGTCACCCGAACAGTCCGTGGGCTCCCAGACGAGGTGGCCGAGTGGTTAAGGCGATGGACTGCTAATCCATTGTGCTCTGCACGCGTGGGTTCGAATCCCATCCTCGTCGCACTTGAGGTACCTTTAATCTGCCGTCTTCACATGTCAGCAAACTACCAGACCTTAACTCGCGTTCAAACTGTTTCTCACCTGACTTAAAGCAGATGCTCGCTACGTTTATGGTTCAGGCACGTCCGGCTAGAGGGCCCTGCCTGTCGTCCTCGTCTGCTCACAGTAGAAAGAGTTGAAGGCAATCTTTTTCAGAGCCGTGCGTTTCATTGCTTGATTTGTTGGGGGGGGGGGAAAGTCAAAGCTGTTCCACGTCCGCCGGTGAACATAGTGGACGACGTCAATCTTCACCAAGTTTTTCACTAAAGTCCCAGTGTTAGGCCAGCAGGTACGTAAAATAACACAGCTGGCTCGTTGCCATGTTACAGGCCATGTAGCTCTCTGTGATTCCTCTCTGAGTGCTTCCTTCGATAGCTCAGTTGGTAGAGCGGAGGACTGTAGGTGTTTAGAGACAGTTATCCTTAGGTCGCTGGTTCAAATCCGGCTCGAAGGAGGAGCTTTTCCTTGGCCTCTGTGTAGATTTTTTGCAATCGGAAAGCACCTGATCTGACGCCTGTGGATTTGGTCACTTGATTTAATGGGGCGCAAGAGGCTTGTCCACGTCCGGCGCTTCACTGAGTGACCGACGTCAGCGTTGGCCAGTAGACGGTGCCCTTCAGGTACCTTTGATCCGCCATCTTCACCTGTCAGCCAACTACCCCACCTCAACTGACGTCCACGCCGTGGAGAGGTTGCGAAGGTCATGCCGTCAGCCAAAACACTAACAGGACCGCCTGAGCTGATTCACAGCGTGTTAAGCCTGTCCATCCAACTAATGTCTAATATCTCACGCTTTTTCACTCATTACCTCCGCACCAGAAGAGAGGAAACTAAAGTCTCTTGGAGAATGCGGGCATCGATCCCGCTACCTCTCGCATGCTAAGCGAGCGCTCTACCATTTGAGCTAATTCCCCTTGCAGGCTCCTGCAAGGCACTGCTATCAGACCTGAGTTGGGTGCAGCTTTCTTTGCTTGTTTATGATCACACACCGCGTGGTCACCCGAACAGTCCGTGGGCTCCCAGACGAGGTGGCCGAGTGGTTAAGGCGATGGACTGCTAATCCATTGTGCTCTGCACGCGTGGGTTCGAATCCCATCCTCGTCGCACTTGAGGTACCTTTAATCTGCCGTCTTCACATGTCAGCAAACTACCAGACCTTAACTCGCGTTCAAACTGTGTTTCTCACCTGACTTAAAGCAGATGCTCGCTACGTTTATGGTTCAGGCACGTCCGGCTAGAGGGCCCTGCCTGTCGTCCTCGTCTGCTCACAGTAGAAAGAGTTGAAGGCAATCTTTTTCAGAGCCGTGCGTTTCATTGCTTGATTTGTTGGGGGGGGGGAAAGTCAAAGCTGTTCCACGTCCGCCGGTGAACATAGTGGACGACGTCAATCTTCACCAAGTTTTTCACTAAAGTCCCAGTGTTAGGCCAGCAGGTACGTAAAATAACACAGCTGGCTCGTTGCCATGTTACAGGCCATGTAGCTCTCTGTGATTCCTCCCTGAGTGCTTCCTTCGATAGCTCAGTTGGTAGAGCGGAGGACTGTAGGTGTTTAGAGACAGTTATCCTTAGGTCGCTGGTTCAAATCCGGCTCGAAGGAGGAGCTTTTCCTTGGCCTCTGTGTAGATCTTTTGCAATCGGAAAGCACCTGATCTGACGCCTGTGGATTTGGTCACTTGATTTAATGGGGCGCAAGAGGCTTGTCCACGTCCGGCGCTTCACTGAGTGACCGACGTCAGCGTTGGCCAGTAGACGGTGCCCTTCAGGTACCTTTGATCCGCCATCTTCACCTGTCAGCCAACTACCCCACCTCAACTGACGTCCACGCCGTGGAGAGGTTGCGAAGGTCATGCCGTCAGCCAAAACACTAACAGGACCGCCTGAGCTGATTCACAGCGTGTTAAGCCTGTCCATCCAACTAATGTCTAATATCTCACGCTTTTTCACTCATTACCTCCGCACCAGAAGAGAGGAAACTAAAGTCTCTTGGAGAATGCGGGCATCGATCCCGCTACCTCTCGCATGCTAAGCGAGCGCTCTACCATTTGAGCTAATTCCCCTTGCAGGCTCCTGCAAGGCACTGCTATCAGACCTGAGTTGGGTGCAGCTTTCTTTGCTTGTTTATGATCACACACCGCGTGGTCACCCGAACAGTCCGTGGGCTCCCAGACGAGGTGGCCGAGTGGTTAAGGCGATGGACTGCTAATCCATTGTGCTCTGCACGCGTGGGTTCGAATCCCATCCTCGTCGCACTTGAGGTACCTTTAATCTGCCGTCTTCACATGTCAGCAAACTACCAGACCTTAACTCGCGTTCAAACTGTGTTTCTCACCTGACTTAAAGCAGATGCTCGCTACGTTTATGGTTCAGGCACGTCCGGCTAGAGGGCCCTGCCTGTCGTCCTCGTCTGCTCACAGTAGAAAGAGTTGAAGGCAATCTTTTTCAGAGCCGTGCGTTTCATTGCTTGATTTGTTGGGGGGGGGGAAAGTCAAAGCTGTTCCACGTCCGCCGGTGAACATAGTGGACGACGTCAATCTTCACCAAGTTTTTCACTAAAGTCCCAGTGTTAGGCCAGCAGGTACGTAAAATAACACAGCTGGCTCGTTGCCATGTTACAGGCCATGTAGCTCTCTGTGATTCCTCCCTGAGTGCTTCCTTCGATAGCTCAGTTGGTAGAGCGGAGGACTGTAGGTGTTTAGAGACAGTTATCCTTAGGTCGCTGGTTCAAATCCGGCTCGAAGGAGGAGCTTTTCCTTGGCCTCTGTGTAGATCTTTTGCAATCGGAAAGCACCTGATCTGACGCCTGTGGATTTGGTCACTTGATTTAATGGGGCGCAAGAGGCTTGTCCACGTCCGGCGCTTCACTGAGTGACCGACGTCAGCGTTGGCCAGTAGACGGTGCCCTTCAGGTACCTTTGATCCGCCATCTTCACCTGTCAGCCAACTACCCCACCTCAACTGACGTCCACGCCGTGGAGAGGTTGCGAAGGTCATGCCGTCAGCCAAAACACTAACAGGACCGCCTGAGCTGATTCACAGCGTGTTAAGCCTGTCCATCCAACTAATGTCTAATATCTCACGCTTTTTCACTCATTACCTCCGCACCAGAAGAGAGGAAACTAAAGTCTCTTGGAGAATGCGGGCATCGATCCCGCTACCTCTCGCATGCTAAGCGAGCGCTCTACCATTTGAGCTAATTCCCCTTGCAGGCTCCTGCAAGGCACTGCTATCAGACCTGAGTTGGGTGCAGCTTTCTTTGCTTGTTTATGATCACACACCGCGTGGTCACCCGAACAGTCCATGGGCTCCCAGACGAGGTGGCCGAGTGGTTAAGGCGATGGACTGCTAATCCATTGTGCTCTGCACGCGTGGGTTCGAATCCCATCCTCGTCGCACTTGAGGTACCTTTAATCTGCCGTCTTCACATGTCAGCAAACTACCAGACCTTAACTCGCGTTCAAACTGTGTTTCTCACCTGACTTAAAGCAGATGCTCGCTACGTTTATGGTTCAGGCACGTCCGGCTAGAGGGCCCTGCCTGTCGTCCTCGTCTGCTCACAGTAGAAAGAGTTGAAGGCAATCTTTTTCAGAGCCGTGCGTTTCATTGCTTGATTTGTTGGGGGGGGGGGAAAGTCAAAGCTGTTCCACGTCCGCCGGTGAACATAGTGGACGACGTCAATCTTCACCAAGTTTTTCACTAAAGTCCCAGTGTTAGGCCAGCAGGTACGTAAAATAACACAGCTGGCTCGTTGCCATGTTACAGGCCATGTAGCTCTCTGTGATTCCTCTCTGAGTGCTTCCTTCGATAGCTCAGTTGGTAGAGCGGAGGACTGTAGGTGTTTAGAGACAGTTATCCTTAGGTCGCTGGTTCAAATCCGGCTCGAAGGAGGAGCTTTTCCTTGGCCTCTGTGTAGATTTTTTGCAATCGGAAAGCACCTGATCTGACGCCTGTGGATTTGGTCACTTGATTTAATGGGGCGCAAGAGGCTTGTCCACGTCCGGCGCTTCACTGAGTGACCGACGTCAGCGTTGGCCAGTAGACGGTGCCCTTCAGGTACCTTTGATCCGCCATCTTCACCTGTCAGCCAACTACCCCACCTCAACTGACGTCCACGCCGTGGAGAGGTTGCGAAGGTCATGCCGTCAGCCAAAACACTAACAGGACCGCCTGAGCTGATTCACAGCGTGTTAAGCCTGTCCATCCAACTAATGTCTAATATCTCACGCTTTTTCACTCATTACCTCCGCACCAGAAGAGAGGAAACTAAAGTCTCTTGGAGAATGCGGGCATCGATCCCGCTACCTCTCGCATGCTAAGCGAGCGCTCTACCATTTGAGCTAATTCCCCTTGCAGGCTCCTGCAAGGCACTGCTATCAGACCTGAGTTGGGTGCAGCTTTCTTTGCTTGTTTATGATCACACACCGCGTGGTCACCCGAACAGTCCGTGGGCTCCCAGACGAGGTGGCCGAGTGGTTAAGGCGATGGACTGCTAATCCATTGTGCTCTGCACGCGTGGGTTCGAATCCCATCCTCGTCGCACTTGAGGTACCTTTAATCTGCCGTCTTCACATGTCAGCAAACTACCAGACCTTAACTCGCGTTCAAACTGTGTTTCTCACCTGACTTAAAGCAGATGCTCGCTACGTTTATGGTTCAGGCACGTCCGGCTAGAGGGCCCTGCCTGTCGTCCTCGTCTGCTCACAGTAGAAAGAGTTGAAGGCAATCTTTTTCAGAGCCGTGCGTTTCATTGCTTGATTTGTTGGGGGGGGGGAAAGTCAAAGCTGTTCCACGTCCGCCGGTGAACATAGTGGACGACGTCAATCTTCACCAAGTTTTTCACTAAAGTCCCAGTGTTAGGCCAGCAGGTACGTAAAATAACACAGCTGGCTCGTTGCCATGTTACAGGCCATGTAGCTCTCTGTGATTCCTCCCTGAGTGCTTCCTTCGATAGCTCAGTTGGTAGAGCGGAGGACTGTAGGTGTTTAGAGACAGTTATCCTTAGGTCGCTGGTTCAAATCCGGCTCGAAGGAGGAGCTTTTCCTTGGCCTCTGTGTAGATCTTTTGCAATCGGAAAGCACCTGATCTGACGCCTGTGGATTTGGTCACTTGATTTAATGGGGCGCAAGAGGCTTGTCCACGTCCGGCGCTTCACTGAGTGACCGACGTCAGCGTTGGCCAGTAGACGGTGCCCTTCAGGTACCTTTGATCCGCCATCTTCACCTGTCAGCCAACTACCCCACCTCAACTGACGTCCACGCCGTGGAGAGGTTGCGAAGGTCATGCCGTCAGCCAAAACACTAACAGGACCGCCTGAGCTGATTCACAGCGTGTTAAGCCTGTCCATCCAACTAATGTCTAATATCTCACGCTTTTTCACTCATTACCTCCGCACCAGAAGAGAGGAAACTAAAGTCTCTTGGAGAATGCGGGCATCGATCCCGCTACCTCTCGCATGCTAAGCGAGCGCTCTACCATTTGAGCTAATTCCCCTTGCAGGCTCCTGCAAGGCACTGCTATCAGACCTGAGTTGGGTGCAGCTTTCTTTGCTTGTTTATGATCACACACCGCGTGGTCACCCGAACAGTCCGAGGGCTCCCAGACGAGGTGGCTGAGTGGTTAAGGCGATGGACTGCTAATCCATTGTGCTCTGCACGCGTGGGTTCGAATCCCATCCTCGTCGCACTTGAGGTACCTTTAATCTGCCGTCTTCACATGTCAGCAAACTACCAGACCTTAACTCGCGTTCAAACTGTGTTTCTCACCTGACTTAAAGCAGATGCTCGCTACGTTTATGGTTCAGGCACGTCCGGCTAGAGGGCCCTGCCTGTCGTCCTCGTCTGCTCACAGTAGAAAGAGTTGAAGGCAATCTTTTTCAGAGCCGTGCGTTTCATTGCTTGATTTGTTGGGGGGGGGGGAAAGTCAAAGCTGTTCCACGTCCGCCGGTGAACATAGTGGACGACGTCAATCTTCACCAAGTTTTTCACTAAAGTCCCAGTGTTAGGCCAGCAGGTACGTAAAATAACACAGCTGGCTCGTTGCCATGTTACAGGCCATGTAGCTCTCTGTGATTCCTCTCTGAGTGCTTCCTTCGATAGCTCAGTTGGTAGAGCGGAGGACTGTAGGTGTTTAGAGACAGTTATCCTTAGGTCGCTGGTTCAAATCCGGCTCGAAGGAGGAGCTTTTCCTTGGCCTCTGTGTAGATTTTTTGCAATCGGAAAGCACCTGATCTGACGCCTGTGGATTTGGTCACTTGATTTAATGGGGCGCAAGAGGCTTGTCCACGTCCGGCGCTTCACTGAGTGACCGACGTCAGCGTTGGCCAGTAGACGGTGCCCTTCAGGTACCTTTGATCCGCCATCTTCACCTGTCAGCCAACTACCCCACCTCAACTGACGTCCACGCCGTGGAGAGGTTGCGAAGGTCATGCCGTCAGCCAAAACACTAACAGGACCGCCTGAGCTGATTCACAGCGTGTTAAGCCTGTCCATCCAACTAATGTCTAATATCTCACGCTTTTTCACTCATTACCTCCGCACCAGAAGAGAGGAAACTAAAGTCTCTTGGAGAATGCGGGCATCGATCCCGCTACCTCTCGCATGCTAAGCGAGCGCTCTACCATTTGAGCTAATTCCCCTTGCAGGCTCCTGCAAGGCACTGCTATCAGACCTGAGTTGGGTGCAGCTTTCTTTGCTTGTTTATGATCACACACCGCGTGGTCACCCGAACAGTCCGTGGGCTCCCAGACGAGGTGGCCGAGTGGTTAAGGCGATGGACTGCTAATCCATTGTGCTCTGCACGCGTGGGTTCGAATCCCATCCTCGTCGCACTTGAGGTACCTTTAATCTGCCGTCTTCACATGTCAGCAAACTACCAGACCTTAACTCGCGTTCAAACTGTGTTTCTCACCTGACTTAAAGCAGATGCTCGCTACGTTTATGGTTCAGGCACGTCCGGCTAGAGGGCCCTGCCTGTCGTCCTCGTCTGCTCACAGTAGAAAGAGTTGAAGGCAATCTTTTTCAGAGCCGTGCGTTTCATTGCTTGATTTGTTGGGGGGGGGGAAAGTCAAAGCTGTTCCACGTCCGCCGGTGAACATAGTGGACGACGTCAATCTTCACCAAGTTTTTCACTAAAGTCCCAGTGTTAGGCCAGCAGGTACGTAAAATAACACAGCTGGCTCGTTGCCATGTTACAGGCCATGTAGCTCTCTGTGATTCCTCTCTGAGTGCTTCCTTCGATAGCTCAGTTGGTAGAGCGGAGGACTGTAGGTGTTTAGAGACAGTTATCCTTAGGTCGCTGGTTCAAATCCGGCTCGAAGGAGGAGCTTTTCCTTGGCCTCTGTGTAGATTTTTTGCAATCGGAAAGCACCTGATCTGACGCCTGTGGATTTGGTCACTTGATTTAATGGGGCGCAAGAGGCTTGTCCACGTCCGGCGCTTCACTGAGTGACCGACGTCAGCGTTGGCCAGTAGACGGTGCCCTTCAGGTACCTTTGATCCGCCATCTTCACCTGTCAGCCAACTACCCCACCTCAACTGACGTCCACGCCGTGGAGAGGTTGCGAAGGTCATGCCGTCAGCCAAAACACTAACAGGACCGCCTGAGCTGATTCACAGCGTGTTAAGCCTGTCCATCCAACTAATGTCTAATATCTCACGCTTTTTCACTCATTACCTCCGCACCAGAAGAGAGGAAACTAAAGTCTCTTGGAGAATGCGGGCATCGATCCCGCTACCTCTCGCATGCTAAGCGAGCGCTCTACCATTTGAGCTAATTCCCCTTGCAGGCTCCTGCAAGGCACTGCTATCAGACCTGAGTTGGGTGCAGCTTTCTTTGCTTGTTTATGATCACACACCGCGTGGTCACCCGAACAGTCCGTGGGCTCCCAGACGAGGTGGCCGAGTGGTTAAGGCGATGGACTGCTAATCCATTGTGCTCTGCACGCGTGGGTTCGAATCCCATCCTCGTCGCACTTGAGGTACCTTTAATCTGCCGTCTTCACATGTCAGCAAACTACCAGACCTTAACTCGCGTTCAAACTGTGTTTCTCACCTGACTTAAAGCAGATGCTCGCTACGTTTATGGTTCAGGCACGTCCGGCTAGAGGGCCCTGCCTGTCGTCCTCGTCTGCTCACAGTAGAAAGAGTTGAAGGCAATCTTTTTCAGAGCCGTGCGTTTCATTGCTTGATTTGTTGGGGGGGGGGGGAAGTCAAAGCTGTTCCACGTCCGCCGGTGAACATAGTGGACGACGTCAATCTTCACCAAGTTTTTCACTAAAGTCCCAGTGTTAGGCCAGCAGGTACGTAAAATAACACAGCTGGCTCGTTGCCATGTTACAGGCCATGTAGCTCTCTGTGATTCCTCCCTGAGTGCTTCCTTCGATAGCTCAGTTGGTAGAGCGGAGGACTGTAGGTGTTTAGAGACAGTTATCCTTAGGTCGCTGGTTCAAATCCGGCTCGAAGGAGGAGCTTTTCCTTGGCCTCTGTGTAGATCTTTTGCAATCGGAAAGCACCTGATCTGACGCCTGTGGATTTGGTCACTTGATTTAATGGGGCGCAAGAGGCTTGTCCACGTCCGGCGCTTCACTGAGTGACCGACGTCAGCGTTGGCCAGTAGACGGTGCCCTTCAGGTACCT
This sequence comes from Pagrus pagrus, assembly GCF_965226575.1. Taxonomy (NCBI): domain Eukaryota; kingdom Metazoa; phylum Chordata; class Actinopteri; order Spariformes; family Sparidae; genus Pagrus; species Pagrus pagrus. The sequence continues at coordinate 6,151,916 of NC_140198.1, forward strand.
TTGATCCGCCATCTTCACCTGTCAGCCAACTACCCCACCTCAACTGACGTCCACGCCGTGGAGAGGTTGCGAAGGTCATGCCGTCAGCCAAAACACTAACAGGACCGCCTGAGCTGATTCACAGCGTGTTAAGCCTGTCCATCCAACTAATGTCTAATATCTCACGCTTTTTCACTCATTACCTCCGCACCAGAAGAGAGGAAACTAAAGTCTCTTGGAGAATGCGGGCATCGATCCCGCTACCTCTCGCATGCTAAGCGAGCGCTCTACCATTTGAGCTAATTCCCCTTGCAGGCTCCTGCAAGGCACTGCTATCAGACCTGAGTTGGGTGCAGCTTTCTTTGCTTGTTTATGATCACACACCGCGTGGTCACCCGAACAGTCCGTGGGCTCCCAGATGAGGTGGCCGAGTGGTTAAGGCGGTGGACTGCTAATCCATTGTGCTCTGCACGCGTGGGTTCGAATCCCATCCTCGTCGCACTTGAGGTACCTTTAATCTGCCGTCTTCACATGTCAGCAAACTACCAGACCTTAACTCGCGTTCAAACTGTGTTTCTCACCTGACTTAAAGCAGATGCTCGCTACGTTTATGGTTCAGGCACGTCCGGCTAGAGGGCCCTGCCTGTCGTCCTCGTCTGCTCACAGTAGAAAGAGTTGAAGGCAATCTTTTTCAGAGCCGTGCGTTTCATTGCTTGATTTGTTGGGGGGGGGGGAAGTCAAAGCTGTTCCACGTCCGCCGGTGAACATAGTGGACGACGTCAATCTTCACCAAGTTTTTCACTAAAGTCCCAGTGTTAGGCCAGCAGGTACGTAAAATAACACAGCTGGCTCGTTGCCATGTTACAGGCCATGTAGCTCTCTGTGATTCCTCTCTGAGTGCTTCCTTCGATAGCTCAGTTGGTAGAGCGGAGGACTGTAGGTGTTTAGAGACAGTTATCCTTAGGTCGCTGGTTCAAATCCGGCTCGAAGGAGGAGCTTTTCCTTGGCCTCTGTGTAGATCTTTTGCAATCGGAAAGCACCTGATCTGACGCCTGTGGATTTGGTCACTTGATTTAATGGGGCGCAAGAGGCTTGTCCACGTCCGGCGCTTCACTGAGTGACCGACGTCAGCGTTGGCCAGTAGACGGTGCCCTTCAGGTACCTTTGATCCGCCATCTTCACCTGTCAGCCAACTACCCCACCTCAACTGACGTCCACGCCGTGGAGAGGTTGCGAAGGTCATGCCGTCAGCCAAAACACTAACAGGACCGCCTGAGCTGATTCACAGCGTGTTAAGCCTGTCCATCCAACTAATGTCTAATATCTCACGCTTTTTCACTCATTACCTCCGCACCAGAAGAGAGGAAACTAAAGTCTCTTGGAGAATGCGGGCATCGATCCCGCTACCTCTCGCATGCTAAGCGAGCGCTCTACCATTTGAGCTAATTCCCCTTGCAGGCTCCTGCAAGGCACTGCTATCAGACCTGAGTTGGGTGCAGCTTTCTTTGCTTGTTTATGATCACACACCGCGTGGTCACCCGAACAGTCCGTGGGCTCCCAGACGAGGTGGCCGAGTGGTTAAGGCGATGGACTGCTAATCCATTGTGCTCTGCACGCGTGGGTTCGAATCCCATCCTCATCGCACTTGAGGTACCTTTAATCTGCCGTCTTCACATGTCAGCAAACTACCAGACCTTAACTCACGTTCAAACTGTGTTTCTCACCTGACTTAAAGCAGATGCTCGCTACGTTTATGGTTCAGGCACGTCCGGCTAGAGGGCCCTGCCTGTCGTCCTCGTCTGCTCACAGTAGAAAGAGTTGAAGGCAATCTTTTTCAGAGCCGTGCGTTTCATTGCTTGATTTGTTGGGGGGGGGGGAAAGTCAAAGCTGTTCCACGTCCGCCGGTGAACATAGTGGACGACGTCAATCTTCACCAAGTTTTTCACTAAAGTCCCAGTGTTAGGCCAGCAGGTACGTAAAATAACACAGCTGGCTCGTTGCCATGTTACAGGCCATGTAGCTCTCTGTGATTCCTCTCTGAGTGCTTCCTTCGATAGCTCAGTTGGTAGAGCGGAGGACTGTAGGTGTTTAGAGACAGTTATCCTTAGTCAGCCAAAACACTAACAGGACCGCCTGAGCTGATTCACAGCGTGTTTAGCCTGTACATCCAACTAATGTCTAATATGTCATGCTTTTTCACTCATTACCTCCGCACCAGAAGAGAGGAAACTAAAGTCTCTTGGAGAATGCGAGCATCGATCCCGCTACCTCTCGCTTGCGCTTACTGCATCCTGCCTTGTCCGCCAAAGTAAGCCCAAAGTAAGCTCAAAGTAAGCCCAAATCAGCCAATCACGTTCGTCCTGTGGGCTTACTTTTAACCAATCACGTCCCTCCTAGTTCTGCCGCCGATCTCGCGATCATTCCCTCTCTGACAATTCGTCTGTGATAGTGATTTGGCAAGTAGTGAATTACTCTGTTGTTAAACGTAAACTTTTACGGTTTTAGACAGTAAATAAACAGAAAAATGTGTCACTTAAGTTAATATCAAATGTAGAATCAGATATTAAAAAGTAAAGTTGAGTAATGTCAGCCGCTGAGTAACGTCAGTGTTTGAATAGCGGTACAAAATGGCCGGTAACGGGACAGGTAACTTCACCATAATCACAGCGATTAACTGAGTCGGTTGTAGGCACAGGTGTGTTAAGAGCAATGATTTATTAATAGTTCATTAATCAATATGGACGGTACAATACGCCCGAATGGACAATAAACTGTATTCCCGTCCATATGAACGATAAACTGTATGTAACGTTATGTAGGACAAGAGATTTTACCATAATTTATGTGATGTATACCAATAAACTCAGATTAAGAAAATATGTACACTAAATCGCAATTAATTGCTAATCTTGTTTGTTTGCAAAAATTACTGCAATGTCACATTTTCAGTGTTGTACCGAATGATATACAGTATTCACATATTATAATTTTATGTGATTTATCAAGTGGGGACACTAAAATGTGCCTCATCTTTGACCCATATACAGGTATCTTTCAGATAACTAGAGCTAACAGTCTTTTCTTTTTTCATTCAGATAATGTATAAATACCCAGTCTTTCGTCGCCAGTCAGCCACCTCAACCAGGCTGCTGATGGCGCCCTCGGAGGAGGCAAAGACCCTCACAATCGCCGGGTCTGGAAGGGCCAAACCCAAACAGGAGGTGCTGGCAGAGGCCACATCATTTGTCACTGGCCATGGTGGAGACCCAGCTGACAGGCTTCTGTTACTGGCTCACTGCCAGCTGCAGTTTGGCCTGTTCCAGGGCCAGAGGTTTAGATGGCTCCTGGAGAACAGCCTTGGATATGCACTGTATTTACTGCACAGCATTTCCAAGGAAACCATGCAGGCAAACCCTCTGTCTGAGAACAAACAGCTGTTCCAGGAATATGCCTCTCAGATCAGAGAGATGACGGTGGAACTGGAGAAGTTTAGCCGTAAGCAGGAGATGCAGAGGAAAGCAAAGGACACTGGAGACCAGGGCTGCTTGATGGTGGAGTTTGGACATTTTAAGGGTCACTCCATGAAGGAAGTGTATGAGGACCAGAGCCAGAAGGCCCAGGCCCTCATCAATTACCTGAAGACTGCTGATGCCCGGCCCAACACCAACATGGCCCTTTTCAAGACATATGTCTTGAAGAGACGCACTGCAGCTTCCACCCTCTCCTCTTCCGCCTCCCCTTCCGCTGCACGTCCACCTGCAGCCTCCGCCCTCCCGTCTTCAGCCTCCGCCCTCGCGTCTTCAGCCCCCGCTGCACGTCCACCTGCACCTGCAGCCTCCGCCCTCCCGTCTTCAGCCTCCGCTGCACGTCCACCTGCAGCCTCCGCCCTCGCGTCTTCAGCCCCCGCTGCACGTCCACCTGCACCTGCAGCCTCCGCCCTCCCGTCTTCAGCCTCCGCTGCACGTCCACCTGCAGCCTCCGCCCTCCCGTCTTCAGCCTCCACTTCCTCTGCACCTCCAGCAGGATTCCAAAGTGGCGCATGGAAGCCCGCCACTGTGAAATCTCTGCTGGCGCGTGGGAAAAATCTGTCCCCTTCACAGCTGGTGAAAAAGTTATTGTCACCAGTTAAACTCTGTGAGTAGGAGTGTTAATTTTGAATTTCCCCTACAGCAGTCCTACATGTATAGCTTGTAGCGTTTTAACAGATTATACAAACTTGTCCACTGTCTTCCAGCTCCAGCTCCAGCTCCAGCACCGCACCTCACCTCACCTCCACCTTCAAAATCCTGGCAGCTTTTCCCTTCTGGTAAGTATGCACCATCTTACAGACATTTGTCTCTGTGTATTGTTAACAGTAGGCCTAATACTTTCAACATTTCCTCTCCAGACCCTGCTGAGATTGATGATGAGGAAATGGTATCTGCTGCAGCGCAATGTGAGGCACAGCTTAATACAGGTGTGGCATATGACACAAATGCAAATATGATGTGAATGTTTAGCGACAACACTAAGAATATTATTTTGTGGAACATTTCTACGTTTTAAATATATTTTTATTCCCAATACAGCATAAAACCACATCAACCAGGATGCAAACCTTAAAGACGTACAAAGGTGTCATTAGCTCTTGCAGCCACGGTCCCTCGCGAGGCCTGTGCTGATCCTCCACCAGCAGCTCTCCTTCATCAACCGCCAGCTGAGCTTCCCAGTCACTGGAAGGATCAGCTTCCACCTTACCAGCAGGAGTGGATACGGCACACTCTGTTCAAGGCCAACCCACGTACCGGCAAGCCAGAGCTAGTGTCACAGCTGAAGCTTTGGTGGTATCCTCCTCAGCCTGCCCTCATTCACACCCAGCCTCCCGCCTCGCTGACCACTTCTTCTGCCGGCCGTTGTTTTTGTGGATGCCCAAGAAGATGTGGCTGTTTCCTCTGGTCTGTGTTCGTCCAGCTTGCAGCAAGCACAGACTAACAGCTGCAGGAATGTACAGAACAGTGCGGAAGGTGCTGGACATCGACTGGTGGTATGACCTTGCCACTAAGTACCTGGAGTGCAAACGCTGCTCCAAAAAGTATCCTGCTTGGTCTGAAGACATCTTAGGCCAGCTGGATATGGGCCACCGCAGCAAGTTTCCAGCTTTGCTCACTTACAGGTAATTCATAATTAATGTCAACCATTTTTAGGTGCTTTTATATGTGTTTTTTTTTTTTGACATTACACTCCTTCCTTTCATTAGATACTCGTGTGGCATCCGTGTGCTGAGGATGATGAGGGAGAGGACAATGGGCAACAGTGTGACCCAGCTCTACAAAAAGCTGCAGGAACAACACAGCGAGGCGTGGATGGAGCGTGTCCTGCAGTACCGCAGCAGTACCGTGTCGTGCAGCAGTCTCTGTCCACATACATCACCTTGGGTGGCGCCTCACCCGCCTCACTGTACCGCTTCACCAGGCCAGCTGCCATGGCGTCATAGTGGACGACGTCAATCTTCACCAAGTTTTTCACTAAAGTCCCAGTGTTAGGCCAGCAGGTACGTAAAATAACACAGCTGGCTCGTTGCCATGTTACAAGCCATGCAGCTCTCTGTGATTCCTCTCTGAGCGCTTCCTTCGATAGCTCAGTTGGTAGAGCGGAGGACTGTAGGTGTTTAGAGACAGTTATCCTTAGGTCGCTGGTTCAAATCCGGCTCGAAGGAGGAGCTTTTCCTTGGCCTCTGTGTAGATTTTTTGCAATCGGAAAGCACCTGATCTGACGCCTGTGGATTTGGTCACTTGATTTAATGGGGCGCAAGAGGCTTGTCCACGTCCGGCGCTTCACTGAGTAAAAAACTCAGATTAAGAAAATATGTACACTAAATCACAATTAATTGCTAATCTTGTTTGTTTGCAAAAATTACTGCAATGTCACATTTTCAGTGTTGTACCGAATAATATACAGTATTCACATATTATAATTTTATGTGATTTATCAAGTGGGGACACTAAAAGGTTGTGCCTCATCCTTGACCCATATACAGGCATCTTTCAGATAACTAGAGCTTTCTTTCTTTTTTCATTCAGATAATGTATACATACCCAGTTTTTCGTCGCCAGTCAGCCACCTCAACCAGGCTGCTGATGGCGCCCTCGGAGGAGGCAAAGACCCTCACAAACACCGGGTCTGGAAGGGCCAAACCCAAACAGGAGGAGCTGGCAGAGGCCACTACATTTGTCACTGGCCATGGTGGGGACCCAGCTGACAGGCTTCTGGTACTGGCTCACTGCCAGCTGCAGTTTGGCATGTTCCAGTGCCAGAGGTTTAGATGGCTCCTGGAGAACAGCCTTGGATATGCATTGTATTTACTGCACAGCATTTCCAAGGAAACCATGCAGGCAAACCCTCTGTCTGAGAACAAACAGCTGTTCCAGGAGTATGCCTCTCAGATCAGAGAGATGACGGTGGAACTGGAGAAGTTTAGCCGTAAGCAAGAGTGGTCATCCAAGTACACGTATACAAAATGTTCCAGCATCTCCCTGAGAACATCATTCACAAATGCTTGGAAAACTGCAGGGGCATTTGAAAGTCCGAAGGGCATGACCAAATATTCGTAGTGCCCCCGTGGAGTGTTGAAAGCAGTTTCCACTCGTCCCCCTCTCGTATGCGCACAAGATTGTAGGCGTTCCTAAGGTCCAACTTAGTAAAGAAAGACGCCCCCTGTAGCCGCTCAAACGCCGTTGACATGAGGGGGAGCGGGTAGCGGTTTTTAACCGTGATGTTATTTAGACCCCTGTAATCAATACAGGGTCTAAGCCCCCCCCATCTTTCTTCCCTACAAAGAAAAATGGCCCCAGCGGGAGATGTAGAGGGGCGAATGAAACCTGCAGCTAAAGCTTCATCAATATAGCTTGTCATAGCTGATGTTTCAGGTCGTGATAATGAATATAGGCGGCCCCTTGGGGGTGTAGTGCCAGGAAGGAGATTGATGGCACAATCATAGGGCCTATGGGGAGGAAGGATGGAGGCCTTCTGTTTACTGAAGACTTCGCTAAGTTCAGCATACTCTGCAGGAACCCCATTTGGAAGGAGAGACCCAGAGGACGACGAATTGGAAAGAGTCAAGGACTCAAGAGCCCCGAGAGTCAGGGGATCACTGGGGGTAGAACGGGTGAGATCTACTGAACTGGGAGATTTTGAGGCAGAGGCGTTGATGGCTGTGGGGAGCTCCAGATCCAACGGTTGGGGTTGAACAGAATCTGATTCCATCATGTGAGATGCACAGTCTGGGCCCCAGCTCAGCACCTTCCCAGTCCTCCAATTGATGTGAGGGTTATGTTCCTTGAGCCATGGGTGTCCCAGAATGAGGGGTAACTGTGGTGCATTAATAAGAAAAAACTTAATCTCTTCCATGTGATTGCCAATGCGAACGAAGATTGGGCAGGTGACCCTCTCAACCCTACCCATACCCAAAGGTTGCCCATCCACTGCGGTGATTGCGAGTGGACAAGGAAGATCAAAAGTGGGTAATTTTAGATTTTGGGCCAGGGTTGACTCCATAAAACTACCTGCTGCTCCTGAATCGACAAATGCAGAAAAGGTGCCCCAGTGTCCATCCCATAGCAACTCAAAGGATAAAAAGGTGTGATTATTGGCCACAGGCGGGGATTTATTAAGACTCGGCACAACCTCCCCATGGTCTGACGAGTCTACTCGTTTCCCTGTGTATCGTGTCTTTGGATTGAAGGGCACTGGCGAATGAAGTGCCCCACCTTCCCACAGTATAGACAAGCTCCACTGCTCATACGCCTCTGTCTCTCCGCTGGAGTAAGCCGTGTGCGTCCTATTTGCATGGGTTCCTGATCATCATTATTAAGGGGTTCCTTAGGTGGGTTAGGTCTTTCGTGAGGGATGTTAAGCTCCTCTGACATTGGGCGGGTGTACATCTGTTTCCTCTCTCTGTTGCGCTCACGGATTCTGTTGTCAATCCTAATTGCCAATGAAATTAAATCCTCAAGTGAATCCAGAATATCACGGGAAGTGAGCTCATCCTTAACCTTCTCAGACAAAGCATGGCTAAAAGTGCTTACCAGAGCCTCCCTGTTCCAACCTGATTCCGTAGCTAAAGTTCGGAATTGAATTGAAAATTCTGCTACGCTTGAAGAGCCCTGACGTAACCTAAGAAGGCGTTTGGCTGCTTCCTGGCCACTAACATCGTGGTCGAACACCCTTCTCATCTCCGCCATGAAGAGGTCAGAGTCAGCGCAGACGGGAGTCTGCCTATCCCACAAGGCTGTAGCCCATGAAAGGGCTTTGTCTGAGAGAAGGGATATTATATATGCCACCCGAGCTCGGTCTGTGCTAAACATAGAGGGTTGTAACTCAAACACTAGACTACACTGGGTGATAAATCCCTTACACCTCCCTGGATGCCCGTCATAGCGCGAGGTCTGAGGTTGGTGTGATCAGAACACTGACAATGGGAAACGCCACAGAGAGAACCTCTCACTATCTCTGATGGTGAGATAATGAGTCAGCACAGAGTGCTGGGGACTCAGGGTATAAAAAGGCTCCCCACACCTGGGCTTAATCACCGCCAATCAGTGCCACACACACACACACACCTGATTGCAGTGAGCTGATTCACCACTCACAGAGCAAGAGAGTGCCCTCACAGGAGATGCAGAGGAAAGCAAAGGACACTGGAGACCAGGGCTGCTTGATGGTGGAGTTTGGAGATTTTAAGGGTCGCTCCATGAAGGAAGTTTATGAGGACCAGAGCCAGAAGGCCCAGGCCCTCATCAATTACCTGAAGACTGCTGATGCCCGGCCCAACACCAACATGGCCCTTTTCAAGACATATGTCTTGAAGAGACGCACTGCAGCTTCCACCCTCTCCTCTTCCGCCTCCACTTCCGCTGCACGTCCACCTGCAGCCTCCGCCCTCCCGTCTTCAGCCTCCGCTGCACGTCCACCTGCAGCCTCCGCCCTCCCGTCTTCAGCCCCCGCTGCACGTCCACCTGCACTTGCAGCCTCCGCCCTCCCGTCTTCAGCCTCCGCTGCACTTCCACCTGCAGCCTCCGCCCTCCCGTCTTCAGCCTCCACTTCCTCTGCACCTCCAGCAGGATTCCAAAGTGGCGCATGGAAGCCCGCCACTGTGAAATCTCTGCTGGCGCGTGGGAAAAATCTGTCCCCTTCACAGCTGGTGAAAAAGTTATTGTCACCAGTTAAACTCTGTGAGTAGGAGTGTTAATTTTGAATTTCCCCTACAGCAGTCCTACATGTATAGCTTGTAGCGTTTTAACAGATTATACAAACTTGTCCACTTTTTTCCAGCTCCAGCACCGCACCTCACCTCACCTCCACCTTCAAAACCCCGGCAGCTTTTCCCTTCTGGTAAGTATGCACCATCTTACAGACATTTGTCTCTGTGTATTGTTAACAGTAGGCCTAATACTTTCAACATTTCCTCTCCAGACCCTGCTGAGATTGATGATGAGGAAATGGTTTCTGCTGCAGCGCAATGTGAGGCACAGCTTAATACAGGTGTGCCATATGACACAAATGCAAATATGATGTGAATGTTTAGCGACAACACTAAGAATATTATTTTGTGGAACATTTCTACGTTTTTAATATATTTTTATTCCCAATACAGCATAAAACCACATCAACCAGGATGCAAACCTTAAAGATGTACAAAGGTGTCGCTGTTTTTTTGTGTTATTTGCTTAACTCGACTCACCCATGTGCTCTAAATCCATAACCTGAATTTTAACGCCTTTTTTTCCACACCCTTTTTCACAATTACACTGCATGCTCCGCTCATTCACACTTAAGCTCCCTCTGAACCGCTGGGATGGTGGACAGTCGTTGTTCTAATTATTACAATAGTAGTTGTTACTGTGTCTGTGTGCATGTTTCATATCTGTGGGCATCCTTAATACTTGTGAATTAATTTTGCATAATTTTCCATGTGCTTACACTGGGTTCTTTGCTTCTTAATATTACTTAATGTACTACACTATCTACTACTAATCTTAACATTGTAGTATTTCATCATTAGTATTATTGACATTGTATTTTAACACTAGTATTATTAACATTGTACTATTTATTCAGTTTCTTTCTGTAGTATTTCTGCACTGTGGCACTTTGTGAGTTGCATTTATGGCATATTACTATCAAAACCAACATTCAGCCTAATTAATTTCTCCTTCATTAGCTCTTGCAGCCACGGTCCCTCGCGAGGCCTGTGCTGATCCTCCACCAGCAGCTCTCCTTCATCAACCAGCACCTCTCCTTCATCAACCGCCAGCTGAGCTTCCCAGTCACTGGAAGGATCAGCTTCCACCTTACCAGCAGGAGTGGATACGGCACACTCTGTTCAAGGCCAACCCACGTACCGGCAAGCCAGAGCTAGTGTCACAGCTGAAGCTTTAGTGGTATCCTCCTCAGCCCGCCCTCATTCACACCCAGCCTCCCGCCTCGCCTGACCACTTCTTCTGCCGACCGTTGTTTTTGTGGATGCCCCAGAAGATGTGGCTGTTTCCTCTGGTCTGTGTTCGTCCAGCCTGTGACAAGTACAGACTAACAGCTGCAGGAATGTACAGAACAGTGCGGAAGGTGCTGGACATCGACGGGTGGTATGACCTTGCCACTGAGTACCTGGAGTACAAGTACAAGTACAAGTTTCCAGCTTTGATGATGACCGGATGGAGGACGCCGTAAAGGGAGCACCTTCCATCCACTCCTACGGCAGTGCTCTGAGAGAGGCGGTGGACCAGCTCAGTCAAAAGGTGCTAGGGAGATGCTGGGATGAGCGCTATTGCACCCCTGGCGTACGTAAGAAATTATCCCCCATTCAACATGAAAAAAAACACCTTAATTAATTATTTCTTTAATAACACTATGTATTTATCAATGTAACCTTTAATGTATTGGATGTAATATTAATAATACTTTCCTTTTTTCTCTTTTTTTCTCTTTTTTTTTTCCCTGGGTGAATTGCTGGGAATGGAGTACTTGTACAGCCAGACCGGCAAGGAACTGACTCCAGTGCTCCAGAACCCAGAGGAGGAGGACAGGCTGGTGGAGGAAGTGAATGATGAGGACATCCAAGATGAGGCTTTGTTGAAGAGCACATGGAGGACATCACAGTTCCTGTATTGTATGAGAGTGACCCCTCCCGTGCTCTGCAGAGCAGGCCCTCATCGTTAACGAGTCCTCAGGCCTCGCCTCCTCCGCCGTCTCCACCTCAGTCCTCTCCTCCTCCGCCCGTCTCCACCTCAGCCTTCTTCTTCTCTGCCTCCTTCACACCCTCCTCCTCCACCTCCGCCCTCTCTTCCTCAGACCCCTGCATCACCTGCTGATGTGCCGTCCAGCAGTATGTCAGACGAGGCTCAGGTAAGACACTTTAAGAACTATTTCAATCCAATCTCAATGACACTTTATTTCACATACAGTATATTACTATTAATCAATTAATTTATTAGGGAGCAGTGATTGGACATTCTGAAACAGAGCATTACCCCCACCCCACACCTTTGGAAACCGGGCCGCAGGGCACGATGACAACCCCAAACACACCTCCAAGATGACAACTACCTTGCAGGGGAAGCTGAAGGTAAGGGTGATGGTGACTCTCCAGACCTAGACCCAGTGGAGCACCTGTGAGGCATCCTGCAGCAGAAGGTGGAGGAGAGCAAGGTGTCCAACGTCCACCTGCTCTGTGACGTCATCATGGAGGAGAGAGAGGGAGAGAGAGGACCCCAGTAGCAACCTGTGCAGCTCCAGTGAAGTCCATGTCCTGGAGGGTGAAAAGCAGCGCTAGTTAATAATGGTGGTCACACTAAATATTGACACTTTGGGCACAATTTAGACATGTTCACTGGCACAATTTAGACATGTTCATTGTGAGGAGGTGTACTCACTTTTGTTGCCAACTGTTTAGACATTAATGGCTGTGTCTAGAGTTATTTTCAAAGGACAGTAAATCTATACAGTTACACTAGCTGTACACTAACTACTTTAAGTTATATCACAGTGTCATTTAGGGTTGTCACAAGAACCGATACTTCGGTACCAATTCGATGCCGACACGAAAAAAATAATACGATACTTGCTTTTTTCTGGTAACGTCAGAACCGAATATACAACTTTTCACTTGGCGAGCCGTGTCGATTCTTGGCAGAACTGACGGGGGCAGTATACGCGTGTGAGCAGCACAGAGCAGTCAGCGGCGCTGAAGAAGGGAACCTGCCGTCTTAGAAAAAATGGCTTCAGCAAGTGAGAGTGAAAGCACAACACGTCGACTCGTCGACAAGACAGGTACTAAGAGTCGCGTGTGGAAATATTTTGCATTCGAGGCAGATGAATACGGAGCAATTCTAGACTCAAACAAGCCGACATGCAAACAGTGCCTCAGAAGTTTTCAAACGAAAGGAGGAAGCACGTCAAACATGGCCAAACACCTCAAAGACAGGCACCCTGACTTGTTTAGAGAATTCAAGTGAGTTTCGAGTGAGTTTCCGTTTACTATCACTGTTGTGTCACGTCATACGTTAACCCGAATATGCCTACGTTCCGTCATTTGGGCATGAGAGTCAGCTGGGGCGCAGGCTTCTACTCTCTCGCTCAGTCGCTCACTCATGTAGATGTTTAACGTAATGTAACGGTACGGTCTGCGTCATTATACGTAAGGTGACATGATGAGATACTGTCTGACAGTCTCTTACCTTATGTTATTTAAACTAAAAGTACCTTTTGGCAGTTGGCAGCTGGTACTGCAATTTAAATTCTGTGCAAAAAGATGTTGAAGCACAGTGGTGTTAAATACTTGACAGTTTGAAGCAGTTTTCAATAAATTAGTGAATTTAAAAGTACATGGGTTCTGTTGTTTTTTTTAAAATTGTGGTATCGAATTAGTATCCAGAATCGTGGAAATTCACAGGTATTGGTATCGACTACTGAAATTCTGGTATCGTGACAACCCTAGTGTCATTTCTATAGTGTTGTCCCCTGAAAAGATGTAATAAAAGGGAAGCACCCTATATATATATATATATATATATATATATATATATAGTGTGTGTGTGTGTGTGTGTGTTCTTTTCAATATTTATTTATGTTATATCTTGTGTTCAATAAATCTTATTGTACCAACATTTATGACTCAGTGTGTCCATCATCTATATTTTCCCATAGTAGCACATTTTAATGTTATCATTATATTAATAGAAACAGAAATAAACATTACTAGTCATTGGGGGGTATATCTTAAAGGAGCAAAAAGCGAAATCATTTCACCGCTAGGTTTGCTGTTGAGCACTGCCTGTAGACCAAAACAAAGTGTGCCATTAGCCACACCTCCCTCTGCCTCTGCTCGACAATGACAAATGACAATGACAATATTTCCTTCTTAGCAACGACTTTTTAGCAAACCCCCAGCTGGATTGGAGGTTCAGTGATCAAGTTGTTAGAGCTGGTAGAAGCACTGCATAGCTGTGAGTTGCTCCAGTTGCCGATCGCAGCTGACTGCTATCGGCTGATTGGGCTAGAGCCATGGCCGGATCCTGGCTAGTGCTAGCACCGGGAGCTAATGCTAACGTTCCTACTCTTCTCCGTGAGTGAGACCGATGTTTCAGCCTGGTGTGACAGCCCGTGAGCCCCCCAGGTTGTCCGCCAGGCAAAATTTTACAATGCTAATTGAAATGTTAGCTGCCTGTCGGGCTACTCACCAAACACAACCGTAACGCCTGACCCATTGCTGAGGACCGAGCTGGTAACAACTCCAGCTCCGGACATTAACCCATGCTACATACTCATGCAATATAGCGGCAAGTGTGTAAGGTTACTGTAACACAGACAATAAAACAGACATTTGACTTTATGGTGTTACTTGCCTGTCAAGAAGAAGAAGAGCCAGCTCCGAGTCCGACTGTAGCCCCTTTAGCTCTCGTAGCTCCCTCCACCTCGGAAACGCCAGGCCAATGTTAATTCTGGTTTTATCCCTTTCTTTATCTGACAATTTCTTTGCCAATGACCGTTTTTTTTTTTTAGTCTGCTCCTGCTCGTCTTCATTGGAAGGTTTTGTTCCGCTGTCTGCCATTGCAGTTCGAAAATGCTGCCGCTGTCACTACTCACTGGCTGTCGCGTTTTACAGGGAGGGAGGAGGCGGAGTTTCACATGAACGCACATGAACGCGCGGCCGGACCGGCTTGTAAACATGAGGCTGGAGATCAACACAGAGAGCGGGTGTGTGACGTCATCCTATACTCCAGATGAAATTACACCTCTCGTTCTCCATGTAGCGATTTTTTAATTCCTTCAGTCTTAAATAATGCATTTCCGCTTATTGCTCCTTTAAAGCCAAGGCAATGGTCTTCATAATAAATACAAATTAAGAAGTATTAATGAATACAATAACATCAAATTGCTATGGATTTTAAATTGGGAGTAATACCTCGGGAAAACATCTGGTACCGTGATTTCGCGAGACCACCAGGGGGAAACGTTCTCATGGCAACGGACAAACAATCTCAGCTGAGAGCGACAACAAACCGTCTTTGGCAACAACGCGAGTACGTGTGTCATTCAGAACATGATTTAATGGGATCTGTTATTTACACTGGCTACTGCTTTCTCATGAGATCATGTGACTGTAACCCATAGATATACGTATATACTTATAGATTACTGTAACCACTCAGCTCTAATCTGCCGTCTTCACGTCAGTAAACTACCAGACCTTAACTTGCGTTCAAACTGTGTTTCTCACCTGACTTAAAGCAGATGCTCGCTACGTTTATCGTTCAGGCGCGTCCGGCTAGAGGGCCCTGCCTGTCGTCCTCGTCTGCTCACAGTAGAAAGAGTTGAAGGCAATCTTTTTCAGAGCTGTGTGTTTCATTGCTTGATTTGTTCGGGCGAAAAAAGTCAAAGCTGTTCCACGTCCGCCGGTGAACATAGTAGACGACGTCAATCTTCACCAAGTTTTTCACTAAAGTCCCAGTGTTAGGCCAGCAGGTACGTAAAATAACACAGCTGGCTCGTTGCCATGTTACAGGCCATGTAGCTCTCTATGATTCCTCTCTGAGTGCTTCCTTCGATAGCTCAGTTGGTAGAGCGGAGGACTGTAGGTGTTTAGACACAGTCATCCTTAGGTCGCTGGTTCAAATCCGGCTCGAAGGAGGAGCTTTTCCTTGGCCTCTGTGTAGAGTTTTTGCAATCAGAAAGCACCTGATCTGACGCCTGTGGATTTGGTCACTTGATTTAATGGGGCGCAAGAGGCTTGTCCACATCCGGCTCTTCACTGAGTGACCGACGTCAGCGTTGGCCAGTATAAGGTGCCCTTCAGGTACCTTTGATCCGCCATCTTCACCTGTCAGCCAACTACCACACCTTAACTGACGTCCACGCCGTAGGAGCCATGCGCATGGTTCCTATTGGATCAATTTTCCCATCCAATCCCCTTGCTCACTCTCCTGCTCCTGCTCACGTCTGGTCCCGACCCACTTCCGCATTTGAAACTACAAGTGGACAAGAGGTTTGTTTTGCCCTGAGAAGTTCAGCTGCCTCTGCTTGCCCCATCGACAAAGAGTCAAAGAAAGCGAAAGCCTGTCACTGAAAAGACACAAAGCTGAGATGTGAAATAAAGAGGGCTCAAACCCGAATAAACATTGGGTCATCATTTGAATGGTGGTGAAAGGTCCGTGAAGATATGGACCCGATGTTCATACAGCGGAGTTTCTGTTGAACAGGTAATCTTTTGTCTTTATTGTGGATGTTGTAACACAGATAACTTTCATGCCGATGCTGGCTTATGACTGTGAAATTTGCCGTTAGTTCTTTTCTGTTATTAGACGGTGTCGAGACAATTTCTGTCTCTGCAGTATTGTCAACACTTGTTTATTTGTTCGACAGAGACATTAGCCTCTATGTTAGCATTGTAAGCTAACAACAAGCTAACATTGCCTATTTATTTGCTCGTGGCAGCTAAATGAAGCAGCAAGTGAAAAGTAAATGAAACCCTCCGCTTCGTGTTGGGGTTTCAATCATCCTGTCTGGATTTATTTCTCCATAAAAACCTCTCGCCCGGTCATTACTCAACTGTTTTGCTAACCCTCCTCCCGGTCTTGTCCATTTGTTTTCAACGAAGCCTTTGCTAAATCAATATGATGGATTATCATATACGCGTTATGATGTGTGTATTTGTATGTCTTATCGATCATAAACAAGAGATTACGGTTTACGGGCACGTTTGTGTCGCAGTGCTACTCAGACAACAGCTGGGACACAGCTTGTCTGAGGCTCTTGCAGGTTTAGTCTTCAGCCACAATGTGAAAGCGATCGTTATGATTAAAGCTAATGGCAGCATCTGTTAGTCTCTTGGTCTCTTGTTAGCTTTCTCCTTGTTATCCCAGTACAAGAGCTAACTTAGCTGTTGATAAATAGTAACTCATTACATAGCTGTAACGTAACTTTAACATGCTAATGACGTTATGCTAACTTGGCTGTGGAGCTTAGCTGTGGACATTGTAATGACTTACAAGATTTACGTTAGTTTCAACGTGCATTGTAATAACTTTACCTGTGAATCCGACATCGTTACTCGTTACCCGGTTTGTTGTTCCTGGAGGGGGTGTGTGTGTCGTGGGAGGCTCCAAGGGGAGGGCGATACGACGTCGGAGGGGAGGAGATTAAGGAGCACAGGGGAGGGGATGCTTTTTTCAAACCTTTCAAATCGTAGACCAGAGCTTTAAATGACTTCTAGGATTTAGCAGAGGACTGAGATAAGCCTTAGTTGACTAAATAATCTCTGTAACTAGAGAATTAAACTGATATGCACTTATTTAGCAACTCAAACAACTTTAATTGCTTCCCTGGAAGCAGAAATTCTATCATGAATGAATGCATCAATTACTCAACTACCTTCAACAAAATTTAATCAATCCCATGACACAAAATTAACTTATATATACCAATTTCAAGACTAAAAGTGTAATATTGTAAGAAACTTCGAAACATTCACCTGAGCTTTGAGAATTTCACATTTTATTAAAGGTTGTATAAAATTTAAATACCATGGCCCTTCCACCAACATAGCTTTGTCTCTCTTCACATTGAAAATGCTATTAAATCATCTAGAAGAACTAAAATAACAAAATATTACAAAGTAACTGCTGGACTTCATTTAACAATACAACACCACTTCACAAAAATCACACACTGTACAACACTGTAACAGAAAAGCATTTCTTAGTGTGATTTTTTTTTACAAACTATATATTGTTTTCAACATCATTAACAAATAAGAAACCCCATCTTGTTTGATTTTCAACTGACGAAACGTAAAGAGAAGTATCTTTATCGTGCTACAGTTAATAATGATGATAATTGCATCTTACTGACTCCACCTCAGGTTCATGCAGACTCTATACCATTTCACAAATATTCAATCAACTTATATTCAAGTTACAGTTCACTTTAATAAAAACAAATCAACAGGCAGTAATGGTATCACTGTAAAACCCCAGAAAACGGCGTTGAGATCTTTTCCCAAACTCTGCGGATGTGCAGGAAGTTGCAGAGTCAGGAGCAGTGAACTGTAGGACGGTCTGACCTCCCACTCCCACATTAGTTTATCCTGATGGGCTTTCAGGTATATCTGTGAGAGGAGTGGGCAGGAGACCCATTAGACTGTGTAAGAGACCCATTGTAGTTGGGGAAACTGGTGTAGCAGGGTGGGTGGTCATATTCAGAAGGAGATCCAATACTGTTGCTGGATGAGTCATCCATAGAGGGCTCCTGCAAAAAGGGCGACATGAATATGAAGCTGTGTGAAGATGAAACAAAACAAAACAACGGCGCACAAGCCAGGTAACAGACGAGTCAGGTGGAATCTAGGGGTAAGGCAGCCTGTATATGTAGCCTGAGAGGGGAAGTCCAGGGAACAAAACTAGCCTGCTGCTCTGTACACTCATTGCTCTGAGCACTCACTAGTAAAACAAAGATCCCCCAGGGGGCGCTAGCATTGCGTCAGACTTTTAGTCTTGCTGCCTTTTGAGTATCACAGAATGGGGTAAAATCATAGTAGTAATGAGATGGATACCTTTTGCTGCAAGACGTACAGTGAAGTTACTGCATTTATTCCGTTGTGCTCGGTCATTTTTGGAAGCACATCATCTGTTGTAAAGAGACACACAAAACATTGGATTTCATATACATTCCTCTATAAAGAGTACTCTTGTCTCATTGTAAATTATCTGATCACTTTTTGTTTTTGTCATAGTGGCGTATTTATTCAGAATAATTATGCCATACCTGTGTGACTGATTGGTGAGCGATGAGAGTGGTCACTGAACCTTGAGAGAGGCTTTCGAACGGGTTGATTAGGCCTAACAAAGACGAAATGGTGTGAATGCATTAATGTGATGTAATGTTTATCTGCACTCCTGACCTGCCTTTATAAAATCAAGAATCAGTCCTGCACTATGAAGGGTTGATTTTAAAACCTTTTAGCAAGTCTTACTTTTTGGAAGGCGTCCAGCAGGCACACACTGTTACCAAGGTGATGAGGAGGAAGATGCCTCCAGTGGACAGGATGATATAGAGGGAACTTCTTCCTGGTTGGATATGCAGAATTACAGTTCACATGAACACTGAGCAGTTAACAGAACAACACAGGAACATACAAGACAGGATTTTACAGTTTATCATTGTTGAATATATGTTGAAAAAATCTGGGAGGAAAATACTTTTAGCTATGTAAGTAACTTGGATCTAGAGATGGCAATATCTGTGAGTTGATCCACCTCTTTCATCCAGACTGAAATATCAACACATTTTGGATGGATTGCAATGAAATTTGGTAGATATCCATGGTGCCCAGACAATAAATCCTAATGACTCATGGACCACAGACAATCTGTTGTGACTTTGATGATCCCAAGACTTCTCTCCCAGCACCACCATGAGGTTGACATTTTTTAATTTTGAGTCAAAGATCTCAACAACTGTGGGGTGGATTGCCATAAAAAGTGGGTTCCCAATGTTCCCCTCAGAATGAATAGTAATCAGTGTTGATGCCTCCACTTTTTGTTCAGTGCCGTGATCAGATAAAAATGTTGTCTAATACTGAAGTCTATGAAGAAATAACTGTCAAACCAATGAGATTCATTAGCCTAAGTGTGTCTTTGTGTTTTGTATAATAAGCAAATGCTACCATGCTAAAATGCAAAAAAAAAATAAATATGGCTAACATACCTGATAAGCATCAGGATGTTAACATTAGTCTTATTTTTTAATGCTTATTTTGAAGTATTGCATTCAAAAAGGTTGATGGACAAGGAAAACTTTTAAAAAAATCTCACAAAGTGAGAAGTTACTTGCATTAGGTGGCTTTTGCCTTTTTCGTAAAAGAGTTAATGCAATTATTAGGAGAATTTGCATGACTGATCATTTGTTTCCACATTAAGAGAGAAGAAGAAGAGGCTGTTTCTGCAGTTGGTGTCTTCTCATATTCCTCCTTCCTTCTCCATTTTTCTCTTGTAGATGGCCAAGAACACAGATGCAATATACAACTGCATACCAAATGCAAAGATGGCGCCTTACTTGCAACAGTTATACACATGTGTGGCAGTGGGGTGTGGTTGAGGCGCCGGCTGCTGGAGGAGAGGGAGGAGTGGCTCAGCCGGTGCTCAGACAGCTGGACAGAATCAGGTAATCAGTCAGCTATATAAGCATGCTTGTAACCTGGTTCTGGTCTCTTGCAGTAGGCTGGGTCCTGTGGGAGGACCGAAGCAGAGCCGCACAGCGCCGACAAGACGCGGAAGCCCTCGGCCGAGAGAGACGGCTGTTTGTTTGTTGTTAATTGTTTTTGTTTGACCTCCTGGGCAATAAAAGCCGGTACACTTGCACCGTCGGCCTCTGTCTCCTCCTTCCTGCCCTCCCCAGTGAGCACTGAGGCTCACATCTGGCGCCTGAACAGGGACCTGACATGGAGGCACAGACGCCGTTGTCGCTGGCTCTCCAGCACCTCGCCACGATGCAGGAGAGCACCACCGCGCTTCAGCAGCAGCAATCTCAGGCCCTCGTGGATATTGCGGCGGCCCAGCGGGACGATCGTGCTCTCCTGCGGGAGCTGCTGCAGCGCCCGGTCACCCTGGGCCCTCCGGACGCGGCTACGGAGCCCGGCCGGGGCCGGCCTCCGCCGTTTGCCCTCCAACGGATGACCGCTGAAGATGATTCGGAGGCGTACCTGGACATCTTCGAGGGCACGGCGGAGGCGTGTGGGTGGCCGGAGGGGGAGTGGGCGGTCCGGCTTCTTCCTCTACTCACCGGGGTAGCGCAGCTGGCCGCGCACAGCCTGCCGGCGGCCTCCCGGGTTAACTTCGCGCTGCTGAAGAGGGCCATCCTGGACCGTCTAGGCAGTACACCCGAGGGACACCGGCGGCGGTTCAGGGGGCTCTCTTTTGAGGAGGCCGGCCGCCCCTTTGCCTACGCGCAGCGGCTCCTCGACACCGCGACACGCTGGCTCCAGCCGGCGACGAACTCCGCGGAGGACATCGTCGGCCAGGTGGCACTGGAGCAGTTCGTCGCCGGGCTGCCCTCCTCCACCTCCAACTGGGTCCAGTGCCACCGACCCCCCGACATCGCGGCCGCGATCGTCCTCGCGGAGGACCACCTCTCCCTGCCCCGGCGGAGCATGAAGGAGGAGGCGAGGCCAGCGACGATCCCGGCGGGCCGTCCCACCCCGGCCCCGAGGAGGAGATTCCCGGCGGCAGCCGCCCCACACGCGCACACATACACACACACCTCCCCGGAGCATGCTCCGCTCCGGGACTCTAACCGCTCTCTGTCTCCTGTTCCGCAGGGCCCGGCCTACGCGTCTGAGCGACCGGCGCCCCGGGGGGCTCCTCAGATGCCAGGGCAGGGGTGCTGGCGGTGCGGGCAGCCCGGCCATCTCCGGGCGGAGTGCCCGCTCATGGAGGTGGGGCAAGTGGTTCGGGTTGCGGGACCGCCGGCCCCCTCCCCCGGTCCGGAAGGGACGTATCGTATACCGGTATGTATGCAGGGGGGTACACACCAAGCTCTGCTGGACTCTGGTTGTGAACAGACCATGATCCACCAGCGCTTGGTTCGACCAGGGGCGTTGCTAGAGGCATCGTGGGTGAAGGTGAGGTGTGTGCATGGGGATATTCACGATTATCCGGTGGTGACTCTGGAAATTTGTTTTAGAGGGAAAAAGCATAAGGTCAGGGCTGGAGTTAGCACTCGCCTCCTGCACCCTCTAATCTTGGGCACGAATTGGCCGGGGTTCGCTAGCTTAGCGGGGGAAACTATGAGGGTGCAGTCACGTATGTCAGGGAAATGTGAGTGGTGTGCTGTGCTCAGTGGTGAGACGGGGGTGCCTCGTCCTGACGCTGCCGGGGGGGGCCCCCCAGATCGCCTCCATGGAAGATTTTCCACTCGAGCAGTCTCGGGATGAGACCCTCCGTCACGCCTTTGACCAAGTGATGAGAATTGATGGTTGCCAGGTGCACCCTGGCACAGCACCCACTCACCCCTATTTTGTCGTCATTAGGGACAGGTTATACAGAGCGACGCGTGACGCTCGGACCGGAGAAGAGCTCACCCAGTTGTTGGTGCCCCAAAGCCGTCGGGAAACAATTTTCCAGGCGGCTCATCACAACCCCATGGCAGGTCACCTCGGCTATGATAAAACACTGAGCCGGATCATGGCCCGATTTTACTGGCCGGGCATTCGGGCGGATGTAAGTCGGTGGTGTGCGTCCTGCCGCGAATGTCAGCTGGTCAACCCGCCGGCCACCCCAAAAGCGCCGCTGCGCCCCTTACCACTGATTGAGGTCCCGTTTGATAGAATCGCCATGGACCTCGTCGGGCCATTAGACCGGAGCGCACGGGGATATCGCTTTGTGTTAGTCCTAGTGGACTATGCAACGCGCTATCCCGAGGCAGTGCCCCTGCGCACCATCTCCGCAAGGAGCGTGGCACAGGCACTGTTTCAGGTAATCTCCCGAGTCGGGATCCCGAAAGAGATCCTGACTGATCAGGGCACGTCATTTATGTCACGGACACTACGCGAACTGTACGAGTTATTGGGCGTCCATTCAATCCGGACTAGTGTATACCACCCCCAGACCGACGGCCTGGTGGAGCGGTTCAACAAGACACTAAAGAACATGATTCGTAAGTTCGTGCACGAGGATAGCCGTAATTGGGATAAATGGTTGGACCCTCTGTTGTTTGCAGTGCGGGAGGTTCCCCAGGCCTCCACGGGATTTTCCCCCTTTGAACTCCTGTTCGGCAGAAGACCCCGGGGTGTCTTGGACCTGGTTAAGGAAAGCTGGGAGACGGGTCCGAGCACCAGCAAAAACGAGGTACAGCACGTCCTGGACCTGCGAGCAAAGCTCCATGCACTGGGTAAGTTGTCACGTGAGCATTTGCTCCAGGCCCAGGAGCGTCAACAACGGCTGTACAACAGAGGGGCTAAACTCAGACAGTTTGCACCGGGAGATAAAGTGCTTGTATTACTCCCCTCCTCGAGCTCCAAATTACTCGCCAAGTGGCAAGGGCCCTTTGTGGTCACACGGCGAGTGGGGGATGTTGACTATGAGGTGGTGCGTTCTGACAGGGGTGGGGCCACACAAATTTACCACCTCAACCTCCTTAAAGCCTGGAGGGAGGTGACGCCTGTTTCTCTGGCAACCACGGTGATCGAGAGAGATGAGTTGGGACCGGAGGTGGCTAATTCAAACCAGCCAGTGCCGGTCCCCTTTGGTGACCATCTCTCACCGAGCCAGAGAGCAGATGTGGCCTCGTTGCAGCAGCGTTTTGCTGACGTGTTCTCTCCCCTGCCAGGACGCACCTGCCTCATACACCACCACATAGAAACACCCCTGGGTGTGACAGTCCGGTCACGACCCTATCGGCTGCCCGAACACAAGAGGAAAATTGTTCAGGCGGAGCTTCAGGCCATGTTGGAGATGGGAGTAATAGAAGAGTCCAACAGTGACTGGTGTTGCCCCATCGTGCTGGTTCGCAAGTCCGATGGGTCAGTACGGTTCTGTGTGGACTATCGCAGGGTCAACGAGGTGTCCAAATTCGATGCCTATCCAATGCCCCGGGTCGACGAACTCCTGGATCGGCTGGGCACGGCTCGCTTTTATACGACATTGGATTTGACCAAGGGCTACTGGCAGATTCCCCTGTCGCTAGAGTCCAAGGAAAAAACGGCCTTCTCCACTCCGTACGGTTTGTACCAGTTCGTCACACTTCCGTTCGGATTGTTCGGGGCCCCAGCCACTTTCCAGCGCCTCATGGACCGGGTGCTGCGGCCTCACTCTGCATATGCTGCTGCCTACTTGGATGATGTGATCATTCATAGTGAGACCTGGGGGCAGCATGTGCAGCAGGTGGGGGCAGTGCTCGACTCTCTGAGGCAGGCGGGGCTCACGGCCAATCCGAAGAAGTGTGCGGTGGGACGGAGGGAGGTACGGTATTTGGGGTACCACCTGGGCGGCGGGCAGGTGCGGCCACAGGTACAAAAGACCGCAGCGATTGCGGCCTGCCCACTACCCAGGACGAAAAAAGAGGTCAGGAGGTTTCTGGGGCTGGCTGGTTACTATAGGAGGTTTATTCCGGCCTTCTCGGAGCTGACCAGCCCCCTAACCGACCTGACCCGTAAGAGTGCCTCGGATCCGGTCCAGTGGACGGAGCCGTGCCAGCTGGCGTTTGAGAGGGTAAAACAAGCCCTCTGTGGGGAGCCACTCTTGTACACTCCTAACTTTTCTCTCCCTTTCATCCTGCAGACCGACGCCTCGAACAGTGGGCTGGGGGCCGTTTTGTCCCAGGAGGTGGAGGGGGTCGACCGCCCCGTACTGTACATTAGCCGGAAGCTGGCTCAGCGGGAGGTGAACTACAGTACGGTGGAAAAGGAGTGCCTCGCCATACGGTGGGCGGTCGGTGCCCTCCGCTACTACCTCCTGGGGCGCCCATTCACCCTCTGGTCGGACCATGCCCCGCTCCAGTGGCTCCACCGCATGAAAGATGCCAACGCGCGGATCACTCGCTGGTATCTGGCTTTGCAGCCTTTCAGGTTCAAGGTGATCCATAGGCCGGGTAACCGCATGGTTGTGGCTGACTTCCTCTCCCGCTCGGCGGAGGGGGGGGGGAGTGGGCTTGCGGCCGGCGGGATCCCGGCCTAAGTCGGGCGGTGGGGGTATGTGGCAGTGGGGTGTGGTTGAGGCGCCGGCTGCTGGAGGAGAGGGAGGAGTGGCTCAGCCGGTGCTCAGACAGCTGGACAGAATCAGGTAATCAGTCAGCTATATAAGCATGCTTGTAACCTGGTTCTGGTCTCTTGCAGTAGGCTGGGTCCTGTGGGAGGACCGAAGCAGAGCCGCACAGCGCCGACAAGACGCGGAAGCCCTCGGCCGAGAGAGACGGCTGTTTGTTTGTTGTTAATTGTTTTTGTTTGACCTCCTGGGCAATAAAAGCCGGTACACTTGCACCGTCGGCCTCTGTCTCCTCCTTCCTGCCCTCCCCAGTGAGCACTGAGGCTCACAACATGTATTGTTAATAATGGTGCGCTATGGGAATAATGCTTTTTGTGCAGGACTTTATGCGCGTGAACGTGAACGTTCATGTCCAATTGGACTGGTTTTGTTGCTTCTTCGTCGGTTTGTTGGTGGCTGGCAAACAACCAGCTTTGTTATTGGTTTGCAACCTCCTCTTTTCTACTCCTACAAACAGCGTAACGTAGCCCTTACCACCAAAAACAAAACATTTTGCAACATTTAAAAAGTTCACTTCAAATTTGCTGGTCAATTACATGAGAACATGGCTATTGTCCTCTGGGAGGTTAGGTTTTTCTCACTGGTTAGCCCATCTACTGCGTCCTGTCACTTATCCAGAGCCCGCTTCATTCATGAGAATCAAGGTTAGCTACTTAATAGAGTGAGTACTGCTAACACTATTATTATTGCTTAGCCCACTTAGCTGACGCTTCTAGCTTTCACTGTCTTGTTCAACTCTTATTAAAACTGCAGCCAGTCAGTAAGACAGTATCACTTACTGTAGACAGTCAGTCTGATGGGCAGGCTTGTCATGTTGCCCACAGGATTCTCCACTGCACAGCTGTATATGTCATCATCTGCCATCAGCACGCGTGTGATGGTCAACAGCTTCTGATCAGGTGACAGCATAAACCTCGTCACATTGGTCAGTGGCTTTCCACCTTTGAACCACCTGTATGTAGTCCTGGTTCCATTGTCATGGGAGCAGTTGAGGATGACGTTTTCGCTGAGCTCCAGCACCGATGAAGACTCCATGTCGATATAGGGCCTGGATATAGACTCTGGTTGAAAAGACAGTGGATACAATAGTTTTTAACATGTAAATAGACTGTAAGGACAATAAACATGCTGTCCTCAATGTTTGATGTATGGCGACCATAAGGTCTATGTACTTATTTTTAATTCTTAATTCCGACTGGATGATGATTATGGCTATTCTGGTTCCACATGTTGCAGTCTGTCTCTACCTTCACTTACTTATTTAGACCTACACTTGGAGTCATCCAAAACTTAGGTGCCATCTTAGGCCAGTTTTGTGGAAATTGGGGACAATTATAATGTTGTTAAGGTAACAAAGTCCATGACATTTGGCTGATGTTTGAGGGCATCAGTTGGCAGGGGACTGCATTCTTTTCCCTGACACAGACGTTCCTCCCTCCTACTCCACTTCAGGATACAGGTGACCTTCACACTGCCTCCTGTGAAGGCAGGATTTATGTCATTCCATCATTTGTCACGTTCACAACGGAGCTCTAACATGTTTGGAGGTAGTTTCGACAATCAGTGTCACCTGTAAAAGCCAGTAATTGGAGATCTGTCCCTTTTTAAGAGGTTAGAGGTGAACATGGGCCACATTAGGTCCTAATACACGGAGGGTTAACATGGGCGGTGTTTTCAGTAATATAAAATATTGAGGGCAATATAAAAACATTGTAAGTGATTTAAATACCAAGAGGATGGATTCACTACATGTATCTTATCAGTACACCCACACACAATTAAAAAAGTTAAAGTCCCTCTGCACCTCCAGCCTTCATTGGTTGGGACAGGCCTGCAAGCACCTGCTGCGCTTTGATTATCAGCTGATCCTTGTCATACCTTCCGCCTTCCTGCACTCCATTTAACCGGATTTCCTTACCCTTGATGACACATAACAAGCAGCATTCAGGCATGGCCAAATGGAGTCCTTTCATGTTATTCCCAGTGTAGCCCCCTTCCACCTACATCCTGACCAGAGGCCCAATCAGCCAAAGTGAAAACATCTGTGTGGGTATGTAGGGCCTTTAATCTCAGAAAGGTAACACACACCAAGACCTGTGATGAGGTGCTGATCACTGGAAGTAGACTAGAAGGTAGAAAAAAGTGGTGCTAACTCTTTCTCCATGTGCATTTTTCAGTTATTTCGACAGCGCATGAACGCACAGTCTGACTAACAAATATCTCTAGAGGCTGCTGTCCTGAACATCGAGCAGGGGATTGCAGGTCTGCAGGATCTCATATACCAGGATTTTCAGGTTTGTCTCTAAACATGAGATGAAATTTCCACCTCAAAAATATATGAAATTGCTGCACCACATTGGTGCTCATTGAGTCACCATGAAGACATCACTGCCAAAAAGCAAAAAGCTGATGGCAGTGTATTGTTGGTGATAACTGAGAGGTGCGACAGTTAGAAATTCTACTGCTCGAGGAGTTATTTTTGTTATTTTAGCAGTCCATTAGACAAAAGTCTAGTCATCAATCATCAAACTTGGGACTTATGTTGGACCTGACTGTCAGTGGTGTGAATGAACCCTTACAATAATTTTAGAGTCATACAGGGAAGCTGTCCTCCTACCGTCCACTGTGAGTGTGATGCTGCCCTCTCCTGTAAAGGTATCATCTGTGATGGAGATCTCCACGTCATAAATTCCATCGTCAGAGAGTCTGAGGTTGTGGAGAAGCAGAGTCCCGTTCTCAAATACCAGGATGCGGTCTCGATACTCAGGCCTCAAAGTGCCGATGATGTCAGTTCCAATCGACTGGACAAGAGTGACGGACTTTTCTCTCTGCAGCTGCCACTTGATGACCGGCAGGTCGAGGCTGAAACTGCTGTAGCGGACAGACAGAAGGGCCTCCCCTCCTAGTGTACCTCTGATGAGGGTGTTGGGGATGGTCATATTCACCGCCAGCACCCCACCTGCACAGAAACACACAAGAGAGGTTACTGCATCAGATGTCCACACCATTCCAACATCGCACACACCTTAGTCAGTTTTAACCTTGTGTTTTGATTGGCTCTTGGTTGTTTTGGTGACTGCAAATATCCACAAATCACTCGAGCTGCATCTCTTCTAAACCTTTACCTTTTAAGGCAGAGCAGTAAATTACAAAGGCGGTGAAGTTGAGTTAAAGGGTTTTACATTGTGTGACATACTAAAGACTCAGTTTGCAGTTTATTAGCCACACCTAAAACGAATGCAGTCAATTACAAAAGTTGTGAGTTTGCTGCCATGCCCTTATTAGTGGCCAAGCTAACACAGCGATGCTTTGAAATATAAGGATATTGTAATTTTATTGACATTTTACCAGCTCGGCAATGAGTTTGATTAAAAAAAAGAAACCAAGGAAGTATATCCACTATCTATGGTGGTCTAAGATATTAAAAGTTATTATATTACACATTTTTATAGTTTCACAGTCAACTCTTAACTATTAGTGGCTGAGAATCATAAATCTGCAGAACTTTGTCTGTGGCATTGTCCAGTTTTACAGCCACCGTTATTTCAACCTGTTGCAACCCCAGACACAATGTTGATATTGGACAATTCTGCAAGCCTGCACATTTTTTACATTCAGTTTTTTTCAATGATTTATTTCTATAATTTCTGCGTGGGGAGAAAAACAATAATAATTGTATGTCCTCAGAAGGATGCAAACTCCTCACTCTTACATTCTGCCTTGCTACATAAAGGACACACCACTTCCTGCACTGGCACTGAGCGTTGGCATGAGACATAAGTACATTGTGCACTGAAGAATCATAGGTTTAGGAAAAATAATGAACAGTTCTTGCAAAAAGCAAATTGCAGATGGTCTTCATCGATCACTGTCCATATTTGTTCCATGTTTTTTCAACTACAGTGAGTGTCACAGTAGTTAGCTGAAGGCCAGTGTGGGCACCACGCCCCATCACTGTTGTATACTGGAGCCAGTTTGCATGGTAGATCCACATCACCATGGTAACAGCTGTCAGTCCTTGGGATGGGCCAGCATGAGCCAACAAAAGTGGGGATTGTTTGTTCAAATTTCCTTCTTGGCAGTTCATGAAAAGAGCACTGGGGGCAATCCAGATGCCAATGCTAGCTTTGCAGAAACAGAGCAGCTCAGTGACTCTGCTGCTAGCCGCAACAATAGCAGGACAGTGATGAGATGCAGCTGAAAATAACTGAACATCTGAAAACACTGGTTCTGGTACAGCCTGTAGGCACAATTACTGTATTACTTACAAAGGGTGGGCACAAGACTAGGAGCACCCACACAGTCTGATGCAATCCAATTCCCCAACAACAAATGGCACCTTTGTTATGTCTGTTAAGTGCGGATGTCATAATTTGTGGTAATTTTGAACGTGTTACAATATTATGCATAACACTGCAGGAATAACAATAAACACACCCACTTTCACTTAATTTAATTATTTGTTCTGTATGTCTAATAATCAGTCCTATTGGTTTATTATTTTAATGTCTTATAGTATACGTTATTTCTAATTTTTTAAATCTTTTTTGGGGTTGTTTTTTATTTTGTTATTGTATAGCACTTTGTAGCTCTTTTAAAAAGTGATATAGAAATAAAGTGTGTTATCATTGACCTCATATCACGTTGTGTCAAATGTAGCTGTTGCATTTGTATTGATATTAATTATGCAACTCTAAAACCACCATCCAGTTACCCCATGTTGTTGGTATGTCCCTCTGACTCCCAGCTAGCATTGAGAAAGCCAAGTTATGTCTATAATTAACTAATTCTACTGAGAATTTTAGTGTTTATTGCAATAATCTACCAGGAAGACCCTCTGGTTCACTCCAACAAGTTGCTGCATTTGTAAGGAGCAAAGACAACAACCAAAATCATCATCAATCTGCAATTTGTAACTTCTTTGATTCTTTTATACTGAAACAAAACAACCAACAAAACAACAACATTTGTAATAGAAATACTTAATCTGTTAACCTGTTGATTACTTGCAACTTTGTATTAACGCAATCTTTGCCATATCTTTCCGACACAGTGCATAAATATGCAAGTGAAACATCAGACCATTGTTATGCAAAAGTGATCTATTCAGTTTTAAAGACAATTCTTTAGTAGAAAATGTGACTTACCTGAATTGAAGGAACCAAGACACGCAAGCAATAAAATCTGGGAGAATATTTTGGCTTTTGAAGGAGTCTCCTTCTCTGCCTTCATCTTGGGTCTCAAGCTTTGTTTTCGTCCCAGACAACCAGCATGATTTGTGACACTGGGCAGGACGGAGAACACAGTCGTTCATTCAGCCTCTGCTGGGACTGAGTACATGTTGTTCTCAAAAGCCAATGTAGAAGCAGGACAAAAGTGTGTGTGTGTGTGTGTGTGTGTGTTGTGTGTGTGTGTGTGTCTGGATGTCCACTTTGTATGTTTGGTTAGCTTAGTTTAAATAACTATTATTATACTGTGTGATATGTTCATGAAAAGATGTCAGTGTTCATCACCACACAATATGAATGTGTCAGTGTAGTTTAACAAAACATGTTGTTGCTTGTCTGAGGGCCTTCCAGTCCTGGAGCTAAACTTAGAAATAATGAATGTAATCAGTAAAAATCATAGATACGTCCCATTAGACTTTTATATTTCCAGTGCAAACATTTTGTTCCAGTGTTGGTGCCACAAGGAAGGTAGAGGACATATGTAGGCAGGATAACACAAAAACTACTGAATTGATTTCCACTCAACTTCGATGGAGCGTGGATCAACCTTCGGTGCAGATCTGGATAAAGGGATGATCCAGGATTTTTTTCTGATTGATCCTATAGTTGATCTTAACACAGATAGTGAGTTACATTGTCTCCATGAAATATGAGTCCAGTATCAAGCAAATCAGTGAATCAAGATGTAAATGTATGTTTTTGTACAGTAATAAGTTAAACACTTCCCTCCAGTTGCTTCTTTCTGACCTCACTCACTCACTGCTGAAGGATTGATAGACGGGTGGATGACATGATGTTATTTGTTGAATTGTTTGCTTCACCTTCACAAGCACACTTGGCATTTTATTTTACAGGATGAAGACATGACTGGATTTTGATATACAAATACAATTTGGCATATAACGTTAAATGGGTAACCATGGATGTCATCTAAAATGGTTGCAAAGGCATTTTTTCATTTCAGCTCGACTTTAACATTGACTTAAACATTCGTACTATTTAATGAACCAGTTATTCTTACACAATGCAGTGGAGATTTTGATTTAATCTGCATTGTTTTGTTGTACTAGTGGCTCTTACGTATCTGGTGAGTCTTAATTATGGGTGGTTAAAAACTGAGAGTGATACTGCACTTTCAAGTTAGATGTTGGATTAGGCTTGATTGAATTAAAGGGGACTGTTGGGCCGTGGCAGAGGTATGCACTTTATTGGTCCTTATCTGCTTCTGTATTATCCATTTAAACTTGGTTGTATTTACCTCTGTTTAAATGTTATTTACAGAAGGCACTTACAGATGGGGATATTAAGCCCTGTGAATGATAATATTGTTTGTATAGACCTTGGCATGAGTCAATTAAAAACAGAATTTAAAAATAAACAAATATCTCACAACTCTAAATGGGTTTAAAATTGGCTTTAAAAGGCTTTCATTTTTTAATGAAAGCAGCCGTTGCTATGTGACTCCCCTACAACCTTGTTCCATTCTCCATACCTTAAGAACACACACACTAGGGACACTTAGTCAGAGAGACACCTGTTGCATCAAGACTTGTTTTTATAATCACTTGTTTTTCTGAAGTTATCGTATCTAAAAACTACTTTAACATCATCATTAGCAAAGAATCTCTACAGAAGATGAAGACACATCGTTCTCTGACTGTTAGGAAAGATAGCGGTAAGTGAGAAAACCAGAAAAAACCTTGTAGTCACTTGTGTTAATTATTCAGTGACTTATCAGGAACAGTGGGCACTAATTTAGAGTTATTATCTCAAGATAGACCTCTGATAAGGTATCATGTGATCATCTAAATTCTTTGATAATTAAATTCTTTAAAACCCTTTAAAGGGACAGTCCAACCAAAAATCAAAAATACATATTTTTCCTCCCACCTTCGGTTGTGTTTATCCATTTAGATTGTTTTGGTATGAGTTGCCGAGTTTTTGAAGAGAGTAAGCTGATGTTCCTCTGGGTTTTTCTCATCTGTAGAGAGCAGTAGCAACCTGTCCGATAGCTGCAACACATCTCAGGAGGATGTGAGCGAGAGGAGAGGTAAGAGGAAGGCTACTGCTGTCACTGGAGCAGGTCCAAGCAGTAAGCGAAAGAGGAGCTTGTACCTGAAGGTGATCAAAAAGGGGGTCAAAAAGGTGACCATAAAGGAGACCAAAGAGGAGACCAAAAAGGAGAGCAAACAGGATTTGAGAGTAGATGCACTGAGAGGTGAGTTGGTAGTAATTTATGTCGACTTTTGGCATTATTGGAGCTTTGTTAATATGCAATTTATGTTCCTCACAAGTGTTGTTAAACAATATATGCGTGTGTCTTTGTAGCTGGATTTCAGGCCAAATACCAACAGCAGAATCTGCTTGGAGCAGGAGGCTGTGGATCTGTGTTTGCCGGCTATCGCAGAGCAGATAAATTACCTGTGAGTGTGTACACACACACACACACACACACACACACACACACACACACACACACATTCTCAAACATATGCACACCCCCACACACACACATTGAAACACACATACTGTATGGTCAGGAAGTGCTAACCAAAGTCTTGTTTGTGTCTTGCAGGTTGCCATTAAATACATTGCAAAAGACAAGGTGCTGTGCAAACATGTGGTGAGTACCATGCCGACTCATTTACTGAATGTTTTATGGATGAATTATGGTTATCTATGAATCTGTGGAGCTTCAATTTGTCATCCTCCATTTTGTTGTGTTGTTTCAGGACAAGAACGGGAGGCAGCTCTCGGTGGAAGTGGCCATTATGTTGAAACTCGCTGGGACGTCAGCACCAGTGTCACTACTCGACTGGTATGATCTTGACCTTGAGCTGATCGTGGTGATGGAGAGACCAGTCCCTGCCGTAGATCTCGCTGAGTACATCGAGGTCAATGGAGGCTCCCTGTCAGAGGAGAAGGCCAAGGTACTATAGGCCACTATAGGAACTTTATTGCAAATCTATTGTTGTCTGTTCAACTGTCATGAACTCAAAATTTGTTCTAGTATCCAAAGCAGTGCTATCTTTTTTTAATTACGTATAAATGCATAGTGGAAACAGAAGGCAGAACCTGAATCTAAAGCCTTTTGGTTTCTTAAAACTTTAAGTTATGGAAAGCTCCAGATTATGGCTTAAATTCCTGTAGTGGATAAGAGTTTAGTGTGCAGTTAAGAGTTAAAAACTGCACTTCTTGTTTTTGTATGCTTTCAGTCACAGCCAAGACAAATGTCAAAACACCATCTCAGAGATCCTAACCTCTCTTTTCCTGTCTGTCTCTCAGATCATACTGAAACAGTTGGTTGATGCAGCAAAAGAACTTGAGGATAAACACATCTTTCACCGGGACATCAAGGTGGAAAATATCCTGATTGAGACTGGCTTGGATGTCCCGCGTGTTCGCCTCATTGACTTTGGACTTGGCTGCTTTGTCAAGAAAAGATCCCTTTACAGCGTCTTCTACGGTAAGATTACGAGCTCCTACTTCTGTTCTTCACTAATTTACCTAGCTGTGACTTTAAACAGAGCATTTCCTCATCCTTATGTTTTTTATTATGTGTGTGTACTTTAGGCACCCTTGCTCATGTCCCACCGGAGTGGAACAGTCATTGTACCTACAGGGCCAGCGCCTCCACAGTGTGGCAGATGGGAGTGGTCCTGTTTGACTCATTACACGGACAAATACATTTTGAGACGACCAAATTCCTAACAAAGGAGCTGAGAATCAAAAATAATCTGTCCAAAGGTAAGAAAAACATGCCCGTATGCAAACTTATCAGCAGACACAATCTGTTGATGTCAGTTCACGTTCTGATGTATCTCTGTAGTCGTCAGATTTACCTTTCTTGTACTGCTTCCTCTCCAGACTGCCAGGACTTCTTGCAAAGTTGTTTGAGCAAGGCCCCCGAGCAGCGTCCAACCCTGGAGCAGCTCCGGCTTCACCCATGGCTCAGATAAACCACACACACACACACACACACACACACACACACACACACACGTACTAACATCACTCATCTAACTGGGCTAACTAGATCAGACTTTTTCAAGGCCTTTTTTTTTTTTTCAGAAAAAAAATGTATTTATACATATTGAGGGCAGCACGGTGGCACAGTGTTTAGCACTGTTGAGCCACAGCAAGAAGGGTTTGGCGGGCATCTGTTCAGGGCCTTCCTGTGTGGAGTTTGCATATTCTCCCCGTGCACGCGTGGGTTTACACCGGGTGCTCCGGTTTCCTCCCACATTTCAAAGATATGCATGCTAGGTTAACTGTGGACTCTAAACTGCCTGTAGTCTCCCTGCTTCCCTCTCAAGGATAACCCCACAATTCCACCAGATACGTGTCCGCTGCGTTATGGCTCCGCCACGGCAGCAGAGCTTTTTATTTGGCATTATTGACAGGGCAAACTTGAGAGATGACAGGAAACAGGATGAGAGAAACAGAAGAGAGAGAGAGAGTGCCATCCAGTGGAGTCTTTGGGTAAACAGTTATAGATAATTTGCCATTTTTTTCCCACCTGCAGGTCCCTTACAACACCCAGCCGTCCGAGGAGAGGGGATCTCTCTTTGAATTGCCTTTCCCGAGGTTTCTTCCTTTCTGGGAGTTTTTCCTCGTCTTCATAGAGAGCTTGGGCTGGGTCAGGAGCCGCTGCCGATGTGTTCATCTTATTCATTCATTGATCTTTGAGAACTCTTCACAATCTTTTTCTCATTGCATTTGCTGAGTTGTCAATAAAAGGGTTTTTACCTACCCCCAGGCTTTTGTTTCCATTACAGTGAAAGACATGCAGAATAACTGCTGACAGCAATGGTATTGAATAATGAAGACGGTCAGTGTGTAAATAAATGTCACGTGGAGTGTTGAGTTGCCTACTTTTCATTCAACATTTTTGGCCTGATTAAAATGTTTGCTCATTTCCTCTTTCATTAAGAAAATACCACTTACCTTTTGATAATAGTTATTATAATATGAAGAAACTGTGTTTACACAGCACCTTTCAAAGCACTGGTAAAAGTGCTTATATACAAAAATGAAGATTAAAACATTCTAGGACTACATTTTGAAATCAAGTCATGTAATTAAAGGCATAAATCAAATATATAAGACACTGTATAACAAGACAAAATAAAACAAAGGGATTACTCAATTAAAATGTGTTTTAAGAGGTTTTAGGTGATTTAAAATGCAGCAATTCCCATGAAGTATTTCAAACATAATCAGAACACTTAAAGAAAAATTTACTTACTAAAGCTGAATGGTCACCAATCAAAAGAGACTAAAAAAAGAGGTGATATAATCTATCCAGCTGCATTTTATACAGGCTTAAAATAATAATCTCGAAGATTTTCTTGTTAATAAATATCTGTTAAGTCACTGTCACAGAATGAGGTAACATACTGGCCCACTGATGAAAGCCCCTGGATTTGCTGCCATACCAAAGATGTGCACTGGGTGTCAGTGGCAACAAACCTGGAAAATATCACAAGCAGTGCAAAGTTAGTGACATGTTCATCCAGCAGTGGTTGGTCGGCCAGAGAGAGTAGGTGGTGCCACTTTAAGGTGTGAGACAGTTTGAAGATTTTTGTCCTAAAGGATATTTTCAAAATGTTTCATCTGTCTTAAAACAGATATCAACTTCCCATGTTATTTCTTCCTGTTACTGGCTATTAAGAGATCACGCTGCCAATGTGGTGGAAACAAAATCCTAGTCTTTGGTCTGTGCAAAATACAGAATAGCTTTTTAGCAGTCAGTGAGTTTGACAAATCAAGTGGGTTTCCTCCAAAAAAAGAGTATCTTTAAAAAAAAAAAAAAAGTGACAGACATTTTTTCTATTTGTCAGTGTGTCAAACAGAAGAAATAATGTTTTGTTGCTAGCCTGCTGTCTTCTGCTTGATTGAAGGAAAAAGACAACTCGTGTTATAAATAAGATGAAGTTGTTCACTTTTCTGAGCAGCCAGTCAAGAAAATGAATAACTGCTGAAATAAAACAAAATAAAATATAAATAATCAATTAAAAATAATATAAAAAACTATTTAACTACTAAATAAGCATTAAAGTCAACATGAATCACATTACTTTTGTGTGAATAAACATTGAATCTACATGGTCCAGAAATGTGTGGCTGCGACTTTAAGGATCTACATCATCACCATCCACCAATGAAGGAAGACGATGAGTTGCTTAGAAACAGAACCCACACAAACAACAACTGTCCTCTTTGAAAACACCTCAGTTAAACAAGGTGCTCATTTGTAGATGTCATATTGTCTCCTGCAGGTTTCTCTGATCATACAGTCAATGTACTTTTGACATTTGTCGTTTTCTTGTTATTTTTTTCTGTGATGGCTCAAATCATGATGTGCGAGTCATCTGAGCTCTACAATCTGCTCAACCAGCACAGCTGTGTGTCGAGGCTGGCGGAGATAAACTACCTCTGTTTAATTGGTAAGAGATTTAGCTCAGCTAAGCTGGTTATTCCAAGCAGTTGGTTGATTTGCTTGCACACTGTGCCTTAATTTCAAGTTGTAACTTAATTGTGTGTTTTATGTATCTTTTCCTAGATGCTCGTGAAACCCAAGATTACAGAATGAGTCACATCATAACAGCTAAAAATGTCAAAATGGTACATATATAATCGATTCCTACAATTAGATGAACATGGATAGAAGTCTGGCTCTTGTAAAATCCATGCTTAGCCAATGGTTTACACTGTACAAGCAAGTAATTTGAATAAATTAAAGAAAGTGGTTTGTGTGGCACTTCACTACCAGCTATATAACACAAAAACAGTACAACTAATTATGAAGCAATGAGGAATGAAATTTATTACTCAGATTTTAGACTACAGACTACTTTTTCTTAAGATCGTCCACATTAGCCATTGTAACGACATTAGTCATTGCAGTTACAAAAGCCAAAGACAAATACCTTTGTTTCTTAGTTTTCTACTTTCTAGGATTATTTTGTGTGTCAAGTATCCAAACTTTCTGGGTGACTCTTTCCAGAATTCAGAGGGCACGTTCCTCCTGCCAGAAGCTGTGGAGGTGGACAGTATGCAGCACGTGGTGGTCTACGACAGCAACACAAGCTGTTTACAAGAACAAGGTCACTGGATCCTTCACCAGTCCACTCAACACATGACTGGACAACAAGACTAAATAATAGTATATAATTAAGGGGAAAATGTTTTTTTATTCCAAGTTCAAATGTAGACTATTTTTTCTAATTATATTTTGAACTCCACATTTCAGTCACAGTTTTAAGTCATGTATAATGCATTGGTTTCTGACTGGTTGCAGGCAGAGCAGTTGAATGTGCCCAGGCCCTCGCTAAAGCAAGCATCCGCCCAGTCCTCATAGTGAGAGGAGGCTTTCAGAGGTTCTCAGCTCTGTACCATTTTTTAAGGACTGAGAAAATCATCTACACCATCATGGTAATACAAACACACCCAACCTGGGGATTCATAGACGCGAAGACTGTGAAGGTTTGTAAAGTCAGTCATTTCTGGATTCATTCAGGAGCTGGAAAGCCTGAAGATTTATCCTGTGGAGGTTTTAGCAGGACTGCTGTATATGGGTGACCAGAAACAGGGCACGGACTCCAGTATCCTCAAAGACCTGAAAATCAGCGCTTTCATCAGCATCTCACAGAGTGACACTCAGGAGTAAGGCAGGACTGGATA
Organism: Pagrus pagrus; assembly: GCF_965226575.1. Classification (NCBI taxonomy): domain Eukaryota; kingdom Metazoa; phylum Chordata; class Actinopteri; order Spariformes; family Sparidae; genus Pagrus; species Pagrus pagrus. The sequence goes on from NC_140198.1 coordinate 6,189,096, forward strand.
TTTGAAACATTATTGGAGAAAAGTCTGAATGACGTGTCAAGATTGTTGCTTTTGTTTTTGATACTTCTAGATCTCAATCCATGAAGGGGAACCAGGCCATCCTCAACATCCCTGTGGCCGACTCTGTGGCGTCTGATTTATATTCAAGTTTTGAAAGAATTTGTAGTTTTATTGGCAAGTCGTGCCCCATACTATACTTTTTTAAATTACAAATATTTTCTAGTCTCATTTATAGAAGCAGGGAACCAACGAATTGTCCGTCTTCTATTTTCAGATACACACATCAACATGGGCTCTAAAGTCCTGATAGTTTCGAGGCAGGGCAGGAGCCGCTGCAGTGCTGTAACCATCGCATTTCTCATGCACCACCTTAAATACACACTAGAGGTAGGTGGAGTTCATACTGTTTGGCTTCAGTGGGTGCAGAATCAAAGATGAAGTGGTCTTGAATGTAAACATGACAAACTTATGTTAATAATAAGCTTTAGAGGTGTTAGGCTAGGTGTTACCCATTGCTTCCAGTCCTTATGCTAAGCTAGGCTAACCTCGTCCTGACTACAACTCTGTATTTACAGGAATGTGAATATATTATATTATAATATTTGTTGCTGGAGCAAGCAGCCAATTAGCCTAGCTTAGCATAAAGACTGGAAATAATTTGAAACAGCTAGCCTGGCTCTATCCAAGGTAGCGAAATCTGCCTACCAGCACTTCTATGGGTCAATTGTAAACGCAACAAGTGATGGTTTCACTGTTGGCCCAAGCTACATATTTGGCAAACAGACATGAGCTAATGCTACTACTTTTACTTTCTTCCAGCAGGCCTGGAGGTACATGCTCAAATGTAAAGCAAGCATGAGGCCAAACTCGGGGTTTATGCAGCAGCTGTCTGACTGGGAGCTTCACACCACAGGAACAAAAGCGACTGATATCTCTGAGTCTCATTTTTAAAATGGACCCGACAGCTATGACAACGATGTGGCTAACTGCTATTCACTTCATGCAATAAAAGCAGCAGTAAAAGTTTGATGATATGTTTTGTATGTTATTGTTTGCAGTGTAGGTTTGATAAAACTCATGTGATGTGGTGAAACTCTCTGGAGGTCAGCGACATTATAGTTCCTACAAGACAATTAAATATATCTTTTCAAACTCTTCCTTTATTTCAAAATGACTCATCAAGGATGTGCTGCAAATGGACGTAGTCATCAAATTTGAGAAAACAAATACTGTGTTTTTTGTATGAAACGTATATTATTGTACAACTTTTGTGCACTTTTTCTCGTGTTTTGTATTCATGGGCACAGTAATTTATGAATCAATATCATTAGCTGTATTTCAGTCCATACATGGCTCTGCCAGAGGTGCTAACAGTATTGAAGATGACAACTTCCCCTGTCTTCAGAGTTACATAATATCAGTACTAAAATTACAGGCCACATGCCAGGTAGTGGCAAAGTGTTTGCCCTGAAATTTACCTTGAAGGCGTCACAGCAATTTAAATGCAGATAACTGACCAAAAAAGCTATGTTAATAAAATATCTGTGTGTCTGTTATAAAAGTCAGGACCATACTTTGGGGTTATAAGGTCAAATTCTGCTAATGACGTGTAATTTGCCTGACAGGCTGAACTCAGGGCAGGACATATGGACGTCAAGTAGTTGCCTAAAGATCCTGCTGCTGATTGGCTGATAGGAGGAACCAAACACGAATACGACATCAACAGCACGTCTGATTGGACCAACCAGTTGTCAATTAGCACGTTCAACGAACGCGACGGAGTAAAGTGTGCCACCGTCAGCTGAGATACAACCGGACATTCTACTTGGCTTTCACAATAAAAGCACGCAAGTGTAAATGGTGAAATTTTAGATTGGACACTAAGAAGACAGTTGATTAACTCGGACAAAGAAGGGACAAAATAAATAAATAATTTCTGCATGTACACATACATTTCCTCATATGTAACATACATAGTGCACATACACTTACACTCAGAACCTTAACACACATTCACATGATTGTCAGGTTAGATACAGATTAAAGAAATACCAGGTTGCTTTTAGCAATTTTGACATCAGTGTTTTGGCCTCTGCTGACCCTCTGAAATGACTTGCACCCAGGATAATCTATTATTCAGTCAAACGTAATTTCCTTAAAATATCCAAGTGAGATTTCTGAAAAAAACAACAACAAAAAAGAAGATGTTTAAAACAGAAACAAATTTCAGTTGGTGCACTTCCAGCATTGGGTAGGCTGAATTTACAAAAATCAGCTTTCAGGTGTTCAGATAATTCAACATGTTTGAAGAATATAGTTGACAGTAATACATGAACGAAGACTGCATTTTTACTGGGATTAAGATAGAGAAGTTATATCAAGGAAACTACCTTAAAATGTGCCAATGTGGAGTTTTTTGTCCAATAGTATCACTGACATAGAGCAATGTTTTTAACAGAAAGTCCCTGTTGTGTTTGTTTCAAGCACATGGTGGCATGATTTTAGGCTATTGGTTGCAGTTATGTGCTAATTAATGTAACAATGAGCCAAAAACAGACATTTAGCTAAAAAACATAGATGCAACCAATGCATGAATTTATTTGATTTGATTTTTTGTAATCTGGTTTGCACATGTTTTATGTTGAAGAAAATGCATAAAACTCCTTTGTTCGGTCTCCAAAACCAGCTTAATTAACTAAAATGACAGTATCAGATTTTGCTCTTTATTTTCCTCAAAATCTGTAACAAATGTATAGTCATTATTAGTTACTGACCCTTTATCCAGAACTGTAGACACTAAAATGCTTAGCTACTCCTGCTTTTATTATGAAGGCTGTGGCCGGAAGTCGCACTCGTCCCTTTGTTTAGTTGTGACAGCAGTCCAACTGTTGCACAGCGAAGCGTGATTATTTCCCAACTCCAGGAGGCTTCCTGATGTCACAGTAGAAAATGTTGTTCAGTCCAACGGGTTTTAGTGAATGTTTACGGGAATGGGAGGATTTAGAGAAGAACTACCAACAAATTCAGGTAAGTTGAACCTGTCCTCGGCTGTAACGGTACCTATGGAAGTGTGCCCTGCCCCGGGTTAGCTAACAGCCGGAGTGGGTGGGCACCACGGGCGACACTGCTCGGTGTCCGCCCTCAGCAGCTAAAGATAATTTCACTGTGACAAACTAAGAGGAGACAAAAATATAGAAAAAGTTGTTGGAGGTTAGAGTGTGGACAAACTGCCGGCGGAACTATTGTCACGTTGTCCCAGCACGGCACTGTTTTGTGGAAGCACCACGACACCAAGTCAGTTTGATGTAATCTGCTACAATGTACACATTGTACTATTGATCTGACAGGGAATCTGTGTATAACTTATGAAGCAGTCAGATCCTTTCCAAAGTAAAAGTAGGCTTACTAATTTGACACTAGAAATACTCTGTCACAGCTGTAGAAATACTCTGTTACATCTCTAGAAAATACTCTGTTCATGTATTTACCGATTGGTAGTTTAATTGGTGACACTTCACAATAAACATCATTAATAGATGGTAAATTTATAGTTAATTAAACTTTAATTTAAAGTTATTCAACAAACAATAAAATGCCCTATACGGCACTTATTAAGCAATTGTTTATTATAAAGTTGCAACTGATGTTTATGAGACTTAGTGGTAAGCGGTTAATAAATACTGTGTAGTTCATCTTTAAACATTATTTGGATGGCTATTAAAGTTGCAACTGATGTTTATAAGCTTTTAAAATGGCTGTATCAACTTTTAATTTACCATTTATTAATGATGGTTGTTATAATGTGTTAGCATTTAATTTATAACAAAACATAATATTTTATAAGCTCTTCTTATGGTAATTGTAAAGTAATTACCGTAATTACTTACGATTAATGAAGTGGGGTAAGTGCACAATATTCCCCTCTTAAAGGTAATTTATAGAATACCATAATATAGAATATTATAAATACTGTAAATACTGGTTTATAATCTTTTTTCCGTTGACCCCTTATGAAAAAGCAGCATCTTAGTGGGGCCTTCAGAGAAGTTGGATCTTGAGCAGCTCGACCAAAGAAACTCTTAGATTTATTAGAATGTTTCATTTAAAAAGCTGTTTGAGGATCAGAGAGGTCATTAAAGATTAATACAAGAAATACAAGATATCTTCAGATTTATGTTGTGACACATTGAAAGGGCCTGACCCTCAGCTGGGAACCACTAAATGAAACTACCTAAGAGTAAAGTACTTAAAACTAGCAACAGTAAAACGTCAGGATTTACAATCTAATCAGGTCATACATATTATATCAGCTACAGAGGACATTTTTATGCTGAACAACTACTTTTACTTTTGAAACTTTCATTTTTGTGCTCATACTTTTACACTTAAGTTTGATTTTGAATGTTGGACCATGACTACCAGAGTATTTCTGCATTGTTGTATTATTACATGTACTTAAGGACACAAAATACTTCTTTCACCACTGAAACATCACTGTGTAAGTCATACTCTAATGTTGTTGAACGCTGGTTGAAGTTGACCTCATTTCAGTTCATTTACATTCTGTAGTGTACATCAGTGCATCATTTTTAAATCTAATCATACTGTATGCTTTCTATTTAAACTCTTATTCTAGTAAGTAACTAGTATGGATAGCTGTTGTAAAAAATCTAATATTTTCCCTGAAATGTATCTTGAACAAAAGCATAGTACTTGAGTAAATGTACTTAGTTATGTTCCACAATGGTTACTTGAACTCAAGTGACTGGTCAGCCTGTTGAATTATGAATAGAAAATGTTGATTTAATGCACCAGAGCACGTCGCTGACTGTGGATTTCAAAACATGATCACAATTACAACACAGCAGCTAATTGTGCAGCAGCTGTTGAGCAACTGTCATCGTAGGTCACATGTTTTATTGGCAAACAATGAGCCTGTGTCTGAGCATACCAGAGCAGGCACATCTCACACATATACCTATAACTAACATGCAGTGACACAATTAAGTCTGTGGGAGCAACAGGTAGGTTGTTATCATGGAAAGTATCAACGAAATTCAAACCTTTTGACAAAACACAAGATCAGGTTACTTCCGCAGTAAACAGTCATTCTGGCATTTTTTGCATGTTTTAGCCGCTTTACAATAAATCCTGGATTATTTACATAACAACCCTTTTACAAACTAAACCTTTAAAGATATATGTGCTCTGCACTTGTCAAGCTTTATTGTGAAAGGTTTCATGGCATCTTCCTTGTGTCCTCTCTACCTTGCCGATTTGTTAAAGAGTAAAGATGATTTTTTTTCTTCTTCTATTTCCTTTTCAGGACACCCATCGTCTATACAAACAGAAACTTGAGGAAGTGACCAAACTGCAGGACAGCTGCTCCGGTGCTATAGCACGTCAGAGGAAGCGACTGAAAGAGCTCACTGTGTCACTGAAAGAGTAAGTATTGATCAGCAATTTCATTGAGAATACACTGGCGTTTTTTGTGCAAAACCAGGTCACGTACTAGATAACTCGAATGCTCCCATTAATGGTCTCTTTGTGAGAGCTAATAGGGGTCAAGCTTGGCCTTAAATTCTGTCACATTACTCTGATTCTCAAACATCGCCACTGGGTAGTTGGTTCTGGTGCTGGTCTTTAAACTTCTCAATTGTCTGGTGCTCGATAGTATATCTCACAGGCTTCTGTATATATCTGGATTACAAAAGCATTTCATTGAATTTAAATCCAGTATTGAATCCATTTATTAAATTCACATCTTTTTGAACCCCTTAGTAGATTTTATAAGGTTTATTTTTCAACATTTACAAGTAATTAAAACTTAAATTAAACTGAAATGCAACAACTTAAGGACGTCTCATCACCTTTCGTTGACTGAGATGGAAAAACATAAAAGTTATAACAACCTGTACCTACAATCCTAAAATGAGATGAGTGGCATAATCTATGAAATATTAATTTTACTTTTTGAAATAATAAAAAAGACACATTGAAATAACAGATATAGCCTTCACAAGTTCACTTCACTTCGCTTAGTGACAATGTGACAACGCCAGCTCACGAATGAGAGAACAGCCCAAATTTTCATCAGAATCAGAAACAGGTTTAAAATTTTCGCCTGCAAGGATTCGGCCGTGGTATTTTGGAGTGTAATGGTCACAACGAACAAGAGAAAAGTAATAAACAAGTACTGCAAAAGTAAAAAATCATTAATAAAAATAAGAAATTCACAACAAAAAATATGTAAAATGTGTTTGTGTTGAAAGTAAAAAAGATGAAAAGGTGATGAAATGTGGAAAATAAGTAAAAAGGTAAGGTAAGGTATAAAAAGGTTTGTTAAAAGCCACATTAGCATCAGAGCTTAATGAATCTGGGTACTTTGTTGACTGTGAACTCCGTCAAAAATTGACCCAGATATCAGAAACGTTTCCTGTGTGCAGGTGGGAAGCCAGTGAGGGATTATGTCCTTCACAGGCATTATCAAGAGCGTTTAAAATTTGCCAGAATGTTTTTTTCTTCTGTTAGATGCAAAGAAAATCATCCAACACCCAAATTAAGTCCAGAGGACGTGGATGCCATCGGCGAAATCGAGGACTCCATGAAAGACAGAGCAAATGCTTTCTCTGAGATGGAAGCTTTTCTGCCAAAGAAAAACGGGTTTGATTCTCTTATTTTGATTTCTTTTGTGTATTTGAGCAACACTGAAGTTTCATAAAAGGTTGTCAGCATATTTACCATTTTACTAACAGCTTGTCTTCATGTAAAAAAAAAAAATCAGATACATTTTGAAACAAGAAAACTGTCAAAATGTTTAAGATGTTAGCATTGTGTCTGACTGACTTCCCTTCCTGTTTAGGTTATACCTCACTCTTGTTTTGGGAAACGTCAATGTAACACTCCTCAACAAACAGTCAAAGTAAGTCGCATTCAATTTTTCTTACACTCACAGAAGTACCTTTCAAAGTACATGTACAATAACATTTCTGTTCGCTTCACCAAACAGATTTGCCTACAAAGATGAATACGAGAAGTTCAAGCTGGTCCTCACGGTCATCCTCTTCGTGTTCTCCTTCACATGTCGCTTTTTATTCAGCTACAGGTAAGATTTCACAGCACCTTGTTTATTTTTGCAGCCAATTAACCTGTTTTCCTGGATTAACATACATTTGATGCTCTAGTGGAGATTTACACAAACAGACATAATAATTCATGGCTGACTGATGCAGGATTTTTTAAGGCTGATCCAAATTTTAGCGTTAAAAATCCACAAATGTCTTCTTTTTTTTTATTTTTTTATAATAGAACATTACATAAGCAAATACTGATAATGAACCCTTGTGTTATATTTGGTTATTGTGACCGATGAGATCCATTGACAGCATGAATGAATGAATGAGTTTGTTTAATTATTTCCATGACATGTGTGTTAATTTGGTTGTGGTCTACTTCTTTATTTTCCTTTTTCTTTTTGCGTCAGAGCTCTAGATGCCCTGTTTAACTTCCTGCTGGTTTGGTATTACTGCACTCTCACCATCCGGGAGAGTATCCTCATCAGCAACGGCTCAAGGTCTGCGACTGTCTCAACTCTTTTTATTATAATGATAACTGGTCACATTAAAAACCTCGTCAGGCTCTTTAATCTTGAGCCAAATACTTTTTTCAAAGTCAGGAGTTGATTCGTTTGAAAGATTTTTGTCAGATGTCACACAGACTTTTCTTTTTAATAAACCTAGAATAACATCATAACCTTGTCTGTTAGTACTACTGTGTCCTTCAGTGTCAGTCCTCCATGTTGTTTCAGGATCAAAGGTTGGTGGGTTTTCCATCACTATGTGTCAACCTTCCTGTCTGGAGTCATGCTTACGTGGTGAGTGATGTTATTCACTCTCTCTTTACTCTACATTGTCACCGTAACTGTACAAAATCTCGTTCTAATATATCCTCTGCTGGTCGTTGAAACCTTACCATCAAAATCCATCTCTCCTGTCCTCTCAAGTGTCATCAGATTTGGGTTTGTTCTCCATTTTAACCAAATGTTGTGTCTGTTCACAGGCCTGAAGGACCTCTCTACCAGATGTTTAGGAACCAGTTCCTGACATACTGTCTTTACCAAAGTAAGCGCTTCAGTCCCAGTGTGTTGCAGCACCTCCTTAAGTCCTGGTTAACTTACTGTGTAGTTTTAGCTGTGAACACATTTTAATTGTCAGCAGTCCTCAGCATGAAAACGCATATAACAATATATACTAACAACGGTAACATAATCACAATCACTGATTTAAGGCCAATAATTCTTCTTGATTTTGTTCTCTGTTCTGTTTGCAAAGTAGGCTTCGTCCAGTTCCTCCAGTACTACTACCAGAGCGGCTGTTTGTACAGACTCAGAGCGCTGGGAGAAAGACACACCATGGACCTAACAGTCGGTGAGTAGTGTCCGTCTCGAGTTTGTCGGTTTCTATTTGTAGTTGAATGACTTTGAAATAATACAAGGACAAATGATACAAGTGAACCACACATGACAGCGTATATTATGCATTACAGAACGACTTTAAAAGTACAGTAATGAAGGAAACAGCCCCCTCGGTCAGCTGTACAATGATTCGCTTGTTTGTGTCACCATTTTTATTCATTTTGAGGGTTGCTTAAGAAAAACAAGTTATTTTTCTCATTTTACATATGGGCCATGTTCGCTTCTTTTCTTGCGTTGACAATATGCTCACCTTCATGTCAAATGTAAACCTCTTGAATGCACTCTAACAATGCAGGAGGTATATCAATGATGTAATACACCGGTAGAGATTAAGTTAATCTCAACTCAGTGACTCTCCTCTCTCCTCTCCTGATGCTCAGAGGGTTTCCAGTCCTGGATGTGGAGAGGCTTGACCTTCCTCCTTCCTTTCTTGTTCTTTGGTCATGTGAGTAGCTGCTCTCTTAATCGTGCTCACTGCTAACTGACATCTAGGGCTTATTAATGTAAGGTTTATTCTTTTTTAAAATACACGGGAACTGTTATTTAAAAAAAAACAAAACCAAAATAAAAAGTAACGATTAAAGTCTCATCTTAAAAATGCTAATTTTTAAAGAATCAACTTTTTTCTTAATTTTCTTTTTATAGCTTTCGTTACTCTTAACTCTTTCTCTTCTTTACAGTTCTGGCAGCTCTACAACAGCATAACACTCTTCAAGATGTTTCAGCTCCCGGAGTGTAAAGAGTGGCAGGTTGGTTCGCTGAAGAGTTTCGATGTTCCCTCATCATAACTTTAAAATACCCAACAGGTCTTTAAACACATAGACATTGTACACACACTGCAACAAACAGCAGCAAACTCAGTCCGGGATGCCTGATGTCTATGAGAATAAACATCCTCAGAAAATAAACCAATGATTGTCTGTGCAGTGCAAATGCAGGGACTGTAAGTAGCCAGAGTCAAAATGTCAACAAATAAAGGTACAGGCTTAAAAAAACATCTCATTATACACTGTTGAAACCCAAAATCTTGCATGACTTGACTGTCGACAAATAAGGAAGTTAGGAACCGTCTTAAAAGTGCTTTAAAAAGGGCAGAGAGCCTTTTAGATTTTATGTCTCTAGCTTTTTGTTTTGTTTTCGTCATTATTATTTTCACATCCGATTTCATTCACAACCTCCTTTAAAAAATATGGCACTATCATGTTGTCATATACTTTTATTATTATACTATATTACAGTCAACCCCCACCTACACCACCTCCAGCAGCTATATTTCACCATAGACACAAGACCAGCCTAATAACTGAACACAGCCTCCATTTTTAAATTTGGAGCAGTGCAACTCTTACTTTACATCATTATTTACACTCAGTTGAGACTTTTTGAAATTAATCATTAATGTGTTAGATGTGTTTACTGCACTGATCCTTTGGTTTAGTAAACAGATATAGGTAGTAGCTGGTGTAACAGCATAATTTCTGCATTTAAAGTTCTTGAATGAATCTCTCATTTTTTATCATTGTTTATGTTTTGTCGGGGTCTAGGTTGTGATGTGCGGCTGCTCTTACATGGTCCTCTTCATGGGAAACTTCTTGACCACCCTGGGAGTGGTTTACCAAAAATACATGAACAACCAGGACAAGCCCAAGAGTTTATAAAACTGGAATAATGAAGCATGCAGAATCACCAAAAACCCTTGATGGAACAGAAAATGCTCTAATATTCTCTTTAGAGCTTTTACCAATGTTATGATTGTTGTCCTTGTGGACCATTTACATGTACTGCTATGAGTATAAATGTCCTTTTGATTTCTTATTTGTGTTACTGAGGGTCAAAGCAAAATGTTGTACAGGTAGGTCAAAGATATTATCACTCCGACAATCACTCCAGCATATCAAAAAACACTACCAGGTATCAATCAGGTTTTGCTTAGTACCACAGGATTTAATGTCTTGGTCAAAAATGTACAACTCCAAAAAGTAAATGTTACTGAATAAAGAAATAACCATGTTATTTGAATCATATTTATTTAGGCGGATCTATAGTTTGTTACTCAGCAGCTGCTTTGTGCTGTAGCCTTACAGAAAGTGCTCAATAAAACACTTCAGCAAACTACTACTTGTTCTTGTTTTCACTTTCCCTTCCAAACTTCTCAGAGGATTTCATTTCAATATTTATTTGAGGCCCAAAGACGCAATATTATCTAATATTTTACAAAGAAAAAGAAAGCTTAGAGAAAAGCCCAAAATATGAATCCACATTTGTGTTGCAGAATGAGTAAGCTACTTTAAACTCGTTTCACTTAACGCTACATGTGTTGTAATTCATCAGTATTAATCTAATAATATGATGAAATGAGTCTTTTAAGTACTAACTTTTTATGCTTTTATGTTTTGATGCTAATACTTCTGTAGTTTGGTGAGTCAATGACCTTAATGGAGAACTTAAACATTGTGGTGTTGGTACTTTTACTAGAGCAAAGGATGAAAGTACATCTTCGACCACAAGTATAAAATATTTCTGTAGCCTATTTTTCCGGCATTTGTCCTAAAACAACAGTCAGGTGTTCATATGAACATTAAAACAAAATGTCTTGCTGTAATCATCTAATGTGCATAGGATCCTGTCCTAAACATGCTTCCAGTATCTGTGAGTATCTGCTTAGTGCATTGCTGCATTACATCACAATGACCACAAGGTGGAGACGTTGAATTGTAATTACTGACAGTAAACACAACCTGAGTCCTGCTGTGTGTGTGTAAATACACTTGAGTACATTTAATCTGTCAAACATATCTTCTTTATTTTTTGAGCAAACATCATCACACTTAACTTGAAGTCTCGTCTTAAAGGGATTTTGGAGCTCATTTTTCCAGATGGATCACATCTCTGGAGGGTGATCACAGTCCACCGTCTGCTACTGCTGAACTGAGCTGAACAGAACCGAGAGTGATGAGGAGGTGTTTAACTATGGTGTTTATTGTTCACATGCCATCAAGGTTGATCCTTAATTTCACTGAGTAAATGTTACTAATCAGAGAATGGTACAGAATCATTGTTGTCGTTTGAACAAGACAATAATCAGGTCTCAGTGGGAGGTCGACTCAGAACTCAGGGGCCACATCTAGAGTCAGGACTGGGACACGTGGGCCTCTGCACATGGGGATGCACGATCCACCAAGTGAGCCAAGTTACCCACAAGTAAGAAGTTTAATAAATAAAATGGATGATCGATAAAATAATGACACAAGAATGTCTGTTTTGGTCTTATTAAGTCAATTATAAACTGCTTAAATATCAAAGCCCCTCATCACATCCAATATGACCATAAATCAGCCCTGCTCAATCAGTATGAGGTCATGCATATGAAAAATATACATCGTCTCACAGTATATTTGATCACATTGCCTATAGCGAATTTTGTATATAATATAGGATATTATTGGTTAACTTTCTTCACAGCAACTGTATATGTAGAGGTGTACTCACACCATCATCTTTACCTGAAGAAGACCAATGCATGCAAAATAAAAGAGGAATTAGTAACCAGACAGCGGACAGTGGCTATTTTCTAATGTCATTTTGTGCAGAAATGAAAACTTAAACATGCTTTTTATTAATCTTTATGACCCGAAATCCAGAATACAATGGATCATACTATATAAAAGTAATTAAACAGCCATTAGAGAATCCTAAAATATAGATTGAAATGGCTGTTTGGCTTTAATTTATTACTATGTCTTAATAGTCTGAGAAAGAGTGCCAGGTGATCTGTTTAATTTGTCATCCTTACCACCATCGGTAAAAAAACTGTGACTTTCAACGTATCATTCTAAAAGAAAAGAAGACTGAAAAGCTTCTCATGAAGCTGCGTCTCTCGGGCTTTATAATTTAAACATAACTATAGTGGAGCCGCAGTGCCAGAACACAAAGAAATAAAAGGATGGGAAGAAATTTGCACATAAGATCAGAGGGAATAATACCTGAAAAATTTAAAATGGAAACCAGCCTCACTCCCAATTTATTACAGTACAACTTCCCCCACTGCAGCGAAAAGTCTTGGATGAGTTAGTTGCTGGAGGGCCAGGGAGAGCGAGGCTGGGCTGAACAAACGGGACGAGGAGCAAAGTGAATGGGGAGGTAGAAGGGAAGGAGGGCTGGGTATTCTCCCAGCCTGCACCTCTTTCATCTTTCTCATTAAAGCCGGAGCAGTGGGGGCCGTCAAGAATGAGCCCAAGGACATGGAGATCGGGGACTGAGCCTGAGCCTCGCATCAGGAGGTGGAGGAGGAGGTAGGGAACAGCCAGAGTGAGCAGACGGGCCGCCATGTCAAACCCTCACCTCGAACTTAACCCACCTTCCTCTGGGACCCAGATAAAGACCTCTTATCTGTGCTCACCTTCTCTCCCGGCCTGGGAACGACTAGCAGCAGCAGGAAGGCCGATGTGGGGGGAGTCTCTGGTTGAGTAGGTCCAAAATACACAAGCTTTCACTCAGCAAGGGTGTATGAAAGAGGCGGGCTGCGCTGATGAGTTTCCATCTGGGACATACTGATTAAAAGAGAGGCAAGGAGAGGAAGCTCATGACAGAGGAGGTGATTGTGAAGAAAGAGGCTGAGGCTGTTTCCAGGAGTGGAAACTCAGGCGTCTGTGATTGGAAAGCCTACAGTTAGACTGAAATCTTTATTTGTGTGGGTGGACGTCTGTATTTTCTGTTTGTTTGTTTGTTTGTTTATTTGTATTGTTCTAACATTTTGGTTTATTGTCCAGGATCTTGAAAGTTTGCTTCGAGAGAGCCGATGGTATTTTCCTCGAGAAATCTAAAACTGTTTGAATTTGTTTTTTGCCCCATCGAGGTGTCTGAAGCTGGAAAAAACACTTGATGCATGAACAAAGTTTTAAATGGCCAATTTGTGAGATGTGGCCAGAGTTTTAGTTTAAGACATTAAAAAAGGAACTAACGTTAACATTAAGTTAGCATGCTAACCAGCTAGCCATGGCCCGTCCCGTCTTGTAACACCACTTGGCTCGAGGCGATGATCTGATAGTTCCAGTAGTTTCAGCTGGAAGATGTAATAGGAGCTTTGCTGTCTTTTCTAATAAGTAAACAAAACAAATTCACACCTGCCTTTCCACAGTCACCTCTGGTTTTGCTGAAGTAAAACCTAAAGTCACAGAGTAAGGTGTGAATATTTCTTTCCCTCTTCTGCTGCTTCATTCCTCTTTTGTCTCTTTCTGCCGTGTCTTCACGTCCCTGGAGTCGTATAAGAGCCGCGGTAAATCACCTCTGTACTGTATCAGATCTTCAAACTGACCTTCGTCTGTCAATTATACTGTGTTCAGTGTCCACACATGTTCATTCTCAGGCTGCCAACTCCAGTTGAGCTGACCCCCATCACCTGTGTTGACTTGCCCTGTGATCTGAACTCCACGGCTAACTGGGCCATGAGCTAACTGGCTAAAGGTAGCTAGCTCGAGCCATGGATGGCAAAGAGCAGCAGTTGTGGGTTACTCCGGTGATATGCTGCCAAAGAATAGTACCTTGTAACTGACAAGTGTTACCTTGTCGTGTGTTTTCAGTCAAATCCATCACAATATCCTCCCCAGCTCCGCCCCGGCGTCCAAATATGGTCACTTCTGGTTCCAAAATGGCCATAATGCCAAACTGGAGGCTTCAAAATGGTAGCTGACTACCCAGTGGGTGACATCAGTGGGTTTACGCTTGATAATATAAGTGATAATATGTCTTTGTTCTGTTTGCAGTGCCCCCAAGTGGCCAAAAAAAGCTGTTTATGCAGGTTTAAGGGGAAATAAAAGGGAAAACTAGATCTTAAAGGGTGAAAATGAGTTTGTATATATTAATTTACACCATGGTTGTTTATTGTCAGCTTTAAAATAAAGACATAAGAACTCACTGGGTTCAGTTTAGTAACTGAGTTTATTCCTCACCAAGTAAAGGTTCAAGATTTTAGCATCAGTCCATACTGCAGGTACTGTATTTCAAAGCTATTAGCCATTATGCTGTGTACTTCACTTTAATTTACTGCGTCACCATCTGCCCAAATCATAAAAACTTAAGGAGTACAACCTTAACAGGTTTGGATGAATCCAAGCAGGTGTGAGTACGTCCTAAAGCCTTCACCATGTAACTGAAACAATATGCGTTTTAATCTGGTCCATTAGCTTTTGGCACATGTGCTGCTGTCTCTCTGTGGAGGAGAGTGGGAGTAGCGATCCCCACCAACAACAGCCAGCATTATATATAATCAAATCAGCAGAGAAGAAGTGAAACACATGCATAAAATTAAAGTAAATGTTTCAACAAAATAAGGGTCGCATAGAAAAACACAGCTCTTTGCTCTCGCAGCTATGAAAATCAGATCTTTCCCCGTCCTCATTAGTAAATTAACTCCCACGACAGCAACTCCTTCACCTCTTGAAATATGAACTGAGTGCCAGATTAAATATGCATATTTAATAAGAGGGGGACATGATTACATCCACTTGTTAAATGAGAGCATGAGGAATTGAGGAAATCTCACAGAGAGAGCGAGAGACAGAGTGAGAGATCTTCATGGCCTGCAGAGCGTGAAAGAAAAAAGAGAATTCATCTTTATTTTAACACGGCTCTGTGGGAGTAACCCTAGCAGGACTTCCCCCCACTCTGTAGAGCTGATTGCACACATTCTGGCTTTCTGGGGGTTTGGACTGCGGGTTCCTATAGCAACCACGAGAAACAGACTGTAAGGAGTAGACTTGCTTTGCCATGCGTCTTAACATTTTTACCTCTTGAACCATCAAACAGCATTTTGGAACAGGCTGCCAAGTATCTTCTGCTGCTCATATTTCTTTGTCAGATTGGGGGAAAAAAAGTAAAATCCAACCAGCACGGTGCTGGAAAATCATGACTTTTACAGTGTATCATGTGTATATACTGTATACTAGTGTACTGTAAAATAAAGTGCAACCAAGTTATTTTATCCTCAAGACATATATACTGTAGGCCTATGTCTTGTTTCCAATTCCTGTTATACTTCTCATGTACATATACAGTCCAGTAGATTACTATGATGACAAGTCACAGACATTTTGTAAATAGGTTATAAAATGTGCAAAGATATATGAACTATAAACAAATACACACACACACAGTTTATAGGCTTTATGTTTATAGGTTTTTATATTTCATCCGATGATGTTATCATTTCACTTGATGTGTATCAATCGGAGGTACTGTAATGTGTCAGAGTACTATTTTGTTGTAATTAATAACGCAAGGTTACGTTAGTTTTGCAATTTAAGTCATCTTGTAGCTTGTATGAAGTTTGCAGTGTGTGTTAGCTTGCTTACATTTACTATTTAGCACTGAACACAAAGTACAGCTGAGGCTGATGGGAACGCCATTAGTGTTGCAGGTATGTTGTTATAAACCAGTCAAATATTTAACCTGATGCTGGTGCAAGATGAAGAGTTAGAGGATCACCAAAGTCTGTAGGATTCATCCTCTGGGGAATATGAACGTGAAAGGTTGATGAGACAATTTAATCAGTAGCAAAGTGGTAGACTTTGGACAACTACTACAACTTTATGAATTTCAAATTGAAGACTACCTTTAAAAGGTAAGTTGGAAGCAAGTACCTGATGCCTGCAGATAGATATTAGTCCTCCTGAGACCACACACCGCCACAACCTTTTCAACATCACTGAAGGGCAAAAACGATCTGATTTTGGAGATTTCAGCTGAGGAAAGCGTGACTTTCCTCTCAAACCTTTTCTAAAAGTTGAGATTTGAATCAAAGAACACACTTGTTGATCCAAGTGTAAACCAAAGTACCATACCACCCACTGAATTCAAACTGCGTAACGCTTTTTAAGCTTCAGTTGGCGAAGACAGGTTTTAGTTGTGGTTTCTGTATAGGCACAAGTTACCTAACGGCGACCTCATTATGAAAAAAGAAAAAGTGAGATGCTGAGAAATAGTAACAACGCTAAACTCAACTCAACATTTTCACATGTCAATTTGTGTGCAGGCTAAATAAAGTTAGGACACAGCCAGGCTGGATGTTTCTCTGTGAAACAATGCTGACTGATGAACAATTCCTCACAGGAGAAAAATGATAAAGCTTTAAAGTACCTGGATCACAGTGCATGTGGGTCTTGGGTTTACAAAATTGTCAAAACACAATAAATTACTTGACCGAAAATCATTAAAGTTATGGATACGTTTTTCACATGACCTTGATAAAATACATCATTACGCACCTTTGTTTGTCCTCTTTGGTGTTACCATCCATCATCCTGTCAAAATCACAGCACATTTTCCAAATAGTTCTGAAATGGACAGATTTAAGTGAGAAAAGACAAAGTATTAGTATTCCACAGCAAATACAGAAAAACTTAAAACACTACACTCCTACACTCCATAAAATATATGTTAGCATAATCCATATTTGCATACTCAATCATACCCAATATGTGTGTCCTTGACCCACATATAGGACATTTTTGACCCTGAGGGGCCAAAGAATGAACAATGAAGTAGGTCAATAGGCTCACTCCCACACACATTGTGTGTTCTTGTAAACCAGATGGCCAATTTGGTGTGAGCCAAAGGAAAATTAAGCACGACACATTTTGTCCCCCATCTGATTGAATACAATCACACTGCGATGTGCAGAATAAACACCCTGCGGCCTCCTGCGGTGCACAGTCAGCATCATGAGCAGCACTTTGATTGAACATGTAACCCACATGCACATGGTTCACAGTGAATCGTGGGAGGAAACACTTTTGTCAGAGTAGCACTACAGCTGTCATTGTGTAATATACATTATTTTGTGGGTACCCACTTTTCTTCATGTCTTGTATAACTTTACTTAATGTAGCCAGTGATCAATTTCCAAAAGTGTCTTTTGCCTGAATTTGTTGCGACAATCAAAGACTTTTCTATCCAAACACAGAAAGAATTAGCTGTAGCACTAAATACAAAATTGAAAATGACTTTAACTAGCACAATTAATAATGAGTCATTCACACAGATGGGTGGCAGATGAAGGGCACAAACCAACATTCAGTATGTTGGTGAGGCGTTAACCCACCATGACCCACAGCTAGTCGCCAGAATAAAATGCTGGCTTCGTATGTTTGTTCTGCAAACCACGGATATGTTACGTTTGTGCTTTTGATACGTATCATAACATTTACACGATACATGTCATATCGCATTCAGATGTAAATGAGTTGACACTCATGTCGGCAGGAGGATGGGATGGTGGTGGTCGTGACATCGAGGTGAGATGTCTGTTTTCGCTTCACCGTTCGAGACGGTGTTTCAACAAGCGCTGCACCACTGGGTATGTCAAACAACATGTGGAGACATTTTCCAGGTATTTTTTGACAAGATGTAATGATAATTTGCAGCCTGACTGGATGTTTTGAACAACATGTCAGGACAATTTCCAGCATGTTAGTGCTGACAGAACCTGGTATTTAAACCCAAAACGCAATCTTTTCCTAACCCTAACCAAATGTTTTTTGATCTTAAGCCTAACCAGACCATTAGCACAGCCTTGTCACAATATAAAACTGAAAACATGTATCTGTGGTTTGCAGAAATGTATCTTTTGCCAACATTTGTCCTGCTGATTGGGTTGGTAGTTGTGCTTTAGTGTTTATTTCATTATATTTGTTCTTTTATCTGTTCAATTATGTATTCTGTACATTTTGTTTTTCTCATGATGGTGTAAATGCTCGTTCAAAGCCGTCTCCACACTGCCAAGAATATAATTGAGGTGATGAGTGACTGGATCACTTGATTAAAATATAATTAAATTTAACGGTCTTCGCCTCAAGAAAGTGAAATTTAAAGATTTGAAGTCTAAAAGAAATCACAGCCAGAAAAATCTTTATAGTCATGCCGTGATGATTAAACCCCCAGATTCCCAGTAATAATACAAAGGACATGACCCTGCACAGTTATAGCGGAGCTGGAGCCTGTCACGTGTTTAAAAATCTGTGACGAGGATGGATTGTTTGCTTTCTAATGCACCGAAGCTGCGAAGAAAAAGAAGTTGGTCCTGTATTTGCTGCAGATGCACTTTTGAGCAGGTACGACACTGAAGAGTTGGAGAACAAGGAGCTGCAGGGGGATAACAAAAGCTGGAAAATACTCACATTGTTCACACAGAAAGGCCCCCACTGTGACAGGTTTAAAATATCACATCGCTGCTTGTGTTGTCTCGTGGAAAAGCTTTTCTTTCCAACGTCCGGTTTATTGCCTTTGTTTCCATCTTTTCAGCACGACACAGAGTAAAAAAGGCTTCTAAAGCCTCCATTTTCCTCAGCTGCCATTGTTACTTTCACTGCAGCCATTGTTGGTGAGCGCTGGTCACTGCTATTTCCAGTTTCCCCTGGTAACCATTTCCCTTTGAAATCATCCTGCGCCCCCACACTGAGCTGAGGCGTAAACAAGCAAATAAAACAAAGCTGCAGTTTGTATACACACATTTGTAACAAAGGCTTTAAATAAATACAAATTATGCTTCACGGTCTCTCCACCATTACGGGGCTTATACCTGTGTTCACCCTGCAGATGAGGCACAGAGTACACAATCAGGACAGAAAGAAAACAGAGAGCACAAGAGCGTGACAATTAAACAAAACTGAAACAAGTTCATTCTGCAATTAATCTGCAATAAAAGAGAGAGAACAGGAACACATACGACCTCTCACAGCACTCAGACTGCTGAAAGTTGGTGTTGATTGACAGATTATCATTAATATTGATGGCCTACTTCAGTGGGGGTTTTTTTGGGAGAGAAAAACAGTACAGTTCAAAGTAATTAACACAAAAATAGACTTCCATAAGCTATAAAGTTACATAACTTTTATCCAGCTTTTTTTTTTTTTTTTTTTGCTGAATCAGGATTTCCAGCAGCAAAAGTTTCATGGCCCCGGGGCTAGGGCTTGATTTTTATTCACAGAACAGTTTTTCTCCTTCACACACAAGCCACAAGCCACAAGCATGATGTAACCACACAATCCAAAATACAGGGACATAATACATCTTAAAAAAGTTAATATTTCATATTTAAAGTTTAAATTAATCGTTTTTTTCCCCATTAATTAGTACCAAATTATTCTTTCCAGGAAACATTCTTGGAAATTATGAGGAAATCACAGACCTGTAAAATAAAAAGTCCACTAAAAGGTGAATATGCTCAGCAAATTTAATGGCAATCTACCTTTTTACACCATGAGATATCTTGTTTGGACAGTTGTGATTTTGTCTTGAGGGTGAAATTGTTGGAAAGCTCATAGAGTCTCCGAATTTGAAAGGATTCATCCTCGGGGGAAACATAAATGTGGTCAGTGAATCTCACGACAATCTGCCCATTAGGATGTGATATTTCTTGCACAAGTGGATTCTTTGTCCTGAGGACAGGTCAGGAAAGGTCAGCGGGTCTCCAGAAACCTCATGATTTATGCTTTACCAAAGCAAATTTAATGGCAGTGTTGGCAGTATTTGCTGAATTATCTCGCTCTGGACTAAGGTACCGGACCGACAGATCGGCCAGCTGTCTGCCCACGAACGTCAGTGTTGGACAATCCTGCAAAACCCTAAATCACATTCAGAGACAATTTCACTTTATATCCAGTGCCAACGTTTTTAAAATACAGAATGGTTGTTGACTTGGTTGAGGTTCATGTTCAGTGATCAATAAAAAAGCAAACATTAAATGCAGGTTTGTGACGATAAGCAAACTCTGGTCTCTCCTGTGTGAAAGTTAGACGACCTCCACACCATTATTTTCAGCCTCGCTACCCAAAGGAAACTTCCTGCATTGCACTGAATGTTGGTACTGGATGTAAATGATGGGATGCAGATTTGTTCAACAAGGATGTAATTCACAGGGTTTCCTGGGTTCACCTGTCGTTATCTTTTAAGGCTAACTGCTAACGATGACACATTCAGCAGCAAATTAAAAAACATAAGCAAAAAACTAGTCTGACTAAACTAAAAGTCTGTTAAATTACAAAATTATAGCTACAGCTACAGCTACAGCACCAAATGTCCCCCATAACTAAAACACCAACAGACACTAAATCCAACAAAACCGTACAAACATAAAGCTGGCAGCTGCAACACACTATAAAACCACAGTGGACAATGCAACCATCGGGGCCACTGCTGTGTCACGGCTGTCTGCGGTGCACAGGCGGGGTCACAAAACAGTGCTGCACCACTGGACCAATAGCTCAGCAGCATAACAATAAACCGAGCTGAAACAAAGGGGGTTCAGTTGTAATAAATGTCAAGCGTAACAACTTCTTTCAGCGAAGAATATACAGAATAAAGTGGCTGACTTACTGAGAAAAACAAATCAAGCCCACTATTATCTGTCAGATGATCGATGAGGATAAAAAGCTATAAACACACAGTTTTGATCAGCACTCAAAGAGGAAACCTTGTACCCTGAGGCCGACCCCTTGATTTTTAAAACGCTGCAGCCGTGAACACAGCGAACAGTTAACACCTTTGGGAGCAACTACACGCTCGACTTTTTTATGTGATTGGATGATTGAATGCGTTAAGGTTAATAGTGTTAGCGCCTGCACTTGGAGTTGTCAGTCAAGTGGCAGGGGGCCAGTTTCAAGGGGCCAAATCTTGACCCTCTGTAACATACCTTCAAATGCATAAACAAGAAACAGTATCTCGCATTAGTATGTGAGGAGTTAAAAGGTCTGTCACCAGGCCCGTTGAAGACGTTGCTTACATTTTGTAAATTCTAATTTTAAGTGCAGGTTTTTCAGCTCGTGAGAACCTCTCAGAAAAGTGCAGTTAGGCTCTTATTTCTCGTCTGCGGAGCTGTAAACAGCTGAAAGGGCTGCTGTGTTAATGTGGCAGAGGAGGGGGAGGTTAAAGCTGCCTTATCAGAGCTGCCTGAAGGCTCCAGCTCTTCAATTCAATCCCTGTTTTTTTTTTTTTTTTCTTCGTCTTCTTTTGAATTAAATTTCACAAGGATTACTGAACACATGTAAACCGTCAAGAGCTGCATCATTAAAGCTGCCCTGTTTATTGTTGGAGAGGAACGTTCATAAAAGGGTTTGAGCTATATGTGTTAGAGGAGGAGTTGGCTGATGGTGCGACACACCCTTCACATTTATGAATCTGAGAAAAAGTCCTCTGGGGTTTACATGTTTTTCAAATGTTAAACCTGCATTAAATGATGTTGAATTATGATCTCACTGTAAATCAACTTCCAAATCTGTAACCTGAGCAATTTTTTGTCTCTTTTGGCTCATAATTTTGTATATTTCCTCCTGCTATAGACTGTACGATGGAGCCAGCGCTCTCTTGAGGTTACACTTTAGGAACCACCATTTCCATCTGGGTATTAATTGGTATTTATCTTATCTGGAAAATGACATATTTCACCGGCCTTTGGATTTTCACTTTGTATTAATTTAGATTGCTTGTTATCTCAAGTCTGCCTGCATTGCGATTGGATCTCAGTATGTTAATTGGGTAGGCGAGGCTAGTGGACACACCAAGTCTAGGCCAGTTGTACTATAATAAAGGCAATAAGTGGAGAAGCTTGCGAGCTTTAATGCTAACTTGGTCGTATGAACCTCCTCTTGTACGTCAAATGGCATTTTATTTGTGTTTTAAGTGTTTGCTGGGTGTTAGTGATTTCCCTGCTGTGTTCTTATGCTCCCCACCAGCCTGCTTTTCCATCCACACCTGTCCTGCATCTGTTTTCATTAGCCCTTCCCTGTTTCTAGTGTTTTCCACTCATTACCCTTACCTGTGTTTCTCCGCCTCACTCCACCTGCACCTCATCCCCTCATTAGTTTATTTTGTATTTAAGTCGTGTCTGTTGTTCAGTCTTGGTTGGGTCATCTGTTGTGTTTCCCTGTTCCTGCTATGTTTTCCTATTCCTGCTGTTGATCCTGAATGAACTTCATCCATTAATACTTCTGCCTGCCGTCTCGTGCATTTTCGTTCAACTTCAGCAGTTCCTCAAATGGCCACTTCAGGCTTTTAAAGTGAGTCAATCCTCATAGACCTCCATATAAAAATGGCCAACGTTACAGCAGAAATAGACAAATGTAACCATCCAAAAAACTGTTTGGGTTTCTATAGTTTACTTCCCTGCTAATAACTGTATGGGGACTGTATCTGTGCACATTTTTGTATTAGTCGGGAGTTAGGCAGAGGCAGCTGGAGCCACTACACTGAGCTTTGTGATGTCTCTTCAGAAACCTATGGTCAAAGTCATGGAGTCGTCACAAAAACTGTCCATGTCCATGTTTTTGCCTTCTATGGTTTCGGTTTATGCCTAGAGGCATGATGGCATCAAACCTAGCAACCTCACCATAGTGACAAACTCCAGGACTCACAGTCACTGCACCTGGCTGATGATCGCCAAGAAAATAATTGCACACATCACAAATCATCATTTTTACATGCATGTTTGCGCACAGATCAAACAAATGTGTTACAGCATTTTGAACAAAATCTTGCTGGTTTTTTCCCTCTGCTTCCAGTACTTTATGCTAAACTAGGCTAACCACATCCTGACTCCAGAGAAGAGAGTGATAGCCTACCATTATCTCATCTCTCTCTTGATAAGAGAGCAAATATATTTATTTTCCAAAATGTTGAGCTATTCCTCAAACATGGAGTGTAAATATTAATGCAGGACTGAATAATTTATATTATAGATGAGATACAGGCTAAAGAAGATCTCCAACATGCTGCAGCACAGTACACACAAAAGTGGTTACAGTCTCTCCATTATGTGAGTATGAAATAGATGGCGCAGTCTTAGACGTCTTGTTAATGTAATCAGAGAAGAACGAATGTGAAGCTCGCTGTCTGCTGGTGATTAAGAGCTGCACCGACCAAATTTTGATTCGCTACATTTGGGAACAATTGGCCACCTGGGTCCCTCGGACTGCTTCAGTATTGTGTCTATATGGAGGCCTGGCTCCGCCCCGTCCCTCCCTCCCTCTGTGCCCTCAACGAGACACTGATGTGTCTGAGCTGAGGTGTGCCAGAGTGATTCATTAGTTCATTAAGGCGTCTTGTGGCCATGGTAACAATCTTTCCATGGGGTCAATGGTAACGTGACAGTCCCCTTCAGGGCAAAAAACCCTGTCACAGGATCTGAGCAATCGCAGGAGGTACAATCAGTTAACCCTCCCCCAAAACATCCAGAGGTCCCATAACCCATTTATGCCCTCTGCCTTACAAAAACACACACTAATGTGCACATACACACACCTCAGCAACACACATCGCTCCAGCTATAATCTAATCAGAAATTCTGGGTAGTATATCTAATGATTCTTGTTCCAGTAAGCCTCCAGGACAGAAAATTTCACAACTGCTGACGGGAGGTGAAGGCGCATGGTTTTTCTTTTTTGTACTCTCCGTGATAGATTCTGACTGTACGCTCAGTTTATTATTTATTCTGTTTATTCACTGTGGGTGGGTGCTGTAAAAGGACTCTAATATGTTAGCTGAAGTGAAAAACCGATGAGTAAAGCCCAAATATAGTTTCAGTAAATCCTTTGCCTATGCTCATTTTAGTATCTCCACCAAAGAGGTTATTTTTCGCTCATGTCCGTGTATGTGTTGGTCAGTTGTTTTGTAACAAAAGATACTTAACTGATTTCCACAAAACTTGGATTCGGATAAAGAGATGGATCCAGGAGTTTTTTCTCTCTTTCTTTAACATTGCGAGACGGAGCACTACATTTTTGTAATTTTTAGGGAATAATGCATAGATCTTGATGGAAAAAAAGGCATATTAAGGTGGCTGGTGTCTATTAGTAAGTAGAATTGGGTGTGGATCCTACAAAAAGTCTATTACTCTTCCACAACACAATGGAGTTAATGATCCATCATCATTGTTTTGTTGTCCTGCAGGTTCACTGTAACAGATCTGACGAGCTTAACTTATGGTTAAGCGGTTAGAGTGTTGATGCAACAAAGACATGTCCCACTATTATCATGAAGATTAATTTATTTATAAGTATTCTTACCAATAAATTAACCCCTGGCTGAGTACCAAGACTTGGTGGCATTTAACCCGTTCATGCTGGGAGAGACTCATGTGTGAATATGAAACACTGGATTTAAGAAATTAAGTGTGATGATAATGGAGCAAATGAAGCACAAACGCTCTATCAAGAGAAACTATGAAGAGGATGCAAACCTGAAACAAAATAAAACAAATATGGAGCCTGGCAAATATTTTGGGGTGAATGTCTTTTATGATGGTTTGTTACAAGTTAATCATTTACTTCAAACTGATTTGATTGAATGCCAAGAAATGTTGCCAAATGATTGCCTTTACTCCTTTGACACTGATTGTTGCTGTTGTCATTGCTTCAGCTCTTATGTACACACATATATAATGCAGTACAAATAAACAGCGAATATGCAAAGAAATACAAATACCATCACAGCCTTTTTGAAGTCTAACTCATGGTATGCAGTCACTGCAAAATAATGTACAGCTTCAGTGGGGTTAAAATACATTTCCCTCTTGTGCCACATCAATTTTCCAGCAGTGAAAATAAAATTACTTTAGAAATACGTTCTCCAAATGGAAAATAGAATTAACGTGACCTGACAAGAAGAAGCAGATGTAATCTAGTCACAAGTGAAACCAGCAGCCTTCAACACATGAGGGTTAAGTCAGAACAACGATGAACCATCACATCTTGAGTGAGTCTTTTCTCTCAGCTACAACCACCGCTGCAGTAAACATAAACAACATGGCAATATGCTGTATAATTAAAGGACGAGACTGGCAGATTTTTATCGCTGTTCTCTTCTACTGTCTCGGGCCAAACTTTTAAAGTCCTCCAGGGTGATTCAATGTGTTAATGCGAGATGAGCTTTGCTTGCACAATTTGGAAATGTGGCCTCAGCAAAAATATTTAGGAGCTGAGTTTAATCAAAACGTCTCATTTGCCCTCTTCATGCTGCCGTCAGAGCGATAAGGATGCAGCAGGAACACTTTTACACTCTTTGGACTGCAGTTTGTGTCAAGTGTATGAATGTAAAACTGGCCCAGTAACTGCTTTGTAAAATGTCCTTGTACTCCTGCAGGGCATGGAGGACATCTCTTTTGTAATGATAGTCTCTAATAATATTCTTCTGGTTTACCTGGAGAGGCAGCTCGATTCACAAGATCACATGATCATGGGATCTCACTAATCCAGCTTGGTACGGACCAGTCAGTGTACTTACAGACGGGGTTTAAGTGTGACAACAAGCAAGAGAAGCGCCTGTTAGTTTGAAAACAATGGTGGCTCCTCAAGAAGTTAGTGTAGATTACAAGATAGCATCAGTTTTTCTCAGAGCTGGTGAGTATATCTTGATAGAAGCGTCACTGAAGTTTTTTCTTGGTAAAAAAGATGTTTCTCTCTTCTCAGGACTGGCTTTGGTAAGAATTTGATTTACGGACGGGCTCCGCTGGCACGAGTCTCCTACTGTTGATCTGACTGGTTGAAATTAGCCCATGATAGACATTAATCGACATATGTTTTATCCAAACAGCTGCCAAGTACTTTTTAAATGAGCCTTCCCTTTTCCAAACAGTTTCTAACAACGCCTTTCCAGATGGTTCTGCTCTAAAATCTTAGCAGTTAACATTTCTGCAAATTACCATTTGTACGTGTCATGAAAGGTCTCATACACCATTCATTACATGTTTGTCACTTGATTGTTATATCTGGTGGTGGAGTTACAGGAGAGAAGGCTGCCAAGCCAGTGACCACTGTTCAAGACTGTGTTTCAACATTATAAAGTGTGAAAACAATTGAGAGACCACAGCGTTTCAACATTTGTAAGTTTGACACGACTGGATATCTTTAAGGAGACCTCAGGACAATTTCCAGCCTTGTTTGTGGCAACCTTAGCATAGTAATCAGTAACTGTATCAGATCAAATTCATATAGTAACCCTCCCAACCCTGATTCTGGCAATTGGGTTGGGTGCATCCGGTTAACTTTTGGGGCGGGGATTGTTTTAGTTGCAGTACTACAGTTGGCCACTGGGACAAACTGGCAGCAGTCTGAAAGTCAAGGAGCTCCGACCTCAGTCTGGAACAATGCATCGTTTTTATGTCCACTGCTATTTTCAGGCAGAATTCCCGCTTATGCCATAAAAATAATTACAGAAACACACAAGAATCTGTGCAGTGATGTCGTTTCTGGCAGAGCGATCCTCCTGTTCCCATTAGCGGGCTTGTTAGTGTGATTGCTGCAATTTTCTTAAAGACGTTACAGACACGAATCCCTTTTTCCTTGGTCAGAGTAAACAAGTTATTAAAATCCCTTTCTTAAATTGGGGAGCGTGCCCTTGAAGCCCCCCGGCACTTCTCGGTGAATGGCGTCCTTTCTTGCATTCCCACCCCTTCTTCCTCTGACAGAGTCTGTTCAAACCATCGGTCCTTGACTTCGTCTGGCACCCCTGTGGTGAAACACTCTGCCCCCAATCTGTGTGAGCAGAGCAGCCAGTGTGTGGGCTCACTCCGGGCTGCAGAGACAGGGATGATGATGGTGATGATGAAGAACTTGGGCCCAATATCCTGACTACTTCAAAGATTCCTTTATGCCAGTGGATGATTACCACTATGTCGGCCTTCACAAGAGCACAACTTTGATTTCATTTCTACTTTGAACTGTTCAAAGACACTAAAATCAAACTGTGTAGTATTCATCCAACATGCTGCACTGCTCTGAAGAGCGCACAGAGAGGCTGGCTAGATGTTACTCTGATTTACACCGCAGCAGTGGTCGTAAGAGAGAGAACAAAAGCCATTTTGACCTCGGCATTGTTTCAAGATATGAAATGATGGTAATAATGTTAAAGACGCACTCAATTCTACACATAATGGTCAGGCAGGAAGAGTGTAATAAATACACACTACCAAACCGTGTAATGGCAAATGCAGGATCCACTGGTTTTACAGCTCGATCTGTTAAACCAGGGGTGTCCCTACTTTTACCCTCGCACGGCCAAACACTAGAAAACTTAATGGTGAGCCACGAGCCAAAGGCAAATACATATTGTACTGTTTTATGGTTAAGATGCAAAAATGGTACCTGGATCACAAATTCTCAAGTTTTACAGACTCCCTGCACTTCAACTGTCACTCCTGCCGTGCTCATATTAAGACCAAAATAACTGAATAATTGCAATTTAACCTCACAAAAAATAAAACAGCATAAACATTAACACAAACATTTTAAATTTCTCTATCTGAAAACATCTGACAGTTATAAGTTATAGTAAATACACTTAAGTTAAGGTAAGTACACTTTAAAAGCATATTTTATCCGTATCTTTGGGTACTTTAGCACAAAAATAGCACACTAGTGTTAAAATACACTCACAGAAGTACAATTTTGCAAATAAAAAAAGTATACTACAGAATCTTTCATGTCTTACCAATATATTAGTAAAACTGGAAATATGAAAAAAGTACACTGAGGCCTTTTCTTAAAGCATTTCAGTGATTAAATACTAAACTTGTTATCTTGGTATGCAATATTTAAAGTTACAATAATACAAACACTCCTTGAGCAGCTGCTTTGTCAGAAATCGCAACTAGTCAGCCAAACAAACTCAAAGTATCTTAATAAAATGTGTCAGTATCTGGCCTTTTTCTATCATTCACCGGCAGTAAAAAGGAGTTGATTTCCTCGCTGGGGAGTTTGAAGTGTAGAGGTGTGCGTCGCCTGCAGCTCATCAGTGAGCAGCTCACTGTGCCGTCTTGCTCCATTACTCCCTGCAGGACTTTTTAACTGATCTGCTGTCAGGAAATGCCGGAAACGAGCTCGTCTTGCTTTGTAGATGGATTTTTTTGATGAACGATCGCTGTCAGCTCTGAGGTTGGTGGCAAATTCATTGAGGTTCCAGGACACAATGAAACATAAAAACAACAATGAAAACGACTTTACAGTGAGGTAATCACTGAATGGAAATACTTTTACTGTGATTAGTGTCAATGACAGTTTGATTTTAATCTAAATAATAATTGAATAATAAAAGTCTTTCAAGTTCTTCTTGTTTTAAAAGATTCCTAATGACGTGATTCAGTTCTTACCTTGTGTGTACGAGCTGGAAGCAAAATGAATATAAGCACCATTTGCTTTTCTTTCAGTGATGAGATGATGCAGTTATAACAAGAATGTAATGGACTTCAAAGCTGATTAGCGGACCGTGGCTCGTACATGTACATGACATGTGGTCAGGAGAGTCACATTACATCACAGTGACATGAGGCCGACGCTCATCTTGTTTGTGTCTCATGCAACTACATTTTATCATCTCGAACAAATAGCAAGAATGAGAGCGCTCGTGTTCAAGGAGGATTTGGAGAAACTCATTCGAGCCTTCGTCTCCAACACGGTGGTAATATTGTTCTGATGTACAACAAAAAGACTGTCAGACAACTTCTGCTCATTCAGAAAGCTGCTGCCAGAGATCTTACGAGAACCAGTTGCCTTTTAAAAATTAAAACGCTTCAGCTGCTTCATAAATCATTCAACATTCTTGGGCCAAACTTTTTTTTTGATGATCTTATTGAAGAATTAAGGGGCCCGCAGATTTTAAGGAGGCAGTCGGCTGGAAGAACAAATGGAGTCATAATGAATCTACATACGATGCTGTGCACTGATGGAAACACCGTCCTGATGATCTCAAATACTTGAACCACAGCCGCTTCTTCTCCTGCGCCTTTGATTGATTGACTTCTACACTTTTAACTTACAATTACTGCACTTTATATACTGTAACTGCATTTTGGAAAATCCCCCCTAACAGGTGAATACAGCTGAATCTCTGCATTTCTTTCTTCTTCTTTTTTTGGCCTTTTCATGGCTTTATTGGATAGGACAGCTTGAAGCATGAAGGAATGAGGTGACATGCAGTAAAGGACCACAGGTCATACAGCCTCTGTACATGGAGGGCACACTCTACCATCCCTGAGAGTTATATAAAGTAAAAATATATTTAAATAACTTCAAATGTAGATTTCATCTTGTTTTGGGAAATTTTCCTTCAAGTAAACTGTGAGGAAAGTGAACATCATCTCCACTGACCCGTCTCCTCTCATGTCTGATTACATGTGCGTGTTTTAATTCAGTCTGACCATTAAATCTTCACTGTGACGCCTTTTTGCTTTCAAGCCATGACAGCACCAGAGATGGCTGGAATAAAGAGAAAGAAGAAGCAAGAGGGGTGTGTGGGGTTTTGACAAAGAGGCACAGCTGAATTAAAAATACAGTAGGATTTGTCAGAGGGGAATCATCTTTTATTTCTTCCTCTCCTCCTCTCCATTACGGGGGAAAAGAAGGATTTCAGATGGGGTTTGGGATTGCTGCCCACTTCAAAGACTTTTTCACACGAGCTTCTGACTTTTATTTCCACTCTGGCAGAAAACAGAGCTCGTTTCCAGAGGCCGGTGATATTTGTGTGGCCCCTTCATGTCTGCGAGCCAAGAATTAAAGAGACAAATATAGATTTTTACTGCAATATCGCAGCACCCCCGGACACTTTAACTCCAATAATGTTTCTAACTTTAGTGCTACATGTAGCGTTTTCAAAACCCTGTGTGAGGAGTATTTACTTCCATTACCGAGTATGGAATGAACACTATTTACCGTCCTTGCCAAATTATTCTAAAGAGCATGAAAAATGTTTTTTTATCCGACTGAAAAAGTGCGGTCAAAGTTGAGGTATGAGATCGCATGGTTTGTCAGGGCGTCTGCACAGAGCGGGGGTGTGATCTCGAGGGTGTAGCATGAACCTCCGGCATGCTACGCTCTTGAAGCTCCTCGCTAATGGCAGGTGAAGAAGAAGAGAAGTGGCTGACCGTGCCATCTGTCACGGATGTTGCACATGCCTGTCCACACCCTACACCCGGGACAACAGCAGAGTTAGCAGAGGAATAACTGGGAAGGCCTCTGAGTGCAGGGAGAAGCAAAAGAAACAAAACAGAAGCTGAGCAATGAGCCAAGATTTAGGAGCAGCAAATCCTCCTTCAGAGAGATGTTGATGTAAAGACAGCTTTAGTGCGGCAGCGGTACGGCAGAGGGAGGAGACCGCTGACCAAAAGTGTTCCCAAGCTTTTACCAAGTGGTTCCTTTTTTGACCAAAGTTCCCTAAAATAATGAAGTTTATTTTAAAACGAACTAAACAAAATCTGCTCAACAGACTGTTAAAATAAAAAAATTTAATCTGTGCCAGGTTTTGCTCATCAGATATTACCAGCTGCAGAGAATACTTCCGGCTGACATGGAAAAAGCCAGTGGATAGAGAGCTACTGGTATTAACAAAGGAGACAATGTGTGGGCGAAAAGTTGGAAAAACCCGGTTTTAGAAGAAGCCTGGATAGAATCAGGTCTCATGAGAAAAGGGGCAGATAGATTTCATGTGAGAGATGGTTTCCTTCAGAGTTGAGAGAGAAGTTGGCTCAAATCCAAAGCAAATACTCCCTGATACGAGGTGCGAGATACACTTTTACACATGTGTGCAGCTGCTGCTGTCCTCTGCTCAGTATGAAGCTCAGGTTGATCTTGAGTCCAGAATGGCTCGTTGAGGTGTGATTCATACAGGTGGTTTTGCGAAGCTCTCAACACCCTGAAGTTCTCATAAGGGACCGACGATGTTTTTAAACCTTTCTCTGAGTACTTGCCGTTTCATTGTGAAATAACAGAAGCCTTCTGCACTTCAGGCTGCAAAAAAAATCCTTCAAATGAAAAACATTTGAGAAGGCCAAGGTTTTAAAGGAATAAAGGAACAAATCACCCAGATACTAAAAAATTATTCATTCATTTTCTGGAGCTTCACAGCAAAACAGAGTCACAGCATTCTCCTAAACATCTGAAGTAGTTGGGGATATCTAATCCAAGGCTCTGGAGACCCTGAGATCCAAAATGTACCTGACCTCATTTACACCCTCTTGTAAGTGCACACCCCGTCTGAAACTGTGGATTGAGGCTAAAAAAGACGTCTTCTCAAACCAGTTTGGACTCTCTGGGGCTTCTGGAGACGTGGAATACGCCACAGGAGCTGTATGGAACCAATTTTTGGTTTTTGGTTTTTCTTTTCATAACATTTTAAAAACAAGTCCAAATTTACTTCAGCTCTTTAGGGGAATGCTGTGAAGCTTCAGAAATGATAAGTACACTCTGAAACTTCACCAGGCTTTTTTCGTTGGCATGAAGTTGAGTAGTTAATGATTTAATTCTTATTTCTGGATGAACGGTTCCTTTAAGGCCATGTTTACCTGTGATTAGGGATCACAAGTAGAGATTGCTTCATTTTACAGGGTCACAAGCCACAAACGTGAGAAACCACCGGGTTTAAATAAATCCGAGAGAGCTTCTTTATCCCTACGCTACTCCAACACGACCACACCTGGCGAAAAAACTTCTTCACTGAGCATTTTCCAGTGACTCTGATCTGATATACTGTATAAATCCACATCAAGTCTATTACATTCAACATAGGAATGTTTTTAAACTCATCAATCGCTGCTGTCTTCAGTGTAACTTAACATTAAATTACGC
Organism: Pagrus pagrus; assembly: GCF_965226575.1. Taxonomy (NCBI): domain Eukaryota; kingdom Metazoa; phylum Chordata; class Actinopteri; order Spariformes; family Sparidae; genus Pagrus; species Pagrus pagrus. Next base: position 6,221,169 of record NC_140198.1, read on the forward strand.
TTATCTGAAGGTAAATCCAGCTCATCTTTTGTTAAAGATGAGCATGTTTGATAGCTCTCTCTGGTAAACCTATCGTAGGTTAAAATGTTCTGTAACCACGAGGTTTCCGTCTCCATGTCTAATACCTGTGCTGTGTCCACACAGCTGTGGGGCTCGTGTATGACGGGGGATGGACAGCTGGGTGACCGACTTCAGGAAGCTTTTCTGCTGCAGCTGTCAGACAAGGTGATTGTAGAGTCGGTGATGGAAACACCAGAAGTCGGCTCACTTTACCGGAGGAAGTCCAGTGTAAGTAACCTCTGCTTAATCCTTGTCCTGAAAGCTGCATCGCGCGCATCATGGGTGTTTATTTCAATCTATTTTAGTCCTAAAGTATTCTTGTCTTGAAAGATATGCTAATATAACTATTGACCTGGTTAGCTTTTAAAAAAGGAGAATATTAGTTAAAACACATAATTACTGGAGAAATTGCGGGGGCGAGCTAGAAACAGCTGGAAGGTGTTTATCACTGCTAGATGATCAAAATTGGTTGCTATGGTATGTTTGAATGGTGAACTTTAAGTAAAGTTTATTTACCAGTGAGTCTTGAGCTGCTTTTTACTTGCCTGCCATGTCCACAGATCTCAGGTCCAAAGGGAGATAGCTCCACAGAGCAGAGGCCACAACTTCAAAGGCACAGTCTCCTTTAGTTTTAAGCCGGGGGGAGGAACAACCAAAAATCCCTCGGTTGAAGATTAGAGGCTGACTGGTGATGTAGTGCTGCAGTAGCTCCCCGAGCAGGTGCCTGACAAACCATCCAGAGCTCATAAAGTCAGTCAAAAAGCCATCAGAACGTGTGTAGATGATCCTCATGTCGTTCCAAGAATATAATTAAAATTGTTATTAATTTATGCTGCAATGAAGCGAAGATTGCAAGACTTGATTTGTGTGAAGCCGATGCGGAAATGCCTTAAACCTGCATCCTTTTAACGGCCAGCAGGGGGCGACTCCCCTGGTTTCAAAGAGGAGTCCAGTTGTATGGAAGCCTATGAGAAAAAGACTATACTACTCGGTAAAGAGTTTCCTGATGAGCTTGTAGTCTCAATCACTAGTGTTCTTGATGTTCATTTTGTACATTATGGTCCCATTTAGAGTCAAATAGATAATAAAGCAGGGTGTTAGGGCGAGGCTGCATTGTGACTGACAAGTAGCTACCATAGCGTGTGAGGATATCCTCTCGAGCTCCGCCATCTAGTCCAAGTATTGTCACCTCTGGTGCAAAAAAGTCACATTTTCTTCACAAAGGACAGCTTAGCAGGTAATTTATCATGTTTTCTGCACTGAAAGGGAACCCCAGAAGCCACTGCAACACGTATCACACATTTTCTCCACTGGAAAGGCACCTTAGAGGGCATAACACCATGTTTTCTCCACTGGAGAGTCAACCTAGAAGGCACTGCATCATATTTTCTCCGCTGGAAGGGCACCCTAGAGGGCACTGTAACATGTTGTCAGCACTGGAAGGGCACGTTAGAGGACACTTTGCCATGTTTTCTCCACTTTACCGTGTTTTCTCTGCTGGAAAGTCCCCCTTGAGGTCAGTTTATTACGATTTCTCCACTAAAAAGGTACCTTAACATCATGTTTTCTCCACTTTATCATGTTTTCTCTGCTGGAAAGTTGCCCTAGCGGACACTTTATAACGTTTTCTCCACTAGAAGGGCACCCCAGAGGGCACTGTATCATGTTGTCAGCACTGGAAGGGCACGTTACGGGATACTTTACCATGTTTTCTCTGCTGGAAAGTCACCCTAGAGGTCACTTTGTGGTATAATCTCCAGCAGAGATGCACTGGAAAGGGCACGTTATCACATTTTCTTCACTTGAAGGGCACTTACTCACATTTTTCTTGTACATTGGGCCACCATAGACATCATTTTATCAAGCTTTACGTACCCAAGAGGCAGTTTTGCGGCTGTTTTTTTAACTCGGGGGCAGCAGAGGGAGCGATCCATTCCTTCTAACATTGCTCCTCGACACCGCAAAGCAGATAAACTCAAGTTTCAGTGCTTCCAAATTAAATTTCAAGCTCATGCATTTTTTTTTGTGTGTGTGTGGATGCATTTATTAGACTTAATGCAAATAAAGTGTTGCAGTTAAGCTCAAATCCAGCCGACAGGCCGTGTGACTCAGGCTAAAAGGTGTGCAGGCGTGATAAGGTGGGCTTATTATTGTGACCTTGAGGACTTTTTTCTACCCTGCGTGTGAATGAGGAGACGCAGTTTGTAGCAGCAGAAAACACTGATAAGCTGCTTCTACCGCACACACACACACACACACACACACACACACACATAAAGCCCCACAATAGGAGGAGGAGGACCCCGCCAGCCTGAGACGTTAATTGAGCTCCCTCCCCTCTCCTCCTCCCCTCTCCTCTCCTCCCCTCTCCTCTCCTCAGTCTCCTCCTGGACAACTTCTCGTCGACACACCACTTCAAGTCACATTATTTTGGACTGGATACGACAAGCAGCCCAGAAAGACATGGCTTTCCTGCACAGAGCATTTCTACCGCTCTTTCTTTACGCGTGTCTCCTCAACTGGAGCGGTGAGTAAAACTAAAAATGTTTAATCCGCTTCTTTTGTGCCTTTTTGTTTCCAAGTTTAAGGAGAAAGAGGAGACCGAGAACACAACGTGTGTGCGTCTGTCGGATGCTCCAACCAAACCTCTCTGACATGAGCAAGGTTTTTTTTTTATTCCTTAGTTCACTTAAATACAGTTTTTCTCGAATAAAAGTGTGTTTTTTGGTCGCTGTGATGAGCACATGTTGAATGGGTCGCACATTTTCAGCATCTTTTTTTTTTCGGTGGCGTCGTCGTTAAATTATTTAAAGCTGTAATTAATTACCGCGTAATTAACGGAGCAATTAAACCCACCAACACGCAGCAGTGCAGCGCGTAAAAGCACGGACACACACATGGCGTGTAAGGGTGTTTTTTTTTTGTGTGTTTCGTTTTACAGGCTTGTGTCATAAACTGTTGTGTGACACAGTCTGGGTAAGTTATTAAAAGGTTTTAAGGGTGAACATCTAAAGAACCACAGTGGTTAGAGGCAGTCCCAGAGCAGGACATGGTTAGTGTGTGAGTTTAGGTTATGTTGTTTTAAAAGCAGACTGTTAAAGCAGTGTGATGGAGGAGGCAGGGCAGAGCTGTGGGATACTGCATGACCAATGTGTGTGTGTGTGTGTCCCTTTCTCTTCTTTATCATTATGACTACCAGAGTTCATCTTAAGAGGCTGCAGCTACGATAAATTCCTTTTTTTAACTTGTTAATTATGAAATATGTCCAGTTTAGTTTCCCAGAGTGCGAGGTCACATCCTCAAATGTCTTGTTTTGTCAGATCTAGAGCCCAAAATCCAAAGGTATTCACTTTACGGTGATGTAAAACAGAGAAAAGCTGTAAATCTCGATTGATTTCCTGTTGGTGAACTAATTGAGGCGGTAGAGCGGTCATCCAGGAATGGGAGGGACGGTGGTTTGATTCCCAGCTCCTGCAGTAGACATGCTGTGACGTCTTCTTGGGCAGCAGTTATGATTGTCTGTTTTCAATGACTTTAAAACGAAGAAAAACTGTAAATCATGATTGATCTGCTGTTGGTGAACTAATTGGGCCGGCTGTGGTTCATAAGGATGAGCGGTTGATGACCAATCGGAGGGGTCGGTGGTTCAATTCCCAGTCCCTGCAGTCTACATGTCATGCAGTGTCCTCTGGCAAGATAGCAGTTAAGTTTCTCTGTTTTCAATGACCTAAAACAGAGAAAAACTGTACATCTTGATTGATTTCCTGTTAGTGTGCTAACTGTGGTGGCTGTGGCTCAGGAGGTAGAGCGGTCGTCCCCAAATGGACGGGTCAGTGGTTCTGTTCCCAGCTCCTACAGTCTACATGTTGTGACGTGTCCTCGGGCAAGATACCCCAACTGAACCCGATTCTGCTCCCGGTGGCTCTTTCATGAGTGGTTGTCGCTCCTGATGTGCAGGTGGCCGCCAGCGTCTGTCAATGGGTGAATGCTCACCCGTGCTGTTAAGTGCTTTAAGTGGTTGCTAAGACTTTAAGTGCGATACACAGTAAATACAGTTCGTTTACCATCATTTATCAGCTCTATATTTAGTATTAGCCCTAAAAAGCAGGTGCAGGACTGTAAGATTAGAAGTTCAGGCTACCATGTAACACTGACAGCCAACTAATAGTCAAATAACAGAGTCAGTTGCAATTACTTTGATATAAACAGTAGTTTAAATGGTTGAGGTAACATTCATTGGCTCCAGACAAGCAGTTGTGAATAATTGCTATTTTGTTATATCCTATTAAACTGAATACCTTTGGGTTCTTGACTCTTGGTTGGGCAAACAAAAACATTTGAGGAATTCACCCTGGACTACAGGAACTTGTAACGAGCAAATTTCTCTTTTTTCTGACCTTTTTATGTGGCCAACAATTCATGCGTATAATTGTAAGTTTCTGCCCCACAGTTAATGTTTGATAAGGGGTGAGAAAAAACTGCCTTTCAGACGGTGCTGACCTTGTCTCAGCTTCCTTGCAACAGTTTGATGGAATTAATCGACCAAAATCGGAAGAAGAGTCCAACTGATACACCGTATGGCCGATATTAGGCAGATAAATTGACTGTACAGCTTTGTACTCCCTCTGCTGCAACACTTAAGTATAGGGTTGGGAATCTCCAGACACCTCATGATTAGGGTTGTGTACATTTCACATTTGAACTGACACAGATGCCGGTAGGGGTACCCAAAAGTACCTTTTCCAATACTTTACTCTCTCTTTAAAACCAAAAATGTAATTTCAGTTCACAGGTACCGAAATACCTGGTAGTAGTAACTTAATTCAGTCGCCGATTCAGTACCCAACCCTACTCTTGATTCAATTCAACTAGTTGATCAAGAAGAGTAAAAGATGAGAATGGCGCTTCCAATGTGAATCTTTTCGTTGCCCCACCCCTCCCAAAAGGCGGCCGTCATGTTCCCTGGTGGATTACCTAACTCGAGCCTTACTGTACAGACTTAAACCTTCCTCCTTCTCCATGTTGCATCTCACAACAGGACAACACTCACTCCGTCTTGACCTTAAACCTCTTTTTCCCTTAAATCCCTGTTTTTTTAGTCCATCAGCCTTGTCTTAATTGGGTTACCTCTATTTAATCCTCATCTCCCCTTACCTCCTCTGGAGACGGGAGTAAAGCTGTCTGTTTTTGGATTAGGTCGTTGGTTAGCGATAGAGACCCCGTCCCTCTAAAGAGCCTCTAAACCAAGTTTCTGTCAAAACTGACCTTCTCCCTAATGGGCCCTGAAGAGCACTTACTCAAATACAATTTGTGGCTAAAAGCATTTCTCCTGCATGGAAATAAAGCCATCCTGACTATGAGAAAAGAAATCCAAACATGTAGCTCAGTTGATGGGACCTCTATTGATTTCACAGACCAGTGTTCATCAGTATGATGGTCATGTTGTGTTACAAGAATGAGCAAGTGGTCCGGGCAGTAAATCAGAGCAGCGGCGGGGCTTTTACGATGACATTTAGAGAAGAGAAAGTAGAGACGAGAACCATGCTTACTTTCTTTCATGCTATTATGTGTTATTTTTAACCAAACAAGGTTTTATCCTTCAGTGAATTTGGAGGCTCTGAGGGAAGCCAGGCTTTTTGTTGTGTAAAAGCAACTGAAGATGGAAGACAGGCTCCCCTTCTTTAATTAGATGTATAGGATGACAGTTGACATAACTCACACGAATGATTCAGTTAATATCTGGATACATCAGTCGCGATCCGATACGAGAAGGATACAGATAAATTTGAAATGGCAGGAAACACTGCGGTTCAAACCTAACTCGTTCATGAATCAAAGTAAGCTTTCTGACTTTTGAGTGAAGGGATGTTTTTACCACTTTGTTCAGTGAAGCTACAAAGAAACAACTCAGTTCTTCCTTGATGGAGAGCTTTCTAAAGTCATTTTAGGGTAATCTTGTCAGGGCTGTGCAGGAAGTCTTCCTTTTCATAGAAGTAAAACACAGTCGGAGGGCTTTAACTTTGAGTTGTCCTGGCCTGGAAGTTGTCCTATGACATTGTTAATTACTGCAGAATGTATTGAAGGTGATTAGTCAAGTTATTTAATGATTGATAGACAGAAAATGAGGACTAATAAGACCAAATCACCTCTTGTTTCAGCCTCTCAGATGTGAGAATTTCCTGTTTTTCTGATTTATTTCATCATATAACATCATCAGTTGAGAATCTTTGCACGGCTAGTGAAATAAAGCAAGCAATTTGAAGATGTGTGCTTGGACTCTGGATTGAATTTTAGAGACATCTTTTGCTGTTTTTTTGACATTCGAGTATTTGATTAGTGGAAATAATGATCAAATTAATCAACTAAGAGAATAAACTTTGGATGCAGGAGTCACATAAACACGTGACCACGCTGCCAAGTGGAGCTTCAGGTGAACCCGAAACTGGTTCAATGGATCAAGAGCTTTTCACAGGCGAGGCCACAACAGGTGCTTGTAAATGGTTTTAAACCCAGTGAGTTGATTTTAAACACAGACTGTCTTATCCCCTATTGTCTTCTCTGTTTACACGACAACATCTCCTGCAGCAGTAAAGGAACGACATGTTAAAAGTACGCAGATGACACAGTGTTGTCCTCCTGACTGGCACCAATGCTCCGTCTGAACGACCTGGTTTTGGGAAAGCTCCGAGCTCCATCATGCTAGCTAACCTCACAGTCTCCCCCAAATTGATACCAATTAATCACGTGTAAATGAAATTATTTGCTTTTCTTGATTGCGTTTATTTGTTTATTGCACATGTTCATATTGCGATGGCGATAAAATATGGTTTATCAGCTAACACAGTGTTTATATATGTGTCTTAAATGTAAATTATTTATTGTTAAGGAAAACTTTTGTTACTTCTGCGACAGATAACTCTTTTTAAATGTCATATTTGAAGTCTTACAGTGTGCTATGGCTGTGTGGTTAATATTCAACCTAAATGTTATTGGAAGCAATTCAGTTTATTATTATTTATTGTGATTTATATAGATTTATTGACATTCTCAAATACAATTAAGAATGATACATTAAATTAAATTAAATTAAATTACTCAAACAGCCACTCTTATAATTGGGATATTCAAATTGTTTTTGACCACAAGGTCAGACTGCATAAAGAAGAAAACCATCTCATTTCAATGTAAATAGTGCTGGATATGAAACCGCAACAATACGTTGTTGTACACAGTTGTTAACACCATCTAAAACCTGTCAATCTATCAATGTTTGGTCTGATTATTTGTCAGATTATCTTACTTCTTGTCTGGACGATTTATGAGCCTTCATTAATCATTCATTACCAGCCAAATAAGAAAATGTGAGTCAGTAGCGAGTAAAGAAGCACCAAAAACCAACTCATAAGGTATCCCGGTGAGTCAGTCTCCTCGTGTAAATAATGGCTGGTCTCCCTGACCTCTTCTTGATCCGTCTCTGTGGCTGAGTGCCTGAGAATGCCTCCAGTCCGCTGCTGCTGCTGCTGCTGCTGCTGGGCTTGTCTGAATGCAGCAGGAAGTGTGCAGCTGTTGGCTGCAGTTGTTCATGTGGGATTAGTGCATTTGCCTGAGTGATAGCCAGGCATGACAGCCATATAATCTAATGTATCGGCTCATTGTTTTCATTAAAGAGAGTGCGCTGTTTGATCCCCGTGGTATTATAATAGTGCGTGGCTGTATGGTTTTAAGCATATGTAAGTTAATTCAGCTAACATGAATGTCAGCTTGGTGAACAATCAAATACCTCACGTCCCGTTGAGTTAACTCTTTCACTGATTATTTAAGGTTGTGAGCTTTTCTGTACAGTCATTGAACAATATATGGATGTTGACACTTAGTTAATTTAAAGGAAATATGTGGTTATTAAAAGTATGTACTGCAACTATTCAATTAGTGGCCAACTAAAATGTATTGTCAACTGTTTTTATTGTCCATTAATCAGTTTGAGTAATTTTTTAAGAGAAAAAAGTCAAAATTCTTTGGTTGTAACTTCTTTAATGTGAATATTTTCTGGTCTCTTTACTCCTCTATGACATTAAACTGGATGTTTTTGGGTTGTGAGCAAATATCGACATTTGATGACGCCATCTTGGGCTTTGGAAAACACTGATCAACATGTTTTACCATTTTCTGACATTTTATACAGTAGAAAAAACTGCTAATTGATTAAATGATTAGTACAGTAATTGCGAATAATCCACAATGAAAATAAACGTTAGTTGCAACCCTAGCTTTAAATTTTCTGTTGAATAATGATGTGATCCAGTTGAAGTCGGAAGGCGAAATTTCAGGTCGACACTTCAAACTCAAAATCCAGATGAAGATGTCTGCTTCACAAATCAACAGCTATGAAAGCTGCAGAATATACAGTTTATTAGCGCGTCTGTCTTATTTATGTCTCATTAAATCAGTCGTACAAACAGTTCTGTCCAACTTCTGTCAGTGGTCATGTTGCTTCAGTGTTTTTATGCACAAAATACCCTGTTATGCATCATTAAGCAACTGGTATTGTAAACAATAGCTGACAAACTCACTAGAGCACTTGTTGTACAGTCAACTAAGGTCGTTCTGAGGTAAATGAGTTGCACTATAAGACGACCATCTTCCTTCTTACTCGCTTGCTTTCCCTTAAAATAACTGTAAAATGTTCGTGCTCGGGGTACCAGGAGCGGATATTGAAGCAGATTTGTTCAGGATGAATGTTTCCCACTTTGTTGAAAAAAGTAAATTAGGTGACATTGTATTTCCTTCATAGCAGGCAGACAGAGAGAGGGTAGATTGAAGGGTGCAACAACACAACAGGCCTGATTGCTTTTGTTATAAAACATCAAAAATTGATTTCTAAGAAAAAACTGAAGATTACGTCCTTAAATCTGTTCAAACTTGTCTGCCGAGCTGCTGCAAATTGACTGAAACTCATTTTGTTTGAGTTTAGTCTTGTTTTTTGGCGTTTGTTGTCTCAGTCTTCAGTTTAAAGCCTCTGCATGCTTTGAAGATCCAGGGCGTGTTTTAGAAAATCAAAGCTGGAGCTGTTCAGCTAGCAGGAGCCGAGCTGACATCCAGCCTTAAGCCTAAACTGAAGGGGTTTTTTCAGGAGCCTTGTCTTGCACGCCTGGTGTGTCTCTGCAGTCAGTGGATGCTGGATGTCTGAGTGGGATTTCATATCCAACAGCTGCCTCTGTAGTTTGATCCCTGGCCTTCTGGGAGGGAATTTCTCCTGTATTGACTACCTTTCTGGTGCTGAAGAGCTCTGCAAAACATCCCTGACTTGTGTGTTATTCAAAGCCCGTCATTCAACAGTGAAAAATCTATACGGTGAACAATCCACCCTGGAGAAGACAGTAGCTGTTTCGGAGCTTGTGACGGTTGTTTAAGCAAACTCAATCAAGAAGAGGAATGTAGGAAATTACTCATGAGAGGGGGGGAACATCCGTGTGCACTCAGGGGATGAAGAAGAGCGCTAACTTTCATCACACACTGGATCAGAAACAGGAACAATTTCTCCAGCACCACACTGAGGGGTTTTTTTTTGTATTTATTTTTAAAAACGTGTAAAAAAGGGCTGCAGGGTTCCACATCTGAGTTTTTTCCCCGTCGTGCTGGGAGAGTGCTGAGAGGGTCATTTCTTGAAAGCCTCTTTGAATCCCACGTATTGGATTTGGCTGCACTGCTTGCACCGGATTGATTATTTGTATACAGTATTGTAAGAGCAGTGTGATGAATGTAGACGTGTGTTTTTAGCAGTTGGATAGTGCATTTTTGCTACACAGCCAACACAGTCATCTACATGATTATTTACCTCGAGAGTGCACCTGTAACATCTGTCTATACTTAAATGGGCATTTCACAGCTTGTAATGTGGTCAACCAGTCGTCCCTTAAACTTAATTCTGACGGGGAAATCAGTGATTTCCTGTGCAGATGGCCACTCCATCAGTGTTTACATGTACCAGTATGCACAGTGGATTTACCCAGATGTTATGTTGCCCAGCATTTGATAGGCGTTAGCTTCAGTAAAAGTAGCAATGCAATTTGAAAATGCTCTGATTTCAAGTAGAAGTCCAAGATTTAACATTTTATTGAAGTAAAAGTATGTGAATGTTATCGGCAAAATGTAGAACGAACTTTAGCTTAATATATCAGTGGGTTATTCCTTCAGGGGCTAAATGTGCTCAGTCAGTGTAACAGTACAACATCATTGATTATACGACTGGACTTCTATATCTGGCGGATGCTGGAGCAGACAGGAAGTCAGACACGAAACAACAACATGACATCCGGTTAATTTTCAAAATAAAACACTCTGTGTTGATACCAGCACAAAAACCTCAAAAAAAGAGACAAATACGTGCTCTTCTTCTAATCCTTCGGTCGGGAACACTTCGTGTTGTTGTGTTTATAACACATACATATAACTACGGTCGTGCGTGATTATGTAATTATCGCAGGAATTCCTCAGTTTCGTAACTACAGCTGTTCGCTGGACCCTAACCCAAAAGCCTTACAGCTGCTAGATGACACGTTCTGGCAGATTTTAGGAGAGCTCTGAGTTACAGGCAAAATGGCAAGAAGTTTTAACATTGTTGATTTGCACACACTACCAAAATTGTAGTGACACAAATCTGGTTAAAAAAAGCTGGTTAAGTACTTAAGTAATTGTACTTTGTTACTTTGCATCACCAGGCAGTGCATCTGGAGTTTTGCCACAGTCACCATGTGGAATCTAAATCAGCCAAAGACGGGAACAGACACACAGAAACACACACGGCAGTTTGAGTTAACGTTATCTACACTAAAAGCATGCAACTAATTAATTACCAGAAGGCGAGTGTACGATGTGATCAATCAGTCACTGTCACCTCAGCAGAATCAGACGGATCATGATGTGTGTGTCGTCTCCTGGTCAATTTAGTGATGAGACGTCAGCGCATGTATGTGGTCTTTGTTGTGCGATGAAGCTCCTCTGTTCTTTTCCTCTGCTACGGACATACTTTTGCTTTCAGCCATGTGTGTTCCTGCTGTATTTAGTCATTAAATATATCAGTCAGTGTGTCACAATATTGTCAGTGATATGATATGACACATTTGCACATCATGCTGCTTCAAATGAAAGCAATACAATGAAAAAAGGGAAAGAAAAAAGCAATCTGGAGGCCAAGTGATCATGCATTTCAGTCTTTTCATATTTAGTTTGTTTCCATTGTTGTTGCAGTATCACCACGTGAACATGCTTTCTATATTGTCACTCATTATTTAGGCTAAAAATACCACATGCATACATATGTGCATGTATATTGAAGACAGACCTGTTTTCTTTCAAAATAAGACATTCATTAGGAGCATTTCAGTCTTTGGCAGATTCGGCCATTTGTCTCTAAACTCTGCACAGGCAAAATTGGCCATCTGTACATGACGTTTCTTCATATTTAGAAGGCCCATCTGTGGGACACATGGCACTCTCTTGGGCCATGATCCAAGTCTTGGCTGCGGTCCCATCAGTGCCAGAGGGAGAGACAAAAAAACCTCCAGTGTCGCCTCCATTGAGGAGCTTTTCCTTCCTTCTTTTCCCACTTCTCTCCCTCTTTGGTGTGCAAACAGAGCTTAAGCAGCAGCTGCACACACCTGACGCCCAATCCATCGGACAAGGCACATTCTGCTGTGGGGGCAACAAGCCGGGGCTCACGTTACAGAGAAATCGTACACCACAATGGTCTTCGCCTCATTCCCGCCTTTTCTGAGCCGTGTCCCCCCCATCCTGTGTCTCCTCACACACCTCTCTCATGCCCCCTCCTTTGCCTTTTTTTTTTTCCTTTTGAGTGCAGCGGACGGAGCCTGGGAATATTTACTTTGCTCTTGTTGTTGTCAACAAGTTCTGACTGAAACAGCAGGAACACACATGAAAGAGTTGTATGCAATTAAAGCGTGGGATTTACTTGATAAATGTGTGTTATGATGCTCGAGTGAAAAGAGCTCAGCATCCTTAATCTGTTTGATATTAAGAGTAAGAATCTTTGTGTAAAATGTACGTAAAGTCATGTTAGCTTGATCAAGCTTTGACGCGTTGCACATAAAGCTGGCACGACATAACATACAACCTGCAAGGAGAGCCAGACCATTTCTTAGAAACTGGACAACTGGACTTCCAAAATGCCCAAACCAGCAATGACTGGAGGTCCTGGTGCCAGACAAAACCATTTTGATTTCAGATCAGTTGAATTTTGGCTCTAAAGGTGTTTTTCTTCGACCTGGCATTATAAAAGCTGATGCAACCCGGATCACTGCAGAGAGCAACACATTTTTAAATCGGAAACTGAAATTGAATGTTTGAAAAGATGGTGCATTAATTAAGAGACTGGATGTTGGAGGCTGGTTTTTGATCATGATCTCCTTGATTTTGTTTTGAAGGGAATAGTTCATTATTCAGGGAAATACTCTGCTGAGAGCTACATGAGAAGATCGATACCACAGTTGTCACAATACTTGAATTTCTAACTTTCTAACTGAAGCTGGATTATATAGAAATTGAAGTAATTATCAAGCTTTTTGGAAATTAGTTTTCTATTGTTGTCAACCAGACATCATTAAAAATGTCAAGCTCCAAGGTGGTGTAACTCTGCAGCATCATGAGAGCAAAGTTAATCAGGGAGACTGTCCAAAATTAAAAGGGTCCATAGTGAACTTATACTTCTCTTGGTGGGTGTAAAGCACAGATTCCCCTTTAAATCTTGAGGGGTTTAGGTGTGTATGAAATGTGACCACAGCAGTATGTCATTGGTTATACGTTTCACTTGTTACTTCATGTCAGTTGTGTTGTAATGGATATGAGCGATGTTTCTTTTTGCAACAATGCAGGTGCCACCGACTTGTTTTCAGCATTTGCTCGAGGCTTCCCCATAAGACCGTATCATTGTCCTGAGGAATGTCAGGTCCTCTGATTTCTTTTGCTCTGTGGGTTTATGTCAAGCTGCCAAACCAACCAGTGTGTCAGTGTCACCTGGAGCCTGCAGAGATATATTTAGAGCAGCACTCGGCTCATCACCCGGATTAAGTTGCAAAGTGATAACATGAGCGCATATGACGAAAGTAACAAAATAGTAAATACAACAGGTAGTGTCAGTTTTTTTCCAGACATTTAAGGGTCAGCTTCGTTGACACCTGAGGGTGAAGTTAATTATTGTGACAGCCACCAAAAATAGTTTCTAAATGTTTATATTATTGTCAACCAAAGACCAGTTTTGGGGTCAACAGCCAAATAAATGGGTGGATAGTCCACTTATTTAATCTTTTGACCAATTAAAGATGAACATTTAGACAAGACCAAACAAAATATACATTTAAATATATATTCATAATTCATTAACCTCCATTAAATGATAAAATTGGCAATATTCTGTACTTGTCTTATTGTCCAATAACATGCTGATGTTTACCTGATATAATGTTTACCATGTTCACCATCTTAGTTTAGCATGTTGGCATGCTAACATATCCTAATTAGTGCTAATGAAATATTCATTTTTTTTTCATTTTGTCATAAATCGAACCCCTAACCCAAATGTCCTCTTAATCCATCTAATAACAGTCGAGAAACTGGAGTTAGTAAAGTACGTCATCTGGGAACCGTGGATATCAATTTCATGGCAATCCATCCAATAGTTGTTGAGTTATTTCAGTCTGGACCTGCTAACTTGTCTACTAAAAACAAACACGTCACATCACATTATGGAAATATATTATTATATTATTTTTTCAAGTCAGTCCAGCTTGAACGTTGGAGCTCATGATGTCTGGCACCTTGCCAGTCAGTTTCCTGTCACATCAGCTTGCATTCACATCTGTTGTCAAATTAAAATGAAGTCACTTTTAAATCCAGGCTGACTTTGATGGTGAAGACATCTCTGTGTTCGCCGTGTACATGTGTGTGTGAATATTCATGAGGACCTCGGGGCTAACGAGAGCGTCTTTCATAGTGTTTGCCTCTTGCGCTAATGGGCTGTGCCATGCCATGAATCTGGCATACATCTGGCATCGTTTTTTTTCTTTTTTCTGATTAGTCTGTTCATTACTATAAACTACCGGCTATAGATTTGAAACCAGCAGAGTTAAGAAAACACCCTCAACATTATGTGCTTTTTAAATTTAAGTTTGGACGAGGGAGGCTGTGTTTGGTATTATGCACAGAGCAGGATTACAGAGTCTTGTGTCAGTGCTGTAAATGTTATCCCCACCCCTGAGGCTCAGTGGTGAGTGCAGTGGTAAAGGAGTAAGAGTTAAAAGAATTAACTCACATTTCATGCTTTGTGTGGGACGCTTGCCCACAGCTGATTCATAGTGCAGGCGTAATTATTTTTTTCTTTTTCTGTTCTGTGGTTGTGGGGCATTTGTTTGGCAGATTCCCCAGAGGGCTCATCTCTTTGTTCAAGTGTCCCTCAGGAGAACCAAGAGAGGCAGAAAATGAGCTGATGGAGGAGAAGCAGCAGCAACTGTTGATCGGACAGAGGAATTTGTGTAGAATATTTCCAGCGTCTCAGTTTCTCTCAGACTAGGATCGGTTGCTGTTTATTGTTTCCAAATATCCATCCCAATTTTACCGAGCAGTTCTAAACCCAAAGATATATGAAAAGAAAATTATCATATAAGACAAAACAAGAATGGCACTCAGTAAAGCACATACCTCTTCCCAGGCCCGACAATCCTCTGGGACTGGGACTCATCCAATCCTCCATAATAATCCTCCATCCAAGTCAAAATCCGTTCTGTAGTTTTTGTGTAATCCTGCTGACAAACCAACCAACCAAATGACCAACCAACCATCCAACAACCAAACAAACACACTAACCAACCAACCAACAAACAAACAGACACAGGTGAAAACACAACTTCCTTGGCGGAGGTAACCAGGAAATACTCACATTTCAGAACCTAAAAACAGTGACTTTTATGCATTTCTCCTTAAAAATGACTTAATCTTAAAGAGATGAAACTGTAATCTAAATTGTTGTCCATCAATAAACTGGTTAATTTTCTAATACTTTCAGCGCCAAACACAAGTATCAATGATTTAAATCTGTAGTGTCTCTCCTGCTACTCTTTGCTGCAACCCTGCTGCTGGCCCCGCTGCAGCCTGCAGCAGTTTGTAATTGTCACCTCTTTTGTCCAATTAACTTAGTTCTTCTGAAAAAATAGCAATATGATGACTGGATTTTGGTCTAAATTCTTGTACAATACTTTTTTTCTGATTAAAAAAAATTAGATATACTGTACATGCTTTTCTTTTCTTACTAGCTTTATCCAATCATTTTTCATCAAAATGTTTCCAAGGTCAAGAAGTAACTTTTACTCTCACTCTTTTTTCATTCCAGAAGCCAAATGTTAAATATCTACATGTGTGCAGCATACACCAACTTTTACTAAATTAAACATACTCGAACTGGCAACATTTTGACTTACATTTGAATCAATCGAATCAAAATGCAAGAAAAACAAGATCACAGACTTGACCTGATGCAGCTGACAGCTTTTTCAGCACATTTTTTTCTGTGCTGTGTATGAAACTCGTGACAGATTATCTGGAGTTTGAGCAAAACATGAATTTATTGAGTTTGATATGATAAATAAGAATGTAAACCTTTTATTTTCATAGTCTTTTTGCATTTTGTCGCTCTCCTCCCATCTTCCAGAAGTCATAGAGCAGACGCGTGGGAGGAACTTTCTACAGATGCCAGCAGTTTGAAAAGATGAGCTGAATTTGAATGGAGAAAGATCCAACACACGTCCTTTTCCAGCTGTGAAAGTCTCTATTACGGATTCAACCGCATGTAGACAGAAAAACACGAGCGTTCGTAGTAGATGTTTAGAGCTTATGTGGTGACTTGTGGTGGGCTTTGTTGTGAAATGCCAACCAACATAAGATGTGACAAAAGGCTTTGTTCACAGATAAGAATCAGACACTGAAGAGTGAAGTCACACAGACAGGATTTATTAAGGAGCCTTGGCGCAGAGTTGACTTTTGGGGCAGTTTAGTTGCTGCCAGACACTGCCTGTGTCTTTTGAAGATGTGTCTGATGAAAGCTGTAACGTGATCTACCTCGGCGGCTCAAGTTTAGGGTCTGGAATCTGCCCCGTGGGGCTTCTTCTACAACTGCAATTTTAGAATAAAGACTTGTCAAGCCTCCAGACAAACACTGTCCCATGCGCTGGATTGAAGACTCTCTGAATTGCCATCTGGGATTGGTTGAGGAAGACAAAGATAAAGGCTGTGGTTAGCTGTTGGCAAACACCTTCATGGTTGATGTGAAATGCAGAGTTGAGCATCAAAGTGTATTTTCCTGCATGTAATTAGTTTTTTTTTTTTAGCTGTTCTTCTTTTCTGTAATTCTTTCAAGAATACAAAAAGAGACAGTGTCAAAGCTGTGTGGAAGTTCTCTGCCCGCAATTTAAATGTGATAAAGCTGGACCGAAACCACGTTTATGAGAAATTTTGTCGCTGGAAAACGGTCAACATAATAAAAAACTTGAATCAAAACCAAATGAAGACATCGTGCATACCGTGGTGGATTAACTAGCTCTGTGGCAGCCAGCATTATGTTCCAAACAAATTAAAACTGGTGTGTTATATCAGGCAGAATGGTACGTGACCAAAATAAACCCCCAACGCATTTGGGTTTGGACGGTGCGGTCTGTGCAGGCTGGCTGATTTCCTTCAAATATCTGCAGTGACATATCAGTACAAGCTTTCAGTCCGTCTGTTTGTCTGTCCATGCTGTGAACATTTTTGCCCCCGAGTGCAAAATATGTGATGAGTTTCAATGATTTTAATCTTCTTCTCACTTTGGTCTTGACAGATAAACCTGTAGTTCGCTGTGGATACCTTTTGTGCCACTTTTATGTCATAATATCGAATGACGCCTCTCACAAAGCAAGTGAAAGGACCTTTTTGTAAGAATACAACAACCTAATGGTCAAAGTGAGGTTTTCTCTGCAGGTTTCCCATTGTGACTCCTGGCTGTGTTCTGGGAAGCAGAACAACCTAAATGCACTTCTCAGCTGTGACAGCAGAAAAGCATAAAAACCTCTCAGCATCCCTCGAGGTGGAGACGAAAACATGAATCTTATCTTAGCCAGCGTCTCCCTGTAGTTCTTCTGACTTCATCAGTGGGTGACAGAAGCAGACCCTTGCGCCAGACTGACTGCAGCCTCGCCACACTGAGAGGAGTCATCCGAGGTGGTGTGGGCATCTGGCAGGGAAACCCCCCGCGGAGACTGAAGGACCTGGTTGAGGTTGCCAGACGTCTGGGCTGAACTGCTTGCCCTGTGGTGAAAGTGACCCTGACCTGGATAAGTGACTGAAAAAGGACAGAATAGACAGTTTTCTATAACATGAAAGTCCAAAGGATGTGACTTTATGCACGTACTCTTCTTCTGCTCGAGTGTCTCATTGTCTCTGTGTCTCAGTGACTCTCTGCTCCCGCTGACAGAGAGCAACAGTAGCTTACGTTAGTTTAGAAATGGAGTCCGCTAACGTAAACAAAAGAAAAAAGCACAAAAGGAATTGTTAGTTTTGAAGACAGTGGTCTGAGAATGCGTGGTTTCACAAATTACGTTTTGCTGTAAACCAACATTTTTGCTGGAAGCCACATTATTTTCTGTTTTATCCCATCTTTTGTTGCCTTTTTGTATTTAGTTAGGGTTGGGTGCTGATGATTTAAGTTAAATCAGTCGGATCCAATTTTGGAAAGCATCTCAGAGAGAGAGAGAGAGTATTTTAATAATATAGAGATAAAGAGAGAGAGAGAGAGCGAGAGCTTGGCGAGTAAATCTCGGGCTGGTAAAATATTTTACCAAAATAGTCATGTAATAAAAAGTTATTCTGAGAGTCAGTTTGACACAGAGAGACACAGGGACTTTATGATGCATTCATGTGCACCCCATTAACTCAGACATCTATTCGCGAATGGCCACGGAGGTTGTTTAAAATGGGATAGTTTCTATTTTTTTTCTTATTTTTTATTGTTGAAATACTTAGTCCTACATCTGTTATCACTTTATCGTTCTTTCACCACAGCATTTTTCATAGTTAGATGCTAAAATCATATCACTGAACCCTAGTTATATGGTCTCGTGGTTGCACAAAGTGCCTTTAGAGGTTTTATTGGCGATATTATAAAATAGCATTCATTGCCATATTACTTTCTTTTCAGCCTATTCTTCCAGAAAGTACACGCAAGCCGTCTCAAAGATGCAAGTAACTCAACATAAAGTGTGTTTGTTCACCTTTAAGACCCCAGCAGAGGAGGGATTAGCCCCTTGTTTAAGTTGAAGCATATGTCATACTTATCTAATATGCAGTCATATTGATATAACAGACCCCATCCAGAGTCCCATTTAATAAGTGATGTCTCCTGAAGTGCCGCACAGTCAACAGCTAATCTATAAGATGCCTTAATGTATAGCTACTGAACTGTTTGTCAGCTAGCTGCGTATATTTAGTCCAAAAAAAAAGTGAAGTAAACTAAATTATGATTATTTTTTTGGACACTATTGTCCAAAAACACTGAAGTATGTTTGACGAGCAGCAAACCTGGTGAAGAGATCTCTTATTCTGCAAAGTCCCCTGCAGGGCCGGAGAAGTCATGACACCATGGGCTTCCTCCACCTCCAGCTAGCTTGGCATCTGCTGCCCAGCAGAGACCAGGAACACAGATATTGACTGGCCCTGAAAAAAACACACTTGTGCTTGTTAAAGGCTACATAACACACGGGACACAATATTGGAGAAGCGAGAGCCACTTCAGATGTGAAATACTGTGAGATGGCTGTAGATAGTTCACTCAGACTGTGATCTTGTCGTATTCTTGGAGTTTAGAGCCATTTCTAACCATCAGTTCTTCATATCTCAGCACCCACTGCGAGTGTCATTTAGATCAGTGATTCCTAACGACCATACAGTGCTTGTTACCCTGCGGCAGTGATATTATGACAACAGCATAAATCTCCCACCTCACCTCTCCTCTCCACCCCCTTCTGCTCGCAGTCTGGGTAGATGATGTATGACATAAATGATGTTGAGTATGTGTGGTGTCATAGATTCTCACCCGCAGCTGTAGAAGAGTGACTGACACAAGCTGAGAGCGATCAGCAGTCAGATAAAAGAACAAAATCAGGTTTCACGTTACAGTGTGTCGCCTCCTACATTAATCCTACAGATTAGTTGCATAGAAACCGCCTCACATTTCTCAGGACCTGAGTACTCAAAGGTTAAGGCTGGAAATCCTCTCTATATATTTTTGTTATTGTCTGTAAATCTCATGAAAAGACTTCTTGAGCCTGTCTGTGGCAGTCAGCTCCAAGTTCACTTGTTCCTACTGAACAAGTAAAACATGAGAAACGAGTCAAATGTTTAAAGTTTTATTTTTAAAAAGGAGGATTTCCTGAATCAGCGGAGTAGACTCGGGATTGACCAATATATTTTTTCAGGGCTGATAAGCTCACAAGATAAACCACAGTGCTTAGTTGCAGGGGTGTGGCTCCCTGACGTGTTTGTAATAGTTTTTAGACAATGGTATAAGATATATCAGTCTATAATACACAGACGGTACTTGTTTGTATCATCATTTCATTGTTGAGTTTGGTCTGTTAATGAGACAAGTTCACAATAAGGAAAATATCGAATATCACCAGACTTATCCTTTAATGCTCGTCTGTATCTTTCTCTTGTATATTTGGTCTCTTCTGGCACTGCAGTGATTTAGTGCTGAACTTGTACTGAACACGAAGTTCGGGGACTTGCGAGAAACAGATTAAAAAGGCATGCTAAAAGTCGAAGCAGCAGAGGACGGTCAAGCTTCAAAAACCCTGGATCCTACACTTCCCACAATTCCCAAATTGGAGTCTCCAAGCCAAAGCTGAGATAACCCCGGTGACATTGTCCGTGGTTTTCTCGGCTCCTCAAGAGCCTCAGAAAATGCTATAAAAGTGTTTCCACAGGCTGAGTAGTTCTGTCCACAGTGAGAAAACTGATCCTCGTGTGTAAAATCAGTGGAGTGCCCCTTTAATAAGAGGCAGTCATGCTGTCAAAGGTGCTGACGTGTTTGTCGTGATGGATGTAGCTTGTCCTCAGAAAACTCTGAAGTGACCAGAAATGAGCCGGAACATAAAGTAATTTAACTTTAACCTACTTTAAACTTTATAAACTTCACTGAATTCAACTTTATTCAGCTCTGATTCAGCATTTTTTCAGAGTTGTATCGCCTCCATGCTCTCCTGTTTTCATATGCAGGCAGCTGCTGAGCTTCAGTGAACTCAATCTGTCATAAGCATTTTCTCAAAGCATTTGATCACCTTATCATCTACATGTTAGCTTGACGGAGCAGAATCGATTCTCAAGTGCTTAAGACTGAAATCTTGTAAAAAAAAAACAAAACTGGGCTTACATACGTAAGTTGTCTGGCTGTTGAGGGCAGAGCAGCAGCATCTTGTGCTGATACAAACTGTGTTCGGTAAATAAAATGTAATCTGTAAAAATCAGGAAGTTGTTTTGTATCAACTCAGGAATTGTCAAAGCCAAAGACTGAATATGACTTCAGTACAACATACCACACACAAAATAAATGCCTTTATAACAATTTTAACACTTTAAGATTTTAAACACTATATCAGGGCTCCAGACTAATTTTTTCACCACATCACATTCTCAACTTTATTCCCCTGGAGTTATTACCATCTTTACCATCTTACAGTAAAAGTATTAGAAGTATTCAAAGTACTTTTACCTCCAAACTGTACTCAGCTGAAGTAGTGAAGTAGCTTAAATTTATACAAAACAAGTTAACATTAAGTTGTTTTGCCAGTGATAGTAACTATAGAGGCGACATCACGTCCCTTCCAGTTGACCACCATGGGACCTTATTTCAGGAAAGATGTGTATGACAGTGAATAGTGATAGTGACGTATAAATAGAATAAGTAATAAGAAAGACTAATTAAAGCTCACCAAAATCTTTTTGGTGCTTGCAGATCTAACTCTACTTTCACATAGCTGCAGTTGTCTTTATGACGAGATTTAGTGCGATTTTCCACCTTTTTTAATATTTTGTTTGTGCCGAGGTGACGGCCGTGTTGGTGTTGGTGACGCAGTTCACAGAGCGGTTTTAAACAAAACTAAATGGTATTTTACTATCTTCATGGCAAAATGATCTTTTAAATTGACAAATATATGAGACGGGATCAGAAAAATGTATCTTGCCATTGACTACTGAGCAAATCTTTCCTGGAACAAGACACCATGCGGCTCGCTGGAATGGGCGGGTCTTCACCTCTCTATAGTAACAGCATGAGAAGATGCACTCCATTGCACTCAGCTGTTAGTGTTAGACAAGGTGGACCCGAACGCAAGACAAACAGGCAGGTAACTGAACAAAAGATCTCTGTTCATCCCCAACACATTTTCTATTGTTCCCTGGACAACTACATATCATAGACAGTTTATAACCAACTAAGCTATCTAAAGGTAAATGTTTATTAATGTATGTTAATTAATGTGATAGAGACATATTTTATTGTGATTTGTGCTGAATAATTATGTTGGAAACGACTTTATTCATTTGTTTAGTTTCTACACTGCTTGCAAATGATAAAAAGAGGACTAAATCACTATGATGGGGTTCACAGGTGAAAAACGTAATATTGGCCCCGCTCTATGTTTGGCATATTAGTGTTATTTTCAGTGCATTGCCTGTCTTGGCTCCTGTTCAACGGGACATCAGGCTCTGTTTGGCTCTAAATGAACTGGCAGTGCTTCATTCACTGACACTGGCACCCGACACAAAAATGTAGAGCTGCATATCCATCATTTCTCCTCATTATAGACACCAAAACCCCTTTCATATTTGTCTTTTAAAAATTAGACAAACTTTAAAGGACTTGACACACAGTGCGATGTGAGCGTTTCAGCAGAGAGACTGCTTGGGAAAGTGTCCTAATTGAATAAGTTTTTATTCAATTCAAAAAGGCTCAAACACACAATGAGCATTTCCCTGCAGAGAAAACGCGGCTTTGATTCGATTTAGCAGGTCGGATCGTAAGCACGAGGAGCAAACATCAAAAGCCTGTTTACAGACTTTAATATAATCACAGTTAATAACACTCCATGTGTACCGTCTTGCGACTCTAAGCCGCGGTCGTCTCTGCCGTGCGATGACGGTTAGGAGTTGTCGGGTAATTCTCTAGGTCGTCTTAGCTCACAGATCAAGGCTGCTGGTCTGGATCTTTGAACTTGACATTTCAAAAGGGAGAGGATAAAGAGATGCTTAAATATCAAATCCTCCCCCACTCCCTCAGCCCTGATATTGGACGCTGTTAAAAGATCAACCGCCTAATCAAAGAGGAGTGATCTGAGCGGAGGATTTTCCCCGTGTGCCTGCCTGTGAAAGTCAATTTATACATGGTTCAGCATAAATTTGGGATATCTAACTTTTGTCTCTTGAGCACTTCTGCGTATGGATCCTTACCACTGCTGTCTTTGTCTCCTGTTGTTGACTAATATTCATGTTAATCTGTTCGGTAGATGTTTAATGAGAATACTTGAGTAGTATTGTTACAAGTACTCCATCAGGGGCTTCAGGGTCGGTCCCTCTGATCAGTACTTTCCAACTCTATAATGGTCACGTTGCATTTCACATTTTTGTAGTGTTATATCATTCCTCTCAGTGGTGGTATTGTACTCAACAAGTTCATTCTTAAAATCTGGGAGCACATTCTTAGACAGAAAGAAGTCAGACGGGGCAAATAACACAAGCATTCAGTCATCGTCAACCATCATAGTTTACATATCAACTTCCACACACAGTTTTCTTTTGCAATAGGGGATTATTAGCAACAAATTACCACTTAATGGCAAATACAATGCTGACATTGATCATCTTTTGAAGACGTGTAAAAAATTCTGATATGGATATATCGCCCAATATTAACAGATTTTTTGCAGTGATCCCTCAAATGCAGCCATCGGACAAAAATATATAATGGAGGAAGGATGCTTCACAGTTTACAGCTGTTGTCTCAAATGACATCAGTGAACTGAAACAGTAAAGTTCGCTCTCTAAATTTAATAATTCTGAATCACCCCAACCGTCGTTTTCTGCACTGTGTTCTTTAAAACCAAAAAGTTTTCATATCGGTCGACATCCACATCGGCCAGTATCAGTAAATCAAAATAATGAGCTGAAAGACGCTAAACCGCTCTGTAGAGCAAAGAGGAGCTGCAGAGTCAGGTGATAAATCTCTGTGGGTTCATCTCAACGAATGACCCCTTTTACACTTCACATAGTCATTTGGTCCATTGTTAATAAAGAAATATTGATTAGTGCACATCCAAGACCCAATTTGTGATAACCCGCATTTTCCATTAAACTCATGTTGAACTTTGAGAACAGTTTACTCTGACTGAATGGAAAAAGATCAAGGAATCTAGAAGCAATCAAATGCTGTACGTTATTGAGTTTATATTAGTGTGTACGTACGTATAGAGGAGGTATGATCGGTATGAAAGGAACAATTTGTTGGAAGCTTCAGCCTCCTTTAAGCAGCTTCTATGGTCAGTTGTGAGTGTGAAAGATAACTTCATTGACAAGTAAACCTAAAAAATACAGACATTTCTTCTTTTTTTTTGACAGTCCTTGAACATGGCATGAGTTAAGAGAGGGTTAGAGGAAGGGAAAGATTTTTTATAGATGCACAGGTGTGAGAGAGAAGGAAGTCAACAGGCATTTCTTTGTGTGTGGTCCTGTGATAATACCCTCCACCCTCCTCCACACACACACAGACACACACCCCTATTCGCCCTCCTTCCTCTCTTCTCACTACTCCCACAAATCACTTGACGGATGAGCTGCCCACAGGTGTTGTTGGAGGAACTCCCCTCCCCTCCCCAGCTGCCCCTGTCCTCCACAGCATGGGAATGGGGGCGACGTTACTATTGTTCACAGCTGCTTGTGCGAACCCCACCTCCTTCTCCGTGCTCCCCGGCCCAGCAGGACAAAGTGCCACCCGACGACTGGGAATCCAGTCATAACCACAGCCCTGGCTCAAGGTCTTGGCACGCCGCAGCCCGAGTGAATGAAACAAGCGGTGGATATTGTCTGCCGTCCCCTGAGAACTGGAGTCTCCCAGTCTAGAGATCAAGATAAAGTAGGCGTTGAACTGCTCTCATATCAAACAATGCCACTGGTTATGAGCTCTAAACACAGATATATCATTGTGTTTGACATTGTGTCTGACCGACTGCAGGCATGTGCCTCCGGTTAGAGTAAAAAGGAGAAAGTGTTTACAACTTCCTGGAGGTGAGCGCTGTGTTTTGAAGTGAAATACAGGGCAAGTTTGTTGTGAAAATACACGAGGTTTAGATGTGTGAGACCTGTCAATATGGCTGCATGCGAAGAGGATCACGTCGTCTTTGACTCGCCCAGGCTATGTTTACATGAACACAACCACACAGGTTATTGGAGGGACATGATGCACTGTACATGTTGTCCTTTGCCCTCAATCAATTAGTTAGTCAGCTATTGAAATTAATCTTCAGCTATTTTGATGATCGATTAACCAGTTTGAGTAGTTTTTAAAGAGTTTTTTAATTCTCTGATTCCAGCTTCTTAAATATGAATATTATATAAATGTCATCTTGGGCTTTCAAACACACTGATCAACAGTTTTCACCATTTTACGAAGTTTATAGGCCAAACAACTAACAGATTAATCAAGAAAATAATCTAATCTTGCAGCTAAGCGGTCTTTGGCCCTAAAAAACGTTGAAACTTTAACTGTTAAAAAGCTCACCCTATTTTCCCAGAATGCAAAGTGACGTCTTCAAATTGTCCTACCAACCATCCAAAAACCCAAAGACTCTTTATTTACTGTCACAAATGACACAGAAAAGAAGCAACTCCTCACATTTAAGAAACCGGAAGCAGCAAATGTTTGACTTTTATTCTTGAATAGTGACTGAAACAATTAACAGACTTTGTTTAGATTGACTTGTTGATTTATCGACTGATCGTTGCAGCTCTGATTGACCCAGCAGGGGTGCCGTCCCCAGAGCGTTACAGCAAAAACTTCCAACCATCGCAATGCAAAGTCATCCAGCAGTACGCTCTGTGTCAGTATGAGTAATCGTAGCGATCGTGGACACAGAGGATGAAATGATTGCTGCTGTGATAACTTTCCAGAGTAGTAAAATCTCGTCAAGCTAAAGCCCACATGTGCTTTGTTTGCTCCCCGTCCTCTCCCTCCTTCACAAGCGTCCCTCCCCCCACCCTGTGATGCCTGCCACTGTCTGGGCTGCACTCTCCTCAACCTGCGAGTCATTCACCTTCACACAGCTACAGAACATCTACAAAGCCCCCTAAACAAATGATTTACTGATTAAGTAGACAAAACACTCACATCAGAAAGTCTCATCTGATCTTTAAATCTTTTTTCTTATTCTTTTGTGTTCTGTAAATCTTCCGCCCCGCTGCAGTCCAGCAGCTGGAGAGCTCAATTTGAGTGATTCTTGGGTTGATAAGATTCAACATTCACAGACCCACACATACATATGCAGACATCTTATCAGCGCTTTACATCTTTCTCTGCTCTCAGAGCAGCTGCGTGCATGTCTGTGCTCCAAATATGAAAAAGCAATTGAGACGGGAAAACACTCTCCGTCTTTTTAGACAGAACTTTGGCATTAATGGCAGTAGCCGAAAAGCGTAATAGTACAATTTTACTCATAGTTGTTGACATTTTACTGTATAATCAAGTGTAAAATGTATTGTGTTTACATGTATTCAAGTATCCAAATTACTCTCAGTATTCCAACTCCTTAAAACTTAAGTTAAGTCCGTATTTGCCGCTAGGGTCTTGTGCTGATTAGTCCTCAGTCCAGTTAATAGTCGAACAAGAAATCGATCAACTATTTTGATAATCGATGATGGTTTAAGCAATTTTTCAAGCAAAAATGCAAAAAAAAAAAAGAATTAAAAACGATTAAGCGATTAAACAAGAAAATAAACAGCAGAGTAACTAAAAATGAAAATAACCAGTAGTTGCCCCAAAAGCTCACATACGTCTTGCAGAAGTTACGTTGGAAAGACGCAAGTGTTTGGGGAAGATGTTTCTAAATGCCTACATCTCAATGTCACACACCACAAATGTAACACACATGTGTGAAGCGTGGCGGAGTTGTCAAGGTTTTGTGCAATGCCAGTTTACACCCGACGGTAAACGAAAGCAAAAACCCTTGTTGTGTAAACAGCCCCTGAGATTTGATTCTCCAGTATCCGACATCCAGCTGTATCTGATCGAGGTCTCCGTCACACTCTTCTCTTGTCACAGCCAACATGATGCGGATCATTGTCGTTCAGGAATGTGGAGACAACAGTTTGTGATCTTATTTTCACACCTGGCCGGTCGCTGTGGAAACCAGGTGTGGTTATCTGACTGCACGTTTTGGATGGGCGCTCGTCTGGACTCTGGAATTGAGATTATTATTTAATTACGTCCAAACAGCACTGCTTTGCATCACGTAGTGTGTGTGCATGGTCGTGTGTGTGTGTGTGTGTGTGTGTGTGTGTGTGTGTGTGTGTGTGTGTGTGTGTGTGTGTGTGTGTGTGTGTGTGTGTGTGTGTGTGATGGAGGGGGAGGTGTAGTCGGACTGGCCTGGGCGCAGGGAGTAGCCTCTCCTCCTCATTAACACAGCAGTGCACCTGTGATCACTCTGATATTCTCTTTGAGAGCATTAAGGTTCTCAGTGGGGGATCTGAGGGGGGAGCGGGGGTTCGCCATTTTGATCCCGGTGAATTAGGTGTGGCATGCTCGCCCGACAGCTCGCCTCGTGTCTGGTAGACGGGATAAAAGCAGAGGGAGTGCACAAACAGGCCCTTTGTTGTGGGACAGGCGCAGCTCGAATGCTAATACAGTCAGACACAAACAGACACACAAAACAACGCAACAAAGTTCAAACAAATGCGAAGGCACACTGACACACACGTTCAACAGCAATAGGAGCGATATCTCTGAGCGTGCGTGCGTGTGTGTGACATAGAGGCGTAGCTCGCAATCACTGCTAAAGCTAATTGTGTACGATTTTTATGTAAAAACCGAGCGAACTCATCAAGCACAACGTGAGGCTGTATCAGAGAACATCCCACTAAATAGATTCAGCCCGTTTGCATAAATTATAATTATGTGGTTGTGTATGAAGACCAGAGGAATTAATCATCCATCCTATTGTTTTTTTGTAGACTTGCTTGCTTCCTTTCTGCCACAGCTCCATATTTTTTTGCAACAATTTTTTTCGGGAAAACAACATTTACTGAGGTTAGGCACAAAGACAGACTTTGAAGGTTAAACTCCATCGATGTGAAGCATATTCGTTAAGTGTAGGCCAATATGGAGAACGGAGATGGCACAGGATTCCTCAGAGTGACTACAGCCAGCAGCTGAATGATGGAAAGTCTCAGTTAAACCTCCTGGAACATCCCGGAGGTAATGGTGATGATGGTGGATCAGCAGCAGTAGGTCTGACAGACAAAATGACACAGTTGCTATGATATTTAAACAACAGAAGCTGAGGACTGATTGGCTCAAGGTATGGAGTGCTATCCAGTTTGGAAAAGTTGATGTGTCGGAGAAGGAGAAAGAAATATACAGTAAGGAATCGACTGAAAGAGGAATAATCTCCAAATGTGAAAAGGAAATTGTTCTATTCTCTGAAAGAAATACACTTCTTAATATTTTTTTCCCAGCATGGCAGCGTGTGAACTAAATGTTAAGGGTTTCTGAGCCGTTAAACACCACCTTTCCCTCTTTCAGAAATACAGATGAAAGATACCCTCAGAGAGAGATTGTGTCGAGCTGCAGAGGCTAGTGCAACAGAAGTTAACCCTGACGTGAGATCAGGAGCCCGGCTGTCTGTTGCCTTTTTTATACACAGATCATGCAGCACTGCCACAACGAAGAGCAATCCGAAGCTGGCTTTGTTTTTGTGATTTTAGATAGCATGCCAGCATTCTGGAAGTCAAAGAGGCTTGACAGTCGTGACTTGAAACACATCAGCTGTTGTGAGAAGTGAATTCCCCCGGTGATGGATCAGTAAAGTCTTGCATATCTTATCTACATACGAGTGGGGCAGCACTTTTAAGTGATGGAGAAAACATGTTGTATTGCGGTTGATCTCCTCTGGTTGGACAGTAAAGTGCTTCAGGGCCTTGTGTCGTCTCCCCGGTTTCCAGACTTTTCGGACACTGTTCTTCTTTTTGGAGTGAGCTGCTAACAGCTGCTAGCTGCTTTTTATGTCTCCTGGTTGTGGGTGAACACATAACACATCGTCAAATGTATTCAAAAGTTTTTTCATGTGACAGGGAGAGAGCAAACATCAGTATAAAGTACACAATGTAAACATGCCGGATTTAGCAAGAATGCTAATTTACACCCAAAAATATTATACAATATAATACAAAATACAAAGAAGAACCACAAAAGCTAAACAAAGAAAAGCAAAGTAGCAAGGGTAAGAAACCAGGAATGACACAGAGAATATAAGACAGAAAGACACAACAGGGAGATGAAACCAGGAGACAGAAGACCAGGACAGAAGACATGAGGGCATGACACAGATAATCCAACACAAAATACAAAAAACAGACAAAATGCATGAAACAATCACGGCGCTGGTTTTCTTGAAGCACACAGGACCTCCCACTCTGTCTTCGTACCTCATTTACAGAGCTGTAAGGTGGAATAGCGGCACGACTTGAACGATAAAAGCACTGATTTTTGACCCACTTTTAACAATGCGTCTGTTGTGTCAGGAACATTGACCTCGGCATTTCTGCCAAATGAAACAGATCATACCTCTGCGAGACTTCCTCCTTCATTAAACAAGTTCTCTTTGTAACACTTCAACTCTCCTCAGTGCATTTTACTCAGCTGTGATCATTTTATTCTTCTGCGTGATCAAAAACGCTGCAGGTTCAGTACATCACGGTGATTTGATGGCTATGTGAAAGACACTACTGACTGACTGCATATTTTGTGTCTGTATCTAAACTGTCAGCTCTCCAGTTCAGGCAGCAAACGTGCCAAAGAAACAGCACTGAAAATGTCTGATGCTCTTATAACACTGACATTTTTTATACAATGTTAGAAAAGCTCTTGGTTTCTGGAGAAATGAAATGGAAGTGATTACTCCAGCCCAGCCAATTTCTGCTGGATGGCGGAGGGAAAGCTGATTTAGTTGGCACCTAGTTCGTAGCTTTCAAGGATATGCAGCACTGTGATGATGACCACAGGGGCTGGGATAAGAAGGCCTTTGTTAAAGTACGGCAGCCAGTCAGTCAGTCAGTCAGCGTGCTGTCGTCTGAGCTTTGATTGGAAAAAAGGTCTCCTATTTATAGTGTTAGAATAACAACTCATACCTGGCCTCTCTTACCTTAATGTCTCGTCTCTCACACACTTTAATATGAGACGAAGGAGGAATCACTGCTGTTTCTAGATTACCCCTGAAATGTCATTTTGTCTCCCTACGGCGAAGCGGGATCACTCGACATGTTGCTGAATGTTAGATTAATCATTGGAAATGCTTCCAAGGCTTCATATATTTGGTTGCTTTAATGCCCTGCGTTTCTTTAAGGGTCAGGACGTGCTCCATACTTGTGGTTTGTGTTTTGTCCAAACATACCGACCCATTTAGGGGAAGTAAATCCAATCATGACGGATGCTTAAATTGATATTCATGTTTGAAATGGAAACCAAACAGAATTATACTCAGTGTTCCTCGCAGAAATGCAGCATTGTGGTCAGAGCTATTTCTGGATTGTGGAACTGGAGTTGTTTACCAGTTCAAACATTAGCTTCAGTGATAGTGTTACTGTGTTCAGGCAGCAGCATTCAGGTTCTAGATATCTCCAAGTTTCTAGCAATGAGGCACACACAAACTGCTAAATGAGTTTTTAGGAAAATTACTCTCCGTAGGCTTATTCTCCAAATGTGTTTTTGTTCTGCTGATCAGCCACAGGAGACCCCCCTCGTTGTAGATACAGCGTTTAGCCTGTTGACCTTTAATTATCCATCCTGTGGCTGTGGAGCAACCTGCATGCCGGAGCCCAGCAGCTCCGAGGGGGGTCCACTGATGGGGTAGTGGATGCAGCGGAACAAGCCACATTCACGACTGAACATCAGATACAAGCATAAATAAAACATTTGCGTTACTCCTTTAATGAAGTCTCACCCATCGGGTGTGAAGATGAAAAATTAATGCAGCTGCTGAAGAAGTTGCTTACCAGCGGGAATGATTAGCAATTCCTTAAAAGCCAGTGTTGCTGGAGTGTTTGTAAGAGACTGGAAGATGAAGCAAAACACCATAATGATTACATGTTTGTAAAGTCATGTGCAGGGATGAAGGCAGCGGGAAGATGCCAGGACCGTCTCAACTCATTTCTTAAAAATAAGCATTAATCAATAAACACAAATTCCATTTTTTCACTGAGAAAAAGAGGGCTGAGGTTTGTGTAAGCAAGCCAAGTCCATTAATTCGAAGAAGTGTCCGTGCAGCCGCAACTATGTTTTAAGTACACGGGAACAAAATGCATTATTTCTGTCTTTTTTGGTGTATAATGTTTTTTAAAATACATCAGCACACTGTAGCTCCCTGAAGTAAAATGTTTGAGCTCATCCACAACTGATGTTACAAGCGAATGCTCTTCTTCAGACTCGAAGACCACTTGTGGATGTGCTAATAACTTGCACTTAAGGGAGCTACAGAGTGTAGACTTTGTGTTTTTTTTTATCTCCTATTGGTCCAGCACCTGCCTTAAATGGTTTCTAGATGTGCGCGGACAGCTTTGTACTGTTTGTAATGTTTTTAGAGACACTATAAAATGTCGTCTACCCCACCACCAGGCCACAACAAGGACTATAAAAAATGCCAGAAACGCTTCATACGTTTCTTCTCGTCACTGGCTCGCGAGGTAGCAAGCTGGTGACCAAAAGAGTTGAGACCTGAGTAAATAAAAACAGAACGCAATCGTTTAGGATCGAACTGTGTTTTCAACAAGTGTTCCTGAGCCCCTGTAGTAATATCCTTAACACAGTCATGTGTTTCACAAAGTGGTGAACCTCGCCCCGTCCTTGCTTGTGAACAACTGAGCCTTTCGAGGATGCGCCTTTCATACCCGATCATGACCGTTAACCTGTTTCCTTGTGGTCTGTTCCACAACTTTCCCTGTCTTTTGTTGCTTCTGTCCCAACTTGCTAGAAATGTGTTGCTGTCATCAAACACAGAAAAGCGTATATTTACTGTGATTTTCTGTAGTTTGTTCTGCCAACAAAGCTTTTATTGGTTAATTGTTCCTTCAGTAGAAACAGGCATCAATTAGCTCAGCCCCAGATGTATTTGAATCATCTGGAAAGAGCTTATCGTGTGCATACGCTCTGCAGTGAAAACCACAGAAACTTTGCAATCTCATTTCCCAAAAGAGGTGTACCGCGTAGGCAGAAAACTCAAGTATAATCCTGTCAAATAAGTACTGACATTGCATTGTGCAACCTGATCTACATAAACACATTAGTTGCACCATGCAACCTACCTCAGAGCTAGAGTGATTAGTCATTGCTAACCATTTGATAATTTGGGAAAAAAAGGTCAAAATTCTCTAATTTTAGCTTCTTAAATGGGAATATTCTCTGGTTTCTTTACTCCTCTATGACAGGAAAATGAATATCTTTGGGTTGTGGACAA
Source organism: Pagrus pagrus (assembly GCF_965226575.1). Lineage (NCBI taxonomy): Eukaryota > Metazoa > Chordata > Actinopteri > Spariformes > Sparidae > Pagrus > Pagrus pagrus. The sequence continues at coordinate 6,253,034 of NC_140198.1, forward strand.
ATCAAGACATTTCTCACCATAAACTGAGATTTTATAGACCAAACAAGTAATCAATTAATCAAGGAAATAACCAACAGATTGATCAACATTTAAAAAATGCAGCCCTACTTGGTGCATGTGGGATTGTTTGGAGTCAGGAAATTACAAAACAGGAGCAAGCGATAAAGAAATTCACTTCTTTGCTCGGTTTGCCAACTAAGTTTGCACAATGCACAGTCTCCTGAATCAAAAGTCAGTATCATCCTCACACATTTCCAACGGTCTTAACTTGAGTGAGTCCACCTCCGCACAGCGATCATGGCAGGTGATGTGCGAGGTCCCGAGCTGGAGCTGTGATATGCTCTGCGGCATGAAAGGGGGGGATCATTGAAGCATAAAGAGGTGCCTTTGAGGAGATTTGCAGCACTTCCTTATCTCTCTATGTGAAAGAATAAAGCCTGGACCCTTCACTGCCACCGACTGTCACCCAGGGAACAGGCTGCTGGGAGATTTGTGCCAGATGCTGCGTCTGAAAGCGCAGTCGCATCACTATAGGACAAGGAGCTCTCATCTCCACTGTAGGGCTGCCTGTGTGTCAGGCCTCTTTGATGTCAGGGCGGTACACAGTGTCCCCCAGGTGTTCGACACCACACCAGGGTTGCGTTCTGAGAAATCCTCCTCCCTGTCATCCACACTTACATGCTAGCTTTTTACACCCTCCACTCTCCGAGGGACCCACAGTGTCCACAAATAACTTTCATCCAGGGAGCCTCCAGGTCCTGAGAAAGTCTGAAACGCTGATCTGTAGCTTCAAAAAAGGTGATTTTCTCTGCTAAAATGTATATGTGGGAGAAAATGTATGACATTAAATATGCAGAATATGCTCTACCTGCATCCAAAAATCCTCTTATTTATAATATTCAAACCCCAGACACCACCAAGATCTTTCTATTATTTTATATTCATCTGCCCTAATAATCAGCCTTACGTGTCCAGGGTTAATAGATCATTTATTAGGGGGACGTTTTTACGTTCTCAGAGGCCTTCAGTCCCATTTCATGGCTCGCCGGGCACGTGAGGGATTAGGGTGAGTAGATGAGGTTGGTTTGTTATGTCAGAGGTGATTTGGACTCTTATCAGTGGTGGAGCTGCAGATCTACTGGAGCTGCCTAAGCTGACAACCTTAATCGAATGGGAAAGCCAATAATGGTGACCACTTTAGTTAGCGTCTGGGGGTATTGTCTGTGTGTTAGGCGCATAATGAGCGACTGTATGCGGAGGCCGTCCTGGAAGCATGCCCCTCATTATGTCTGTTATTGTCTCATTTGTGTTGTGAGAGCATTGTGTGAGTCTGTCTCTGTTTGGCTTGAATGGAGGGACAGAAACCTCGTTTGTTGTTTTCTCTTTTTGTTCTTAATTCTGTCGGTATCCCCTGCAACATGCTCTGCCTCCTCTATAAATGTTTTACAGGGGTTAAAAGTACATAACAGCCCGAGATCATTACACAATTCGTTTTAAGGCTTTACAGGAAACCACTCTAAACAAATGAGATCATTCCCAAGACTGGATTTGTGGCGCCAGGTATTAGCAGAATTACTCTCTAACGTGCAATGCATGCAAAAAGTAGAGTCGCCACGCTTTTCTGTGCAAGTAGAGCAAGTGTCAACATCCTCTGTGCTAACTCTGTGGAAGCACGGGGATTTAATGGGAATGTGGTCCTAATTTTGAGGAAGGTTGTTTCCTTCATCCCTCTTACCCAGAAACGGTAGGATGTAAGGAAAGGAAGAGAGGAAACTGAAAGAGAAGGAGACAAAGGTGAACAGAAATGACAATGCTAACATGCTGATGATTTGCTAGTGATGTTTACCATCTTAACTTACTGTGTTAGCATGCTAACATTTGCTGATTGCTGATAGATAGTGTAGAATGCAGTGTTGTATAAAGTTGAGTAAGAAGTGTCTTATACCTGCAACTCCACTAGTTTCAAGAAGAAGTCTGGTTGTATATAAGCTTATGGGAAAATTAACCTCGTCCTCACTTGATTTATTACCTCAGTAAACAGTTTCTTAGTTTCAAGTATTCTTCAATACAGCATGAAGTTCATTTGGCAAATTATGATCCCATTTAGAGTAAAATAGACGATAGAGCAGGGTGTGTCACTGCATGTCCTCGGCTTATCAGTTGGATACAATCAGGATATCCTCTCCAGCTCCACCCTCTTGTCCAGACGTGGGCACTTCTGGTTTCACACAACCTGTAACGCCAAACTTGAGGCTTCAAAACAGTCATGGGTCACTTCATTGGTGGGTTTACATTTGGGATGGAGCAAAACAGTGGACTGAGCTTTTAATCAGTTTCATGATTTTTGTCATGAAGTTCTTGTATTTCTGATTCTGTTCAGATATTTAACATTTGAGATGTTTTGGCTTCAAATCTTCCTTGATGTACGGGGAGACATTTTGGTGTTGGAACCAGACGGTGTTATATTGGCACTAGTTTTGAAAACGTTTCCAAGGATAGCCAGCCCTGCTGGCAAGATGGAAGCATTGAAATCAGTCTCTGGATCACAAAGCAGATAAGGATGTTTCTTTATTTTATTTTTAGTTCAACCTTTATTTATCCAGGTTAAGTCCCATGGAGATTTTTCAAGGAAGTCCTGGCCAAGACAGGCAGCCGAAGTAGATAAAAACAAGAAATTCTAAACCGATACAAAACCAATAACCAAGAAATCACATTGTGGACATTAAAACATTCTGCAGTATTTTCCAGGAAATGAAGGACAAGAACAGGGAGACATTTTAATTTTGGAGAGAAAGATCTTCATTGACTGATTTTTCTACGCGTAAACAAACTAAATAAACAAACTCTTTGTTTTCACGACTGAATAAACTGAATAAACAAACTGACTTTAAAGGACAACTCAATTTCATACTGTTTTACTTTGTTTATATTTGGCGGACCCTGCCACCCTCCTAGCTTCAAACAGTGTTCTGGGGACCTTATTTCCCTCTGAGAACAGCTTGTTTATTCACTTATGGAAAAGGTTTCTGTTATCACCTCGTTAATATTCTGAATATTAAAATTCTGAGTGTGAACGTCTTCTCCAAAGCCACATAGCGCCCCTTTGACAATGACATAATGATATTTAAATAAAGGATAACGTTGCAGTGTAGTGTAGAAGTTAATCAGCCATTTGAAACCTAATTGTGTTTGTTGTTGAACTTGGAAAGTCTCCCTCCCTCCCTCCCTGCTCCCCCTCTCTGTTGTTCATCTCTCTGTCAGCCGGGTCATTTGGGGTCTTGTTGTCCAGTCACAAGCCTGATCCTGTCAACACGTCCAAATATTCTGCATTTTTTCCCCCTGAATTAATTAGCTCTGTATCATCCAGACACAGACAGCAGACAGCCACAAATACATGCACGCACACACACAAGCAGCAGTTCTGGTTGTCAGGGTCCACAGATCATGGGTCATGTGTGTATGTGCTTTAGTCCGTGCAGCATAAAGTCACAACAGGAACAGATAAGACCGGTCCCAGGTTGGCTTTGGGAGCCAAATCCCCAGCAGCCCCCCAGTGCTAATCGGATTAGCTGAAAAGTTAGCAGCACGGCCCCAAAGAGACACAACATTTTTTACACTGACTTCTGTGACATATTTTTGCTCTCCAGCCTCTATAATCTGCTTCTTGTCTCAAAGCTGTCTCACATCGTCTTTGTCACAGTAAACAACAACTCCAGTACACGATGAACTGCTTTTAACCTTTAGTTCAGGGACGGAAAAGCATCTTTTAGTTCACCGGTGGGTGCAGTGTGTGTGTGTGTGTGTGTGTGTGTGTGTGTGTGTGTGAGAGAGAGAGAGAGAGGGAGGGGATCTGGTCCACCCAGGTGGGGGAACAATGGCGTGAGCGTTGTCTTGAAAGAAATGGTTGGCTGCGCGTAGGCCCAGGCTGAGGAGGGAGGGAGGGACAGAAGGAAAAAAAAATGAGTTGTGAAAATGATTGGTGCTGCGGCGGGGCAGGGACAGGGTGGTGACGGGGGGGGGGCAGCCGGCTGAATGGGGGCAGCAGGGTGGCAACTGGACTCTTAAAGCTCTTTTCATGCTTGGTCTGTTTCAACCAACGCTGAAAACACACATGAGGACACTGAAATCCAACCAGTCTGATTGTGTTTCCTTTATTTTAAAAAAAAACATTGATTGTCAATAACAATAACTGGGATGTCCTTAGGCTTGTTTTTGGTTTTTTTTGTATCTCCCAGAAGCAGTCATACTACTAGTTTTGCCTTGTGACAATAAAGCTTGCTTTTTAAAAAAATATTTTGTAATGTTTTGTATAGTGCGGACTGAGGGGAGGGCAGTAGATGTGGCATTTTGAGCCACAAAAGGCTTCATACTACTTTTTTCCACATATGCAGTGGGACTCCATAAGACATGTAAACACCATGTAATCTAAAAGTATTCAATTACATGTAAAAGTCCTGAATTCAAAATGCTACTTACAGAAGAAAGTACAGAAGTAATATTGTACAAATGTACTACTACTGTAGTATCAACAGTAAATGTACTCATTATGCAGAATCACTCCTTTTTCATTATTTTATTATTATAGACGAGTATGTTTGTCATTATTATTAACAACCACATGTACGAGCATTTTAGTAATGTACTTCTCCATAATATCATCAAAGCATATCAGAACATACACGAACACCTCTAGCATGTCAAAACTCATTAAAACAGTATTGAATGTATCTTCTCTCTCTTCAGACTCAGGTGATGATAATCCTGTATCAATGGACAGTACATTGACCTTTTGGCTTGTGGATATTAATGAAAAAGGAGGCAAAAGTGTCTGTTCTTCTCAGCTGAAGTCCTGCAGACAAATTACGAGCCAACTAGTACAGGTAGAAATAGTCGATGACAACACACGACAGAGTAAATCCACTGATCATCACACAGTGACACCTGACAGTGACGGGGGAGAGGAGGGGAGGGGAAGTATCCTTTACTGTCATGCATAACAACTCCACACCAGATTAAACTGAGAAAATGGACTTTTTGTGCCATCTTGTTGTTCTTTGTCACTGTGTGAGCTGGCCCCTCTATTACAGCAGCCAAGTCCAACATGGCTGAAAAAGCTCTTGGCTCTCTGAATCAACAGCCCAGTGTCAAACTGGCTAGCCTTCCCGTGCCTGCATTCCCCCGATGATGTCTAGGGAACTGGTTTTCTGGCCAAGACGTGGTTTTGTGGTTACAGTCAGCCAGGCAGAAGGGAGATGAAAATTATGCCATGTGGACAAGAAGCCTTTTCTTCTTTGTTCTCCGAACATGACAGACTGGCTCCAGGTTGGCCTGGTTAGACGAGTCAGTCATGTGCCAAACACAACGCCGTTCAGAATTAAATTAGAATTAGATTATGGTCGAGGGTCAGCATTCGAATTAGATTCAGGTCTCATGAAATAACATTTTTATGCTGACTTTTAATACTGTTTTATGTCTGAACAGTTGGTGAATTATCTGAGACCTACAGAGAGCATGGAGTTGATTTATGTGCATGTCTGTGTGTTTTACAGCGTGGGCCAAGGTGGAGCTGACTATGCATGAGAGTGTCGAGGTGTACCTGGGTGACTCGGCTCAGATCCCCTGCCAGTACAGCTTCACCGATGCCAACAACGAGCCCAGCTTTGTCATGATCCAGTGGTTTGTGGTGAGTACTGCTGGACCCGCTGTGAAAACTGACACCGCCTGTCTGGGACTATCCAACCGAACACGGACGGAGCAGGGCTGCCCTCTTAAAGACAGTCATTTGAATCGCAGCCAGGGAGCCCTGAGCTTAGTTTAGAGTCGTGGCATCAGTCTCTTTCGTTTCCTGCCGTAAGGTCCGCCCACACCAAGATCTATAACTATAGCCATAACTATAAAGATAACGATGTGAGCATCCACACTGATAAACGATAACGTTTCTGTAAACAGCAGCATCAAGCACGCACTGAGCGCTCCAGCTGCGTCGGCTGCTTAGGAAAGTGGATATTGATGAGCTGTAACTGCTGTTTATTGTACAGAGAAACACACAGAAACAAAAAAGAAACCACCAGAAGGATATGATTTTAGTCTGTTTGGAGAGTTGTCATCTTTTGAAGACAGATACTCACAATTTATTCAGACTTTTGGTTGAGTCAACATCAATTATCCTGGCAATCAATTTAAAATACATCAAAACAAACCTCAGACTTCAGTTTGTCTCAGGTAAAATGATGTTTTTTTATGTGTAATTTGCAGCCTAATATCATGTTATATAAGCGTTTAATAGGTTGGATAAATATCCAAGATTGAGTCATTAGAGTACATCTAAAAAGTGTTTTAATTAGCTTACATCAAAAAGGTTGGCTGCAGCTAGAAACCAATATTATAAACACTCCTGTGACATTATGTTGTGGGAAGATGTCAAGCTAAGTGTAGCTAAGTATTCAGATGTATTCTGATTGGCTGTCAGTGTTTCTATGGCTCATCAAATCGCTCTGAAAGTTGTTATAGTTATCATTCTTGGTGTGGACAGGCCTTTACTGTCCATAGAAAAGAGTGCATACCTCTGCCAGGGCCCAACAGTCTCCTTAAATTCAATCAAGCCTAATCCAATATCACATAAAACATATTTAAATCTGCTAGACGTGGATTTTTATTTGGATCCGCATCAAATTGTACTCACTCATTAATACCAGCCATCTCAATACACCAGAAGTGATTGTAAAAAAAAAATAAAGTTGGGAGAAATTGAAAATAAATTGCCCAATTAATCTTAGTCTTGCGGCATATGAGAGGAAAATCTAACCACTGCTTTACCCATTTGATCATTTCCTGCTGGACTCATGTTTTAAACCTCATTACTGCGAGCAAACCTTAACCAAACATTCCCGCTGATTCCTAAGTGACTGTAAATCTAAGATGTGATTCCCGACTGTGTGTCCTCCTGCAGAGAGCCGTCGGTAGCAGCTCACGGATACGGATCTTCTACGGCGACAACAACAATCAGCAGATGGTGGACAACAACACTGACTACAGCGGTCGCATCGAGGTGACTTCAGACCAGCTGGGAACTAAACTCAACATCCAGGATGTGCTGCTCTCCGACGAGAGGGAATTCTTCTGCCAGGTCAACGGGCTGGCTGCCGGGAGCGCCGAGGGCAAGACTCACCTCAGAGTGTTTGGTAAGGGCGCGCGCAAAACACTAAATCAACCTTTGAGATTTATATTTATTTCATCTTGTAGTTGTTTATTAAAAAGCGATTATTTTCTCAATTCAGCTCCTCCAGAGGCTCCAGTGATCGAGGGTGTCCTGACCGGAATATCTGTGACCAACGAGGTGCCGTCTAAGGTGGGAACACTTAATCTAAGACACTAAGATCAACCAGTTTAACAATTCTCATTCACTACTACAATGGCAAACTTAAGATAATAAAAATGTTATGTGATTCATCCAGGTTGCATCGTGTGAGGCTCGGAACGGCTTCCCTAAACCCAACATCACCTGGTACAGGAACAGCATGCCACTGATGTCCACACCAGGATGTAAGTGAAAACAGTAGATGGGTCTGTCTCTGACGGTCTGCCACTAAAAACCCGACTGTTTCTGCGCTCAGACAGGGAAATCTCTCTGATCAGCAAACAATCACACTGTACAGTATCTCTGAAACAGGAGCAGGAAATTGTCCTGTCTACAGAGTCTGAGATATACTTGAGAGGATCGGCTCTATGGCTGCAACTAAAGATTATTTCCATTTCTGATTCATCTGTTGGTTATTTTATCAGTTAGAATAGTTGTTTTGTCTATAACATGTCAGAAAATGGTGACAAATGTCTATCAGTGCCCAAGATGACGTCCCCAAATGTCTTGTTTTGTCCACAACCCAAAGAAACTCAGTTTACTGTCGTAGATAATTATGAGAAAGAAGAGAAATCGAATCAGAGAGCTGTGAAGTTTTTTCCTTAAAAGTTACTCAGACCAGTTAATCGATGTTTTAAATTGTTGGCTATTAATTTCACAGTTTACAACAAATTGATTAATCCGTTAACTGTTACGGTTAGTTGGTCAGTCAGTTGACTCTTCACATCTCGACTAATATCGCATAGATTGCCATTAAATTCAGTAAAGGCAGTCACGTTTCCTAAAGGAGGAACTGTAAAAACTTGGTGACCACTCCACAAAATTTGACTTTTGGTTAATGACTAAATGTCTGCAAAACCACCAATTTTACCATTTACTTTGTCAAGAAACAGCACTTTATTATAAGTCACTGATATTGGCTGTGGTCCATTGTCACATACAGTATCTATATTGTTTTGTCTCCAGACGTCAACGTGTTGATCCTGTCGACCCGGGAGTCCAGCGGCTTCTACTCTGTCCAGAGCACGCTGGAGTACAAGGTGGTGAAAGAGGACAAGGATGCCCAGTTCTCCTGTGAGGTCAGCTTCTTTGTCCCAGCAGCCATCAGGACAGTCGAGTCCAGCAGCGTCAACATCACTGTCCACTGTAAGTTGAGCCTTTTTGTGCTTCTGTCATGTAGGCCTGGCTGATGGAGAGACCTAATCAACCTCTGTTTGTACTGTATGACATCAACCTGCTGTGAGGCCAAGTGGACCACATACAGTTACAGCTGCCACTCTGGTGTTAGTTACAAACGAATGTTACTTTCTTCTTTATTGATCTTGTCAGCCGTTTACTTTTTTTAAAAGCCGCTAGTTTTTCAAAGTGAGCTGCTTATTGATGGTAAAGTCTGAAGGGCTGCTTTAATTTTGATGACTCTTTCTTTAATTGTCTCGATATTAAATTGCCTGAACACCCCTTTAAACCTTGTTGTTGTCAATAACGCCATGTTATTTCAAATTTAACAGACACATTATTTGTCTGTTGGTCCATTGTTGGAAACAGTTGGTGCTACTGTGGCAGGCCGAGCCAAACACAGTCTGTGCTGTCAGCAGTATGGAAATGGCCTTGTAAAGTGACTATAGCGGAATAAGCCTGCTTAATTTGATTTTGTATGTGTGTGTGTGTGTGTGTGTGTGTGTGTGTCTGTGTGTGTGTCCAGACCCCACCACCATGGTGGAGCTGTGGAAGGAGTCGCCCCAGGGTTTGGTCAAAGAGGGGGATATGGTGGAGCTGCGTTGCCAGGGCGATGGCAACCCCCCGCCGCCCTTCACTTTCAACAGAGAACAAGTAAGAATGGACGGCATTTTCTCACCCTTAAAGTCCCCAAGAGAGAATGGGTGACACACAGGAGACATGTAGGGAATGTTTTTGATATGCAGAGCTCGCAGACAGGGCCCCATGTAGACATGAGTGTGCAAGGTCTGTGAAGGCTCTGTCAGCTCTGACCCCGCAGATCCACGCTGGGGTCTCAGACCGGAGGCCAACGCTGACAGGGCTCATTGGCTCGACTCATTCACATGTCAGACACACAACCATTGTGTGTGACAACAATACAAAAACTCAGCTGACTGCCATTTTAACTTTTACTAACTAGGCAGTCAGGGACGACTGGGTAGTGGGTGTTGCAGCCATGACTTGTCTACTTTTGGCCATCGTTCTATGTTTTAGAGACACAAGCACGCGAGAAAACACAAGTGTTGGATGATTGAAAAACTGCTTCAAGTTCAACTTGAATTTGCTCTGTTGACGGTGCTGACCTCGAGAGCACATGAAGCCAAAGAGTTTAAAGCGGAGGAAGCTCTGTTGCACCGTCCTCTTTGATTTAAAGGTTAAATATACGACCTTCACCGCCACGAGATATCGAACCAGCATCTCAGACCAAAACAAATGCAACACACAAACACAAACTCAGATCAAACTGTCAAACTGAATAAATATGGATCGAGATTGTATTAATTCCTATTTTTCACTTGAAATGCCTTCAGAAATATATCTTAGCGTTTAGCTGTAAAATGAGAACAATTTCTTAGCAGGCCATGTTGAAATGGATGTGGGTAAAGACAGAGTCAAGAGAAAGAAGTTCGGAGAGCTACTTTACTTTACTTTACATTATCATTCGACCCGAGGGTGGTCCAAGAGGGTGTTATTGACATGGTGAAATGATATTTTCAGATATTGTATATCTTACCGCCGTTCATCCTCTGGAGATGACGCATGACTGGAGCCAGTTTCATAGAAATCCATCCCGTAGTTGCCCAGATGTTTCACTCTGTACCCAGAGAAGAAAATCACAGAAAAAATGTTTTTACTTTTAAGTAAGTGGGTTTGGATCGTCACGGTTAAACATTCAGGATTTGTTTAACTTCTCTCTGCGTCTCACAGCTTGTTTTGTTGTCCTAATGGACTCTAGTGTAAATTGTGGCTGTACTTGTAGATGTGTCCCCATGATATCAGCCTAAATGTCTTTCACGTGATCTCAACATGGATTTAGATTACAAATGAGAGTATCTGTTGCAGGAGCTGGATGTGGACTTGGAGAGCCGCGGTGACGTGTTGATCCTGTCACCAGTGTCACGCAAAGACAGCGGCATCTACCAGTGTCGCCCCCTGGACGCCGACGGCTACACCGAGGTCAAAGGAGAGATGCAGCTCACTGTGCACTGTGAGGAACCATCACACACACACACAGAAAAACACGATGCAAACACACTGACCGAAATGACATGGAGCCAGGCTAGCTGTTTCCCCCCGCTTCCAGTCTTTATGCTAAGCTAGGCTAACCACACTCTGACTCAAGAACTATTCCTTCAACCACTGACTCATTGTGTTTCCTGTGTCTTGTTTTGCCTGCTGTGTTTATTGTGTTCAGACTTGGACCCAGCTGTGGTGGTGCCTAAAGAGTCAGAAGTCATGCTCAAAGGAGAAGATCTGACTGCGACCTGCAACGCTCTGTCCTCCCTGAAGACGTCCACCGTCTGGTACAAGGTACGTACGTATTAGTTTACTTTAGATTAGGTTTAAAGTCTTGCAAGCAGCAGGCGGAGGACTAAGTTTACAGCATGCTAACATGTTCACAATGACAACTCTAACATGCTGATGTTTAGCAGATGTAAAGTTTACCGTCTTTGCCTTGTTAGTTTAGCACTGTAGCATGCTAACGAGGTTCAACCAACATCCATACTTGGAATGGATGGGGCTTAAATTGACAGGCGGTGATTAAACAGGAAGTGGGCGGAGTTAAACTGAAGTTGTTAATTAAAATGAAATTGGTATGGGTTCATCAGAAGTTGCTACATTCACAATTTATTCAAAAGCTATTTACAGAGCAGCCTCAGAGTCGAGCTTCTGATCAATGTTTTCTGAAATGAGAACGTGTGTGTTTGTCGTAGGATGGGCAGCAGGTGGGTAAGGGAAACACATTACACCTGAGGGACGCCACCTATGAAACAACAGGAGAGTACGTATGTGAGGTGACCGTTCCCTCCCTGCCCGCCCTGCACACCAGCGGCTCCGTTCACATCATCGTCCAAGGTCAGTCATCCCCTACACCACGTCAGCAGCTTTTGTTTTACTTGTGAGGCCAAGAGCTGCTTCCAGATAATGGACTGTTTAAAGTCTTCAGCGTTAAACACACAGCTGAGGCCTAAATTAAATTTGTGTTATTAGTTTAGTTTCCATCAACGTCTCTGCACTTTTCCACTTGTCTGTGCACAAAAATAAAGAGTGAGTGGGAAAGTTTTCTACGCTTGGCTGTGTTGAAAAGTTAACAAATCTATCTTGATGTTATCGTTCCTGCTTCTTCTTCTTCTTCTTCTTCTTCTTCTTCTTCTTCTTCCTCTGTTCTGCAGATGTTTAACATTTGAATGTCAAATGTCTCCCCGTGTTGATTTTGGTTCTTTTATCTGAGGTTTCTGATTCTCAGCTATGTGGCCTTGTTTTTGTTGTAGGCCTCTCCAGTGACTCTATTTCTATGTCCTCCAATCTGATTAGCCTGAGAGCTCTTGATTTGAAACACCTGCTTCTGTCACTGCACTGTCATTCAGTCGAAGTCTGGATTTCAAACTCTCAACCTCGAAACGTCGCTCTTCAGAACTCGAGCTACAGAGTCATGAACGTGTGGCTTCGGTTCCCTTTTGAAACCTTGCAGCAGCGAGGAGGATTGTGTTTTTCTGAGCCACTGGAGGGCTTATAATGTGAAACGTCTGTACAGGAAGTATCAAGTTCAATAGCTTAACATCCAGCGAAAAGTATGACTGACTGGGGATTATTGGTGAATGAAGGCAGCATTTCTGCACTGTGGAAATGTGCATTATTCCTAATTTATCAAGACAACATGTGACAGCAAGCGAAATAGAACAGGAGCCAATCATAAAGCAGGCTCGTCTCTAAAATATAATGCGCTACTCTTATAAACGTGTGTGTGTGTGTCTAGGTGGTCCCCAGCTGCTGGGCGTGGAGCAGGAGGTGCAGCTGGAGGAGGCAGCCGGCAGGATGGTGAACCTGAGCTGCGAGGCTCGGGGTCATCCACTGCCCAGCATCACCTGGAATGTCATCGGCAGCCAGGTACCCACAGCACTAACTTAACTCACAGCGGTGTTCATGCAGCGTTCACGTACAGCAGAGGCCGGTTTAGTTTGATGCTACTGTGACTGATGAGAGCAACATTTGTGGCTGAGTTTGTGCTGAAAAAAAGGGGTTTCAACTTTTTTTCCAGTGCTGACGACCGTGCCATTGTTTAGCTACCACATCATGACAGCTTGACTTTGTCCTGGTGTCTTTTTGCAGGTTAGGGTTAGGCAAGATAAAATAATATTCACCCTTCAGAGATTCAACAATAAACAACAAAAGATAGAAAAAGAGTTTGTTACAAAATTCGCCTTCTCAAATCCGTCCTGAGTAAACCCTCCTCCCATACAAATCAATAAAGGATAAATCCAACATCTGTGACGCTGTCGATCGTGCTCACAGTTTAAGTGTCTGGTAGAGCAGCTGCAGGCTGCCGGCGAGCTAGTTGTGTCGTTTTGGAAATGTTTCCTTTGGAGGTCGAGAAATGTTTGATTTCGATGTTCGAAATTAAAAGCTCATTTCAATCAATTTTGGATTTAGGATCACAGATGTGACGGTGCCAATGTGGTGCGACAAATACACTAATATACTTTGTATGTGTAAAGATGGTAAATATAACCAAAATGAACCTGGACTGTTGAGGGTTATTATTTTAAATGAACAAACGTGCATCTTTTGCATTGTAGTCAAATAAATTACATCGTTTTGTAAAAGTATTAGGGGTGCAACTAACGATTACTTACATTGTTGCTTAATCGTTCTGATATTGTCTCTATTAATCGATTGGTTGTTTGGTCTTTAAAATGTCAGAAAATTGAGAAAAATGACGATCAGTGCCCAAGACGACGTCCTAAAATGTCTTGTTTTGTCCACAACCCCAAAGATATTTGGTTTACAGTCATAGAGAAGTAGAGAAACCAGAAAATCTTCACATTTAAGAAGCTGGAATCAGAGGATTTGGAGTTTTTCTGCTTTAAAAATGACTCAAGCCCATTAACTGATTATCCAAATAGTTGGCGATTACTTTAAAAGTGGAAAACTAATTGATATTATATATATTATTATTATATTATTATATATTTCAGTTAAAAAGTAAAATGCTGCTTGAAAGGTGAGGCGGCTTGTTCACATTCACCTGCTACATCTGAGATTATAGCCTTTATAGGTTTGGTAGTTGTGAGGATCAGTTTGTATTTCGTGAGTTTTATTTTCCATGAGCTTCATTCTGGAAATAGTTTCCACTCTTCTGATGTAAAGATGTGCATTGTGCGTTTTTCCTCACAGAACTGGCAAGAGGTGGTGAGCAAAGCAAGCGAGCTGGTGGCTCACAGCGTGGTGTCGGTGAAAGTCAACTCGGACGTCAGCGCTCTGTGCAACGCTTCCAATGACATGGGCACCGAAGTCAAGGTCTTCAGCATCAAAGCCAGTAAGAGTCTCTCTCTCTCTCACACACTGGAGCATGTGTATGAGTGGATCATGGCTGGACATTCACAGGGTGGAGGAAGAATATTTAGTGTTCAGAAACATGGAGTTAGACTTGCTTTCAAACAGTGCTAGTTTGTACATATTCTCCCATTATATTAAAGGGCCCCACCAGGGTCTTGTCATATTTTAGCCCATTTAATTCCAGCCTTTATACCAACGTTACTCGACTGTTTATCCACAATTCCAGTACAATATTTGACTTCTGGTTCATTGAAGGAGCTGCAGTGAGTTGAGAAGTGATGATACGAAGGAAGAAGAGTGTTTACCTCTCTCTCACAGGCTTCATCAGTGCCGGAGCTTTTAAAATTAGTTCGCTTTTGAAGTCTTAATTAATGACCATCATGATTATGAGCGTTGCTTGCCCCGCTTCTCACATAGCGTAGGCTTCGGCTGAAGAAATCTATCACCGATGCAGCCCGTGAGAGGCCAGATCATCACTTTACAACTCATGACATAGACGCCTGTCTGAATGGCAAAAAGCCGTCTCTTTAATGCAGCAGTGTCTACTTGTGACTCATCACAGGTTTTGACCACACTCAACGTCGTCCTCAAATGTTTTTTGGGAAGATATTCAGTTTACTGTCATAGAGGAGGAAAGAAACCAGAAAATGTTTCTTTAAAATGAACTCGGATTGATTATCAAAATAGTTGACAAATAATTGAATAGTTGATTAATCAGTTAATCATTGCAGCTCAAATCTTGTGACTCCTCTTAGGGTCCCGCCCCCTCCAAATTAAACCTGAGAAGCGTGTAGCAGTCCAATTGTTTGACTTGCTATCTTTCTTTGTTTGGGCTGATTTTTCCTCATGACTAATCGCAGGGGATTCAGATCACCTGTGCACAGGTGGGGCAGACTGACTCCTGATTTGAGGAGTGGAAGCAGCTTTGGGCATTTCCCTCCCAGCCAATCAGGGTGTGACGACACCCTGTTTGAAAGGCTTAAAAGAGGTGGGAAATGGCACACCGGTTGCTCTCACCCTCATACTGAATCTGCCCCGGACCCAGTCTGAATCGCTCCCTGAATTACTGAGAACCTCATTCCCCATTAGGTTGTCAGCCAGACACTCTGGTCTATTTAGGCCCTATTTTGTTTTCTTGGCTGTCCACACCTTTCTTGAGGGACCTTTGTTTATTTGGGAACCCCTTAAAACCCAAGCCCCTTTACACCTTCAGTTTACCGTTTTATTTCCCTGGGGCTTGTAGGAGCACATTTATTTATTATAGCGGGAAGAGGCATTTGTTCATTATATCCAAAAGAGGTCCAAGTAGCGGACATTGGGCATTCCCCTAGTTTTGCATGTTTTTTGTTCATATTTTTATGTAGGTCGGGCTGGCCTGTAAGGGATTTACAGCCAGTACTGCCACAGCGTGTGTGTGTATGTTGGGATCCCACTCCTAAGTGTTGCTCTTCTTCTTCACAGTTCCCCGGCTCACTTCAACTGCTCCCTTCTCTCCTGGTAAGATCAGTCCCTCCTTGTTAAAAAACGCCTCTTTTTCCCTCCTCGCTCAGTTTTTTTTCCAACTCTTTTCTGTCTCCGTGTTCACGCTAACCACCAAGTTCAGTCTGTGACAATGAAGGGTTGGAGGACTGTATACATTATTTATGATTTTTATCCAAGGACTCGATACCAGGAGTGTCTCTGGTTCGCCGGCAGATCTTTGGGATGGCCTGAGGGCTTATTAAATATTCTGTTTGATAAAGAGAGAAAAATCATAACAGCAGCAAATTCAAGCACAGTTACAGTATAATGATTCTCGGACCCAAAAGCGCCTTGCACGAGTAAAAAACATTATTTGTATACCAGAATTATTTAAACAAACATAAATAAGTGAGACAACTGTCTCACTTTTATTGACTTTTCCAGACGGTCTCGTGTTTTTATGGTGGTTTTTTTAAATACCAGGTGAAATTGCACAGTGAAGTATGAAGAGGGGCATTATTACTGAGCAGTCACTTCATACCGTTAAGTCTTCACTGGCCCGTGGGGAGTACAACGGGCAAATAAAGAGCATTTCACCTCAGCTACATCCATTAAAAAACAACAATAACAGAAAAGAAACTGTCAAAAATATCTGGAGTAGAGTGTGTAAATATTTGTCCGCTCTCCTGATTGTTTACTGCCGTTATTAGGGGCCCGTTTTAAACACTTAGTCCTCTGAGAGTAGAAGCTTCCTACACACACTTAACACGGAGTGGAAGATCTGCTTTAAGAATGAATTGCATCACTGTTTTATAACACAGAACCATAAAATGAATGACGACGTCTCAGTCTGTTTCTGTGTTTTTATGGATTCAGCACATTCAGAGGGCTGATGTGTATAATTCAATGCAGCAGAATTAAAAACTAAAGCTGTGTTTGAGTTTTATTGTTAGTGGTCGTCAGAGGTGGGAGGTAACGAAGTACAAATACTCACTATGCTTTGTTATTTTAGTCTGAACGCATTTGATGGGAATTATTGAGTCTTTTTATTTTGCGTCATTGCACGCTGCCTTCCCAACATCACAAGACTGACGGCAGACGCAGTGAGATGAAGTAACGAGATGAAAACACACAGAGAGGGCGACTGGAGAGAGAAAAGGCGTGTTAGTGTCTCGTCTCTGCAGAGAGCCTGCAGCACTCTGCCTGGATCTTCTTATTCTCTCACTTTGCTGCTGCTCGGGACGCTTTACCAGCCCAAAATGTCAATCATCTATCTTTTGTGGTGCGTTTAGGAACATCTCGGACAAATCCTACTGATTCTACCCTCTTGTTTAATAGTCTTAATTATATTGATATGACGTGAGGTTCCTCTGGTGATGGTGACTCTGTGACATGTGATACGATGCATTTAATAAGATAAAGTTGGATATTTACCATATATTTAAAAAATGAGGAGGAAAGAAGAGAAGGAATATATTAAAATATTAAAGTGAATGATTAACTGAAAAGATTAATTAAAACTAAGTTAAAGATGCTTCAAAGTCACCCAGATATATTCTCAGTCCTGATAAAGATGATTTATTGAGCACACAAACTGTAGTTTAGTACTGTTTTTCTTTTCAAATGTTACTTGTTAATATTGTTTCTCACTAGCTGGTCTCTAACACAAACTCAACCAGGAGACTGAAAAGTTAAAGCCTCTTTTCATTCTTGATGGATGACGTTATCTGAATAAAGTCATTTATTAAGGTTGTGGTTCACAGATGCTGCACAAAGTCGATGCTATTTTCTTTAATGACACTTGAAAATAATGGACATAATTTCACGCTCAGCTAATTATTTAGTATGCATGAAGAAATGGACTTTGTGAAATAAGCCACTTAAGAAACACAGTAGTTTAAATAATGCACTCCTGTAGAGCAGCTGTTCCTTATCCTTATTTTTTAACTACCATAAAGTTAAAGGGTTTGCAAGAGACGGATTACAAAAAACTTCCAATAATGCAACAACAAGCATCTTTATTATTAAACGTTCACGACCTGAAAAATCTCCCAAAACATCACATTCCCAGTTCCTGTTATAAATCTGTACACGCAAAGACGACACCATATCTGAGGATCAGTTTGTACAGGAAGATGATCGACAGAAGCAGAGGACTGACACTAGCATGTGATTGTTTTCTCTGTGTGTTTGTGTGTTTGTGCAGCTGAGGGCAGCGGGGTGATCATCGTGGTGATCATACTGTGTCTGCTGCTGCTCGCCATCCTCGGCAGCGTTCTCTACTTCCTGCACAAGAAGGGGAAGATTCCCTGTGGACGCTCGGGGAAACAGGAGATGTGAGTACACGTCTGCTTAATGAAGTCCACAGAGGGACGCAACAACATTTCTTTTAAAGGATATGTCCAGGGATATTCTTCTTATTGTCAACAAATCCCATGAAAAGAACCAAAACCAATAATGCATTTATCGTAATTAAGAGTTTGTCTGTGTATCCAAAGCCTGACATCGTCTTCTTCTCTAGCATAGAGCTTGTTGTTGTCCAAAAACTATTAAACAACATTTTGTTTATTGTTAGTTTTTTATTTTGACTCATTCCCACATACACTGTTCTGCTGCTTTATATAATCACTTGCATCTGAAAATAGTCCCCGACACACTAATTATTCACGAGTAATGTTTGCTGAAACGACAACTCTTAAGCTTTTTAAAAACGGAAAGTCTGTTTAAAGTTTTGTTTTTAAAGATTTCAGAGCAGAACAGACAGATTGGGGTTAGATTGAAAGTAATTAGAAACTGACTAAAACATTGAAAGTTTTGTTCTTTTTGCGGGAGTTGTTGAAAAATATGTGAAATAAATGAATAATGTATCAGAAGCCAGCTTTTGTGGTGACAAACCCTTGCTTATAAGCTAGCTAATAGTTTGTTGGTGTGTTTGTGTACATGTGGTGGTAGTGAGGGGCTGTGGGGGGGGGACATCTGCAGCTGCAGGAGGCAGCATGAGGAGGCAGCATGACCTAGTACCCTGCTACTGTTGAGGCAGTTTAGAGGAGGCACTTGAGCCAAACCTCTGGGGTTTAGTTGCCCTTTAAGTAACATTTCACTGTATTATTTCTGGTACTCACAGGATGTTGATGCAGAAATGGGCCACATAGCATTTTTTTCGGGCAGAAAAGCGCTGGCTGTGCGCTCGGGAGGGCTGGGATGAAGCGGTTGTGCGCTGAGAGAAAAAATGCTGCATATTAACGATATCTTTACAACGGCCGACACTGCCCCTCTGTGGTTTATTATACTTTTTTTTTAAAAATTAAAATTGTGACATCAAAGCAAGGAGGATGAGGGTGCATGGCATGACCTGTAGGAGACAAAAATACAGTAAATATTATCGCCTAGGCCAGGAAAAAGGAAAAAAGCCACGGTGACGTCACCAGCACCTTTCTGAAAGTTGACAGATTTTCAACCATCAGATAGACAGTCATTGGCAATGTTTTAACAATTAGGACAACAACTCCCATGATGCCACACATTGTTTGTTTCCTTTTGATGGGGAGACCTCGAGCAGAAATTACATGTGTGTTTAAGAAAAGCTTCACTCTGAATACAGAAGCACAATGATCTTGAACTTCAGTTTAAAAGAAGGATGTCGTTTGTGGTGATACTCAGTCCCGCCGCAGTCACCTGAGTTTTTGTCAGTTTCCACGCTCGCCAACGCTCATTTCTGTCCGCAGCACCAAAGAGAAGACCACCAAAGATGACATCGTCGTGGAGATGAAAACCAACACAAAGAATGAGGAAGCCGTCCTCCTAAAGGCTGTCAACGGAGACAAAAAGGGCCCCAGTGAGCAGGTAACTATTGTGCTGGACGTCATTATTTCACAATATAATAAGAAAAGGACTCAAAGCCTTTTAGACGGGCAGTTTTCACTACATACCAACACAGGTTTGTTCTTCTTAGGCTTGTGCAGTTTGTTCTGAGGGAGCTGCAGGAGAAAAACCCATAAAGTGTTTATTCACAGACGCAGTCACGTCACGTCGCACTTACATTTTCAACACAGGATCTGTTTTTAAACGTGGATATGTGGATATGTATTTAAGGGTGATAGCGGCAGCTTTTCTATAAATTATTTAATGGTTATAAATAAATCTGCACCAACTGCCAGCGTGCAGAAAAAAAAAAAAATTCTGATGATGTGAGGATGTCTGGACTTGACACAGACAGGAGCTGAATTCAAATCCAAATGTTTGTGAGTTAAAGGGATAGTCCCATGTTTTTCAGTGCAGTTTTCTTGGCTGTTAAATTTGGCTAAAATGGCTGCCATTAGTAGAGAATTAGAGAATTAAAATGAAAAAGTTGATGGTTTTAAATCATGACAACTTAAAACAGACATGATGGCCAAAACTTCAACAATAATTCCAAAGTGGTTATAAATTAATTTCCCTTTAGCAGCAGCTCATTTGTCAGGTGTAGCTAAAATCACAAGTTGTTTATAATGAGTGTGTGTGTCCGAAAAGTGTGTGTGTGTAGATGTATTTACACTGATGTCCTCCTCTGTCTCTCCAGTAAAGTCCCCCTGATGGTCCAGCAGTGACGTCCTGCAGCAGGAGGACACATGAAGCCAGCAGTCAGTGTGTGTGTGTATGTGTGTGTCTGTGCAGCACTGATCTGAGACCTGCAGAGTGACACCACCTAACAGTCCGGACTTTCCTCCATCATGCTTCATTTTTGGCAGTATTCACTAGATTTACTCACACACACACACAAACACACACACACACACACACACACACACACACAGGTATGTGTGTACAGATGTGTATTTCCTTTTTGAACAAGTGTTTTTTTTGCTTCCTCGACGTTCAGTTTTCTCGGTTTGTTTTTGTACCGTTTCCTCAAACTGTGTTCAGCTCTCGGCTGTTGTTCGGTGTGCGTTCGATTGTGTCTCACGTGCATCATCACCTTTCTTTTTTTTTCTTTTTTTTTATGAAAGTGTATATATTATATATATTTTGTTATTTAAGATATTTTGGCACTCAGATTTTTCATTTCATGGTAGCGTCTGGGTCATGTGCATGTTGATCCGTGTTCATGGGTCCGGGTGAGTTTCAGGACAGGATATGATGTCAGAGACCAAACGCTAGCTGCTGCTCGTCTTGTGGCAGCTCATTACAGTCACACTGAGAGAAGGCTCGTCGGTGTGTTTGCCTCTGTTTGACTTTTGATTCAATATTTGTAGAAATTGATGTTGAAATTTACCAAAAAAAAGAAGCGATGAATACCGAGGCGTTTCCTCCAGAATCTTTGATCTGATCAAACGCAGGATAATCATAATAATCTCCTATCAATCACACACACTGGCAGCCTTCTTCTGCAAACTGCTGATAAGCCCTTGTACTGTTTGTAAATACGTGTAGTGTACAGACCTGCTAGTGGTGGCCTTGGACTGTTACTGAAGGTGGAAAAGGTCAAAGTTTAGTGATCTGCTGTGCCTGTTTTTGAGAATGCATCATACACTGAATTTGTTTTATTTTGTTTGATTCTTGGGTTTGCTCTGTGTGTTTTCTTTGTTTCCACTGAGAGCTAGTCGGGCCTGAACAAGTGTTCCTGCATGTTTAGCGTGTTTACTGACTGATTTTTAACCTTTTAAGCAGCCATATGTTTCTGCACAGTTTGAGAATTAACTGGCAAGACCATTAAAACTTGCTTTACTTGGATAATCCATCACAGGGAAAACTTTCTGTTTAAAGATACAATATTAATGAAGGAATAATTCAGGTTTGATCTGCATTACCATGAATCTTCAACAACAATAAAAGCAGACGTGGATGTTCGTCTCTGTGATGGATTACTGAACTAAAGCAAGTCTCAAGCTTCAAGGTATTATTCTTTTAAAATATGGGAAATTAATGTAAAGCAATGGCTGTGTCTCTGTGTATTATCACTACATTCACATGCGGCGCTAAGCGTCTGGACATTTTCTTTGAAAAAAAAGAAATCCATGTCCATCTATAAAAATCTTTAATGATCAACAAAATATTCACTCCACTGTATTTTTAAGATGAAACTGTAACGGTAGCTGGAAATGACATCATCTGTCGTCCTGCCAGAAGTTTTACCCAAATTCTTGATTTGGATTCAATTAACTTCCACAGAGTTGTTAAGTAATGGGCTTTGTCTTAGATAAAAAGGGTTAAAAATCTTTTCTCTTATCCAGAAGAGTAAAAAAAAAATCTTCAAAGATTCTTAGCAGCAAGTGTTTTTTAATTACATCCTGGGTTTTATATCTGGATCTAGTGATAATAGACAGAAACCGTAAATCCGCTAAAACATGCAGCGACACTGGTTCGCTCCTTCTTAAGGCCCGTGTTGTGAATATTATGTACTGATTGCTCACTGTGTAGGTTATTGTGAAAAGAGACCTTTTTTGTTGTTGTTGTTGCTGCGAGCGCTACATTGCCCAGATGACTTGCATCATTAACAAACGTAGTGACATGTTTTCCTTTGTTTTCCACTGAGTCGAAGTGTCGAAGTTGTAGAAATATCCAGGTACAGGACGTCCTCAGGCAACAAGTGTCCTCGTGTGCGATGTGACGCCGTCGTTGTGGTTTAGAAAAGCTGCACAAAGCCATAGCACCCAACCGTCTCCGTTGTGCAGACAGATTTCTGATTTGATCACTAAGTCTTTTCAGTTCAACTTTAAAAAGACATTTTTCAGTTTATAGTTCTGGATTTTTCACCAGTGGGAAAACAAGTTTGAAACATTGCAATTATGTTCTTTTTTTCTAAATGTGTGTAAATTAAAGTACTGTACATGTGATTCTTTGATGCTTGCGTTTTTTTATATTTTTTGCAAGAAAATAATGCCAAATAAAAACGTGTCATTTAAAGAGAGGCTGTTTTTTTTTTTTCTTTCATGCTTTATTTTTTGCAGAGGTATGAAGGAGCACTTAGTGTTGGATCACTGGTGGACTTTTCTTTGGCTCGAGGGCTCAATATGAGCCAGAGCAGCGGTGAGGTCAGTGTGCTTTCTGTTAGCAGTCCCATAGTGAGGAGACAGGAAGGAGCGCTGCCTCCAAACCGCTGTCAGCGCGAGCTGGAAATGACTCCAACAGTAGCTCAGATTTCTAGCTGGAGTCTGGGAGGAGGAAGGACAGAAAACAGCTCACATCTGCAACGAATTCAAGCTGCTCATAGCTGCTACAGAAACCAGTTATTCCCTTGGGATTTAGTGACGACGACACGTTTGTCCCTGAGATAAAGATACTTCAAAATACTTCAAAGTGAAAGTGATAAAAGCATGTTCCACACCTTTTTTCATTTGCATTCGCCCCACTCAAACTCAATGAGCTAAAGTTGGCTTTGACTTACTGAAGT
Organism: Pagrus pagrus; assembly: GCF_965226575.1. Lineage (NCBI taxonomy): Eukaryota > Metazoa > Chordata > Actinopteri > Spariformes > Sparidae > Pagrus > Pagrus pagrus. The sequence goes on from NC_140198.1 coordinate 6,275,776, forward strand.
AATTTTTTTTTATGACAACAAAAACTGTTCTGTACATTATCCACAGTGACTGAAGCAGTTTGTGGGAAGACATTTTTTCCGTTTAGACTCCAGAAATCTCAGAGACAGATACCTGAAAATCTGGACAAATATAATCAAAACTACCTGCATGGATGCAACTCAACTGCTGACAGTTTAATCATAGAACCAGGTGTGTTATGCTTATAGATGCTAATGTAGCCTCTGGCCGTTAAACTCAGAGTACTTTTGCAGTAATGCTCCCAAAGACCTGTGAGCTTATTACCTTCCCCAAGCAGGCTGTTGTTCACCTGTGTCCATTTGTTTGTTGGTTGGTTTGTCAGCAGGATTACATAAGAGCTACTGAACTGATTTCCACGAAACTTGGCCCAGAATAGACCCCATTAACGTCGACCGAGTCAGGACTATTTTTCTCACTTTCTTTAACATTGTGAAAAAGCATTTTCATTTATTTATCACAGACTAGTGCATGGATCCCGATGAAGAGAATCAGGCGTATTAAGGTGACTGACATCTGAGTGAGTACTAAAGGGGACTGTCAGGAGTTGGCAGAGGTATGCGCTCTACTGAGTGCTGTTCTAGTTTAAACATGTAAAATCTGTAGAATTATCCTCATTTTAAGCTTTAGCAGGTAGTAGAAAGCCACAGAATGGCCTTAGAGCACCTTTATTAGTAGTTTTGGTTTGTTTTTATTGTAGTGCATGATTTTAGAAGCTGCATCTTTTATTTTTGTCATAAAATGTATTTTTATAAAACACTGATGAAGCTCAGATATTTCATTATATCTACATAAATCAAGATTTAGCAGAAAAACTCAGCCTTAACTCACACTTTTTAATGTTAATGTTGATAACCAATATAAATGAAGCTAATACTGAAATACCTTTAAAGGTTAAAAAAAAAGTCAGACTTGCAGTATTGTTTCATTTTGAGACAATTAAGAGCATTTCACTGTCACTATAGAACAGCGTATAGTCATTATAAACAAACCACACAGGTCAGATGTTAAAGAAAATACTGTTTAATTAAAAATCTTAATGGCTTAGGCATGAAAACATGGCAACAAAATGAATGCTGAGGATATTAAAAAGACAATAAATAAAATCATATTTACACGAGCAACAACAAAGCAATGACAACTTTTTAGTAGGCAAGTTCTTGTTGAAAAGGCTAGTAACCATGATTACACCACACATCATCATTAACCAGTGGATCTGAACCAACGCACCAGTTTACCAGTGACTCTGAGGGGAAAGTGTGTGTGAGACAGCGAGCGGAGCGTCTGGCAGTGAATCAACGTGACTGTCAGCCTCGAGTGGATCCTCACACAGCGGCACTTTCATGGTCAGGAGTTAGTCCCTATTACAGCGAGTGAACACAAAGCCGAGGGACTGACGACACATTCTCTGGAAATCAACACGAGCTGAAGGGCCGACACGTGGCGGCGTGCTGCTTTAAAAGGAGTTTGGTTCGAGGGAGTTAAAGCTGCAAGATTTCTGCAGAACCACAGCAGATTCAGCAACCTCAGCCATCTACCCGAGGACAAATCCAGCATCGTCTGAGCTTTTACGGTGTGTTTTCCTTACTACTTGGATCACATCAGGCAAAACGTTTGTTTGTTTTCCATTTCTAAAAGCATGGAGACACTCCTGAGCAGATTCTATGTTAACATATTTCGAACCTTTTTTTTTTTTTAGGAAAGAAACATCAAATTAAAATCTGTAATATCACATCAAAGAAGGGGTGGGCGATACGCTAACCCTAACCCTTTTATCGTACTTTTTATAGTAAAAAGCAGCTAATGTGCTTTCACGTAAGGAGAGAAATGTGTCATGATCTATGAGGTGGGTGCATTATTAATAAGCTTCTTCTGAATACACTTTAGTTACCACACAAAAAATGAGGAGTTTCATTTCACTATTCCTGTTTATTATTTAAGTCCAGTGTGTAGGATTTAGTGGCATCTAGTGGCGAGGTTGTAGGTTTGCAACCAAGTGAACATCCCTCACCCCACCCTCCCCTATCAAGCATGTAGGAGAACCTACAAAAAACACAAAAAGGCCTTCTCTTGGTTTGTCCGTTATGGGCTAGCAAAGAAAAACAAACACCTGCTCCCTCTGTAGATATAAAAAGCCAGAGACATCATAGAGAGAGACGGACTACTTAAAGCATTTTGAATAGAAAAGTCCGTAACACCAGAGTGTGGGAGACGCACGTTAGTTTCAACCGATTCGGTGCGGCTGCAGGTGGACTTCTAATAAGCACGGAGGAGAAGGATTTCACGCCAATTACCACGTAAGGTTAAGTGATTCACAGCCGCCTGGTGGGAGAGCTGACTGTGTCACGTCACGGCGATCTGTATTGAGCCGTAAATGAACTTGGTGTCATGATACCGTATGCTCAGAAGTATAACCTGTGGGGAAAAGGCATTTTAAACCTCATTTTGGGTTTGACTTGCGATTCTATACATTTATGTTTCGGTGACTATCAAAAGTTCTGTCTCTCTCCCCAATCATTTTGATAGAGGTAAAGGAAAACATAATTATGAAAATTCAATTTAATTTCTGCCAAAAACCCTTCTAAACTCTACACACTGGACCTTTAATCACACGCAACAAATAAAACAACAAATGTTCATTATGTGAATTCTCACACGCACATAACAGCAGCAGAGATGCAAATACTGCATCATCAGGAGTGTTCATGTGTTCAGGATGTGCTCCGACGTTATGGATTCATATTTTGTTTTTGTATCAATCTTATTAACACCAGCATTGACACTCAAAACAAGACTTTGCACTGATAGTATCGATACTTTAGGGATCAATCCGCCTACCCCTTGTATAAACGTATATGTCGACCAGTAAGCAACAGGAAACTTACATTTTTCTTAAAAAACTTTTATAATGAAATGGACTATATTAAAAATAAGTAACTAGTGTCTCATACTTACAAGTAATACCTGCAAGAACAGCATTTCTTTTATTTTAGGTTTTTGAATATTCTGTTTAGAAACCGTGTCGTCATTACATATTTTGTCCACCAGGAAGCAATAATAAGTTTATTTTTCCAGTTGTAAAATGTCCAGTTTAGACATATATTGGTAACAAATGTATCAGTTAAACTTATGGGCGCTTTAATTGTCAAAATCAGCTTCCGACAAAAAAGAAATCTAACATTGGTTGGGTTGTAATTGTCCGTTTCTGCCTAGAAGAAAACAACGTGGAGAACCAACTCCAAACTCCTGATAAACTGTTGAATATCTGACAAACACTGTCAGGAATGGGCTCCGATTAAATGTGCAGATTTCCATTTCATTTAAGCAGTACATGTGGAGGAACTGTTTTGTTTTGGTTTGTCTGCTGTCATGTGCAGCTTGTGATGGACAGAAGGCACATTTACATGTTACTGTGGAAATCAAAAGTGACTATTGAGGAGCGACTTTGGAAAGAAAAAAAGAAGAAATTGCACTGTTCCTTAAAGGGGATACTTCAGACATATTTACGTGTTCTTACGTGAAAATGGAAATGAGACGCTGAGTCCAGTCCCGTCTTGCTTCTGGCAGTGTTCCCAAATATGCATATTAATATGGAACAGCCATCTTACCGAGGATGGAGCCTCTCTCACAACATATTTGTATTCTGCACTGATGTTGTGCTGGACTTAGATCAGACTCCCCGCTTTGATGAGTCAGATATCTTTTCATCTTTGCTCTAAATGAGCCCATGATCCTGTGGTTGGGTTAATATACAGGCCCTCACTTCAAAACACCACTGATGGGTGGAGATAATATAAAAAGAGAGGGGAGTGTAAGCTGCTTATTATTGGTCCACTGGAAAGAAATCTAAAAAACCTGAGTAAAATACCCAACTTTAGAGGAATATCTTCTTAAATCTGTTTCAATGTTATGTGTTAATTTGAATATTTTGTTTGGGAATGAATGTGAATGAAGTCCAGCTGATGACTTTGTATCAAAGACTTATAACTGACTTGATTCAGGACAGGCTTTCATTACACGTTACAGCTCAAACTCATTTCAGTCACTCAGTTCATAAAATCATTTACGGGAATACAAGTTTTGAAAAATGACGTTACAATTCCTATAAGCCCAGGTCGATGTCTGCAAAAAGATCATTTTGTACAATCAAGAAGCTGGGAGTACAAAATCTAAGTCGATGTTGCTTGAAAGAAACCGACTCAAAGATGTAATATGTAACCTCGTTCACGAACATTTCTTCTGAGGCTCACAGATCGATCTTCATTTGCAATAATGGCTGTTTAACAATAACAGCAACTCTAATAATCCCACGGTTCTTGTGTTTTGTTTCGATTGAAAGACTGTGTTTAAACTATTAATCAAATATCAAAATAGCTGCACATTAATTTTTGAGGCGATCGACTAATCAATCAATACTTTCAGCTCAAATATCTTTAAAGTTGCTTAGAAGGTTGGATTGGTAGTGAATTGGTATTTTCGACATTCACCCCGCATCTGATTTTATGAGCTGCTGAGTGACTGAAATATGTCAGTTGCATCCGCGAGATAACCACCCAGGGCTGTGATATGTAGTACGATGGGTGGATTATCGTAACCAAATTAAACATCTCAGGGGTTTGAAACTATAGGAAGTGACTTGGCCTGGGAAGGCATTAAAAACCTGATTTTAAAATATTATATATAGTGGTTTTATGGTAAATTAAATAGAATAGAATAAGAAAGAAAATCCAGTCCTTGGAGGAGTGAGTCTGTGCTTTTCCACAAACGTTTCCAACTTTACATCATCGTCTTTATGTTTCCTTTAGCATCTGTTCAGTTATTACATTCTACCCTGACTTATTACTGAGTACCTGAGTCCACATGACAGCCTTCAGTTTTTTTGCTTTAGAGCTCAATCTAAATCCCTTCAGTCTGATTTCTCAGAACCTCCCGAAGCTGTTCCGGTGATGCAGAGCGAAATCACATCAACATGTGAGAAGAAATCTAACAGCACATGTTAAAGTCCTTTTTTTAGTTTAGTCAGAAACTATGAAAGAAGCTTTTGAGTAAATAAACCAGCCTTCAGTGTCAGACCACCTGAAATGGCGGCAGGCAATCATGGAATTAAATGACAAAAATAAACTTCAGAAAATTCAGCCATTGTTAGTACTACACACAGCAAGACACCTTATGAGTGTACTTACACATTAAACTTGTTATTTCATTAGAGAACCATCATTGAACTTGGAGCTGAGAGGAAATACGGAGTCGAATTTTCAAATACCATCGAAAACAGAGCGAGCCACAGTGACGCGTACGACGTGAAGCCCTGCAATACTGCACTGCGACTGAACATTCACATTCATCAGCATGAGCACACACACCACAGAGTTAATCACTAAGTGTTCAGACTGAACTCGTGTCGCTACATATTCGTACGCCACAATTTGCCAAGAAGCCCGTAAAGCACCAAACTGAACATCTGCCAGCAGCGGGGAGTCAAAAACAAAGATCCGCTGGGTCCCTCTACTGATCAAAGTCACTGTAGCTTCAACATTTAGCTTAATGAGAGAAAAAATACTCAGACTGAGGGGGGACACTGTCACGGCACGAGTGAGCCTCAGCAAAGTACAACAGGGTCAAAGCTTGGCTACAGAGAGCTCACATTTAAAAGGCTTCCATGCTCCGCGTATGCTGCGTTCAAGTCATATCGGACTTCCTGCCTCTTCTGAGCTGCTCTTAAACACAACTGGACCAAAAAATAACCAACTGACCAACAGATGCTTCCTGTCCTAGGAGCCTCACACTGCTTCTGGGACAAAAGCCTCAAGAAACAAGACATTTTGAGGCATTTTCACTTTTCAACACTCTGCATTCCCGTAACAGCAGTCCAACATAATCAAAATAATATGTATTCACAAAAACTAAAACATGTTCCAGTTTGTTACGAATGACTTTGGAGGATATTTCAATGACTAGAACTTGCAGATAATCATCCTGTTCATCTGCAACTTCTGATATGACGTGAACGCAGCATTACTCCTCAGAGTAAAGCCTTTCGTCAAGTACTTGTGGCCCTGCAGGAAAGTGCTTGGTAAATGCTATCCATGATAATGGCACAGAGTGGAGACAGAGACGAGACAAAGAGGATGGGCGTGCCTGGAGCGACTATGTTGCGATGTGCGCCGTAGAGGGGATGGAGACGAACTCCCGCAGGATGTTCTTGGCCGTCTCAAGGTTGTTCTGGGCGATCATCAGGGCTTTCTGGATGTCCTGGATGGAGTAGCCTTGGGACATCAGGCATTCGATCTCCCCGTTTAGGGCCAGGCTTCCTGGGCCTGCAGGAGGAGGAGGAGGATGAGGATGAGGATGATGAGGAGGAGGAGGAGGGGAGGCAGAAGCGGAGGAGGTGGAAGGACCGGGGAGATCAGGCAATGGAGTGTGAAATTCACGGTTTACAGGTCGAGGCCGTCGGTCGGAGTTGGCTCGCCGTGGGAGAGGTTTGGGGGGACGTTCAGGGTCGACACCTGCTGCAAACATACCTGGAAACATACAGGTTTATAGTCAGTAAACGTGGGAAACGCGTTGCATTCAAATACAGAAGGGAATACAGAGGTTTTTGATTGTTGTTTGTCAATTTAGCTTTCAGAAAATTGAACACAGTTATAAGTAAATGTACTAGTATTAATACTAGACTTCACACATACATGCTGTGGGCCTGTAAAGGTTTACAACTAGGTACACAACGTAAGTTAGGGGTCTGAGTCACTGCAAAGTTCATCTATAAATCTGGGCCCAGTGGCATTTCACCTTAAAATACATAATAATTTGCAGAGATACGTACTGGCTTCCACAGCCCCGTCTATGCTGAGGGTGCTAAAGGCAGCTGAGGGGCCGCTGATTTCTGACAGGGTCCTTCTGGTTGGGGCGGGAGGGACCACCGGTCTGGGACAGTCGTACTCGTAAATGTCCTCCTCAACAGTCTCCTCCTTCTTGTCCTGGGAAACCACAGCTGAATGTTGAGGGAGGTCTGAAAGATCACAACATCACATTGGTATTGTGGTCAATGTACAACACACAGTTTACACACTAAGAGAGCAGAAATCAAGAAAACAGAAACCGTAGGAAATTAGTGACCGCAATAATACAAAATATAGCTCATGATGTCCTTGTATTCGGGGTAATACTGGTACAAGAATAAGAAGACTTGAGTTTAAGACTAAAATAGAAAAAAAAATATTCCCCTTTATTGTCTGTTAGAACAGTAATACTGAGGTGTGAATGTTACCGTGGTCGGAGGCCTGTGCAGTCTCAGAGGAACCAGCCTGAGCCTGGATGTTACACATGGACTCGTAGACTTGAGGGTCCTCAGAGTCGCTGTCAATCACCTCATTGCTAACAAAAGGAAAGAAAGAGAGAGAATAATTATTTGGAGTGCTTTTATTTGGCAATTCTTTATATCCAGCCTTTACACGACATCTAATCCTCTAAAAAAGAAAAGTGAAAATATTGTTCCAGACTTCTGAAATGTGTCAATCATTGAATTCATTCTTCCATTGTGAGTGAATTCCTGTATTTAATTACTTTGACATTATTTCATTAAAACAACAAGCTGAGAAACTGTGTTGCCTTCTTGTCAAACATTGGATTTGCTTCATCTTCTTTGAACCTTTTACTCAAGAAAGAGAAGTTAAGTTAAGGGAAGCGATTGTAGATGTGAAGGAACAAAACTAGGGCTATACAGCCCCCTGGTGGACATAAAAATACATCTACAGATACATTACTGCAGCAGTTATTCCTGGATTGCTGTATGTGGGATACTTTTATCAGTGCTCAGTGAATCCCTCAAAATTGTATACATAGTCTAATTATAATTATTTTTGAGTATTCAGTTTCCTTTGATTTAAAGATGCTCTTTTATTCTGGTAACCTGATATTATCCAAATCAACATTTTCCTGAGACGTAATAAATCAAGTCAATTGATTGATTGGAGTTAATCTGTTTACCTGACGTCATTATGGTGGTTTGCCTGGCTCGGTGGCGGGGGCACCAAGGAGCCTGTTATGACCCAGGGGGCACCAGAAGCTGGCAGAGAGGTGGGACTCATGTACTCATTCTCCTCACAGTCAGACGACGGCTTCTCCCCGCTTGAAACTGCTGCCGCTGCCACAGATCTGACCATAGATAGAAAACAGACATCTGATCACAGAGGTTCATTCAGGTCATGTTATTTTCAACACTTTGTTGTTATGGATTACAAATCTTAAATATTATTGTCATGCTTCAGTTGCTGTGTGTCTGTGTGTCTGTGTGTGCGTGTGTGCGTGTGTCTCGGCCAAACTGTATTTTGTAGTCACATACAAGTGCCACAAGATGGCAGTATTTGACATACTATAATGAACCAGCGCAAGTCGCTATATTTGTTACACATTCCTCAAATATTTCACAGTAAAAGTCTAAGACATAAGCTTTAAAGCAGAGCTCAGTACCTTTGGGCCAGGCAGTAGACAGCATTAGTAGCTGCCTGGGGTTTGCTTCCCTCTCCACTTGTTCCGTTGCTCTGCGGGCTGGAGGACAGTGCTGACAGGGCCTTGGTTGCCGGGCGTGGGACCATGTAGTTGGAAGCCCAGGCGGACTGGTCAGGGGTGGAGGGCAGGGGTCTCCTCTGGAGTCTGGAGTCCTGGCCAACCAGGGAGGGGCGCTCTGGAGGGGGAGGAGGGGGCAGCTCTCTCAGGGCTGGAGGCAGAGGTAAAGGCTTGTCTCTGTGCGTGGCTGCCATCTGGGGTGAAGATAGGAGGGGATGGTGGTGTTAGTAACCAGCAGAGATGAGAAGACACACATACACATACACACACATCCTTGTACTTTGTACTGTAGTGGATTAGGTTTGCTGAGTGGGCTCCCCATTACACGCACACAATAAACTACCGTTAATACCAAAGTTAAGTTATTTACATTGTTTATAGGAACTTGACTTCCACATTAATGCATGCTTGTACAAGTGTTTTGATAGTAAAATGGATATTTGGATATTCTTTTCGCTTCTCTCCCTACTTTTGCATATTATCATGCCTCTCTCTTTTTCTGTCTCTCCTATGAATGCTGTGCTGCCTCTTCTGTGTTTTCGTAGCCTGTCCTCTTCCAGTTCTCCACGGTTGAGAGGAGGTTGTATAGCTCAGGATCTACGTATTTGACAGCACCTGAAGCCGCTCAATGTCCTGCTGTTCCATACTCTTCAGTCGTGTTTTGCAATCTACATTTTGTCCACAATCTCTTCCACTGGAATCTCGTTAGAAAGGGATCTTTTTATAGCCATTATGAAAAGAGAGAGCACTTACAACAACCAATAACTCTTGAAATGTACCTACATGTACGTGCGTTGGAGTATTGTCAAGACTGACTTGAAAAAATGGGAACCGCTTCCTAAATTCAAACTTCCAAGTCCTCATCTACACTCACTCACCTTAGCTGTGGCTCCCTGACCCTGTGCACTGTGGGAGCTGGAGGGTCTCTGCTGTAGGAGGTCCAGTCGGGGGGGCACTGGAGGCAGCTGAGACACTGGAGATGGAGGGCGCTCGACCTGCAAACAGACAAACAACAGATATACATTTAGAGATGATGCATGGCACAAGGGACTGAGATTTAAATTTCCCTACAATAAACAAATACAATAAAGTCCTACAATGGCCGATTAAGTCTGATGTTTGTGTGTGGTCCTCTAACCTTGCTGCAGGCCAGCCTGCTCATGACAAGGTGCTCCTCCAGCCGATCATCCTCTTCCTCGTCATTGCCTGCGGCTTCTGCTCTGCTGGACCCCTGGAACCCAGCAAAGGAGGCCCCGCTGGCCTTCGGATGGAAGGGATCTACTACGATGGGCTCTGTGCCTTTAATCTCACAGCGGCAAAACGGGCAGCCTTGACCCTCCGACTCCTGATCCACATACAGAGAGCAAAATGAGACACTTGACACATGACCAATGAGCATCAGTTAGACATGATGAAGCAATAAAAGTGATGATTAAAACAAATAATAACAGTGTAGAACATTTAATTTTCACTAAAAGCAGCCGAACACTGGAGACCTATAAGTTTAAGACGTATTTGAATGGTCATCATAAAAGGCAGGCAAATGTTGAGTATTTTATTGTTGAATTTTACTGTTGGACTATATCAAACACATAGCTTGATTAAGAAATGTTTACCTCAGCAAGCGAATGAAAGTTCAACTTCAATTCTGACCGTCAGGATTTAAAGAGCTACTAGAAACCAATGTAATTAAACTTTATAGTGTGGAAGCAGCCTCACCTGCCAGGCAGTCAGACAGGAGGTGCACATCAGGTGCCTGCAGGGCTCGATCTTCACATCCTTGTCGTTCTCTGCGCAGATCTTACAAAGCTGGAAAGTGGAGCCCATTTCACAGTACAGCTCATACTGCTCCTACAGGGGGGAAGGAGGAAGAGGAGACAGGTTGTTTTTATTCAAGATCAGCGTAATATTTTGTCTAATATGCATCCATGTCTAGTTTATGCATGTGCATCTTTTGCAGTGTGACCGTTTTCCCTGAGGCACAAAGATAAGGTTGACTGGTTCGCAGATGAGAAACAAACAAGACCATACCTGAGTCACTTTGATGTGGTCCTGTGGAGAAGGTTCACACAGCCCTGTTAGGTCTGGATTCTGTGCACGACCATCTGGGAACAGATAGCTAGAGAAGCAGGACATGCGTAAACACACACAAACACAGACACACACAAAAAAATATTACAGCAGCTTAAAGCTTTGTGTCCACTGGATGATGGCTTAAATGCTGTGTCACAATACTTTATATTTAATTATTTATCGCTGAAGGGATGTTGTATTGTAACATACTGAAGATGTGGAATGAAAGCATAAACGACGATCATGCTGCAGGAGGTGTTTGAGATGTTTTTGTGCACATTTAAAAAAATTTTGTGACTGTAAATAACTTTAACAGTTAACTGAATCCAAAATTACTTCAGCTGCTGATCTCCACCAAGCAGGAAGCTGCAGACTTTTTACAGCCACCTTTCAGTGGGGGAGTGTTTAATACTTTAAAGATATTCCTTGCATGCTGCAACAAGATGCATGCCTACAAGAAAAAAACTCATGAAAGTGCTATGTGCTGACTTGCTGAGTGAAAATATTGTTTAAAAAAGCCTTTGGTTTACTAATCCTTTTGTTTTTAATCAATCCCTAAAGGCACGTATAAACTATAACATAACATAGTCTAAATGTATAAATTGGTGCATTGATACTGTGTTGTAGTGGGACTTACAATCCCTCTCTGTATCCATCAATGAGGGCTTGGAAGAGTGGTTTGTTATGGGGGATGGTCTGCAGGATGTTCCCGTCAGCTGTCACGTAGCCGATCGCCCACTGGCCCAGCCGAGTGCAGCTCAGCCTGAAAATGTAGCTGAAAGGAAGACAACAGTGTCAACCAAACAATACACACTGGCAGCGTTCGATTGCAACAATATGATGTGAAGTGCAGTTGGGAATCTGACTCGTACATAGGTCACCATGAGGAAGTAACATTTTTATTTAGAATTTCTGGTCCAAACGGGATGATAATGAAATAGTTTAGAAATCTGTCATTGTAAGAGCTCGTCTGTTTCTCACCTGCCAGGTTTGTGGATGAACCTGTGCAGTCGAGCCTTGACCTCGTCGTAGGTTAAGAAGGCCATGTAACCAGGATGTGTGACTGCCAGACTGTTCCAGTTTCTTAAAAGAGACGACCATGGCTACACACAACACACATGCACAGAGACACAAAAATGATGGAGTTAAAAACACTATAAACTTTGTTCAGCTTTATTACCCTCATCTGATTTTTTAATGCGGAAATGTTCCATATTACACCTTTACAGCCACAACTGAGCCTGCTGGATCAGACTTGCGGGCAAAATGAACTTCCTTCACTCTGTGTGAAATCAAAGCCGAATCACAAGCTTACTGTATGTAAAGCTGGGAATTCAGGACACTGTTTCACGAATGATGCATAATGTCTGTTGATATATTCTTGACTGAAGTTTCAGTTCAGTTTGTGGCGTTTGTCTCGTCTACTTCTGCATCTACACAACAGAGTTTTCAGCTTGACTTACGTAAAAACTGGTGACTAATGCTGAAATGTGCCACCTTTGCAGTCTACTCAAATGACAAATACTTTCCCACTCCACACAGCATCATTTTTTATTTCTGAACTAATTCATGACTGAGGCCTTGTCCACACTGAACAGGTATTTCTTAAGAAAGCTTTTTCTATACATTTTGGCCTTCCATACATGCATAAAAGGCTTTTGAAAGTCTCCTTCCAGGGTGAAGATACTCAGGAACTACATTTTGGTTGACTGGCTGGATGGGCAGAGACTGGAGACTTTTTGGAAACGATGACGCAGTTGTTTTTAAGATCACTGGCAAGTGTGAACTCTGAGTGCTGGTATGGTTTTTTTTTAAAACCCTTTTTCGAAAAATATCTGTGTATGTGTGGACTTAGCCTGAAGGCATCTTAATGTTATTGCCCTTCATTAAAATATGATTCAGAATTCAGATTACTATTGAATGCATCATTGAATTTCTACGAGGATAACATGACAATTATGTTCCAATCCCTAGTACACTCTGTAGTGAAGAGCCTCACCTGGAAGAGCCTGGTGAAGATGTCGAACTCAAACACAGAGATGTAGTCATTGCAGGTGAGGTCGATGGTGGACTTGAGAGCCATGGCCTCCAAGCCCAAGCTGATGGGATGAAACTCGTGGAGGGCCTGACGAAATGTCCTCCATGGCACTATGGTCCTACAGTACATGGGAGGAAGGGGGGTGCAAAGTTACAGAGTTTTCAACACCATGCATTGTGCTCACAATCTTGAAACATAAAACTCAGACAACAACGAAACATAATATCTAACTCAATAAATTGCTTATAAAAAAATTGCAATAAAAGTTCTAGTCATGAAATTACATATAGAAAACACCTTAATTTACATAGTTTAAAGTTCCTCTTTTGCCATTTTTTATATTTGATATTTGATAGTAAAAAACTCACTTGTCCCCAAATGACCGTCTCCAAAATTCGGCAGCATCCGCTTTGGTGATCCTGAAGTTGTCGCCCTGAAATAAGCCATTGGGGAAGATGGCTTTTAGCTCTGCTAGCATGTGACTGAAGATCAGAGACAGCTTGGTAAGGTTTCGCCTGAGTAAGAGGAGAGGAAGAGAGAGAGAGCGACAGAAACAAATACAGGTTAGTAAAGGATATAATCAGACTACTCTAATATTTGACCAGAAAGATTACAGCCATTAAACAAACATGTACGTATGTTTTTCCATTATTAAACAACTCAACGTTATTCGTACAGCACCTACAACAAAGTTGTGACAACACAGACCAAATTAACAACAATAGATAAAACTATTCAGGACAATAAAAGAATAAAATGTCAAAGATAAATAAAAAAGAAGTCAATAAAACTAAATTAACGAAAAATTATTAAAACCTACAAACTAAGGCGACAACATTCCTCAAAATTAAAAGCCAGATTAAAAAAAATTAACATCTTTTGAAAGATATCGCGAGAGCTTTCCATTCTGAACCCAGTGGCAGTTCCACAGTTTATAAAAACAGATGGCACTCTCACTGATACTTTTATGGTACATATAAGGAACAAGTCACTCTATCAATAAATCTTTATTATTCTGTCAAGTTCCCAGTTCTTCTGAACCCTTTTCAGTCATGCTGAACTTCCACGTAAAAAGGGCATGCATGATTAAAAACTTTTATACACAACGATGAATAATAATAGTATTGGAGTAAAAGGAGTTGATGCTTGAACCTTTCTGCAACCCGAATCAAACTTCAGACTTCCTTACAGTTTTTTAGTAACATGCATGGTTTTTGGGATTCATAAAGATGTGCTATTTAAGGCTGACACAATTATATGATGATCATAATAATCATTTTTGTTACTTTTCAAGTAAAAGCTAAACAAGTTCTCAACACCTTCTTAACTGTGAGCACTTTCTGCTGGATGTATCTGGATGTATCTGGGAGACTTGGGTCAATATTTTTCACTATTTTCTAATGTTTGTAGACAAAATAATTAGTAATCAAGGAGACCTATAACTGATGTTTGGAACTGATGTATGTTTGTAGTATAAATTCACATCTTTGTGTCAAAATGTAGAATAACCAATGTAACTTAGTACAGTCTCCTCGAGTCCTGTTTTAAGTACAATTTTATGGTACTTTACTGCAGTATTTTCATTTTCTTCTACTTTAAACTTCCACTCCACTACATTTATTTGATAACTGTAGTTACTAGTTAGTTTGCAGATTCAGATATTTCATTATTATTTTACTTGTGGCGTGTAACCAATCAGATAGTCATCAGACAGCGTCTCTATTCAGACAGAGACAAAGTATTTTGAAATAAATGTATTTTATTGTCAATCGGACACAAAAAACACAGACCCTCCGATACTCAGAAAAATCACTGAATTTCAGCCCCAATAATCAGCCAGGCAAATAACTGGTTCAGCCATAAAAACGATGAATCAATAAATTGAATCAGAAATTAATGTAATTGGTAGTCGCAGCCTATTTGCCTACTGACCTTTACCAGATCTGTGGCCTTTGATATGGAGCTGGCCGATTTGAGACTGCTACATTCTCTTATGTGCTGAACCACAATTGATTTAGCTAAAGCGAGCCTACTCTTTTTTTAGACTGAAAATAAAATCGGCAGGATGGAGCCGCATTAAGGGATTACACCTGCTGAGCAGAGAGAATAACAGCACATACTGTACACCACACCACATCCTTTACCATTGGACTTTTGGTTTGGTATGGTACATGGTCTATCTTACATAAACCTAGTCAAAGACAATTTTAATTATCATTAACGTCGTTAACATAATCTTTACAAATGATGACAGCTGTAACCCGAAGGTCTGAAAGGGAGTTCCAGTTACCAGGACTGTACTTAGTAAAGCCTCCTTGACTGATAGATTTGCTATCCATCACAATAGTTGTTGACGCAAAGTCTCTAAGTTAGTAAGAGGAACTGCTTGATAAAAATCAGAGTGTCAGAGGAAGGAACTTTCGCTTACTAAGAGCTTTTCAAGAGACAGAGGAAGTGGCTGCGACGACAGGCAGACAAGGTTTATCATGCCTTTATCAATGATTCATCTGAGTGATTTTACTTCCTATCACAAGGCTGTCAATTTGTCAAATGTCAGAGGTTGCATTTGATCACAGTGATGGAAAGTTTAAAAATAGATTGTGGTAGAAAATACGTATTTTCATTATAAGGTGTTTTTCTTAACCCCAAAAAAGAACCAGTCATTTCCTTTAGATATGCAATCTTTTCCAGGTTACAGCTCAGTTTATGATCTTTGAAGTTTTTGCTTGTTTTATTTACCTGTCTTATCTTTTTTAGATAACTGGCATCAAAACTGGAGAGAAGTAATCGGAGAATTTGTACTTTTTTTTTCTTTACTCAAACGGATTCATCTTTATCAAAATAGTTGGATATTAATTTAATAGTCAACAACTAATCGATTTATTGCTACAGAGAAATTATCTGGTTGTGCAACAAATTCAAAATTTCTGTTTTCAGTAGTTTTGCTTTTTACGTTTTCACTGTTTGGGGAAAACAAACTAATTCAACTTGTGCGGAATAATTTGGAGCACACTGTCCTAGTTAGTCAGACGTGCTCCGTTCAAAAACGAGGCCAATGAAATTTAAATTAGTTACATTTATACGTTTCTTGATTGGACAGAAGACTTTTTTCTAAGCCTGGGAAAGGTTTGTTTCTTCCTTTCAAGTATAAAAGCCTGGACATCTAAAGAGGTTTTCACCTCAGATGACAGCATCTATTCCAAATCAACCGATACTAAGTGTAATTCTGTACTGTAAAGCCATTTAATCTGTGGTGAATTAACCTTAAGACCACATGGGTTAGAACACAAAGGCAGCTTTATTCAGCAGCAGTCTTGCCAATTAGGCAGTTTAATACAATTATGATCTTAAGGGCTCATTTCAAGGATATGGAGCCAACTCAAACAATGATAAGCCTGATGACTTTCCCTGATCCACAACTCTTTTTTTCCCCCTGCTGCATCTGCCCACAAGGATGACTGACATTTCATCAGGATATAAGCCTTACCTGGGCTGGGAGTTCTCCTCATACATCCTCTCCTTGGCCTCCTTAAAAAGGCTCATGGTCTGCTTAGTCTTGTTGGTCAGGTTCTCCATGACCACGCGGAAATACTCGTTCTCCCCGAGGATCTCAATCTTGCCCTCATATCGTGACAGAATGGTGCGCAGGTGCTGGTAGGTATCCGGCAGTAGGTCTAGGATGTAGGGCGGGCTGTTCTTCAATGCCACCTTGGGGTTCTGGCACAAACGCACAACCTGGATCGGACACACAAACGCCCAAAGACTGTAAGAGTTTTGTGCTTGCTGGAATCAATCATGCTGCCAATACTGGCTAGTATGAGATCCCTTTCTAACATGCACCTAGTGTAACTGATGAAGGACAAAATCTACAGGTCTTCAGCACAAGAATGTATTTAGTTTATGTGAAGTTAGTGAGGTTTCAGTCTTGGACACGTCAATATTCTGCAAACATCACATTAACAACTTAACAAAAGCTTTCACACTTACAGTGTTAAGTTCAGTAAATGAAGAGTGGCTGTTTGAGGATTTTTTTTTTTACTTTGAGTTTTGGTAGTAAAAATAGGAAGGATGAGGGCGGATGTTGTTGAACAGAACTGTACTAAAGGTTGTTAAGTAAACTGTGAAAGCGACAGACCGTTGTCATTGTGTCGGTTTGTTGCTTTACAACATGACAATAAGAAAACGATTGGAAACTTCAGAGCTGAGGGAGACAAGGTTGAAATATCAAGATGGTAATCATCAGGTATTCATTGTCAATAATGATCAACAATTTTTCAATCACAAAAAAACCTGACTTTTTAAAACATATATATAAAAAAATACATTTAGGGATTAGGGTATTGGGCTGTTTCCAATACACATATATTTTCCACCTCATTTACTGTTACTGCGTTACTACTGTTTCTTTCACCCGAAAAGATGTGCATCCTGTCTGAGGTGGAATAAAAATATGTGTGACTAAAGTGATTTCAGTATGTTTCAGTGCAATTTTAATTTTGTCTTAAAGTTTTGAGAGCATTTTGATGATTAACGGGATAATATTGTAAATTACGTTGGACAGGATAATCTTGACATGAAATGTTCATATCGTCACATGCCTGCTACTTACACACACACACACACACACACACACACACACTGAGCAAAACATATGACAACTACTCTGGCAAAAGTTTGCATTAATAAAGCTTCATCTTATTGGCCTCATGACCTGCCGCTATCATTGTGCATCCCTGGATATATAATCTCGACATGTTGAAGCCTATGAACCAGGTGTGAACGTTTTAAAACCTCTGACCTCTGACATAAAGACACCTCACGCTGTAGCTGTGAATGAGACAGCACAGCCACCGCTTTGCACGGCACACTGCACAAACAGACATTGCTATGTTGTCTTCTGTCTTCTCTGATATCTGTCTCTCTTCTTACAACAGCCCTCCTGAAGTGATCTCTTGTGAATTCTTGTCTCCTCGTCCCTCTCTTCTTTCTTCTCTTCTGTCTAGTTCACTTAAGATAGACTGGAGTGACAGTCAACAAGGCACACACAAACCCAAACCAACACACACACACGTATCTATTTTGATCAAATATAAACCATAAGGACGTCCACGGGCTGCTGAGGTGTTTCCAAACAGTCCACAGCAAAATGTTCAACAGATTACCCTCACTGTGACCCAATTTAGTACAAGTTGTCCTAATTAAATAATGCACCAGGGACTGTACTCCAATTTTGGAGGCTTAGTTATACATTTTTTGTCAAACAGACTATGTAGACAGCTCCACAAGTCAATGCTGAAAGAAATGCCACAAGGTTTAAAAACTTTTTCCCATTTGGATCTCTGAGATTAAATCTAATCCTGTGGGGTTAAGTGGGACTAATATCTATTCAATGTGAGAAATCCTGTTTCACACTGTGGCAAAGTATGTGTGTGTGTATGTAACATAAATGTTCAGGTGTAAGAAGGTCATGTCAAGACATTTCTTTTGCACATACTGACAAAAAAAAAGGGGGAAGTGGAACTTAATATTTTTCTTTTTGGAATAAAAAAAAAAAACTGACTCATTTTCAGTTCCGTCTTTTTTTGCGATTGTGTGACCCTAAAACACACTGTCAATACCTTATCCATGAGTTTCCAGCATTTCTCCACCATTTTCTTATCGACCACTGCAGGTTGGTGAGGCTGGGGAGGCTGCTGGTGGGGCTGAAAGGCGTCCTTCATCAAGCCGATGAGACCGGCGCCCCTCCTCGGATTTCCGGCCATTAATTCGGTC
Source organism: Pagrus pagrus (assembly GCF_965226575.1). Taxonomy (NCBI): domain Eukaryota; kingdom Metazoa; phylum Chordata; class Actinopteri; order Spariformes; family Sparidae; genus Pagrus; species Pagrus pagrus. Next base: position 6,294,240 of record NC_140198.1, read on the forward strand.
GGCGACCGGGGGTTAGCCCCGGGGCTGAGGTCGACAACCAGGGATCACTCTTGACGCGTTTTTCCCCCTCAAAACAACCGCTGTTTTAAGCGCCCGGTCTTTACTTAACACTGGTGCTGATTTGTCATGCAGAGCCAGTTCAACGGCAGAACAAAAAAAGCTGTGTGTACACTGTACGCGACGCAGCTAACTAGCTAACAAGCTACATCTGAAAAGCCTCTCTCTGTTTCATCCCGTCGCCAAATAAAAAGCTCAGGACATACTCGTTGTGTTGTTATATCTGCCGTCAGAGAACTAGCTATCCCTTCCCAGCGACGGCAAGTTAAGTCCCCCCGGGATATAAACCCGGCTTATAATAAACTCGGGGTGTTAATAAGCCACATAGAGCGATCAACAAACAGGTTGTGAAGCAGCTCCAGCCAACGACGAGCCAGCAGTTAGAGTAAACAAGGATGTCCGGCTGCGACCTTCAAAATAAAAGCATTGTCGGGGAACGTGGAAAATGCGGCAAAATAAGTGTCGATATTAAATGTACTTAAAGGGGCGTTATGTAGGTTTGTAGAAGAGATTCAAACTCTGCATTTAACAAGACAAACTCAGAAATATTTATTTTTTTACATAACTGAATAAACAAGCTGTTCTCAGAGGAAAATAACTGTTTGAAGCTCGAAAGGTGGCAGGGTCCGCCAAATATAAACAAAATAAAACGTTATGAATTTGAGTTGTCTTTTGAGGTCAGTTTGTTTATTCAGTTTATTTATTTAGTCATGAAAATTAAGTTTGTTTATTTAGTTTGTTTAGGCATAAGGAAATCAGTAAATTAAGATCTTTCTTTTCTTTTAAGTGCACCTTAAAGTATCTGATATTAAATGTACCTAAAGGCGCACTATGTAGTTTTGTAGAAGAAATTCAAACTCTGAATTTTAATATTTACAATATTAAAGGAGGAAAAAAATACAAACTCAGAAATAAAAATGTTTTCCATAACTGAATAAACAAACTGTTCTCAGAGGAAAATGTCAGTTTTTTTTTATCCAATTGTGGATACAATTAATAACTTTAAAAATGTGCTACTCTAATGCTACTGGCTCTGATGCAGCATGCTGTCTTAAAAGTAACTTAAGTTATCAAAGAAAAGTAGTGAGTGAAAAGTACAATATTTTCCTCGATAATGTAGTGAAGTGGAAGTATTGAGGAGCAGAAAATGGAAATACTCAAGTGAAGTACAAGTTTCTCCAAATCGTTCCTTAAATAAAATTTTCTTTCATTGTTTATTATGTGGACTATTATATTGGATATTTTTTCAAAACATCAAGGTCTAAATAAAATAAGAACTTCACTTCACCAAGAGTAAGAAAGTAGGGATATAAAATATCAATAAAAAAGGTGTTTACGTTGTCCACCCTGCAAGAAATTAAATCCTTGCAAAAATAAATCCTGAAGCCTGTTAGTTCATCTTTGATCACATATTTATTTTTGCACTACGAATTACTTGTGGGTATGAAAATGGTTGTCTACGACCAATGTGGTCAATGAAGAGCAATGGCAGCCTTGAAGGTTGGGAAACACACTCAGAGATCTAAAACACCACAACATGACCTGAAAAGTAAATACATTATTAGTAGTAAATGAGATAATCATAAAACAAAACACCGACATGGTCCTTTAAAGGTGTATATGACAACATGTGAGCTGCAGCACAGCGGGGGAATGACGACCTCGCATCAACAGCTACTTCTTTTATCTTGATGCTTCTCAGTACTGCAGCAGCAGAGCAGCTCCACCTCAGATCAGCTGCAGCCAGCAGTGCTCCTGTGTGGCCGTGTCATCACATTACAGCTGAACAGCCACACCAAAGGTACAGCCAGGCTTTGATTCGCTGGTGGAAGACACAACTCAGGGGACGTAAATACACATCAAACATTTAAAAAAAACCTCCAAAAACAAACAAGTCGAGGCAAAGTTTGCATGGAGGACAATGTTTTTAATTTTTATTAAAAGACACTGCTGAGTTTCTTTCCCATAGCTGTAAAAAAAAACAACCTGAGGAATTGGACAAATACAACTCCAGACCCCTGACCAGCAACCATCCATGATTAAATAAAACTAGTTTAACATACTCAAGGACAACTGCTATACAGGATTGTTTCAGGTGACAAATCTGCTGATTCACTTTTGTGGCAATGACAGTTTGTTGTATTTTCCCTCTTATGGATTATAGTACGTTTACATGACCGGTAACCAATATATGTGGTGGCATCATTTTAATGTAACCAATAATATTTTTGTATCATTCTGTGGTATCAACTGCACATTCATGCTATTTACAACAATAACAACTGTATATCTGAAGGACAGTAGGTCTGAAATCAAAAAACACATCATGTAATAAATACATTCATACAAACTCTACTTTATAGACATTTGTGTTTGAATTCGAATTCATCAAGTCACCTAGAATTGTCATCACATTAGCTTTTTATAAAGGATGTAGAGAGTCTTGCTCAAATTAATTAAAACATGTCATTAAAGCAGAAATGACATAATGGGAGACAGCAAAGCACAAGTCACAGTGAGTACAAGTTTCAAGAAATCATCCCATCTTTCAAATAAGTCTGATGGCATAACTGCTATAAGGCTCACTGAATGATGAGAATAAAAAAGATATGAATCACACGTTACGGCCATAACAGTCATCTTCTCTCAACCTAATTGAACACCTATCAGGAGATTTTGAAGTGTTAGACCATCCTCTCCATCATCAGAACACCAATGAGGGAATATGTTTTGGAAAAATTTGTCGTCCCTCTTCGAGAGATCCAAAGACTTGAAGAAACAAAACTAAACTGTGAAGGAGCAATGAAGGTGATCTTAAGGATCGTGGGTGAACAACACCTTACGAAGACAGTTTATGTTGCTTTTTTCTTTCATTTGTCACCCATTATTTTTCTTGATCACCTATATCTAATTTTGGACAACAGTTCTCCTCGCTGGTACATTCAAATATTCATGGTGCAGAGATAATCAGTGCTTCGAGTCTCAGGAGCCCTGAAGAACAACCAGTAAAGCTTGTAGTCCTTTAAAATACCTCGAACACGTTTTTGAAAGACAGTACTGGGACCAACTGAGTGAAACAGCCACAAAACCCAAATGTGAGTTCCATTTTCAGAGTCCACGTCTTTTTTAGTCCATGAATAAGACAAAACATGTCACAAATGGAAACCTCAAGACATGTCAAAGGTGTCTGGACGCTCAGCCGTCCTCTGCATCGTTGGTTTAGTCTATATTGGAGTTCCTTGGAAGCTCAAAGAAATGTTCAACAGCTGAGCTCCCAGCTCCACCTGCTGCCCTCCAGGTAGGAACTCTGCAGACAGCTCTCTGTAGGTGCTGCACACTCTGCGTGCTTGAACATCCTCCCTATGAATGGCATGTTTCCACCTATGCCGCGCCTCGCCGTATAACACGACTAAAGACCTGCGAGGCAGATGCACAGCTACGTGGACTTCCTCTTCTAGTCCCAGCTCTGGCAGACCCTGTTCAAGAGACATAGTGAGTGTGGTGTTTGATAACATGTTGATGGTGACAAGACGCTCCCCCCACAGCCAGGAGTCATCCAGGTGTGGATCGATGGCAGAGCCTCGCTGAGGATGGTAATCCAGATTGCACTGCTCCACTGGTTGAAAGCCTGCTAGACTTGGCTCTTGTTGCATTCGGAGCACTAGTTTTTGGCTCAAAGGAGGGAGTCCACTGAAGCCACCAAAACGCACTTTCCTTTTCTTGAAGTTTACTTTTGGGCCAAAGTCCTGCAAAAAATATGGAGAAAGATATTTGTTAACTTCATCAGAATATAATGATAATAACAATGATGATAATGTCACATTAATGAGAAATTCACAGGGAAGTGCTGATTGTTTAATTTCCACATTTTTTACAATTTTACTTTTCTTCTAATAGTTCTAATCATATACTTTGTTTGGGCTGTGCGGGTGTGTCAAACATTAATGAAACCTGTGTCAAATTACACCTTTATGATTACTCTCCATATTTACAAACACATGCATGGGTGTGCAGGGAGTGTCTCTGACCGAATCAAACAACCTTGAATTATTATCACTCGCAAATAATGATCAAATAATTTGTAACAAACTACTAATAATTTGGAGAGAATTTAGATATTATACATTTATCTTTAATAATATATTATTTTTGAGTTTTGACCTCAGTTGGTGTGTAGTGAGCTGGGTAAAGAACAAATTTACAGGTATAATGGGCATGACTGTCTCAAGCCAGTATGACAGGTTTGCAACACTGTGTCCAATAATGACCTACGCCCTTACTCTCTTGAAATGTTTTCTTATAATTAGAAAGCATGGCCCTGGAAAACCAAATATAAACTCAACTAAAGCAAACAAAACAACACATGATCCACATAACCTGTTTCCTTCGACCAGACTGGGACTCGGTCCACGCATCCTCGTCCATCGTGCTTATCAGCTCCACCTCCTCCTCCTCTGATATGAAGTTCTCCCACAGGAAGACACCGGGAAAGGGGAAGGATGCAGCTGTGGCATCTTTACAAATGGCAAGCCTTTTCTCGGGGTCGTAGAGGAAGTGATGCGCAATCTTCACAGGCAAAAAACAACACAATAATGTTGGCTCTATTGTACATTAGTAAGACATGGCTTTCCTGATGTTTTCATTTGACAGTATGACATTCACGTCCTCCTAAGAGGTGCATTACATTAGTCACCTCCAGCCCAGGAAGTGCAAACAGTCAAGCAGAGATCAGTGTACAGAAGAGACACACACACAAACAAAGATTATATCTAGTGGATGTAGTGGACATTGATTCATCAAGCCCACTGTAGGGTATGTGGTGCCTCTGTACACATATGGGCGAATTAACCACAGGCTGCAATGTCTTCCTTTAAGTAAGAAATGACGAAGGATCTTGTTTTAACGGAAAAAAGGTAATTATCATGTTATTGTGTCGTAGTACTGTCAAAACACTGACGAGAAGTCGACAACATAACACACTTTAGTTCAGTTATAACTTTTTGAAAGAGGTTGGAATGTCCTGTGAGGGCATCCGTAGCTGTGTGTGAGCGGCGCTAGCAACAGCAGTTACGTCCGTTTCTGGCTGATTAAACTTAATTAAATGTACATTTTAGTCAGACGTGTTTACCTTTGGTTCATGTGCCTCCAAGTGTCCGTCTCCCTTTAGCTTTTCACATACGAGACACCGCCGAATGCCTTTACAAGCACAAGAAGAGACACCGTCACTGCTGTCAGGAGCCATCATCCTGCATCTTCTTCTTCGTGTGTTGTAGGTGACGAAGCTGTTAAAACAGAAACACAGCGCCACCTACTGAACCGTTTGGTCCTATTCACCTCTCACTGATGCATCCACCACACACTGTATGAATAATATTTAGGTTTTATAGGATTATTTAATGATTTTTCTAGCAGAGTTTAACACTAGTAGGCTTTTTCCATATTTATGTTACTCTCTCATGCATGCCATTTTAAGGATTTTAATGTGGTGGTTATACTTTTTTACCTGCAAAAACCATGTCAGAAACACATTAGATATTTTTATGTAGGCATTAATACATGTGTGGGTGGGATCTTTAACATTTTTCTCTACTAGCAGTATTTTTTCAACGCAAAAAATCCGTATAGATATATAGGAAATAATCCAAGCATCTGTTATTTATAAAACACATAAGAAAAAAGCAACAACAAATAAATACACCTAAAAAGCCTTTCAAAATATAGACTATATTTTTAGTAGAGGTCTTAAACAAAGTATCTTTTGACTGCCTACAATTCGGCCTATGTAATTAGTTAATTAATCTGCATGAATCTTCAGATTTTATATCAGTATCTTGAAAATCAGAAAATACATCTTTGGTGGCCAACCATGTGTATTTTCCCCGCTGGACAGACTGACAGGACATTACTGCCTGGCAGGCTGTACTCGGGGTAACAAACTCCTCTAAACGTTGTCGATTTAAACCACGCCCACCGGATGTACGTAGAGTTTCCCCGGGAAAGCTCGGTTTGTTGGTCGTGAGTTCACTGAAGTTGTTCAAGTGTCGGTAAGTAACCACGATTATTTACAAATTCATGATTATAATACTTTGTTTTGGAAGTTAAACGACAGTTGTGTGCAGTAAAACTCAAGAATTAGTGGTTTATTGTTTATAATGTAACTTCGTAGCAAAGAAATAACGCTATAATGGTTCCAACGTGGTTAGCTAGCTAACCTCTGTTGTTGCTAAGAAATAAAACATCTCTTGAGCAAGATACACTTCCTCGACATATGTGTCGTGATGTAGCCTAAAAACAGTAAAAGCTAATAGGGCATATTTAAAAAGCGAATGTTCTCGGTGTACACCCTTCTTTAGTGGCTGTAAACTTGTGAGTTTTGTGTTGTTGTTGTTGTTGTCTCTGCCCATTCTCAGGTAAACGACCCTCTTCTTTGTGCCAACTTTCTGATTTACACAGTGAACGTGTGTTTTTACTGCAGGAAACCTCGTTTTCAGAATACATTCAGTAGCATAAAATAGTAGGAAATGCTTGTTTCTTTATCTTGAATTATTTTCTAGGTAAACAATGAAATGGGGTTCAACAACAAAGCAGATGATCTCATACAATGAACCACACACACCAGTACAAAGGAGGACAAACACATCCTATTGAGTCTGATACAGATTCAGTCTTTATTGCCCTCTGTAGAAGTGATTTGTTTTCAGTTTGTAAACATAACAGAAACAACAACACAGGTAACCCTGATATGGTTTTAGGTGTAGGAGATTTTGCAAAGAAGAAAGACCTTTTGACACAGAAGAAAAACTAAGGTTTACTTATAAAAACACGAATAGAGACGCTCAGCTAATTTGAAAAAGTAGAAATTATGCGTATATCCTCATGTTTGTAGTTATTAAGTTCGTAGACACACAGATAGGATAACAATGTGTTGTGAGAATGATCTGAAGTATTTCTATACCATCACAAAACCCTCAAAACTACCTCCCACAATAAGCATTTTTCACCAGACACACACCCTATGAGCCTGAATACAGTGCCTTAACACCACATGCTGTGATTGAGTATGCTGGAACAGAGCAGTCAAAGATCAGGAATGCAAATTCAACTGAAACCACTGAAACAAAGAGCCTAATCATCCACAATTCCAGGATCACCATGTCATCGATTGAATAGTATAGTATCAATTGATTAACATGAGCACATTTTGAAAATAAAAAAAGGTAGGGAAACCACCAGTATTATTATTTCTGAGCCTAAACAATCTGGTTATAAACATTTCTGTCTTTATTCAATGGTCACAAAGAAGATCTGCACTAATTACATCCATGTTTGCAAGCTAACAATCTTCATCTTCGATGCCTTTTTTTGGTGTGTTCCTAAAATAATGTTATAGCCACCAGCTGAAACGATTTATAACTGCTGACAAGAATTTGTATTGCCTCACCGGTTTGCTTGTGTTCTTACACATGTTTCTCAGATGTGCACTGGTAGATCATAAGATACAGCAGTTAAAACAGGACCTACACATCAAAACCTTGCTCCAGAGAGCCACTTTTGGTCAAATGCCTCCTATAGTGGCTTTTGTTACTTCTAGGATTCTCACCTTGCTGCAGAGATGTAGTTGAGTAATTAGGGTGTGGCCAGTACACAAAGGTGCATGAGAGCACACCTCTGGACACACCCATCTTAGATGCTGAGTGTGATTAGAGATGTAACAGGCTTGAATCTTTCAACAGAGACAGCACTGAAACTGTGAACTCCTTTATAACTCCATCCTTGCGACACGGATGTTAATGTTATACGTTGAATTTTGTTCCTTTTTACAGATAAACAATGGAGAAGATAACTGAGAAGCTTTTACTGGAGAAAGGCTCTCCAAAAACCAACAAACTGGAGCAAATCAAGACACTGAAGTAAGAATGGTTTTGTTACTTGATTTATTCCACATACAATTGTGGTTCCTCTGAATCACAGTGCAGTGCATTTTAAAAGATTTTCTCTATGCTCTTATTGTCTTTTAAAGAGTCAAGATAATGAGATACAGATACATGGGAATATTGATACATTCTTGTGTGTTTTTATTTGCGTATGTGATTTCTTTTAAAATACATTACTGCTGAGCCGGAAAGCAGAGTTGTTGGGGAGATCATTAAATATCCACACATTTAGTTTGTTTTCCTATTCGTGTAAACAATGACGTACATGTCTCTGCTCTTCAGTCTATCCAAACTGTGCCTGAAGCACCAGGACCTGCCTGTCAAGCTGCTGTCCCGTCTCCAGTCCCTGGAGCGTTGGGATCTGTCTGGAAACAGACTGCAGGAGATGCCCAAGAACCTGGAGCTGCCTGCACTTCGCTACCTGGATCTCAGCAACAACGAGATGGAGGACGTTACAACTCTGGAGTCTCTGAGCGGTCTGGAAGAGCTCAAGATGGATGACAACCTTTATATCACTGTAAGCACATATCATGAGCTTATATCCCCAAATTTCCCCCCAAATTCACACCAGTTTTACTGTAATCTGATTATTTAAAGAGTACTCTTACAACTAAGTGTTTGACTGAAAAGGAAGCGAAAGACCGATAGAAGCCAGAAATGTTAAAGCTTTGAATATTCCCATAAAGTATAGACCCAAAAATGGTATTCAGGACAGTCCTATCAAAAACAAACCTGAGTTTTAGTCCCTAAATTTTGGGTCAAGCTCTCAAAACACTGAATACTGCAGGTCCTATGATGTAACTCTAACAATTTGCTCGGTAACCTGCATCAAAAATGTAATAGCGTGTCTTCTTTCAGGGTCAAGTGCCAGGAAATTTGATGGAAATATAACTTGGCCTTACCTTTTTAGTATGTATTTGTTAGGAGTCCTTTCAAAATAAAATGACACCTCAATGAGTCCTAGGCTTGATTGTATCTTTTCTTCCTCAGGTGAGTGATAATCATAAGCTGATGGTGCTGTTGCCCAAACTGAGGATGTACAACGGTAAAGACATCAGTACGAGTGCCAACCACTTACGCTTCGTCTACACTGAGAACCTGATGATCAGGGTACGAAACTGTTCACTTATTTCACTTAATGTCATGATATGAAGAGTGTCAGTAATCCAGTTTTAAACTCTGCTGTTTCTGGTAACACTGTCTTTGTTGAATATAGATAACTGCAGTTTGGGAGAAGAGCTTCTCCCTCCCTGATCCCATCACCACAGAGAAAATGTCTGCCTTGGAGACGAGCTTTGTCGACACTGCCCGTAATCAGGTTAAATTTGGACCCAGTTCAGTCAGTGACTTCACTAAATGGAGGGTGAGTTCACGATGATCAAGGCGCTCTGGCTTTTTTGTGTTGCTTTTTGTCACTCTTAGTAACCGTCTCTTTGTCTCCTTTGGCTCTCAGGTGGAGATTTTAGCTAAGGAGTTTTTGCGCTCTCTGACAGAACCAAAGGAAGAACCGGAGAGCAAGGAGGCTGATGAAACTGAAGAGAACTGTGTAAGATTCTTAAGGATGGCAAAAGAAATTCAGGATGTTGTGTAAATGATTTGTCCTGGAGTTGGTTTAAAGCTCATACTTTGTTTTTGCTTTTTTCAGGATGTTTCAACGCCTACAAAGAGGAAACAAACTGCATCAGCAATGGACTCCAGCATTAGCCTGACACCTCACAAGAAATTACGTGCGGATCTCCCAGCCTCCCCAGTTCAAGACAGTCCCCGCAAAACCAGTCTCCGCCTCAGACCTCAGATGCCAACCCAGGATGACCCTGTCAGGATGAGCCCCCGCAAGACAGTTCAGCCACCTTCCACCCCCACCAGAGGACAGACGAGGGCAGAGACACCCAAGAGAGGCTCTAAAGTGAGACAGTTACAGGAAGATGGAGCTCAGATTAAACAGAAAGAAAGTGTCGGCAAGAAGGAGCTGCAGAGAGATGCTGACATGCTGGCCACACTAAAGAGCTGTAGCAGGACACAGGTAATGTAAAAACAGCTGTTTGTGATGCCATTACAGATTGTAAGACTCCTTCTTTCTTCTGTTTGTGGAGATACAAGAACTAAATAATTGTTTGCAGGCTGTGAGGGATCTGGAACTGGTTACACATCGTCTGATCACTTCGGCTCAGAGCAAACCAAGATAACTCAACAATTATTGGCCATATTCTCATGATGATAAATCCCAATGATTTTAGTGAAAAATCCAAAATTGGCACTTTTCATAAGTGTCATACTAGGATTGTGGCTCCATGGATGGTAATATCAGTCGGTCATTGCACCATTCGGGCCAGACTGAATGTCTCAACATCTACTGAATCCATTGCTATGAACCTTTTGTACAGCAATTCACAGCCATATCCTCTATACATCTCATGACTTTGGTGATCCCCTGACTTTTCCTCTAGTGTCACCATTAGGTTGACATTTGTGGTTTTGAGTGAAATTTGATACACATTCACGTCCTCATTAGGATGAATTCTGATAACTTTTGTGATCCCTTAAATTCTCATCTACAGCTATCATCAGGCTAAAATTTCAATTTGTCTGATACTTGGGTTCATTACAAAATATCAGTAAAACTAATGACTTTCTCTAAGCCTTGGCTGTGCTTGTGTTTACTTCTAATTGGGACATTTTAGCATGATGACACGCTAAAACTAAGATGGCAAAAATGGAAAGATCCCAGCTGTTCAGTGTTTGTGGCTATGTTTGGTGTCAGTAGTCCTATCAATAAAATCCCTTCTTCTTCATCACTCTGACATCTCCCCATTTCTTTTTCTTCTTTGTCCACGTGTCCTTCCTCCTGCAGCCGGTGCATCTGAAGCCTCTCCACGTCCTCCAGTGCCACAGTAAACAGGACAGCTCGGAGGACTTCTCCACCCAGCTGTGGGCCTGCGCCTTCCAGCCGCTGCCAGATTCCACCGGTACGAAACAACATTTAGAAAAACATCCCCCAAAGCTTTTAAATTATCAAAATAAAAGGCCTTACATTTGTATGTAGATGTAAAATCTTCATTTAACTGTGCTCATCGAGTCTCCTATGTGTGAACAGGTGCAGGTGGAGGAAGCCGTTTGGTTGCTACCTGTGGTGGAGACTCTCTGTGTGTGATCGACTGTGAAACAGGGATGGTGATGAAGAAGTACAAAGTTCCTGGAGAGGTTTGCTTATTTTTTTTCTCTATGGCTACAGTAATTCTAAAGGGTAGGCTTCTGTATTTGCATGCACAGAAAAACTCCATGTTCTCACTATGGAAACACCTTACACCAGACAGGACAAAAGTGCCTAATGTTTAAAATAGTCACAGTTTAAATTGAATATTTCCTATCATGATATAAGTTTGAGGTGTTTAATGTTGCTCGTCTGTTGTTCTTCACGACAGGAGTTCTTCTCGTTGGCCTGGTCCACAGTGTTGATGTCCAGAGGAGGTAAAGCTTCGGCTCAGCACTGCAGTATTCTGGCAGCTGGTGGGAAAAGAGGACTGGTCAAACTGATCCACCCCAGAAACAACGTGGCCTACGGGGAGTTCAGAGCGAGCCGCAAGGCGCTGTCTGTCCTCCGCTTCAACCACCAGCAGGGGAACTTCCTCTTCAGTGAGTCGTGGAACAGATAAACAGCTCCTTTTTGATCCAGTTTGCCAACCACTGCTGTACAATAACCACATCCTCACCTGTTATTGTTGAGATGTTGGAAACAAATCTCTAAAGATGTTCTCATACCTTTTTTTTCTCCTTCCTGATACTGATTCCAATACCTGTTCTGTTATGAATGCGCTTGAAGTTGCACAAGTTGCTTGCCGTGCATTAAAAGATCTGCTAAGCTGCATAAACGTTTGCTGGATGCTGCAGGATTTTTAGGGGCTAATAAATTACATGGTATCCGAGCTTGAGCTTGTACTTGCAAATACATATTTTTGTATTGTAGGTGGTGTCAGTGTAGGACCAAACCCACAAATCTCTATCTCAAATCTGGGGTTTTCTTGAATGTAACTTCACTGTGCTCATTTGGTCTTTAATTAAATGAATATTTTTAAATCCTGTTAACTTCAAATCAGGTCTCACCAGTTTCTTTTCTCCTGCAGCGGGATCATATGATAACAAGATAATGATGTGGGACATCGGTGGAGTGGACATCCAGTACAACTACAAAGTTATGTGAGTATTTCTGCTTTTATACCTCACGACAAATCATACTTTAGCCTGAACACCACTTTAGCACTAACAAAGGCCTAAAAGAGATCGAGAACAACTTCGAGCTGTACATTTTCCTCACTAATGGCGATGTGACAGGTGCAGCAGGTTAGTGTAGAGGTTCGGGCTGTAATGATGACAGTATTTCCTGCCATGTTTGTGCCTCCAGTCAGCTGCTGGTGTTGGAGATCAGTGCCACCCCGCTGCACATCTGCCTCCCACCGACTTCACCCAGCTCACACCTGCTGACGGCCTGTGAAGACGGCCTGCACTTCTACAACACACAACTCGGCACCAACAACACCGCAAAGAGGTAAATACATCCACAGTGTGTGTGTATTTATTTGTATTCTTATATCCATGAGTGTCAGTCTGCTTTGAAGAGCCCTTTGGCTGATAACATTTACACCAGTAACAGTGTTTTTTTTTCTCAGTAGGTCGAAGGACATGGAGATAACTTTCCCCATATATAAGAAGGAAGACAAAGACCATGACTATCACACCATCGATGGCCTGAGTTTTCTTACGGATGACATCGTAGGTAAGTGAAGCTCTAACAGTATCTAAACCACATAACCACAGTAGTCTATATGCTTATAAAACTGTGCCCCTTCAGTCACTTTGCTCCAGTATCCAAAATCTCAGGGATTATTGTATGGATTGCCATGAAACTACATTTATGGTCCTAAATTCTTCTTTTTTCCTCCTGTTTTTCACGTATGGGTCTTCATCTCCCTCAGCCTCCAAGAACTACATGCATGGTTGCATTTATTTGTGGAGCTGGAGCCGGACAAAAGCTCAGAGGCCTGACAAGAAGAGCAGGGCAGTGTGTGCTGTGGTTCTGGCTGAGCTGCAGTGGACTAACACTGAGATACCTTACCTGGCTCTCAACACCTGTCCTGGTAAGAACAAGTCATGTAATGAAAACCTGGAGAGTGCAATGTCATTGAGCTGCATTTTCTGTTAATTCAGATGGTTTAACAGTTTTCTCAAATGCTCCTTAAGTTGCATTTCAGTTTATCTCCTTTGTTTTAATGTTTGACTTCAGTCAAGCGTCAAACCAATGTTTCAGTTTGAGGCTGGACTCCGTAGACTATTTCCTGAGCTTTGTGTTTGCTTAACTGAGAAAAATTCTGTCAAAAATTCCTCTTTTCAGGCCAAGCCTACATAGTGTGCGGTGACGATAAAGGCAGACTGTGGACATATCACGTCAGCAACCTGCAGAAAAACAGCTTCCAGAGTGGGAAACCCGTACAGCCCACTGAGGTAATAATCTGTCCCAAATGTCCTGCTACTTCACAACTCTGCTTTCTGTCTAGTCAGAATATGTTGTAGTGATGTTGCAGCAATAACAACATAGCTGCCAACTCTCACACTTTCGCTGTGTGACACAAGGTTTTGCCTGTTTTCACACGGCGAAAGCGTGAGAGTTGGCAGCTATGTAACAAACCTAAGTGATAATATCTTTCATGTACAGAGCTCTTCTGCTTATTCTGAAGTTTTAACTTTTAATGATTCTGTCATTAGGCAATAAAATGGAAAAACTGCAGCACACTGTCACTCAGCGGCTGACGTCTTCTTTGTTTTGGTAGGTGTTGGAGTGGCCGACTCCTGTGAGGAAGGGCTTCGGCCAGTTGGAGGGCCCATCCATCAACAGTGTAGCAATGGACCCCGAGCTCCAGTTCCTGGTGGCCCTTAGTGACAAGAATATGGTGATAGTGTGGAAGAGAGAGGAGTCGTCCTGAGGAGCACGAACTGTGTGACTGCAAGTCAGTGTCAATCAGTGATTTGTATCTGGTATCTGATACAAATCATTCGTATTTTGTTCTGGGGGGAAACTGATAAGGATTTACCAAATGTTGGTATTTGTGAGGTAACAGACAAACAAAGGAGATTTCCTCCAGTCTGGGATTTTTTTTCAAACTTGTTTTCTTCATAATTTGAGGAAAGTGACGTTTATGCTGATGCTGCAGTAAGATCTGACATATTCAAAGAATATATTCACACTATTCTTTATTTTTATATGAAAATGTATGGCATGAAGTCGAAACCTTTTTATATAAATATACTGATAAACTTAAAGTTGCTGCTGTTGATAATAGCAGCATAGACAGATGAAGAAAACTGCAGGTTGTCACTATGTGACCAATGTTTTTGTTTGTAGTCATGAATCTTAAAAGATAAAGCACGTAAATATGTTCAGTCCAAACATAAACCATGATGTCAATGACTTAAAAAAAGAAATGTGTGAATGTTTAAAACGCATCCTTAAAACCTATGTTTATGCAACATAATTACAGTAATGCTGTATTTGGACTCAGGTAGTTCATTTTAGATATTTTACAGTCTGTTGTCCAGTTTTAATTTTGTCCTTAGTAGAGTTTCATGTCAGTTTTTTTCTTCTTCATTTTCAATCAGTCACTAACCCAGTGGCCCTATGAATAGGACTGTTTTTTGTGCTGTATTTGTCCTTTCAAATGTACATATTAAATGTGAATAACTATGTGAAAGAGCCTTTGGTTACGTGAAGACCAGTTTTTGGACCTTGCTTATTAATGCTCCGATAATGCTCCTCAATACTGCTGTGATGACTGAAGAGGCAAAAGTAAGAATGCAGCCTAGTAACTGAGGCTGAGAAAATATTTTCAGTACTGTAGTGTGTCGATTCCTCCTTACTGTCTAACTTTACAGTATTTTTTACTGGATCTATGTTCCTGTGTGCAGTCCAACATGTTTTCATATGTTGTGAAGTTGCTCAAATATCTTGATTTAAATAAAACAAATGACAGCATTTTCTGACTTATTTATTCTTGTGTGATTGCAGTGGTGGAGTGAAAGAACGGGTATCAATCGCTTAGTTTAGAGGCATTATTTTTTCAGGCTGTCGGTATGTCTTCAAATGTCTAATAGGATAAAATAATGAAGTTATGACAATTTATATCCAAAAGGTAAATATGTAGCAGTCCTATTGTTTGAGACTTGCTGTCCTTGGTTTCGGCCTGATTTTCCCAAATCCCTAAGGACTAATTGCAGGGGATTCAGATCACCTGTGCGCAGGGTGGGGAGACTGACTCCTGATTGAGGAGTGGAAGCAGCTTTGGGCATTTCCCTCCCAGCCAGTCATAGTGTGACGACGCCCTTTTTGTGAAGGCTTAAAGAGGTGGGGAACGGCACCCAGGTGGCTCCCACCCTCATTCTGAATCAGTCCCTGACTCACTGAGAGCCTCATTCCCTTTAGATTACCAGACAGAAACTCTGGTCTGTTTAGGACCTATTGCATTTTCTTGGCTGCCCACATCATTCTAGTGAGGAAACTGTTTTTTTTGGCTCCCCTTGAAACCCAAGCCCCTATACACTTTCAGTTTGACATTTTATTTCCCTGGGGCTTTTAGGAGCACATTTGTTTATCATACCCTGAAGAGGCATTTGTTTATTTTCCAAGTAGCTGACAGTGGGCATTCCCCCTAGATTTACATGTTTTTAGTTTATATTTTTTCTGTAGGTTGGGCTGGCCAGTACCGCCACAAACTTCACTGCAAAAAATGTTCTGGTCATTATTCAATGCCATAGCTCAGGAACAGCAACATGACTGGTGCAGGGAGGCATACAGCAGTGATTCTAGTTTAAAATGTCACCTCATGGAAATAAAGTCACTGGACTGAATTATAAAAGGGATATCTCCTTGTTCAAGAGAGCTTTATTAGTCACGCACTAGACATAAAACATTGAAAAGAAACACATTAAGACATACAAATATTGCACATGTGGGACATTTTACTGGGTTTTACACATGTCCTCTTGCTTTGGAGACTGAGGCCACCACTCCTCCTTTCTGTCTGCACCCACAGCTGCATCTGCAACACACGAGACGATCATGGGTCAAATAACATGTCAACATAATAGAATAATCTTACTGGTCTCCATCTGTCAGTAGCCATGTTGAACATGTGAGTCAAATTAGGTTTCCATGATTTTTGTTCAAAGCAACATTATGTAGAAATTGGCATTTTGTGTGACTTTTGACATTCAGTTAATAAGAAACAATTGTGTTAAATCAGTGTTATCAAATCAGTCCATGTCACGCCATCACATGATAAAGTACCACCCTTCTTGTACATACTCGAATATAAACTTGGGTGATTCAAGGACATTTGGAAACCCTGTTTTTAATAAGCAGTCGTACTTGAAACTTGTGTGTAGGATCTCAAAATGTTTCGCTTATCTTGTAATTATGACTCGGTATCTCCTCTGGCTCACTAGGTGTATTTTTTAATCATTATGAATCCTGTTTTTTTAATGACCTAATGTGGTAAATGAGCTTCCCTGTTGGGGGTTTTCTTGTTGCCTGTTTAGGTTAAAAGAAAAAGTAAATTCATCCATCAAATCCTGATTCAGGTTTAAAAGGTTCAGTGAAGACATGTGAAGTCCCAACACCTCGTGCTTAGTTAGTGACCCCTCAGTGACCCAAACACACAGTGATATTACAGCAGTTACCCGTCTCTGCATCTGATGTGTCAGGAACATCGGAAACCTCTGGCAAAACAAACAGCTCAGGTCTTTATGACGTTAAGGCGACCAGACAAGCAGCAGAACGGCGCGGTGAAGTTTACGTGCAGCTTACCTGGAATGGTTCCCAGGCTGGAGTTATCAAAGAACTGCTTGGGACAGGTTCTGGACAGCAGCTCCGAGCTTCCACCCACATCAAAGAATCTGCTTTTGGGCGAGTCGAGCAGACTGGCCTTTGGAGAGTCCAGCAGCTTCCTGGGAGACTCCAAAACCCTCCTGGGAGAGTCCAGGACCTTCTTGGGAGTAACCAGAAACTTCTTGGGTGAGCTGAGGAAGTTGGAGGAGTCTGAGGTCATGGGGAGGCCCCTCTTGGTGGGAGTGCAGGGTGGTGAAGGCTTGTCCACCTTGGTCTTCACCTTCAGCTTGATGGCTCTGCTCTTCCACTTGCTGATCTCTGCATGCTGAGTGGACACCAAGCTGATGGGACAGGAGGACAGATGTCAGAGCGATACTAGAGGATATAATAGATCACATGAAAATTAATCTTCAAACTGGTTACCTTTCCAACTCGGTTATTTTCAGACGAAGCTGTTTGATTTCCTCCTCCAGTTTGGTTTTCTCCAGCATGACACTGCTCTTGATCACCACACCTCTGGGGTTGGTCAGTCGGGCATGAAGGTCTTCACCCTGCAGGACTGAATTCAGCACGACCACACTGTTATTTTCCTCTTTAAGTAGGTAACAAACTTCCAAGCTTGACTTCTGACCATAAAGAAAAACAAGCTGAAAGTCACAACCTATCATCAGCTTCATTAAACAGCCTGGCAGGTGTTTTAAATTATGTACGTGTCACGTTACATAAAATAAAAACAACAAAGACCGGTGACTTACATGACTCCTCGCCTTGCTGCTGTGATTTCCTCAAGGCCTCCTTCAGCTTCCTCAGTGAATCTTCCTTTTCATTCAGTAGTGTTGTCATCCTCTGGATCCTGAGAAGGGAAAAAAAACCTTAGTCAGAACAGTCAGACATGAAACAAACAGAATAAACCCTTTAGGATTTTAGGCAGAGGTGAGAAAGTCAGCTACCAATCTTGTAGCGTGTTAGGCGGAACAAAATATCAATCAACTGATCAACAAGACCTCAATCAACGATTTCTAACATGATGGAGAAGTCTCTTTAACCATCTGCAGACACATTATAACAGCTCAAGAGAAGGTAACCAAAGAATTCCTGTTAGGCATAGTTAATAAATAAAACAAAACAAAAAAGGGTCAAAATGCATAAAAGGACTCTTACTCTAGTTGATGTTTATCAGAAGCTGAAGTCAGCTCCACCTCCATTTTGAACATTTTTTTCCGGAGTTTTTCCATCTCAACAGCAGTGGGTGGGGCATTTTTCTGAACCAGACAAATATTCAAAAAGGCCACTCAGCGTAAGTCAAAGCAAAATGTAGTACTAACTCAGAGTATAATTAGTATGTCACAAGCCTCAGAATCGTCTGTTACGATGGGCCTGAAAATGAGATCTTTAGACGAACCTCAGACTCTCGCAGTTTGTTCCTGAGAGTTTGGATTGTGTTCTCTTTCTCCTCCACCTGTGCACGGCTGTCCTGCAGCTCCGTCTGCAGGAGCTGCGTAGCCTCTTTGTGGGTTGACACCCTATTGTTGGCTTTGATCTGAGCGTCACGCAGCTGATCGTTTTGTACAGACAGAGCCTGAGAATCAGAAAAATGTATGTTACCATCTGCAGATTGACATGTTTCAGGACAGTTAATGTGGGATTAAGTTAATATATACTACAGTGTATGTTCAATAAGGAAAAAAATGTGGCAGACATACTTTGACTTTTTCTTCAGTTTGCTGGAGCTGAAGAACAAGTTGCTGGTTGTCCTTCAGAGGAGCTCCCTGTGACGCCTGCAGCAGAGTCGAACTCTTGCTTTTCTCCTCTCTGAGTTCAGAATCAGCCTGAGCCTCCAGTGACTTCAGCTCCCTACACAGACCATCGTGGTCATTGATGATGCTCTGCAGGAGTAAGGCAAATGATATGACATTAGGAAGACAGGAAAATATCATTGCAATACGTACTTGACCCCTTTAAGGCAGCTAAACTCTACCTGTAGAGTCATCTTCCTGCTGCGCACCACTGCAGATCTGCGCTCCAGCTCGCAGCTCAGGATGCTGTCGAGTCCACTGTAGTTTTTTGGCTCCTTGGCCATTGCAGTCTGCAGCTGCTCCTTGAACCCCTTCCTCTCTCGGGCCTCAGATGACAGCTCACTGGGGAGGCAAGCCATGTTGGACCGGAGCTTCTCCAAAATGCTGCATATTTTCTACAAAAATCAACAGAATGGCCATAAAGGTTTAGTACAGTTATGTTGTAGAAATGGAAACATATTGAGGAAGAGGACACGCATCCAGTACAACATATCGTTATGTCACAATGGTTGAAAATTTGTCTGCAACAATGTGTTCAATTAGGAAGGAGGACATCTTTATTTTCCAAAGGGTTTCCGCAGGTCAAAGACTTTTTTCAGATATTGATCGATGCTGAAATTAAATAGAGTCGATAATCTGAAGCCAAAACAGCAGGTGATGGTATGCACCTTTTAAAGAAGGAGAAGAAGTAGAAGACGAGGGATTGGATTGTTTTTACAGTTTCAGAGGAAGACAAGGCATTTGCAATTTGAACACAACAAATCTTATTAGAGCTGTTAAATACATTCAGGTTCGCATAAACAACAGCATAGGAACTTGAATTGAAAAATTTAAAATTACCATTATCTGTATCCGCTGAAAAAAATCCATATCACCTATAAACTCACCTGCAGGTAGCGCTGCCTCTTGTCCAGCAGCTCAGTCAGTCTGTGTTCCAACAGTGTACTGAAGCCCTCGTCTTTGACAGAGCAGCTGGTAGCCTGCACTCTGCACAGCAGCACGTCGTGCTGACGCCTCTCATCAAAAACAGCCAAATCTTTCTTCACCAGCTCCTCAATTAGATTCCTGTAGATTTGTGCCTGCGACTGTAGGTGCGCCTGGGGAAGCAGAGAGCACAAGTTTTCAAGTTATTACACGATTAAAAGAATAAAGACATTGATGAAGTTTCAGTTGGAAAAAATGTTAATATTTACCAGTATGTGGCCCAGACTTTGAAGACTCTGCTGTCCCAGATTACAGACAGCGCTGTGGGTGTTCATGGTGGCTTTTGGCAGAGGGATTAGAGAAGGGTGCTTCTCTCCTCTCAGGGTCTTGTCCATAACTGAGTTCAACTTTGAACAAGTGTCTATGAAGTGCTGGAATCTTCTAAAGGACTCCTGCAATCACAGTTCAGTGGTGTTAGCGTTTTACAGAACTGTTAAAAATGTTTGAATATTTTTGCCATTCAGTTGCTGATTAATAAAAATGTATCAATGGAACTACCTGAAGTTGCCCAGTAGATTCCTGCAGCCGTGATGAAATGGTCTCCTTGACTCCACTGGTGCTCAGCTGTTCTTGGAGTGCTGAGATGGTCGAGTTCGCTTCACTGAGCAACTGAAAGGAAAAAAAATATCCTCAACTGAAAATATCCCTAAATAATCAAGTGTGTTAATGGTTCTTCTCCAGCTTACCAGACCCTTTATAGAAAATGCTGATGAGTTTTATTCTCAAGAACCCATTTTCATCATCCTGCCATCCATACACATGATAGTACTAAAATTGAGGTTGTTCAATCATCTAAACATCTGGGACTAAACCTCATGTGGAACAACTGGCACATAATGTGAGGATAACCGTTTCTGACATCAGAGACATCTGATGCCTGATTACATAAGGGTTGTTAAAAAAACTAAAACAGAAAGACCAGGAAAAAACTAAATATGTATTTAGGACTGCTGACAAACCTGCTGTGAGTCATGGGCTTCAGCTTCAGTACGAGTTTGCTTCTCTGTGAACATTTGAAGCTGCTGGTTGAGCTGCTGCATCTGACAGTAACAACAGAGACAGTGATGGGTCGTTAAGAGCAGGCATCACAGATGACAGGTGTTAAAAGAGGCATCCATACAAGAAGCGTCTCCTTGATAATAATTGTTGAGATAAAACACATCACATCACACAACACACATGATGCCTCACTGCTGCTCCAGCTGTGTAATGAAGATAAACACAAACCAGAACCAACCTCAGTCTGCAGTGTTTCCATCCTGTCCTCCAGCTCTGCTATCTCCTGCTTCTTCTCCTGTCTCAGTGACTCCAGTGTCTCCTGCAGCTGATCTCTCTCCTCACTGAGAGACGTCACTCTGCTCAGCAGCTTCTCCATTTCCTCTGTGGACGTCTGACGGCCGCCTTCCTTCTCAGTGAGCAGACCGTCTCTCTCGGTTTCAACGCTTACAAGTTTCTCAGATAGAGTCCAAATCTGTGAGGTAAGGAGCAGTTAGGTTTACGTCTAATTGTAGGGCTGTACACATTTGGATTACAAACTGTTTATTATGCAGCTGACGTTTAAGCGACAATAAAGTTCCTCTTTCTATCTGACACAAACCTCAGACTGCAGTGTTTCCATCCTGTCCTCCAGCTCTGCTTTGAGCTGCTGCTTCTCCTGTCTCAGTCCCTCCAGTGTCTCCTGCAGCTGATCTCGCTCCTCACTGAGAGACGTCACTCTGCACAGCAGCTTCTCCATCTCCTCTGTGGAGGTCTGACAGCTGGCTTCCTTCTCAGAGAGCAGGCCGTCTCTCTCGGCTTCAACACTCTCCAGTTTCTCAGTCAAAGTCCTTATCTGTGAAGAAGGGAATAGTTAAAAGGATCAACCTGCTATGAAAAAGTGTTTCATTATAACAAAGCAAGGTGTTCGACGCTAACCTGTTGATCTAAAGAGCATTCCTTCTCCTGACTCAGTTTCTCCAGATCAGAGTTCATCTGCTTCTGTTCACACAGCTCCTCTTGGACTGACTTCAGAAGCTCTTGTGTTGTGGAAACCTTTTGTCAAACAAATAAATACGTAATTAGGCGTGGGAAAAAAAAACAGTACAAAACTGCAAAAAGCTGTTTAATTACAGCTAAGTAGGAGCATGTGATGAGCAGTGGCCTCACCTCATTCATGTTGTGCTGCAGATCATCTTCCAGCTGCTTCTTCTGCTCAGTGATTGTCTGTAGAGACACACTCAGCTGGGCAATCTGTGGAAGTAGAAAATGGCCCTTTAGTCATTTGTATTCTCCAAACAAAATGCGCCAAACACAGAAGACATTTTTGATAGCTTTGCTACTGTACACAGAGCTACATACGACAAAACTGTTCCAAACCTCAGACTGTAGTGTTTCCATCCTGCCCTCCAGCTCTGCTTCCAGTTGCTTCTTCTCCTGTCTCCGTCCCTCCAGTGTCTCCTGCAGCTGATCTCTCTCCTCACTGAGAGACGTCACTCTGCTCAGCAGCTTCTCCATCTCCTCGCTGTGAGTCTGAGCGCCGGCTGTCCTCTCAGACAGCAGACCGTCTCTCTCTGCTCGCACACTCTCAAGCTGCTCAGTCAGGATTTGGATCTGTCAGGACAGAGTGGAGAAATAATTGTTAAAAATCAAGTGCTTTAGACAGCAGGTTCTTTCTGTGTCTTCTTTACTTCTTTACTAAAAATGTAGTCCTGCCTGGTTTTGGAGCTCCTGTGACTGGAGGGCACTCTCTCCATTGCTCTCCAGCTCTGCCTTCTGACTCCTCAGCATGCTGATCTCATCTTGTAGGACTTTGATCTTCTCCTGGGACACCCTCAGCTCCTCCTGGTTCTCGATCATCTGAAAGATATTAACACCACAAAAGGATGCAAGTAAAGATCTTTTCTTTACAAAGTCACTAAAAATGAGTGCACAACATAAGGTCAACAGTCTACCATCAACAATTTTTCAGCCGCCTCGTTACTACAGCTGCAACGATATGCTGAGTAATACAACAAAAATCTAAAATCTGAACTATTAATGACGTTCAATGTTTTTCTCTGATCTCTAAATAAAAGCGCCCAATGTTTAGTAATTGTGATAAAGAAGAAGAAGAAAGATAAAAACTCACCAGTTCTACATTTTCCTGAAGGTCAGACTTCATCTGGGTCGTCTCTTCCTTTGTTTTCTCCAGTTGTTCCTCCAGCTGTTGGATCTGAAACACCACACAGGGACGCTTTTCAGTATAGGTCAAATGTAAATGCGACAATGTAAAATGTCACAACGATGAGGTGAAGGTGAGCGCGATGATCTAACCTGCAGAAGTCGCTGTTCCTCATGTTCTTCTTTCAGTGACTGTGGCTCAGAGCTGAGCTGCTGCTGAAACTCACACTGCATCTGAAACACAGAGGGAGAACAATGTGACCTCAGTTTGCACAAAGTTTAAAGGCATTCAAACCTTTCACACACCCTAACGATTTTCTGCAAACAATTCATCTTAGAAGTGTTTCATCAAATGTTGTGATATCAACTTCTTTCATATTTGAATAGAATCCAGTCGTATTATCATAACAACTGAAGTTTCTAGGATGGGCTTCAGTATTTAACTACAACAGTTGCATTGTGGTTAAGAGGAATCATTTTTGTTTCAGTATATATGCTAGTCTTCTGTATGTACATAGACATACATGCTAACAATCATTGGTATTTTTCCCGGAAACCGCAACCAGATTCTTGTGAAAAGGACCGGATACACCAAAACGTTAATCTACAAAAAAAGTGTATCAACATACCATCTCCATCCTGTCCTCCAGCTCTGCTTTGAGCTGCTGCTTCTCCTGTCTCAGTCCCTCCAGTGTCTCCTGCAGCTGATCTCGCTCCTCGCTGAGCGATGTCACTCTGCTCAGCAGCTTCTCCATCTCCTCTGTGGAGGTCTGAGAGCCGGCTTCCTTCTCAAACAACAGGGCGTCCCTCTCTGCTCGTGCACTCTCAAGCTGCTCAGTCAAAGTCTTCATCTGTTAAAGAGGGGATATTTCCAACTAGGGGTCAGAACACCGACAATAAAGATCAGACTTTCTGATTGTCCTTCGGTAGCATTTCAACTCACCTGCTGCTCTAAGTCAGATTCCTTCTGCTCACAGAGTTTCATATGATCTGAGCTCCTTTGCTTCTGCTCTTCGAGCTCCTCTTGAAGAGAATGAAGGACACTCTGAGTCTCTGCAACCTAAAATAAGAAAACAATTTATAATTCAAAAGAACATCAAAAGGGCTAAAATACAACTCAACATACAGCTTTAGTAAAATATGCTGCAAGGGACAGACCTGTTGTTCTAGCTGAGCTTGCCTCTCTTGGTTTACTCTTTCCAGGTCAATGTTTCTTTGATTCTGCTCCTGGAGCTGCTGCTGAAGTGAATGTAGAAGGCTTTGAGTCTCTGTAGCCTAAAGTTTTTGGGGAAAAAATTTAGAAGATATGAAGAAATGTGTGTTAGCCATTTAATATCAGTGACATTCAGATTTTACTTAAACCCCAAAGACATCAGTTTGACCAAAAACAACTTCACCCTCACCATCTCCATATTTCGCTGCAGATCACCTTCCAACTGGCTCTTCTGCTCAGTGACGGCCTGTAGAGCAGCCTGTAGTTGTTCTATCTGAGGAGGAAAATAGCAACATTCCATAGTTTAAGTATTTTAAACTAAACACCAGAGTTTTAAAGGATAAGGTGAGTGTTAATATAATATTTTTCTCATTGTCAAGTGTCAAGAGTATTTGAGGCAGCAGGGCAAAAAGGCAAAAATGTGGAACATTTGCTGGTTTCAGCTTCTTATGTGTCAGGATTTGCTGCCTTTCTTTGTCATTTATGACAGTAAATGAAGAGCTTTGCGGTTTTAAACTGTTTTTTTATTTTATTTTTGAGACGTCACTTTGGACTTTTTTGCAATTGTTTGACATTTTATAGAAAAAAAAGGTAATATGCAATACGCAATATGTTGCAGCCCTAATACACACATGTTTATTGCGGATTTGGGTCTTTTCATGGGATTTCTTGACAATAACAGCTGCAGTTACCTCTTGCTGAAGTTGGGTTACTGTCACATCCTGTGCTTGCAGCTCTGACGACAGCATTTCTGGCTGGTTGAACCCACCATGGGCCAGTGCAACCTGCGACAAAAAGCACATCACTTTTAATTGTCTCCTCTGGGCCAACTGGGATTAAATAAAAATGAAATAATTGCCCTTATGAAGAAATAGTGTCAACATACCATCTCCATCCTGTCCTCCAGCTCTGCTTTGAGCTGCTGCTTCTCCTGTCTCAGACCCTCCAGTGTCTCTTGCAGCTGATCTCTCTCCTCACTGAGAGACGTCACTCTGCACAGCAGCTCCTCCATTTCTGCACTTTGAGTCCCGACCGTCCTCTCAGACAGCAGACCGTCTCTCTCTGCCCTCACACTCTCAAGCTCTGCAGTCAGAGTCGTCAACTATTATAGGGGGGGAAAAAAATCATATTTTACAATGAATACCTTTAAAGCTGAAGTAAGTAATGTCATGGTATAGTGTAAGATTTTAAAATTTTCCTGATGAATCAAGAAGCCCTTACATGTGTTTGCAGCTCCTCTTGCTGTGCACTCATCTCACTGGGAGGACCATCGTGTTTAGATGTTTGTGCGGTCTCCAGCTGTTTGATCAGCTCCTTCTGTTGACGATTCCTCTCCAGGGCTGCCCTCAGCTCCTCCTGATTCTCGATCATCTGTTTGGTAAAAATAAAAATACTTTCATTTGACATGTAGAGACAAAAACAAACAGCATAGGTCCAACAGAGCTGATGGAAATGAATGCATTTTTAATATCTGGACGGGCAAAGTAGCCGCGTGGTAACTCACCATCTCCACATTCTCCTGCATGTCCATCTTGAGCTGGTCTCTTTCTTCAGTGAGAGAAGCCACAGTAGATTGGAGCTTCTCCACCTCCTCTGCAGAGCTCTGAACACCGGCCGTCAGGAGATTCGCTTTCTCATCTCGCATACTCTGAAGCTCCTGTGTCAGACTCAGTGTCTGTTGGGCAGATTTCCAACTATCAGTCAGATCATCAACAATGAAGTCTTAGTTAAGAAAAAAACTGCCTCGCTACAATTTAAACTCACATCAGATTCCTTCTGCTCATTGAGGTTCATCAGGTCAGAGATCTTCTGCTTCTGCTCTTGGAGGTCGTCTTGAAGAGATTGTAGAAGAGCTTGTGTCTCTGCAGCCTAAAAATAAGATACAGACGGCGCAATGTAAATCAAAAAACAACACATGGGCTCACTTAGAACAGGGACAGGAAACAGCTGGTTTAACTAGAAAAACACAAAGTGTCAGGAGAACAGGAGAGAGAGAGAAATGTTAAAGAGATATAATCGGATTTGTTTTGTAATTTTAAGGTTTAAAAAAGCAATCGGGTCACTCACCATCTGCACATTTTCCTGCAGGTCCATCCTGAGCTGGTCTCTCTCTGCAGTGACAGATGCAACTGTAGCGAGCAGCTTCTCCAGCTCCTCTGCAGACGACTGAGCGCCAGCATTCTCCTCCTTCTCAGCTCGCACAGACTGAAGCTCTTCAGTCAGCTGATTCACCTGCAATTAACCAAATAAAAACACTGAGCTACATTTATGGTATTACTACTTAACTGGTCTACAGTTCTCAATCCAAAAACTAACTGGAGGAACGTTAACATCCAGTAAAGCTCTGACTTGATAAGAAATGTCGTATCATACTTGTTCTTGAAGTTCTTTACTGATCTCCTCCTCTGTGCTTCTGGAGTTTTCACTGTCAGCAAGCTTCTCCTCCAAATCCTTCATCAGCTGCTGCGTCTCTTTCAGTTTTTCTTCCAGTGACGCTCTGTGTTCTTCACTCTCCTGCAGCTGAAATAAGAAAATAACATTACCATGATTTTGTGGTAGAAGTTTTTTGGCCTCAATCACTAGCACTGAGTAGATGCACGCTTGCTTCCTCGCAGTGATTCGGTTTTTCTACCGACAAACGATTATCAATAAAAACCTGAAACATTTAAGGACTTCAAAGCTGATAAAGGTTAAATCATGACCAAACAGCACCCATATTTAAGTTCCATAACTTACTTTATAGACCATCTCCTCCATAGTAGCCATGAGCTGACTCTTCTCAGCATCAGATCGCTCCAGGTCTGAGCGAAGTGAATCCAGCTGCTGTGTCACATCAGCACACTGCTCACTCAGCTCCTTCTCCCTCAGCGCAGCAGCACTAAAGTCTGCTTGGATTTTCAGAATCTCATCCTGGGATGTCTGCAGGAAGTCTCTGAGCTGCTGAGCCTCCTCCTGACACTGAGCTTGAGCTGAGAGCAGACCGTCTCTCTGAGTTTGAACAGCACACAGCTCCTCGGTAAGCTCACACACCTGAGGCAACACAGGATGAAATCACATGACTACTTGCAACGTGCTCTCTATCTCAAATGACACAGTCCTTAAGAGGAGTTTTGGAGGACTGACCTGCTTTGTCAAACTGTCCACCTTCTCTGGGAGAGCCTGGAATGAAGACAGTTCCTCCAGCTGAGCTCTGAGGGCTCCCTCTGCTTCACGAGACGCCGTCAGCTCTTTGTTAAGATTAGACACTGTTCTCTCAAGTTCCACGCTGTCTATCAGATCTGGAGATAGAGAACATCTCATCACTCCCATCTGATTTTACACAATGAATGTATGCAGAAGTTACATTGCATTATAGAGTAATTAAACAGAGGTTCATTATAGAAACACTTCAATTTAAAACCTACTCTTTGGGACTTTTCCATCCAGCAGAGTGGTGAGCTTGGTGTTCTCGTCGAACACAACGTTCAGCTCTTTTTGGAGATCTGTCTGCATCTTTCTGAAGCGTGACTTCTCCGTCTCAAGTTGAAAGCGCAGGCTGTTCACCTCATTGTCCAGCTTATCATGGTTGACGGATAGAGTGACCTGCAAAGGAGACCATGACAAGAAACACCACAAAGATATTGGTCTTGATGCCAGCAGTACAGGTAGTAAAATTTTGCATACTGAAATCTTTCTTGCGGTATAACTTTTTATATAGCTTTAGTTCATTTTATTTTGGAAGAAGTACTCGAATTATCATTTAAGTATTTTATGGCTTTTCAATTTTCACTAGATGAGAGATCTGAACCAAGGAAGTTGGAGTTTATGGTCAGACTGTGTGTTAATCCCACTTACAGCTCTCTCCTCCAGTGCGATGTTTTCACTGCGCAGGAAAGCCCATTCCTTCTTTGTGTCTCTGCTGACCCCCTCAGCATCATCCAGAGAGCGGCGAAGCTTCGCCACCTCCTGCACCAAGTCCTTACCGCTCTGCGTGGAGGCAACAAGACAGAATTAGCACGCTTAATAACAACCATTACAAACACAATCTGCCTATCTCTACTTAAATAATCATTTTGTTGACTGGCTCCATGTTGTACCTTCTATGAACAGTTAAAAACATGCGTACCATACACTGAAGTTCCTCTGCAAAGTCACTTTTCTTCTTTAGCTCCTCGGACAGAGTTTCAAGTTTGTTCTAGAGAAAACAAAAATAAAGAACATTCAAGGAACCTGCCACACGTCAATGGTCCTGTTTGTAATAGTCACAGAATCAATGAACATCTGTTGTTTAAAAAAAAAAAAATCTATTTATTTATTTTTTCTAATTAACCCGTGGAGGAAATCCTCAGCATGTCATCTTACCTGAAGCTCCAGGCACTGGAGTTCAGATGACTCGACTGCCGTCTTCAAGCTAGAGATTTCATTTTTCAACTTGTTCTGGAAGATCAAAACAAAATAAACAGTGTAAATTAATAAAATTAATAAATAACAACAACAAACAAATCCAAACCGATCTCTCTACCATCCATTGATAGAAATACTTTAAGTGGAATCTAATGGAGACAAATCAGTAACTTTACCTCGTGCTCCTTCCTGAACTCTTCCTCCAGAGACTCGAACTCGTCCGTCTCTCTCTTCTCCTGCAGCTCCTGTGACATGGCAGCGTTCGCTTTCTCCAGACTCTGAATCTGCTCTATGAACATCCCCAGCTCCTCTTTCAGGTAGTCTCGCTCACCAACCAACATGTCCTGTAAACATTTCAACAGTTTCATCAATTTAAGCAAGTAAGCATTTCCCTTATGTAACTTGAATAAACCCTTTTGTTGTTGAAATAGATCCCAAACAAGTTATCAAATTGTGAGAGTACCTTTTCTGAAGCTAGAGTTTCACACAGCTGGATGGTCTCTGCAAACTCTCTTCTCATCTGGAACACAAGTCAATTAAGATTAGTACGAATATCAGCAAGCACAACCGAGCCAGACCGAAACAATTACTTAAAAAAGCGCTGTTCTCATGTATTATTATTATAGGGGGGATAATTAGATGAAAGCAGGTCAGTCCTCCAAACATCCTTTAAGGATAGTGTCAGATTGAGTAATCAGATGTAATCATGTCATTTGAGTAATTGAGGATTTCTCCAGCACACCTGTTCAGTTTCACTCGGAATGTGGCTCTGCTCTTCCAGCTGTCTCTCCAGGTCTGCCACTCTGAATTCCAACATCTCCACCTTTTCTGTAGCCTCATGTTTCTGCTGGGCTTCTGTTTGCAGCTGCAGCTCCAGCTCTGCCACCCTCTCTTCTGCTATCTGTATTTTCTCCAGGGTCTCGTGTTTCTGCTGGGCTTCTGTTTGCACTTGCAGCTGCAGCTCCAGCTCTGCCACCCTCTCTTCTGCTAGCTGTATTTTCTCCAGAGTCTCATTTTTCTGCTGGGCATCTGTTTGCAGCTGCAGCTCCAGCTCAGCCATCCTCTCTTCTGCTATTGGTATTTTCTCCAGGGTTTCGTGCTTCTCCAGCACCTCCGTTTGCAGTTGCAGCTGCAGCTGCAGCTCGGCTGCCTTCTGTTCTGCTGTCTGTATTTTCTCCAGGAACTCTTGTTTCTGCTGGGCCTCTGTCTGAAGCTGCAGCTCCAGCTCTGCCACTTTGCCATCTAATGTTTGTACCTTTTCCAAGGCCTCCTTTTTGTGTTGGGTCTCCATTTCCAGCTGCACCTCAAGGTCGGACACTTTCCCTGAAATGTCATGCATCCGGTCTGGAGACACAAAGTCTTTGGGACTAAAAAAAAAGATAAAATATAAATGCCATGTGTTTCACCTAAAACAAAGAAGGAAAAATAAGCTCATAATATCATAGATTATTAAAGGACATTCACCTGTCTCCGAAGCTTCGAACAGTCACAGAGCTCTGATTAATCTCCATTTCATCTGACGGCTCATCAGGAATCTCCCAGTGAGAGTCAAAGCTCTCATCCTCTGTTAAAGTATACCATGTATGCATTAAGTGATTGTCTGATGGGAAATATTAGATGAATTTTGATTTGCAGTATACACTGTGTTCCTTTACCTTCACCCAGCTCCATTAAACAGGAGCGGTCTGCTTTCCTCTTCCGAGTTACAGGGTCTGCAAAGCTGAGGTCAGATGAGCCAGCACCACAGACAGACGGGCGGGCCAGTCTGATCATTTTTCCTCCCCATGTAACTCTGCGTTTTGGCATCTTAAAGACAAAACATTCATCATCATAAATACAAAGATAATGTTGACAAGGCTGCTCTCTAACTCCAGCTTTGTGTCATTATTTACCTTGTGAACAGGAACCAGGGTCGAGCTGGTGATGATCAGTTTTGTAAGGTTTTTGATCCTGTCCTCTTGTTCTCTCTGGAGCTGATCCTTTTCTTGGAGCAGCTGGGAGAGAAACTCCTTCTCTGTCGCTGTCGTCTGTGTGACTGAAGAAACCTGTAGGGAGGTCATCCACA
This sequence comes from Pagrus pagrus, assembly GCF_965226575.1. Classification (NCBI taxonomy): domain Eukaryota; kingdom Metazoa; phylum Chordata; class Actinopteri; order Spariformes; family Sparidae; genus Pagrus; species Pagrus pagrus. The sequence continues at coordinate 6,324,682 of NC_140198.1, forward strand.
CGTCAGTGGGTAGAAAGTGCTGCAGTCATGCAGCTTGCAGGCCAAACAGAACATGAACGAAGAGAGAAAAAGACAGATGACACTTGCCTCGTGAAGTCGTCGCTTGAGGTCGACGATTTCATTTCGGTACCTTTTGAGCAGAGCCCCGTCATCAGACACCTCTGTCACATGAGGGTCGTTCTTCATTTTCTTTGCTGTGCTGGCAAACTATAAGAAAAAAAAAAGTTTTCATGAAACAACATCTGTTGTTCTCAGTCTCAGTCTCAATCTAAGACGATATCTAGTGTCATATCACAATAACAGTATAATATCAATATATTGCCCAGTCCTGAGTATTAAATCTGCATATTTCACCAACCTGCAGAGTGCTGAGGGTCTCATCCAGAGCGACAGGAGTGATGGTACAGATGATGACAGTTTTAGCATTCCCGCCCAATGAGTTCTGTAGGATGCGGGTTAGCTTACTGTCTCTGTAGTTGGTGAAACCCCTGAAGACACAGAATGACATTGAGCCAATGTTCAAAACATACAAACAGGCCTATTCATTAGCTATTTTTAAAATCTGTTTCTTCTTCCTTTCCATCATTTACCTTTATATAAACATGGACTGTTTCCTCCTAAATGATGGAACTGGAGAACCAAATACTCTGTCTGTGATCCTGTACAACTCTGGAGCCATTTTAAATCAATGAAGAAGACTACTCCTTCAACTTCATCCTTTTAACCTCAAAAGGAGTAAACTGAAGGATATTTTCCCTGAGAGTTAGATGTGTAAAATAAACTTGTTAATTCTCATTTTAATTAGATACTTTGCACACAGTTTCAGAAATTCAACAAAGTGAGTTCTGCACTGAATCTGAATGTAGTGTTCAAATGATAACTTCCAATGTTATTATTGTAAATGCCACATGTTCTGGGTTTTATTGGTCTTTTGACTGTACGAATCTCTTGAATTGAGTTTGTTACCGCAGCTACCAGAGGTACTTGATGGATAGATGCAATGTTGTATTTCATGGAATAGTTCCAGCTTCTCATTTCACTCTTGGAAAGAAAGCAAATAAGAACATTTGAGAGAACTATTACTTCAAGCTAAGGGAGCAGTAAGAGTAAGAAACACTGGCTGATAGTAAGGATTATCCTAGAGGTACAACCCAAACAGTTATAGGACATATGAATTGTATAATTCAGAGTGGTGTTAACACAAGTGGAAAACGGTGCAATAAGTGCACTGCGTGTTCACTGTTTACTCACTTTTGGCTTTCATCGGTCAGTTTCTTGATCACTTGTCCAAGTGTGAACAGGCTGCGATTGATATTGCAACCTTCTTTGAAGCGTGCGCCTACGACATCAAAAGGAATAAATTACCGTAAAATCATATACTATATTATACACTAACTCCATCAATGCATTTAACTCCACCTTACCTTCAGCTCCTGTTTGACTTGCTCTCTCAGATCCAGCTAGATCGACTAAATTCTAGAGGACAAAGCAAAATTGACCAAATTAATATTACAACACAAACAATGATACAGACAGAAAGCAAAGTTAATAGAAAGATTGAAAACAAGTAATTACTGGAAAAAAAAGATAGCTTACCAAATGAGACACAATAATGGCTCCATCAGCATTTTCACCCGATGCTGGGTCACTCCTTTCTCTGCTTTCCAAGATCTAAGTAAAATTAAACCATGAGAAAAATCGACACTTCCCCAGAATCCTACACGTTACTGCATGTTGTGGTCTTGCTTACCATTCGGAAAATGGTGTGTGAGCGGCTGCTCCGCTGGTTCATTTTAGTCTTTCCATAGTGACGGTTCTCTAAAGAGGAAGACAGTGCAGAAAGCATATTGGTTGTAGTAGTAGCGCATAATGTGAACGGGACGACTGTTCAGTAATAACATTAGATCTTACTTTCTCCTTTCCGAATCCAGGCCAGGGCTTGTGCAGGATTTGTTACCAGTTCCTCAGTCAGGTCGGCCACATAAATGTTTTTCTGCACACAGTTGTTGTCAAGACACAATCAAAACAGGCAGGAAAGTACATCAGTACAAACCTAAAAAGATTTGCAAAAACACCATCAAATCCAAAACATCTAAATAGCCCACTCACATTGATTGTCTCTCGGACTTCAAGTGGTTTTCTCTTCCAGCTGTCAACAAGCAGATCAGTCACAGTCTCATTGTAGATTTCCATGTAAGAAACCCGGAGAAGGAACTCCTTCTTTGGACACTTTAGGCAAAAGAGAAGTAATTTGGTTAAAATAAACAGTGATTTCACAACAAACTACAGCATGTTTCAAACATGTGATACCATCCTTACACTTTTAATGGTTTGGAAGACATCTTCCACAGCCAGAGGAATCACTCCAGGAATACGATCACTCCCCATCATGGTGAAAGTCTTTCCAGAGGAAGTCTGACCATAAGCAAATATGGTTCCTGTGGATCAAACACAGAATAGATATATAAACATAATAAAACAAAACTTTACAACAAGACAGGTCTCACTGCGTTCAGTTTCCATTACATACCATTGTATCCTTCAACAGAGGAAACAACCAGAGGCTTTGCAATGCCCTGGTACAGCTGATTGGTTGTTTCTTCAGCAGCAAACACTCGATCTGTGAACGGGAGAAGAGGAAAATTAATGTACAGTAGATGTATATTGCTATAAAACTTGAAAGTAAATGTCTCAAAGGAACCACAAAGAAAATTGAAAACACATTTTTTTAACCCTTGACATGCTGCAAAACCTACCAAAACTAAAGCTCCTGTTGGAATTCCCATCATCGATCAGATGAATTGATTTTGAATCAGATTTCCAAAACAGCTGGACGGGCTCTGTACTCTCCTCACTTTCTTCCCTGTAACAAGGACACACATTCAAGATATACGACTTTCTCAACAAAAACATGTTCAAGAGACAAAGGTTAGTGTTGCTCTATGTGAATTAATTTGTGGCTGAAAAACGTCTCTAACGACTTTATGAATCAATGTTCAGGAGGATCAGCAAAAACTAAATATAATATTTAGAGGAGTAATTCAAAATCCCTTTCATTCGCAAAAACATCCACAATTAGCATGTACTGAAAAGTCAATATCAGGGATGAAGGTCTCGATTCTTAATGCAACATTATGTAACTTTTTGACCTAACCCATTTTGATGGTACAGTGTCTTGTAATAGAATGAATGGTGTCTCTGTCTCAGTCTCAGCTACTCTGCGCCCCTATCACTTGTTTCTGCACTGTGTAACTTCAGTGAGAGGGTAGGATCACAGCGTTACATACATGTTTACTTCAAGATACAAGTGTTCAATGCATAACATTGTAATAAAAAATCTGTATTGATATTGGCAGAAGGAAAGTTTTTTTTACTGTTAGCAGCGAGTGAAAAGCAAAGCCCTGTGGCATGTGTGGCTGTGACATTTAAGCCGCGAATACAGAAACTGTCTCCTGTGTTCATCAAACGGCTCTCCTGATCAGGTTATATATAGACCACCGATTAAACTTTTTATAATGTATATCAGCCAATAATGATCAGTGCCCGATCATTTTAGTATTTTTGACAGTGGTGTTGCACTCAGAAACCGTAGGGGGCGCCAAGTGAGACAAAATGCCAATTCCTACATAATGTTGCTTTACACACTTTGTGAAAAGTCAGTGGTAATTGGACCACATCTTATTAACGACAAAAGACAACTTCAAGAGTCAAATTAGTGAGGGATGGTAATATCTATTGGTTAGACTGCTCGCCACTTTGGTCCAGACTGTAAAGTCTGGACAACTATAAGTTAGATTTGGTACAGACGATTCCCCTCGGGACTAACTGTAATAACATGGTTGGTCCCCTGACTTTTAGCCATTGATAAGCTAAAGTTTCACTTAATCTTCTAGACAGGGCTGTTGGAATAGTTAAAACAAGAGAACAAGTACAAAACAATCGCACAATACACACATAAATATTTACATCTCAAAGTTTACTTAGAGAGTTTAGATTTGTAGAGACATAACTAAGCAGTGTATTGTTTCAATACGATAATATAAGATTAGTTAGAAAGTGTAAACTATTACTTTATGTGTAAAGTATTCTTATTTTTGCAGCCATGTAGTCATTCAAATGCAGGACTAACTGATTGTCAATGGCTCCAAAACAATGGCGTTAGGTACATTTTTACAAGTCGAGCATCAGCCATCAGCGTCACATAAACGTTTAATACTTACTGAAACAAAGACTTTAAGCTTAGAAATTTGGCTAATGACAAATTAACAACACAACTTTCAGTAACGTCAACGCTAACGGTTAAGAGTTAGCTAGCTAGCGCATAACTTGTAACTCAGGTTTGCTAGTTAACGTAAGTTAACTGTTGTCTCAAAACTTACCTCTCTATGAGCGGACGGACACGAACGCAGACCTTGACAGCCGACTCTTCTGTCATTTTTCTCCTTGACAGTCAACCAACACACCTAAAATTAAAACGTAAATTAATACATCTTTTGATAATGATAACGATAATCACGCCTAAACATCCACAGCGAGCGCCCTACAAGCGACTCCGTTTGTAAATTTCAAATTTCTTCCACTTTGTTTTGATTGGTGAACGTCATCGGGTGGGCAGATCCATTCGGGGCGACGGTGAAAAACGTCGGTTTGAGTCCGTTTAAGTTCCGATTTTGCTTTTAAAATACATTCAAACAAAATATTTAATACTTTTTATACAAAAAAATGCATCCGAAAACAAAATGAGTATGTTTTTGCTTAAATTTAACGCTGAAAATTCAAGTTGATGTGGTCGCGCCCGACTGGTGACGGAAAAAATGCGACTGGCTTTAGTGACGTCATCACTCCGCGTCTTACACGGTATGGAAAACACATGAGATAGTGGTGGTTTTTGCACCACAAGTAGAAGTTGAGCGTTTATGATAGTTTATTTTCCAATTTGGACGGGAGGAATTGAAACCCAGCGTTAATATCTTTCTGATGACGGATAGCTAAACAGTATACGAAAGCTTTCAGTTGAAATGTCTCTGTTTCTTGTGAACAGGTAGGCTTATTTTTCCTTACTTGCTTACATAGTTGGTCTCCTCTTGTTGTCTTTAATTGTTTGCAATAACAGAGATTAATATGGACAAAAAAGCTGTTCCATTTTATAATGGGGTTTATTAGATGAGGGCAATTCATTCATGTACATACTTATATACAAAATATTTGTTTATTAACTATCATTTTGGACAAAAATGTAGATATAACCATACAATTATTTGCTGCTGTGCTGTGCTTGTATGTAGGAAGTGGACTGTAAAATGTTCATTCTATAATGTTTCTCACAGATATCTTGGAGAGGAGGAAGATGGGAGCACCTCGAAAAAGTCTCGGTCTGAGGCGTTGCTGGCTAAACTGCAGCAGAAGGCAAAGGAGAAGCAGAAACAGAGTTTGACAGAACAGAGACAACACCCACCAGAAGAAAAGACGGAACAGCAGGATGTCAAAAAGAAAAGAAAAGCTGAGAAGGAAACCAGTCAAGAGCCTCAACCACATAAGAAGAGGAAATCAGAAGTAGAGCCTTCATTTGCGTCGGACTCTGATAACAATGATGAGCCCATCAAAGAGAAAAAGAAGGGCAAGAAAGGTGCTAATGAGAAAAAGAAGAAGAAGGATCAGTCAGGTATGTGCTTCTCCTGTATACACACACGTTGACATTATATTCATATTATATAACTGGCAGGCTATACACACTGGCATGACCAATTGGGTACCTGCATATATGTCGGCTGATAATTAACAAGAAATTGTGGCACAGAATAACCAGAGATGTGCTCGAGGTAACGACCTGTGATGTAGCTTCAGTAATGTAATGCCTACCTGCATAACAAAACAACGTTTGTCTGTCTTTGGAATTCAGTTAAAGGTCTTGCAGAAACTCCTGTGACTGGAAGAGTTGGACAGGAGGACACACGGGGAGAAGAAGAGAAGGCAGAAACAGAAAACGACACACCAACACAAACCACAGAGAAAACTCCTGCACCAACTGGATTCACAGTTCTAGGAGGATTTGAGAACAAACCAGTCCAAAAGGTACAGTGGTTTGTCAATGATGGAGGGTGAAGGGTCAGGGGTCACCAGTACCATTAGTATTCATCCACAGTGTGTGTACTCTTCTGTTCGCAGGTCCACAGAGTCCTGCCTCAGTGGCTCGCTCAGCCTGATATGATTCACAGAGATATTAAAAGCAACCTGGTCCCCTTCTCTGATATGCCAGGACTTTCCTCTCAGCTCGTGAAGAAGTTACAAAATAATGGAATTCAGCATCTTTTTCCAGGTAATGACACCGGATGTAGTTACAGTGTTTGTTCAAAGTCTTAAGAGTTCTGGAAAATGCTTAATTTTAACCATTGTGTTTTCAATGTTAGAAGTATACTTCCTAATACACTCCCTGAAAAATAACAATTTTCAACATAATCTGCAGGGTTCCCATGGCTCCTTGACTAATTGGAAGTTTTTGAATTTAAGGCAAAGAAATCAGGTCCTTGTTTTGTGCAAGAATAGAAATTTAAGTCATTTTTTAAACTTAACATTTATTTTAGTTCTGCTGTTTGCACGTGTCTCAAACTGTTTTGGAACTATTGGTACATATACACTTAAGAGATATTGTTACCCTTTGTGACCCTTCACAGTACAAGCAGAGGTCATCCCAGCCATCCTGGAGAGCGCACAGCAAGGGCTGCTGATTGGACGAGGTGGCTACAAGCCCAGAGATATTTGTGTGTCTGCACCAACAGGAAGTGGCAAGACTCTTGCATTTGTCATACCTGTCATACAGGTGAGCTGCCCACCATCTCTTTTAAGACATGCATACAACATGTACAGGCTCTACAGTTTGTGTTAAGGTGAACATGTAAAAAGATGATGAAAAGATGAAATAAAGATGCTCTCTACTATCAGGTGCTGATGGAGCGGGTGGTGTGTGAAGTCCGGGCTTTGGCAGTGTTGCCCACCAAAGAGCTCGCCCAGCAGGTCAGAGTCTTAAAAAACAAAGTCAGGATCACATAATCCAGTAATGTTTACTTCAGAGATCAGATGATATGTTCTTCTGTTCAGGTTTGCAAAGTGTTCACATCATACGCTGAGGGAACCAATCTGAAAGTGGTGATGATGGCTGGCCAGAAGAGCTTCGCTGCAGAGGAGGCGTCACTCTCAGAACACAGGTGAGTTCAGCGTCGGAATAATGGGAGAGCTTCAGAAGCTCTTCAGGAGACATTTGACATTTTACTTTCAGGGTCTGGATGTTTGAATGTACATCTTTATAAGGTGTTTGCTTCAGTGTTGAAATGTCACAAAGTACATCTACTGAAGCACTGTACCTTTTGCACAATTTTGAGGTATTTGTTCTTTGCTGGACTTTCCATTTTATGCAATTTTGTAATTCAACTCAACCACATTTCAGTAAAAAAAGAAAGAGAAAAAGTACATGTTAATTATGTTAAATTGTTAAGATGTTTTGAGATTGTTCATTAGAAAATTGGGTGAGACTCAGAATTCTCTTGTTACAGCAGCTCAAGAATTATACCCGGAGGGAAAACAGTGATTCAGTGACAGATAGAAATGAAAACAAGACAGAAAACAAGATATAATAGAATAATAAAATAAATTGAAGTTGAAAATATTAATAATACAGACTATATATGACCACAAGGACAATTGCACATGATTTTATTTTTTTTATTTTCACGTTTTTAAGATGCACATTTTTTATTGCCATGCATTGTTTTTTTAAATGCAGCAGAAAAGAACATTAATCAATTATTATCAGTTACATGTGAAAAATTTTGTCGAAATATTATTGGATTGTGCTTCCTTTTTTGATTTGGCAAATTAAACCTAACTGCAGAGGGTGTCTTTTTCTATCCTACCACCAGGGGGCACCATAGGCAATGAGAAATCATGAAATTATACACATACAGTAGGAGCTTTACAGTTGCAGCTTTTTTTAGGAGAATAAAATACAAATATCAGATGACGACTTGGCATTTACAATACATGGTATTTGTTCTGTTTTCTTCTTCCAGAGGGGGAATGAGACGCAGTTTAGCAGACATTGTCGTGGCCACTCCAGGTCGACTGGTTGATCACATCAACAAGAACTCAGGCTTTAGTCTGGAGCACCTCAGGTTTCTTGTGAGTTCATAAAAGCTGAATAACCATAAATTACATTGATGTCTGCCATCTAACAATTTATATATATTTGTATAATTTTTTTTTTAAATTGATGCTTCCATTCTGTCATCCATCTCAGATAATTGACGAGGCTGACAGGATGATCGACAGCATGCACCAGTCTTGGCTCAGTCAGGTGGTGAAGGCGGTGTACAGATCAGGAAGTGGACCAGAAGCCATGTCCATCTTCAGGAGGACTGAGCCAGCGCATGTAACAGCAGCCAGGTGAGTCTGTGTTTACACCTGAAGCTGCAAAGTCACTTTTTAATGGATAAAGATGAAACACAAACCTCCATGAGCTTAGATCTGGATATGTGAGTTTACATGACAACTGTGTAAACTACTTGTACATCCATGTAGCAGTAGAATATGAGCTGGATAGAGCTTTAAATTTGACACCTGTTTGTCCTCTCAGTCTGTCTCCGCCTCAGATGCCGCTGCAGAAGCTGCTGTTTTCTGCCACACTTACACAGAACCCAGAGAAGCTGCAGCAGTTGGGCCTCCACCAGCCCAGACTCTTCAGCTCCATCCACAGTCAGGCCAATAGCACCTCAACAGCAGCTCCCTCCCAGACACAAGACCGCTTTGACTTCCCTCAAAGTCTGACGGTAAGGGATGACCTTTGACCTTCATGAAGGAGCACAGACAGTGATGATTAGAAACTGTCACAGTCTGGCGTAACTTTGTTAATGAATCCATCTTTATGTTTTTAGGAGTATTATGTGCCCTGTACGTTAAGTAAAAAGCCCCTCCTCATCCTCCACTTCATCCTGCGAATGAAGCTCAGCCCCATCCTCTGCTTCACCAACTCCAGAGAGACTGCACACAGGTCGGAGAACACAACATCCATTACACCAATTTCTTGCACGCATTTTCAGCTGTCCAGTCTGGTTTTACTGTGTTTTCCTCCTCAGACTGTACCTGTTGGTGAAGCTCTTCGGTGGAGTTCAGGCTGCTGAGTTCTCCTCCAGACTCTCTCCTGGTGAGAGAAAGAGGACGCTGAAGGAATTCGAACAAGGAAAGATCCAACTGTGAGTGTCTCTGTGCACATGTGAGCAGTACAGTAAAAGAAAAGGGATCTATGTATACCTGCATACGGACAGTGTTGAAGAATAAGCAGCTCAAAGTAACAAAAGCTCCTTCTGCACACTGTAGAAGTTTCTGTACAGCAAACTTGATCAGGCATTTAATTTCATGCACCAAGGTGCACCGAGTCCACCTGTATACTGTACATACTGCAACTTCCAGAAATATATGGACAATTTTCGGAATTTTGGCTCTGTACGTCACCACAGTGGGGGTGAGGTGTGCAGACTTTTGGCTTTAAATCAAGAGATTTAACAAAATAATGTATAAAATAAGAAAAATTGTGTCAGTGTCCAAACATATATAAATGGAAAGAAGTAGTTAATAAAAAGTATGTAAGTTTCTTTACCAAAATGTTTGTCACAGTGCAGCTGCTTCCTCTGAGTGATAATGTTGCTCATGTATCATTAAGAAAGATATACTTTGATATATTTGCAAGATATTTGAAGGTTCAATAGACGACTGTGATTGATCAGCTGATATATAACCACTGGATTTGTTCAACTCCCTTATATCAATATTGGTATCAGCATGAGGATCACTTCTGATGCTGATCTATATAATCTATAACCAGCAAAACAGTGACGTGATCAGAATCAACTTAATTGGCATATAAAGTATGTGGCTCCGTAACTTTGATTGTGCTTACACAGCATTGTGTAGAGAACAAAGTCACAGGATAATACAGATTCAGACAGAAAGCTGAACAAAGATGAGTCAAAACATAAAGCAACTATAGCTATTATATACAAACAAGAGCTGGACAACTACAGTATATACAGGTGAGATTGTTACTATAAACTCTACAGGTAATGTGAGAGTCGAGCAGTTTATCCATACTCTGCTGGACCTAATAAAGCAAATGCAGAGTGTGTGAGAGAGTGTATCTGTGTCTGTAACAATCTAAAAATGTATATTTATTTATTTGCTGAGTCAGTCACAGATTATGCAGAGTGAGCCTTAATGAGCAATACATTTAACTAACATGTCACCCTGAAGGTTGATCAGCACCGACGCAGCTGCACGAGGCATCGACATCAACGGGGTCAAATGTGTTGTGAATTATGATGCACCGCAGTACATCAGGACGTACATTCACAGGTGAGCTGTCCGTCAAAGGTTCTGCTGTCCATATAAGGTTTACAACGGATATTTACATTCATTTACGTCGTGTCCTGGCTTCTCTGTGTTTGTTCAGGATTGGAAGAACAGCAAGAGCAGGAAAAGCAGGCCTGGCCTTCACCTTTTTGCTGGGAGTTCAGGTAAAACACTTCTACATAACAACATGTAGGTGAGAGAGGCAGACAGTCATATGATCAGAATAAACAGTAAAGTAAAGACGGTATAAAATGTTGCTTTTTCACCCTCAGGAGAAAAACTTCCTCCAGATGGTGGCGGAGGCAGGAAGCCCCGGGATTCAAAAGCAGATCGTCAAACCAGAGAACCTGAAGGGTATGGAGGCCCGATACGAACAAACTCTGCAGGAGCTGGCTAACGTCATCAAGGTACAATCTCAAACACATTCAGTAAATATTGACCTATACTCAATAACCTCAGTTTAACCTCAGTGTGTACAGCTTTCTGTGCATCACTCAAAGTATGACTAAATGAAACCAACTCTTTACTAAATAACTGTTAAATATCTCCAGTTTTGGACATTTTTGTGCTCCAAATTCCACACCCAAAAAATCATCTTTCACCTGACAGCTGTGATGTATTAATAAAATACTTGAATTACTGTTTGCTGTCAAACACACTGATTTTTGTTTCTCTCTACAGGATGAGAAAGCCAAATAATGGAGTGACAGTGACATTCTCCTCTGAGCTGACATCTGCATCTCCATGTCCTTTTTTTCAGCTGTATTTGGAGTTATTTATGTTGTTTTAATAAAACATAAAATGTCTGCGTGTGATGAGGCTGTTGATTTCAGCTCCACTGCACCAGTTTCACCGTGGATAACCCAACACAGAGTCATTACACGCACCCTGTGAAATAGTTTCATTGCCTGTTAATTGAGGCAATGAGTGATTAATGCCGGTAATGCGTATGATTTTTTTTTTTTTTATTACAAACTAATATTTTTATATTCTTCCCATCAATTTTTCTGACTCTGAAAATAAACTGTACAGTAGTGAACATATTTCATTCTTAAGAGTGCTGTTGTGGCCAAAACTACACCAATAAATATATTAAGAAATGAATAATCATACGTATAACTCAGAATCTGTCTTCATCCATAATTTGTGACATAAAAACATATAAAGTGATATTTCAAGATGACTTTATTTTGTTTTATTTGAATTAATTTTCATAACAGCAATTTAAAAAATGAATTTTCATAATTTTCATAATGTGTGAATAAAAAACAACACTGACAGAACCAGAAGCCAAGAAGTTGATATGTTTCAGCCCTTGATACAACTTACAATTGTCTTTTAATGGCATTTATTTCCTTCTACCACTAAATATTTTTCCTTTTTTTTTTTTTGATTAATCTGTACAATAAATATCATTAATGGCCATCACAACTTCCCAATGCTCAAGGTAGCATATTCAAATATCTTGTTTTATCTGACCAACAGACTAAAAGCCAAAGAGCTTCAATTAACAATGACATAAAAAAAAGTGAAAAGTGTGATGCTCATTACTCTGAACATGTCTGCATTTGATTTTTTACAGTTTTAGCTTATTGTTATGTGAAGGTAAATACTTTTACTTTCACATATGTTCTTACTTGCTCACAAAATGTGCAAGTAAGATGTTTTACTTTATTTCAGATGAGTGATAACTAGAAATGCACTACCTGAAACACATTTTTTTTAGTGTGTAGTTAGTGGAAACTTAATGGCAACAGTAAACATACAGTGAGGAAAGGGAAGGGGTGGTTCCCCAGGTGCCCAACAACACATTCTTACCCTTGGGGCCCTGTCACAGGTTAATCTGGCCCTGTCAGAAATGTAACTACAGAGAAAGTACGGACCAAATGAAGTTAAAGTTGCAGCACTTATTTATTCTTGTGTGGGGGGGATAGAGAGAGGAATTTGGCCTGGCAGAAAACATACATGACTTGAAAACATACATCTTGAAGCATGTTGACCCTGACCCCTTGAGCAATCCCCAGTCTAAAATACTCAGAAAGTGTTTACTGACTGGTCCTGTTCCCTGCGGTACCGTACAGTAGTGTAGGGGGCGCTGTTGGTGCGGTTTCGCTCCGCCTCTGGCCGACTGATTGGCTCAGCTGTCATGTCGTCGCTCCAGCTTTCCCCCCTACTGGCCAATGCGCACAAAGCCCTTTCTGTACCCTTTCTCTACTGTATTGAGATACGTGCCTTTGTGCACCATTACGACGCGACCCCAATGGCCTCGTAGCGACACTAGATTTCAGTGCTTGTACAGGAACAGGGCCACCCTGTTCACACACACAGCTCGTCTCCAAATGCGTCCGGGACTGGCGGGTATCGTGGAGATGCTGAGCGGTGCTACCTGCAGGGCCAGGCCGAGGCTCGGCAGCCTCTTGCTCGCCCCCCTCACCAAAACAGTACCACCGATGTCAAGCACGGGGAGCAACAGATTTCGGTCCACATCCTCGATGGGGTACTCGGAGTTGGCAAGGGAGCGGTCGAAGACTGTCACGTCGTTTTACAACCAGTCTGCTATTGACGTTTCTGCAGAAAAGGTGAGAATGTGACGATCTGCCCGTGCGCTCCTCGGAAATCGTGCTCCTTCTACCGGAGCAACGAGGGCGTAAGCTAGCTCTAGCTTGGTAGTAACGCTAGCTGTTAGCAGGGCTTGTGCTGAGTTCACGGACACTCAGAAGAGCGTAAATATGAGTGTCCCTCACTTCGATGACAGGTTCACCTTAACGGTTAAAGTGAGCTAGCTAATGGTAGCTACATTACGTTACTACTCGTGACCCGAGATAAGTCGGATAGCATGGATAAAGCTGTCACCAAGAAGGAATTAGCTGTGGTTATTGCCTTTTATGTAATCGCCATGTCAAAAAATATAAAATGGATGATACTTGTATATCAGGTGAAAGCACAATAAACTACCCTTTGATTTGTTTTAAGGATATCAACGGTGTTTAAGATGATGAGTACGATTTATGAAATATATATTTACTAGCCCAGCATGTCCGTTAGCCCGGACCGCTATTTGACCGATTTTCTCCTGGGGGCGTGAATGCAGCGTCACGGTTTTTCATCGGAACATTATGTTTTGCTAGCTGACATACGTTCATTTAGAGCAAAATAGCACGGTAATATCGCTTATACTGCCAGTCCAACGCTTTGTTGTCTTTGTGGTTGACCTACTGAGAAAACTTGCCCATTAAAAGCTGTCATTAGGATTAAAGTACGCAACGTATATCTGAGGATTGACATAAAGAGCGTTGATGGTGTGAAGTTTCAGCGATGGAGGTCGGTTGACCCAATTCCTGTGAACTTGAAGCCAGCGTGCGATGAGGCAGCTTTTATGACATTTTATCCATCGTTAATGTATTTTTAGGAAATGTAGTCTAAATGTGCGTTGATTCTTGAATCCATCAGTCAGTTTTTGCTTGGGTGACTTTGACTGTAGTTGTGTTTGACTGTCATACAAGGGTAAAGCAAATATGTAGGATTATTAATCAAAGGTCGAATCAAAACAAAAGAACCAGTATTTGTGTTGTATTCAAGGTAATTTGTTGTCTAACATATATAGATTTTTACCCAACACACTCCTCTCCCTCTGACTCTTTTGGTCACAAATACTTCCCAACTTTTCCCAAAGACCATTTAAAGAAAATGGATGCGTCAGTAGTTTGTCATCAACTTCTCACTCAGCAAAACAAACCATCAGTTTTTTTTTTTTTCTTCACAACAAAATGAGGAAGGAATTTGCAGCTGCACGTTAGCTGCAGACACTGAGAGAAAAACTCCACCCCACCAGAGCTTTGTCAGCCACAAATGACAATGTTGGCAAAAAAGTACCAGGAAAGTAGTGAACTTATTTCACAAAGACCGAGCTGCTGCCGAGTGAAACTGCTTAAAAGAGCACGTAGCCTCCGATCACAAAGACCACAAGTCTGGCTGATGGCAGTCAGCTGCAGTTTATATCCCGTGACTTATAGTCACACATTAGCCTGCCGCAGTGGTCCCCGACCTGGGGCTCAGGCCAGGGGGGAGTCACTCTCAAGATAATTAGAGGAGGAAAAAATAATCACATTTTTTTTCGAGAATCTTTAACAGTGTCTGCAAAGTGTTTTGACAGACAAGGCAAAAGCAGGAAACTCAGGCAGACGACGTAACTATAAACGCTGAACAGTCGAGACAAACACAAAGAAGCTAAGACTAAGAAGAAGTTACAGAACCTATTTGTAAGAAAAGCAGATTTTTGAGTCTCATTCGCAAGGCGTCAGTTTTTCACAAGTTGGGAATGAGACAAATCTTACAAATAGGTCCTTTTTAAAAACAAGAAGACAAAATGCAAAACACGAAATGTCACTATGAATAAATACAAATATAAAGAATAAAGGCACTAAAAGGGCGATAAAAAAGATGAGATCACGTAAGAGGAATTAGAAACGCATAAAAAAAGAACAGTGAACAGACTTAAAGGAGTAAAGAGAGACGTCTTCATATGAAAGCAGGTCTATAATGTGTTTTAAGAAGTGACTGATTTTGCGAGGAAAAAAAAAAAAAATTGCAGTGGATGGACACGGAGAATGAATCTTAATCTTTTTTATGACGTTCTGACATTTTCTCCGGTGACACATTCAGGTCAGATTTTACATTTGTACATTGTGAACTAGTGCATTCCTGTCTCTCTGCACTTGAGCAAACCCTTTCTCCGCATCATAACTGGGTTAACTGTTTGACTTAGGTGCGCCAGTGCCCATTTACACCTGGTATACACATGAGATCTGATCACAGTGCATTAGCACCCTTGTATTAATTTGTCCTTATCCAGATTAGATGTCCAGTTACTGATTGCACATTAATGCAAGGTGTAAATGGAGGTCTTAGCAGGTATCGACAGTGACGCCAATGCTAGTTTACCTGACGTTATCACCTGTTGCTGGATTTTCAAGGCTTTCTACACAAGCAGCAGCTACACATTAACACCTAGCACGGATTATTTTCCAAATCTGGCCCTTCAATAAAAGTACCTGAACAGGCCTGCTACTGAGTATCTAAGCTCGGGGGAGATTTTGCCGATGTGATTATCATGAGCTGCTTTGTATTCGTTGTCTTATAGCCGCAGCAGTCTTTACTGAGTCAGTGATGTAATCACAGTACAGTGCACAGTGATTCATTACCTGCCACACACTCCCATAATACATGAGAATTAGTGACTGTTTCTGACAGAGCCTGGGCGACTCCCTGCACACAAATATATATTTTTATACACATTTTTATACAGCTGCTTGTGTTTGGACTACATATAAGATTTGGAAACTTTGGCTTCTTTGTTAATTCCTAATTTTGTTGTATTCTGTACATTTACATTAAAGGCTTTATCTTCTATTCCAAATTTCTTTTAAAAAAGTGTCCCTACCCTAAAAGTAAAGTATAAAAAAAAATATGTTTCTGGTACCAGGACTGAAACTTGGAAATATCTGGGAATTGAGAAGATACGTTGTCAAAGAGAAGGGTAGATTTGGAGATTTTTCTCCAGAGGAAACTCTTTAGAAACTGGGTACCTGAAGCCCAACAGGATTAAAGGAAGTATTTGACTTGAAACCATTTCTGTGGAGTCTACGGGATTACTTTTATTCATTATATTTGTTAATTTTATTTCTATTAACAAGATACTTTTTTCAGAACAAAGTGTAGTCCTTGAATACATGTGTTAAATTCAGATGTAGATGGACTTAACTAACCACAATGAGATTATGTAAATAGTATTTCTGAAAGAGAAAGACGTCAAAGTTTTGTGGTGAGTGTGTTGTTATTCAGGACATGACCAGACACAACTACCAGCACCACCTGGATTAAGGCAAGCTAGCTGAAAAAGTGTAGTGAATACAGCTGAGTTGTGTTCTGGTGAATGATTGTGTGACCTGCTGTTCTGAATTGGACCGTGTGTATGATTAAACGTGTTACTGTGTCCCCAGGCCTCTGTGCGACTGACCCTAGCGACCCTGCTGTATTCTGGGAAGTCTCCTGATGGACACCACATCTTGGTAAATATTTCAGCCACATTGAGAGAACTGTCGAGTGTATGTTTAATGAGAAACTCCTCAATCTCTGTCGCTCTTCACTCACTTGCTTTCCACTGTTTTCTGTGTGTGTGTGTGTGATCTCAGAGCAGTGCCAAGTATCTACACAAGGAGCTACCTGTACGAATCGCCCATCGCATCAAGGGCTTCCGCAGTTTGCCCTTCATCATTGGCTGCAACCCCACCATTCTGCAAGTGGTAAGAACACGGCCCGCAAACCACATACAGCACTGCCCTCAGCTACAGTATGGAGCCGTACATGAAGCGTGGAGGCAGCGGCTCTTCAGCCGATTCTATAATAAGAAAGTGACAACTGGGCCACTGTGGCTGAACTCAGTGTGAAGGGGTGGATGTGGCTCACAAGGTAGAGCTGGTTGTCGACTGATCACAGGGTTGGCGGCCCGATCCCCAGCTCCACATGTTGACGTGTCCTTGGGCAAGGCGTTGACCCCATAAATGGTAGAGTTGCATGGAAATGCTTAATGTGCTCCTTGAAAAATGCTTGATTTTCAACATTATCTGGCGTTTTGTCGACACAGTTACTCATGTAAACCAAAAATCTTTCAAAATATGAAATGAAACAATCCCGTCATCATATTTGTTTGTCTCCTGCTGTCAAATTTAGCAGACGCGCACCCACAAAAACAAGTTTAATACTATGTCTGTAAATGCTATGGATTTCAAACTAGAAATGACAGGGTGATGAGATTAACACCATTATTTATCCTTTATTTGTGCAGGAGGGCCTTATGATTTATGACTACTTATTTATGATTCTTTGAAGTTTTGTTTTTCATTAATAAAAGATATGTGTCGTACCTGTAATGCAATAAAAATATTTGTTTCTGAACCAAATGTAAGGTTAAAGTGATTCCAGTATGTTTTAGCGCAATTTTGGTTTTAAGAATATTTTGAGGATTATCAATTATGATATGATGAATCACAGTTATGTTGGACAGGATAATCATGACATGAAATTTCCCTACTGTCCCACGCCTGCTTGAAAATGCTTGAAAAGCTTTAGAAACACTGGTCTTGTCGCTGACAGAACATCGTCAGTGACAGCAGCTCAGTGTCTGATTTGCATAGATTATACATATTTTATATTTTACTGCCCCGTTTCTATGATCCTGTATTAAGAGGTCAAACTTCAGCAACATGTGTCGTATACAGAAAAACGTGTTTTGGCTTGTGGCCTTCAACAGGCTCATCAAGGCCACAAGGAGAAACATGTTGGTGTGGCAGTTTAGTTCTGTACAAAAAACTACGAGTGTTGCTGGAGGCTTCAGATTTTTTCCTGTCCTTCTTTGAAGTAGTTGAACCTGTGCCAGGAATTCCCACTCTGCTTGTATAATACAGTATAATTTATCTGGCAGCAGACGTAACCTTCAGCATTCAGTATTTAGGTCAGCGTGACATGACCCATTAGCGATAGCGGAAGCTTTGTTTCTATAACAGCAGGGAATGTCGGAGCGGAAAGTGCACCGTCAGCTTGTTTGCTTCTTTTTCTTTCTTTTCCTTTTTGTTTTACTTGCCATTATTGGTAAATCTCAGTGGTGTCAATGCACAAGATGCACAAAAACCTGATTTTGTTCACCATGGAACATCTCATGA
This sequence comes from Pagrus pagrus, assembly GCF_965226575.1. NCBI lineage: Eukaryota > Metazoa > Chordata > Actinopteri > Spariformes > Sparidae > Pagrus > Pagrus pagrus. The sequence continues at coordinate 6,342,795 of NC_140198.1, forward strand.
ACAGATGAGTACTAAATAGCAAGTTCAAGTAAGTAGAGATAATTTGTTGGATTCACCAGTTTTGTTATAATCAGAAGTTTCTCTTAGCCTGAAACAGAGTCCTGTCCTCTTGTATCAACTAGTGATACTTACAGCACTGTATTCCCCTGAGACACTCTGTTTTAGCTCCTGTCTCTTTAAGGTCCCCTTCCTCCTGAATACCTAGTTTGCTCTGATTGGTCATCTGACACACGCCTGAGCCAGCACCGCTCACCGAATCTCCAGTCGCCTCTGTTATGTTTTCATCTTAAATGACACAAATGTGATGTCAAGAAGTGACAGAATTAAAGGCGGGACTACTGACGAGGCCTTCCAGGTACTTCAGGAGCAGTGTTTCCCGTGGGAGAGTGGAGCTCCCGTTGGCACAGACTTTGGGCTTGTTAACTTTCAAGTCTTTTTACATGTAGAAGAACCTATAAGACACACTGAGGGACAAGAAAAAAATTTAAAGGCATAATTGGTATTTTAATCCACCTTATTCCAAGCCCTCATGATGCCTTGAGCGTATTATGGGCGTGACTTCCGGCACGTCCAGACACATTTACGCTAACACCGGAAGTATCACCCATAATTGTATTTCACATTTTCCCAGTGACTTTTCCAGGAAACATGTATATAGACGGTTTCTTCACTGGGTGGTCCTTTCAGTGTGAAGTATGTGCAACATGGGACACTTCCTGGAAACACACATTGCTGTTGAGTTGTTCAAATGCCATTTTGAACAAACAAGATTCCTCTAAACCCCCTCTTGCAGAGACTAGCCCACGCAGTTAATTGATATCAGAGTATCATGTTTTTCATTTTGAGTTTAATTTGCTCCCTGGCCCTCCATGTGGGAACAGAGCTCTCCCACTTTCTGTGTTCCCTGCAGTCCTTTTCATAACCGATTCACCGGCTCTGCACGTCTCAATGCTGATGAACTTTCACCTAAATTCCCTCCTCTGTGCCGATTACATAAAGAGCAGTTCCTTTTGTCTGCCACCAGTTGTAATGTAGGTCAGGGTGGCTTCACTCAGTCTGTCAGATCGTCTTTCAAAAAGAAGACAGTGATTGAAGAAGATACACAGTTAAATCATTTAAAGTTGAATTTAAACAAAGCTTGCTTTCTGGGGAGGACATTGTTGGTAACACAGAGAATTCATCACATAGAGGGCATCATGAAATGTAAACCACATGTGGACTTGTCAGTAGTGTTGTGGGGCCCGGTCAGGGGCCGGTGCTGGTGGTGGGATGTTTTATGGTTGGGTGGGTGGACGATCCCAGAGAATTGGTCTAACTACAGCCTCTCGTTTTTCTTACAGCATGAACTATACATCAGAGCCTACCACATGCTCAGTGACTTTCCCCTGGTGAGTGACACACACACACACACACACATAAGGTCATAGGTTCAAGTTCTTCATGTCTCAGGGAGCAGCTTCACTTGTGGTCATAAACAGGAAGTGTGAACACTTGGTGTCAAGGCTTTTGTTCTGCCTGCATGTAGCAGCTCCAGGATTGGTCGATCTGTTCAGAACTCAGCCAATCCGCATGTAACCCTAAACCACAACCCCTACGGCTTCTGTCAAAGATGTTTTTCATTAAATTTATTGAGTTAAAAGCCACATCGTAAAATCTGTATCTGACGCAAATCCCACAAAGGATATTTGGTTTGTAATTAAACCAAATACTTTCTACAGCTTTAAATAAACGTGCAAATAAACATGCAAACCCTCGTGTTTGACGGGCTGAAACCACTTTATATTTTGCATTATTTTTAAGTTACTTTAATGACCAATTCTGAACCATGTCTTTGCTTTAGGTCTGCAACTAAAATTTATTTTCATTATTGATTTTTTTCTTGATTAATAGATTCATTTTTTTGGCTATAAAATGTCAGAAAATAGGAAAAAAAACAGTGCCTCCTCAAATGTCTTGTTTTGTCCACAACCCAAAGACACTGTCTACTGTCATAGAGGAGTAAAGAAACCCAAATATATTTACATTTAAGCTGCGGGGAATCATTTCTGAAAAGATGATTCAAACTGCTTGAACAGACCTGAACAGGATATGATTTATTGTACTGCTTAGATTCTGTTGATACAGAATAAAACATGACCCGACAGTATATTCAGGGTTCTTCTAACTCTGTTTTTAAACATGCACAGTGTGGAATGTGGGTCGGTCCTCTTCAGATATTTCTTGAATAGCAGTGAGGGGGAGCAGACTGTGACTCTTTATTTAGCTCTTTTTCCGCCCTTAACTTCTTGGCGAATAAGACAAATGTGCCGATTCAGTCCTGCGTCAGTACATTTGAGGCTGCAGGCGACGTCAGACTCACTGAACAGGTTTTATGTTCAGTATTGTAGTACTACCTGGTACAACTGTTTTTTTAAAGTAAAGTAAAAACTGAAGGTTGAAGGCCCACCGCTTGAGAAACTCCATGAAGCAGTCTACCATGGCTGGCCACTAACATTGCCTCTGACCTCAGACATGTCCTGAACAGTGAATGCGAATTGCTATCATCAAACTGGAGATACAGGATTTCACAAATTAGCACCTTTAGACTGTAGCACTCTTTTGTACATCAGTTAATCCTAGAATTAAATACGGAGCTTAATCCCAGCTCAAATGCACGTTCCTTGAATACCGTCTGCTGCGATTGTAATGTGATGTAAAATGTACGCATCTTTTCTGAAATGTTGCAATTTAAGCTGCTGAAATGCTAAACACATTTTAGATTTGATCTGACAATGAAGCATTATCAATCACACAATCATAAGGTGTGTGTGCAGGTATGCACCCTGCAGGACTTTCACTGCACTGAATCATCATGATCATGATGGATGTCATTGAGCTTTTCTGTCTTGCAAATAAAGGATAAACTAAACCATAATGAGATGTGCTGCAGTTACCTGTGCTATAGTAGTTCACATGATACACGATAATGTATTAATATTGTACATTTCCACAGCCCTAATCCTTCACTATCACTGTTAAGGGTCCATCAGTGAAATCTGACACTTTCTGCAGACTTCTTACATTCACAAAAGGGATTATGCTCTTTAATCCACTGGAATGCCTTTGTTGGGAAACATCTTTGCAGAAGGTGTAGAGTTTCACTGATGGTAACTTACTGATGGTACAGTGAAATAAAGTGAACAAAAAAACTGAAAGTAGAGACGGCTGGAAAAGATGGATAATTGAAAAGCGTTTCTGTTAAAGCAAGTAAGAAAGACTCAGACCAACAGTGGTTAATATGACATGCCTCTGTTGTTGTTGTCCCAATTTAGAGCTGCGACCGATCGAAAACAAGGAGGCCTTTCATTCAAAAGTTAACGAAAGGCCTGTCTTTTCAACATGGCTTTTTAAATGTTAATATGAAGTGTTTTCTTCTGTTGACAGATCAAGGATCAGGACGTGGAGGCTCGTTTCTGTAAGCTGGTGCAGCAGCTGCTGGACGACCATAAAGATGTGGTAACCATGCTGGCACAGGGCTTCAGGGAGTGTCGCAGACACATCCCGGTAATAACTGCACCTCCAAAATGAGAGAGAGTTTCAATAATAACTAACTCCAATTCCTGGATGTCTCATTCTTTCTGCTAATCTGATTTTAAGATCCCAAGATTGATCAGGTTTCATCAGCGGTTTGTTTTTGGTGCCACTGTTGGAGATGTTCAGAGAGTTTAAAGCATTTCCTTTCCTACCGTTGCAGGATGAGACAATCCTCCGCAGCTTCCTGGATACGACGCTGTGCTCTCGTCTGGGGATCCGAATGTTGGCCACGCACCATCTCGCCCTCCACGAAGACAATGTACGTCTGACCATCGCTGTGATTCAAATGACTTTTAAGCCTGTGTTGTTTTCTTCGAGCAGGATAAATTTTAGGATATCTGAGTCAGGGTTGCTACATCACATTTCCTTAACACATCTATGACGGCTCACAATATTTGTCAGGGCGTCTCTGACTTTCCCACCAGATCTGTGGCTCTCAGCCGCAAGCACATTAGTTCCTACTGAAGTCTTCATCTTTAAAAATGCTCATTTAAGTTTTAAGTGAACATTACTCCAACGAGAAGAACGAGTGCTTTTGTTTGGGAATATTTTCAGCTGGAAGAGAGCATCAAATAAGTTGCAAAGTTTGTTTTGGCAGTTTGAATACGTTAACGTGTAACAGCAGCTGAAATCATTAATTCAATAGTAGGATCCACAGTGTGCAGGAGAAAGAAAAATCCTTTTCATTGATATTTATTGTACGCACATTTTTAAAGGTCACATTTAAATTAAATAAAGTTTATTAATTAACTATTTCTGTTCTTGTTTCAGCCTGATTTTGTCGGGATCATATGCAGACGTCTCTCTCCCAAAAAGATCATCGAGAAGTGGGTTGACTTTGCCAGGTAATTGCGTAGCCACACTGCTTGTTTATTTATCACCTTTAGATGACTTTCTGCTTCTGTTTGAGCGCTCTGTTGACTGAGAGAAGTCAGAGGTCAGCTGATAAAACCCTCAGAACCGTTCATGTTTGAGCACCTCCAGCTGTGAACGAGATACGAGCTATCATTCCTGTTTACCTTTTGTTATCTTATTGAATGACCTTTTTGGAGTCAGACACTTTCACTGAGTTCAAAGGAAAGTTCACACAGATTGTGGGCTGTAAATTAGTAAAATCTGATTGTAAATGATCTGTTTATTTGTTGTGTTTTTGTTGGGACAGTAAACAGCTTGTGAACACAGAGAAATCAGCACATGTTAATTATAGTTACAATAGCAAAGGAAGCTTAACAAAAGTTGTATTTCGGCGACACTAGCAGCATGACTTTAAGGATTACAGTGTCGGTCAGTTTGGTACAACAACATTCCCTTTAGCCTCAGCGGTTTAGTGGTAATTATGTTATCGTGCAAAACACTAAACTAGATTACCAATTGGGGAAAAAACAAGAGCCTAAAAGTCTAAAATAATCCAAAGTTGCATTTCAGTCTAGCCACGCACAGTAAGACTGCAACACAATAACATGCTTTTGTTGTGTTTAACCTTCAACATCTTGTTTGTAGAGAGAATTTGCTCCATGAAATGTCATTCGCTAAGGCTGTCCTGTTTGCATGCTCATCAATACAAATTGATCTCAGTATACAGCCATGTACACCATGACTTAAAGAGAAAAATAGGGCTCAACGCTGACTTTTAAAAGCTGTGACCAAGCTGGAAATCAGGCACCTGCTGAAACGGTCAATACAGTAGCCTAACATAGCAAATTGATTAATCAACTGAACGTTTCAGCTGTACTTGCAAAAATGTGTCCAAGAAAGGTCAGTGTTTCTCTCTGAAATGTTGTGGAGGAGAAAGAGGAATGAAAAGAAAAGACTCAAATTGTTACCTCAGTACGGTGCTTTATAAAAAGTAGCTTTTCAAAGAAAACGTGTGACTCTTGATTTAAAAACGAAAAGAAAACATAGCAAAGATGGTTAAATGAACAGAGGTAGTATACAACAATAAGAGGGCAAAAAAGGATTCACTATATACTACCTGAGAGATGATTAAACTCTGGCTCATTTTATAAGTTGCTTTATTGTTAATTGGTTATTAACCCCATCTTGGCAGCAAAGACTGTTTATGACGCATATGAAAGTTTGAGGAGCACTGCTCTAACCCTGTTAAGCAAAGCTTTTACATTATCTCGCCGAGTATCTGGTAGATCACATCCTACACGTTGCTGTAAATGCTCCTCGTGTGTTCTCAGGCGTCTGTGTGAGCACCAGTACGGGAACTCTCCCCGAGTGAGGATCAATGGACATGTGGCAGCTCGCTTCCCCTTCATCCCGCTGCCTCTGGATTACATCCTGCCCGAGCTCCTCAAGAATGCCATGAGGTGACTTTTCTAACTCTAACTCTGTATCTAACGTTGATGTAATAAAAGCTTTAGTCTTAGGTCTCAGTGACAGTTTCTAATAATAGGATCTCTTAAAGGACAACTTTTTTCTGCATGAAACATAGCAAAATAATAAAGAAGTGTCCTGATGAGAACATCGACATGAAGATGAAGAACATTCTCCATCTGACAACAAAGCCCGATTCAAACGTCTTCACACAGAAAGGAGTTTAAGTTAAGAATAAAATAACAAATAGCCAAACAGGAAAGAGAGAAAACGGAAATGAGAGCTCTCACAGTGCTCCTGATCGATCCTTATTAGGCACTCAGCTTGAGAACAGATGCTCCTGCACATGCAGGACTGCACTGCCATTGACTACATGCTCCCATCGAGAGCGCTGAATTAAAATAACCTTCGCTGGAATCCTGATGAGAGGCACTCGATGTCCTATGATCTGAACAGTCTCCAGATAAAAGACAAAACACGCAGTCCGGACGGTCCGTTCCAGACTGTGCTTTGAGGAACTTTGTTCGGTGAAAATCTGGATGAAGAATTGACGCAATCAAGTATAGCTCATGCATAAACAGATTATTATAATCACAGGTTTGTTTAGGTCAGTATTGGCTAAATCAAATTAAAAAAAATATTAACACGCAACAGCTGAATTTACAATGAGCTTGATAGTAAGACAGTAAGTCTAAATTTTGTCCCTTCATTCATTCATTCATTCATTTACTGAGACATATATATTCATTTCAGATGCATTCATTTTGTCTCAGTACGTGCATTGTTTCATTTACTGACAAAATTTGCCGTAATTTAAGCCCATTTATAACCTTTGGTGAATGAATTATTTATGAAAGTAGCTCTAATTTTGCCTTTTTTTTCTGGCATTCAGAGAAAGTGTATTAACTTGTGCGGTCTATATTTTAACCATCACTCCTACAAGTTAAGAAACATGCAAAATTATAAGAAAAATCAGTAGGTTTTCACAAAAAAAGGAATTTGTCTTTGTCTTTTGGTGCATAACAATAAACAGAGTGGGAGAAGGAGAAAGAAAAAACAACTACGACAAACTTTCTTTTTCCTTCTTCTGCCCCTCACTAACACCTCTAGAAGCATCAATAGTAAAGTGTTATCCTCATTGTAAACATCGGTGTAATAACAACAGATGATCTTTTTCTGTTTTTGACTGTGAGAGAGGACGAGCAATAACGACTTCATTCTGTATTGTTGGGAGTTACTGTGGTCAGAGCTGGAAGAACATTTTCTGGCTGGAGTTTCTGGCTCTGCTGTGTGTTGCTGGCTACATTCCACTCATAGATCTTGATTACTAGTTAGGAGGACAGAAGCAGGGGAGGGATTTAGAAAGCTGTTGTTGCTTGAGTAGACTTCATGTCAGCGTACACGCAGGTCCTTCAAGCTTTTTTAAAACCGAGTCTGTCCGGCCAACATTTAGAAAAGCCTGACTGAAGGTTAATTTATCAGCTGGTAACTGAGAAAAAGCAGATTTTAAGAGCAACATTGTCTGTAATCTTCTGTGTGTGTGTAGCACAAAAAAAACAACAAAAAACAACAGCACCTAAAACAACAAAACTCCCCATGACATCCATCTGTTTTGTCCCTTCAGGGCCACCATGGAAAGCCATCTGGACACCCCCTACAATGTGCCCGATGTGGTCGTCACCATCGCCAATAATGACATTGATTTTGTCATCAGGTGAGTGACTACATGTGTTTTTTAGTTTGCTGCTGCTTTCAAAACAATATTTAATGAAGTTCCGCAGTTGTGTTTGGTTTGCTCTGGAGAAACGAGTGTTGACTGCTCATCTCAAGTACAAATTTCAACTTTGAGGCCCTGTCAGCTGTTTTTAACAAGTTGGAGTGTTTAAGCTAAAGAAAATACATTACAGTAGTCAAGTATTTTGTTCCTCAGAGCTTAATTTTTTTTTTTGTTTTTTTCCTTTTTTTAAGGATTTCAGACCGTGGCGGCGGCATCCCTCACAACATCGTGGACAAGGTGATGGACTACCACTTCAGCACGGCTGAGGAGAGCGCACAGGACCCCCGCATGAGCAACTTCTTCAACAACATTACCAACAGTGGGAACCACTCCAGCCCGATGCATGGGTACGAAGTTAAAATCCGTCTTCAGTATTTACAGATGTTTCCGACTTTGTCCACACTAACACGGATAAATCTGAAGTGAAGTGTAGACCGAGAAACGTGAGTGACATCAGCTAACATTCGAGACCGACATGCAGTGACGGTTGACGCAGGAGTTTGAGCTACGTGGCCTAATCTTAAAGTCATGAAGGAGAAAAAATCAACAATCCCGTTCACTGGTCAATCCGGTTCACTGGTGTCCCGTATTTACCTGCAGGTGGCATTTCACACTTCATTTCCACTCAAGTTCATGTTGTACCGACAACAGATCGTCACTTCATTCAACCAGGCGTCACTTTCGCTGACTGTGTCTTTGTGTTCTGCAGGTTTGGCTTCGGCTTGCCCACCTCCAGGGCCTACGCTGAGTACCTGGGCGGCTCTCTGTCCATACAGTCTATGCAGGGCATCGGCACAGACGTCTACCTGCGTCTGCGCCACATCGACGGCAAAGGAGAGAGCTTCAGAGTGTGAAGCTCCCCGATGGTCAACCTTGAAGATCCGAACGCAGGAATCAGGCCACGCAGGAGGACAGAGGGTTTCCCATCAGGAAGAAGGCTGGCATGGACTTACAGGACTTTGGTCCACAAAATGATAGCCTACACAGTATGTTGTCAGAAAGCTCCCAAATTCACCAACCCACTACTTGTTCCTTTTTTGTTTTTGCCTTAGACTGATTATAAGCTATGTTAGCTCTCAAGTTGATGATTTCCGTCGTTTTTCCTTTGTGTTTTCTACCCTGTGACATGTCGTCTGGAAGTTTCAAGGGGTGTATGAACTTTTGAATGTTTAGGTTATCGGGACAAACTGTGCATGAAAGTGGACGTTGATGTTACTGTGGAAGGAAGGAAAGGAAAAAGAGCTTCAGTTTTAAAGAAGTTCACTCTGAAGTTACTAGACGCATAGCCTCAAAATAGACATTTTGAAGATAAAAAGTTTCAAATGAAACTTCCGAGACACTCCAGCAACCCTGTCAAAATCTCCTCAAAGTGCACAAAGCTGCTCGCATGTTTCATAACGATCAATACGACCGTAGTTTGAATAGCCAGACCCTTCCTGTACGTCGTCAGTTGTTTGTTTTAAAAGCTAAGGTCTGCGAGGGAAAGCTTCAGCGTCTCGAGCTGTAAACCTCAACCCTTGACGACCCTTATCAATATTCTACAAAGCCTTCACTAAATCAGCTGCTGCTGATAAAAGCAGAGGAAACTGCCAAAACACCAAAAGCTCATTAACAGATTTCTGTCACACGCCGTGATGAACGTCTTTGTTTAGCAGTATTTTTGCGGAGCTTTCAGGCAGGGAAGCCGACCGAGATGTTCAGTGGCCTTAATGTGTGACGCTAGTCCTTCAGCTGCATGCTTTCTTTTATTCGTCTTGTTTTCTTTTTCTTTTTTTTGTTTGTTGCCTTTATCGGGTCACACAGATGCACACCATGTCAGTCAGTTACTTTAGTCCGATGTCAGGTGTTTTTGCACAATGAATAGATTTCCTGTTGTAATGCTTAGCACTTGCACCAATCATAGCAGCTTTTTGACTTTATTATAACAACTTTCACAGTAACAATATACCAGAGAAGTATTGTCTAATATGGTCTTCTTTTTTTTTTCTGTTTTATTCAACATTAGATGTTTTTTTTAGAAAGTGTGTCAGGTGTATTTCAGATTTTCTGTCTTTTTGAAATATGTTTTGTAAAAGATTACATTTCAGGATGGGTCAGCGACAGAGTGACTGTTCAGTTCGGCCGAGGTTGCTTGTCATTTTTTAGGTCCATTTCTTCAGATCACAACTTGATTGTGTCGTTACTTTGAGACAACGAGTGGTGGGTTTATTTTAAATTGCCTTTATTGAGCGATTTCTGCCCTTTTTTTCCTGCTATTTCAGGAATGTTCAGTTCCCTAACGACAAAGTATGCTTCAAACAAACGTGGTCATAAACGGAGACGTTCAAACACAGCACGCCTTAAAAACATCTGGCTTATCTCTGCGTCTGTTACAGAATGTTACAAAAGATGTCCGACGCAATCAATTAAAAACGGTGTTTCGGACGCTGTTAAACGATCTGACGAGCACTTGGTTTGAAGCATAATGAGTCACAAGTGTAGCAGCAAGAATGTGAGCCCATTATTTCAAGAGTGATTAAATTAGAAGATTGTTTCTTGATATCAAACTTTTTTTTTTTTTTGATATTCATCTCAGGATAACGGGTGTCTGCACTCATTAAGTCATTCCTCTCAACCTGAAGACGAACGGATCAGTATCATTTATCCTGGAAAAGTATCGTGTGATTATGATTAAATTGTTGCTCTTAAACAAAATGACACAAAAATCAAGTTGTGATCTTAAGTAACGCTAGAAAGCAAACCTTGGCCACTCTGAGTTTCCTAATAGAGTTATGAATCAATTAAAACAGCACAGTCGCGTTATTTGCTTTTTGAATTTACCCCAATAGATAGTCACCGCAAGCACTCCTCACATTTTGTTGAACATTCCCCGGTGAGCAGCAGTTTGTCATCCTGAACGCTTCACTAACGACTAAGTTTTTATCTGTTGGGAGCATTTGTTACTATATTAGCGTATACTGATATCTTTTTAGCAGAGAGGGCATTGAGAATCTTCAGTGGTAACTAACAATATTGGAAATCTATGAATTTTGTAAACCATCCGAAGTTTGTATTCAAATCCATTTTTATCATTGGCCATTAAATTCATAGAGCTGTATCATAAAAAAACCCGTTAGAATCACATACATTGTATAGTGAGAAAATGGGACTTTTTTTTTGTTGTTGTTGTTGTAGAAAACATATAAATAATATAAAACTTTAAAATATTTGATATCTTACAACTGAACTTCAACTGGTTCTCTCTGATTTGCGCTCACAAGTGCTACGTTTACATACAAAGAGTTAAAATGAGTTGTTAGCCTTCGAGACATGGAGAAAAAACATACGTGAACCACTTGTCACAGTTGTAAGATATTCAAACATAATTTGATTTAATCCCTGAAATATTTATTTTGACCATATGGAAACAAAAATAACCCCGCGTAACTCACAGTCCCAGAGTGACGGAGAACGGCCTCTATTATCTGTATTCCTCCTGAGGCTGTGTATATGAATAGATGTGTCTATTGTGGCTCTGAAGGTCTTGAAGATGTAGTAATATATGTAGATTATGCATGTAAAGCAGGGGGAAGGGGAGGGAGGGTCACACCAAGTAGCTGCCAGACGTTGGTAAACATTGGTTTATGGTTTGTGTCCCTTTTGAGACACATTAGCAGATAACCGGCATCACTCTGAGGTTTTTTTTCTTCTGCTGGTGAAATGTTGAAGGTAGTTTGTACATTATGGATTTGGCAGCCTGGCTGGATTATGTACCGTCTGCCCCCTGCTGGCTAAAAAAGAAAAGTGCAGGCAGACTTAAAAATATTGATTTATTCATTGCATCGTTTCAGTTTTTTGCAGGGGAAAGAAAGATGAGTTTTTGAATTTCTATTTTCCAGATTTCTGATTTTGTAATTGTTGCAGGTAGACAAAATAGAGAATAAAACACTGCTCACCTGATTTAAAGGAGGTTGTGGAGCTATAAACGAGCAAACTGAATGAGCAAAAAGCATCCGCACACTGAAATATGTGCAAAAATATGTGATTTGTTAAATATTTCGTATTATATTAAGCGTGGAGATGCTTTTTAGCTAGAAAATGAAGATCAACAAAGAGAAAAAAATGAAATAATCTCCAGTACAAAGCCAAATATTGGAGTCTTGTTACTGACAAAATGTGCTGCCATGGAGTGTTTTTGTCTCCTAGACTGAACGTAGTTTCTCTCACATGTTTTCTGTTGTGTTCAGGACTCTGTAAACATTAAATTTTACTTGGTTGGAAAAAAATTCACACTTGCAGTCTTTCTTTCTTGTGCATCTCGTGTCATAACTGGCAGGTCTTGCGGGGAGAATCTGTAAATAGGCGTGCAGCAGAGCAAAGTCTCAGCTGAGGTGGTTGGGACGGGGACGTGATGTCTTTCAGGGAAAACCATTCCTGCTGAGACACAGTCCACCATGACACTTCCAACAGGTGGGTGTCATCAGGAGGACAAATATACTGTAAATACAAATAAGTTTAACTTCATATCCTGATCCCTGATATCCTGAGATTTTAACCTTCTCGTCAGTGGATGTAATACGTAATTTGTTTCCAGTTCTGTCACATTTAATAAAAAAATTGATGATTCGGCAATGCTCACAGAAATAATATCTACTATTCTCAGTCAGTGGCTCATAGTAACAGCCAAAGCATTACTCTGTACTTTGTACTAAAGGTAGATAGGTAGGCAAATTTTATTAGCTGACGTGGAGATATGACAGATACAGTATATTAATATAAATTGGGAGACGTGCAGCTGCAGAGCAAATTGACGCAATGTTTTATTGCACCATTTTATTGAAATGCCTGAGGAGCAAGTGACTCTTTATGACTTGCCAACTGAAGGGAAAAAAGGTTTTGCCAGAGCAATCCTGAAGTTATTTTGTTTCTATGTGTGAAAACGTAAAGAAAATATTCAGGGGAATTTTTTTTTTTTTTTATGTGTGAAACTGACTGAATAAAAAAATATTTTCGCATGTGTGATAAGCAATAGGTGTGTCTTGTGTTTAGTGTGCACAGAGAAATTTAAACTCCCCTGGAAGAAAACATGAACGCTTTTAGTCATTAGAACATGAGGTAGTGGTGCACGTCAGCCTCTTGTGGTCAAAATAAGTATTACAAAAACAAACACACGCAACATGCAGAAAAAATTTAATTGAAATAATTTATTTTCACTCTCCTCTTTGCTCGGTTTCACACAAACTGCCTGGAAAAAAAAGATTTCGGTCGGAGAAAAAAATTCTCTTTCAAAAATGTTTTTAATGACACGGATTCACAGATTTCTCCTGAAAAAAAAGATTACTCAGTTTCATTCATCTCGTGGAAAAGAAATTCTCCTGAAAATGAATTTTATCACTGCTGAAATAAAAAAGGTTTTTACTCAGTTCCACTCATGAAAACAATTTCACCTGGACAAAAAATACATTTTTTACTTTTTTTTGCCTGAAAAAGTTTCACTATCTTGAAAATGTTATGTTTAATCACTCTGTTTCACACATGAACATTTGTTTTCTCCTGAAAAAAAAAAGAGATTCGGTTTCAGTCTTGAAAAAAATTTATCCTGAAATTTTTAAAAAAAAAATTTGGCTGAATTTTTAAAATTTTTAATCACTTGTTTTAATCAATTATTTTTTCTTTTATTCATTTTTACACAAAATTCTCCTGAAATTTTTTTTTTTTTATCACTGTCAGTGACTCTGTTTCATTCATCAAAAAATTCTCTTGAAAAATCTCTTTTAATCACTTTTTTCTCCTGAAAAATAAGTCAGTTTCTCTCATAAAAAATAATCTCCTGAAAAATGAATTTTTGACTTTTATTTTTTGACCTGAAAAAAAAAAAAAAAAAATTTCACCTGAAAAAAAATTCACTCTCTTGAAAATTCTCTTGAATTTTTTTTTTATCACTCGGGTTTCACAGATGAACGACGAACGTTGACTCGAACATTTAGATTTTTCACTCCTGGAAAAAAAAAAGTTGGTTTCACTCATGAAAAAAAAAATTCTCCGGTAAAAATATTTTTTCCTGAAAATAAAAAAACAAGTTTTTACTCAGTTTCACTCATGAAAAAATTATCCTGAAAAAAAAATGTAATCACTTTTTTCTTATGAAAAAAAGTTGGTTTCAGTCAGTGAAATTAAAATATTTCACCCGATAAATTATTTAAAAATGATCCTGAACATTTTTTTTTTCACTGTTTCACTAAAAATAAGTCTCCTGGAAACAAAAATTCTCACTCGGTGTAACATGAAACCTTTTCTTTCTCCTGGAAAAAAGATTTCACTCAGTTTTGATCATTAAAAAAAATTCTCCCGGAATTACTTTGAATTAATAATAATTAATTTTATTGAAATGTTTTGATCTGGCATGACCATCAAAACAACGCTCTCCATAAAACCACGACACTAGTGTGGCTTAATCAAACTCTAGGCTAATATATTGTTCTTGTGTTTTCTCAAATTCAATAATTTATCCTTGTAGCTCATGTAAACAGCTTCAACTGCTCTACAAAATAATATAACTGTGTCAAAATAATTCATTATTCTTGGCAACAGGGGGATGTGCTTGTTTCCACAACGCTTGCAACACACTGCAAACTTGTTTATCCTGCTCTCCAGTGGCTGTGACTGCTTATAGACACACAGAAGACAGCGAGACCTTTAATATTTGCTTTTATTTTGGAAGTCTGTTGAAGGCTGTGAATTTCATCTTCCAACACAGGTCTCCACGACCTCTGCAGCATTCATTTCAGAAACACAAATCCACCAGAAAAAAAATTCTCCTGAAAAATCTTTTTTACTCGGCTTCACACATGAACACTTTTGACTCGAACATTTAGATTTTTCACTCATGAAAAAAAAAAATTCTCCGGTAAAAATATTTTTTCCTGAAAATAAAGAAACAAGTTTTTACTCAGTTTCACTCATGAAAAAATTATCCTGGAAAAAAAAAAAAAATGTAATCACTTTTATTCTTATGAAAAAAAGTTGGTTTCAGTCATGAAGAAAAAAATTCTCCTCAAAATAGAAAACAAGTTTTCACTCAGTTTCACACGTGAACGAAACTCTTGGAAAAACGTTTGATCTTGTTTTCACTTATGAAAAAAAAATCTTACTCAGTTTTATCTTGATTTTTCACTCCTGGAAAAAAAAGTCGGTTTTGCTCATGAAAAAAAGAATTCTCCGGGAAAAAAATGCAAAAAAAATGTTTTCTCCTGAAAATAAAAAAGGATTTCAGTGTTTTCACACATTAGATTTTTTTTTTCCTGAAAAAAAACAGCAAGTTTTTACTCAGTTTCACACATGAAAAAATTCTCTCGAAAAAACATTAAAAAATAAATACATTTATCGAGTGAAATTAAAATATTTCACCCGATAAATTATTTAAAAATGATCCTGAACATTTTTTTTTTCCACTGTTTCAGTGAAAATAAGTCTCCTGGAAACAAAAATTCTCCTGAAAAAATTCTCACTCGGTGTAACATGAAACCTTTTCTTTCTCCTGGAAAAAAGATTTCACTCAGTTTTGATCATTAAAAAAAATTCTCCCGGAATTTTAATTAATAATAAATTAATTTTATTGAAATGTTTTGATCTGGCATGACCATCAGAACAACGTTATCCATAAAACCAGGACACTAGTGTGGCTTAATCAAACTCTAGGCTAATATATTGTTCTTGGGTTTTCTCAAATTCAATAATTTATCCCTGTAGCTCATGTAAACAGCTTCAACTGCTCTACAAAATAATATAACTTTGTCAAAATAGTTCATTATTCTTGGCAACAGGGGGATGTGCCTGTTTCCACAACACTTGCAACACACTGCAAACTTGTTTATCCTGCTCTCCAGTGGCTGTGACTGCTTATAGACACAGGTCTCCACGACCTCTGCAGTATTCATTTCAGAAACACAAATCCACCAGAAAAAAAATTCTCCTGAAAAATCTTTTTTACTCGGCTTCACACATGAACACTTTTGACTCCAACATTTAGATTTTTCACTCCTGGAAAAAAAAAGTCGGTTTCACTCATGAAAAAAAAAATCTGGAAAAAAAATGTTTTCTCCTGAAAAAAAAAAAAAGATTTTAGTGTTTTCACACATTATCATTTTTTTTCTCCTGAAAAAAAAACCCAACTCAATTTCACACGTGAAAAAATTCTCTTGTAAAAATTTTGTAATCACTTTTTTTCTTCTGAAAAAAAAAAGTCGCTTTCACTCAAAAAAATGTTCCTGAAAAAAAAATGCAAAAACATGTTTTCTCCTCATAATAGAAAAACAGGTTTTCACTCAGTTTCACACGTGAAAAAAACTCTTGAATAAAAGTTTTATTCACACATGAATAAAAAAATTGAAAAAAAGAATGAATATCTTTTTTTCTCTTGAAAAAAAAAAATAAAATAAAAATATATATATATATATATATCATTCATGAAAAAAAATCTCCTGAAAAACTTTTTTCAGTCATCACACATGAACATTTTTGACTCGAACATTTAGATTTTTCACTCCTGGAAAATAAAGTTGTTTTTTAATTATTCTCCAGAAAAAAAAAAAAAATAAAATGTTTTCTCCTGAAACTAACAAAGGATTTCAGTGTTTTCACACATTAGAATTTTTTTTTTCCTGAAAAAACAAAACAAAACAGTAAAGTTTTAACTCAGTTTCACACGTTTTCTCAAATTCAATAATTTATCCTTGTAGCTCATGTAAACAGCTTCAACTCCTCTACAAAATAATATAACTGTGTCAAAATAATTCATTATTCTTGGCAACAGGGGGATGTGCCTGTTTCCACAACACTTGCAACACACTGCAATCGTGTTTATCCTGCTCTCCAGTGGCTGTGACTGCTTATAGACACACAAAAGACAGAGACCTTTAATATTTGCTTTTATTTTGGAAGTCTGTTGCAGGCTGTGAATTTCATCTTCCAACACAGGTCTCCACGACCTCTGCAGCATTCATTTCAGAAACACAAATCCACCAACATGAGACAAAGCAAGATACCCTCTGATAAGAACCCCGGTACTCACTCACTGTACAACTAAACAACTACAAGTGCACTTTTGTCTCCTCTGAGAAGCAAGAAACACACAACTGAGCAACACTTTGGTCAGTCATCTTATTTGGAATGTAAAAACAGGTTGGTACATTTTACTTTTTTAAAACACAGTAACATTGTTGACCTCATTCAAGGCAGCGCCAACTCTAACAGAAAGGTCTCGGATATTTAGTATATACAGTAAACTGGGGGTCACTGGGTCATGCTGTTTACAACATGCACCGTGCTACTGTTCTCATTTCCATTCTGACCTTTTCTCCAGCCCTTTGGACCTCCATCCAACTCAACGTTTACACATTAGTCATTTTAACTTGACTGCATTCTCGGCAAACAGATCTGCTTGTGTTATGACCTCAAGCAAAAACAGCAGTTCATAAAAGGCAACAACTCTGTAAGGCAGAACTATATTTGGACTGTGACACATAATTAAGCACTTTGAGCAGCATCAGTATGCAGAGTTGATTGGTATGACACCTTTTACACAGGCAAGTGATCTTTCGTAAAAGACAGTAAAAGCTATTTGAAGGAAGAGAATGACAAAACGTTTGAGGCTTGTCTGAGATTTTGGATGTAAAAAACACAGTGAAAAGAGAATGTAACATTTTTTAAGACTCAACAACAGAACTTTTTCTTTTACTAAACACGTGCAGTGTGATGCATGACTTAAGGTTAAAACAACAAGCTCAGGTTTATGTGAAGTATGAGCCTGACTGAGGAGCAGGTTGAGTGTGAAGAGTGAGGCCTGCGCTCACCACATAATCCACGAAACAGGGTTGGGGTTCGATAGCGTTTCATCTGATCTGAATCACTTTGTTAAATCAAAACCTTTTAGTATCTCTTATTGAATCCAGCTGCACTGATTAATTGATTAGTCAACTATTCCGTTAATCTTCAACTATTTTGATAAGCAATTACTCTGCCTGAGCAATTCTTTAAAAAAAAAAAGGTACCATATGTAAGATTGGCCACCTGTCAAATTCGTATTCAAAACAAGTAGGGGGCAGTATATCACCAGTGACCCCTTAGTGCCGTTAGCTACAATAGTTAGCACAGTTAGCCGTGCAGCTAGCTGTTCAGACCGAGAGTGTCCGATCAGTTTTTTTAAGCTACTTGCGACTCATAGCCATTAAATTCATCAGCTTGAAGGTTCAATTTGAAAGAAAGTTAATAGTCTTGTCTCAATCCCTACTTGTCAAACACTTTGGGTTTTACAGGTTGTTTAATATTAATGCTTTGGGTTTGTAGGTCCAGTCAGCCAGTAAAGCGTCCGTATTTGACGAGTTAGGAATGAGACTCAACTATCACCTTTCCTACAAGTGGGATCTTTAAATCGTTGATATATGAATAAAAGTTTAACCTCCTACAACTGAAACTGAAGTGACACACCAATGAAGTACTGTTGTTAAACTAATAATAAAGAATAGAGCTATAAAGATGAATTGATGAATCAATCATAAGACTAATTTTGATTCTGTTGATTGTTATTTGTCATTTTCAAAGCAAAAATGTCAAACATTTGCTGGTTTCATCTTCTTAAACATGATTTACTAGTTTTCTTTATGGTCATTTATGAAAGTAATTGAAGAGCCTTTGGGTTTGGGGCTGTTGGTTGGAAAAAAACTGGGAAGTTTTCATGAGCATTTTTCCAATATTTTTTGATATTTTACAGACTAAACACATAATTGATTAATCGTGAAAACAATTGGCAGATAAATCAATATTGGACATAATCGTTAGTGGCAACAATCTGCACAGAAACCAGCTTACAATAGGGCGCAGTGATCAAACAACAGTCTAGTTAAATTGTTCCATTATGGCAACTAACTTACAGCAGTAACATAAATTAGCTTAAGCTTCCGGCTGAATTTCACATTTCTTCTGCTCAAAAGTGACGGACGCTCTTTGCTAGCAAGAAGTGATTGACAACAAAAGATTCAATAAGAGATCTGTTAGCCTCTGAGTGAATCCAGATATTTTAAGAACCAGATCCAAAATGGAACCAGCTATTGTCGCCCAACCCGAACGTGAAAACAGACATGGCACAAAAATGGCACACAGAACATAGAAGCCCTTTTTCTGTAAACCTTTGTACATTATCCATGACCAACAGTCATTACACATCAAAAACACACTACAACGCAATAATTTACCTTAACTTTACCTTAAGAATAAATTAGCAGTCTGACTTGTATTGGCTGTCTGTGCTGCAAAGTGAGGAGCTTTCAGGCTCACCTTATGAGTCCAAGCGAGGCATCAACAAAGACCAGAACAAACGTCACAGAGGGGAGGGGGGTAGATAAATATGGGATACAAAGAAAGTCCTTAAAGCTGCCGTCATGTCATCACACAGTCTGGAGGCCTCTCTCGTGGCCGTCTAGCTGCACCTTAATCTTGTGCAGTTCCTCGATCTCCTGGTGGTGACGCTCTGTCTTGTGGCGCACCAGAGAGCGATAGAAGTGAATGGTGAACACCAAAAAAATCACCCCCACTGGGACCATGATGATGGTGGAGGCCAGCGCGGCCTTCCAGCCACTGTCCTGCGGCCCAGTTAATGGTGTAGGCTGTGTCGCATCGGTGGCTGTCGAGGAGCTGCAGGGGGGTCCGCTCCGGCTCGAGTCTACTGGTAGGAACTTGATCCAGCACAGGAGCACCACCTCTGCTAGAAACAGCAGGATGCCCAGGGCCGTGGAAAAGCCCCAGGCCAGCTCGATGTAGTGGTGCATACGCTCGTGGGGTGACTCGCTGACAGAGTTGAGGTTGTGGATGTTGCTGACGGCCTCCACGTTGGGCAGGATGCAGGTGCTGATCAGCAGAGCGAAGAGATGCACCGCCACCAGCACGGTGGTGCACACACTGAAGGCAATGAGGAGCACAGGAGGGTAACAGTACTTCATCTCCAGCTCCACCTCCACCATGGCCACCTTTGAACCGAATACCAGCGAAAACCAAGTTACTACATGTCCATGGAAACAAACCCAGTCATTTTCTAACTCCTCTGATGTCCTGAAGTCATTTTAAAGGACAAGTGAAATTCAGTCTCTATCTACTCACAGTACAGTCCTGCATATGCTTCCTGATTTCTGTCGTCATGGCTGAGTTCATGTCTTGAACATCTTACACTCAGAAAAATAAGTTCAACTGGATTTGTGTAAATACTAGAAATACTATAAGACCGACAAGGATATGAGGTTATCTCCATTTGTTCATTTTTTATTTGTGCAAGAGGACCTCATGATTTATTACTTAAGATTCTTTCTTTGTTTTTTCATTTAAAAAAAAAAAAGAGGTGCGTCCTCTGTGTGATGCAATAAATATATACGTTACCAAACAAAATGTAAGATTTAGTGCAATTTTAAGAGCTCTAAGGACATTTTGAGAATTATCTGGATAATATCGTGAATCACAATTATGTTGGACAGGGTAATCGTGACATTAAATTTTCATATATCATATATAAATATCTGAATGTGCAGAAAAGGTACAAGCCTGTCGCCAGCTATCACACCCAAAGTAAATTTCTGTGAGAAACATCCTGTGACTGTAGGTGCACTTAGGAAAAGTCAAAGGTAAAGCTCAAACTTTAGATGAAATGAGGTGTGAAATGGGCGAGGTGTTTTGTTTCTATTTGCAAAGAGGAAGTGTTTTTGATTTCCTGCAGCTCTGATTCACATCTCTGGTGGCTGAGACTCATGGTATTGTAGCATTTAGAGCCATCTGCCACACTAAACTGATAAGAAAATACATAAAACACATAGACAAGCTGCAATTGCTCACATTTTAGGAGCTGGAGCCGGAGGATGTTTTCAATTAACTGACTGTCAAACTTATGAAATGAAATTATGAATAGAAAATGCTTTGTGTCCTGTATATTTATGATGCACACAGCTGTATAAACCCTAGCTTGTGGCTAAAACTTCAAGTGCTGTCAATGTTCTGTTTTCTGTTTTTTCTTTATTTTCTATTGTTTGCTTTTTCAGAATGCTCAGATGTTGAAGAACTGATGGTTAGTTGCCATAAATCAACCATACAATGATATATGTTATCAAAAAATTCAGCCCAGCAGACAAACTATAAGCATTAAGGTTGCTGTTTAGCAGACAACACTGAAATCTTGAAAGAACAAACAGGAAGTTTAAAACCAATTCATAACCACAACAGAGTTTCATGTGACATGCTAGTTACCGGATACTGATTATCTAGGTCAAGCTTTGTGGTACTGGAATGCCTGTAAACATGAAGAACAACGTTGTGTCCTTTAAGAGGCTGTGTTGCACTGAAGCAGAATACGACTGACCATTGCAAAGCCAGAGAGCAGTGCAGAGGTCCTGCTGGAGGCCTTCAGCTTGGCCCGGCTCAGGTAGAGTTTCCTCCAGGACAGGGCCTGCACGGAGTGGTGGTTGGAGCTGACCAGCTCCAGGTAACTGCGTCGCACCCAGTCCCTGTAGTCCATCCCCCCGCCATCGGGAGCCCGCTCTGAGACCCCTGGGGCTGGGGAGCCCATAGGCACGTTAAGCTCACTGCTCATGGCACCTGGTGGGTATAAAAAGATAGAGTCAGTCATATCAACGCTATTTCCAAATTCTCCTCACTAAACATGAACACTAAACTAAACTAACATAAGAGGAAGCAAGTTGTGAGATTAAATCATAATTACATAAAAGAATCCTTTTCCTGTTCGACATGCATCGCTTGGTTAAGTGATGGCAATTCAGCGTGACATTCTCGGAGAGGGTGAGTGCATTTCTAAGCAGTCAGACCCAGTAACATTCTAGTAACATGACACAAGTCTGAAATGCACTCCATCGCATTAACATAAAGCCAACACCAACACAGGATAAACATACAGAAAGAGTGAATGCATGATATTAAGTTAAAGAGATTATTTTCCTGTCAGATCTGTCTATGAATTTATCTACCCCCCATGAAAATACAGGGTGAAAGTGGTTAAGGAATAAAACCTTGCACTGCCAGAATGATCATCTTACTTGCAGCATGTGCGCAAAGAGGTATTTGGCAAGAGTCCTTGTATGTATGTGCACTGACGGACATTATTAAACAGGCAGCAGGAATCTCTATATAATGCATGATGAAATAGCAGGATGCACCAAGATAAACAACGCACAATTATACTTAATTCCCCAAAATGTATAATTCTATCTTTCTATATTATATCAGTGCAATCTGTGTTAGGAATTCTGCAGGGCATGAGGTCCATCTGTCTCAATAATGTTTTGCTCCTGCATGCTGTTAGGCCCCCCCCCCTGTCTAAGTGTGGGTGTGCAAGTAGGAGCTTTAGGAGATAGAGGGAGAACAGGAAAGAACTATCATGAGGAAGATAAAGCATGAATTTAAATGAATGGAGTTTTAAAAATAGCAGCAACTGTGCTGCTATTTCCTGTTTCCTGACAATATTTCCCTACCGAGAAGATTGGAAAGATTAAAGAAAGAAAATATCAATTTATTTTGTCATAAAACATGGTGAAGTTAGAAATCACTGCATCCCATTAGCGACAGAATAGAAATAGAAACACAGAATAATCTGAATCTGCAAGGTAACTAGTAACTACTACTTAGTACTTCTACTAGTTAGAGTAAGTAGTTACAGTTATAGTACCTCAAAATTGTACTCAAGAACAGTACTTGAGTAGATCATACTTAGGTTTATTTCATTATTTAGACACAAAGATTTTTATTTTTACTGCAAATGAATATCGGTCCCAAATATCGGGTTTCAGTCTCCTTGATTTCTAAAAGATTTCTGAAAAAGCCATATCAGTCGATCCCTGATGTACATACACTTTATCAGTCTACCCCTAGTGTCGTTACTAGGAGTAGACCGATTATTATCCCAGGCCGATTATCGAGGTCGATATCCAATTATCAGTTTTGGTGATTTTCCTGTCGGATTGCCGATAAAATAAACTAATTTAAAAATGTGCTACAGCAATATCTGATTGGTAACACGTCGCAATTAATAGCCTATAAGCACCGAATAATGCTTGTAGGACGGGCCAGCTGCCATCCCGAGGAGAGCCAAAAACATTTCTTTTTACAAATAGGACCTTTGAGAACAGCACTTGAGTAGATTGTACTCAGGTTTATTTTCATCCCTGGTTGTTGGAAATTTTGACACAAAGATTTTCACTTTTTACTGCAAATGAATATCGGTCCCAAATATCAGTTTTCAGTCTTCTCGTTTTCAAATAATCGGTATCAGCCCTGAAAATCTTGAAATCTTCAAGTGTCTATATACTTTTGGCCACGTCGTGTAGTCTCAACCACTGTCACCTTTGAAGCTCTGACATGTCAGCACAGCTTCCTCTCTACTAACCACAAGACTTTGTGCAAACACAAACCACTGGTTTTCCAAGTTTGTCTAAACTTACTCATCACCATCAAGGTAACGAAGGCAGTGAGCCAAATAGGAAATACTTCATATCCACTGCATTTACTTAGCAGTTATTACACTGGAAGCACAAAATTGGCTTGTCAACAACGTCAAAAACAGCTGTGCATTTAAATGAGGAGATTTAAAGTGATGCATTACCAGGGGGGGAAAAAATGCAATAGATGAGTTGCATTATCTTATTCAGAGAGGAAAGAAGGCTCTGTCCTAGTGTAAACCCCCTGCAGGGGTAACACTTTAGCAGATGAGTGCACCTTTACGTCTCAATGTATATTTAGACCTGTGGTAAGTTAGCAGGATCCGTTTACCAAGTTTAGCTTACAGAAAGCAAAGTCTAAAACAGTGCTGCAGTTATTTTAATCAAAATGGAAATCGCTGACATTAATGCAAATAAAAAATATTGAGGATGCATCACCTCCACTTGTCTTTATGAGCAGGACTTACAGTGCGCCAATATTCAGACGTTAACTAGCTAAAAAAAAACAACTCCTCTTGCTAGCTAGTTAGCTAGCTAACTAATCAACACCATTTCTAATGAAGTTGCTCGTCTGTTAAGCAATTAGACAACTAGACTACTTTCATCTCACCTGTCTGTTGAAGTGCCGTCCGAACTGTAAATACAAACTCCAACGAGGTCTTCTCTCCACACTGGAGACACGACAATAAACCAACACCGCCCGCACCGCTCCGGCTGTTTTGGTTGAACAACTTCCGCTCTTCGGCTGCAGTTAACAGCACCTCCGTTCAGCTCCAGCAGTGAAGCCAGGGTGTGTCGTTTCACTCCTCACCAGCATATTTCGCGTACCTGGGTGATGTCTTTCTACCTCACTGCGACACAGGACCGCCGGACATCGTTTCTTCCTGTTTCGGGGCCGTTCAGACTGGAGACCCGCGGAAGATTGCGGAAAACTAAAGCCGTTAGCATAAAGCTTCCGGTTGGGCGTGTTGCCTTCAAAATAAAAGCACAATAATCTGTACATTGAGGAAAACGTGTCAAACCTGTTTTTCCACTTTCACCAAACAAGAGCACAGAGTGGAGATGTGTCATGAGTCATGACTATATAATAATACCGAGTTTAATTTAAGATAGCATTATATACAGTGTAGCCAGCACTTAGAGCCACATCAGGCACCTCTTACTAGAACTTTCCCAAGTTCATGTAATAGATTTTCTTAAAAAAAAAAAAAAAAGCTGTACTCCAATTACTTTCTAAGTTATGAATTTTTCTAATTTCAGCACTATAGTGATTCTGTGTCTGTGTCTTCTAAACCTCACCCATTGTTTATTTTTCACTGGTTTGGGATGAAATTCTTCAGTGTGTTGTTTGGTATTACTAAATCACTACCTCACCTTCATCCAAGTCCAAAAAAGATGTAGCTTTTACCCCTGTCTTGACCAGAGGTTTTGATATTGATGACTTGGAAATCAAAGACACCGCCTTCTCACACCTGCTGGCTAAGAGATGTTCTATATTTTATAAAACTGGAAAAGATTCAGCTTTCGAATAGCAGCCTGTCTTCCAAATTTGATGTCATCTGGGGTCCATTTTTCCAATATTTTAAAAGAATAAAAATGATCTCATGAGCAACTGTGATGAAACAATGCATAAAAAGTGTGCAGGCTCTTAGCTTAGTGCCTGTTTATCACACAGCGTGTCCATGTTCATGTGTGCCAACATTACAATCTAAAATATCGAGAAACTGGCAAAAGTCTGAACTGCCATGAAGCTTTAAAGTTACATTTTTAAAGAAACAATACAACCATGGCTCACTAAATTATTTTGAATCTGGGCTAATTAAGTTTACAGCACAAGGAGTTATGAAGTAGAGTCACTGGTAAGTCAAATTGTCAGGAGGAAGTGATCACAAGAGGAAGCAATACAACATTGATATTGGCACTGATATTTTGTCCCTTCCCGACTGCTTAGTGCCCATTTCATTGTGAATATCATGTATATTAAATATTTTGAGCAGCTTAGCAACACAGAAACAATTATATGAAGAAAAATGATTGCATGACCTTAAAATGCATGACCTTAAAGTGCACTGTATTGCTTGTTGTGTTTTTGTTCTGATTTGTTTTGTTTTGTTTTGTTTTGTTTTTGTTTTGTTTTGTTACGTTTTGTTTTGTATTTATACTTTCATATTTGTCTATTGTATTTGTTTTTTGTTTTTTTTACAAGACCGAAATAAACACACTACACTAAACTAAAATCAGTCATTTTGTTAAACCGCCTGAATAAAACAGACCTCAATTACTCCTCATCCAGTGATTCTGCACAAGATAGATGTCAAACACATAAAAACACACAATCTTGGTCAATCTTGTTATTTTTAAGGCGCAGTCGTTGCAATGTTATCAAGCACGGTACCTTTCACACAGTGTTAGTCATGTCATTTCATGTGGTGATCCATACTGGTGAGATGACACAATCCCTTTATGTTATCTTCAGTATCACAACAGGGTAAAAAAAATAGTAAGTAGACCATCCTGAGTTGGTAAACTGTAGAAAACTATCATGGCACCTTGTCCCCCGGTGGCACTAACACTAGCAGTGCATTCATTGCTGCCAACTGTTGATTCAGACATCTCCATTTATAAATTGTTTTTTATATGTTGATGCCAAACACCTCCAAAAATGACCTCAGCCCGTCTCTCAGGCCCTGAATAACAAATTCGATTCCACACCACAACATTTCTGTTTTTCCCATTGCTGGCAGCTAGATGTTGAGGAAATGTTCACTGATGCATAGTGGTGAGACAACTCAAGAAAGGAGCTCTGTTGAGCGCTGCCGTCCCAAACATTCTCAGGATATCTTTGGTCATGCTCCTGCACGTGTGATCATAACAATGGCAGCGCTGTTTAAAGTTTTAGTGAGTAGTGGAGTGTGAAAACGAACTGTCAGATTCCTGCTTTTGCATAATCGATTTAACCACATTCCTCTAACATGGAACAATAACAGTACATGTCCTGACACTTCAGGACAGCTGTAGACATGTCATCAACAGCTCCCCCTTACCTTGGTCCCCACACATTCTGCCTCATCAGGGCAGTTATGGAAAACAGAGACTAATGAAAATCAGATCTTAATCTATTCAGCGGAGACCCTGACTCGAGAGTATTCTTGTCTTAATCTCAGTCTAATTGCGCCTTTGATGTGCACTTAAACTTGATTATCGGTAAAGACTTTATTTCATTATGAAACAGCACACTGTTGTAGTGCAGTGTTACACACATAGATAAAAGGGGCTTATGTGAATTTGGGGAAGATTATGTGTGCTGTTGCCAACTAAAGCTTTTAAAAATAACACAGAATTCCAGCATTTAAACTCAGACGTGGAGATGTACAACAAGCGATATCACGGCAGGTCATGCAAGGACGAAAAAAACACGAGGAAAGAAAAATAAACAAATTCTAATAAGATTAATCACAATGAATCTGTTAATATACTGGTGTGTGATGTGAAGCATCAAAGAACAGATACACAGTGGGGTCCAAAAGTCTGAAACCACAATGAAAATCTCTAATATTTTCACGTGAACCTGGAAATAATCAGAAAGTTTGAGGTTTTCAGAAAGTAAGTGTCAGAAGTCATTCTGTTATTCTGAGTGAAGAGGGGCTTTGGCAGTCTCAAATCCTGGTTGGACTAAAGATTTCTAAGGGGGCAGTGCATGGCAGTCTAAAAATGCTTTGCAGAAACTGGATCAGTCGTATCCAAAGCACGATCAGGCAGACCCACACCATCAGAAGATCAATACAACAAGCTCTTAATGCCAACAAGTTCAATAAAAGACTTTCAGGTTTCTCTAACATGTATATTTGTCTGCTTGTTCCTACTGAAAAATGGCTTCCAAATATATATTTATTTATGACTCATGACTCTGACAGTGATTGAATGGAAGATTTAATCAAGTACTGTACTTGTACTTGTACTTATAGTATTTCCATTTTCTGCTGCTTTATACTTCCACCCCACATTTTGGAGTGGACTGTTATACTTCAGCTCCCCTACATTTATTTGATAACTTTAGTTACAAGTTACTTTGCAGATTACATTATTACAAGCCAACACAGCGGCCAAATGAACGGCTTCCCATGGTTTCGCTGAAACATACTGAGCAACATTTATTCTGGGGATTGTCTTGTCGTATTTTTTCAACATATCTTAACTTTTACTCGAGTATGACTTTTGGGTACCTTTTACAACACCGCTCATTTATGATCTTTTAATTTTGGACAACACTGCTCATGACAGAGATGATTAAGACATATCAGGTTTTGGCTCCACAGTTAGTAGACTGAATTCAATGTTAGTTTTAGTCTTTTGGGGCTTTTTAGCCTTAGAAAACTATTAAATATCGCCAGCCTTGTTCTTTTACTATTACTAAATAGTAGTAGTACTTTACTATTTTACTATTTACTATTACCTAAATATGATGGCAGAAACTGCATTAGAGGAACGTGCAAGACCTGCTACTCAAGTGAACACAGCCAATAATGAAGGAGTGCACAGAGAATTTCAAATATTTATTGAGTATCATCACAGACTACAAGTGAAACAGCAGTGAAATCAGCAGCCAGGAACGGCTGTTAGAGTAGCTCCAAGTAGCTGTCCTGAAAATCCTGATTCATTCATTCTTTCATTCATTCTTTCATGATACTGCATGCGGGACACCAGATAAAAGACTTCATCTCTTCATGTCAAAGTGTTTACATGGTTAACAATGAACCCTTCACAAGGGGAGAAAAGGCACATCAGTTGAGAGGGGTGTTGTCCACCAGGGCACTGTTAACAAAGAAGAGTTGCCACTGACTCATATTCCCATCTGAGCATGCAGGAGCTCTTTTAAAAAGTGGCACACAACGCCTGCCATTAATATTTTTATGCATAATAACACTTAAAATATCTATCGTTCTCGTGTCACCTACATGTAAAATTCCCTAGAATCTGTTTTGGAAAAATACAAAGAAATATAAAACATATATTTAAAAAAAGCTCATAAACAGTATCTGTTGCTGTGCAATACAAATCTAGTGTTTTTTCAGCCCTGTATAGAGACCTAAGTGTGCGTTCACACTGCTTAGCAACACAACAATAAAACCCTACAATCCATTCACAGAGTTGAGTGACAGTCCAATCGTTGGCAGAACATAAAATTAACACGTTTGCCGGACAGTACAACATGTCCACGTCTGAACTTGTGCCAATCAGAGTTTTAAGCTTCTGTGTTCTCCTACTGATGGAATAATTGTTCAGCTGGTGAGTGCAACACAGAAGAGAAGCTGCTTCTCAAGACACATTCTTAGGGAAAAGATCAGAACCACTTCAAAGTACAAGAACCTGGCATGACAGTGGGTAATGTGCTCTTTGAAATGTCTACGTAAAGGATGTACTCAAAGCTGAAGAGAATGCGTTAGGGATGCCAGTTCTGTAGAAATTTACAGTGCTACCTTTAGGGCCTCCTTTAGCATAACCTGCTGCTGCTTTAAGGCCATGAGGATTTTTAAGCACTTTTAGTATTTTTTCCAAAGAATTGTAGGTTGCTGATGGTGGTGGGTGAGCAATAAGAAGCATCAAAACGATCTATCAATAAGACAGATCGTTTTGAGGCCTGTTAAGAGCTTTTCTGGAGGCTTTTAGAACCAGCAGATTAAATTAAATACATAAATTGGCTTGTTAAAAACTAGACACTGTCTCAACTCCGTAGTATTCCAGCACAGAACGATCCGTCGGCCACGTTGCTTGCAGGCAGGACACACAGTTCTTGTGGGTTTCATTGAGGGCTTTACTTAACACTGACGATCGACGTTTTGTGGATGGACTCCATGACAGCTGCAAGGCGACTGCACAGGTCGTGGGCCTGGCTGACGTGGACTTTGGGTGGGTCTTTAAGAACTACTGCGTCAGCTGAACCGTCCAGAACCCTGGGCAGAAACTCACCCAGCTTCACCTGCAAAGACTCTGAAAACGGAAGAGGCCAGAAGAAATACAGCCGTTTATTTAATTTAGGGATTCCTTTAGGGAGTCAGACATTTGTTTAAGGTTTTGACACAAACTTTTGGCTTTGCGAATGTTTCATGAGGAAGGAAAAGCATTTAACATGAAGCCTCAGGAACACCTAATACATTTTTTCAATATTAGCTGATTTGTTTAAGATGTGCTGATACATTAATTCATCTAATCTCACCGTCCATATCCTGGCCCAGGCAGCAGCACCAGTGGCTGCGGATGCTCTCCATGGCGTCCCGGTCTTCCTGGGATAAAGCCGAGTCCCGGCTCATCAGGTGAAGGCAGGGGATGACGGCCTCGTCCATGACGGCGATGCCCTCCTCCACATTCGTCTCCTCACCGCTGCAGAACAGCCGCGATGCGCTTTCATTCAGTACCTGCGAGGCGGATGTTGGGACGAGAAGAAGATAGTAAGAGTTATTGTCACACAGTGTGTTTGATCAGATGACAACACAGTCCTCATGAAGCATTGGAGGGAATTACAGATACAGATTCCCACATATACTGTATGTTTATAAGCATATTGTTGGTGCATACAAATTATAATCAGATTATTTTTTATTTTCAAGGAATGAAAGTTACAATTTTATATTGTAACTATTCTATTGATATTTAAAAATTGAGCTTTGTACATTCATGGTTAAAAAATAAAAACACTTCTGTAGTCCCACACTCTGGCTGTAGGACCAGCCTTACTCACAGTGAGGCATTTCCTCCTGTAGACTGCAATTAGAGACTTGTCAATGCCACGTTTCTCTCCATTCTTCAGCAGGCTGGCGTTCGTCTCGTACGCATGAGCCAGGTAGGTCAAAGCCTCCCGCATCCTGCAGCACACACACGTCAGCAACTGTCATCATGTCATTCTCTACATAAACTGCAGTCCCACTTTTAGCCAATCAGTGAGAAACACCTCTTTAGCTATGTAAAACACTCATTGTATGAGTGTAAAACACAGATGTTTAAAATTCCCAGTTTAAAATTCCCAAAATACCAGAATGGTATTTATGTGTAAATGTGTTCTTTCTCTTGTTCTTCTCGTGCACATTAGCAGCTATGTTTATTTGGTTACAGGCTCATTTTAAGAGGATTTTCCCTGTTTCATGTGCAGTATGACTATTAAAGCTTTCTGAACCTTCAGCGGTCAAGCTTCTCAAAGATTCTGAAAAACACAAGCAGCTTGATTGGTAGTATGGTGGTGAACGTAGGACACATACTTTCCATGCTGGTAGTGCTCCAGGCCAGTCAGCAGGTAGACAAACACTGTCCTGAACAGCCTGTAGTCATCATGCCACTGCTGTGAGAGAGCACAGAGGACAACCAACTATCACTTTATTTGCTCTCCGCTATGTTTTCAAATGCTTGATCACATTGTAGAACTTAAAGCAATCAACGACAACAGAGACAGATTAATTTCCATTCAAATTATTACAAAGATGGGAGAAAATAAGTCCAACAAGGCAGAGGTAAGCTAATCTTTTAGACAATACCAAGTATTCATCCATATCCATGTCCTCTGGCTTGATGAGGCGCAGCTTGGATCGGGCCTCCCTCATGATACTGATGGCCCTGCATGTACAGAGAGGACACATCAATGCTTTATATGCGCAATATAGCTGAATGAGGAGCTTTTTTTTGTTGATAAAAGTGAAAAGTGTCATAATATACACACCATCATCATTCTCTTTCTATCCTTTTGGTGAAAATGAAATGTAAAAATAACCATTCCCAATAAAATCTTGACTCAAATCATGACCACAATATCTGTAAAAATATATCAGCAATAATATTTGTTTTAAATATCATTCAGCCATTTAACTTACTTGATATAGTCATTTTCCCTTCATGCTGCAGATCCCTGCTCTGAACACAAGATGGCAGCATAGGCATGCTGTTTGATCTACTGTATCTCTATGTTTCACCTTAGTTACTCCCTTACTTCTGCTGTGTGTACACACTGTAACGCCCAGACAGAAACCTCTCGAATATTACCAGTTTTCTGATAAATCAGTTTATCTTGTCTGCAAATCCTTTTTGCCCTCCAACTTGTTTTAATCATCAAAGTCAAACAGATTTTTCTCCTTAATCTTTCAGGTGTGTCATCCACTTTTTTTTAAAGTGTCAGTTTCACCCCAGAGTGTGACACAACGTATCAGTATCATCATTATATATCTTTTGAAAACTTAAGGGGCCACTTGTCTGTTATCTGTGCGTACCTCTCATCAAAGCTCAGGTTGCGGTCGGTGAACTGCTCCAGCAGCGTCCTCTCTATGATGCGGTTGGGTGCCTTGTTCTGGAAGAAGTACACCAGAACGTGCTGCAGACGAACGTCCTCCTGGGGCGTCGTCTCCTCCTGGGAGAGCTCATACAAGCGGGAATACTCCTCGTGGAAGGCCTGAGGGAACAGTGGGAAATCATCTCAGACTGAGTTATGTTTAGATTTTCCAAAAATGATCAGACTTGGCAAACATGTAAAAGTGCTTCATAGATACATTTAAGTTAAGTTAAGACAGTCTAACATTCTTCATCCATAAAGAACCAGTACAGTAAAAAATTTAATCAGGAATACATGTAAAAAGAAATCTTTAGGAACCTTCTAATCCACTGATGATTAACTATTAATACAGTTTATGCTGTATATCATCTTGTAACCAGCAGGTCCCTCAAAACATTTGAATATTTTTGCGTTTATGCTCTGATTCTAATAAATATGTGGCATAAAGAGATCATTTTAAGGTTGCTCCTAACAAATATTTTATGTTGTCTGGCAAAAACGTTTCAGTGAACATGATTTTTTAAATTATTTTGTGCAATGCAGTGTTAATGTAAGTTGTGATAATATCCCTCTAAGAGCATACCTTGATGAGGCCAGCCTCAGGTCCTTCCTTATCAAAAATTTGCCTGGCCTTGGCGATGGCTAGAATGACACCTTGCATAGCTGGAGTCAGCATCATCTAGGAAATGAGCCGGCAATAAAGAGGACAAATAGGAGTTATTACAACACTGGGCAGCAAACAGAAAAACAAACAAAACAATATATGTCATGATGTCTGTGTAAAGATGCTGAACAGTTTAGGGCTGCACTACATTCCCACGTGCTGATTGTGTCCGAGGTGGAAAACATTCTTGAAGCGAAGTAAAGAAATAAAACTGCAAAACAGCATCATTCGAAAATGAGCCTCAAAATGAGCAGCAGAAAGAACAAAATCGCACATTTGTAGGATTTCAATATCATTTCAGTGTTTAAGTGTTCAGAAAAACTTGGATAAATGTTTAATTGATGCTAAACTATTCATCCATCAAGTGGTGCTGTAAATTTAACATCAGATCTGAAACATAGTGGCAAGTTAGGAACAGCATTCACAACTTGATATATCAGTGTGTTAATATATCAATACATTAAAGACTCAGGATACACAAATACTGTCTTCATTTTAAGGCTTGGGATAGACTGATTATCGGTCAGGCTGATTATTGGGGCTGGCAGGCAGTTTTTTTCTGATTATCTTTTCTTGGTGTTTGTTTGTTTTTCATCCAATTGCAGATACAATTAATTAATTAAAAAATGTCCTACTTTGTCTCTGATGCAGGATCCATTCTCTGTCTGTAGTCCACTCTGTGGTCTCACTCTATGTCCTGCCTACAACACTATCTGATTGGCTACATGTCACGAGCAACAGCCTATCAACACTGAATAATCTGACTCTGCAAACTAGTATATTTAGTTTATAAAATTCATGTAATCGAGTGAAATTACTTCATGTCACATTATGACACATACTCACCTCTTCATTATATCCGTCAGCATCAGCTCTCACCATGATCCGGCCCACATTCGGGATCTCCACTTCAGAGACCTCGTTCTCAGTCTGTCTCTGTCTAACTGGGGCCTCCTGCTGCTGCAGCTGCTGCTGCTCCTCATCCTCCTTCTTCGCTTCATGTTCAGGAGCTTCTCCAGAAGCTTCTGGCTCGCCTTGAGCTGGAAGGCTGAGGCCTGCAACCTGTGTGTCATCTTTCTCCTCATGGAGGTCAGATGCAGCCTGGTTACTAAGCTCTGCTTCAGGGCCAGGAGTCTGCAAGAGAAAGATTTAAAAAGATGCCTTTAGTTCATCCATTATCTATACCTGCTTATGTCAGCTCTAATAGAGAACACAGCATGTGTTTCTATTTTAACTCCCCATTCCAATGGTGAACAATTTGGATATGGGAGAGTGTGACATTCAAAATGGCTGCTTGTATCCAGTCAAAAGGTTGGCCTGATTATATATTGTCAGGTGGGTCAGCAGAAAGGCTGCAGCTTCAGACATTTGTAAATACACTTAAGGACTAACATTCACTTACATGTGACAAATCAGTGTGTCAGCAGAGCTCCTGATATGTCAAGAGGACAGAAGTGGTTTGTTATTCCCTTAACTAAGTTACCAGTTTATTTAAAGTCATCAAACTGAACAGCCTACAATAGATCTGATATTCATGAAGCTTATAATCAATCATCCATCATATTGTGTCACTCTACGGTCATTTTTCAAGCTCTAGGCTGTGCTGTTGTTGTATTGGACTGAACTGGTGTTTCTAATATATTGACCAGACTGACAAAGACTAAAAATTATCAAGGGAAATAATATGACATGCCTGAACACGCTACTGACTATTAAACAAATTAGTTGTAGCAGTAATCGCTCTATCGAGACATTAAGCCTGTATCTCCATCACTATGTTAAGTGGTGAAATAGGACCCCTGACCCACATGTACACACTCACATGTGGCCTAGAATTTCTGACCCATATTATCCAGAAGGGGAACAGGGGACTTGCCCACCTGACTCTGAAGCTCTTTCTCAGCT
Source organism: Pagrus pagrus (assembly GCF_965226575.1). NCBI lineage: Eukaryota > Metazoa > Chordata > Actinopteri > Spariformes > Sparidae > Pagrus > Pagrus pagrus. Next base: position 6,376,805 of record NC_140198.1, read on the forward strand.
GTGGTGGAGCTCTGGCCAGGAGCCAAGGTGTCAGTGACTGTCGCGCTGCTGGTGTCGTCTGACTGGCAGCCAGGGCTCTGCGGTGGTGGTGCTGGTGGGATTACCTCTGATTCTTCTAAGGTCAAAGAAAGAGAGAAGAGAGGTTATGAGTGCACACACGGACTGTTCAGCAGTTACTTGTACTTGCAGGATATATAATAGTTACCTCATCATATACTACAGGGCCTTAACATAAAACAATCCAATTAATAACAGAATTGTAATACAAGATTTCTAGCATTTTTGATTTCCAGGTCAGATAAATATTATCACAAGTGTCACCTAAATATAAACAGAGATTGCTGGTTCTGTTTTTGTGGCGGGGCACCAACCATTTGGTATTTTCCAAGTGCAGAGTGCACATGCACAGGTGGGAGGTTCATTCAAATGTGGCAACGCAAAGTGAGCTGTGGGTATTTTGGTACTTAATTACAAACCCAGGTCTGTCTTTGTCGAGCCCAGAATATACAAGCAAAAGAAACAACTTCGCATGGACCCGGATGCAAAAGCCTCACAACTTATCGTGGATTATCCATATTATGCAAGTAAAATGCCTGTTTTGCTTTCCAGTCCTTAAACTGTATTTTTTGTGTTCTCCAAAAAGGTAAAAACTTTGTGTTAAAATTCATGCTTTTGGTATTTTGATATCTGCTTATAAAGAAGATGCTGCTTGCTTCCTGAACCCCCACAACAGAAAAATGGATAGATATGGCAAATGATATTTAGGAAGATAGTTATGTAAAGATTTATTTGTTTTCTCTGTCTTAAGAAAACTGTGTTCATTAAATTCTGGACCAACTGGGTCAAATATACCCGATGTTTTTGGAGTGTTAAATGAATGACTTTTCAGCCTCCCCCAGACATCCTTTCATTACTTATCTGCATGCTCTATCTCTCCATAAATGTACAAACTTCCTACATTTTGTAAAAATCTTTGGGATGCAGAAGTAATGACACCGCCCTTATCCTTGTAATATAAACTGCTGTCCAACATTCATGGTTATTTACAATAGGGCTGAATGAAAAAAATAAATAAAATAACAAATAAAATCATATTGCGATTATTTTGACAGATGAGTGACAATTTTAGTGGGACAGGACATTTTTAATTTTAATTTCACTGAGAAAAACATGAACATGATGATGATGTGATTTTGCCAAACAAGCATGTTTCTTCACGTCTGGAGAATGTGATTTGCAGGCCTGGGGATCTCTGTAGCATCTTAATAATCCTAATTTACAGTGGTCATTACTAGGTGACTTTTAAGCCTATACAAAGATTTGGATTGATGATCGTGCAGTCATCTGAAAATATTATCAAACAGGTTGAGGCTTTTAAAAACCTTGCCTCATTCCCTTTTCTCCCTTAACCGCTACAGACCTTCAGGATTTTCTTTTTGATCAGGCTCCACATCCTTCTCTGCTTCTGGCTCTGGTTGTGGCTCTGAGGAAGCTGTCTGGTCTGGCTCTTCAGTGGATGGTCCAGACTGGGGCGCTGGCTCAACTGGTGCTTGATCTATATTGTCTGCGCTGGGATTTGTGGGCTCTGCAGATGCTGTAGACTCTCCCTGTGGGGTTGCCGTCTGGCAGAACTGCTCCTCCCATTCACTGAGCTCCTGCTGGAACCAGCGGTTATCTTCATGGACGTAACGTCTGAGGACTGGTGGCAGGGAGTCCATGCCATGCAGCACCTGGCCTGTCTCATCATCTGTGTCATCTGAGTGAATGTGGGGTAGTGTCAGTTATCACATTAAAAGTGCTTCAAACTTTGCTACTTTAATTATCAAGATTACGCTAATCAGATAAAATCAAACTGAACAACTAAAAATCACTCAGAGACCTACTTGTAATAAGGTTCGGTATCCTGTCATCTATGTACATCAGGCAGTAGGCACTGGCGTTGGTCATGCCCCCAAATGAGTCTCGTTCCAGCTCCTCCCATGACGACTCAGTGATGCTGATATCATTGTACTTCATCCAGCGCTGGTTGGCATGGTCGTAGATGTAGGCCCAGTAATGACCTGCTGATGCCTGGCCCTCATGGACGAGCACTGCATGGAGTCTGTAGGGTACCTAAATAAAAGGAGGAGATAGCATTGAACTCATGCTGTACAAAATACTGAAGCCCTACAATTTTCAGAGTGAACTGCTGGTTGTCAGATTGAATGAGGTGACGGTATGTCTCACCTGGCAGAGACTGTTGTCTGCGTACATGCCCTCCAGCATCTGACTGAGCCTGTCAATGCTTGCCTTTAGCTCTGGCAAACATAAAAAAACAAAAGAAAAAACACAAAATTAAAACACAAAAGTTAATAAAGTACACTTGCAGCTAAGTGGAAATTAATTTCTTTTATATTTCTTTAACCTAGTTTTTGTCCAAATAGGGGAAAGTTGGGAAGAGGATGTTGAATTCTAGTATTCAAATCACAGGAATATGAGCTGAGCTAAGAGACAAAACATATTAAATATCTTGTAAAGTAATCTTATTAAATCCGAATCCAATGATATATGAAAACTGTATAAAAAGCAGTGTTAGTGTATTTACTCTGTTATATGCATTTGCATTAGCATACCATTTATGTCATTCTCAACTTCTGTCCTCCAACGCTGTAGGCATGTCTTAACAAAGTGCAGCTCTTCTTCAGTGATGCTGTGGGGGGCTGGGTGAGGTGGGCTTTCAATGGGGAGTCTGCACTGGGTGAAGGGTTTGTATATGGGGGTCCGCTGGCAACTGGAAACACTTGAAACCAGGCCCTCTGAGGAGTCTGTTTCTCCAGGTTCACTGAGGGAGGCAAGGAAAGCTTTAAAGATAGTTTGGTTACGGATGCAGGGTTTAATACCACAAAAACAAGATGTAATGTAGGCCTTTTTCAATTCAATCACCAGTGTTATCAGCATGGCAATGGAAAGTGACATTATGTGTAAGAATATTGTTCACTGTATAGTATTTTCCATCAGTCTCTGGTCCTCCATGTACTCACCCGTTTTCTTTGGAGCTGGGGTCACCGAGGGGGTGGCTTGCAGGAGTCGGTGAAGTTGGTCTCAGATCTTCAGCTGGGGAAACACTTGTGGGCTTGGTGGTGGCAAACTCCAGCACAAATTGCAGCATATCAGCCAGAGGATACTTGGTAGGTCCGGAGCCATAGTTTTTGTAGCTGTGAATAAAGGCAGGATCCAATTAATGCAGAATTTTTTTCTGAAAAGTATCAAAGCTGTAGTGGTAACTTACCACTCAAGTTTCTGCTGAAGGGCAGCAAGTTGCTCCTTGAGTTTTTTCACTTCTCCTCTCCTCTCATGAGTCTCTTTTATGTTTTTGTGAAGATATCTGTTCACATAAAAATCAGGCATTAACCAAAATGTATCAGTACATGGGTGTAAGATTTAAACAGACACATAACCGGCTAGTTTTTCTTTCCCTCTACAATTTTAGTACGAGAATTCTGATATAAGTTGACATACATTTGTGAGACAATCATTCTGAATATTGCTGCAGCCTACGTCCTTTGAAGTTATCCCTACGCCTGTAGAAGTGTGAATATGAATAAACCTGCATGTCTATGATCGTTTTATCTGTACAAAGCTCACCTGTCCATATAAACTATTTGTGGGAACTCCAGTTTCTTGTGTATCTTTTCCGGACGGCCAAGCTGGGTGTTGAATTCAAATCTGGACAGTTCAAATGTCAAGACTGGTGGTAGCTTTTTGAACCATCTCTGCAAAGAAGAGACAATATAATTGTCTTAGTGCAGGATCAAATTGCACAAACACTGAAATGACCGTATACATAGTAATCCTATTGTTATTCAGTTGATGAATGTTTCACCTCACGGCCAGGTGTGACGCTGTGATCTGAATGAACTGACTCAATCTCCTTCTCAACCATGGCACCCTCCAGGCATTCATCCAGGTTGTTGAAGCCGTTGACTTGCAGGGGATACTGGCCAAACTGCTCAATATTACACAGAGTCTTACCTAAACAGAGCCACACAGACGTGAGTGAGTAAGAACAGAAATCACGTTGATTGTTGCTATGACAGAAACTCAAACAAAACTCATACCCTCATGTCTTCTTTCTGTCACAAAGGTGCCATAGAAAAGCTGGACCATGGGGTTTAGTTTTTTGTCTTCTGCGTTACTGACAAAAAAAGACATGACACACTTATGTAATTTAGCACACAAATTGAAAATAGTCCATGAATGTGGATGACATCAACATTTGACTTACTTTCCATTGGCAGCCAGCTGAAAAGCATCCTCTAGCCAGTCGAGCAGTTTGTGGGAAAACTCACTGACATCCTGGAATAAAGACATTAGGAAAAAATGTAAAAATAAACTCTAGGTATTGCCTCATGGTCAAGGATAAGTATTTTTTGTGTTGTACTGTTGTACCTGTTGAGCCTCGCTGGTCCTGAAGGCGTCTCGCAGTAACTCCACTGCAGCTGAAGGATCCACAAACCTGCGAGTGGAGCCCACCATGAGGGCAAACAGACAGCGCAGCTCCTGCATGAAAGCTATGTTCCTCTTGTCCTGTTAACAGATGGCCAGAGTCAAACTTCAGCCCCTTTACACTCTCACATAACAGCTATGTATACATTGACAGAAAATCTCCACAGCTTGTGTATAATCAGGTCTGCTGTAAATGGCAGCGGCGGAGGAGCCCACTGGAGAGCACTTGTATGTGCTGGTGACAGTAGTTTACTCACAGAATGACTCTTACACTTCTCCAGCACTCGCTCGGACAGATGGTAGTTGAGAACCAGCCTCCTGAACACAGGCAGGTGGAACAGTGACTGCAACAAGACAACAAAACAAGGCTGTCCAGTCAAGGTCGAAAGTGAAAGATTACCAGCTGGCAGATGATGATTACAGTCGTCATGCATAACATTGTAGTGGTGGAAAGATCATTTAAGAGACATGGGCAGAAGCAAAATACAGTATGTTCCTTGATCAACACAGAAAACTGTTCCACATTCCCACCATATTTTGCAAATTAGCACCTGCAACTGTCCTGCTTCCATTTCACATTTCTGCAGAAGAGAAATCTGAATATTGGATAAAACCAGGTTCAAATCTCTTGTTTAATTTTTTTGACATATGACAGTCAGGTTTTTACGGAAGGAATTTTGGATATCTCTCTTTTTATCACTCCATAAATCAGAAAATACTGTCAACAGCCAAAAGAAAAATCCATTTTTGCCATGTTTTTAGGAATAAATGTCATACAAATCCCTGTGTACAAACCTTCAGAATATAGATAGGATCATAAATTTGTATCACACATTTTCTTACATCTTTTGTTTATATATGCAAATGAGGATATGTAATTAAATATGTGAATTTCCAGGACAGAAATCTGAAATGAAAAACACCTAAATGAGTATTTTAGACATTTTCTTTCCACCAGTCTGAAGAAGATGTTATGGAAGCAAATAGCCTGAGTGCATGAAATAATAATGTTTTCACCTGTAGTGTCTGCCCGTAATAGACTCAGTTTTCAATAAAACAAGACATCAACAGTTGCTTACTAAAGGGGTTTTGATCTCAAAGACAAATGTAGTTTGTTTTCCTCCTGCAAGTTCTGGAGCCTCTTAAGATGCCCCTAACCTCCTGGGAGCTGTTAGATGCTCTCTGGAGGTACTGGAGGCTCCTTTAACTGGCTGGACGACGAAGACCATATGTCGAAGTTCAGCCAGACTGTAATAAGTATGTCTATTATATTATAATCACTGAAGAAGAACGGCACTTTGTTATTATAAGTTAATATTAATTCTAAATTTGGATTAATATATGATCATTAAAGAAGAGTTGGATGATTTCTCCATTAGTCACACATTAGATAAAGAGCAGCTTTAGGCCCCTCAGCATTGACTCGGCCGTGGTTGCGACTTCAATAATTCAAAGTCGTGGTCAGTGAGTTAATAAGTTATCTGAATGAGATATAAATCAAAACTGGCTTGAAGCATTAATAAAATTAGACAAAATATTTCCTTTACCTTCAGGGATATAACATAGAAGATGGTAGAGTCTCTGCGACGTTTGGTACAGTGTTTTATTGTATTTTTTTAGTTCTTTATTTGACACACTTTGTTATAAGATACTTGTGTTCCTCATGATAAACTAAACGCATTAATACCAGTCAGATACTCTTATGTCATGTGCGATGTTGAGTGGAGCTTCTCAGCACTTATGAATATCTTGATATATATTTCCATTTCAGTAGGAAATTCAATTATGGCTTATCTCAGTTTTACTGTAATTCATACCACGAAAGATAATAGAGGGAATATGAGCTGACAACTGAATCATGTGGTCACTCAGCCTCAATCTGATAGCTTAATTACTTTTTTAAAGGGAAGAAGACTGCTTTATCTAGAGTCGGGCTCTGTTGAATCTACGACAGTTTAATTCTACCTAACAGTATCGACACCGGCGAAAAACAAACACCATTTGTATTCAAACAACGCTGCCTCATTTTCCCATCTCTTCTCCCAGATAATAACCTCTGTCCTTTGGGGGTTGACTTCTAAATCAATGTAGAAACATATCTGGGTTCAACAAGAGACAAACAATCACTGTCTCCTCTCTGCCCATTTCAGGCTCAGACGAGGAAGTCTACTGCTCTCTCCATCATCACATCACTCGCTATTTAATTATCCGCACAGCCTGCGCATCTCAATGAGGGCTCCGGTTTCTGCCGAGCCACCTGATAGGCCTGACTAAATTCACTCTGGAATGGATTTGCAATAGAATTATCAGCTCGGAGAAATACTGTATGTTCTCTTCCTGCAAAAATATGCCCAGATATTTTTGTTTTCTTCCTGAGGTTTTTAATAACTCTATCAGAATGGTATGAATTGGGGAAAAGGTAAGATTGACGGGAGAGCCCTCTATAGTCACGGCGTTTCTGCTGTCAGTTCAACAACAAGTCTGGTGCTGAACTCATTGGGGAAATCATTATAAACCAAGTTACAGAAAGTACAGAAGGACACTAATGACTGAACCACATGCGCACTGATTTCAAAGTGGAAAAAGAATCGAAACTGTGTTACAGAGATTGCCTGAAGCCAAAACAACATTTGCTAACTACATATAAGGGTTGACCCCTCTGACAGACTCAAGTTAGAAATCTTAGAAGGGAAACTCAAAGTCTGTTAACGTTTGTTAAGCCAAGAGAGAGAGAGCTATTTTAAGATTTACCAGCAAAGGATGTGAGACACTGATAGGACAGGTGGACATTTAGACGGAGATCAGTGCACCTACAGTGACAGACTGTAGTTGGGTGTGCACTGTGCAGATGCGTTATGAAACTTTTTAGTATGATTTTTTTTAAAAACATTCAAGCCTAAATAAGAAAAGATAAGGTTCTATATCCATATGTTTTTAAGCATAATACATCAGGTATAAACCAAACCAAAAGTCAAATGCCTCGAACTATATACCGACATTCAGACAAGCATCCAGTTTCCAAAGTCAGAGACAGGAGGCCAGATCCTAACTGAACACAAACAGATCTCTGTACTCTGGCTGGATTAACAAAGACATACATTTTTTTTTTTTATGACACAATATACTCTGGTTTGTTTAGTACTTCTTCCAGCCATTTTTTCATTTAATTCTCAAATAATAGTCTTAAAATTGACTGACGCTAAACTGCAACTCATTTTCTATATAATTACCGTAAACCAAGCTTTAAAAATTACTCTGCAAGCTCCCTTACCCATGGACAGCTACAGTATATATAAATGAGGATTATCATTATTTGAACAACTCTAGTATAATAAAATATTTATTAACTCCAGCTTACGAGGCAAAAAAACCCCTTCATCAATATGTTGTCTGAATTGCAGTATAATTAACTATTCATGTAAGTATTATTTTGTTTTACTTCTTTATTACATTATATTACAATACTACTCCAACTGAGGCATTTTATAGTTGTATTGATTTTTATATACAGTATCAATATTAATGATAACAGATGTTAGTAACATTTACATATTTTATTGCGTTATTTGAATTTATCTATTAAATTAAATATAATAATGATATCTAAATAAATATATGAAAAGCATGACTTGAGATGTTGATCTGCACGTGCGGTTGTTATTTGTCTGCACCACAATGGTCAGAAATGACCCACTTTTAGTTTGTTGTTTATTGTTATTTAGACTGAAGAAGGGCACTATGAGCACTGTTTGACCGACCTCAGTTACCAAACAGCACTCATGTTGTGGAGCAAAAATTTGAATGTTGCATTCTTAATCCTGAATTGAATGAATTTGATGTAACCACTCAAGATTCCTCTTTCTGACCTGGATGACAGCACTGAACCAGCAGGTGTTTCCAACATTGCGAATGCCCACGGGCCAGTCGTCCTGACGGATCCAGTCTGCAGGGCTGCACATCTCACTTTGGGCTTCACATCTCTTCCTTTTCATCCTCGCTGCATTCTCCTCTGCACTGGCCTCCAGAGCCCTGCAATACATCAAATCACCCATTTGAAAAAGGTCGACTCTATTAAACACAGGTTGGCTAGGTTAGATATGCATTCCTATGTGAAGGCTGAAAACGAACACCTTTATGAGTTATAGGTAAAATCCCCATAAGGCATCTGAGGAAAACTGAAACTTTGTTGCCAGTCAGAAGCAAATTCAGCGTGGCTGAAACTAAAATGCTTTCTAATGTTTAATGATTATCATGAACACCATCCTAGTTTAGCCTGTTATTATGTTAACATTTCATTGTAAGCACAAAGAACAGCTGATGGGAATGTGTTTCTATTATTTTTCACTGGCAGCTGTTGTTTCGTGTGTTTTCATTCGGGATGAGCTGTGAGCTGTAGACTTTGCTGTGTCTACAGCTCACAGCTCTTGCTAATAATCTTGCTAATAATCTAGGCAGTGTGTGAACCAGAGAGGAAGAACAAACAAGTTCTTCAACAATTCAGCAGATAGTTATAAACCTAAATCTCAGTCACCTGTAACAAAGAGGGACTATATAAACAGCACGTTTCTTGTACCTGTTAAATTCCCTCTCCTCTTCCTGGGCATTGTGGGACTCCTGCAGGCTGAGTTCTATGGCAGTCTGCAGTTCATCTTTAGGAAGTACTGAAGCAACAGAAAACAATTGTTTAAAACAGTTTCATGTTCAATCTTATCAACAAACATGCATAAATCTTCATAAAAAAAAAAAAATCCTCTATACTATACGGTTCCTTGCCCCCTTTCTGGAGAACACATACATGAAAGTGCTCCATTGCAACATTTCAACAGGAATTTGGACCCTCAAAGTTGGGAATCAGAAACAACACACCTGTGTGTGAATGCCAGATCCCGCTGCTTTGAAAGGTAAAAGCTTCAGTATGCTGTAAGGCTTCAAACAAGATGATTGTTGTTAGAATTTTTGTGAATGTTTGTTTTGTCCTCAGTGTACCTTTCTGGCCCTCCCAGGTCTCTCCAGAGGTTCCTGACTCCTGTGGTTCTCCAGGATCCTGAACCTCTGCAGGTTGGGTTGTCAGCAGTCCAACGGCATGTCCAATGTCACCCTGACTGGCCTTGAAGAGAAGGGCAGGTATTTTGAATATACAGGTACTGTATATTAGTGTTTGCAGAAATCACACCACAAGAAATAAACAACTGTCAAATACATACAAGTGACAATAATGCAAAGTTGAATACAACTGAATAATTAAGGGGACACAGACAAATTCCCCTGCTGGGTTTTAAACCAGCAGTACAGAAACATTTTTTAATTTTGTATGGGACTCTGGGAGCATGTTCCCCTCCCATACCCATGAGCTCCTGCTGTGTCTCTGCCAGCCCCTGCTGCAACAGGTTGGATGATGTCTGCACCACAGTCAGCCAGACTGTTTATTGAATCGTTTGTCTATTATCTCTTTCATGAGGTTCCTATTAACTCAAGCTCCTAGGGAGTTTTCCGTCTGCAGTCGTGTTTTAAAACATAAGCAGTGTGCCGGGTTGGAAATATGGCACCCTGTGGGGTGCTTTTAATGTCATCAAAGAGTTTTCCTTTAACATTAATTACACTTCAAGAACACAGCAGAACAGTGAAGGCTATGTTTTTATCCAACTAGCAGCATGGGTCCTGTGATGGATTTACATATTCAGTACAGACATTCTGTAATTGTCATCTCTTATCAAATTAATGCTCATAACGTGACAAATACAATAATATAGGTCACCAAAGACCGTTTATCTGTGACACCATCCTCTGGTGAATGTGGATAAAGGTCATTCATTGGCTTACGTTGTGGAAAAAATTACGACATACTACAAGGGAGACATCATCCACCATCTTTTATCGCAAAGCTGATAATAGAGTCTGAGGTCTTACATTCAAGGCTCTGTAGAGAATCTGTGGGTCCTGGATGCCAGTGATCTCCCTTAGCTGGTTGATCAGCATTTCGCTCTGCTGAGAGAAAACAATAGTTAAACTTGAGAGATCCTTCATACACTGCTTCAGCCAAAATGTCCTTTGACACATTTACATAGTTAGGGTTAGTGATGGGCTGGCATTTGACTACAATTTGGACAGATCAAAATGGACAAAACAGGTCACAAGAGAACAATCCAAAGTGTACAGTATGGGTTTAACAGGTATAATTATTATAAAGACTCCCACCTTGGCACATGTACTGTTTTAAGTAACCAACTGGGGCCCACATGGCACCTGAGGATAAAAGCCCATGTTGGCCTCATTCTTAGCCTGTGACTCAGATGAGCAGACGCACATGGGGTATATATGGAGATGAAGGACAAATGTCCGAATGCCAGCCTGTCATGCCTATATGAGGACCACATATTGGCAGGGTCAGGACGATGGCTCCAAAGAACAAAGCCAAATTCAGTGGCTGGTATCACTTTATAATAACCGTCATTAATAAATGGTAAATTTATAGTCAATTAAGCTTTAGTTATTAGTCATTTCACTGATCGCAGACAATGAAATGCTTTATAAACCATTCATTAAGCTATTGTCATGGTTTATAAACATGAGTTGCAACTTTATGATGGCCATCCAAATGTTAAACGATGAACTACAAGTATTATAAACATCAGTTGTAACTTTACAATACACAATTGTTTAACAAATAGTTTGCAAAGCATTTTATTGGTTGTTCACAGTGAAATAACTGTTAACTAAAGTTGAATTTACTATACATCTACCATTTATTAATGATCAATTAACAGCATTAATGTAAGGAAAAGTTTGACATTTTTACCACTGTCACATCTGTGCAGCATATATAAGGAACAATTGCAAAGAAACCAGTAGAGACTCCTGGAAATGACTTGTCTTGGCCAAGAAATAGGCAATAACTTTTACACTACTGTTTAGGTATGGAATGGTTAAACATGTTATTTGTGAGCTTTAGAGATGCTGTTTCTGTTGGATATAGCCAGGCCAGCTTTTTCTCTCTGTTTCGGGTCTTTCTGTAAAGCTAAGCTAACTGCCTGCTCGTGGTAGCTTCATTTTTACTGTACTGACAAATAAGTGTATTTTCAAATTGTTGAACTATTCCTTTAACACAGCTTATTGATCATGCAAATTTCATAAAGGGTCATTTAGCAACCAATTCTGTGCCACCTCACCAAACATGCCAACACCCCTTTACCCACAGTCGAACTGGTAAACACACACCCAGAGGCCGTCATATGTTTTGACCTCATAGACGGAGACATGAGGAAGGAACTAACATAGGTCTGCTGAGTGAGAAGCACTATATTAAGCCTGCGACCCCAACAGCAGGTGGAAATGTCAGGGTATCTCTCTCTCTCTCTCTCACACACACACACACACATGCACACACACGAAGCCGTGAGCAGGCTGACCAGACTTATATGGAGTCCGGGGGCTATCTGAGACCCTCTTGCTTAGCCTCTATTTTAGGCCGCTGACATGGATAGCACAGGCTTCTGTTTATCATTCCACTCACCATGCCACCAGACCTGAGCGACAAAGGCAGTGGGTGTCTCTCTCTCTCTCTCTCACACACACACACACCTCCTGTGTCAATACCGTATGAAAAACAGAAGCAAACTGTCTGATTTTTCTGACATTTCTACACAAATGTTCTCCATACGCCTATGTTAACCCTTACATTTAGTAGAGAAGAAGACGATAAGCTTGGCTCAATGCACTGTCTGCTGGAATAGTTAAATAGGAAGGCCTATTGATGAAGCGCTAGCCTACTCTGCTTGAATGGCAACAGAGCCAAATAATTATTAGGTGTCAATGATACACTCTGAAACTCGAGAAACGTGGTTAACTTTTTACCAGCCAGAAGTAAAAAATAAATCACATCTTTTTTATAGCTTGTACGCCCATCTGTAGGCTATTTATAAGAATACTTCAAGTGTCCTATTGGACTAAAAACTGATCATATCAGATTTATAAACATTTCTCATCATGTTTACTGGATAAATTACCTCTTTTTTAATCCAAATATAGCCTACCAGTCACTTAGAGATAAATAAATAAATAAATAAATGGCTCATGAATTTAGTTAAGAAACTTAAAAAAAATCTAAGCTATTATAACTTATATTAGCTAACTTGCTGCTACTTATCATCTGCCAAATAAGTCACAGCTAGAAATCGAAATAAGGAGGATGGATTTTATTGAAATGAAAGCAGTTTGATGTGTTTTACATGTGCCGAATTTAAAATATTTTCCTAAAAATGTTAATCATGTTTTTATTTTGTGTTTCCACTATCTGTTCACACACGACAACACTGGGTAACTTTAAAATCCAGGATTTTTAGCACGGGCTTTGGCATCACACACACACACAGGGGTTAGTGTTAACGTTAGTTCTTCAGGCATTCCGCTGCAAACATGTCACTTGTTACGTTAATACCGGTTCCGTCATCCTTTGCGCTCACCGAGTTCGTTGAGTTATCTCCATTGTCAGTCTGTTCGCCTCTCATGGCAGACAAGAAAAAAAAAGACCCGAATTTCTTCCCGTTTTTCCACAAATGCTTTCTGCCCTGACTCCGAGTCAAGCCACCTCCATCTGTCAAGCGCCGAGAGCGAAGGGCCAGCTGCGCGCGCTCACCTGTCAAGGCTCAGGCGCGTGCACTAGAGCGGTCGCTGACCATGAACGCGCGCGCTCCCCTCAACGTGACAGGCCAGCTCTTAATGTAATCAAACACTTCCGGATTCTGTGGCAGATTTAAAGTGTTTCCACAAGGACATGATTTCATTTCAGCTCCTATTGTTTCCTGTAAAAGAATGTTTCCTAAAATTAAATGAAATTATTTTTATAATATACGATTAAATACTTTAATATGCAACACTGACAGTAATTGATTTGTTTCTTTATAAACACTCTCTTACAGATTAGATTTCAGTAGTTTGATAGTTTTTTTTCAAACTGTATTCATGTTATATGACAAATGCACTTGTAATAATGAATACAAAATACAAATACAAAAAGTATTTGAAAGGTCAAAAGAGTTTGACAATCAGCTTTAACCTCTAACAAATACTGTCAATTGTTTTTTTCCATTTTAAATATAACTCTTGAATTATTAACAGGCTTTAGTCTATATTTTTGGATTTAAATACAGATACTGAAGGAAAAATGACTGGTTTTGAAAAAATCTGTGTTGAAATAAAGACAATACAAAAGTCTAAACCATAATTTAATTTAGGCTTTTAAATCAGAAAAATGTGATGTGATTAAAAAAATACACTGAAAAACTATTCTGCCATATTGTTTTACAGGGTCCCAATAGGCTTACAGCAGCATCTAATGCTAAAAAATGGGCTACAGTATGATGACTGATGGTTGCCGTTGACTCTAGTAATGTTGAGAACAAATACTTCTTTAAAAAATAGTGAAAGATGCACCTAAAGCGTATGAGATACTTTATAATAAGGACAGAGAAGTAAGAATGAATTCATTGGCTAAAAACACCTTCACATAAACAAATACCTTAATGTTCATGCTCCTCTGTCATGATGCAACACACCAGCACTAAACAAACCTTGAGGGAGTTTCCTCTCCAGTGTGATTCATTATTATATGTATCATCTTACCCGGGGAGCGGAAAATCAATGGCAGCGCAACCAAAATGTCTGCACTACCCTAGTCATTGTTCTGCCTCTACGCCGAGTACAGCTTCTCTTGAACTTATGTGATGAAACTGTGGATATTTTTGTCTTAACAGCGCAGACGTTTTGATGTGACACCTGGATGATACCTGAGATCTAAAAGGTTGATTTTTGGCTTGATGTCTCTCATTTGGCTGATGCTGTTATTCTCAGGTAAGATGCTCTTTTTGGCTAACGAGATCACAGGACAATTGTATTTACTAAGTAGTGTGAAGTATTTATTTGTGATTTGACTGCAGGAGTTTGTTCCAACAATTTCTGCTTTGAGAATTTTCCCATTAAAATTGAGGTACTGTTGAGTTTTCAGACATTTTAAACAATATTTATTTGGACTTTGGAGTGACAGTTCTATGATTTATTGCTTTACTTATTTTATTTACATTATATCAACGACCACTCTCTTACAGATTCAGTTTCAGTAGTCATTTTTTCAAACTGTAGGCATATTTCATGACAAAAGCATTTGTAATAATGAATATGAATATGAATACTGTACTAAAGAAAAAGTAGAGTTATTGTGGCCACAGACCATTTATAAAGCACCACACGCATAACGTGAATAGTCTGTGATAGAATGGGCTGTGGTACTACTATAAATAGTAGCAGGAGTAGCAGGAGTAGCAGTAGTAGTTACGGCTGTGGCTCAATAGGTAGAGTGGTTCATCAAGTAATCAAAGGGTCACTGGTTCAATTCCCGGCTAGTAACCATAGTAGATATGGCTGTTGCTCAGCTATCGGAAGGCTCCCCTGCCTACTAGTAGTAGCAGTAGTAGATATGGCTCTAGCACAGGAGGTACAGTGTCAAGAAATCAGGAGGTCGCTGGTTTGATTCCCAGCTACTAGTAGTAGGCTACCTGTAATTGATCATCCATTAATCAGAAGGTCGCTGGTTCAATTCTTGTTTTTCTTAAAATGCCTTTGCCTTTTAGCTCATCTAGCTGAATGTGTGCCAGAGAAGCCGAAGAGATCAGCTCTGAACCAGCTGACCAGGACCCTCCTCAGGAAGTACGACTGTGGAGTTCGACCTGTTCACAACTGGACCAGCCTCACCAAGGTCTACATAGACCTCATACTACAGTCTGTCCTTGATGTGGTAAGTAAACTCTTACAGCTCTGTGCTATGAACGCACTGCTGCTAAAGTGCAGTTACAGATTCCAGTTTTTATCATGTTTTTGCATTTTGATATTTATATATAATGGTTTTGTTAGTATGCTCTGCTGAAAATTGTCCTGCTCCACAATGAGCTCATCAAGGGAAGTTCCTTAGACACTTAATAAAAACAAACTTCTCATAAAAACAAACTTCTCATAAAGACATTCTCCTTTCCACAGGATGGAAAGACCCAGAGCATAACTACAAGTATTTGGTACAGACAGGTAGGTGGTCTCACAAGGAAAACAAGCATTTTCCCCTCCAATTATCAACCTTAAACATTTCTAATATTCACACTATCAGCTTTTAACACCTAATGAAAAAAAAAAAGTTTATTTTTCAAATTTAAATACATATATTATACTATTTCGCCACAACCTTCCTCTGTTTTCAGATCTGGACGGATGAGTTCCTGGTTTGGGACCCGGAAGAGTTTGACGGTATCAATGAGATCTCACTGTCATCTGACGCCATCTGGATACCCGATGTTATTGTTACCGAATTGTAAGAAATTACTGATATATATCAAATATCAAATATTTTCAAAACTTTTTCATCTACACTGTCCATTAGTACCACCAGGGTCTAAAACAGTGTTGATGATTTTTGACATTTTTACTGTATGTGTATATTCCCAATAGGTCATTCTGATATACATGTGAGCCTGACCGGTTTCATATTCTGCCCCGTTGTCCACGTCTCACCTTTCCTCCCCTGTCCTTCACGTGTTCACAGTGTGGATGAAGGGAAGTCCCCACCGATCCCCTACGTGTACGTCAACTCCTCTGGCTGTGTGAAGCACTACCGGCCCGTGCAGGTGGTGGTGGCCTGCAGCCTGGAGATGTACGCCTTTCCATTTGACAAGCAGAACTGCAGCCTCACTTTCCGCAGCTGGCTTCATTCAGGTGTGTTCATGGCCTGTGATGTGCTGGTCTGTAGGCTCACTGAATTCAGGTTAAACACCTTTATATTTACAGGACAGGAGTTTTTACACCTGCAGTACCAAACTTTAACACTCTTAACGCAGGGTCATCTTAATAGCTTTCAAGTTTCTCCATCAGCTAATGGAGTTTGCTCAGTTTTACAATCAATAAGTTGCACCATGATAACAGCTCGTTGAATTCTCTAAATACTATGGAAAAGTTCTTCCTTTCAGTACTTTATTTCTTATCTTCTCTAGAGATGAAAAAGAGACTACGCTGTCCCACAATTCCTTGCAACCCTAGTTTACAAGCAGTCAGATTCTCCTAAGTCCTTTCTCATTCTCATTCACATCTTTCCTTGACCTCATTCCATCGAGATCAAAGAAAGGTATTAGGAATAAGACAAAAGACTTTTGACTATTCGATTGCAGTAAACAATAGTTAGACCAAATTGAGACAGCATTGACTGGGAAGGGGTCAAAAGTCATTTACGAGGTCTCAGCGAACTGCTGGAGAAAATAAGGAGGCCATTGATGTCTGACACCAGAGACCATCTTTGAACAGAGACAGGGGTTACAATTAGGGCCACAATTAACATTATCGATTAATCTACCAATTACTTGCCTGATTAACTGACTAATCATTTTGTCTATAAACAAAAAAAAAGCCCAAGAATTTCCCAAACAGAGTCCAAACCAAAAGAAATTACTAGCAAATACGTCAAAGGTAAGCAGCACATATTTAATTAACAACTTACTTATATGTTAATATTCAATTATTATAATAGTTGACAAAACTTACAATCTCCCTCCACATACGACCACCTGTTACCTGTTAACTGAGCTAACTCCTTCCACTCATAGACTGTAAGATGTGGTTGAAAGCTCAGAAAAAGCTAGTAAGTGAACCATGAGTTGAAATTATCTTGCCACACATACTTCATCACTAGCTTACCTCTCGGCCGCGGTGGTTGCTGTCTGACAGACACACCTGCAAGAAGAATGAAGTACAATTTTCACTTCAGCTTGTTTGCATGTCTTTGGACTGTTAAAAAAAACTGAAATAGCTGGATGAAATCCCCCAAAATGCCTCTTACTGTGAAGCAAAAGTGATGAACATTATTCAAAGTGGCAGCAGATTTTTACTGCTTTTCTTTATTGTTTTTCCACCCGCCGTCTCTTTTTACCCCTCATTATCTCTCCCTCTGCAGTGAAGGAAATAGACCTGGCTCTGTGGAGGAGCGCAGAGGCCATTGCTAATGATAAGAGGGAGTTCATGAATGACGGAGAATGGGAACTGTTGTCCATTCCCTCCCGCTACTGGCAAATCCACCAAGACAACATCGAATATGCCCACATCCAGTTCAATGTATGTGCCTTATTGTCTCAATCTTATACATTTATCACAAAGCGAATGATTTAAATATGAATTTTAATGTAAAGAAGAAAAAGACAGATACTTACACTGCAAGTAATTCTTATATAATGGTGTCTAATGGTGTAATACTGTGGATGTGTAACAGCTCTGTAACAAGTGAGCCAGTGACTGCACTGTGATGGCTGTGATTGCTTATCGATGGCGAGCTTTAAACTGTAGCCCTCTGTGGGTTAGTCCCCCCCTCCCCGCTGTGCGGTGGAATTGTAAAGTGTAAAGCAATTGGCCGCGACCTTCATGGATCGGGCTAGTGAGCTAATGCCAAATGATGAGACCGAGGCTGTTTCTGGCAAGTAAAGAGACAGATAGAGAGGGAGGCTGATAGACAGGGGAGGGTGAGCAACCATAATGAGACTGTCTCAGTGGCTGCCTGATCAATGGACTTCTTGTTAGTGGCGAGGAAAATGGCCCCATAGCCCATTGCAGGTGGAGAGCAGGGAGGGCTGCTATTTATTCAGCTCAAAGAGCGAAGGCACTTTGGTAATGGAGCATTTCATGGCTCACTGGGATATTGTTACGCCGTGGCAGTTTTGTTGCTAAAGGTAAAACTATGTCATATGAAAAGAGCTTCTGATGGAAAATGCCTTTGTTCATTTCCAGTTCTGACGAAATATTGATTTTAACAAAATCTAAGGGGAATCTGATGTAAGCAAACGTTATGAAACGACAGCTACAACACAATGGAACGTAAAAATGCTATGGTTCAACAAATACTTTCCAGACAAGGGGTCACAACGTAAATCCAAGAAGTCACAACTCACAAGATAATTAACATTTTAGGGACGTAGAAGACAAACCTGCTTCCTCAACACAAATTATTTGTGTACTTTTTCTTTCTTTACTTTTTTTCTAATAAATGATTGTATAATTCCATGTAATCCTATCTAGGCAAAGGAAACACATTAATTTAAAACAAAAATTTATAAAGATGTATTTGATGTACTATCGATAATTTACCCGCGTGCTTTTCCTACAGCAACAGGTCAAAGTAAAAGAAAACTATCTTCATGGTCAGACACTACTATAGGAGATGTGTGTCGGAACGTGTGAATGAATAGATAAATGACATTATTTCCATCAGATTTCAGCCCACTGTCCTCATCTTTCATTCAGGTGTTGATCCGCCGGCGCCCCCTGCTGTACGTGGTGGGTCTCCTCATCCCCAGCATCTTCCTCATGCTGGTCGATGTGATCAGCTTCTACCTGCCCTTGAACAGCGGTACACGCATTGGCTTTAAGATCAGCATACTGCTGGGCTACACTGTCTTCAGAGTCAACATGACAGATGAACTGCCCTCCTCTGCACTCAGCACTCCACTCATAGGTGGGATATTTGTAATTCGTTGTTTAGATAGTGTCAGTAGTTGTTTGTAACTGCCCTAAATGTAACTATCTACCAATTTTACTTTGTTTCAGCCTGTTTTGCACTTTTTTCCATTTTAATTTAAATTAATAACACCATGAGTGTTTTAAGAAAAGAACTATACTCAATTTATTCACAGGCATTTTAACCTGTTAACACCTTAATTAGATTATAAAGCTTTAAGTTTTTACATTTTATGTCACACAAGCTTTTTTGCTAATGTTTTTAAAGCACAAAACTTCCCGTGGAATGACTGCCAGTGTTTTTATGTGTATATTTTATATCCATCTTTTTTTTTATTTTTTAAAAATATTTTTAAGAAGGCTGCACAGTTAATCAAAGTATATACTAAATCATAAAATTACCAAGTGCAATATCCAAATCATATGAAGCCGCAATTATATGATACAGGTGAAATGTGTGACAAAATAGCTTTATAATGCTGTATTGTAGCTCTGCAGAGATGACCTGGCCTACGAATCTTGCTCTCCAGATGTAAGAGCACATAATTGTTTGGTACAGACTCCAAAAATGTCACATTGTCATGATTTAAATAGTTGTTCTAATTAATTGTAATATGTCAAAATCATCACATTATTTTATTAACAAATACACGAAAGAAACATTCAGGAATCCTGAATCCTCCACCGTGTGCGATAACATCTTCACATAGGTAAAGCTTTTCCTTTATTTCCATGTCCATTCAAGGTGTGTTCTTCGCGGTGTGCATGGCCATGCTGATGCTCAGCCTGAGCAAGTCTATACTGGTGGTGAAGCTGCTCTGCCACAGTGAGAAAGAGGTCAAGCAAATGTCAATATCTGCCTGCCTGCTGGACAAGTATGGCTCAGCTGGTCACGACTTCACTGAGAGCGCTTTAACCTCCATCAAAACCCTCGACTGCATCAACCCATCCGGAGGTAAGCTGCCAACTTAAAGACAGATTTTCCAAAAGTCCCGCTGACAGTCGATACCGCAGTGTGTTCTTGCTTTATGCTTCCATTTGCCACAAAGAGGCATTTCGATTTAAGGAAGCCAAGGCACTTTTTGTCTGTGCAAGAAAGTTTCAGATGCTGTCAATGTTCTGTTGCTTTTCTCGCTTCGACTTCCCCTTTTCCAACTAGAAATAACTTCTAACTAATGAATGGAGATTGATTAATGACCCTGAGAGCTGCTTAATGCATCCAAAGTCTTGAATTGTTTGATCACATGAAGCTGTGCAACCACAGTCCTGCGTTTCACTTTATGAAATCATCTTAAAGGCTAAGACGATCGTAAAAACTCCTCTTATCCGTCAGCTTGTGGGAACCTTTGTTTTAACAAAAGCACTTACAAGAAACCCTTAAGATAGAGCTTCAAAGTCTGAGGAGCAGCTGGCTATTCAATTTTGTTTCATCTCTGAAAAATTCCCAGTGAAAGTTTTCTATTAATGATTAAAGAGGGTGAAGAGCTGTTTTATGCCTGCTGGGATGAAACAGTCTGTACCAAAGTGTCTGGAGGAAATGGAGCCTTTTTGAAAGAATCACAATGCTGGTGTCAGGAATATTAATCATCATCACATTTATTCAGAGAAACAGCATAAATCAAAAATTGTGCACATTTTAAACCTTTGTTCTTCTCACAGATTATGAACTGGAGCCCTCACTGGAGGAGGATCTGCTGTCCCTGAATGAGATCCAGGAGGCTCCCTCCGGGCTGGAGTGGCTTCTCCAGGAGCTGGCCTTCCTCCGCCTGGCTTTATCCCAGGATGACACAGAGTCTTCAGCTCAGGATGAATGGCTGGCCCTCTGCTCTAAGCTCGACGTCTTCTTGTTCCGCTTCTACCTGTTTGTTCTGGTCTTGTATGCCGGTACTCTGCTGTCGCTCTGGGCCAGATGGAGCTTTGCCTGACCACACAATCAGAGGCATAATGATTTTTCAAATGTTGTAACTAAAAACATTTCCTACTCATAATAACTCATGTTTAACATATTTACATTTTCTGTGACTTTATACTCGGGACTCCTTTTATCGGCCTAGATTATTGACCTGGACGATATTCAGCATTTTTCTGATTATCGATATCCGTTGCTATGTGTCTGATTGCTGATAGAATACATTGATTCAAAAATGCACTATTATCTTGCACCAGTCTAAAGGGTCAAAACAATATGGGCCTACAAGTCAGAAGAGTTATAACTATAAAGCAGACATATTGTTATCGCAGCCCGAATATGAAAATATCAGTACATTTACAATCATTTAACTGCACTGTACATTTCAAAATTTAATTGAAACCAAACTTAATTTATTTAATGTTGGCTCTGATGCAACATCCGTTTTTCTGTTTTTCACTCTGTGGTCTCACTCAATGTCCCGCCCACAATACTATCTGATTGGTCACATGTCACAAGTGATAGCCTATGAACACTTATTCTCAACTTTGACACCAAGATTTTTTATTTTTTACTGTAAATGTATACTGGTTCAAATGATTGGTTATCTGTCCCCTTGATCACCGTGAAAAACCCTATTGATCAATCCCTTTATACTTCCACTCCACTACATTTATTTGACAGCTTTGGTTAATAGTTACTTCAGATTGCAGATTCAGATTATTCAGGTTTGAATTGACAGGCCATTACTTGTGGTATGTAACATAGTGTTGTGGGTGGGATATTGAGTGAGACCACTGTAGATGTGACAACAGACAGAGAAAGAATGCTTCCTTAGAACAAAAGCACACAAAGACACAAAAAACACATAATGATAATCAGAAAACTGCTCAGTATCGGCCCAATAATCGGTCTCTCTCTTATATCTATGTATATATACACTGAACTTGGTGGTCATATTTTTCTCCAAAAAAGTCAAAATTCAATAGAATAAAACGCAGGATCTACTTTATATTGTGTGCCAATGTGTTAACCAAAGCTTTTAAAAAGATATTAATACAAATCGCTCCTTACGTGTGTACTTTTGCTTACCTTTTATCAGTCACGATAACTTTTCACTTTTCAAGTTATTGTTTAGATCAGATGAGTCACTGAAGCTTCAGTATTATCTTGCTAAGCTCATTTTTATGTGCGTTTCTGTATCGGATAGTGTAGCTGAAGTGTTTGGTAATTAACTCTCATAGCAGAATCCCTGTCGCTGTTTGTTCTCATAGAGACCTCCTTTAAATAGCAGATAACATCCCTGTCGCAATTATCCACCAAATCTAACGAAGTATTTGCAATGAAGAGTTTCATTCTTTGAGGTCTCTCTGATGGAAATCACTTTATCTGATGAAACACTTTAAGAGTGCTGTAA
Source organism: Pagrus pagrus (assembly GCF_965226575.1). Lineage (NCBI taxonomy): Eukaryota > Metazoa > Chordata > Actinopteri > Spariformes > Sparidae > Pagrus > Pagrus pagrus. The sequence goes on from NC_140198.1 coordinate 6,399,145, forward strand.
TCATCTCTCATTGCACTATAAAATGGTCCATGCAGAACTATAGTAGGTACGTTAGATGTAAGTAGAAGGAGGGAATTTGTTGATAACTGTAATGAATGTTTACGCCAGTAATTTGGATAATATTTACTGTTAGGCTTTGTTTTCTCTTCCAAATTGGTGACTTATCTCTTAGTTTATCTAGTCAATAAGTTGGATGAGTTGTTTATAACTGATACAAATGATTGCCAAAACTACAAAAATTAAATTCCAGTCGTCTGAAACTTTAAATATTCTGGTCTCATAACCTTGAGACACTGCACCGCCACTGTATAGCAACATCATAGTTTGTTTGACAGAGGCATCATTGCATCGGGTCTATAATGTTTTCCCGACAGTGAAGATTTACTCAGAGAGGTTGTATAATAAAGCAGCTCTCTGGAGAAGAATTCTCAGTGCCAGTCTGATGCTATGATATTGTATTCATACTTTAATCTCCGTCCCCATGCCACAAAATAGATCAATAAAACCCACTCAGAGCTCAGCTGCAGTGTCTCTATTCCCTGTTGGCTTCCTAATAGTCATGATAAGAATATCAAAAGTGCGTCATAGAAAACTCGCCGGTGGAAAGATCCATATTAATGCAATTTTCACACTATCTGCAAACCACTTCTTCCACTGGATCTGGTTACATGGTGTTACACAACAGAGCTGATGATAAATGTTTAGTCAGTGCTCTGATACTGTCTGTGTGAGGATGTTAATGGTTGTATCCTCTGTTCAAGCTTTGTTTTCAGTTTATTGTGAAAATAAATGCTATCTCATGATCATGGTTTGTTCTTTTGGAATAAAACAAATGTCTATAAAGTTGTACTGTGAATATAATACATGACAGAAGTAAATAAAAGCCTCAGAATCAAACTGGCCTATTCTTATTGCTGAAGTCATGAGAAATCAGTCCATTGTCAAATAACTATGAAAGTGTTTTTGTTCTGTCTTTCAGCTTTATTTTTACGTTTAAACTGGAGAGAATATCAAACCCTAGAAAAACCCAAATTCACTTATACTGGAAATCTCTGACTGGTTCATTTCGGCAAGTCATACCTATGATATCTTGCCTTCTTACACAAGGATATATTTAAATTTGTACCCGTTATACTCGGTGAGACGGTGTATGAACATCGACGGTGTGAAACTACTGGATTTATTATAGATGTACATTTGAAACCACTGGATATTTAGGACGAGACATTGGTACATTTTCCAGCCTTGTTAGTGGCAACAGACCCAAGTAAGCCGACAACATCTTTTCCTAACCCTAACCAAGTGGTTTTTGAGCCTAAACCTAACCAGACCATAAGCACCAAGTTATCACAGCATGACAATGAAAACTGAAGATAAACAAATATGAAGTTTCAACATATCCGTTGTTTGAAGAAAAGTATATTGCCAACATTTATTCTGGTGATAGCGTTGACATGGTTATATTTAATGTAACGCTGAGATTTACACTGCACAACAAAAAGTATGTGAAAAACAATAATGCTTTAGTGGCTAAAATGGCTGCGAATCCATGCAGCCAGGTTTCAAAATATCACAAACAGCCTTCCCAAAAGAATCAAGTCTCTTGTAGCAATAACTTCTGGACATGTTCACTGTCACATATGGGCTGAAATTTGAGGGATCATACACACACACTTTTGACCATGTTGTGTATTTATCAGTGGAGTTGTAATTTAAATTTTGTTTCTGCTCCAAATTCTGTTGTACATCACACATACAACTGTCAAATTACATTAGTTTTGATTAAATTATTTCCTTTTAATATTAGCAGCCTTAAACGTCTCAACATAGACAAAGTTAAGTTAAAATGGTAAATACAGTCACTGGTCAGGACATTAAATGCTGAAACTTTGCTGAAACACTACCAACTTGCCTCTTACTTGTTCTAAATCACTGTAACCGGCATTGGCGCATCACTTAATTAAACGATTACTCAGTCATGACATACGATCCGGTCACTAGCTTTTATTTCAGCAGTCTTTCATCTCCATTTATCTCAGTGAGAAACTGCTTTATTGAACAAGGAGGAGTGGCTTCAGAGTCGACTGATACACCCTCATGAGCTGAGTGACACTAACAAGGTTTTGATAGTGGATGAGAGTGAAGTGATGGATATAGTGGATGGTCATGGAGGATATGGGTGTCAGGCATCCAGAGGCCTTTCATCAGAGCGGTCGGCAGACCTCAGCAGCAGGAGAAGAAAACACAGGTGAACTGACACGATGAGACTCTCATCAGCTGGGACAGCACTCATTTTCCTTCTTATTCAAGGAGCATCAAGAGCCTGCACAGGTACAGCAGCTTCTGTTTTATACCCAATTATTATGTTGTTGAATATTTAAAAGACGAAATCCCTTTACTCTTTTGCCAGTAAAAATAAGTCTGAGTAAGTATTATTTGCATTCATTTGTAAACTTTCAATTAAAGGTTTACCAGACCAATTATTTCAGTCCATTTAAAAAAAAAATACAATACAGTATGTTGCTTCAAAATATAGAGTTGTTGTTTTGTATGATTTGTGCACTCTCATTTGTAGACATTTGGATTACAAAGACCAAGATGTTAATATCATCATTTTAGCAACTGCTTTAACCACTATTTACAGATAGTTGCATTTTCAATCAGACAGACCTTATTAAAATAAAACTATTAATTTCAGTGCAGTCAGAAAGAAACTTGTGCTGTGTTGCTTTTTGAAAATGTGCACGTTGGACTGAATATTAGAGGTAAACATTGAATTTTTTTTACTTCTTCATGTCGCTGCACATAAACAGATTAATATTTTGTTCATTTTCAGTAAAGAAACTGGGCGGCAGCACGGGAAGATTTGCCAATGCCACATTAGTGCGGCTATCTGAGTTTCTGAGTGCCGGTTACAAGAAGGGAGTGAGACCCGTGAAAGACTGGAGGACGTCCACTATAGTGGCCATCGACCTCATGGTTTATTCCATCCTCAATGTGGTGAGTTATGATGCACAAATGAAGAAGTCCATTCATGACTCATGACTCCTTTAATTATTACTTTATTTGCAGTATGTCATCTGCGTAATTATCTACATTACACAAACTTATGCAAATGTAATCTAAGATTACATGGTTATCTATGATTCGTAACGCTTTAAATTAACATGCCCAGGCTATGTGTAGATAAATGTACCTGTGTGAAGGATCCACATAAATGTATTTAATCACTCATCTGCCAGGCACAGTGTAAAAATACCATATTTTTAAACATGTTTTCAGTTATTTATTCGAAGCTTTATTACAAAATAATTCCATAAAAGCTAGTTGATTAATGTAAGTTTTTTCAATATGTAAATATATAATTGTTTTTTGTGTAATGAACATAATATAAAATCAATTTATAAATTACAAATATAATGAATATAAAAAACATTTTGTTCTAACACCCTGATGTCTTCTTGTATTCCCCTTCAGGATGAGAAGAACCAGGTTTTGACAACGTATGTGTGGTACAGACAGGTAAGAGAAAAGACAAATCAACATGCCCTCCATGTTATTCTATAGATACTACATCTGGAACAAAGCTATTTTGATTTACTGCATTATTTCGATATCAAATACCCAATAAATCAACTGCCTATAATAGCAAACTTAGAATAATTTGTTATTACATTCATTACAATGAAAATTCAAAAGTTTTAATTGTGAAGTATTTGTGTATTTTATTCTATATATTTAGATAATAACGTGTTTAACGTTACTAAGACACTAATGCTGACTGTGTTCACAACAAAAATAGATTATTAATATTATGTATCATATTTACATGTTGTTTTACTCATTTAACCTTTTCCATTCTTGAATAAATTTAGTCGTGGACGGATGAATTCCTGGTCTGGAACCCAGAAGATTTTGATGAAGTCAAACAGGTTTCTCTTCCTACCGCTAATGTGTGGGTGCCTGACATCCTCATCAATGAGTTGTAAGAACTGCTGCTGCAACTTCAAACCATTATTTCTAAAACTTATTTTATTCTACCAGGGCTGGCAGCAGCCGGTTTTTGCTCCTTTAAAAATATCGCTGTTGTCATTTTTGTCTCTGACCTGCAGTGTAGATGTGGGGAAGTCTCCAGACATACCTTACGTCTATGTGACACATGACGGACTGGTGCGCAACTACAAGCCCATCCAGGTGGTCACAGCCTGCACTCTCAACATCTACAACTTCCCATTTGATGTCCAGAAATGCAGCCTCACCTTCCAGAGCTGGCTACATACCAGTAAGACATTTTTAACTTACTTTAAAGACATTTAAATTTTGAGTGATTGGGATATAGATTTTTGTTTTCTTAATAAGTAAACAAAAGGAGAACGGTAAAATTATTTCCCTTTTTAAACATTCACAGATTACAGCCCGACTTTCTGGTTTGAGCTTTTTTTGGGAGGGATACTTTACAAATGGCAAAATTAATGAATCAAATGATCTGCCATTATACTACTTTCATACTTTTGATGTCATTCTGGCAAAATGGTGAAAACAATTCACTGGCATTCAAAAATAACATCCAACTCTCCTCAACTCTTCTCATCAAGACTTTAGTAGAACAACTGTTCTCTTCGGTTTATCCATGAACTCTCTCCTGCTGTGACGTGTGCTTAGAGAGCAGAGCGCTGGGTGATAGGTAACTTGTTGCCATGACTGTTTCACGCTGTTCCCATCATTGTGTTCGATCTGTAGTTGATGACATCAACATCACCCTGATGCGAACCCCGGAGGAGCTCAAGGAGGACAAGAGTGTCTTCATGAACCAGGGAGAGTGGGAGCTGCTCCATATACTGTCCAACTACAAGATCTTCAGTGTGGACAACGATGACTATTATGCTGAGATGAAGTTCCATGTAAGTATTAAGACTGGAGATTGTGAAAAGGCCTGCACGATATGGTTAAATTAAACAAAATCGTATTGTGATCACTTTGAAACATATTGTTAAATGATTCACAATAAGTGAGAAAGATCATTTTTGCATCACAATTTTCCTTTTTACTGAAATAATTATTAAAAGCAAGATGCTGTGCAATTTGTTCGGGTCTTTAGCAAACAAACATGCTGTTTTATGTCTGGAGAACAAGATTTGTCATCAGGGCATCTCTGCAGCACTACAGTACTTCATTATAATGTTGTTTTGTCAAATAAATAAATAAATAAATTGCAGCATCTGGGTTTGGACTTGCACCTTGATAATGTTTCAATCAATTGTGCAGCCCTAATTTTAATAATAGCTGTAGTTTGCTGATGATTAAATGCGGGTGATATAGTCCTAATATTGTGAATATTGTGAAAAATATAGATCTTAAGATCCCTTTGAAACCAGATTATAAGTCATTTGTCAGTAAACTTTGCCAACCAGTAAGGTAAAACAACAAACAACAAAATAAAGCAGAACAAAACATATCTGGCTCTTGCACAAACAATTAACTGACTCCAATTAAACTCAAATTCAAGCAGGTCACTTTAACCTTAAATCAGTTTGTTTCTCCTAACTCTGGCATAAAAACACAACACTTCAGCAAGCATAAAGTACCTACTACATACACTCACACACAAAACAATTATCACAAACAGTATTAAATAAAAATCATTTTCAACTTACAGCTCTGTTTCAGTCCTGTGTGGAACCGGCAGTAATGGAGGCGGACATCTTTGTTAGGGGCACCGAAAGCCGTTTCCGGTCACCAATGGCGCTATCTGAACTTGTCATGCTAACATCCCGACAGTCAAAGAGCTGTCTTCAGCAGAGGACCCGCACAGTTTCCGTGTCAGGTCGAAGCTCACACTTGACTCGTCCACTTATCCAACTAATGGTCACACAAATTAGATAAAACCACGCTAGTCGATGCTAACATTACCGAGCAACCTGCCGCTAGCTTAGCGGCTAACAGCGACACGATTTCAGTTACTCAGCGAGCTCGATACAAGTTCTAATTAAGCCTTATTTACTGAAATTAAGTAGCTAGATAAAGCACATGTTGGTGTCTTATCCTACTGCCAGTATTTTCCCTCAGCTTATTCAAACATCCTCTAACACTGCGTCGTGCAGACTTGGCCTTCATTTCCCTTTGTTGCTAGCTTTCTTAGTGAATCTGCCCGCCTCTCTTCCTCACCTGCTGCCAATCACAACCGGTGTTACTGACTGACACCTGGTAATGACCAATAAAAACGCACATATGTTAAATTAGAGCCTTGTTCTTATTTCTTATTTCATATTTCAAATAACCTCTAATATTTTATTCCGAAATGAATTATTCACTATTAGAGCTCCTTTTTTTTTGACTGCGTACATCTTATTTTATTACAGAACTAAATTACTTTTAAGTTAAAATAACTAAATAAATAAAACTTGAGAAAAACCTGCTGGCTATAAAGCAGTGTAAATCACTGGCCATGAACTAAAAAGATCCCTGATTCAAATCTGGCTACTGTCTCTCTACTTTTTATTTTGTGATCAACTTTTTATTGAACTATTTGTCACTCAATATACAAATACAGCGTACCATAGGTCAAGTACCAAGATTCTTGTCCATGTAAACGACAACACAAAACACAAAACTACATACAAGCCATCATTGCCTTTCCGTCAGACAAAAACAAAAAACACAAACGAAAAGATGGTAGACAGTAAACAATATGTGTGTAAGTTATTGTACAATCTAACAAGGTGACACATTATATCTGTGCGAGAATGTGTGCATTCGAAAGAGAGCTGCTGAGGATATCCCAAGCTTCTACAGTGGATGCCCTTGCTTTGTGGATTACAGCTAACACTCTTCCCATGAGAGCAATATGCCTAAAATGATTTAACCCTTCTGTTGAAGGAGGCTCAGGGGCTGTCTGTCTACTTTTCACCCTGTAATAATAAAAAAATGCCCCTAAATAGTACTAAAAAGAGAATAAAAAGAGTAGACTAACTGTGGGCCCAAATAATTGTGAAGGCTATTTTTGAGAAATATGCATGTTTGGCTTTTTTGTGAGGTGAACAGATTTAGTGCATAAAAACTGGAAAACAAAACCTGTGCTTAGTGATCATATCTGACAGCCAGTAATGGTGGTCAGAACAACCCATTAACTGTTTTTTATACAGTCCTGTTTATGTGGGCTATGGATTAAACCAAAGAGGCACAACATATTAACAGTAAGACACTCAGGTCACAAGCAGTTTAGCTCTCTGTTTCCAGTCTGTATGCTCAGCTAAACTGACCACGTTTTTTTTCACAGCAGTAAATCTACTTTTTTCCAGGTGGTGATCCGGCGGCGTCCTTTGTTCTACACTGTGAACCTGCTGCTGCCCAGTATCTTCCTGATGGTCATGGACATTGTGGGTTTCTATCTGCCACCAGACAGCGGAGAGAGGGTTTCCTTCAAGATCACTTTACTGCTGGGCTACTCTGTCTTCCTCATCATTGTTTCTGATACTCTGCCTGCCACGGCCATTGGAACGCCACTGATAGGTGATTGGGATCTATCACTGCTTATCAGCAGTTTTCTCAGGCAAAAGGATCATTTTCGTTTGTCTGAAAACAATCTTATTTTTACTCCTAATTGACGTTGAAATAAAAAAAACAGTATAAAGGTTAGTAAACTATGATGTGAGGAGAGCTCGGAACAAAATTGAGCAGCAATTACTCTGCAAGTCAAGCATGCAGGGACTGATTGTTGAGGACATAACATGTTCTGAGTGCACTCAGACTCAAGCACTGATTTCAGTGTTTTTGAGGACTGGAGACTAACTCAGCGTGCATTAAGCAATGCAGGGAAACATCCTCGACATGCAACCACAACATCATAGATCCATACTAACATTCATTCTCAATCCGTTGCCCTTTTTACAGGTGTATACTTCGTGGTTTGCATGGCCCTCCTGGTGATCAGCCTGACAGAGACCGTGCTGATTGTGCGTCTGGTGCACAAGCAGGACCTGCAGACCCCTGTGCCCCACTGGGTGAAGTACTTGGTGCTGGAAAGAGCTCCGGTCCTCTTCTGCATCCACAAGAAGCACCGCCTCTGCTCCAGATTGTCCTCCCAGGCCTCCGACCTGGACCACTACAAGGACAACAACTACGGCACTGGTAGGATACATCAGTGGATTCACAGTGTATTCAGGTTTTAAATCACACTTAATGCGACAGCAGCTAATTTCCTTACATTTACTGAATATTTTTGACCAGAAAAAAGGGTCATTCTCTTTGCTTGTACCTACTTCAATGAAAAACTACAAAAATATGCCTGTCTTTGTCCCATCCTGCAGCCCAGTGCACCCACCACCACACCTGTGAGATAGGCCGAAGGCTCAGCCAGCATGACAGAGAAGCTGGGCTGATCAGACTGGGCCTGCCTCCAGTCCCCTCCAGGGACCCCACCCCGCCTGTCATGGACAACATCCTGCAGGAAGTGACAGCGATACGCCACTTCCTGGAGAAGAGGGACAGGGCCCGGGAAGTTGCCAAAGAGTGGCTGCAGGTCGGCTACGTGCTGGACGTGCTGCTCTTCAGAGTTTACTTGGTGGCCATGGTGGCCTACAGCATCACACTGGGCACGCTGTGGTCAGTGTGGCAGGTCGCCTGAGTGTCTCCTCTGTGCTGCGGTGGACACGTGCTCTGCTGGTAGAGCAAATAATTGAAAAGGCCAGAGTTATCGGCTGTATGCCCTGTGTAGCTCAGTGGATACATGGAGGCACTCACATAGTAATGGAAGAGGGAAAGGCTTCCTGCAGTTTGGGCTTATGTACAAAACCAACTGGATTTGCCAATATATCCCTATAAACATTATTATTATCCTCATTATTTTAGATTTTATCAGAAAACTTTAAAGCTCCATGATGTTAGTGCAATCTGAGATGCCTGGGCAGAAATTTGCATACTGCTCCACACACTTACAGTATGCAGTTATTATTGAACAGGATGTGGCAACTAGTGGCAACTCACCAAGCAAAGATATTTTAGTTGGGGTAACCACTTTAAAATCGCCCAACCATCTCCCCATAAAACAAAGAAATAAATATGAATATACAATAAAATAAAACATACAGAAAGAACAACGTCAACAAACCTGGCAAATTATAGTGGGTGGTATTCTTTTGCAAATATAAAAACAGTTTCAGATTAAAACAAAACAAGACAGTTATTTACTTAAATTATGTGAAGAAAGGAACAGTGGACCATACAAAATAATTAACATATGTCTGTCTCTTTTGGTGGCTGAGGAGCTCTAAAAACCAATTATAGCAATCAATTACAGTAGTTTATCTTGTGGTCTGGTTGTATTTAGAAAAAATATTTCCTATTAAACAAATATGGAATATTGTCAAAATAATTGAATAACCTTTAAACACATAAAAACGTGTGAAGAAACCAGACAAATTAGGATAAAGGTCAAACCTGAAGATATCCAGCGTTGATCATACAGTAAAGAATACAATGTGGAAACACAGTGACAGGTTAATGGGTATTATGATGGTTGTTTCCTTTCAAATTTAAATTGTGCTGTTATTGCTGTGTAAAACATCTATCTATATATATGCAAAATAAATATTTACATGGATTAAGAAAAAAGTCATTTATATCAGTGTGGTAAGACGACCATGTATACTGAGGAAAACATTCGACTGCTTTCATAAAATGTTGGAAACTTGTAGAGTTTAAAATACATATCAATGTAATGTTTACCTTTAATGTACAGTATGTAAGTATACAGTATATCAGATGTGTCCTTGTAAAATGTATATTTGTTTTACCTTTTATTTGAATGTGTTGCTGTGTCAACAAGAGATGAGATGTAATTATATACAGTTAAAGAGGAAGAATATGTAATCGCATTTCAATAATTGCAACAATCTTTCATCCTTTATGCAGTTAACAATGTTCCTATGTGTTCAGCGACTAAATAAAGTATTTACCATATTTGCCTTACTTTTTATGGGAGGCCACCTGGGCCGTAACTATAGAAATGAAAAAGTCAATAAAACACTATATGAATGAATGAAACCATTTTCTAAATGAGCCAATACATTGTAAAACAATGTGAAATATGTTATTAAAAGTTATGTCGTCAATATCAGATGTTACTTGTTCTATTCTTATTCTTATTGTCACGATGACGAGCTACTTACCCTGACGTGGCACGTCCTGTCAGTGCAGATGCTAAATCACTGCGAAGGAAACAGACTTGGAAAATTCATATTTGAAAATTGCAACCATGAAATAAGAAATAGCACATTATTTTTTAGTATTTAAGTGGTGTTTATTTAGAAGTACTTATTTCCAACTGGTACGTTTATGTTTTCTGTGTTTATTATTTTCAACATTTTAATTTATAGCTTCGTCCCATATGGACTTCCACACTTTTGGTCTTTAGCATTTGAATTTCTCACTCACACTTGGCGTAATGTTTATCTACAAAAGATCCATCATCCTGTCCGTAGTTCATAGAATATTAAAGTAGGCTATGTACACGTTCCTTTAATAAATCTGTATGGTGTATTTTCATAAACAAAACTGAATTACTATTCTATGGCATCTGAAAAATGTATTTTCATGACATGATCACTGTCTCCAAAGTTTGCACTGCTCATAACTTAGTACAAAACTGGTAATATCATTTAAGTGCTACACTGCTGATAGTAAGTTGACTCCTGCAGTTCACCCCAGCAGCCAGAGGATGGCACCATGCACTACAGCATGAGTTTCCCTCAAGAGCAGTGACGCTACCACCAGGATCGTATCACTGAATATTACCATTTCTAATCAATGCGTCTGCTTTTATCTCTATTATTAAGTAAAATGAACACACAATGTGGTAACTTACATAAAACTGTCATTTAAAAAATTGACTCAAATCCCTTTTTGAATGAACATTAAAAAGGCACTAATTGCAGGAAAAAGTACAATACTTCTGTCTGATTTGTAATGTTGTAGAAGTATAAAGAACTACTACATAGAAGTACTTCAAATTTATGCTTAAGCACAGTACTTTAGTGAATGTACTACATAATCTCACAAGTCTCCAATAAAGCAGAATTCAGTCAAATCAAAACTGTGGGGGTAAAAGCTGGTACTGCAAGATTCAGCAGGCTTCAAAATATTTAAATGTTTGTTTTGAAATGATAATATATTGTTGCAGTTACACAAATAACATAAAACAGATGGGTGGAACAGGTTAAGACGCTTTAGGTAAAATAAGAGCTGTAAAAATGAGTTGGAAGCATGCATGAGGCAGGATGTGAGTGTGCCTCTGATGTCAAAAGCAAACACATTTTTTTATACCAGTCACCGCCCTGTCCAGACCTACAGTTTGATTGCTCATAGTCATGTGGTCGAGTTTAAAAGAGTCTGTTGTATCAACAGAGTTTAATTTACCCCTTTATTATCAGAGAACTTCAGGATCCTCACTTCAGGACTAAAGGCTGTCAATCTTAAGAATCCAGCCTTCAGATATGTGGGTCAAAGATCAGTGCCGCAACACAAAGGCCCTGCACTGTTCATTTTACCATCCTGACAAACCATTCACCAACCCCTGCCCCTTCCTTCCTAATACCCCAAAATAAGATCAAAGTCACACCAAAGCAACAAGTCCAACAAAACCTTTCACAATGAGAGTTTTTTTTTTCTTTTTCTCATTTCCTGTTTTTCTTTTCTGGCAAAATCTTAAAAAGTTTTTTGTAAAATAACAACAACAAACAAACCGCAGAGCTTCAATGCGTTCAGGGTGTTTTACTTGGGAGTGAGTACACAAGCGAACAGGGAAAGTGGAGAGCTGCCTCATTAGTTTCCAATAGACTGAAGTCAAGATCTGATCCTGTGTGCCAGAGAGAGGAAATGAGCAAATACTGTGGCATTATTTGGACGCACTGGAGACACTTTTGATAATGTTTATTTGTTGGACACACAGATGGACTTTATTGGGGACAAAATTACAGCAAACAGCTGACAATGAATTGTTATTACTCAGTCTGATGCAATTTGAAAAAAACATTAAAGGACCATTCTGGAGATTTTGTCATATTTTGGCTGTTTGACTACAAATCAAATATATGTAACATTACTTCTAAGCATTTTCCAAAGCCTACCATTTACAGTATGTGTCTCAAAGGAGTGCAGAATCAAGCAGGACAGATTTTCACAGCTGCATTGGTGTGACAACACCTCATTGTGAATGCATGTATGTCTGGTAATTAATGCATAGTTAAAGGTGAGGGAGTTTTTCTTTGTACTGTGGTTTCTTTGCGGCTATAGTGTGATTGCAGCAGTTGGAATAGTGAGGCTAAGATTTTAAAACTTGTACCCAAGACAGAAGACCACCAATTCACCAAATGTTTTTTTTTTCTTATTAATTTTTTGCTGCTTTATAATCAGCCTATTAAAATATGCCTCTGTGTTTGGAGAGGGTTCATCTTCTGAGGAACATGTTGGCACTAAAAGACAGGTCAGGTCACAGTAATCATCAGAATCGACCTCTGGGAATCCTGACTTAACATACCAAAATATATATCGCAATAATTCATTTTCTTGCCGTCAATAGCACAATTATTATTAATAATCATGTTCATATGAACATACTGGCTTTTTTTTTCTTCACTTGAAATGTAACTACGTACATTTACAGAACTTAAGTACAACTCTGAGGTGATGGTACTCAAATCAAGTATTTCTTCGGTGCCACTTTCTATTTCTACTCCTCAATATCTCTGAAGGAAAAGCAACATTTTATAACAGCCATCATTAAAAAATGGCAAATTTATAGTTATAAAGACTTTAGTTTATAGTTATTTGACAGTTAACAAACAATGAAATGCCTTACAAACCAAATATTGTATTATTTACTCATCTTATGTCCGTTTGTCACTAGTTACTCTACAAATTAAGATTTCTGCACCTAAAACATTGAGAGCTTATAAAATATGTGAATTGTCACAAAATTAATCTAACAAACAGTTTAAGTATTGCTAATCATTTAGTCAATTGATCAATAAGGCAATGAGGCAAAAATAAATAAATAAAATAAAATATATTTTTTGTTTTTATTCATTTCAGGAAATCCCATTGAGTTAAAGTAGCTAAAGTAACTTTCTAATGCAAAAATGCAAAAATCTTTAAAGTTGTAGCATCTAAAATGTGAAGATTTGATTCTTTTCCTTTTCATTGTTTAAACATTTTTAATTTATTATTAGTAATCTTGAATTTTGTACTGTTGGTTGGACAAAACAACATTGTGATGTTGTCACCTTGGGCTCTGAGGAATTACAATGTTTTTCTCCTTATTTTCAGAAATGTTACAAACCAGACAATCAATCGATGAATGAATAATCCATGATGAAAATAATCATTAGTTGCAGCTGTATACAAAGTAGCTCAAAATGAGCTCAACCAAATAGTAAAATCCTCCATTTACATGTAATGTATGGGTAATAATGGTCCAATGATCTAATATATAATAGTCTAACAGCCATATAGGACTTTTTTCTGGAATAACTTAATAACATTTTCCTGCTTATGCTTGCACACTTTTACTTAGGTAAGATTTTAAATGCAGGACCTTAACTTGTAACAGTGTTTTACAGTGTGGTATTAGTACTTTCACTGAAGCAAAAGATCCACATACTTCCTCCACTTCTGTCCTAAGCTTAACGCATCAAGAGCTGACTCCAGCTCTGCACTTACCACACAGAGTGATACTGATCTTCTCGTCTTACTATCAGAAAGACAGAGGATTATGCAACCTGTGCTGCATACTGTGTGTCAAAAATGTTTGCTGGTTTGATGTGAGATTGAGCAAAGATACAAAATGAAACGTTTTAATCAACCGCTGCAGCAATTAAACACAACAAGTGAGCCCAACATGAGCGACAACCTGCCACAAAACACTCATCCAAAACCTTGTTCAGGTCAATCTACCCCCAACATTTTGTGTCTCGGCTCGCTTCCTCCATAATGACGATCACACGTGTGTGACGACAGAGGTGCACACGCTCACACGCCCTGCATATCTAATGATGGCATTTATGACCTCTGTGGTACAAGAGGCAGAACAGACAAAAGGCGGTCGGGCTTGAAGTGCTGCAGCAGTTACCATTAGCACATCACAGCCAGGTGGTGTGTGTGTGCATCCAGACAGGCGGAGGAATGTGCTTCAGCTGGGAACATTTGTGGAAGCATACAGCAGGCTGGAGACAGTGAGTGGCAGCAGTTAGTCAGGTGCTGTTGCTTGAAATGGCCCGGAAAAGATAATTCAAATCAATGTACGCAGGCAACATTTTGCTCTCTGCATCAGCTGGTGTTGACCTGTACAAGGTCTCCCACCAGGTTTTAATATTAAAAAAACCGATGGATTTAAAGGTTGTAGATCCAACCAGGAGAGCATCACTTCATGGAGGTACTGTCCAGTATAACTCCATTATAACTACTGTTATGTGGTGACTTTTCATTGATGTGGTAACTAAAACACTGGGACTCACATCACAAACACTGACACATTTCTCTTAAGGCAGCCCTCAGTGGAGGATGATTCCCTTTCCAGCTGTTTATCCATCCAGATAGTTTTGTTTAACTCACCCAGGTTTTGTCCTCTGTTCCTAAAATATCTGCCACAACCCACATGGATATTTGTTACATTTAAGGGGGAGACACTACGATGAACTGAGTAAAAAAAATAAACTAAACTAATATATATCACCGTGAAACTACCCCAATTGATTACTTGCATTATGCTAATTATTATTTGTATTACAAGTTTGTGGAACTTTTACTTTTAAATATGAAAATGAGGCATTATCTTATTAGAAATGCACTTTTTTGCAAACATTTCCAGAACAGAATTGGATGAAGCCATGTTCAAACTTCTTGTTTCATTTTGTTGACGTGTTAGAGTGAAAGGTTTTCACCAAGTGGATCTGGGATGTCATTTTTTTTTATCACTCCATAAATCAGAAAATACTGTGCACAGCCATAAAAAAAGCAATTTTCGCCATGTTTTAAGGAATTTAATGTTCTGTAAATCAGGCTATGGGTGATATATGAACAAACCCCTCTGTCAAAAACCTTCAGAATACATGTGGGAATAAAACTGGAAAGTTTGGTTTCTGTAAGTGAAGTGAAGAAAATGTACTGACATTAAAACAATTCTTAATTTTTCTGATATTTAAGTTGTTTAAATATGCAAATTATGCAACTTAATTACCTCCGTCAAGTAGGTTATGTTTTCACTCGTGTCTGTTTGTTGGTTTGTAGGCAGGATTTCACAAAAACAGCTAAACGGATTTTCACAAAACTGAGATGGCGGATGAGTCTCAGCCCAGAATAGACCCCACTAACTTTTGATGTCGATCTGGATGAAGGGATGGATTCAGGAAATTTTCTCATTTTCCTTAACATTGCGAGATCGGAGATTTTTTTTTGACATTTTTGTTCATTTCTCAAGAAAAAACGAACGGATCTTGATGAAAAAAATCAGGCGTATTTCTGTGGCTGGTATCTTTGAGTACAAAAGGGGACTGTTGGGCCTTGGCGGAGGTTTGCGCTCTACTTAGTGCTTTTCAAGTTCAGGATGTGCTAATTTGCATAAATGTTGACTAAAACAAACACCTAATTGAGTGTTTTGGGCATCTTTCCACTAGCCTGAAGAACATATAGAAGCAAAATAGCCCGAAATCTCAAAGCTGACCCGTGCATGAAAAATGGTGTTTCACCTGTAATGTCTCCCTTTAAATAATTCAGCAGTAATGTGTCATTCCAGAAACTGTGTCTCTATTAATGTGCATAACCCACAGACCTCACTGGAACCACTTTCTACAAGAAAACACTTTTGTCAGATTGGGAGAACCGACCCTTTAAAATGCCGTCTGGTGTTGTCGTCGGTGTTGTCTCAGTCTTTGTTGCCGATCTTGATGCCGAGGTATTTTTGCGCTGCACTTCCTCGACCTCACCTGTCAGTAAAACAATGAGCGTGCTCCATTCGGCTTGGCTGCCATAGCTCATGTTGTATAGCAGCAGGTGCAGAAGAGGTTACATTAAACTGCCTGCAGGTATCGTGTTGAATTGCCATCAGCGGGGCAGAAGCTGTAGAAACACTTCAGAGTTCAGAGAAAATCTGATACAGGAGGGCAATGTGTGTTTAATACGTCACTGTGTGCCAGCTGTGTGCAGCCCTCACTCAGGAATGTACATTTAATGAGTCTGTGGGCAACCTGCACACACTGAAAGCAGACTGTACAGCTACTTTACAGTTTGATTTCAGATTTGCTTTATTACCTTGTGTTCACATGCTCGTTAACTGACATGCTACAAGCCATTTATTTGAAAACTGTACTCGTTCTGTACAAAGTGGCACTGTAAAACCTGCAAAAACACACCATTTCTTTCTGACCAGTAGGGGATAGAGAGAAGTAAAAGAAAGTAATCAAAAACCTTCAAGTTTGAATGAAATTGAAATCGTTCTAGAGGACACATTAAAGGGTCATTACAACCAAAAGGATTCATCCTCTTGGAGGCTTGAATGTGCTCAATACATTTCAGCTGAGCAGAGATCTTATAATAAAAGTAGCCGTAACATTTACTTAAGTAGAACTACTAAAGTATTGACCTCAAAATATACTGTGGTAAATACTTAAAGTACTTAAAGTAAAAGTACTCACAGTACTACACAGAATGGCATATTTCAGAGTAATTCATATTATATTATTGAATTATAATTGTTCATCGCTTTAATGTTAAAGATAGTATCATCTGGTTTAGTATTTGAATTTTCCCTTGGGGATTAATCAAGTTTGATATTAATCTACATTATTGCACTGTTCAATTTTAGTAACAGTTGTTACTGTAATATTTTTTTTTTTATTAAAAGACAGGAAACCCATGACCTCAGAAATACCAAGTGAAGTAGACAATGAAATGTAAGTTGTACGAGCTAAAAAGTTTTAACAACTTAAAATTGTTATTCTACTTTACTCTGTAATTTTCAAGGCAATTGGTTACCATTAATTTGTTGGTTATATTTTGGATTATTAAACTAAATGTGCAAAGTAACTAGAAACTAAAGTTAACAAATAAATGTAGTGAAGTGAAAAAGTACAATATTTGCCTCTGAAATGGGGAAGCAGAAGTAGAGAGCAGCAGAGAAAGGAAGTACAATTAATCAAAATTGTACTTTTCACCACTGCATTTAGGAACTTTCTTTTGCTTAACATGAGTGCATTTTAAAGTAATGCTGAATGTATAAAAGTGCTCAGGAATATTAAAAAGTAAAATTATTTTAGTCTGTTTTTCTTTTATATAACTGAGACCTAAAAGAAGCATAAAAAACAGGGAATTATTTGCTGTTTAATGATTAAAAAATACAATTTGTGCATTTAGGAAATGAAGTAATGAAATAATTTGATGTCACTGAAACTGTTCCTGATTTAGTTTCACTGGACTGAAATACGAATGAAATCGTGTTTCACCACACAATGAAACGATTATTTTTGAAGCAGTAGCAAAAAATAGTGAGTAATAATCCTCCTGCCACCTTCTGTTCTTTAAAAGGAAACAAATAGCGAGCCAGAAAGAGTGCTAAGACAGACAACATGAAGTCCATTTTTTATTTTTTTCTAACCGCAGATTGAAAGTATACAACTGAACATCATGATTGGATTTTTATTATGAGACTCATAAATAAAAATACAAAAAAATTTCCACTACAAAAAACAATCTACTGTTAGTAGGATGTAAAAAAAAAAAAAAAAAAAGAAATATTCTTTATATTTTCCACTATCAAAGGCACAACATTGACTTTAGTGACAACATGGAGAAGAGAACCTGCAGCATTAAATCTTTTATTTTTCCTTTTTATTTTTTTTTCACACTCCATCAGAGAACACTGAAATGTTACAAAGAGAGGTGTCTGATTCTACATGGAAAGAAACAAAAAAAGAACAACCTCTATATCAACAGACGGTGGCTATAGATTGGTGGCACAGCTCAACAGGAAACGTACTGCCACGGAAAAAAAAAAAATAGCACGTTGTCGCTGGAAAAGACAAAGGACCTTTGCAAAGCTCTAATGCAAATTTCAAAAAAAATTATACAACTGACAACAATAAGAGAACAAAATAAAGAAAATAAAAAATAATAATTGGGCACCTTCTAAGATTAGGCTAAGATTAGGTGCTGAGGTAGACAAAAACTATAACAATTCAAATCATAATAAAAACACTATTTTCTTAATACAGAGCAACTTGACTGGCACTTGTGCTGTCACAACAATGGAGGAGAGAAGTAGCACAGACAAGCCAGGGAAAGACAGAGAGAGAGAGAAAAGCTTTGTTACATAAAAAGCTTTGTTATGCTTGGTCCGACAGGGCAATTGGTCCTCAGTGCTAATATAAAAAAATACAATGTCTTGGTGCTTTGTTACTCAAACAGTTTTTAGTCTAGACCTCGATGGCACATGCATTGCAACACTGCATGAAATGGCTACTTTGTTCTAGAAACACCACACCAAAACACAGAGTGCCAGCTCCAGGGATGCCATGATTCCTCTCTGACGAATTTTAACATCCCCTTCTAAATGCGTTTTGTAGAAAAGAAAAAGTACTATAATAAAAAAACTGAAGCAAAGCAGAAGGGGGATACCCTAGTGCAAACCTACCCAAATGGAGGTTTTCTTTATTTTATTTTTTTTTCAAGAGCAATATAAAGTTCTCATCAGCAAACCTGTTGCTGACAAAAAAATATAGAAGAATCTGAGTGGAGAATCAGACTTGTGGCTTGCAGAAAAACAATTTAATGGAGCAGATTTTGTCCCGAAAAGCAAGTTTCACCACTGCAGCCTGTGTGGATTCCAGTAAATTTTCCGTAATGTCGCTAAATAAACGCTTTCGGGTGCCAATCACAGAGTACGGACCAAGAAAAAGAGGTGAACGCAGAATCCTGGTTGCTGTTTCAATAGCATTAAGGGCGTATTGCAGTCCTTGAAAAAGAAAGCCCTGCTCTGTTCAGGATTTAAAAAAGAAAAATCAGGTCATTTATGGCGTCATGACATCCCTAGGGCGCTGGAGACACCATTTTTATTTTCTTCTGAAAATACAGAAACTAAGCAGATATAGATGGATATTTTTGTTGAACAAATTCCATTTTTAGGCACAAAGATAGTACAGAAACATTGGAGGAACACTGAGGGAAGAACTATAACGATGCCAATGTATATATATATTTTTTTTCCAACATAGAGAAAAAAAGTGGCATAGAATATCATTTTATTTTGTATCTGATCTGATTAGTGCATTTTTCCACTAACACACGCACGCACACACATAGTTACACACTCTTGTACGCACTCTTTCACCCGCACGAAAAAAGTAGAAAACATTCAGAGGACGATGATAGGAACAATGTGACTGATCAGGTCTTGCATTGTGGTGGTTCAGACTTGAGCCGTGACTGGGTATATTATAGTGGGTGGATATTATACGAGGGTGAAAAAGCCCCTCAGCTCACAGTGTTTGAGAATAAAATGGCAAGACACCACAGGGACATGCCATCCCTTCTTCTTTTTTCTTTTTTTTTTTTCAAATACAAAAACAAAAAATACGTCGACAGTCAAGTTTGATTGAAAACTTGCGAATGACAAGTACTAATTGGTCGGTTTGGCAGCGCCCTTCTGCCGTCCCGTATTTTAATCATCATTTTTTTTTGTCTTTTTTTTTCCTCATTTTTTTTTTTTTAACACATACACACACTCGTAAAATTTGTGGCGGATAGATTTAGTCCTTCACCTACAATGCAATTGACATCCAGAAAGCGACACTTATTATTACAATATGTTCACACACATGTTTTTTTGTCCAACAATATCAAAGAGGAGCAAGGCAAAAATGATTCACACCCAGAGAGAGAGAGAGAAAAAAAAAACAGGTAAAAAAAAAAAGAAATACAAATATTTGTGCCCTGCTGTAACCCTCCACAAATGGAAAAAGGACTGACACTGAATACAAAAATATCACAATTTTTATATATCAAATTGCCTCTGTTGGCTCTTGTTCAGGAATACGCTCATTTCTCAAGAGAGCTTGTCAGCCGAGAGAATCTCTACTTTTAACCTTCTGGTTCTTCTTTTTTGATTACCACTTGCAGTTCCAATTGTCCAACGCACTCTGCATCACTGCAAATATGACCTGTCCTGTGCGGTTCAGCGTTTTTTTTGTTTTTGTTTTGATGAACCTTCTTTTTTTTTTTTTCACATTACAAAACTACACTTCTATTCACATATTTTCAAGTTTAAATTCTTGTTTTTAAACCCTCTTAAAAAGCAATAGTACTTCCTCTTATCTGCCACATCCCTCTTACTCATCACTTAAGGCTTCAAAATTGCTTTTTTTTTTTTTTTTTTCTCTGCGTTCTCGTCGGTGGTTGGAGGTGCAGGGGGAGACTATAAGAGAAGAATAAACATCCATTCGAATGACTTTTCCAATCCTATCAACCTCTACTTTTGTTATCTCTTACCCTTTAATATACATTTTGCTTAAAAACACAATCATAAATCAACTTTTGAAAAACAAAAAAAAAAATAAAAGCATGAGATGAAGTAGCAATGATGAAATAATGCAAAACACAAACACACAAAAATGTGCTTTTGCCAAAACAAACAAAAAAAAAAAAAAAAATGAAAACAACTTAGAGGTAGCTTTTATAACAAATGACCAAACCTTCCGGCTCATTAACAAGCGGGGTTAATAATACCAAGTTTGGTAACAAGTAATGCACAAAGAAATACACGACATTAGAAAAACAAAACGAAACAAAAAAAAAAAAATCTCTTCACCGTGGCACTTAATTTTTCTGCGTACACATTGCTTCATCGTGTTGTGCAATGCATCTTCTCGACATACGCTCACGAACAAAAAAAATAAAAAGTGTACAAATGAAACAAAAGGGAAAATTAAAATACACAAGCAACATGAGGTCACAAAACGAGGTAATTCAAGTACGATGTGTTGAGATCAAACTCAAGGTCAATAATAACAACAACAACAACAACAACAACAACAAGAACAACAACAAGAACAACAACAGGAGACGAGAGAGACAAAGCACAGGGACAAAACCACAGAGAAAGAGTTGATTTATTCTGTCGTCTTACTGGTCGCCCCCTAAGCTGCTGGGCCGTGTCTCGTCCCATCAGTGATTTCCCCCTTTTTCCACCGGCCATTTGGATATGTGATCACCCCGGTAACGCTGTGACATGCAGTGATGCTCATTAAAGCCTTAGGTTCAACCATAATACCAGTGGCTGTGCAAGTCACACAGGTCTAATGCTGCATTCAGAGACACCAGAAAGTCGCAAATTCCCACCTCCAACGGATCGAAATGAGCCTTCAGGTCGAGCTGCAGTTTTTTTGGAACAGGGATAGAAATGCAGCCCAGTTGCCAGGATAAAACGTTGGCATTCATACGTTTCACACGTGTCGTATCAACATTTCTACAAGACGTGTCATATCAAGTTCAGATTACATGCAAGCTGACTTTCATGTTAGGCGTAGGAGGGGATGGTGACGGCGTGACAGCTGCCAAGACGGCAGCTTCAACGATTTTAAGTGCGAAACCACAGGACGTTGGGACATTTTCCCGCCGTGTTAGTGCTCTTCGAATGATCTTTTCCTAACTCTAACCAAGTGGTTCTTGTGCCTAAACCTTACAAGACCATAAGCACTGTCGTCAACACATAAAACTGAACGTAGAGAAAGTTTCAACATATCCGTGGTTTGCAAAAACATGAATTGCCAACATTTATTCTGGCGATTGGGCGCCCGTAAATTCTGCACATAATTCTTTACATTTTAACATTTAAAGAACCAAAAGGGGGCCTAGCTTAATAAATGAGCAAAGGGCCCCTACTGACCCTACTTCCTCTGAGATTAATTAACAAGTGGTGGATGTGCTCAAACAAAAACCTACTGACACAGTGAATGTGAGGCTTCAGGGGCCCCTGTCTGGATCCCTCTCCTGCTTCGCCCAGAAAGTAATCCAGCCTTGCCTCAATTTACTGTAAACTTTAAATTTGACGATCTTGTGACATACCAATATGTGATTTGTTTCAGCCCTAGTCTATCAAAACATCTGATAGTGAACAACTACATGTATTATTTCCAATGTAAGCTAGCTAATCTATGAGCAGTTGCATTGGGTCAGCATTTGATGGTGAATGGAGAAAACCGAACCAATGGAAGGCAGGAAGAGTCGCACAAAGGTGGGAATTACACATTTCCGACTTCCACTGAAAGGCAGCGTTAACCTGCATCGTACAGCCTAGTGCGAACCTGGCTCACAGTCTTTCACATTCATGTTTTGATGCCATATAGCAGTCTTCAACCTGCCGCGCCACCTCTGACAAGGTGCGCGGCGAAAGGCAATCCCAGCACGTCTTCAACATTCACTACGAGCAGTCGAAGTCACAGGACTCCCACGGAAAGCAGCGGTTAACCATTTTCCCATTTTGTTTGTATTCCATCACTGTGGTGAATGGACAGATCTGTTGTGGTCAAAGTGTTACTGTTTGTGTGTCAGTTTGTGTAGTTCATCGTTAGTGTGAGATAAGTACATGGATAAAAGCAGTCCAGTTATCTATTGCTGATTAGGTGGATAGGCTGGCTTTAATGTGGAGTACTGTAATAGAGAGTTATGATTTAATGATAAAAGATATACCTTGAATATATCAAACAGAGACTGTTGTCGTAATTTGTTTTACCTGTGCAATCAAGCCTTGATAAACTATGATGCAGAGCTAAAAAATATAAGATGGCAAAAAAGTGACGCAAGTTAGCCTTTGGCTCTCTGGGGAGAACCGTGGGTGGCCAGTGGTGACTCGACTTTCTCCAGCCCTCGTCTGACAGAGATGCAGGAAGACTACTGAGAAAACTGGGGAGACTTCCAAAAAAAAAAAAAAAAAGAGAAAAAAAAAAAGCAGCACTAGCATCTCCCACTTCACAACCAAACAGGTGCTTGGTTTGCAGTATTTTTAGTGCTCCAATTCATCCAGTTCAACTGTTTCATCTACTGCATACGCCGAACGGATCTGCTGCTGATTCTCAGGGGCTATCTCGCTGCCACCGCTGGGATCTCAAGGATCTCATGTGGGGACCGGTTAGACTGGCAGATTCCTTTGAAAACTGGTAGATCTCATCGTTTCTGCCTGCAAAACAGACACACTTCCCATTAGAGATGGAAAAGATGAGGGTCATGTTCACCCAAAGCTGGTCATTCAAACTCTGGGGCGAAGGTTTCCCTAATTCAGTTGGTTTGGCATGGTGGAGCTGTTGGAAAATATGTCCAAGTCCTCCTCCAAGATAAATTTGTTATGGTTCATAACTACCATAACATGAAGGGTTGTGGCCACGAGGAGACAGATTTTGGCTCCTGAAAGCCAGCGGTTCCTCAAAACTTGGAAAGCAAACCATGACATGTGGCTTAAACTGATACTAATACTCACATATTCTTCATGTGATTCAAACTAGCATGACCAAAGAGAGTGAATGTAAACAACTGATATCAAAGCGTAACAAAAACTTTCTCAAGCTCAAAACGGAGTGAGGGATTAGCAAGGAAATGTCGGTTCAGATAGCCCTTGAGAATCTGCTTTTGCACCACTGTGGCAGCAGCATCCACAAAGTCACTTCCGTGCAGCCCGCTAGCTCTATGGCGCCGCATGAAATGACCTGAAACAATAACACAGTTGCAGATGTAGTGAATGACCCGGTGAATCCGAACAATGGTGGAGAATCTTTCTCCGTGTCCAAGTCTTCCTCTTCTTAGCACTTTCGTCCCATCATCGCCACCCTTTAACCCCGTCGGTCGTCGCCGCCGCCTTTGCATGAAAAGAAATAAGAGAAAACAAACCATCTTGCTTTCGAGTCTCTTGCCGTTGACATTCCTCGATCGTCAACACTCCATCACAGCCTCATGCCTCCTATCCGCTCAATTACATTCCCCTTACCTCTCAACCCCCGTCCCCACCCTCACACCCTCTCTTCAATCGCTCTCCCGGCCTCAGACATAGCAGAGGTACAGGTAGGTCTTCTCTATGCGCCAGTCTGGGGGGATGTCTTCGGGCTTGTGGCCTTTCATGTGCTTCTGCATGGCTGACAGGCTGGGGCAGTACTCCAGGCAGATGGTGCATTGGTAGGGCGAGGCGCCGTTGTGGGTGCGCAGGTGCTTGATCATGGCCGAGTAGTCCCTGGATCGCTGGTGGCACAGCTTGCACTCGAATGGCTTCTCACCTAAGGATGATAGAGAGAGGTTGAAGACAACACTTGCGTTAGCCTTAGTGCCATTCAGTGACAGTATTATGTTTCTTATGTTCGTGATGTACCTGTTAATCAGGAAATGAATGCATTTCATACATAAATCAGTGGAAAAGGAAGACAATGCTGTATTAATCTGTGACGTGTTCTGGTAAACACAGCAGCTTTTGTCACTGACGCTAAAAGACCGTCACATTATTTAAATGCGATGTGAAAATTTGCTTCTCTTCACCACAAATAAAAAAAGTCCTCATTGTGCCAGTATTCTGGGAAAAGAAGCGTGTTAAATGAGAGCATCATTATACAGGCTTGTACCAGCAATGAATATTACTATTCGCATAAATTGTAGATCTTCTATGCCTTGATGTCATTTAGCCATTGTGCTGCTTTATTACAACTTGGATCTTGTTTTTGCAGTTTTGTCCATGGTTGCTTATGATACCAACTTTCTAAGGTCATTGCAGAAATCGGGAACAGAGTGACATCGCTACAACAAAGTCTGAGGGGGCAGGAAACACAGGGTTGTGAACAAACTTGACTATGCTGATCCAGCACGTCCTCACCAGGTAAAACTACCATATAGGTCGACTTTGCAACCAGTCTAGTGGTCGTAGCAATAATTACGGCAGCGGAGGGGGAAGCCACCTGACATACTATAAGTCTGCATATGGAGGACGACTAGGTGGATGGTTCAAACTAACACAGGATTTTCATCCAGGAGACTGCTGTTCGTGTCTCACAAGCCACAATGCTGCCAAGCAGGCGACCACAGTTAGACACTGTGGGGAGACTTTCAGCCATTTTTGTGGCAACCAAAGCCGGCTATTTTTCACAGGAAGGTAGACATCTCCAGCTGTTTTTGTGGCAACAAAGCTGGAGATCTGGCTGTTTCGGTCGTGACCAAACAGGTAGGCCATTTTAAGCTAAACCGTGACGTTTTCCTAACCAAGTGGTTTTTGTGCTAAAGCAGACCAAATGCAAATACAAGCAGATGTAAAGGAGCAACATAAAGAAACGCACTTAGCTAATATTTATTCTGGCGATTAGTTTGGGAGAACTGTGTTTGCACCACTACTGTAGGTATGGCACATTTTTCTTTTTCCTTGTCAAATAAGATCGGCTGACCTGAGGGTTTGTTTGTCTGGTAGCTCACTAATTATCTCAGTGACAGTGCTTTTATTACTGATACAAATGCTGGTCAAAACTACAGAAATGAAATCCACAGTGTAATGACACTAAGTGACCCTTAAATTTCAAAATTGTATCCACTGGTAGTTGGACATGGCAGCATATGTAAGCTGCTGTGAGAGAAATAATAAAGTCTCAATTTCGGGGCTTCAGGAGAGAAGAATATCCTATCACCACTAATTTAGAGACCACAGATTTCACCCTCTTGGCCCCCAAGAAACTCTGGCATTGTTATGATAATTGGACAGTGCACACACAGTAAGTGACAAGTCAAAACCCAGGAGTAAAATCCCCACTGCCTCCCGAACAGCGGTGTGCAGCAGTAAAAGCCCACACTGACTCTTTAAAGTCGTCCCAAATGCTCCAAATAATTGGGATGACTCAACAGAGAGCGAAGAATAGAAGCATAAACGTACAGTAGTGGAGTATTCTTGTGTTTCAGGGTATGTACTGTAAATCCTTTGTGTTCGGTCATTATCAATTCTCATTACTGTCTTAAAAAGACTCCATTATTTGGAGATTTTGGAGCCACGTAAGGTTTTTGTCACATCATGATGTGCAACAGAAGAAAATGAAAAAGACATGTTCTGCTATTTAAACGAAAGTGCAACTATTGAATGTGGCAGCAGAGGTTTCTAAGACCACGCAGAGATCGACTTGCTTCAGATCTCCTTTTGAAAACCAACAACACTCAGGAGGTGACACATCTGATGCCGACTTCGAGATGCAGCCAAAAGCTTCAGAGAAAGCTGACACGTTTCTAAAGCCACTACGTGCTTGTGTTTCTTGCACCGGCTGACTTTGTTGTAGCGATGTCAGCATGTTCCCAGATCTCACCAATTATAGCCACTTCACACTCGACAAAAAAACCCACAAACATCTGGCTTTTGTCTGCAGTGGGAAAGGTTGCAATTGGCATTCATTCCCAGGTCAAATTAAGTATTTATTGGTTCCAGCTCTGATCTGCAGATCTGCATGACACCCCGGTGGACATGCCAATTTTCGCCCCTTTTCTGGTGAGATGCTGGTGATCCTTGAAGCTTTTCCATTCTCCGTTCAAGTAACGCTCGAACGTCATTCAGTCGCTGTGGAGTTTAAAAGATAGACTGAAGTCAAAAATATAAAAGGGTAACCACCGTCAACACAGTCACCAGAATAAATGTGAGCCAAGTACGTTTCTGCAAAACCACAGATAAGTTAAAACTGGATGTTTCTTAATGTTGCAACTTTACGTTTGTTTAGGTTGAATTTTCCATTTCCCTTTTGTCACAACGGTGTGCTGTTGCTCTGTTTAGGTTTAGGCACGAATACCACTTGGTTAAACATCATGGATTGGCTTAAAATACGTGTTTGGTTGCTGCACTGATGGATGGAGATGGTCTGACATCCCGTGAAGAGCAGCTGGTTTTGATGCAACAGAAACAGATGCAAAATGTCAAAAAACACCTGGTTTTGATGCCAAAAAAATGGCTGGAAATGTCCCTAGGTGTCCAGTGGTGTGACTCGAACTACAGATTTACTCACGTTTAAAAAAACGTGTATATACGTGCTAATTTTGGTGTAAAAATGGTATTATGTTGGTGAGAATTAGCTAGGAGAAATTGGTAGAAATGATGATAAAAACTTTCAAGTCATGATAAGCCAGAGTTGCTCTGCCATTGTGAGAATACTCATGCAGACTAGTAGTAAATAAAGCAATTTGATAAAAAATTAAGGTCCAATTTGTAAGATAATTGATTGCTGAACCTCATTCCCAACTTAAATTGGACCTTTAAATCAATGCCCAAATGGGCTAAAAGTCCAGGAATATGTGACGTTTAAATGTCTGATATTTCTTTTGTAAACCACGTCTAATCAACTAATCTAAGGCACATTACACAAAATACAGCTCCTGCCATGAAGAACTCCTGAAGGTGTCATAAATCAAAGTGCAGCGCTGCTTTCTTGCTGTGGGGGCTGCTATATTCAAGGGGCACATTTCAATTCAGCAACAGCAGCCATCCTAAATGTGCTAATGATTTGAGTGATGGCAGGGAATAATCCGCCAGCGCTCAAGCCGGCAGACGCAAATTAGACATGTAAATGCTGACCTTTACCAATGGCATTTGAAATGAGCTGTCGGATGTGATCTGGCCCGCCGCTCGCTGTCACCTTTCAGCTGGAGTCTCGCACATGTGCGCTGGCAAAATGGGCCTTATGCCTCTCACTGCTCGATCGGTCTGTTCCTTGGGAGCCCTGGTTAACCTTGACCTCTGTCGGGGTGCTTGGTTATGGTGCCATTTAGCCAATAAGCATAAATACAGTGATGCAAGTCGTCACGCGTTTCTCTTCAGCAGTGTGGACGCCTGCATTCGGTTGATATTGATAACCAGACTGTAAACAGGGTAGCCTCAAATAACCAGCTAATAATGAATTGCAAATGGGGCCTTGGTATTGATCCGCCATTGGCATTTGGGATGTGTGGAGAGGAGGTGGCGGGGGGGGGGGGTTAGGTTGCCAATGTCGATGATTCATCAAGCAGCTCCCTTTTGTGCGAGGTGGCCTTTGACTGTGAGCTTGTCACTTGCTCTTGTTATCTGCTGTTGCTCTCCGGCTTAACGCAAAGCCCCCTCCCCCACACAAAAGGGGAAAGGGTGGACGGAGGGGAGCCAATTATTGGACAGGCTGCCTTGATAGTGTGGCTTAACAGCTGGCTTATTGAATGGGAGATGGGAGGGCGCTATGTGTGTGTGCGTGAGAGAAAAAGAGACGGTGAGGAAGCATAAAGCCTTGGCTGTGTGCCATCCTGGTGAGCACTCGTGGTATCCTCACTCAGTCTGGTACGTTGCGTGCACTCATTCTCCAGGGCACCCAGCTTATCACTGTGTCAACATCTTTATGGGGCTCTAAATATACTGGGATCAATACAAAGTCTTCTGAGACATCCGTCTACTGTATCACAGCAACAAAGATATTCATCTGGTCTGGTCTGTGCCACGCAACTTGGATTTCCCACAACGGAGTCCTTTAACAGGCACCAAGAGCTGCATCGTGTTTCAACACTGTATTGTTATGAGGGGCAGTGGAATCTAATGTTGCACTCATATCAAATTAGGAGAAGTGGAAGATGGGATGAGATCTCGCTACTACAATTTAACAATATCGGTGTGTGTAGAAAAAACAAACGACATCGAAGTGTATGACAGGGCGAACAGAGATCAATATCAGTCTCGTGTGTGTCTTCTAAGGAAGTTGTTAGCTTAGCATAAGCACTGTAAGCAGAATGAAACGGCTCACGTGGGTCTGTTCAAAGTTAAAAAATACAACTAAAAACCCCTCTAAAGCTCACTTATTAATTAAGTAACATGCCGTATCTTGGTTGTTGAGGTCCAGTGTGCAGGATTTAGGTCAGGGGCTGCCGACACGGTGCCCTGGTCGTACTCACGGCACCTTACACCGAGATTGTCTCCTAATATTTGATAGCTATTAAATGTAAAGCAGTGTTCCCCACACATATACTTTACTTGGGTGGGCCCAAATATATTTGGCGACCCATTTCTGCATGTTATACTTTAGATAATGATATACCTTAGAGTGAAAGACCTTTAGCGGGTTTCTACAGTGGCCCAAAATGGACAAACCAAACACTGGCCCTCGAGAGGACCTTTCACATTTTTTGCGTTTTAAGCGCCCCACTGTAGGGGAGGGTGACATGAGGGGTATTCAGTGGTCGCAATCTGCAACGTCACCACTAACCCTAACCCTAATCCTAATTTCTACACACTGGACATTTAATCTTTAAACGTAAACAGAAACAATCAAACATCAATAAATGCTTGTTTTTCTCTTGAAATGTTGTCTGAGTTTCGATTTGGATCGCAGTACCTGTGTGCACACGGTAGTGGGTTTCCAGCTGGTGCTTGAGGCTGAACTTCTTCCCACAGCCGTTACATTCATAGGGCTTCTCCCCGGTGTGGATGCGTTTGTGGCCCTTCAGCGTGCTCTCATCTCGAAAGCAGCTCCCGCAGAACTCACACTCGTATGGGTGGTCCCCTGCTGAAATGTGGAGAAAAAGGAGCCAAGTTTACTTCATTTGCAGACAAGAGAAAAGGCAACAGTACAACAGTTCTCGACTGAAGGTCAGAAATGTGAAGCTCATCTGAATGTTTAAATAAAGTCAAGTTATTGTGACAAGCAGGAATCTTTTATGTTTACGCTTGTATTGCTCTCACCAGCAGCTTAATAAACATACAGTCGTGAGACGCACGCACTGTATCTGGATGTTTCTCTGATTATTTTGGTGGGTTTATGCACAATGTCAGAACAACAGCCGTTTGCGCTGTAATGGATACCCACGCCATAAGGCATTAATTCCAGCAGACAAATGTAACCCGTCTATTGTCTTTCTCTGCAAATCACCTACACTGCTGTGCTGCTTTGTGTAAAGCCCTAAATAATTGCAGCCTGTCATGGCTGCTCACTGGCCATGAGATGTATTATTGACCATGCAGTCCCAGTCTCACAATGGATTGGATAACCTTGATAACCTGACTGATGCATATATGGATATAAACTGTTTAATTTGTCTTGTGCTGTATTAGAAAGCACGACTCAAAAGCTTATTACATTTGAGCAGTTACGTCTTCGGTATTTACAGATCAAATAGGGATGAAAAATGTATATGTGTATCATAGACTGAATGATAAATACTGGACCAAGCCACTGTGACCGCTTTGAAGCCTCAAGTTTGGCATTACGGGTGGCGCCATTTTGTTTTTTTTGGAGCCAGAAGTGACAAAGGAGCTGGGGAGGATATCCTGATTGGCCACACCCTAAAGCATACACTGCTTTATTGTTTATTTTTGTCGGGTATGGCTGATTTCATCACTAGCTGTCACATGTGACTAAACAGTGTCAAAGAGGAAGATATTGAGAGCCCATGAGTGACAGCAGCAATACAGTCCATCACGCCAACTGTGACACAATGTGTTTTTATTTCTCACAAATGAAAAGCCTTCAGCTGAGTGAAACTGATGATGACCGAAGCAACAGTTGAAGCCCACGTACGCAAATCTTGTGATTCAACACATTCTTGCAAATGTGTCACAATAAAAGCATTGTTGAGAAATGAAGGATTTCCGTCCACTGAAAAGCTCAAGGACTTTTAATTTGAAACAGACACAGAAAGTGAGTTTGTATTAACAGTATAATGCAGTAAATTTAAGGGCAAACAGGAGCTGTGGATCAAAACAAGGCTACTATTTTACTCTAAATGGATCTATAATTTATAAAAAGAAAATCATGCTGCGTTGAAGAAGACTTGAAAGTAACGACTGAGACCATAAACTCATTTACTGAGGTAATGAATCAAGTGGGAAGTAGGGTCATTTTCTCATAAGCTTACATACAATCGGACTTCTTTTTGCAACCAGTGGAGTTTATACTATCAGTGATCTCTGTAGCCTCTCCACACGCACTGTATTCTCACTTGTCATTTAAGGGGCACCATATTTCCATTTAGTTAGACATTCGAGTCATTTGAGACACCAGGCTGGCAGTGGGTATACAGTACGCGTGCCTTCAGGAATGAAAATGACAACGGGCATCACATTCTCCTCCTCAGGCTGCCAGAGCGTGGGTCCCCACAGGGCAGCTGTAATGGATGTTCAGATGTCAATGATCAGGGATATTATGATTTGCAGGAGGCTCTCGACAGCAGTCCAGAGACTAATTGTATTCTGGTGTTTGATGAGGAGCTGCTCCTTGCGTCATTTGCCTCCCCCCCTCCGGGTTACACTCTCTAGCCAAGTAATGTTGTGGATATTTATTAATGTATTTCACTCCACCGCTGCAGGTTTAAGTCACCATCAATGACCTATGCCTTTCATTATCTGCCTGTCCGAGCAGCAACGTGCCAGGGAATAAATTGCATTTCTCGTTATGTGCTACTGCTGCTGCTGCTATCCCACTGTTAAGAGACAATTTCACTTCCATCCTGCATATTTTATTTAAGATTTCATGTCTGTATATACAGTATGTATGGGTTTGTTTGGTTTATTTAGGGGGACAGACAGACAGACGGATGAGAGGTGGAAACCCTTTAAATGCTGATCACATTTTGGGTTTGCAATACTTTCACGGGAAAAAAAAACAACGTTTTCGATGCCTTGTGATGTTGGACGCATTCCCATTAAAGGGAAGCTTTGATGGGGATGGAGGGGTGCGGGAGGATGGATAAAACTGAGATGAAGCAGGGGATGTGGGTGTATATGGCGACAGGGGGAGGGGGCTGGGTAAAAATCAATAAAAGTGACAGTCTTTATTTGTCTGCGTGAAGTTATCAGTGGCTCCCGCTGTAAGACATTGTGCTCTTTCTAGCGTTTCAACCACAGCAGAGATCACAATCCATCACGGCGCTCGGTGGGCTCGCACGACGCTACAAGAATAATAATTGAGCTCAGATTCACCTGCCTTTAATTAGGGCCTCCGATCAGACCAGCCAGTGGGATGCTAATACTCAGAGGATGCCTATGGAGGGTTATTTATGCTTAATGTCCTGTTGCTCCGCTAACGTCTGCTGTTAGGGAAGATCATCAGAAATCTTGGATTAGAGGGAAAGAGCTTATTGTCTTTCCCTTTTTGATGCGAATATGTTTCATCTACTTAAAATAATAAACAGGTGTTCGTGCGTGAGAACGTTTATTACCAAATATGTACATTTTACATTCTTTCATTTCACTTGCTACTAAATACAAAGATGGTGTCCTTGACGTCACTCATAGAAATCTTTAATTGGACTTAATTTCTCATTTATCTCAGCTGCTGTTGTAAGTCTTTACATTTTGCCTTTATGATAAAAGTATTGGCATTTTGTTAGTTCAAGTATTTAGATTAAATATTTTCAAGTCTGAGACTCCTCTCCCCTCCAAAACATACGTAACTAAAAATGAGAAATCTCTACTAGTTAATTAATAATGCTGGCTTAGAGTGAAAATACATTTCATTATGTGCAATAAAAAGACATATAATGCACCAATTTCCTATTTCTGAATTGAAATAGATACTGCACATCTACACAGTAAAACTGAGTGCATATACGAGCATGTCTGGTATCATGAGTGGTATAAAGAGCATAGCGGGTGGTGTATAACTCCAGCATCCTGTTTGTGCCCGGGATGCATCTCTTACATGCTATCTCCGGTAGCCACTCGGGGACGCCAAAGTGCAAAGTTACACTGCAGAGCTTTAAATAAATCAGACACAATTCTATAATCACATTGTGAGGATGTAAAGGGCCAGACAGGACTTCATTTTGTCAGGATATTCTCAGGGGGGCCCGGCGAATAATGGGGACACGTCCTCTGTCCATCCCAAATCTGCCACTATTACTTCCTCTCTCCCTTTGTCCTCGTTTCATCCCTTCCTTCCTTCCTTCCTTCCTTGCTATCTCTTTTCTTTCTCTGTGGTGTGACCACATGGCAGGGAGGCCACAGATGAGGACCCAGCACAGTGAGGTGGAACCACAGCCTGGTGAGTGGACCCTTGGGTGCCCCCGAGCATCGCCACCTGCGTCTCCTGACCCCCCCCTCTTCAACACCACCTCTACATTTACACCCCCCCTCCCCTCTCTCTATCACCTCCTTTGACACCCCGGAGGCCTGCTGAGGGTGCCTGTGCCCATGGGCACCCGGGGCGTGTTCATTATATACGGTAAGGGGCTGTAAATCACCGGGCTCCATCACTGCCAGCACCAGAACTGGCTCATTCTCTCTCTCTCTAAATTCAATTCAGTCCTCTCTCTCTCGCTCTCTCTCTCTCTCTGGCTGTAGCACTATCAAATACAGCTGCGAACACAAAACACCCCGCCATAGCAGACAGCAAATTGGCTCCGGGTTTAAAAAAAACACACACAGACACTTACACACAGACAGTGCACAACAACGGAATATTAATGAAGGCCTGGTCTGTAAAGAGAGAGAGTGTGTGTGTGTGTCTGTGTGTGTGTGTGGTGTTAGGGAAGGGGAATAGCACAGCTGCCATGACTGCCACTGTTATAAGCCCTCATTGTGTTTTTCTGAGCGAGTGCTTGAACCTATACTGAAGAGTACATCCATGCAATAAACAAAATAAAGAGGCAACACGGAGCTGAGTGTGTGTAATATCCTGGCATGGTAAGAGAAGGTGATGAAACTGCAGGTAGACGGAGGAAAATGAGGAGAAAGACGCAGCGAGGGAGAGGAGGAGAGATGACATGATTAAGATGCTGAAATAAACACCATTAAGTCCGTTTTTTTTTTTTTCTTCCCGCGTCCTAAATGGTGATCCAGTGTCAGAGCCCGCACCGGCGAGGCTGCTTTCAACAGATAAGCCGGCAGACAGGTAAAATGAAGCACAGGTAATGAATGTCCATAAAAGTGCTTTTTGCAGCTTTCTGTTGTCAGTCGATACAACAGAAAGGTGACTCAACCAATAACAGAGCTATATCTAGAAAGCTTTCCGAGGCAGATGAGCTGCCACAGTCTGTCCATTAAAATTAAGGCTGAATACTGGGAGATCTTCTTATTTACGGGGAATTCTTGCCAAAGTTGACTCACGTTTCCTGAGAATAATATAGCGACTTTTTAAACGTGTCTATGCGTTCAAGTGCTGCAGACTACTATAAAAACAGATGCCTCATTACACCGCTTAAACCTCATTAATGATACCATAAAACTGTTGCAGCTAAATACTCTGACCTTGAAATGTCATTATTATGGTAATATAACTGGATCAACTTTTCAGCTCCAGTGGTTTTTCACACTTATTTTTAATGCGACAGTGGCCGCTCAGAGTCCAGCTCAGTGGAAAAAAATTCTGTTATAATTACTGTGGATCCGAATCTGTAAACGAAAAACTTTGCAGATGGTTCAACAGGTGGCTGGATCAGACATGCAGGCCTTCATAACCAAATAAGAATGCAGAGCAGCAGTCAACAGGTGGAGGATTGGAGGCATAATATCGCATTTAACTAAACATGTGAGGACGGAACGATACCGCCATGGGTCAAAACACGAAATAACACGCAAAATTGGCTGCATGCACTTACATGTACTGTAATTAAAACTGACAAGAGGTACAAGGAGATTATCTTGTGTTTTTTTTTTAAACCTTGAACACTAATCTGCAGTTCACTTATTAAAAAGGGATCATTTAAAAATCAGAGGTGAACATTCGCAGCACAGACTGAGCTTGACTCACATCTTGTGCCTCCAACATTTATATATTTATATATAAAAATCTGAAAGTATGTGAGATGAATCACTCTGACTACAGAGAAAATAGGAGGACAGATGAGAACATGTCTGAGTCATCCACCTTTTGTATCAGAATATTTGCTGAGCAATTAATAGACTATATTAGGTTGAGTGATATAGATAAAATGTTCTGATGCTTATTAATAAAATCATTATCAGATGCATTTTGTGGAAGAAAAGAAGTCAAATGTTTTCTATTAGATGTAGTTTGATCTTGTAAGGTGTCCCTGAATATAATCCAGAATTCAAACTGTTTGGTTCCTTCTTTCTTTGTCTTGGCTTTAATGCGTTACACTAGCCGACAGATGCTTAATAACATAAAAGGCAACAGAAATGACTAAATTTCTGTCTTTAAAAAAATGAATTAGTAGTATAGTAAAGTTTTAAAACTCTTTCCATTGGTTAAATTGTTAAATCTCTCTAAACAGTGTCCTTTTACTGTCCAGGTGCCATTCCTGATTCAGATCAGAGAAGCTCATAATTGATAAAAATGCTGATAGTCTCACTCGAGTCCCCTTCAACGACAACCGTCCATTCACAGCGATAAGCTTCACGAGTAGCAGCAAGCTTGAACGACTGTTGCCCTGGGTTTTGTCTGTCAGGCAACATTCAGTAATTCAGACACTAATCAGGGCTGAAAAATGTATTGCCAACTAATTTGGTAATAAAGTTTTTGGGAAAGGAAATGCCCCCAAACCTTACAGTACGTAATCTTTATTTTGATTTGGATTAAATACTCTCATTAAATGAGCATCAATAACAGATAAGACAGTAAAAGCAGAGTGCTTTTGAGTAAAGATGCAACTATAATATAAAAAAATCAATAAAACCAATAAAAATAAGTGACACTGAAGTGCTTTTTAAATGCAGCTATTGACAGAGAATTTGTCATTTCTGTTTGGGAAAGCACAATATTGTTTTGATTGAGGACTTAAAGGATTTTATATTGTGGATATACAGGAAAATATACTGGAAACTTGAAAGAAAATATTAAAAAAACAGGGGGTCAAACTAATGAGTTAAAGTGCACAAAGGACAATAACAAGAGCCTGTTAGATGATAGGACACGAACAGATTGGATGGACTTGTTGGATGATGTGTGTCTGTATAAACACAGCTACATGCAGGTGCACTCATAAGGCTGATCCTCTGGGGTGTACACACTGTCTAGCTCTGTCTGCTTTTTTAAACACCATCTTTGCCTTGTTACCGAGCAAGCTGTGAATGAGATTATTAACATCAAAGTGTATATGTAGAGGAGCATCATGCCTCTACTTCTTCTCTTTTTTTTCTTCCGAGGGTAAATTAGGACCTATTTCTGGCACCCATGATGGCTGTGTGAGTTGCTGACTTTATAATCCCCTGACAAAAGGCTCCACATCATATTTAAACGATTGCTTTCACGGCTGGCTCATTGTGATTTAACACACGCCCACAGCGGGATGAGGTTCAAAGTGGCATGAGGCTGCAGAGTCTCATCTGCGGCTCCGGAGACGAGCTGAGGTGACATTTGCGTCGCCCGGGTGGGCAGGTGGATCAGAGACGATGCTTGTGTCCTCTCCAATGTCTGGTAGACGGAGCAGATGTGCGCATCGCTACTGTACAGACGGCTCAAGCAGCCTCGTCCACCCCCCCCCAACCCCCCTCAGCCCCTACCACCACCACCATCACACACTAATGGTGTATTCGCCTGACTTGTAAATAGGGCCGACTGCTCTCATCTCACTGCCTTTCGTTTCAAATATTTATCCGTGAGCTGGTGAGCTAAATCGGCTCTGACAGTGAGACTGTTATTTAAGGTCGCAGACAGGCGGCTGGGTGAGAGAGCGGGAGAGAGAGAGAGAGGGAAAAAAAGCATCCATCCCTCGCCGGTGAAATGGGATTCATTTCCATGTGTTCATATTCTGTCATGGTTCCGTTTTTTTTTTTTCCACCCTGAATAGCCGCATCCGTCAGGCTACCTCTGCTCCCTTGCAACAATGTATTAGTATCCTGGCCTCGCCTCAGTGGAGAGCCAGCACTGTGAGAATTACTAGTGGACTAAAGAAAAAAATAGTCCCTGTAAATAAGCATCTGACTGCTGCAGAATTCATTTTGCGTTGACCTGAATTAATGCTGTTTATTCAGCTGAGCTTAAGTCGCAATGTAACAGGGTAGGGATGACATAATTCACTCCTTTTTCATAAAAGAAAACAAGGATTTTTGTTTTGTATCTACAGGATGCTATATTTGTCCCTGACAGTCCTTCTCTTGGGCCACAGTCTAAGGTTCTTGCCGACTATGGCTGAACACAACTCACTTTTTTCATGGTCAGGTACTCCATTAACCTCATACACCGGGGGTGGAAGGTGCGAATACGCTGTATGGTAATCTTAGAAAAAAAAACTTTCCATGTGAAAATACAAGGAAGAAATTAATTCTTTTGAGATTCAGGATACATATTTATGAGAGGAAACAGGAAGGAAGTTCATATGAAAATTTAAGGTAAAGGTTTGTATGCAAAACATACATTTATGTAAGAGGAAGAAACACATTATGTGTGGCTAGTTTGATGTTTACAGGGTAAAAACAGAAAAAATCTTATGTTTAAAAATGTATTAGAAGTTTCTCAGATATGTAACATTTGAACAGTTTTTGGGGCGCCTGTCTCTCTTGTATTTATTTATGTTTTTCTACCCTATTGTAGCAGTCTGCATCGAGTGCCACACATCATTTGACTCAGGAGAGCCTACAATTCAAGTTTGGCTCATCTGAAGTCCAAACTTTACATTTCCTTTGTCTGAAAATGGATGAATTAACCAGAAGTTTAAAAAAAAAACAGCAGTCAAAATTTGGTGTTTTTACTGTGAACCTCCATATGAATTTCTGTCTCCATCTGACCTTTCCTAAGCAAGCTGCAGTCATTTATTATAATATCAATACTATCCCCGGCATTTGTAAGTACAAACAAAAGTAATCCTATATTAAATTTGCAGCCGTGTCCAAAAAGGTTCAGAGAGTAAATAGAAAGGTTACTAAATAAAAACAGAGGACAGTGAAGAATGACTACAACCGTTGCCAACTGGCCCAGAGGAAGAAACTATTTCCTTGACAAATCCATGCTGCAGATTGTGATGGCATAATCAGGTTCACCACGGAGCCCCTGAATGCTTAGACAAGACATGTGTGACCACTGAAAAGCTGAGACTTAACATGAGTTTTTAAAGCATATGGATAGGATTAGCAGGTCAAAAGTCATTAAACATTTTAGAGCAACAGCTATTTTAAGCCACTGGTGGGTGTCTAGGTCTTTGAGGGTTAATAAGTACGTGCTTTTAAGCTGTTATATTATTCTCTTACGACTAATATTACAAGAACTTTTGAGGCACTATTTTTTACTATTGATCAGACGTACCTGCTAACTGCTTCTGAGCCTGTTAAACACAAGTGAATTTAGGGGATAATCACAATATCTCTTGACACACGTCTTCATTATGAGGCACAAAATCAGGTCAACTCTTAGGGTCTTTATTTATTTTTCATATTTCTAAATAAAACTGAAATCTGATCATACTAATCATAATACCAAAAGCCTACTGTCACACAATGAAGCCTGGGCTTTGCTCAGGGGAACAGATGGTAATCTAGCCTTGCTATTATGCAATATGATAGTAATAACCCATATATCTATTATACTATGAGGTTGATTTTCATTATGTCGAGGGCATATCAAAATGTTTACAGCTCAAAAAACAGGTTTCGGGGCCGATTTGCTCCTGAAATGTTTCCAAAAAAACGTTGAGGAGCTCAGCAATTAATACTCCACTCACACATTAATACCCTAGCTACTTTGAAAATGTTTCAAAGATTAAATATGTCTCAGATAAAGTCTTTAAATCGACACTGATCCAAGTGACTCAACACTCCAACTTTCCTTTCCCTTTGTTTTTTTATAATCACAAATCCTTGACGTCAGTTTGAATCCTTTCCTCAGCCACTGCTGTGCTCTATTAGCAGTTTGGTAGAAACAGTATGAATTCAAGTGTGCTCCTTTGAGAATAAAGGGGCAGACGCAAATGGTGATGCAAGTCCACTGCAAATTCTTATTTGAGCATGACCAACAGAGTTGAGTCATTTCCTGACCACAGATGCTGCTGCAGCAGCGCGCTGGTGCACCTGAGGCACTGATGTAAAATAGGTTGGCCCGGGAGGGATGAAATATTAGAAGTTGCAGGAGGAAGTAAATATTATGGTTTTTGGACTAATCATCAGTCCTAGTTATTCTAGTTAGCTCTCCAAAATGTCGTCTATATTTTACGACACAATTCAGGTAATAACTAATATTTTTGGGGGGATTTCATGGCATTGAGGGAGCTGAGATTGAAGGCAAAGCTCTTGATGTGTCAGTCTGTCCTCCAGCCCTCACATCTCTGGATAGTGACTGCCACTCGATTGTGGAGTAGCTGGCAGACTTCACAAGAAGCTCAAAATAAGAACTACTGCACCCTCACGTTGAGAGGAGCGAGGTGTGGTGGTTTGGACATCTAAATCTGATTTCTCCCAGAGGCTTTGATCTGCAGATATTCTGGGTTAAATGAGTGCAGACCCTAGGGCTGACCCTCAATACACCACAGGGATTACTTTTCCCATCTGGTCTGGGAAGGTCAAGAATGAGCTGGAGAAGGGAGGATCAGGGTTATGCTACTTAGCATGCAACTATGACCCAGACCCGCAGAAGGCATACTCGCCAACCTCGAGATCTTAAATAAAAGGGGGATTCTGAAACCGAAACGGAGGATTTCACATTTGGTTTTACCGTCCTGAGTGATCCGATCACAACTGAACAGCTTCAAGCCCGTCGTTTCACACCTGGCATTAAATGCGTCTCGACATGCGTCTTGAGTGACCTCTTGTGATCGGATCCCACTTCCCACTCTATATGCAAATATACACCTACATCACTGGAACAAATGGATACAAAGGTTTTTTACACAGAGAAAGAATAAACAAGAAAGCCTGAATAGTTAAGAATGAGTTGTAGTCAGTGTTTAGGTGATGTCCTTAAACTGCGGTCGGCTGTTTGCATTGTGATAACACCACCGCCATGGCTAATACGCATATAATGTGAACATGATATGCCAGGTTCGGTACAAATGTCACCCTCGGATGTATCTGTGGTTTTAACTGCTAACATTACATCCCGGCGACTGGGCGGTACAACCACGGCGAAGATTGTTAGCGAGTGCTTCCACTTACCTGTGTGTGAGCGTAGGTGACGTTTGAGTGCAGTATGGCTGGGGAAAGTCCGGTTGCATTCGCTGCAAATGTAGCTGCGAACGCCGGCGTGGACCTCCATGTGCTGCTGCAATGCCGTCTGGGTCTGGAAACGCTTCCCACAAAGCAGGCAAAAGATGGCCATGTCCGACCCTGCAGAGCAAAAAGACACCGGGGGAGTTAGAGCTGTGAAGATTTCATTTCATTTACAAACGGCCACTGATTAACAACAACTTATTTCTGTTAGTTTCTTGTTTCTAGATCTCAGATATTAACATGTTAACAATCTTCTTGTTGCTGATAAGAAAGATGGCCAGAATTACAAAAAAACACCATCACTGGGGAGTCACCTCTCCCCACAGCACTTCACAGGAGACGACTGATGCCACCTTTCTTCAAACAAATCACACTAAAGGTTGTGCACGCACAATGATTAAGACACAGCATATTCAACATATTAGATGTGATGTCGTGGGCTCAGACATAATACAGTTTTATAACTGTGCCTTACATGGAGCAGACTGTATTTGTAGGATTAAAGGTGCACACAATACTCATGTTTCAGGGTGGCTGAGTAGAAAGATAAAGATCTCCTATGCAATACTTCAATCGAATCTTGACTCCAGCGAGCACTGTGCATTTTTCTCCAGCAGAGATAAAGAGCGCACAGTTGCAAGCGCACAAACACATAAAATCACAAACACAGACGCAGACACACACAGCTGCACGCTCCCTTGAACACACTCCCTTCACACTTTTTCAATTACCAGGCTGGGGAAAACTCTGGGGAAGGACTGAGTGTTTGGAGCTCAGTTTCTATTTCATCAGTCAATAACACATCTTTGGGGCAAAGCTGACACTAATTTAAAAATCTATGAAGAGCAGCCCGCCTCATGTTCATAACCACTGAAGGAGGAGGAGGGCCCACGACAGCCTCCACGCCAGATCAATCACTGTCTCGGCTGCTCCGCGCGCCGAAGAGCGGGTACGGCGGGAGGATGCGTCGCTGGAGGATGATGATAGGAGGAAGGATAGAGAAGAGCTGCTGGATAGCAGGTAAAGATAGGAGATTCAGTTTAAAGTAAAAGGAAGGAGATGTACAAACCAGGAAGGGAAAAAAAAAGTCTAATTTTGGTGGGAGGGAAATAAATATTGACAAACCTTCTCTTTCTGAGTTCGGCTCTGTCTCAATGTTTCATTTTCTGTAGCGCAGGAGAGAACTGTGTCTGCAGGAGTGTAGAGTTTTCATTAGATCCTTGCTGAACACCCCTGACTGAAAGCCTGAGCAAGTAATCTGTCAGCCCTACAGGTGAGGATGATTCCTAATATGTTGGTGACCCTTTGACCTTTTCCCTAGGCTCACTATCAGGGCAGATTTTCTGCTTTTACACAAGAAAGACGAAAATATTTTGGGCCGAGTGCATTCATGTTACCTTGAGAATAAACCCATTTGATTTTAATGCCACCGCCTCTGGAAAAAAACATCATATTTTTGGCTGCACATGCGGTAAGGCTTTGACATTCACTGCATGAACAACCCCTACAGACAACTTGGGTTTAGACTGGTGGATTTCATGTTTTAAAGTGATTAGCTTGGTGGTGCGAATTTGAATCAATCATTTGTCTTCTAGGGTGAACTCACTGGTGTGGTTGTCTCTTTTTAGTCAGCAGAACTACAGAAGCGAAAATAACCCAGTGGTATCGAGTCAAATGATGCCTGCGTTCATTCTTTTCGTACCCAGATCTAGAAAAATATTTACTATCGCTGGTTGTGCTCGCAGCCAATTAATCGATTTTATGCGACGTATGAGTGGCCCACTACCGCAGCAGCAAAATGTGGAAGGATTAAAAACTGGGAATAAGGTTACGTGACAAGGCACCTTCTCGAGCATTGAGTAAACTCCAGCGCTTGCAAGGCCGCTGGCTTCTTCGACACTGCAACTGTTGATTACTTCGGGTGAGATGTAATGTGAGATGTGATATTCCCATGACTGGTAGCAATTACATGATTATGCCTGTGATTATAGGAGGTATAGCTGTAATTTATTTTCTCAGCTTGCCTGTAAAACTCTGTGAATAGCGTAAGTGTTATTTATTAAGGTTCGTTTCAAAATCTATTTGTTTATAGACATTTAACTTATTGTTATTATTGTTTTGCTACTATATTCGTCTCATTTCCTTATTTATTTTTTACCTTTCTTCTCGGCGTATTATTTTTGGGTGCAGACATACTAATGCCACTCATATGACAGAATAACCCATGATGAAGGTCAGCTGGAGGTAGGCTGGGGGGATGGGTTGGAGGGCTTAGATCTAGAGTTATGATACCATATTTCATTAAGTTTCTGTTCTTTTATCATGGAAAAAAATCTTCACATCTTTTGTATGTTGAAAACAAAAAATGAAGGGGTAACAGCACTCCCTGGACTTAAATTGAGTTTGTTAGAGGTGTTCATTGGACAGGGGATACATGGAGACTTAAAAATTACAAGAAAACTCCAAGGCGGTCTCTTTCAAACAATTAAAATGCCTCTATTGTCAAACTAACTGACGTGTTTCTGCATAAAGCCTTAAAGATCTCAGCTTAGATTTAATTGAAATGAAAATCGCTTTGAGCAGG
Source organism: Pagrus pagrus (assembly GCF_965226575.1). Taxonomy (NCBI): domain Eukaryota; kingdom Metazoa; phylum Chordata; class Actinopteri; order Spariformes; family Sparidae; genus Pagrus; species Pagrus pagrus. The sequence goes on from NC_140198.1 coordinate 6,441,801, forward strand.
TACCTGTGTGCACTTTAAGGGTTCTGGTACCCTACTGGATATGGGTTCTGTTGTTAACTCAGTTGTAATGCAGATGATTTCTTCAATTGAGCGTAAAGTCTAACTAGTGCACACATGTAACTAGTGCTTAGCTAGTTTTCTCCTGTGTTGCACCTCCCTCGCTCTTCTCCTCCTCTCTGCTTTTATCAATGAAGAGGCTATTGACTGGGGTCGATTGCTCCTGGAATCCCTCTAGGACTCCAGGTACTTAAGTGGCTCTGATTGACAGGCATGCCTCCTGTTCACTTCTACTATCCCTCTCCCTTGCATTCGCTCTCTCCTAGTTTTTTGTGCATCTGTCAGCGCACGAGCATAAGCAAAGTACTTCTTCCTCCAGGCCACTTCAGACCAACAGTTCTTGGTCACATTAAAGACGCAAAGTAACGTGCCGTTATTGTTGTCGTTCGGAGAGGTGGAAAATGAAAATGTCCCGAGTGGTCTAGAGGCAGAATAAGTGACTGACACAGTGAGAGGAGGGAAGTGGGGGGTTGAGAGAGACTTTGGCCAAAGGTTTAGGAATGTAAAAGGTTATCAGACCTCTGACCTAAGGTCTAGGCTCAGGCGTGGACGTGGTTGAAATACGAAACCCAGGTACTGACACACACTAACACGCAGAGAAAACAGAGCTGGTGAACAAAAAGCAGAAGCACAAAATGGAAAAAAGGACTTTGAAGTCGGGGCATTTACAGTGGCGAGTCACACTGAGTTTAATGCCGCGCGAAGTGTGTTTGAAAGTATGTGTCAACTTTAAAAGAAGTGTGACTGTCACTGCTTTTCAAAGTGTGTTCTCAAAGCGACAAGAGACAGCAGAGAGGGTATAACGGAGAGCAGAAAAGTCAGCGTGACACACACAGACAGAACTGTGCTGGTGAGAAATGTAGAAACGAGGACATGATGGACATTTAAACTGGCTAGTTTCTAAATAATACAAAACTAGATACTCAACCTCTACTTGTTGAGGTTTGAAGGGCTGCTATTCATGATCATTCATTGCCAAAAGATAAAGATGTATACGCTGATGTAAGGAGGACACAAGACCTAAAAAGGTGGACAATAGGATCAATAGCTGCCTTGTGCTTCATTAGAAAAGGCCAACCTCTCTGTAGACACCAATCACCAGATGAGAACATCTCTGAATTGGATTGGACATAGTTTTCCATCTCATTCATCAGGAGGACATTTTCTGCTTTAAAGAAGGGTCTGAGGTCGCCTACTCTCAATACCAGAGGAGGACCTCTCCAGGGTCTTCAATAAGAAAAATGGTGCATGGAAACACACTCGTAATGAAGCAAATGAATTTGTGCTTTCTGGCAGAAGCAAGATGGTGGCAGGTAGTCAATGCAAGTCCAGGTTTTGGGATAGAGTAAAAATTCCCTTGTATAGAAATCTACTAGTAGTTGATAATAACAGAAGTGGAGATAAATTGATTGGCGTCTCTCTACTTTTAAACATCCATTCGTATAACTGACATGAGTGACATTGAGATGTTACACTTGTGCGGATGAGAAGAAGTTCGATACCCAGCCCTATGCGGAAAAACTACTTCCTATTCGCCATCATTTCCCCTTTTTGTCTCAGTGTGAACCCTGATTAGTGTTAGACAAAATTAAGTGGAACAAACTATACAGTCAGTACAGCGAATAATGTGTGTGTGTGTTGCAAGAAGGTGAGTAAAGGTGTTGTCGGCCGCTGATGGATGAAGAGAGCAGCGGAGAGATAAAAAAGGAAGGAAAGGTGGGAGAAAAGTAGTTGACCCAGGAGGTCCATTACAGTGTAAAATTGAGTCAGCCCAAAGTGACACCTGAACGGAGGAGCTGGAGGAGGCAGAGTAGTGGGGGGTTCTTAGTCTCAGTCCTGTTTGGCTGTTTTGGAATAATTTACCTCCTCTAACCAGCCTCTCTCTTCTCTCTTCTCCCGCCATCTATTTATAAAAGGCTCGGGCAGTTTGTGGCCGCCTGTGTGTGCGGCCGCGGCAGTGGCGGCAGTATCTTAATGGGCCGAGAGTGGCAGGGCTGCTGTTATTTAAGTGGGGGACGGACGGAGGCCGGTAATGGAGAGGAATACTCCCCGATGGGAGGTGACAGTGGCCGGATGGGCACAGAGAGAGAGATGGCCTAAGGGTAGAGGATGGCCATGGAGGTGGGCACTTTTTCTGATTCTGATGTGCAGGAGGGTAACCACTAGGCCAAACACCCACCAGCTGGAAAAAAAAGGCAGCTAATGGCCTCAAACTTTTTTTTTTACAAGAACTCAGTAGGTAATTGTTCCTTTTACTCTGCGTCTTGTGAGAGTAATCGCTCCATTAAGAGGATACTGAGGCTTGAAGAGAAGTCACTAGAGTTGACTAAATTTGGATTTTGGTCAACTTGCTCACACAAAGGCTGTGAAAAAAAAAACCAGAGATGGCAAAGTACAGATATCGTCTAAAAAAAGAATAGAGTAAAAGTAAAAGTAGAAGCACTGATTCAACCTTCTTACTCAAGTAAAAGTACATGTGAAATGTACTCAAATTCCAAAAGTATTCCTTCAGTAACAAAGTATTTGTACTTTCCACCATCTGTTTTATTAGATGATTGTGTCACATCTAATTGGTTATTCTGTCTGCTGTAATTAATCAAACCTCTAGTTATCTAATTTATACACAGCAACTCAACATGATATAAAAACTGTGCATTAAATGCTTTACATTGAACTTATGTAATAGAATTAGACGGGAAAATGTCCATGTAATTAAAATACTTAAAGTCAGTGTTTTAGGCGTTATTATTTGAGCGAACACGCTTGTTTTCTATAGTCTGTACTCATTACTTTTTCGGAAAACCATTAAAACCTTTGTTGAGCTCGTTAATCATGTCAAAACCAACATTTCTCACTCTAAACGTCTGTGAACAAAAACGCAGATGAACTAAATGTTTTGTGCTCTTTGAAGCTCCGCAAGAAGCTGCAAAATCTGACTTTAAAGACTCAAAGTCATGTTTCAAGATGAGACGAACAGTCCTTTAAATCCTGCTCCAAATACGCCCCGAACGCTCGTGTTTCCTGGACTGTAGTCGAGACAGTTAAACGCGTCCCGACTGTGGCCTGCACTGCAGCGTGCTGAACAGAGGACCTGCCAGAGTTAATGAGGCAGAGAGCAGCGGGACCTCAGCACAAGGTTTTCAATCACAGGCCATTACCACAGCCCTCAACCTCTGTAACTGCTTGCTCCTGTCAATAGCAATCTATAATAAGCTATAGTTTATCTATAGAGAGGGCGGAATGGTGACTAAATATAGGCTTCTGTATCCTAAAAGTCCTACATTTATTGTACGCGTCACAGTTTGAGGCCTCATAAGAGAAAGATGATCCCACAGTCTCTGATTTCTTTTTAATCTCCCATAAGTATTCTTGCATAAAGCATGATTTTTGTAAATGATGGTCTTGTTTAGAGTAAAATAGACCATAAAGCAAGGTATGTTTAAAGGCCAGGCTACCTCCCGCTTATTCAAATATGCTCACTTCTGGCTCCAAAAAAAAAAAAAAAAAACAAGATGACGATGGCCCTAATGCCAAACTCACAGCTACAAAATGGTAGTCCATAAACCAATTGGTTATGTCACAGTTGCTTAACGTTTTTTAATTACTTTTCTTTTTAAACTTTAAAGCCAGCTAGGGGCAAATTAATAACAGGACGATGATCCCAAAGTCACCTCAACATTTTCTATGACGGCTTTGTGAGTTGCTGCCTTCGAGTCCTGCTTACAAAATCTGATTTTGGGGTTTCATCTCTCATAAGTATGATTCCTCTTGAGTGATCATTTCTGACCTGATAACAGCAGTTTAGAATAAAGACTCCCAACTTGCAGCTGGCAGCTCTGAAAGAAGTGATTTATCTCGTGTTTAGGCGACCTGTTCTCCCAACTTTAGTGGTCTGACTGGTGCAATGCTAAATCTAGTGACAACCGGCATCACATCTGTAGTATTTGACTTTTTGTTGAGAAAAGGTGCATCACAGTTTGCACAGATTGAAAAAACACGCTTCTTTTACTGAAACGGCTCTCAGTTATTTGCTTTTTTGTCAGGAAACACCGTTCTTTCAGGAGGTATTCCCACATTTATGTTTTGCTGATGGTGGAGGGTGAACACTGTGTAACCTGTAGCACTTAAATCTCAAACATTTCTACTCCTAAGGTCAGCGAAGAAGAGCCCCGACAAAGGTGTGAAGAAGAAGAATCACCACCACAGCTAATCTGTAAGTCTTTAGATCATTAATCTTTACACGTGCACAAATGTTGGTGCTGCTTTTTAAACCACTCAGGTCAATTTGTCCCCTTCTTCCCTCTGAACTATTCTAGCTTTACACCAGCGAACACAGGCTTCAACGATCAGTCACAACAACACCCTTCTACATAGGTGCTCTGTTGAATACTCGGCTCTGCTGGCTGCCACCACCTTACTGCCAGTCACCGCAAACACCAGTCACAACAGTCCTGCCTGTTGTCGGCGGGGAAAGGTGTGAGAAATCAAAGCAGAGGTGACGTTCCTGCTGCTCTTTAGCTGCGTCTAGACTGCAAGTGTTTGTTGTTGCTCTCATCTGCAATCAGGATTCATCACACATCAGATCTCAGCTGTTTTGAAAAGGTCGCCAAGCACCTTTTTATCTCCGCCTCCACGGGGCGTCACCGGAGAAATGCATCTTGTCATGAATGAACAAATAAATGCCTTTGGTAATTTGCTCTTGTACGGATCGGAAAAGGTCCCCAATGAAATGTTGCGGTACGTCCCCGACACTCAGGACTTTAGTGTTGTCATCATTCCTGGCAAATCGCTGGCTAGCGGGACCCCGACTGGGCAACTGTTGTGTCTGTAACGCGGCAGGGAAGCTAACAGTCCAGTGTCCCTAAAGTTTCACCTAAAGGGAGCAAAAACTGCTCTCACAAATCAACAATGGACACTGAATATAATGACCATTGACCATAAAAAATATGGATGGAGCTTCAACTTCTGAAAAAGCAAAGTCGCAGCAGTACACTGGCATTCTTTCTAATGGCCAGCAGGGGGCGACTCCAAAATAAAAGCTTGTGCGAAAATGACGTAATAAATTAACAAAAATAAACAACAAAATGTCAAGAAATGAAATAGTCTTACTATTTTCTTTACTAAACAGAAAAATGCAATCGTACCATTCTGGATTCAAGTTTCTCTCTTGCCAAATGGTTTCAAAAAGAAGTTTGATTGTATGGAAGCTTCAGCGACTTCTCAGTTGATTTATTACCCCAGAAACAAGTTTCCAAATGCATTAATGGTCTCAATCCCTAGTTTCAAGTCTTCTTCAATACAGCACAATGTTTATTTTGTAAATTATGGTCCAGTTTAGAGTTAAACAGATGATAACGCTGGGAGGAATTTAGGGCCAAACGTGGTGCTGTTCATGCCAATCCTGAGGATTCACTGTCGTGAATACACGTTAAAGAACAATATCAGTCTGCGATCTTTCACTACATATATGGTGTATAAAGGGAAAGCAGAGGGAGGGATGAGAACAACCACAGCATCATAGAGGACGAGATAGATGACAAACTAGGAGATAAAAGGCTGGTGATGTGTCCACCATGAAACACTACATGAGGTAAAACAACAACTTGTTGTGGCCACGTGTGTGTCAGCTTGTACAATCCTTCTTTTTAATGAGTAGTCACATCGTGGCATTTTGAAAGGTTTAATGAAAAGTCTCATGTAGAACAAAGTTTCAGACAGAGCTGAGGGATTTGTTTTGAAGATTTCTCCCAGAATACCACTAAATATACCTTGTGCTGTCATGGGAACTAGTTTCTGTAATTGATTGCTAGATAGTGACATGAAGTTCTGCTTGTTTTGTAAGACTAATTTCTGCAAACTTCTTGCTTTCCACAGCATCGCTGATTGCCTCATTACATTAAGATCAAAACAGCTAAAGATTTCCCAACTCTTCCTCGCTGCATTCTTCGCCCAGTGAAACATACTGCCAGACATATGTTCTAATGGTTGTTGTCGCAGATGATCTAGAAAACAATTTGTTTCTAAAAGTGGAGAGAAAATGGCCAGTTTTCTACCCACGTTCAGCACAGCTCTGCAGCTTCCATTTAATTCTGCACCAATCATGTATGTTTGGATTGACTGTGCAGGAGCGCTACCACATGGTGCTAACAGAAGCATGAGGACTGCCAGCAGAGATACAGAAATGAGGAAATAAGCATGCTGCTAAAGTAGTTTACATAACATGCATTGCATCCAAATTACATCACTCCAAACAACCTGGGCAAATCGTCTCCTGTTTGTCGCATTCGAACCGGAGCTAATGGAAGAATTTAGGCGAGTAAACAATCTTGGTTTAGTTTAGGGATCAAGTTAGGATAACTTTTATCACTATTTTACGTTCCACGTCCTGAAATTTCCAGACTAGGAGCTGTCAATGTGTCATGAGGGTTTCAGGTTAGGGATTTCTCATTTGCCCACGTGCCATAATCACACTATTTCCTCATCTTTACAGCACAGAGCTCCCACTCTTTATAAGACATCATGCTTGATTCATGACCTTTAAGGAGAACAGGAGAGGACACAGAGATCCCGAATGGTTTCTGTCACCTGTGGGCTCATACACACCGTACACAGCCTTTCATTCAGAGTATCCTGCTATCCGACTGTGCACAGCGCTCACTAACATCCTCTTTTCTCAGCTCACATTTCCAGCCTGGTTCCTTTTACGTGCTTCTCAACACAAACACACATAACTCCAAAACATACTTACACTGTACGGTAAAGAAAATAAGATAGAGTGTTTACGCTGCTGCTAATTCATCCAAAACACCTCCACAGAAGTATTTATTGATCAGACTGGAGGAGGGAGGCTTTGGCGACAGAGAGGGACATCTGCATGCAGACGAAAATGACTTGACTGAGGCAGCAATGCATAAAATGTTTACTTCTGGTCATGCATAGGCATAATGTTATTTAAATCCTAAGTTATCAAAACTTTTTTAAGACTTTCCACTTTGCAATATATATATTATAACATATTGGTATATCATGAGCACTCTACCTATATTGGGGGCACTGAAAGGTTTATATAAGCAAAATGCTTTTATAAATGTTAGTGTAGTTCTTCTAAAATTAGATCTGGGCATGTATGAGTGTTCTTCTATGTCAACACAAACCAATTAAAGGGAGAGAAAGCTATTGAAAATAAAAATAGCCAATGGTAAGTGCAAATGAGCTGTTTTGAAATCAGAAATGTGCAGGAAGACTGACACCTTCACTATATTTCATGCTTTCATCTTATACGTTTTTATATATGTTATATATTCCTATCTTTTTTGTATTTATTGTATGAGATTTTGTCATGAATGGTGTAACTTAACTTCTGATTTTCAACCACATTGAGTCACCTGTCATATGAAATGTGCACACACGCCTTACATCAGTGTTTCCCTGTGGATCAGGAGCCACCCAAGGAGGTTGCAAGATATATCTGAACGTTTTAAAGTCTTAACCTGTAGACAATAGCGCTGCCGTGATGAATTCATTAGCTCCTTACTATTCAATCAATCGTCAACTATTTTGATGATTGATTTGAGTCATTTTTTAAGAGATAAAAGTCAAAATTCTCTGATTTCAGAGTCTTAAATATGATTTTTTCCCCAGTAAACTGAATATCTTTGGGTTGTGGGTACAGGTACAATACATATTTTTTTGAGGGGGTCACAAGCAGAAAAGGTTGGGAACCACCACCTTTCTTCTTGTATTACAGCACTAACTAAAAACACCAATAATAATATTCATACACAATTGACATCAGTATACAGGGTGGATTTTTCCAACAAAACACTGAAATATACAGTACTCAAGTGAAACCAAGCACAACGAGACGTGTTTATATAGAAATAAATGCTATAAAAAACTACATTAGCGCACTGATTACAATCAGTCCAGCGGCCACTTCAGAGCTGAATGAGGATCAGCTCAAAGAACCACTAGCTCTTCACATTATTCATGCCAGGAAAAAAAAAAAAAAATCAAAGAAAAAAGGCAATCTGTACTATAAGAAAATGCAACACACACTCTGCCCTGCTGTGTTTTGTTTTGTCCCTGCCTCCCTCTTCCATCGGGCAGTGATAATTCACGTCGGGCCCGCAGCAGCGCTGACATTGTAAGATGAACTGCTCCCAGCTAGATTAATGCCACCAGATGCCAGGCGAGATGCCATATTAATTACCCAGAGATAATGTCAGCACAACCATATGGCAGCTCAACTGGCCATTTAGTTGACAGGGAGAGGTCTTTATAGCAGTGCAAATTTCCTCATCTGCACAGCATCGCAGCCTCGCCATATTCTCTCCCTACTGTAGCGACTGGAGCACTTCACCATTTATACATTATCACTTAAATTATTGTACTATTAACTCGGGCTCTGTAGGCTGTTATCATATAAATGGCCATATGTTTTACAGTATTTATGGAATGTGAAGTTTTATTCAAGAGACCAAGAAATTAAAGTATTTTCTGCCATGATATGCAGTCGCTTTTATTCCTCTGTGCTATAAGCCGCATTGTTGTCCAAAAACTATTTAAAAAAACAACAACACATCACTGAGCCACACTGTTGCACTGGGTGACAAGAACACACACACACACTGTAGTTTATTGGAGTCAATCCCACACACACCTTCCTGCTAACGGAAGTACTCCCCAGTGCACCAAATGTGTATTAATCTGCAGATGGAAATAGTCTCCAGAAAATGCACTATTTACTCCAGTTTGAGAAATGTTTGCTAAAAACTACAGAGCCCATCTGTTTCAGGAAATTGCTGAGGTTTTTCTCAAGAATGAGACTTTATATATAGGCTCAGGGCTAAGAGCCTTGGACAGGGTAGGGAAGGCAGAGAGTATCGAGAGACGGGGAAAATGTTAGTTTTGTTCTGTTAAATATACAATATGTAACATTTCTGCATTAAAATGTCTTTAAACGACTTGACTTTTGTATATTTTCTTGAGTTGTGTATAGGGCTGTCACAATACATGATGTTCAAGGTCAAACAAATTCACGATTATCACAGCATAGTTGTGTACTTACATTATCCAAAATGTTCCCAACAATGTCCCAGCCCAGAGAAATCTGTGATTTGATTTGAGTTAACAATGTGTTTTACCTGGTTGCCTATTGCTATAACTTCCAGGAGAGAGTGAGGAAGGATGTCAGTGAGCGTGGCTTAAACTAACACGAAACTGTAAAACATTAACTCGTCTGTGAACATTTCTTTCCTGAGTCACGTAGATAGATTTTCATCAGAAATGGTGGTTGTTTAACACGAGCTTCATGTTCATGCCAACAAATATTCTGATTATGATTGGTTTAAAAGCCCAAACAGAATAAAAATGCTCCATAGAAACAGTTCAATCAGAACAAACGGGCTCAAACAGAATGAAATATCATTTTCCGGCTGTGTTATTTCGGCGCATGCCCACTGTCGTGACGTAAATGTGCAGCGACGTACGTTTCTCCATTTACCAAATATGGCCCTTCATCGAACAAGTCAACTGCAGAGAGTTAGTTTTTAATACAAACTCTTAGAGAAATTAACATGACGACTATGTCACACAGCTGTTATGATACAATTTGTCATTGCATGTAAACACGTGACCAAATTAATCTCTTCCCACGAAAGTGAGGAAGGACGTCAGAGAAAGAGACTAAAGCTTACATGATTCCAACTTTAAACATTAACTCGTCTGAGTCACACAAAGATTTTAATCAGCAGCTTTTAAAATTCACAACGAAGACAAAACTCTCATGATCCCACGCTACTTCCATCGACATGTAGTTAGTGGCAGAAATACTAAATACTAACTGAGCGTTTAATGGAGTAAAAGGGTAACCCCTGCAAAAATATGTGACTAAAATGCAGTCATTTCTTTCTGTGAACCTTACAGAACATGTACGTAGAAAAAGGAAAATCTGTATTCCTACATCGCGGCCCCTGAAAGCCTTTTAGATCTTAAATACACGTCCTGTTCACCTTTAACAACCTTAAAAGAAAACCCTTCCCCTGCACGACTGCAGTGGATATAAATTCTGAAAAGTCATTAGAATTTATTTACCAGCATGTGTTTGTTTTTTTCCTCCCCACCATGCTGACTGTAAAGATCATAAACGATGCAAGCCGGGGATTAATGTCAATGTGAGAAGCAGGGGCAAAGCCCTTTACCATGATTTACAGTTGCACTGCCGGCCCCCTTCTCGTTGCGGACTTGCGGATCATTTACAAAGACGGACCATGCTTGCCATCCAATCCGCCCTCCCTCTCACCGCCACCACAACCACCACCACCACCACCACCAGCAGCAGCACCGGAGCACCCACCTACCCCACCCTCCAATCCCCACAAATCCGATTTAATCAGACAACTTGTGCAGTGTGGCTCAGAGTAAGAAAAAGGATAATTAGTAAACAGAGGAGCTACTCGCCAGGCTTCATTGGCATTCGCACCGGGTTACTGTGTCGCATTTAAAATGCAGTCTGATGAAGTCTACAGAATCAAACCATTTGTTACTCCTATTGAGGAGGCTTCGGGCTACTGGCAATTAAATTGGAATTAGCGCTGGGGAATGAGATACGGCAGATTCATACCAAGGAGCGGAGGGAGGGAGGGAAAAGGAAACAGAGAGAGTGCTCTGTCTGGACTGGGCTCGGCTCTACAGTGGGTCAAATCTGGAAGTGATTTGGTTTCTTTTACTTTTGTTTATTTCCTGCATGACTTCAGTTATCATCTTTATAACCAAAACCGTCCACCCAGCCCCCTGAGTCTCCTTTAATGGCTTGTTACTGAAGAAAACAACTGATTTACATGCATCTAAAAAAGGAAAAGGGCAACATGTACAAACAAAAGTGGTGATTTATCCAGAAAAAAAAAATAATTGGTGGCTGTGAGTTCCCCTAAATAACTGAGGGCTTTACCTTGAGTATATATGTATGTGTATAAGAAATAAAAACAAATATACGATGTGAAACTCAAAACTCAGAGTCTTTAGGAAGAGGGTGAAGACACAAAGAGATGCCATTTGCTCTGCCACAGCTGACTGGGCACAGTGGAGCTCAGCATGGAGAGAGAGCTGGTCTACTGGCAGAGGGAGGAAGAGAAAGGAAGAAGGGATAGCTGGATGGATGAAGGGAGGACGGAGGAGGAGGGGAGGCTGGGGGGGGCAGATAAATGAAGTGGAAATGAGAGGGAGCAGCTCCTGTGCTACAGCTGGCCTCCCTAACTCTCAGCCAGCCTGGCCGTGACAACTGGCTCGCTCTTCCTCTGCTGGCCAGGGAGGGGCCTCGTTTCGACAAGAGGCGCCGGGCCCGGGATGTTCCACTGGTAATGAGGCCAGGGAGGTGGATCCGACTTCAAATTTGCTCTTACCAAAATACAAGTTGTGATAATGCAGGCTGTAATCATGGGAGCGTATTCATACCAAAAGGCAATTTAGTTGTGACAAGACTGCGTTTGTCCTTTTTAGTATGGGAAGGCTCAGGTCATTATCACACTCTGGACTGTGATTAAGATGCAGATTGTGTTTTTGAATTTATTGAATGTAGACTAAAGCAAAGAGAGGCAACCTTCGAACAAACTTGCCTTGCCTTTAGAGTCCATGTATTATGTCAGACATGCTCCCAGTTGCCATGAATTATTTTTAATGTGCTATATAAATAAACTTGACTTGACTTAAGCTCAATAAAAACAGGTAATACTTGACCAGAATTTCTCCCATTTGGCCAAGACACTGAAATCTTACAGGGCATGTGCAACATTGCAAATATCATATTTTGAAAAGAAACCCTTGGAGTACTAAGTCGGTTATATTGTGTCTTTTGTGGCTGCAGAGAAGCTTTGCCAAATCCGACCAAATTACCCCTGATGATGTCATAGTGATGTCATCAGGGATATCTCAGCTTGGGCTCGGAGACTACAAATTTATAACAGCCGTAACAAACGACTGTAGGTGTGTTTGAAAGACAGGAGCAATTAGTATGCAGGGACAGTATAATAAAAAATGCAACTGAGCTGCATGATGGGAAGTGTAGGATTGCAGGATTTTGCATCCAAAAGACAAGTTGAAAGATAGTCACGATTTCTTGCTGCAACAATTTTAACAATTTTTTGTCTTCTATGTTGCTAAAACGTACGTAAGTACAACGCAAAATCACTGAGGTGTTCTTTCAAATATAACATGCATTGTACTATGCATTTAAATACCTCGAGAATATGAAAATGCTCAATCCACGGAGAAATACATAAAGCCGATATTCTGAAACTGTGCATTGAAAAGAGCCGCCAGGACTTCTGCAAGGTTGTGATGTCACAACTATACAGTCACCGCCCTCAGCCACGCCCCCCAGTACGGCCGTGGATGCAGAAACACAGTGGTGCCTGCTCAGGCCTGTGAGAGCTGACCAATCAGAGCAGACTGGGCTTTTGGGGAGAGGGCTTTTAAAGAGACAGGCGTTTGGGAAGAGGGAGGAAAAATATTGTGTTTTTTGAACATTAAAGCATGTAAACATTTTCTAATAGACAGCCAAAATAAAAGCATTTATGTTAAAATGAGCAAAATATGGGACCTTTAAAAAAAAGTATATGTAATTGCAAGTATTGTGCACGAGAAGCTGCTTTTTAAAGTCAATCCAGAGCATTACAGTGCGTTTATTCTCAGTCCTATAATGCGACACATACTGTGTGCACCAGTGTCACCAAGACAAATACCTGTACGTTTAATAACGGTGGCTAATAGAGCATTAATGTCAGTGCTAAATTAAAACGTTGGCTTGATTTTCAATACGACCTTTCTGAAATTACAAAAAGCCCAACGAAATGTGCTTTTAGAGAGAAAAAATAGTAAGTGAGATGATCATTATCGTAGTTAAGTGCGCGTCTGCGTGCGTGTGTGTGATTTCGACTACATAAATGCACATATGCACTCATAAGCTACATTCTCAAGGTTAAATACAAAGATGTTGTTCAAGCGAAGTCCATTACTGCAGGAAACCAATGAAAATAAATGACAGCATTCAGTGGGAGGTTCGAGTATCCCACGGAGAAATTTGCACAGCTCAGTCATTTGTACACCCAGTTTTCTCCACATAAAATGCTCAATTGTGTGTTTACAGATGAAGCACCGCATCTGAGCGCAGCCCTATTTTTCTCTTTAACAGGAAATGGAGACATTTTCACTCTAAATATATCAGTGAATCTGTCGGCTGATGTAAATCCCTGTCACCAAGATTAATGATCTTGAACCAGAAAAAAAAAAAAAAAAAAATCCTCTCAGATCTTTTGCTGTGACACTGATTCACTGGGTACAACAATAAGGGCTTCACGAAAAACGGCAAGGAGCTTCGCACAAATCTAAACTGTGTACACTAACAAAAGGACTTCGATGGAGAGAAAATGACTTAAACAAACCAGGGTTAAAAGAGCTGAAGACTACAATAGGTTTTCCAGTGACAACATTTGTGACAAGGAAAACGGAGACAAAGCAAGGAGAGTGTCCCAGACGGTGCCAAAAACGTCACCTCAAATAGCTTTTTCTGTGTCATGTCTAGTCGGAGTCAGCTTTCTATGTTACTAATGTCCCGATTGGGGAACTCTCACCATTTTTAGAAACCTTTTATTTTCCTCTCTGAACCTTAAAACAACAATAACAAACGCCTCAGAAAGGATCCAATCCTTATTCCCACCCTGCCTCACGTATAGGATTTCAAAGTAAAGAGGAAGTGTAGCTCATTTTCAGACATCATGTCGTGCCAGTTATCCAAACATGAAATTAAAGATAATATCAACACGCACACAGCGAATAAAACTCTTATAGGAAAACATATTCGTTCAAGAAAGCACTTGTTAATAATATAAATAGGAATGCACTTTAACACACTGCACTGCTAATTGTTCAGATTTTATGTTACCTGTGTTACCGTTTTTAGGTATGTTTTATTTAGATGGGATTATTTTAGATATATTGGTGTCGTTATCTCTTCTGTCACACCACTATGGGCTGGGAGGAACATCTTTTTCGTTTTTCTATGTAAGTACACAAAGAAATAACAATACATTGAATCATGAATATGATGTTTCATATCATCAGAATATTCTTTCGTAACACTGATTTGATTTAACATGACGATGTTTGTGTACGTAGCTCTCGACTCCGGCAGAAAATGAAAACTACTGGCAAATGTTTCCAACTGGAAATGTTTAAATAACAAGAAATGATTCTTTCTTATATTTAGTCTCCTGCTGTTTCATGTTTGTGATAAAAAAAAGTATTTCACGGAGGAAATGAAACGTATTCAAGAAGCATCAGCATCGACTTCAGAGGTAATTATTTCCACTATTGTTTACATTCTTCATTACCTACGGCAGGAAGGATTTTTTATTCTTTTTTTTACCTGCGTCAACTTCTTGGTTTGTTGGTTTATCAGCAGGATTACACAAAAACTAGAATAGACCTCATTAACTTTTGGTGCAGATCTGAATACAGGGATGGACTTCTTTCCCCACTTTCTTTGACTTTGCAAGATCAACATTTTTGTTAATTTCTCAGGGGATAATGCATGGATCAGTAGGCTTATCTAAGTGACTGATATCTGTGAGTAGGTACAGTTTGATCCTTTGAGCTGATTTAAATATGTTTTATTTGATATTGGATGAAGCTTGATTGAATTAGAGGGCCTTGGTGGAGGTTTGTGATCTACTGAGTGCCATTCTAGTTTCTTCTGGCATTAAATAAGAAAATGTAGGCTCTCTCTAGACATTCGTTATAATTTCTGTATTAATTTAAGTATTTTCTGCTGTTTTTATGTCAACCTTAACAGCAAAGTGTGTGATGTGGCCAAATAAAGGCGTGTTCCAGCCCTGTTTGTCAGTTTTCCTCTCGATATGGAGTTTTTTACATTTTATCACTTTCATTCCTGCACCTCACTGCCTGGTTTTGTTCATTTTAGTGTAAACTGAACACATAGCTCTTAATCTCAATTCAAGCCCCATCACTAAAAGTAAAAAAAGTGACATTTCCTTCTCACGGGACACTTTCTTCTCCCTTAAAATCAAAAAAAGGTTTTTGGGCCACACGCTCTGGGAGTGACTTACCCAACTCCACCCAAACCCTGTCAACCTCCCGTCACCCCCCACCTTTACTCCCTGTCCTGCAAAGGAATCCCAAATCTCTCCTCGCCTTCCCAGGATTTATTCTTCTCACTGGCCATCTGGACAGTGGGGGCAGACAATGTAAAAGGAAAAGGGGGCTGGAGGGGGGACGAGGTTGCAAACCCACATTAGTCACAGGCTCTTAGGTCCTTCGACCCGTACTCACACACACATACACACAATGGCTGAAGCCAAATGACCCCAGCTCCCCCTTAGTTTTTTCCCCTCACTGTGGCTGCTGACATCGTCTTTCCTGCCGGACAAAAGGCTTTTAGCACCTCACTCTACTGTCCTAACCACAACACACACACACACACACACACACACACACACATACACTCAGCACCCTCCATCCCTTCTAACACAGACACGCTGGACAGGATAGGGTGTTTGTTTTGTTTTCTCAGACGGCTTGGGAACAAGGGAAGGGAGGGGAGGGAGAAAAGCAGCCGGGGATGAGGGGGTATTGTGGTCTGGAGAGAAGGAGGCTATCTGATGTGCGTAACTTTAAAAAGTAGTGCAAATCATATGTGAATGCTGAGGGAGAAGCATAGCCAAATCGCTGCTGAATGATAAAGGTGTTAGGTACAATAGGGATGGCATGCTCCTCGGCCGGCTTAATGTAGTTAACGTGGGGCTATTGTTGGGTGGAGCAGAGGACGAGTACAGGGGTGGATGTCTGCGAGTAAAGTCACAGTGCGCTACAAGCATCCATTGTTGGGGAAGGTTTGCGTTTAACACACCTACAGGAGGTTTTGTTGTTCCAGAAGAAATTCAAGGAAATAACAAGGAGAGAGGGTGAAGGCTGCGGCCCGCGTCTGCCGCGAAACAGTCGTCAACATGCCACGAGAAGCGGCGCGGCCGTGACACCGTGGCGCTGCACAGTCCGGTCTCAGTTACAATAGAGTGTGAAAAATGATAACCTTGCACCTGAGCTCGCTTCGATGAGATCAGGACGCCGCGTATAGAACCGTCACAACAGCCACCGTATTGATGGAGAAAAGCACACAAATGATTGTGCAGCAAACAAACGGCAGTAAATAAGCGATGGAAATGACCAGAGCATAACACTGCAGAGTGTTATAAGCTGCTATTCAGCACCTGAATGCAACAGTGGAAGTGAACAACAAATTGCACTCAGGCAGACGTTGCATCTGTATAACAAGTGAGACGGTGGAGTGGGGAAAGAGCAGGAGATAAATTAGTAAGCAGTAAGCAGCAGTAAATAGGAGAGTGATATAAGCATCGGTAAGCAGTACTCAGGGTGGTGGTGAGGATGCAGAGGAACCGGAACACATTTTTCACAAAGAAAAACTGCACAGAATTTTAGGATTTTTCGGTCTGTATTATCACCGAGATAAAACGCTCACTGAGATTCAGACTGAACTAAAAACTGTTGTTGATTTTTGACTCACAATTTTGATTTTCGAGGGAAAAATAATTATGTTGAGGAGAGAAAAATGAAAGAAAGTCAAGAAATTAGAGATAATGATTCTTATAATCAGAACGATTTAACGCAGCCTGTTTTTTCCTCAAAATGTCAGAACTCCGCCACTTTCAAGGTGTGCAGCGTGCACAAGCAAACTCGGAAATCGTATAGTTCTTGAAGAGAAGCACTCGTGATGTTTTGATTTATATTACGCTCCGTAACTAGATATTACACACATGGCTTGAAGTAACCTGCCAAGCCGCTAATTAAAGTGTAAAAATGAACTGAATCGAACGCTGAACATCACAGCATCTGCCTCAAGTGCAACAACAACTCTCATATTTACTGCTGAAATTGTTGCAGCGTTTCATCATCTGGTTCATTTCAAGACAGTCATTTTGGGTGAACTGGAAAAAACAAATTTAGTAATCTAAAAAGAGAGATCAAACTCCATTTAATTAGATTTAATAAATAGGTATAGGCTAGTTAATTACAAACGACACCACCGTGTGTTTTAAAACACAAAAACAAAACAAAAAGCTAATGATTCATATCATTTCGAAGGCCCCATTTATGTGAAACATCTGGCTGATAACATTCACTTACTGTGATGCATGTGTACGGAGTTAAAATGGTGATTATAGGTGTTAAAAAGGCGTTCAGGTGGGTTATTTCACCTCACCAGAGACTACATAGCGAAAAAAAAAAAACCTAAGCGCTTTGAAACATGCATTCATTTGTCCATTTCCATCAGAAAACAGATTTACATTTGCTCAAAGTGCTTTTAAAGCCATCTCCCAAACAAGTGGTGAATGAATGCAATAAAGAGGGGTTCAGGCAGCTGCGACCTTGGAGCCAAACTGCGAGCGGCCGACATGACTTTGTGGGCTGGAAGAAAAGCTTTTATTTATAGATCAGCTGTGTGTCGATCAAACTCCATCGAGGGGGAAAACGGCAGCCGTCGGAGAAGAGGAGGAGGAGGAGGTGGAGTGTGTGTGTGTGTGTGTGTGTGTGTGTGTGTAAGAGTGCTGGGAGGGTTGCTTTTTGAAGAACTAATACAGTGGTGTGCCTCAATCTCACTTAATTCCATTTAAAGGAAATTGATTTGGAGGTTGGGGCGATGTGAGGGGAGTGCACATGGCTTTTCTCTCTCTCTCCGTTACAATTGCGATGAAGCCTCGGCCTCGCTTCATTCATTTACGTCTTCCTGTGGTACCATAGTCAGTAGTACGCTGTTGTGCCATGATATACATAAATAAGCAAGAAAAAGGATGAAACTTTAATGATCATTGCGGGGGGAAGTTGCTCGCTGCAGCAACAAGTAGAGGGCAAAAGAAATGTGACATAAATATTAAAACAGAATATAAATAAGGATTAGAGCCGACTGGGGTTCTGCAGCATAAATACATGCAACTGCTGAGAACATGCAGGTTGTGTGAAAGTTGCGAAAATACTCACATGAATCTCTTTTCAAATATTTGAGCTAAACTATCTTGTAACGCATTTATTTATAGCCGTTTTTATTAAAACCAACAGAGAGCTAGTTAGTTTCACCGACTGTAATAAAATCAATAAATACTGTAACTTGCATTAAATATTGAATTCAAGATCAATAAAAAGCCAACAGGCCCTTACCTTAACTGTACCTAGTCATGGATAACACAGTCATGAGAGGTTTAAATGGAATTTGTAACACATGATCCAAAAGAATATATATTTTTTATATCTTATTTTTTGTATTTTATTCCCCTATTGCAATAATGAGGCAGTATCTCCGGGTATACACATATTGTAATTCTCACTATAGTATAAATATTAATTTGGTTGCATATAATTGGATCGGGGGAATATTTTATCATAACCTGCAGTATGATCACATCTCAGTGATTTACATGACCTGGTTAAGAAAAACATGAACATGACCAAAAAAGGGGCATCTTCTTCTTCTTCTTCTTCTTTTTAAAATCTGCTTTTACACATCTTTATCACTACAAAGGCTTTGCATCTGGTAAAAGCTACTCAAAGTCATACTTGAGTAAAAGTAAAGCTATTATATATAATAGTTGTTTATTCTATTTATATAGTATATTTGTAGTTATTTTATTACATAAAATGTTACTTTCGTAAAAATGAAAGTATCTGACAGTACATGTACTTATCAAAAGTAATTTCCTGGCAAATGTACTTAAGTAAAAGTAAATTATACATTTATATGTATGTATATAAGGTATACTACAGATTGAATGACAATCAGCTGATCTGATATTCAGCATTTTTTTTATATTTCTATTGCCAATTAAATAAATTAATTTAAAAATATGCTACTTTGGCTCTGATGCAGCAAGTAATCTGCAAAGTAACTAGAAGAAGAAGCTATAAAATAAATGTGGTGCAGTAAAAAGTACATTTACCTTCAAAGTGTAGCTGAGTGGAAGTATAAAGTAGCAGGACATGGAAATACTCTTGTATGGCATCTCAAAATGGTACTTATGTACAGTACTTGAGTAAATGTACTTAGTTACTTTCCATCAGCAGCACCCATTATGGTCATTATATATTAAATATTGATCAATTCCTTTATAATGGTTTAGGAGAATATTGCACCATCATCATCATCATCATCTATATTTGATTAATATTAAAGTGAATTAGATGATAATTTTTCTTTAAAAAAAAAGAAGAAAAAGCTGTTTATACATCGTCTATACTGCAGAGGTTAAAACATAGACAGCTCCAGCTCTCTATATTAACAGACTTCTTATTTGTTTGGGGTAAAAACTATTTTTCACTATTTTGCACGGTTTATCATTTAAACATGTTGGCAGAATTTAGAGAGTTACTGCCTAAACTCTCTGTATAATTTACCCGGTTTGAACTATGAACAGACAATTTCAATCAAACTACTGAGCAGAGAACATCCTGGACCTGCACATACTAATACATGCTCAACCACTCCTCACACAAAGCCAATATTTCAATTTTGCATGACAAAGAAAAGAGAAAAGAAAAAGAGGAAAATGGCACCACACATCTAATTTGTGGCTTCGATTTAATTCCTATCTTCATCTTTTTCACCAGGGGAACTCCACTTATCACAATATCACTGGGCAGCTTGTAGATTTAGTCATTTCGCTGTGTGCACGCTCAGGCGGATGAGAGCAGAGGAGACTCGTGTTTTCCACATTTGCACGGGGAAAATCAAAGGCAGCTGAGAAACTCAGCGAGGCTCAAAAGCTTCTCACACAGAAAAGGGAGAGGAGAGAAAACAAGTGTATTCAGTGCCAGGACTGTTAACAGCCACCTGTATCTGCCCACCTGTGGTTTCTAAAATAGCACACACAAAGAAGCGGTACCTAGGAGGAATTAAAACTAATCCTGAAATTATCTTTGAGAAATGAAGACTTTGAAAAATATTCACTCAAACACATTTGCTTTGAAACAAATGTGCAAGCGTGCAGATTGTTTTCAACACGAGCGTGCGTACTCCTACAAATTCATCATAGTGCAATCCAAGAAGCTGCCAAATCCCGTTGAGCTAAACTGAATATTCTCACTCATGATGATCAAATTGGGATTCACTGAAGGCAGAAATGAAATCATTACTAAAAGACCATCATCTTAAGCCTCCATCTCTGGAGAGAAGTGAGAAGCCTGCTGCCCCAGATTGCCTAAAAATGCAGATAAGAAACAATCCTGCACCAGAAATTGGTCCTGCAGGACTATTACATTGGAGAGATTAGTGGAAGATAATCATATAATGGCGATGATAGCACCGATCGCAACAAAACGACCCCATAAAGTCACCTCTGAATAAAGAACAGGCGATACAGATGAGTGGGAATAAAGCAGTAAAGTGCCTGTGCTCGGGTAGCATGTGTGAGACAGCTGTGAGGAGGGGTGCTTCATCGCTGCCTCTCGCCAGCAGGGGGCGCTGCTCTTTCTCCACACACACTCACTGGTTCCCGCTGGAGAGCAACAGGGAAGGGGAGAAGTCCTCACATGACCTTCCAGTTCACAGGAGTTTGCCTCCAGAAAAAAAAAAGCCTCTTATATGGTATATGGTAAGACTTAACAGCCTTAGTGTCCACCGCTGAGGCCGTTAATGACTCAGAATGGAGATTAGAAAGTAGTTTACAGGGTCAGGTGTTTCTTACGGAGCGCCGGGGTCAGCGAGGGTAAATGCTGTTTTACTAACATGGACCCAGTTTGAGAGGTAAAGTCTCATAAAAGTCTAAAGAAATGATCTAATATCAGTCTTGAGGACTCTTAAACAATGCATGTTGTCTTCTTTTAAGATTTTTCTGGAAAATTATACCTTGAAACAAGTCTGAATGAAGCACATGACTGACTGAAAAACAGATTTAAATCAAAAACAATCTGTAAAAGCAATAGATACGATGATTATTTATTTAGCTTTACCATATGTTTACAAGTGATTATTACATTTTGTGGTTTCGTGGCTATTTTTCTCTTTGTAAGTCCTGATTATTGGATCCTTCAGTATCATGTTTGTCTATGTGTCAAGATGGATGAGTGTCGGCTACAAACCAAATCTACGGGTACAAATAAATTCCCGAACCTGAAAAACTGTTAAAACTCATTTTAGGTTCTTAAAATTAGGATTTTATGAGGTTAATATTGGACTGAATCGCTGGTTAATGTTGAGACTTTCTGAAAGCAGACCGTCATAAAATGCGAAATGGAAACTGGGCCATCGCAGTCTCAAATATTAATTGGGTGCATCAAAGAAGAGGACGACAAATTAAAGGGGTTTACAGAAAGGCGCTAGAACAAAAAGTAACTAAGTGTTAGAGAAGAATGAATGAAAATGTGCAAGAAAGCAATGCACTGCTGTCCAATAAAGATAAACTGGCTTGTAATCTCACACACTCACTTTAGAATAAAGTGCAGAATAATAGAATAGTTATAAATCCATTAATATTGCAGCAATAGTCTGCAGGCCTGACTGCACTTTATTTATTAAAAGGAAAAAAAAAAAATTGGGAAAAGACTGATTTCATAAAATTTAGAGAGAAAAGTAGAAACGGTTCCAGCAAAAACTCTCATAACAGTTTAGGGTTCTTTGAATGACCTTCATTAACTCTACATGTGGTCCTCTAAATGACAGGGTTCATTAAAGAGCTCCTGCTTTTACTCCAGGGTGAGTAAAAGTAAACAGTGAAATGACCGGGTATCATTAAGAGATAAGAGAGGACTTATTCTAGATTTGTCCTCAATGTCAACAAATATCATGAAAACAATAAAAACCAACAAGGCATTACCCTCAACTTCCTCATGCTCTCTGTGGGACTCAGGTCCAAGCCCATTTTGTTCATACTAAATATGTAAAACCTAAGAAATGGCGATCAAATAATAAATAATGCTACTTTGAAGAAAAAAAACTGGTGACCGACGTGTATTAAAGGCAGCAGGATGGTGGACGTAGTGTTGTAAAAAGTGCCCAACATTAATATTTGAGCAAAAGTAAAGATACCATGTTAAAATATTACTGCACTAAAAGTCCTACAGGTATCTGACATTAATATTAAAGTCATTTTCAGGCAATAAGTGTACTTAATATATATATAAACATTTAGATACTGTATAATATGGATTGACCAATTATCAGACTGGATCTGATATTTAGCATTTTTATATTATCGGAATCATTTATTTTATTTGTTTTATTCAATATGATTGCCGATATAACAAATTAATTTGAAATCTGTTCTTTGGCTCTGAAAAGTTAACTAACTACGCCAAAGTAACTACAATTTTGAGGTACTTTTTTTGATAACTCTAGTTATTAGTTTCCTTCCAGACTGAGCCAAAGTATTACATTTTTTAAAAACATTTTCTATTTTATTGGCAATCAAATAAAAAGCAAAAAAAAAAGAAAACACTGATGCCGAATATAGGATCTGATAATCAGCCAGGCCGATAATCGATCGACCCATAATATTGAGTATATACATACATGTACATATATGTATAATTCTACTTTTACTTGAGGGTTAGATACTTTAAGATAAAGAAACATTAAGAAAGTACTGTTCCTGTGGGTGGCTTTCACTTTCACCAAAGTAATATTTCAGGATGTCTTTACTTTTACTCAAGTATTATTGGGTACTTTTTACAACATAGCTTAAGTACAATACTTGAGTAAATGTGCTACGTGGGATTAACTCAAAATATAAAGATATAAATATATATACACTACAGAGCATGTTCATGTTAAAGAAAGTAAGAACATGTCACCATGTGCAATAATGTCTCATTGATTTGTTTTGAGGCGACTTTAAGACTTAACAAGCGATACTTGTTACTTGGATCAATTCATTAGCTGACAATACAACGAATATGGAACATCTCTAGCCTTTATCTTGAATCAGAAAGATCCTGTGATGAGCCTTTTATTTGCGCCTTGAGCATCATTAAGAACCATTAAGGACCTTAATGAAAGACATTGTGAGATTTGTGCTTAATGGAAAACAATGTGCGACTTGTTGTCAACATCTTTCCACTTCCTCATCTCCTTGTGTTGCCACTTTGTGTCTGCTCCATCATCTCTATCTTTAGCTCTACCTCTCTGTCTCCAGGCCATATTTCTCTCCGTGGACAGAGCCCAGGAAATTATAGTGTGGCGTGGGAGGGAGACACCACTAGCTCTCTGACCCAGACTCGCTGCTATAAATCCACACTTCTTTTTGGGAGTAGAGGGGGGAATTCTCCCACCTCGACCCCATCGCTTCCTCAGTACATCTGGCCCTGCGAACAAGCCGGCTGACACACTCGACGACGGCAACACACACCAGACACAAACACAACCTCTGCTCGCACACTTGGGTGGGCAGGAGAGAACGCACGCAGCAGCTAGAGACACAGCCAGCGATTCTGACTTAACACATGTGACTGAGCAGCACCGTGCAACCACAATGGGCTGATCTGTAACAAAGATCCTGTCTGTGGAGACATCATCATCATCATCAAATTTCGTTAAACGAGCGCAAATTCTGGAAACACTGATCATGTGCTGTCGACAGGAATGATGTGAACATTGCATTCTTCCATCGCTAATTAGATAATGTGGCAATGAGATAAGTTCGACATCAAACATGTAAGAGTAACTAACGCTCAGACAGCTCAGACTGCCTCCAGTTTGAAGGACTTTCGTGAGAAAACTTAATAAAGAAGAAGATTTTGTGGAAAAAACTCTAAAAAAGAAAAAAGAAAGAGACATAATCTTGTAACTCACTTTATCCAA
This sequence comes from Pagrus pagrus, assembly GCF_965226575.1. Classification (NCBI taxonomy): domain Eukaryota; kingdom Metazoa; phylum Chordata; class Actinopteri; order Spariformes; family Sparidae; genus Pagrus; species Pagrus pagrus. Next base: position 6,465,730 of record NC_140198.1, read on the forward strand.
GAACAGTGGACAGCGACAACATTTGTCCTCAAGGGAAACCGAGATACGTCTTTCAGTTTTGCGGATGATTAATTCTTAATTTAAAGAAAAACCTCAACTATGTTTAACTTCCTGTCCGTGACAATAGATCTAATAGAGACACACACACACAAGTGTCATCTGCTGGACAATGGACACATCATGGTTGACAATACGTGTCAATAAAGACGCACAGACGCACACACAGGATGAAATGTCTCCTTTATTAACTTAAACTTCATGTCTGTTCATTTTAGAGCAGCAACGATTTCAGCTATTCTGATAATCAATAAAAAAGTGATTTTCTTTAGGCAATATGGAGATTTCCTGCTTATTTCATATTAAACTAAACATCTTTGGGTTTGGGAAAGACTAAACATGAGACTAAAAGACATCATCTTGGACTTTTAATAACTCGGATGGACATTTTTCAATATTTCCTGACATTTTACAGAGCAAAAGATTAATTGGTCAACCTACCAAAAAAGCAGTGGATTCATCGATAATGAAAATCGTCATTTATTTGCAGCCCTGAGTAATTTATATGTGTGCATCTTTGATCATGTGTTTGCATTTCGCTTCATTCTCGTACGCATACCTCTCTTCTTTTTAGGTTAATGTTATTCCTCTCAGACTTTGATTTAAAGTGAGTTCTTAAAGTTCAAACTAAACCCAGTCTCTTACATTTACTTGAAAGGAGATGTAGATACTTAAATATAAAAAAAAAAACACCCTGCATGTACTTATTGGTGAGGAACAAAGCATGAGCTATAGTCTGCAGTGATGGAATCCAAATGAAATCCAGTCAAAGCGCTGCATTTTGTGATCTTTAAAAGACGGACTTTCTCTTTTTTCTCCTTTTCCCTCCTTTTCTACCCTGTTTAAGATTCCTGGCCTTTCACCTGACCCCAGGCCTTAGCCAGGGCGGTGGGGGGAGCTGGTTGCTAGCCGTGGTGGGGGTTAAAGTGTAATCCTGGTCCTGTGACCACAAAGGCTTGGCCCCTGAGGGCCAAGGACCAGCCACATTTTCTGAATTGCAATGTTATCCCTCGGCAAACCCTTCGGACTGACTACATATCAAAGGGTCACACTGCAGGGCTCATCTGTGCTCTGGAAGCCCAAACTCTTCCCACTTCCCTCGCTCGGTTTTGGTCTAAGATGTCGGTTTGGTTTTCGATTGTGCAGAGGACAAAGATTATACAATACGAGTTAAACTTTCCAGAGTCTAGTTTGAGAACTTGTTAACAGCAGAAGGAGCTTTGTTTTCATTATATCAATGTCTCAGTCCAAGCAGTTCTACATCAATCTATTAGGAAGAGTAATTGCCACGTAGCATCATTACAACTGACACATATTTTAAACCATTCAGATGCTGATATCTGGCTGCTAGTGTACTGCTAATTGCTTGCTTAAGTAATCCATTAAGGAGTGTTTCTACAACAGCTTGCATGCTCCATTATCATTAGTTTTATTCTGAGGAAACCTTAACAAACCCCTTTTTAACAGCGCGGCGGCTTGGCCCTGAGCGCCTCTTTGCATTTAAACCTAAAGAATTTGCTTTTTTTTTTTTTAAAAAGGAGCAACTTCAAGAAGATAGAGAGAACTGAAGCGAAAGAGAGAAAAGGTTTAATTGACGCCTCCCCCATTTTCCCAGGGTGAAGACCAGAGGGAGGAGGGACGGGGGAGAAAAGAGGAAGGGGGGTGGTGTGATGCGGCTCTCCTGGTGTTGCGACTGTACAAAAGGAAGCAGATTTGCAGAGGAGGTGACCCCTAACCTCTAAAGCTGCAGAAAGGGTCCTTGGTGGCCCCAGCACCACCCAATCAATCACCTCCCAGAGCCTGCTGGTCAGCCGGACTGTAAGGGGACACCGTCGTTTGGACGAGTGAACCCACCCCCAAACATTCCTTGGTTGGAAACTTCTCTGGGTGGGGGGTTAACAAAAAAAAAAGAAAAAAGGCTGAGATAGTCAACATTTTAGTGTCAGGAATCTGATGGAGCTCTCCACTAATCCAAAAATTGTCTTCAGCAAAGAAGTGCTCCATCCACAGAGGTGTCAGCAACCGCTGAACCCGTTCACGCTGCTGAAGTGCAGCTGAACTTTGTTCCGATTTTCTGAGAAATTTTGCCGTCAAGCAGTCAAACTATTTGCAGTTGCCGAATTTTTCCACTCCACATCAAACACCTCAGTTTGATTATAACACTTCACTGATAAAAGAGTCAAAAATGAAGAAAACTTAAAAAACTTAAATAGCCGCTGTAGAAACTCAAACAATAGCACACAGAGAAACGACCCTGAACAACATTACTATGCTTTCCACCTGCGGTTTTAACATTTTTTTCTTTTAAATTCCTCTTATTTCATCACTCAAAATTAGTACTGATATATTCTTGTATTTTGACATGTTTCTAATCAGTTTTTCTGAGTTCAGCTAAATGTTTTTATCAACGTAGACTCATCACCATTAATTACAATGATGAGGAAGGAGCTTTCAAACTCAAACAAATCCACACCATCACTTATGTGTATTAAAAGAAAAAAAAAGCATTTGAATCTTAAGAATATGGGGCGTAAGGTAGAAATTTAATATAATACTGTGCCTTCCTTACTTCACATTGGGTTCTAATTTGGATTTTTTGAATGTATCATTGTGAAAACTTTGGACATATCTTGTAAAAAAATTTTCCAGACTGTATATGAAGTGTGACTATTTTTCATTCCACTACTCAATAATGAATGTTGAGGCTGATTTTGGCCTCGCCGATTCATTTTTTTCCCTTATATTTGTGTGTACTCTACGTGAACAGCCCAGCAGCCAGAATAAATGGCAGTCAACGTTCTGCAAACCACTGATACGTTCACAGATGTATGTGTCGTATTAACCAAACTGATCCTTGACCAGCCTTTCATATCAGGAGGTGGAGGGGACGGTGGTACAGGTAGACTAGACAACAAAGCTGCCAAGCGAGTGAGCGCAGGCCAAGACCGCGCTTCAACGTTTGTGTGTTACACCACTGGATATTTTTAAGGAGACCTCAGACAATTTGCAGCCGTGACTGTGGCAACGAAAAACTGATATTTTTGACAGAAGCCAGGAAATCTCCAGCCATGTTTATGCCGACAAAACCAGATGTTTTGATGAGACCTCGGGACATCTTGGCAACCAAAACAGGTATTTTTTGTACCTACTTTTGCTGACCCTAAACCTAACCAGATAATAACACAGCACAGTCTTCCTGGTCACAGCAATGCCGAGTTTTGTGAACTAGGTTTATTTGACATGCAGCATACATTATTGCCTATGCTTGACCAGCACCTAATTATATCATATTACCATGCAGCAGTGAAATAATACTGTTGCTCCACAATCTACAGAAGTTGGTCAAGGTCAGTCTACAGCGAACAGCTGGCCGCCGACGTACCAGTGTGTTGCTGACACCGCAGAGACTTTTGGCGTAGTTGCTTGTGAATAAATACATAATTAAATGCCAAATTAATTTGCAGGAGACAATTTACATACTGAAGTCAGGAGAGCAGGAATGAAGAGCAGCAAAGACAACAAGGAAAGGTGCCCGGTGATCCCTGACTCACTGTTAACACTGGGAAATATCATCACACCTGAGGATCAGGTAAAGTGTTTAAAAGCCTCCGCGTCAACAATAAGACCTTTAATATGCTGATACACAGATTCTTTTTTTGTACTTTTCATTTTATGAGATCATTAATATTCAACAGCGTCTTTTATTGCATTCAATAATGCACAGCCCACTCAACTCTCGTCTGCTTCAGCCGATATTCGCATTATGTCGTTCAGAAATAATGACAGCAACTCTGTACACTCTGTCCTGACTTCACTTCAAGACGCGTGTCATCTTACCAGTAATTTGATAACAAAAACAAAAGGAGATTCAGGCTTTCTGACCTCAGATCAAGTCAGGCATAAACAAAGGCTCGTCAGTTAGATAACAGTCAGGTGTCTTGTTGAACCGGTTCAGGACAGACCAAAAGACAACAACTATGAATGAGCCGAGAGATTTTAACTTTGATCTGATCTATAAATGACCGGCGATGTCAAAAGTGTCCAAAGAGCAAATTTGAAAAATGCAAGTCACCCACACAAATAGTACTCTTAAAGTATCTTCAAATTATATGTGCTTAGTAATAAAAGTAAGTTTCTGGACAATTAATGTACTTGTATCACAAGTACAAGTAAATGTCAACTTTACATATATGTACATGTAAATATAAATACTGTATACTATGGGTGGTAAAATTGGATCCAATATTCAGCATTTTATGATCATCAGAAAAAAAATGTGCTCCTGACGCAGCATTTGTAATTTACTTTTACTTAATTTTGATACTTATATACATTTTTTGCAATACAAAAGTGCTCTTAATACTTACGGACATTTAATATCAGATACTTATAGACTTTTAATGACTTTAGTTACTAAAGTTCTATTGATATGGATGACTTTCAATTTTACCAAAACAATATTTTGACAGGCTATCTTTACTTTTACTCAAGTATGACTTTTTGGTCATTTTACAACACAACTTTGCTTAACACTCTTGTGAAGTGGCGTAGAATAAAATCTCTTAAGTAGACGCATCAATCCTGCAGTGCTTTCCTCGGCTCTTTCTCTCTGACCGTCACTATATTTAGACCATTTTAAACGACCTATTCTTGTGTCTTAGTCACGAGTATGTTGCTTGCCAAAGGATGTTTGGCAGTTTTTTTCACGTCTGTAAATTAGTTAGAAATTATATGTTTCACAATTGGACAGGAATTTTCACTCATTACTAGAAAAGCTTTGTTTCATGTCAGCTGCTTTTCAGAGAACCTGAAACGCATTAGCTCATTTTCCACTCTGTTTATGGCAGCTGCACGCAGGAATAGTTGTAAATAGCAGCAGAGACTGCGCAGGTCATTATATCTGCACAGCCATTGTTACTTAATACGGGGCCAGAAATTCATGCTAAAACACCTAGCCGATGTACGACTCGGCGTGCTGCAGTCAACGGCAAATAAGATCAAAGCATTCCATGTCGCAGCAGTCTCTCCGAATAGAGCACATAAAATGTGTAATTTGTAGCAAGAATGCTGTCTAATCAGGTGAAATGCTGATTCACTGAAACCGCCACACCTGAGCAAACACGCACAGGAACCCTCGTTACGACCCGAAGAAAGTTCAGTGACTCAGTCAGAAAACACCAGACATGTGTGTACTTTTACTCTACTTCCATGTTCAAATTAACACTCACAGGATGCTCGTTTTATTTCTGTTCCCTGCAGAGCTTATCTAACGTACACTAGTGTGTGTGTGTGTGTGTGTTTTTTTTTTTGTGGCTGGTTGCAAAGGCCTGACCAGGTGCCATCTATCAAAACAATCTGCTCTCAGGGGGAAACCTGCTATTAACTGATAAGAGTCTGCCCTCGGTGGGGTGTAATGGGTCCCACTTGAGTTTCTTTTCGGAGTATTGTCCTAGCAGGCCACCTCCAAGACAAGCCCGACTCAATGACTGCTCTCCGTTTCACTCTTCCCTGTCTTAAAGTACTGCGGCTGCTTCAAGCCTCCGCACGGGCTTCAAGAGACACGTTCAGCCGGACGAGTTGAGTTGAGAGACGTCATTCCTTCATATCAAAGAAATGTCTTCACAGCGGAGTCAAGGTTGCTCTGTGCAGATCAGCTCACGTCTTTATAGCGTTTAATCATATACAATTATCTGATTATATCACCACTATTATTACATAGAAATAAGTTGAAAATGAAGTAATGCGCCTGTGGCTTCTGGTTTGAATGAAAGACCTATTCACTCACACAGATGTACTGTATACAATTCCTTAGGCTAAATTCAATAAAATGTTGAGTTTAAAGAAATAAAGGGTCATACAAGTTTTACCATTTACTGTAAGTCATGTGTTCAAAATGAAACATCTTGGTTTCATTTTATACTTATCCAGTATACACACATTTATTGCAATGATCTCTCGAATGTGGTTATCAAACACTTGTGACAAAGATATGTCACGGAGGCAGGATATTTTACACACTAACAATACGCTGTATTGTCTAAAATGATTTAAGTGAAACAGTAAACTTCACAGGTTGAATTTCATCCAAAACTTGAAATGAATGCGAGACAATGGCTGCCTGGGAAGTATATGCTGTTAATAACATGGAAAAATTATGAACACCAAAGCACGATTTGAAAAGGGTTGGCCGTAATATAAGATATCATTGTGTTATTACTATTATTGCTTGTTCCTATTTATGGCAATTTTGTATTCATGGGTTATTGCTGTTTGTGTATAGGGATACAATTACATTGATTGTTTAATGTGTGCAGTTACTTCATTGACTTATACTGCGCAATTTAAATTTTACTTTTTGCGGCTGTTGTGTTAATTAGGAGCCCAGGACGACCAGCGGCCACATTGTAGGAGCTAATGGGGATCCAATAAAGGATGAAGAATAAAACAGTAATGTGAAGCCTTTGAGATTTACAGTCAAGTATCTAAAAACATGCAAAACTCCAGACCTTTAAGATTCGAGTTTCAGAGTTTACCATACTGTAAATGTAGTAAAGGTAAATCTGGTCTTACTGTAGCTAACACAAAGGGTAAGATATTCCTCTGGGAAAAGAAAGTCTGGCAAGCATCCATGTTTTTCTCCTGGCTTTCTTGAAATAAACCATTAGAACAAATGTGAGCTACAATTAAGGTCCAGCAGCCTGGAAACAACCATTTAACTCTGAACGTAATGCAGCATTATTCTTCTATTAGTTCATAGGAGCTGCGGTAAATGGTTTTAAAAGGCATCGGACAACACATAACCTAGAATTATGACATTATTTTAAAGCCTCCTTGTTTGTGTGTAAAGTGATCTAGGCTGTTTTTCTTATAGTGCGGTCGGTAAGTAGCTCATTTCCTTTATAGAGCGCAGAAGTCTGCTCATCAACTCGGGGGCTGAAATCACATCCAAATGGAGTGATAATTAATTAGGTCTAAATGTCATTTTCATAATTGGGACTGTCTAGGATCTGTGCGTGTTTTCTCTTAATAATTTTCTCCTGCCTCGAGACTAGAGGGAGAGACAGTCGAGACAACACGTACGCACAGAAATCACCCTGCCGTCTCGTATATTTTTCTGTTATGCTTGAAGTGACCGGCACTGACTTAAGAAGAGGGAACCCCTTCTTCTTTCTGTTTAGGCAGTTCCATTCACTGAAGCCATCTACGGGAAGGCTGCCAAAATGAACCATCAGAGATTGACGGGGGTTAAGCTCCCATAATCAATATGACACTGCTAAGTGCCCTTTGATTGAGCTGCACGCAGTGTAAAAGGACATTTCTGTGTGCCCGGCTGCTCTTGCCACCAAGAAATGCAGCATTTGTCCAAAGCTAAACGGTCTTCTGAATGTCATTGTCACGGGTACATTAACTTTTATATGAGTCTGAGAGACAGACTTGGAGTGAGGATGAACGGCCATTTTCATTAGCGTGGCTGCTCCGTGCCATTAAGGGCGCTGTCAGACGGATGGGGACAGAAAATGGTTTGCATAAGGGTGCACGAGCACAGGCTGGAGATTTCATTCCTTCCTTTAAGATGTACGGCAGCGGCTAAATTTGCCGTTGTGAAACCCTGTGTCACTAGGCAACTGGATCTGATGGCTCCTTTGTTTGGGGTGAAAGGTTGGAAGCACTCGTACTAATCTCCTTGCTTCACAATTAAGGAACACAGGAGAGCTGCTCGAAACTCTTCCCGCTCTCAAACAACAACAACAAAAAGAAAAGGATTGAAAGACTCCTCTATTGTCCCTCCCTCGGTCCCTGCTCCCCCTCCCCTCTCTCCACGCTAATCGAAAGGTATTTGCACTGTAAATTAAAAGGGCCCTCGCGCGTTGCTGTTTTAACACTGACGCACTCTCCTAAGATGTCCACAAACAGCTCCAATCTAATTACAGAGGGAGATTTACTTCAAATAACACTGTGGACAAAAGAACCCTGGCTATTGTTGACGTGGGGCCAGTGTTCCACGTCTCTTTCTCTCTTTCACTCTCTTGGGCGAATCCTTTTATATTCAGAGTCCTCGCCTTGCCAAGGTTAAAATGCGATGGGATATCTGAAAGTAGGAAAACCTCCTGACAAAAGCGGCCTTTTTTATTCCCCGGATGGCAAAGGCCTTCGTAGATTTCCACTCTTGTGTCTCTTTCCTTATCTATCCCTTTTTTATTTTTTTTAACCAGGCAGATCTCGAACAAAGCCGCAGCGGCTGACATGCAAATGTAACGGGGGAGAATAGCGGCATCCAAGGGAGTTGAGATTGTCCGACAACGGGACGTGCTCGCTGGGGTTGCATTGTGACGTACGGCTGAGACACATCCTCAGGGTCGAAAGAGGGAGGAAGGGGATGCTGGATATTGGCTGGCCAGATTTGCAGTGTGTCCTGCTGACTTCCATTTTATGGCCCGTGAATCGCAGAGCCCTCTGGGAGTCTATAATCCGCCACCCCCCCTCACCCACCCCTCTCACTGCCCATACCACATCATTTTATTGGTCTCCCTGGATGTGTGGCTGCTGTCCCTGGTTTACAATGATCCATCCATGTGGGGATTCTCCCGCAGCCAGACTGTTGCACCACTACGGACATCCCATTTTGCTACTGGATCCCACCCACCTATTTCCCCCTTATAAGAATACTACCTCCCTCCCTGACATGCTGTTGTCCCATAGTTTCCTGTGGCGATGCCTCAAAGCGACTGTGCCCACCATGACACTAAGCCTCGGCACTGAGGCTCTGCAGTGCAGGGGCCCAGTTGGGTATTTCTCAATGAATGGAGCTGGGTGCGGGGGAAACGTAGCGGTGCCAGCTCTCATTCACACATTTTATCTCATTTACACACAAACCACACATTCACATAGGCGATGGCACTTATGTGCTATGGCGGATGATTACTACCAGGCGTTGGTCACACCGCAGCCGCGCACAGTATCCATCAGCCGAACGGAGGGTCTTCCTCCGCCTGGAAAAACTCATTTAGATCTTATCTGGGGAAAAATTTGTTTGCTGAGGGAGAAGGAGGAGGGTAGTCGCAGGAGAAGTGACTGTAGTCGAGCTAGTGCCGCTTGATTTAATTTAGCCGCCGATAGTGTCGCTGACCACTTGTACTCCTCTTATTTTGGGAGGTGAGTGAGAGTGAATGCCGAGGAGGGAGAGACGGGGGGAGGGAAAAAGGACAATCTGTTTACAGAGATGGAGGAAAAGGGAAACGTAGGGTCTCAAATTTCCATCTTACAAATATTTTGACAGTATATAGATATCAGAAAGTGGAACAACCAGTTGAATATAGAGATAAGATACAAGATGACACCATCCTAATATATCCAATATCGATATCTGACCCTAGATATCGAGACAGAAACCGCTTTCTATCACTGTCTTAGAGATTTACTTATGATATCATGCTGTGATTCATTGACACTGACATACATGTGGTGTCAGAGTTTAATTAGAAAACTAATCAGGAACAATTTTGATCGTTGATTAATTGTTAAAGTCAATTATCCAACAAAAACACTGCCTTTTACAGCTTCCAGGGTTTAATCCGTTTTAAATAACTATACAGTAGCTACCATGGAGCCTAATATTCAGATTATAATCGATTTAAATGATCCATGTAAACACCTCAATCAGGATAAACAGGCCCAAACCAAACAAAATTTCAGTCGGTTGCAGAGGAGTAGTCCGTTTTCATGAACCGATAAATATAAAAATTGCCCCGCGTTAACAACATAACCTGATTATTTCCCGGCTGTGTTCTTTCTTCGTCTTGATGTAAATGTGTAGTCACGTACTTTTCTCCACCAACCAAAGATGGCGGCTTCTAAGGTGAACTGGTTGACTGCAGAGAGTTTGTTTTTAATACAAACTCTTCGAGAACTTAACATAAATGACTATGAATATCCATTTTCAGGACAGGAAGCTGATCAAACGAGACAGAAGACATAAAATATCAGACCTTATTAGCTTTTTCATTTGACGAAGATGTTACATCAAGTTCTTAAATAAGAAGGACTACAAATGCACGAAAAACAGACAAAATATCATTCGTGTCCTGACAAAGGCTCGAGTGTGATCAATATTGAACATGAAGCCATAAATATCTCCTCTTTGAGGTTTGTTTGACGCAAACGTCTCTGTACGGCACAGTGCTGGCCTGCCAAGGTGAACGTGCCACCTGATACCCGCTGTGACCGAACATGCCCTGTGTGTGGGTTCTCTGGCTGGCCCTGCACAGACAGACAGACAGACAGACGGATAATCTGCCTTCGACCACGGACAGCTTGCTCAATCATGAGTGGGATGCTGAAACGATGAGCACTAGCCCGGTGCTAATCACCATTTTTTGACACACCAGATGACACCCGACAGGAAGCTGCTAACATTTTGTGATCTAAAGTCATAATGCTAATGCACATCTGCCCCTTTAGCAACAAGCCGCCTCATAAACACGTTATTCTTATCTTTATAGTGATAATTCAACAGTTAAGAGTGAGCAGTGGAGGTTGAGAGGAATCACATTTACACTTGCAGGGCGCAGGAGGTTGTCTGCTCCTATATATATATATATATTTATATATGTGTGTGTGTGTGCGTGTCAGTGTGTGTATCAACAACACGTGTGTAGCACTGCCGGCCCAGGCTGGAAGAATATTTGCTTTGCTTATCGCCGCCCTAATGCTCACTGACAACTTAATAACATCACAATTAACTAAATGCTAAACAGATGCCAGTGCTGGACTAATGTGATTGAGACAATCGGCACTTTTGACGTGACCCCTGTGTAGCGCTGCCATTGGCCTAATTTGCTTGAGTGACATGGCTGCGTGTGTGTTAGCGTGTGTGTTTGTGTTTGAGGTAGCTGATTGCGAGGCCACCGGTGTGAACGATTTACGAGGAGGAAAAAGACGACAAAGAAAAGAAATAATGTGACTAAAAGAGGTTCTTTCTTCCGACCATCCTAACCTTGTTTTATTCCCGTTCCCCCCCCCCTCCTCCTCTCCTCTTTCCCTTTTTGCTTTTTCGGTCTCTCTTCCTTTCCTCCCCTCCCTTTCTGCCGCTCTCTCTCTAGCCAAACTATTTCTGGCTTGAGAAAAGAAAGTGTTTACTCTGCGGCAGAGGCCTGTTGGAATCACGCTGTGTTCCCACTGGCTAAACCCACTATTGCCACTCCATGGTTTGCATATTTTCCCTGTATTACAAGACTTTAAAAAAGGACGGAGGGAGATAAAGAGAGGAATAAAGAAAAGAGTAAGAGAGCAGCCTCCCCCTCCTATTATATCTGGATTTTCTCTGGCACTGCTCTGTGTGAGTGTGTGTGTGTGAGTGTGTGTGTACATCGAGAGGATTCATGTATAAACAGGAACACCAACAGTCGGACAACAAATTCTTCCGAGGCCTGTGGACTCCGAACTCATTTCTACACAGATCACATGGGAGATGCAGTCCCTGCCGTTTCTACTGCGACTCGCAGCTCATGTTAAATAACATGGCAACTGCTCCCACTGAATGTGGCCTCAGATTGGGGGGGATGAATGTGCAGGTTGCAATGCAAATTACAAAGCTCGCACTTGTGGATATGCAGCTAAGACGGGCGGTTATAGAGCTCGCAGAGCCTGTAAAACACATGAATCCCTAGAAGTGAAATCTGCATGTTTTAAATCAACAGACAAGACTAAAAAAAGGCAATTTATTGCTTACTTTTTTGTTTGCGAGCCACTTTCTCTGTGCATCTATCCTGACCTTTTGCTTTTCTGCACCGAGCTACAGTTTAATCAAGTGGAATGTGAGTGTGGTGGGTTTTACCAATAAAATACAAGAGCTATAAATTATGGTGGGGACCAAAACAATCTAATGAAAAAGAGGTGAAGATAGCTGGCAGAGATAAAGACAGAATGAGGAAAAAAAAAAAAAGCAAATCAGAGCTCAGAACTGTCTTGTAGAGCCCCGACGGGGAGAGGCTTTACTGGAAATGCAAAGTGAAAATGACACGTTAGAGGTGGCCAGGTTTAAATCAGCACAACGGTCCCACAATAGGATATTATGGCGTGGGACAAAAATCCACATTCAACCGGCTCCGGAAACAGTTAAGAGGAAAAGACACAGTGTACAGCGAGGGCTTTTCTTGACCTTCACTAACCAAATCTCCAAAGATTTATTAAACAGAATACATTAATGACCGTCCGCATTAAACAATAACTAGCTCCTTAAATTTTACTGCTCCTTTCAACGGCAGAGTTCACATTATGTGTTGAAGCACTTTATTGTCTCTGGTTAAAAAAAAAATAAAAAATTCAGGCCTCAACAACAGATAAAATACTTTTTCCCCTCACCTATAGTTTAAAAGTTAATGCCGCAAATACGACAGCTACAGTTGATGCCAATGCCGACACTTATCTAAAGCAGAAAACTGCTTTAGATAAAAAGCCTGACCTGTGTGCCTGCATATTTTCCCAAGAGATAAGGAGGGCACCGCTCCTCGTACGTACGGCATGTCCTGCCTGTCATTTTGCATTTTGAACAAAAAAAAATCTCTTTGAAAGGAAACATGCTGCTAAATAAAAAAAAATGTCTGAGCGCGCTGGCGCGCTTCAGCGTTTGAGGACATGATTATCTTACCCCTGGTTGGACTGTCGTACAAACCTGCTGGATGCACTCGGGCTTGTTACAGGAGGATATTTGAAAATACAAAGTCACTTGATGGCAGAGGTGGGAAGTCAGAAAGTACAAATACTTTATTCTTTAAGTAGATTTTTCACGTATCTGTATGTTACTTGAGTATTTATTTTTCTGACAGCTTTTACACCCTGCATTTTAACACAAACATCTGTACTGTCTACTTCTTACATTTACAAAACAGGCTTGTTATTTTAGTTTTAATGCATTTGAGGGGAATTATTAAGGATTTATGACGCTTTACCAACCCCAACGATGGTATTAGACGTCCTGAGAAAGAGACTCAACGATCAGCTTTCTTTCTGGTGTGTTTACAAACAGAAACACAAGATAAAGTTTAATAGTCTTTTCAATTATATAAATATGACGTGAGCATCAGTTAGCCTTGCACAGAAAGAGAAATGTCCTTCAGAGGGATCATTTTTACTTATATATTTTTCAGAGCCTGTGTTTTCTTACTTTTACTTGAGTTAAGAAGTTTAATCAGTGCTTCTGCTTGAGTGAAGAATGTGTGTTGCCACCTCTGCTTGATCCTAAGCAACCTTATCTGGTAATAGGGTTGTTTTTCTACCTAGAGCCAAACCTCAAGCTTGAAAAATCTGAACTCAGAGTATCATCCGTGACCGTGACAGGTCGTCTAACAGTTCTGCTATTAATATATCTGCTGTATCAGTCAGAATAACTGCAGATATAAAGGTGTCTCGTTCAGAGGAAGTCACCGACTGCCTTATATACTTAGCATTTCAAAATAAATATTCAGTCTGGAGTGGTTTCATATCAGTATGCACATTACATTACGCTCTGCTTCCTGTCAATCACCTGACAGCCACATGATGAAATGAAAATCTCCACCAAGAGACTCCTCCCTATCAGCTCGTAGGCTAATATGTTGTGTTTCGTCTGGAAGGCTGCTGGGCAAAGCTCGGATTCTCGTTGCATACGCTGCATGACAATTGAAGGACACAAGACAGTAGTAAATGGGCTACAACTCTAAATGACAGCAGTGTTTTTCTTTAAGGATGAGAGCTCTGTGAAAGCCAGACAGACTGTGTTCTTTGCTTACAAAAGCCCCGAGGCGAGTTCCAGTTTAGCGAGAGAGGCAGAGACTCTGATGCGATGCCATCCAATTTGGGAAAATATGTGACAGAAATTAGCCGTCGGTAGATGTAATGCAACTCACAAGTGATTTCGGCTCCTGAACACAGACATTCCTGGATTTGTTTGTGTGTGTACGTGTTGCACAACGCTGCCAGAGAAGGGGATAGTTTGCAGTGTGTGTTTGTGCATGTGTATTTGCACGAGTTCAGTGGGTAAAAACAGCCACATGATGTTTTGCTGCAAGTTCCCTTGGCATCTCGACCAGTCCCCCCCCCCCCCCCCCCTCCACCCCTCCACCCCTCCACCCCACATCTCCATGCAAAAGAGCTTGTCCGTTAGGAATGACGACAACTTCAGGAATGCCTTAACGGCCGCCAAACTAGCCCATGGTTTTGGACAACATCCCGCTATACGACCCACATACAGTAAAGTTGGAGGGCTGTCGAGTGTTATACCAAGGGCAGCTCTGTAAAAAAAGCATAAGAAGACAGACAAAAGTGAGAAAGAGACAGAGGTTGAGTCAGAGCGCAGCTGATCGAGCCAACAGAGGAGCTGCCACAATAGTTCCCATTCAAAGCAGCAAGAAACAGCCACAGTTTCAGAGGCCAAATATTGTCATCAGAGAACATTAGCCAAGGGCTGAAGCGCTGCCAAGAGGCAGGCAGAGATCAAATCTGGCTTTGATGGCCAACAGTAACCCCATGCTCCCACCGCACGCCCTCTCTGATGTTTTGCGTCTTGGGTACTGTACACACAGACATTTCTGTATAAATAAATCCGTGTTTGTTAAGCTTTCTAGCTCAAACAGAGCTGTACACTGTATTGTCCAGTGGAGCTGCTTTTGTATCTGATGCCGTTTCCTTTGTTTTGCTCCTTTCAGTGTATTCTGCTGAGATATCATTATGTACAGTTTCGAGACAGAAAAAGAAAGCCATACATAAAAAAAACATAGAATAAGAGTTTAAAGTCTAAAACTGCTAGCAGTCCCTAGAAGATGTCATGCTGATCACATCCCATGACACAAAAGAGCTGGATGAGGAACAGTAACACTCGAGCTATTCTTAGAGCGCTATGGCTTCAAAGGTAAAAGGAGGCTCGTATATAAAAGGGACAAAATGAAGCCCACATGGTCATTATTATTGACGTAATTCATCTTCTTAGGACCATGAAATGTACTGAAAATCTTCTAGCAGTCTGGCCATTAGATAATGAGGTACCCTGTGTGCATGTTGACATTTTGGCCTGAGGGTGGCACTGGAGGAATCAAACAGTTCAACCTCTGGGGGGCATGAATGTGTTCAGTAACTTAGATTTGGCTATTTCTTGTTTTGTAGCAGGACAGGTCGAGGTTCCTACAAATGAGAGCTGTAGAAACCAGTGAACTTTATTTTTTTTCTACAATATCAGTGGTGTTCATGGCTCCAGATTCAGAGTCTTGAAGGTGCCATTGACATTGTGAGACACAACAAAATGTTGATATAACAAAATATTCCCTTTTTCATTTTCCATAATGATGACAGCAGTACAGTACAATATTGATTTTGAGTCACAGCAGTGACAGCAATCAGCGAGTCTAGGATTGAAAATGAGTGGCATGCTTTCACAGCGGGGAGAGCCAAATGTCAACTCCAGAGCCAGAGATGTCATAATATAGATGCACAGCTGCTCAAAGTGCAAAAAGGAAAGAGAGACTGAATCATACGATGCAGAGAAACTGCCTTGTCATATTTTACCAGAGCCCATTTTTCAGGCTCTGATCCCTCAGAGGGGCTCAACACATGGATGATTACTATACTATTACTGCTGCTGCTGCTGCTGCTGCTGCAGTTGTCTGGCAGGAAGAGTCGTCTGGCCCCGGCTGCCGCTGCCCCCCCAACCTCTTCCATTCGTTCCAGACTGGAATGCCTATATTTAGAGTGCTCCTTTCCGCTGTTATGGCTGTTGGATCATTAGCCTCGTTTAACCCTTCTTTACCTCCAGCGAGCTGATTGGCTGAGGGCATGCCCCTCAGGAGTAACCCCCTCAAATCCTGACTACACCACCCCACCTTCCCCTCTCAAACGTCGAGGAGGAGCGCGGGGGGTGGCACGAGTGGCCGCAAAGAAAAATCATAGCCATCCAATTGGAGTTGCTACCGGGGGCCTGAGGAGGGTCACGGCTTCAGATGAAGGACAAAACACAAGATGATGATAATGATGATGTGTGGCTATTTTGGGGATCGGTTTCTGGCTTGAATGTGCATCGCCAACACTCATTTCCCTCGTCTCACTTTGTTTGACAAGCGAGGCGGGGCTAAAGTATGGCCGTGCAGACTAGTTTGACCTATGGATCCTTCGTAGATTTGTAGATAGATTTTCATTGGCAATGGTGGGTGTTTAGACAATGACACTGTTTCCCATGATCCCACACTACTCCATGACACCATCAAAGTCCCTCTTTAGTTATTGTTTTGATTGAGAGAACTCTAACGGCAGAAATTACATATCTTGTGTTTCAGAAATAGCAGAATCTGCCGGGCAAATTGCCAACTCCCATGAAATATGGAAGCACATTCAGAGTCTCTATGGGCCTAAAGTTGGAGACCTGATGATCCTCTAGCAACATCCTTAAAACTTCTTAAAATTTAAGAATTTGCTGCTTTTTCTTTATCATTCATAACAATAAATGAAGAATATGTGATGAGAATTTTTCATATTTTTCTTTACATTTTATAGTGTTATAATTGTAAGTTGCAGCCCTATTAACATTAATGCATGTAATTAAATGTAAAATATCAAGTACATTTTTATATCACCTTATTTATTTTTACTATGTTATTTTATCATTTTTTTCAGATGCCAATAGTTCTCACCCTCCTATCAGAAGTAGTATGACAGCATGTAGTATGCAGCCCATGACAGGGTGACAGCGATTGACAGTGATTGTCCAAAATGGTGGATATAAAGTGAAAAATCTGGATAGAAGATGATCCAAAGAAAAGTGTAAATGTCACGGCAAGAGCAACAGACGATGCGTACATAAAACCGGAACGCTCCGGTAGAACATCCTCCAAACAAAGTGGAGGAAATTTGAGACTTTCCCCCCCAAATTAAGAGTTCATCAGCAGCAGTGAAACTGCTCTGAGCCATCACACATCTGCTGAAGGGGGATTTACTTCTTCCTATTTACATCTTGGCACCTAGATCGTCTTCCCGTCTTCATAGCTGAGCACTGATAAACAACATCGGCCTGCCAAGTTTTCCCCGTTTGTTGATTACTGTTGGGCCTGTTTTGATTTAGGGCGAGTGGGACTAATCCAAGATGATGTGATCTATCTATCTGTCAATCCGTGGCTCCAGTTAGCCAGAGAGGACTGAATGAGCCTCGGCACACCACTAAAACACGCAACACACAACAACACGCATGCTGATTGGCGAGAATCGGACCAGATCTGACCTGACAGCTGAAGCTGATCTCAGTGTTTCTCTGTTTGAATTTGATCTAATACTTAGAAGTTAGATGATATCTGCTACTTTGAATTTTTCTACGCTATTTAAAATAGCGTAGAAAAACAGGCGTATAATTACTACAGCCTGTTCGACAAATTAGTAGACGGAGAAGAAAATCAAGTGGAACTTTCGCTGCAAATTCCCCTGCATGCTTTTATTGCGAGCATGAAGAGGAAGCAGAAGAGATCTTTGTGTTTATGTCTATGGCGTCATGATGATATGTCTGGCCGTGTGTGTGTCCATACCGGTGTGGATCTGCCGGTGGGCCTCCAGGGATTCCTCTGTCTGGAACTGGGCACCGCACTGGTCACAAACTATGGCCTTCTCACCAGCTGCACGCCAACAGGAGACAAAAGAGTGGAAACTTATTACACATTTGTACACATGAACCACATTTGAAAAAGCTGTGCGAAGTGGAGAGAACAAAAGGCACCTTAAAGGGAATGTGCAGACCAAATAAATATACTCAAAACCATCAACATGGAGCAATTTTCTTCATTCTTCACTTTCATTATGAAACATCTTATTCTCATTTGTGTTTTGTCACATTTATCTTCGTCTTTGTCTGTGACCAGACATTGTAAATGAGGGCAGCCTAAACGGCTCTTCGACTTTATATAAAGCTTTGAAAGAATGAATGAAATGAAGACGGAGTCAAAGTTTAAATCATTCAGCAGGGTAGCCATGTTCCAAAAATGATTGCCTTGAACACAAATTTTATTTGGGGATCTTTAGGCAGCTTAGACAAAAATCAAGGACCGACTGTGTTTAACACAGATAACCAATAAATCAATTATAAAATTTGCTTATTGAAGACATGTATTGAAATCTGCATAAATAATGCTGATAAGTACGAAGAAATGTCAGTACAGAAATACAAAAGCCATAGTTTGTCCACTGGAGAGTTTACTTTGCAAGTGTTAAACATATCTAAGTCATAATTATTTAAAAAATGTGTTCTTTTAATGTGTTTACGCAAAAAAACAAAACAAAAAAACCCCCTGAATGTGAGCCGACATGTCAGTACCAGATACTCCTAAACAAATATTGATAGCAAATATTGATATCGACTCGAGAGGATCATGTTCTGTACTTTCCAAGATCGTGTGCACAAAATTTTATCTATAAAAACAATAAATATTGACTTCTCAGTCTATGTGCAACCTCTGTATTAATAAGATGCATTAGCTGTTTAATTCCCACCTCACTTCTATTTCTTTTACAGGCCTGAGTTGGATCGTACTGACCCTGAGAAAATTGACTGACAACACGCTCACGTCTTGCAGTCTGATTCTGTATTATCTAAAGGCTTCGGCTTTTATTATGTGATCCTCCTTAAAATCATATATTTTAGTATTTGATTGATTAATGGGTGTACTGCATGATATAATTAAACCTACATTTAGCTTTTCTAAATTGGTAAGACAAAATATCTGCCTTCAGATTGGCTTTGCATAGAGTAGCAGGAGGTGTCATCTCCTTACCCAACATGCTGGATTATTGTGTCCATGTTTGTGACAGTTCATGCGACACACACAGTAAGCTGCACATTATTATGCAGCTCTACTTTTCTGCAAGTGTAGTTTGTCAAACTTCCAGATGGATATCTCAAGTAAACACTCTTTATGTCAGTATGTACAATAGCCCTGATTGAAATTATTTTGTTGTGCGCAGTTTTATCAGCAGATAATAAAACATACAAGTCTGATGCATTCCTGCACTTAACTCGAGGCCATAAAGTTACTGTCGAGTACTCTTCCACGTTTGTTGCACCACACTCCGCTTCTGTTTATGCAAGTAGATCAAGTATGAAGCCCTTGAGCTACAGTCCGGATTGCCATGTTCGCCTGTACTTTATGAATGTGTACAACCTTGTACAGCGATAAAGGGAGAGACGGGAGACTGGCATGCACACATACACAGTGCTGTTGGAGGGGCACATCGGATCAGGCCCAGGCAAACGACTTTTTATGGCTTGGCACGAAACACTGTACATGCCATACACATCACACATCAAACAGACACACACACACATTTCACATCTGGATATTGTGTGTGTGCAAAACAGGCGTGCATGTGTGCGGGTGTGTGTGTGTCTGTTTCCAGTGTAAGCACAGAGCGATCTCTCCCGACCAGACCTTGGTTTGTTCTTGGCACAGCCTCCTGGGTTACGACACCTCCAGAGAGAGAAAGAGAACACAATGAAAACAGGAAGCCAATTCTTAGATGACAGAAAAAAAAAAAAAAGTCAGGGAGAGATGGCTTGTGTGGTTTTGCAACCGCAGTGACATTAGGGAACGGGCTGTACTGTAATAAGCCCTACCAAAAGCAGAAATGACACGAACCGTACATGACAGAGTGTGCCTGCCAGTAGAGTGCTTATGCAACAAGTTATGCAAAAGACGGTGCTCTGCACAAGTGAGCGTGACTAGATCATAAGTCACTGCAATGCAACCTGTAAAAACAGGAAATCGTGGATTTGTCTTTGATATGACAAGTTTTATTCCCATTTAACGACTTTGAACTAAACACACTGAGCTGGTGAGCAACGTCCTTTTTAATTGGCTGCATATTCAAGAGGCATAATTTGCAGTGCGAGCGTATGGCGCGCCAGTGTCAAATGCACAGATGAGCATATGGCCGAATTAGCTGGCAAAAGCAGCCACTTAACCTTTGGAGAACAAGACATGTAGTGGAGATGTAGACAGAGTCCCCCAACACACCCACTGATGTCCCTCATTTGCATTAATCACATAGTACCTCTGCTGCTTCTTTAACTCCCTGATTCATCATTGCTGGATAATTTTTTTTATTTTTTTTTACAGCGTGCTACTGTTGCTCTGCTAACCTGGATTGGTCCCTTTCCATCATATTGATTTGAACTCATTGATTGCCCTTGCAGGGACCTTGTAACACTGACTCCATCATATGCTACTCATTGACTAATATCACCGCTCAAAGTAAATAAACATCAACAGCATGGTGCACAACACAGTATAGTATATAGGTCATATTGTGTTTATTTTGACAGGTATTGCGATTGAGATCTGATTTACAAGTAGTGTGAATGATCATTTTTCCATTATAATTTTTATTTTCACTGAAAAAAAGTGATTAAAACTAAGATGATGTAACATTTGATGCAATTTCTTGGCCAGGATACCTCTGCAGCACAACGGTACTTTAATATAATGCTATTTCGTCACACATTTTACTTTAATTTGGGTAATGAACTATGACCAACTTTGGTATTATTTCGATTAACTGTGCAGCTCTAATTTCCGAGTTAGCTACAAGGCTAAATTCATTTCCAAAATCTATGAAAATCAACTTTCAGCTTGCTTGACAATAAGTCTTCCGTCGCAGTAAATATTATGGCCAAGTAAATTTCATTATAAGCAAATTTCCATTAACCTTCCTTCACTGCCACCACTGGGGTGCCCCTGAGCAGGGCACTTAACCCCCAGCCGCCCCAGATGGGTCCCTCAGCGGGCAACAGATCAAACTGTGATTGTAGCGGGCAGCTCCCAGGTGTGAATGTGTGCAACTGTGTGAGTGTGTGTGCTCCTGCGAAAGAGCATTCATGCTCAGGAAATCTAATCTGGTTAAAGAAATGAATGGAGACCAATGGCTGCCTGGAAGGTTAGAAAAACACAGTCATGAGTATGTTTTTCAGTATTGTAAAATATAGGCGATTGGTCGTAAATCAAGCTAACACTGGCACGGTTACTACAAGTAATGACTCTGCCTAACAGACAGTGGAGCACAGTATAACCAGTCTTCTGGGAGGCCAAGAGGCGTGTGCTAAATGGGCCAGGGATAGGATTTTAGTGCAGGGCATGCCCCTGCTTGTGGCACAAGGACATAAATTGTCAGGAAATGCCTGCATGGTGCCTTGCTTCAAGGAGAATGGAGTTGTGTGAGGTCACCGCGGGGCAAAGGGGGGAGGAAAAAGTGGGAGTACAGGAACCCAGGGTACACACAGCCAGGCAGCCACCCAGCCAGATGCCCGTCACTCTAGTTAGCCGGCTAAGTGCTAACAGGGGGGGCCTCCGCCTGGTAACAGCCGCCATCAGCCATTTTCACTGCCAAATTAAAGTGATAAATCTTGAGGCCCCTTTGATCGCGAGAGGGTGAACTTGTTAGTTAGGAGAGAAGGAATAAGAGGGACAGAGGAGACACACACTTGACATCAGCTGTTACTCTTGTCTCGTGTGTTCTCCGAGAACAAAAAAAACTACACTCCAACCAGGGGCCCATTCAAGATCGCACCGTAGAATTAAAAGGCAACATCAAAATGAACTTTTCATTGAGCAAGATTTCCATTTGCACATGAAAAAATTAATTGATGGCATCCCCTTGCTGCTCACCAGGAAACGTTGGAATGAATAAAATCCACAAGCTAATGCGAAGTAAATAAAAATTAATCGGCTCGAAATTAAAAAGACCGAAGTGAAAAAAGGAATCTCCAAATGGTAGACTCCCCAGTCTGCTCTGTCAGTAGGGAGTCCTGTGTCACACATTGCCACAGATTCAGCCCTGAGCTGACATAATAAAAGTTGCACAACTCATGCTGAGTTAGTGTGTGTGTGTGTGTGCGCATGTTGGGAGGTGAGGAAGGGGTGGTGATCAGGTGCCACATGCCACTGAAGCAGCTTCCCTTTTCGCTTCCCTCTCTGAAAAAATTGCACAACAGTTGTTGCAGCGCGGTGTGGCTCAGTTATTTCATAAAGGGCTGTAAAAGAGAACAAGCCAGAGAGGGCTCCATGCCAATCAAGGAAACTTCCTACAAAGCCTGGGAGCAAAGAGTAATATAACGGCCTCGTATATACTGTAAACTTGATCTGGCTTAACAGGCTTTTCATTCCCCCTTGTAAAGACAACTTTCCTTCATACGGTGCCACAGTGCAACTCTCGAGAAACACTAACCTCTCAATGTGCTGTGAGTTCATGCTAGTTTAAACAGCAGCTGTGAGTTTTGTGTTTGGTAGTAGAAGGTTCATATCTGCTTCCTTGGTTTATTGAAAGGCATATTGAGTAATTTTACAACTTGTTTTGTAAGGTTTTGAAGTAGTTTCCTTCTTCTTTCAAGTGGGTTTAGTCCTTTAATGAAGATGTAAAGTTAGCAGGACCTCCTAAGGGCATGAAAACACAGATATTTCAGCCGGTCATACAGAATACCAAGTCAAGTCTATTACTCCCTTCACACTTGACGAAACCCCCCGCGGAAATTTATCAGCTCTGAATTCAATCGGCTGTGATTGAAATGACCTGGGTGCAAACACTAATTTTCGCCCCTTTTTAGGCGCGATGCTATGATGTGTGTTGAAGTTCAGGCCATTGGCTTGTTCATACTTTTATATCTGTCTTCCCGTCTGTCCAAGCACCTCATGGACATCGCTCAGTTGCCGTTGGGAGACTTAAGTTAAAAGAAAGTAAGAAGCAACCACCGCCGGCTGCCGTGGCACTACCTGAGCCTCGCCAGCTGCTAATCGCTACTGCACATGTGCAACTCTCAACAGAGATAAGGAAAGAAGCGAGATATCTCACTCCGTAGCTACTTCGATTACCAGCTACGAAAAAAAAACGTGTCTAATTCAGAATGTTAATGATTAAAACTTTTTATAACAAGTTTAAAGTCTTCTAGATGTAATCTGATGAAGTAAATGACCTGCTGCTTTCTACTGTTCCCTGCTTTCTGGCGCATTTGTGTGTGTGTGAAAAAACAAAGTGAAACTCGCTGAACTCGCCTATTTTTAGCAGGTTTGCCAACATTTTTGAAAAACAGCATATATAAGCACATTTTGGGGTGAAATTGGTACATGTGAAATCTCTTTATTCTCTTTGCTTTGCACAGATATTTAGTTGCGCATGACGCACTTGGTTTACTGTAAGTGTTCTTCAGATACAATGTGCCGTTTCCTTTTATTGTATTTTGATGTTTTCCTCTTTTTATACCTTGTGTTTCCTTTCCTTTTCCTTGTGACTTTGGCTTGACTGAAAATAAAAAGTTCAGTGCTCACTTAATACTTGATAAACAAGACGTATCTCAAACTTTACAATGTAATTATCTAAAAATAATTAAGAAAAGGATTCACGTGTTTGCTTTGCAAAACAATTTTTGTTTTGTCAGAAACCTTTTCAAGGAATCAAAGTACAGTCAGACTTCAGTCAGCCATCACGTCCCCTCATGCTAAACAGGAGTCACAATACTGTCACCTTTTCTTTCAGTCTGTAAATGTGTTGTAAAAGTGCTCTATAAATAATACTTGTGATTACTGTTGGGTCTAGTTGACTTTAGGTGCTCTAACCACCTCCTTGGCATTATTCAAGAGTGTTTCACTTAAAGTTAACTGCTGTGGGCTTCCCCCAGCAGAGGCAACATTTCGACGTGATGAGGGTTGTGGATTAGCCCACTGAGCAGGCCTCACAGGGAAGTGATGGTGCATTCCCTCGCCTGTAATTTCCCCTGACATGCTAAGTGCTCATTCTCCCATTTCCCTAAATAATGTGGTGTGCAATGGTGCATTGTCCTATTTGCTATTACACTCATTCCACGTGTGCATGGAATCGGAGCTGCGAATGCGAACCATCGTTAGGTTATGATGCAGACACGCCGACCAGGGAAAAAGTGAGCTCAGTGCCCATTTGGGAGTTTGTGGGTGTGATAAGTGTGTTTGGGTGCAACGGCACACTATCACCACACTCACATCATCCAGCTCAGCTATGTGATCTCATAATGCTGCCATTCAGAGGCTCTTCTCATTCAAAATGTCAGAGACAGAGAGGGGCCCTGTTTGTTTGGGGTGATACTCTTGCTTTTCTTTGCATCCTGCCGAAGACTAAATATTTTTTGTGACTGGATGCCCACGCTCAGACTTGACACTTGTTGTTCCAACCTACTTTCTTTCACAGGTAGCGCTTATATGCTAAGTTTGCAACAGATGTCCCCCCTTGGGGATCTCAGTCTAAACAGAATCTTTCATCAAAGACAATCGCAGAATTAAACATAAGAGATAGAGAGCCTGTCTTTGCTCATAGCGACACACTAAAAGTAGGACACCGTGTTGATATGAGAGCTTAACATTTCATACTGCAGAACAGATAAAAATAAAACTTTCTTTCTTTCTTCTTTAACAAATGCCGGTCATTTGATAACCTGACGAAGCCATGACATCTTCCACATTGCAACACATGCATTAAATTACCTTATTTTGCCTGTTAAACATGATACTGAAATTAAGTGTATATTCAACAACTTGTATTTTTATCAGGAAATCAGCAAAGTCATGCAGATGTCTTCTGTTCCCTGCAATATAGTCATCAAAATAAGTCGTCAAATTGTCTCAAATGCCTGTTTGCATGAGATGGCATGACACCATTTAGCATTCATTACAGAAAAAAAACCCTGTCTAAGAGCTTCCGCATTGAGAGAAGGCTCAACAATAGAGCTCGACTGTTCCAGGAGAATCAGCCTGCTATAAACCGCACGGTGCCAAATTCAACTCTGGAGAATCCATCACATGTAAAAACAACATGATGAAGAGAAACAGCTCTGGTGCATGTGAATAAAATGCCAGCTGTCTTTAACCTGACTCTGCTGTACTTCTGGTCATTAACATTCAGCAAAAGCTCGAAAAATTGTGCATTGTTTAAAAGTTTGGGATCAACAAAGTGAGCTGCATGCTAGCTTGCTCTCTTGAGGGCTAAGGCTCGGTCTTGAGCTATCGCAATAGCCAGGTTTCAACCCAAATTACCTGGAGCTGTTACTCCCAGGAACTGCTTTTAAAGGAAGTAAGAGGTACGTTCAGCCCGTCACGTTCTACATTTCTAGTGCGGTCTAAAGTTTAGCACAGATTAGGCAGATTGTGACCTATGACCCATGGCTGGTTATTAATGTCATTTTTGCGCAGGAAACAAGATTATCACTGGTCCATTTATTGGGATCTTTTCTTTCAGAACTCCTGCATGCTGCGAGTACTCGACCAATAAGAAATGTTCAGTGCTGCAGGCCCCACCCTCAAAGTTCCTGTGTTTCTAAGCAGGGACTTTTTGGCATTGTTAAATAACGTCCCTGGAACTGAATCTAGACCCTGGTCCTTGTGGTGGATATACACACTCAGTCCCTGGGGAAATTTACTGAGGCAGAAACTTGCTTGTCTGCGCAGCCATAAAAGTTTGCACGTTATGATTTAGATTGAGCTAACCCATTTGTATTTTGCATGAAAAGTCTTGAAATTCATAATTACAATGTCTTTTTTAAAGACAATTTAGGCAAAGTTAAATCTAGGTATGAAGCAGGTGTTTCCATGTGACTTAAAGACCTGTCCCAGGTAATATTCCCCCCATCAGACATTTCCTCTAAAATGCACACAGGGCACCCTGACCTGAAGAGTTACTTCACTTTACAACAGCGGGAGTTAGGTCAAACATTAAAGGACTACTGACAACTTGCAGAAATCCTAATTGGCTGGTTGATTCTTGTGCAAGAATGAAAGTGTCCAGGTTAACTTGACCTAAAAAAAATCTTCAGTTCTGATTTTTATTTCCATTTTAGCTGCTGTGCAGGCTTGCTTCTCACACTTGACTGTATGTGCACATATTTCTGCAGGAAGTGGCTGAATGATCCGTTCGCAGGAGTCAGGGAGGCTAAATGGGAAATTAAAAAGGCTAATTACAGTGTATCTGTCGATGGCCGACCAATATCACACTCAGTGGTTTTTAACAGTGTAAACAGGGCAGGGGAGAGCGAGGGGGGAGAGCGGGAGGCAGACAGACAGATTAGGGAGGGAGAACGTGCATGTGTGTGTGAGTGTGACAGAGGGAGGGAGGCAGACAAGCGCAGTCACCAACAAAAACATCGCCTGGCTGTTCACTGAGCCTACATAAATGGCTTACGTAAGACAGTACTCTCCGTACCAAAAAACAGCAAAAATCCATAAACACACACATCCCCCCTCCTACTCCCTGCACACATTCACACACATGTTGGTTTGCCTGCACTTGGAAGGACTTCCATTCATTCCCTTAACCATAAAATATGACTTCCTCTGTCTCGACTAGATCCATGTCCTCAATCTTCAAAAGTGAAGCAATGGGCGAAATGACATTTAATGTCAAAAAAGCTCTTTATTCCCAGCACCTAAAACTCAATCTGGTTCACATACAAATAAGCAAAACAAGTGCACATGCACATTCACGGGAACACACACAGACGCAGTATGCTGTCAGAACAATGAGTACAGACACCACACGCTCTCGCTCTCTCTCTCTCTCTCTCCCTTTCCCCCCCTCCCTCCCTCCCTTCCCTGCCTCGCTCTACCTTCAGCGTTATAACGAGACGTGCTGTACAGTTTTATTTACACCAGCCTCTTATCAGTGGTACAGCAGCACAGACACTGCCAATTGGAGAGGACAGGCCACGGTACTGCCTGTACCCTGTAGTGGAGTAGGTGTGTACCGCCATGCTCCCAGCACGTTTTTATCAAGGCTCAAGAAAAGGCTGGGCCCGCGCCAGGCTGCCTCTCAAAATAATAAAATAGACTCACACACACAAACACACAGGTCGAGTTTGCAATAAGTCACCACGACTACAGGCACGTTATTACGCAGGTCTGGCGGCATACCATCAAGACATTTTCCTTTTTCGGGGTGTAAAGGGATAAACCCACCTGGAGATATTTTAAGCACCTTTTCACACGCAGGAAAAGTATTTAGCGAACGCATTTTTAGCAGACATATCTCTTCATGCGTACAAGGAAGCATGTGACAGATGGCAACGTGCAGGAGGGGGCTGAGTTTAATATCAAATACAATCAGGGCAGAGTCCTTATAATGCATTTTAGCACAGAAGAAGACTTGTAAAGTAATTTCATAAAGATATTATCCAATTATTTCATAAAATAACAGGTGGCATCTGAAAACAGTCACTCAGTAGCCTGTTTGAGGAGAGTTTTAAATGTTAAAACAGGAAGATGATTCATACGTATAAACAAAAAAGTGTCATATTTGACAGTTTGCAGCATAACTGAAGTGATATTTAACTTGTCATTATCCTGACAGCAATAGGTTGGAATTTTAACATGTCTAGTCTGTCATGTGTTACCATTAAGGCTAGCCTACAACCTTGGAAATATATGATGAACAGTACAAAAATTAAATGGGAAAAATAAAGCACCTAGCATTGAGAATTTATAACAGGAAATATTAGCCAATCTGCTACCATCATATATATTAAAGCAATTAATTATACTCCATAGAAAATCAAAATTGGCCTCAGAGTGAAACACTTACGATGGACAGCTAACTGAGTAGCAGGCAGACTAATAGACATATAAATTAGGCGAGCAGTTAAGCTAGCAAACTATAACCTAGTCTACTACCATGACAACAGCTTGGACTCAGTGGCTTGCTAGCTTTGTTACCAGCTGAAATTACCAGCTAGTCATGAAGTTAATCTAGTTGGTTTAATTTAATGTATTTATTTATAAGAAAAACTCACATTATAGGCCGATCACAATGAGACACTTAGCGCAAAACATGTCTGCAGGAAAACCATTTTCGGAGTGACCTCATCTGTAATGACGAGTCTCTGTGTGTTCGACCACTTAATCAATATTTCTGTAAATGTGCCAGTGTTAGCCAAGTGGCTAAATTTGCAACTGCGGTCCCTTGGCAAGATGTTTTGAAACCAATAATGAGGATATTTTTGGGGAATCTTTCTTCTTTGTTGCTTTTGTCTTTAGGCTAATCATTTATTTAACCAGGGAGGTTTCACTGACATAAAAGATCTCTTTTTCCAGGATGTCCTTGTCAAGATGGCAGCAAAAGCCACATAAAAAACCTGTTACAATACACAAAAACACATACACATACCATACATAAAAGCAACACGGGGAAAACAGTGAAAGAAGTGAGGCATACAGGCCACAACAGCGATATCCATAATGCATACCACCTCGAGTAAAAGGATTATGTAAAGCAGCAACAAGTTTCCTTCAGGGCTGTTTGTAAAAGACCTTTAAAGGTGTTCAAAGAGGGGAGTGCGTCTGAGGTCGTGGTATGTGAGTAACATCGCTGATTTAGCCCCGTTTGATCTGAGCTTTAGAGATGTTGATATAATTAATAAGATCGCGAAATGGATGGAACAAGATGAGACGGTAGCTATGTAGTAGTAAAAGAACATCAAAGGACAATCACGATCCAAATCTGGTGTTACACAGTGTAACGGGGCGTTCTGGGTAAATACAAAGTAGTTGCACATGGAACATGCATCATGGACTATGTAGATGATATTGCCGTAACTATAAAACAGGCGGCGGTTCTCAAAAATATCAGTCAGACACACAGGCAGAAATGACTTTATAGTGTGGGCTAACACAGCGCCATAGATTAGGAGATAATCTTGCTTTTCTGTGTGCAGGGGGGGTGGGGGAGGTGGGGGAGGCGGGGGTTGGACGGGGCAGACAAGCCATCAAAAGCGCAGGAACATGTCTGCTCCCGATGATATTGTTATCGACGGAGAGGAAGAAGAAATCAAAGGGAAGTGAGAGAGCACGAGGAAGAGGGAGGGAGAGAAAAAGGAGGAAACAGATGAAGACAGAGAATATTCAGGTCGCATTTGACAGCTTTACGGTCTGTTGCGCCGAATGGGATGTCTAGGGACGTGGCAAAGCAGACAAATATTGACTTGCAGAGCGTTCGAATGCACACACATATACACACACGCGCACACCGACAAGGAAAATACACAAGACACTTCCACATGAAGCCTCTAAATTCAACCCCCCCCCCCCTTCAAAATGGATGAGCTCACATTGCAACATCAGTCACCCTTGTTTTTTTGCCCAGCTCAACCTCTTAATCCATTTTGCCAGCAAACCAATTTGTTTGTCCAGTAGGTCACAGACAGTTCCCTGCCCTCACTGTTCCCTGTTCTCTTGTACTGTTTATTTCTCCCTCTCCTCTGCCTTACTTTCGCTGAACGACGAAGCCATTTCCAGAGCTTTTTGCCCCCTGGGAGATCGAGGGCATCTCAGTCCACACATCCGTCCCTCCTCCTCCTCCTCCTCCTCCTCCTCCTGCTTCCTCCTTTCCTGCATGCAGTCCCTTCCTCTCATCTACCTCGTTCTCTCCCGTCGTCTTTACTTTCAAAACTGTCTTGACGTCAGAGGAACCTGGTTTAAAGTGTGCACTGACACAAATGGATACAAACTCACATGTATTATTTAAACCTATTTCTTTAGCTTCTAAAGTGACCTAACTTTTTGTTTTTGAAGATAAGTCCAATCAGATTACTATGGATGTGGTACCGGGTACACAATGTTAGCATGGGGTAGTGATAACAGTGTCTTATCATTTCGTCCTTAAAACATATGTTTATCAGAGATCTTATCCTGATTTTACTTGATTTTTTTCACTTGAGCTGTCTTTTATCTTTATGTTTATTGTTATTGAATGTATTTTTCTTTTTTATAAGTTGTCTTCTATTTAATTTATTTGTTGACGTGAGTATCTTGACAGTTACTGGGGTGGATTGCCATTATACCATGTATAGACATCCATGGTGCCCAGAGGATTATCATCTGTCCTTGAAACATGTTTTCAGAGATATTATCCTGGTTTTATTTGATTTTTTTCACTTGAGTTGTCTTCTTTGTTGTTAATATTCTCCAATTTAATGTCTCCCACTTTCCAATAACTTTTCTTCCTGTTGATTTCATTATTCAGTACACCACTGGAATTTCTTGACAAATACTGGAGGTGGATTTGCATTATATCATGAACAGACATTCACGGTCCCCAGAGGATGACTCCTAATGACTTTGGTTATCCCTTTACTTTTTCTCTGGTGCCACTATGAGGTGTAAATTTCTGGATTTGGATTGGTATTCATGCTCCTGACGGGAGAAATTGTCGTAAATGTGTCAAAGCTTCAGCTGTTCCTTTGTTTCTACTGCTAATTAACACATCTTAGCATGCAAACACGCTAAACAAGATGGCTTGTTAACACTGGCATGATAGCGTGTTTGCATTTTAAAGTCTGCTAACATGGATGTAGTTGCTTAGATGCTTACTTTTTATTACAAATCAAATGTATTGCTATTTCTTTTTATCAATTACATAATCTCTGTTGTCATTATATAAGTGTAAGGCTTTATTTAAAAATCAGATCTTTTTTGAGGTCATCTTCCCTCAGAAAAACCTTGAACTCACAGCAGAGAAACCGAATCATGAGGACTTTACAACTCAGTGCAAATGGTGTCACACAGACAAGTTTTAAAGCTAAAGTTTACTACTATCTGATGGCTTTTGTTTACTATGCCCCCAGGTCCCTGACATAAAACTGGCATGCAGCGCCATATCCTTGTGTTTGTAAAATAAAGATGGTAAATAAAATGTTATCATAACTGCTAGAAATGACGAGGAAAAAAAGAAAATAAGATCCAGGTTGTTAAAACTTGTAATTTTCCCGTGTGCAACAACACACACACACGGTCATATATGCCCTGCCTTGCTGTCCAGCAGTAGCAATTACCCTGCTGTTGCCAGACACTGACCAAGTGTTTAAAAACACCCCCACCCTCTCCAAGCCCTGGCCTCCCCTCCTCCATGGCTGCCCCTTGAGGTGAAAGGTGCCATGTGTTTTCAGCTTTGCTTTCAACCCCCCTCTGTTTTCAAAAAGAGAGGAGAAAATGAGGCTTTGACATGTATCCCTGTGCTCCTGCAGGCCACAGACGCCATGATATCTTCAGGGTCTTGAGTGGGTGTGTGTATTTGTGTGTGCATGTCGGTACATGGATGTGTGTGTGTGTGTGTGAAGAAGTGCAAGGAAGGAAACAAGAGCTGGGTGCATGGAGGAACCACCGGGGGCTCTCCTGGTGTGAGGAGGCAGGAAGTAAGTTAGGCTGCTCTAAAATGCCAAAGTGGACCATTTCTTACAAGCCTCGGGGTCTGGTATTAATAGATCCTGGTAGGACAGGGGTGGCTGGGTGGGCTTCTGGTGAAATATATGCAGACATGAGTGACCTAGTGCAGTTTGAGCCTACCAAAGTCTGATGAAAGAGGCCTTGATCAGATTGAGCTAAACTTGATGCTTGGTGATGTATTGTGTAACTTCTGGCGCTTCGCTACTCTGAAATAAACCAAGCTGACAATGAATAAAGGCACACAGTACTCATGTCAACTAACTCAAGCAAGCGTGCAATGCTTTATACCATAGCATACCAATGGGACAAGATGATTTAAAGTGTTGGCTCTCTGACAGCACTGTGCCCATGAGTCCTAGAGTCCTAATAACCCTGCAGCCGTAAAAGAGTTTTTGGTTGATAATGCTCACAGAGATTTCGTTTTTTTCACATCCTCCAACCTCAACAGCAAAATGTGCTCGTCACTGAAGCAGGCAACAACACAACGAACCTGCTCCCCGCTGATCTAGCCAACAGAATAGGTCGTTTGCCTACGACTCCCAAAAACGTGTTGAGAGTCTTGTGTCGCTAGCCTCAAACGTTCTGGTAAGCTCACTTCTTTCTGACCACACCTCTCCGGATATTTTACCATCATCACTCATCATGTAGCAACGATCAGTCCTATCAGTAACTTTTCCCTGATATCAGAATTGAATTGAGGTCAGAGAGCTCTAAGCTAATCAACCTGACACGCAGTTCAAGGTCAATCTAGAGCAGCGAGTGGAGTAGTAAGTTAATGTTTAACCTGCTCACAGCAGAGCAACCGGAAGTCTTCTCATGCATCCTATATCCGACCGACAACAGCTTTTTCAGATAATACAGCTTAGAACAAGTCAGTGTGAGGTCGCAGTCTTTTCAACAGTATTATCTTGCAAGCGCGCTGTTAAAAGCCTCCGCAACATCTTTCAGACCCTGACATTTTTTCCGTGTGCTTTGCTCTTTTAATTCCTCTAAGGGAGCTCATCTCTGAGCCTTGTTTATTTCTCCAACAGCTCGTCAACGTTCCTGTTGAATTTCTATTGCCTCGAACTTCAAACCAGCTCAACAGTAGTTTTCCAAAGCATTTTGACATGAAACAGAATCTGGCAACCACCACTCAAACAACAACAAAGCGCTTCTGTATCGTTACTGCGTCCAAGAAGTGTTAGAAGCAACCATTTTTGGGAAATTCTTGGAAACCATTGATATTTGCAGATTGTGGCATTTTTTTTGTGTATATGAATAATAAGACCAAAGCCCTGCTAGTAGCACCATAAGGCAGCAATCTTCAACAGAACAAACAACACGGGGAACATTCAAACATTCAAGCTTCGCCAGTGCTGGCACGGAAAAAGACTGCAGCCGCTGCAATCAAGAGTGTTTATCATCTTGAGAGCATGAATATGCTCAGTAAATAGCATGCACACAGAGACAAAAGTCATTATCTTTATGGCTGGAAAAGTCGCTTACTTAAACACAAGTCATTGTAAGTGATTGAGGAATCAACCAACCCCGTCTTTATCTGATCAGGACAGTTCCGCGTCAAGCACTGTGGACCATGAATATCCAAACCCAATTCTTTAATAGTCTGGCTCATAGTTGTGTTGAACTGACATCAAACAACAGAGACAGACAGACCTGAGACTCTGACCAGCAGTTGAACCCTTACCCCTGTGACCACCACAGACTGTTGCCCAGCCAGCTGCTGGGAATCCAGCAATTGACATCCTCTTTACAGTGCTGTAAATGCATTTATAGTTCAAGAGAGGAAGGGATGAGATGGCTGCAGGACCGGGGCAGGAAAACTCATTTTGGCCGTTGTTTGCTGCCTGGGGGGTGCGGGCCGTGGGCTGAGGCTTAAGGTGATTGCACCAATCTAGACACAAGCAACACTTGTTGCCCTTTTTTTTCTCCTTTATTTTCTTCTCCTGCAGTAGCAGGCAGAAACGACTGCCAGGCAGTGCTGGAGAATGAAACCAAAGCTGAGGCCTTCCCTGGGATTTTTACCAGTGTAACACGAGACACTGAGCTCCTGCTCATTAAAAACCCACGCGGTGGACGCACAACACCTTCAATCAGTTTCATGTTAGCATAAGCATTCTTGTCAGATGCTGAGGAAACTGTCTACTGCGTTACAAAACCGTTCTCTGTCATTTCCCAGCGCCAGCGTTGTCATTTTGCGCTATACAGTAAACCAAAATGGCCACACGAGCAGTGAAATCATGGCAGGAGTCGGTTGAAGCCCCCCTACACACTCTACCTCCCTCTCCCCAGGTCAATAACCTGTAAAGATTTAGTGTTTAGGGCCCATTATTTCCTGCTTTCAAGTCACACATTGTCAAAGGCAATGGTGAGTTTATTAAGGCTGGAGTCATGGGGCCTGTGGAGTGGAAAGCAGGGAATACAGTGATCACCTGGGTAGTAAAAACTGTGACAAAGAAAAAAGGAGGGAAGAGTGTAAACTGGCAGAGAAATACTGAGTAGTATAAAATGAAAGTTGGCAGGAATTACAGAGTATATTAATACCCCTGGTGCGAAATCTGGAAACACTGCACCTCGCAAAAAAAGCTATCAACTTATTTCTAACATTATTCAGAGAAGAAGACCAAGAGGTTGGTGTTTCTACTACGCCTGAAGATTAGTTATGGCTACAAAAAGACAACTAGAATATTGCTGAACAACTGTAGATGTTAGTCAGTTCAACTCAGGAAAGAGGCCAATCCGAGCCAACAGAAACAACTGGAGACATGGCCGAGAGTGCAGCTGATAGGATATCCAAATGGTTAAACAACAGGATATGCTTGAAACATGCAGCTTTTGTTTTTTTACTGCACTCAGGTGCATTGATTTACATACTTGTTTATTGTGTTTGATTCCAAAATCCTCTCTTCCACCCTGTTAAATCTTCCACATAAAACATAATAAGTGCTGACATCAAACGGGCAAATCGGATCAATTAGGGAAATCTCACAACGAGAGCTATTTGGGGGAATAAACTCACCTCAAAATACCACAGAGCTCGTAGTCATCAAGCCCGTGTTATCTGCCAAATGACACCATACAGAGGTTACTAGCTCTTTTCCATTAAGTCATCTGTTTTTCTCCAAATGGGGTGTCAGAGTGAGGATATTATTTGGTGAGTAAAGTCAAACAAAAAAAAAAAAGAAGAAGAAGAAAATCCCCTCATGTTTAGATCCCGTCCAGACCCACAGCGCAGATGACATTGAGATCCAATTAGTTATCATTTATGAGAGCCTGAGCTCAGCTTTCTGGCTGCCTTCATCAGCTGCTTTCAGTTTGAGCTACAATAAAGTTAAAAGACATTGCTTACGGCTTGCACACTGCATTGTACATAGACAAGAGTCCTAAATAAAGAACAGACAGGGAGAAACTGATTTGAAGACATCCTTTTCACTGTAATGTGTGATAGATTGAAAGCAAATAAGGTTGTCAACAGGTCTCCAAAAAGACTTAAACTATGTAGATTTTGATGTATTAAATACTTTTATTAACAGCAATTTTAAATATTAAATTCAGCTAAGCTCTAACGCAGAGAAACCAGTGCTAAAAATGTTGATATTTTTCCTCTTTAGACCGAATTAAAGTTGTTTGGATTTAAGGATTTGCCGGCCCGCTACTTCCTGCAGACCCGTCACTTTGTGCACGGGCCTCACACAGCTCTGGATATAGATACAGCAGAACTGATACTGTAGAGGCAATGACAGCTCTTGGCAGGCGGCCAAAAGTCGGAAAGTGTGTGTATATGTGTGGTTGGAGGTGGGGGGTGGCGGCGAAGGGGGAGGGGGGGGGGATACAATCAGCTGAGGCAGAAATAGGCCAAATGGTGACTGTACGGTTCAAAGAGTTCGCCTGTCCTCTCTAGTTGCTCTCTGAGTAAGGTTTTTCTTCCCTCTATTCCTGCTGTTACCTTGTTGGATAATCAGGGAAAGTCTTTGCTGGATGTACGTTTTATTCAATATTCATTCATTTATTGTGCATCTTGATCATTTTAAGAGTTAAGTTACAACAATGTATTATTTTCACTTTAAAAAGGGACGCAGGTTGCATGAGAATAGTAGCATATTATGTCTAAATTAGAAGTTATAACATCTTTTCCACTGAATATGTTCTGCCATTTAGGATTCATTCTCTTTAATTGTATTCATTCAGTGTCATTAAACTCACATTATATACTGTACAATTTCAGTTATCCGTTTTAAACTCGCTGGAGTTAAATGACTACAAGACTACGTCTGCAAGAATTTGCGACACTTGAATTATTAAAACCCTTTTAGGTAATTTATCATAATTTCACCGGCAACAATACATGAAATATAGAGTAACTTAAAGCTACTCCAAGGAACTTTGATATTTTGGTGATTTTGGATGCCTTTGTGGACAAATGTGGTAGTGTTTCCACCTTCAAAACTACCAAAATACCATCATCATGTGTGACAATATGTCAAAAATCTAATTATCTAGAGAAAAAATATCCTCCTGCTCCTTTTTAACTGGCTAACTCACTGTTACTTTGCCTGGGAAACTGGAAACACAGGCTCTTGCAGTCTCCATGCGGCGGCAGGTGTTACGAAAATCAAAATAGAAATAGTCAATCTTCTTGCTGATGGTCTCGTTTGCTTATGTAGGTCATACTGAGGCATCAGTAAAATCTCCTTGCAGTAGCTTTAGCAACCTGTTAAGATTCACTCAGTTTTGGATTATCATTTAAAAACTCTAATCTCAGTGTAGATGAAACTTTAATGAACTGTATTTAACGGTGCAAGGAGCAGCAAACGGGAGCCGACTCATTTACTTCAACCAAATTGACAGAAACATCCCCAGTTTACAGAAAATCTCAACGTTTCAAAGGTTTATGTAAGTCTGAAAGTGGGTGACAGTTTGACAGAAACATCCGTATCTGTGGTGCGTGCTGTTGTCACGCTGGGTGCACTCATTATGTCTCTTTGCTCTTTATGTCTTTCAGTTGAACCCACAGAGATTTGTCTGAATATTTAGTGGACATCTCATGAAGCAAAGGCTCCTTCTGCTCACTGGGTACATTTACAAGCAATTTTCTTTAAAATCAGTTAGTAAAGCAAACTGGTTTTAGGTCAGTGCGTACAGACATTAAAACAGTTCAAACATACAGGACGCTGTCCGGGCTGACAGTGCTTTATTATGACTGCTTTTTGACTTCATATTGTTTGTGGCATTATGACGCACAGTTATTAAGACTGTAGTGGGGTGAGGCAGCACCCAAAGGAGCTCATTAGAAACCCTGGAAGCATCTTAAAGGCACACTATGTAATTTCTGCCGCTGGTGGTCTCTCGGTCAAAACAATGAACACATCTTGCTGTGAATAGGGCTGTCACCATATCAGATTTTCACTTCACGGCCAAATTACTTCATGATAACGATAATACCATATCTATACAAAGATGCTTGCATTCAAATCTATCTTTAACTTTGTTTACCGTGTGTTTTGTCTGTTTTTTGGCAAATAAATTATCCTCAAAATGCAAGTGTAGGGTGTACTAAAAGAATTTATTTATAGTGAAAAGGCAACCAGATGAAGTCATAAACAAAAGATGAACTAGGCCTAACATGTTCGCTGGATTATTCAGACAATATTATCATGTGTGTTAATAACCATGAGCGCTGGATCCTAGGAGTTGTTGTTGTTACTGTTAAACAGCCACCAGTGCTGATAAAAAATCTCACATTACTCACTCTCTGACATATCATCTGATGTTCTTCCAAAAGTTATTCCAGCAGGCCACAAAATTAATAAGATTACTGATTCTGCTGGATGTGAACACTGTTAGAAATGTTAAGATTAATGTAAGCAAACAACTCAATAAAATATATTGCATAGTTCTATTGGTTTTAGACATGTAAAGTGGAAATGTTGGATATTGGATCTTTAAATATTTGGATTTTGGATTTACTGTTGGGATCAGCCAGATGTTCTGTTAACCAGTCCAATAACTCGTATTGCTCATTGCTGATTTGGCGACACCCGTGGTTACTGACGGCAACAGAAACTAGGGTTTAATTAATAAAAGTCTAAGAGCTTTGTTTGAAATGACAAATATATATATATTGACTGCTGGAGGAAGCCAACACTTCACCACTCTGTGAGCTGCAACAAAAGAAGAGCGACTGGTGTATCTGTTTACAGCCCAGCCAAACAAAACGTGGGCTGAGTGGATTTTTCCCGTCATGCTGTTTTAATAACGACGTCAGCCAATAATGTCATCTGAGATCATGATTTAGAGTCCTCTTCCACGTGTGATACGCTGAAAACGGAAAAAAAAAGGACTATTAAAGAGAGCAGAGCGATGACAGGAAACGAGGGAAAGAGAGAGATGGAACCAAAGTCCCTGCCAAGGGCCGGACTCAGAGGGGGGCCGCTGAATAATACCTTTACTTAAAGTATGGACGACAATCAGTATTCTTCATGCATTTAAAACACATCCAGTAGCTGATCATTAAATGAAATAGACAGCCTACACAGTGCAGATGTGGTGCAGCATGAAAGTTTGTACACAGTGTTTGAGAAACTGTCTGCAGGATAGTTGAACTAATAGTTGCAAATCAATACACCCTGAAGCCTCTAACCCCCGTCCAAAAGAGAAAAAAATCCTCTAGGGGGCCTTCCAAAAAGCCTGTTTACTCCTGGATTGAAGTGCTTTTCCCTCTGACCAGCCGTATTAGTATTCCATGGCCACTTGCTTGTTTTCAACAGTTATAACACAATATCCATGCTTTGCTTTTATGTCGCACCTCCCAGTGGAATTAGTAGCATAAAAGCAATCCTTGTGTGTCCTGGCTACTTCCAGATGGCTTTGGGAGTGCTTTTATCTTCTCCCTCTGCCTCGCTCGCTCTGTCTCCTTTCACTTTCTGTTGCTTTCTTTCTTCCCCCCACATGAAAGTGCCGTCGGCAGATCTTTGCTTAGCCGGGTTCATTCTCTCTTCATCCGAAAATATAAAAGTTTCAAAGAGCATTTCATGAGGGAGCTCTTCCATAAATGGGATTCATAGCTTTCTAATCTGCGCTGCGAAATTGATCTAAAAAGTTTCCCAGAGCTATTGGCCAACTTACATAATGCAATAAAAGGTCGTGCCTGAGAGAATATTTACTTTTATTACCATTTGTGTCACAAACATTCCCCCCACTCTGTTTTCCCCCCGTTGGGACTGTAACAGAATCCAGATCCCTTTCACAAAAAGCCATAATGACATTTCATTCAAATTTACAAACGCATTTTTAGCATGCAAGAGCAAATTTGGAACAAACTGTCAAAAGAATAAGTGGAAGTTTGGAATTTTATTAAATAATGGAAGAGAAGCAAAAAATAAAAAAGAGGCGAGATTTGAGAGTTTTGCCGTCTGGACTCGGCAAAGACAAATGACATGTACTGGAAAATTATTCATCCGACCGTCACATGGTGCGGTTAAGATGTACAAAATTCACTTATCTGGCCATTTATTTAACAAGGGAATACAAGCCCACGAGAAGGCCAGTAATCTAACAGAAGAAGAGGACATGTGAACAGAGATATGTGCGACTGTCTACACTCGTGTACAAACCTGCCTAATCACACGCACTGTCATGACACAATGAAAGAGCTGTCAGAATTGAATGGCTTACTTCCATTTCTGCTCATGTCCGTGCATACCAGGGGCTCATTACAGAAACGGCGACAAGTGGTAGTGCAAATCTAATCGCCAGCGTGAATGTATGACACACTGTTATATCATTACCAGAACAATGTTGGACTGTTGGGCATAATGCTGCAGAAATCTGAGGCATTTTTTTCAACAGAGGTTTTACTCTTTGCCTGGCAGGACGCTGTCACACGCTGTCTGTCTCATGGTTAAACTCCAGCCTCACTTTCAGGTGCGACTCCTCCTGTCCGGGCTCGTGAGTAGATGATGGTAACAATGCGCGGGGAGGATCGTCAGAGCACGTCTCTGATTTGATGCGACAGTAAGTGTTCGGCAGGCTGACAGCTACAGAGCTTCGGCTGCGCTCACAGCAGACCGGACAGTTTACAAGACACACCGCCCTCGGACAGACAGCACATTTCACGCTTGGATATAAGTTCACATGACGAAAGGGTCTGTGGCGCTGAGACAGGCTTACGGTACTGTCTGTGAATTCATCTTAACAGGAAGAAGCGTTATTAGCTGACGATCAATTAATAGGCAACCGAATATTAAAGTTAAAAAGCCCAAAGTCTCCTGAGACACATTGCCAGTAGTCCCACCTTTAATTCTGTGACATCACACTACATCCCCACGTCACACATTTGCAGTATTATACTAATACTTCACTCCATTTTGTTTTCATGCAGTCAATTTCATTAGTAGCCTATTCATCTACTCCCAGCACTACTTGGATCATAACTACAAACAATACAACCTGCCACAGAGCAGATATATAAGTGTACTTAATGCTTTTATTTGCCCGATGCTTCCGCTAAACAATAAAGAAAATTGCAATCAATGATGATATTCAACTCATGATGAATAAAGACCATCTAAAGCACTTTGTTGACTATTATTAAGTGGTTATTTTGTGAATTTGACAACAGATTTGAATGTGATTAAAGCAGAAAACGATGTCTGAACAACTGAAAATATTCAATAATTCACTGTATATGAAGCTCCATGTAGCGGCCTATTTAATTTGTTTCTTAGCAAAACACACAAACACTTTCAGACACTGGGGTCCTTCCTTTATTCCAGCTAACAACCATCATGCACTGCACCGACTGGAAGAAACTTGTCTATAGGATGCACGATGGTAATTATTTGACCATAAACAGTCCTTTTTACGACGCATTATATGAGTGCGATAATTATCACCAGACATTCCTACATGTCATAACAGTGAAGATACTACTGCCAGATTATGTGAACGTTACGTAATTTAACACGCTGTCATGCTCTCTGTTTAGGTTGAAGGAGGGTGGAGCAACAGTATCTTTGGAGTCATGTGAGGTAACTCCGTGTACTACTGTTGACAACTATAAAGGTGTCAATTGTCACGCCCCTACAGGCGCCATAAACACAGGCAGGCGAAGTCAATCACAACTGTACGTTCCCGCCCACAGCAGGTCAGATCAGGCTAACACCTGCGCCGTTGCAACGTTGTCGGTTTCATTTTCTCGTACATTTTTGCTCCTTTTTCAAATATTCAAATATTTCCACCCTCAAACCGGATATTACTTGGATATCGAGCGCTGCAGAATAACTTGTAACTGCGGATTTAGTGTGTCTGACAAAACAGCGCCAGGGTCACCGCGTTGGAAATGTGCTGATTGTGTCATTATGGTCCATCATCGGACAAACGCTGCATGAAAAGCGGCTCAGTGTTATTCTGTGAGCTGTCCTGGGTACATGTCGCGCCGGCTAGTTTCTGCACTGCGTGTGTGTGCGCGTGTGCGTGTCTGTAGGTTTTACAGTCAAGCTCAATAGGCGCACGGCCGTGCACACACCCGCACAAAGCAACACAAATCCATACTAGCCACAGGCTCCTCTCCAATCTATTTTCTGCTCAGCTGGTTTTAAATGAAGTTATTATGACTCATTAAAATGCCCACAAGCTTGTGGAAGTCGGCCAATTACGATTTAAATTTAGCCTCCTGCTCTCACAACCTTATCTCCCCCCTGTACTACCCACCTCTCATCACCGCTGCTGCTTTTTTTTCTCTTTTTGGTTTTGTGAGGGGGGTGTTTGTCTTGCATTCAGAAACCCTTAAACGACCCCCTCCAATCCCTCCTCCTCGTCCAGCACTTGTAGAAAGAAACGAGATAAGATCGTGGCACTTCAACGATCTGTGAAAATATCTTAAATAATAATTACGTATCAAAGAGAAACATACAAAAGCAAGATAAAAATTCACACAGGACTCATGTCAACACATGTCAACACGTGTTGTCCAGATACACACAACAGCTCCTCCTCCAAATGTGGCCGAAACCACTAATTGCTATACAGACTTGAACAACTGGATCTTGCCAGCGCTGCACACACACACTCCCACATACACACTTTTAGAATTTTACATAACGTTTTCCTTGGTAAACTTTGGTTTCCTTAAAAAAAAAAAAATCAACCACACCAGATGCGTTTTTGCAAATACATTTCCTTCCAGTTATGCACTGTTTATTTTGCCATGCATTAAAGGCCAGCTGGGTTTGTCACATTTAACACACATACACACACACTGCATTAAGCACCAGGTGTCCGGACGTTGCGTAGAGAAGATCTACCACTTCCCCGCACAAAGACTGTTGTTTTTTCTGTAGGCATTTTGCATTATACAGAGGTTTCTATTTCTTTCTGGTGAGTGCCTGAAAACCAAAAGACTTATTGTGTCCAGATAAGTGCCACGGGGGACTCACAATCAGCTCTGCCCTTCTGTCATCTGGACGCCCTGAGACACTCTGAAGGGCCCTTTACCTAAAAAAAGACACTCCCAGAATACCTTGAGACCAGACCAAGCAATTCCACCTGATCCTGCTTTAGCCCCCTTGAGCAATGTTCACTATTCAGCCAGTAAGAGCCCCCCAAAACACACACACACACACACACACACACACACAGGCACACACACACACACGACCTAATTTAACATCACACTCTGGAGCAAACAAATGTCTGCAGCCTGTGCATCTTCTCCCTCCTTTCACGTTAATGGTGAGCAGTGTGTGTGTCTGTGTAGCTTACCGTGTGTAATTGAGTAGTGTGTGTGCTTGCTGCACATGTGTTTATGAGTGTGTGTGTGTGTGTTCTACAGTATCATTCGAATTTCCAGGAGAGCAAATTAATTGGCAGCCTTTTGCAATAATTGACTTTTACCACACTCACACGCACGCACGCACACACACACACACACACACAAAACACACACATCTCGCAGACACAGCAAGCAGTCACATCTCTCTCTCCCTCTCTCTCGCAGACACAGACACACACGCATGCTGCTCGCTGACAACAAAGCTGCTGGGAGGAGGGAGGGATGATGAAGCGAATCCAAAATTCAATCGACTGTGTTCTTGTTTTGAGCAGAAGGCACAAAGTGTACTGTACTGTGAGAGGCCATAAAACTCTCACTCTCCACCAAAAAAAGAAGAAGAGAAAAAAAAAAAACAGCCTTTGGTAGACACACACACAGACGTTTCAGCAATCACCCTCCATCAAAACACTTTGTCTCGCATACAAAAATAAGACTTGGCATCAGAGCGGAATACCAAATCAGGCCCATTAAGGGAGCACAGGGGCACTCGCTACTTAGCAACCAAAAGGATTTAAAGCTGCAATATCCCTGTAATAAAAGGAATAAGATCAAGTCCTCCTGTTTTTTTCTTCTTGTCTGAAAATAGAGAGGG
Source organism: Pagrus pagrus (assembly GCF_965226575.1). Classification (NCBI taxonomy): domain Eukaryota; kingdom Metazoa; phylum Chordata; class Actinopteri; order Spariformes; family Sparidae; genus Pagrus; species Pagrus pagrus. Next base: position 6,508,427 of record NC_140198.1, read on the forward strand.
CTCAAAAGTCAACTTTGAGCTTCAGTCTCTAACTTTTTGATTGACAGGCTGAGAGCAGCCAATACCACAGGAAAAAGGACTGCAGTAATTTGATTACACACTAATCTGCTGGGGGCTGCTTGTTTGACAAAAGCTGATTACTTGTGGTATTATTTCATTAGCTGTACTTATCGTATGGGGGGGGATTCTTCTTTTTCACATCTTGTACGTAAGAGTTTAGCTTTGCAGATGCTAAACAGCGTTAATTATTGTTGAGATTCGGCTCTTTGGATTCTGAAGCAGGTAGATTTGCTCCCGACAGCTACATAGCAACCGCTTCACCTGCTGATTGTCTTCCGATTGCATTCGACAATGCGCTTCATTTCAATGATTCGTACTTAACTTGCATTTCTCCTCGTTTTCTATATCATTTCCTTGTTTTCCGCTTTAATATATTCCCCAGTAAAATGGTATGTAATTGCATAACTAACTTGTTGGACTAATAAGTAAGATAAGTTAATATACCGTAGAAGCGAGAGCTCGCCACGGTGCTGTCGACAACCCTGGACCTTAATAAAAATTCACCACAGCCAAATTGATTTACATACTTATTTAAGTATGAGGTGCTCATGTTCTAGCTACAGTCACATTGTGGCATCAGTATCGAATTTCGATAATAAATGGACTAGAGACTAGATAAACAGGATTTTGGTCAAAAAGACTGACAGCCTCTTCGAGTCTCTGATCGGAGATTTTTTTTTTTACAAATCAGCAGATCACAAAACAGGAAGAGGCCCTGTTCTTCCTGTGCAAACGTTGTCTGGCGCTATCAGATGGTGGACGGACAGAAAGCACAAATAGAAAAATACTTTTTAAGATATGTATCCTTGTTAGAGAAGGAAAGTCTGACAGGTAGCAGGTTGCAGGTTGCACAGGAAATGTGTTTATGTTTTTGGGGCACGTTACACAAATGAAAAGGTAAGCTAACAAATGGATTTGTTTACAGCAGAACTAAGGATACAGTAATATGAGACTAAAAATGTAGAGGGAAAACCCTTAGAGGCTGAAACAACTAAAAATATGTTGGATGGAACAAACAGCACACGCAGAATTTTGCTATAATTACCTGAAGTGCAGCTGGAAATAAAACTAACAGCCCTGAGGTTGGTGCTGGAGAAAGGGGTTCATCCTCTGGGGAGCATGAATGTGCAAATATTATAGCAATCAGCCCATTAGATTATTTTTGTTCTTGCCAAAGTCCTGATATCACAACCCAGCAGCGTGGCAATTAATCACATACTGACTAAATGATCTACATGTTAATGATAGTATTTTTATTAACATATAACCGAAACCAGAATCTTTCCCAAACATTAACAAGAGTGAACTGAAACTCAAGTGTTTTCTGTTGTCTGAATCTAACCACAAGGTGGATGTGAACCCTGGATCCTGGTGTGACAGCCCTGCACTTTCTACCCCAACCTCCTCCCTGCAACGCCAGCAACGTTCAGAAATGTTGTGCCGTCGGTCAAAAAAACGTGGTGCAGGCACACGATCCAGGCCCCACAGCCACATTATGAAATACCATCGTACTGATGAGCTGCTACATTCACAGTTATTTTATCAGTACTTTGTAACGTTTTGATGTAATCAGGAATATCATTTTATCGACATTTAAGTTGTTTTTGCACCGTGACATTATTGTGTTTAAAGTGATTTTGCAGTTCTATTCCTGTTCTGGATTAGTACCAATAAATAACCGAGCCGAAGAGGACTATCAATAAGTGAAGCAGTATCGATAAAATCCTAGGGATGCCCATCCCTATGTACGAATCCTGTAGATTAGATATCGTGACAGTTTGACGAAATGCTGTGATACTAAGTTTTTTGGGGGCTAGTTTCTGTTGCAACAGCTTACGTAACTCACTGCAATCTCTTGCAGAAGGTTTCTTGTATCAGTCGCTCTGAATATATGAAATATGCTCCTGCAGTCCACTATCCACAAGACAAATACCAGTCCACACTGGCATCCATAGCACCACGCCTAGCTACAAAATGCTTCACATACTTTGGCACCTATAAAAATTCCATGTAATACCAAAGTTTGAGTTGAGCTGATCTGCAATGACAGGCTACGATACATCCATACATGTCATTAGACAGCGAGACATCCTTCTGTTGTAAGTGACATGTCTCAGCAGTTACAGTTAATATCCACATAGCCTCTTCCAGGAAGACGGCTACAGGTGTCACGCCGAGCAAAATGACATTTGAGGCAACGGGCCATCTTCTCTGAGTGCGACTTCCACACACAGAGCTGTCAGCCTGGTCAGCCAGAGACTCCATCACCCAGAGGATGATCACTCACATACTGTTCTGGCCCGGCTATTTTTATGTTTTATTTCTTTTTAAAAACACTGCTTTTCCAAGAAGCCTGCGGCGCAGGTACACTGAGTTCTGGCTAAGGAGAGCAGCTGCTCAGAGCAACACGTTTCCAATGAAGTCACATTTGCTGAGGACAGAGGTCTAACAAGTCCCTCCCCTCTCTCTTCCTCCCCCCCGTGTCTGGTAGGGAAATAAAAATATCAGTCTGACAGCGACGGCTGATGCTACAGTATCATAAGTCGACCCCTGTGTTGTGTCACCTCTCACTTGCCTGTCCCCGACGTGCCCTCCCTCTCATGTAATACAACCCAGTTGAGATTTGTCCAGCTGCATAATCCCACTGGTGTTTGGAAACGTAAATCAACAGTGCAGGGGAAGTATTACAAGAAGTGCAGGGGAAGAGGGGGGGAGCTTTAAGTTGCAGAAGGAGTAATGTTATGCTACTAAAGCATGAGCTACTGCTGTTTATCCGCTCTGTTAATGCACCCAGGGAAACGGCAGTGATATACTGTGTGTGTGTGTGTGTGTGTGTGTGTGTGTGTGTGTGTGTGTGCAGGCAGGACAGAACATCAGCTGTGGTAAAAAATGTACACGCAAACCGCTTAACACTTTGGACCGTACTTTTATTTTTTTTCTGAACTACTTCTTTTCCTACTACTTGCTTTTAATAGCACTCCCCCCCTGCCACTCCTCCCTCCCTTGAGTCTCCTGTCTCTCTTCTCAGTCATGCATACACACACACACACACACACACACATACACACACACACACACACACACACACACACACACACACACATTTAGGAATTTGTGGCCTGGAAGGCAGTCAAGTTTCATTAATTTCTGGGTTTGGGTACAGTACAGTGTGTTCCTGGACTCACATCTGCGAGCGATCATAAATGCTGGAATGCTGGCAGAACATCCAGACCTGCCGGCACAAATATGTCGTCATCACTGTGAGGGAAGAACCGGCACGACGCCAAAACAGCCAACCAGCCGACAGCCAAACAGCCAAACAAAACGCCACGGAGATAGAAACGCAGACAAAGAGCAATGGGAAAGCAGCCCTCCCGCCTCGCACTGTTCATATCCAAATTCTTTGCATTTTTTCCTCATCTAAACGCTCTGGACATTGACGTAGGCATTTCACTCCTACACTGATTGGGATCAGATTGGAACAAAGCTTTTAAATTTAGGGAGCCAAGATGAACATCTGGTCGGGGACAGCAGGAAACTAGACTTTTGGCTAACTCTGGCACATTCACAATAATGTAATTTAATGAGGACTGCTGCTCAGGTCAGGCCAGCGACATAACAGAAACAACTGCACAAGCACTTGTTTTTGCCGGCATATTTTTCTCTATGCGAGGACACCGCAGGTAAATAGGGTGAACAAAAAACAGTTTGAGAAATAGCTATCGCCAAGAAACCTCCCCATTTGATGACTGACAGTAAGACGATCCTTTTTTTGTGTTACATAAGTTCTGGGTAACATGTCAGAATAGAAATCTGAACTAAAGTTACTGCCATGGCCCCAGGATATAATGTTAGCAGTCAACATTTTTACAAACCACAGATACGTCCAAGGTTGACATTTGTTTTAGCATTATATGCCACTGGATACTTTTTAGGACCCCTGGGGATATTTTCAGCTGTTTTTTTGTTGGTGTCAAAACCGGGTGTTTTTTTTAAGGACACCTGGGGACATTTCCAGATGTTTTTGTGGGAACCGAAAACAGCTATTTTTCACTGTTTGTGGCGACCGAAACAGGTACAGTATTTGAAGCCAAAACATGGCCTCCTAACCCTAACCAAGTGTTTTTTGTGCCTAAACCTAAGCAGAGCATAAGCACAGTATTGTGACAAGAGAGAAGCCGATTATTCAACATAAACTGCGAAGTACACTAATGTAAAGTTGCAACATAAAGGAAGGTTTAACTTAATTTAACCTCTGGTTTTGCAGAAATGCACTTAGCGAACATTTATTCAGGTGACGGGTTGAACGTTAACATCTAAATGTGTATTTTGGACATTTTCCTTCCATCCAGATTGAACAGTGGAATAAAAAAATCAAGGTTTTTGCATATAGGCCAACTGTCTCCCCTTCCAAACCATTTGGTTATCTGTTAATTTTTAAATGTCCCTTTCTCTCATAAGCAAGAGTGCAACAGGACTCTTATAGTGGAGTAGTAAAGTAAAGTATTGGTTATTCTAGTATCTTTTTTTGGTGCGACCACCGAAGCGATGCCGTTCTATTTCATATATCGTGGCTTTACAACCATAAAAAGATCCACAAACTGGGAACATGATCCTATGCTCCGAACCGAGGTGTCGTAAAAGTTAAATTTCCCTTCAGGCTGGTCAGAAAAATATCTTCTTAACTCACAAACCTCACTGTACTGGCTGACTAATGCGTAAACCAAACACAGGCATACCAAACTGATGAAGCCTGTGTGACACACCATCACACAGCGCTAGCATATGACCCCAGATGCCGAGTGATTATCAAGTAAAGGCACGCTTCCATCAATACTGTAGAGATCGTGAGAGGATAAGTGTGTGTGTGGGTAATCTGGTCGAGTACGACGGCTGAAGATGAGGAAAGTTTAAAGTATGTTTACTTGTTGTTTTATTGTATATTGTCAAAATTCTCCAGTGAAAATTATTCTGTTGTGTTTTTATTATTTTTCATTTCAAAAACTGAGGCTGACATCTGTGCCAGTATGATCTGGATACCAAATGGGTATTTCTTTTTTAATAGCTGCGTGGAAAAACATGCTTTAACCTCTTCACTGTGAACAAAATTGTCAAACTTCTCAGTGAATGAGTGTTAAAGAGAGAAGTGACAAAGTCTAAAGTGTGGTTTCTGACAGAGCAGGAGAAGTCTAAAGCATACATGCTTAAAAATATAAAGCAACAATGCCAAAATTCAGTACTTGACACTTGTTGAATGAAGGCAGTTAGATGGTTCAATCAACCATGCTTCATATTCTTTTTTCGTTCCCTCTCTACCGGGCGACACATTGTGGTGACGATCCCTCATACATCATCACCTTGTGCCCTTGAGCAAGATACTTCTGCCTGTGACTGCCGGTTGGATGAAGATGGATCTCTTTTAATGTGCTTCAGGTCTCATTCAAACACACACTCGCGCACACTCGCAGTCGGCTAATCCAGGAACTCTTTACAATGTATACATACTGTAAACGGAGGATTAAGACTCTTAAGCTATAAAGGAAGTGAGATGAAAAGTTGGTGCGTACGGAGATGGCGACGCGGCCGCTCAGGGAGGGTCTCGTTGGTAATCTTATTATGCCGCAACGGCTCGCGTGGAAAACAAACTGTGAATCATATCAGTCTGGTCTGGTCTTGTTTGATGAGATTCAACACTGGCACACACATTCGTATACACACACATACACACACACACACACACACACTTAGGTTAGATTTAAAGGGCAGATTAATTTTGATACTGTTCGAGTGTTGCGTGGTTTTGGTACATTTTTGTGAAAAATTCATTCATAAGTACAATTTATTTGAATGTTTTGATGTCGAGTGTTTTGATTGGCACTATTAGTAGTGATTCAACCTTGAGTCGAGTATATTTTGTCAAAGATAAACATATTTTTCGACATCTTATTATATTTGTTTTTCATAAAAGAAGCCAAACTTCTCGCATGTTAAATGTTGTCTAAACACAGCCAGCTTCACAAGAAGTCTGACTTTATAATATGCAGTCTAGAAATGGACAAATTATGGTTATTGATTAACCATCTGATCAAAGAGTAACCAAGATTATGAATCTAACCAGTCGACCAACGCAAACTTCAGACACCAGACTAGTTGTTGATACTGTCTGCTTAGGCTGCACTGCAGTCAGCACATTGTGGCTCAGTTTCAAGCTCAGGATATTATTTAATTCAGAGCTACTATTATTATTCTGGGGTTTTTATTGTGGTTTAACTGCTGTTTTAGGCCTGGAATCAAGCAGAATTTTTATGTGAAACATAACCTATTTGGATTCTCCGGGCTAATCTTTTTGCAACAAACTGGTCAAAGTTTACAAAATATTGGCATTGTAGTCCATCATCAATGTTAAAGTGCTGCAATCATGTAAAGCAAACAACATCTAGGACCTCAAAATGCACCCGAAAGGGGCTGAGTCACAGCTCTCCACCCTGCTTGAACCCCCATCTGCAGGCTTTGGCTCAGCAAACGCTGTCAAACAGTAAACGTCAGGCGGAGATTAAAAAAAAAAAAAAGAAAAAAAGAAAAAAGAAAACAACGTGGAGAGAGGACAGACAGAACGAGACGAGAGGGAAAAAAATAAATAGCTGGCACAAGGTAGACTGTACATACTGTACCCTCAGTGGTGGCAGGCAGCCCAGACTGGCGAGCCGCCAAGTCCTCCGTACAACAAGCACAGAACGACAGACAGACAGACGGATAGACGGATAGACGGACAGACAGACAGACAGACAGAGAGTGAGAGACAGAGTGGAAAGCAGAGGGGAGGGAGGAGGCAGCGGCAGTGGCTGCGTCTGAAACGTTCCACATCCACGACACGCTGCGCATACCAAAAAGCCTCTCCACTCTCTCGCTTCATCTCCCCAATATTCTGTCTTTTCTGAAGCGAGCTGAAGGATGATGGCGGCGGCAGTGGAGGAGGAGGAAGAGGAGGAGGAGGAGGAAGAGGAGGAGGAGGAGGGGGCTGAGGTTGAGGGTTTTGGGACTCGGTGAAGTGTCATCATTACAGAGAGGCATGATAAAAATCGAGACGCGGCGTCAGACCGAGAAAAAAAAAAACCTTGAAAGTCAAACGGTGGAGGTGGAGGTGGAGGAGGGAGAAAAAAAAAAAAAAAGACAACAAAAAACTATCAAAGAAGCTCTGCCTCAGTGCTGTCTCTTCCCTAACCGTTGCTCGTCTCGACAGAAGCGCTTGTCTTGCCTTTTACGCCAGACCAAAGCGGCTATGAATCAACACTGATGTGTGTAACAGTACAGGTTGATGTCGTGCGTCAACACAGCCCCGCTCGGAAAGAGGAAAAAAAAAAAAAGAGAGCGAAAGAAAAAAAAAGTTTGTGCACTTGCTGCCACTGTTGCTAAAAATACACTGCCCACATCTTCCGCTCGGTTGCCTCTCTCAAGGTGGAGTGTGTGGTTCTTCCTCGAGTTTTTCAATGTTCTGTTTTTCCATTTCATCTCCTATCAGCAGAGTTTTCACCTCAAGTCAATGGGTACAAATTGTGAGTTATTATTAAACCTGTTGATATCGCACAAGATTTTTCGAAAGATTTACCTTCTTCTGAAAATCTACTCAGATGGCACCAAACACCTCCTGGAAGAACTGTACGTTCTGACTTTCATCCAAATCATGTTCGCACATTTTTTTTTTCAAACTACTTTACCAAACATACCTCCCTGGTCTTAAGAAACTCACGTACACATCGCCCAAATTAAACCTGATCCCCTCTCAAAATCAAACATGATTTCATTTGAGTGCTGTCAGCTCTCTGCAGTCACTTACTCGTGATATTAGAGGAGCTGTTGGCAAACACTGTCAAGAAACTTGAGAAATGATTGACAAAATATGATACATTCATTTATTTTCTTTGTCGTTTTTTGTTTGCAACAGGCAGCACTTAACGTTTCATCTCAAGGCTTTTAGTCAATGACATTACTTGTCACTTTAATTTAATGGGTGCAGCGAGTATAAACTTTTATGCTTTTAATCAAGTTCACTTGTCTACTTGCACTGATACAAATGGGGTGATCAAAATATTAGACTTCTGCTAACTCTCTATATAACATAAAAAAATACAAAAAAAAAATATATCAGAACACAAGGCCGATATTCACATAGAGATCATCTCCTTGGCTTTTGCTGTTGTTGAGTACCTACATTTATTAAAAAGGGGTGGTAGTGAATAAGAAGTACTGGCTTTAAATGGTTATTGTTACTATTGTACCTACTGCAACTAATTGCCATCACTCGCAAAACACAAGTTTAAATGAAAGTTTAGCAAAAAGAGGAAGACTGGCTGTTCTATGTGATAACATGTAGGGAAGAAAAGGTGTTAGGCGCTCTTTCAAAACGAAAAGCCAGATGCAGTCCAAGAACTCCAAACAAGAAAATATCAAAATGAGGAAGGAATTATTACAATTAAAGTTTGTCTGGTTTAACTTAGGCCCTGCCCATATGTGCACAGATATTTTGCAAAATGAACATTTTCCTCTGTGTCTTGGCCTATCACTCATGTGCAAACAGCGTTTTAGGCCAATAAAACAATGACTTTATCAGCTCAATTTCCACATGTACACTATGGCCATGAACCTCACTCAACAACAGCAGCAGACTACAGGTTTGCATCCGTTCGGTTAGTACAATGTATTTTTTTTCCTACAGTATTGGCTCGTTTTATTTAAACAGAATAAGCTCTCGTTGAACGCTGAGAATGTTCTCCGGTGGTTGACTTCTTGTTTACACAGACTTTATTGCCACATATTGGTTCGGTTGAATTGTTTTTGCGCTCTCTTGCGTAGGAAGATATTTTGTAAAACTGAGGTCATGTGGAGGTTTTTTGTTTTTTTTTGAACATTTTGAAAAATATCCATATTTGTGTGGACAAGGCCTGAGACCCATGTCAGCAGGCAGGAGCGTGGCTCTGAAGCATATCTCCACTCAAGCATGCAGAGAGCTGCACGCACACACACACACACACACACACACACACTTCGGGAAAAGGGCAACAACAACATTACCTCGACTCACCCTCAGCTTCCACTCAGACAAGAAAACTTTGCCTTCATGCTTACTTTTGCCACTGAATTGCACAATATGATGTTACACAGAGCAGATTCTTTCGGGCCCGGACGTCACGTCTGACACAGCCTCCGAAACACTCAGCATCCAATATGCTTCGGTGACGGAGCTCACATCTTTTCTGCTTTGACAAGTGACTGAGCATGTATGTGCAGCGGGGACTGAGAGAACGGGATGTAATTTTAAAATAAGCAGTGAATATTTCCTCCGAGCAACTTTTGTTTTTGACACGCTGAGTTGTGTGCGGAGCCAATTCACTGGCTCAGCGTGTGTTTGTCATTCATCTTTGTCACAACATTAGCCGGAGTGTCAGCGTGCATCTCAGTCATTGTTTAAGTTTCGGTGAGATATGAACAAAGAAGATGATACTGACAATTATCGTTTTCTGCTTACTGACAGTAGTTGGCTGTGGGGAGTGTATGTGTGTGTGTGTGTCGGTGTTGTATCCCCACCATCGTCAACAACGACAATGCCAAGCAGACAATTCAGACCACTTACTGTGTCCCATTGGAAAACATGCAGGACCACCAAACAGATCGGCTCAATTTCTGAGCCAACACATGGATTTGGGGGTTTGTGTGTGTGTGTGTGTGTGTGTGTGTGTGTGTGTGTGTGTGTGTGTGTGTGTGTGGAAGGGGTTCCCTCAGAGGTCCCATGGCTTTTACAGTGTCTCAATAAACCATCTGCACTTAGAGCCTTAGGAGTGAGGAGCTCTTTGCTTGCCTATAAAAGACGGTCCACGCCATTAAAGCAGTGCGGCGCTAAGTAGGCTCAGAGCACAGGGACCGCTGGGGTGTGTGTGTGTGTTTGGGGGCGGGTGTAACAGTGTCAGACCGGGCCAATCAATGTGTCCTGTGTTCTGACTTCTACTGCCTTTCAGACCTCTAATGTCACAGAGGTGTAGGATGACAGGATGATGATGTGCAGGCACCTCTTTGGTTGAGTTTCCCAGAGCTGCTCAGCTTTAGAGTTGTTCAATCCACAAATCACTGAAACTGGGTTATGCTCCACATTCACATAATCAAAACTAGTATATTTATAGTCAGATAAAGCATATGGATGTCATCCCTTTATTCGGCTCTCAGGCTGCAGAAACTTTAAAGTCGACATCTACTGTCAATAAAACATGTAAAAACCTGTTTTCAGCACCTATGCATTATGTAATGTATTCATAGTGAATTAATCACTGAATCTGTGAATGGTTGTAAAACAAATTTGTGACATGCGAGAGTAAAAGCTTCCTTTGCGTCGGTGTGTAAGAGTATAAATCTGCAGGAAAAGAGATTCACCATGCCAGTGTTTTTGCATGTTAAAGCAACATTATGTAACGTTTTTTAAAACCTTAAAATAACAGTTTCAAAATCATGTTGATGGCGATGGTAGATACAGTGTGTTGTAATAGGGAAAATGGTTACACACATATTTACTTCAAAGTACAAGTTTTCAACACATAACACTGTTGTGAGGCAACAAGTTTTGTTTGTGGTTAGCACCTACGTTACATGTGACAAATTTGTTACAGACCTGGGATCTGTATGTGCAACAGTGGTGTTGCAATCAAAAATTGTGGGGGGCGCCAAATTGCACAAAAAGACGATTTTTACGTAATGTTGCTTTAAGTACATTTCTTTTAAGTCACATATACTTAACATTACCTCCTTTACTATCAAAATCGTCGTTCAGGGATGTAAAACGTGCTTAAGTTCAGGTCTGGAGGGAGATAAAATATAAATAATAATGTTGATAAGACTCCTGCCGGCTAGTAGAAATGTCTGGGGAATTCCGATTCCACCTAAGTACTTAAGAAATTCTGACTTAGATGTTTATCTGAGAGCACATCGAGACTAGTTTAACTCCTGGCAAACTTTCAGTTCCATTGGAAGGCAATGTGGTTTGAAATGAACAACAAAGTCATACAGTCATAAACCACAGTAAAATTAATGTGAGCCAATTAAAAAAAAAACATCTGCAACATGATTTGGAAAGTGTTGTAAGAAATATTACAGTTTGTAATCAAAACATGCAAAAAGATTGGTGTGGGCCTTTCAGGTGCTGCTTACAGTCCTTTTATTTTCAAATGACTAAAATTTACTAAATCTTGTGTCAGACCTCTCCTTCTTGACAGTAGTGAAACTTTTTAGTATAATGTTAAAATGTAAATGCATAGAGTAGCAGCAATGGAGGCCTTTTTGTTTAAAAAGTCCCATCAGTCATTCCCTAAAGCTCAACAGCGAAGAGAATACAAGGTTGTGGTTTTTTGGGTTGGTTTGATTTCTGTACCTGAATGAGACAGCAAATGCATCCGTAGACGGAGGCTGTCCAGGAAGCTCTTCCCACACAGCTCACAGCCGTAGGTCTTCATTCCACTGTGCATCTTCCTGTTGACGGAGAACAAAACAAACACTGTCAGGACTCTGTTAAACAGCGCCGTTTTGACCGGGGCGAAGATTAATGTGCATGCACGTCACTCAAACAGACGCTGGCGTTTCTAACAAAGTGGCTTTTTAACTAAAGGACCCTCCAGCATTACAAACTTTTGCAATTTGAGAGAAAGTGTGACACTCCATCCATCATAACATCAGCACATAACAATAACCATCAGTGTAACAAGCCGCCCAACAACCACATATATTCTTCTGTAGGGAGCAACCAGACCATGACTTGGTGCTGTAAATCACAAGGTGCTATTCAAGCAGAGGCATTATCAACTCCCCACATCTCAAGAGCTGCAGATGGATAAGGAGCTATAAAGGGAAATAGAATGATTTATTCAGGCAAACACACAAGACAGCTACTTAGTGTTATGAACCATTTATGGGCCAGTTTTTGACTACTGCTGTCTAAACTATAAGAGGATGTGTAGCTCGAAGCAAAAACTGATGTGCTACGAATTGTCTTTTCCCAAATAGACAGTCATTAGGCTGTAACATAGTTTAAGTGCACAAGGTCAGACAAGACTAAGGTTCAATATTTGATTATGTGGTAAAAGCCTTGAAGGTTAGGTAACTAAATAACATCTGACAACAGAAAGTCTGGCCTCATGTTACGAAATCCTCAAAGACCCCACGGCTCAGTACAAAGCATATTATTCTTGAGAGATATCTGAAAGTGCTCTCAAGCAATTAAGGTGACACGAATTGCCAAACAACTGCCACAGTGCCTTAAAACTCCCGAGAACTTCAAATACCTCGCCTTGAGTGAGGCACACAAAGGCACACACACCCTCGATTGTAATGATTGTTTGTCAAGCGGGTGCTCTTTCAGGTTTGGCACATTTAATCTTCCAAAACTGTTGCTCTCTCACACCGCGAGTCTCCAAAAACAAGTGTCACCTTTCCTGATAATAATGCTTCCACGGGTAAAAGCGAGATGGTGGCACCGATAACTCTTTAACCGATTAGGCTGTGGTTTGATTTGCATGTTTTCTAAATTTGAATAATACTGAACACCTTAATGCAAAGCTAAAAAAATACGAACCCTGGATTTGCACAGGAAGGGCAAAATAAAATCTATGCCCAGGTGAGTTTGTGCTTCTGGCAGACAACACAAGGCATTCTTGGGGAAACAATGCCCTTGATAAGAGATCTGCTCAACTTGGGCGAGATGACAGCCATCCATCTTCGCATCTCTCAACAAAGCCGCAGAGGAGGAGGTGGTGCCACTCTCCCAAAACATGACTGATTGATGTCAGATGTCGAATGCAAATTGATTTACAGCTCTCTTTTGTGCCTCGAGAGGGGTTGGGAGAGACAGAGCGGCGATGAGACCGAGACAGACAGAAAGAGATTAACGTGTCTTATGGCAACGGCTGCAGAAATTATTAAGCAATGAAGTCTGGTATGACTTCAGTTACAATTAATTGCTGCAAAACATCCTGCAACCTGACAGGGAGGGTGGTAAATACTGACATGTAAAAAAAAAGAAAAGAAAAGGCAGATTGGTGGAGGAAGTCATGATTGTTGTAGTGGTTAGAATTTGTGGAGAGAACCTGGAAACTAAAGGCAGAATGACAGCCCTTTGGCAAGCGGTGAGTAATTAAAAGGCCCTATAAATGCCAAATGGCCCCAAAAGGGGAAGAGGGACACTTGAAAAGCCAAAAAGGGAGAGAAAGTGACACACAGATGAATGAAACAACTGAGAGAGGAAACAAAACTCTCACACAGTTAAGATATAAATCTGTAACAGTACGTTCGGTCCAAGAATTATATCATGATGTAACATATTTAAATGAAAAACGTCTACTTCCTGCTTTTCCCAGAATGCTCCTCCACAACCAGCAAATAAATCTGAGTGCTGGATCAAAAGCTAAGTACATTTACTAGAATTGTGACTTTGACTTTGACACTGGTGGTTATACAAACTGCCATCTCTGCTACTTCTGTGTTAAAATACTTCATCCATGATCAAATCATCATGCCTTTATTTTTTTTACTTCTGAGGAACCAAAGTCTAACTTTTATCCCTGATGTTTTAGTCGGATAAAAAAGAAATCTTAAAGCAATTTAATCTTTGACGAGTTGTCCACATGACTGACACAAATTCACCGGCCAGCGACCAAACGGACAAAGGAATGGAACCGTGCTTTTTCCTTTAAGGATCATAGGTGATGTACTCGCACACTTTCACTCTGATAAGGGGAAAACTCACGCAAGCGGTAAACCACAACACAACACACACAGAGCACAAAGCCTTTCAAAGGCCTTTTGTGTCCCTCCTCAATCTCACCATTGTGCCCCCCAGACAGAGCACTGATAAGGTATGGATGGACTTATTAAGGCCACTAGAAGTGGAAGCAATGCCATGTATTTTCACCGTAAATGTAGTGTTGATGAGCAAAGTGCGGTGTGTATGTCCCTGGCTGAGAGTAAATAGCTGGCACTACTCACTGAAACAGCACATTACTTGATGTTCAACAGAATGGCAACAGCACATGTTCAAGTAATTCAGTCTGTTAAAGGGAAGGTTCAGGACTTTTAGAGGGCTGTCCTATTGCAACACTAATGACGCCCTTCACTTGGCATGTAACAGGCAATACACAAAATGTTTTTTTAAATGAAGGTAATGAAAGAAATCAAGCAAAAATGGAAAAAAATGACATAATATGAGCTACAGTGGCTAATGTAAAAATTGTAGGGGCAAAACCCAGGCAGCCACAATGTCTTGGCCCAGCGCTGGCTCATATCCGGCATGATTCATGCCAGATTTGTGATAAATAATGCACCAAAACGGAGCCAAGTACAATATTCAAATGTCCAGCATGGTGACAATGGCTGAAAGCTAGCCTGCAGCTAACAGAGCTGATTATCAGCCCAAATCCTGCAACTGTACCAAATTACATTTGACCTAGAAAGGCCAGAAAACAGCTGATTTTGCTAACATTTCTGTAAGCAATGTCATCCCGAGTCTCTTTTTCTGCCATCTCAGGTGTCTCCCACACTTCAGGAATAAAGACATGATTAGAAATGTACTTTTGAAACAATGTAGTTGTTAGGCACTAGAGACGTTAAAAGAGAGGAGACAGTTTTTGACCATTCATTGACAGTTCAGACCGATTTGGTGCAGCTTCAGGCAGACGCCACGCCACGCCACGCCACGCCACGCCACGCCACGCCAATTTTTTTTTCCAAGTGAAAAATTTAAACCTCATTTTGAGTCCCAGTGACCAATGACAGCAAAGTTATGGCTCTCTCCCCATTCATTTAGATGGCGGCGTCATCTTGTTAGCACAAAATAACTACCCAGGGGCGTTGCCAAAATGGCTGCCGAATAGCAGGACTTGCCCAAAATGACTTTGACCGAAGTCACCCTACAGATACGAGTGTCTTAGAATGTGATTCAAGAGTAAGCGACCCCACTTTTTATGAAATACTTAAGAAATATAGTAGAATATGCGACATTAGACAACATCCAACATTTGAGGTATATTTTCTACACTTTGAGATGCTTTATATGCATCATCAGATCTAATAATATACGGTTATTCAGCATCAACAGTGTTTAATGATATGTAAACGGATACTAAAATATTTTGTCTCAGCTCAGTGATTTAGCTCGGATAGACCTCCTCACACACACACACACACACACACACACACTCAAATCCCATCGTAACTGTCTGCTTTCATGTTGTGCTTCTGAAATAGATGATGAGGTGTGTGTCGGTGTGTGTGTGTGTGTGTGTGTGGTGGGTGGGAGCTCAGGGAGGGAGGGAGTGAGGGAGGGAGGGTGATTTGAAACAGACTGACTGTAGCCATTAAGGAAGTTCACATAAAACTCTCTCAGGCCATTTACTCAGTTAATAATCGACTTTGTCCAACAGTCACTTTTGACAACGGCAATAAATTTTAAATTTATGTCAACAAAACATATGCTGATCACCTCGTGCGGTGTGCTTCCTCGTAAAAAACCTGCCCAACCAAGGGCTGTCTGAATGCGAGCGTGTGTGTTTGAAATGTGAGCCGATTACAGGCCTGGGTTATTGAGCCGTAACAGCTTGCCTCGTGTAATTCAGAACTTTTTTTTTTTCTCATTTTGCCTCTGGACTTGGCTGGCCATATATCATAACTACCACTGCGTTTGGTGAAATAAAGACCCGAGCTTCCCACCTGCCCCTCCAGTTGTAATATGAAACTGTTAAGAATAAGGTGATCTACTGATACACTGCAACAAATAGAATAAATCACAGACCTCTGTGGTGCTTTGATGGCTTTGAGTCCTCCAGATTTCATATGATTGGGCTTTGACAGAGGCAGTGGAACTACTGCCAAACCTCATTAAATCAAGTGACTTGACTTGAAAACTCACGCTGATCCCCTCATCAGCTCACATCACCATTTCGCATCCGAAAAAAAAAAGGAAAGCCAAGCCGAGCCACGCTTGATAACTTGCACTTATTTCTCATTGCTTGCCTAAAAATCTATTTCTCCCACAGCAGCCTTGAGCATCATTCTCCATCCTCATCTATCCTTTCATCTTTTATTTTTCCATTTTTCACCCCCTCCATCCTCCGTTTGCGAGGGGAGCTATAAAACAACCTGAAATGATGTTCGTAAATAAAAGCTTTGGGGGGAGGTTTGAGATGGAGGGAAGAAAACACTAAAAGATAAAGGGAGGCGATTGATAAGAGGTGGTAAATTGAAGAAAGGCTGCGCGGTGTGTGTGTGAGTGTTTGTTCATTAGTTCTGTTGGTCAGGAGAAAAAGAACTGATAATTGGGGAAAGGGGGGCCGACGAACAGAGCTCGGTCTGAAGTAGCCGAAGGATCTGAGACATTTGGTGAGGATAAAAAGAGCCGTAAAAGAAATTTACTTGTAACCCTGTTTATATCTCACGTTGGCTATTAGCTTAGCATAAATGGAAGAAAATCTAAACTGTTTTCATTTCTCCTCCTAAATGCACCCAGTGTTTCCTTAAAGCTGCACTAATCGATATTTTAATTTTACAGATCACAAGATTATGTGCAATGGAAAAAGTTTCCCTCAGCTCTAGGCGGCCTCTTTTAGTTCATTGTTTGGTTGTGCGACCGATAACACTTTGCTTGCATCGACTGCAACAGGAAGCAGCCAGCTGTTTATGTGCAAAAAAGCTTCAGTATCCCTGCATGTATGCTGCCCGTTCAGCACCAAACGACACAAATTCGAAAATCGCATTAGACTAAAATATTTCTAATCGTCAGAAACATGACTCCAAATTAAATTCAATGTTTCTACATGTCACCTGGATGTGTAAATAAGCAGCTTTTTGCTAACACATTCGCTGTAAAATCTTTACAAAGGTGATTGTAATCAATTTTGTGTTTTTCTCTGGTTTTATTAATGTAACTTTGTTTTGTTTTTCCACTGACGGCCCAAATTTCACAGGGTGCCTTTACAGTAACTCTATGTGGTGAGGTTTGTGGTGAACAGTTTCACAGAGGCTGATGAGAACCAATTATTTTTAAATGAGCTTCAACATTGTTTAACTTTTATTCTTTATTTAATTTAATTAACTTTTAATTTAATCTGATTAAACTGCTATGGAAAAAATAAAGATCTGTTGGAAAAATGTCAAAAATATGGTTGTGTTAAAAGAAAGTCTTTGAGATCCCTCCACTGTAGGCCGTCATTTTAAGGGTAAAATACACCACCATTGTAAATGTTGATCTTTAGATCAATACTTGAATGTACAATTAATATAAAAAATGAGTCACCAAGGAAGCTGACCAGGTTACTCAAACGTACATGTCACAGATGACGTCCTTTATATGTGGTTTTGTCCCATATTGTAATAATAAATTAAAGTTTTTCATCAAATTGTTCCATAATTAATGTGGATGTCCAATCAGTGGTGATGGTGAATGTAGTCAAGCTCTCCCGCTGCGAAATCTAGTCTTCTTCCAACACAAGTGACACAATCAGTGTAAATGAAGAACTACAACCTATTTTAAATTGGACTGAGCCTCTGGGTAGCCGGGTCATGAGCTGTCACTCATAAACAAAACATGCTTCTTACTGGCGAGGCGGTGAAGAAGATGTTATAGACGAGGAAATGTATTGCGACAGTTGACTGCATTTACTATCAACTCTGATTTAACACTCAAACAAATGTGGAACATTTGCAGTCCTCTTGGCACAGACTTTTGAGATGTCTTGATATTTCCGTTTCCATCTTCGGGGGTTTTAAACCACACACACCGCAAGTGCTGAGACACCATTGTTAAATCTGCACAATCCAAAAAATATCAAATTTTCGAGATACAGACGGATCTACAGATGGAAGCGTGTAGAAGAACAAAGAAACGAACGAGCAACGATCAACAATAATTGGCAGGCAGTAACAGAGCATGTAACGTGATGTTAATAGCCAACACAGGTCAATAAAGAGACTTGCGTTTCAAAATGATTCAAGGTTTTAAGTGGGATAATGCACTCTGGAAGGAAGAGCCCGACCAATGGCACATCCATTTGGGGGATAAAAGCACAGGGTGGAAAAGGACCAGTGCCGCACACACAACTCCCTGTCATGGTGAACAAAGGCAAAATGATGCACGAGGCGATTCGGTGACACTTTGGTGGCTGATCCTAATGTGGCCATAAGTGGCGCAGTGTGCCGCCGCCACCTCTTATTTTGGTTTTTCTGACAGAGAGAGACGGAGAGGGAGGAGCAAGGGACTTTTGTCAACGTGAATTTCCAGTCCATTAGGGCGCTGACCATGTCACGCAGACAAAGATGGCGGGAGAAGTAAGAGGGTGAGAGGGGAATAGTGGTGGTTTGGTTTTTTAATGAAACAAAAGGATCCTGATGTAACTAAATAAGAGAGGTAAAAAAACAAAACAAAAGAACAATGATGGGGGGGAAAAAAGATGGCACCTCATCTATTTGCTGAAGTCCTCTACAGCTCAGTGACACACATCTCGTCTAGAGAGGCTCCGTGTGCGGTTCTTAACATTTACATGGGTCCATTTTGTGGCTGTCTGGAGAAGCAGGTGAAAAAGAGCTCCCTTTCTGTCATTTTATCCCTGCTTTTAAGCCTCCCCAATTCCATTGCCCTCCCACTCCCACCCCCCACCCCTCTGTCTTTGCTCAATCAAAATGTATCAGGCAGGCTGGCGTAACACCGGTCGGCGTGGGCTGTTTATCCTGAGTCCTCCTGCACATATCAATGACTTGGCCCCCGTTGTCCCCCGCCGGGGAGACGTTCATATAAATTCAAGCCACACACGCAAACGCCGAGGCACTCGTGTTGAGCATAGATGAGTAGCAGGGCAAGAGGAAAAGAGGAGAGACAGGAGGATGGGGAGGGGGAGTGCCACTGCCTTTCATCCTCACTCTGTTATTTATAATATCACAGACACTACCACCCCCAAATTTACCCCGAGGGCGTCTTGGGAGAAAAAAAAAGAAAGATATATACAAATTAACAGTAAACACATTTCCATGCTTGAGAGGCACAGTCCCCGTCTCAGCCAATCAGGAACATAAACATCACCTGTAATTCGGTGATAGTCAGATACATAATTTCTCTCAACTTTATCAAAATCTGATCAGTGCGATGTTGACAGCTGGCTGTAAGTATTTAGATTAATGATATCCGCAAGTTTCATTAAAATCCAATCAGTCATGTCTGAGTTGGCCCACAAGAGGTGTCCTAACCTACAGTACTAATTAATGCATTGCACAAACTCCTAGTAGCGTTACACGTAGCTTTAAGGTGCAACGTGCAGCGTTTTTGCATCTCTAAAGACATTTACAATAAATCGGTTTGCTTCCAGTCGCCAACGAGTGTCCCTGCTCGCTGCTATAAAGAGTAAGAGGAAGAAAGAGATCTGGGATGGATGAGAAGAGCCAGTACTCATTCTCTGAGTAAAGTTTTGTTTTATTTGAAGAAGAATTTGAAGAATATTGAAGCTGAATTTGAAATGCTAGCATGTTCTCAAGGGCTCTAAGCCAATTTCAGACATGGAAAACATAAAAAAAATTGTTCATTATGTATTTTTTGTCCATGAGATACAAGTGGCCCTTGCGTCAATGTTCATTATTGCTTTATTCAGACATGACGAGACAAAAAAAGGCTTCGATGGTCTTGTGATATTGATGATAGACTGAGAAGTGGCGGCACTGGAGAGCGGCGGTGAGCGCAAGAATATGAAGGAATTGTTGGGGGATTGTAAGAACTTATTTTGCAGTTGAAGCCTTAATCAATGACCATCGTGAGTGCGTCTCAAAGTGAACCCCCCATTACATCGTCATCAATTTCATCATCTATAAGACGAGAAACTTATGCTGCCTATTTTTGAAAAAGCCTGACAAGAGCACAGGAGAGTGACAAGACGTCCTCGTTTATTTCTTACTTGTTTTTGAAGATTTTTTTCCCCTCGATATTCAGAAATTCACCTGTACAGATGTTTTAACTTCCTTGTTAAATAGACACGATCATTAAATTACCTTACTAAAGCGATTTGCATGAGAAATGATAGTATATGAATATGAAATGGAGTCGGTGAGTGCAGAATATCTGAGATGTGTTCCTAATGTTTCTTTGTTCATGATAACTTTATTAAAGTGTTAATATAAATGCAATTATCTGAGCGTTAACAGCTTTTGTGTCACAGCTGTGTTGGCACACAGTCACAAACAAACAACAGCAAAAAGTACTAATTTCTTTTTGCACTAATTATCACCACCCAGGCATGATTGCTCGGAAAGCGCACGCTGTTAGAAGAGCTCGGGCTCTCAGGTAATAGAAGGGAAATAATCCAAGGAACTTTTAATTGTGCTTCCTGGGCAGCAAGACACTTTTTCAAGCTAATCCCAGTTAGATACCCGGATTCCCCTAAAGCTTAGAAGGTAGGATTCACTCTCTAATACCCTCGGCGTTACTCGGGAAGCCATTTCAACCTCTCTCCTGCAGTTCCACTTGGAGTGAAGTGCTTTCCCTATTTGGCAAAGTCCTTTTATTCAATAAAAGGTGACAATGAAGAGAGAGTGTGACCCACAGGTGGCAGTTCAAATCCCCAGACTGGCGAGAGGAAATTTTACTGGAGGAAAATTATCAAAGACGCCGTTGGCAAGACACAGACACCCCCAAATACTGAGGGAGTGGTATCCCCGCTGAAGAACAAGTCATTCAAAGAGAGGAGCTGCTGTGGGTGAGCGAACTGAAGTGAATCACAAGAGCGATCAAACTGGATAAAGAACACAAAAACTGTTCACAACAGTGGAGGGCTGCTGCTGGAAGTATTTGTACTTTTGTGCTCAGTTAGTTATCAGCCACCAAAGTGTAAAACATGTCTGATATCTAACAGTGTAACGTCCAATTTGTAGGATAGCTGATTGTTGGGTCTGATGCCCAACTTGTCAGATATAGATGCCTTGGGTCGGTGGGACAGGCCGGCCACCAAACCAAAGTTATTACAGCCAGCAGCAAATGGCCGACCACAGTTTGAGTCACACCAGTGGATATTTTTAAGGAGACCTGGGGATATTTCCGTCATGTGATGTTGCGGCCAAAACCAGCAATTTGTCAAAGGCAGTTGGACAAGTGTTTTTGTGCTTTTGTGCTTTGTTACAAGGGAGAGATTGAACATTTGACCTAAACCAAGCATAAAGTTGCAACACAAAGAAATGTATCGGTTGTTCTGCAGAAACGTACGTAACAAACACTTATTCTGGCGATCGGGTCGATGAGAGACATGGAGGCTTTGAATGAATGAGTCACTCGGGTTCGTCTGCATGTGGCGGTGCAGGGCAGCACACAGGTGTGAGCATGTATATGCGCAGCTCCCTGCAGCTTCTCCCCCAGGTCATTACTATAAATGACAGTGTGCTCTTAGTCAACCAGCCTGGTTAAATAAGGATTAGAGGGATAAGGAGAAAATAACTCCGCACTTTTGAGGGCAGCAAATGGTGTTTGCAAAGTCTGCAATCAAAAGCAGGAGCTTCGGCTTTGCCTGCAAATAATTTGACATCCCCAGTTTCCCCTCTTGTGTGATAACTCTTTTTTTTCCCTTCATTTTAACTAGACCTAAAGACACTTCCACTGAAGTGCTGGAACGATGGGAACAAAGAGGAGGGAGAGCATGTAAGATCACACGTATAAAGTATTTCTGTTAAAGCCCATCACTGAGACAAACACCAGCCCCGCTGCTCCCTCTTCCCCCTGCCTCTCTTTTGGTTCGTGCATCAAAAGACGCTGCCATCTGAAAATAGCACGTCAACATTTCTGTTTCGTCTTGTTGTTTCTTTCTCTCTCTCTCTTTTTTTTTTTAGTCTCGACAATGTTGCCAGTTTGCTGGATTCCTGTTTTTCCTCTGCTCCTGCTTTCTTGATCTGTGAGAGGTTACATCGCATCGAGTGAGACGGTTGGCTCTTGAGTGTGTGCGCGTCTCCGTGTGTGTGTGTGTGTGTGTGTGTGTGCAGCAGCAGAGGCTTTGGTGGTCTATAAAAAGCAGCCAGACGAAGTCTTCCCTCTCTCCTCATGCATTATGCATTGGCATCACCTTCCATCAAGTGACAGAAAAACCTCAAAGATGTCTAAGTTTAGCTTCCATTCTGAAAGCCAAACAGAGGAGGAGATGTGTTATTTTGACTGCCACAGTCGAACTAAGCACCTGTTACATCAATAAAAGCTGCATTTCGCAACAAGAACGACGACAACAACAACCTGTGTGATGGCAGAGCACTCACGAAAAAGGCAAAAAAAAAAGTGGTTAAATGCAGATAGGAGCGGGGAGTATGCGAGTGGAGAAAGAGTTCAGATGAGATAAGATGACACTGGATCAAACTTTGACCTTGGAGAGAAGTTTTTCGCTTTGCTGAAGAATTTAGAAGGTTTTATGTGAAAGAACTTCACGAATCAAAAAGCACTTCGCTTTGAGAAAAATGTCTTCACAGGAAGGGCACAGTGGGAGTTAGAAACACTGCAAAAGCAACCAAATTTAATAGTTTCAGACTTTTGGGGACAATGCAGATATACGGGAGCAAAAAATTCCGGTATTAATACATTTTTCAATGATTCCTCACATCTAACACTTTCCCTCGTGCTGTTCAGTGCTTCATCCAGGTCATCTCTACAGCTGCTTTGACTTCTCTCTGTCGGTCAGTGTGACAGGTCAGTATAAATGTTTATGTAGTCTCGGCCTTTTTAACGGGCCTAAACCTCATGAATGTTCACCCTAACATTATTGATCAAGCTCACATGCTTTTATTTCCTCTTGTATAGCCCATAAATCTGTCATCATAAATGCTGATAACAGATTTATACTTTGAATTGCTGTATAACCTGTAGAATACATTACACATAGCATTTCAAAGCTCTACAAAGTTTAAGTTTTGTTTCTATGACAGCTTTGCAGTGACACAGAGACTATTATAAAATAGTGTAGAGTACAAACACGATACATTTTTATAATTAAGTAGCTATTTATGCACATGACAGGTGATCGCTCCACAATTATGACTACTACAGTTGACCAGATGTTGCTTATCTCGGTAATACTGGCTCCTTGTCAATATTTTGTCCACAGCGGTGTCCCGATTCATAACGTGGCTCAGTGTAAACACTCTTGTTTGTCTGGAAACGAGAGAGGGACCTTGTGATTTTATTATTTGCAGCCACTGTGAGCTAGAGCAGACCGGTTGACAAGGTGATTATTTTGGTATTTGGACACGGCTCTCAAGCTATTATGCAATGCTTCTGGGATTGATTTACTGTACGCCTCGTAACACCGGACAGATCACATTCTGGGAAAAAGATAGCGGCAGGCCAGTGTGTTTGTGTGTCTCATAGAGAGGCTGTGTGAGTGTGTGCGTGTGTGTGTTTGGGTTGAGTGCGTCAAACCATGGAAAATAACACAGATGAGATTATTAGCAGGGATGACTGTGTCCATGCAGAGGGAAATAGAAGTGTTTAAAAAGTGAAAAGGTAAGATTGCAGGGGCTTATTTTGACACTTGAGACGGCCGCAGGCAGGTTGTTTTGATGGCTCTGACCTCGGGAACTGTATGTGTGTGTCTGTGAGTGTGTGTGTGTGTGTGTGTGTGTGTGTGTGTGTGTGTGTGTGTGTGTGTGTGTGTGTGTGGCGGCTTGGGGAGGTTCAGGTGGCAGCGGTGGCGCTAGGCCATCTGCACTGTCATTCACCGCACGTCCGCCTTCCAAGAGTTGCACAGCACCCACGGGCATCCCAAACAGCCCCAGCCGGAGCTCTGCGGGGCTGCAGTAAACAAGTCTCTCTCATCTCAGAGTGTGTGTGTGTGTGTGTGTGTGTGTGTGTGTGTGTGTGTTGGAAGGGTGGGGGGCTGTGTGATATTATGTTCCTGTACACATCACAGTGCCATAACATGGGTCTGTATGTTTTCTTTTTCTTCACCTTACAGTGCTGTCACCTACATTTGTAACGTTAACTGCACAGTATGTCAATTCTTTCTGTTCTTACAGTTTACAGTATAAAAACCATGAAGAGATGTTCAAAACATACATATGCAGCATTTGCTATAAATGTGCTAACCCTAACCCTGAACCTAACGCTCCTGACCTTCTTATTGCATCATAATGAATGGACGCTAACAAAAATCGACTGCTTCATATTTCATAATTAGTTTTCATATTTTCTGACTCCTACTTTACCTCAGTTGGTACCAAAATTATTATATGAATTATATATAAAATGATGGAAATTTTGATGATTATTTAATCATTATTTAAGATATATAGCACCGAAATCCTGTAAATTAAATCTTGATCTGATTGATTTCAACTCGCTGGTCGGATCAAGAGTTACACATTTTATTAACAGACTAAGAGTAATGAAAATAATACTTTTCGTCCTAGTCCTACATAGTCAATCGTGCATACAATACGAGTTTCGGGATCCAACTTTCCTTTTCTAAAGTAAAATAAAAAGCTCCCCTTATGGGGAAAGAATATATTAAATATGACTTACTCCAGACTAAGCTAAGTCAAAGGAAGCAAAAAGATAATGAAGCATGACAATTGCTCCTATTTCCAGCAGCCCCCCCCCGATATCCCCCAGAGACTGTAAACCTGACTTTGGGAATCATTGGTGTATGCTACGTAACCGCAGCTCGCTCTGTTCTTATTTATACCTGATGTCTCTTCTTTGCTGCTGTCACAAAGCAGCATCTTTCAGTCTCATCATATCTGACCTGAAACGGGTTCTTAACTATAGATAAACATATTGCCTTTGACTGCCGCAGCTTTATATTAGTGCCTTCATCTCTGCACAGCTCCCTATTAAAGGGAGAAAACTTCAGCGAGTGAGTATGACAGCTGAACAGCAGCCAGTGAATGGAGTGGGCGGTCTGCGCCAAGAATTTCTGTCGGCTTGAATCAGTGCCTTTGCCCGCACAGTGGAGGGTCATGTGAGAGTTTGGGTTTTGTGTGTGTATGTGTGTGTGAAATATAGCTAATAACAGAGCGATCGGTGGCTGTTCACCCCCCCGCCCCCCTTTCTTTTCTTCCACCAGTGCTGTGTTGTACTGGAACAGTCCATGCTGCCTGGTGGCAGTCCAGTTAATGATGCTGGTGTAATGCAGAAAGAAGAAAAGGAAATTGAGAATTACTTATGCATCAGGTAAACTGTGAGATTCCAAAAGGCAAGTGTAAGAGGTTTTAAAGCTGCCAGGCACTAAATTTAAGACCAATTTAAAAACAAAGCCGTGACAGCCAACCTTTTCCTAATGTTGTTAAACTATAAATGAGCAGAATAAGAAAAAAAGAGCACCGGCAGATGAAATGGTAAGGAGCAGGTTCAGTAAAGGAATAGGACACATTTTGTTCCCCTCGAGTACAAAGAATTCTGCACAGAAACTTGAAAAAAGACACGAGATTATAATCAGATTATAGGATTTTAGGGTGTTGTAAGGACCTATCAACACCTTGAATCGGGTCGAAGTCTCTGCTATGTACATAGAGAACATGGGACAAGAGCCCTGACAAGAAAAGAGAGAGAGAGAGAGGGAAAATATACTGTGCGAGCGAAAGGATAAAATATGTGCTGACAGCTTTTTGGCCAGAGGGCCAGAACACTGAAATAGTAGCGTCTGGATGTCAGGCCGGGGTCGCTCCCTTCACTTGAGAGCAGACTTTCCCCGACCCCGGCTAGGAAAACATCACACACCACTACAGTCAACTGATAATGTAGTATCTGACGGTTAATGTACTCACTTGTCCAGACGTGACACTAAATGCACCTTGGGATTGGTCGAAAACTGCAGGAAGCCCTTTCAGATGAATGAAACTGTATCCGTACCGTGCAGGAATTACTGACATTAGGAGCAGGATTAATAAAGCTAACTGAATGAGTGCAATGTTTTTACACTACTTGTGAAGTAATGACATAATAATTTTGACAATTTATCATTCTGTCGATTGCTGCACTGGCTTTGGTGTGGCGCGGTGCTTTGGGCCGGCGGTGAGAGCAGGCTGGGTGCACCTTTTTCTTTACAGCTGGTTCGTGAAAGCATAAAGGAAGAAATCAATATGACTGCTAATGCTGTGACTCACCAGACACTTGTGTGTTCGTGTGTGCGTCTGGCTGTGTTTGCACGTATGTGCTGCATGGGGAGGCAGGCGAGGAGGAGGAATGGCGAGCAAAACAACAAACAGGACCTTTAAATGTTCTTCATGGCACGACCAGCGTGTGTTTGTGTCTATCTCCAACTACAGGTGATAGGGGATAAAAACTTATCACAGAGCATGTAATCCAATATTGTCATAAATGACTCCTCCAGTTCACTAAAAATCCCCCGAATTCCTGGAAAAAAAGATACCGAGAACATGAAGAGTGTTCTCGGAGGTACAGCCAAAGTAATATCGCTTCCAATGGAGGAACACCAAAATAAGAGTCCTCACTACTGCTCTTGAAAAACTGCCTGTCAGACACAGCACAAGTGAAAGATTATGCAAATATACCTCAGATTTACAAGGTGCTTATCTATGGCGTAGGTTGCCTGTCATACTGCTTTAAAAATAAGTCACTTATGTCATGAATGAATGTCACAATTTTAATAGGAACACTGCAAGATGCTATTGAAGGCCAGCATATGGAAAAAGTTGACGGCCTACTATCGATGTACAGCTGAAGTAAAGGTTATTCAAACTTGAGCTGAGAAGGAGACAGGAAACACATCTTCTAAGAAATGTGTGAGGATTTTGTTGTCCGTGCTCCATCAAATCAAAACTGTGGCTTTAAGAGACACAAGAAGAGAAAACCAAGAGACACACACACACACGTGTACAAACACACAAAAAACACACAGAAAACTATCGTTTTTCTCTTCCACAACACCAAATCAAACAGCTGCTCAGAAAATGTCCCAGCCTACTTGAACAGAGCGGGCATCTTAGCGTGTCTCATGGTTGGTTAAATATTTGCCAGCTGGGGTGCTTTTCTCTGCTGTATGTGTGTGTGTGTGTGTGTGTGTGTGTGTGTTTGGCCCGCTCGTCATGAAAAGCACAGTTCAGGTGCTGAATCAATCATACATGTAGATAGAATCCAATAAGCACAGAGCGAGACTGCAGCTGGGGTCTACTGAGACAAGAGACAGAGAGAGAGCAGCTATACCCATGTTGGCAGTGCTCGCTCTATCACCCCGTCTCAGCAGATGCCATGTTACAGAGAGGGTAATTAATAGCCCAGTGGGGCCTGGGTGAGAATCGCCAAGGCACCCTCTACACACATACACACACACACACACAAAATAATAATGTCTCCATTTGCCCCCCGGAGCAGCTTTGTGCCAACTAGCCTTCACCTCATTATGCCAATCAAATCGACCAGGAGGTGTGGAGGGTTGAGGGGGGGGGGTTGAGCGGAGATGGGAGGGGACAAGCTGTCCTTTCTCATTCGGCCGCACTCACTTTCACCGTCCATGTGTTCATTATAAAAGAAAGATTTGATCTTAATAAGAACTTCATCACAGAGCTGTCAGGAAACAGCCAAAGCCCTGCATTTTTTTCTTTTCGCTTTTTCCCCCAATTGTACGTCGGTTTGGCCTCTTCTTCCAAGAAGCTAAAAATGTTGGATTTACCAGCTGCCTGTTCTGAGCCACACACTCTGCGCTGCAGCTGGGTTTTCACAGTTCACTTTGCCTTTTCTCTCTAAACTGCACAGGGTAAACTATTTACAATCCAAGTGCCAGCAAACTACTCGAAAATAATAACAGGGATTTAAGTGGAAACAATTTCACAATCGAAACTTTTTTCAACTTCATCTTATCTTTTGGAGCAAAAGTCACTCTGCCACTCGGCTGTACATGCTGGAAAGTTTACTTCCTTTAATATTTGGCCTGCCTCCTCTTAGTTACAAGGAAAAGTTTGGTTTGACTTGTTATTTTCACATGAGGCATGATGTGTTGGTGTTTAGTTTAGTAGGACATCATGATCTTTTTTTATTTGCTCATGACAGATAATCAGCAGCATTTTCAAACAAACTGATTCAAACTCTTGGTCTTAAAAGACACTTACTGCCCATAAAAGTACAATTCAACAGGTTGAACATCCACACATCAATGGGAAAACTCAAAAACTGTAATTTTCTTTTTATAGTTTAACGCTTTCACTCAAAATTTGCTGTTGTTTCATTTGGAGTTTGTTAGACATACTGCAAGACTTTCCATTTAACTGTATAGATTCTGAATCAAATACTAGTTTTTAGCCTCATTTGGCACATTTTTTTGGTTTTACAGTGACTTTAACTTAAATAAGCTACTTGCAGCATCAAACATCAGACAGACACAATGAGCGACTGGATGGTGAGACCAAACCGGAGCTAAAAGGTGCATTCATGCTCACGTAGCTTCATGTTTGCTAATACATTAGCCATAGCAGCTTCTTTACCAGACAGTAAAATTCCATATTCCACTTCCATTAACAGTGCAAACTGTGTGCGAACAACAAAGTGTGATTAAAGCCTTTGCTTAACACTAATGGTCTGTTTCACATGATTGTAAGTCTTATTTTCTCCTCTCAACTGCCGGTGATGTATCAGCGTGCAGCCTTTTCATGAAAGCTTTGACATTTACTATACACTTCCTCCTCTGGTTCACATAATGTGACTAATTCCACTTTCATTCATTTTTTTTTTTTTTACAATTTGTAATGAAAAAGAGGTAGAAATACTATGTTAGTAGGTTCAGCAATGATAGTCAACCAGCACACCATCTAAAACCTTTATCACACAACATCCAGGTAAATTAATTACTGGAAAGATGCTTTAGTGATCTGCCTAAGGCTTAAAAATGGAGGGGATAAACATATATTTTCTTATATTTCCCCACTTGAAAGCATGCAAGAGTTTCACATCTCCTCTCAGTGAGTTTGCCATCACCGCCACAAAGAACTAAACACCCTGACCTGCCGTCTTCAGGCGGCAGGGGAGGTATAAGGAGATGTACTTAGTGGCAGCCAGCCTCTGCAGAGGGTCTTCTTTGGTGTCAGGACAGTGTTTAGGCCATTTCGGTAAACAGCATCGGTGCATTTCATCCCCTGTTGCCTCATTGAAATCAGCCTCTTAACAAACACATCTCCATCCTCTTATTTTGTCGCTGACCCGCTCCCCCACCCTACCCCCGCTTCCCCCCTCGCACCCACTGCCACCACCAAACTTCCCCTGTGTGTTACCTGAGACAAGCAATTTACCTTTTTTGTTGTTTGCCTGACCTAGAGAAAACAATTTCAGAGGGGTCTTCCTGCGCTCTTAACAGCCCTTCGTTTGAACAGGTAAAGGCGACTGGCGTGCCACAATGGCTTTTTTTTCCTCCTAGAAGATGAATTGGCGAGCTGTCAGCTTCAGACAGGCCGAGTAGCAGTGTTTCTGTAATGGGACACTGGAAGTGTCTTTGATTAATGGAAGAGCCATACTGAGCTGTTAGGGAACCCGCCGTGGCCCAGCGAGAGCGATTGAGCGGCGGATACATGCCGACAGATGTGCGAGGGAGCGCGGGCCTCGATACCAGCAGAGAAGGAGGAACAGGAGGAGGAGGAGGAGACGATAGGAAACGGTACTCTGCCTGGCATTCAGCCATTTTTAACCTGAAGCCTATTTTCCCATCTTCTTTCATCACACTGATTGATTTAGACCTGAATCTTGTCAATTGCTTCGCTACAGAGCTACTTACATCTTTGCTTGCCTCGATTGCAGCTCCGCAATGGGAGTTTTTTTTTTTTTGATGCTTGAAAATAATGAATGCCACCGAAAATATGAAAGAAGAGAGTTTTTAAACAAATCGATAGCAATATATTGTCCAATATTCTGTTGCAACATAAAAACAAAACAAATGTTTTATAAGGATTCCTCAAAAATTGGTTATAACGGAGCCTGTTCTCAGAGAGGAATTGATCTGAGAGAAATTATTATCAACACGGCTCGACAATATATCGATTTTATATTGTTATCATGATGTGAGACTTTATATCATCTTAGATTTTGGATGTCTTTATATCATTGTATGTCATAAGTGTTTTGAAGGCTGCATTACAGTAAAGTGATGTAATTTTATGATCTTAACAGACTGTTCTACTTGTTCTAATACTTGCCATCCCTACTATGTGGTGATATTGTGGTATTTTGTTAATCAGTATTGTGATATATGATTTTGTCACCCAGTTCTTGCATTAATTAAGTGCCTTTGAGGAGTTTTAAAAATGTCGCAATATCATTTTCAGGCCATATCGCCCAATCATATGTTCAGACATATTCAACAACTGCTCGCACAGCTCTACATTTGACTTGTTTTCATTCTGTCCTGGCAGACAGCGACAGAGAGCAGCCCTGCGAAGCCACAAAAGCTACAGTCAGGGGACACCAGTAGTCCTCGCAACTTTTGGAGAAACCCTTAAAGCCAAAGTCAAAAAAGAAAGAATTTTTTAACTGCAGCAGGAACATGAGCATCGCATGTCGCCGACTCTGTGCTGTTGTTGTCCCTGCGTCTATTTTGGTGGGTGAAATCTCAGCCAAAAGCAAGATGTTTCCTTTCTTCTCGTCGTCTTAAAATAATTTTTTTGCCCGGTCTCTCATTTAGACTTCTTTTGGCTCCAGCTGATAAACAAATCTCAAAAACAAGAACGCTCCTCATGTTGAAATCACAAAGAAATATTATTTCATTTCCCCCGTTATTAGCCCGAAGCCCGTTGGCGCTCGGAGAAGAGGCACACTAGAGCTCAGAGTTTTACTGTAAACAGGCAGAGTCTCTAATTCCTCCCTGTACAAATATGTCAGAATAAACACTTATCTTTGAGAACAGCTGAGGAGACACGTGTGGAAATTTTCCCCTCGCAAAAGATAGCAAAATATAAATACCCACATTTTTAAATGCTCACTGATAAAAATGGAACAAATTCATCCATCCATGACGACCGCTGTTTACAAGACAGCTGGAACAGAGGGTTCCAGGCCGCGCTCTCGCCACTTTTTGTTTGGAATAATGCTTGTTTATTGGAATTGTGGCATTGCTGTGTTTTAAATGGAAGGAACAGCATTTTACAAGGTAATTAGTCAGGCTATAATCCTTCGCTCAGTCACACACACACACACACACACACTCGCACACTGCCTTTCTCAGAACGCTGCATCCTAATACTATCATGTGACAAACCACTTTTGTCAAACTAATTCTGCACAAATGTGTCATGCACAAACCTCTAGGAGAAGGATGGGAGTTAAAAAAAACGAAATCCTGATAAACCCAACAACCTGTACGTGTATTTTTAAAGTGACATTACACTTTTCTATATGTTTTTCTTTAATTCCTCTTCCTGCTGCAACCTCATTATCAGCTCTAACGGGGATTGGAGGGATTTTAGGTGCCATGGTGGGGGTTGGGGATGGGTGTTTATGTTGGCCCTTGTTTCCAGGGTCGGGAACTGTCCCGAGGGAGCGCATTCCTCACCCCAGAGCACGACTAAAGGTATGTGAACCATCTGGACAAAGCCATGAGCCACAATGGCCCTACACAGGCCCGTCCATGTGGTCCGATGGCCAGTCAGCGCTCTCACACTGTCAACTTTTTCATTCCCCCTGGCGCTGGAGGCATGAACTAGATACCCATCGGCTCCACTATGGGCCAGCCATCACTTCCAATGTGTCTGTGTGTGTGTGTGAGTGTGTTCCATGGTTCCTTCCTCCTGGCTGGGCCAGGATGAACAGGGTCATTTGTGAGGCCCACTGTGATGCCCGCACGACTGTGTGGATGTAAAGAATGCTGCCTAAGGTCAACATATCGTTAGCTGAAGGGTCAATGAGACGATTGTTTCCTTATTCGCTTGTTTTATCACCATTTCAAATCATCATATGACTCCAGCTTGCAAAAATGGCATACATACCAGCAGTGAATGCACAAGTGACAAATGAAATGCCTGCTCGCCATTTCCTCCTTTTACAAAATGCTGATTTTAGCTCATTTCTTCAGTCCTGAACAACAGTAAACAAGTCTGCTGCCGACTGACACCGAAAATCACACTGATATGGGTTTTTGGAAGCTTATTTTACCAAAATTACAAAAACAAATCTAGTCATGCAGATAGTATTTGGTTTACTTTGGCCTGTTTGGGACATATCTGTCTCCAGATTTCTGTCTCCGCCCCAGCGCAATGGAAGTGAACAGAATTTTGTTAATGATTTATTTTGGGTTGGAGGCAGAAATCTCAGAGACAAAACTTACCTAACCTCTTTTTTAATTGTGAAAACTGACCATTTATAGCTGCTTATAGCAGTGCTGTTCAACTGATACTCAATACCTATACATTTCACCATTTTCATGGCATACCATAACAAAGATTCAGTGTTTTTAGCTGAATTTTATTGAAGTGGAGATGGAAGAGCCTCAGGGACCGCACTGAGACTGTAAAGCTCTCCACTGAAACCTACATTATCAAATGACTTGCGGGTTTAGCAGTGCTATAAAAAACAGAGTCACCCACCACACACACTCAATTACAGGGGCACCTTGGGACACATTACTACTTAACATAGGCAAGTTAAAAAACAAATTTACCAGATAATAAAAAAAAATGAATTCATTAAAACACAAATACTGCAACTACGACTGAAATGGTCAAGATTAAAGGGTTATTCCAGTGATTTAGCATGTGTCAGCCTATTCATTACAAATTGTCCATACTTAACACAAAACATTATATTTTAGTACATTTTCTTGTCAAAATATATGACACAATCACCTATTTCAATGACATATACTGTAAGACATTTGCAAATTTTCACTTCCATTGGCACATTATTATATTTTTTCTTATTATGAGCAAAGATAACCATTTTTTATGTTCTACTTTTTTCTAAACTGGCATTTTTTCCAGTGAGCTACTGAATTTTAGAGCTCTAGATCTTTTGTTTATAGATTTTTAGGCATTCATTGACTCCCATTCATTAAATGTGCACAAATAGTCACGCCGACTTGATACTCTTTGTGATTCATTACACAACTCAAGCCAGTTTTAATAATCTGGAAAAGGATTTCAACGCCACGCAGAAATGAATAGAAGCTAATGGCTGCACAGATGATTACAGGAAAATCAACTGTACGGCCCGTATTGGGAAATGGTTAGCAAAAAAATCTAGAGAGAGTATGATTTGTAGTTATGAAGCCAAAAACACACTGGCATGCTCCTTTTACTCCATGTACTGGTCTAACACTACAAATACACATCAAGCCCCAGCCTCAGCAGACCATGAATTTACACGCTGGCAGAGGACTCGTCCTCTCTGGGTCCAGTCTGATTGTTAGTTCACAGAGGACTGCTTCAGACGGCTGGATGAGTGCCGTTCTGGAGCTGAGTGGCCGCCTCAGATAGAGAGCGGAGATGGAGCATCGGGGCAGCAGCGCGGCAGCTGCGTCTAATAAAGAAACTGAATTTGATAATCAGCTGAGACAGTCAATTTGCTAATAAGGGATTCTAATTAATTAATCAATGTGCATTTGGTGGGAGCAGGCGCTATTGTCAAGAGCGGTCAAGTGCAGTTTGCTGTGCCTCTCTTTCTCCCCTGCTCATTGCTTAACACATAAGTTGATTTCAATTTCATTTGGCGCCGGGCGAATTTTCTCACTGCGGAGGGAGAGGGGAGGATGATTAAGTGTGAGCGAGCGCAGAGAATCTGGATGTGTACTGTTCAGGTCTTCACTGACTGTAATACAGGACTTTTCCTTCTTTATATTATTAATCAATTGCTGAAATGTAAAAATGTGTAAAACAAAATGTGAGGAAAAAAAAAGAGTACCATTAAATATACAGTATATATTTATATATATCAATTAATACAACTTACTGAGCTATGAAAATGTTTCTGTTTACAGCAAATGTTTATTTACTTTACATGATACCGCGTGGTTTATCTCCCCCGATACTTAAACAGTTTATTCGTGGCGAAATAAGACAGAAAAGATTGTCAACGAGTGGAGACAGTCGTGTAAACATTGCTCAACACATTAGCTCAACCTACTTTTTACATTACCGCAACAAAAGACTGAAATGCTATCTCTACGAACATAAGAGTGGTGGTTTTAATTATGGTCTCCACAGATGTATAAGGGTTATAAGGAATTATCATTTTTAAATTGTTATATGTGGATTGTATACACTCCCAGGGACAATACATGTAAACTTGAGCTATATCTGATGCAATACATTTATTGTCCACTGTCCCCGTTTTCAAGTGAACCAATAAATGAATGGAGGAGATGAGTAGATATGAATTAATGACGGCAGCAACAGACAGGATACAACACATCTCACCACAACAAAAGGGTTCAATGACTCAACGGCGTTAAATGTCGAATGCTACTATGGACCAAAAACTGCCGTCTATACTTGATATGAACGAGCTTGGCTTGAGGTTTAACAGAACACAGAAACAGCCTTGATTAGCATCTTGAAGCAATAATTGACAACACACACACACTTAGCAGTTCCAGCCTTGTTACGAAAGCATTTGTTTGAAGTGGCAAATATGCTCCAACCAGTTACTTTCAGGCAGTGGTGGAGAGTAACTAAGTGTATTTACTCGAGTACTGAATTAAAGTGTTTTCTGGTGTCTTTACTCCTCTATGACAATAAACTGAATATCTTTGTGTTGTGTACAAAACAAGACATTTGAGGACGTCATCTTGAGTTTTGGGAAACACTGATCGACATTTTTAACCATTTTTTGACATTAAATGACCGAAAACTAATCGATTAATCGAGAAAAGAATATAGCGTTGCTAGTTGCAGCCCTCGCAGGTGGTTATGTTTTTGGGGTGAATGATTAAAAGCTACAGATTACTTTAAAGTAGAAGCCACAAGTCATTTACATGTACATTTTCTTACTATCTAATTTTAAATGCTGGTAATTAATGTGAATATTTCCATTTTGGGAACTTTCTACATCTACTTCACTACCTTTCAGGAGAATGTAATGCCATGTTACACTACACAAAGTAATAACACATATTAAAACACTCCTTGAATGACTCTCCTGCCTTGAATTGCCCTTTTGACAGAACAAAGTATGTCTTAACTGCTCTACTGACCCAACTTTTCAGTGTTAACAAGTGTTGATTGGCCTCCTCTAAGCCCTGACAGTGCTGATTTTAACACTTTCTGACTTCAATGAACACTGGCACTTTGGCTGTACAGTCCGGTTATCTTTGTGTGTCTGTGTGAGTGTGTGTGTGTGTGTGTGTGTTCAGGTTGCCGTGGAAGTTCTTTATGTTGAAGGCAGTATAGTGCCCTCTAGGCGGAAAACAAAACCTCCCCCCACCTCTGCAGAGAGCAAATGGTTTTAATGTGGTCAACGAGACGCAGACAGGCAATGCACAGACGAAAAGTTAAGACCCTCTCTTGTGTTTTTCAGTGCTGTGCGTGACCTTAAAAGACCCTGAGACCCTCACATGTGTTTCAGACACACAGAGGGGAGGAAAAAAAAGGGATTTGTGTAAGCAGTGTCTGGCTGACCCCAGAGTCCTTACATATGGTGCGGTTCAAAAAAATGTACACAAAGAGAAAAAAAAAAGACGGCTCATGATGGGTTTTTGTATTTGAGTTAAGTGTCCAGATGGTTAGTGGGATACATCTTTAGCATTTGTGTATTTAGTACAAAGGAATGTATGCTTCCAAACTCTTATTTGGACAAACAGCACACGGACAACAAAGTGCTGCGGAGCTGGAAGGGGAAGGAATTTATAGAGGGGTGGGGGTTATCCTGCTGGTCGTACTGGTGTTGGTGGGAGGGAAGGAGCCTAGTGGTGCTAGGGGTCAGAGGTCAGCTGCTTGCACTCAACAGCTGTCCTAAAAGCAGCAGAGATAAGGACTGAAAGCATCCTGTGTGCGTGTGTGTGTGTGTGTGTGTGTGTGTGTGTGTGTATGTGTGTGTGTCAGGCTAATACCAGCCACTGGGCAAATAGATACAGTAAAGCTTGAACAACTGGAATCCTACGGCTCCACCTTTCATGTCCAACAGGCTTTTCAAACTTTGACTTAAGTCCTGAGAAAAGGAGTAGATTACCCCACTAAGGGTGAGGAGGGAGGAGGGAGGAGGGAGGTCAAGGCTTGACCGGTAGGCCGGGTCATTCATCAACTGCTAATGGCCAGAGCTTTATGCTGTCATGATGAATGACCTTTGTCTAAGAGGGAAACGTCGCACAGCTCAACGGCGAGACAATGGCATCGGCGAAGGCATCAATTCTACACGTCAATCGGGTTCTGAGGAAAGCTGGTGTGCCCTGTGTGTGTGTGTGTGTGTGTGTGTGTGTGTGTGTGTGTGTGATGAGCAAAAAAAGTTTGTGTATCAGCTCAGGGTGATTACTTATCTCCACGCCTAACAGGACAAGCAGAGACGAGCTTCAGGCCGGCAGCTCGTAGCGAGGGGGACAGGTGGTGACAAGGTCTTGTTTAGGCCTGTTTCGGCCGGTTGCTTATTCACTCTGACCCCACCCCATGCTTCACCACTCCAACCTGCTGTCCCGCCTCGTAATCATATTGAATGCTGCTCAGACGTCGGAGTCTGTCACATCAATGTGCTGCAGGGCAGTAACGAGGAGCAGTGACGCTACATACGGCACAGCTACTAGTGTAACTACGCTTCCCAGTGATGATCGGGTAGTGTAGCTACACAACCATCTGTATGAACTGAGAAGGAATCACAAAATTCTGAGTGCATTAATCATTTTATTGCATTAATCGTACTTCAGTGCGTGTACTGTAAGTATTTCTGTAGCTGTACTGCTTCAAGTGAAGAGTTCCTTCAAGCTTCACAAGTTAAAGAAGCTTCCCCTACAACGCTACAGGCAGAACCATCTCACTAAAGTTTGCTCAGTGGACTGAGGGATATTGTGATTTATTTACTTATTTGCCCTTCTGGCCATATACAGTTCAGGGAAACGGGTCAGTGAGGTTTTTCCAGGAGCCTCCCCTGCGTGTTTTCCTTCTCGCCTGGATTTCATAACTGTAGCTACCGTCTACAGGTAACAGGTCATCACGGGGGGAGAGCTGATGAAGTGTAACTGCACTAATACACTGGCTCGATTTGATCCATTTTTCGAATCAAATAACGTTCACCAGGAATGGCACGTTAATCAATTCAAACGTCTATTTAATCAACTTTAATTATTTAATTCTTAAGAGTTTTCTTCAATGCTAGACCTTGACTAGACAAAAATCACCTTTACAAATGCAAAACTGCAGGATGAAACTGTAGCCTCCCTTTTGTGTTCTGGTCAAAGCTTTTTCTTTTTTTTTCTCCAAACTGGGAACTAAACTCATGCAGTTGAGAGCTGCAGCAGAAAGGAGATGGGTTCAAAGTTATCCAGACAAATGTTTTCTGAAACACTCGTAAAACACTTAAAACACAAAAGTTAGCACACCGAGAATGACGCGTATGATTCTTGAACACACTTGGAAACTGTACGCTGGGTGAAAGTTGAAACAGAAAGTTTCAAGCAGACCGTGCGAGCTCCTCATTTTTCTATTCGCCTTTATTTTCTTTCAAACTCAAACTACAGTTATTTCACTAGTTATTTCTGAGATACGACCACAAGTTCTGGGAAAAAAAATAAATAAAAAATGGTAGTAAAACATGAAGCGTGGAGTATTTTGCGTGGGTTAAGAGGGAACCAGAATTAACCAGAACCATTTAATCTCAGCCTGAACTCTTTTCTGGCATCGACTTGTGTTTTGCGACTTAATAAAAACTTTAACCAAATGATGAAAACAAACTCTGGGCTGTATAGCTTCCCTCCCAGTTCCTTTTTTAAAAGCTGCCCAGTGTACTCTAGTAAACTCGATGATGTACAAAGCGCCTGTGCTAAGAATATAGCATGCTCATGTGAGTGATTCCTAAGAGCCTATCAAACAGAGCTGGAAACAGCTCTTCTTCCTCCATGTCACTATCACTTCCTCATTCTGAGGTCTGCGCTCATTTCACCAGATGCTGAATAAGTTCAAATACCGCACGCCTGTGTTGTTGTTGCAGGAAGTAGCTGCTTACACACACGCTTGCACACACGTGCATGCACACACACACACACACAGACACACATGCGCGCGCACACGCTCAAACCTCTTTGTCAAATGTCTCTTCTGTGGTGTTCCCGGTCCAGTCTGTTCTATTATTGAAAGCGATACAAAATGGAATTGATTACAAAGGCGGATTAATCCTGCACAGTCCCCTAAAAGCCTGTAAAAACAAACGTCCCAGCGTGGCCATGTGGATCCAGCCACCTTATCATTTTATTAAAATGACGCCGGATGCATTTTTCTCTCTGTGATCACAGAGCGGGCGTCGCGTCTGACTGAGCAGGGCTTCTGGCGGGGAGTCCACCTCTCTGATGTGTTTTAATAAACACGACCTTGATTGTTCCCTGGTGTTATTTTGAAGCGTGGAAATGAGCCTTCCTTTTCAATAGTCTCTCTGCTGGACTCATTCCTGTTGGCAGCATCCCGGCCCTCCAAACAAAGTCAGCACTGTGACTGGCACTGGCCGCGTCAGACAAAACACGCCATTTTTAATTAGCTTTGTTGAGGATGGCGAGGGAAACCGGAATAAGAGACCATGTCTGACCACCTTAATTGGTTTAATTCAGAATCACGTGCAAAACAGAAACCTGGCCTACCTGAGCCGGTTAAAGCAGTTTTTTTTTAATCTTTTCTGTCATGTCGCTCCTTTGGAAGCTGGAAAACATGAATGCGTCTCATGTAAACTGAATTAATTTCTATCAACACGCAGAAATGTTGGAGAGACTTGTAACAAAAGGAGGCGAGTTGAGTCTAATTTAAAAAAATCATTTGCATATTCTTTAAAACAAGTTTCTCAGCAGAGACGAGGCTCTTTTGCTACATTGACAGTGATCCTGAGAGCAAAACGACAGCACTACCATCTGTTTATTTTAAAAGCACTTCTCTGTAAACTACCTGAGTGTCTTTAATGTCTTTCTAAGTACAGATCAAATTTGCAGTGCGCTACGTTCCAAGAATATCTGGTTCTTTGAAATCTTTATGTTAATACAAAGATCAGTGAACTGGCGTTTAAATATTACGCTCTGAAAAAATAGTATAGAAATGTTCAAAATGAAGACAGGCTGGTCCCTTTTGTACAAGTTAGGACCCCTCTGCTGGCTTTGAGCAGCGTGAATGTATGTATTTTTCTGTTCATCATACTTTACATGTATTAACTATGCATTTCATATATATGTACTGTCTTATAGTTTTATGTTGTGTATGTACTTTATTCAGGGTGACCTTGAAAAACAGAGCTTACACTCAGCGGCTCATCCTCGTTTAAATGACGGTTTGAAAAGGAATGAAAATACTTCTAATGTGAATAATGTCCATCTTGAGCCTTATCTAAGTCATTTTGCTGTATTTTGCAGGCATCAGAGCTCATTGATTATTGATCATGTATCTTCGTGAAGGCGAAATGTTATCACGAATTACGGATCCATCTTTGATCTTTCTTTGCCATGATTATTTGGAGAATACATTAACTACCGTCAACTATACCGCAAATATAATATCTTTTGGGAAGATTAATACAATCAGTAAGCTGCTTGGTATAACCTTGTTATGGTTAATACTGTAGTATATAGAGCATGGAATACAAAACAAGCCTGTAGTTATAGATAAACTCTAATAGGTCACATTTTCACATTAAAAATGTCTTAAATTGACTCAAACCTTTGTTATATGTCTTGTTTAGTGCTTACATAATCACATATGTTCCGAAAATGTTCAAACACAGATAAGTCCATGGTTTTGGGGACTGGTATTAAAGGGAACTGTGTGATTTATCTGATTGTCTGTGGCCAAACTTCAGGGGAAACATCAGATGAGAGAGGAAGGAAGTGGGTGAATGTGACAAAAATATAGCATTAATATAACTTAAATGCGTTACTGTGTACATTAACAACGACGACAACAGCTCCCATGATCCGACACTACTTTATGACATCAAACTGCAACTTTTGTCATCATTGTTTTGAGAGTAAGACGTTACAGGCATCAGTTTCTATGCATTTATAAAGCCCTCAATGCCATCATGCATCACTTCCTCATCAAACTGGTCGTACAGTCATTACTCGGCCCGTACAAGTGATTGGCTGATGTTCAAACTCCTGCATGCAAACGCTAAATTTTGGCAAACTGCTTTGAGTACCCATAATTGCACCCATAGTTTAATTTAAAACCATGATGACAAACTCTGTTCTTA
Source organism: Pagrus pagrus (assembly GCF_965226575.1). Taxonomy (NCBI): domain Eukaryota; kingdom Metazoa; phylum Chordata; class Actinopteri; order Spariformes; family Sparidae; genus Pagrus; species Pagrus pagrus. The sequence goes on from NC_140198.1 coordinate 6,548,805, forward strand.
AATTTGACTATTTTTAACTGTCTTTTCTGTTGTTGTTGGTTTGTTTTCTCGTTAATCACGTGTATGTGTATTTATCCTGTCTCAAGTGTGCTCTCACCATCATTGGAAATGAGGGCATGCCCTCGACGATTCTTTAAACATCTAAATAAAAGCTGAAAGACTGAAAGATTAAGAGACCCCGAGTGGCAGAAATTACATACTGTGTGTTCAATTTTTGATTATTTTTAGAATTATTTTTTCAGCAGCTGTTGCGGTTTCTCACATCATTCGACCCCGCTTGCATCGTAACGTTCGAGTGCTAAAAGACATAAAGAAGACTCCTATATGAATCCATGCCTCTATGCTGCCTTACAGTGCAGCTCTTGCCTAAAGCCACTCACAGGTATCACTTGTAGGCGGACAGAGGATTCTGTTCCTACACCGCTGAGATGAATATCAAGACAGGTGCTGGGGACTGCACTGTATGTTTCCCCTTGCTAACGCTTCCCTCCCTCGCTCATCATTCCTCTGTCACCTCACTGAAAGGTTGGTGTCTTTCTCTGTGAGGGTGTTTGCTCAGATGTGGGCACCCAGGACACTGTGGCATGCCTGGGGCTTACCAATGAGATTAGACGGTGACAGTGACACGGCGGCGCGGCCAAATGATCTCCAAAACCGCAGGCGGGGGCTGGAAAAGGGATGTTCTCAGCCGTACACATGAGTCACCGAGGCCCTGTTTGCTCTCCTGAGCTGCTATTCTGCTCTCGTGTTTGTTTTTGCTGAAATCGGTGGCTCGCTCGTCTCAAATAGCGATCCCGAGATATAAAGAGCTGATTTCATTAGTTCCATTTTTTTTGTGAAATGCACTCGCTGACAAATTAGGCGGCGTCAGTGGCAGGAGAATAAACAGCTATGTAGCACTTTTGTTACTCACTGACTGGTAGAAACTTTATCTTAGCTTAAAAAAAAAAGATCCAGTCGTCTGCGTCGAAGAAGCTAAAAATGCTGGATTTATTGGCTCCTTCAGCATGAAGCCACAAGCAGCCTGGTGGCAGCTGCTTGTCACCGTTTGTTTTCCCTTATCGTGAAAACTATTTCCAGATACTCTGTCTGTCTGTGCATAAAACTACTTTACAGTAATTGGATGACCTTTACCTTTAAAATAAATGTCACTTTTGTGATTTCTTTTTTTTTTTTTGCCACTCCGTGCTGCTATTTGATGTCACGCACAAGTGAATGGAAGTGTAGCGGCAGAGGTTTAGCATTTGTGTTTGGCAGCTCTTTGTCAAATTGATTTCTGCTGCACAGGAAATGATGCATTCTATGTTTGTCTTCTTGTTTTGACCACATAAAAGTAAGGCTGGGTGTAGCATCACAAGTCACCCTGAAGTACGGCACATCCTTACATTTTTATGAAACAAAAACAAGGGTAAACAATGCCTGAATACTCCTCGAACTATGGCATCTAAAAATGTTTTGGTATCATATTGAGACACAATATTGAAAATGTTATACTCAACAATCAGAGATGCAGGGATTCAGCATAAACAGTGATTTGGATCATGGCTGAGATGGCCAGAAACACAGGACAGCAACAGGTGCTGAACTGTAAACACGGACACAAGGAATGGATTTACTAAATCCACCACAAGGCCTACTGAATTTGGCATCGCCGCACTGGCATTTTGATGAAGCTGGACATGTAGTAATATTGACGATGCAAGTGAGCCAAGTCGCAAATGAAATAATTAGATGACTTCATAAACATCTGCATGTGATGCTGGGCCAAGAATATGCTTTTTGGCATGTCTGTAAAAACAATGGAAAGCAGAGTAATCAAGTATATTTCTTTAAAAAATCTGATGAATTGAACTGTAAGCAGATGATTTGGTTTACAGCTGATGCATCATGTTATACATGATCTGCTACACTGCCACCTCCCTTAAAAAGTACTAATACAAGCAGAGAGCAACTGAGAAACAGCAGCAAGGTCAGAAAAACTGTGTGAAAAATAATAATACAGTGTTGCTCGCTTTTTGGCTGGTGTGAAAGGAGAAGAAGTGATTGCTGCCGTCATTGAAATGGGTTTACTTTCAATGCCATATTACACACAAAAAGGACAGCTGACTTCAAGATCATTGGTACATATCTTTTTCTTACATGTAGTTCTTTTTATCCATCCAGACTTTTTTGGTCTTTTGGAGTTTGCAGTTTTTGAGATGTCGTCCGTTGAGATTATTTCAATGGAACGGTGTCCCTGAAGGGTTTTCTGCTTGTGGTGCTCAAAGGGCCGAAGCACCGGATTACCAAAGACAATTATCAGACCTTGTTGTGAGAAGTTTCATGTAGGAACTATAGACTTTCTACTGAACTACATCCAGCAACCAAGCCATTAGCATTTACATCCCTGCCCCTGAGCCTCTTATCCATGAGCAGATGCATGTTTTCTTCTGCACAGTGATTCGCTGGGCGGGAGAAGTTTGTTTTAAAGAAAATAGGCCCTATATTAAACTGCTCACAACAAGGTCTGTGGATTACCTTGATCGAATTGGACAAGATTTTTGATAGAAACACTGCTGCTGAGTTTTTTTTATGTAATTTTGGGCACTTCGAGCACCACATGCAGACTAGGTCTATTATATTCAAGAGAAGATAGAGCAGATGTCGCCAAAAATCGGCAATTCACACCAAAACAGTCTCAAACACTACAGAAAATAACACTAACACACATCACTTACTAACATTGGGATGCTCTCGATACATTTATGTCCGAGTGATGAACAGATGAACAGACGGACACGTACATGTCCGCAGGAACACGCAAAGAACGAGCACGAAAAATCGTTCACTTGGTTGTAAAAAAGCAGCGTGGGTGAAAAAGAGTATTACTCGAGCATATTCAACTGTATTTTCAGTGCGATCTTTTATAGCATTGTGCACTTCCCTACAGCAAGAATAACTTCCTACAAGGTCATAAGCTCAAACACTCGAGAGCCCTATTCACAACATTTAAAAACCGCTTCTAACATTTTCATTTGTATAATAACAGATGAAGGAGGCTTTTCTTTTCTGAAGGCATGAGTGGAGAGCTTGATGTTACCCTCCTCTCAGTCCTCCAAGTAACCCTGCTCTTGATGAGTTCAGTGCAGCACATTCAAGGCAATTTCAGAACCTTCTGTTTTTTAGGACAATTACAAAACGCTCCTTATGAAAAGAGGGTTGAATTCAAGCTGTTAATCACATCTTGACAGAGACAAAAACAATACTTCTGACTGTACTGCTGCTGCCTGTAGAGCATCTATAATATTTAAACACCACTGCGGTGTGGTAAATAAGAGCCACTCAGAACACATGCGAGGAGGAGGGTGATGAAACCCATTCAGTCGCTACCACCGATTGTTTCCCGCTGCATAACATGAGAAGAAGTTAATTCATGGCGTCGACCTTGTCATGCAACCCAAGAGCACCACGATGTCTGTCCACGCGCAGCACAAGCCACAAACGACTGCTTCTTGTAAACCTAAAATTTGTTAATGATCTGATCATATTGTCACCGCTTGCCTCCAAATATTATTTTTATAAGCAAGAAAGCATTTAGCCTCAAACTCTTCACACGCCTCTCTCCACGTGACACTGTCAAAATCTACTCTTTCAGCTGAAGCTGTCGAGCCCTTATATTTTATTACCAAAATAAATATTCTTATAATATTTGCTCTTTCTGGTATGAAGAGGGTCATATTTGTGGTTTCATCCAAAATCCAAAAACTGAAGCATCAGCTGAAGAAAGCCATGCATGCGGCAATATCCATCATTAACTCTCATTACCTAGACAAGTCATGACTTGAAATGAAATATTACTTGACAAAAAAACACCACAATTTAAGCTAGTATCGAAACAATTCGTACATTTGGCAGTCAACAGAAAGTTAACTGTCAACTTTGATAGCCAGTTGCATTAATATATGCTGCTCTAGCTTCTCAAATGTGAGGATTTCACTTGTAATTTTCTTGACTACATGATTAATCTAATAACAATAATCTAAAAATGATTAGTTAGTTTAATTTATTATCCTGTTTATCATTGTTTTTGTGTCTGGGGCGATTGCAAAACTAAATATTATAATAAGCCTTAAAAGTTATTCATAGTTAAGGGAGTGGCTACTGTCCAGCCAGCTGTCAATAACCAGGCTATATTCAGCCCGCCGTAGCTCCATCCATGCTCCACCTCTTTGCCCATCTTTAGACTGGCTGCGAGTTAGGTCGAGTCAGGCGCTGATAAGATGACCAGTACCATCTCCAGGTCATACCCAGAACCAGTAGACAGGGATTTAAAAAGGCGCAATATGTAAGAATTGGCCATCTGTTGAATCCATTCTCAAAACAAACGGAGGGCAGCGTATCACCGGAGTATCTGCTAATTGCTGCTAACTGTGGCTGCCATTTGTTTTCGGGGAGTGTTGGTGTTGACACCACTAGCACCGGGGCTTTGGACCAGGATGGGCTGGGTTAGCTGGTTAGCATGCTAACATAATACCGAGACATAATAAAGTCAAAAGTTATTATTTATTGTATTCATATTCTTATTTCTGTTGATGATTAGTGTGAATTTTTACATTTCTTGCAAATCGCACCGTTAAAAAGGGAGCACTCGAGAGGCAACAAGAAAAAGTATGCTGTCAGAGCGAGACTGTGGAAAAAACACCTCAACCTGGAGCTGATTCACGATGATAAACCTGCTGAGACCATCTGCCAGTTTTGGAAGAAGAGTCATCATCATCAAAGACTGATTAACAGGTGAGCCTGAGATAAAGGATCATTCACTTCGCTACATATCAGCATTATTACACCCCAGCAAGAACAAAATGTGTCCACCTCAGCAGCGAATAGAGATTTGAAGCCATGGGATTACAGCTGGCACAACATGCCCAGGATGTTTACCATATAATAACAGTGCCGAGCTCCATCGCTGCATTGTTGGTACAAGAGGATAAAGTTCATTCTCTCTTATCGTGGCTGTAATTCTTGATAGCCATGCACACATCTGTCAGCGGGCTGCATTTCCATGGAGGATTATCTGACCGACCCGCAGACACACTGCTCCCACTGTAGAGGAGTATATTTAAAGTAGCAAGAAGAAATTTGTCCTATGATGGATTATTTGGCAGTATGCAGACGTGCTGACTGAAATATGAGATGCCATATTTTTGAAGAGAGCCGGTAGAGCTGATGAGTCTCAGTGGGCACATGCTGTCCTAGAAAAGCAAAGAGGTTTTTGAGTGTTTCAGGGAGAAAGATGGAGCGAGCTGAGGGTGCCGCAACATGGCCGAACTCCCCCCCCTCTGTTCCCTGCGCTCATCATGTGTTCGGGCTCTCAATCTTAAGACTGAATTCGTATGAGTCAAGGATGGCAGTCGCTGCACAAAATGTCTGAAATACCTGGAATGACAGACACTCGAGCGCTGAATAGGTGTGAGGGGGAAATAGAGATTTTGAGGAATTCATCCATTTTCACTCAGTCAAAAGAACTCATTGACGCATTATTAAGTATTTGCATTCAGTTTAAAGGTATGTGGACAGTCACCTTGACTCAGTCAAAGCCTACAGGATAAAAAACATCTCCTTTTAAAAGAAGCAACATAACTTCAGTATTTTGAAAAGGAGCACCTGGTATATCTCTTCAAAAAAAACTGCCGAGTCTCAAAGAACTGTCTTTTTTTTTTTCACACCGTGGCCTTAACATTGGATCACACCTAATCTGACATTATGTCGGCCTCTGCCGTCCAATAATCTGGAGCCATTGCTCCTTTGTGTATCATTCGCGCTGTAGGTGCAAAGTGCCGCTCTTGTAGGTGCTAAACGCGTAACACTTCTTCAGCTCGTGTGGGTGAAACACTTCCTTCAGCCAATTTCAGTTGTTGTTACAATATTACAGGAGCTGTTGGCAGAGGCGGAAATACAGTCAAAGCCGTAGCCAGGATCTTAGAAATCACGACACAGGCCCACAACACAGATTTTTGTTTGCCTAGCCACCTAAAAAACTTTACAGTTCGAAATTAATTTCCTTTTATGTCGTCTTTATTGATTTTTTTTGTAAAGATTATCCATAATGTGTCAACTTAAATTTAAATAACTAATAAAACTAACTAATGAAACTAATAATATTTATTAAGTCAATTTTCAGTCAATAAATGGAAAATTGCAAGAAATATTTAAACATTTTTAAGTGAATATCTGCACGTATTAAATGTTTTTTAATGGGGCGACACCCTTAAATTGAGAAATGATCATGAAGGCACACTTTCTATATACGTCTCGAAACCTCCAAACCATGTAGAGAATAAGTAAAACAAATACATGTATTAATTTGTCCAAAAATGTACGCCAAATCCTGTGTTTACCATCCGAATACAGACTAAGGATGTCAGAAAAATATGATTAATTGCACCCAGCCCCTGACAGACCTAGCCGGCTAAAACGGCAATAAAACATTGTTCCTCTTTAACTGATGAAATGCAGGTGGGCAGCTTCTATTGTTGTGAAACCTTGATGTTCCTTGGACGGATATGCGACAGCAGATAAAAACATAACGCAGCAAAGAAGAAGGTCAAGATGAGAATGCAAACAAAACAAACTATTCCGAGTACGAACGGATGAATGAAAACAAAGCGGAGCAGCGTGTGCAACATACTGTAAATGTGTTCTCTTCAATTCCTGTGAATTTTAACGGGCATCTTTAAGAGCTCATTGAATTAATTAAAAGACAGTAAACTAGGTATTTTTGGACAAGATCCCCCTCCCCCAATAAAAACATTACCAGTCTTTTCCATGGCTGCTAACGGGTTTTTATATGGACTGCGTGTGTAATGAGGTTTTTTTTGTGTGTGCGATTCGACTGACATTAAAAAGAAGACCGCAACTCTTCTGCACAGAACCAGAGGAAGTGAATGTTTGAGATTAAAATACCAAATGAAAGGATTGAGGGAATTATTTCGCTTCTCTTTGCTGCAGTACTTTCTAAATCTATCAGTCTGTGGAATGTGATCTATTGTATATCAGTTTTAGACGGCTCCGCAGTCAGGTCCGGGCTAAACATGCACGCCAGCTGAAAAATCGTGCCGTCACTACCGCGCCAGTCATCTAGGTGCTCAGATAACTTCTTTTATTAGTATTGATAAGGTCAATTTGATACAGAGAGGTGTGATATTAACATCTCAGAAGAGATTTATAACTTCAGAAGCAGGCATCCTTGAAGCACTCAAGTACATAACATTCGTTTGTGGACAAAAACAAAGAGCAGGATAAACACAGCTAACAGCAATGACTGTTGTATCCAGTGGAATAAAATAAAAGTACTGTACGTAAAAACGTCTTCTCCAAAAACTTCTACTTGACTACATTTGTTTCAAAGCTTAAGCTCCTAGTTGCTCATCATGTTACACTTTTGACACGGCATCTCGACATTTGCTGATTTTTAAAGTGAATGTGTGATAAACTGAGGGATGAAGTGTTCCTATGCGTTGAGAAAAAAAATCCTCCGTCTTCTTAGGCTCAATAAACTATTTAAAACCCTTTTTTGGATTAGCTGGAAAAGATGAAAACAGGGCTACTTTTCTGAGTTCATAAAAAGTTGAAACGAGGGTTCTCACAGGAAAGCGAATGATCTTATAGGATTTGATGCATTGCTGTAGATTAATCCACCCCTCAGTATATAAAGCGGGTAAAACGAGCTCGACCTTAAACATCTACGGCAGCAGAATGCAACGTCGATGCAGCAGTAACAACACTGACAGGGAGCATTCGAATGCAAGACGAGTACTTTTACTTTTGATAGACTATTTTTTCTTATAACGCTCTGAACACCACTCCCACCGCTGATTTTGCAGGCACATTTTTTTGGTGCCATCTTGTCAGTGCTGCTGAAATTCAGGAAAAACCCATTTGCTGAAATGAGAAGAAAAAAAGAATGGATGCCAGGATGCTTATCGGTATTTTTGCTCAGATTGTGAAAATGCTTCTGGCACCTGGCACCATGCAATCTGACTGCGGCGTATCAACAGAAACATCAAGAGTTTGGCCTGTGTGGAGTTATCTGACCCGAAGTACTGAGGAAGAAGCTTTGGTCTGGACATTTACCTGAAAAAAATAGTCCTGCTTTACAAGCGGAAATTAGTTGCTAAAGAAATGCACATATTGCTAAACGAGGAGCACTGTAACTAAATGTGGATACATCACATATACACACACGCATACACAAACGAGCACACAGCCACAGTCTGGAGTGACATTATGAGAGACAGAGTGCAGATAACGGTCCAACACCTTCCCAACAATGCTTCCTCTGGCCCAATAAAATCATAAAACGCCTCTGAGGCTGCTTCCCTCTTTCTCAGCCTCTCTTTGAACTCGGGTGATGCTGAATGCAGCCGAGGAGACGGCAGACGTGACAGTGTGAACGGCAACAGTCTGGTGCTAGACACCACTTTACACCCGTACTGCAATTCACAGTTCAAAGTGCAAGCCTGAAAGAAAATATTTTAGAATGATGGGAAGGATTACCAATACGTGTGCCGAATACAAAGGGGTGATTTGGCGCCTGACGGGGTTAGCGACAAAATGGCGGAGGATGGCATGTGTGGGAAGGTCTCGCCAAGGCGCGAGGTACATAGTGAGTACTTGTCAGTCCTCTTGCAGGAATAAAAGCGAAACCAATGCCATCGCTGAATGGGCGAGACAAAAATCGAAAGCGCGGCGAGAAAAGGGAGGGCGATGTTTCCAAAACAAGCTTGAATAGATGCACATTTACAGTAACACAAAGAAATAAATGAAGCCCTTTGAAGAGCGAGCTGTGTTTTACCAAAGGACTGGGCAGAGAAACCAGCAATTTTGCGATTCTTCTTTTGAAGGTTTTCTTCTGTTTGGGGTGGAGTGTTGGGGGGTTTGTGGTGCACTGGCAGCTGAGGCAATCTGGGTCTCAAGCACATCTAAGGTTGGGCAATTAGTTCCAGTGCCACTATTAATGTGCTGAAGGGGCGCGCTCTGCGGGGGGTTGAGGGCTCGGCTCAAAGGGCTTCGGTCCTTGCTGGGAGGAGGGGGGTGAATATGACCAACAAAGGTGGGGGTCAGGACCTCAGGGCCATGTGAAAGCTGTACCTTGTCCACTGACCTCTGAGATCTTGTACAGGCCCGACCGCCATACTGCTGAAGGGGACGGCCGGTACAGTCTCTACTGTTCACTAGGACTACCGCTGCCCTAATATCCGAAAAGTAAACAGTATTAAAATTTGATTTTGTTGCTGATCTGGGACTATTGGTTTATATGAGCGGGATAATACCAGCCTTTGATGTACTTTTAATAAAGGTCTAATTATGCACCCATTAATGTGACTCCTCCCTTAACACAGTTACAGAGAGACAGCCTTTTCTTTACACGTTTTCTCCGTAAAGTAAATATTTTGGCAATTCAGTTATCGGTTTAAAAGCTCAATTATGTGGGGATCAACCCTTAAAAGCCACTACATACCTATGAATATTATTGTTGTGGTTTGAAGTAGAAATTTGAAGTTGTAAAATCTGTTTTAGAGCATGAAATTAGGGGGGTAAAAATTTCTGCAAAAAAAAATTTTTTTTTGTTAAAAATAAATATATTTTAAATGACATGGTCACACCACGAAGAACTTCTTGTATATACTGTTGGGGTCACCACCAATCAGCCAATCAAGTCCATCTTTATGCTCACTTCCTGTCTGGATTTATCTGTCAATCATTAATCATTTTTATTCATCAGAAATTACGGGAAGATGCCCATCATACAACCGCACCCACACCCAAAAAGAAAATAATATGTTCCCAGAGCCCGATTTATTAACATTCAAGAAAAGATATTCAATATATATAAAATGCATAAAACAAAGAGAATTATCACACGCTTTACCAATGACATCTAATTTGTTCCTCTTCTTCTTCAAACGTTTCCGTCTCCTGTTTTGTCAAGAAAATATTGAAATCTAATGTCCGGGTCAGTTTACTACACATCCACAAGTACACCGGTCGAAAAAACCGAGACAAAAAAACGTCACACTGAATATTCTGTGTGTAAGGCCTTGCTCTCGCCTACATTGTGCCTTGACGCCCACATACAGCCCACATCTCTCTCCTGGGCCTTTTGATCTCCTCAGTAATATGTCAAGGGCATTTAGGGGACAGAAAGCAAGACATACGCAAAGAAAATGTAATGCCAACAAGTCCCTTTTCGAACTGCAGCTGTGCTCTCTGATCCAACACATTTTCTTACTTTTTGCAATGCTTTTGGGTTTTTTTTTTTGTCTTTTTCGAGCTGAAAAATGTCAGCAGGATTTCGGCGGCTGAATAAGGACAGTAGCTGTTGACTTACGTCTGCTGCAGAGCTCTGCCTGTGTTCAAAATGCAGCTTTTTGGGGGTCAATCAGGCACAGACCAACACCCTTTAAAGATTCCTTCATCCACAATAAAAAAAGAGAATGAATGGAGGGAGGGTTAAACAGTAGAAAATACACCATGTGGATATGTGGGAGCTTTTTTATTCTATTTTATTTTATTTGTTTTCTCCTTAAAACTAAAAATCATAATTTATGAGATCAAACCTTCATCTCTCCATCCTCATTTCATGGTGAAGAGAGAGTTCATGGTCGCCATGGTTTTGAGCAAACCTGTAAATACTTCATGTTAGTTTTCCTGAAGATTTGTTTGTTGCTGTTGGTGAATAGGACGATTTATTTTTCAAGCAAATTTTGTTTTGCAGAAAGGGATGAATACATCAAAAAATCTTCGAAACTTCTCAAATTATTATATTAAAAATACTTTTTTTCCACCTTTTAACCCCCATGGTGTGGTGTTTCTAATGAAGATGTTGAAACTTTATTCAACTTATATTACTATTATTTCATAGTTAATTCATTTAGATTTTGATTAAAAATGATTTTTGGATCAATTGATTAGTAGTTTGGTCTATAAAACGACGATCATCGTTTCCCAGAGCCCAAGACGACATCTTACAATGTCATGTTTGGTCCACAACCCAAAGACATTCATATTACGGTCATAGGGGAGGAAAGGAAAACAGAAAATATTCACATTTAAGAGGCTTAAACCACAAAATGTTGACTTCCCTTGAATTAAAAAAATACTGATTCAATTATCAAAATAGTTGCTTATTATTTTAAAAATTGACAACTAAGCGATCAATCATTGCAGCTCTAATTGGACCATTATGGATGCATTTATGAGTGATCAGTTAAAATGAAGCAAATAAAATACTTCACATACTGTTACTAGCATTGCATCATATTTTTCAAGATGATCATATTTCTATATATGCATCTGTAAAGTAACAAGTAACTACAGATGTCCAGAGAAATGAAATGAAGTAGTCGACCTCAGTGCTTGTACTTAGTTATCTTCCACCATGGGTTACGTTTCTGAACAAAAGGTCAGATAAAGAACAAGTCAATTGTTTCCTGCTTTTATATTTTGGAAAGAAGCCGTTTGAGATGACAAACCGTCCCTTCTCTCTCCGTCTCCTGATTGGTCATTGGTGGCGGCTTCAGCCAGATCCAAACAATCTGAGGTTGCGGCTTGGCGGGTTTGGCCGAAGCGCTGACCACTAGAGTTTGACAGGAGCCTTTGTGTTCTCTCAGGACAATAGGGGTGAGAGGTGGGGGGTCAAACCAAACTCTTACACACCCCCACTGCACCCCGCTTCATCTGTAAAGTCCTCGCCTGCTGACCTTTAACCCCTCCCGTCATTGTCCGCAGTAAAAATAATAAAATCTGTCCCGGCGAACGAATGCCTGAGAGACTGCTGTCCTTATTGTACTGCTGGCTCTTCCCTCCGTCCTCGCCTCCTAATATGGAAGGTTGACACTGAGATTATGGCAAGATTACGCTTGAGTCTTCTGGCAGATGGTACCGGTTCTCCTTCTCATGCTGGCTCTTGGCAACTTCTCATTTCTTAATGAAAGTCAACAAACAGGGATTGAGTTGGTAATGGATCGTGTAGGATTAAGCTTAATAAATGTACTTGAAGGCAAATGCTTCACTGTAGAGGTGAAGGACGTTTTTTTTTTTTTTAGCCTGCTTTGAGATCATTTGGGTTCGGTATTGAATGTCACGTGAGAATGACGATGACCTAACTAAGTGAATCTGAAGCGTTGGGTTACAGCCACTTGCTTCTTTTAGTGTGTATTCTTCTTTGGCTTCTATAGCGGGTCAAGTTATGTGCCGTGCTTATGTAGGTCAGCGAGTCACTTCAGGACAATTGAAGCGAGCATGCAGCCATTTGTGATGGTGTTGAATTTTCACTTTTCTGAGCGACACCCTGGCAAAACCGACAATACCTATTCAGCTCTTACACTCCTGCCATTGCTCTTTGTGTTGGAATGTGCAGCAGGTTCTCAAAATACACACCGATTGAGTTTTACCGGCCAAAGTGTTATTTTTGAGTGAATGTTCAGTGAATACAATCCATATATAACCTCACAACACCTGTATGCTCTTTCATTTTTAAATCCCAAATCAAGACTTGACAGAGTGCAGTTTTCATATTCCAAGATCTATTTTGTGTTTCAATTTTGCCAGACTTTTTCTCCAGAAAGTTAATTCAGCAGTAGGGCTGGGCTGGAGTGGTGATTAAACAACAAGCCATCAGTATTTTTTCCAATTCTTTTATACTTTTTATGGGACATTTTTATTTGCATTCTTATCAAATGCCAAACATGCCAACTCAAGCATCCATACGAGAACTAGTGTTGTAAAAAGCACCCACAAGTCATACAAAGCCACATAAATAGTACTTGAGTATCTCATATTAAATGTACTTTAGTATGAGTAAAGTAATTAAAACATATATCTATATGTATGTTTATACTGTAGTGTCGACTGATTATCGTATTCAATATTTCTCCGATTAAAATAAATCTAAAAATGTGCTACTTCGGCTCTACAGACAACAGCAACCTGCAAAGTAACTAGTCACTAAAGTTTTCAAATAAATGTAGTGGAGTAAAATCTCAATATTTGCTTCTAAAATGTAGCGGAGCAATGGATAAAGTAGCAGATGAAGCAATGTAAATACTCAAGAAAAGCACAAGTACCTACAAATGTACTGAGGTACAGTACTTAAGTGAACGTACTTAGTTACATTCCATCACTGATGAGAACTTTGCATGAATAAAATAAAGTGTTTAGTTGGTAAAATTATCGTGGGCCTTGTGTTCAGGATGCACTTTGGCTGATGCCAGTAAGGCCCTTATGTTTGACACCCAGCTCGAGTGAGCTTTAGATACTTCCAGTTAATTCTATACGGTGCTTTACAGAAAAACTAGCTTAGTTCAGTTGACCTTTCTCTCTGATTTGATGCTCTGAATTTGTCTGTGATACTCGATTTCAGATTAAACAGGACTATTGTGTAGACCACCGATAGAGGAGTGGAGTTTAATGTATAGGAAATGTACAGAAAGTAATCTGTATCGCCTTGTTTGCAGTAAAATTGCACTATAACACTATAACTCAGTACATATTCTTCAGTTGTGTCACATTACAGAAAACTGTGCGTGGAAGTCGTCACAGCCGCCTCTTCTCTCTGAAGCCCACCCCCCCTCCACCTTTTCTTTTTCCCTTATGAAGCAGCAAACCCCCCCACCACCACACCACACAGACAAAAGTCAGGTCTGTAACCCCTGTGGCCCCACCCCCCGTGCTCTTTGACCTATAGTGGAGGCCTGGCTGAGCACAAACAGTGGTCGTCCCCTGAAGCCCTCCCACCACCTCCACCTCCACCGCGGGCTCCTGTTTCACTCGGGCAATGAAAGGGCCTACTGTAAATAACGGGGGCCTAGCTGACCTCGGCGTTTATCTGGGCCTGAGACCCCTGCATCCATCCTACTGTAACAGAGCCCACCGCTCACAATAGACTCTCTCATGGGTGTTAGGCTGTGGGCTCTCTCCCCTCTGTGCCCACTCAGAATGGGGATTAGAAAAAAAAAAAAAGAAGGGCCCCTGTCAGGTCCTCCGAGGGGGTCAACCCCCTCCAAACCAGCATCACAACCCCATCCCTCAGACACTTTAGCCTTTGTCCCTGTGAGAGACTTGGGAGCAGGGAAGGATAGAGGGAATGTGGTGAAGGTGGGGCTAAAGCCTGAGACCAATCACTCTGACAAAACGCTGGATCAAACTCACGGCTCCCAACACCATTAAAGCTCACTCTGTGCTGGAGCCACTAAGACATTTCCACTTTCATCCAACTGTTTGATTCTCTCTGGATCGATCTGCGGCACTTGATTTTCTAAAATATTTATGGACCCTTTATATTTAAGTGGGGCTTAGCAATAAATCCATATTATATCGTTATCTTGATATGAGACTATATATATCATCTTAGATTTGGTATATCGTGATATGGCAAAGTGCTGGTGATGACATTTTCTGAACTTACCAGACCTTAAATATTTGTCATTATATGCATATAACTGATGATTATTTGACCAAAATTAGTATTTTGTGTATGCCTACAACTAACTACTATTTTCTGTTTATTTTATCAACTTATCCATACGATTTTTTTGTATAAAAATGTTGATCAGTGTTTCCCAAAGTCCAGGACGACATCCTCAAATGTCTTGTTTCTTGTCCAAAACCCAAAGATATTCAGTTCTCTGTCATAGAGGAGTCAAGAAAACATAAAATATTCACATTTAAGAAGCTGGAATCAGATAATTTTGGCTTTTTCCTTAAAAAGAATTACTGAAAACTGATTCATCTATTAACAAAATAGTTTTTGATTAATTTAATAGTTGACAACCAATCGATTATTCAATTAATCTTTGCTGCTCTAATTTTGTAAAGCACCAAGTCATCCCGAAAATATTGTCGCAATATCGATTTTGAGGTATTTTGCTCTATCCAAAATCTAAATATCCAAATTGCCCTGCCCAGTATTCAGGATGTTTTTTGTTTTTTTTAATGTTAGTGGGGCAGCACATTTAATATGTTTAATCTAGTGCTGAAATGTTTAGTTGATTGACTGATTAGTCAATTAAAAAAAAAAGAATTTGATAATCATTTTAGTCATGAGTCAAGGACAAGCGCAAAATACACACTGGCAATTTAAGACATTTAAGGGTGTGACTTTGAGCGCTACAAGATGAGCCTTTGATGAGCATTTTACAAACTAAATCATTCATTGATGAATTGGGAAAACAATCAACAGAGAAACTGCTCATGAAAATAATAGTTGGTTGAAGCCCCGCTTTGAATATCCTCCAGAATCTTCACTTTTGGGATCTCTTGAAAATAAAAAAAGTCAAGTTAGGTGACGAAATGCCCTCACAGCCTCATCCTGTCTATCGACTAGTGTGCAAGTTTGTGAGAGAGAGAGAGAGAGAAGGAGGGAGAGAGACCCAGAGAGATAGAGAGGAAGGTTTCGGGTCAGAGGCTAAGTGAAATATATCCCCACTCTGAGGCATGCAAGAGAGAGGATGCAGGAAGCTGAGGGCCAGAGATAAGGGCACAGACGTGGGCGATAAGCACCCAAACACCTGTTAGGGAAGCTCCAGCTCCTCGCCTCAGACCAACACTCACAGGAGGCAATAAAACACAAGCCGGGAAGGAAAGAGGAGAAAAAAGACAGTATATGGACAAAACCATCAGAGAGAAAACTGCCGCTGTAATCTGCTTTTCTTTTCTGAAAGGTGAGAGCGGGGAGCGAGAGCTGCAGAGGGTGTCTGGGTGCTGCTGCTGCCGCACGTATGAGGGGGGATAAAACCCCATCCTGTTTTACACCATGCTTAATGGCATATGGCGGGAGCCTACAGCATCATTTGTAAGGTCAGCGGCGAGACAGGAGTGGCAGAAATGATGCTGTTTGAGTCATGACATGTCAGAGCCACCCGCTTCAGTGATCAGTCCAGGAAATGGAATGGCTTTTTTTTTCCTTCTTTTACTATCCCACTCTCGCCTTTCGGGGCCCAGGGACAAACAGACAAACACAAAACAATCTGGAAGCGGTCAAGAGAGACCTTGGAGACGCCTGACAGCCGTGCAGTAAACAAGAAAGAGAGGATTCATAATGTGTCACGAGAGAAATTCATGGTCTGATTATGGCAGGAAAAACATCTGACCAATTAACTATCAAGCACCTCATCAGTGGCACTCTGGAAAATGATGATGTCAATTAGGGTTAGACTGATAATGTTATAATGTGACATCTTCCAGTCAATGTTCAATGTGATGAATGAGTCTGATCTTACGTAAAACACTTTGGTCTCAACCAATTTCATCTTTTCACTACTGTACAAAGCGCTGTAATTACTGGGCTCCATCAGAGCGGTGTCCGCTGTTAACAGGTTATGTCATCAGTAGTTTATGGAAAAGTTTGGAGGCTTTGGAAAGACTTAAAGTGGAGTTTATATTCTCATTTTACACATTAAACATGACAGGGTTTTTTTTTAATTAAATTTGACAGCATTTAAGCAAAAAAACAAACAAAAAAAAAATGCTCCATAAATTAAACCAAAATTAAAAGGAACTAAATTTAGAGAAAATATAATCTAACAGTTGGAGTAAACAAGTAAATAATTACCATTCTATTTTGCTGAATTTCTCAGTTACATTGGGTGGCTAGTCAAACATTTGTAATCTAAAATATTCTGGATACTGTCATGTAAATATATTGTTACTTATTTGGCCTCCATGTTATTAAATGTTGATATACTGTACTCAAGATCTTAAACATTTTTTGTTGGAGTAAAATATAACTTGGTGGCAGTTATTTGACATAAGAAGAAATTCATAGTGTTTTATAGGATATCATGGGAAATTAGTGTTTTTTTGTGTTGAATGGTTTTTGTGAATGAATGATTGAATAACAAACATACACATGTTTTACACACCTGGACTGTTAGTTACACCTGGACAACATAATGCATTCCAACACAACTGGTCTGCCATCGAATTTACTTTTTTGTTTATTTTATATTTTAGCACTGAGGTCATATTTGCGTGGTGTTGATGTCATGGACTTATATATGTATGTATATCTAGGTGTTACTTATACTCTGCTCCCATCTCACATGTTCCCTGGACTCCAGGCTGCCACTGTTTTGATCTCACATGCACCCAAAAATGTTCACTGGTTGCATCAGTGCGCCTCAAATTTAGCAGTTTATTTTTTAAACAACTGAGATCATCGCAATTTCTTGTTGCGAGTGATTTAAATGAGGAAAAACATGTATTTGCACCTTTTCCCCCTGTTTATAATCATTTACACAATGTGTTAATACATTTAATTAAAATGTATTATTTGGTGCACCTCAATGAAAGAATTAGGTGCACCAGTGTAACCAGTGTGAAAGATTAGTCTGGAGCCCTGGTCCTGGTAAATTGAGGCTAAAAAGAGGAAACGCCTCCACATGTTGTACAGGTGTGCCTGATAAAGTCATGTTGAAATGCAATTTTAAAACAATTGAAACACCAGCTACTGTTTCAGAACGAGCCTTTGCATGACTTAAATTTCATACACAACTCAAAAGTGGTGAAACAGCCCTTTAACAGAAACACACCGGCATGATTTTGTACACCTCCGAGGATTAATGCATTCATTCTCCGCCTCACTCTGTTTTCAGACATTCTTGCTCTTCAAGCAGACAAATCTCCCTTCAATTGAATCAACCCCCACCTCGCATGCAGCCTGTGCGAGGGGGCCAGCCTATCCATCATCAGCTCTCTCCCTCTGGTAATCTCTCTGGGCGTCTTCGGTCAGCAAATACATAAATCAATTATGGTTTTAAGCTTTATGCCATGATTTACCCAACTGATCCCTCCTGGATTACAGCGGAGCTTAAAACGTGTCGGCCGGCGCTAAAGCTCCAAGTCGCCTTGACATTCATTGCACTCCTGCCACGACGCTCACCAAGCAGCATGTCAGATGCCACAAGTATAGATCTGAAGGCATTTCCAACGGGCTGACAGGCAGATAGGCCGCTCTGTGACATGCAACGACGTTTATCTTTGGTCATAAAATTTGGATTTCTTTGTATCCCAACCCGTTGCACCCAGGGGTTCATGGTCTGAACAGAGCGTGTCGACTAGCCTGTGAGGGAGTCGTGTTTTTAAATTATTACCACATAACGCTTAAAGTGTGTGTTACTGTATAGTAAAACATGGCAGACATTTTGGGTGCTGCTCTTTCTAGCAAGAGTGGGTGGTTGCATCCTCATATGCGGCAGCCAAACATAGATCTGAAGTGACAAACTGCACGGTACCAAGTTAGATGTGTGGCGTGGTTGGGTGACAGTGTGGTTACAATTTTACATGATGACTTATTTTCCTTATCATTTCATAAAACTTATTTTTTGACTGATATGGCCGGGTCCTGTGTTACATCTGTAAATCTTTGGTAACCCCTGATGTACGGCATATTAACTGTACAATGTGCTCCTTCCATCAGGGGTTACAAAAATCCAAATATAAGTTCAAATAAATAAATCATTAAAAAAATAATCAGTTGTTGTAACCACAGCAGTCAATAAAAAAAATGTAAAATAATAAAATAGTTTTCACAAATAAGGTGCTGGTGGCCATGCTAGTTGCTAGGTAGCATAAAATAGGAGGACATGCACGGCCACTGAGATCTTCCACTCAGCTCTTCTGAATATGTCTTAACAAAAATGATTAAAATAATTTTGCCGTTTTAAAATAATTTCATACAATGACATATGTTAGGAAAAGTATTGACATGTTGAATGAATAGATCAATGTGGTCTCACGGCCATTAACTCTTGTGTATTTATCCTAAGAAAAGTGAAGCTGATAATCCTTCTTACAAGCACATCACTTTCAATCTGTATTATTGCCAATTAATAAACCCTCATGTGAGGTTTTATTTTACATTAGCTCAAGTTTTTTTGAAGTTATGATTAGCCTAAATTAGTTTGACTGAAATTTTCATCATGGTTCCTCTTACTTGAATGTAAAAATGTCCTAATTGAGTTGACACGGCTCACTTTTTTATCTAAGAAGCTGGGAATGTCTCGTAAGAGCTGCCTCAAAAGGTCAACTGCATCGTTGCACCAATTCTTACTTGTCCGACCACATGAGAAGCGACGGAGAGAGTTCATATTTTTCACTTAAAGAATGGCTGCCATCCTTTATAACCCGGACTGCTTGAAAACATCAGTATTTCTTTGCTGTCGCTTGGCTACCTCATGTCAAGTTGGTGTCTTTTTAGCAATTAAACAGCAGTTACACTGACACATTATAAGTTACAATGGCTGTTTAATATAATTTTTCATTTACCTGCTGCTGAGACTTTCCCGGCTAGCTAGCGCTAACCAAGCAGTCACCTGTTGAGCTAACATGCTTCCCCGGGCTCTCAAGAGGTAGATTAAGAGCTAACACGGCGCTACTCTGGCCTCAGTTTCCTACCTGAGAGCTCCTTTGTGACAGGTGATGGTGGAGAGAATGGGGGGTAATTTTTATGACCAGCTTCTTAGCGTGCTGGTATCACTCCATTGGGGCCCCTTGCCAATCTCTGGCAAACCATTCAAGTGGCAACAAAGAGGCTAATTAGAAGCTCTCTCGCTGGAAGCCCGCGGAGGGCTCTGGTTTGATACTTCCCAGGGAGGCTAGGGGGCCTCTGAGGTGGCGGTGGCAGCTTTTTTCACACACACACACCGACACACACACACACACAGGACATTTGTGAGCACACTTGGGTTGGCCCTTTGGCTCTAGCACATTTGCTCATTGTGGCCATCCTCCCTACGGTCTGCCAGAGCAATAGAATCAGAGAGGGGGAACCGACACATCTTCTTTCATGTGGCGGGGACCCGGAGAGGGGATGCTAATGGGATATCGATGGGATTAGAACCCTGAGCGTTCAGGACCAGGAGAACAGAGGCAGGGCTCTATGAACTAGAACTAAAACCCACTCACCTTTAAGGCCAGATCATTCTAATGCTATTGACTTATTCTTTTTTAATGGGAAAGTTGACAATGATGCATGCACCTTAATACAGTTTAAAAAGTCTGCACGGAGAAGAAGGTCCTCTGAGTCTGATATAAGGTTAAAAAAAACAACGGAAAACAAAGCTATTAAAGGCTTCTCCCTGCTGAAATTCACCCACTGTGTATTTACAGAGAAACAGTGGCACAACCTCTTCCCCTGCCAACACTCACAGTCGCTTCTGGGAGCAGAGATACACATCAGGAAGTTAGGGCCGATAACACATTTGCATGTCACCTGATAACTGGCTGTAATTAGTACTCCCCTTGAGCCCCCCGAACCCCCACCCCCCTCACAACAAAACAAAAAAAAAAAAAAAAACACACGCTCACATGGACACACACAAGGCCAACTTCCAGTACAGTATGTTATCCTTATCCCTCCCTCCAGACCACAAGGCCCCCACAGGGACAAAAGATAGGGGCCTCAGTGTGTTCGTTTCATAGCAGCCCCTGCCAGACCGCATCAGCAAAGGCCACGTCTGCCGAGCGCTGTTAGCCACACAGAGGCAGCTGGTCGCACAGAGTCAAGCTGCTAACTTTTATTGCACAAGCACCTCCCTCCACTCTTATCTAGGGGAGGGAGGCGATCTAATCAGCCTGCTGATTTGATCGGCTCCCTCCATTGCCATAGCCACTGTCTCGATATTAGACTGCCCCCTTTTCTCTTGGTGTTGCCCTTCTGTTTTTTCTTTCCACCCTCCCGTTCTAAAAAAGCATCTCAATTCCCTTCTAAAAAAAGCAGCTTCACCAGACGGAAGATGATGACTCGCCACCTGACGACACTGAGAGACAATAAAATGCTTGGATCTGTGCTAAGGTTTGTGTTTGTGTGTGTGTGTGGGTGTGTGTGTAGTCCATTCCACATGATGTAGCCCCCTGTGTTAAGTCTTTAATCGATACATCTCCCTATCCTGACAGTGAGGACAGAGCCCAGATCTGAGATCAGAGCGATGGCGGTGTAAATCTTTACGGTTCAACCAGAGCCTTTTAAAGCCTGTCTATAATTGGGCCTCAGCCAGCAGCTGCCTCGGCTGCAGCTATCACCGTGGGCCCGGTCAAAGCGCCAGTTCCTCAGGGGCATAAACAAACACCGCACCTCCAATAAGGGCAAAAAAGCACCTGTGCGGAGGATAAAAAGAGAGACGATGTGGCAGCCAGACTTGAATAAGCCCCTCTGCTGTTGTCTGTGGTTGAGGTATTTCTTGGAGAGGTGTTTTCGTTGAGTGAGGCTTTTTGTGCTATTGGATTATTACACCAACATGTACTGTACCTCTGAGTGCAAGCCGGGGAGACTTAGCTCACTGAGTGATTTCAAATAGAGGGTAATCCACTGCCATGTAATGGATGCTTTGTTGCCGGGCTTCTTTCAGGAAGCAGGAAAATGCTTGCACAGTTTTACAGGTTAGGATCATAAGCCCGAAGCTGCTTTCGTTTTAGTTCGGGTTATTTTATCTCAGACCAAAGGTGATACACTATATTTGGAGAGCATGAAAATGAAGCAGACACCCGACTGCCGACTTAAAAACACACATTGTTATTTTTAATTTCTCCACAGTTCTTTCTCCCTTTACAGAGAAATAACTGATGAAGTCATGCAGATGAAAATACCAAAGGATCCTGATGTACTCCAAAATATAACCTCGTGCACACAGCAGCAAGTAGTGGACAGCGGTGGACACGCACATACTACACTAGATGTATGAAGAAGTGCTCCACAAGTGCACCCTAGAAATCAAAATGAGACCTCTCAGCAACCACATTTTTGATTTTCTGGCACATTTGCAGTCTGAGCAGTCATACGCTTTGTAATAAAGTCACACAGACCCTGACGGAGAGAACAAATTTGCCTTAAAAGTGCTTGCTGTCTCTGCGCCTTCCATTTAACAAGACAGGGGTCAATGCCGTATATGACAACATAAAGGGTAAATTGAGAGTAGAGCCAGAAAAGTTACTGTGAGCAGATCACAAGAGTTTCTATCGCATGGCCTGTGTTGCTGCTGGTGACTGTTTCAAAGTCATGACATCAGTGCTGTTTGATGATAGCAGCGGCGATGGGTGCAACAGTGCTTGTTCGACTGAAACACTAACAGTGTGTTCAAACCACATCAAGGGTCCAACAATAAACTCGAGAAAGGTTGGTCACAGCTCAATTTTTTTCTATTATTAGTAACTCACCAAAATACTGTGATTTTATGGCAGAAAAATGATTTGATTATGACCAACACATCTTGGCAGTTAAATGGAGCCAGCTGGAGTCTGGGTATAACTCAGCAGGGAGGAGGAAGTGGAAACCAGCTCAGCCGATTGTAAGTGGTTGACACACCTGTCAATCAAACTAACCTGCGGTAAAACTCCCCTCAGCTTAAGCGTCTCTTGGTAAAGAGAGGAACCTCAAAGAAATTGATGTTGCTTCTAAGAGGTGAATTTAAATCAAATCTTGTGCAAGTAGAGATTTTTTGAAGCCAACATCTACCAACCTCTTTGTTGCCACTTACACAACTACCAATCACTGTAGCCATTTGAACCCATCTACTCAGCTGCACTTGGTGTGAATGTATAGTAAAACAGCAGTGGTTAATGGTTGATAGTGGCCAAAGCACACAAGTGTCAGTGCTCAGGGAAACAACTCGTATACCTTCCACTGGCCTCACCTCAACGTGCAGGGTATATGTGTGTGTGCATACATCGTTATCACCTGCAACAAACGCTATGGGCCGCTATCTGCACTCAATCTGCTCTTGGTTTACTGAGGAGGAGTGCCAAGGGTTATCTGTCCCACTCTGATATGCACAGATAAGGGCCTTGGGCCCACTGTTTAAACACCTGGGGCCCGGGGTATTAGAGCGCCCTCCGCACCCCTTTGCCACAAAAGGAGAGGAAATGGAAGAGTGAGCGCTGGCTGCTGCCGCTGAGGGGAATGTGTGTAAAAAGTAATGAACACATGAGTGTGTGCTCGTGCGGAGGTTAATGCAGGACTGATTATTTCCACCACTCCCACTCTGTACCCCAATACTTCCATCAATAATAAAAATAACATGAGCAAAAAACAGAGAGGAGAGGAAGGAATTCATTGACTTGTCTCATTCTTTCCCTCTTCAAAAAAAAACACAGCTCTGTATTATGAAAAGACAGAGTTAAAGCATTGATGGTTATCAGTAATGTTTAACGGCTATATGCTGGAAAAGCTCTCCTTTAAAATAGGCTCTTTTTTCACTTATGTGATGTACATTACAGCGAGGGTCAGTCATTTGCATGAGAATGGACGATTAAGTGAAAGAGATAAACCCAAGGCTAGTTCCCGTGAATTGGATGTTGTGTTTGGAATACCAAGCAGTGCAGGGTTTTTCTTCTTTCCCCCCGCCACTGCAGAATTAGCCCCCTGCATCATGCATTTATTTTCCCAATAATCACTCAGGCCCTTCCTGTGTTGATTATTTTCTCAGTGCAAGGGTTACTAAAATATTGCTGTAATCCTGTCTCCCCGAAGCAGTAACAACACTCACGATGGGCTTCCTTTAGGAAATAAATCTAAGGCTTGTCAGCGGGGAGGCGGTGGGGTGAGCTGCTGGAGGAGAGACGTGGGGAAAAGTGTTGTGGTCAGATGGGGATTGCAGTCAACAGAACCTCTATGATAAAGTGTGACCCTTCATTTAGCTTCAGACTATAGAAGGCAACATCAAGATAGGACGCGACATCACTTTAATGTCTCTATTCTACTGCCAAAAAAAGAAAAAAAATGTATTTCATTACTGGTAATGGAACAAAATGTCTTTGATTACTGACTTTAAAGAAAATGTAGGTGACTAATATTACATGTTGTCTAAACATAAGTAGCCACACAATAACTTAACCCAAATAAAGTGCTACGAAATTAGCAACATTTTTATTTGATTTAAGTTATTTATATTTATTTAGAAATCTGACCAGACGATCGATGACATTTTTTGATCCGTACGTAAAGACATTTTTACACTCAGCCTTACTTCACGTAGCATCTGGGGTTGCAAATAATGATTATTTTGGTTATTAATTAATCTGCCGATTATTTCCACAATTATTCCATAAAATCTTAATTTTAAAAATGTCAAAAACCTCCAACATCCAACTGACTGTGTTTAACATTTTGACTTGAAAAGTCACTTTATCAACAAAATAGTTGACAGCTAATTTTCATTCCATTGACTTCCATTGACTGACAAATCAACAAATCCTTTATCTTGTGCTTACGCATCTTATCAGCCTATATTTCCGTATCCCATAGGTCGTCTCTTCTCACACCACTTGCGGAGCCGCTACACAATGTATTGAGTCTGGGTGGGGTGTTTCTTTATGATATAATCCAGGGCACAGAGGAATGAAAGGGAGCAGAGACTTAATTTATACAGGAAGTGGGTACTTTCTGAAGCATTCATTTTAACATAGACGCACACACACAGACACCTCACACCAGCGACCTGTGCCACATCTGGAACGTATTACACTCATGTTTGTCTTGACCTGCCTGCACCACGTGAACTCTGCCAACTTTTTTTTATGTGTTTGTTTCAGAGGCAGCGGTGACCCTGACACAGTGGCTGTGAGGAAATGATGTGTAATTAGTCGGAGGGAACACGACTCCGTTCATCTGAAATAAAACATCTTATATTCACATCAAAAGAATCAGGCAGCCTGACAGGCTGTACACAGAAAAAAAAAGGCACAGACTTGATATGCTATCAAATGACCCACATTGGAATTTGTGAGGACACGAGAAGCGTCTGAATTATCAAGCATCTCAGGGTAGCACAGCAGACCTTTCATGTGCGGACGGCAAAGCAGACAGCAGATGATGCAATGTTTGATTTCTACACTTCAGGAGGCTGTCAGGACAGCGCGTACAATATTAAACAGTGTCGTGTCGGTGTATCAACCAGTCTAAATTAACCCATTAGTATGCTATGGGGCGAAGCGGGAAGATCAATGCATGAAACGGTTTGGAAATCTCCTTTGATACAAGATTTCCCAGCTTGAGCGAATTGATGAAATTCCTCTTGAAACACAGGCAACCATTTCACACGCCAGACTTTTCTCAAGACAGAGACTAGTGTAGTCTGTCCTTTAACACAGTGATACCGCATTAATGCATCCTGCACAGACGCTATAGTGTACTTTAAAGCTGCTGTTAAAGGATGCATAGGGAGAACCGACAATATTCAGCTCAAAATGTAATTCTCCGGCGGCTGGGTTTATTTTTTTAAAGACACATAGTGTCAGTCCATAAAGAAATTCTCCTTTTATTCAGTGAATAATGACCACTCGTCATGAAGGCCACCCAAATTTGTACACTTTAAGAAGCAACTGCCAACACCACAAAACTACAAAATAACTGACTGCACCACCCATATAAAACTGAGTAAAAACACTTAACAATAACATATTGTGAGGCTGAAAACGAGGGCACTTCTCTTCAGGGTAAAGGACATTCTGGATTATTCAGTACTTTCTTAAGACATCTAACGCAGATTTATAAACCGAGAAGCTTGGACTGAATGAGTCCAGCTCTTAGCCATGCATACCAAGATACTGGCCCGAGCAGGAGGGGACGGGTGATGGGGCTCAAATCCTCAAGTGAACTTTAGCCACTGTGCATTCCTATTGATTCAGGCAAACATTACAGGGTGAGAAGGTGGCCTTCAAGTAAGAAAAGGCCTCGAGTCACAAATCACAAAAACACTCCGACCGTGCAAAATCCACAATGAAGCGATGCAACTACATTCCTTGAGGTACTTGTACTGACTGGGCAGATGCAGTTTTGACAGTTGCAGAGACATACAGCGCATACAACGACATATACTATGACACCAAATGCACTTTTGAAAAAGTCAAGTTTCAGTATTTCGGGTTAAGTTTCCAGGCCTCTAGTTTTATTTCTCTACATTGATTGAAATAGCTCTGCGCTGGTTTACTGCCACTCGCCTGTCCGAGAACTACCTCCCCGTCTCAGAGCCCAGGTTCAGCACTCATTTCCTGAGCTGACCGTCTACTCCAATTATCAAGCTAATAAGGGCCCCCCTTGTGCAGTTATTGGAAAGGGGAGGTGAGTCGGGTCCAGGACGAGGGAGGTACCACTTTGGTAAGTGTGTGTGATAGCTGCCGCCCACATCTTGTAAGATGTGACTAATGGCCTTAGACAATGTTACGACAGCACTGCTCCGGCAGTCACCTGGGCAGGCTTGGCAGTCAGTGAAGGAGTGAATCTCTGGGCCCGAGTCACACAGAACTAAGGTTTGTGTCTGTCAAACAGCAGCGCTTACTCATATATTACAGATGTGTGAATGGGTTAGCGGCTATAATCACTCACACACAAAATGAGTGTCATTAGCTGAAGAAGCCCGAAGAAAAGAAAAACAACCAGTGTCCTCTATTATCCATTAACTGAGCCTTGAAAAAGATGACCTGTGTAGTATTTCTTAGCTAAAAACAAGTGGCTTACACCGAGGAAAGTCTTTTAATTGAGTCCCTATTACCCAAAGCAATAATGAATGTATTATTCGTAAGGTGTTCCGAGGACGAGTGACTCACGACTCTTAAGTTATCTGGCATAAATCCTTATAAATGTGATCTAAGTGCTAAAAAAGTTGAAAGGGGCCAAACATTTCGAGGCCAAAACAATTAGCAAACAGCTACTCAAAAGAAAACTTGGCTTACCTGTGCTGCTCCACAGCTTCATTATCTGGTAGTTCTGCACTGCAAACATTGCAACGTTCGTGCTGGTTCCTGCCGTCTGGTTTCATACCCGCTGCCAGCTCCCCGAGCTTGCTGAAGAATTCTCTCTGGATGAAGCTCTGAGGCAGGAGTCCCCCGTAGGCACTGAAGTCCATAGACATAGCCAGGGCTGGGGACATGGGGAGAGCGGAGGCCATGGATGCCGGCATTGACATGATGGCATCTGATTTATGATTGATAGGTAGGGAGTACAGCGAGGCCAGATGTTTCTCTGTCATTCCCGCCATCGCTTCCAACCCCATCTGGCTGACTTCAGCTTGAGGGTCCCCCATGCCTTCGTCGCGGACGTAATGGAGCTCACGGGCACTGGTGATTACACTGCTCCTGGTTGGTGTTCCTGGGCCGTCTCGGTTCCTGTCCTCCCCGCTTCGCTCTCCATTGCTGGAGGCACTGGACTCCATGTTCAGGGGGCTGTCGTGGCCGTTCCCGCCCATGTCCACTTGCATCATTTCAGTCTTGATCTCAGTCATCAGGTGGTGGGAGTTGGTGTGGACAAGTTGTTCAGCCGAAAAGCCCTGCTGGAGGAGAGACTGACCGATGCTCATCAGGCTGTCCACAGCAGCTTTGGTGGGACTCAGGGTGGAGACGCCGAAGGAGGTGGAGACCGAGGGACTCTGGTCCACCATGCCAGGCATGATGGAGTCGTGCTGGGTACCTGACAGATAGGGACTCTCCATGGAATGCTTTTTGGAGTTCTTGGCTCCATTGTGGCCTTTGCGCTCGTCATCGTCTTCTGTGCTCCCGTCATTAGCATTGACCTCTGCGTCGTTCTCATCTGAGGACTGGATGGTTTCCAGGATCTTGAGGCATTGCTCTTCCAAGTATTCAATCTCCAGGATCTCTGCTGCATACAGAAGGTCGTCCAAGTCCTCCACCTTGGCCTGGAGTGTGGCAGTGTAAGCATACTCCAAAATCTGCTGAAAAGTCTTTGGTGAAAGAAAGTCCAGGGTGTAATGCTGGCTGCTGCGGTGGAAGAGAATCTCAAACATTTTGCTTGTGCAGGCTAGCACAGTCCGGTGAGCATGGAACTCCTGGCTGTCTACCATGATGACCACGTCACACAGAGTCCCGGCCAGACGCATCTGGTTGGCCTTCTGCAGCAGGGCAGTGGGGTGGTTGGGGTTCTGGAGCTGGATCATACCCATTTTAGTTAAATCCATTATGTCGATGCAATCCACGAGGCCGACTCATGAGGCTTGCCTTCCCCGCTCAGCAGTGTTTTTAGCTATCTTTGTAAACAAGATGAAACCTGGATGGGGAGACAGGGTGAAAAAAAAAAAAAAAAGATCAATTCTGGTAAAAATCCGACACAACAGGAAAAATGTGCAGAACGGACGCACTCGTCACAAATACAACAAATCAAATCCTGTTTTTTTCCTAAATCATAATAAATGAATGTCCCTTTCTAATGATTTACATACAAATTAAATCCCAAATTGTCATCTTTCACAAAAGTTTATAAAGCACACTCATTAATTAGATTTGGACATGAAAATGTAATACAATTCACAATAAATGTATCTAAAGTATACCACTATTTATTTTCTAAATGCCAAGTGTGAAGTCAGTGCGGCTTCAAATTGCAAATATCCTGCAGGGATGGTAAACACTCTGTGCAGGGGCATTGTTCTTAAACTCAGCGGAGAGTATTGACTGTAGATTTCTGAAGGGAGACAATTTGTGAGCCGTCCAACAGGCTCACCCTGCATACCAATCAGTCCAACATATGTTATGTTAAAAAGATGTCTTCATTTGGCTATCTGATGGGGACGTGCGCGCAGCTAAACAAGTGTGAATTGTGGGTTTTCACTGCTGCTCGCCTTCACAAAGACCGTCAGCAGCCTTTCTGAAATTAAATAGCATCTTACTCAGTATTCCCATCACAGACGGGAGCAGAGAGCAGCGGCCAGAAATGGATGGAAAGGAAAGCAGGACGAGACGAAAGCACACAACGCTGCAGCACCAAAACACCCTGCTCTGCTCTTAGTCACTGTTGTCGAATATCCAAATGAATGATTGTCTCTGTGTCGGCTGTTAACTTGATTATCCAACTTAACAGGGCAACATGTTGCTCCACCGCATATCTACACTTTGACCTACGCTAAAATAATGGAGAGAGGTCGAATTAAATGGCCTCATCACTGAAAGCACGACTGTCTCTGTGACTCATTTTGACATTATTATTCAAATAATTATGACCTACACTGAAACAATGCTCTCCTCATTGTTGCAAATAATAAAACAGTCCTCGCCTCGACATATACTTGAAATGAATGAATGAATGACTGACTACATGCTAAGTGCCTCCATTGACCCACATCCTTGATGAGCTCATTGATGTCCAATTTTTATTCACTCTAGTCTATTCAATCATTGAGGTTTATTGAAAAACAAATTCTGTTCATCTTTTCCTATTTGGAAAATGTTCATTTCAGGTTGCAAAAACTGGCAAATTTTCATTTACAGAATCGTCCATTTCATTTTGAAAGCGCTCGATATCAATCTTTTTAAAATAAGGAATGAAAGGAGAAGTTTGTGAGCACTTCTTTTCCCTTCCTCCCTGCCTGAGAACAATACACACTCACACACACACACACACACACTCAGAGACACGGAGATAAAGGAGGAAACATCACCAGCCCTCCAGTTAGACTTACAAAAAAAAAAGGGATATCCATCAATACTTCCCAGATATGTAAGGTCACTTCAATAACCTACAATCACACAAGCCTTAATCACAGTATCCAGGAGTTTAAATGATGCTGGCAGCTATTGTTTGCTGTGAGGAAGATGGGGAAATAAATAGTCTTGCCTGCTTTTGGGACACTGGACTGGTTTTGTTTTTTCTTCTGCCACATTGATAAAATCGATATAGTGGGGTCGGTAATGATGAAACCACAGGTCCTCAGCCTCTCAGTCAGCAGAGGTCATGCCTAAAACCCGACATTATCTTTATTACAGGTGTGCCAATAGCTGGGATTTATGGCCCCGTGTACGATCAATGCGTGATGCGCTCCACCAAGCTGCGGGACACGATGTAAAGTTACTGTTCGGGGACTTTATCAGCTCTCTATTTGTAAAAAGAAAAAAAAAAGGACAGAGCTCCGCGCGTCTAGACAGCTTTAATATTGGCCAGCTGCACCAGACAAATTATACAGAGCGCTATGCATTATGCAAAACATCACGCACTACATTAAGTACATTAAGCCAGGGGAGGTTTTTCCCTCTCTGGACGACACAGTAAGCCCGCTGACAATAACCACATTAGGGCCGACTTCACAGAAAAGGCAGCATAATCAATCTGATCACGAGTTGTCTGCCATAGCGCGCCTTGGCGACCCAGCCACAACAAGAATAAACAGCGTTCAATATTCCAGACCATGAGCCACACTGACAGACACAAATGTGATGGTGGTGGTGGGGGGGGAAGCGAAATGGTACAGCGTCTCTAAAAGAGAGAGGGGGGACGATCAGGAGACACTGAGCGTGCCGCTAAATAAAATAAAAAGTGTACACGAGACAGACAGCTGCCAGAACCTCTCGCCGATTCAAGCCAGCTCTCCTCTGATCGACGCACAGGTGGACTTTTTGTTTTGAGGCTGCTTTAAACGCTCAGATAGCGCCTCTGTGCAGCCCACGAGAAGGAGGCATGATAGATAGACAGAGAGGACGGTGCCTAAAGGATAAAGAGGAGCAAAAAAAAAAAGAGTGAAAGCGGGAAGAGAGAGATCAGACAGTCTCGATAACAAATCAATTTGCCGTTGCATCTGTTCCCCACCTCGCAGTGTGCCACGCGTGTGCTTCTGCGAGCCGATTTATTGGTAACCAATCAAACATGTAGCTGCCTGTCAATCAATTAGTCTGACTGTACGGTGACTGGATTTGTGGGGCTCGTTTCGAGATTAAAAGACCAGTGTCCCCAGTCCTCATCGTGATGACATCACGGCTAAATGAGCCACACTGGTGCGTCTGGAGACACAAGGACGGGCAAGAGTGTCGCTGTCTAAAAATTGCATAATTTCCATCAAAAACGAGCGAACGCGATTTCCCCCAGTAAAGTCACATGGAGCGGGGCGTCATATGTTGTCTGGCTCCCGGTGAAACAGCCAGACCTCACGTCCTCTGGCTGCGATCTCCAGCATACTAAACCAGACCGAGAGGAGGGGGGGTTACGTCAACCTTAACATCTCTACAATACACTGCCGTGCGTTAATGCAAACTTCAACACCTTGCAGCGCAATCAGGTAAACACTTGTTTTCAGCCAGCGCTCCCGGTGCGCGGATCCAACTTGCGTGCCAAAGTCGCGTTTACGGGTTTAACTTCAGCATGAGGTTGAACGGGGACAAGCAGAACGACCCCCAGCGCTATAAATGCATCAAAACATCCACATGGTGAATGAAAGTACACAGAGAAAACAGTGGTAGACGCATGCAGAGTAGCGGGTCTGGCACTTGTCGCCGGGAAATTGCAGCTGCGTTTAGCCCGGATTGGTACTCACCTAAGTTGCACGTTTTGATTCCGTATAGTGTAGGGGGAGTGGGGCTACAGCATAGTAAGGCAGTTCGCAGTACCCGCTCTCTCAACACGCACTAACTCCTTTCTTCTCTCGCCTTAGCAAATCAACACGGCGCTGACGTCAACGCAGCCAGTCAGCCAGACTAGCAGCAGGCAGGCGGGCAGCCGGCGCTGCGCTCCAGCCCATACAAACACTAAGAAAGTGAGACACCTAGGGGGCTGTCTCATGTCAAACGGCTGCGTTACAGTATGGCAGTGAAAGGTGAGCGACACTGCCCTCCCTCCAGCTGTTTGAATGCACATGCAGCCTACAGTTGAGCTCAAACTCCAGGCAGAGAGGTTAATGGTGTGGCGTCCCTGTAAGGAAAAGTGAAACATGAATACTCACAGAAGCCTCCCTCCATCTATTGCCAGTGCATTCAGTGAAGCTATACTCATGTTTAAGTGGCAGCAGGGCAGCACAGGTGAATGCAAAGGTGAGCTGAGGAGAGCAAGGCTGCACATCCCTCCTCTATAAGATGCAATTTCAAAAAAGTGCTTCTTTTATTAATGTTATATATCATATTTTAAATAATCCACTCCATATAAAGATCAGGTGGAAATGTTAAACTGAAAAATGTAGTTTATTCGTCAGAAAATTGGTGCTGTAACACACAATCATGCACAAGCACCAGATGCACTGCACTTACCGTTCATAGCGAGATGCTACAACACCTGAGGCTTTTTAAAAAAAATTAAAAGTAGAACAAAACAAAACCAAAAGGAGAATAAAAATACAAAACAAGTACAAATACAACACAGGTATAAAAAAATACAGTAGGTACGATATGTCTGTGCAGGTGTGGACGGTACTGTTCCTCTTTCAGCCATGAGTTAACGCCTCTGTTAACAACATTACAGCTGTGTTGCATTTCATTGATTGAGGCGAGTCAAAACAAGCAGAAGGATGCAACAAGTTGCCACATCTCAACAAGCTTCTCGAGACAGTAAGTGTTCTCGTTCGTTTTCAAACTTGGAGCAGCTGAGCGGAGGACCTGTATTTTCTTTTGTTGTATTTTTGGGCTTTATTAGTGTCTATGTTCTACTTATTTCTTTATTCTATTTGAATAGAGATTGTCAATCAAAATACAAACTACTACTTCTATTATGTTTTGTATAAATCTGCTGATAGTATGTTAAATAAATGCAAAAACTAGGTAAAGAACAGATTGTGTGTTTTAGTAAATCAGTCGGCTGTTACATTATTCATCACTTAAGTGCTCAATGTTTAAAGTCCCCCTCCAGTCAAAAATGTGTTTTTTCTGTCCTATGTTGAATTTTGTGAGCGTCACATTGTAGTTTGATTTATGAGCAGTTTGACATATTAAGGCTGTTTTCAGATTTTTTTTTTTGTGAAAAATGGAAAGTTTCTTTGTGCTCAGTGAAAATCTGATATTTACGACGCGGGCTTGGCATGATTTGCAACATCAGAAATAGTTTGGAAGCCAATCCTGGTTCAATATTCAGCATTCACAAGTGTGATGTGGAAACTTGAAGCCTCCAGTGCACACACACTGACAATGGTTATCACAGTGCAGAAGGAGACACCTTGTGTCCACCAGTTAAACGTAGGAAATTCAAAATATTTGCATATTTATATATTCTGAAGTTACTGACGGAATAGGTGCCAATTTAAGGGTGCATCATGTAGTTTTGGGGAAGAAATTGAAGGAGACAGAGTGAAAAGAAAAATCTTTCCTGATTGAACAAACTGAATAAACACAATTTCATACTGTTTTACTTTGTTTATATTTGCTGGAACCTTATAAGTAGCCACCTTTCTAGCTAAGATTATTCTTCTCTGAGGACAGCTTGTTTATTAGTTATGGAAATATATGAAATCACTATTTCTTCTTTCATTAGTATGAGTTTTAATTTCTTTTCCAAAACACCATAGTGCACCTTTAAGGGTTTTAATGTGGTATTTCTACTTTTTTCTGCCATGTGAGACACACATTGGAGAATTTGTTTGTATGCCTTTAATATCTAGATGTGTTGAGGGGGATCTTTAAGTTGACCAGGCTGAAGAGTCATCATCTTTCAGTGGTGATCCTGGCATGTATGATCCACAGCAAGACATCGCAGAAAAGCATGTGACTGACAGATACCTCATCTACAATTCTTAACACATGCGAGAGCCATTCAACCCACCATATGACCACTTATGACAGTGTCAGCACAGATCAGCTCTTATGTTCAAAAAGACTGAGCCTTTGCAGCGCCAGCTAACGGTGTGGAAGCATCAGTCAACACTGACAACACAGTGAAATTCAATGTATTAACACCTAACATAGATTAAAAAGCAACTCTAAAACTTTGCCTATTATTGATTTCTTAAATTTGATTCTCTTAAAGTTTTAACAAAAAGGTAAAATAATCAAGCAGAGGCTTTAAAGAATTTTCTAAAGTCTTCTTGCAGACTTGTTTTCTTTTAAGATACTGACAATAATTTGAAAGAAAAACCAGGAAACAAAAGAAACTAAACTTGGAACAAGTGGCACTTCTTTTCTTGCTTTACAAAAAAGATATGTCCTTCGCAATCAATATGGTGAATGTCTCTCAGCTGGATTTGTTCAGTGCATTAACAGCCCTTAATTGTTTCTCAGCATAGCTTATATTTTTCCCTTTTTGCTTTTATATGTTGACCAATAACCAGGGGTGCAGTGGACAGTACGCCTCATTATCGTTTGGCCTGAAGTAACTCTTTGGGTCTTTTATAGTAAAAGCATAAAAGCATAGAGCTTTCAGAATGATGTTTCAGACTTAATGGTGATCACTGACTAGATTCTATTCTTTACCAATTGATTAATTTGACTATGCTTTTACCCTTTAAGTGCTCCTCCGAAGCTTTTACTTTTAGTTCCTAAAGTCACAAACACAAATTGTCCCATGTCTAAGTGCTCAATATTTTTTGTCTGTTTCATTTAAAAGTCATGGCTGAAGCAGTAGAAGAGGAGAGTATGAGCACGATGTGTATATAACTTCATATTGTTGTCATTTGTACGGACATTTCTGTTGCCCGGATCCTATTAGAAACCCAAACCTTTATCTAACGCCAGCAGCAGGGCAAAGTTTTTAATATATTTGGTGAAGTATCTCAGCATCTTGTTGGTCCCTTGACTTTATGTATAGTGCCACCAGCAGGTTGATTTTTTCCTTTTTCCTTTTGAATGAGCCTTGTTTTAAAAACATTTTCTGTCAGCACTCTCACATAAATCTTACAGTTTTCAGGTTAGATAAGATGAAATACATACAGCAATGAGGCCAGATAGAATAGATTCACCACTGACCGACCCAGCAGGTAAAATTACATCCTCGCTGAGTCCCTTTTATATGAGGATCTATTTCCAGGTGGTGCGAGAGGAACCATTTGCAACGCAACTGCAGTTAGACCAAGAAGCTGGGAGGGCCTCATCACCCAGGATGATGAGTTTAGTCACCCTCGTTCCTCAGGCTCACATCAACACCTCGCTGACCGACGCTGATAAAGTGGATGCGATGGACAAGTCAGAGTAGACTATCTGAGGGAGGCTGGGGTCTGCAAAAGATCACTCAACGTGTTCAATCAATCAGAGGTGGTTGACAGCACCCTCGGGTTTGTGGTGGGTTGCTTAGGAGGAAACATCAACATTAATATTAACAAAAAAAAAGAAGCGTCTGTTGCTGAGTTTCCATCAATATATTTTTGAAGTGTTGTATAATAAAAGTTTTTGCTCTCTCTTGAGGTTGTTTTTGCCCTGACAAATTATTGATTTGCTCAAGGTGAGAAGGAAACACACTGGACTGATCAGCTGTTTCCTCTCCAAGGGAAGAAGTTGTTTCCTTCAGCCATCAGTGTCTTGCCAAATTAATTCCTGGAGACCTCTCTCCATTTTTCTCTAGCAGTTTGCCAAGGTGACTAGTTTTATTTCTTCCTCTTCTTCTTGAGGTTTAGTGGTTGTTGGCAGACGACTAGTTGAGTTTTCTGGTTCTCAACCTCTGCTTCTTCTACTGTTTATTACAGCCAGACATGACGTAGCTATGTAACTTCTCACAAAACTACAAGTCTAATCTTTTCTCTATGGCAACATTAAAAAAGTTCACTTCAACAACTATCAAAGATTACAACCAACAACCAAAAAAACTAACCAATGACAGACTTTGATATGACATTACACAGATGTTCAGTTCTACTTGAAGTTACAACAAAGCTTCTTTTAAAAATATCCTTTCAGATGCAGCCATTTTCTTTTGATTTGCATTGGTCTTCATGCCATTCTTTTTTTCAGTTACTCAACTAGTTTGAATTTTCCATCATG
Organism: Pagrus pagrus; assembly: GCF_965226575.1. Lineage (NCBI taxonomy): Eukaryota > Metazoa > Chordata > Actinopteri > Spariformes > Sparidae > Pagrus > Pagrus pagrus. The sequence goes on from NC_140198.1 coordinate 6,584,439, forward strand.
TACCAACTGCTGGACTGTTGAGGCCCCAGTATGCTTCAAGTAAGTGATTGTCAGATTCAAATTCAGACTGCCTGAAACCCCCTTTTTCAGTGATAGGGGGTCAAGGGGTTGGATGTGTGAAGTAAGGCAGGGTTTGAACTTCTCTCTTAAGCTCTGCTGCTGTTTCTTCCTTGTATCACCGAGTGCAACGCCATGAATGCCTTCGAAGAGCCACAGTTCATTGGTACGATTTATCACGTCGATACTACAAAGACATGCAAAACACTGAATTCTTGGAGAGAGATCCGGGATGCAGCTTAAAGGAAGCTATGACGGCAGGCTTCTTACAGACATTAGTGATTCTGCTTGTTAACTTTAGCTTGATTGTACTGTATATGTGCTGATACATCGACATTGTTCTATCGAATGCCAAAGACACATTTCTCCATAGGTAGAAAATTAAAGCCAATCTAATCTAGTCTAATTTTATCTGATCTAATGTAATCGGATGTTCATTTGAAGCACACTGAGATCTTAAGTTACTGTTCCTGCTAATGACACTCTTCACTGCAGTTGTGCTAGAAGATGATCCTTTTTCCATTAACACTTTTCTCCAAGTCACATTTATGCATCAGATTGGTTTCACCAAGTGGCATATGAGCGAACACACCAATGTCCATTAATCCTTTAATGTGTAATATTAGGTGCAGATGTCATGGAGAAAAAAATGTTGTAGTATAGGTGGTGTAGTTTAAAGAGCGAGGCAAACATACACAGGACTTTCAACCAGGACACTGGTGTTTGAGTCCTGTGTCAACGTTGACTCCCTGAGTTAACATGCACAACGTATAAAATATAAGTTTATTTTAACCTAACCAAAAAATAACTTTTTAACATGAGATCACTTGAGGTCACAGATAAATGCAGAGTGTTAATGTGTTTTATGTTGGTTTTGCACATTGTTTGATAGACTTGATCCTCCTGAGAAATTAGCACATTTTCATGTTTGGTCATACACGCTACAGAAATATGAATGTAGTGTATGTCATGTTTTAAAGCTTGAAGAGGTTATCGTCGATGCTTACCACTGTTTTGGAACCGCCAATTCAAATTTGGGCCAATAGGAAGAGGACCTGTTGGTTTGGAGCCACCATGGCTGACTGTGATAGGCTGAGACACAGGTCAATCAAACATTTGAATCAATGATTCTCACAGAAAGACTCACATCAGAAAAAAATACTTTGCTAACCTGTAAATGTATTTATTTTTTACCAATATTATATACAGTCCTCAATGTGTGAATATATTTCCTTATCCAATACAATCCTGATTATTTACAATATTCCTATGTCCTATTTGCCAATATAGCACTGACCTGCTTCCTCCCACTGAAATCATTAATGTTTCATCAAGTCTAGTCTTTCCTCCAAAGTAAACTGTATTTTGGTTATTTTGACAACAAAAGATGTTGGCGCTAGACTGAAAAATCAGTAAAATCTTAATTCAATTAGACAAAATGTAATCCATTCATCCATTCTGGAAAAGAAACGTGTTAATGTTGGTCTAGATTAGGTGTTAAAGCAGCTGAGATAAATGTTTGCATTTAAGTTTTTTTCTTTAATAAAATACAAAAACAGGCATCCTTATTCAAAATTCTGTCTTCCTATTTATTTTAGGTTTTAAAACAGCAACAGGCCGCGGTTCCTGCACCAGGTTGTAAGTAGTCACACAGTTTGTAGCTGTTTCAAAATGGAAAGCATAGGTTGGAAGGGGGCTTTCAGGGAAATCTCATTTCCTTTAAAATACAGTGGTGCTCTGGGAATTTTTAGATTCATCCGGGCACGGATCACAGAGTGCTTCATTACCTTTGAGCTGCGTGCTGTGCAGGCTTACCCAGGGATAAAGAAAAAGGCACTCCCTTAATCTGGCAATAATCCACCGTTTTACGGAGGGAAAGGAAGATGAGGGCTAAATTATAAAAAACCAGATCATCACTGCACTTTAAAATAATACCAAGAGTTAGAAAAAGATGGGTTGCCTGGAGGAAGTTTTGGTTTGGAGCTGAGGTTAGAAAATGGGGCCATTAACTCTCAGCGAGTCAATGGGAGCGCCTGTGTGATTCAGGGGGTTGGTTATACAGCAGGCAGTGTGAGCTTCAATTGTGGTCCCACAGATTTATTTTATTTTGTTCTGTGGATGAAAAAGGGTAATCAGTTGGTAACGCCAATATAAATTCTATATTCAATGTTGTTCAATTTAAAACTAAAGGAACCTTGAATGTGCACAATTAGTAGTAATGAAATATTTAATTTCTCTCTGCAGATATCTGTGACAATTGAAGTTTGGCTCACAACATGCCTCCTTAACTTTCTACATTAATTAGCTGTTTTCTTAATGAAAGGATACTGTTAAGGTTTATTTCAAGATTCCTACTGTAATACTGAAAATAAATACAGCAATCGAAGAATGAAGAAAATAAAATTCATGTTGCAGATTTGTTGTCTGAGGATGCTGAAGGAACAATACAGACTTGACAAAAAGAGTCCCCAAATATGTTAATAATTCGATTATTTGATACAAAATGAGGATTATTAAAAACATTTTTTAATCATCAAGCTAGGAATATTCCATATTTCTCTTATTGTCTTAAAAAGAATTGATCCTATGAAAGCAAAGTCTGTGAAGCCACACAGCTTTATTGTCCAAGAACTATTAAAAACTCATCGCCGAGCCACTGGGTGACACGTTTCTTCATCAAGCACAAGTAATGTAGTTTACTTCGAGTTGATCACAAATACAATCCTGCTTCTGCAAATACTCGAGCACCAAATGTGTATTAATCCACTGCTGAAAACAGTCCCCAACAAATTGTACTATTTACTTTGGTTTACATCTTCAGCAGGAATTAAAAAGGCTTGAGGCTTAAAGCTAGAGACAGGTATGAAGTTGGTAAAGTATTGATAGACGGACAAATGCATTGTTAGTTTCTGGTGTTTTCATGGGATATGTTGACAGTAACAAAAAACATGCACAATAAAGAAAAAAAAAGAATAATCTTTTGCATTTTGTTGGATTTCTGGATGATTTGCTCTATTCAGTCCTAAGTTATTTCATGAGTTATCTAAATTATTTCCGTCATGTTTTTTTTTTTTACGTCTTTATCATTCATCACAGTGAAGCACCATGTTACTTATGGAAAGCGCTCTATGAATAAAGGTTAAGTTATAAGATGATTAAAAAAAAAAGAAGGAATTTGTCGTCCATTCTTGTGTAAATCGCAAACAAAAACGTGTTTGAAGAGGCAAATCTGGGTGACATTTCTGTTCTAATGAAGGAAAGTATTTCAGGTTAACATGGTTGTGGCTCCGCTGACCAGAAACCCCCCCATTGTCTGTGTCCTGTGTAGGCATGGCGCTTGGAGGAGGTGTGTGTGTGTGTGTGTGTGTGTGTGTGTGTGTGTTTGAGAGAGAGAGAGAGAGATAGAGAGAGAGAGTGTTTGTTGGGGGGGTATAGGCCCCACACAGTGGACCTTTGTGAAACTCTGCCCATGCAGCCAGACTGAATGGACTCTTTTTACACTTGTGTAAACCTGGGGGCGTCTCCGGCACTGAGGCCACGCCTCTCTGACCCCTGACCCTCACCTCTGACCTCTGCTGGATTTAGTCGGGAAGTAGTTTTTGCTCGCCATGTGCTCATGGGTAAAGCCAAAACTCACACTGTTAGGATCTTAGTTTAACCCCCAGCCACTCAAATACATCACTGCAAATAAAGTGTACATGACAGTTCACGCAGTTGATAGTAATAAAGTTTGACGAGATCTTTTTTTCAAGCAAGAATTGATAATTTCCTACAAAAACCAAAGGAAAGGTGAGGTTAGGAGATGGAACAAAGGGATGAAAAATGTTGGTGCAGTCTGATAAACAGAACAGAAAATGACTATTAGTGCTTCATCCAACCAAAGCCAGTTCAGTTCAAACTACCCTGACCCCTGAATGACCAAACTCTTTGTGTTTACCTAGTTACAGGTTCACCCACTTCCACACTCGCACCGCGTAACCTCACAGAATGGCCAAACCTGCTTCAGGTTAATGGGTGGACTGTTCGTGTTGACCTAGGTGTTTTATTTACCAAGTTCCTGTTTACTTCTTCATTCCGATCCTTCAGCTGCTCCCTCAGAGGACAAACTACAGCGCTTAAGAGAATCCTCTGGATCAATACTCCTCTTGTCTTGAATGGTAGAAGAATGGCAGCCCAACAAACCTGGTTTGTGTGGTCAGTTTCAGGTGAAGAGTACCTTGACCTGAGACTCATTCGTTCAATCATTTCTTAGCTAAGCAATCAAGACCATTACAACATGGGGAATTTGGGTTGTGTGAAAAGGACGGTTGTTACATAGGGTGATTATCTTGCCAATGAAAAGACAATAAACTATCATCTGAAGATATCTTTGAAAGGCAGTGCACTTTTCAACTCGGAAAGAAATACAAAAATGTCATCATTTCATGATACATACTCATACATTGGCCAAATATATCTGATTCATTCCCCCCGACACAACTACAAAAAAAAACTTCAAATGCTGATTTAATTTATGAAAGATGAGAAGAGATTCTTCATCGACAGTCATTCTTGGATTAGAGAATGTCTACTGAACTGGGTCACATGGCCTAAAGCAGCACTTTAAGAGCACTAGTATCGAGTGTTTCAGGGTTTTTTAAAACATGACGAGATTAAAATTAGGGAGAAAGACTGAATACCTGGCAATTTTGTTATCAGCAGCCTTTTATCTGGGTCTTTGTTGCAGCAGTATTGTTGGATCTTGGCATAAAAAGGGCTGCTGACTTCTATAAAACCAGACTTTATTTAGCTACCAGCTGAGTTGCCCCCTGCCGGCCATCACAGAAGTGGCTTTGTGTGGCTTCTTTTCCACTGTGAGCTTCCTGGTAGCAAGACCTGAGCTGGTCTGGTTTTGGAAACCACAGTCCCCCTTATGTTCTTTACCCAAATGGTTAAGAAACCATTAAAAGGTAAACAAGCAACTTCTTTACGCTGACTTCCAATGTTTGGACTTGCTGCAGTGATGTAGAGGTGTACTCTATGACATCACTGCAGTTACAGATGCAATAGAGCATACTTTTGATCCGATGCATCCAATAAACTAGGGCCGGACAACACAAACAGATTGTGACACAAAATGCACAAATTCTGATTCTGGTATGTAGCCATTTAAATGGCTAAGTTCCTCCAAAATTAAAGGTAACAACTGCTACCCCGTTTCAGCTTCGTACTATTAGTGACCAGGTTAAGGTTAGTGTAACTTAGAAATTTAAACATGTAGGTTGCTCGCTTGAAGCTTGTTGTTTCTTGTAGCGGCAGGGACTTTGAAAACAGTAGCGTGCAGATAGCGGAAGAATTGAGAATGCAGCCTGAAATGGGCGCCTGGTGGCAGGCTTATACCACAGCCGACATCTTGTGACTCAGTTTAAAGTATGTATGTCCTGAAGTCTGTGAGGAGATTTAGATTAAGCCAAAATCCTGAAAAAAAAGTAAAATAATTGCCAGCTCAAAACCAAACACAACTAATCAAGTGAACATTCACACACTGTTGGAACACATGTGACTTTATCCTTCTGACAAGACTTTGGGTCAATTATAGCAACACTGACATAATGGATGTGTCTTTGTTTTATCCAGCTGCGTTATTTAAGAAATATATGTTCTAACATTGCAATGGCCATGATGCTATCACAAAAAACCCTGTGTGTATCTACATATACTGTATGTGTGTGTGTGTGTGGCAGGCTGCCACATTGAGACTGCTGTTTTTTAGGCAAGGACAAAATTAACTTGATGATTCATCTCAGCGTCAAGCTCGCATTTTCACTCCCGAGGAGATTATTCATAACAAAACAACAAAACAAGAACACCAAAAGAATAAAAGCATCAGAAGAGACGAGGCGAGCAGAGGACAGAGAAAACCTTGTTTTTCTGGAGAAGCTTCATGTATATCTCTGGACCTTTTGTATCTGTGAGTACACAGCCTACTCATCTTGCTTTCGCTGTATTCTTTCTATTTGGTAATTGAGCACTGATAAGGCTAATTGTACTAGAAAAAAAGAAGATCAGAGTTAATCTCAGCCTTTGTTTACCGATCGTTTTAATATCATCTATCTCTCACATATGAATTTCTTATTAAATCCTCAGGTCTGTAACAAAGCTTCAAGGCTCGGATCTATTCTGGTTTAGACAGGTAATACATATGAAAAGGAGTCTGGCACAAACCTGCCCAGACAAACACAAAACCCCACATGGACTTTGGTGGGGTAATTTTCTCATTAATAATTAACGTATTTGAACCCATTTACACTCTTCACCAATGTGAGCTGATCTCCTTGGTTGAAGAAATCACAACAGAGAAGTGGTGATCTGAGAGGAGAGGGCCCCAGTTACAGTCTGACAGGAGATCAATTCTCTCCCATGCCTCAGGTACTCCTTATGCCTTGTACAGTGAGAGTGGATGAGGCAGACATTGACCAAATAAATCAGAGGGATTTCACTGTACATAGAGTCTTTCCTCTGGGAATCCTGTCCACAGCCTTCAAGCATGTGGGAAATACGTGGGCCTTTTAAAGATGTGGTCTACAAAGAAAAAAGGGTTAAAGATACAGGACTAGATGTGCTGAATCATCGGGCAATAACTGGTTCAGACTAATCCGTTATAAACCTAGTTAATTTTTTTTTTTTTTACGATTTCTTTTTTACAGGGGGGCAATAAAAAACATACTCCATACTGCCATTTAATACAAAAATATAGATTATCCGCTTTCAGTTATAATATGTAAAATCTTAGTCCTGCACGATCAACGACTAGAGTCAGAAAACCACACCTTGTCGGAAACGCACAACACATCCTCATACTTATTCGACTAAAGGCTGATTGCTAGTGACAACATATATCACCGTTCCCAAAACAACATTTGTCGAAAGGCCAGCAGTTTTTTTAGGTTTAAGTAAGAAAATTACTTGGTTAGGTTAGAGAAAACATTTTGGTTATTGCCTTAAAATATGGATGTTACTTGTGGAACTTCACTAATGAATGTACCGAGTTACGTACTTAACTGCACCCGTAGCTTCTTGACAGGCAGTGGGAAGAGCCTGAGTTATGTAAATGTTAGTCTGGCTGATCTGATCACATTTCATTAGCAATGTTTTCTGTGTGCATTGAACGCACAGTATGTAATTTCTGCCTCAAGGACTCCCCCAATCAAAACAAGACTTAGTTTGATGACATCGAGAGGAAGCGTGAGATCGTGGAAGTTGTTTCGATTATTTTTAAACAACCACCGCTGCTGATGAAGATGTATCTGATTGACTCAGGCAAGACATTTTCACAGATTTTAAAGTTTGATTGTTAGGTTGAGTCACATTTGTCCAATTCCTCTCTCACTCTCTGACATATCTCCGGCTGTTTCCCATTGAAGTTATTGACAGGTTACCAAATGAAATGTACCGTTACCTTGAGTAAAATTATGGATTTTTGGGTGGGGGGCTGAACACTGATGGAAACATTTGGGATAATGTACACAACTCAATGAAAGATATAACAAAGATCTAGTCATTTTTCGTCATTTTGACATTTGTCGAACCCTAACCCTCACCCTACTAATGACATTATGACAGGATGAACACTTTTTGTTTAAGATCCAGCCACAGTGTCCACTTTGGAATAGCTTCGCACATCATTTACATTTTTTTTGCTTCTCTGTTCAAAGGTAACTTATACCAGTGTTTTCATAGCAGTTATACCTGTCTGCACTTGCCAAATCTGCAAGTATCAAGTACAATCGCATGACTGTAATCCTACCTGTCATGTCCTTGCGAGCCTGATTTAAAAAGTCTTGGTATCAAACAGGGCTTGGCCTCTACAACAGAGAGTTATTTTTTCTCTCCTTTGTGTTGAACTCAGTCAGCAGACTAACTATTTCAACAGCGCGTTGTCTTATTTCCTGTTCTCTAATGAAGCAGAAAAAATGTGTAACACCACTAAATGTTTGCCGTGCTAGTAACTAGATACTGAAGATATTGAATACAGGAGGAGGGAACTAAAATGGCAGGTTTAAAGAAATACCATTACACAAACACACACACACACACACACACACACACACACACAAACAACCGCACATCTCAATTTCTTCCCGGTGACACTGTGTGAATTTGTTTGTCTACCTGTGTTCAATTGCCCTCAGTTTGATTCCCTCCATCCTTTCTTGAAGGGCTGCTTAATAGCCTCTTTCCTTTCAGAGGAGATTGCATGGACATCTCGGAAGGGCCAAAAAGCCCACAGATAGACTAGTTTAGTGCGAAGTCCGTGTACTTAAATTAATCTCACATCACTGTAATGAGTAAAGGAAGGACTCAATGGTGAAATGGTGGGTGAAGAAATAAAGGTGGGAAGACAGGCGGTAAGGAGAAAACAGGAGATTGAAAAGAACGGAAAAAGATTAAAATGTAGCTCCAATGATCAGTATAATGTTCTGTTGGATTCAGTGTAATACTGAATAAACAGTGTACAAATTGTCCCTTAACCAGCAATAGTCTGTGACGCTTCATAATGTCCAGTCAGTGCAGTAGATACGCAGTGACTTAAGAAAAACGGCAAAGGACCTGAATAAATCCATCACCTCAGCTATTATATTATTTATGAAAGGAAAATGATAAATAACAACACATCTTCACATATAAACGAGACTGTCAGATCAGTATATACCCACAGCCTCCTCCTCATCAGTCTAGTGTGCTGCCCAGCGCTTACTCCGTCTTTTCTTCCCACTCAAGACAAGGCCCTGTGGTGAAAGAGACTGGAGGCTTTTCCCTCCTCTTGGACACTGTGCAGTAGTGAAGTGACCCAGTTAACACAGACACTGAAATCCTTTTAAAACTGGGAAATCCACAGTTCCCTTTCAAGTTGAATTTTTGGGGTAAAACCCCCCACCAAAAAACATGATCATGTCGTTATTAGAATAATGTATTTGTCCTTTAGTTATCAGTCTAATATGGTGCAATCAGTGCGATCAGCAGGGTGACCATATTTCAAACGTGTGAATGCACGTGCAGTTTATATATGGGTTTTTATCAGGACGGGGGACAAAAATCTGCACGTAAAGATGAACTTGAGTAAATTAGTCTCCGTGTTCGGCGTGACAATGTTAAAGGTCCCTGACAGCCTCTGTAGTCTCATTTAGCCACTTGTTAGCAACAGCCTTTTTTAAGACACGTAAATGATTTTGAATTCTCGTGTCGGGTATTTACTCACACATTTAATGTCGTGGAACAAAACATGTTTATATCTTAAGCTTGTGTTGACCGCACACCTTTTTCAAGAAGCTAACCCATTCAGAAAAAAACCACTGACTGTGAGACGAGGGAACCAGAAGTGCAAAAATGTATTTCTGGGTCTAAGGACTCATTACTACAGCACTCCACTGAGTTAGGTAATAATGGGTGAGGCAGAACATGATAAACATCTATGTAAGTGGTGAAAACAGGTAAAATGTTATCATTATTATTTCAATTGTGGTGAAAACTGAAACAATTTGGTAGCGAATGTTGAAAACAGGAACCTTTTAAACGCCTGGACGTCTGGTCGTCGTAAGTAGCAGAGGTAGCAACGGGAGTAGCCAAAGGGTGGCTGGTTACTATTACGGTTTGTGTATCTGCAGAGCCAGCTAGGCTAGCTGACAGGCTAAACTCGCTAGTGTCCAAATGCTCAAAAAGGACAACATTGACATAATTTTCATCTTTGTGTGCTTTGTTGAGAAGCGTTAGCTTGACTGGCTAGCCTCCTAACTCTGTTTTGTTATCTTAGCTAGCCAGGTACTTTGTTGAGAAAGCTGCTTTCAGTTGGCTGATTATTATTATTATTATTATTTATTACTATTATGACCTTATTTTGGAAAAACTTTGTGCAACTGCGACTTTCTCAAGATAAAAAAGATATTTTAAATTGACCAACATCAGTGTGCCAAATACGGGTTTTTTTTGTCTTTTTGTTGACAAAAAAATAAAATATTATAATAAAATGTCACTAATGGTCATTAAAATGTGTTTAAGATCAACCTGTCCAGTATTCAGAATTCAAAACATTTATTCACAAATATATTGTATTTGTTACGTTTGCGTACGTATGCAAATTAGCCATGTGACCCAAACGGAAGAAAGACGTAACGTTGAGAAGTCATACTGAAAATGGCTAGCAAGTGAAAGCTAAACCAGAGTGTATCACTCACACACTTTGGGTTCACATCCAAAAAGGCGGCACTCAGAGATGAAGAGGCACCGAAAGACGATGCCGGTGCAGCTAGCACAGCGGGCCCACTCGGTACCAGAACAGAGGACCCTCTCCCACCCAGTGACTCCCCAGAAGAACAAGGTGAAGTTGAGGCCGAGTGCTCCGAAGACGCAGCAGGTGCTGAGGTAAGGTTAGCTGCTACTGCTACTGCTGCTAGCACAGGTGACCTGCCGGCTGGTTGGACAACGAAGCAGGTGGGCGAATGGAAGGACTGCAAGTTGTGTAGGCCTGGTGGCTGGTTGTGGTCTTGGAGAGAGCACCCGCCGTGGTGATGTTTGGCTTGTTGTAGGCTGTCGGTCTGTCAGCATCCGCCGTGGTGCTTGTTTCAGTTTGAGAGATGGCCTGTTTGCACGGTTAGGCGAATGTGCTTTGTGTTTGTGTTTAATGATGCATCTATCTGATCGTATATGCTGTAGATGGATGGTTAAATAATGTCACACAATCGGTGAATACTGCAAGCTCTCGTTTTTAAGTGCACTGATTGTGTGCCAGTCTCCAATAGGCTATACCTGGCCAGATTGGTGCCAATTATTGTCCTGTCTGCATTGTAGCTAATGCACAACTTTGCCTCTCCTTGTTATAAAACAACGTGCATCCAAACAACTTTAGCCAATGCAACCTCCTATGTCAGTGTTGCTTTACGAATCGGATTGTCAAAAATTGTGGGTGTATGTTGTCATGTAGGCTATAGACTGATTGTCTTGGCTTGCATCCATGAAATATTGTAATGTTATAGGCCTAATGCATAATGCAAAATTAGATTGGTATCGCGCAACAATCAGGAGATGGGGACCCGAATATTGAGGTATTTCACACTTATGTGTAATCCATGGCACACTTCAGACAGCATCAAAACAATTATTTGTCTCTCTTCATTCACTACCATACAAAGTTTTCTGAAATAAAGTCCCATAGATCAAACCGGAAGATGCCTGACTTCAGCTTTCTATACAATTAAAGTAAATAAATACATACAACTTTTTTATTAGTATAAAAACATATTTTTATATCATATTGACTATTGAAAGTATAGTAATGGGAAAGCTTGAGATGGTGTTTTTATACGAACATGCCTTGGATTACTGGTTGTATTTAGGGTGCGTTTGTAGGTAGTCATTTCGAACAGCAGAGCGCCTGGACTGTTGGTAAGTGCTGGCGAAATACAGGCCTGCTGTTCGGTTATTTAGAGCACCACACTCTCAGGGCAGCACTCAGAAATACAAGACCAGTCAGCGCCTCATGAACAGTTAAAATGGCAGTCCTAGCTACATGTAGCAACTGTGGACTGAAGAGCGAGCTGTTTGTATGTGTTCCACTACCTAACTGCCAGCTGTTAGCCTGTGTTTCTTAAACCCATTTTCAAAGGCATCTCATTACAGTAGCATGTCTGATCGCCTCTTACAATCTCGTCCTCCTCACTGTCGCCAGGCTCTTGCACAAGAGGCGCTACATTTTGTATCAATCAATAGGAACGTTTTTCTTTCATCCAGCTTCTGACGGTCAGCTCATTCATTAATTCATACAGAAAGAGCAGGGTCTACTACCTTCAACAACTACGCTCTTATTTCAGCGTAGAGCAGCAGATTAGATTTACAGCTGCACCTTTAGGAAACTGTTTGTCAGTAAAGCATCAAGGCATACATTGCACAGCTTTATGCAGTTTAGGCTCGGTGTTTATGTGCGTGCGTCTACCTCCACCTCTTGTCCACAGCTGGCTTTCATTCAGAGAAAAGAATGAGCCACCTCTCTTCTCCTCATCACCCATTTCTTCATCTTTTCCCTCAACAACAACACACACACACACACACACACATACATACAATACTCTCTTTTTTCCTCTTACACTTGCATCTTACATCTGCTAAATGAAAGGCATGTAAAAACTCTAACTCTGATTCCCATTGTACCGAGTGGAGGCAGTCAAGCTCTTGTGTCCATAGTGCTTAACCACTGGACCGATGGCAAACGACACAGTAATCACCTTACAGTGTCCGTGGTGTTCCTGGGAAAAAGAAGGCCTGCTTGCCACAGGGAAGCTCCTCACAGCTAATCCTTCAGCACATCTCTCTCTTTCTTTTTCCCCTCTTTTCTCTTCCATCTTGTTTCCAATATTTGTGCAGGAATCGTTTAGGACAACCTTGATTCACTTATCCTCTAACTCAGTTTAACGTGGAACCACTCCATCATACTCCTGTCACCCCCCCTCCCTTATACGTACATTATGTTAGTTGTTATGGCAGGCTGTAGATGGCTTTAAAGTCTCAGAACCTAGCTGAATTTAGTGTGAAATGTGTCTGCTTTATTACAACTCAGGTTTTTACTGATGTAGTTCTTGTCTTGATTCCTGTCATTGGTGACAATATTGCACTCAAGCAGCTGAATTGCTGAGACTTTGCTAAAACGGAGTCTGGTACTGCAAGTCGAGTCGAATGAATGAATAGAATTGATGGACAAAATTGACTTAAATAGCTCACAGTTTGTTCAGATGAAACCCAAGCGCTGTAGCAGAGACCTAACAATTTTCAACATTAGTGCATCGAGCTACACAACTCAGCTATTTTTTACTTTGTATATACCTGGACTTTACTTAATGTAAAAATCCTGTTAGTAAGGGGAAAGGGAGGCGACATTAATACAGTTATGTTATTGGTTACCACCAGACTACGGATCAGCTTCATTCCCCAGGCTGGGAGACTCGTTACAACATAGTTTTCTTTTTTTGAAACCCTTTGTTTGTGATAAATTTACCTGGTAACCTTGAAACAAAGTTATTTATGTACCAGGAGCTTAGAAATGGTCGCAACCAAAAATGGGTGAGGCAGAACTACAACGGAAAGTGTTGTTTATAACAAAGAAATAATAGATAGTACCGAAGGAGAACTCTTGAGTTACTATCTATTCTTGAAATAAACCAACTATGAAAATAAAACTTCACTATCTAATCTAGTCAATGTGGAACATCAATGTACGAGCAAACTCTATAACCATTTAGTCTTTTGTTCTAAATGATAAACCTTAATATCCAATAAATACATTTTCCTGAAATGTTTAAAATCATTTGTGTTCTGTTGCTCTCTGCTGATGCCTATACACAGTATATACAGTAGATCTATGAAGAATACAAGCAGTCGAGAGACATTTCTGCTTGAATTCAATTTAGCTGCATTCATCAGCTGTTTGATAATCAATACTCTGCTTTGTAAGTTTTCATGTCATACAACAGAGAAACTAAAAAGACATCATCTGAGCTAAAATTGCAGATGTATTAATCAACAGTATTTCCAGGTCTGTCAATGACAGCAAACTGATTCGATGAAGAGGAAGCGCTCTGAGAAAACCCTTCGAGCCAAGGGCAAATCCAGACAAACAGCTTCAGTGGAGCCACAGCGGTGCATAAGTGGCTGACAAACGCTGCTAAATGGTTCGCAGTATCATGTAACTCATTCATGCAAACATTTTGCAACCCATTGATTACTATTCAATGTTTACTATTCAGCACACATTTGGAAAAAGGAAGGGAACAATGGATCAGTGGCAGAGAGCAAGGTCTGAGTGGTGAAGCAAATGTGGAAGTGCCTTAGGCTGTGATCACACAGGCCAGAGGTGCCACAAAAACTCTGAAAATAGCTCAACAACAGGTCTGATGACACAGTCCATGTATTCCCTTGACTTGCTTTAAGCCAAAAAAAGTTGACACCACCTTTACTTCTATGCAGGTCTAAAAGCCAGGACCATTGCTGGGAATTCTGTACCAGCGAAACAATAGTTTTAAAGCCGGTGTGTCTCTGTATAAACATAGTCTTCAGCTGCAACTCTAATAGGCTCTAATGGCTCCATCATACCCAATCAATCAAGTCCATACTTTTCTCCCAAAACACATTGATTAAAGGGCTGGCTCACCCAAATTCACTCAAAGTTCCTGCAATATGGCCACACAGATGTTTTTGGTATTATGTTTGAGGTACATGTGCTGTAGAGTTCAGTTTCTGGCCGAGTAAAATGGTGATAAATTGAGTTTAGTCAGTCCAGTCACCAGGATAAAATGTTAGCAGCTAACGTTTCTGCAAACCACAGATATCTCCAAGGTTGACATTTGTACCCAAGGCTACCAAGCAGGCAACCGCCGCTCAATTCTGGAGAGTTTTCCAGGGGTTTTTGTGGCAACCAAAGCCGACTATTTTTCATGGGAAGGTGCACCATCTTCATCCGCGATTGTGATGACCGAAGCAGGTATTTTAAGCCAAAACATTATGTTTTTCTAACCCTAACCAAGTGTTTTTGTTGTCTAAACCTAACCAGAGCGGAAGCACAGCAAAAAAACAACACAAAGAAACCTCAAGTTTGAACTTTAACATTTATTCTGGTGATTGGGTTGGTTAGTTTGTCATATTGGAAGCGTAAAACCAAAGAAATTAAAAAATTCAATAACAACATATCTTTTCAACAGTCATGATCAAATACAAAAAGGGGTGAATGAAAACTAATATTTATTGTGATTTTGGTGGATGGACCCATTGTCAGCTCCACCCAGGCCTCCTCCCCGAACCATATCCTAATATACAGTAGATGGTCCAGCTTTAGTAACTGACAAAGTTAGCAGCAAGCCATGAACCTTCATCTGACCTTTCAGTCTTCCTCATAGTAGTTCCTCAAGTGTGTATGTCCATGTCTATGGTTCGACAACATTGACATTGTATGAAACTGAGCGGCAGCAGCAGCAGCACAACAAACCCAGGCTAACTTGTCACTTTGTTAGACATATTTTTTATTGTCAAGTTGTCTGCTCACTTGTCAGAAACATTACTGATAAGTCAGCGCACCCTTGGATGGTGAGAATGTGTCCTATTGTGCTGTAAATATGGTTTGACCGTGAGTTAGATATTGAAGAGCAGCCTTTTTGCTGCACCTCAAGGCTGCTTCTCACAAAGGAGCAGTCCAGGTGAAGAGATTCCATCTTAAACTCTACGGTAAAGGTACTGTAGCAACAGCACTTGACCCCACATTCAAAGAGCTGACATGCCTACACAGAACCAATTGAGATGAGTTCAGGAGACAGATGGAGGTCAGAGGAACCGTTGACAAAGACCAGCAGAAAAAAAAGAGAGAAGGCCTCTAGTTATCTATTTGTCAATTTACAAAATACAACCTTTAACTGTGGGTATATTTGGGGAGACTGAACCTTTGAACGGTCAACCTATAGTTGTATCAGACCATGAAACATATGAATCACTTTATAGCAGTCCTTTCTGGTGGTGGAGTGGTGTCCTGCTGGTATGTTGGCCCCTTTCGTAAGCGCTAATGGGTTTTTAAAGCATCGACATGTTTCATGATTCAGTTTGGACCTCAACCAAGTTGCCAGGATATAATATTAGCAGTAAACATTTCTGCAAACCACAGATACTTTGAAGGTTGACATTTGTACCAAACATGGCGTATCACATTATACAGTATACTTATCAACCACCTTTCACATCAGCAGGAGCAGCAGGAGATGGCGGCCGCGTTTCAAGCCAACAACGCTGCATAACAGCTGACTGTAGTTCGAGTCACACCACTGGATATTTTCGAGGACACCTGGGGGACGTTTCCAGCCATTTTTGTGGCGACCAAAACCAGCTATTTTTCACAGGAAGTTGGACTATCTTCATCTCTGATCATAAAACAGGTATTTAAACCAAAACCATGATTTTTTCCTAACCCTAACCAAGTTGGTTTTTGTGCCTAAACCTAGCTGGGGCATAAGCACAGCGTTGTGACTAAAGAGAAATAGAAAATGAAACCGGAACAAACGTAAAGTTGAATTTATCTGTAGTTTTGCAGACATGAATCTAGCTGACATTTGTTCTGGTGATTGGGTTGAATTTATTAGATTACATGCAGTGTCCTCTGGAGCCACAAAAGTCATATAACACTTTTTTTTTTTACCTGTAAACACACTATAAGGAGTAACATTGGTGGTTACCATACGTGGACATACTTAAGTTTTGCATGTTAACATTGTGTTGATGAAGACAGGATGCAAATTATTAAATGGTAACTCAATGGGTCATTCAGTAAAGCATTGACTTGTTTTGTTGTTAAGTTTCAACATGTCATTAAGTGTCTCATGGGGAAAATGTGTGCATGGATTTGTGCTCTTCAATTAAAGGGCATTCAAAAATCAAAATGACACTTAATTAAACCCAGACGGCTAATTTAGGCGAGATGTTCCATAGCCTGACGACTTTTCATATTATCGATATTTGCTGAAACAACATCCAATGTAGCATCACAACCGTATAAAAAGACAAATGTCCCTGGACACAGACAGTTGTAATGAATTGGCGATCTTTAATATGGTAGAACAAATTCATTATTCAGAGGCACCTCAATACTAAAACAGCCTGCCACAAAGACGTTGGGGGCTCCTCCCTAACTGACTGACAGTTGCAGCAACAACCAGTAACTTTACTTCCTGTAAAAGTAACTTGACACACAATTAGTCATTGTAGTAACTGACCACAATTACAAGTTTTTGCACAAGCTAAATTTTCTGAATTCTGTTTGTGTTTCTTTTTATACCCATTCCTCTATTGATGATCAATGGCCTTTAGTGCTATTCAGACCTTCTGTGGTTCATTAAAGCAAAAAAAGAGACTCAAACACCGGTTCTTTGGTTGAGCTTTTTATCCTGATGCTACACTAAAGAGTCATCTGAGGAAAACATGCCATTCTTAGAAATTAAAGAGAAAAAAAAAAAAAAAAAGAAGAAAAAAAATCCACCAACACCTTGCCAAGTCAGACACTGGTGTTGAGTAGGAGCGAGGACAATAATTGCAGTCGTTTCATGTGTTTGTACCTGTTGTGTCAACCCCCTCTATTGCCCTTCATCCCCGGTCTGTCTGTTCTGTGGCCAGAGGACGAGAGTGGGCAACAATACTGCCAGCTGCGGCCACAAGCTGTGAGCAAAAGCCATTCATTTAAGAGGAGTTTTTGTTCAGCTTAAGAAGTGAAGTGGGAAGTTATTTCTTTGAAGAAGCCCCCTTCTGAAGATTTGCTGATCAAAAACCGAAGGTCCTGTAATTTGCTGGAACTCCTGGTGCATTTCTTTGAAAGGTCCAGTGCAATAAGAGAATGGGCCGTCTCAGTAAAACATCTGTGGATACCCTAAATATTTACATGTGTGAATTTTTCCGTCATGTGGACGGTAAACAACTAACTGTTTGAATAATTCTTCAAAGTTTAATGTAAATTAAAGTTTTTCAGAACACTGATATAGAGTCCATCATGAAATACAGTCAGTATTATTATTAGTTGTCTTTATTATCATTCCAGTATGTTGGGTCAGAGCCTACACTATGTACCACAGCACAAAAACACAAAAGCAGTGGGTGCTTATACCTAAAGGAGCTCAACAATAATGAAAGGAAAACAGAAAGAAAAATACTCTTCTGTGTATTAATTATCACTTTTGGTTAATTCTCCTTCTTTCATCTGAGAGAAAGTAAAAATGTATCATCATCTAACAAAATACAGCAGAAAACACCATTTCAAGTCATTAATTTCAATCATTATGGTTCTGTTTCCTCTTCACCCATCTATACCTCCTTTATTTATTATCTTTCATTCATACGTACCAAATATATAACAATATGTTGGACCTGCCATCTATGAGTGTGTATTTTTATTTCACTTGTTTCATTTGTCAGAAATACATTCAGCTGCCTTATCTTTCTGTGTTAAATTGTTTTTTTTAATAATTAATGTAAATACTCTTTGTATATATACACAGTTATACAGTTTGATTAATTAATTAAAAAATAAAGCATAATAATAAAAAGCCCACCTGAAAAATGCTACTACTAACAACAACAACATAAATAATAATAACAATAATAATAATAATAATAATAATAATAATAATAATAATTGAATAATAAAACACTTAATAATAATAATAATAATAATAATAATAATAATAATAATTGTTGTTGTTGTTGTTGTTATCTTCCTATGTTGCTTATTTATTAAACATTTTTTCAAATTTATATTACATGTGCTTCATAAGTCTTTGTAAAACACAACTGGTTTGATATTCAGGCTATTAGATTATCAGCTATTGAATAAGATCATAACATTTTTTGTACAGAGAGGAATAAGGCCTGACTGGTGTCGAACACGTGTTATCGATACTTTATATTATATATATTTATATTACTGGCACGGGTGGGTGCAGATTACATGGAAAAGTTAGGGATTGTCCAAAAAGCGCTTGCAAAATGGCCAAGAGAGCTTTCCTGATTTCTATCAACACCTCTTAATTTTTTCACCACGGATACTTTAAACACTGGACTGCATCCCATGACATAATTATGTCTTGTTATTAAAACTGGCTCCATATTTTTGAGCCTTTAGGCCTCGCTGAATCAGCACCAACTGTAGATTTACCAGTGCTTACTTACATACCCAAGGAACAAAAAGATGCTGATTGTGATGATTATGATTATGACCAGGTGTGAGGATATATTGTGTTACATAAGCACATCTATGGATGTTCTTTCCTTAATGGACATCCAAAAATGGAAAGGGTGAGCTCCTCTGATTACAGCAGTAAGTGATGTCAGTGTGTTCAGACTGAGTTATGGCTTTGCAAAGAAGGACAGAGAAGAGTTTTGTGGCAGACTGTGTCACTTTGGTTACATGGCAACTTAGTGAGGAAAACAAATATACAAACAAAGAAAAGAACAAAGAAATCTGAATCTGATGCCACTCAGGGCACATTGCCTGTCTTAGTAATGTTATCATATTTGGTGAAATCCCCACTAGAGACATGAGTTAACATATAAAAGCTCACCTATAAGTAAGTTAACATTTGGTAATAACTTAATATACTACTGCATTCTAATCTCAAATCCCATTTGGTTTTAACTGAAGGCTATTTTTGTGTCATTTATGACTTTAAAATAATTGAATAAATCTGCTGCCACGTGAACACAATATCCCAGTGAACCTTCTTAATAATACATCTAGGAACAGGCTCTCTATGTCCATCCAAAACATGTTGTTACATGCAGAACAAAAACTTCTGCAGCAGAACAGTTTCTTCTTGTTGGATAAAAAGATGTACATGATGACTCTGCAGCAGAGAGAAGAAAAATAGAGGGGAAGAGATTGTTTGAGGAGAAAGTTTTTGGCATGGTCGTCACAGTAGGAAGTATGAGTGTGTTCTCTGTGTGTGTGTGTGTGTGTGTGTGTGTTCTGTGTGTGTGTGTGTGTGTGCTATGATGTAACACTGATGTGATTTAAAGGTTGGGAAGCAGAGATGAAGCAGAGTGTTCTGGATAGGAATGCATGGCTGGCTGGCTCTTTTGCTGAGGCAAAAGCAAAAAGGGATGAGACAGGAACAGCCTGGAAATGAAAAGGCTGAAACGTGGCTCTGCATGAAAAAACAAATATTCCTGAACAATGATGGGGGGGAAAAAACAGAAAGAGGAAAGAGAGAGGGAATGTGTTGTGCAAACATCAAAACAAACTGCAGCTCAATCTCAGGTACATTCAGCCTGCACTCTAATCTTCTCAACAAAGCTGACCCTGATTAGAGGCGTGCCGTCAGCTTCACTTAATACATCGGACTGTTTATACCCGTTTATAGGCTTTTATTGTGGAAAATTATTCTGCTGTCTGGCACAAAATATTACCAACACTGTGCTGCAGAATATTATAGTGCTAACAGAGTGTGCACAGATCCACCTAGTGCTGAAACCACATCTAAACAGATAGGACTACAGAACTCTGCATAGATGGAAATAAACTGCAATAAACTATTTTTTTTAATAAAAGTATATAAAATATTTCTTACCTTTGAAAAAATACAGCGGACCCACAGGAATTACACCTTATATGCCTTATATGCATGCAAACACATTTCCCTTTGTATATATGTGAAGCAGTGAAATGTCCTATTTCTCTTGTTGAAATGACATTTCTCAAATGTTATTCACATGCAGAGAAACCTGCTCCACCTTCAACCCAATCACCAGGATAAATGGTAGCTATGTACAGTACATTAACGCAAAACCCCATAATTTAAAACTTAATATTCCTTTATGTTGCAACTTTACGTTTGTTTAGGTTGGATTTTGCATTGTTCTCTTGTTACAATGCTGTGCTTATGTCCTGCTTAGGTTTACGCACAAAAACCACTTGGTAAGGGTGAGGAAAAAAATCATGGTTTTGCTTTTAATACCTGATTTGGTCACCATGACTCATGGGTGGCGACGGTTGCCACAAAAACGGCTGAATACATTCCCAGATCTCCTTAAAAACAACTGGTTTTGACACCACAATCACATAAAAACTTGCACAGTGGAGTGGTAGCGTCCACCAACAGTGTATGGCACATGGATTTGTGAGGAAATTTGGCGGCAATTTGAAAAATTTATGAAAATGTGTCATAAAAAGTGGATTTTTTGAAGACACCAAGAAACTCCAGCTGTTTGTTGAAGGACATTTCTGCAGACCGCGCTAATGTATAATTTGTACGATTCTTACATATCATATCAACATTTCTGCGATACTTGTCATATCAGACGGCTGCCAAGCGAGAGACCACTGATTGAGACAGTGTTTTAACATTTCTAAGTGCTTAACCACTGGATATTTTTAACCAGATGTCAGCCAGCTATGTAAGAGACAACAGAACTGGCTAATTTTGACCAGATGTAAGGAAAATCTGCAGCAGAATATCTCATATTTTTAAGGACACATGAAGACATGTTTGTGATGACCAAACTAGGTTAGCCAAAAGATCTTTTCCTGAAGTGTTTGGTTTTTTTTGCCTAAACCTAACCAGACCATAAGCACAGCATTGTCACAACATAAAACTGAAAGTTGAACATAAATAAGTTTCAACATACATTATCTGTCAATTGCAGAAATGCACAATGTCCACATTTATTGGCGTCTGTTAACATTTATCTAGCGATCGGTCTGACTGATATCTGCATGGCTGTTGACTCACTCCCCAAACTCTTGAATGGTCCATCTCAGGAAGTTCCCGAGGTTATCACACAAATGTCAGTTCTTAGGGAAGTCAGTGAGGAAATGTTGAAACAGCCCTTGAAAAGGGGAACTAAGGTGTCATGAGACAAATTATTGCAAATCCCTCGGCCATACAGTAGTTTCTTGCACATAATTTACGCAAGAACTTTACTGTCAGTCTTATTGTGTTAATATATCAACCTCTTAGATGATTGTTTGTGTTTGTTACCCCGTTGGACTTGGAATTACTGGAATGAAAGGATCACTCCACCAATTTGGCACATTAAAGTATTGTTATAGGTCTTTGGGAGTACTTGGGCATATGTAAAAAAAGTAGTATAACGTGTTTTGTGGCTCCATAGGAAGCTGTATGTAATCTCATAAGTTGCCTCTAGTGTTGTCACTCAGTGGTGAATTTGCATTGTGGGCAATAGAATGAATGGATGAATGAATAGCAGTCCACTGGTCTAGCATTGCACTCTTATAACACTGTTGGACTAATTATGGACAACTTTTTTATTCAACGAGTTCTTTTTAATTTTTCAATCCTGGCACCTACATTACCCACAATGCAACTTAGAGACATTTATATGCACTTTAGCAGATTACATGCAGCGTCCTCCGGAGCCACACAATGCTTTATACCAATCTTTTCACGTATGCAGTCTTACTACCCTGACATGTAAACACACTTTAATGTGTAAAATTGGTGGAGTTGCCCTTTAAAGATGACAAAATGGGTGTAGTAGACGGCATGTTTTGCTCGATTGACAGGTATCTTGGCCTATCACCCTCAGCTGTACTTGATTTTGCCTGTCCTGCCTCAAGCTCCATCCAGGCCCCATCCAATTTTGCTTTTTTATTTTCTTTCTCCAAAATGAAAATTTTTCTTTTCTTTTCTTTTCTTTTCTTTTCTTTTCTTTAAGTCTTACAATTGCATCAATCCAACTGTGATTTAATGCTTAAAACAAGCTGCACATGGCACCTTTGATGGTGACAAAAGGTAGACAATAAGCTACATAAATTGCACAACCACTTTACTCATTAACTCATTACCACACATTGACTAATGTCCCCTCTAAACAAGAGATAGGTGAGGTGTGTACCTAGCAGCTTAACACAAGGCTTCACTATAGGCTGTGTGTGTTTGTGTGTGTGTGACTGCACAAGTAAATGTGTGTTAAGACAGGTAATAGCCATGAGGCTGGGCTCTCTGCCTTTAGCTATCTGTGTGTAGGATCAGTCCCAGGCCATAGAGGATCACACTGGACCATTGTTATAGTATGGGGGAGGGATGGCTCCCCCTGAAAGGGACCCTAATCTGGTGTGTGTAAAGTTGGGGTTTGTGGTGGAGCAGTGAAATGAAGTCTGCAGCAGAGGGGAAGAGGACTGACACGAAGCTTTGAGGAACTGTAAAATGACAAACATAATTTTGACTCTGAGTCGGATCACATTTACTATACAACTTCTGTAAAGCCATATAAATATTTCAGCTGAAATCTGTTGAGCCTAAATGCACTCAAAAAGTTAGTAAATGTACAGAAGTTTTGGCAGAAGAAAAAAAACTCAAACATCAAGAGGAAGAGTGCTTTGGTGCTGTGGAATTATTTCTTTCAGAAAACTAAATTATTAACCAATTTGCGCACAAACAGATGAATGTTCCAGTGACGTCCTATCTCTTCTGAACACGAACATTCTGAGCATCATACAGGATCATATGAGTTTAGTCTTTTTCAAATAAATCTTCCTCTGAAATGTAGTAGAATAAAAGAATGTGCTGTATTTATAATTCAAACACTTCCCCCTTTTAGATCCTTAAACTGAAATTAACCAGCAGTCATGGCTCGAGTTATCTAGTCATTCAGATAAACATGTAGAGCAGATCCAAAGAGACACTTCATGGTGCTCTCTGGAAGTCTTTTAAGGATAAAAAACCCTTCGAATTGTGTGTTGTTCTTCTATGACTCATTTGAATTTAAATGAATATAAAACTGCATGTATAATCATAGCCCAAATTTAGAGACACTCAAACCAACATTTGGTTGCTGTTCCTCCACAGAACATGTCAACGTTTCTGGTAAATTGACCTAGTCTGCCCCCTTTTGGACAAATCAGACAACTACTTAAGCTGAGTGAAGACTTTTCAGGAGGTCTTTATGAAGCTCTGATTAAGCACAAACATGAGTTCAGTGCATCGTATTCAGGGATCCATGCACTCATGATTGTTAATTT
Organism: Pagrus pagrus; assembly: GCF_965226575.1. NCBI lineage: Eukaryota > Metazoa > Chordata > Actinopteri > Spariformes > Sparidae > Pagrus > Pagrus pagrus. The sequence goes on from NC_140198.1 coordinate 6,608,020, forward strand.
AGTTTTAAACTGTGTGCAGTGTAACCCGGGAATGTTGCGCTGCTCAAAATCTGCACGTGCATCCTCCGAATTTCATCATCGGTGACTTCTAGTTGCTTAATTCATAATGAAAGAAAAATAATAATGGATTTAATATCATTGTGCATATATAGACGTATGAGTCTGCAGTCTGCTAATGCAGTGTTGGCCCTTAGTGTATGTCAGGTTCAGTCTGTATCTATCATGGGAACATGCTGCACTCTAGTGGTCAGTATACAGAACTGCATGATATTACATGATGCATGTAAAATACATAATTTTATAACATGGTAAAGCCTTTTGGTTGGTGTAATTAAGTCAGTCATGACCTGGGTGAAAATGTGTCTCTGGATGTATATAGCTTCTATTTGTTTTTCTCTCCATGTAACTGACAAGACAGAGAAGAAGAAGCAGAAGATAGTAGAGTCTCATAGTAACCACAAAGTAAGAACTATTAACTAAATCATTTTCTGTTTTTCTTTAACCAAAAGATAGAATGAAACAAATTTCAGGTTCAGCGCTAACATGGAATGCAGAGTGGACTTACTGTATTTCATTTCACCCTATTATCCCTCATCCAAGGCTGACGCATGAGTGAAAGCTTCTCCCGGTGTGTTCAATTACTGACACAAAGCCTGAATAATGTGTGTATATATACACATATATATTTAAAGTGGACATGTTGCCCCTTAGTATTATATTCTATTACATACAGTGTTTTGAGTCCTATTGATGTGTGTGTGGAATAAGCAATATGAGCACGGCACATCTACAACTTAACAATTGCTTTACATTGTTTAGCTCTGCAGAGAAGCACGTGAAGAACTATTTGTGGTCCAGATTCGAGCAGCGTTTATTCTTATCAAACAGAGAAAAGTCTTCGAAATATATTTTACCTGTGAATATTCATCTGCCAATTTGTTCTTCTTATAAAATTCCATACTCTGCATATGGAGTAGTATTTTCTTAATTGAAAAAAGGAAGTTATATCAAAATATGAAGTTATAATAGATATGCTAATCCTGTTTTCAACAGATTCTCTATTCATATATATATTTTTTGCAAAAAAAAAGCAAAACATTTTTACATTTAAAAATAAATGTCTGATGTATAATTCTTAATAACTGTAAAGGTTATATTTGATGTTTTCTTCAGTATTCTAATACATAATAAACATATGTGTACTGCATATTGTTTTTATTACTGATCTGATGCTAAAGACGGACTTTAACAGCAAATATTTATGATGCTTAATTTTTCTTAACTGTTTGTAAAAAATATACAATACATTTAAATATTGTATTATTCTTGTGACAAATATACTTATTGTGAGTCGCTTCAGACAAAAGCATCTGCTAAATGCCCTAAATGTAAAAATATAAGTTTATTGACAAATATTGATTATGAATGTTTGAATACTCATTTTCCATTGTATTGACCAGAACCAGCTATGTTTCTTTGTGATGCTCTCCTCTCGGACAGCAAGTTGACACCTGCCACACCTCCAGAAGTCAATCATGGTATTAAATATTGATATTTTTCAAGGTATTTCATTGTATTTAGAAGTTCATGTAGGAAACCACACAATCTTTATAACTGAAGAAAAAAAGCTTCACAATGTTTTTTCGTTTTTCTTTACCTTTATTGAACACAAGAATTTCTGGCAGAATGCAAAGTCGAGATGTGTTTTCCTTCTTTCCTCAGTTAGTAATCAGTATTTACACCGGTGACAGTGGACAGATAGACAGACAGACAGAGGAGTGGTAGCCAACCAATGTCTGACCGACAGTAAGAGCTCTGGATCAATGACAGTGACCAGCTGCTGTCTGACTGAATTTGAAAGCAGATGGGTATTATGTTATTACTATTATTATAGGTGGGTACACAGTTGTGTGTTGGTGTGAGACAAAGAACCTTGGCAGGATGTTTTTCTCTTTTTTCAAACCCTGAAAAATTCATGTTGCTTTGTCTCCCTGCAAACGCTGAGCAGGATGAAAAATCTGCCAGATGTCTTTTTTCTGTCTGAATCAAATGGCAGCCTCAAAGGGAAAAATACAAGGCTGCCTCTGTGTCATTCTTGCACTTTTTGAGGTAACTGTACAAGGGAACTGAACTTTCTCACACGGTGTCCTCCACAAATGAATTTCGGGAGCCACCAGTAGAGAAAGTTTTCATGTAAACTTGCACAAGAACTTGGTCCCACATTAGCAATTCCAGAATATTTTCAAGCTTGATTTTTGGACAAAACAAAAAGCTCACGTGGTTCTTTCTGTATATTTTCACACTGCATTTCAGCAGAAACAGTAAAACTTGCTTACAACACGTCTCCCTTTTGTTTTTCTTTATTACATTTCAGAGCTTTGTGAAGCAGAAACAATTTTCTTTTGAAGCAAAAAAATGAAAAGTTCGGGAAACAGGACACAAGTTACACAACACTTGGGAAAAAAAGGTCAAATACAATACATGAAGCTTTCATTATTTTTTCCATATCAAAAACTGTGATAATATTATCCTGTTCTAATATAGTTTGCATGCTCGCTCTGACAAATCCAACAATTTCAGATAATTTAGAGAATATGGGACCTGAGCAAAGTGTCATTGTGTCTTAGATGTGATGGTTTGCTGGATGTTGTTCTCATGTGATGCCAGCTATCTATGAGGTGTTAAGTGTGTCCAAATGATTTCTCTAAAAAGGGTCATTCCGGTTTATCACAACTCTTATTATTTTTGTAGCTTTCAGCATTATTTCTATTTGTTTTTCTAACACTGTTCTTACCAAATTAATTGGCGAGATCGGGGTTCTACCAGTTGTCAGTCACTTTATTTGGAAATAAAAGTGAAAGTGAGTGCACCGGAAATATAGGTAACATCTGGCGATTTTAGATTTTGTGAACATCTTATTTAATGTTTAATTCAAAAGAAAAAGACAACACATTGCGTTTTACATCGTCAATCTCAATTGTGATTAAGTAGACTGATTTTATTTTTCTTATGTGTTCTTTGATTTACAATATGTTATTGTGCATTTTTAGGCTACAGGACTGAAGTTCTTCTACAGTCTCTTCAAAATGACCTCCATGTGGGTGGACACAATAACTCAGATTCGGTGAAAATCAATGAGCAGCTTAAAAAAAGATTATAACAGATTGTGTTATTATTTTTGTACCACTTCACCTAACTCGAGGTCTAATTATCCTCAAGGTTTTTTTTTTGTGTTGAAAATATATTTATGCACATCGGATTTGTGTAGATTGTCCTCAGGTCCGTTTGAATTTGTCCACAAGACCTCTAATAGTGCACAACTACACTTAGTACAGTGGGTCATAATTTAGTTGGAGGTTAAGTGTCTAAACTGGGATGAACAGTTTTATTGTTATATATTCACCTTTGTTTCTTGTCTAAACAAGTTAGGCTGACCTGAGGCTTTCTTTACAACCTGTCTGACTGCCTTACAAGAGATGGTCGGGGGATGGCGGTGGCATTACAGCTAGGAGGGATTTTCCAAACCTTAAGCAAGTGATTTTTGTGCCTTAACCTAACTACACCACAGTATTTTCACAACGTAAAACTGAAAAACTGTACCCAAAGATAACTGTGGTTTGCAGAAAATGTACATTTATTCTTTATTATTTATTTATTTATTGGGTTGCTTTTAGGAGATGGTTCCACTTTCTCAGATCTCAAGTAACTTTGTGAGAACACTGTTGATGAAAAAGATAGAAATGATGGAAAATCTTATATACAAAATAAAGATAAACCAGAATCATCCTTTTCCCAAGGAGTGTAAAGGACCCATCATCGATACCGGAACACATTGTGGAAATACGACACAATTCTAACAAAGCACTTTTTTCTTTTTCTTTTTTTACACCTGTGAAATGTAGTGAATGGAAAAAGAAAATCGGCAGGAAGAGGGAGATGTGAAAACCTTTAATGGACAGACACTGAGAGGAATGGAATGCATGCCATCATTTTCTTATTCAAAGGCACTGTGTCTTTCCAGTCGGCCGCTGTCAGACTTCTGTACGTTGACGTCAGGAATTCAAACTATCAGCTACGTCTTTTCACAATCAAACTATTTGCTCAACTCTATGACAAAGGACACAATGGATTCACACATTCACAGTGTACTAGCTTGCAGTCTAAAGTAGGAGGGAACACTGTACAAAGAAAAGATGGTCAGACTTGTTTTTTTTTTTTTTTTTTTTTTTAAACCTTTCAAATCCACAGCAGGGTAACTATGGCTTTAGAAAGAACATTTGAAATCCTTTTCATTTTTACGTTCAATGCATAAAAAGAAACCTTTAAACACCACAGACCAATTTTCCTTCCTGCTTAGTTAAAAGAGGCCACATTTCTTCTTCATTCATTTTTGGACCACTGAAAGGCTGTGATTAATGGCTTGAGAGTGTACATTCATTTACAGACACAGAAACAGTATTAGTCTCTCTAATTTAAGCCAGATTTCGAGTTATGTCAGTCGGCACAGTTCTCAATGAATCCTCAGAACCTGTGACTGTTGCGGCTTTTTCGTAAAGTTTGGCTGAACTTGTTGTGGTAGTTTAACTCGACGGTAATCTTACGTAGAGGATTGGTAACACGGTCACCTCTGTGTGTCTGTTCAGTGTGCATGTTGAGATGTTAACATGTGCTAAATAACCATAAACTGACATTAATCTTGATCCTCAACAAGACGAAGCGGACTAGTTGGTGTTCTGAGCTGGACAGAGATAGTCTGCTGCTGGTGAGAGTGATGCATCAGATCACAGATGCTGGGAGACAATGTCAGCATGTGCTCCGATTTACCATGATGATCAGAGAGACGGACTAGCATAAGCTTCCTCCACTAAATGGATGGATCAAGCCGATGATAAACACTTGACGTGCTTATGGAGCATTTTTGGCAGTGTTTTTGCTGGTCAGACAGTTTAACCTGACTTCCTAAGTAGAGCAACAACCATGAAAAGAAATATATTTCTCACAAAGTGTTCTCTTTTTTTTTGTTTTTTTGGGTTATGCTTCATTTTCATTCTATTGTTTCCCCTTTGAAAATCCCCTTTAAACGCCTGGAGGCTTTCAGACTGTTTAATGTCTGCATCGAAATTAGGTAACAATCCAGGATTAGACTAGCCCAGCCAAACACGGATGCTGCGAGAATGCTAATTGTCGCCACATGCAAAACTAAATGCATTTTGCTGGCTTGTTTTCCTAGCTTTAGCATTTCATGGTTTTTGTTTCAGCAGTAAAATGATTACATGTATTTACATGAAATTAAATACACTACAGCTGCCTAGCAGGCTATATTCAGTTATACAGCTGTATGAGGGTTTTTGAACATGCACAATGAACAGAGATATTTAAAGGACACAGATAATGATCATGTAATCAGTCCTCTCATCGAAGAAATCAGTGCAGTCCTTTAAAGTGGTACTACTAAAGTCAAACTTGTCCAATTTCAAAACAAATGTTAAATAATACAATGTGTGTGCTCTCTTTGTGGCTTTGTTTAACTTAACAAATCTGAATTTTGGTGATTTTTAGAGTGTCTTCAATCACAAAAAGACAACATCTGCAGGCCAACTGTGGCTCGTTTAATAACTTCCAGACATTTTCCAGAGAATTTCCAGTAAGTTGGACCTTGTGCTGAGATTATGGTGATCAAGTGAATGTTGAGTAAAGTGATCAACTGTACTAAACCTACAATACATGTCACGTCACTGCAGGCACGAGCTAATTAAAGACGGAGATGAAAGATGGTGGAAGCAGTGGTGACACAAACGCACACTGACATCAGTCGTGGTGAAAGAGAGAAGAACGACGGCCGAGGGCGTCAGATGTTTGGTCTCGAAATCTCAGCAAGCTGAGCCCTCAGACCGACCGTTTATAAGCAGTGAACAATAGTGGTTAGCACAGAGAAGGCAACAATGGCTATGAACCAGAGAAGAAGGTAAATATGGTTAACCCGAGGAAACAAACTGAATAGGATATTCGAGACCAATTGCAGGCAGGGGGAAACTGGTGTGTCAAGAATTTAACGAGTTTGGCGGACAAGCCTTGCGAGGGGCTTGTTTACTTTCAACAAACATGTCTGCCTCTCAGTCCAAACCTGCTGACTGAAATTGTTCTGGCAGAACACTTATGGCCCTTTGGGTCACTGTTAAACCCCAAACCTATCAGGTAAAGAACTGGTCCGGAATGCTTAAAGGAGATATCTGGAAAGAGTGAGTTGTACGCTTGTGTGAAAGAGAAGGAGATAAAAGCGTGTTCTCACAGTGACCTAAAGAAATCGCAATATTAACAGCTCACACATAAGCTTCGAAGAACGCGGTTTATATGGGGGTTGGAATTGAAAGTCTATTGAGCTCCCGGGATGAGACGGTCTACAGAGGATTCACCTCGGCTTCAATTTCTAGTTCAGATCGCGAACTTCACAGACGCCAAAACTAAAAGGTGGTCCTCATCGACTTGGGAGGTCAGAAATTACCAGCAGTGAGTTGCCCCTCGAATGTCCAGAAAGGACATAGTTCATTTCATTTCATGGATGACTGGCAGACAGTGAACCATGTTACTGGTAAATCTATCTATATAATTTAATTAATATTTACTACAAGAAGAACCTGGCTTCTATTATTGACGTCCTCTAGCACATTTTTAGATTGATCCAGCTCAGTTAACATACAGCAGTATATTTTGGCCACATGATCATTTTCTGACTTCACGAGTTGGTGAGGACAGAAAGCAGTGTGAGCAATTGACTGGTGGATTTTTAGGATACATAAGACACAAAGGAAACACCAGCAGTTTCCATTAAATTTAGGCAGAATAAGGCAGAATTTGTCGTTATGGATTTTAAAACCCAAGTTGACCTGCACTGAATCTTCGATAACTGGACTATAAGGGATGTGGCCCCTGAAAAGAAACACAGCTTTAATCTTCAATGTGACCATTTCTTTACCCGAAACCCAACGAAACCCTGTCTCCTAAAGAACACGCTCATACAGCTCAGACGATACAGCAAATACATTTTGAAAGAAATTTAATGTCATCATGATTACGATATCTTGTATTTCATTTGCTTTCCTGGAAACGTCCACTGAAGCATGACAGGCGGTTTTATGGATCCAACTAATAGGACTTGGGTAAGGGTTAGGGAAAGAGCTGGTTCATTACAACTTTCTATACAAGATCAAACCAAATCGCCACAGCACTGTGTCAGCATTGGAGAAAGGTCAGACTGCACCCATAATCACTTGGGGATAGGGGGAAAAAATGCTCTGATGTGTTTGAATTTCAAAGCCCAGAATGAAGCATTGGTGTCCCTGCAAAATAGAGTCAAGGGCAACTTGTTTCGCAGGTGTTTTGGGCACGCGAGCACTGGCATCAAAATGGCTCAATGTACTGTCAGCGACCAGGTTAGGGTTAGGGTCGCTCGCCATTTTTAGAATAAAGGTTGTTAGCTTGGAGATTGTTGTCGTTTTCCGTAGCAACAGGGATTATAAAAACGGTGAGGCGCAGATAGCAAAAAGGGAATAGAAAAACATTATCCTTGTTTCTTTCATAATGTATTAGCTGAAAGCATTTACCAATATACATGTACTGTATAAGCAGAACTTTTAGAGAGACAGGGTTGAAACCTCTGAACCTTGATTTTAACAGCGTGATAAATCTCTCTCCCGTGTCTTCTTTCACTTCTCATAGCTTTAGGCTAAATGATTTTTCTGGACCAGAACCATATGGAGACAACATTTAAGGAACAAAAAACAAAAAAAAAAAACATCTAAAGAGGAACCAAATGACAGCAACATGTACAGAAATACAGTAACTTTTGCAAAAACAGGCATGCTAATGCTCTAATCTCTAGCCCTGGAAATAACACATTAAAAAAAGCTAAATAGGCAGTAACGTCTGCACATTATTTAAACACAACAAAATATCGACAAAGGAATAAAAGACCCATAATCCATTACCACGATGATGACCATACTGCATAAAGAATAGTAGTATTGGTAATGTACCAGTCCTTATGTGTGTGTGTGTGTGTGTGTGTGTGTGTGTGTGTGGGCAGTAATCTGTGAAGTAAAGCTACAGTCCAACCATGTTTATCTAGAGGAAAATAGTATAGATTCTGCTCTGTATTAAACAGCTGATCGATTTAATATTACATACAAGATAGAGGGTGAACTACAAGTATGAATTTCTCTTTTTTTATGTGACAGATAAACAAATAGAAACTGACGTAAAAGGAACTAAGGCATGTGCATGAGGTCTTTACATTTTCCTGGTCAGAAGACACTGTAGAAAGAGACCCATGATTTCTTTTTTTTTTTTTTTTAGCTTTTCTGTTGCTTTTTGTTGTTTTTTCTGATGGGTGGTGTGTGACATTGCTTTGAGGTTTCAGTGACTGTGACCCCCCCTTTTAAACCCGAAAAAAACCCCCACACCCGACCACCCTCCCCACCCCGACCGCCCTCTTCTTCCCCGCTGCTCTCGGACGAGGAAATTACGCTTTACTCTCGTTGCCGTTCGTTTGGGGAGCCTCGTTGGGAACCGTCTTCACCTCGGCCGTGGCGTTCTTCACCTCCGTCTCGCCTTTGGTCTTATCGTCCTTCACAGTCTTACCGCTACGGCGACAAACGCAGGAGTGGGAATAAAACAGAAAGAGACAAAAAAAAGAGAGGAGATTCTGTTAACAGCGAATCACTAAGTCTTTCTCTTACAGCTAAACTGTCTGCACTGAGCTGGCTTTTGTGTCATTTTTCAAAGAAAGAAAGGAGAAAAAAAAATGGGGGGAAAAACATGCAAGATGCTTTGAGGGAATTTGTTTTCCCTCCTGGAACTGAATGCATTTCACACATAATGGGATCAAGCTCACTATCCTAGCCAGACATCAAATAAGAGTACATGGATGTCACAGCTATTTTCAAGGAACAATGAATGCCGATGTGGAATGAGACAGGGCTGGTACAGTAGGCACAATGCATGAAGGAATGAAAGACTGAGGCATAACCTACAACACAAACTACAATACACAAGAGGATTACACGCCGTCTGGACTCAGCCAAGACACAATGGAAAGAGACTTTAAAGCTGTACTTCACTTAAGTCGAACATTTTCTGGTGTTAGCATATGTGCGCTTGGAATATATTCTCCAGTAATGTGCTGCTGCTGCTTCCATTTTGAAAAATAAGCTCCACTGCTGTGTCACACACAGTCATCGCTCCTGTCCTCAAATAGCAATTTTAATCAATCCACTTCTTCTCTCTCTTCTGCTGACACATATACATGCTCTCTGAGGGCCTTACAGCGAGAGTTAGGCCAGGAACTGCCCCAAATACAGGATCCATAAATACATTTAAAACTCACAGACTTCAAACTGAGACAGCCTGTGTGTACATGTCTTCATGCTAGAAGTGATCTTTGAAAAACTTTGGTCCCTAATGTTACTTTAATAATGCATTATTGTCTATATAAACAAGCCCGAAGTCTGGAGCTGACTCCACTAGCATCCCCTGGAGGCTGCAGTGATCACTACATCCCACAACATGGCGATGTAAAGACTTCAGGCCTGAGGGTTGAAGAACATGGAGTCTGAAAAAACATAATTCCCTTGAGAGCATTGTCAGCATACTTCGTGGCAATTGCTGACAATTTTACCTGTCAAAGCTTTTTTTTTTCCACAGATGAAGCTTAATTCAGTTTGAATTAGCTGAACTAGGAGATTAGATTTATAATATCAATGCATGATGGACTGGTCTTAGAGAACAAGTGATAACACTGCACATTTTTAGGATACAGAGTCTGAGAGAAGCCATCTTCAGTCCTCAACTTGCTGCAGTGTCTGACGGTTAAAGGGACATTCACCTTATTTATCCACTATTGTTTTAGTGGGAGTTGCAGAGTTTTGGAGATATCGACCGCAGAGGTGTCTGCCCTTTCTCAATTATCAATTATTTCGACAGCAATGTCTCTCTACAGAAATAATGACCCGGTTACTCAAGATAACGTAAGAAATATTTAATTTCTACTGCCGAAAAAAGTCTTTTTGAGCTCCAGTGCATCATGTGATGTTGTCATTCAAAGCCTGGTGCAGGAAGCAGGAGGTAAACATCAATGGCTTTGTGCGTAGCTGAGCTGTAACGTTGGTAAGCTCAATGGTGACGCACATAAGATAAATAAATAGCACTACAGATATGAGGAAAAGTATGTATTTTTGTGATTTTGAGGTGAAGTGTCCCTTTAAACTCTAAAATGCTTTCATGCATCACTTCTACGTCGATCTAAAGTCAATGGGCACTACATTGCTTTCATGGAAGTGAATTATACTTCTAATGTACTGTAACAATCCAGGCTATTGTTCTCTCGGATGCTCTCACATGTTCAAGAGCAATTCAGAACTACTCCTACAGATTGAAACGCGGTTTTGAAACTTTGTTTTGAACCTGCTGAGTAGCAACATCATAAAAGGCATTATGTATGTGATCTGAAGGCCTTCTATAGTCTGTGGAAAAAATCTACAAAGATACATCTCTACTCAAGAGAGAGAAAGGGGTCCTGAGGAAGAGTGTGTCACTCAGAAATCCAATAAACCCTCAAGAAGCCTGACAAGACATTTCAGTGCTGGGATGCTGAAGAAGGATCACCACATAGATCAGTGGGAGAGCTCCGCTTCAGTCTTGTCAAAGAGTTATGAAGAAAAATCCCCCCAATGACAAGTTTGGTTATATCAAGGTGATGTTGAGCTGACAAGCGCCTTGCTTCCAACTAGCTCTCAACTCCCCATACTTCATCACTGACATCTTCCTCTGGCCATCTGAGTGAGCAAAGCATAAGACGAAGGAGGCGGAGAAAGAGGACTGATTGTCAGTAAGCCTCTGTAATTCGTCTTCTGCCATCGCTTTCTCATCATCCTCACAGGGTGTCAGAAATCAGGGAGATCTGCAGACTGTGGGGCAAAACCTACAAATAATAACCCTTCAAAGCGCTTCATGTGAGGGCTTTCTACAGAAAACAGAAAACAGGAGGTGTCTCTCTGAGATCCTGAGATTGGCATTTTAATTGGCCTTCAGTATCCATTATCCTTCATCGAAATGTAGAGGACACAGAGCAGTGAAGAGGCACTGCTGGAGGTCACTTTGTGACGACTATTTAATTTACTTGAACAAACTCATTCAGGCCTGCACAACTGAGAGGGGCTGGAGTCTTCTGAAGAGTTCTCCACAAGAAGATTCCTCTTCACTTTTAGTTAACAGGAGTTTGACTTTTTTTGGTGAGACTCACAGACTCCAGCTAAACACTGTGAGCTCTGTCAGCTGTGTTATTTGCAGCCTTGTGGTTAATATTTGAACAGTCAGCTATAGATTACATGCCGTGGGTCGCTTACTTTAACATGGCAGATAAACAAACACAAGTATGACTGTTTTAAGTTTGTCAAAACAAACTGAGGGCATGATGAACATTTGCTTACACTATGTGGACAGGCATATGATTCGAAGAACTTGAGGTTTATTTTTAATGGTTTTGGCCATCAGTTATAGTAACATGGCACTCATCCAAGTAATGTGGTGTCACCAAGGCGTCATTAAACAGAGTCTAATAGGGCAAAAAAATAATAATAAGAAAAAAAATCGATCCATGATTTCAGCCAGATAATATAGACCGCTGTATTTGGAGATCTAAATTATCTGCAAAATATTTACACACAATTAAATGCAAAAAGAAATGTTTCTATTGAGTCAACCACTGAAATGACTCTGAGGTCACTTCTCATTAAAGCGTGCCTCGTTCCTGTGTGTTCACAATTGCATCAGGATTTCATTTTGGACCCAGTGTTTTAAAGCTGCTGTAGGCTTTACTGTCGTTTTAGATCATTTCCTGTCCATTTTGCAATTGCACATGAACATGCAGCAACAATCGGCAGACACAGCAGCAAACAATCCTGCTCTCTGTGCTTTCATGAACAGACAGGACCACCTCTGTATGGAGTTCTCTGACCAAACACTCTATAACAATGATCACTGTTGATAGAGAGAGCTTAACTGTAATAAAATATATTACTTAGAGCAGCATTAATTGTTTTAAAGCCAAAGTAAACGCATCAGCCTCAGATCACAGGAAGACTCTCCTATAATGGTCAAAGTTGAAACAGGAAATTGTTCGAAACAAAATCTTACAGTTCTACCAACTTCATCTTCACTTCTTCTTCATTGATTGTGTTTCTTGCCCCATTTGACTTGCCGTATTCCCTAATCTTGGCAATTAACTTTGTTAAATACAATGTAATTCACAGGAATGACGGCCACATCTACACATTCCTTCAATCCACATTAGAATCACTTCACATATTTATGTATGTTGCTTGAGGTGCTGCTCGTATCGCAGATATCGCCGGAAGACCTGGAGTGTGAAGTTGTGTTGTAAAACAAAAGAAGCATCATTCAGCTACATGTTGCCCAGAGTGATGCAGCAACATGTTAATCAGTGACATATAAAGAGGCTGTATGGCAGGAGAAATGTGGACTCTGTGATGTGAGCAAACAAACAGGTGGAGGGTGGAGGTGGCGGCTGAATGGAGACAGACATGCGCTGGTGGCATCCCGATGGATTGTATAATTGTGCCATTTATTTATTAAAACATTCTTAAAGGAGAATTCCACCCCAAAATGTTCCTACAATTATAATCAGCCTGAGTCAGGTGTTGCAGATAATTTCTTTTGTAGGATGCAATTCTTTCATTTTCTTCGACTTAATTTTTTTAATGGGCATTTAAACCCCCCCAAAATACTTAAATGTTTCTAATAAAAAGTGGATGTATGTAAAGCTACCGTATTACTGGCTATTCATGCAGCTTTTTGAAAACTGGGTCAAGCTACAATCACAGCTGTGCTCCCTCTTCAAACCGATGTTTCGGTCTCTTGCTGCATTTCATTCAGGGATAATGAGGCTGTTGTCAGTGGGAACATTGGTATCTCTGCCTCTGGATCTTTTCCTAAAATATATATATTTATTGAACACTGATGCCAAGCCCACGGCCAAACATATTTTCGGTGGGTGATCAGGCAACAGAATGAACTGAAAGGCAGCAGTGCTCAGAAGCGCTGATTTTGCTGTTATTTTTAACCTCGCTTGTTTGGAACACTCCTTCAAAATGTAATGGAGATGAGAAACCTTTTGATCTCAGCTACATGAATGTTTGAGGCTGACAGCAATAACCGCTGTGTCTGTATTTCAGGTCTTTAGGTCTACACACACACAGACATTATTGAAAACAAGTACTTCCCTCAATGTTTTTGGCCTCTCATCCAGACGCAATCTTTTAGGTCACCTAAACAGAGATGTTTGAAAAATGGCTTCTAAGTTGGTTGGCTGGTTTCGGGGTATGTTTTCAGTGTGTACATGTATAACAGAGCGTTTGGGTAATGATGGCATCATCACCTCAATTTGCACATGCTGATTGTTGCTTTGCGTAAAGAGCCTGTGCCTGAAGCGGCAACAATAGAGAAGCCAAGTCCTGACACTTCTGGTGTGGCCCACGGGACCTTATTTCTGCAAAGTACTACTGTCAAGAGCGAGAGACAAAGATATTTTTTAACTCGTCTGAACTGTGCCATGATTAATGCAGATGCTGTTTGTCAATTTAAAACATCTTTTTACCAGTCAAGAAAGTCACAGCTTGTCATAAAGACAGTAAGATACCATTCAGTTTGCGTGAAAGCGTTCGGTGAGGTATCGTCTCACTCAGTGTACATCACCAGCAACAACATGGCCGTCAACTTGGCACAGAAAGGTTAACAAATGCAACAAATCTAGCCATATGTATAGCGAGCCAGTAGACCGGACTGCATCTTCAAGGGTTCGGTTGTGGGTTTTGGTGAGCGTTAAATGAGACAACACTCATGATACTGTCAAGTGTGTGGTTTTTCTAAATACAGACTTTCTTTCTTAGTATACTTGAGTGGTTTTATGACAAACTGTGGCGTTCTTCAGTTGGAAAATTATCTTTTAAGTTGACAAACACATGTGTAGGTCATGGCACAATTAAAACCTGATCGAAATAATGTCTCTTGGCGTTCACTACCATACATATTTTCTCTGAAATAAGGTCCCGTAGTGGTCAACAGGACTTTGCCTGTCTGTGGTGGACTACTGATCTGTTTACGTTGGGTTACGTTGAGAGTTGTCAAATAAATAAAGGTGAAGAATGAGGTGTAAAAATACTATAAATTAGTATATAATAGCTACTACGGTACAGTCAGAATGTTTTTCTCTAGGATTTGACGTATCATTGATTTAGATTTTATCGTTACCTAGTGCTACAGTCGTTTGAGTGTTTGGAATAGTTTTTGCATTGTCACGTAGACATCTGTGGATTTTTACTATTTTTTTAAAGACATTGGATACGTGTAGTCAAGACCTTAGGGTGGATATTCCCTTTAAAAATGTCACAATTCCAGCTATTGGGATGCTACCAGAGCAGAAGCTGAGGAGGTTGAGGAATGGGGATATGGCAGTGTTCATACTCATTTTGGGCCGGTGTGGTCGAGTCTGTGCACAGGGCATTGGGCGCATCCTTGGCTGGGCCGTCTACTTGTAAGTCCTTACTCTGGGTGCTGTCAGGGGCTTTGACTTGGTCACGCTGGCTCTGCTGCGCGTCAGCAGTAGCAGAGGGCGGGCTGACTGGCTCTGAGGGTGTAGGGTTGGACGAGGGGGGAACTTTAGGGGTGTCGCTCAGGTCAACCAGGGGCCCAACATCAGGTTGGGTGTTAGCTTTAAGCGAACTGGGCTGGGCAGCAGGACTGTTTTTGGGGGAGGACTTGGCAGGGGCGGCTTTGGTTGGGCTGGAGGCGCTGGTGGTTAGCGTGGTGCACTCGCTAGCAGGACTGCTCTGTGCCGTGCTAAAGCTCTCGGCAACTGAGTTAGTAGCAGTGGAGGGGAGCAAGTTTACCACCGGGGAGGTGGTGTCTGCAGCGGCAGGCCTGTTTGGGGGGGAGGAGCGGGACAAATGAAGGAGGAGGGGGAAGGGTGAGGTGAGGGGAAGGTGAGGGGGAGAAAGAAAAAGGATAACGAGAGAAATATAGGGGGAGAGTGCAGGTCAGGGCATAAACAAGGCAGAGTGAGTGCTACTGTGCTGCTGTGAAAAAGTAAAATCTACATTCAAAATGTTAGCAACAAAACATTTGTGAAGAGGTAAACAAAAAATAATACAATAAATTATAGCAAGAAGGTGGGAGTTTTGGGATTAGGGTGCTAATAAGGTTTTCAAAATAAAAGGAAGACCCAGAAGAAAGCAGGTCTTGGTTCTGAATGCGTCTAAAGGGGTTTTACGTAGCTTGGCAGCCCCACTGTGACACTGCTACATTGTGGTGTGAAAAGACAGACAGGTTTCTATAGAAATGAAAGGGTAACTATAAAATCTGATAAACTCAAAGGCCCCTAACAATGTATAGTGGTAATTAATAAAGTTTTTACTTTTAGGTCTTTCAGCCAAACCCGTAAAAGATAGGCCTAAGTTTGTGACGCCCCACGACTGGACAACTGGACCTGTTCCATACTTACTCAGGTTCTGTCAAAGGTGTGGTCTCGTTAGGCTCGGTAGGACCCCCTCCTTGGTTTGGGGTGTTTTCTTCCTCCGTTCTCACCTCAACAATGGGCTCCTTAGACTCATCTTTCCTGTTGTCAGAGGGCAACAGACAGCTAACGAGTTAATACGCTAACTTTATCTGCTGTTAATATGTTGTGCATCACAGAAGAGAGTGTGGCACACTATTCTAGGCCAGACAGAGGACTGGAGGTGTCCCACATACACTGTGACGCACATGTCTGCCCACCCCGCACTGAAAAGGCTATTTAAAGGAACGTTCTAGTCATCAGCAGCAATTGTAAAAGTTGTGGTTAAGGGCCTATAACATGCAAAAACACTGGAATAGTCCTTTAAGCTGTCAAGCGTACTCTTTCATTCCAACATTTGATCATCCTCCATCTGCATCCACCTGCAGGCTCTGATTGTAGCTTTCCCCAGGGGGCTTGTCTGTTATAATCCCGCTGCTCTCTGATTGTGCCGAGCTTTAAAGTGTTTGCTTGCCGCGAGTGACAGCTCGGTGCCGAATATCAACTCGGTACATACAATGATTCATTTCTCAATAAATCTGTTTCATGTGAGCTGCGGAGTTGAAATATTTATTTGTTGTGCTGCGTTGTGAAGTTTACAGCTGGCACAATGAGAGACAGTCGAATGTATTGAACAGAAGTTTTGATCAAACAGTGGCTGAAATGCAAAACTGACACGGCGAGATGTTCACAATAGTTATCTGTGATATACAGAGATACTGTTTTTAGTGGAAAGTCAACCTCTCTGCTTGTTTTTCTACTGTCCAATGAACAATTCTGAATAAACAAATTGTCTAAATGTGTCTACATTTGTCTTATGGTTTTATTTACTTATTACATATACAGTATTTAACTTCTGAGTTATTGTACATAAACTGTAGATGGACTGGGAAGTTTCATAAAGTAACACATTTACAGAGATAAACCTGATAGGCGATCATATTTAATGCATATATCTATTTTTTCACTGTTTTCTTGAACAGTTATCAACAATAATATATAGTAATTTACATAATTTTGACTATAAAATCGGATGCGTGTTCTTTATAGCGGTGATACACAGGAATTTCTAGTTTTTATTTATTTACTTTTAACATTTTTTTTTCTGTGAGAGCCTGAAGTGACATCTTCAAATCACTTTTGTTCGACTAACCAACAGATTAAACCCGAAAAACTCTTCATTTACTATCAAAAATGACAAGGAAAGGCAGCAAATCCTTACATTTAAGATGTTCTTTGACGATTAATAGATTATAGTTGAGAGCAACCAAAACAATGAGCTGAAAGACACTAGAAAGCCCCATAGAGGTGAGGTGAACAGAGAGGTGGTCACAATTATCTGCAGGGTCTTTATGCTGTTGTCATGTTACACAGCCATTGTCTCATAGGATGAGTTTAACCTACGTGAACGCTGCCTTGCCCTCCTCCATGTCCTTGCTCTTAGCCCCCGGCCCGGCCTTCCCACAGAAGTTCACAGCGATGCACATGAGGAGTCCGCACTTGTTGAGGAAGTAGCAGGTGACGTCCACGCCCACCAACAGCAGGAAAAAGACAACGATGAGGATGCCTACGATGGCTCCGGTGCCCAGGCCTGAGCCACCGCCCATGGCATCTGAAGGGCAGGGACAGGGAGAAGGGGGGGAGACACAAGCACAACAGGCAAGAAAGACAGGGGGGAGAAGAGGAGAGAGGAAAGGGTTTAACATGAAGGAGAGGGGACAGAAAGAAAGTTAGAAAAGAGAGAGGGAGAGATGATGAGGAACGCAGTCAAGCTTTTAATACACAGCCTCAGGTTTTAGTTATCAAGACCTCAAGTGTGTCGTTCCTTAAAAAGGTGGAATTTGGAGACAAATGGTGCCACGGCAGCAGGAAACTAATACACTGAAACACAATAAAACCCTCATCTCTGCTTTTCACTTTACCAACCCTGTATTTACTCTTCAAAATCATCATGGCCGACACACTTGAGGTGTTCAATTTCACACACAATCACATCGCTTCCAAAGATTAAAAAACACACTCTAAATTTGTGTGTGAAGACAAACTGGATTTACAAAACAGAACAAGGGTTCTATACCGGTTTCTTTAATAAGAGGTGGGTAGTATACTATATACAGACCAGTTATATAATATTACACTGTAGTACTATAACCCTTCAATGCTAATGCCCCTGTTTGTCACATGGCTTTCATTGCACTTTGACGGAGGCTTGTGACATGTTTTAAAGGCCCAGTGTGCGTGATTTAGTGTGAGGTAACAACTCATCTCACACTTAATGCCATCTCTAGAGCCAGTGTTGGGTTTGTCCATTCTGGGCTACTGTAGAAACATGGCGGTGCAACATGGCGGAAGTCACAAAAAACTTTACGATTCTTATTTTCAGGTAATTAAACACTAAAGAAAACTTAACCACAATTATAATATTCTACTTCTGCCAAAGGTTCCCCTAAATCCTACACACTGGACCTTTGAGGCGTTTGTTTTTAATGGATATGGATTTCTGTGCCAAATTTCATGACAATCCATCCAGTGCTTGTCAAGACGTTTGGTGCAAAAGGAAGACATTAGGATCGACCCTGTCTACTATGGATTGTGTTTAAATACAACTCATTTGTCTTAGTCGGTTAGGTTTTAAGGAAGATGTAATTACTACCAGGACTATGATTGAAGGGAGAGTGTTATGTTATCATCGCCCATGAAGTATGTAGGGAGGTGATTTGTCGTTGCAGAAATGAGTACTATATAAAAGGTAATTTCAAGGAGACAGGGTTGTTGAGATACTGTCTGCACATTTTCTTCCAATCTATCTGGTAGATGTTGAGATATTTCCATGATGAAAAACCCAATTGACCTGCTACTGTTTGTCACAGGCGTTTCAAAAGATGATTTATGCACAAAGTTTGGCTATTAGTTAGGGAATGTTATTTAATCTGTGCTGCATTGTAGAGACATCTTAAAATGTTAGAAACTTAAGAAAGAAAATGGAAGGAAACCAGATTGCCAGATTTCTCAACCTTTACATCATTCGGTAACATCAAAACAGTGTAAATACTTCATATTGTATTTCTTCGATAATGCATTATTTTAAAGATTTCTTGGCCTTGAAACAAAATTGGAAAACAGTACAATATTTTAGTGGAACCTTCAGTTTTAACATTCGGTGCTGACTCGCTTTAGGAAAAAAAAATGCTTTGTATAAAGGAAGAAACTCTTGCAAACATCCATGTTTTTACCTCAGTTTTCAGAGGCAAACCACTGGAATAAACATGAGTTGTAATAACTATCAGCAGGGAACACATCAAAGATATGTGGTTCATAGGCCAGCCCTCTACTTACAGCACAACTCTTACACACCCTATAAAGAGTTCCCAAACTAATAGCTTTCAATTTTTTTTCCCCACACTTCCCATTCAATCTTTTTCTATAGCCGCTCCAAAACTTTCTCGGGAAGCGTAAAGGTTAAAAAGGGTTATCTGAGCAGCTGTTTATCTCAACATATGCAAGCAGTCATCACATTAATAATTCCACTATGAGTGCAAAGTGCAAATGCAGGTTATTTTCTCCGACAGATTACTCCACACAAACAAATGCTCATGCAGTTTATAGACAGGATGGAATAAACAGGATTTGGAGGTCCAAGGCGGCTCAGGCTTTTCCCGGCTTTGCATTTCAAGAACGGCTTTCTTCGCTTTCATCATTCCTTTTGCCATTTGGTGACATTTCTACAAACCCCGGACTATTAATTGGTAGCCACCTTTACAGCTTTGCATGCAAGCTGCAAGTGCATTTTAGTACAAGAATATCAGCAGAGGATTGTTTTAGGGAAAAAACAGTGGTTACTTTTTTTTTTTTTTAAATAACACAAGCAGCAAAACTTGTTCTGATGCCATCAGTGGACATCAAGGACAACTCAGTGCTGGCAGAGCTGCACAGGACGGCGTGCACTCAATGATTCACATGTTCTGAATTTAATTTTAGAGAAGCCACAATGACAAGCCATAAAAACTCTTTTAACATCAGGCGAGTTTTTTCACCCCACACAGACAAAACACAGGCTACTTACCACAGTACTTCAAACAGGACAAACATCTATGGTACAATGTTTACTTACTCAGTGCTAAATGGATGTGCACGGACCCCAAAATGCAAATAATCACAGAAAAATGATTACAAACAATCACATCAGCATGCCAGCATGTCTTCACTGAGTATGCCCTTTACATACTTTACTAATTGGGTAGTTATTTTTGCACATTTCACCGTACAGGCGCACAGGGAAGTAGTATTTTTCCCCAACTATGTGTTAATGAGAGCTCATTTAAAGGCAGAATGAGTAGGATTTTACTAAAAAAACATGTATAGACTCTTGATAATGACTGAAGACCCACTAGAAGTGCATGGCGGTGTCTATCTGCAGAGACCCTGCCCTCTGTCTGTATTTTCATATTGTACTGCGTTCTGGCCAAAACAGCACACTCAAATGCAGCAATCAGGTATCAGATCGAGAGAAGCTGTTGAGCTGAGGAGATGGGACCAACTTTGAAATGCACTTACAAACAACAACTGAAAAAATCCTACTCATTCCACTTTTAAGATATATCTTAGGGACCTGGGAAGTCATTAACCATGACAGCCCTGATGTTTCACAAAGTTTAACGGAGTAGAAAACAACTTTTTCCCTTTTCATTGGGGAATCAGAATGGTTGTCACCGGGTTGTAAATCCTGTGTGTCAAGAGGAAATTTGCATGAAGTTGAATCTTTTCTCAACTTACCCGCATTTTGCTGCCGGGTGCCATTTGAGTCTGTGCTTTTTAAAAGTCACCGTGATGTTCTCCCATTAAAAGACATGAAAGTGGTACTGGATGCAGAGCCCGCTTTAAAATGTCCCTTCTTTATCAGTGGGTACAGTCTGATATCCCCACATAATACTGCCTGATCCATCCCTACAATTACTGCCGATCATGGCACAAAATCAATTTACCATGTCAAATCTTCACAATCCATCGCCTGTCTGTATGAAACACAGAATCACAACATTTATAATGTTTTAAACTGGTGTTTTTTTATTTTTATAAAAGTTAATTACCTAATAGAGCATTACTGCAGCACTTAATCTTTTCAGAACCCCAATGAGACTTTTGGCTTCTCATTAAAATTAAAGACTCTCTTAGTTAGTGATGCTCTGCTTAAGGCAGTAAAGATTGCGGTTATCAATTGCTGGTGTCTGTTCAGGATCAAGTGCTCATCAAGCTGTCTGAGGAGAGCGTGAGCACTCAGTTTGAGGACCGTCTGGAAGTTTATGTAAGCTGGTATTATGAAAGTAGGGATAAGGAGCAGGAGATAGAAACACTGCAAATTTGATTTACAGTTTTTACTCACAGGTTTACTGTGCCACTGGACCTACTGACTGAACCTATATATATATTAATGGCCTCTCTATAGCCCACAGCATACTGTAAAAGCGTAGCGGAAATAAATGAAAAAAAGACATTAGCACGGTAAGGAAAATTATAAGTGATGTGCCTTACAATGCTGTGCCCATTGTGTTATTTAATGTTGTTATCTCAGAAAAAATAGGCCAAATGTAGACAATGTACTGTCACGTCAGTACACTTCTGCAGCGACAGAAGACTTTGATCTAAGCCATCAACCAAAAAAATAATAAATCAGGATTTAGTGTCGGTTCTGCCAAATTAATGTGCAGCAGTGTCTCGAGCTGCTATTCTACACTGCTGATTGATCACATAGACGCACATTTCTCGTAGAAGAGACAAAGATTCCAGTTTTTCCACCAAGAGTTGCCTCCAAGGACCAGACTGCAACGAAGCAAGTGGTTTGTTACAGTCCCGCCTGTGCACTTTAATATAATATGAATAACCAACTGTGCTTAACGACTTCAAGATTGGGCGAAATAATACTACTAAAAAATGTTTCCAACTTCCCAGTCTTTGTGTTAATGATTCTACTATCTTTTGGCATCCATCACATTTTTATATATATATAAAATATTCCTTTGAGCATCTATAAATGTCATTCCTGCGCCTGTGGGATAATAAGTATCTATGGAGACTCATCGTGCCCTCAGGATCACATACTTACTCAATTATCCGCTCAATTGTGCCACTCTTGACTTTTAGCAATTAACTGATCCATTATTGAGGTTGACAGTATGAGTTGACATTTCACCTCATTACATGACTTCTCTCATAATATTTGGAGGGATATAAACAACCTATGTAGTGATAAACATGTCCAGGCTGCAAAGTTTAACCCCGACTTCCATAACTTACATCTTGCAGTTACTTTGGTCCAGTTTATGTGACACATTTACCGTTCACATGTAAAATTTCCAGACTTTACGAGTTGTATTGCCCTGAACGCACCATCAAACAAGTGACTGATACAAATTAGGGCAAATGTTGGCCACATCTCTGGGACTTTGAAGTGGGACAGCCTTAAAGACGTCTATTTTGAAGTATCCTATAGACGTTCGGCCTTCAGTGGCATATGATTTGCACTAAGCCACTGAGACTTTGCAGTGACTGATGACGTTTCTTTGAAATTATTTTCTCCACCTCAACCTCAAAACCTGTAAAGTTTTTGTTTACTGCGCCTGTAAGACAGTTACATCTTCGAGCGAGAGCACGGCCCATGGTCAGCCGAGACATTTCATTTATTTTCACTGTTTTCCTCTCCTCGGCTGCACAGTAATATGCAATCCTTAATTTTCTCAGATGGCTGTGATCAAAATAACAGGAGCGTGCCGAAGCTCTGTGTACTTATAGGGCGACTTCGGTGTCGCAAACAACACTTGTTTTTCCTTTTACCCATTGCTTCATTTGCATTTTAACAGGCACAATAAATCATGTGGCATGTATTCGCTGCCGCGGGGGGTTTCCTCACAGAGTGTTCTCACTGAGTGAGAAACCACAAATGTATGTGTCAGGATGGACTGCACAAACATTTCTCTTTACAGGCTTGTCAGGTACAGTACTGAGCCAGTTCCCCAGAAGACTGCTGATAACAGAGTGCATGTGATAAGCCTCAATTTCACTGAAAACCACGGATTGCTGAGGAATCAATATCTGGTCACTGTCCAGCATAGGCTATCTGCCAGACTTGTGTACCATTAAATTGATGAAAAACCTTTATATTGGCAGTCAATTTACATGTTATTAAAGCACTGGAAGATGCAATTAAATAGCAGCTACTGATTTAAACAGAGATATACAGCCGGATGCATACATCCTCTCAAACTCTGCCTGTCAACACTATGGCTCTCTCTTTACAGGCTGAGCTTCTTCAGAAACCAAATATGTGAGGCAGAAATTGAGGGAAATGGGTATACATCCAACACATCCACAGTATTTACTGGTGATAGGCTGGAGCAGCAGTAAATAACACGGTCAAATCTAAATGAAACTTTTCACCAGACTGCAGAGGTAGGAGTTAAAGATGCTTTGTGTGTTACCAGGACTCATCCCGGCAACTCATCCTAGATGAAACACCAGCAGAACATTCTCGATGCTTTGAAGTACAGTGAGAATTGTACAGATTTAGACACTGCAAATACCCCAAAATTCCCACATGTGTGAGACGAGATATTGTAGAGGAGCAGACACAGTGTTCAAACATCTACAGAAGAGGAGACACAGTTTTCAGGACTAATATTTTCATAACCTAGACAGAGGGGACATACGGAACGGTAAGAAAGGCTATAAGTGTCAAACAAAGCTGAACACAAGTGGGGGACGACAACACCACCCATCCCTTCAACACATTTAATTTAATCAGGCTCAAAAGGCGCATAACCATTAGTACTTCTGAACCAGCACACTAATGCTGGGTCTAATACTGCACTGCATGAACTTTGTAGTTATCGTATACTAATATTCATATCAGTATGTGTTGGAGGCTTCAAGAAATCTACTTTGCAGCAGCAGGTATTGACGTAACGTACAATAACAGGCATTAATCTTTTTTTTGTGGTTTTTCGATATCGCTGTTTTCGAGCCACTTTCTCCTCACCAGCAAATTGCTTTTAATCATGTGTACCTGCAAGTAGCTCCTCTATTTCCTCTCAGCTTTGCATAAGGGTAAAAAAAAAAATCAAGCATTTTTAGTATGCATACAGACTGTGAGCATGCATCAACAACACATACTTAAATTCTGCTGAGAATAAGACCGTCAGTCCGTCTTGTTGACTCTCAAGTCACTGCCATATGACCTCAAGGACGTGTCAGTGACCTTTTGAACCCCGACAGGTTAGTGCCACAGTCCAGTGAATAGTTACATGTCAGTCGGTTGATGAATGAGAATAATCTACAGAAAATAAGACCATGATGACCTGGACTTGAAATATAAGTGAAATATACAATATCATATCATAATGTGTAGGAAAATACCTTTTTTTTAGTTTGGAACATTTAAGGAGGAAATCAAAAGGTTTCACAACTATATTATGATTTCAAATTGGTAGTAAGACTTGTAAACAGACCCATACATGTTAATAACATATGATGTGATCCATATTTTTTAGTTTGTTGAAAATCTTTCTATCAACCACAGCTGTTTATTTCTGTGACGTAATCGTGGGTTATTGCTTCACTGCGTTCCTTTTGTTCTTCTGCTACTCCGCTCCCTTTGGGTGTCGCATTGACCTTGTTTCGCTCGATGAAACTTTCTTTCATAATTTCCATGTTTTTGTATCCTCCATCAGAGCTCTGCCACAGTGTGGCACTGCACCACCATTAAAATAACATGAACTTCAGATTCATTTTTGGGCACAAGGAAGCAGACTGATGCTGACAACTGACTCTCTCTCTGACTGATTAAGATCTTCGGGAACTCTTCATGCAGGAAGGAGTGTGTGTGGCTGGATGAGATTTCAAGAATTTAAATGAAGATTTCAGTCACTAGTGAGGCAACAGGCACCACAAACTGATGTGTATATTGGCTCCAAAAGATATGAATTCATATTTGTGAAGTTGAGGGTGAAGGGAAGGGAAAAGTTGAACTCTATAACAGATCTAATTTAATACGGAGTGACAATATTGTTAAACCGAGATGATTAGTGTAGGCTTTCTGATTGTTTTATGCTTTTGCTGTATGCAAAATCCTTCAGTCGGAATTATCCCCATCTGATTACATCTGATTACTTAACAAAAACAACGAGAGGTCTTCTGTAATAAAAAAGCTATGTTGTGGAAAACGACAATTAAAATGATAGAAGACACGAGAAAGTGTGGAATAACATTAGATAACGGAGTAAATACAACTTGCTTGATATCTTATACAAATCTTCTGATTTGATTTTAATTGATTCTATTCATATAAACATCTCATTAACCACATCAAGCTAACAAACTGGGAAAATGTTTTTCGGCTGTGCGAACAGCGTGAATCTCGAGTTCCTGAGCAACGACGGCAGCTCTCGCTGTAGTCTGCATGCAGTGGGCGACTGTACCGTTTGCTGCGGGGAAGAGAAATGTTCTGTTTGTATGCAACGCAAGTCAGTCCGATGCACACACTTAGATGAAGATCCTGATTAGCAAAAATGAAAATCACTCAGCACTGATCAGCCCTATCATTACTCAGTAGGCGCTGATGAACAACAGGAGGGACCAACAAGTGACAGAGAACACCTCAAGGGTGTCGTAAGCTCTTATTATCCTTGTGACAGAATTTAGTTGAGATTAAACAGCAGTGCCAGAGATAATAAACCGAAGGGATACGTGTCTCATTTTAGATCCAAACCCAGGAAGGAAGGAAGGCAAGATGGACATTTTTCAGACACAAGAACTGCCCAAAGGAAACTATGAAAAAGAGGGGAAAAAAAAAACGATTTTATTTTTCTCTTTGCCAATATAATTCTTCATCTGTCTTCTCATTCCTGTTTGGGGAAACAGGGCTTTACCACATATCAATGTTATTCTACCTCCAGGTGCTTCTACATCCTGAGTCACAGACAGAGAGCCTCTTGAGCTACATTCAAGAACATTCCCTCCAAAGGTTTAATGGAAAAACCTCTGACATTTGCTTATTTGGAACTGAAGTGCTCTATACTACAGATTGATTTTGCTTAAGATGGAACCGTGTCAGCTTCTGTTGCTGTGTTTAAACACTTGAAGCCCATGAGAACATCTTTGATAAGCAACTGACAACAAAATGATTCTCCTTTTGTAAAATAATGACTGATTTTATAGGTTTTTGTATTTCAACACCACGCTGAAGTACAAGACAATCTCATCTGTACCATATCATTTAGAGTTACTTACAATTTTAGGTTTAAACAGTCAGCTGAAATTATAGTAAACGACTGAATGTCTTTAGCCTTGACAGAAAAGATCTTGAAGTGTTTATCACTGTTGACGATAAAGCAGCTCCAGTGTTTCCATTACCGAGACAGAGAAAGCAATCACCATTCACATCTGTCTGATTACTGAAAATGTACCAATGCTTTATTAATCGTCTCACATTGAATTGTTGTTGATCATGGCCGTAGGTGATTATAGACTCTTCATTTATGCATTGCATCCTCTCACCTCTCATGACTCCGCAGGACTGAAGTGCTGAACAAATGTTTGAACAAATGGAAACTGTATAGAGGGCTTTGAGTAACCTACACTCTGATGGACTTTTTTTTTGGAAATCTACAGCTCTTGGTTTTTACAGAAGAAATTTGTAAATGTATTGCTTGACTACCTCAATAGCATGACCGTTGTCATCTCAAGAAGAAAAGACAGAATCAGTTTGATCAAACACGTAAAACGACGAGTAGGAATTCTGACTGTTGCTTCCAATTTTGCCCAGCGGCCGACTGTGATAAACCACCATTATAAAAGAGAAGTCTGTAAAACCGGACACCTCGACCTGCAAATAAGGGCAATTATTACTCTTTCTATCATACATTTTTTATCCATGGAGTTTTTATATTTGTAAAACAGTGTAAAGTCTACGGGAGTATTGGTGGGCTGGGCCAGCGGGAGAAAATTCAACTACACATATTCGGAGGGCCGCAAAACCAGGAAGTCAACCTGGAAGCTAGAACAACATCTCATTGGACTGAATGGGCGCCACCTTCACAATCACTATCTAGTTCTACTTAAATTAATGGTTTCATTTTAGGAGTGATGTAGCACAAGCAGTGAAAAAGTATGGAGAAGGCTGAAGTGGAGGGATGGGTCAAATAAACACAGGACCTTCATTCAGGAGGCCGGTCTTTGTGTCCTATGTGAAACCTAGAGGCAACTTATGTTAACTTACGCCAAACTATGATCTTTTCCTAGACCTGACCAAGTAGTTTGTTTAACCTAAACCTAACCTCACAACATTAACCATGTATAATTTTTACCATGACGACAAACGTCACCTGCATAAATGGGGATGGCATGAAATGAGCTATTATACGTTGTCCCATGAGATCACATTGAGCCACAACAGAAAGGGCTGATGTCAGGGTGGATGCAGTATATGGGTTGACAAAGCATGCCTTGTTAACGCAGATGACTGCTTTACGCTAACTGTTTCCTACTGACTGTCACCACTGGTTTCTGTTAACCATGACTGAGATCTCTCCCTGACTGTAGCTGAGTAATTGTTCTTTTAACTGTGATGATGAAGGTTCCCTAACCTTATCACCCAAAAAACAGTCTCTCAGTCAACCTAGCCGAAGTGTTGAAGAGCCCAACACTAATGCAACCCTAACCATAGCAGACTCCTTGGACTCGCTTTGGAAAAACAACGTCATCCCACCAATATCGTTTTTGATTACAATTTCTGTGTTGTTTCTGACATTGATTTCATGCTTAGATTATGTTAGCTTGTCAGCTGGGTATAGCAAAAATCAGCTCTATAAGCTATCAATTTGTTGCTGCTACACATCTGATTTGTTTTTTTTTATGTTTGTTGCATATTAAAATCAATCTATCTTCTGCTTTATTAAGCAGTGTTTTTTGTTTTTTGATCTATTTTGTAAAAAACAAAAACCCTGTGCAAAAACAAATTGAGTAACAGAAGCTGAGGTAGCTTGAACGTTTCTAGTTTTAGTGTCACAAAAAAAATAGTCGTGTGTAATTGCAAAGCCTCTATACGGTATATACTGTTTACCATTTGTTCATTTTTGTTCAAAATGCATATTGTAGGGCCTATCCTGTTCAATTAGGTCATAGCCAGGCTTCTTATCTTTCAACATCTGGGTTTAACAGTCAGGTGTGGTGTTATGTAACACTGAATGCAGAATACAGACATTTTGTTAAAGCTCCAGAGGGAAAAAAGGGCTGAAATTAGCTTCACAATCCAGGCCTTGAACAGTCAGTACAAGACAGCACTGTGTCACACATTATAGTATGTTTAGTCGCTAAAGCTTCAGAAAGCCATTACTTTCATGAAAGAAAAAGAAACACAATTTATTTCAACCCTACAATGGTTACATGGAAATACACTGATATGTACTTACAAAAATGTCTCAGAGAATAATTTCACATTATTGAAAATGAAATTTTTTTTAGTGTTTAACAGCTGTTGCATTTATGTTTTTTAGACATTTCTCTGCTTTCAGGTAAAAAGAGAACATGATTTGTCATAAAAGAAAAAAGAAAAACAGCTGATTTCTTGTAGATTTCAATTTGAAAAGAGTATGTACACTTTGTCACAAAACATGATTAGTTTTTTTTCTGCACAACCTTACGTCCTCTCCTAACAAGGTGGTTACATAATAATGGATTTTGAAAGTGAGCATATTATAATGTCACAAATGAAATAAATTCTCTTGAAAAATGAATACTCTTGACCGTAACCAATACCAGTTTTTTTTTCTGCAAATGTTATCTTTCCTCATTATGTTCGGCAGGACATTTTCAAGCTTGTATCCAAAAGACAGAAATTAGGCACAGCATTTGTACTCTGCGGTTAACACATTCATAATGCTTGACTGGGGCGCTTCAAAGCAGCTGCATAGCACATTCATGAATACTGGATCATGCCTCGTGTCAGCTTTCATGCAGTGTTCATGCTTTTATATGTCATTTGTGACATAGCAGTGGAATGATGTGTCTGTTTAATAGGCAATAAATTCCAAAATAAAAGTCTCTTTACTATTGCCATTTCTGGTTAGCACATTATAGACACACAATCAGACAGTGTGAGATAATTATTCTTTTGATCACCCCTTTAAAGATCACATTAAGGCATTATGAATGTGTTACTAATCATATCTAAAACAAAGCCGAAACACTTTGTCTACATTGTATCCCAATAGAGCACCCGAGTCCAACTTGTAACAGTGACAAAACCCTCTACAGTTTTCCCTTTCTGAGTCGATTCATATACAACATGAAAACGGATGAAAACAAAATGTAACAGAATTTAAATCCCCAAAATTTGAGAATGATACAAGTACTGAGCACCCTGTAACAACATCATGAAACCAATGTCTTGACTCTTCTCTCATCTTTTTTTTTTATCTTGTGTGTGGCTGCACAAGGGTCAAAAGGCATAGAAAGCAAAGGAGTCTGCGCCCAAAGATTTCAAAGGCTCAGACTATCCTCTTTCTCCTTGAACGAACTCAGTTTATGAGAGCCAGAGCCCAGTCAGCATGGACAGCAGAAGAGCTGCCAGACTGCACGACACACATTGGCAACCGAGGGTAGCTGAGGTTATTGACCAACCACAGATGACAAATTAATATTTCGATATCCACATCAGAGTTTTTTTTTTTTTTTTTTGGGTGTGACAAGAAAAAGAAAAACATAATAAAAGCAAAAACAGAGAAAGGAAATTTGTGCGTATGGCAATGTCATGGTCCATAGGTGCCCAAGAAGATCACACATGGAGACAGGAAGAGGACACGGAGAAAAAGGGGAAGCAGGAGAGAAAGAGGGAAAAAGAGGGAGAGAGATAGAAAAATAAGGTCAGAAATACAGAAATACAAGTCTGGAAGGTTATTAGAGACTGAATTGGGGGAATAAAAAAAGGAAGTCTAAGTTAGAGGATCAAAGTAAAAAAGAAGTCATAGCATGTTAGTAGCACGGCAAATGACACATGGTTCATGGCAGGCATGGGTGGAGGGGGTTGCAGACATGAAGGTAATGAGGGATGACAACAGAAAGGAAGACATTTCAAAGACACGACAGTCCGACCGCTCTGCTTTAAGCTTTAGTATAAACAGGAGAGTTTTTAATCGGTCATGGTGCAGATTAGTGGAGTAGAGTTTAGGATAAGATAGACGACGACCTGGATGCGACAACACATCCACAAGAGTCGGGCTATTATCTCTCATTCAGAATGGCCAGTGGTGTAATGTAAGGTAAATGCAAGTATGCTTACTTGCCACTGATGCGCAAAAAAACTGGTCTAAAAGCCCTATTCATTCACCCATTAGGTCATTAATGGAGAAACTATGGACAGGAATGGGCCTCTAGAAAAACGATCATTTCAGTCTCCAATCAGCAGCTTCCTTCTAAACTTATAGAGCAGTCGCAGAAATGGGTTTGTTGCTGCAGCATCAGCACCATAGAACAAATATCTTATAATTATGAGATAAGGATTTTATGCTGATTAATTGGCTTTTTTAAATAAAACTGTAACAGGTAACACTCACCTGCTGCTGACAAAATGGCAGCACTTGGTTAATGAATTAGATGCGTTTAGGTTATGTTTTTTCCATTTTTGAAACTTTGCAGATCGACTCATTAAAAAGGTTTCCTCATTATGCTAATCTAACTCATTTTGTTTCCTTCAAGACAAACAAATTTGCTGGAGCAATTTAGTGGAATACAAATGTCATTTCTAGGAGACTGTGTAGGGAAAAACTAGTCATCTCCTAAAAGATACACGTATCATAAAAGAGCAGAGATCATCAGGTCAACACTTTCTATGAATACTTCATCTATTACTCCTTACTGCGGGCATTCATAGTGTATTATAATGTATTCATAATACTTTATGACTACACTCAAAAACACAGATGCACTTTACCCACACATATAATAAAACACTATAGATGTGATTCATAATAAATTCAAGTGTCTTATGGATAAACCTTCAAAGAAACCTTCATGATTTCACTCATAACACACTATGAATGCACTCATAACCCACTATAGATGTGGTGCGGTAATACTAAGTATTGTTTTGTGGCGATATTTTTTGTGTTTGATAAAAGGGAAACATTATTATGATTCTCCAGCGCTACGAACACTAAGGCGTCTGCTGCTGTGGTGCAGTTCTTCAGCAGACAGGTGGTCGGTGTGATTGTGCAACAGGTAGAAAGGAGAGGGCGGGGCAGAATTCACAGCAGAGCCACTTCTTCAGCTACCATTACACCACTGGTCACGGCAGGGAAAATGGCCCATGCAAAACCACACATCCAAAAAAACAGAAGCTGGTTATGAAGGTCAAGTCTATGGCATGGATGGATGGGTGATCTCATGTTATCCGAACTGCAAAAGTTAATAGTTTTTTTGGCAGTTTAACTCCAAAGTCAACCTTAGCTGGGGAGATTTGGATGGATCAGTTGTCAACACCTGCCACTTTTGTGTTTGTATGGGCAAAAATTTACAAAGACTGTTTATTTTGACCCATGAGAATCATGATGCTTTACAGTATATGATACGGTTTGATCTCTCTTCAACCGGGCAGCATTTTGCCTCCTCTGGGTCTGTGGCATGCAAAATGCTGCCCAGCGTACCTGCAGAGAACAGGAAACTACACAAGCCAGATTCTGTGAGGGTTTTTTGACACAACAGATTCAACAGAATATTTTTCCAAAGAGGAAGTCACTTAACACTGGGATGTTTTTAGAGAGCCTTCATTTTGAAGTACATTCAAATTGGTTCGATATGTTTCATTTATTGTTTTTTGTGTGTGGCATTTTGTGTGTGTGACCGCTTTCTGAGCATGAGTTTGCAATATGAAAAAAGAGGAAATATTGGCACAGATTGAATCTGAACCTTGGATCAAGCCAGCGTTTACAATTTGCGTCACAGTGACAATTTAGTGCACAGGATCATTATATACTTAAAATAAGAGCGGCAGCTGTTTTAAGCCAATATTACCCAAAACAGCTGTGAAACCTACGGAAATCAAATGCAGATGTTGTAGCTAAAAATACACCTCGGCAAATTCCCTTGTGCTTTGAAGTGAGGAGAAAACAACAGCAACTCTGAACCAATACTAAACACTCCAAAACCAAAGGATTTCATGAAAGTAATTAGGAGAATTAGCGGGGAACTGACTTGGATAAAACCCATGTGGAATTCTGCTCTGGTGGTATTATAAGTGATCCAAACCTCCCACTGCTATATGGCTGTTACCCAGCAAGCGCATGAAAAAGAAAATAACTGGTTTCTTTATGAGCCATGCACTGGCAGCCGTTGCATTTTTTAGGGTCTCCGGGAAAGAACGGACAAAATTAATCCAGTTGAAAGTGGCACCATGCAACAACTGTGAAGGGCTGCTTCCCCACCTAACTAGGCCACACAGTGTGTATTCAGGTCAGAAATGGACCCTGAAACTGTGAGAGCCACTACACCTGGCAGTGGAGAGACAGAGAGAGGCAGATAGAAAGAATATAAAGAAGGGAGAACGTGGAAAGAGTTGAGAATGTAACTAGGTTTTATGTTCGTTTTTCTGTGCCACCAGTGCTCGTATACTGGTGGGAAGCCAGTGAGGGATAATGTCTTACTAACTTGTCTATCTATGCTGAGGGAGAAATAACTTATCTCAGTTTACGGTATACCATTGCTTTAAAGATGGAGCTGATGTTATTCTATATTTTTCTTATCGTCAACAAATCCAAAACCAAAATTTGTGCTAGTTTGTTTTTCCATCCAATTCTGTAACTCTTACTGAAGATGCAAACCTTTAAAAACAAGTCATAAATATATAATGTTATTTAGAAAAAAATCTTAATACATTTATACATACAGAAAATACTGCATTTTATTTTACTGTAATTTTAGCTTTTTTTTTCCTTCACAAATGCAGTAACATACATGGTTAATAAAATATTTACAACCACATGTTTTTTTAATCTGTCCAGAACCTCCAGAAATGCCCCTTGAGATAATAGTAAAGATTATGCCTTCCCAACACTAATCAATAATGATTAATTCTACTCATTTTTTCTCACAGATCTGTCTCATTCCTCACACGTGAGACACCAATTAATTTGCTTCAAACCTAGTTTTGAGTCATTTTTAAACAGATGCCTTGACGTTAACTTGAACGTTGAGAAGAAACATAACTTGAGGCAATCGAGATCTCTTTTGTGAGGTAAATGGACGGAGAGGAAGGTGAGGATGAAGGAAAGAGGGTGATGCAGAGAGAAAGAAACTAGACTTGAGGTCTTTTTCAGTACAATATGAAAAAGTATTTCGATGACAGAGAAGTTTCACCTGTTGTACAGCTCAGGTATAGCGCAAATGGGGAGGCAGCCCAAGTTAAAATGTGCACCGTACACACAACACAACGACAGAGCAAAGGCCGACCGTGACCACCTGGGTAGAGAAATATTTTATACAAACTGGACAAAATGCTCTGGGTCTGACTGATATCTGGTCCGACTTTATTGCTCACTGAACTTGAGCAGTGGCAGCTGCTTTACAGGCGCTACTGAAGAACCAGGCGAGCAGAGTACCATGATGCTGAGTGTTATCAGTAGCGGCAGAGCATCAAGGGGGAGAAAAAAAATACAGCGAGGCGCCTCTGCTCTTCATATGGATTCAATACTTACTGCGTATCTAGCGCAGCCTGGAAAATGTTGTGAAGTGAGCACAATGTTTTAAAATGCAAATAAGGTGGAAGGAGAAATCTATGTCACCAAAGGGAAGGGACTTAGTGTAGGAGACGTAAGCGGAAACAAACAGAAGTTTGGCGTCAACAGTGGAAAGTAAGAGCGTACAGGCCAGAGGTACATTAACTTTTTTAGTATTTTAAAGAAATTCCCTGCATTCTTAAACTTACTATGCCCATAATGTTGATTCTGGTCTTTCTTTTATTCATTCTGCTGAAAAAAGCAGCAGATCATATAACTGATCAGACTGCATCCACAAGAGTTAAAACTATATAAAAATAATTACTAAGATTCTGAATTAGACACATTGTTTTTTCCAGAGCTGACGATGGAAGTAGTTTCGGGGGTGAGACATCTCACTTGTCTTTCATCTACGTTGAGAGTTGCACTTGCACATTACTGTTCAGCCAGCTGGCAAAGATCTGGTGCTGAAATAAAGGCCAGTGACAATGTGAGGGTGCTGCTTTTTCATATATCTTTAGCTCAGTCTGTCTTTGTAAAACTCGATGGCGACTAAACAATGTTGAAGCGCTTCTTGAACGGGGACAGGCAGGAAAACGGCAGCGCCATTAATGCAACATATCACAACACGCCAGAAAAGGTGCGGAAATTAGCACGTTAACCTTGGTGTTACATTTCCATAACAGCCAACTGGAGCTGAGGCCAATGAAAATGATTGTACCCTTTCCCACTGAAGACAAAGACTACATGTTAGTGGGTGTTAGTGGGTTTTTTGTCCAGTGTGAAAGGGGTATAACCTTAATCCAAAGTGTAACTGTTACTTTAAATGTGATCAGAATTTCACATCCGATTCATATTTCTGTAATACAATCCTTTAAAGATGGAGCAGTATTGCGTATTCCTCTGATTGTTCGTGACTACAATACCTTGTGTGCATTTCGGAGTGGGTGCTCACTTCACATAGCTTTATGAGACAGTGCTGTCTATTGTCGTTTCATACTGTAAAGGCCAAAAAATGACATGCAACTTTCTATCGTATGATTGTATCATACACGTCCAATTCGTTACCAGTTGCACTAATATGGACAGTAGAAAACAATAGACCTCCCTCATGTAACGGATGGAGACAGATGATTCATGCCAGAACCTAAAGCCAGCAAGCTTTGCATAAGGACCTGGTGATAGTCAATCATCTAAGTAATACAGCCCTTCTGGTCACGGTGGAGGCCTTTGAGCTCTGCGGCTCGTGTGTGTGTGGATGCTCGGGGTGGGTGGATGGGAATAGTACCTGGGATGGTAGTGGGCTCTGAAGCTGTTCTGATGGAGCGGATGCCAGGCTCCGACCGTCCCTGCTGATTCTCTGCCACCACGTGAACCTCGTACTCTGTATTCCAGTCCAGGCCATTCAGCACCACATACTCACTGTCATTGGGGAGGCTCATCTCTGGTTTCCAGTCAGATACATACTTCTGAGAAAGGAATGTAGAGGGACAAAAACTCAAAACCCAAAGTGTTACTGTGGTCGTTCTACACAGGCAAACAGAGGAATGATGATATAAATGAATTGGAAAATAGATCACATTCTCAAGTGCATTCTTCTTTAATAACGTCACAAACTACACAGCTACAGAGTTCCTTCGCCCAAAGGAATTTGTAGCACAAAACATTATGCATGTGAGATGGAAAACAACCAAATTCATGTATAACTTGAGAATAATTATATAGCCTAAAAGAGTAAAAATCATTCATTTGGGCTGAATTGGTAAAGTTTGAAACGCACGACTGAAAAAATACCAAATTGCGTCTGAAAAGTGAGGAGTATATTTACCTTCTCAGGCATTAAAGAAAGCATGGGGAGTGTATTTGCTTGTTTTATTAAGAGTTACCTATTTTGTCTCTGTGCATTAAATACAGAGTTGTATTAACACAAAGGACACTATGTAACAACTCCAGAGCAGTTATTCCCTTGCTGTATTTAATGTACTTATGTATAGCATGAGGCAAGATTGTATTTTTCCAAGCAGTTATCGTGCGCACTAAAATACAAGGATGGGGGTGGATAAGCTACAGTAGCTGATGATTGAGGCTGGGGGTCAGAGAGGAAAGGAGTCAGTATTCAGTGGTGGGAAGCCATTGAGGGATCGTGGCTTACTGATTGGTCTGTCTACACTGTTGAAAAGGATTAATACAGAGGTACTTTTCAACTACTCCAGAGCCGTTAATCACACAATGTAAGCAATATCTATAGAAACATAACAGAAGAAATGATAACAAGCAGTTAGCCTACACTCTAAAAATGCATAAAAGTTTATCCTGTATGTTCATAGTTATTAAAGTCAGTTCAGTTAGCACAGCAATTGAGGCTGGCTGTCAGAGTGGAAAATATTTCGCCCTCCAAAAATAGCTTTAATCTCTGGTAGTGGTCCTTGTGACTTTCACAGTTATTAAACTCAATGGTGGGAAGCAATTAAGGGATGATGGCTTACTGATTGGTCTGTCGACACTGTCGATTTCTGTTAACAACTTGCCCAATAAAAACGGCTTATTCCAAATTGGTAAAAGAAAAATAAACACTTAGGTGAATGATTATGCGGCTGTTTCAAAGAAGAAATTGGTCACTTGGGGAACGTAATCATATTATAAAAGGTACAAATGTGGCCTTATTGGGCTTGGTTGTTATTGTACTGAGCATTTACAAGCACTGTTCCTTACCAATTGTTATGAAATCAAGCAAGTTGTTGAGAAAAAAAGCAAAACAGCAAAGTGGTACCGAGTTACCTCCTTGCCCTGTATACTCACAGCCTTGTATCTGACCAGGTAGTGTTTAATGGGGGAGCCACCATCGTCCTGCTTGATCCAGTTGACCTTCAGACTATTGCCCCTGTTGTGGACCTTGACTTCTATTTTGGGGGCACTGGGTTCCCCTACACAAGACAAACCAGTGCATTATGATTAGTTGACATACACACGCTTGCTGCATCAACACCATCCTCAGCCTGTGCTTCTGACCTTTCCTCTGTGCTCTAATGTGCTTGTGTCTTCAAGGTCAACTAAGCTCAAACTTAAGGTGATTGCCAGATCAACGTATATTGTTTTGTGATTCTTCTCTTCAAGCAGTAACAAGCAGTGCAATCAGGGGACACGGCAGATGTGAAAGTAGTAATCACAGTGTGATTAAGGGCTTTTATCCTTTGTTGGCCTAAAGTGACACAGAGAGTTTCTGTGCTGTCACATTGCTCTACTATGCTGTTAAAGGATAAGATCACAGACAAATACACGTTCAAATCAAAACACTGCAGTTATTATTGGTTCTCGTGCTCCATGCAATTAGTATGTAGTATCCAGATATTTAAAGGTTTCTACTCTATCTTTTTGCTGCTATCTTTACACAAGCACCTCCAGACTTGGATGGGGTTAGAGGGGTGGCTTACGGCACTGTTTTTTTTTTTTTTAAAACAGTATCAATTACATAGTATATGCTAAAGGGTTAGCATTAAGCACCACACCCAATGTTCTACCAGGGACAGATGACAGACAGACTTTGGTGTTGATATTTGCATCCCTTTACACCTTAGTTTGAAAGTAAAGCAATCTACATTCATTTTGGTTGGTGTGATACTAAAATCTGCCTTTTTGATTATCAAGCTCTCACCAACTGCAGACCTGAAAAGCCGATCTTAAAAAAATATATCATAGCTTTGAGGCTTAAGGTGGAAGTTGCGTATCTTATATATTGTTTTGACAACATATAAGGCATTTTGATACCTGCCGTGAAAACTTTTGACTACTGAGGTGGTCGGCGTTGATGAATGTGTCACGAAGTGTTAGACTAACACAAAGACTGTTGTTTGTTTCCATTTTCTCACCAACAGCGATGGTTGGTTAATTTTAACCACCGTCATAGTCTTTTCCTGAACTTAACAAAGTAGATATTTTAGCCCAAGCAGTGACAAACAATGTCATCCTGCCTGTCGGGTTGTAAGATCAGAAAATGCTAATTGTGGGTATATTTTATAGGAACGACAGCGCAGTTTCATGTTGTTCTGTTTGGTTATCAAATAAATATTATATATATATATATATATATAATATAATATAATATAATATATTATAATATTTTTTAATATAAATAATAATAAAAAAAAAAAAACTCAACGTAAAATGCACTTTTCAAGCCTGCAGTGTGGTATCTTTGATAAACATCGACACATTTTGGGTGGAATATATGAGGGAAGCCTGAATTGACAGAGGGCAGAGTGGTTGCCTCGGTGCCCGTGGCTCACATGTTGTTCTCCTTGAGCCTCCTCATTATCTGCTTTGCCCCCCTGAGTAATGGAGTCTGGGTTGCTGGATAATGACCCTGTAGGCCTCAGTTGGACATGTTACTCTCTTGCATTTATTAATATATACATAGTCCTGTGGGAGGGATGGTTGAGGTGTTTTGTGTGCATGTATAGTCATGTTGGCGTTTACCCTCATGCCACCCTGAGGGCTGTAGGGGAGGACACTAACAATCCAAAGTCATTAATTATGTACACGTCCCTTGTTAGCCTTGTTATTATGTTATTAAAATTGACCACCGCATGGTTTTACAGCCTTCACCCTGCGCTAACTGTCTGATAATAATGGAAAACCCATTACAGCTTATATGATTGAAGACATGATGCAGATTTGAATGCCTTTGTTGGTTAGTCATTGAGTAGGTAAGGAAAAAAACTACATAGCATACATTTGAAACGGACACAGAAAAAAAAAAGCATTCATGTTTCCAGAGCCAATATATAGCATTTCAAACATCAGTGTTAGTGGTTAATTAAATGAATATGCATGAAGGCACTTCTTTCCTTCCTATATGTAATCATCTGAGTGCACTCCCTGAAAACTGCATTCCACAAGACTGGAGTGAGCATGACAGATGCTGCAAGTGAATCAGACAGTGTTAGTCAGTAACAGCGGCAGCAACAAGTGTGGCAGGTAGACATTGGTACATTCAGAATTGCTATTCACGAGCATCATTCTGGGTTAGGTCAACGTTTCTGAGGCTAAAAACAGAGAAAGGGGTGGTTAGGATGAGAAGCTTCTACATGCAGGCTGGAAGTTTTGGGTGCTGCTAGACAATCGGACAGGGAACATGTGGAGCACTGCCCGTGACCTCACACCGACACGTGTAGGACGCGTAGTTCCACATGTAGCCCGACCTAATGCAGTGCCCTCCCTCATCTTCCAGCGAACATTGAGGGGTAAGTGGATAGAACCGAACAAGAGTTATTGAAAACATGCTGCTGGATACAAAAAATCCGTCATTTATGTTTTGTAATGTCACTTGTGTGGGTTCATAGTTCCGTTTAATACAATATAGAGTATTATTTGTGCCAAAATTAATATTAATTGTTGTGAAGAAAGAATGTGACACTAATGATTAGCTTTTGATCCAATATTACCAATGCAAACTCATTATCAAACTGTCCAACTAAGATCAATTTAATGAAATATACATGTTCCCATGATAACACTGATATAGCATTCTTGTTACATTATCTCAAATGTCTGAGATTAATATAAAGTAAATGTGTTTTTGTCTCTCTCATAAATAAAACATGTGGAACATTTATTAGTACTGTTGCATTTGGTAAATTAACAACGTAATTTTAAAAAAAAATTTTTTTTATTTCTCGGTGTGTACCGTGTGTAGAATGCAAGATCCAAGAAGATGTGACACTAAAGACAGACACATGCAGACAGGACCAACATTTTCTCTGGGAAACAAGAAGAAGAAGAAGAAGAAGTAGAAGAAGGATGCAACAAGAAACAGGAAATAAACTTGCATGCTGCAGTAATGCAATGGGCTGCAGTAAATCCAATCAGTGCAACACTGAGAGCTAGAAGCTAATTTGGGGAAAATTATGTAATAATGCATGTGAGGGTGAGGGCTACATTCAACAGTGCGAGCGAAGCAGACTGCAGTCAGTGGCACTTTGTGAGGGTGCTCCTGTGATGTTTCAATGCGACTGAAAACTCTGTGGTAAATAACAAAAGGGGAAAAAAAGACTGGAAGCTAATTTTTTCAAAGTTCAAAAGCAAGTCGGTCCAAACCAGCTTATTTCTGATTTATTTTCTAATCAAAGTTTTATATAAACAAGAATGACGAGCAAAAGCACAGCAGGGAGTCTAACATCGCAAGAAATAAGTGTTTCTTTTGAAATCAAACTATTATCCTGTTTTGCCTGATTCTTTGTGTATCACTTAACAAATCTAGGCATTATTATGCTGAATGATCTTACAAATTCTCATCCAGCTAATACAGTTCTTCATGTATAATCTTGGTTTATTTTTTTTTCCCAATAACTTTGGTTTATAAAGGGGAAAGGAAGTGAAATGTTTAAACCAGCCTTCATATGATGGGTGGCATAGCACTTTGGTTGATTGGGGTGACTATAAAAACCTTAACAGTCTCAGCTGCCAAGGAAACCAAAGTGAGAGAACAAATGCAAGGTGAGACTTGGAAAAAAAAAGCAAATGAAATGAAATGTGTGAGCCCGATTAAAATCTGCAGCATATGTTGTGCTGTTTCTTTGCAACAGCGAAAATATATCATTGCAATTTAACAGCTCCAAGGAACAGGTGTTTTGGTGCATTTCAATAATACATGTTTTCTTTCTTGAAAAATAAGTTGAGCAATCCATCTAAGTTAAATGACCGGTGTACTGGTGCCTCTATGGAAAAGAGCAACCGTATGAGAAAATTACTTCACAGATTGGGACCATTAAATCAGTCCTGTACAAGATGTAGTTCACTTTGAATCAGAGTTGAAGGACATGCTGTAACAAATCGCTTCGAATGTATTTTAGGTAGCTCGGAGGAGTCAAAATAAAGACCCCATGGCCACTTGATGTTAACACACTCTCTGTATCTGGGTATCTTATCTGGATGTGGACTAATACATGTAAATGCATGTTTAAATGCAAGTTGAACACACAGGGTCAAAGAGTTAACAGCCCTGGTGTGTATTTCCATCATGTTTCCACTCCCAACTTGTCATATATGGCAGCTCGGTTGATGGCCTTAGGCGTTAAACTTTGATGCTCTACCCACCCCTCTAGCATCAGTTTTGCATATGAAAGATTCTGTGATCAAGTTAGCACTAGTAGGTTATTATGCAACATCTGGTTAGACTTCAAAATGAATCTTGCTGACACACAGTTCACATATTGTGATAAATTATGACTTTTGGACTGTTATTAAC
The DNA here is from genome assembly GCF_965226575.1 of Pagrus pagrus. Classification (NCBI taxonomy): domain Eukaryota; kingdom Metazoa; phylum Chordata; class Actinopteri; order Spariformes; family Sparidae; genus Pagrus; species Pagrus pagrus. Next base: position 6,648,641 of record NC_140198.1, read on the forward strand.
ATTGTGAAAACATTGCGATTTTGGTAGGTTTAGGCACCAAAACTACTTGGTTGGGTTTAGGCACCAAAACTACTTGGTTGGGTTTAGGCAGAAAAACTACTGGATTAAATTTAGATACAAAAAGTACTTGGTTAGGTTAAGGTACAAAAAGTTTATACTATGTTTTTTTATACTATGCTTAGCTATGTTAATAGCCTATGAACTGAGTAAACTCAGCTTGGTCACTATGACCCATAACCACCCCAACCAGCCCCAGACTCTGACTATTCTAACTCTTTATACTACTGCACTAGAGAGGCACTTCAAGAACTGATGCTAGAAGGATATCTACGGCGTCAAATGTAGAACCGCAGGGCCATTGACCAAGCTGAGTATTTGATGTGTTGGGAGTGAGAACGGGCTGGTATTTCTTAAATTATTACATATTTCCAATATACAATTAATCTTTAAGGCACTAAGAGGAGAAAAGTGTTGCGTTGTTACTTTACAACTGCAATGGAAACGGGCAGTGATCATAGTTGGCTGGAAGGAAGAGAAATTCTTAAGATGAATGGTAGATGATGAAATACTGTTGAAATAGTGAATGTGTGCTAAATACTTTATATTTACAGGATAGTCTAAAGATGGATGGAGATTTCTAATGTCTCACCTATGAATCTCATCTAACAATCTCTGTTCTGAATGATCACTGCTGATCTTACCATCTCAAACTAAACAAACAATAAAAAATTACCTTCTGTTGGCCAGCGAAGACGACATCATCAGCACCATGCAAGAGCCATATGACAAAGTCACATGATGTGCACGCACATGATTGGTTGAAAGAAAAACATAAAGGGGGAGGTGGGGAGAGGCGGGGGGGCACATGGGAAACACAAAACATTTTTGAAATGATGAAAACATGTTAACAGAATTAAACAAATGAACAAGAATGGTTAAGACAAAATGACGAAAGGAAAACAAACAACCAGGAGAAATACATAAATTGATAAACAGATACTTTGGATACATATAAAAACATGTTGCTGAATGTATGAAGCAGTTGCAGGCTTTTGGTTTCGGTTTTTGGAAACATAAATCAATGAATATGCAAACGAATGAGTAGATGTTGATTTTAAGTTATAGATTTGGGATATAACCAAAACTATTTACCCAGAACTGCCTCATGCATCCAGATAATCAACAGCCTTTCCTCTGACAGATTTTCTTCAAAGTCTAATATTTTAAGAAGTGACATTAATGCCCGATCTGAATTTGAGATATGGTCGGCTTTAACACCGTGACAGCCATTAAAGACAAAAACACAGTTAGTTTTCGGGGAGGCAAACAAGAACTCAGGGTCAAGAAAAGAGCAGAGGAAACTCTGCAGCTTTGAGCATACAAACCATGCCAACTAAATATGATAAACAACACAGCAGACAACAGTGTGAACACATGAAATTTTGGGAGAAAGAAGGGTCTGCATCAGATGATGGTCTAAAAGCAATTTTGCTCCGAGTGATGCAATTGCAGAAAACACAGAGTAGTCGCTGGAGCATAGATAACAACTACAGTCTTGGTCCATCTAAAGCCAAGGCTGCATATGACAAATGTTGTTAAAAGCGTCGTCAGAAGGAGAGATTTAGTTAGGAACACTGCAGGGACACAATCTTCTCAAACAGTACATCAGGATCTCAAAAGGAGCAACGAAAGACATGCAAAAGTTACTGTGAGGACCTTGTACCAAACACACAAGAACACACAAGTTATGTTTGGTTACGCACTGCACACTGTTACCTCAAATGTAACTAACATTTTTGTAAACCTCAAATTAAAGCAATATGCAGTCGGATATGGTTGCCTTAAAGCACTAAAGTTTGCACAAATACTGACAAAATATCATCATGTGCTTGCAGGGGCTGATCTGTGTCAGTCTCTAAACAGGCAAAGGAGGCCTGGCTCAGTGTGTTTCCGAGCTGTATTGTTAAGGACTCACTGTCTCAGCAAGATGATGAATTTCCTTCACATTACCGTCTGCATAGACAGGCCAAATCCTCAAGACCGCTCTGCTATGAATGGCAGATGATCTGATACTCTGTCTGAGCTGAATGGACACAATGATGAGAAACACTGACGGGTTCTCGAGTAAATTCAACATCAACAGTGACAGTGTGGTTCAGATAAGAACTCTGGCAGAGAGGCAAATATCGGTTCGGCAGTTAGGAAGGAGGAATTTCTGCAGGGTGGTACCTCGCTTTTTGGTACAGTCATGCATTAAGCTAGACTATCAGAGGGATATAACAACAAACCGAGACATTTAGATTAAAAAATAAATAAATTGAAGAGCCAATTTCCAAACCAACTATTACATAAAGCATTAGTGCCATCCCATAATCATAAGTGGCAACTGCAAATGTTAAAAATAAGTAGTCTAACTTCCACACTTCATACACTGTCTCTGTCGTGTTGAGAGTAGACTTCTGGGGTGTAAAATAGTGTCTTTAACAAAATCTGTGTTTAGTGGCCTTGAATGACAGACTGGCTAATTTATCTTCACAGGGCAGAGTTTTTCAGTTGAATTTGACATTGACGCTGACAGGAAAGAAAACGGCACCCACAGTGAATATCATATGACACACACACACACAACACACGGTGTTAATACGGAGCCAACTATCTCTAAATGTTTATGTCAAATGCCATGAGTGTGCTGTGTCTACTATCAATCAACAGGTCACACCAAACATAGAATAAGACCGATTTAATCTACTTCATTCCAAAACAGTCAGAGCATTAAGTAGTCATAATAAATGGACACACTGTGTTAAATATATCACACACGACACTACAATCAGGTGGTTAGAATGTGAACCTTCATGTCTTTGACAAATGTTAGTAAAATCATAAATCCATGACATTTTCAAGACTGTTAGCAAAGCTAGTAAACTGCCACACTCAAATTGCAGTTTTGCTGTGGCTGTACTCTACAGGAGGGTGTATGACCTCGCCTATGAGCCACACCAGAAATACACGAACATCTACACTAACTGTGAAGCCAAGCAGGTAAGAGGTGAGGAGAGACACAGTGCACACTGCGTGACTGGCATACTCACTAAGGGCCATACTGGTGGCAGCGATAGGGGGTGGGATCTCTGATGAAACTGAAAGATGGTGAAAACATGGTGAGAGGAGCTGGAGTTCTCCTCGACAGGAGCCACTGGGTCAGCACTGGGTCAGTTTAGTTTTTATGCTGTCTCAGTGATAAAGAAAACTCCTCTGGAACACTCCCGTGGAACAATCACTCCTTTTGTTCTCCGGGATCTGTAAGCACACTCACCGTGCTATCCACTGTGACGCAACAACACGGACGTCTTATAGATTTTTTGTGTTACATCATGTGCAATGGGAATAAAGGCCCGTCTCAATACAGAGTTTGCCAAGTTTAAAGTTGTGTTCTTGGGAGTTCAAACTCAGAGCAGAGGACGCAGTACCATCAATAAAGTTAGGATTCTTTAGCTATCTAAAGCAGTGATAACGGTACAGTAAATACCTTACCAAACTTTATCTAGACTAGAGAGTGTGACTCTGACAACAATGTTTATTATCCATATGGAATACTATCAGGGCACGGCTCCCTAAATACTGGATGGTGGCAGCCCACAGCTCCTGAAGTGTTAGGCTGGGATGAAATTTCCCAAAAATACAACTTAAAGTTAAAAAGGAATAGGTTTACTTCTCATTTTAGAGCTAGTGCCTGTGAGCGTTTAAGTTTCTTTAATGCTTACTGAACACAAAAGAAACAACAATGAGAAACAAAGATAGGAAAGAACAATGACTGCGTTCTTTCATCTATTTTGCAGTGCTTGTAAGGCTTATCCATCCCGTGCTGCATTATTTGTTTGGCAGTCTGGCAGTGTAGGGCGTCAGCTTCCTTTCCTTTCATACCTATGCCAGCTGCCTTTTTTTTTTTTTGTGCCAGTGGTTTTGTTTACAGCAACAACTAGCAATTACTTCAAGTTGTCAGATTTCAACAAAGGCTAGCCTACACTCTTCTGGAGCTTCTTACAAGCAAAACACAATCATTATTATTCTCCTTAAAACCACAAATGCACATACATAACTTATTGGTCCAAAACTGAATGATATCCATTAACAACAAAGAACTTGCTGGCTAACGTGAGTGCGTTTTCATAAAGTAGAAAAGCTGAATATTCGTGCTGGTCATTTTCTGAATATGATCCAAACCAGGAAAAGACTCTTAACTGTGATTGGCCACATCACAACACCAATTAGGGACAGGGGATTTAAGAGCAATTTATAAAAAAACCTTTTCCTGTGAAGCAGTAACCATTGGCTCTGTCCAAAGACAGCTGCAGCTCCTCCCCGACTGCACCTAAACAGAAACTAAGGAAGCCAGTCTTTCTTAATGTGCATTCTTGCAACCTCACAATTGTCGTTAATGGCCATTACCAAAATGAAAGCACAGATGTGAATCTTAAAGATAGCTGGGAATTGAAGATCTGCACATTTTAACCGTATGTTTCCATTCAGGGAGATTTATGTGCAAAGTTGCCAAAGTTGTAAATATTCTAATTCCACAGAATTACACTTTAATCCTCTTCCATGTCTCTGAAGACAGAATACCTTCTCTAAAGACCTGATATAACACTCATTGGCTGAACTGCTGCAGTGCACAAGTGCATTACACTTTGTACTAGAGAGACACCACAAGAAATATGTTACGAGCAAACAATACTTAAGAAGCACTTACAAACAAACCTGAAGCTACATTAGAGTAACTAAACGGACTCCTGTCCTGACTCATGAGAGCTGATATTTTTGTTTCCTGTAGCAATTTCTGATGATTTCTCGTCCACGGAAGACATGTTGTGATCATTGTTACATTACATGTTTCTTTATAAAGCTGTGCAATGGTGAAATCAAAGCAAACAAATGCAGTGGAGATGGAAACAAGTACAAAGAAAAATGAACCAGAGAAGACAGGGAGAAAAGAAACTTACTTGTCAAAGAATACTCTGAGAAGTCCAATGGAATACAGAACAGATGGAAAACCATGATGAGAAAACAATAAAAGAGGGAACAAAGACAATGAAATGAGAAACATGAACAGTGAAAGAGGGCAGCTCTGTCCTGCCACATCATTAACCCTCTGTCACACAGCTACTGTGCCTTATTGGACTTTCTGTCAACAGCAAGTCGTGCTTCTGTTTGTTCTGCAGCTAATACTGGTACTGTATCACCATCCAAATTAAAAATTGGTCTTTTGACCTCAAGCTCAGATGCTACTTTGGTCACAAAAAAGGGATTCAGTGTTTTCTTAAAAAGACATTGGGTTTATGGATGACAATCTTCCAGTGCTACTCTCAGACCAGTCGCCAGCAGTAAATGTTGGCATTTTCCATTTCTGCAAACCACGGATAGATCCACATGTTTATGGTTCATACTTACCATACTTACCATTCTGCCATTTTTACAATAATGTCATGTCTAAATCAAATTGTGAGATTGAGGGGTGGTGGTGTTAAAGCTCGGTGAGATGGCTAATGTTAATGAGACAACTTCCAAATGTGCTTGTGGCGACTGAACCAGGTGAGCCAAAATGTGCTTAAATCTAACCAGACCATAAGCACCATATTTTAACAATATAAGACTTAAAATTCAACCTGACATATCTGTGGTTTGCAGAAACATGCATCGTGTTTTCACTGGATTTCTGTAAATGATACAATCTAGTTAGACTAGAATAAACTCATCAGACACTGACTTTCGCTAAAACATCTTGAAGTAGGACAAAGTCTCTCTCCGGCTTTGGGGAATCAGGCCAAATAAAGAGGATGCGGAGGGGAGCTATTTCTACAGAAGCAGTGGGGTGATGAAGCACAGATGGAGGCATGACATAGAGGCGGGTACTAACTACAACAAAGATTTATTCATGACCCTGATTTTAAATGCTGAGTGAGAAATAGGTCTGCTGTCTAATTGTAGCTGGGAGAAATTTGCTCTGCAGAGGATGGATGGATGGATGAAAGGATCATTCTGGTTTAGTACAGTTTTGGTATAATATATTTGCTATTTCTATCCGTAAACACAACATGTGACGCTTCATCTAATTTGGAACATAGTCAGAAAATCAGAAAACAGAGAAACTGTCAAACTATTTCCGACTCTCCATTGTTAACATCCTTCTACATGTACAGATTAACTCTCTGCATGCACAGATTTCCTACACAATAAGGGGTTATTACCAACATTGCTGTTCACGTTTTGTTGAACCTCAAAACTGATAGCTCATTTACAGACTCACTGATCACGTTACTGATCTTTTTTCCTGGCTTTGGTGGAACAATGTTGCCATCTCCCAAATCACAGAAGTTACTTTGGGGATGACAGTGCAATCATAGCCAACTACAAGTACCACCTTGTGGTTTTATGACTCCACACACCAGTCAACTTTCTGTTCCTGAGTTATGGCTTATGGCCAGAACATTTATTTTTTTACATAATTCCATGATATCAAAGTGAAGCTGACTTCTGACCTTTTTGAAATAAAAAGTCATAACTTTAAAATTAAAATTTTGTTCTTGAGTAATGGCCAAAAGTGTGTTCACCTTTGACCTTTGGCCAGCAAAATTTTGTCAGTTCATTCTGGAGTCCAAGTGGACATTTGTGCCAAATTTGAAGAAGATGCCTCAGGGCGTTCTGAAGATACGGCGTCCACGAGAATGGGAAGCCATGAGGTCACAGTGACCTTGACCTTTGACCTATGACCACCAAAATCTAATCAGTTCATTCTTGAGTGCAAGTGGATGTTTGTGCAACATTTGGAGAAATTCCCTGAAAGCGTTCTTGAGATTTTGTGTTCACAAGATTGGGACGGCAAACGGACAACCCAAAAACAAAATGCCACGACTATCGCCAGCACGGAGGCACAATAAATCTGACTTGAGTTATGATAAAGCAGAATTATGCTTCAAACTCTTTGTGTGGGTTGATTAAACGTTTCTTAGACCGCCTTGTTGATGACTTACTTCAATCCACATTGGATTTAATGTCTTATAATAATAAAGAGTGATCGTTCACAACTGCTCGAGAACTAACACCATGCGCCCGCCATGAGACATAGGGAACAAGGACTGTAAAAGGTCCATTACCACACTAATTATTTTTTTGAAGTGAAAACTCCCGTGTCACAATGTGATTTTGCCATTATCTGGTATTAAACACTTACTGGATAAATGTAAATAGATTTTCGAGATGATTGGGCCTAATTTATTCTTCAAATAGAAAACATTATCTCACATAATTGCACATAAACAAACAAAGTTGACACATTTTATGTCAAGCTGACAGTCTGATTGGTGATGACAGGTGTTGTGCACCTGCTCCTTGATGTAAGGTTGCAGACGATGCCATATGTCTGACACAGCTGTGATTTGACGCAGGATTATTCACCAAGAAGAACTCCTATGGTGTGAACAAGACACAGCACGGTGCTCGATAAAATCTAGCAAACTGCTGCGGGGTGTCATGGTCGTTTACGAACAAATGCAACGCGGTTAAATCTTCTCTCATCTGCCTGACAAGTAGGCATTCTCCTTGTATCTCCCTTGTGACTCTTTCTCCCGCCATACTTTCGACCAAACAGAAAATTTCCTCCTCTGCCAGCATTTCATCATGCGCTGCCATTGCCGTCACGAAATATAAACAATCTTCAGCAGGGCTTGACCTCTGGCTGCTTTATTAACAATGCGAGCTGTCACTGAACTATAAATACAGAGCTGACACTCCACATTCAACTATAAATCAACCTTAAGAATGCACAAGTACTTCCCAGAATGCTCTCACTAAATCACCTGAGTTGGGCTAAAAGGCAGGACTCTGCAAAATGGAAGGATGCACAGTCTGCCTTCCACACCCGTGAGGAAAAAGACATAAAACACTGTTCAGTGATGAAGGATACACAAGTTATACTTTGCAAAGTTAATTAACCACATTAGATCATTAGAAGTGGCAGTGGCATCATGAGTTATCGTTCCTTGTGACCTGGCTGGAGAAGGACCGCACTGGGGCTTGGCGTGAGAATAGAGGACTGTAGGGGTGAAAGCATCTGGGCTCAGCTAGACACGAGCAGGCGGTAGAGTGAGCAACAGCATTAGGTTCAAAGCATTGGGGTCAGAGGAGCGCTTACTGGAAGCGGGGACACAAGCGGCGAGGGCAGTACTTACGGACTGGCTCGGTCGTGAAAGGTTTGGCCGGGGTGCTCTCGCTTTCGCCTTTGCCGTTGATGGCGGAAATCCTGACCTCGTAGGTGGTCTCTGGGTTCAGGCCCAGGATGGTGATCTGGTTCAAACCTGTTGGAGGTGAGGTGGTGTTATTCCATGCAGGAGTACAGGTAGGAAATGCTGAATAAGGAACAATATATGCTATGGTAAACTGTGCAAATGGTCAGTTCCTTCTGTAATAAAGTAGTATACACTGACTGCAAACACAGACTTTATTAGACATTTAACCAAACATGCATACATGTATTCCTGGGAGGACAGTCTGCAACTGGTCCACCTGCATAATATTCAAAAGCAGATTTTCTGTCAAAAAGTCCCTGAAACAAACACCAACGGATCTCAAATACATAGGGTTAGGCTTTTCATTTTCGAGATGAGTTTACTTGTCTTCTGTATCTGTATCTCTCAGTTTGCATTTTTTGTTTGTTCCACTGATTCTGTGTGATCTTAAATTGCTGACAATTTTAATTTTTGTAATTATTCCATGTGGGATCTAAGAACTAAGAACCACTTTGTGGAAGCTAATTGGGTCTAATTTTGTTTACACAAAGCCTTGTTTTCCCACTTATAATCATCAATGTGAACATAACTGAAATGTCTTACTCATACGTATATGCGCAAGTCTTCCCTTGGTTGCTATAATACACCATTGCAATTACCTTGTCATTGTCTTTTTATTTTTGTTGCTTTCGCTGTGTTTGTGTCTTTGGCTCCTGATTTGCTTTCTCCTCCTGTTTTTAACATTCACTACCTACTGCTGTCTTGCATCTACCAATCTGTTATGCTTACTCTATTATGTTCCACTGTGGTTATTCAAGAAAGATTTTCACAACTCCATGAGAATGAAAAATATGCTCTCAGACGTCTGTCTAGCTTGAAATGTGACTATTCTGATGTATTGATTTGTACATGTTGATCTCAACTGACAACATAGGTGTGAGCTGTACGTGCTTTTACCACCGGTGCTGTGATCATTATTTCGAGACAGAAAGTCCATTCGTTGCATTTTACATCATTTCCTGCAAGTCGCCTATGAGTCCAGGCTGGCTGAAACTCGTCATGTTCACTCTGTACGGGCAGCAGGACTTCACAGGTACGCTGTGATATACTCCGAACTGAATTTGTCCATGGAGACTCGATCGCCAATGGAAGCAAAAGAAGGCAGATTGTGCTGACCAATGGTACACCTGCATGTAATAGTGGCCATTGAGCTCAAGGGCAAAGCAGAGTGTCGTGATGACAAAATGCCAAGGAAAGGGCAGGTTCTAATTATAGTGGGGTTTGGTGGTGTATGAGAATAAAAGATTAAAGATAAATTGTAACGCAAAAGTGTGACATGTAGTGCAGAAAGAAAGCTATCAGGGATGTATTTATAGCATTTAAAGCTTTTTGATAGCTTCAAATACAATACATATCATGTAAATAATTTATTTTAGTGTCAAAATGTGGTATTTTTCCTCTAGAGGTGAAAAGAATACAATTTTACTGGACATTTCTATATCTATTCATTAGTATTTCATTAGACAGACAGTGTTATTTCCATATTAGCAAGGCACCGTCGAGATTTCAATCAGGATATAACGTGTGTCTGACTTTTGTCATAAAATGATATCTCACTGTGTTGTACAAAGAACAGTAATTTCATGGCTGAGAACAAATTAAGGCCCTGGTGCAAAACAGCTTAGAAATATTTTTCGATTACGCTGACTCTTAGAAAAGTCTAAATGTGTTTCGCATTAAGGTCTCAATCAGAAACACTTGCAGAATGAACCAGGCGTAAGTGACTGCTCGGGGAGGCTGTATGAATACAGCTAAAATGCAAGAGGCCAAATTAATTCACAACTGGTCTTTTAGCATCACCAACATCAGTAAAACTGATGTCACCGCTGAAACCACTCATGTTCAGATGAGATTTCCAGCCGCTCTGAGTAATTTAGCTCTGATTACCACCTGCCGGTTTCCTCAGCTTCTCCAAAAGGTTATCTCCACAAATCATAACAATCGTTACAAACTCGACTGACTTTGGTGTGTGTTAATCATTGTGATGCTACAGTGAAAGCCAACTGCAGCATCAAACACTATGCGCTGCTGTCTGAGAAATCTATCATTGAAGGTATTACAGGCAACGCACATCAGAAATGATGATAGTCAGAGGCAAAACTGGAGGTTTCTTGTCACCGTGCAGCCAAACGCAACGGACGTGAATGGAATTTAAATTTGTGGTGCTCAGGGCATTGACAAATTTCACTCCAAAAGTTTAACAGCAGTGTTTTTCAAAAATCTCCCAAAACATTTAGCTACCAATAATAATGCATATACCTTAAATTCAACAGTTTTAATGTTTTATATTGTTGAAAGTGACAGTTCCATGTCTTTTTGCTGTGAATGTATAAGAAAGCTTAATCCAAAACACAAAATACACACAGCCGAAAGTCAGACACTGTGCCTTAAAAAATAATAAGGGCTTCTTTAAGGTTGTGATGTCTCAACTGTACAGTCAGCCATTCCCTCAGAGAAGCTGTGGTTTCAAGAACACAAGAGCCGTTTCTCAATATGCGTTCTTCTCTGTACTTCTGTTCTTGTGGACTTGAGAAACGTCATCAGCGCCGGACCAAGTACTGTTCCAATTCAAAGTTCGCATCTGGCCAAGTACGGTCGAATACCCCGGATGTGTTCTTGCCCCACCCGTTTCATCGAGGATGCATCGGTGGAGACTTGTGTGGACTTTGGGAAGTTACGTATCCCAGAATGCATTTCGTGATAGCCGTGGCCGAGGAGCGGAGCGGACCGTCCTCCCGTTCTCCCGTCCTCCTGTCCCCTGGGAGTTCACAAGTTCGAACTTGGCGTACTGGGTATTGAGAAACGGCTAAGGAGAGCTGATGTGGAAACACCTGTGAGAGCTGACCAATCAGAGCAGACAGGGCCCTGTCAGGAGGGGGGGCCTTAAAGGGCCAGGTGCTAAAACAGAGCGTTCAGATAGAAGGTGAACAGAGGTCCTGCAGCTATGACTGGTATAAGAAAATCATGTGTTTTTTGCAACATTACAGCAAGTACACATTTTTCTAGTAAACAGCCAAAATAAAATCATGAACCTGAAGATTAAAATAACATGGAACCTTTAATGGAATGATGTTCGACCTAAGAAATAGTCCCAACAAATGAATACTTCTCTCAAAGAGGTTTGTCCAGAGCAATTGTGAAGATGGCAGTTCTGATATTCTCCAATAATCGACATGTCTTTGTGCCAAGAAGCACTTTATTTCTTTTCATATCTGGAGTCGTGAATGCTAAGATCATGAAAAAGAGGAATCTCAGGACCTCAAGCGCAATAATAAACTGGTAAGAAAAAAGTTACACAGCTTTTTGATGTGTTTGTCTGTGTGGATTATGATACTGCTGGAAAATATTCTTTTTTTTTTTTTTGCCAACAAATCCCGCAAAAAGACCAAAACCAACAATGACAAGAGTCGTTTGTGTCGGCAAAGCCTCATCTATCTTTTTTCCCTCTTGTCATAAAACTCAGTTGATACACAAAAAACTATTATAAACACATCACTGTGGCACGCTGACATGTTGCTTCATTACCATGAACACAGTGGCTGTAATTTATTTTGAATCAGTCCCGCATGTTTCTTCCTGCTGTCTAAAATAGTCCCCAGCAAAGGCACTGTTCATTTTACCACAACTTAATATTTTGCTAAAAACTACCATGACCGGCTTTTTTATTAAATCATTTGACCAGTTAATAAATTAAACTATATATTTGTCATGTGCTTTTCTAAAGATTTAAATTTTCAGGAAAAGGGGGTTTGGGACTTAACACATTGTTAAGCCCCATCACATTGTTGGTTTTAGTCTTTTTTGTGAGATTTGTTGATGATCGAAAAAAATTACACAAATGACAAAGACGCAATGTATTCATTACCGTCTGTGCACGCTCGTGACATATTGAAATGACATCAAGCCTGCTGTCTTTATGGTTTATGGTTCTATTTGCCTTAGAAATCTAGCTACGGTGTATTGATGTTTACTACAGACCCTACTGTATATGATCCAGGCACATATTCAATGCATAAAACATAAAATATGAGGTGTTAATAGACATGTTTACAGTGTACAGTATAAAGCATGGCACATGTACTTTAACTTGTAGCTTTATGAACACCCACACTGCAGATGTAGGTATGTATATATGGACCCACAGTGATGGGTGTGGTATCTATAGCAGGCAGTACTGCTTTCAAACATATGATGGCAGCCCTGGTTCACAATATCATGAGAGACACTTGAAACTCAACAGTCCTTGTGTTGATTGACACATTTTTACCCACTTAATAATTCTGTATCAGTAACAATATACTTCCTTTATCACTCACATGTTGTAGCTTAATAAATAACTAGGCCTTTGGTATTCCTGATTTTAAAAATGAACGTTATAATCACACAATACAGTGCAACGGACAAGGTTCATTCAGTGTATGTGGGTTTTGGAAAGGCTTTAATTCATCAGATGTGGAACAGCTGATGTGGTTGAATGAGATATTTTTGCTAACGTTTTCCTGTTGATGCATGGCTGCATGTGTTTTGTTTTGTGTATCCGCTCGCATGACAGGCGGCTCCTGGGCCTTGAGCTGACAGCGGAGCCTGTCAGCCCTTGACTGATACGTCCCATGTGGCAGACAGGACGAGAACCATCCAGATTTGTAAGAGCCACAAACCCTCAGTGGGACGGGGATATTATCTGGGGCCTGTCAGCGTCTGAGCTGACTGTCATTTAGGCTACACTGTGTTCCACCTCTCCTCCTGACATCAGCTACTGTCATGTTTGGATTAACGGTTATTGCTGGCTCAAATGCTTTCTGCAGCTTTGGCCCATATTCCTTTCATGTAGGAGATGCACTCTAAAGAAAGGGAATCTAGAATAATAATAATTATTATTATTATAAAAGGTAGAATTGCACTCAGTAGAGTGCATACCTCCACCAAAGCCCAATATTCCCATTAATTCAATCAAGCCTAATCCAGTATCAAATTAAACATATTTAAATCCTCTGGATCTGTATTTTTACCCTCATAGATACTTAAATTCACAAGATTTTTTAGATCAAGATCCATGCATTATTTTTATTCTTATTATTCTATCTTATAATGTTAAAGTAAGCAGGAAACATTTCTGGATCCATCCCTTAATCCACCGAAAGTTAATGAGGTCTATTCTGGGCCGAGAACCGTCCTCCATCGTCAATCACAAGGTAGCAACATCTCAAGCATTCCCGCTTTATGGTCTACTTTAGTCTAAATTGGACCATAACCCACAAAATGTCGAAAAAGTATCAAAAAAGACTTCAAACCAGCGATTAAGACCATATACTTGTTAGGAAACCGTTCACTAGAGTAATAAATACAGTGAGAAGTAGGGTTATTTTCTCATAAGCTTACATAAAATCTGACCTCTTCTTGAAAACCAGAAGGCACGTCCGCATTAGCCTTTAGTTTTCAGACTAGAAGCGCCATTCCTTATTTTATAGTCAATGTTTCCAAACTGATTTATTGATACATTTTTTCAACGGACATCGGATACTGAGTAGAACTTTCTCAGAGAGGCAGGATGCATTATGACTCATGATGCGTCTAAGATGGTCTAAAAGATGTACTAAGGTGTAGCTAATGCAGGTGATGCATTCTAAGAGACAGCAGAAAACACTGAGCCCGAGGACAGAATTTAATAACATCCCTCACATCCATTTTTTGCCTGATTAAAACCTTCTTCAAGGCTTTCAGGGGAAATGTAAGTGGTGATGACTCAGGGACTTCAAGACTCATTCGACGGCGAATCACGTCAGAGCAGAAATCTACGTCGCCGCATGATGCAAAAAAAAAAGAGCACAAACAAGTGAAGAAGTAAATCGAGGGAGGGGTTTTGGTTAGAAGAGATGGGTGACTCACCATCCTCAGCGCTGTACTCCTTCTCAGCCCAGTCCTGGCCAGCCAAGCGCCACTGCACTCTGTACTTGATAATGGGCACCCCACCTGTGGCTTCAGGTTCCCCAAACTGTACCACCGCTGTGCTGGAGAAAGGTTCCACCTTATAAAGCTCCGGTGTTGTAGGCACATCTGCAACAGATGGAAAAAAAACAATATTTTTCTTCTTTTCACAAGCTCATCCAAAGAACTAGCACTGAAATGTAATGATTCACAAATACTCTGCTTGATCATGTCAGATATGTACTTCAGCCATGTAAACAGGATGTTTACAGGGAGACTGATTAGCCCTCACACTCGCTGCTGTGAGTAATATGACACAGATTGACATTATATAGACATATAATGTAGCAAATAAAACTTCACTGACAAACTAAATAAAATAATAACTTATTCGCTTACATCTTGCGTTATGACCAAGTGAATGGAATCTATTAAATCTGTTGTTTATACCGCAAGAAGAGCCAGCATTACTCCAGCGCCTGCACCGGCTGCCTCTCAGACACAGGATTGACTTCTAGGTTTTTTTTATTTGTTTTTAAAGCCTTACACCGTCTGGCACTCCTGTACATTTCACTACTTCTCTGCTCCTACTCCAGCTCGAGGCCTCTTAGATCCTCAGAGCAACTGACTTTAACTGTTCCACGATCAAGGCTATTGAGAGATCTCGCCCTTGCAGTGGCAGCGATAAATCTCTGGAACAACCTTCTGCTTTAAGTCAAATGTCCCCCCCCCTACGCTGACACTTTAAGAAAAAAACTTGAGACGTACATGTTTTAAATCCCCTTTGTTTGCTCTTAGTCGCTTTGAAATTCATAATATTTTATTTTTTGGTAATTGGTAACACAAGTTGATGAAGGTCATGGTAATATTAAGTGCTGTATCGTAGGCAACTGGACTTGTTTCAGTTTTCACACAGGCTTTATTCTGTCTTACATTTCTGCTTTGTATTTTATTTAATTGGCTCTAATTGTTGTTATTGTGACTTTTTATGACATGACATTTGCACAGCACCGGTATCAAGTGTTGTTTTTAATTCATTTGATTTAAAACTTGATTGTAACATTTTATGACAAGCTACTTATTGAAAGACAATGAATACACAGCTGGGTGTTATGTGAGAGGATTGGAAATAAAACTTGTCGGCCTTTAAAATAAAGCTTGATGACAAGGGATTCGGTCTCTATACGATGTAGGGTTACAGGACTCTACAGTCATGTGCGCCTTATGATACTGTCTATGTGCTTTGGCAGGGATTGAATCACATTTAAAAGCCTTAGAGGAGCTAATGGGTTTGGCTCAGATTGATACTGGCCACGGCAGCAGCCACTGATAATGTACTGTTCCCAATCAGCGCCTTTCACAATCGTGGCGCTGGCAACCCTTCGGTCACCAAATTGGTGAAGATCCGTTGGACATTCCTGAATGAGTCTGCAGCAAGAGATTGAAGTCTGGCCCGAGTTGCACTTTGAGTCATTACGGTAGGTCACAGAAATGGTGCACCCTACACAATGTAGTGCCCTCCTGTAGACAGTATGAGGCTGTTTTTAAAAGTTTTTCAGCGGTCGGGCCTAATGATGGACATCAGTGTGGTCGTAGGTGTTAAGACCATCCATTGAATTTTGTTAAGAGCCTCTATTCAGAACATTATATGCACTTTGTTTATCCTTTCCAGGGAATAATAAATTCAATGACTCCCTGACCTTTCTACTGGTGCTTCTATCAAGCTAAAACTCGAACAAAAAAAAAAAAAAAAATTAATCTAATGGGCGGATGATGAACCCGATAGTGTGCCATTTGTATATCACAGACAGTTTAATCACCCTGGAAATGAAAATTTGCCTCATGGTGCATGATTTTCTTATTGACACATCAACATGGAGAATAAGGTGTGAAGAGATATCTGAAGGGTTCTTTTCGGTACTGTGGTCGGAAAGGAGTGACGTTAGGCATACTGATGAGTTATGCACCAAATGAAAACAGCAGAGAGAAAACACCTCAAAGGGCAAACAGTACAGTACACAGCGGCAGCAGATGTTGTTAGCACAATTAATTGGACTACACTTTATTCAGACAGGGTCCTGAGTGACCAGCTCCTCTATCAGGTCCTAAACGGTTCTTGTAAACCAAATCAAGCACACAAACCATGTGCAAAGAAAATGAGACTTTAAATACTTTAATTTCTTCCCAGGGCCTGCCTGTGCTGTGAAGTGCGATTCTGAGCATGTTCGGACTTTATTTTTTCGATTCACACGCCGTCTTCTCTCGTACATAAATGTGATATCAGTTTCAATTCCTATGCGGCCAAAAAGCAGATCTTGCTCACAACAACCCGATAATGCATCTCAAGAAAATCAGCACCTTCCTGAGTTGTTTCGGACATAAGTGGATGTTTCAGATCTTCCCACAAATACAAACAAAACAGAGATGGAACCAAGTTGTAATGCATTATTGAACATATCACATAATATACATTCTATATGTATTGACAAAAATACCTGATGTTGTTTTTCATATATTGTAAAAAAAACTATCTTATTATATACAAAAATATATTACTGAGGAATCAATACATGCAAAATATCTATTTAAGTATTAGATTTCTAAATATATTTCTGATGTACAACAAATGTACATTGATTATATTTTTCTTGAGGTGAAATGATAATATATTGGCATGTATTGTAACCCCACTTGGGATTTTTGTATTATTATAAATTGAAACTGTTGCTTTATTTGAATAAAACTCTCCACACATTCAGTTCAATGCAACGCTTATTATTCTGTGAACAGACCTGCTTCGATGAGGAGGAACTCCTTGTACTCGGTGCCCATCGCGTTGGTTGCTGAGCAGTTGTAGCTCCCAAAGTCGTCCTGAGAATTGGGGGTAACCTGAGAAAAAGACAAAAACAATGACAAACCGCAGCTGATGCCAGGCACGAGGTAAAAAATACCATGAGGGACAAAAAAGACCTCTGAAGAACTTGAATATGTGCATCATTAATTATTGTCTTTGACTCGTGCAGTAGGTTTCTCATGGCTGATCACTGGTGGTTCAGTGTGCGGCTGTACAGAGGTCCACTGCAGCACCTAATTATTACACAGTGGACCGTTAACATAAGATCTAGAACTCTATACTCAATATTATGTCTACGATTGTCCTTGATTCAGAGTTGCTATGAGAACGACTTGTAAGCTATTCATTATTCAGGACACTCACTAATCTCCCTGGAAGTGTGTTTTTCTGTTTCATGCTATGAATAACAAACAGAATTTCCTTTTTAAAATTACCACTAGATTGTTTTCTTTTCCATTTTAAATTACTCCATTAGAAATGGTAAAAATATACGAGTGAGCCTTCCATAAAGCTTCAGCAGGTGGAATCATCTGACACCAAAGTGGAACATAAAGCTAGTGAGTATTGCTTCTAATGGGTGATGTTTACAGCTGTTGCAGACACAATATCTAATAACGCTGACGTGCCCTGCCACAACTGGGGCATAAGCAGTCTCTTTGTGTTCTGTGTCAGTAAGGTGCAGCAGACCTCCAGGTAGCTGATGGTTGGTGTGGTGTAGATCTTCAAGTTGGTGAAGTTGGCAGAGGGCACCGGGAGGCCGTCTCTGTACCAAACCACTGTGGCTCTGGGGTGAGCCTCCACCCTGCAGCTGATGTTGGCCGGGTTCCCCTCCCACGTGTACCACGCCACATTGCCCTGGAGCTTTGGAGCATCTGCAGCAACACACAAGGGGGAGGACAGATTGTAAACATCACAGCAGGCATGTTTGGAACCTTTTACTGATAATCTCAAGCGTTTGCTCCTTCAATCTGGGTCTCCTGGCCACTAGAGAAGGATGTCTGCAATCAACTGACCACAGGGAATAATACAAAATGCAAGATGTTATGCTTTTTTAACAATAATGAATACTGAACATTCACAATTTTAAAAGGCAGACTTTTGCAAAGCATCCAAACAGTCAAAAAACATTTACATACTTTATTTTTTTATGACCACTTAAATTGGAAACTGTCTGAATGTGAAAAATATTTCGATTTAAAGAAAGCAAAAAAAAAAAATCTACCGAATTTACACTAGACATCATTAACAGGCGGTGTCGATGCTAACAAAGCGATGTGTCTTGAAAATGCTTAGAGCTAGACGACCTGTCGAGGTGCGCATCAGCTCAAATTCAATTCTTCGTGAGGGTTTTTGCATCAAACACGTATGTGGGACGAGCGAATCGTTGCAAACACTGAGTGGTCTCCGAGGCTCTGGTTTGTAGATTTATTTTGCCAACATCTAACAGAGACTGAATGTAATATTGCCATAATCCACTGCTGAATCTTGCATTGATTCCAGGGAAAGAGGAGATGCTCTATTGATTCTATATCCCTTTTTACACAAACACACACGTTATCATCAAACCCAGCAAATCTCTGTGCGAAAACTCCCCAGGACTGATAAGAATCAGTCAGCTGCGAGAGGCCACACAGTCTCCTATTGCAGGAGCAACTCATTTGTAGGCTGACAATATTTTCTTCCCTCCCTGAAGCTGCTTTTTTCAGTATTTCCAGCAGATCTTATCAGCGCTACCGGTGAGATAGTTCATTTAGAAATCTTTGTAATCAAAAAAGTCATTTACGACACACTGCCAGAGACAGCTGGAGCAATCATGGCAATGCTGACAGAACCTGCAATGTTAACGGTAAAACAAAAATGCTCAGTGTAGTCTAACGGCTGTATTTGTTTTACCTCTATACATTTAAGGCCAGGTGGTTTATGATATCCATTAAGGTTTTAAAGACAACCTCTGCTGGGTTTATGGAACATCAGATTGCCTTTTTGCCTATTTGACTTAGGACAAATAGTAAGACCTTGCAACTGAGAGCTGCACAAGCAAGGAAATAACAAAGACTTTCATGCCTGACGGGCCAGAGTGCCATTATTACAAGTCCTGTGCAAAATCCAGGTACTTGTACTTCACTTCTATTTCCATTTCACGCTACTTTATACAGTACTTCTACTCCACCTCATTCGAGAGATACTTATTGTACTATTTCTCTCCACTACATTTGTCTGAGAGTTTTGGTCACTGGTTACTTTCCATTTTCAAATTGTCCATATCCTTCCTGTCCATGTATCTCCACATTTGGTGGCTTTGAATGTGAATGAGTCTGATAAACTGAAGGATGAAGTGTTTCTTTATGGGTTGAGAAAATTCTCTTATTTCTCAAGTGAAATAAACTATTTAAAACTCTCTTGGATAAGCTGAAAAAAACGTTGTCACAAAGCTGAAAACAGAGCTGTTTTTCTAAGTTCATGAAAACATGACTTTTTAGAAATTCGTACATGGTTTTCACAGGACAACAACCCACCCACCCCCGCCAACCTTGAGACCTCAACAACAGAATATCGTGACCAAAGCAGGGATCCAGAGGACCTACCCCCTGTGCGTGCCACTGCCCCGTTTGTCAGCCTCTCGGTGGGGAATGAGGATCCGCGACCCCCCGTGACTGACAGGAAAATCGCCGTGGCAGACTTTACATCACACTTCCTTTAAAACTTTACGTAAGAAAAGGGAATTCTTCTCTCCAAGGCGTCTGAAATATGTTTCAATATTCTGTCTCTTCTTCATTTCTCTGTCTCTCACTGCTTGAGGATGACGAGGCGCAACAGCACAGCAGACTGCACGCTGATAGCCAGGAACAGGTTGTGATAAATAAAAATGGGGAAAAGTGTGAAAAATTGTCTTAAGTCAGGAGAAATGCGGGAGAATTGTGACCCTGGGAGGAAACGGGGAGAGGGCTATGAAAAACTGACGTCTCCTGGGAAATAAGGACTGTTTGCAAGTATGCCAACTTTATATATAGAAGCTAGAATAACCCTTTAACAAAAAAACCTGCAACATACACATCAATGCAGCAGTAATATTAATCCATAAACATCATATAATATTAGGGACCATTTTACTCCACAGTGAGTGCGTTTTGATACTGTAAGTATATTTGTCTGATTATAAAGCATACTTTTACTTCACTAAGGTTTTGAATGCTTGGACTTACACCTGTAGGGGAGTATTTTCACATTGTGTTACCTTTCCACCACTGATTATTTCACAGAAAGTCTAGCAACAGAGATAACTGAGCTAAACACAGTCAGCCTAGTCCATTATGGGTTAAAAAATACTGCAACCGCTCCATATCTGATGCCAATAACACTGCTACCATTCACGCTATAGAGTGAGCCTCATTTAGCATGCTACTTTGACATGCTCATTGAGTTGAATTGATACCATATGGTGAAAACACTTCACCCTTAGCCTTCATTTTTGGCTCCATCATTGAGAGGGGGCTACAGCAGGAGACGTCTGTTTTCCTGCATTGTTTCCTTTTATTATATCCTGCTCACATCACTGAGCAGTGCTTCTGAATGCACTGAAGTGTGCTTCGCCTTCTGAGTGCTGTGAAATGCTGCGGCCCCTGACACAGCCGGGGCTTTACGTCTGACCCCGGATCCTCGAAAACTCTGCAGCGTGCCGCCGCTGGGATTGATGGACGAGGCTGAGTCAATAGATGCTCCATCGCCTGCAGCTCTGATTAGACACTCGCTCCTTCTATCAATTCTGCTTTTGGGCCTCATTGACTGCCTACGGTGTTTGTGACCTGCCTCTTTGATTTCTGAAGCCTCCTCGCCGGGTCTAGGTGGAATTGTCAATATGTTTGCAAATAGAGGGACTGTATCTGCTCATGTAGGTCAAACATAGTGATGACTACAGCAGTATCATTTATTAGGAGTATGTATATACAGGTAAGGTAAGTACAGTACTTTAACTAGGAATTTAGGAATTAAAGGACCGATATTTAGCTCGTTTTTAGGTTCTGCTTTGATTGGTCAGCCCTCGAAGGCCTACCAGTGTTTTTGCAATCATGGCTGAGGGCGTTGACTGTGACCTCACAACCTTATGGTAGTCCTGACGGCGAGTTTATAGGCATAGTCTTTGAATACGGACTGGTTGCAACTTGTACAAACAAATCATGTTTCTGATTTCAACATTTTTCTGAGATATTACATTGACATCAGATGGCATTGCACTTCATGCACCTCTCTTTTGCTGGCAAAAATCTTACAAGGTTCCTTTTTGCAAACCTCTTTGTGCCTCTTGTAACTCTGGTCCAAAGATTACTGCAACCTTGTGGTCTGTATTAGTCACTGCATACATTCTTTAGCTCTGAATGCCACAAATAAAAAGTATCTCACTTGTACAATATCTAACCTTGATTTTTTTTAATATATAAATATCTGCATGAATTACAATGTCAGTGAAAGCACCTGGATACAATTCTGATATTAAAATTTTAGCTTAAAAGATGTCGAGATGTCAAGATTAAAATTAGGTCAAGATCAAATCATTATGATTTAGGCTTTTGTGCTGTGTTCACTCAGAGTAAACATTTAGTGGGTTGTAAATCCTATTTAGTTTAGGGTTAAGGGTAAAAGAAACACATTCATGGATAATGTTAAAGTTAAATGAATGCATAAATTCTGATTCTATCATGTCAAGGATACCTTGATATCAAAATGATCCAATTTAAACAGACTGATTGGCACCAAACAACACTTCCCTGCAGCTTAGATTTTATCCTTATCCTAGTATCACCACTGCGAATGTGTTTTGAACCTGGCAACAATCAGAAAAAGAGGCTGGGATTTCTCCCTGTACAGCCAGCAGGATGGGGATGAGTACATAGGAAGTGACCTGCTTCCAGCTCAAACAGTGTTTTCATTAGACTTTCATGCAAAGCAAACCTTGGCCTCTGACAAAACAGAGCTCAAACAAAGAAGATATTAACACTTTCCTATCGGTCCTTCAGCAGCAAACCAAGACACACTCAGCCCAGCTAATGGGATCATGCTGTGCCACAGATAGGAAGTGCCATGCCTAGATAACGTCTTCATTGTGTGAGTGGGTGAGTGGTGATAGAGAGGACAGAGAGTGAGAGCTGTGCTCAAGACAAAGCACCTTTTCTTATCGATAATTGCTTGGCAACAGTGAATCAGCAACGTGATTACTCACTGATTACTCTAGCTAACTGCAAGCCCTCAAACAACTCCATCAACGCTGCGTTGTGATTATATCTGGAGCAAATTGCTGGTGCATTGAGAGCAGGGGATATTAATCCAATTAAACCTCCATTGGCTTTATTTATCTCTTTTAATTTTTTTTTACCTGGGTAATAGATTCAATAGATTTAAAAGAGATAAAGTGCGATTTGGCTTCCATTATGGACTTCCAGTCTTTCCAATAATATTTTGAGTATGCTGAGTTAATGACGGGGAAATACATGCCAAAACACAACTCAGCAAGCTTAATGTTAAGATATACAGTCTCTCTTTTACAGTTTATTTTGTCTCTAAAGTCCTGCATATGTAGACATTATAGCTCTTTTTATACAGAGCTCAAATGGTAAAAAAAAGGGCCACTAATTTAGTCACTGTTGACTCTAAATGTCCCGCCCACCTCCAACCTTAAAAAAAACCTCGTAATCATGGTTAGAGTTGAAATCTAAAGTGTCCAAAAAATGTAAAAATGCTTACAGACCGTAGCTACTTTGCAAGTTAGTAGGAAATAATGAAACAATCCAAAATATTTGCACCCTCACAGACCCTCGCTGTCATGCAGTGTAATATACAGAACATATAAAGTATATAAGCTTTACAGCGCTTCTTGAAACTTTCAGCTATCCTTTAGGCATGTCATGACTCCTGCCAGTCTCTATAATATATATAAAACTTCTGATTAAAAAAGGCAAAATGGTTGCATCAGCATTTTAGTGTGGCGCTACGACCACAGTAATTAGACGGCTGCAGAAAAAGTAAAGACTAAGTCGTTTTTGAGGCTAAAAAGCCACTGCACCTCAAGGCTATGTCAGAATGAAGACCTTTGTTTCCATGGTAACAAATCACAGTGGTACCACTGACCCAGCAAACTCTGCTCTCTCTCTCGTCCACCCTTTATCCCCCAGAAACAGAAACTGTGTGTTCGCATACATCTCGTTCTGAGCTGGTGTGAAGCCTGTGGGCCTCCTCGGCTACAGGTCTTTCTTATTTGTATAGTTTTCTCTTTGCTTCCTGCAGCATGTTATTATATGCTTTTGAAATGCCCCTATGGACTGTAGGATTACTTGTGAAGTAATTGCTGCTTAAGCCACGGTTCTGAGTTGTAATTTACCCAGAAGACCTAACATAGCCGTGAATTAAAACAGCTTTGTGCACCGATGACAAGAACTTTGTCGTGCCATCTATGTCTAAGTTCAAACGTAGCCTGGTTGGAACATAGTGTGGTACTATATGCTTTTAATAATGAAGAGTTATGGTAAAGCTTACACCTCCCCAAGTCGTCCCTTAGTAGCTGGCACTGTGGTGGAACAGTTAGAAAACTGATATGTGTGCAAATGTGAGGAAAAATGTCTTTGATATGTACACCTGTGACAGACTACATCGCTTTACATTCGTGCTGACACTGACACGCACACTCTGTCTCGCACTATACGGATACTTTATGCTGCTTCACTTCACCTGTCATGGGAATTACCACCGGCAGCACTCGATTGCTCACAACAGACACAGGTAACTTCAGCAGAATGCTTTCCTCCAGATAGAAGTTTTCCTGAGACTTTTGTTGATGCTGTTATCATCTCTAACAATATTTACGTTTATTACGGTCACCATTACCTGAGCGAACAACATCAAAGTTGCAGAAGCGATCGATAAAAGAGCTTTGAATTAGTAATGAGGTAATGTCGGGGGGACTGAAGACATTTCATCTAATGTTAGCCACTTCACACTAGATGGATTTTGTTCTCTTTTTAAAATAAAATTGTCTTGTTGGTTTTGTATGAATATTCTATCACAGCCTCGTCTACAGTCTCTCTCTCTCTCATTTTCTCTCAGAATGCACCAGGTGAAACTTTCCGAAATTATGTTTTGATTGCAGGCACCTCGGTTAAATCAGTAGTAGAAATGGGGTAAACGATCAAAGCAGCAAGTTTAATGTGAAACTAACTAATTACAGCCAACAAGTACGTGCTGACCTGCCCTTGAATTTACACTCAACGTATTTTACGCTGGCGCAGCAGACCGCAGAACTCTTCTGAAGACGAAATACTCGTCTAGTCTTGAGGGTTTTCTCCAGGTTTTTGCTGTCAGTCCATCAAAATTAGAATCAAAAAATCGACATCTTCTGTCTGGAGATGCTGTTTTGCACCAACATTTCACAGTCGTTCAAGGAGAGAGGTCTTGTAGAAACTCTAAAAGAAAGAATTTCTACATGCAAGGCAGCCACAATGCAGGTTTAAATGTAAGTGCATGAGGCCCGAGCTTTTCTTGACTAGAAAGACGTGCTCTCTCGCTCTTACTTTTATATTGCTTGCGCTATTGATTTTTCTGCCTACAGGCAAAAGCAACAGCTAATGAACAAATCCCAGAAAAGTTCTCGGGCTGCTGTCAAACAACAGTTTCGGAAACAGACAAAATCACTACCTGAGCAGAAGCAGACTAATTGAGAAAAGGGTCCAGAAAACTAATGCTGGACCTGCACCGAACATCGCAGACTGATGATGTATCACGGTCAAAGGATGTCATTTTATGATCTACCAGTTGTCACAAGCATTTTTTAACTGAAGTTTGATAACTGTGACATTTCAGCTGAAGCGTAGCCTGGGCAGATGCAGAGACAGGAGCAGCTGCGGCATCTGTTCCAGATCAGCACCGACCGAAGACAGATGTGCGCCTCTTATAAAAGTTTCTGTGGAAGAATTCTTTGAATCTTAATATCCTGACTTAAGCATTTCAGTCTCTCCTTCAGCCGAGCAACGAGTCTGTCTAACACTGACAGTTATTCTCTGATCTATGCCAGTCCACGACACTGTATGTGTGGTAGTGGCAGAGATAAGGTTTTATATAGAAAAATATAATAAGCTTATAAAATATAACACGTTGTTACGGACGAAGCTGGTTGTTTTTTAACCTTTCCTGCTTGTGACCCCTCACAACTTAAATCAGTGTGTAATTGGGTCCCTCGTCATATTTCAGATATCTTTCTTGCAGTTCCACCAAAGAGTGATTTGCACTCTGAACTTCCCACTTAGTCTCATTCAAATCACTATCAAACGCCTAAGAGATACAATTATCCATTGTTTACCAAGAGAAAAGCAGAAATTGCTGCCCCAAAGTGAGTACAACAGAACTCTGCTCTCCACTAATCATCTGGTGACCCCTAATATTTATCTTGTGACCCTATGAAGCAGCTTGATGCCTATTTTGGGAAGTGCTGCACTAACTACCATCTGTATGTGTTAAAACCAGCTTCACCATGACCAGCTACAGTGCAACAACTGTGCTGCTCACAGCACACACTGATACATCAGCAGTAACGATTGAATAATTTCATATAGAATAATAATAATAATATGATAATCAACACGTTCTCACTACCAACTCGTCAACTATGGCAGCTCGGTCAGCGGCCTTAAGCTTCAAACTATGACGCTCTACAGCATCACACCTGAAGGTCTCAGCAGCCAAGTTAGCAATATTACATAGGCCTTTCAAAATAAAGCTGACAAAGAGGTCACAAGTTATGACATATTGTTACTATTGGACCGTTATTATGTGAAACTGTGGCGGCTTGATCGGGTTTAGGCACAAAAACAACTCGGTTAGATTCGGGGAACTGTGGTTTAAAATAACTATGTCATGCTACTTATGTAATATACGTTACATAACATCACTTCAGAACATATCGATCTCGACACTTTGTCACACACGGGGCACAAACCCCTGGCCTTCTGGGTAAAGTCCTGTGTATGACCCTGCTAACCAACCCAACTCCCCACAACTTGGACTTTTCTTGCTGCTTTTATAGAATTACTGCCGAGGCACTTTCAGAAATGACGCTACAGGGTTACATACAGCATCAGACTTGCATCTTGATGATAATGATATTAACGAATAGGCCTATTTTCTACTTTATACTTGAAGTACATTTTGCTTGTAATGGAGCATGTTTGCATTGCATCAGTAACAACAGCTGGGTGCTTAAATCATTCAGCAGTGGATTATAACATTATAAACTGAAGGTGATGACTGTGACAGCAGCGTTAAACCTCTAAAGCACGTGTAGGAAGAGCGGGGTGACTTACAGCGGACCTCCAGGTACATGTTCTGGTCGTCCTGCCCGATGGAGTTGCTGGCGGTGCAGAGATACTGGCCGGCGTACGTGAACTGGACGTTTTTCAAGGTGAGAGAGGAGACCCGTGCGTGGCTGCGTACCACGATATTTCTATCAAGGCTCTGCAGGGAAGAAAAGAGAGTAATTGTTTTCACTTGACTTTTTTCAGAGGAATGAATACAGATCTGCTGCTCTCAGTGATTCCCTCCAGCTTGTTTGTGAGAGCTTTATTTATTTGTTGGTCTAAAACACTGAGAGCTTCCTGCTAAAACAGAAAGAAAGCGAACAATAAATGGGGTTATGTTTCTAGTTTGTTTGTAATAAACAGTGTAAAAATAGAAGATGAACTGAGAAATGAACTCAAATTTCGCTAACTAAAAAAAAAACACAAAGAAACTGTGATACTGGGACGAACGCAGTTTGATTGACGGGTGACCTTAATCGTAGTGCAAAGCAGAGGAAGAAAAAACAGGAAAAAAGGGATTATGTACAGATTAGAAGTAGTTGTTTTAATCTTTTTATGAAATAGAAGGAAAAGGCTGGTGTTGTTTTATGTTTTTCTTGTATAATTTTCTTAGTGTAGTAAAGTGAGTGCCGGGGAGCTAGAAAGATCTGATGGAAGGCCTAATGGATGATGGTTTCATTATTTTCATGGGGTTTGTGACAAAAGGAAAAACATAGACACACCAGCCTTACCCTTCACAGTGTGGATGTAAACTAAGGTTAAACTCTAGGTCAAGTTAAATGCGCATGACAAATAAAACTTCTACACATACAAACAGTAACACAGCGGACATTGTGGCTGCCGAGAAAATATCCCTGCTTTCGCCTAGAAATCAGCGAGCACACCCAATAAACTGCAAACTCCTACAGTACGTCGATTACTGTCCTTACCATTTAGCAGTCTAGTTGCAGGTTTACAGACAGTCTAATTGCAGCTGGATCAGTGTAATTGCAGTCAGGACAAATAGCTTGTTAAAACCTCGCTTTAATTTCCCTTCGCCTTTATTGGTCTGCCTTCTCAGCTGAACCTGGTTTATTTGTGGATATTCGGGGTCACTGAGGATATTCAGAGCGCTCGGCCTGCAGCACAGGTGTGCAGCTGACATCAGAGCACGCCCAGTGACCTCACTTGCCTTATTAATCACACGCCCCACACTTGATCTGTATTACGTTACCAGACACAAAGATGAGGCCAAAGAACAGAGGGCTCTGTTTGTTCTCAGCTGCCGTTTACAGTCACATTTGAGTATCTTCTTGTGCGGCATGTTGCCAGAAAGCCCATACGACCTTCCCACCAGGACGATAATTAAGATGTATTCTCGAAAACATGCTGCAGAAGGTAGCAGGCAAGAGGAAAGACATCAATAATCAAGAAGAGCCATGGAGCA
Source organism: Pagrus pagrus (assembly GCF_965226575.1). Classification (NCBI taxonomy): domain Eukaryota; kingdom Metazoa; phylum Chordata; class Actinopteri; order Spariformes; family Sparidae; genus Pagrus; species Pagrus pagrus. The sequence goes on from NC_140198.1 coordinate 6,676,523, forward strand.
GGCCTTATAAAAGACTCAGACTGGTAAAAAATACAGCTACAGCTTACTCGCCTCTGGGCGCCACACAGTTTAAACCAACAGGGGATATACATCTTCCCTCGAGCTGCCATGATTCTCTATTAATATTTCAGGCATTCGAGGAGCTCCGGCGTTTACGTTTTATAAATAATTGAAGGATATTTGTTGTATATGTTGTATTAGCATTATGGCACGTGCTGTTATCCTACACAGAGCAGGGGAATGCAGATGTGGCAGAAACATTTTTGCTGTTTACTGAAGATGTGAGGGAGTGTCCTGGAACATTTTGAAAGGGCAGCATTAATCTTGTCTTACCGCGGTGACAAGGGAAGGAGCTGCACCGGGCGCACAGTTGGAATGTAAACGGAGATAAGGTTAATGGAGAATAATACGTTAATGATACAACAGAGGAAGAAGGGAGTAGGCAGAGCCCTCGAACAGGATTTATGAATTAATTCTACTAAATCATTTGAATCAGACAACTCTTTGTTACTAAATTAATCAATTAGTAATTGATTGTGTAGTCAATGCTGCTCTGCCTCTGTAGGGCAGAGCTGACACTGTTACGTAACCTGTCGATACACATGTTCAGCTTGTCCTGTATTCTGTACTTCAACTGTTGTATGGGAGAGACTGCCGGACCGAGTCTTCACAGCGATGCAGGGAGCGAGCCCAGTTCACTCTTTACATATGTGTGCTGCTTCTCTACTTCAGCACCTCTCCACCACCTACGGCCCTACTTTTTCTATAAAAAGATGTTAATGCTGCATTAATACCACAGCGGATTTCTGTAAGTACAAAATGCCGACTGAAAACAACCGTTCGGGTCAGCATCCTACACGGAGGGGATGTGAGCGCTTTCTAGCTCAGCAGTCAGGATAAATAATCTAATAACGGTTATTATACAGTTACTGTAAAAGTTGTTAACAAGACTAAGACTCTACTTCCACGCTGGTGGCTCTGTTAGACTGTACAGACACTGTGGTGTGTGGAGCAAAATCCCAGAGAAGTGGACTTCACTGGGACTCAAGTCGACTCGAGTCACCGTTTTGAGAATTTGCGACTTGACTCGACAGATAAATGACCTGAGACATGATGACTCAAATGACTTGTCTGATTTCATTTTATGTTTTCAGTGTAGTTTCTGCCTGTCAGCATTTAACAGCTATATCTTTTTTGATTGAGAAGAAATGAATAAGCTTTAATAGAGTTTTCTACGTACAAATTTGAGTCAGTGTCATGTTTTTTGACCAGGTTAGATCAACTGGCCTTTTCGCTTAATAACGACCCACTACTGCAGGTAAGACTGTAGTAATCGGGGTTTGGGGGGGTGACTTGACATTGATGTCTGTCCCAAAGTTCAGGGAAAATTAAACAGTTGTTGAGACATTTCATATTTTATATTTCATTTGCTGGTTATAGACTAAAGACTTGAGAGAATGTTCCACTGCAGCAACCTTAGATCATGTAAGCTTTCAACAACTTAAACTTTTAATAGCCTTGTGAGACAACTTCTAACAACTTCTACACAAACCAGGATGTTTTGGAGATAGTTCATTAAAAAAAGCAAAAGCGGGACCAATTATTTTTATGTGCTGTTTTTGTAGGCGAGGTAGATACTGTAAACGGGTGTGGGACAGAGGAGCAAAGGGAGCTGAACTGATAGCGCCATCCATTTATTGTATGTTAAAGGCAGAATGAGTCGGATTTACCTGGAAAAACAGTGTATAGACTCATACAAAAATAATCCCCCACAATCTGCAGAGAGCCCACCGCCTGCATTTTCTTATTTCTTACATTTCTGTTTTTCCCTGCTTGTTCGTCTCCATGTTTATGCCAGATGGAGAAATCATCTGGTACACATTTTATTTTCTAATTGCTGACTCCAGCTCCTCTGAATAGTCTCCTTGCTACAATCATAAATAAAGGCCCGGACAACTTAATTTGTCGAACAAGCAGTCTTGATTGTTCTCCCATTGCCCTAGCCTAGTCGATGCTGATGCTGTAGTAAAATGGTGGTTAATGCAGTGTTTGTTGTTGTCATCCTTGTTGTAATGTCTTTTTTTTGCTAACAAGATCAACGGCAGCGCTGGGAACCCCTGGAGCTTAGTATCACCTCCTTAGGAGAGCCAAAGTGTGGCTCCAGGAACTACTAAAATGAGATCCTGTGACCATAGCTGAAATCTACATACGTTTAGTACATGTTATATTATTTCTGCAGTGGAAAAAGACGGTCAGCAGAGCTATGTATCAATAAGAAGACCTGAGCTTGACAAGTTGCGCCACACATGTCGTAAAATGGCCACTGCAGATAGCTAGGATAAAGGTTATGATAAGCTGTCTCTGAATTTGAGGGCTGGATCCTCCTGCAGGATGCGGCACATGAAGGTGAACCTCCTCCTCAAACGACCCTGTCTGCTAAAACTGACGGTGCGTTTAAGTGTTCCTTGTCAACTAATGTCCGACATTTTGACAGTCGGGTCCTGGTGGCCTTGCTGTAAAGTCACTAATCATGAACTCACCAAAAAGTTCATAATGAGGTTTACAGTGTGCTGTTAAACATTTAATTTATCTGTAAATCACCAGATGCGGCATAGATATCTCAGCCTTGATTCCATTACTTGCACCTTGCAGTAGTTCATCATTGGACTAGTTTGAGTACAGCATACTCACCGAAAGACCATAATTTCCATTCGAGGTAAATACAAGAAGCTGGTGCGATCTTTCCTCGGTTCATGAGTTGAAGAGGACTGCCTGAATGGACTATTCAGCACTGCTGGAATCAATGGCAGTCAGCAGCAGGTTATTACAATCAAACCCTGAACTGTTTCAAGCGTCAGGCTGCTTTCTAAAGTGCACCTCCTGAAATTATGAAACACTTTGCAGTTCTCTTTAGCGTAATACTACCTTTCAGGCTTCATCTATCATGGTGACTAATCATATAATGCCCGCTTGTTAGCGGCTTAATTGAAGTCTATCAAAGAGCTGAGATCAGTCAACAACTAATGGAAGCAAGGCCAGCACTGTTGTTGGTGACTACAGATTAGTTTGATCAATGCTGTACAATTCATCAACAGCAAATCAAAATGTTTAACATGGCAACGTTTCCGTCTTTACTGCTGGGCAGAGCCACAAGCTGACAATATCCTCCGGTGCCGTCCTTATCAAAGTTATTTTTGTGGCCGCCTCGTATTAAATGTTGTTTTCCACACTGCCAGATACAGAAACCAGGTTAATAAATACACTGTTTCCACTCTTACACCGCTCACCCTGTGGGGACAAGCAGTTTTAGAGAAACCAGTGATAAGAATAAAATGGACATGGACTGCAAACATCTCTCTCGACTGGCAGTCATCGGCCGACAAAGAGGAAAGCTTAACTAGGGCAAAAGGCTACTAATAGTATCTAGTTGTCTCCAGAATCAAGGGAAAACTACAGGGAACACACCATCAAGGACAGGAAAAGTTGATTTTGTAGACAGAATTATAACCAGACATGTCAGCTCCTGATACTGCAAATTGCTAAATAACCAAAAACATCATGAGACCATCACATTATATAAATATGCTGCAGCTGTGGCATGCAGAGCCTTAAATCACACAACCTGAAGGTGGCAGTTCAACAACGTGACGAAACACTTATCACATGCTGGGGTTTGTTAAACAGACCATGTGATGCAGTAATTGAAATAAACTTCACAGAAACAACAAGAAAAGAAAAAAGCAATGATTGACTGATTAAATCTCTAAAGCAGTCAGAGGCAAACTGAATGTTTATATGAGGCCAAGGCTGAGCGAGCTGTTGCAGCGTTCTGAGCTGCACAAGTTCATTTATCATGTGTGTTTCTTTTTTTTTAAACATCGGTTCACAGAGTTCATTCTGCATTTCACAGTGAAGCTTGGTGAGGCAAATTATTGTGCGTGTGTCAGCGAGTGAAGTTAGCTTGTTACATCGTGTCAGTTTTTATCTACCGACAGTAGTTCCGACTTTGATACGAGCCAAGAGTTTGCATGTTTCTTTCCATTGAAATGCTACAGCGGGGAGCTCGCGCACAAAGGCGTTTTTTCGGATTCATTATTAGATAGCCTTGCCATCATTTCCTATGGCGTGCTCGGTTTGATTCTTAAAAAAAGATTTCCAAACCGTCTTCTCTTGTAACGTCTGCACCTAAACTGAGCGCGCCACAAATGGAATCCCTTCCACTTATATTATATTGGGATGTGCACAGAAATCTCATGATACGCTGCTTTCTCAAAATCTGAACAAATAAACTAAATCTATCTGCCTGGCTCAATACCACAAGGGGTAAAGTGAGAAAACCTGTTTTTTTTTTTTTGTAATTTGGGTGAACTGATCCGTTAAGACTATTGTATAAATGAGGCCCCAGGTGACTGGACTCCCCCTCTGACTGGAGGTATCAGCTGCTGTAGTGTGCAGTCGGAAATAAAACCATGCAGGCTCCTGGCTTATGATAGCGGTCTACAATGTTTAAAAAACACTTAAGATTTAGTACAGCTTGGTGTGTTAGTGCTACGGCCGGCCCTCAGCAGAGCAGACAGTGTTTTCTACGTGAAGTTGAAGAGCTGCTGGCCGCCCGACAAACCCAACCCAGGAATCTGTTTTCTTCCCTGAATCAAGTCTGAGAACTAACCAGACCGTGCAGCAGGAAATAACAGCATGCTATATGGTAAAAAAAAAAACATCATCAACTTTCAGATACTGTGACTGTCTCTACATCTCAAGATGGAAAAACATAAACAACTAAATAGGGCAAGTCTAAATATGTACTGGAACTAAATGGATTAAATGTACTGTACTACGTGTCTAATGGTCTACGGTTTTTAGTGCACGACTAAATATAGCGAGCATTAAGTGTTGGCTCAGTGACAACACTTCTGCTCTGCCATTGAAAAGGGATGTGTAAGTCTGGGCTATCACAACTAGGGGTCGGGCTACCATATTTCGTAGCCATACCTCGTATTTGTCTGGTCGTGTCCAAGAAGCCTAGAGAGGACAAACACACAGGAAGCAAAGACAAACAGCCACACAGTGGAGCAAAGTAAGCGTTTGTAAAGGATCAACACAGAGTGAGTGCAGACTGGATTTACCTGCGGGAGATGAGCAATGATTTCATGTTTGAAGGACCATAGAGGTGAATGCTTTAGCTCACTGGCTACAAATACATCGCTGCCAATCATTTTTCCAGGGTACACCAGAGTGCATTTTCCCACCTTCCAGGTATTTTTTTTTGATTTGCATCCATTTTCAATTGGTGGGGAAATTAACTTGGAGTGGCTCTGAGATTGCTAGGTGAGTAAGGCAATCCATCATGGTGAACTTTGTGGCTGCTTTGCTATTGTATTGTTTATGCTAAAATAAGTCTACCGTGCAACAGTAATGTAGCTTTGATAAAGACTAATGCAGACGTAATGCTCACTGTGATAGATTACCCAACTCAAGTTTGTGCATTGATTTTCATTCCCTGGTGGAATAAATGGAAACCAGTGTTTGCCTGAAAGGTGGGATAACACACTCCAGCATCTTCAACACCTTACCAACTGTGGAAAGTGCGGCAGTAATGTATGCATGTTGTATAATCACGGGGCGTGAACATGGAAAAATCCTGGTTTTGTTCTCAAAAACAAAGTTTGCATAATCATTGATGCAGGATTAGAGGGATTTGGTGAATGAAGTTGTATTTATTACAATTATGTTTAAATCTGTCAACTCTTCAAAATTCAAAACAGAGCGTACGCAGTGTTAAAACCATTAAGTTCAAGTAAATGACTGCTTTGAGGTCAGGATTGCAGGCTTGACAGTTCGACTGTGTTCCGGGAATTTACAGAAATGGTCAAAAAGCCAAACTGGAGCATATTTTCCTGAAGCGGCATGGGGCCGTCTCAGTCTGTTATTAATTAATGCACTGTAATAAGGGAGAATTTGGAGGCACACTAAGGAAAACAGGGCACTGAAACTAATTATGAGACAGCCATTACCGGTATCTAGGGACTTTGTTTTTCTAATCAGAGGCTTTCTCATCACGGCATTCAGTGTTTTGATTAACTCGTTCATTTATGTACAGAACACAGGCGCACGCCACTTATCTTCCTTTAATAACGAGTACATACAGATATTTCTAATCTTGCCGTGCAAAGAGTAATACGCTATTAACGTGCAAGGAATCACTCCCTTCTCAGGATATGATATAGCGATAACTATACTTCTTACAAGGCGAGTGAAACTCTAAAGAGGCAGCAGCAGCTAGTAAAACGACTGTTCTGTCATTTCAGATCATCATGAATGTGTCGGCGCTCTGGTGTGATGAAATACCAGGACGTGTAAGGGAGGACGGAGCGTGGAAAACAGGAAACGGACCAGCGGTGAATGACGATCTGCTGAAAATTAGTGACAGCGATTACCAAATGAACAGCCGGATTTTCTGATTACAGCGGCATTAAATCAAAATTGATCTGACAGTGATAGATAGGAAAGAGAGGGAAGATGACGGGCTGTGAATGGAAGAAGATATTCAGTGACAACTGTGAGTGGCGACAGGCAACTCTTGCTTGCAGGTGGCAGATAAGATTCAGTAAAAACAGCCCTGAATGCACTGAATGTTTCCGCTGATTGGCAGCAACAAACGACACAGCTAATGGGAAAAACTGGGGGCACCCGAGCTGAATAAGAAATTATCTACTGATAATCCTCCGACACAAAGGTAAAAAGAAGAAGAGTTGAACAATCAGCGAGCATTGGGTGGAAAAAAAGAAAACACTGATGATTTTATTATTTGTAGAAGTTAAAAAGGGAACGTTTGGCTGAAGGTGACGCTCCAAAACAAACCATGAGGTCATTCAGTCCAAAAGACTAACACAAGTGTGAGTCTGGTGCAGCTAACGCACCCTCAGCGCACACGTTACTGACACTCTGCTCTCGTTCTTCTTAATCCTCTGAAACGTTCACCATGGAAATGCCATTATGTCTTCTTTTTCCTGGCATGACACCGAGGTGAAGACGTGCACTTTTTTTGCATGCGTTTCAGCTTTTGGCACACACCGGCTCCACGAGGCTGCACAGTCAGGTTAAAGTAATGTCAGTTTTTGTGTGCATTCGGTTTTTTTGGACTCATTTCACAAGTGAGTAAATTGCTTTTGATGACTAATTCAGCTTAACACTGAAATGCTTTTTCGACGTTTCATAAGCATTAATATTTCACTGTTAATTTAAAAGAATTAATCTAAGATTAGCGCAGTAGTTTTCAGAGCCTGTTATACTGTAAACATGCCAAATTTTGATGAATCACTCCTTTGAGCGAGATTTTAAACAGCTAAATGCTTTCTTGGCATGAATGCATTGAAGCTGGACTCAAAAAATAGAAAGTCATTTAAGATAGCTGAAAGTTTCTGGATTTAATTTATAGTGTCTTCTGACGACAAACTTTGACAAACAACCACTCAGCTTTTCACAGAATCTGGTTGAAAACTGCATAATTGTTTATTGGCGTGGAAATAAGGCCGCCTCTCCTCCCGAAAGGAATCTAAAAGAAGAGGGAGATAAACTTTTCAGAGGTAACAGCAGATGGTGAAAGGAGTTAATGTTTAAGTTATTTAATAATGTTTATTCCCTCAAGTGAAGCTGAGGAGGAACCCTCGAACAAAGAAGCAGCACAGATTGTGACACAAAGCTATTACATCTATGGGAATGTCTTATTAGCTTCCAGGCATATGGGTGGAATATAGGATGATATTAACACTAATTAAACCATATTAGACGCCGCCATTTATGGGAGGTGTTAAGGATAACGCTTTGCCACAGTGTTGCATGGACTTTAGCCTCGTCTCTATTTCTGGGCCGCATCATTCGAAGACTGCACTTGAAGACCGCAAGGGTAATTATTTAACAACGCTCAGTTCGGCCTTGGTGTTCTAGGAAGGCCACGCCTTTTTAGACCACGTCCTTTGAAAGATGCGACCCGAGAATTGAGACAAAGCTACTGACAGGCCAGATGGTCTGGTCCAGTTATGGACTTCATTTATCCTGGATCCAGATGGATGCAATGCAGAGTTAAAATCTGGCCCATCTTCCCAGTATTTCTGGTGATATAACCAGTGATGGCTAGAAATGTCAATGAAGTTATCTCTCAAAAGCTACAAAAAACATAATACAGTATGGTAAAAGCCAAAATGGCAATTATAGGTTTTGATTTTGAGTAGAAAGGTTTCAACTGCCGGTCCAAATTTGTTGTATTTGAAAGGACGGTGCATCTTGTCACTGGTTGGTGTTTTTCTTATTTTGTACTTTTTCAAAAGTTGACAAAGGCAAACAAAGATGTTCCTTCATCACCATGAGCCACACATATTTTACATCATCCTGCTCCAAATACTCCAACACATTCAACACTTAGCACACCGTTGCTTTTTTCTTTTCATGGAATTTGCTGACAATAACAAAAATACAGTACAACACCTTGTTCTGCAATTCTCTTATTATCAGTACCACTGACAGAGATACTTAATGTCTTGTGGTCTTTCCGAGTTTGGCGCTAAAGGTAGAACTGTTGATTTCCTAGTGATATATCTAATGTTAAAAAAATGGCAGCTTAAAGACACACTTCATCACAGTAGCTGAGTACAGCTGGACAGAGCTGTGAGGTAAAGTAGGACAGTATGGCCCAAATATTGCACAACTGAGTCCCTTTTTGTCCTTTGGGACAGTCCAGGACAGGTGGTTTCGCTGCATTCACAGTGTGTGTCTCTGAAAATAGTGCACCTATTGTTACGTTTGTACATCATTTGTAACATCCACGCAACAACTGTGTTCGAAAAGGTAAGGCAAGGGGTTCCTGCAGATCACTTCCAATTGGCAGGTCTGTTGTGTGGGAGAGCGCGATGAAGAATACATAGAGCGAGTGGTCGAGAATAAAAGCCAAACCTTAACATTTCTCTGTATTTCATAACGGTTACATCAAAAACGCATACAGACCTCTCAAGATTACTGAGGGAGTGGCCTCACAGAGATTTCACGAACTGCTGAATGCTGAAAGGTGGTGATGGGCTGGTTACCTCATGTACAATGACCTACTTTAATCACAACTTTGTATATTGCACATGACAGGGAGTGATTAAAAATTCAGCCGACTGAGCTGGTAGCGAATTTCGGTACCAGTACCAGTCCATAATCCGTGATTATCAGAAGTATTATGATGATGAATTATCATTTTCACAGTGTCTAACGCGGGCTGAGCCATTAACCAGCGTATGAGGTGTTCCTCCTGAATCCACTAACCTGCTAGAGGCAGCGAGGTAATTATCTTAATACTGTTTACTGCATTCACAGCAGAAAATTACCCTCTGAAGTGACTAATCCATCTACCGCTCACATGATGCAGGTTGTCAGAATGGAAGGTAAAGATGGATTTTTCAAAATTATACCACTTTAATGAGCTGATAAGAGCATGACAATAGATTTGGGGATGCGAATCTCTCTTTAGGCTGGTGACTGCCAACACGCTGTGACCACTGTAATGGAGAAAATTTCACCAGGAAGTGTATTCGGAGCTCGCACGTCTTAAGAAGCCAGCATGCTCTATAGCCAAAGCTTTAATCCAGTGTTATCGCCAGTGCTCCTGAAGGACACGAAGAGAAAAACGAGGCTATACACCAAAGCATGACAAAGATGGGTTAGGCGCTTCTTTATTCTTATATCACGTTCATCCTGAAAAAAAAAAAAATTGCCCACTCATTTCAAAAGTGGATAATCACAGCAGTTTGCCAGAGTAGCATAGCTAAGCACAGAACAGTCTGATTTTGGAGATAGAGGGAGACTCTTCTGGCTTCTGGCTTTTAACACAGCAATAATTAAGTTAATTTCTCTGAAATCATTTGCACTTAATTTTCTGTGAATTTCCGATGAGCACTTTTCATCGTCATTTCACAAAAATATTCCCTTTTAAATGCTAATGATTAACAGGGAGTGAAGTGGTACATATACTCTTAACAGCGCTGGGGAATATCATGCAACGGCGCTGCCTGGAAATTGGTTTTACGACAGTCTGCACACTCTCGCCTCCAGCACTCATGATGGAAACATACAAAATCATTAGTGCAATTCCAGCAGTGTTGGAGAAGGCTGCCAAAAGTTTAGAGAGATGGTAGAATCCAAAGTTTACTGTTCAAAAGATAGAATTCAGGTGGCGATATAGGATTTAATAAGAAGTTTGAGCTGACTGGACAACTGCTTGGCTATTAATGATCCGAGATTGGAGGGCTGGAAATAAAACACAACACAGTCATTTCAAGAAAAAAAAAAAGGAGGACCGCAAGTCAGAGGGACGGCGACTAAATTGCTGAAATATCCATGTGAGTAATGGTAGATGTGTCGGCTCTGCGATGGATTGAGAAAATGACTGATAATTCAGCAGAGGTTTGTTCAATAACAGCAATTCCTCAAGTGGTCCACATACAGTACATAACAGCATCTGCAGAGTCTTCGCTGTAATGCCCAAATAAAGTGCAGGTCATCACCGGCAGCTGGCGCACATTATGTTGTACAGCGTGGGGGTTTATTTGAGCTCTCGTCTATTTGAAACCTTCAGGATTACATTTAAAAATGATAGATTGCTTTATACATTTTGTATTTTGTTATGAATATCGTGCGGACGTTCAACATTGAACAGTTTAAAGAGTTCTGTGAAGCACAAAAATGAGAAAAACATACTGCATGAGTTTAATCATTGCCCAGGGTCGGTTAGAAAGACCTCTGTCGTTGTTTAACAATGTCGAGACCGGTTTGGACTCTTTATGGCACGATGCGTAAGGACACGATGATTCATCTGGATGATAAAAGTCCCCTGTGCGTCTGAACAAGACTAACTATTTGAAAGCGGTATAGTCTAGTTTTGTTAACAATAAAAGAAGAAATAAACCAGTACCTGCTCTCCTTCAGTGAATACCCTGTTTTCAAAACTCCAGGAGATGGTGGGTGTGGGGTCGCCCGAGGCCTCGCAGGTCAGGGTGACTTGTTCCTCAAACTCCGAAGTGGTCTGGTTATTCAGGTAGGTAATTTTGGGTTGTACTAGAAACAAGACAAAACAGCTGTAGTTGAAACAAAACTTTCTAAACAGGGTTTCACTAATCAGGACGCTGCAGAAATGTCCAGACATGAGGTATAGATTGTTGCGGCCTACTGCTAGTATCTGGTAGCACTGTTGTCCATTGAAGTTGTATCATTATCCCGCTAATACTGCATTCATTATATGGAGTACTTTATCTTTAACCAAGTAGTTACATGTACGGCAAACAATTGCCCATCTGGCCACTTCAGTCTTCCAACTACTGAGGAAAACTCTTGTGATGTGATCTTTAACAGCTTGTTGCTGAACAACAATTTCTGTTAGACAGTGTATTCATCAGAGAGAAAGAAATTACTGCCTGAAGCTCCTGAAAATGAGGTTGATGATTGTGGAGTTTGTGGGCTGTAAAACAACAAAAAGCTAAAGGAGGTTACAGAGCTCAGCAGAGCTGCTGCAGAGATGGCTGACGTCTCTCTGTGGTTTTCCATCACATGACGTTACTTTCAGCCATACATATTTATAAGCGGGGCTTTAAGTAGCTGTTACATATTGTTAGCGCTATTGTAGTAAAGTACACAGACAGGCTTCATTAGGGTTGGTTTCATACCCCATTGACCTATAATAGAGCTGCAAGAACATGATTACATAAGGCCAGCGCAAATGTCCTCATGAGGAGAAACTCTAGCGTGATATCTTTCAATGTCCTGAGGGGTGGCTTAATTAGTTTTCAATAGGACACGCTTTTCTTTAAACTATATGCTTCACGCTGTGTAACACTGCATCCAACCACTGGAAAAGGCTGTAGACAGCAAATGTCAATAAGTACAAAAGAAAAGGCCAGACAGAGAAAAAAAAAGAGCTACTGTTCTATATGCTATCGCAAGCGAATGGAGTTATTCTCTTACCGAACACGTTCAGGCTGACTTCCTCGGCTTTCTCTCCCGCCTTGTTCTTGGCGATGCAAGTGTAATCTCCTTCATCCACTTTCTTGACATCTTTTATTACCAATTCTGAACCATCCTCGTTCAGGCTGTACTTATCACCCGTTTCAAGGACAATGTTGTTACTGTAGCAGAGGGAGAAAGAGGGAAAAAGACATGTCGGGGCGTTCACATCACAAGTGTTTGCTTACACAACTTGAGGGGCCTACAAATAACTTTTTTAACTCGCTGACAATGATCCGTTTGGGGCTTTATTTCAGGAGGAGAGCAGCTGGCGCACAACAAAGGCTGGGAGACCAAAAAAAGCTGTCCTGTTCTATATGCCTCTGAGAACATCTCCAACATTTCCACAGCTTTTGTTTGCCTCAGCTCTCCTTTAGCCCGTACATCGTGTTTCTAAGAAGGCCATGCACCAATTTGATGATGACGCATGTTTTAAGAAAACCCCTCTCTCGCTCTTGAGAAGCAGAAGTCTTCACCGGAGGTAAAAAAAATCCTGTTTTCTGGAGAATTGAGAGTTGTTATGCACGCAGTGGCAGCCTTCCCGAAGCATTTTGCAGGCAGACAGTGAATGACAAACAACAAATAGAGCTTTACCCTTCTGTTTTTTCTCTGCCTCACCCATCTGTCCTCCCTACAACCTCGCTGTCTGTCTTCACTCACTTCTGGCCAGGAGCAGCGTCTCCCCTCAGCCTCAACACTCACATCACACACCAGCTTTGCTGCATGGAAGACAGCTGTGAGGATCATCAGAGTGTTCAATAGTCTTATTCACTGGTGTCTCTGCAAAACAGCCTTTTAAGAACCCTCTGCACAGCGGTGGTGCTACTGAGTGACAGCGGAAATGATGCACCATGAATATGAAAATATATATGGAGCTAGCAGCTGTATGAAGAGACATAAACGTTGTTTTTTCTGTGCTTGTCAAAACTGAGTGGTGATAAAGCATCACCAATTCAAACTGGATTAAGTTACTTAAGATATATTGTAGTGGATAAATCCATTATCATGTTTCTGTGCTGTTATTATTAATTTCCTGAAGAGTAGTAGTTACTTTGAATCTAGATATTTTAGGTTTGTTCCCACTGTTTCTGAAAGCTAGTTCTGTTTTGGATGTAGTAAGACAGATGCTAACGAATCAGAAAGAAGAACCTCCCCCATTTTTAATTTTTTTTTTTTTTTTTTTTAATTTCTCTATTTTTATTTTTTTATTATTTTTATTTTTATTTTTTATTTATTTATTTATTTTATTTTATTTTATTTTATTTCATTTTTTTAAAAATTTAATTTTATTTATTTATCTATTTATTATTTTATTATTTTCTTTTTTCCTTTTACTATGCCAGGCTTAAATTGTCTGTATTTTGTGCACTATTATTAGTGCTATGTTTTCTGTTGTCTCTATCTCTTCTGCTTTGCAAGAAAAAGTTTAATTAAAACATGTTTGAAAAAAAAGAAAGAAAGAAGAACCATTCTATAACATCAGATTCATCAAACAAGACCATAATCATGTAGCTCTGTGCTCCTGAGAAAATGTCAGCGCCAGTCTTATGTTTGAATGCCTGGACTATGGCCTCATTTACCTCACAGACAACCTGCAGCAGCGGCGTGAATCGCGACTGTTGTTCGCAAGACTTGAAAATGCCAGTTTGTTTTGAATAGAAATGTGCAATATGACTAATTAAATCCAGGCTAGCATCACTGATACAGATATGATACCAAAGCGGTACTTTGCACAAAAGCTCAATAAAATAACTTTTGCATCCCGAGTGAATCACTATCCCATGGTCAATGACGGTGATTACCGTTGCCAATAGCGACACTTTCTCTCACACTACACCTGGATAAAACCAGCCAGGGCCAAAAGACTCAGTGACTGAAGCCTGTCGCACCCTTGCAGCATCTTTTCTCTCCTCTTCTTTAAATAGCCGCTACATTACCTCATCAACTCTTTCCTGTGATTTAATCTGAGATACTTAACAAGGTTTTGCAGTGTTGCCACAGTACCTCACACTCCTCTCACACACACATCACACACAGTGTCTTTGCTGTTGGAAGAACTGAAAAAGCTCCACAGATGAGCCATCGTCAATGACGGCTCTCTGTCAGCGCCGCCTCACGCACAGAGCCGTAGTTCACATATGACTTGAGGAGAAGTAGTTTCAACCGGGTGTTATTTGAACTAGATCCTGGTTCATTTTAACTGCGTCCCTGCTGATAATAAGTCGCACTTTAACCCCAAATGACTGAGTTGAGATATCAATCTTTTATTATGAAAAGTGATCCCACAACAGAAACGTTTGGGGTCGGGGATTTCAGAATTTCTATTTAATTTTGAGATAATGACTGTAAACTGCCGGATGCACATTTAATCAATGTTTCATATCTTATACTGCTCATCTTATCTTCAGCTTATATTCACAGGCTGTGGAGATCATTTAGGCTTCGACTAAAAATGAAAGGGTTTCGGTTTCTTTGCCAACAAATGCTGATCACCGATTCCATTTGAATTTGTGAGTTTTAGTCATTAAAGGTTAAATCGGAACTAAATAAATTTGACGAGTGATTTGTGAGGACTAAATCGGGTTAAACGGTATTAAAACATTGATGTTGTGTGTAAATGAGATCTTAGGAAACACCCGCATCAAATCAGAACATAGTCATCACGTATAACATATCAGCCCTCCTCCGGTGCAGTACGCTTGATAAACTTTTTTTTTTTTTTTTTTCCATTCCTTCTAATGTTTGCAAGCAGCAGGTCGAGCGAACGTTAAGTCGGGCATGCTAAAGTCTGTAGTTTATTCCTCACACCGGATGCTCTCTCGATTTCCTCGCTGTCATTATTTGAGGCTATCTGCTGTTCTTACCAGTCGCTCACACCTACTGTACATTGTTAGCCTATCATCTTTCTGCTGCCTTCAAAAGATTTAATTCTCCCTTTGCCTTTGGTGCGGCAGCTTTTATGCCTGCCCTCCGTCTTCCCATCGCCATCCAGTCCACTCAGATTTCTCAGCTTCATCACTTTATCAGCCTCAGCAGAGTCATCAGCCACCACGAAACCTCCTCGCAGAGTCTAAGTGTCTTTCTGCCAACACTTAATCATCATATATAATCTGTCATAATAAACAATTTTCTTCATTCACTTGTCTCCCCTGATTCATTTCTTTTTTTTTCCACCTCTACTCAGCCATATGACAGCTCCATCTCATATGTGCTACGTATTGAATGTTACAAAATCTCAACCTTTTAACACATATGTTAAAAACACATGTTACCATGGCGAGGCAAGGTGCAAAGTTATAAGCAGCTAATGAAACCGGTTGCAGATTGTCCGTGTGTGAGTTCCTGCTATATAACCACACCGACCGCATCAGAAAAGTATGCAATTTAAATAATGTGTGCGGAGTGAAAACCTGCCTAATAATGCTGATCAAAGCCCTGTTTGCACTTACGCAAATGTAAATACATGTAAATCTAATCATTTCTCCCACACGACTATTTACAGGCAAGGCCATGCAAATTCATATTTATGCCCCATTTACAAACACTTTACAACACCGACTCCTTTAAATGTATGTTATGCGTATGGAACGCTTTCAGATGTGGGCCGAGCATTTTGAATAAAGAGCTCAGCCAGAAAGGCAGCGAGAGGCGTACAGCACCAGCGGCGAGGGAGAGAGTTTTTCTTTTTTATCTCCGATTTTATCAGAAGGCGAGATTCATGAAGGCGACCGTCCCCGGTGGATTACTGCTAAATCTGAAACGTGCAATTTGAACTTGCAGTAAGCGTTGAAGTACCCTGTCAGATGGAGCACAACTTGATTTTAATTTCTATTCAAAGGGTGCAATAAAAAAACACAAAAAAATAATAAATAAATAAGTTCTTGGTTCAAAGAACTGAGTTGAAATTCTGAATCTGATGCTGAATATTTTGTATCATGCCTACAGTGGACAGGTGAATAACTCTTTTAACACATTTTCTACCAGTTGAAAAAAACATGACTCAGATTTAGTACAAAGTTAAGTTAAATTTAATCGAAAGTTAAATCGAAATGCTGGAATACTGGAGCTTTCGGGCTGAGGCCACAGAGACTGAACTCACAGCAAGCTCTGCATTGGATAAAATTAATTAAAGAAATAAGAAATAAGCTACTCTTCTACAAAAGTGCATTGAATGCTTCATATATCAACTGGATTTTGGAGGATTTATGTTCTTTTCTCCCCTGTGTATTCAGCATCCTGATGCTCATAAGTCAAACAGTAATGTAATGGATGTAACCCTTTCTTCTAGTGTTATATCCGTGGTGTGCCATTGTCATAATGTCCAGCAGCTGGAGACAGAGATAGGCCAAAAAATATCCCTGAAAAAACACTCCTCCAGATTACTACATGGCCCTTTGATCCAGGTGGATATGGAGCGATAGAGTGTATCCTGCACTGGAGGGCACGGTCTCACTAAGTGTCATTGATAAAAATAAATAGCTTCCTGAAAAGATAAAGCAGAGGGCTGATTTGATAAGGAAAGTTTGTGACTAAGTGAACTGACCTGGATGTACAGCCATTACAGTAGATCCTGGTATTCTTTAAATACTGACCCAAGTGTTTGTTTATGTGTGTTTTTCATTTTGCCTTACGTTGCTCTACATCATCGTTATACAACTTGATCTTATCAGGCTGTTTTTGACTCCTTGGCGGATTGCTTCTAAGAAGAAAACAGTGTTTGTGAGAATATACTGTACTGCCTTGATGTATGCTTGAAGTATTTTTGGCTTAGCTGTCTTTGAAGTTTTTAGTGAGGCGAGATAGTTCACTCCTGACTGTGTGTTTCTTTTTCTTCTTCATTCTTTTTTTCTCCTTGGAGGTCAAGATAAGAGAACAACAAAAGGGATTCATCTTTGTGACGGCTCAGATCTACCCCTGATCCTATACTCATCAAAATAGGCCAATGACAGCGGCGGGTGACGTACTGTGCCCAGGTAACGGTGGGTTCAGGGAAGCCGTCTGCATCGCAGGCCAACAAAGCAGAGCTACCGATGTCTGCTGTAGCGTTGACGTCCGTCTGCCTGGCACGGATGGTGGGAAGGACTGAAAAAGAGATGAAAGATAAGTAATGAGTAGATGCAGCAAGTGTATTGAAAGTCTGACAGGGTATACTGAAGAGGCTTCGTCAAGATATATGGACTTAAACTCATGATTCATAACCTTTGTGGGCGGATTGATTCTGTCATGATGGACGTACAGTAGGACAGCAGTGGCTGTTGCCAGTTAATGAAAATCTTTACACACCTAATGTGTAATGTTGGTGATCCTTCCTGGAAGGTATTATAGTATATACTGAATGAAAGAGCAACACATACTGAAAATTAAACCTCACCGGTGTCCTGGAGATAATGTGGGGAGAAATTGGCAGAGTCGTTGACTTTATTATGTAAAAATGAGATTATAAGCATAAATGAAAATTGAAAGACTTGCGCCGTACAAAGCCTTCCGTTTCTCTTTTCCAAAATTAGGTTTTGACATTTAGAAGGCACACGCAGACATTTCGGCTTGTGTTAGAGTAAAACCATACAGCAAGTGGAAAAAAAAACCTTGTCCACCATGAACATTCGTATTCATTTAACAATAATCTTGCTAGTAGTTGTTTTGGATGTCTTTCTCTGAACCAGAGAGACTTGGACAGGTTGATAAAACATGTAAAGAACATGAACAACACATCCTAATAACCCTTATCTTAACCCTAACCCGAATTTATGAATGATTCCCAAAACAGTATATACCTGTACGACCATTGGAGAGTACCTTCGGCAGGCGTTGTGAAACAGTTTCAAACAGGCACCAAAACTACTTGGTTAGTTTTGGGAATAGATCAGGATTTGGATTTAAATAATAAGTTACGTACAAACATGTCACGACATGATGCACGTAACGTAATGTTGTTTTAAAATCAACCTAGACTTTTGGGTTCACACAGGACACAGACATAAATCTCATGGGTAAAAGCCTGTGTTTGACCTATCCACCCAGCCCGACCTCCTTATACAAGAGACTTTGTCGCTATTTATACTACCTCACCTGACCTCCTCTTTTGCTCCTACAGCCACTAGAGGTCTGTGCCTAACAGCTAACACAAGTCTGATACAGTTTTAATAAGCTGCTTGCACAGACAACCTATACAGCCGTGTTTTTTGGGGAGGACAGACACGACTGACTGAACTAACACCAAATCAATCGTATTTTATATCTTACAGGAACATTCTCTCTGGGTCATCATTACTGTAACCTACCATGCTGAGCACCGACTCCTTTATGAGTATCAGGACCGGCAGGGAGCAGAAGGTGAAAGAGATGCAGTGCTCACCGTTAACAACGACCTTGATCATCCTGAAGTCAATTTCTCCCCTGGCCATGACACGAGCCTCGCAGTTGTACATGCCCTCATCCGTCTTCTTGATGCCGCGGATCTGCAGGTGGCCATTATCCACGATCTTGTATCGCACTAAAACAGAAAAGGGAAACAGGAATCAGTAACTTATCACAAATGGTGTTCGAGATTAGGGAATGGATCACAAAACTCCAAATGTCAAATGCTTGAATGCAATTGTTTCAAAACTGCCAAAGAGATCTCAGATCTGACAAAGAACCAACAAGTGCCTAACAGAAGTGTAACAGCATGATTATTTCCTCAGCCTTGAAACTCTGACTGCGTGTACTTAAAAACCAAGTAATGGCTCAAGAGGAACATTTAAGAACTGAAATACTTCACTTAAGTGCTCAGGCAGGAAGTTGGAGCCAGATTCAAAAGTCCCAATTATCCCTGGTAATCACGCAAGTGGTTGGAAGAACACAGAGCCCTGCATGACACCCTGGCTGAAACCAGACATATTTCAGCAGTGTTTAACAAAAATCATAGTCTGACAAACAGTCGCACCTCTAATTACAGCGGCCATAAACACACAGTAAGAGGTTGAGCCGTCTTAACTGAAACCAGGTGTTGTTTCTCACACGTTTCTGGGGAAAAGCGCCCAGCGTATTATTAAAATCCAGCGCTCTGACCACATCTGATTTGAGAGCTATAAGATGAGGTGCTGAGTCATGGTTTGTTAGTTTTAGTCCCCAATTTGGAAAGTTGTATTTTGCACTTATTCAAAATGTGCGACTGGACAGTGTGTACTTTAAAACTCACAGGATTAGACATTGTGGCTTTTTTTTTAGGGCGTAACTTTCACAGGGGATGAGAACTCCTCTGCAGGAGTCCAGTGCCGCAAGTCCTATTTCCATGCTAATGAGTCGGCGCAAGATTTTTATTCGTTACCCTATTTAAGAGAGAAGGCTGCTGTGTTAACTCAAGAAACCCTGTGTGCTACAAAACCACTCTGGTGCAAATAATAATGCAACGAGTGCTAGAAGGGACGCTGCCTTGGAATAGTTGAACATGTTAAGATGTGCGCACATTATTGCACAAACGACTCCACCCAACTACAGTGGTGTCACCACAGCTCCCTGCCAGTCGTGGAGGATAATTAAGTACATTAACTGTTCCTCTACACTGGACATAAATGAATAAAGCTGAATGTGATTGGTTAATATGAATACTTAACTCTCAGACTAATATTACAAATCCACACTGGCTTCTCTAACAGAGCCAATTTTAATGTCTGGCTTTTTTACCCTATCATAGCAGGACATATCATAAGGTAGCTCTACAAAGTAGTTGCTAATGGTATGAACAGTGATTCTGATACCTGATGTGATAATGCCCCATGAACCTCTATGATACAGCCACCGCTATTAATAATTGTACAGGTGAAATTGAAACTCACTGCCTGAGGTAGAAGCAGGACTATCACCCGCTGCTTCCCGGATAAATGCTTCTACTACATCCAGCGTGCTGCTCCCTCACATCCACCAATTACTGGGATACAAGGATGTAAACACGCTCAACGTATAGCGCCGTATGATGTCATTTTTTTTACATTCTGAATTCTATTGATGTTTTTCAATGATTTACATTCACGCGTGATGTCCTCTTCTATTGAGGTTGCACTATGCGCACTGTAACAGTCATATTGTTCAGCTCTGTAAGGCTGGCTGCAGGGAGACCAATTATCCTGGCAGCTGTGTTGGTTATGTGCGAGTTTGGCCCCGTTTTTTAAACAGATAGCATGTTGAAGAAGCAGGTGGAACAGTACAGCAGGACGGACTCGATGATACTCTGGTACAACAGCAGGAGTGAAACGTTTGAATGCGGACAAAACTACGAACATATGTCCCATCGCTGATTTTCACAGCAAGGTTGTTTTCTGCTTCCTGTCTGCGTGCACATGTAAATCAGTGCAGACTCCTCCACGAGCTGTGAGCTGCAATGTTCAGCGTAGAAAGGACGTGAAAAAGTAATGTCATAATATTTAAAGTCAAGCCTCTTTTGAGCTTAGCGTGGTATTCATACTGACAAGAAAAAAATGAGCGTTGCAATTTCTTAACCAGCTCTTAATTCATGTCACATTGACACATATTACTATGACAAAGCTCTGATAGGGGTTTCTTAACAATGCAACACGCACCATAGGGTTAGGTCAACTGCTGCTCTGAGGAAAATTAGATAAACAGTTTTCAGTTTTCAGTGTCGGTTACAATTAGTGGTTTTTCCAGTGAAAAACACATTCCTTGACCAGACTCCAAGAATAAAGGCGGCCTTAGCACAACACTGTGGTGACTCCAGGCTCTCCAGCGGTCACCAAAAGGAGGGGTTACTGTAAGGTTAAAAAAGGACTCGGTCCAAGTGTGAAAAACCAAACCCAGTCTCCCTGCCTCAGTCTTCACACAGCAGATTTAAAGTTTTAGTTGAACTCTCTGAGGTAAAGCTGCTCTGAAGTTGCCAGATGAACTCATTTACAAAAAACTGAGTATATCTGCTACACCGCTGAGACCACCCTCATTTTATTGGCAGAAGGGGCCGAATACTGAGAAGTTTGTGACTTTTTTGTGAACTGTCGGATGTTTCGCGCATTATGAATAGCGGGAATTGTTTCTCCAAATCTTCAGTCTTAATTACTCCCAACTCCCGCGCTGTTCTGCTCAGCGGTCATGGTCACCTCTCCAAACCTGCGTCTGCTGCAGAGCTCCTTTTTCTTTTTTTTACCTCAGGGTTTTCATTGTCCTGTTTTTGATCAGAAAACCTTGCATATCAAAATGCAGACGAAAGGGTTTTGATATTAATTCAAATTATACTCAGTAGTCAATTATGTCACTTGGCAGACTACATGGTGTAAAGCATATTCAAGAAAGTAAATTGAGTAAAATTACAGTCACAAAAAGTGACTCAATTACTGTAATTTGAGTAGCTGTAATTAGTTACTTCCACCCCTGACATCACCATGATGCATTCATGTGTTCATCAGCTATTAATATCTTCAGAATGAGTACTTTTACTTTCGATAAAAATTGAAATGCATGTATTTTACTAGTCACAGTATTTCTACACTGCACTGCTACTTTTACTTAAGGACCAGATCTGAGTTCTTCTACCTTTGCACAGCAGTTGCAATGGTTCACAGTGTCGAGCCACGACAGCAAAGTGTCTTGAAATGCTGATAAAGATCTTCTCCTGCAGCACCGTTCACTTCTACAGTGTTTATTTGTATGTTCCAAACCCTCGCAGTTTGACTGCAGCAGAGCTAAATACCTTTGTTACATGTCACGCTTCATAGCTCGGAAGCGTGTTTACTGGCAAATCAACAATTGTTTAGAACATGGGGATCAGCGGAGGAGAAAAGGCTTATAAGGCGGGAGTGGTTGGAGAAGTTTCTAAGGACCTTTTGATGTTTTTGTTTTGTTCTCTTTTGTTCTTTATTTCCTCTCCGTTGTGACTGTGACTCACCATTAGGATCCATGGTAACAACTGCAAAATCAAAGCTGATTTACAGCTTCCGTCCTCTGTTGGGGAGCGAGCTACATACTTTTCAAAAACCTCCTTTCAAGCCTCAAGGCAGTAAGTTTTTGATATACTCAGAAGGCTGATTTTCAGCGGAGTGCGCTGCAGTTACAACAATGAGCAAACTTGGCAATCCAAACGATGGGCAGAGGACTACATCCAACTGTGAGCTGTCAAAAACACTTCTACCACAGATGTGCTCCCAAAACACCCATTTCTATTTCTACATGTGTTAAAAACTAAGCTGGCAAAGAAAAGGCTGGCAAAGATATACATAAAGAAAATATACAATGACATTGACAGTAAAATTACCTCTTTTCACCTGCTGAACTAGCTAGTTTGGTAGCTCTAGATTGCGTTTTTTTGTTAGTGACAGCATAAATTACATTGTTAGCCGTTCTATTCCCCTTCCACTTTTCTCTCTCTTTCTTCAGTGTTTTCAGATTATTTCAGTCTCCAGAGTCGTTTTCCTCCATTTGGGGAACTTAAAGTCCAATCTGCCCTCAGACATCTTTTCTAGTGACAATAACCACTTCTTGCTCGGCCGGAAAATACAATTTCCGTGTCCGTGCATCATCTATGAGGTCTGAAAGTTCCCCGCTGAAAATGCATGGTTTTTGTTCATAGATGATGGGCAGGAGGAGAAGGAGATGAGGAAGAGGGTGGAAAATTGATTGGAAGGCATGAATTGGCTGACATCATTGGCAGGAAGCTAAGGTGACTGCTCAGAGAGTCAGGGGGAATGAGATGGGATGGCAGGCTGAAGGCGAGGAAAGTGGCTCAAGCATTGGAGCATTTTTATTTGGACTGGCTCACCGTCTTTGGCGACCTGGATCCTGACGCCTTTATGCTTCCAGATGATGGTGGGCGGCGGCGAGCTGACCACATCGCAGACTATGTCGGCGTCGTCCCCTTCGTTGAACTCTTGTGGGCTGGGAGCGCTCTCGAAGGTGATCTTTTCTGTAGGAAGATGCGACACATACACAGACATTACACGACTTTATAAATACCTCATCTTTCAGACTGACACTCCTATGTGGCATATTTGCTCTGCTTAGAAAAATCTAACAGTTGATTAGCGGTGTAACACGGCACCATATGGCTGAGCTTCTGCTTCTCTAATAAATGTTTTTTTGGTTTTGTTTTTCTAAATCACAGATGGTGTGTGGAGGTAGCTGAGGTAAAGGCAGTTAGACTCTTCGTCTGCGTTCCATTGACCATAAAGATGAATGACATGACAGCACCCCTGAAGTGAAGCCAAAACATCTTGATCGCCCCCCGGTGGCTGGCTACAGTATGGCTTATAAACTGGGCCCTCTCTGTTTTAGTAGATCAGACATGGGTCGAACTAAAAACTCCCACAACATGTACGTCAAATACAGTTTTGATTTCTGTCATGTTAGGTACTTTTCACTCTGCTGATGTATGTTCATACATCAAGTGTTCATTTTTCTGCTAATTTTGGTTTTAATCAGTTGTTTGATGCTATAAAAAACAGTGTGTGATGTCATGATTGACAGCTGAACCCTGCTTGAAATGAGTAAGGCGGATGTGAGGGCAGGAACCCATTACCGTGGCTCCACCAAACGATCCCTACTGTGTGGACTCTGGCTCCAAATGATGTCACCAGCGTCATTTTTTATACAGCGGGAGGAAGTGAAGACACGTCCTCTATTTATTTCGCCACAAAGCAAAGTGATGTCATTCAGCGGGACGCTGCAACGGCCAGTAAAACTTCTGTAGTTAATTAAACTTTAGCTGATAGTTATTTCTCTTTTAACAAACATTTAAATGCTTTATAAACCATTTATTAAATACTGTGTAGTTCATTTATAATCATTATCTGGATGGCCACTAATTACTTAATTAATATGAACCTGTGATTATAAACTGCTACCAATTACGTTTTACTATTTCTACTGTTTGCTGGCGAGAGTTGTGAAATCCTCCCTCGTTATATTACAAAAACGCAGTGGAGTGAAACTTCTAACTTATTACCTCCAAACAGGACTTCCTGAAACATATTTCATTGACCTGCCTGAGACAGCACAGGCCCAGAAATACAGCCCAGTGCATTTTTTTGTTTTTAACACAGGGCTGCTTTTGGTATGATTATGAAGCGCTAGGGTCAAATATGTGAAGTAAGCTTCAGTTTGTCAAAACAAACTGGAGGAGAGCAGAGCGGAGGACATTTTAATGAATAGTCTGGAGATTTTTACCAAGAAGACCAAGATATCCAGGAGGACATTTTCAAGTTTCATCTTGTTTAGATTCACTTTATAGCCTTTAAGGCGCATACTTTTCCTTAAATGGCAACACTTCTCGGGTTTATAAATCTTAAATGTCTTTTCTCTAAAACTAAAGCATACAGTGTACAGAAGCAGTCTGATCCTGTCTCCTAGACCTTAGATTTATATTGTGCTGAATGGTTTTGCGATTAAACACTCAGACTTACGGAAGATCTTCACTTGCACTGTGGCCTGAGCTTCCTTGTCTCCGCTCTTGGCCACACACTTGTAGATACCGGCACTGTCCACGTTGGCGTGGTATATGGTGAGGGTCGACGTGGTCTCATCGCTGCGGCTCACAAAAATGTCTGGCCTGTTGGGAAGGATCTTCTCCCCGCTGGGGGCGTACCAGTCTATGTCTTTAGCATCTCCCACAACTGAAAAACAGAAAATGAAGAAGGAAGAAAGGAAGTTAGAAGTCTTTAAGAAGCTGACACATAGAAATAAAACTGCAGTATCCAGTTTAGTTATTAAAAAAAGCAGAACTTTGCTTTGTTGCTTTGCAGTTTTCAATGAGCCTAGCTATGCCCCCTGCTTTGCTAGATGTCTCGGTTGGATTTGAACTCTGGAAACTACTTGCATCTTTTCAGAATGCATGTTCGAATTCATGTTTGAATATTGTATTCATGTTCAGTGACATCCCTGATGTATTACATAACTGTGCAACAACTTTAACATGTTCAAGCAAGACTCTGTCCTCGCATGATGTTCTCTGAGTAAACACGTAACGATGAAAGATGAAACACAGTCTACAAGTCATAGAGGCTCATATCTACACCCTATTAATCAATTATTCTTTGTGTGAAGATGGCTTGGAAACATTATTGTTGAATCAAAACCAATCTCCATACAGTGGTTGTCTTTTTCAAGATCAAACTAAATATGAAAATAAAACATAAAAAGAATGGTATAAATAATTTGTATTTGCTCAGTAGGACAGAAGATTATTCAGTAGGACGCAGCTTGCACTAAAAGAAAAATTCAAACATCTTTTCCCCATCATTTATGTTTAATGAAGACCAGAGCGAGCTGACACTTCCCTGAAACATACTAATGCAATCTCATTCAAGCCGAAGGCACGCTCCTTCAAGCCACAGAGAAAAATCACTTAGTAAAATAAAGAAAAAATGTCAAGGCTTACATAAACATGGCATACGTAGGCATCCATGCAGTTATTCAGCATTGCATTGTATGGCTTTTCTGCAAGCAGCAGTGTAACAACAGGTCAGCAGATGGAGTCAACTGGTTACTGTTTCAGTCTTGTAGCTGTTTTAACAGGTCAGTTCACCCAAACTACAGAAAAACATATTCTGATGTTGTTTTTAGGTAATTTTTTTTTATTTTTTTTTATCTATCTCTGCAGATAAATGGCCTTGTCTATGAGATATCCACCTCCAACCCCAAATACAGTTGAAGTTAATGGGATGGATGCTCGTGATCTATAAAAGCAGCACATCTCTCCGGAGATAGTGCCCCCATTCAAGGTAGAATAGACTACTTAACATAATCAAAAATCTTACAAATCTTAAGAGTAGTTGTTGTCATGGTGATGTGGGGGTAAAAATACCAA
The DNA here is from genome assembly GCF_965226575.1 of Pagrus pagrus. Taxonomy (NCBI): domain Eukaryota; kingdom Metazoa; phylum Chordata; class Actinopteri; order Spariformes; family Sparidae; genus Pagrus; species Pagrus pagrus. The sequence goes on from NC_140198.1 coordinate 6,702,342, forward strand.
ACTGATCTCAGGTTGCAAATGAACATGACGTTCAACAATGCTTATGTGGCTGCATCTGCTGCCTCATCCTTCCACACTCTTAGTTTCCTGTTGCTTTCTCATTGGATATGGTTTACCCGCTGTCTAAGACTCGTCTGCAAGGTCCTCCAACTACAAGAACACTTAATTGTTTCTAGCTAAAAACGAGGTCAAAATGCTTCTTTGAACTGCTCAAACTGGAAAAAACTGATGTGGGAAGTACACAGATGTTTTTGAAGTGGGATCAGCGACAGACTAACCATGGCAACATGTTTGTAGTTAGCGCAAAACTTGCTGTTTTTTTTATTCATGAAAAAGAAAAATGTACAGTTTAGTACGTGGAAACAATGGAAAGATATGTTGCTGCTTATGAGTGTAATCATATATTGCTTTAAGCAACAGCATCAAGCTTTATCCTACATTTACTGTATTAGGGTGTAGGTAAAAAAACACAAAACCTTCAAAGCCTGCCCAGATGAGACCACAACTATCTACATGTCTAGATACAAGTTTGTTTTGTTATTGGAATGAACCGAACTGTAGAGATAATAACTAGGAACAACCTTGACTACCAGGATTTTAGTCATGTACTGTACGTGCTATAATGTCACACAGCTGACCAACCTCATCCAATACCAGCTGCATCTCACCCAAGTTGACATCTGCACATGTGATTCAACGCTGGAAGGAGAAAGTCTAAGACTTCTCTCTCATTATCTCTTCAGACTGCACCTCTCCCAAACCTCCTCTAAGCCCTCGTCCTTACCTGCCTCTGATCTCATCTCCTCACTTCCTCCTCTGAGTAAACTGCTCAATCTATCCTCGTCTTTTCGTCGTTTTTTGTAGCACCGTCTTGTCTTTTGCATTGAATTTCTTCAGTGCTGAACTGGTAATGAGTACAAGTATCATTACCTAAACTCACTTGTATCACTTCTATAAAATTAGCTGAATTAATACTGTGAATGTTGTTATATGAGGTGACAATTGCAACAATCAAGCTGTTTTTAATAAGGCGTGTTCGAGATCACTCTTACCTTCACAGAGGAAAAATTTGGAGTCTCCTACGCTGATCTCTCCTTGTGTCGGAGTGATTTCCACCTGGATGGCAGCTGGGGAAAAGAAAAGAAGACAGAAGAAAATGTACATGAGAAGTATGGTGACACGGGGGCGAAGCACGTAAAGGCGAGGCTCAAAATCAAATTGTTTTGCCTGCGCTGAAGAATACCCATTTTTCAGGCATGCCCTCGATGAATGAAACTCTGGGATGAAATTTCCATGCTCAGTCGAGTGCAACATCTCCATGTGCAGATGGGTTATGAGTCAAGATTTTCCACGAGGAGATAGTAGAACTGCCAGGTTGTTAGCGGGTTCACTTGTTGAGGATTTATTGTACAACAAAGTCATTTGTAGCTGTGGTGACTGAAATTCTGCACTTGTTTACAATATGTGACACAACAGCCCAGTCTCCAGGATAAAATGTTGGTAGTTAATGTTTCTGCAAACCACTGATACGTTCACACTTGTATGAATCATAAGCTCTCTGCCATATTGACATTTGTGCACAATGTGTCATATCTTGTTCACATTACAGTTAATGACCTGACTGTTATATCGGGAGGTGCAGAGGATCTTGGTGGAGCAGATGAGAAGGCTGCTAAGCCAGTGACCGCTGTTCAAGACTGCGTTTCAACATTTGTAAACATGAAACCACCAGATATTTTGCAGGAGATCTCTGGCAACTAAAAAAAAAAGATTTTAACTCAAAGCTGGGACATCTCCAGCTGTGTTTGTGACGAACAATACAAGTCTTTTAAGTCAAAACATGATCTTTCCCGAACCCGAACCAAGGGTTTTTGTGTAAAACTAACCAGAGCATAAGCTCCATGTTGTCACAGAAGAAATTTAAAAATCCTAAATAAAAACATAAAGTTGAAAGATGAAGAAATGCAAAGCATCTGTTGTTTTACAGAGCTTCATCTACCATTCTTGAAAAGTGAGATATGTGGTCACTATCTATATTCTAAGGATGAGCATCCACAGCAATTGATATACAATAAACCAACAACATTAATCCACACTAATTTAATTAAAAAACAAAAAAACAGGGTCTGTCATCCTTTGACTGGCCTCTGACAAGTCGGTGACGGTGTCTTTGACTTTTGGGAAATGGTGTTTCCAAATTATAGCTGATCTATTTCTTTTTTATTTACCATTAGTGTCTAGAAAAAATGATATATTGTTGAGCAAGGTTATGTAAGGCTGGATTTTTTTACATTCAAGATACACTCCTTTTATATTTTACCTTTATCTCCTTGTTTGAGTACACCTTTCATTCAATCCAGAAGAAATAACTTAATGTCTATAGCACAGTAAGCTCTGCAGTAACAGAAAAAAACAACAAAATAGCAGAGAAGAAGGAGAATGGCACTCCGTGGCCTTGTGATTCGTATATAAGGAGCTATATCTTTTGCTACCAGCACTTTAAAGTTGTAAGCTGTTAATGAATGTTGTACCTGTGACCTTGTGACAATCAACTGTCTGCCATGTGACAGAGTCAAGGCGTAGGCTGTAGGCACCTCTTGACAGTGTTAAATTGACAGGAAACGAAGAGGGCACAGTGCGGAAGGAAAGCTGCTGTCCGACAAATTATCTGACAATCATTTAAGGTCCCTTATGGTACAAAGTTAGATTACTGTGTCTTTTTGTTTGTCAAGCAGGTTAAGGTGATATATAATCACTGTGAAAGTATCAAATTGCTCAGTCCATCGAGATTTACACAGTCTGCCTTCAAATGAGCCATTCGAGCCAGTCGTTGCCTGCTTGGGCATGTAAGAGCTGACCAATCAGAGCAGACGAGGCTTTCTGGGAGCCGGGCCTTAAAGAGACAGGAGCCAAAACGAAGCATTCGGGCTTGAGAATGAATAGAGAGAAACAGCATGAGAAAAAGTTCTCGAGAGTAAAAAAAAAAAGAATTAGGTATTTTAAGTGCTGTGCAATTGTTCAGAGTAGGATGATCTCCAGTCCTCAGCAGCAAATTTAAAATATATTCTCTAACACTATCTAAAGATTTTGTTCTAAGCTTCATTTTATTGAGTGAAGCCACCTGACTGAGTCATTGCAGGGGGCTATCATACTCATTTTCGGCATCTCTGTTGCTCCTGGCAGACGATTTAGAAGGCATAATGCAGTAAATCAAAGAATATCCTTTTCCTGAGACTGTAACGCAGTTGATCTCTCAGCATCAGCTAAAGCTTCAGTGACACAGATGAGATTTAGAAGAGTGCAGAAGAACCACCTGGTGTTTGTTCCTTCCCGCGTGCTCGCAAATTCAAATAAAAAACTCTTGCATATTCAATGAAAAGTGTTCAAATGTGTAATAATTTTCAAAGACTTAATCAGGAGATTCATCTCTCGCAAGTGTGCTCACGAGATGTGATGATTGTTAAATGTGACATGGTTTAATTTGAGACTCCTATCTGCAGTGATGTGCCAGTGTGTGGCATGGAAGTGAGGCAGGAATACCACTGAATCGTGATCCGGAGCTTGACAGAGAAATCCTGCTGAGCCTTCAGCATGTCGCCACTTCACACAAATGAGTGAGTCAGCCGCAGCCCAATTCTCACCATGACATTCAGGGGGAATGGTTTGCGAGGACGCGGCATTCAAAGACAGGTAGCCAACTATCGTCGCAGCACAATGAGACAATGGTGTTTCATGATTCAACAATCTCACGGCTGTAGAAAAACATCCGTGACTAAGACGACCGTCAGAGCAGTGGCCCTCGCTGTTCTTTTATTCCTTCTATACACACGAAAAATGTGAAAATCCATCATCATTATGCTCAAATCAAAACCTCCTCCACCGAAGACGTACACAGCATTTAGGACGGGATAGATGTACACAATAGGCTTTTGTGTTCCGAAGTGTTTAGAGTGTCCCCATGTTTGGTTGTTTTATGCTGGGCAAAGTGGAAGCTCTCAAGGAAGATAGTCCACTGTCAGCTGAGATGATTCGGTCTTCCAAATCATACACAAAATAAATAGGCATGTACAATGAGAAACACATTGTTCAAAAAGCAGGAGGTTTTGTGGAGGTTTAACATCGTCACACAACCTCTGCCTCGGCTCCTGCGAGATGACAGATCGCTTGCCAGGACGATAGGAACATAAAAAAGCTGTAATTTTCCTGGTCGGGGCACTCTCACGTATTGATTTCGTTAAACTATTCAAGGTGAGAATAATATCTCCCTCATGGCTTAGTCAAGAAGTCATACAAATATTGATTTGTAGTAAAACACCCTGCCTCTGCCACTTAAATGACCTGGCCATTGTTCCAGGCTAGCATGCAAGCTTGAGAGGCATGGAAAACCACTACCCACAGTGTGTTTGCTTTTACAGGCGGGAGGTAGATACAAAGAAAACAACATATCCATTTCCTTCCCTCATCTAGTAAGATCACAGATACCACGCTGCAAACCCAAGCCATGCCTCCTAAGACTAAGACAACTGGCCAAAAAATCAACTGATCATATCTGCAACACTAAAAACAACAAAACGGAGTTCAGGCGGTGTGGGAAAGATTGCTATTCCCAGAGCCACTTTCTCAGTGTAAGTCTCTAATTGGTTACTTGTGCAGTGTCTCCAGGATGAACTGGCTGTAGAGTCTCAAACGTGAAGGAAATAAGTGATATCGTGTCTCTGCTGAGGGAATATTGTGAGAAGCAAAGTCATAGTGGAAAGAGGAGAAAAGTCGTCAGATTCAATTAATGACCAAATCTAAAACGATAACTGAATCAGGACATTTCCTGTGCTGACAAAAAGCTCGGAAAATTGACCTCTGCTCAGTCCATTCCTGTTTAAATAAGATTTTCTCTTTAGATTAGATTTCTGGTAATGGTATAATGATAAGTAATTTAAAGTCAATTGAATTGGAGGCTTTGATAGAACTTTTAGAAAACTTCTTAAAACTTCAATATTATGCACTGTTCATTGTCCTAGGTTTCATTTGTAACCATTAAGAACAAGGAGCCATTGCTTGTGGTCATAAATTGTCTTCTTACCAATGTGGTGTAGGACCATATTGGTGTTTATTATGCATCAGGTTTCTCGTGAAAATTATTTTTTTCAAACCACATAGAGAGGAGCCAGTGGCTGCTAGTAAAATAGAATAAAACAGAATAACATTTCCTACAATCATCCTTTGTTTGTACATCCACGGGTTCACTGCAAACAGGAACGGCCTGTACTTAATTTGGCTCGCTTTAATGTTGCCAGTTTGCCAAAATGTTACCAAGTATAGGTTAAAAAGACAGGGTACAAGTTATTGTCCATGGCAACTCCATGGCAACATTATACTGCCTCATTATCTCCCAAATGAACCGTAGTTGAACAGAATAATAACACGAATGACAAAATCCATCAAGGTCAACTTTTTAATGTTGCACTATTAATATTTTTTGGACAAAAATATGAGAATAGACTGGGAGTCTGGATAAAAAATCGGTAACATAGCGTGAAATACAAGGCAAGGTCATGTTCACAGTGATCTGGGCAACACCCCACTGCGAAAACTTATAAAAACACAAATCTAGTCTGCAGTGCGTGGTGCTCTACTTCATTCTTCTTGACTGCCAAGCACAGGCACTCTAAATTTTAAATGCGTCCTTTGAATATGTAAGGACGGATGGTGTTATGTAGCACTTTCATATGTTGTCGACTGTAGACTCAATGGAAAGTGGCTTCAGTTTGGAAGGAGAAGCAGTCGTTGAATAGTAAATTGTGTCGAATTTGTTGCAAAAAAAAATGCTTAAAACATTCAGGAACACCAGAATGACGCTTTAAAAGTTTCATCAACGCTCTGACGTTGAGAAAGACCTGACCTAAATTACATGAATAAAAAGGTAAACTAAGAGCCCAGAAGCAAAAGAGATCCGGTGGAAGGAGGTGTAGATTAACAGGATGGATAGAAAGAAGTGCTCGGCATAGTGAGCAGAGAGCTTGGATAAAGGATGAAGCTATCTGTGCCCCGACGTGTCTACTCATGACACCAATCTAATATCTATCCACTAAGCTTGTCCCTCACTTTCACTCCTCTCCAGAGACTCATAAACCTCTCTTTCTGCTCTCGAGAGTCCTTTTCTCTTCAATCCGCTGCTTAGACACCTACAGTCACAGCACCCTGCTCTTTAACAAACAGCGCTTCTACTATCATTCAGATCGGCATCTTTTCACAGAGATGGTGGTAATTTTTTTTCGGTACGCGGGAAAGAAAAATCTGCAAATCTAGACATCAGGAAAAAAACATCTGCTTCTTTCTGTTACGGCGGAAAAGCCCCTGAATATCTTTCAGAATTACATCCTTTGTTGTCATGCGCCTGGCTGCATGTTCGTGTTTATTTCATATTCGGCAAAAGCACTTATCTATTCAAAACATTTTTATTCCTTCGGTGATGTTGGTCTGTGGCAATGGATATTTTTTAAGAGAAGCATGTTCTGAAAGATTGGAGATGTAGACATGACATGAAATCAGCTTCAAATTACAAAAAGGAGCAGCTGAGACTTCAGGCTGGACTGAAGCAAACTTCCACCAAAAGCACATCTACAGTCAGACATTGTTTGGCCGGATTATTAAACTCGACCAGTTGGGACCGAACCTTACAATTATTGGGCATCGCTCTGAGAAACACCACTCTCTCATTACTTCAGGATCCTGACATGTATTAAGTTGGACGGTGAGTACAAGTGAGCTTAGTAGTTAGCTTTGTGGCTAGTCTTAGCCCTGGGCTGAGGTATTAAGCATGACTGGCCCTGTCAGGATGGTGTAAATAGCTCTGAGAGAATCTGTCTCATATTACTCATTGAAGCAAAAACATGTGTGGGATCAAAGTGTTCTTCAACACTGGTTTGAAAAGCGTATTTCAGGCCAAATTGTTGGGATGGCCTGTTAAAATGTTATCTGTGGATGACGAGAGTCAGTGAAACAGAGAGAGTCCGACCAGATGAAAAGAAGGAGATCTGGAACATCCAGTAAACAAAGATCGGCCGAGCTCCTGCTAGTAAAAAGTGAAGTTAGCTGCCAACTAATGTTGGAAACTGAGGGAAATTAAAGGTCCAGTGCATAGGATTTAGTGGCATTGAAGCATTGAACTTTCCGAGCGTGTAGGAGGTCCTACGATGGCCTCTAAAAACGTGAAACACCCTCTCGCTCTGCCGAAATAAAAGGGTAATTCTAAGGTAATGAAAACACAAATAAATCCCCCCTATATCCTTCACCTTGGAACTCAAACATTTCAGTAAGAGACAATATTATCCTAAAGACGGTCAGTGAATGGGGTCAACAAGAAAAAACGATTTACACTGTCTCTAGATTGGTACAGTAGCTCATATAGTTAAACTGCAGAAATCCCTGGAACATTGTGGTTATCCGGTCCACCCATTGTACTTCCAAGTCATTCGTGGAGAATATTTCTGTCTGCACGGCAGCTTCGCCTCTGACAAATGTTGGTATAAATAAAACTCCACTCTTGACTCTTTCTCCCTGTAGACTTCCTCTGCTACGTCCAGAGTATCTCCTGGTTTGACGGGAGCACAACTGTATAACCAGAGATGACAGTTTCCACCACCAAATCTTTCTGGAACTTGTTCTTTTCATCCTGGGGAAAAAAAAAAACACGCCCGAAAAACAAAAACGGACAGGTTGTTCCCTGAAACCATCCACACAGGCAATTAGAGGCCATAGCAACCCAATACAGCAGAAGTTATTTCACTGCATCCACATGGAGGCTGGTACCCCACAGCGTTTGCCAGCAGCTCCTCCTCACAGGCTCTGTTTGCTCACTGATATCTCCTTACAAACCCTGTGTTCTAAAAAACAACACATATATATCTAATTTGCAACAGTGAACACATTTCCAGCGAACATGTACATAGAGATACTTTTTTTCTTGCATGTACTGCTAAGCAGGACTATAGCCAGGGTTTTAAGAATACTGAGGTCATAAGTCTGAATCCCCTCAGGCAGTAAATACGTCCCCTCCAAACAAAACGCAACACATTAATTGTAATAATTAAATCACCATACAGGTGACCTTAAATAAACATGAGAGACAATGAAACAATAAATTAAACCACTTCATTTATTTTCCCTGATTCACCATTTTGCTCTTCGAAAGGCTAAACTCACTTTTCATAAGTATTTCGGGCAATAGGATCCAAACTGTAGTAATATGACAAATGTTTGTATAAATATCCTTATAAGAGCTCAAGGAAACTGAAGGCATTAATTAACTCCCCACACAAAAACACACGTTTGCCTGGTGAATAGCTTGGCAGCAGTTTGATTATTAAACTTATTAATTCGACAAAGTTAAGAAGGAAGTGAGATGGAAGAGCGCGTCCCGGCCACTCATGGTGAGCTCAAAGTGGTATTAGAAATGGCGTATTAATTTACTGATAATCCCTCCGCACTCTGAAGCAAATATGCCTGTGCGGTTTAAATAACAATGACCAAAACCTCCGAGTGAGGATGTGAGTACCGGCCATTCTCTAGCGAGAGAATTACGGACTTCACAGGCTGCTACCGTAAACAGGCTTTTAAAATGTTAGCATCAACAACGCAGAGTTCCTTAATTCCTGTTATGCAACGGCGCAGATTCATTCAGAGCACAAGGCCGTCATTATTTCATTTGAGGGTGTGCGAGTTTGTGAAACGAACAAACAGGAAGTAGTCGGCTCTGCAGCGGAGAACTTGTAGTTTGAGGCAGCTTCTTTCCCGTCTTGGATCAGGAGGTTTGCATGCCTAATTGGAGCCTGGCAGCCGGTGGTGACTGGCTCTATTACAAGGAGGCCACAACAGTCAGCTGTTGGTGCTTAACATGCAAGTCATGTCGGAGCAAGCACACACCATGCAGGAGCAGACAGCACTGTGTAGGGCCACGCTAGGATGCGTGCATCACCAGCACATACGCTAAGAGAGAAAACTGAGTATGTACTGTATAGCAAGAAGAGATGCGGACATGCTATTTTGTTTTTATCGGAGCAACACTTTCCTCTGTTGGTACAGTATGTTAATTTGACTGTTGAATACTAATGATTGAAAATCCCTGTGGCCGGAAAGAGGTCAAGACATTATTGATGATGACAAAGACCCGAACAAGAAGCAAGATCCACGCACACGTAGACCACCTACGTACTGTTACACTTCCAACAGGAAACCCATTCTGCTAAAATAGTCTCATTTTTCCATTTCTTACTAAATTAGGTAGAAAGGTTCCCCCTTAATTCCCCTCAGGTAATGGAAAAATGAATTATTTAGACATAATGAAACAATTCTGATCCTAAATTGAACCTATTTCATTTCATATGAATATAATGGAATCAGTTTTGCTATTATTTTACAACTGACAGTGAGCACAAACAGAAAAGATACATGACAGGTGACAAAGGTCCCAGACTGCAAACTCACAAACGTGTACATGTGAAATACCTAATTAAATCGAGTCGTGAGGACTTCTGTGAATATAAGTCGCTCTTCAAAACGTGATCCGTGCCAGACATTGTGCAGCACTCTCCTCTTGACGTACTGGAGAGAGATTACACTCGCAACCCTTTATTAAATGACTACAAGTGCTGCACAAATACACTCATATTTGTCCGTCTTTGAGATCCGTAATCTCCCGCAAATGCAGACACACTGCCGGCATAACTACATAATATAATTTAAAATTGATTAGGCCTCTTCCTATCAGATGGGGTTTGATATGAGCTTGTATGAGATCGTTCCCTGAGAGCACTAGGAGAAACCCATCTCTGAGACCAGGTGAAGCAAGCTGTAAAAGATCTATTCTTGGAATCCAGCGGGACTCTCTAATGCAAGTATTCACCTCACATGCCCTGTAACGAGGGGGTACTGAAGCACAGCTTGGGGCTTAGGTGGGACGTAGCTGAATCTCTGTATGAATCAAGCCTGACTATTCATTCTCAATAATGCAAGAAAATATCAAAGACCTAATATCATATGTGATAAGACTTTGGATTATTTTTTTTTCATCTAATTTATTCCAATCTTTGGGTCTGAAGTCTTTTTTGCAGCCCTAACCTTCTTTCATTCGCAGCACAGCCCTTTTAAAACCTGAAATAGAGTTTATTCATATCGTTCAAATGGGTTAAACACGCTTGCACGCAATTTTTGTGTATTAAACTGTTCTACGTGGATATGATAGAAAAAGACTCCTCAACACGTGAACACATGAAGCCCCTCTGCAAAGCCTCCTTCTACCATGTCAAAGCTACGCCAGCCAAGTCAAATCCACTTGTATTGCCTGGTATCGGATCCAGTTGAATATTTCAATGGACTTCACAGACCTCACGCTCTCCCTCTAACCCCTCTCTAACCCTTGGAGACTCGGAGAAGCTTCTCCACAAACCTCAAAAAGGATTTCCGACAGAGACCTAACCCTAACCCTAACCCTGCATAAACACAGACACATCACTCCCCATCATGCCTTCTTGGTGCCAGCTCCCTATACACTCTGCCGCTACCCTTTCTCTGACCCGTAGTCAGTCCACAGAAACACCTCGTGCTGCTCCCGGTAATTCGTCACCGCCACAACCTCGAGGGGCTCTACACAGAAAGGCTGGTAATGACCTGTTATTAGTAGCGCCTTTTATATCATTTAGTTTTTGTCCTTTAAAATAAAAAATGTGTGATCCATCTGTCAGCAATTTTATGTATGCAAATGGTGAATAAATTGAGTCTTTGGAAGGTCCCTTTTGGAACAGGTTCAACACTTATTGTCATAGATCCTCCAAGTCTGTGAAAGTCGTTAAGGAACACCATTCATCCGAAAGATATTCGCCCACTCACGCACCAATCCCGAAATCTTCCTCTGCAATTCAATTGGGGTGGTGATCTGGTAGCGTACGGCATGATTCACATCATTTTCATGCCCCTAGGATGAAGACATTATCCTCACAGAAGACAGCCACTCCCATCAGGATGAGACCATCCATCTCGAGGGAACAAGTCGACCCAAACTACGCCACGACAATGGCCTCAATGGCATAAAAGCGCCACCAATCCCCCTCATTGTAGGGCTCAAGCATTCAGGCCTGTACCGTTCTCCTGCCCACTTATTGAGAACATGATGAATGATCTCACTCTATTCTTTGTGAGTGAAGCTCCTGTCGCATGTGCCCAAATACTGAATCCCCTTTTTCAAATACACATAAGATCTTTTCCTCTCGCTGTCTTGATCCAGATAACCTGGAGCATGGCAGGATGTTAGTTGCATTATTCCATCATGTAGAAACACCTGTAACCTATGTAATCATAACTTTTTTTGTTATGTTTATTCATTAACTTATTCAGGTTCAGAACACATTCAGCTGGTGTGGCATTAGTCGCAGTAGAAGTCAGGGATAGGGGAGCACGTGCTTCAACTCTGACTGTAATGACTACGAGTGTAGTGTTAAGTACAGGTTATTTGATTTGATATGTGTTATGAAAAAGCAGATTTGAAATCATGATGTCTATGTATTGTGTTGCAGAGATGTCCCCTGAAGTTAGCATGCTAACCAGCTAGCTCTGGCCAGCCCCCCAGTCCAAAAATCCTACTAGCAGTGTAAACACTAACACTCCCCATGGTCCTTAGCTCCCAGTCTGGACGGCTAGCTGCATAACTAACTGAGCTAATTAGCTAACAGCAGCTACAGTTAGCATCAGCTGCTTTGATTATGAATTAACAATAAGAAATCGTATATTGCCATTGAACCACTGTTGAATGTTTACATTCTTCAAAATGAATGACAACAATTATATTATTAACAAGAACATGACGCAAAAACTGATATGAACTTTGAACTGTGTGCATCCCTATGCCACTAGTAATACAGGTATAGAATCAACAGTGGTAGGATAATGTCTGTAGTAATTCTGAAGGCTCATCTCTGCTTTGAAAAAAAATTATTTGCAGGTGAACAGTGTTACAGTGAGTAGCAGCTGTTTTATTGAACCTCTGAACAGAACTAAGTTTTATCATTATGTTTCTAATTTGTATTTCAGAGACAGATAAATTAGCCTTTCAGAAGCACATTGCAAACTCTCTTCGCCACTTATCATTAACCTGCTGTACTACGAGAGACTGCACAAAGCACTAAGCAGCCGTTTCCATGTGCTGTGTGTGGGCGTCAGGCCTTAATCAAATTGACATAGACGCGTCAGCTACTAAGCTCCTTCTCCTCACATCTTTCAGTCATTCACCAACACAGCTTTGTCAGGATTACGGCTGTTGCCATCATTCCCCAAACCCGCGCCACTTCAGTTGTCATCCAAGTGTATTACAACTGGAGAGGAATGAATTTAGAAGAGCACAAATGGGCGCTGCAGAAATCAACAGTTTGGAGTGCTTTTTTTCCACTAGCTTAGGGTGTAAAAAGTTTGAGATTAACTATGAAAACTAAGCGGTGCGGCCTCGGATTTGCCTTCCTCTATTGATCAAAAATGCGCTGTCTCAACTCGTCCTCTCCAAATAAACAACTCCCTGATATATTTCCAATTGCTGCTCCTTTTCTGTCATTAGTAATGTTTGTTTATCAAATTGATGCCAAACAGTGAAAGGTCCTGTTTTACTCTGGCTCATTTTGAGCCTCCTCATTCTGACAGCACCTAATTACAAAACCTGGAGAGAATGCTACACAAAAGGCTAAGGGACTGAAAAGGGCAGCAGAAGGGGAAGTATAAACAGCTACAGAATGAAATCTGGCTGTGAACAGACTACATGTAAAACCAGTCAGAGTAAAGGCCGTAATGACTCAGCATTATAAAACACAGGGCAAACGTCTAAAGCTCTACTAGCTGCACACAGAAGCAGCTGGGGATCGAGGCTGTACTAAGGAAAGTCCATGTACATTAGGAGATACTGTGGGTACACATTTTGGCTTGATGGTGATACAAACCTTACAAAATGTCACATGTGTGATTTGCTTTTTCACATGTGAAAATCACAATTTCAATTGAATATTTTAACATGAAATCATGAAACAAGTGAATTCCACATTTTCACATGCAATATTTTCACGTGAACTCAAATTTTAACGTGACCGGGACTTCGCTTTTGTTCACAGATGAATGGCATTTCACATTAATTACATACATTGATATGTGATCGGCTTTTAATTACATGTGAATTTGATTTTCCACACATGGAAACAAGTTCATTTGTGAAGTTGCCACTGCGGTCTGACCAGCTGGTGCATTATCCCGGCTACATGTATCCATATGAATAAAAGGTGGTCGCACTCATGTCTTTTGATGAATTTACTTCATCATTTGGCGCCTCACAAAACAAAGTCACAGTGATTTGGGATTCGGCTCACCTGTTAACTTACCTGGCACCATCAAAGAGGGATTGTGTCATCTGTACACACTGATAAAGGCAGGATGGCTGAAAATGTTTTGTGTGCTGCCAGACAGATGATCAAGCAAATTCATCAAAAAGACACATTCCTGAGTGCGACTCTCTTTTTTTTTCGTATGGACACACATGAAAACGCATGAAATTTGCTTCTTCACATGTGAAGTCCACATTTTCACACAATCTCACATGTGATTGTCTTTTTCCACATATAATTTCCACGTCATATATGTTTTCACACGTGACTTACACATGTTTATACATGACTGATGAGTATCCAGAATGGAAATGGTTCATCCTCTAATCAGCACTGATGTTTTCAGTAAATGCCGGTAAATTTGACATCTCTTGTGACACTTTGACGTGTCACCAAGAAAAAGGGTTTCACCAATTTCATTACGAATTATCCTCTGAGGACCATGAACAACCACATCGGTTTTCATCGATATCCTGCCTTCACTGTACCATCTCTTGGAACAAAATGTTGGATGAAGGGAAATTTCAATCTGATGTAACCGCTAGAGGAAAAGAGGGGGTTTCCAAAATTAGGAGTCCTCTGGAAACAATGAATATCCCCCCAAAAATTACAATTTGGCTCCTCTGACCTCTGGCTTTGTAGAACTGTGAAGCTGCTGGTGCAAACACTGTGTTAGCAAGTTATTTTGTAATTGTCTTCTAACCTGTATGATATACTGGACTGGTGCTCATTACCCTATTGGGAATACTCCAACAGTAATACGCACACTGACACTGACACAGTTACAAAGTGCTCGGCAAGGCTTTGATTTACTGTCCTCTCTTTCACAAACCCTTCTCACTGCACTTCACAGCGTGAGAGGATCATGAAACGTATTTCCAAGTAATTTGAACCAGGTCTGACCTGAATATGCTTCATCTCCTACCAATTAACTTCCTGCAGGGTCTTTCTGTCACAAGGTCAAATCCCCTGGTACATTATAATTAACGGCAATACAACTGAGGCCAAGCTATAATTTGGAAAAAGAAAATGTAATATGTTTTAGATTAGGAGAGGACGGAAGTTAGCCAAAACAATAATCACATTAGCATGACAAAAACACACTGCCTGGATATGTTAATTTTATATTCACTCGCTGATGACTGTTATTTACCTCAAGCTTCATGCAGTATACCCAACAATATGTACATACTGGAAGTCACTTTGCACGGATGTGAACCAGCCTGACTATTCTGGTCTGTGCTGACTCTAATGTTTGCTGAAATAACTCAGCTCAGCGCTGCCAAGGATAAAACCGAACTCTGCTGTGCTGTTTAGCTTTAAAAAGAAGAAAAAGAAAAAAAAAATCTACTTTTGAAGATGAAAAACTAAGGCATGAAGTCGAGTGCCCTTTTGTTCCTTACCCTTTCACCACTTACTTCTCTGCCTCAGGTACATCTAATGGCTTTTAAGATGCTTTCTAAATGGTCGTAAGCTTAATGCATCTTGCCCAAGTTAATACGAGGTGCTGGCGCTCACTTCTTGATCAGAGACCTTTACAGAAAAACATAGAAGCCTGAGAAATGTTTGTAACAGGAACGTTTATCATGAGACGCAAGCTTTTGAAGCAGCGGTTTCTGGAGATCAAACTGGATAAAAGTGTCGAACCAATCAGAGCTTGAGGTCAATTAAATTGGTAAAGCTGAAGCTTCAGGGAGAGCAAAGTGCTGTTGATGTGAGAAACACTTGATGTTTTCCTAAATGGGTGCTTGAAACCTGTAAAGGGTTAAAGCAACAGTAAATGGCAAAGTATTAAAGGATCAGGAGGTGTAATTTTATCTTTTTTCTGGTGATTGTCGTGCGCGAAAAAAAGACTCCACCACTGTACACATTTGCGACAGTGTACAAGTGATTGTTTTCAGCTTTTTTCCTGGCTCCTGGAAGTCATACGGGCATCCTTCAATAAATCATTCAATGTAAAAATCCTCAAAATTTCAGCGAGGGTTGATTTGGAAACACCTGTGGTTACAGCTGCTATAATAAAGATCCACAGACCTGTTTGAAATGACGAATGCATAAACCCCCGAGGGCAGTAAACACATTGAGCAGCTACTATCTGAAATGCAACAGGAGTAAACTGGTGTACAGCAGCACGGCCAAACAAATAGAGGCGCTGAAACACAATTCATGGTTGGATGTCATTCGCGGCAGCATTTGAAATTAGGCTTTTTGGCTTCAGGATCATGTCCAGGCCCGTTGCGTGCAGGTAAAGAGTACTCGACCGATAACAATAGAAACTGCCATGGAGAGATAATTACAGAGAGGTAATTTCAGAGTACAAACACAGAGAATGACCTCTTCTGAGAAAATGTAGCCATAAATCAAAAATAGATATAATGAGAATTTGAAAGATTCTAACTAACATTACATGGAGACGCAGGATTACAGTTCAATAACTGTGACATCTAACCTGTGGATTTTTCTCTGCTGTGCAGTTTAATTGTGCCTCTAATCCACAGCAAGAGCTATTTTAAGTCTTCAGTTTCAGTATCATGGCAAAATAAGGGGACCTGAATTAGATTAATGAGTTGTTAATGAGTTGTTGAAGTTGTAAACTAATTTGCTGTTGAATAAAATTACCTGCCGGAGCAAAAAATGGTTCAATCTCATTAAACAACAATTCAGAAGTGGATATGAGGTGATATTGGACTGAAGTATCAAAACACATCGAGTATATATCCACTACAACCTTTAGCATGACACGTGGCCACCATTAGCTGACTGAAGTGTTTGTTTGTATCTCCATAAGACTAATAATAGTGAAAAACTTCCATTTTCTGCTAGAAAAAAAGGTATTGATTGAGTTTGACATTCAAAAAGCACACTCGAGTTTTTCCAAGTAAAATTCTCATGGCAGTTAAAGAGAAACATACATTCGTAATGAGGGAGAGACGGAGAGTAAGTCTTCATTTCCCTTTTCCATCCAAGTTTTGTTTTGGTCCTAGCCTAAGTATGTTTCGTGTATTCTCTCTGCATGCTCAGAGGCCATTGTGAGTGAAATTGCCAGTCTGCACCCTAATTAACTAATGAGGCCAAAAGGGCTAAACTGCTGCCCCCATCCGCTTTCTTTGTTTGACCCAGAGGTGGCCCTGCATCTCACCAAGCTGATAATCACTGCAGAGCTACAGAAGACTCCCTGGCATACTAATGCCAAAGAAACCAATCTACCAAGCGCAGCAGCAGTCAGTTTAGATCATCCAAAATATATTTAGGTCTTGTTCCTCTAACAGAGATCTTTTCACGAGAGTATTTTCTACACTTCACGGGAAACACAATCAGCATGTGCAACTGAGAGCTCATCTTTTCAGATCACGTTCTATTTAGCTTTTTATGAATCATGAACTTCCTTCTCCGCCCTTCGAAGATCTGCTGGATGCACCACTGTCAGAACTTTGAATGAATCCCAAATCAGACCAGTGCATTGGAAAATGATTAGGAAAGAGTATACTGGGCTGTATCTGATATGCTGCAAGCTGTTTACATTGCTCCAAGGCCCTGAAATAAATAATGTATGGATAGATAACAAGGCCTAAACTGGCTGGGCTTGTGCTGCAGCTGATATGCTCAGGTTTACCAAACCTTTTCTTTCACCAATAAATACCCTGAAAAAAGGCTGCAATATTTGTTGAAGTGTTGTAATTGACACAATGATCTTGTATTTATTTGCAATCAATAATATTGATTGTGTAAATTAATTCATAGTCACGGCGGCTGCCAAACAGCCAGGCGCAGTATAAATCACACCAGAGGATATTCTTCAGGACAGCTGGGGATGTTTCCATCAGTTTTTGCCGCGTCAAAAGCGGGTGTTTTTTTAAGCAGACGTACCGACATTTTCAGCATTTTTCGTGGCGTCTAAAACTGGCTGTTTCATGGGAAGTCAGAACATCTCATCCGCAATTGTATACCTGTATTTTAAGCCGAACCATGATGTTTTTCAAACCCTAATCAAGGTTTTTGCCCCTAAACCTAAGAGGAACATAAGCACAACATTGTGCATATGCAAGAGAGAAACACAAAATTCAACCTAAACAGATGTTAAGTTGTAACACAAAGAACCGTTCAGTTTTAACTCATCTGCTGCTTTGCAGAAACATACTGGGCTAACATTTATTCTGGCGATCGGGTTGGAATTTTCACGGTGTGAACTCAAAGCCTTTGGGCCCCCGAAGGGTCGGGGGCTGCAGGAAATTTGGCAACTTTTCCCAGGTGATAATCCAGACATATAGGCTCCTCGCCCAAAGTCTAGTCAATAATATGGATCTAACATAAGTATTCATTACATCGCAATTTTGATGTGAATCTCTTCAAGCTGCATTTATTGATTTATCGGCCATAGGGACAGAAGAACTCCAAAAGCAACTGCCTCTGCACACATTAAGCAGACTTGTAGTGAGGTTTCCGAACTGCAGGTCCAATAGCCACTCTCCTTTTAGCCCATCACAAGCAGACCAATGTGCAAAAAGAGACCAAGAATGGTCCTTAAAGCTGAGGGGAACCGCAGGCATAGGTGTCTAACTGGGCTCAACACTTTTCACATTGCACATAGTCATTTAATCCTTTTTGATATAAAAACATTGATAAGTGGAGCTGTAATAGCTTAACATGTTATATGATGGATGTAAATAGTGTCCTCCATATGAGCACAGGAGATACGTGTATTTAGTTTAAAGGTCTGTCCTTACTGGCTCACACAATGCTTTCCACTAAAAGCTTTCCTAGCACGCTGAGTGTCTGAGGAGCTGCCATTCTGTTATCCTTCATGGACCAGCAGCCTCATCTGAATTGTTGACAGTGGCTAAATGACCCGAGAGGCATTTTTGGCACCGAGTGGGTTAGATAAACTTGCTGAAATGGAGTCAGTCAGAGCTTCCCCTCCAGGCACCTCAGAGAGCCCCTTAGCTCCTGGGTCGAATGGTTATCGCATCTACTCTGCCAAAATACCATTCTCCAGATACATGTCACGCTTATATGTTTGTACAAGAAGCGGAAAGATAATGTACATATCTGGGTTCAATTTTTAAAAAGCAATCTTGAAACCAGATATGGCAGATTTGATGTCATGAAACCCATTCGAGTGGATCTGTCCTAACTAGAAAAATACAAGATTGCAGGTTTGAGCGTGTAAGAGGAACTTTCTTTCAGAAAAATCTTTCAGCCTTTCAAAAGGTCATCCAATTAAACAGCTGAACCAAACAGTCAACACAAAGGTAAAATGACTAAATTATTTCTGTCGCTCTGCCAGAGGACAGTATATGCCACAGATCACAAGAGGTGGAGAGGGAGAGAATGAATCAGGTTGATCTGAGAGGGGGAACTGACCTCACCTCTGTTACAGATTTTACCATTATCAGTCATTCATGAAGTGGATGGCCTTCTATTATTAGAGTCTGCCCTTTCGGGTCGATGACATCCTTTTTAATTCTGTGTCTTTGCAGACTGATAATGGGCCATGCAGGCAAGGGGCATTTGTGTTAGGTACTGATTCGGTCGGTATTAATAGGTTGTGTGTGGCACAGTGAGAGAAAATAAGGGTCAGAGGGTCTCACAAAAGTAAAACTGAAAACTTATAAAGTTCTGATGTGCATAATAAATTTTTTTTTCAATGCTTAAAACTCAGATTTGGACATATCCCACAGTGAATCAAACTTAATGACCTAGTTTGGCTGCCCTCATCTCTGATTTGTTCAGTGAGTCAAACAGATATGGCTTCTTACTCATTGACTCCTGTTGAAGAAACAATCGACCAATCAGAGCTTTGTAGGCTGGACTAACAATGGGGACATCATGTTCCTGCAAAGCTTACAGGTCGTTTTAAGCTCACGCCGATGAAACCTCTTCTAAAAACTGACAAACATTAAGTCAACTGCTCCTGGCGAAGGATGCACAATAATATCTGTCCGTCAAACATGGGCCCAAAATGAATATTTCTGCCAACATGACAGGCCAATATGAGGATACTTTAGTTAATGAATTCCACTTCAGGAGAAACTTTATTAAAATATGTGCATATACCGGCAACAGCTTTGCCGAAATGAGTTGGAAAATATGAGCATATCGGATATCAGCAAAATTCCAAAATTGTGCATCCAAGTCTAGCGACCTAATTGCAGTGGGACTTGCTACTGGTTGGGGTAGGGTAAAAAAAACAAACAAAAAACAAAGATGACCAATTTGCAAGAAAATCTGAACCTTTACGACACAAATAGAGTCTCCTTTACAGCACACATCAGTGGAAAGGTGCTGCTGTGCCATTAAAAACACTTTGCACTTCCTGTTTCCTCATTAGAATGCAGATGGGCTATTTCAGCTGTTATCCCCAATCTTAATCTTTTAAACAAACATGCCCAGAGCAAGACTCGACAGGAGGAGGAGGAGGAGGAGGAGGAGGAGGAGGACAAGTAGCAATGTTTTCTTTGCAACACGAAGCTATGTAGCTCATAGGAAGTGATCTTAATTTGGAGAAACACCAACAATAACAATACCCCTGGTGTGAGAAATAGTCTTAACCATGTTCTCATTTGTTGCGGGTAATTATATGGAGGTATTGCAATTAATTTGACAGTGATATATGGGTGTTTAAATATGCTAAGCATAGCACTTTTGAAGCGAACTGGGGGTTACTTGTACATGTAGTTTTGGGTGAGGGGAGGATGAGAGGCACAGGCACCTCAACATATATAGCCCATTGAATCAAAGTGTGCCCGCAGTGAGGATTGGATATGGCAGAATCCATGAACAGAGGCTAACCTTAAATCCAATTGAATCTTTTGCAATCGCTTTACAGCCTCTGGCCAGTTCTGTGCTTATTCCTCACACCATCCTTCATAGGACCGGAGACACTTCCTCCTGCGAGCGAAGCCCCCTCAGTATCATCCCCTCACAGGCGTAAACGCACACCAAAGACAGTCTGATTCACATACCAGTGGATGATATAATCAGGAGCCAGAGTAGATATTAAGAAACAGAAACCGTAACCGCTGGGAGGTGGTTCTGGATTTTATAAAAGATGGGGATCGCACACTGGCTTCTCGAGATAGAATAAAAACTCCTTTACATAATTGAGAAAGGCTTGTTAATTCATTCCTCTTGAGCCTTCCCATTTGACCGTTGCTTGCTGTGATGGAAGCTTCAGCTGACAGCTCATCCACAAACAATAGGAGATTCATCTCTAAGCGTTAACACACACCACCAGGGTATATCTGAGAGTCAGCTACAGAACTTTCCTGTAACCTTTCCTGAACCCTTTGCTGTCTATCACCCGGCTGAGTGATGATACCGATCCCCTGAAAGACGACTTGCTCTCGCTACTGGGACACTGTCTATCACTTACACACAGCTGCAACCACGATATCCTTCAGCTGTAAAAGGAGGACCGTCCGATCCAGCTCTGTACTTCGGCTGAGCTCCCACAGCTCATTTGTAATCTCAATCAAAGAAAACAGCAGACCACCGTGTGAGACAGTAGAGAGTGTTTGCTGCTGCATACAGATTCAGTAACAAGCTCCACATTAGTTGCTTGATGTCAGACTGAACTGTCAACCTGTTACACTCTTTCCCGAACCAATCACTTGAGACCAACATCCAGCTGAATATGATGTAATTTAAGTTGTAGCCAATATGCGTAGTCACGCCACCATAGTGCTTTAGGCCAGGTGTTTAAAAGTGGAGTGGAGTGACGTAAAAGCTTACGCCGATGTGATGGTAATGTCAAGAGGACATGCTGTTTATGTAAAAGCAGCATAGCGCTCGCCATTGTTGTCAACCCTCTTTGGTTCCCGTGAACAGCTTGACAACAGCGTTGGTCCTGCCTGCCGCACTGATTGGCTAATCGTTAGTCTGCCCGCAGTACCAATTGGATCATCTTCTTTTTCTGAAGAGAAACCACTCTTTCGTGTCACGATGTCAGATAAATCAGTTAACTCGGTGGAATGGATGTGTACAAAGGTCTGGTTACAGCACAAACAGGAACTTCTAGTAGCTAAATCAGAATGACTTTTTATGGTGAAGATGAACAAAATGTTTATGCTATAATTGCTTTTTTGGACTGCCATTACTAAGACCTAAAAACACGGTTCTTACAAACTAGCTACACAGGCATTCTCCTCTGCCATTATCCTTTAATTTATTGATATAACAAAGACGTCAGTGTCTGTACTGATAAAGTTTTCATTATTGCTTTCAAGCAATCCTTAAATGACCGACTAGACCGATACCTCAAATGACCGTCCTCATGCTCAAAGCTCTGATCATCACCACACATCGTTAAGTCACACTCTGCTCCGACGCTGTATAATCTCTCGTTGCTTTTGCACAAAATGCAAACACATTTTTCACAGACCTGTCAACAGCCTCCATCATCTTTACATTCATTTATGCACAAACTCAACACGTCAGTCCTCAAAATCGAACGCTAAATGCAACCGCAGCGTGTAAGATGAGGAAAATGTGGATGTGATTTGTGAGATTGGATCATTTTGTCACAGCTGAAAGCAAACGATGACAACAGACATCAGTGGCTCTCATAGGTGCACGATCAGCTCTCAAAAGCACAGCATATAACATGCTTAACATGTAGAGTTTGGAAAGAGAAGAGCACTTCAGCCATCCATTTTGTATTGCAGAGAAATTACAAAGCACCCTTTCAAATACTATAAATCAAAGTAGCACATATGAGTACTGATCTTATCGCTGCTCTGAAGCATGGCGTGAAGTGCCACTTTCCACCGAGCACCATAAAACATCATAATCATAAAACATCAGAATAGCATCGATACTGAATGCATTGATACTTGAATACTTGAAATCGCTGTTTTTAAATCAGCATCCAGTCATTGAAGCGGCTGAAAGGGTTTGAATTAGCCTGCTCAATACAGTAGTATGATGAACTTAAGCTTGTTAGGCATTGACAACTGAACTGAATGGAAACTGTATCAAGAGCATTAGCGCCATGTCAACTTCATTAGCCATGCAGCTGTACTTAACTTTTGTGTAATCAGTGTGGTCACAGCACTTTATTCCCATCACTATTATCTGAAGAGATTCTCCCAGAATGCCCCCGCCTTAAAATAAACTGCTCACACAGACGACATAGGAGGAAAAGTGGTACGTGTACTCACCATGAAATATATGCTAACTAATTTATAACAGTGCTTAAAATGCATTAGGCGCATATTTCCTAGTTCCCCCGACCCCACCCCCCGCGAATCTTTCCACCCGCACAGTCACCCGATAAATTTGTCTGGTTTAAACGTGATTATGAACACCGGTAACGCATAACTCCTACAGTTGGCTGTTTCAACTTTAGAGGATGGCTGCGGGGCATTAGGCTTTTAAACAGGTTTGAAGGGAGGACACACAGAATAGATGGTTCGTCTGGGTGTTTGGTGAAGAAAATGTGTGATTTGCAAGTTATCCGGTAAGTGTGAGATATGGAGGGAGAGGGAGTCTGAATCCCCATATTCAATCTAAAGAGATTTTATTCGTGGCAGGTTCCATTTTAATTGGATTTCTCTGTCCATTTCTTTCCGGGATAAATCTTCCTCAAAAGGACACCTGATCTGATGCTTGTCACCGTCAACAAAGGCCAGAGACCCATCGATTAAATAGTTGATAGCTCCCGCCTTTGCTCTAAATGCAGTTTTCCTGAGGCTTGGTTGGAAGGCATAAGCGAATATAGTGGTTGCATTTTTTATTCCTTTTGCCCTTTTCATTCTGATGATCAGAGCACTTTCCAGTACGTTCTCAAAAGTAGTTCAAAAGAGGTGATACTTCATAAAAATCATCAGAAACTTGTAGACTTTATTAATCTAGTCTAAATGTATTTAGAAGTACTTCCATTGTTGTCATAACAGGTCTTATTTATGTGCCTCTGAGCGCATGCTATCACATCAGTTGTACACAAGTGATTATTTTTTGTGGATGTTTATCCAAAAAGAACAAGATGCCACTATCACAAGGACGGGTTACATCATATAATACTCACATCATATGTGCCAGCCCAGCATCACCCCAAAACATGTATTTGACCTGCCGATCCACTAGAGCACACCGTGTTAGTGTTAGGTCACTGGTTGCCTCACCTTGGCATGAAAAGTACACATACATGCTGGTGCAGTACCAGCAGGGGGTGATAATGGCTGGAGCAGTGGACATATGCAGTATAAGGAGCGAGAAAGTTTTCTAGTGAGGAGGTCCGGGAGGATGGATGGGTCAAATACAGAATTTACTTTTCTTTACCATGGTTTGTGTGAAACTAATCGTCAATATTGATTGTTTCAAGGAAATTCTGAAAGATTATTTTAAACCGAGCCACGATCAGAAAACATGTAACTAAAATGGTGGACCAGCAGATTTATTCCACACTTTGGTGCGATACCTGGCTGAATGCACATGCACATGATGAGTATGTTAAATGTTTTGTGATAAAATCGATGCGGCATCCAGAACAATACATGTAATTATTGTTAAGTTAATTTAATTTCGAAGTAGAGACTTTTCAAAATTGTAGCTTTGCTGAGCCCTAAAACCCATCAGTGACTGAAAGTATACATGGATATACAGAGTGATTCAATCATAGTGTCCAACAGCACATCAGCTGTCAAAATGCCATTACAAAATGAATAAATAAATAAATAAATAAATAAATAAATAAATAAATAAAAAACCCTCTTTCTGAAATGGAGAGCCTTCTCTGGAACAAGATGCACACACATCACTTTAATGAGTGAAGTGATGCGTTAGTCCCTCACCTGTGTAAATTACTGTGTTTACCAAAGAGGGATCCATTGTGTTGTCAAAGGCCACAGCAGTGACAGTGACTGCTCTACACCTGTTGCTGAAGGTAATAATTACAGAAAATGGATTAATAATAACAGTAATTAACACAATAATATGTATTAGCACGCTCACTGCATATATGACGGATGAACTGTGCTCAGTTCCACATGTACGACGTAACGATGTATGAAGATAGACATGTTTAATTGAAAATAATAGACTGACTATTCCAGCAAGTCATATATCATAACATCAAAGAAGGCTGAAGTGACTGAAGGAGCCACATGAGGAGCACAACAACAACAGCAAAAGTCTGTGTCGTGCTAAATATGTCGACGAAGACATCCGTCACAAGAAAAACAGATGACCATGACCCTACATGCTCCGCCGACACATCATATATAAGACCCTTACACCTGCCCTTTGGACTGTATATTACAATGAACACGAGACTCAAATGAAAACATGAATACCAATGAGGAGACTTAACCTCAGCGCTACCTTTCGTGTATTCTTACTGACAGAAGACTTGGCCTTTATTCACTGTCTACTGGAAATAGGAGTGGGTTGGTGTGTATGTTCTATGGAGGCTATTTCCATATGAATGCAGCATAATGCAGCTGTTTTGAAGCAGGGGATCAAGGGAAAATTTTTGCTAATTTGCTGAAAGGCGTGGAGAGAAAGTCATTGTGAGGGTGGATAACAGTGGGTGATGATAGGAATATTGAAGATTATTGCTGTAAAGTGAAGTGAAGCAAAGACGCCTAACATCCTCAATATCGATGCAGAAGATCAAATTTGATTGGTTAAGGGAAAAAAAAAAAAAAAAAAGCGAAGGTATCGCCTGAATTCTCATTTCCTATTATTCAATAAAAAAAAACACACAGGATGAGGAATACAAGCTCAACAGTGTGAGCCGGAGACGAAACAAGCCGACAGGGAGGAGGGGAGGGTTTGTAAACAGCAAATGAAATCAGATTCCTGCACCACCTCTCTATCCCACCCTATCTCATTTTCGCTGCGAGTATCCCATGGTGAAACTCGTCCGAAATCCGCAATCTGTCAGAGGATGGTGTCATCCTAATGACACACTTGGCATACTGATGACTCCCATCTGCATCCCCCTGCATCCAACAGAGTGGATGTGCAGCTAACACATACATTATTTAACCTTCTGAATGGGGCAAAGGAGATTGGTAAAAATAACATGTCTCTGTGGTCTAGCTGGATGCTGAGACACTCTATTATAGCATTTTCACCCCTCGGATTCTTAAATAATGTATGTACATAAGGCAGCGGGGAGGAAAGACAGAGCCAGTGCCAAAAAAGGAGAACGGAGTAAAGAGTTAGATAGGAATAGACGGAGAGAAAAGAGGGAGAGGATTGGTAACTGCAGCCCAGTGGTGCTGGTGTGAAGAAGAAAAAAAGAAAAACGTGCCCTTGAAAAATGAGGACGAGCAGCAAGAACTAGGCTGACTCTAACTCCCATGTGAAAAAGTACATATGGTGGTTCTGACTCATACAGCGAGGGCTCGTCGTATGGATTCTTTCAACCATGCTTTGCTGCTGAGTATCATTATTATCTGCTTTTGTCAAATTGAGAAGACTACAGTCTGACTAGTGAGGACAGATCTCATCAATAACTCTGACTCTTAGGGCTCAAAGAATGTTTAATTCTTTTCTCAATGTCTCTGGAGACTCTCAGTCTTCTAGGTCTGTCGGATGAGCGCTGGAATGTCTTCAGACTGAAAGTGAGAGTCCAGCTGCCTGCTATTAAAGTCTTGCTAAAAAATTGAACGGGGTTACGGTATTGCTGACATTAAGCTCCTGTGCTACTGCGCTCCAGTGTCCTAGGAATTACATTTACAGTGGACGATTCTGCAGAGCACAGTTCAACTTAAAGTCCAACTTTCACATTTCCTTGGGTGTTATTTTCAATTTAATGTTGTAACAACACTGTGCTTATTGTCTGGTTTAGGCACAGAAAACACAAGATAATGTTTTGACTTAAAATAACAGTTATTGTCACGTCTCGAATTCTAAAAATATCAGTATTTTAATTGCCACAAACACAGCTGGAAATCGTCCTAAGGTCTCCTATAAAACATCCAGGGGTGTCAGGCTTGGCACCCTTGTCACCAATGTCCGCCACCCGCCCCTCCACCCTCCTATATAACTAGATATGACATGTATTGAAGGAATGCCAATATGGTAACCTCTGTATGACACGTACAAATGAACATGAACATATCAGTGGCTTGCTGAAATATTAACTGCAAACACTTTCTTCAGGCGACCGGGCTTCGAACTAGTGTATTGTCTATGTGTAAAGTAAGCATGTGGACGTTTGGATGACATCTCTTCTTGGCTTAAATGTGAGAGCAGACGGATGCTAATGCTAAACTCTGATTCTGAATAGCATAAATATAATTATGTTGGTCATTAAGCGAAAATGAAAGGACAGAAAGCACTGTTTTTTCCTCTGGAATGACACATAGAAGCATGCTGATGCAGCCATCAGCAAGGACGTCATTAACATAATTTTTCTGTGCCTCCAAAACTGTCAAAAATCACTGCTGAAAAATGAATGCGTTTCATAATGTAGCGAAGCTCCTAGTTCAGGCACAAAAACCATTTAGTTAGGTCTACAGAAACATCAACAACATTACTACTTCCAAATGTCCGGGGGGCACAAACCACAAAACAGACAGGAAACAAATAACAGGCTCGTATATTTAAAGTCCACCACTTACACCGTCCTTTTGTTGCTCTTACCCCCTGTGCCTATCAGAATTACCACAGCTGCTAGACAGCTTTGACAATGGAAGATAAACATATATATATATAAATATCGCTGCAAAGACTAATGCAGTCTCTCTTCTCGGGCGGACAGTCTCAGATCAAGACATACCAGAGCATCATATATACATTAAAACATGAGGGGGCATACCAGAGAACCCGTGTCACCAATTTTTTATGTGCCTTTATCAAATAATATATGCACACATACCTACAGGCATAGAGAGTCCATGACCAAAATCTTAGAAATGCAGCAAGTGAAGTCTTGAAGCCACATTTTAAATAGGAGTGCCATCCTTTGCCCCCGAAGCCAACAGCTCTGCTGCTGCCTCATCTCCTCAATCTGCTGTTTGCAGCCTGGAGTGCCAACCCTGGCTGTCTCCCCTGACCAGTGTTATCAACAAAGCAGCAAGCAACACGCTATCTGGCCGTTCATCCTCATGGGAAGATCCCGATAACAGTAACAGTTAGCGTGCAGCACGGCTTCAGGGGATAGTCAGACGTTATAAAATTCATTACAATATTCTTAATTATCATATTCTCTGGCAAATGTCGCACATGTTAGTGAAAAGGAAATAAATATTATCTTGTGTTTTAGAATAGATGTCAATACAAGGACGATGCACAAGGAAGGCAGGATCCCATGGCTTTTTTAATACCCTTTCATCAGTAAGCCAGAGCACTTCCATGGCCTAAAACTATTCCTTCTTCCTGGTTTGTTAATGTTGTTTTTCAGCTCAGATAATTTCTAAAGGGGTAAACAGCTTGGCTTCCACGCGAGCTGGCCTGAAAATCATCATCTACTGCACAAATTGCGTGAAACAACTGCCATCTTCCTATCCTGTGGAGTCACATACTGTAGGGTATTAGTAAAAATCACACAAACATATAGATGAATACACAGTACATGTACATTTTGCATCGGTCAGCATTTCTTTTAAGCCATGTTTTAATGCCCTTCAGAATAAGGCGTATTAGAAGACGCTCTGTAATTTCATGATAATGCTACGAACAGCTTGAGAGGCTAAAGATCTGCTTACCGTGAGCAGCAGAATGAAGGATAATTCAGGCTTTACTGTTTAGAGCTTGGAGCTTAGCACAGTTCAAAGCAGAGAATCTTGAAAAACATATTTCTTTTTTTTTTTTTTTTGTCCGAGAATAGCTGCTGATAGCAACTAAAGCATTATGTAATGGTGGTGCTGTTTATGTACTCTCAGCACTCGGTTGTGGAAAGACCACAGTCTTGGTTAATACTGAAAAAGTTGACGGTGGCGTAAAAGTTCAAATTGCAAGAAAGTTTATTTTTTAAGTCTCATTCCCGACATGTCAAATACTGACGCTTTGGGATGGCAGCCATCCTGACCTACAATCCCAAAGCGTCGGCATTTGACCAGTTGGGAATGAGACTCGAAAATCAACTTTCCTACAAACTGGACCTTTGAAGCACGAGAAGGAGGTTTTTGCGTCAAATTCAAGATGTGAACCACAGTCTCTAGTGAAATTGATTGAACAGATTAATATAATATAAAGGTAAAGTATTCCATTCTGAAGGTCATTGATTTTATAGGCAATCGTAGAAAAAGCCATTGGGAATTTATTCTCTTGTAACTGTAGGACTCTGGAAAGCATGCTTGTCTTTAGTCCCAAGGATCAGTTTAATTGGATATTAACTGGGAATCATTTGCTGGGACTCAATCCGAGGAACATTTGCCAGGATACGGTAAACAGGATTCAATCTTGTAAACTGATTTATACAAAAAAATAAATAATATTGGCTTTACTATTAAAATAAGTAAAAGCTAATTAAATGTAGGAATCTAAGAAATGTGTGCAGGGCCTATTGCATCAACAGATCTAATGCATTTGGACCGGTGTCAGTTTGATTTTGGTTTATCTTTGTGCTGCCCTCGACCACATGTCTGCTTTAAGAGGTCATTTGAGTTCTTTGTGCTCTTGATTACAGCTCTTTTGGCTTGATGTTCTAAACAAGGACAACATGGCATACCGGTGTCCGTGCCAAGATTCTTTGTACATGAAGTGAGTGCAAGGATGAGAAGAAACGAGAAGAAAGGTTGAGACGACGGCACCGTGGCCCTCCATCAGATGTAACTCAAAGGAGCCTGCTCAGCGGTGAAAAAGGTTTCTAACAGCAAGAGGCAAGTGAGTACTTTGATTTACTTCAGTTTTGCACCGCTTGCAAAAGACTCCGCTAAAAATACGAAGAAAAGCAGACAGAAACAAAAGGAACTGTGTTTGGAACTCCCCAAATGCTTCCCATCTCTCATCCTGTGTGCCGCATATCTGTGGTCGGCTGTGGGTGGTGAGTTGCAGAATGGGTGTGTGTGTGTTTCTGTATTTTCTTTGGGTTTATGTTTGTGTGTATGTTTATGCACATGTGTTTGTACACACTACACACTGTGTAGGCCTATGTAACTCTCTGTGTGTGTGTGTGTGTGTTTAGTCGAAGGATTTAGATGTTGGCGAGCTGTTTCGCCTGTGGCAGTGGTGACCATTCTGGGCCCTCAGCTTTGTCATGGTAAACAGACACCTTTGCTAGTGTGCTTTACCCTGAGTATCTATTGTCTTCCTCTGGCCGCAGAAACAAAGGGAGGCTCCCATGGGTCCAGATGTACATAGTAAAAGCAGCCAAGGTTTGAGAGGGGGGGTCTACATAAGCACAACCTGGAGTTCAGTGGAGCCTGCGAGCATTTCATCCACATCTTGTCATCATTGTGCTCTTTCTGCTTTTGTTCTGTTTTTCAGACAACTGTCCAGTGAAAACCTTTTCCCAACACCGGAGTGCATTTGGACATGGTGGTACAGAACCAAGACGGTCATGGATGTGAAGTGGCTTTACTGGACGGCTGGTGTGTAAAAAGTGTTTCTTCCAGCATTTGATTGTTGTCAGGGCATAAGACAGTCTACGTATCATTTAAATCACAAGAAAAGACACTCTGAAAGTTACACTTATGCTCCATAGAAGGAGGAATGGCTGTCTCCAACTGAATGTGTCTGGAAAGACTGGTGAGAGGTATTTAAATGCACATTCGCATGACATGTCCCCGAGTTCTTAGTCCTCACAAATGACTAAATTAGCCAGGGCCGTTCAAAATGATGCATTTGGCCGCTTTGTATGAACGGTTTCTGCACAAAATAGACCATGGTAAAAGTGTAAAGTGCAAAAAGACTGTGAAATAATACAGCATCAGATATAACCAACTTTTTCCTCTAGCCTCTAGCAGAAGCGTCCGGTTCAGTATGTGGGAAGCTGAAAATCCCACAAGGAGAGCTCAACCGCTATTCCGAGATATAAAACAGAAATATATTTTATCGTATTTTGTTATATTTTCATATTCTCGAAAATTTAAATATCCCTACCACATATATACTAACCTTTGGATGAACCCCTGTCTTTTGGACACCTTCTCCTGACACTGTTTGCTCTAGTTTAAGAATAAAATATCAACATGTCCTCGACCCTAAAAATACAAACTAGGTTGCTTGTCAGTGTCTGCCAAAATGACATGTGATCACGTTCTGATCTGCCACTACTGCAGATGACAGTTTGGTACACTGAAGGTGACTAAAACTACTTGGTAAAGGTTGGTGAAAGACTGATATCGACAAGCTATCATCTAGCTATCACCTCAGTAATGTGCATGTGTGTGTGTGTGTTGTTTCATTTTTGTTTTACCGGGAAGACACATTCAAGAGGAATGTTTTTACTCAAACCACATTTCCTTCCTCCGTCTGTCAGGGAGCACAGAGGTCCACTATCTACTTCACTGATAATGATATATCCCAAAGTGAAATTGAAGTCTCATCTTTACGGAGAATAATCTGGTTGTATCACTCACTCTGTTAGCACACCAGTGCATAAGCTACTAAGTACCAGTTTTTCCTCCTGTGAAGAAACAAGAGTACTCATTGGTTTCCTCCGTTTTAGCTTCAGTTTCTAGCAGCTCGCTCTTCTCCGAGGGCAGCTAAATTTACCCCGGCTCTCTGCTTATGTGGAGTGTGCCCCAATTCCCAAAGCCATTTATTTTGACTGCGACCGCTGTCAGGGAATTAATCTGTGTTATAGTGGTTTCTATGGCAACCCCCTACACCAATTATGTATGTATGCATATAAAACAAAAGGGAAATTATTTTTTGTGCTCTTAAAACCGTCACTCCCTCCAGACATGAACATGCCCTGCCATATACACCCACTTTTGACGGGGGTTTACATTTCAAAGAGACGGGATGAGAAGAAACTTAAAACCATCAAAACACACTTTGATAGACTTAAGCAGTTCGGTTTGTTATTTAGGAGGCTGCCTTTTTTTGTTGCGTGGTTTTCTTTGGTGTTGTCCCTAAAAAACCTCGGTGCCCGGGCCAAAGTTTGCTCTTTGATCGGCATTAGTACAGAAAAAAACAAGCGTGTCTTGTGCTCATTTGCTTTAAGCTATTCTGGCTCACGATAGCTCGAAGAGAAACATTATGTGGATGGATACAGAATGCATAAACCATGGTTGCTCTGACTCGTGGCGCTTCCGACAATAAAGCTAATCCATTTAAGGGGTCATAAATTCTCATAAGCTCAAAATGAAGAGTTAGTGCTAATATGTGGTGAGTGGAAAAGCAGTGACGACACCTCCTGCATTTAGATGAGATTTTGAAATGGGAGGCTGAACTTTCTCAAGCAGGAGGAGAGGAACACAAACACTAACACAACAGTTATTCTAGACTGAGTCAACAGTAGAATAACTCAACAGATTGAGCTTATTTTTATCCAAGTAGAGCTCATATGACCAGGAAATGAATTCCATTCTGAATGTGTGGTCAAAGCATTATTGCAAAAGACGATTACGTCCCATTCCCTGCAGGGGTGGTCCAGTTGGATTGGGTACGACATGTCTTGAGAAACTGTTGCATCAAAGGACACACAAGCAGTCAGGCTATCTGGTTGCAAACAAACCACAGGATAGCTAATTTCATTTGGAGGAGAAAATGAAGGTGAACAGTTAAATTATTAACCAAACTGTCTGATGTAAACACAAATCACCGTTTACACACCCACTTCTTGGTTCAACAAGGTCGATTACCAACTTTTCAGGTGCACTCACTTTCAGCTACACCTTAAAATACCTGCAACTGTTGTTTTTTTCCCCCACCCTGCTTGTAGCGATGTTGCCATGTTCCCAGATCAATTTGTTTACACATGTACAATGGGTACAATGTGTAGTAAGCCAGCTGAGGCTTGTGCGTAGGTGGTAGTAGCTACAGTAATGAGATGAAAAACATCAGGCTCTGAAAATGACCATGAAAATTATTGATTGAAAAAAATTCAATAGGGTTTATCCTTCACAGCTCATGTTCAACAATCAGTCTTCCACAGCATAGAAAACTTAACTTGAGAAAGTGCAACAATAAAGTTTTATTTTCTTGATGTACCATTCTTGTCTCTTTGAAACACTAAAACTGAGCCTGTCTTTATCTTAAGGGAAGAAAAAATATTCTTATTTTTTAGACATTTGCATTCCTCCGATAATACTCGAGCACAAAACAACACAAGCGCAGGGTTTCATCCACTATCTCCGGCAATTTTAAGCTAGCGTCATCTTTAAGAAAGCCTGCCAATTCCTCTTGTGAACAGCTGAATGTAACTCTGCAGGGGTTTCCTCTAAGTGTGGAAATTTATAAGAATACCAAATAACAGCATGTACTATCAAATGTAAATTTGAATCAATAAAAGATGGTGGAAGGTCTTTGTGGAGTATAGGAAGTGACATCAAAATGTAAGAAATAAATCTCAAAAGAGAATTTTTACCGAAAAACAAATGAACCTCTGCAAAGATACTATACAGTAAGAAGAAGACAGCTGGTAGACTGTCTGGGTTCACTTTAAACATCTGTCTGAAGCCATCAAACATGCAAAATGTGCAGCTTGAATTATCCACCATCCCCTCAACAATCCCTTCAGCAACAGGAAGTGGCTTCTTTCCAGCAAATGATGCTGCCCTGTTGGACGATAATTAACAAATATGTCTTCTATATATTCTATCTATCCACCTACACCTTCCAATTAGCGAGTCTACTGAGGACTGTTGTTTATACCGTTACGTTATGCTTGATAGTTTCATAAGCTTGTTATCTGGACAAATCACACAGGCGCTACAAGAGCACAAACGAACATGAAAATGCACTAAGTGTGAGTTAGAACATGACACATTATTATACCTCAGCCCTGCGGAGGAGAGGCTACATACTGTAGATTTGTTCAACACGGCAACAAGTCTTTCTATAATTAAAACCATCTACCGCAGCGTATGAGATGTTGGTTATGTTCACATAAATACTCCTAATGTGTCAATAAAGCAGTGTGATGCTTTAGGGTGCGTTTTGATGAGATGCCAGAAGTTCATAGATTCTATATGAAGCTTGACAATGATGCAGCAGACAAAAAATAGCAATGATTCTTTCAGGCAAACATTACTGATGTTATACCCAAATGGCAGTCTGCAAACATGATGGATTTCTGATTGCAAAAACATCTTCTATCACACCGCTCTATCTCGCACAGTCAACCAGCTGTAGCATATGTGGGCTGAGAGAAATGAGACTATGTCATGTGTTTGAGTGCATCAAGCCTCTGAAAGGCACCATTTCCCCCGTTTAACAAATTAATCAGCAGCAGACATGTGACATTTTCTCTAAGTATCTCAAAACGTCATGCCAACTGTCCCCGAGGTCATTTTCTATAGAACATATCACGTCACGTACAGGAGAAAGGTCAAACCCCCTGTGGTGACCGTGTGGATAATGAAGTTGCCATTAACTCTCACTCTTTGCAATACCTTCATCAAAAAACAAAGAGCAGAGTTCTCATAACCCTCGGTTTGCAGCGTGCCTCTGAAAAACCTCCATTTGGAGGGCCATGTACCCTTCTATCCCAACATGAATTGGGACAACTTACCTCCTTGGCATGAATGGGTAAAATGTAGGCTAAGAGCTACAGAGACGAGAATATGGGATTGGTTTTATGAATCGCTGTGTTTTCATTACCTGAGAATGACCCTTTTTATATCTACATAGGGAGCATGTTGCACCGCCATGTTTCATCAGTAGCTCGGGATGGACAAACCAAAAACTCGCTCTAGAAAGGGCCTTTGTGTTTTTGCGTCTTAGCAGCCGCTTTGTGTTCAGTTGGTTGCAATCTGAAATTTCACCCTTGCCACTAAATCCCACACACTGGACCTATGAATTAGTTTATTAGCTAAAATATGTGCTGTGATGGTTTTAAAAGCAGATTATGCATCCACACAATGTATCACAGCCTTGTCTTTGTCTGGTGCTTGGGTCTTCGCATTAAACCGGTCAGTTCAACCTCACAATTTTAATTTTGATTTACTTCTAATCCACCAGTTGTTTCACTCCATCTTACATGCATATCCTGAGAAACCCCTGAGCAACTACCCGCTAGGCCTTGCAAAATAATCACTATTATTGTTTTTTGTGCAAAAAACATTATATCAACTTTGTCTTACAAAACTGGCTTTGTATATCTGAGTGAGTCTCTGATGAGCTGTAGGCCTGCAGAGTTTTTGATGAAAGACAAACAACATCACCAGTGCAACCCGATTCCAGTAGTCACAACACAGCCAACCAGATGGCAGGTATGCTGTCTCTGCAAGGAATCTGGTACATCCTGTGTACACACCAACCACAGCTTGTAGTCATACTGTTCAGACTGCTGTTTCGGTAAGCAGTGAGATCTTTGCTCGAATCTAGCTTCCATGTTAAACCCTTTTAGCAATAATGGACCCAAAATACTTTTCTTAAACTAATTCATAACCAATATCTGAGCACGTCTGTTTCAGCTTTTGGGTTGTGTGGTCTTAGGACTCACAGTGTTTATAAAAGTACAATTTTGGTCAATTTATTTCAGTGAAGTAGCAGATTTGCTGGTTGAGGCTGAGTAAGTTTGTGGGGTCAATAAGTTGTTGAGTCAGCACAGTGCAAATTCATGCCACTGACCATTGCATTTTTTCTTGACAACACTGACCTTTGAGGGAACAAAATGAACCCCAGTTTGCAACATGAAGAACGATATTTTATTATTCTAGTGGCAGATGAGGCCTAGTGTGACTTTTAGAAGGTAACGCAGAGTTAAATAATGCGTGATGGAATGATATTGACTCATTTCAGGGATTTCTTTAATACCGGCAACACAGCCTTGTATCCACAGTCTTGGTATTATTTACAGTGGCATTTGGAAGAGGTTAAAGGGCCAACTGTTAAATATGTGATTGCCTCTTCAGGAGCCTGTGTTACAACAGCGTTATCAAAACCAAGCCAAAACAACAACAACAACAAAAAACAAGCTGGCTCTAATAGCTGCTAAAGCTCCTCACACCACCTACGTATGCCACAGTTCTGAGGAACCATGAAAGGATCGGGGATTTTACAAGTTCAGATCAGAGGAGATTCTCAGTGGGGCTTCGGAGATGAGCCACTGAGTCCCTAAGGGTTGCCATTTTCACTCTTTTCTGACTGGAAACCCTCGGTGTTGCTATAATTATCCTTATCACTATTCATGTTGGTGTCGCTTCCTTCACCTACATATATTAGACATGCTGTGAAATGAGCAGCTGCGGTTGATGTGGATGAGGCGCACTGTAGGAAACGTCTTGACATGAAAGCACATGATAAGTTCGGCTCCTGGAATGTGCGGGAGCATCACAGGGCTGAAACCTAAGGGTGGAAATGAGGGTGGGTGTAATTTTCCTTTCGGTCCATTTTAACACCCACTCAAATCGCTAAAAAGCTGCTCAGTGGTTACCTGATAAATAGATGCCAAATGGGTCTCCTCACTAAGCAGCTCTGGCCCTCAGACTCTGCCTTTTATGTAGCGAGCCAGCCAGTTAACCCCGCTGCCTTTATGGACCGGCCTCTTCACTCTGATTTATTGCTCAAACTTACCTAGAATGCCAACAGAAAGCACATTCCACAGGCACTGCGTGTTTAAGCAATCTTAGGTCCTCCTCTTTCCTAAATTCAATCTGACCTGACAAAAATACAGTATGACCGTTTGGGTCAGTATTAGCATTTGAGAGAAAGAGACACAGAGTACCTGCCATGAAATGATTTCTCTTCATTCATCATCCTTATTCGACCCCCCTAATGATTTTTTTAATACTGCCTTCAATATTCCTGCCGCTGCTCGGAAGTGCTTGGTAGAAGCTATTAAAGGTGAAGCTATTTTCAGATTTTTATACTAATGTAATTTAAACAACACCCAAGGGTATCTTAATACAAAGTGGGGCATCTATGTGCTGCAGAAAATTTTAGATATTCTCGAGACCTTTTTTTTTTTTGGCGACTGGTATTCAATTAAAGACATACCGAAATCAAAGAAGTGAAAATGACAAAACCTCATTTGAGTTTTCTGAAAAAAAGAAAAAAATTTAGAATAGAAAACAAAGGCATAATGTCGCATTATTCATAGGCAAGCGATTGCATTCAGCACAATCTTTCATTGCACGGTGAAAGGGCGGCAAAAACACAGCGTAATTAGCTCTTTTACAGTACATGTTTTTTCTTCCTATGGTATATTCCGAGCCTTGAATTTTCCCTTTTTTTCAATCCATGCCTGTTGCTTAACAGTTGATTCACAGGTGGGTGGAAGATAAGACAAATAGGGCAGCGCAAGGTGAGGAGTCACTACAGAAAGATGTAGTTCTTTGACCTCACAGTAAGAATATATAAGTAGAAGGACCAGGTCTGCTTTCAAGAAACAAAATTTCATGGTAATATGTCCAGTGGATGATAGACAGACATAAAGCCAATGAGGGATTGTGCCCTGGTCACTCTCTTCTGTGAAATCAGTGCGACAACAATATAATTACATAGTTTCATAGTTCCCTGTTAATGCATACGCCTGTATAAGCAATGCGATTACTGTCAGCTTCTATCCAACCGTGCATTCAGCAAAAGCCTTAATAATGCATCGCAGTCATTAAAAACTAGAGCCTTACTTTACTTATCACCGCTTCCTATCTGCTGGTGGGCCATCTAATCTCTCTCGCCTCTTTGAAAGCGTCCCTGCTGAAAATCCACTGTTTGGGAGCAGATATCATCTCATGTCAAGAAGAATCTACTTCATTCATCTCATCAGGGGGGAGACAACGTGCCTCGCGCTTCCACAGACATTTCACATACATGCACTGCAGTTTTTAATAGCGTAGCCTGAGGAAATAAACACAGACTATGATAAGAAAGTCATCTGTTGTTGTGTTTTGGACTGCACCGGGATCTGTCACACCAATTGCTACTTTTGTGGTAACAGGCTCATTTTTGGCAGTTGTGTCTATTCTGGGGCTCTTTGTGAGTTATTTTAAACAGTTGGTGCACAGGATAATCTTTGTCATTTTGATACATGATGACATTAAATGAGAGGGAAAAAAAACAAACACAGACGTTTGAGCCAGAAAAAGCAGTATAGTGACTGGGGTTCAGCAAAGTCATTTTGCCTAAAGAGAACAAAAAAGTTCTATTACTGGATCCCCCTTGTCCTCCATTGTCTATACACCTATTTTCTCTGGGTCACACAAGGCTGGAGCCTATAAGCTCAGAGTGTGGGGTGCATTTCGGAAAGGTTACCACACTTTAATGGCATGAGCACTATCATGTAACAAACGTGCATTTATATAGCACTTTTCTCATCTTCCAAACCACTCAGTGTGTCTCAACATAAGTTGGTATCACCCATTCACACACATATTCACACACATGTGGCAACGGCCAACATGCAAGGCGCCACCTGCTCATCAGGAGCAACAAACCATTCATACACACTCACACGCCGATGGAAGAGACACCGGGAGCAGTTTGAGGTGCAGCATCTTCCCCGTAGACTGAAGGGGCCGGGCATCGAACCAACAGCCCTCCGATTGGTGGACGACAGCTCTACCTCCAGAGAAACCACCACAAAGTTCTCAAATTCGACCGAAGGGATGAAGATGATTCTTCCAAAACAAATTCTCTTAATTGGTGTTTTAGCAACGGGGACGATGTCATTACATCATTACAATGTAAAACAGCCTTGTGTTCAGTTGGGTTGAGATCTGGTGATGGAGAGAGCCATTGCTTGGAAGCATTCATGTATACATTGTTGGAAGGAATAAAGAAACGGAAAGAAACACAAACACGACCGACATAATGAGAGCATAGAAAATAATGCCTAAAGCTTGATTGTAGCCGGGGTGGTATTTACCAGCTGCTGTACTGTACAACAATTACAATATAAAGCTGCTATCCATAATGATGATGTCACCCTGTGCTAATTCCCTGTATGCTTTCACAGCGTTTTCAGGACGGGGATTGTCTCAGCGAGTACACCTCTTTGCAGACACACTGCCTGTTTACTAAGGTGATTAACACCACATGTTCTTCAGGATAATCCTGGCAAGTAGTAATGTCATCATCGGTCACATGGCAGAGAGCAACAATGGATAGTGGCGACGCAAGACATCGCTAACAGGCTCAATGCAACAGCGCCACTACACGAACCTTACAGCTTAGTCCACCATTTACATACAGTTAGAGACAGCTTCTTCTCACTACACTTGTTTTTTCTTGCCACCAGTAGGAATGGTTACTGTGTGTGAGTGTGTGAGAGAGAGTGTGTGAGTGTGTGCATGCTCTGTGTGCACAGGCCAAGAGCTATAGGCTGTTAACCTAGTTTCAGTTGAAAAAATGGACACAAACTCTCAAGTGTTTTTTTGTCTTTGCTCTCTTTCCATGTCTTTCTCGCTCGCAAATACTCTCAAACACCCACACATGCACTCATGCACACACATTACAGCCACCAGGCCCCACCACAGCCCAATTGCCACTGCCTGCACTGCAGTTGCTATGGAAACACCTGCATCTCTGGTAATCCTGTGAATAGGATGCAATGAGCAGGGCTGCAGGGGGGGGAAACAGCTTAACATGGTGGCAGGTGAAGACAGTAAAACTGAAGCATGTCACTCAGAAGGACACTTGACTCAGATTCGCTCATATTTTACAAACACCTGGTGTTGTGCTGATGAGTTTTGGTTGTGTAATGCCTCTGATAGATAACATGTTTAAGTACTCTTGGCTATACATATTCCCTTATTGGGATGCGGAAGCTAACTAGCTTATGTACTGGGCTCAGTCCTATAAAGAGTCAGCACTGTAGCCAGTATTTCATTCACCTCTTTTTAATATCAAATATATATGAAAATACATTATGTGCCGGATTGATTGCGATTAATAAAAGGTCTGACACACACCCCGATAAAATGCTTGAAGGGTGCTGGTAGGAATCTATCACCTTTGGACAGAGAGGGGCTGTGTGCTAAGCTAAGTTAGCTGGCATTAGCGTCATCAGTAGGGTACACGCAAGAGTGGTATCAATTATCTCTCTCTGCAGGAAGGCAAGTAAGTGTACTGCTAAAGATGTAGAACTTTTTTTCTTTTAGGGTTTCGGCTTATGAGCAAAAATGAGAAAGACACGGATCCACAAACAGGTACCGAGGATATGTGAGAAAGGTGTAGAAGCCTTAAACAGGTTGTGAAATCTTCTGAAGTTTCCAACATATAATCAGGATGAACAAACAGTCTCTCCTTCATCAAAATGCCTGCCGAATGGACTGGGAGTGGAAGGAAAGCCAGAACACTAAGTTTTATCAGCAGTTTAAATGTGTTTAAACACTTACACTCTCATGTGACAAGATGGCACCACAAGACTCATTCGCTACTAACTACGCAGTACAAAGCATGCAACTTTGTTAATGATAAACACTGTTCCTGAATTTCAGTGTCAGATTGCATCAGTAGCATGGCACATGATGAGACACTAGTCTTTGCAGGAACCAAATGATTTTGTTTTGTCTAAATGGATGATTCATTCATTCATTTATCCTTCCAGAATAGACTGACAAATATGTATGATTGGATATGGGTGGATGCTGGCTTTGTAATTTTAAACTGACAGCACCAAACATGTGTAACAGATGTAAAAATGTCCCTCCTATTTCTACTGGAAATTTTGCTGAGGCATGAACACTGACTCAGACAACCAGGAATGGGTCCAGTGTGGATTAAAATATGAGGGCAACAAAAAAAAAAAACACCCATAATTGACTTGAGACTTACAGTAGACTATTATTATGCATGCAGCCCGATCACTTAGGCATACTTTGTATAATTTTCTAATTTGCCTCCAGGGCCCTTAGCCTAACATTCACCATAAATTATGGCCACCACTGAGAAGTTTGAAATTCTTTTCTCACTAACTGTGACTGAGTATGACTGGAAGTTTTGGCAAGGACATCATTTGGGAGTGGATTTATTTAATTTAGAAACAGCTCAGGAACATGGGACAATGTTATGAAACCCTCAGGGTTACAGAGGTCTCACTTTAGTCTTGACTGACACGGTAAGGTCATTTGAATTGTAGAATTTGAAATTGTAATTAAATAAAAATAGAATTTGTGATTAAACTTTTCAATTTAATAATCTGAAATTTTAAGCAAGCAAACCCTCTCAGAAGATCGGGGACATTTGGTGACATAACACGTTTCAAATTCATATTCAGCTTTGCTCAACGCTGAATTCGAGGGATTAAAGGGAAAAGCAGATATGAAAACTTTCCAAATGCAAGCACAAAGGCTGCGAGCTCTCAGATTGCTGCCATCAGGCCAAAAGTTTACAAAAAACTGCAGCATTTAAAAGTTGCTTGATTCTCTTTCTTCTCACCCCCAAAATTGTCGACGCGATGACACCCAGAATCCTTTTCTCAAAACAAGCAGAACTGATCCAAACACTCCCGACAAAAAGAGCTGTCTCCAAGGGAGAACAGACTTTCAAAT
This sequence comes from Pagrus pagrus, assembly GCF_965226575.1. Classification (NCBI taxonomy): domain Eukaryota; kingdom Metazoa; phylum Chordata; class Actinopteri; order Spariformes; family Sparidae; genus Pagrus; species Pagrus pagrus. Next base: position 6,743,248 of record NC_140198.1, read on the forward strand.
TAAAAGCATCCCACTATAATTTACTGCCGTCATTTCGCCTCCATCTGCCTTTGGAACAGGTCAATGGGTTTGTCAAAGAAATGAGAAGTGGCTGCTGTTAATGCACTGCTGCAGCTGTACTGTATCATTGCTTGTCTCTTTCCTGTATGGACTTGTTTGGCTGGGTCTGCAAGCCTCAGTGCAGTGTCCACTGTAAGACATCCTTGTCTTTCTGCTTCTCACTCGGTTCATCTTCTAAGTCAACGTGAACTGGGAAACACACCAGAATTAAAGGGCAACACGATATGATTTCTTTCCTGGGTCGGGAGCAAGGGGAGCCAAACTAGAGGTGTGAAAGCAACCTTTGAAAGGAGAGTTATAGTTTTGTGAAGGAAGAGGGGAGGAGTGGGGAGAAGAGTGAGAATGAGGGATTAAAGCCTGAGGAGCTGTAGATACAGAAGAGATATCACGTAGGAGACAGAAGGGGAGAAAGATGAGACAGGATGGTAAAGATGAGGCAGGAACATTGAGAAAGAATGCAAATGAGATTGAAGTTAAGGCTTAGGATGTTTTTAATTTGACTCCGTAGTTTGTCTAAGTTTGAGAGGACTGGTCAGGTGTCAGCTGGTGATGACAGCCACTTATCTCTGTTGAGGCTGGTAGACGATGGAGTGTTTACTATCAGCAGCACTCCCTAATTCCTATCATGGACTGCACTCACTGCTTGCTACCGTGGCACCAATCAACGACCCTGCTGAGCATCTGCTGATGATCAGACGAGTAGAAATGCCTCGAAAAACCACAGTGGAAATGGGCTCTCTGTTGCATCGCCCTGAACAAGATGATAGTGGGCACTTTTAGAGAGGGACTGCTGTCAAACTTAACCAAATGTTCTGCTGTGTCACGGTGACACAGTGTTTTAGCTGCTCCACGGTGTGCCACTATTTTGAAGGTGAAATGCAGGGGAGAAAACATCTGGGCCATATCTATCATTGTGCCAAAAAATAGCATGGGTATTTTTACTTGTGACCAGAGGCATAAGTCACCCTGTCAGCGGGTCAGTAACCTATCAAAACTGTCAAAGAGCTTTACTGCAACAACCACGAGTCTGTATCACTGTGAGGTTAGCTTATTTAATATAGCAAAGGTGCGCTTTTATCACTAATTTCATGTTTATTTCAGCACAAACAGAAACAAGTAGTATATTAATAGAATAGACTACAGAGATGCATCTGTGATGTCATCTAGATTTATGTGAAGTTACATTTTGAAACCTAGAAATTACTTCACTAATGCCTGAGCCGGATAAATGAGCAGTCGCCGCCACTGCTTCCTGCTATAGACGAGAGACAAATTCTCATTATACAAGTAAAAACCTGAATGAATAAGCGAGGAAAGATGGTAAACGAGGGTGCTTTCATAAAAGACACAAGGGGTCCTTGAATGGTTGCTACATTGGTTTATTCTGTTGTTAAATCAAAATCGGTGTGCCGCTGAATAGGACCTGGAACTGAGGATATTATGTGATATATTTCACAGTCATGAGTGTTCAATTTTCTTTTATGGCTATGTGCCATATGTGCAGCTGTATCTCTAACCTGTGTGTAAACTTCTTGAGCGGAGCTGCCTGCAGATGCAAGAAGAATTTCAGTGGAAACTGGCAATAATGTTGTATCGTACCGTATCAAATTGTATCGTATTGTATCGCATCGTATCGTATCGTATCGTATCGTATCGCATCATATCGTATCATATCGTATCGTATCTACGGAAGAATGGAGAGGGTAATGCAGGTTTAAGACGGACAGGTTTAAGTTGTTTTTTTCATTATAAATCTGTATGTTTATCAAACAAACACAGCTTCAGAAACAATTCATCGAGCTACAATGTTAAAATTGCGGTTAATTTCAAAAAGACTTTGTGGAACGGTGGACTTCTCCGTCAGGATAAAAGATGAGACACTTGACACGGAACTGTGGGTTTTTGGGCTTTCATAACGAAGGCCGACATAAGCTTTGCACCATAAAAAATTCAGCCTTAACCTTCATTTTATTAAGACTACCAAATGGAGGTGGTGAAGCAAAGGGCTCTGGCATAAAACTGCAAAGTCGCCTGGCACAACGAAAAGAGCAAGGCCCCATTTTTGCAGCAAGGACATGGAAGCACACGTTCTTGGTACAGTAAATTGTAAGAAACTGCATCACACCCAAGTGTGGCGGTTGCAGCTGACGGAGACACAAACTGCATCCACACAGTTAAAATGTAAGATCTTTTCAAACGTGCCTCAAGCCTGTGCGGGAAAGATGCTTTGGCTTATACAGCAGAAGCAATTGGCCGACAGAAAACACCTGAGAGCAATAACTGTACTGTTTGATTTCTAACTATGTACGTTCCAATGCAACACAATGCAGCACTGAGGCAGCTTTGATCGATTTCAGAGGAATCATTCTGTCCATTCCTGATGCCTTATGGTGGCTGTGGCGCTTGCGGGTTAGGGAGATGAATTTCGCCGCAGTTCTTTGCAGGAAGTGTTTTCTACCTTAAGAAGTAGTCCCCTGTACACTCCTTCTCCGGGGTTCTGTCCCTGGCTGCTGTTTGATCGAGAGCTCAGCACTGATGTGAAGAACCTGCCGCCGACTGCAGGGCTGCTACCTTTGCTGATATCATGCCAGCATGGCCTTAAAGCTGACATGAATGACATTTTTATGATTGTGCAAAGGAAGAATGCAGCATCCTGTGCCAGCATCGGTAATAGCTACCACATTGCTGACCCTTCATAAAATCAATACAAACCTTTGTCAAGAAGGGCTCTTGGATCTTTCGCTCGACCCAAAGGCTTTTCTGTCACCAATGCCAGTGCTCCACCCCTCCCCACGTTAAACAGCCGAAGGTGTTTTTGTGTACATTTCCTTGAATTTGAGATAAACTGTTTGAGCAGAAAAGGGTGATGGACACCAGGGAAAACAATGCCAGCAAAAAAAACAAGAAGGAGATTAGACCCAGGACTGCAGTGGCAGGCTCTTGGGAGATAAGGCACTAAGGAAAAGCCACATTCTCCTTTTGTGTTTTCTGGTTCCTATTCTCGCATGTGTCTAATTGAATCTGCTTTGTTTCGTAATAACGTCTGATCCAACAGCAGCGGAAATGTGCTTTAAATTGAAGTGAACTGCAGGAATGAACTCTGTGTGGTTACTTTGTGTGGCTTCCAAGTGTTTTTGCGTGGGGTCGATGGAAGACTGTTGTACTTGGCAGAGGTAGAGCTTCAGTTATTTTGTTTACGACTTCCTGTCGTCCTCCACCACAAATTACACAGCTATGCCGGGGATGCGGTGGGTCGGTGTTAAGGATACGGCGTTATCTTAAAAGCGAGCCATTATTTTACTATTCGCATACGTTGCTCCCACTGTAGTGTTTAGTCTGTTTCAGCACTCCCACTTCATTTCACATTCAGTTCCATTCATAGTAGGAAACAAAAGGGAGAACGGATTTTTTTTGTCTCGCTCCATGATCTGTGACGGATGTAGAGCTCTACGTAGAATGCCTAAAACAAAAGAGCATCAAGGAAACTGTGACAGTGCACAGAATGAGTCCCACAAGCCCTCTGACTTCATGCTTTGGAGGACGGCTAATCATGTTCACAGAGGCTGATGAGGCTGATGCTGTAACATACTCCCGATTTTTTTTTTTAATTGAAAAGTGTACCCACGAGTAAGTCATTATCTTCAAAAAAAGGAGCCAATATCAAAAGCCCCAGATGAGAAACATTCACACATGCATTTAATTTCACCCAAACAGCAGCATCACAAGGATAATCGGGCCTGATAAATTAATCTGTGCAATTTTTTTGAGCTCGAAAAACGCAACAGCAACACAGGCAGAGGAGCAGCTTTGATTGTTTTCAAAGGCAGCAAGGCTGATGGCTGATTCCTAATGGCTGTGGAGGAGCTTGGGGGTTAGGGAGATTAACTTCAAACCTTCCCAGAATTCATTTAAGAATGTTTCACTTCTTAATAAGGGGGGCTCCTCAAAAACAAGCGCTTTTTTCAGCTTTGTCCCGGGGTTTCATGTAGTAGCTACTCGTCTGAAGTAAAAAAGACATACTGGCCAGAATTATGTCCCAGGAGTGCTGGATCTCTGGTTTCTTTTGCTTTTTCGAGGAAGGTACATCTTGTTCCACCACTTCTGATTCAAGTCTAATGTTTTAACTGAGCAGTTGCATTCAAAAACAAGGATACATTATCATCATATATCCAGTGAATATACCCTATAGCAGCACCACTTATGGAAGACAAGGTTCTTACCTTTAAGTAGAAATCACCAGGCAGCAGCGATGGGAAAGCAGGGACAGGGAGAAAGAGAGAGAGAGAGAGACTGTAAATTTATCATAGAAAATATTTCATCTGTTCACTGAATGCAGAAGTCAGTTGTTTGGTGTGTCTGAAATTGTTTTCAGAGATGAATGGGTTGTGATTTGAGGCGCAGTTACAAAGAAACCCACATACCTATACAGTATATGAGACAGCACTAGCAACACACAAAGCGTATTCATAGAAGGGAAACATCTTCACAAAAGCCTCGGCAGAGCAAAGGTCCCATCTTGAAGCACTGTGGTTTTACTTAAGATTGTGAAAAAAAACAAAGACCCCCTCCTCAGTGGTGGGACGGTGAAGCAGTGTAGCAGGGGCGCGGTGATGGCTCAAAGCATAGCTGAGACTTTTGAATATCCCCCCTCATATTGAACATCAGGATGTCTTATACTCTTATATTAGGCTAATCATTTGAATGGATGAATGGACAAATAGGGCTCAGTTAATACCTGAAGGACAAGTACAACTACAGCTATTACCAGTGTTGTAGTCAAGACCATAATTACTTTATTTCTGTAAAATATCAAATATTAAGGGCAAGTCGACATGAAATGTGTGTGGGTGGCCACACCAGAAAGCATGCTGCTCTTTGACATGAGAATTAAAAAAAAAAAAGTCCACTGGAAAGTCCAAAAATAATGTCTGCCCGTAGGGAAAAATAAAAAAGCCTATCAGTTGTATTTTTATGGAAATCTTCATGCAGTAATAATAATAACAATAATAAACAATTAAAGATTGCGCATTCTTGTTGGAGGTCTGCACTCTCTAGGTAACCTTGTATCATTTCGGCTTCACGTACTGCCCCGGCCCTGATCTCTAAAAATTGGGCTTTTGAGTATTTTCCATCTGACTGGGTTTTAATTTAACCGAAGAGAAGCAACAATCTACCGGTCTCATTTTACTCTGAGTCAGAGTTTTAACACTGCTACTGAATATATAGCGTTAGCTTATCCATACAAAACTAAGGCATTATATAAACCTGAAATGAAGCCGAAAACAACAGGGGGGGGGCGGGGGTGCTGATAAACAGCTGAAGACAAAAGGTTACTCAAACATTTGTCCCTGTATGGGAAGTCATGACTTGAAATCCCTTTTTTTTCTGCGAGAGAATGTGTTGTGAACCCTGGGGCTATTTCGAGTGTTTCTTTAAAAGAACAGCTATTTATTTGCTCCGACAAAACAATTTCGACGCAGAGCCTGCTTCTGAGATGCTGCGCACAACTTTCACCCTTCTTTCCAGATGAGCAGCAGATATTAATGGCGAGATGTGGTCGTGTAGAAGTGTGTCAAACTATGAGAGCAAACACGCTCAGCAGGGGAAAACCACAGGAAAGTCAAGACAAAAGAAACTTCTCTCTTCTAAGAGCTCTTTATGTGGGATGCCTACGGGTCAGAGATGAAGGCTGCTAGTTTGAATCCATCGCTGTCCTGGGAGGAGGTGGGTGGGAAAGGCTCATGAGTAATACGCTCCCCTCTTTCAAACAACATCTACCGCTTTGAACAAAGGTTCTTAAAGGATAATTCCAAGTTATTGCAACTTGGCACTTCATCTCATAGCTTTGGCCATCACATCCACCACATGTTATGGCATTTGACAGATCATCTTCAGTGTCCCCAGAGGCTGTTCTCAACATGCCAAAACAACACTTTTGTACTATGCACCCTGGAATAAATCTCAAGATAACCTACATCTAGAATCTCAGCCTTCGTCTCAGGCATACAAAAAATTCCCAAAATGTTCATGAAGATTGTAAATGTTTTGTACGCAATCTCTCTCTCTCATGCCTCTTAGGTCCTTTCGGATTTTGATATATGTCAATGTGTAATGTATTTACTGGTTTTTTGGACAGGCCTCTCTGGAGAGAATGTATCTCAAGAGACTTCAAGGCCTTGAAAAAAGATTCTCATGACTATTTACTGACCTGCACCCACTGTAGATAAAGGTTTGGTGAGGTTTCAGCACATAATCACTTGGTTAAGGAGAACAATTATGGTTATGGCTAAAAGAAACCGCTCTCCAACAGCTGTCCATTGTGTCGAAGTCACATGTTTCGGAAAACTGAGCGCAGTTGGACTACAATTATTCTTCAACCTCTGAATGTGTGCAGTTGATTTAATTTGCAGCAGGTTTTTGCCGGAAAAGCAGAGCGCTCAGTTGGTTTCATACTCGAAATGGAAATGTGCACTACATAAGGTACGCATGTCTGGATAATATTTATCCGACTGTTATTCAAGGAGTAGAATAATGCATGGGGGAAAGACAGCGTGGATATGAGGAGAGGAGGCGGACAAATTAGGAAAAGAGCAGTAAGCATGGAAAGAAAAGGGAAATGCTAAAATAACCACCGCGGGCATTCTCTCTCTCTCTCCCTCTAATACAGCAAATTAGCACTGATGAATAGGCCATTGTCAGCAGCTCCTTTGCATGCTCTGGGCTACAGTTAATACGAAAACTGAAATTTTAATATTATTTAAGCAGCATTCTGAGATGTTATATTAAGTATTTTAGTATTCAGGGTCAATGGTATGAACATGTGCTCTGCAAGCAGAAGTTCAATGTCACCTTCAGAGGGTGTACACATGCTAATTAGAGTCATAAGGAGGGGAAAAATGTTTTAAATTACTCTTATGTCACTAGATTTGAGAGATTACACTCTGCTTTAATGCTCACAGATTCAGACTTTAAAGACTGTGACTGGTTTTAATATCAAGTACCCTCTTTTCCATAAATGTTGAGCAATGATCACAAAGGTTTTGTGATTAAGAGTTTTGACAAAGACGGAATATTTCAGTGATCACAGTAACTGTTAATATAAAAATACAGTACAGTAAACTTCGCAAAAGCTATATTTAAGCTTCATGCTGGCATAAAATCACACAGATGTACTGTCTCTGTGAAAAAAGACAACATCACAGTAAAATCTGGCTGACAGTGCTATGATTTTGCTTTCCTAGTCGGTTGAAGCAGCTGTTCATCACGTTAAGAACACTGTGACAAAACTATGCAAGTCTATGAACTCTGGACTGAATCAGCAGTGTGGTTTTTGTCAGTTGACTGCAACAGCTGGAGTCTAAATAGAAAATCTCTACATGCGACCGATGAACGAGAAGAGAGATATGAACAGAACCAAGCCAACATCGCAACAACCAGAGCCAGAACTCCCCAATTCAAAAACAGTCTGCCGACTGTGCAACCCTCTCTTTCAAGTCAATAAGGTAGCTTAAAGCGTTATGCTTTCTGTCCTGTCTGTTACAGGGAAAACAGACGGCACAGGGAAAAAATGTAGAGTAATTTGAAGTTTCGGTCAAAGGACTTTTGGCTATCAGACTAAAAACAGTGTACAATCAGAAGAAAGGTGTTTTTCCACAATCTCAACTACCTGGGGGAGAGCACAGCCCTACGAGGACATCAGTATAGACAACATGTGCACAGTATGTGCATGAATACACTCATAAATCTCCTTATAATATCACTGTAGGACATAACGTGGGGAGTAAATACAGTATTGTTTCCACTGCGGCTTTTGACACAGTTGATCACATTCTTTAGGTTGGTTAACTATATTAATGTCTGTGCTCTGTCCTGGTTCATCTCCTACTTGCATTAGAGGAAAATCAGCGAACTCGTACTTCTAAGCAGGTCAGCATGACCTGTTCAGTATCACTAGGACCACTACTTTTCCCCCTTCTATTTTATCTATGATGCCTGCTATTAAGCCAGATCTTTCAAAAGAAATCCATTATCCATCCATTAGCCATGGCTGGAGCTGATCCCATTGACATTGGGCAAAGGCAGAGTACATCATGGACAGGTCACCAAGCATTTGGACCGCGGGAGGAGGCCAAAGCACCCAGCACAGGAAGAACACAAAATCACTTGAAGCCTTGACACCATTGCAGCATGAGTTATCATAACATGATCCCTGAAATGAATCCATGAATTCATCTTAAATAAATTAAATTATTGTAACAATAGTGTTCTCAGGTCTATCAGAGAGCTCTTTAAAACTATAGCGTCTCCAAAATACGGCTGCTTTCATTTTTAATCCTGTCTTCTGTATTTTATCATGCAATTTGTGAGAACTTTGAATGAATATATTACCTCTTGGTTTTGTAATAAAGACATCACTTTATGCATTTCCGCCTTTTCAAGTTTATGACAGTGTTTGGCTCTTTTTGTATGTTAAGGGACTTTTATCTTGGCTACACATCTCCAAAGTCTTGATTCAAGTGCGTAAACCTTTCCAGATTGCTCGTCTGCTGTGGAATTGTTTTTAATTGCTGAGACAAGACAAAACCAGTCTCGGTTAGCTGTTTTCCTGTACCGAAATGCCACTGCTCTATTTGAAAATGATGACACATTGCTCTGTTGAAAAGATAATGACAAGGATTAAAAACCAAAGTGAGAAAATGTCAGAAGTATATATATATATATATATATATATATATATATATATATATATATATATATATATATATATATATACATATAAAGAGGATCATCTGGTTTCAAAATCCCATAACATTAGAAACAATGATTGTGCTCATACTGTGTGTGTCTGCGTCCTTTTGCCGCTACATATTTAGTGGGAGTTACACACATACAAAGCCGAGCACAGTTCTGGCCTTCGGGAATCTGTTTCAAACCAAAGTGTCAGCCTGAATCTGTCAACCCTCAACCACACAGAGAGAAAATGGAACAAGGGGAGTCGGACAGAGAACAGTGGTCAGTTAGCTGTAATTGACCTACATGCGAGAGGGAGGGAGAGACGCCTCATTATGGAGGGAATGTTGTGTCAGAAGCGAGAGCTTCCAAAAAAGATATGAGGGATATGTTGCAATGGTGAAGGATTATATGTCACCCACAGGCACTTTTTACCCCATGAGACACTACTGAATAGACAACAAATGGTCTTAATTACATATATTTCAACATGTGAGTAAAAAAAACCTTTTTGTAATGTTTCAGTGAAAAAAAAGAAAGGCATGTGCCTGGTATGTTATGTTTCTTGTTCTATAATGTCATAATATTTAATGAGTACAATTTTCTTTTAACTCATTGCCATACATATTTCCATTCATACTGTACTACCACACACACAAACACATGATTCATACGCAATGATTCATAAACATTCTGTCTGAATTATTGAATTATGTGGCAGAATTGGCTCAGTATTTCATGCACATACACAGCAACAAATGTGTATGCACACAGAGCGCGACCTTGCTTTTGTGCTCGCTCGCTCGCTCTCTCACACGCACGCATACACACATGCATACACACATGCATACACACACCCACACAAACACACAGATGGCAGTGAGTGACCTTGGAAACAGCAGGTGATCCATTTGGAAAAGTGGCAAAGTACTTTATTACTTGTTGAGCTCTGGACGTGACAAACTCGCTGTCTGCCAGCGGATGGAGGAGGGCAATTGTTTTTCAAGAGAGTAAACAAAATCTGACAATTGAATTTTTTTGTGCACAAATGCAACCCTTACACTCACTCCCACCCTGAAACATCAATACGTGGAGCCGCGCCAAACATGCTGAATAATACAAAAACAAAATCTGGAATCACCACACGGGTCATAACATCATACTTCTTTTCTCAACCACTTTTTTTTTAGACATCTACACAAAAGTACCAGAATGTCAACTACGTAAAAAGTTACTACTTTGATTTGTCACGATGCCCAGCAGCAGCCCTACAGTTTGCCCTTGAATCACATACAATTTGTATTACACTCATCTCCGATGTAAAAGCCCTGAGCAAGCGTATGAGCCCATTGCTGTCAGTCTCATGCCATCATCCCACATTCTGACAATGCGTTAGATGCTTTGCTAATGTGCTGACTGTACCCAGTGAGCATCAACACCTGATGGGCACACTGCAAGATACAGCTGAGGGGAAAGTCGTAATAACAGTTCATTTAGAAGATTAGGTCTGTATAATTTACTGATAGTAAAAGTTTATATTAATTAATAATTTTTTCAGACAATTCAGGTGAACGGTGTAGTCTTCCATTAATTTCAGTGGCCTCGTTTCAATAATTATTGTCTCCTTGAAAGGTCCAGCGTGCAGAATCTGGTTGGATTTATGGGCAGAAATGTAAAATAATAAAGATTAACTACGCTTTCATTAGTCTACGTTCATCTGAAACTGAGAATAATAATACACGTTTTTGTTACCTTTCAGTGAAATAAGAGTTTGTCTGTGCTTGGCAACGGAAATAATAGTAATGAATGGCCCAACTAGCTGACTCATGCAATGATCACAGGAACAGATCCACCAGCTGAATAGGTCTGTCCTGCAATCAGTTTGCTCATAAACCCAAGGCTGGCGGCATTTACCAAACAGCAAGAGCATGTAATTGAACAAAATGTGGAAGCGAGGAATCATAGATAAATGGAGTAGCATGTGAAGACAAAAAAATATAAAGAGTACATGTATCACTCAAGGGAATCTATTATTCATTTAGTTGTTTACCTTTCCATTTTGATATTGCCAGAATACCGTATTTGATTCAGCATTCGGTTGAAGTGTACAGTATACTGTATAACTTGCTTGTTTAAAACACATTGACTTGCTTCCCTTGTAAACATTTGCATGCTGATCAAATTACTGCGCAGGAAGCGAAAAACAAACAGGGGCTATGATGATACATTGGTAGAGATTTAGAAGCACCTGCACCGTTTAAATGCCAAGCCTAGTCACTGCCAGTGAGAGAATAAAACAACGTCTGCCATAAGTCACACGCTGCAGCACTGAAACCAACACATGGGAATGTCATGCTTGACACCACAAGGACACAGAATTATTATCTGGAAGACAATAATTACTTAATAATTCTACATAAAGTGCCTTTAATTTCCCACCAAGTACAGTACAGTGCTCTAACAGTACTGCTGAGTGTTAAAAAGCCTTGCTCGAGGGTACTTCAGTCAGTCAGGAGGGAGTAGACAGAAGGCTGAGAGAGAGACCTTTTCTCCAGTCACTGTGTTGATTGGAATCTTTGACCTTCTGGCTACAATTTCATCTCTCTATCTGCCAGATTTATCTCCTCATCCTGTGTACATTTTCATCACATAACTGCTTCAGTGCTTCTTCATATTTACCCCTCATGATATACAGCGTCGAGAATTGCAGGTCTCTCGTTGAGCCGGCTGTGATGACTGCCCCCCTTCCACATTTTCAAGTGATTATGGCCAGCACGCTAGATGCGTCTCCTTCAATTATCTCGACTCCTTAACAGCAGACTGCGCTCACCGCGCTGCGCTGTCACCCACAAAAGTCAAACTCTCAGACTTGGAGCTCACCAGATTGTTTTCTTCTTGTGCTGGCACACGGCGCAGCGAGTGAACTGGCACCGAGCCGAGAACGCAGCACAGGGCTGCAGCTGAAAATAATCCCTTTCTTTAAGTGGGTAAAGGGTGAACGGACGGCCCGACCCGCCGATGTAAACCGACGCTCTGACTGATGCGCTATTAATACAGATGTTGAATTAATCATAATTCCACTCCATTCTGTATGCGGCTGATGGCTCTTTTTAAGTCATAATACCCTGAATTATTCACATTCCCCTTCTGAAGAGTAATTTCTCTCTGAATTATTGAATTCCACAATTCTCCCACACTCTCCCTGATTGGCCAGTTAATAAAGCAACTGTGCCTTCAACATCTTGCACATTACTGTTTCTTTTTTTTCATATAATTGGGGAACCACATTTAACAAATTCCCTTTGAATTTCTGCCATTCGGAATCATAGGATGAGTCATCGTTCTTAGGATTAAGCAAATATTTCACTTCAGCGTGGTAATTTTTCAATATGCTCACCCACTGTGGCTTGTTACTGTAGCTGTCACCTACCGACAGCCTGCTCCAATGTGTATCATTAATATTATTTCCAAGAAGGGCAGCCAACACTGTAACAGTAGAGTGGCTCAAACTGCTGGGACGTTTCTGGCCTTTATAAGGGACCACATTTGCCACTGTTGCTACATAATTGTTCCCTTTTAAGATGTAAATTTCCAGCCAAGCCTGCTTTATTGTGCCCAGGAGTGGTTACTCGAAGACAAATTCTGCTCTCTTTATTTCAGATGAAAAAAGCAACTTGTTTTCATTCAAGTGATTGAACTGAGTGGAAAACAAACAGTTTGATTCATGACAAGGGGCCACCGATTTCCGAAGTTCGAATTACACTACCGGATATTTTCAAGGACACCTGGGGACCAGGCATCTAGCTCCAGCTATTTGTCCACGGGATAGGGGACCATACGTGACTGTGGTGACCAAAACAGGTGTTTTAAGCCAAACTATGATTTTTCCCTAACCCTAACCAAGTGTTTCTTCCTGCTTCACCCTAACCAAAGTATAAGCACAGCGTAGTGACGTGAGAAAAAGAAAAATCAACCTGAACCAACGCTTACCTCAAGTGCTGCCCTCAATACCGATTTTCAACTTCCCGCACAAGATACATTATAATCAAAACAAGTACATTTTGTACTCTAAGTTGATAGACCTTCGGCACCGTGCATCATCAAGACCAATACTTACTACTGACGCAGTACAACAAACTCCTGTCTGTTGTTTGTTCCATCAAACATCTTCACACTGTAGGGTGTAATGAGCATAGCTTTAATAGAGGAGGCTAAAAGGGCTTTTGACTTTTAGTAGCATTTGTCAAAACTTGTCTGACATCACTGTGGCATTATGAACCTGCGCCGGAGTGGAATATTGCCAAAACTGAGCTAATCTCAGCAAATTACTGTTAATGGTCTCGAGCCAAAAACCTAATTCTCTCTCTGACATTTCATGCCAAATCACCTTGATTAGCACTCACATAATTTGTTTACAAATCTCTGTTGTGGATACCTCATTATACCTCATTTTTCAACTACAGCGCCCCCCACAGAGGCCTGGATGGTGTCCTGCACCCGCTGCTGCTCAGCCTCGTATGTGAACGTGCAAACGTGTAATATGGATGGATGGGGTGGTTGGATGTGGACTTGGGGAGGGTGCTGAAATTTTCTAAATTGCTATGTGTTGATGATTATGTTCCAACTTTCCTATTTTTTTTTTACTTCTAACAAAGGCTCAAACTTATGCAAAGAAAAGGCCTAACCAAGCTGGTTATTTGATTGACAGTTGATCTTTGGGAAATGCATTACAGAAACAGAAAAACAATGAACAAACAGCCCCAATGATGGACATAAAATTGATGAAACAAGGATTACAGTGAGCATAACATGTCTGCGAAGAGTGCCTCTTTTCTGGAAACATCGGCTTCAGAAAATGAAACGGAGATTGAGGCAGCTCTGAAATATTGATTTGGCCTTTCTAAATGCAACTGTTGAGCTGTTGATTATTTCCATGAATTTCAACATAGAATATCTGAGATTGTATTGGTTGCATATCAGCGGGGGAAAAAAAGAGATGTGACATTCTGTCAAAAATGTTGAGCAGGAAGGGACCGAGGCTAAAAAAGCCCTGCAGTTGTTTCACAGAGTGCTCGGCTCCCAGAAGCTCTCCAACATCGCTCTCATGAATATGAATGATGCTTAACCCCTGGGAGGAAAGCTGTCTTGTCAGACACAACTGCAGCATTGGCAAATTTCTCCAGACAGATCCCAGAACCAGCCTTGACAACAGGGTGTCCAGCACAGGTGATTCAGTCTGTCTGCACTTTCACACGCATGCACGCACTTCTGTTTTTCCCAGTCAACAGTATTTTCATTTTCTCAACTTTGTGGGAGATTGATAGTACAATGAGGGACAGTGGCAAATGGGGTCTTGGTGGGAAAAAAGATACACTGTTTGATGCATTACAGATGGATCACTCTAAAGGCACGGCGGAGAATGCAATGTGTAAATTCTCCCAGAAAACATGCTTCACAGTCAGGGTTCAACCCCGATCACATCTCCCTCCGCAGCAAACCATAAATTATTCCCATTATTTCGATTCTACCAAATTTATCGACCTGTTTTTCTGGCTGTTTCACCGTTTCCGCTGGGATTTTCCAGTAATTCCTTTAACAATCACAGGCAGAAAATAAATCTACATAATATCTTAAATTATTTTTTCCCTTTCCCTGGAGATCCTCTTTGTTACTTCAGTGTGTAAGTGGGTAATAGATCAGCTGGCCTCTGTGAAGTTGACAATGCAATTATTTGATTTTTTTTTTTTTTTTTTTTCATATTCCACTTTCTTTTCAGTGTAACCTTGCAAATTAAAAACCGGGGAAAGAAAAAGAGGTTTCGGTGGTGACTCCAGAGCCTGTCAGCTGCTGTCAGTTGAGCAATGATGTAGAAAGGAGGGTAAAACAGGAGGGCTAACATAAGTGCAGGTACAGCTGTGTGTTCTTGTAAAGCTGGAAACTTCTCTTTTGTCATGGAGCTTCGCTGACACAAACCATACCTTAAGCGAGGTCTGGAGGAGAGGCCTTTCTGTCAGGAAAAATGATGCTAGTCAGCAAAGCTCAGTCACAGAGGCATAGGCACGCCTCTGATTCACAGAAACATATCCCCGCCACAGTGTCGGTGCCCTCGGGGGTATCTGCAACAGTTTATAGCGACAAGTCTAAAGCATTGTGTTCCCTTAACCGACGCTCGGTGAAGATGTAGCTTTAGTCTCAGACGATTTTGAGGAGCAAAGCGTGGACAGATTCTGAAACCTCGGAGGCAGAATGAGAGGCTCGTTCAGCTGGCAGGACTTATAGAGTCCATACTTGGCTCCATTGGCATAATTATGGACCAGTGTACCAGAGATAAGTGTTGACTA
Organism: Pagrus pagrus; assembly: GCF_965226575.1. NCBI lineage: Eukaryota > Metazoa > Chordata > Actinopteri > Spariformes > Sparidae > Pagrus > Pagrus pagrus. The sequence continues at coordinate 6,758,379 of NC_140198.1, forward strand.
CTTACACAAATCTTATTTTTATAACCTCAAATGTTGACATACGTCGATTTTGAAAACTAAACAGGCCATGAGGTTTGTTTCTGATGTGATACAACGAAATATATAGCTGTGATTACGGCTAATAATCACTCGTACACAGAGAGGTGGATACATAGTTCACTTCAGTCATTATATAATATAACATGGGGTGTAGTTTGTTAAAAAGCACAATAAAGCTGCATACAGCTACAGCTTTATAGCTACAAAATTCAAATCTAGATATTTTTCTCAGTATCTGAGTAAAATGTTAGTGAGATGACTCACAGCCACAGATGGTACCGATAGAGATAATTAAAAGAAGAGTACGACATTAAGCTTATGTTTTTATTTTAAGCTATTGATCTATTGTGTTTGAAGGACTAATATGAAGAGATGTAAAACAAAAAAATTAAAAAATCAACATAATTACAGCGATGAAGGGCACAATGACATGAACATATTACACCTCAGGAGCACAAACGAACAGACGGAAATGGTTAATGTGCGCCCAAATCTGAATTTGAATCTGAGGTCCACTTTTACGCTTTGGACACAAATACTCTGCACAAGCACACATTGTGCTATTCCAGGACCATAACAGTGTTATATTTTTTCTCCTTGTTTTAGCCCATTAACTACAAATCGCATGTGCTTCACACATTGCCAACTTTCCTACATTCAAAGCAGCTTGTTATTTCAGGTTATTATGAAATAGATAATTTGCTTGACAAGAAATCCTTCTCAATTATTCATTTTTTATCCTGTCTTTTTTTTTTTTCTTCTGCAGCACAGAACTGTAGGGACAACATCCAAATCTCTCCTTGGTGATGGATTTAAGAACATTAGAAGTGGTAGTCGACTGCCAAAAAGCATTGCATTTTATTGCATTGTATAGTCAGTATATATTTTCGTATTTATTTCATTAACAAAACAGCAGCCAACCCTCAAAGATTTTGGTTTGTCTTAGAGTGCCTTGAAATGCTCCAGGACAGGTTCCATAAATGTGCTGCTTACAGCTGAATTATGCTACACATACATTTAATACAAACTGATGGCAACTCATTGTTCCCTGTGATAGATTAGCCATTTGAACAGCTCATCCTCATCAGAAAGACGACCATATAGGTCCACTGTAAAAGGAGCTTATAATGAATTATATTTACGTTTCTTGTTAGACAGCGATCTCTAGTGTCCGCAGTAATTATTACGGCTGCAAAGGAGGAAGTCAGGCGAAGTAGTATAAAGAGCAACAAAGCACACTTAGGTAGGAGGTCAGGGCGGACCAGGAGACCACTGTTCTTATCAGAGCCTGGCCATACTAGATTTTTGGGGATGATGCCGATATAAGGGAGTAAAAAAATTCTGATATCGATATATTGGCTCATAAGGACACATTTAGTGAACAGTAAAAAAAAATGGCACCAAAAACAATAAACTTGGTGGAAACTGACTGGGAAAACTGGGAATATAATTATTATCAATTACCCCAAGCATCTTTTTCTGCATTATAATCTCTTAAAAACAGAGTTCTCATATCAACTCATATTGGGCAACATACACACCAATATGTTTGTTGTAATCTATCTACAAAATGCTTTGCATGTTTTTGGAAGATTTTTGGTGGTTATGTAAATGACATTTCAATGTCTAGTAAAAACATGCAACCAGCAGTATTAGCTCCATCCAAGGTAAATAACCGCTACACACTATTCTAAAGTCTAGCAGTAGTGTATCAATGTACTAATGAACAGCTTTGTTCTGACATGTTATGTCTTGCAGGTTTCTAATCCTGCCACATGTTGTTGTAGCTCTGTTCACGTCTTCCCCCCGTCCCCTCAACATTGGCAGAGAAGCTTAGGATCACTTGCGTCTCCATAGGCAGGAGGCAGGTGGAATTTGCTGAGGGATGGAGGGAACGGAGGGATATGAAGTGGAGGGGTGTTTGTGCAAGTAAGGGATAAGCAGGGCTGGATACGTGACAAGAAATAGGATCAATGGGAGGAAAGAAAGAGATAGGGAGGAAGAAAATCCCAAACCTAAGAAGAGACAGATGCTTCACAGCCAGCAGTGCTCCACCTCCAACACAAACATGGATGAGGGATAATGGTTAGAGGGGAGGGAGGGAAGCTAGCAGTTGGTTAAGAGACAGACTGTACGGTGAATAAAAAAAAACTTGACTGAGTTGTTGTCCGATATCAGAGACACTCAACCTTTTTTTTTTTTTCATCACTGTGGTAGCCCATGCTCTCCCACATGCGTCGCCCATTTCGGGTAATTAAAAAAAGCTGCCAAAATAACTCCAATTACTTAAGTAAAAGACTTTTTTAGCTGTGAGCTGGAAGAGCAGGGCTAAGATAAAAGCCAGAACAAAGTCTATTAAACCCGCGAGTCATGACGGTTTAATGAGCACATGGTATTTTTGTTTGTGATAACCAAAGGTTTGTTATTATTTCAAATCGTCCTGAAGCACCGGAGGAATAATAATCTGCCACACTCTCATACCGATGCGATTGAGGTGCCCAGCGTGTTTTGAAACTCATTACAGCTCACAGATAAGTTTCAAAACCTCACTTGTGAGCCGGGAGAACATTTTTAGGATCGCAGTGAAACATGATCATGTACCAGCGGTGAGTGTCTTTCGTTCTGGGTGAAGAGTACTTTACTTGAACGATCCTGAATACTGTATCATTAACCACTGAAATGATTTAGAAAATGACCCCCCACGAGACCCTGTTTAAACCATATCCAGTATTTAATCCGCTCATCTAAAATCCTTTGGATTCTCTTATGAGTTATGTATGTGTGGATTTCAAACATTTCTAAGAAACTGGAGTTATTTTTTGCTATTAAGTTGAAAGGCTTACAGGATGAGTCTGGCGCTATTCTATATCATACTTATTGTCAACAAATCCCATGAAATGACCCGAACCAAAAAGTAATCCTACATGTATTGTTTGTGTACACATCCCACTGCTGTAAATACTACAGTATTTATACCGAATCCCCAGCTGAAAATAGTCCCCAACAAATGCACTATGTATGCTAATACATACTGTATGCTAGCAGTAGTCATGACTGTAATGTCCTGCCTTCAGAAGCATATATTGTCATGTATAGAAACATGTAATGTGATATATCAAGAACAAAAAATAAATACATAAATAAAACACAATGAATTCATACAACAAATAGGGGGCAGCATATTGCTAGAGTAACCACTAACTACTGCTAACTGTAGCTGCTGTTAGCTAGTTAGCTCAATCAGCTGTGCAGCTAGCAGTCCAAATTGGGAGTTCGAATATACAAGTACATATATATATATATATATATATACTATATATATATATATATATATATATATATACTATATATATATATAGTTGTCTGCATACATCTGACAATACATGCCATATTGTCATTTGACTTCAAGAATATTTTACAAAATATATTTAACAACACATTGTAATATACTGATATGCATTTAAAAAAATATACTTAAAATATATTTTCCAAATATTACTGTGACTAGTTTGTCAATATAAAGATAATATATCATCATCATATTCAACAATACAAGCACATAATAAAACATACATTTCAATACATACAAAGGTTAGACTAATTTCAAACATATGCACGTGTCGACTCTTCACATCAGTGTAATTTGTATTCACAAGGCGAAAATTGTGGTGAAAAACTTTTTGACACAAATAATGAAAACAATCCTACAATGTTAATATATTAGATCTACATATATTGAAAATGTATTTGCCTTGTATAAGAGTGTGTACCAGAGTCAGAAACAGGACAAGAACTGTGTGTTTCTATGTGTAGAAATATTAGGCCCTAAAAAAATTCTAACTTTGTTCAGTACTCATAACAGATTTGCCTTTCACTGCTGTCTGTTGGCAACTCATACGACTCCACAAATAGCCACCTCATCAAGGCTTTGTGAAGTCCGGGAGATCCTCCTGGTGAAAAATGCTTTGGTGCACTGGAAGGGACGTGTTTAATGTCTCTGGCAGCAGCAACAGTGGTTTGTTTGGGCTGAACACAACAAGAAAAAATGAGGCACTTAGCATGAGCAACAATAGTCACCACGGCTGAGCAGACGAAGAAAGACAAAGAAAGACAAAAGGCGAAGAAAAAAGCAAAACCTTTGCTCTGAGGTGCTTAACAACAACAAGCCTTCAGGACAGGCAGAAGAGCTTGACTACAATCTCTGCTGAATAAAGCTGCTGTTCCATTATCAGCACACAGCTTTTTTCCCCCCCTTTTAATCTGGTGAAATCTCATCGCTTAGAGGAAGCACCCGTCATCACCTTCTGTTTTTCTGCTGCATGACCACTTCCTTTGCAATTTAACAGATAGTTCCATATGAGAATAAAAAAACACCAGCGAGTGCAAATAAGGAGATGACAAATGGCTTCAAGCTTCATGATCCCGGCGCTCCCAGATTGAAAATTTCATTTGTATGACTATTAGATGTCCTGCTGGAGTATGGCTTTTGGCAGTGTTTCTTTCTGCACTCAATCACGAACTGTTTTGTGATTTTTATCAGACTAAAGTGGCTGCTCCTCTCAAGCAACAGAGGACACCGAGCAGTGACAGACTGATTGTTTTAAAGGGGACTTTATATTTCTATTTAGATGTTTTAGAGTTGGTCCAGTAGATTGCCTCAGCTGTCAGCTGAAACATGGGCTGCAATGGCTGCAACGTAATCCTCGAAGGCAACTTGGACCATCAAAGTTCGCCCACTAGAAGTCCTTGTTTTCTGCCACTGACAGATTGAGATTGTTATTTTTAAGCATCTTGCAACATTACAGAAAGAATCACGATAGACCTTTTTGTTAAAGAGTAAAATCCTTTTAAGCAGAAACAGCCACTATGTCGCTCGCCAAATCCAACGGACCCCGGACCACCGGAAATTTAATTTTTTTATCATCATAAAACACGTTTCATCATTGTTCATCTTCTCCAACAATCATGTTGCATTAGATGTAAGAATATCAAGCGAGAGGAAGGGTGGACATCAGACATGCAGTGAGGGAAAACAGTGTGTAAAGCCAGAATATTTAATTGATGGTTGAAGTTCTCCTCGAGGATTAAACTGCAGCCATGGCAGTCCATATTGTAGCTGCAGGCTCAGGCTATCTACAGGACCGATTCCAAAACTTATTGTATAATTTAGTCATTTACACACCAAAATATGCCAACACAGGGCCTTGGTTTGAAAAGACAGGAATGTCCCGTCAATGTTGACACTGTCAGGAGATGTGACACTCAGTGCGCAGTGATGTGCGCAGCGAGACTCGATCGACTAATTGAGGTCATTTGTTTGACAAGTTATACAAATAATCTGTGTGCAGATTATAATGGAGTCTTGTTCATAAAAATGAAGCAAACAGGGTCTGTGATGTACTGGTCACAGATGATGACTTATTGATAAAGTCATTAGGTTGTCTTCCATTAGTCAGGCTATGCATGTTTATGATAAATGACACGATGCCAAATTGGCACAGTCTGTCTTTGGCTAAATGATGAATGGCAGGAGCCATCTTATGTCCAATGTGTCTCATTATCTGCTGAATCAATTCACTCACATTGTCAGGTGGTTCTGCTATGCTCTGAGCTCATAATTTAAATAAAAGCACCAACACCGCTGTCAATCCTGCTCCGAAGCATAGATTTAATTTGACAAGTGGTTTTCAAGATTCCTCTGCCAGCACCTCACCACCAGCATTTCCTGCTTTTTCTATATATAGCACATTTATGACTACCGTGTGACTGACATATCATCATTAAAATCAGTCATGTTACTTCATTCATGTCTAATAGCAGAAGCTAAATGTAAAAACTCAAAATACTTTTGTGTATCACGATGGAGCTGAACCTACGGAACATTACATTTTAGTTTCGTCTTTATAGAGCTGAGATTTAGATGATGTTATAATTATAACCTCTATTACAAAAAGTGATTGCAATACAATCCAATAATGTGAAATATAATTGTCACAGCTACCAACAGCACAGCACGTAATGATTACAATGTTGTGCAAGTTAAAATATAAACCTGATATTGTTACAGGACAGAATATCAACGTCAGTTCCGGACTGTGTGGAGTTATACAACACTGTTCGGCTACAGGTTAGCTCGGAGCCATGGCTGGACGATAAGTCAGGGCAAAGAAACTTCCATATACAATTCCTAGTGCTCATGATACTTCTGGTGTGAGGGATGGGAATGGGAAAACCACAGATGATAGATAACTCATTGCGGTCACTGACCTGAACTCTACTGTGGATATAGTAGAATGAAACCTGTGAAAATGAGACAAACGCCTTGAGCTTTTTATTCCCGTGAAAACTGATGGTGTACTCTAGGTAAGTTAGTACTGCTATTAAGGCAACAGTAACAGTTTTCTCTTTGATTAAGTTCTCAATGCCACTATTGCACACTTTGAGTAATTATGCATTCTTATTACCCCAAAATGAAACAAAGAAAATATTACTTTTCCTGATGAAACTTTAAAAGTTTGCTTCTTTCTGTTCTTTACTCCAAGGACTTTCTTTTAATCATTCAAAAGAATAAATAGTGAAATCTCTGGTAGAAAGTCGACTCTTTCCAAACTGTATCTTAAATGTTGCACTGCCCACATCTTGTGCAGTGAATCAGTCTTCCTGCACATGCAGTCATTATGATATAGTGTGGCGAAAGTCCTCTGAGCCTTGTTAAAGTGGGATGTATTGGCATTCTAATAAAGAGAATATTTCTCTGAGTGTGAAATACGATGTGGGGCACCCTGCCTAATAGCACTTCTCTTCTGCTAAAGGTGTTCAGAGACCTGGGGACGGCTCAGCTCCCTTATTCCCATTGTCCTCCCGGGAAAAGTTCAGTGTTCTTTAGTTTCATTTATTTTAACAGGAAAAAAGTGCAAATGATGTTAAATTCATGATATGCTGCAGGGCTGACTCTGGTTGGGAATTCAGGAAAAAAAAAAAAAAAAATCACAAGATAGCCTAAGACACTTAATGCAGGGAAGCTCGCCATGTTACCATAATCAATGTTAAAAAAAAACGACCAGTGTGACCAATGAAGTGCCTACCACTGCTGACTGGTTACCAGTAAATAGAAGTACACAGCATTACACAATGTACAGATCTGCATGTGCTGCTTTTCTTTCCAAAGCAGGCGAATGCTGTACACTGTAAACGCCGACTGACTGTGGAAAGGATCTCATCTTAAAATAGCCCGGTGGAATAATTAGTGAGTGATTTACGAGTTGCTGAAGGTGTGATATACACATTCGCGGTGTAAATTGCTCCGGCGTCCTCCTGAACTATTTATGATGTGTAACACAACCAGCGAACGTCTGCATTGCACCAGGGTGACGACGCGCACGTATACATTCTCACCCTGCTAAACATTTCTGAGGAACAGCTTGATGGCGTGGGAGGGGGCTAGCATGTGTAGCTTCTATCACTGCTGAAATAGCATTTGTTGTAACATGTTGTCACATGAAGATAAAAGAAACCACCAGCTAGCCATAAAAAAAACTGAGGAGGGAACCGTGTTTATGCCAGAAGCTTCTCTGTCCGAGTCCCAACAGCAGTGGCAGTAGTCCAGTCGGGAGCGGCAGAGCTCTGCACACTGCACCAATGAATACACTGATAAGAGTCCTCCACTGAGGCCACCGAGTTACTTCTTCACTCCCTCTTATTTCCAAGGAACACTGCAGTTTATGTAATGGGTCACAGAACCAGACGGGGAGCTTTAAGTGCTATAGCCGCCCAGCTAATTATACACGCAGGAATGAGAGCAGTTAGAGTTCAAATATGTTTGCTGCTGAATTTCTGAGTAGGTCCCATAAATTGTGCATGGGAGTACATCTTTTTATTGTGATAGCAGTAATTTGAATTGATGTTTTTCAAGCTCAGAGTTGAGATAACTTGGGGTTTTTTGGCCGATAGCACAATCGGACCGTCATTTTTCTGCCGGGGGTTCATCAATACTGCACTGATTACTTATCAGCGAGAAACATGAGCAGTCAGACGATGTGACAGGTTGTAAACAAACCCTCTGGCAGGCTTATTTGGAAGAGGATAATAAGTTGAATTGTGAAACTGTTTCCCAAACTTCCTGCTACTTCGGTGAGCACAATGTCACCATAACAGATAGACATAATAGCCAAAACTTGAAAAACACAACCCAAATTATTCCTTCAGATCTTGAGGTAGAAACCGTACACAGATTGTTAATATTGATGTGGTCGCGCACAAAAAAAGGCTGGCTGCAACTGCACATTGGGCTTTCGACCGTCTCAGTGTGAACAGGCCAAATGGCAAAAGGAGATAAGATGCACAGCTCTAACATACCATTATCTCAGTCTGTAGTGGGTCAGCAGTTTCACATGATTGTTATGTGTCCGCTGGAGTTCTGGTCCAATTTCCATTCCAAGTGCAATCCACACATATTTCTCTGTCCTCATCGCTCATTTCCAAGGTGAATCAGTTTGAGGCTGCAGTTGTGGTAACAGTGAGTATGCATCCATGTGATCCAGAGGGGATGATCAGGACACAGTGTCTCTGTAGCTACCACGTGTGCAGAGTGTCATAATGTTGCTGCTGACAACATTTCAACCCTCAGCCAGACTGATCTTATTTCTAGTGTATTGCTGTCTTTACTCTTCTACAATAACATGTGAGTTTTATTGTTTGTGTCAATTACAGATGATTAAATGAGAGGCTGGTCGATTCCTTCTGGTCATATAGACGTCAAAACAGCCTTGATACCCCGATGAAAAGGGAACGCTGATTAAATTAGGAATGTGTATCAGAAGCACATTTTCTATCGATGCGAACATGAGCGGAATATCTCCAACTATGATCTGCATGCAAGACAACATGTCTCATTTATTTGCGGCATACGAGTGCTATGGTCATGAAAGATTGCGATCGACAACTGGGCCTTCCCAGAGGCGTCGGTCTGGCCGTGGAGGGTTGGCGTGATATGTGTGACAACTCTACATTCCTGAGGCAAACACAAGCATCGCCCGGGTGAATCTACAGTACATCTCTGCTCTCCACCCCTGCTGGGCCTCTGCCCCGTAAAAATGAGACAACTGCCTTCATGACAGACTGGGAAGGAACAGAAGAAGCTTCCTGTCGTGACGAGGGTGTGTTATTCACCCTTGGACGCTGTCAAACAACTGCAAAGTTTATCACTTCCTCCAAGGGTCGCCTTGCGCCATCTCACGTGGTTACACCGATGGAAGGGTTTGCCTACTCAATTCTTAAATAACAGTTGTGCAATATTAAATATTTCATCTATCAGCATTGGATCATATTCAAGTCAAAGCCAAAGACACAATGGCAGAGAGAAGGATGGGCACTTTGTGGAAATAAACTCATTAGCAGACAGGATGATAATCTGTGATCACTGTGCTCCCAGCCTGGCCTTAGGCATGAGTATTAAGTGATTATCACAGGCAGAAACCAAGACCCTGGGGGAAACCTTTAATATACATTGTGTTGAAGGGCTCCATTCATTAAAAAGCCTCATTCAGAGGGAGGCAGGGGAGTCGACTGCAGTTGTGTAATAGAGGGAAATCAGCAATTCTGCTGAGAGAACCCCTGATGCCATGTTGGGTTGACTTAAAAGATGACTAATCGATTCCTCCGCGAGTTTTACTACTTGTAATGCGTGTCAGTAGTAAGTCTGTCTGTGAACACTGAAAATGGAAGGGCTTGACTCTCACTTTTAAAAGTCAAGAAGTCAACTATCTGTTGCTGAAACTGAATATGTGGCTGGCAATTTTGATCATGTTTCATTTTGAGTAATTAAGATTCTTCATAAGTCAACTTTCACAATGAAAAATGTGACAGAAAGGGATGTTCAAAGCTTTATCATCATTGAAACCATTATTGCAGAGTCCTCAAATGCTACAAATGCTCATAGTTTTTCTCTTAAGTAAGGGTCAATTTTGGAACTTAAGGCCGACTTGATCGAACAAAGACCAAAATCAATCTGGGGATTTTTCCTCAATGGCCTCTTGCAAAGAGCTTTAGCAAAATCATCAGTACGTTGTTCATTCCAACACTGTCATTGTTTTGGGTGCAATGTATCGCCGAGCCTCTGGTTATGTAGCCTGCCAGCTCAGGTTTACGTGTTTTGTCTCCTGAGAACAGAGAATGTAAAAGTGTCATTCATTTCATTTCTACCCTGCTGTCAAACTGAAACTATATTTGCCGTAACCATGCTCGTGTCATTTCCCACCTCCTCCCAACACACAGGTTGCAATAAGAGTACAGTGTTTGTACTGAATGCATGTCCTAGTTGTTTATTTGCTTGTCTGGGAGGCGAGGGTGATGGGTATGACATCTGTTAGTCCAAATCTGCCGAATATCCAACAAACTAGAGCAAAAAATGGTGAAATGAACAATTATTGATTGGCTGCTAACATTTCTAACATGGATGATTGAGCTGCTTTTAATGTCTCCGCTTGTTTACTGACCAGAAAATGTTTAGTTGTGCAACCACCGCTGTAGACAGGAGCAACATATTTCAAAATCTCTGTAGTCTTTCGGTTGTTTTATGCCCACAATTGTGTACCTCCTCCCTCCCGCCCTTGTTTTGCTCAAAGCACGGTTTAATGTACTCCATATCGTCCATATTTATCAGCAAAATAGCCCCATATTTTTGAGAAAAACCATTTCATCCTGTGCATGCTGAAGGGATTACTCTCCCCAGCTAACATCTTTCTTATTAGAGCAACGCTAAACGGATGAGCTATCGCCAGAGGTAAAATGCATGGCTGATGACGAACAAAAGTGACAAGTGAACAACAAATAAATTACAGTTTAAGGAAGGGTGCTGCCATCAAGGACAAAGTGAGGCCGGAGGTAACACACTCCGTCAGTGACTGTGTAATATATCTCTGCTATGATATTGTCAAGGCAATATGTTGAGATTTAAACACAGCAATATCAGCGAGCAACACAAGGACCGGAGAGATGATGTACTGCACAGATCTCAGATTGCATTGCAAATGTAAGTTGCTCTTTTCGGGGGGAAAAGAAAATGGGGAACATGACAAAAGATCACAGGAATGTTCCATCTGATTTAAATAATAGTTCCACTATTTTCCACCCCAGAGCTTATTAAAATATTGTTTCCCATCATTTATCATTGCGCATAGGACTAATTTGCTGATAGCTGTGGATGTGAGAACCCAGCCTTTTTCTATGTGCAGCTCCTCACTTTCATATCAGTTAGATATATATTTTGTTTTTAATGAAAGGAAGCTGGAGGCAGACATCTCCTCTACTCAAATACGACGTTGCAAATGAAAACACTGGCCTAACTACAGTTCCAATCTTGTTGTGAACATTTTGAAGACCATAATAGATGGACTCTGGGCAACACACAGCAGAAATGGAAAAGTGATATAACGTACATGGACTCAGAAAAACTCCCAGCACATGAAAAGAAGAAATCATAGGAAAAACATTTGCTTTTGTAAGATTTCACCTTTTTTTTTTTTTTTTTAAGTAGTGAGTGGTTTTCTCCTGGTTTGGAAATTCAGTTGCTGTAAAACGATTGCTGTCCCAATCTGATGGCACGTACCAAAATGTTTTGAGGTAGTGGGTAGACTTAAGTGGGCACAGCATGTTTGTTCTGATGGGGATATGTGCCATTTAGCCTAGCCTCACCTCAGTAAGGTGGGGTTAATGTTTTGTAGTTTAAAGATGAGAATATACAATAATTTACACACACATTGAAAAACAGACAAACTATCCTTTAAGAAAGTTTCTTACTCTTCAGCGAGTTACATGTAGCTGTGTCCTACTGGCCTTATTTCCCTTATAGTTGTGCTTTCTGAATACATGTACACACAAACAAATTAAAAATCATCCTGCAAAGCAGTCTGTGCCAGCCCGGTAGCCCTGTCAGGGTAAAAAATAAATACTGTCTGAATAGGGAGCTGAATTAAGAGCTTGAGCTGGCGATAAGAAAGCAGGAGATGGCAAAAGTTTTAGCAGCTATTTTCTGCAGTGGCAGCCTTCCAGACTTCCCCTCATTTGCAACTATTAGGGTGTTGCATATTCATTATATAGGACTAGAGGCACATAATTCGACTCGGATGAGCTAATGGGAATTTTACCTCAAATACCCAGGATTGTAGGAATGGTATATACGTTTTAGCACACAGGTGGTGAACAAGTACAAGTGTCCATGATTCAGATAAACGAAAACATTTTAAACTCCCAAGGGGGGATTTTATTGCAGCAGCTGGAGCAATGGTATTATGAAGAGGTGAAAGACAAATAGAACATATGGAAACTTTTTTTTTTTTTTCACAATTCAATTATAGTGTTTCGAGGGTACAGATGGAAAACTGTAAATTAGTTTTTTCAGCCCAGCCATCAGGATAAAATATTGGCAGTTAATGCATCTGCAAACCACTGATACTTTATCATTTGTACATATCACATGTGCCAATATGACATTTCTATAAAATTAGTCATATCAAGTTCACATTGCATGTTTATGACCTGACTTTTATATCGTGAAGGTGGAGGAGATGGATGGAGTTAGAGGCGAGAAGGCTGCCAAGCCAGAGACCGCAGTTTGAGAGTTTCTACAGTTTTAAGTGTGACACCACCGGCTATTTTTAAGGAGACCTAGGGATAATTTCCAGCAGTGATTAAAGAAATAAAGCTGCAACATATCTGTGGTCGCAGAAATGGACACTGCCAACATTTATTTTGCCAACTGGGTTGAGTTTTTTTGCCTCAAATAAAACTGGATGTACAAAATGGTTTATCTTGAAAGATGATTCATCTTTGTGACCCCCAGAAGAGAATTAGAGAAACCACATTTTTATGTAGTAAAAAAAATGAGCTATGTAGCATATTTAGCCATTCAAAGTGCAAATGCGTTATCGCAGAGTGATGTGATGTCTCTGTGATGCCAACAGCTGAGGTTTTTTAAAGAATGTAAGTGGCTCACTGAATCTTTGGAAACCACCTCACATGCTCTCACACTTTTCAGCCCCGAGATGCCAGTCATTCAGAAGCTACTGCAAATCATGATTCAGATGGTTCCTCATACAGGTTTTGGTTATGCAAATGCACATAGCAGAATGATGAGAGCACTGGCTCTGGCTGAAAGGTTTGACCACTTGCGGTAACCACGTGGAGTCCTCAGATTTCCAGAGCACTCGTTTTTCCTCTATGACTGGAAAAGCCAACACAGCATAAAAGAGGAAAGCGGAAATTCTAAGTGAGGATGAGGTATTCCAGATGTAATTTCTCCTCTGCTTCTTCTGTGGCCTCTCATATTATTGGTTCCCTTTGCCCGAGAGGTTAAATAAAAGTTTTAGCCCTTCGTTGCGAGTTCTGCCTGCAGGAAAACTCTGAGAATTCAATATCTATGTAAAAACAGATCTGAAATAAGCCATTCAATATCACAACACCACCCCGGCTTCCGTGCCACAGAGATCTTCAAAGTTTCCTCAAAATGCCTTGGGTAGCAGCACAAGAACAAGAAAATACAGCAGCGCTTCCCTGAGTGTTTTCCTAATTCCCTGAGAACTCAGTCCCGACTCAGACCGACAATATTATGACTGGAACCTAAAGAGTTACTTTCCGGCTTGTGAGATTTATTTGTCTTTGTAGCAGGGAAGTGGAGACGGTGTTCCTTGTAAAATTCAACAAGAAAATTGATGAACTGAGAGAATGAAGTGACTGAACGCTGGTTACAATCTGGGGTATTTCATGCAAGACAAAATGAGCCTGCACTAATTTTGGAAGTTCTAAGGTAGCTTCATGATCTTGGGCCTCCGGGTTACAGAAATAACTCTGTGATTGGAGCTGTGTGAAGTGTTATGTAAAAATGTGAGACTGTCCCTAAGAGAAAAAAAGACAGCATTGGACCTTTGTTCAGATGTTTTAAAGAAATGATTATGCTTATTTCTTTTTATTGCTGGTGGATGGTGGGAGGGGAAGTGTGTCAACTCAATGCCTGAGACTGCAGTTTGTGTCTGCTCTCCTACAGACAGTGAACACTGGTTTTCTTCGAGCCATGAACTTCATCTTTCCCCGAACCTTAACCAAGTAGTTTCAGTTGTCTAAATGCACCTTAGTTGTGCCAGATCACAAAATGAATTGTTTAGAAATGCATGACCTACTTAACTGTTTTAGTATGAGGACTTGTTGAAGCAAACACCTGTTTTATAAGCCCGATCACACCATGGGGCTCCACCGGAGAGCAGCGTGAGAAATACTTTAGTCAGCATGGTCACTTCCCCCACCCATAATTAATTGAATCTTTTGAGTGAAATACAGTGCCTCCAAATCAGCAGTGACTAAGCACTCTGCCCAGGGAGAGCTGGACCGGTCCAGAGTGCTTTATTCTGCTCTTGGCACCCTTAGATATCTGAATCATGGACTGCCTGTGAGTGTGCAGTTACAGTAACTGTTGAAGTCAGATTTTTTATGTTATTTCTCACTGCCATGTGGGGCCACAAGCATGCAAAGTTGGCAAATTCAGCTGTTGGTTTCCATCCTCGAATCAGCTTAGAAGGATGGAAAATTGGTAATGTGAGACTTGCTATGTCATACCCGATCACCCCCAAATACCTCCATTTAATTCTGTGCATGTCCCTGCTGAGCATGGTTCTCCATTTTTACTTGATCCAGTGCTACTGGGATCATTGTGATACTTTCCCAGTGAGCACAATTTTAATCAATTAGAAATGAAAACACATTTTAGCTTTCAGGTTATACGTGGGTTGAGATTGGTTGAAAATTGAACTGCAACTGTATTTCACGGTCATTATTCAGCAAATGGAGCCGGCTCAAGTGTCATATTCCAACTTTAACTTCATCCTTTGGTTATGTTCATATGGGGGGAGATCGATTAACACTGCGTTGGTTCAAAGATGCTTTTTAGTATCAGAGTGAATGACCTTGTTGATCTTTCTACAGCGGTCTTCTGGTCAAATGCTGTCACGCAACTTAAGGGAAAGGTTGTAGGCAATTTTGGTGTTCAGGGTTATTGATGATGTTATCTGCTTCCAGTAACTCTTCAGTCCTGCAAGTAAATCCAGCTACAGCCTCAGCACAAATGTGGAGGAGGATGAAGGAAGTTGATCTTGACCATTTGACAGCTTTAACAACAGTCCAAATGTCATAATGTGCCAAAGTGGGTGATCTGGTTGTCAGCAAGCTTTTTTTAAAAGTCCAACAGGATGTTGCATATTGCATGATGCCAAGCTGCCATATTTGAAGAGTTGGGAGTGAGAACATGTTGAGTATTAATCACATCATCCGCACTGTATATAACAGACTCGTTTTTTTATACCTTTGACAATAAGCTGAAGGCCAGATATTGTTGTAGCTCAAACTTTTCTTTTTTTTTTTGTCTGCTATGATTTATTGTCGTCCTCAGCCAACTTCCTTCTCCAGTTTTACGCAGCAGGTCAACATACACACAAGTGCTTGTTATCATTTGACTTTAAGACCAGGTTAACACTGCCAGAGGTGGTAGAAAGCTCTGAAAATGAAACTTTCTACCACAAACTGTAGCTGCTGTTTAAGCAGAATTTTAATGACTGAATTCCAAGGTTATCTAAATATTTGAACATACTTATTAAAATGTTTCCAACTATGGTTATGTGTGACCGAAACTTTTCACTTTTCCACCAAAATTAACCCCGGGACTTTAACGACTCACCTGCAAGCCTGTAAAGTTCTGACTGTTATCGCCTGCTCCCAGCCAGATGTGGCTGTTCTTAACTGCAACAGTGGAAAATAAGGGCTTTTCTGAAAGTGAGTATATTAAGACTGAGTTGAGACACTGAACCAAGATAAACATTGAATAAGGCAAAGTGAGACCTTGGAATCTTGAGGGGCACCAGATATGGCAAATAAACACACCTCACATGGACTACATGTGTTCTTAGCAGCAGGAAACAAAGACGATCCAACCCACTTTGAAAAATAAATGGTGCAGGGAAATATACACAAACACACTACACGCTCACACACCCAGGTACTTGTCCCAGCCAATGAAAGCCGTTCCCTGTCTTTGGGATTAGGGTCCACTCACATCACAGGCTAAACTTAAAGAGCTTGCACCCCAGATTTCATGAACCATTTGTTTCTAATTAAGAGGATCTGTTTTTTTAATATGATGGCATTAGAGCAACAGACGTCTGCAGCGAGAAAAGAACCTTCCAGAACCGTATTTTAACAGATGGTTGCATTAACTTGGTATTTTTCATCTACTGGAGAAATGGTTGCCAAAGTGGGGCCTTGGGAACTCGGGTGGTCTTTGAGACTGTTCCAGTGAGTCCCTGGCATAATTAAAATTAGTTTCAATATTTACTGGATTCTCTTAAAGCCACCATCTGTAGATTTTCTGTGATCAAATAATGATCCTGTTTAGTCTGATGGCATATGGTTTTGTTCGTAGAGAATCGAGACAATACCAGTGGAAAAAGTCTTTAGTTGTTGAGGATGTGGCATTGCTGGACGCCACGGTTTGTTTCTTTGATCCAACTACGAGGGGCACCAAAGTTATACGTTTTCAAATTCTACTCTTGCACGATTAACAAAGAGATCTATTCTGATCAGAAGTTTCATTCATGACACTGTTATCTTCCTATCTACATTACCTAACGGAAATAATTTCCAGTGGGCATTACTTGACTGAAGGTTTCGGTATCTGAAGCTTATCTTAACAGGGGTCTTAAATGTGGAAAGTTTTCGGAACATCTGTCTGTCCCAGAGCACGATGTGACTGAAACGCGAGAGCGAAGCCCCAGAGACAGAAAGAGAACAGAGGACTTTTTTTTTTTCGCACCAGATCACTGAAAAGCAGCTCAGTAAAGCTGGTGGGCGCCCCCACATTTGTGCTCATTTCAGCGACAAACTTTAATTGAGACCTGGGGGGGGGGTGACCATGCCTTCTCGGGTTGATGAACAGAGAGAGTGTGCAGTCACAGCTTGTACTGGTGAATCTAGTCTCCGAGCTTTCCCCCCCTTTTTTTCCCAGGACGGCTCATCAAGCCAACATTAGAGGCTGATTTTTTTTCCCATTGTCAGCAAATGCCAGCCTGCATTTGCATCAGCACACTGCCTCTGAAAAGACACCCAGACTTCTTCACTGCCACCCTGCACTACTATGCAGGGATTGGGAAATTAAGTGTTGCTCCTATAACTGGATTGTCAGCCTTCACACATCAGAAGCACTAATTAGGCAATCCTTTGAAATTCTCATTATCATCATAGAAAGCATAGAACTGGCACTCAGTGCATATTTCAGCATAATGTACAGTTTTTCTGAGGCTGATGAACTAAGTTTCAAATCACGGTTTCTTGCCTGTACTGTAGTTTGGAGCTGTCCATTGCGGTTTACATTCTGAGTTAGACAGGAGGAGCAGAGTTCAGCAATAATGAAGCCATATGTGGAGTTAACTTAAATGAGTAATGAGAGCGCTGATCGGCTGTGACTTCACCTATAGCTAGCCGAAGAGAGATGTTCAAGGCTGGGCTGCATTTGGTTCAGCACAGCACATTATCTTCCCTCAACGCCTTCCCTTCAGTGAGCACTCAAGAAATTTGTTAAAGTAGCGGGGCCTTCTGGTCCTTAACAAGGGGACAAGGGCAAGCAATGAAAGATGAAATCAAAAGGCATTCAGAAAGGAAGTTCCTCAGACTCAGCAAATTAAATCATCAACTTTGGGGATGATTTTTTCATCAAGATCCATGGATTATTCCCTGAAAACATCCTGTCTCACAATGTTCAAGAAAGTCCTGGATCCGTCACTTTAGCCAGATCCGTACCAAAGGTAAATGGGGTGTATTCTAGGCCAAGACGCATCAGCCATCAAAGATTTGTGGGAATCGGCTCAGTAGTTTTTGTGTAATCTTGCTGACAAACCAACCAACCAATCAACCAACAAAGATACGTAACAAGAGGATGTGTAGACAAAGTATGCCAAGGATACACTGTATAAAGAAGCGTACGGTTCCTTGCAATAACACACTTACAGCAATCCTGTGTTTTGAATTGCGACATACATTTGCTGGAAACGAGCTTTGAGCATTGCTGGAAGGGGAGACATCGGGGGAGGAGATTGCTCCCTTTACTTTTTCGCATAAATCAGAAATAAGTATTCACTTTGGCAGCTATCTTTCGTCTGGGTATGTTGGGGATTCCCCCGTTGCTTCATGGGAAGACAACATTGAAAGCAAACAGTTTACGTGAAACCCTGAAATATCGAGGAGATTTAAAGAGATGTGATGAATTTAAAACTTCTGCCACACACACACACACAGACACACACACATACATGGAGTCAGCAAGTCTATCTAAGACAGGATCAAACAGCATCAGATGTTTGTTTGTTTTTTAATTCAAAGTGAGCAGGAACCAGGCTCATAAACTTTGGGTCATGTATTGGTCTACACACAAAGGGTTTTTTTTTTAGACTGACAAGCCAACAGAGTGACTGGACGCAACAACAAAAAAACACCCACTGTGTTCAATAATTCAGGGTATTCTAAAAATGCTGCTGTTTCTGCATAAAAGAGTAAAGCTTTTTTGTGCATCTGCCTCCGCTTGTCTTGTTCTTCCTTCTTTTAATGGATACATCCCCATTGAACTTGAGTTTTTCCTGTAAATCTTTGATGTCAAGCATTGTGTCAATTGATAATAGGTCTACAGCTTTCTAAAAAACATAGACCCAAACTGGGAAAAACTCACTCTGATGACAATACAGGGGTATTACAAGATCTTTGTCCTTTCATTTATGTCTTTTATCACTGACTACCAGGCACTTCACAAACAAGTGGCCTTGAGCAATTGCTTTTGCCCAGGAGTACGAAGATGATGATGTGCTCTACAGTTCAATCATCTTGGATATGTTCCAACTCGTCTAAAAAAACAAAATGCAAGTCCAGATTCCTTTAACTCAGAACTTCTGGGTACCCGATGACTTAATTGACTGAGAATCTTCATTGACATTTCGATTACTGTTAAGAGGCTATGCAAGAATAAGAACCTGGTTCCAAATGCTGGTAAATGAGCTGTGGAAAACTTACAGATTAAGACACTTAAATTCATCCAAAAGGTCTGTGTGAGAAAAATTAACAACTCAAGTGTCATATTTCCACTTTAGCTGCCCATCTGGTGGAGTATTCCTTCCATTGAGCCTGCAGCACAGCAGACTTATCCAACATGGAGCTCTGTTTTGCTCGCGGCGTAGTCCAGGGTGTTGGCTGACAGCAGCCAAATACAGACAATTATGCACAGAACTGCTGACCTTCACTGACTGGACTGAAGTGTTGAATACCTATGCACAAACAGGTTGATTTGCAGAGAGGGCTTGTGGTGGGAGATGATGCTGCAGGGCTACCAATCATCAACAAAAAGCAATTAATGTCCCTAATATTCCTGCAACAACATGGTGAATGTCATCACGATAATATATCAGCTGTGGATGGTCAGGAAACAAATACAGAATAACAATGCAAGCAGTTGTTGGCTGTTTCTTGTTCACTTCAAACAGAATAAAGATTTTATGTCTTTAAAAGTTCAGTGAAAAAATCCAGAAAAACAACAATAGAACACTACAAAGACAACCAGCAAATGACAGATAATGGCAAAGGTAGTTAAGCAGCTCTTAAAGGATAAAACATTTGTTGGTGAGGATTACTGCCTTTTCTAAAATACAACTGTGCACTTGTGGCATGAAAATCTAAATTTCACTGCAGCTGACAGAATGTTTTGCATCTGCGGCCATTGAGGATACTCTAGTGACTGGCAAATGATAACAGCTAGAGATTACTGTCATAATGAAAAAAATATTTGTTTTTTCTATTGCTGTTTGTTCTTGTTCATCCCATGTGATAGCTTGAACCCTACATCAACACACCCGCTCCCTGCAAATAAAAAACACAGCGGAACACACCAGTCATAGGCCTTGTGCCCTGAGCTGATAACATCCATGACAAAGACGGTTTACATGCTGAAGGTTTCAGTTACATCTTATTTGTCCCCATTGGGCAGGATTAAAGGGCTGTTGTCCTGTTGGCTTCTTCTGTGGCTGAGCAAAGCTGATAAAAAAAAAACAGACTAAATAAGTAACGTTGAATATGATCGCCTCAAAGTTGCCCGTAGATGCAGCTGTCAAAGTTTTCATGCCGTCAAAAATGGCCAAGCAGCATCTTTAATTCTGTACTGAAGAACCCAAAATTATTTAGTGGGCTTCAAACGTATACTTCCTCTCAAACGATCTGCTGTTCACTGCCCCCAGCCCTGAAAAGGAGAGTGTCTCTTCTGTGTATTCTCGATGCTTGCAGGAGATGGCTTCACGCCAACATAAAACTTGAAAATGTGAAAGGTTTTGCAGTCCGTGGTTACACAATTGGCCAGTTTGATAATAGCACTCTATTAATATACCTCATAAATATTCATGTAAGGATAGAAAACAGCTGAAATCCCAATCCCTGTCGGCCCAGTGGAGTATCCCCGAAATAGAATTATAAAACCCTCTTATGGACCAAAAAAAACCCAAATCTGTGCCTGTTGTCGATCACTCCCATAATACACCACTTAGATACTTAAATCTTGTGTCCTCCTTTTACAGAGATGTGAGGACAGATGTGAACCACTTTCTTCCCTCATAAGGCCTCAGTGCGTCCTCCCTCCCTCCGGCAGTGTATCACATTACTAATCAGATTATCTCCACTCTTCAAGAAACTCGTCACCCATCCCACCCCACCCCCAAAGACTCCTCGTTGAATAGGCTGGATAACACGGTTCGGCGTTCTCTTCCTTTGTCCTAATGACAAGTACCGTTGCGTTATATGAAGCCGTTGATGGACGGTGAATGGGGATCGCCTGAAATCCCTGTTGTACAGCTCTCGTATTGTGTATTTCAAATCCAGGTACCTCATTAAGAATACCATTTGCACCTCATTCCACAGTGAAAGCTTTTTATTCACGCTACAAAGTCAAACAACGCACACATAATGATGGACAGCGTGCTGAATCAATCACAGGGATGCCACAAATCATGACAGTAAGTGCAACCAAGCAAGTACTTTTCTATGGATTCCTTTTAATCTTCCAATTATTTGTATCGATTCTTCAGATCCTCCAACAGTGTCTGAGTGAATCTGAACAATGGAAAGGGGCTGAATGATTGGGCGGAGAGTAGTAAATATTCGAGGAAAAACAATTACACAATTCTAGAAGTAAACACTGCTCAAAGTGCCAAGAGGAAACCGTCCTGCACTGGAGAGAATTGGCGAAGGCATTTCTGGGCGAGAATGTTTATTAGGGTACGCATCTTACACACTGTACCACATCATTTTCTGTCGTCATTGTGAGCACTGCTGCAGCTGCCAGGATTATTTTAAGACACAGCGAGGGACGCTCCAGATATTGAAGGAAAGGGTTGATGCAACACTGCAAATCATCGTATGAGGGCTTGGTGGATTAAATTGTGGTCTTACACTCACAATGGGCCCGCTTATTACTTCTTTGTATGTATTTTATATATTTGGATTCTCCGTTCACCGGTAACTCTGTCTTCTCCCTATGCAATGTGTGTATGTATAGGATCCACCTCGACACACACACATATATATATATGTGTCCTTGAAGAGAACACAACAAATGTATCTTGAATGCTTGATGCTACATACCTTTGCTTTCTAAAGCCCCATATCGATTTAAAAACAAGCGCAATGAACTATGGCAGACACAAGTATTTCCTAAGCCTGAGATTGTTTTTCCTTTGACTTTATAGACATAGATGCCTCTCCAGTTTATGGTCGTGGTAGTATACCTAAAATCATGTAAACAATCTTTGAATTGTACTCCATTGAAAGGTACTTCAGCAGAAACTATTTCTCAGCTCTTGAGATAGTGTTTACATGCACGCAGAGCAACCAGATGATTGTGGGAAATGCTAAGGAAACAGCCTCGTTATTCTTCCAGTAGCTGAAATGCATAACAACAAGGGTGATTAAGGTTATTTATATTACATGGCTATACTAATTACAGCTTGTTAAGATAATTAAGAAATGTGAAATTATTTGAGTGGCCCCTTTAAACCTCTTCAAGATTATTTGATTGTGTGTATTCCTTTCTGTGGTATAAATGCATACAGTAAGTTAAGCCACAAAAACATCAGGGGTAATGCGAATATTTTGCACAAGTTATTAATCTTTTAGTCTTTTTTAGGACCAATCACTTTGTCATTAAAGTAAATTAATCCCTTTATTTCTCTTTTAATTCTTCAGCGCTACTTTACTTTAGTATGATGTTTTGATCAAAGCATCACCACTGTGCAATTCAAATAAACCATTTTTATCTGCCTTTATTCTTAGTTTGGTGTGTATGTGGGAGATCGTCTGGATTTTATTACAGCAATTGTTTTTTTGTTTTTTTAACATTTCGCACAGCATTTATTGTCTTTTAATATCACCGTGTTTTCCACAGGCTCTCTGGGATCATAATAAAATATAAGCGCACAGAATATCTCAAATCCGGTGCTGTTTCTCTCTTGTTATGTTAAAAAAAGGCTTTCCACAGAGGCAGTATTTCTGCTCGTCAAAGAGATGTCACACCAACCTTCACTGTCCCGGTCCTCAGGGGGGAATTAAACCAAATATCTTGTAATTAACTAAGTGGCTATAGCCAGGGCCCATTGTTTTGCAGCTCACCCATCTGTGACCATGCAACCATCCAATCTCCACGCTGTTGCTAATGGAAAGATATTGATCCTGGCTGTTCCATATTCAGAGAGAGAGAGAAAAAAACACGGGTATGTGAGAGGTAGAAGTGAGTCAATAGTGCCCGCCTTGCTGCCCTGCCTTTGTTTGCGTTGACAGATGGCGGTATTGATCTGATGTACAGTTTTAGTCCATAGGAGGGAGAACTAGCAAAGATTTGAAGCCAAAAGCACATAGGCAGTCCAAGTTATGACAGATGATGTTAGAGGTGGAACTTAACAAAAACAAGTTTTATTCAATTACTGATCTTGATGACAACTGAGTCAACTCCATGAAAACCAAGCAAGCATTTCACTCTTCACATGTGGATAACTTTGATTTTAAGACGTCTTTTCCATCTCAGTAAAAACCTTCAGACCTGATTTGAGGTTTTCAAGTCACTCTTGTCCTTTAAACAGCACACTGAGTTGGCGGGCTTTTCATTTATTGAGTGAGAATCTGTTTAACCTTGACTGCTCTTGTAAACTTTCCGTCAAACTCTCCCCGGCAGACCTTGGCACGAGCGCCACCTCTTCGTGTTTTCCTCCGTGTCTTGGCATTGTCGTTTCTCAGAGTCGTTTTGTCATAAAAGTGTAACCTTTTCAAAGAGCAGCAGAGGCGAACAGAAGAGAGGGAGAGGTGATCGATGCAGCAGCTGAACCTTCAGAAAATACGCTGTTTACTTGCAGTATGTGCTAATATATTTGCCATTAAATTGAATGTACACAGATGGTCTAGTAAATCTAATGAACAATATGCTTTTCCATTAGATTTATCCTATCAGAACAGTTGAGTTAATGGCAAGGATCGCTCATGTCTCAAATAAAACATCAGTGACAAGAGGAGATAAATATCATCCAAAGAAAGTAAATGGACATTTTAGGAATAAAAGAATATATAGATCTTTATTGTATGCTTTATATACAGTGTTGAAGGAGGACAAGTAGGAGCTAAACTTACCAAAGTAATGAAACTTATGCTGTTAACAGGTGAAAATGTCTTAAAATGTTATTCCGTTGCAATAATCTGTGTGGGAACGCCAACTGAAGCTGAAGAACCGCAAGCAGTTGTTGTCAATTCAGAGTGTTAAAAGTTCAAAGTGTCGATTGAAGTGTAAGCACAGGAAGAAGTAGAGGTGTCACTTAAGAGTGCCATTGATTCAAGCAATTGACGTGTCAAGTTACACTGTAAGTACTAAGAAGTGAATCCCTTCACCACAAGTATACAGAAAAAGAAAACCACACAAACAGCCGGCAGCTGTACTGTCTGCAGTGTGTTCATTTATATATATTTTGTATGCATTTAGTTGTTACACATAAGGGCCACATTTAGCTACATGAGATGATGGTCAGTCTATCGGGGGTTTCCAAGTCTAAAGGCTGACTGGTACTAGTTCAAGTCCATGTGAGCACTTTCCTGTTAAAGCTGTTTTTTCCACTCAGACTAAGTTCATTTTGTCCATTTTAATGGAATATTCATTACATAAAAAAATATTGCCAAAACTGCTTTGAAATAAATAATTAAAGATTTGTCACTAAAGGCAGACATGAGCTCACAAGCCCTTGGGTACAATGATGCAATTAAAGATAATCACAGACTCATGATGTCATCCTTTGTTTTACTGACGACATCCTGGATGTACAGTTTCTCCTCTCGACACAATTTCGTTTGCATGATGGACTCTTTCCACCTGAAGCTCCTGCCTGGATCTGATGGCTGACTGTGACCCACTCAGTGGCCTGGTCTTGAGCCTCACTAGCAGCCAAACATGAGACCAGGAGAATAGAAAGCTCATTGTCTCATCTGTTTGGACGGCATTTACAAGGATGCACAGGGAGCTGGATTGACAATGCAACATTAATGACACGCATTTGTGATTATGAGCGCAACCTCTGGGTTTACACCGACTGTTCTACAGGGGGACAAATAATAAATAGCCTTTTCAGTGCTCTGCAAATCAGTTTTGGCTGGATGCGTGTCATACAATGCTTCTATTGCAACGCTGCTCTCCCGCGTAACAATATTTATCTGTACTGTTAAACTAACAAAGAGTGTACTGCAGTGAAATAATAAAGTTTGTTTGCCATCATCTATCTGACCTGAGTCTGTTGAATCAAGTCTTATCCTAACAGGGTTTGGCCTAGCTCTCTCTCCATCTGTCTTTTCCATCTGAAATAATCACACTTCAACAAATAAAACCTTCTGTTGATACAGAAATTTCACAACTAAATTCAATAACTTTGTCTAGATAAGATATCACGGTATTTCAGACTTTATCATATCATCATTTCAGGTTTGTAAGAAAGTTATCTCATTCAGTCAGCAGCTGTAAAAAATGTGTCTGAAGCAAATCCTCCCCTATATTGGATAGGTTTACATATAAAAAGAGACTGTATTTCATATTTCAAAGACCAGCAACTGAACTCATTTATATCTCAAATTGAGGCAGCCTTTAGCTGGGTATTCAATCCCAGCACCGGGTTACAAGTCCAGGTCAGGAAACTGTCGGTACCTGTGTTATGTATGCAACTGCGGTTGAATTATGTATGTGATGTGACTTCACCACGTTAGGAAGTTAAAATAACTCACTGCTGACTTTTGGTTTCACAAGGGATATGAAACAGTGGCCTCCTGGGTGAAAGTCGGGTGCTTGTTTGACTCATCCATCCATCACTGCCTTCCTCCCTATGTGGACTTTCTCGCTCAATCGCAAGCTGCTTTCACTGTCGACCAAATGAACGTTTTTCTTATGGGCTGCTGTTAGTTTGTTTTCTCAATTGTGCTGTTATTTGCATTTTCTTAGCTTAGCATCCTCAGTAGTCTTTCAAGGCTCTGAGGCCAAACAGAGCAAGGTTCCAGATATGTGGTGCGGAGACAAAGTCCCTTTCAAGCTCAGCACATGGACGTATGCTGGATGCATGCCATGTAACAGTTGAAAGCCCTTCGCTGGAGGTGGGAGACAGTTTTAGGTGAGACAGCTGGAGGTCGGCGTCAGAGCGAGAAAAAAAGGACAGACTACCTCAATTTCACAAACACACAGTAACCACCCTTCCAACCACAATGTCATCGTCCATCAAAATGTTACACTGTGGACATATTCATATGCCTTTTTGTTCGCGCAACCTCTCCAAACAAAGTTTTGCTAATGGTGGTGGCAAACTCAAGAGAATTTTGGCATACATTATTTGTTTTTATTGGCATAAATTAGGGACATTTGCCACACTGTGCCAACTTTGAAATACAATGTGTGACAACAGGGAAACATGGCAACATTAAAATACTGTATTGTTAACCTGTTGGAAGCAGCTGAATATTTTTGTAGTACTTGCCAATGCTGAGCCAATGATAATGTAGTCTGGCCAGCTAGTTATGTCTTGCCAACAACTGAGCTTTTGCCTGTACAGACCATAATCCCACTGGCCATTAAATAAATCAGACCATCTGTAGTCAAAAATTGTACCATTATCGCTGCAAAAAAACATTATTTCCCTCATTCTTTCATTTCCAGGTGTGAACAATAAGAACTAATGGGTAATGTGGTTAAGACATGCAATTACTGCACTTGTCTACATCAAGAAGCTTTGAAAAAATCAATTTAGTTCAAACTGATGAAGACGGAGAATATAATATATACAGTCAAACTGAAAAATGCCCATAACCATGTATAATTTTCACACCTGGGATTGGTCAGACCACCACAGGTTATCAAATTTCATGCTTTTTACCGGGTTATAATGAAGATCAGGCATCACAGGGGTGACAAGGGAGACAGTAATCTCGCTCAAGAGCTCTTGGAACTAATGGCTGCATATTTTGAATTTCAGTTTTTTTTCCACAGTCATGCAGAGAAAGTTTCAGTTTCTGTCCTGCTGTTTCTCTGAAAGGCCTTCATAGCTTGTGTTAATTATCCTCACTAAAGTGCTAAAATTCGAAAATGTCGTGGTATCTCTTTGAGTTGTGATCGTACAAGATTTCGGAAATGGTGCAGAATATCCACACAGACTTCAGACACAGCTATGAGCCGCTGCTCATTTGAATGGTTTCGTACATCCTGCTCTCCTGCAGCTCCCAGGCTGAAGGGGTGGAAGGTGTGTGTGTGTGTGTGTGTGTGTGTGTGTGGGCGTGTCTGTGTGCTTGTGTGGATGGATGATGATCAGTGCGGTTTTGCTATCAAATCAGCAGCTATTGATTCATCTGACAGAGCAGATAAATAAAGCTGGCCATTCGTGAGGCGCGCGTGTGTGTGTGTGTGTGTGTGTGTGTGTGTGTGTGTGTGTGTGGGACAGTGTGAGCCTAGAAAGTGTTTCACAGTAGCTTGAAGCTGCAGTGATCCACTAATGGGCTTGTGCTGCCTTGTTCCTCATTGATCCAGTCATTGGAAGGCTTGCCGATGGCTTATGAGCCATATCCTACGGCCCAGACGCCAGCATTTATGCTAGTCCATTAAACCTCGCAACACCTCAAAATGACCCCACATGGGAACATCTCAATTATTAGATCATCAAGGTGCTGGTTGCACTTTTATGTTATTTGCTTTTTAATCACTCGCACCGATCACAATGCTCCTGATGCTTCTCATGCAATTACGAAAACAACATCATGTTGGGTTCAATTTACTGGCTTTATTAATCAGAAAACAAAATTAAATCTGACCAGACCAGATGTCCTTCCGCTTAACAGAGCTCCGTACTGCATTAACTCTGTGTTATACGTCAGTCACAAACCACTGAGCAATGTGCAGCAGAGGCAGAAAAACCTTCTTTCTGACTGATTTAATACACGGAGGGTCATGAGCGTATCAGCAAGCACTGTATACGTGTTCACAGGTTCAGAGCTTAATTTAGCGGCTCACCTCTAAAATGGCATTACCTGCATATTTTCAACTTACAAGAGTGTGAAATGAAGCAAACCAGCTTCAGCCTCCCCATCCTGGAAAGGTTAGAGCCCAGCCCTTGTACTTGTACTAAATGTAACCAAACCTTATCTTTAGCAGCTCGGTCTACTGTTGTACAAATCATCTTTTTTAGATTAGTGATAAGTCTCTGACAAACAGTGTTGTCTGTAGTCTGGTGTTGTTTGATGCTTTCAGAAGCTTGTTCAACTGCACTGTTGACACACTGGGAGGTTGGGAGTCGGGAAGCAAACGGAGTACATTACTGGTGAGCTTTGCTCGAGTTGCTCAACTGGATTACCAAATCAAAATATTATTCTAACCTCAAATAGAGCAACAGAACTCAATCATACTTGATGCACTGTTTGTCTTGGTATAGAGAAATGAGAGCACTGTGGCTAAATTCACACGGGCTTAGTTTTTTAGTTTTACCATCGGTGATGATCTTGGTCTGATAATGCAACTTAGTATTTAAATAGAAAATCATGTATTATCATGTGCTAGATGCTGTTCACAAATACTTACAGCACAGTATGATGGTCTTAAAAGGCACAATCAATGATCCAGAAAGAAAATAATTCTGACGACTGATTTATAATCTACTGTAAATTGTTGTTGACAGAAGAAACTTCAACTTCATATGATACTAGTTAATTTAGATTTTAACTTGGATGTAGTTTTTTTTCACAAGTTCAGTTAATTTTGCATTGCAAGAAGAATAGAACAAATAAACTACGGCTCCACCTACATCTTCCTCATCCACTACTTTAATCTGTTTGGACACACAGATGCATTATTTTGTGGCTCTGCGACCACCTGGGTGCACACACAAGATCAAGATGTAAGATTCAATTATCTATAATTCAAAAGCTTAACTACATGCCGTCTACTCAGCTGAGCCACATCCATTGTCTTTTCTGCTTGCCTGAACCCCCCTCCCACCTCCTAGACTTCATGATTTCAAGGCTGGGGGAGCAGTAAATGTAAACTGCTTTTGCTATTATGGTTTCAGAAAACAATCTGGGAGAAGTGGCCTGTGTCACATAGCCATCAGTTTGAAAACCCACATAGTGTCATGAGGGAAGCCAGGTGAAGAATTGCATCTGGAGCAACACAATGTCACACCTGTTGTACACACTGAGGAAGGAAGGGCATCGACAGAAGTGCGTAAGTGATGTTTGTACTTCCTTAACCTTCATTCAACAATCAGTTGGGCCTTGGCCTGAATGTTTGTTGTGTCTGATAAAAAAAGTGTCTACTGTTGTGTTGTTAACTGGGGTTTAGTGGAATTGAACAATCTTGTTTGAGCTGCGGCGCGATACGTCATTGCTTCAATCATAGCTACGCAAGAAGTACTCAAATGGACAACTTTCAAACACTTTGTGCCTCAAACGCCTGTTCTTGCAGGATGTAACTTTGGTGAGCAGGATCTCCTGTGTAGAGCAACACTGCGTCACACATCACCAACTATGTTCCCAAAAATGGTGATCAAATTTTGGACATAAGAGGGGAAAAAAAAGAGTTTCAGAGAGCTTGAGTTTACTCTCTGAACAAACATGTGATGAATCATCTGATCACTTGGCAGATGCCCTTAAGTGTATTCCAGCACTTTGCTGTTAAAATGTTGGATAAATAACAGGCCTGGTTAAATGGAACAGAGTCAGTCCCTGATCGTTACAGTCCTCCTCATGTAACAACGAGCGGCTCCGAACAGGCCTTGACATTAAAAACGCAATTCTGTGGGTGACTGCTAATTGCTGCCGACACAATAAATTAAAACAGATACAGAAGTGATCTGTTTGGCAATGCTTTCTAGATAAGTGGCTCACTTAAAGATTATGAGCCAAGCACAAACAATTTGGAATGCAAATTTATGCAAGACATCAAACTCTCCCCTGGTGTACTTTTTAGCGATTCAGTTTTTAGATCACAGACACATTACTGCTTCAGGCAGGAGACAACGGGCCTCTGTTCTCCTTCCATGACGTCTTCCTTTTCAAGAATTAATGATCATAATCTAGGTGGTGTGACTCAAATGTTCTGGGAGGCCCAAAGAAAAGAAAAGGGATGTTGCATTATTGTGATTCAGCATGTCGTCAGCGGTTTGGATAACAAGCCCCCGAGGTCGGCATCTCCGACAATTAGACATCAGACTCACCTTTAACACACACACACACACACTCACACTCACACTAATACCCAGATTGGTCTCAATGAACGTCAGAAACAACAGATCTACCGGTTGCTATGACGACTTCTTCAGCAGCTGAACACACTATGTGAATAACAATATGGCCCGTTACTGCTGCTGACTTCAGAGAGTGACCAGCAGGCCTCTCCTCGCTGTTGATCATTTTAAGTAATGACCGTGGGATCGTTACCCTCCACTGAGAGACTTTCATTTTCACTGAATGTACCAGTTTGCATAACTGTTTGTGAATCTTTGGTACCTACAGTGTCAGAACTGCATGATGTGCCATATGAGGTCTTTCTGACCATAAACACTTATACCATATTATAGATATTATATCTGAAGATTCCAGCTTGCAATACTTGCAAAAAAGATCATCTCTATTCCCAAAGTTTCCCGAATGTGTTCAAACTGATTTTGTTCACACCTCATTTGTCATCATTAATCGGGCTCTGAAGGGACACATTGAACCATGCTTTTGGGTTTATTGCTCCCCGTTGCCACCTTTTTCAGAAAAATGATCATTCGGGCAACTAGCTGTCTATCATAGTCTGATGCTCTAAGCAAGCTCACTCTCTCCATCCTGATCCATCTACTTCAGACTTGTGTACACTGTCCACAGCCATTGATGTGTACATACGGCTACTATGAAGGGGTTTGCCATTTCACTATAACACAGTTGTTAATGCTGCAGACAAATACTGCTTCACAAATCTTTACATCCCGGCAATTCCAGAGATGTAACAATTTGACTAAACTACCACAACCTAACCAGTTTACAAGTTGAGGTTTGTTTAACACACAATTTTCACTCACCAGTTGGTCACGCAGACGTGACACACATGAATGCAGAATCCGTGGGCAAAGACTCGGAGTTTGGCATCAAAAGCATTCTGTTTTCTGTTTGAAGTCAGTTTGTTGTCTGAGTAGTATTGACCAATCATGTCTGAGTGGGCTTTTGGTTGCATGCAGGTAAACAGTCCCTGTGGAGAGCAAAGGAGGCGGAATGCATTGGCCAGAATGCAATCTTGGAACTCATCGGCTGTCGCCCTAACTTTTAGTTAACTTTTCTAAAATTATCTGCGTTCATATGCAGATATCTGCTCAGAGAGATCAGCTAAAATGTCATCTGGAGCCAAATCAAGTCGCTAATTAGTCTGTAAACAATGAACAATGCACAGAGGTGAAAGTCATGGCCTGAATGTCCTTTATCCGGATATCCTGAGGCCTCAAAACATTGATGCTAAATCATCATCAACAGTCGTTGGCTAGCATTGATAACAGGAATGTAGAGGTTTCCAGTATTCCTGCAAGAGCTCAAGACACCTCAAGTTGTTACATAAGTACGGGGCACTCATGTAATAATGACTACTTAGTTATGGGTCAGAACATGAAGATGTTGACTGGGAAGCTGGTGTGATCCCCTCGCACGATGGTCTCCAGTTTATATATTCATGTATTTTTTAAAGCCAAAAGTTAATGGCCATTTTAAAAAACTGCGCCCTAAGGCACTTCAGCAGTCACTTTACCGCTCTATAGCTATAGTAGTTGGTACCATTTCATTTCATTATTCAGTAGCAGGTCTCAGCATCATGTTTAATACATTTTGATGGGCTAAAAAAGAAATATAGAGGCAGTGTAGGAACGTAAGAGCCTCTGCAAAGAAATGTCGTTGAATGTTATTTGAAAGGAGAGTGGCACAGTGTGTCAGGGCTGGCAGGGTGCGGTGGGGGTAGAAGCTTGCAGATTTGTAAAGATGAGGACCTCTTAACTTGCTGACACACCTCGACAGACTTGTGATGAGCATGATGACACATAGTACTTTGGTTAATAAGAAGTCACTGGTGTTTGAAAGGCTGAATCATGGTTAAGCTGAGTGAAGAATTGCCTCCACATGTTCTCACATTGGGTTAAACTAACTCAATAACAGGGTCAATTTTGCAGGTAGCAGCCAGTTGCGTACCTCAGTAAATGAAGGCTGCTGAAAGCCAATTTAGCGAATATTGGACCTCTGTTTCAGTTTACATCTCTTTCATTAAAGATATGTAACCAAGAGAAGGTACATTTTCAGAAGTTCGCAAATAAATCCACAGCAGCTAAAACATTAGTATGAGTGCAACCACAAGCAGCTGCCTGTGATGATGATGGAGCGGTGCTGTAAAAGATATGAACTCTTTCCCACCAGATGGCAAACTAGCAGGAAAAAAATGTTCCTGCGCGGCTCCCACTGTGCTTCCAACCATCCTTTTTATTAACGTGAAGTATTGTCGCAGTCTGGCACCAAAATGCCTCTCTGATCCAAAACTCCCCCAGAGAGAGGAAACGAGGGACAGGGAAAACGAAAAGGGAGAGAGAGAGGGGAGGAGAAAAAAAAACTGCAGAAGAAAGAACAGAACAAAGTCAGAGTCAAAGTCTGGAGAAAGAAAGGTAAGAACAAAGACACAGAGAGAAAACTGAGCAATAGGAGGGAGGAGGGAGGGATTGCAAGGCGAGGCTATACTGTATGAGAAAAGAAAATGATGATAAAAGAAAGGAAAAGCAGACTCAGGCTCTCAGATGTAGCTTTCCCCGAAGAAGAAGGATTTCAGAGTAGCCAAATTGGCTTTTCTGTTTTTTTCTTGCTTGTCATAGGTAACAGGGGTATGCTGCTGAGCCCTTGCAATAAACCCACTGCATGCAGAATTTACATATGCAATTCATTTACAAAGGGAAGTCTGTCAAAGGAATAGGAGGAAGACGCCAAATTAGAGCATATCACAGAGTAGGACGGGCGCAGGAAGTAACATGAAAGGAATGTTTTCCGACCCAGCTGGCAACCACAAGCTGAGTGGTAAATTAAGTGAGTGTCTAATAAGGTGCAAGGACACGTAAGTCTCCAAATCCACGTGGAAATACAAAGTTGCTAGAGTTCACCCTCAAGAAATGTAAGTTTAAATAGTTAATGTCTCTTTCTAATTTGTGTATCGATAGCATTTTTCTTTATAACTTGTTTGTATTATGGGCACAAGGACAGTTAGCAGAATGGGATTTGCAGGATGATTCCTGCAAAACGTGCTCTTGCTGACGGTTGCATATTAGCTCACAGATTGTGGTTATAGTGTGGTAAAAAAAAAAAAAAAAGACCAACAATGCGTTCGATGAGGAAGGTAATGCATTCATCAGGTATGTTAGGAGAAGCTTTGTACTGTATGTTATCTTTGAAGACACAGTGTTGATAGGAGTCGCAGTCTATCATAGTCAGTCATGGTGAGCTCCACGTAGCATTTCATTGGAGCTTTTCTCCAAACGTTGCAGCAGTTTCTATCCATTTCCATTAAAGCACTGCTCAAACATTGTTTGAGAGGAAATATATATTTTAAAAACCTGTTTTTCTGACAAACAGCATGAAAGCAAAAACCCTGCCAATAAACCTAAAAACAGGAAGATAGTCAGACTGCTAAAGACTCAAAAGCTTTGGCTGATGAAGGATAAGCAACAAGATTAACTGTTAGGCAGACAGTGGGTCTTGAAAGACACACATGAACAAAGGTTGTTTTTGATTGAAAGCTTTTTGTGCCTTAAGAGTAGAAAAGAGAAAGTGAAGTGAAAGCGAATGGCAGCTTTCATTGCCCAACAACGATCTCAATATTGTGTAAAATAAACCTCATTTCCTGACAGTATCCGTGGTTAAAGCGCCGTAGTATTCCTCAGACACCACCTTGTTATGGTCAGACTTTCACCTAGGAATGATAAGCTCATGCATATTGCTCTCCTAGACAATCCATCACTATTGCTTGAGGAAAATGTCAGAAGTGCTAGCTTAGGACAGGTAGGGGTTATTTGTGCACACTGCTGTCAAACAACATCAAAGCGCTCAGTGACCTTTGGGGAGCTTGAGAAGGATTTTTATCTGCACGCAAAATTCAACCTTGGAACAAAAATCCTTCAAAGTGTTTCGCAGCAGAAACTGTCCGAGGACATGGAGGATACAAAAACAAAGCCTTAAAAAGGAGATGGTTACATAAACAGACGTGGTGATCAATTTTTGCTGTTTATATGTTCTGTTTATGAGAAGAGAAAACATACCCACAGGGAGCGATTACTTACGATACCTCACATGGGAAGCCATGATAAACAAAATATTGCCTTTCCACCTACATACTGTAAATCAGATACACAGACTACACTGTGTTCCCCACTGAGCCTAATTTATTCTGGTCTCCGGCCAAAAATCATTCACCGGAATGCAATAAATCCGCTCATACAGTGAATTGATCCCCCTTACAGTGGTGTCATCAATTTTTCAAGGGCACAAACCTGCCTCATCTCCAAAATCTAATACTGTGCTGTTCAAAAGTTTGAGTTCATCTTGTATCACTTATTTCATAGATCTGCGCATCCATATTTAATATCAAAAAGCTTTAAAAAAACACATGTTGAATTGGGATGCTGTTCAAGTGGATAACCCATTAATGGCAATTAGGCCTACATCAGGAACCTCCTTTTGGATGCTTGCCCTGATTTTAAAAGGAAAGGCTTGGAATTGTTGAAGTCTACGATAATAAAACACTCACTTTCAATCTTTATGTTGAAAGACCAAATGGAGACTAAACATTCCCCTGGACATATACTCGCAGTCAGGTAGGCAAGCATTAATGCACTGTAAGAGATGGGGGATGAAATTTACAGGTCTCTTAAAGAATGGACGGTATTAAAGAAGTGGATGAAGCCACCATGACATCACCCACTTGTTTCTGAACTACCGTTTTGTAGCCTTCAGTTTGGCCATTGCCATCTTGTTTTTTTTTTTGTTGTTGTTGTTGTTGGAGTCAGAACTGACCATATTCGGACAAGAGGGTGGAGCTTGGAGGAGTCAGGGGGGATCCGACTGCAAACCCACGGTAGGGACTTGTTTACTGAATAAATAACATGAAAAGTAAGGTCATTTTCCCATAGACTTCCATACTAACCCGCTCTCTCCTTCCTCAGCCCTCCCAGACAGAAAAGCACGAGCCAGAGAGTCACCAGCATGGCTCACGGGTACATTACAGCGAGCACACCACTGTTCTGCGCTCAAATATTAGCTACCAAGGACTTGCCCCCTGCTGGCCATTAGAAAAGAATGCAGGTTTAAGGCACTTCCACATTGGCTTCACGTTTCAGACCTCGAGGCTGCAGAATGTCCATTTCTTCTTTAGTGGCTGGACCAAAGATATTGATTTTTTTGTGACGAAATTTCCCCTGACACTTTCCCCCCTGACACTATTTCTACTATTTCACTATTACTTTTCAGGTCTAAGATAACTACTTGAACTGACAAACCAATATTGCTTAAAAAACTTCAAACAAGGACTAGAACTATGAAAGGATGAGTCTGGATTTATTGTCCATCTTTTTATAGTGAAGTGTTGTTCTGAAAGGATCATTCTGTGGAGAGACTTGAATGCAGGAACCAACATATCTTATCCTTGAAACATTCTTCACTTTCTAAATATCATTCCTAAACGCAGGACATTTGAGCTTTCAAACTAAAAATAAAATATCACAGTCAATAACTCTGGCAGGGAACTACTCAAGAATGCTTAGCTAGTGTCCCAGAAAAAAAAGTAATTTCAAAAACCACTTCTAATCAAACTGACCCCCAAAAAGTTCAGGTAAAATGAAAATAAAGTGAGGGAGGAATGGCACAGAAAATTGCCCAGGATTTGGTCTGGTGGTTTTTAACCCAGTCAGTAACAGCTCTCAGATCAGCTGAATAGCAACTCTCAGCAAATACATCCAACAATCTGGCAACTGACAAAACTTTGTAGCTCTAGTACCCCATTCCCATTAGGTCTCACATGACATCAAGTGATGGAAGTGCACACAAATACACATACACAGCTAATCATCCAATTAATGCACTGACTTCAATGTGCAGCCTGTTTACACTTGGGGATGGTGTGTGATTGAAAGATTTATACAGCTCCCTTCTCTGGTGTGCAACAAGGCAAAGATGGCTGATAACTCAATCCAGTTGAACACCAGCCATGCCCTACAGCCACACTACCAAAATGAAACGCTCCATTCCTCTGTGAGCACTAAAGACGAACTCAAATAACCCGTTGCATGTGAGGCGAATGCACAGGCCCCTCTCGGCAGAACAGGTTGAAATCTACAAAAGGATGCTGCCACTACAAAAATGCCCAAAGGCTCTAGGGACTGGTCTTCTTTCAACAGAGATTTATCCAAGCTGACTTGAAAAACTTGCATTATTGACCAAATATTCTGGCTGGACAGTTTGTTTTTTATCAAGTAATTGCCTTAAAACAAGTTACGATGTACTCAGCAGGAGGTCTATGTTAGAACTGTGCCTCACAAACAGTGCTGAACATCCCGTATTCATCCCATAAACACAATCAAAGTGTAGGATGGAAAAAACATCCTCACAGTTTTGTTAGAGCCTGACCAGATGGTTTGAACTCCAATGCATACCACTTGGAGCCACCAGAGTCAGAAATTGTGAAATATATTGGGGTTTTAATCACCAAACCCAAATGTTCCTCACCAGTTTGAACCGCCATTATAATACCAAGTTACCTGATGCCAGTTTACATCAACAATCAGCACTGGTTAGCTGGTTTAGATGGACTGACACAGGTCTTAACATAAGGAATAGAGCAAGTTTTTCTTCCAGATCTAATACAAAGGGGTGTTTATAGGAGGTTTTACACATGAAATCTTTCAAGCGGAGGTGGAACAGTTGTCAGATAGTGCCTTTCTTTTTCTTCAATCATGACTTAAACAGAATAATGATCTGGGGTGTGCCTGCTTGTCTGGCAGAAGCTTCATCATATCATTGTCAGCCATCCAGCACATCCCACCTCAGCTCCATTAGCACTTCCATCGCTTTGACCAAGTTTAGATGTTCTGTTCAAAGTTTACTTCAGAAACGTATGGCTGACATCACGGACGCCACATACAGGCTTTGTTGTTCAAGGAAAATGTAGTTTATTTTAAGATTAAAAAGATCAAACATTCATTGAAATATTAGCATACATTCAGAGTAATGAGGTTAAAAAAATAAAAACATCTACCAGCGCAGCGGATGTTGGCTGCTGTGGGGGTAGAAGGTAAAGGATGACCTTTACATTATGTAAAATGTCCTTCTGACTGGTGATTTGATCGAGCTTTGACCTTTTTACCCTCAGTCTCCAGTAAAGCCCAGCTCTGAAGCCTTGGTGCTCTTACTTCCCACTCAGAATAATGAAACAATTGGATTGGCAGAGTGAGCATC
The DNA here is from genome assembly GCF_965226575.1 of Pagrus pagrus. Taxonomy (NCBI): domain Eukaryota; kingdom Metazoa; phylum Chordata; class Actinopteri; order Spariformes; family Sparidae; genus Pagrus; species Pagrus pagrus. The sequence continues at coordinate 6,795,528 of NC_140198.1, forward strand.
AGAGGGGGGGTAGAGGCCTTCTCATTAAAAAGCCCTTTATTCTTTCTTATTGCATTACAGACATCTTTTGTGCCGCTCTCTTCCTCCATCCGTCTTCTAATGTATTCACCCACTGGTTGGAGGCCTTGCAGAGGCACTGGGTGGTGGAAAGAGCTGCCGGCATTATATATCGGTAGAGAGCATGTGTTACTGTGTGAATTTTTTAAACTATGAAGGATGGCATAATCCAGACATGATGTAACTCAAAATCATTATAATGCGCTTGACATTCACTTTTTCATAGAGCACGTCTCAACAGTGCTTTTAAACTGTGGAACATATAGTTCTCTAGTTCTAGTTTGTTTTGCCAGGCCTGAATGATACGTTTTGTAATTAAGGTCGCAACGGGGAGCCTGAAAAGGATGCACTTAAATCGAACTATGGCGCCGTTCAGTGAGAGGCAGAAGCACGCTTATCATTCCAACACATGCTTAATGTTAAATGTAAATTTTGTTGAAAGATTGAGGATTTTTTCCCAAATAGGTCTAAATGGGTCTAGTCTCTATAAACACATCTTGTTGTGTGATATGTTGGCATCATAAACTGCAGAAAAACATGCCACATCTGTGATTTCATCCATAAGTCTCTGAAAAGATGATGGAGTCTGGGGTGCATTAAATTTCGAGCAAAACAGTGTCTTTTTCATTTAAACTGACAGGAAAAAAACCCCGAAATTGTCTGAAATGAAAGATGGCTGCCAAACAAAGAAAAAAGAAGTAAAGGAAGAAATGTCCTCCCTCAATTTCCCTCCGGCAAGGGCATAACATTTTTTGCCTGCCTGAAGTGAACAACACGAGGGTCACTCTGATATTCAAATTTAAACAAGTTTATACTTTCACTGTTGCTTCCATTACAATATGGACAAGCTGCGATCACACTAAGGAATGGCCTAAAGCATTTATAATATTTTAGCAAAGAGAAATGAGGAGCACTTCTCTGAACACACAGCAGTTACGTAAATGTCTGAGGACGTGTTTATTTCTTGTTTAACTCGGTGACTGTCCGCTGTTGTGCCTTTTAAAGCACTTCATTTGTATTCCCTTTTGCATTCGTTCGAAGTGAGAAAAGTTTGTCCTGAACACTTCTTTTCATTAGTTGTTCAGTTGATCTCTTGCCCATGTTTTCTTGATGACAACCTGAAGGGCTCTTGTCTTTTACATCATTATTTTTATTCTGAGAGGCTCTCTCATCAAAAAAAAAGAAAATCTCCTGAAGCAAGAAAAGCCCAATTAGGGCATGAGGGTCGAGCCTGGCTGGACCTGAGGTGGGAAGAGTGAAACGGCAAACACCACAGTTGTCTTGGTGCCTAAATATTGCCTCGACGGAAAAAAAATAATGACTAAAAATCATTAACGAGACTCGCATTAGAGGAATAATAGTGACTGAGTCCCAAAGCAGGACTGGGTCAGACTGTCCTTGAAGCCAGCAGGGTCTGAGTTCTCTTCTATTACATTTTAGGTGAACGAAACACTTCACAGCTGACGCTCTTACTTATTTCTTAAAGATTGTAAAGAGGAAATATCCTTCTGACACGTCTATGAATACCATCAATGCATCTCTCGGGTCACGTCATGACAAATTTAAACAGAGGCAAGCCCGTCTGTCTGGCACCTGGATAAGTCCTTGCAAGTGAAACACTTGAATACTTCCCCAGTGATGGCCATGAAATGCCATCCTGTTCCACTCCTTCCACAGTGACGTGAATCTGGCATTAATTCAGCCCTCCTCCTCCCCTCATTACCAAATCTGTATTAGCTAGTCTTAGGACTGCATTTATATCTTGTCCTCTAAGCCTCTGTGGCTTTAGAACAGTTTGCCACAAAAGGCACAGCTACAGACTGTTAATATTTGCAGTAAGTTCTCCTCAGCCCTCTTGGACAGCTGTGGAATATATTCAGAGGAAAGGAAGACAGAGGCAGAGAGAGAGAGAGAGAGAAAGAGAGAGGGAGCACACTACTCATCCATGTCAAACAGAATCCAGCCTATTGTTTCTGCAAGAGCGTAGGAGACGGGAGGAGAGATATTTGCATTTAACATGTCCTCTAACCCGCTCTCTCCTTCCTCAGCCCTCCCAGACAGAAAAGCACGAGCCAGAGAGTCACCAGCATGGCTCACGGGTACATTACAGCGAGCACACCACTGTTCTGCGCTCAAATATTAGAATTTTTAAACAGCCATGATGTTTGCCTACTGGGGAGATTCATTAAACCAGAGCACTATGATGATTATCGTTATGATGATTCTGAAGCGCTGAAGATTGCAAAATAATAGAAGTGAGAGGAAAAATGTGGGATTCATGTTTCTGAGAATGTGTGGAGAAGATGGTGGTGGATATTGTAATGCAATACGTTCCAGCTCTGCTGCCCAGTCAGTGTTGCAATATTATTAAACCGACAGCGGCCTTGCCCTGCGTGAACCGCGAGTTGTTAGACTGGAGACAATGAATCCTCACTTGCCTTCAGCCAAAAGCAAACCTAACCTGAATTTCAATCTAACCTTTTGAGGATTGGAAAGGAGGACAAACAACTAGGTCGCGCGAGGCCATATGTGCACTCACACATCTCTTTCAATCCAATACTTTTCCATGGCCTTGCTCACACGCAACTGGCTTTACTAAGCCTTTTCCTTAAAATAAACCTGATACTGATTCTAGTTGTGACCATTCATACAGGGCTTAATCTGACATTTTTGCAACTTTTAACTTCTCAGCAATTCTGGACCCATTTAAATGTCCTTCAGTGTTAATACCCAGAAGGTACAGACTTGTGCAGTTTTTGTTTTAAATAGAATGACACACATCGCATACTTTGGACAACAATACTACATTTGCCGATATCACAAAGTCTGCCACGATAAGATTTTGATTTGATTCGATATGAGATGATATCATATGCCCATTTAACACAATCAGTTACATTTATATCAACTCACAAAATGCAACTAAGATATGATTTGATAATTTTTTTGCTAAACTCTTCAGTGGAAATACAATTTTATCAATGGTTCCAGACATTTAAATGGAAAACAGTCTGTTCTGTTTAATACAAATAAAGCACTGTTTAGAAAGGAGTTGCACATGGACGGAAATGGTGTCACAGACGTGTGACAAAAATAGAGGCGTATCTAAACGATGGCAGCGATATGAATCGATGTTTTCACTTTGCATCGATGCTATTGGATCGTTGATCATTGAGTCGATATATCGATCCAGATTGATGTATCGTTACACCTCTTCGGTCGACTACTTTTAGTTTTTTTTTGTCAGTCCACAGGCTTTAAACACACCAAAAAAAGAAGATGATATAACGTTTTCCAAAGATGTAATAATAATGTGATATTTCATATGATTTCTTAGCAGAATTTTTATGTTCAACCAGCCCAGTTGCCAGAATGAATGTTGGCGGCAACAAAACCAAATATTTATGTCAAGACTTTGCAGCCATAAACCAGGTATTTATAGGACAAAAATTCCAGCTGTGTCTGTGGGGATTCAACATAAAGAAATGTTAAGTTCAACATAAAGAAGTGTTTCAATGTATGAAATGTAAGGTTTCAACTTATCCCTGGTTTGCGGAAACATATATTGTCAACATTTATTCTGACACTGGGATGTGTTTACTGAAAAGATAAAGTCAAGCTGTTCCCACCAGTATCAGGTGTATGATATGTGTCTCCGTTTCTCGAGTCAAGAGTTGTAACTGAGAAAAAGGCCGAAGACGTTTGACGCAAATCGTGTCAATCTGGTTGAAAGGGGGACATTAGCTCAAAACATAGATTTTATAGAACTGATTTTGCTTTTTTAAAACTCATTTAGCTTACTTTTCACAGAAAACATCAAACAAAGACAGTGGGAGCCACCTCCTGAGACCTGACAGCTCTAACCTAATGACAGACGTTCATGGGTAAACACAGCCACCCCTGAGTAAACAGGCTTGTTATGCAGCATCTGAAGCTTTTCCACAGTTTTAGGAAAAACAGAGTTCAATTGAGGTAATCCTAATCAGAAAACATATACAAAAACCACCTGCTCATCCTCCACTGTCAAATAGTGCCTTTTTACAGAGGATGAGACAAGCAGATGAAAAAATGGGAGGTGGTGGATAGATTTTCTGCTCTCAGCTCAAAAGGATGCAAGAGAAGCTAAAACTAGGACTCCTTTGAACATCATAAATTCCCACAGAGCCAGCAGGATGAAGATACTCAAGGTACAGTTTTCTTGTAAGGCTGAGCCCAGCACGGAAAAACCACAGAGAAATGCTCCTCTCTGAACTTGTGTGAGCAGGTTTAGGCAGATTTGGGAACAGAGACAATAACCGTTTTCCTCAGATGATACACTAATATTCATTTAACTCGCTGCTGCCTGTACGGTATGTTCAATAGACTCTGAGTGGGTTTCAAGGACATCTTGGAACAATGAGCGCTGAGGGCTGGCATCGGAGGTTGTGTAGTGGTCTGGCTTTGTTCTTGTGCAACAGTATGCTGGTCCTTCTCTCAGAAAAGCTCCAGGAAATTACTTATGAATTCTTACAACATGAAACATGAAGTTCTCTTACCTTGATAAGACAGAAAAGAAAGGCCATTCCAGGTCACCACATGGGAGGAGAGGAGAGATAAAAAAAAAGTACATTAGTGAAATTACAATCTTTACATACCCATAGATTAGAAAGCCGCAGCGAGCGCTAACCAGAGAGGCTCAGACGTCAGCGATGTTGTCTGCAAATGTGGACTCTAAATGACAGAGTGTTAACTGGGTAAATGGGGTGCAGCTGAGTAATGGCTCAGGCCAACACCTTCCCCAGCAAGGGAAAAAGACTTTACATTGATGTTTTATGGTGGATGCAGACAAGTTTCTGAAGAAAAGTTCTTGTAAAATGAAGTGCAGGTATAACTGTAGAAACTAGAATTTCAACACGGTAATCAAGGGAAGCTTTCTGTTGATCGTATTATTTAAAGCATAACCTTATATAAATGCTTCTGACAAATGTGTGCCTGTAACAAACAATGCAATGTCAGCCCAATAAGTGTCAGGAAGAAAAATGAGAATGGGGTCCAACAATTTGTCTTTTTATCCCTTGTATCGTGTCAAAGTGGAAGACAACCAATTCTCACAAGGATACCTTATGAGACCACAACGGAAAGACTAGCATACCTGAGACTTGTTGTTTCTTCCCTTTGCTCGTTTAGATTGATGTCTACAGCATGCCCCATGATATTTCAGAAGGAATGGTTGTTGACTTTCCATTAACTAGAAGTCTGTCTCGGGCCCCTTGTGCCCAACGACCTTTGCACTTAACGTCGGTCGAGTACGACCGCAAGCCAACAACTCTTGGTTATGTCACAGAAACAATTCAAGTAATCGCTCTGTAAGACATCCATGGTGTGTAGTCTGCAAATTAACTAAGCAAAGACTTTTAACATTTACATACATTTATTCCATTTAACACATCTGAATAAGGTGTGAGACCACAACAGAACCTAGAGGGGGAGCTTTGGGTTTCGAGAAGTGCAGCTCTCCTTTGTTGCGTTTACTGGCTACTGATTTCCTTTAGCCTTTGGGTGCCACGCTGGCCTGAATCATTCATCACTATTAGAGCAAGCCATGAAACCATCCAATAGCTCATATAGCAGCACACACTCAGACATGGATACAATCTGTCTGAGTTCCTTTCACGGTATGGGCTGTAGGTTATGGTACATGTACTGCATAGATTGAAATACTTAGGCGTGCTGTATAAACAATGTGAAAAGATCATACTGGTAATGTTCCATGGTTCAGCCCATTAACTGCAAATTAAATGTACTTTTCATTACTGCTGTGACTTTTCCAAAGCACACCTCGACTGTTTTCTCAATTGATCTTCTTACCTTCCTGGCAGCTCTCCAGGGTTTGGTTTATTTCAGCTACAAAAATCAACTTAGAGAGACTTGAAACTCATTGTAGCTACCTATTGTTACAAGGTAATGCATTCATCATTAGGAGGAGCAGCTGTGAGCAGGGACCATATTAAAGACTTCTCCTCCGATGGTGCATTCAAACACACACCAATGCAATCTTTTTAGTGAAAGAGCCTCATTCACGTCGTTCTCTCACTATTTTTTTCCATTTGCTTACTCTTTGTTTTCCGGTGCTTGACTGTCTGACATCACAGCTCATGAATGCAACACTTTCCAGTAGTTGCTTTTGAAAACATTTTCTATTCATGAAATAAATTATTCACCATGACAGATTACTTATCGCAAGCAAGTATTATAGTTGTTTTTATAGCATCGTAAAATTAATAGAAACCATGGGGGGAATCACAAAAAAATGGGTATGATTTGGAAAATAGTCAGCAGGAATGTAAGTTATAAAAGTACTGGCTTTTCTGAAAAAAAGTTCTCAGTGCAGCTTAATAAATTCAAATGGATTCCCTTTCACTAAAATTAAAAACTGGTGGATGCCTTACAATTCATTCAAACGCCACTTTGTAAAGCAGAGGTTCATCAATAAATCTCCAAAGCAATTTGCATGTGTCAGCCCTGCCTCTATCCCTGACACTTGTGCTTTTTATAGGGTCATCATAAATCAGACGGGTCTGGGTACTGAAAAGGAGGGACATAACATGCAAATGAGTCCTTTAGACTTTCCAGTGCACAATGGTTAAAAAAAAGAGAAAAGATGGCACTCAGAAAGGCTTTTTTTTTTTTTTGCCTGTGTGCAGATGCACACATGGGCAAGTGGACGGGGGTTAAATGGGTGGATCTGTGGGTGGTGGTCAAGACAAAAGAGTAAGAGATGCAGCATTTACAATTACAGACTTTATCGACCCACGGGTCAGACTTAACACCATGAAATTTACTAATGCAGTATCTGTGTTGAACTTGTAATCTTTTCCAGATCTTATGGGGAAAGCTGCCCCTTTTGAGTATGCACAGATCGAGAGGGTTACAATTTGCAAGGCAACAACATCAAATTAAATGGATATCTTATTCTGATCATTACTGTCTGAATAAATAATACATTTTACAGATAAGACTGCCTTGGGTAATGAATACATTTCTTTTCCAAATGCAATTAGTGTAAAATACCTTCAGTTTTATAGGTGCTGTTGGCTGATGTTACATAATCTGGCAGACAAAAGACTGTGACTGTTGATCATTAGTGACAAGTGTGGACACCTTATGTTAGCAACAATATGAGAGGTATTATAAGTAAGCAAGCATGTACAGGACTTTCCCAAACAAGTTTACATAGTGCTTTTGAAATGAGGACAGAGAATCCAGCACAATAACAATCTGCCAATCAAGAAGGGAGGACTTGCTGTACTGGCTGAGCTAACACTACTCAACAAAAGGGAGTTAACATTATTTGCTGGGATTATTTTTGTAACAATGGAAATACGCGGAAAATAATGATTCAATAAGCTTTGTCGTCTTTTCAACAGTTCAGTGACCACAAGAATTATTAAGTATGTAATCAACCAGACACAAAGAACAACTCATACTTGGAGTCCATTGAGACAAATTCAGAAAACATACTGGATTCCCAGCAAACTAGTTAGTCACCACAACAAAGGAAACGGAAGATTTCATTTGACAAAATGCCTGAAGTGTGTAAATAGAAGTATGACAATTACACAGCAGTTAATGCAGGCGGAAATTGCTCTAAAGCCAACAATATGAAGACTCACAATGACAGTCAACATAGTGATGAAAATATTATGGGGGAAGAAAGTAAAATCGGTCTTTAGATTGTAGGAAAGGACACAGTGTTCAGCAAGGTTCTTGAGGGTTGTGCTAGGAGAAAGTCTTAGGTGGCAAGCATTAATGGGTTTGGTTAACTCCAGGGCAAAGTGACATGTAGATTTTACTTTTTTTTTTGTAGATTTTGGTGTGATAAGAGCAATAAAGGAAATTGCAGTGGGTTCATAAAGTTGCAAAGGTTCACCCCCCAGGGACTATGACTATATTTTTTTTTATGGAAATCTAGCTTATCATCAACCAAAGTGCTGGACAAAGGGACATCTTGACCCAACAGTGACACTACAAAACGTCAGGGGTCACTAAAATCAAAAGGGTTCAGCCTCTACTAAATTAAATCTGGTCATTTTTAGTTGGTGAGCTCTGGAGAGCAGACAGACTGAGGGCCACACCACATATGGGAGGAAAACATTTCAGTTTTAAAAGGACACAGATAGATAAGATTGATCTAAAGCTTCAATAAAAATGCTTTTTTTTCCCTCAGAGCAAAAGCTTGAAAACAAGAGGGCTACTTCTTCAGAAAAGGAAGGTACAGGAACAAAAACAGCGGCTATTGTAATTGAAAAGAAAGCATTTATGCTGGTACTGCACAAAGCTCCCATGCAAAGGAAAGTTGTCTTTATTCAGGTTGGATCCGAGGTTATCTGCTTCATCTGTTGTTTTTGATCTCTGGAATGTGCGGACTGAAACCATTTTAATATCCTCCGAATGTACCGGGTGTTGCAAATATTATGGTAAATGATGGCTACTTTGAAGTCAGCTATTGATTTTGCCTAATATCTCCAGTGAACGTCAGAGAGGGGTCATGGGGATTGTGGTGTGCATGAAGTGTTCAGTGGCAGTTGGCAGACACACACACATATTGTTTAGCAATCCCGTTGGCTGACTCTGCTCTGTGTGGTCGGTTTTGGGAGGAAAACACTCCCCTGTGGATTTTTGGAATTAGATTAGGAATGTGGTGCGAGGTAGCAGGGTTCAAGGGTTCAATTGCTGCCTTTTAACATCAAAGTCATACCTGGTGTTCAGATTTAAATACTTAAGATATAAACCTGCACATACTGGACGAGTATGGAACAGATTTGTGGGCCGTCTGGCCGTGCGATGCACGAAAACAACTGCTTGAGTAGGTGCATCATCGTGTAAGGCTTTAAGGTGGCATTATCCTCCTTACACCAGAGTCTTTTTCTTAGTTTTGATCATAATTCTTATGTGTATTGTTTGAACAATATAATCATACATTTAACTGCTGAGCAGGGAACTTGTTTAAAAGAAGAGAGATATGGAAAGAAACACGCCGTCAGGTGGGAAGTTCAGGGTTAAAATGTCTGCAGTGAGGGATAGGAACACCTGCACCTCATATGTCTCAATCTGTGCAAAACTGTGCAAATTCCCCACATGATCAGGGGGATTATGAGCGACATGACTGTGCATATCCATCCCTGAGTTCTTTTATGAGACGATTCTCACAGATCGAATAATCTTCATCAAGTTTATCCCATCAGGGCTGTTAAATCCAAAAAGGAGCCAGGACTTTTGACTTACAAGGTGATAGCGCCTCTAAATTGAGTTCTTCAGTTGATGTAATTTTTACCTTCAGTGTTCACCGTTCGTAATGAATCATGGGGGAACATTTTGTATGCAAAAATGGTGGCATGTTATTGCAGGGAAGGCCTTTCATTTCACCTGTCTGTTTAATAAAATTATCAATAAATGACAGCTAGCATTAATAACGTCATTATAGACTTGTGTTATATAATCTGACATTGAATTTTTCTGTTCAAGCCCTGTACAGTATGTAAGATATCTTTTTTCCAAAAGTAAGTTTTTAAACTACAGTAGAGAGCTTTTGCCTGAACTGGGTTATATATAGAAAGAAACATATAAGGTGATTCTTATTTTTATTTTTACTATCCCAATTTGTTGGGCCCAGGCAGCACCACCTATGCAGGAATAGCTCTGCGAAACCGAAACTGCAAGTTCCCACTGTAGTTGGCAATTCAGTCATGCAGCCTCATCAGTCATGTGGTCTCCTGTGCCAACTTAATCACCCATTAACCAGGAAGAAGTGAACTGTGGACAAACAGCATCAATTCCACAGAGTGGGCAGAATGAATTCCAACATCATGACTCACCCATCCAGAACTCCCTTGTCAGAGGAGATGGATCAACTGAATCTCTGAGACAAGTCGACATGTTGATAGCTACTGATAAGTTGTTGCTCGGCGTGCTGATGTATTGCATCGGACAAGTAATGCAGATTCTCATTCGCCTGGTGCACATTTGTCAACCCTCCGGGAAACCGGCGGATGCTGCTCAAACATGTTAACATGAGTCCCGTGATTAGCAAAGTGTATAGGGTGGGTCTGTCCTGTAAGGGCATTAAACAACTGCAGGTGTTGTATCTGTCCGTAGGCAGCATTAAATAACTCCATTACACACTGAGTGTAAAAGATCTACACGAATCAACATCTGGTATGTGTGCAGACACTGGTGGTAAGTGCCCTCTGCCCACAGGGAGAGACAAATACAAACTAACAGGTTGGTAAATACAATTCTGTTGTGTGTAATGTGAAGAAACTTGGCGACCAGTTAGCTATTGCTTTCAGTCTTTGTGCAAAGTCAGAATAAACACTTCTCAAACCTATCAAAGCACAGTACAAGAAGAGAAAACTCCTATTGATCCTCTCAGAGTATTTCTCAGAATGTATTCCTGTTTCTCTGACTATCCGCTGGCTTAAGGCTCAGTCACACAAGAATTTGAAAGAGTGAACTTTTGGACCGAGATCAAATCAGTCCAGTGGAATTGCTCACGGACACAATGTAAATCTGCACAGAGCCTCTGTGAGGAGCAGAGCTCGCTTCTTTGATTCTTTTTAGATAGATACAGCTGACCTAAGCACGATGCACAAGTAGCCACTGCATCACAGAGATTACTGCAACACCTTTTTTTTTCCGGATAAAGACGAGTGTTTGAGGGTCACTGTATAACATATTTACGAGATTAATATAATTTAACAGGGACAGATCTGATCCAATATTGGTAGCAGGTGCTGAGCCATTGATCCAGATTATATAGTTTGATGTTTTCATAGATCATAAATACATACTAATGCAGTTTTGAGCTCATAGCCAAAATTCTATGAGCTAACGTGAGACGTGAGACAGTCTGAGTGCGCTAGAAACATTTGGCTAACTCAACACTTCTGTCATCACTGTGATATGAGATAAATATTGTCTCAAATTTTGGATATTGATATATTTTGATATGGCATAACCGTTGTCTTCTTCTGTTTTAAAAGTGATGTGATTTTCTGAACCTACTAGACTATTTTACTTGTTCTAATACATGACTTTACCCATATTGCCCAGCCCTAAATGACAGATATCTAAATTCAGGAGTTGGATCCAAACTGGGGGGGGGGATTGGATCTGTGCATTTCTTTTGTATACGCTCACAAGAACAACATACTGTATTGAGCTTGCATATTACTATAAATGGTGCCCAGGTATCACCACTTATTTCTGCATTTGGGCTGCGGTTCTGCTTCTTGTCCCTTTGCTTCAACGCACACACTTGATGGAAAGGTCACTGTATACGCCCAATTAGCTGTGACGTTTACAATTATGATTGCTGATGACAGTTAACAAGAGTTCCACTGGGCCAGGGGATCACTTAATCCAGAGTTTGGCAGGGGTATTGAGGAATAGGTCATCCGTCAGGGGAATAAAGTCAGAGGAAGCAGGAGGTAACTCAAGAATAGTTGGGCTCTTCATTATTTATCTCAAATGGACAATAGACACTTATCAGACTAAGGGTAAACACAGCATGAACAGGAGGTAATCAACCATAAGGGTTTATTTACCTCTCGAGGATAACACAAAAGAGGAACAAAAACAACAAGATGTGATTGCCATTTTAAAACATGCCTGTGAAAAATTTGGTATAGGCCCTGCCATCCTTGTGCGGATTCCCTCCACCACCTGCTAAAGCAAGATAAATTTCACGACCAATGAACAGCCACTTAGATTCACAATGCTGTAAAGGATGAAAGCAATGATGTATTTGTACTAAGAGGCAGAGAATAAAACTCTCGGCACTGGCAAGCACAGTTCACCCCAGAAGAATTTAAGGCTCACTGAAAAAAAGGCGAGGTTTTCTTTTGAGCAAAATTATCTTCTTGGAGTTGAAGTCTCAGCACTGGCACAACTTTGCACTGGTGCAGCAGTTGGATGTTTCTGGATATTCAGTGTTGGCTGTTTTTCTGTGTTTTTTTCGACATGCCCTGTTGGTTTGGGAGCAGTGCCCAAAAGCCTCAAGTTCATCCCTGCTTAAAGGTCTTCTGAATTGAAGCGTGTTAACATCCTGGTCAGGCTCTGTACTTCACACTGTGAGGCAAGAGAAATCACATAAGAAATCACCCAGAATTCACCCTGCACAGCCGTTCAGCCAGACAAGCCCTCACAGGGGGAAGTACTGACCAACACAAATGAATCCACTCCAGCATAAACTGTCAGAAAAAAAACTGAAATCTGTCCAGCTCGCAGACAGGTTCGCCACCGCTTTGGATTTGAGAATTTCTTCGTAGAGATATGTCTGTTCCAACAACCTAACTGCTCGTGTGCCTCTGCACTGCCCCTGTTGTGTTAGTTACAAGCTGTTAGTGACACATCGCTGTGGCCCAAAAATCAACAACAATTGAAACCTCGAGGGGAAGAAGCGCACGAAAGATTCCCATGGCAAACACATGTTCACCCAGTCACACAACCAATTTGTCTAGTGTGGCAGTCGACCAACTGAGGACTACCGCTGCCCTTCCCCCAGTGACAGACAGGGATTTGTGTAGTAAAAACTGGCCAACCATTCTGTGTGGGCTATACATGCTTCAGTGATGTGACATAAAGCCACATAGCTCCCTCTAACAATTAATGAGGCAGTTGATCTGGATGGTGGGTAGTGGCCCAATTTCGAGAACACTGTACTGTTAATTCATTGTTAAAGACCGTTTTCCATAGATAAGAGAGGGCTTACCTCTTTTTCTTCTGCCGAGCTTAGCAAAATGATTTGAAACAGCACCAAAGAGTTAAAGCTACCCAGTATTTCAACACAAAAAAGGATAACAGGAGGAAAGTCAAAAAAAGTTTCTATCTTTCGTATTTTGTTAATCATCTCATGATCCCTCAGATTTATCTTGCGACCCCTTGGCCCGGTTTATAGATTAGCAAAGAATGCTACAAAGGTTGTTTCAGAGGCATGCAAGGGTACAACTCCAGGATAGTTTAAATGCTTAATTTATGTAAACCTTTGGCATCAGATTGAATACGCATGAGAATTAGAGTCTATAGACCCCATAGCAAGTACATGTTTAAGATCCGCTCTTTACCGACATGTTTGATCACGAGGCCAGATAGGACCTGCCCGATGTGATCGATCATTCTCAGCACAACGTGTGCGTGCTGTGTGTTTCTGTTCTGCATTATCATTTACAACAGGTGCCAACATAGACTCTGAATCCATCCAAAACATTTGAAATATTGAGAAATGCACCTGAAATGCTGGTGCCAGTCTATTCCTGTAAAACACAGAGAGATTTGTACACTAACTTAAACAAGCCCATGAATTTGACTCTACGGCCTCTGCCAGAAAGAAGACATAATCAACATGATTCATCTGTGGTCCTAAGCGGTTGGTGCTAAATGTACCACAGTTCAAAGGTGAGATGACAATCGGGCTCATTGTCTTGCCTCTCAAATGACCAAGGCGTCCATTGTACCACTTTCCCAGAGATTGTTGGCGCCCTTCAGCTCTGCAGGTTTCCACGCTGACCTCCAAACAACCTCTCATCATAGGGAGCTCATAGGGAGCTTTTACATTGCTGCCTCTTAATTCTATGCCAACCAGACAAAAGTGAATGAGAGGAGTGTCAGAGCATGGGAAGCTCTCACATGCTGTTCGACGGGGCTCTGTCAGGAAAATTTGTCAGGACAACAGGGTTAAGTGTGACAAGAGCTATCGGCCATGGGAACTTTGTTCGCTGCTCGGGTGTCGTGATTTGTTATTGTTTCATAACGCCTTCAACAAGGGGAAGGCTTTGAAAGCGTGCCTCGGGGAGTCTTCTCCAACAGAATACGCTCCCCTTTAGAAGTCGACATGGAGATTATGGTTACATTGCTGCGACTTGGTCTTAAAATCCATTTCTTAGCTAAACAGTTTAAGATAACACACAGCGCAAGGCACTGATTTTCAACATGAATAATTCAAAAGGCAGACTCCCCTGCGTATGAAGGCTAAAAATATTCCAGTTTCCTAAAAGATTTCCAGATGGAAACCGATGATCCAGTTCATCAGGAATGAGCCACTGTGAAAGCATTTTTTCAATCAAGTGAACAAATCTTCAAATATCTTCTGCAGCACATCGAAATCCCAATTAGAGCCTGTGTGGCAAACACATATATTCCAGATGACACTCCAGAATTGTTAACTCTGTCTAGACAGAGGTTAGGAAGTAACCAATAACTTTTCCAAGTGCTTCCAAAGAGCATGAACTAACCCCCTCCCCATGTCTTTTTCCATCCATAATTTGCTCCAATCCCTTCCCCTTTTCTTTTGCCTTGCCAAACTCAATAAAGCCTATGAACACACCAGTTATCTATCTGGCCCGCATGTGGGCAAATGGAAGGTTTGAGAAATCCAATGCCCCATGAATAGTTTATCAGTCAAAGAGTATGTAGCTCCAAACAAATCAGAAGAGGTAAAAAGGGCAAGGCTGCATATGAAAGGGAGCTAAGTGTCTTTCTCTGCCCTGATATTTGCTGAGTTGGCTGAGCTCATCGGATTTTATCTTATCTTGACAAGGACAAATATCAACGTGACTACCAAAACTTTCTGTTTCGAACAGAGTTTACAGACCGACTTCCTCGTTCAACTTTGACCAACTGTTCTCCTTTTGTGTGTGTGCTTTTACATTCTAATAAAGAGGTTTAGATTATCTGTTGGACTGTTCACAACCTGTCCGGATCAATTACTTCGGTGCGTACATCATAACTGATAGAATTAATGTTAAAAAATACAAGAATAAGGCTCATGTTGTGTGATAAATCAAAATTATCTTCAACCCTGGATTCTTACAATGACTTCAAACAAACGTGTGATTACATTAGTGTGGAAGAGACTGCTCGCCTGAGCGATGGACAGGCATGAACGCCGTCTGCGCATGACTGACCAAATGACAGTCGGCTACAACGCCGCAAAGCACATGGAAATCGGTAGCGAGCGATGCTGTATGAAGTCAACCCCTTCCCCCACACTCACGCCGACCCCCACCCAACTCCCAGCAGTGTCTACAGGTCTGTTGGAGCAGACATATATTTCATTTCTATAGTGTCATCTGTTAAACTCTTCACACTATGAATTCTCTCAAGCATTTCATCCCCGAGGACTCTGTCATGCACAATATAAGAAACCACGACTGTTGGGGTCTGGTGAACAAATGACATCTCTCAAGATCCTCTTAAGTGTACACAGCTGCAAAGATGTGCAGGGGGGTGAGGAAAATGTAAAATATCTTTGCAAACAATACCCCATTCTTGAAATTCAAATGGGGGTCTGCGTATTTATGCCGACCCCGGCTGGAGAACAGTGGGTTCGGCGCGAGCAGACGGTGGCTACAGTATAGAAGCGTGTACATCAAAGCCAGGGGTCCATAATCTTTTCATCAAGGAGAGCTGGTACTGAGAGTGGCCACAGCTGGTTTCTATATAAGAGAGCTGTCGAGGCCTTGATACACAAGAAGAGCAAAGGCATTTTTATTCAACAGCCGTGAGCTCCTCTGTGGATTTTGCATTCCAGTTGGTGCTCCTCTTTCAATATACATGAAAATCATTCCAATGTGCATAATCATGCCCCTCACAACAACAACAACAACAACAACAGCAACAAAAACAACAAAAGCCTTTGGACTGATATGTAAATAGATATCTGCTTGTTCTGCTGAGGCCAGCCCGACACTTTGGGAAGCTTTTGTGGGCTCGGATGAAAGTGTTACAACACACAACACACACTTAGCCCTGTGACCCAAGAATAGTCACACCCCTTTGGTGTTATGGTATTATGTCACCTCTCAGTGATGCCACATTTGACAGTGGCTAAACAAGCCCGAGTGCAATTTTCCACTGGGTCAGTGAGACGGTGGATGCAAATAGTAGGGTGCTTGGAATCTAATGGGTCTACTTTAAAGCCCTTCTGGTAAAGAGGAGGGAAAATCTATCCGAAAATAGTTCAATACTTAACAGATGTTGGTCTGCTGTTTGCTATATCAGGAGCAACTAATCTCCATCTGTGTGCCAAATGCACAGAAAAGAAAGAAAAGAAAGAAAAAATCTATACAGCTGGCTGGCAATAACTTTGTTGTTAATGTCGGCCCAGGGCCTGTGATATTAAAAACAAATGGAGTGAAGTTTTAATTTTCATTTTCTCGCCACCCGCAGAAATCAAATCACGTCATGGCTGGGTTATTAATAAAAGCTTCTCTCTGCTGGGATCATAATGTCGATCATTGCAAAACATTATTGGTTTTATTTTCACCATTAAAAGTGGAACATGTAGCAGGGTTTGGTCAAAATGCTTAGTCTTTATCCATTGTGAATGGATTTCATTACCGATTTTATTCTGGGGTAAATAGATGCAGCTGAAAGGGCAACAAAAGCAAATAAATAAATATGGTGTTAATCTCTCCAGGGCTGCTAAACAATTCAAGGATTTTGACCTCTAATCCTGAGTCCTACAGGTAGAGGCTGACTTTTCATGACTTGGGTCTTATTTTTGTTTTGGGCCTCATTTATATTTGCAAGGATAACACTGTACCCATTAAAAAAATGCTCAGATTATCGAACGTGGAAGCATTGCTCCAATCACTGAAAGGGAGAAAGAAACATGAGCAGTCAGAGGCTATAAACAAGCAACCATTTTATGTAGTGGTGGAACTTAAAGTGAGTGCCTGTCTGTAAAGAGCAAAGGCAGAAGTAGTAGTCGTTGACTCCGAGGTTCAAAACTTCTTAGGAGAAGGTCGGGATGGATGGATGGGGGGGGTGGGGGGGGTGGGAGCATGCCATTTCAAAAAGAGACCAACGAACAGTCAGTTTTTCTTTTATCATCACGATGTTTCCTCAATATCAAAAAAAGTAGTTGCTTTGATCCACACTACCCTTCTCTCACCCTAACCAAGTCGCTTTTCTGCCTGAACCCAAGTAGGTCAGAGAACAGTAAGCCCTGTCCACAAGTAAACTTAAAATGAAGCTTTTTCGACCTCATAAAAGGCATTTCAGGACTTTCTGGAAATCTCCTTCCAGGGTGGACATATTAAAATCTCCATTTACCGTGTTTATGTCTGGATGGGCCGAAATAGAGATTTTTGGAAATGATGATGCAGACACCCATGTTCGCTTCTGTGGTTCTTATCACTGATACAATAATGGAAGAGGGAAAAAACGGCTGCTGTTCTTTAATCAATTTTTTTTTTTAAAAAAGCATTATACAGGAAGATTCTGTGAAAAGCAGTCACATTTGCTCATTTGTAGTATTTTCTGTAACTAAGCAACCAGCCACGGTGTATACCATCTACTCCCTGTTTACACACGAATGGCTATGTGATGTGCATTTTCAGTTGTTTTGTTGTTTCTGTTGTAAAACCCTGTTTCCAAAAATACCCCTGTGCATTGGGACAAGGCCATATATGAATGTTTTATGTAACTATGATACATAACAATTTAGAAAAGGGATGTTCCTGTCAGACCCTAGAACTCTAATGTGGTACATTTTAATGCCAGTGAGAGGCGACACCTTTTGTAATGTAGTTATCAAGAACTTGCTGAAAATAACACCCTAGATGTAATAATGAGATTGTCCAATTAATTATTTACTCCACTTTAAAGCCAGAGTACAATGCTGCAACAAACAGAACAACATGCTGATCTGTAAACAACTCCTGAGGCACTGTTCGTCCATTTGGAAGGAAAAAAAATATTTAAAAGTGTTAACTTGTTTTGGACCTTGACCTGGACCGGACTAATGTGCTCTTCCCTGCAGCCATGAGTGAGGAAGGTCTTAAATCCATCGTGGGAGAGGGGGGGATTGGACACCCTATCCACCCCATGTGTCTCAGGTTCATACGCTCCTTAAGGGGCCCGCGTAGGGACATAAATTAGAGGGATGTCTTCGACCATAAAGCAGCCTCTTAAAAGGGAGTGTGGTTGATGCAGCTGCACCTCTTTGTTACAAACAGGCGTATTCAACCATATATGGGGCCTGCTTCCTTAGGCAAACAACATATTGAATATAACTAAGCCTTAAGGCTAGATTTGGCTTTTGCTGAGGAGTGAAAGCGAGCAGATGAATCAATGCAGAACAAATTTACGGTGATGGTGATAATTCCTCCCCAACCGGTGTTACTGTTATGTATCTTCTATATACCTCCTAATGGCAGGAAGCATTTTAGAACATTATATAACGTATAAGGCAATAGCTCAGATGGCTCTTTAATTCACTTATGGCAGCAGCTGAGATAGGTTTTCCCTCCTCCTCAGTGGGTTCAGTTACTGGCGGCAGGAGCAAATGTGTCTAGCAGCTGGTAGCATATGGGGTCTCTCCCCTTCTCCGCTTGTATGGGATAAGAGCACAAAGACGCCAGCAGTGCACAGCTGTCTAGACAAAAGCCGGCAAGATTTGGAGGGAAAAATCCAATGAAGTCAATGAAGTTAAACTGGACACCAGGACAGGAGGATATATGAATGTGTGGCAAACGTGGCCTTTATTCAGGCTGACATGCTGCGAGCTATAGCCGTGCTGGCCTAAGGCAAAGTTCACTCAAAGCACTGAGATGACTTCTCTGGTGTGGAAAGCGTGAGGCCCAAAACTGTAACTTTACTCCGCAACACATGTTTCTAGGCTTCCTTCTGCTGTACAGGGGGGCCGAGGGGTTGGACGAGGATGGAGAAGTGCAGCTAGCCTGTGTGAACAACAACACGGCACATGAAAAAGAATAGCAAAACACTGGACCGGCTACCAAGTATGCATCCCAAAAACAGCAACCCCCCCAGCAGCGAGCTGGAAATATAGAACAGTGTGTTCTCCGTTGACAGGAAAAAAAATAATGAGACAGGAACAAAGGTGCAGATCAGTTTTTTGCAGAACTGAGTGTGAAGGCAGAATATGTTCAGTGGGGGCCCATAGCGGGATTTTAAAAGGTTATAATTGAGGTTTTTAATGATCTTCGTCCACGGTGAGGTCAGGGTCGGTAATCAATAGATATTGAGATTACTGGCTTTCAGACCTCAGTTGCAGGCCTGCGAGGGCATCCTGATTCTGAGCTCAAACTCAATTATCCCAGGCTCTTATCCACATGTAGTCTGCACCACCATTTTGATCCTATTAGTTATGGACTTTGAGTGCCTTTCATTTTGTTCGTCACAAGGCAGAGTGAAATGTAAACATCAGTAAAGAGCGCACGCAAAATCAATGGCTGCAGTAGATATGAAAAAAATCATTCGATGTTGCATTTACTCAATAACTACATGCACAGTGCGTAAACGAGTTGATCTGGGCAGCTTAGGCAGCGCAGACACTAAAGTGGATAATGCATTGAGCCTGTTTATCTCATTAGCAAAGAAATGCTCAAGATAACAAAACATTCACCTGTGTCTGTGGCAAAGTATTAAAATAATAGCCCAGAAGCCGGCCCATTTTGAGTTCTTACAATTTCTCTCATTAGTTTTAATTACTTTCTTTCCCACAGCTGAGGGAAAATCATTACTGAAATCATAACAATCTAAATTTGGGCTCATGAAAATGAGTATTGTCAGCTCATTTTGTTTTAGCTATCCTCTGGGCTCGGGAGTCATTTTCAGTGTTTATCATGTGCCCTATCATCCCCCAGCCTTTGGGAAACTGCACACTAGGAGCCAGCTAAGGTTCCTCTCGCTTTGTTCTTGGAGCCAAGCAGCGGAAAGGAAAGCCTCAAATCATCTGCTTGTCTTCGTTAGTGTGGAAGAAGAGAGATCTCATTCCCTTTTCAAGTGTGATGGCATTAATGCAATCACACTGACGTGTACTGTAGATGACCACTGAACAGAAACCGCAGGAACTTCAAAAAGGAGCCCGAGTGTTTGTAGAACAGAGTAGACTTAAATAATCCAGTTCTTTGGTGCCGACGGATGATTGAAAGCAGGGGATTGCCAGTTAAATTAATGCAGTTTGTTTAAGGAAAGGTCATTTTTAATATTCCGCAGTGATGGATAGATGATATTATTGTTGGCAAGGCTGCGAGCCCTGCTTGTTGATTTATGGAACAATCCTTCACACTACGGTCTCAGAGATTACTTCTCTAAAATCCCTCACTTTAACCCACCAGCCAGCACTATAAAAGCTATCAGCCTTTTGCCTTCCACCTAAGCTCCAAGGCTCTGTTAAGAATCAGTTAAGTAAATCGTGCATAATAATCTGCTCATGGTGAAATTTTGCTAATCAGTCGTTCAGTGAAGTTACATCGGGTTGCTACTTTCTCTCTTTGTGGCGGGTCAACGAGAGTTTGCTTTCTCACATTAAGGAGAACACGTTCAATGGTCAGTAAGCAAGCACTTGGATTAGTGTTTACAATTCTTCATCTTAACCGCAAACGACGGATTGGAAAGCTTTAACTACCTTCTAATCCCCACGGCTCCACACCAGGCCACAAACATGCATAAATGGTCCCTCAGCTAGTAGTTTCTAACAACTGCTGTTGGGAGGAAACTAATCCAGGGGGGGTAACAATAAGATTGGAAAGATGTTTTCCGCCTCACTAATTAAAAGGTCAGTTTCAGCAACACGAACTTGGGCTTCGCAGCAGAGCGGTATGGCTTTATGTGCTGGGGGAAAGACCGGTAATGGTAACGGCTGCTGGAATCATGAACCTCATCACAGCGTAACTTCCATCTGCAAATGATCATTTCACCACTCAGATCCATCAGCCTCCAGACATAATAAAACCTACAGTTAGATAGAGAGGGGGAGACTCTCACTGCAGGTTTTAATGGATTCAAAATGAATGCTGCATTTACACGTAAAAGTAGCAGAATTAAGTATCATCTTGCAGAGATGAACTGAAACCATTGAAAATGTGCTTCATTCATATATCACAGTGCCTGATGTAGTGTCTGTGATGTCTCCCATGCAACTGTAAATGGTTTGTTTTGAAGATGGGAATCGTTTTACTGGCCGCCACATTTCATCAAAACGAGAGCCAGAAAATTCTGTGTTTTGTCAAAGTGAAGGAGAGGCGGTGAGACCAGCGAGTGGTAGCCACCACAGCTGAGAGTGATAGACTGTGACTGTGACCAGCCAGTCAAAGAAAACATGCCGCAAAACATTCTCCTCCTTAATGTCATAAAGGGACCATGTTGTAAGAAAGTGAGCTTTCCATGTCTGTTTTGATTATTAAGCAGACCCAGGTGCTAAATAAATACTGTGAAAGTATAAAAACTGAGCCTGTAAACAAGTTGTCAGGACTTCTGTGAGGTTGTGATGTCAGAACTATACAGTCACCGACCTCAGCAATGCCCCCTCTGCATGGCAGTGGTTGCAAAAACACCAGGAGAGGTGTTGCTGAAACACAGTGGGCGGTGCCTGCTCAGGCCCGCGAAAGCTGACCTATCAGAGCAAACTGGCATGTTTAGACAGAGGATGAATAGAGGTGCTGCAGCCATAGACAGCATGAGACAAATAGTGTTTTCTGAACATTAAAGCATGTAAGCATTTTCTCGTAGACACCTAAAATAAAGGTATGAATTTGAAAATGAGCTTGATATGATGGAAAAAATATTCTCAAAAGCAACTGTAGAGATTACAATTTGTGACTTAAATAATTTGTGTGCAAACCTCACAGTACAAATAATGTTGCTATACAGCATTCAGCAACATCATGAAATAAAATGGCTCGTGAATGCAACTTGTAAGCTGTGATTTTGTTGTTCTTCTCTGTACATGTGACATCTATTGCATGTCTGTCCATGCTGGGAGAGGGATCCCGCCACTGTGGCTCTTCCTGAGGTTTCTTCCATCTTCTTTTTTTTCCCCTCAACATGGCAAGTTTTTCCTCACTCGAGTCGAGGGTCTAAGGACAGAGGATGTCGTTCACTGTGCAGATTGTAAAGCCAACTGAGGCAATGTGATTGTGATTTTGGGCTATATGAATAAAACTGATTTGATTTAATTTGATTTGATTCATCACACATCACACATTCGGCTGAAACTCCCAGCAGATATTACACAAACTGGTCGTTATCATTACAGATGCCACGTCCTCAGCACCACTTCACATACATAGTCCTGAATGTTTCCAATCCAGCTACGACGTCTACTCATCTTACAAAAGTAAAGTTGCTTTTTTTCCAGCGTGATTTATTGTCTGTGACAGGTTTTGTATCTTAAAGCATTTTTCCGGCTTCAAATAACTTTTCACCTCTCTACGCAAACACCTCCACAGGAGTTCAGGTGCAGTCTGTGTCTGACATGAGCTGCCCTGGGGATATGCTGTCACTACTGGCATCTCACATATTTTCCTCAACTGTCAAGATCAATAATTGTAAAGACTCTTGAAAGTAAGGTCCTGAGACATCAATGGACTTTTCTAGCTTGTTTGTATGTGCAGCAATTCAGTTTTTAGCACGTTTTGCTTAACTTTTTCTGAGGGTTTATCCCCGTGCAGATTTAGGGATACTTGAAGATTCTTCTGGTGTGCACGGATGGAAAAACCTGAATAAATAGGTTGAGAAACTTAATGAACACAGAGCTTGAGGGCTCAGTGAATTTAATGAGAATGAAAATCGTATGAATCATATGCGTTGGACCTCACAGTCATCAAATCTCAATTTTTCTTCTTTGGATCAATATTTTAAACGGTGACCACCATCATCCAAACTCTAAATAAAGGGGATTCTAATTTAACTACACAAACGCACATCACATGTTCCCTATGTGTTGATTTTGCACCACATGCTCATGTAGTACAGATCAGAAATGGAAATGACCTAACTCAGGAAATGTACAGTGCATAAAGTCTGTCAAAAAAATAGGGATGAAGAAGCTTTCAGCTGCTCCTTGAATCAGAACTTTGAAGAGGAATGAATATGGTCATCATTCCCTCCATAACCCAGACCAGACTCACTCCATTTCAAGGCCATCTCACTCTCGAATTTCCTTGTGCAAGCCGCAGCCTTCTGTGAATTGAGTCAGCAAGCCACAACACAGCGAGCACAGATATCGGAGAGGAGGCAGTCGGTGCAGCACACAGACAAGCGCCAATGGAGCAAACAAAAGTAGATGGTTTGTTGTCACCTCAATCTGGATATTCAAATATTTAACAGAGCAGATATCTCGACAGCCGGGAGACAATTTCCTGTGCACAGAAATACCTGACAGTGGAAAAGACGGCTTGCCTCAAAGCCCATTTTTTGAAGAGAGGGCCCGTCAATTTCTACCCTTCAAAGACCCTTCCAGCCATTACAGCTCCAGTGGCAGACAAATTTAATTTCAGCACGAGGGCAACTGGCTCTTTCTTCCTCGCTCTATTTGACTACACTGTATGAAGCTCTGATTATCTGCCATCTGTTCTTATGGCGGCACCGACTTGGACTCAACATTATCATCATAATTACTTTTAACTGAATCCATGGCATTATCTGTAATACGCCGAAATGTCTCGCCATTGGCCATCTCTTGACAGCTAATTAATAGGCCTACATGTATGCCTCTGAAATTCATGCAGGCACCCAGCTATGTTCTCCAGACTGTCAAGTGCTGACGCTGAAAAGCCCAGAGCCACCTGACAGTCAGTCACAAAATGGGATGCATTTTGTGACTGAGAAAATAAAATTGTCTCCCCTCAATTATTTAAAAGACCCAAGGTCATGTTCACAAACATTCAGAGAACATTCAGAGCTTTCGGACTGAAAATTTCTTTGCAAGTAGTCGCAATTCAGAAACAACTCAGCAACGTTGTCACTGACACACGTAGCAGACTCCAATAACTATGTCTACCTGTGGGCCTATCAGGTAATTACATTAACAACTCATCACACAAACAATATCTTATCGACTGATTGATATAAGGTTATGACCTTGATCATTTTTGCTGACCTTGATTTTGCCGGTTGCATTCACATTTTATTTTCGTTTTCTCAAATCCGATGTCTGAAAATTCCTAAGAATTGAAAGTTTGCTGCTCGTTGAATGTATTTACTAGCATCATCATGCTATTATATTATCATTTTATCAGTGGCATAACATGGTCTTATAACGGCAGTAATATAATAATGATATGGTTCATGGCAATAATTTCCAGGACAATATATTGTCCAACAAAAGTGACACGACTATTCATTTGCACAACATATTCTTACTAACCTATTAAAAATGAATATTCCACTAACGTTCCTGTTAACATACAGCCATGCACGCTCCAATTAATGAACACAGCATCTTTCATTTCTTCGGCCACCATCTTGAAAAGATCAGTTAGAATATGTGTGCATATTTAAAATCCTTTTGGTATCCAAGTCTGTATAATGTTTGGGTATCATTCTCTTTCTGACCAGAAAAGTGGGCTTTTGTTTTGGGCATGCATCTCTACCATAAACTGTTTTCTAGCTGGTTTAAAGCCATGTAAACGCAATCGTCGGTATGATGTTTTCTTTTTTCACTTGATCAGTCTATCAATAATATTCCTCAGTATTTTAGATGGGGTCATAATATAAATATTTACAGTACAAGGAGTACAGTGGAGAGAAAAAAAAACTCAAGGGAATGGAAAGCTTATTTTTTCTTGTGCAGAGCTGTACTGTGAAAAGTCAGGAGAAGCAGTTCAGCCCCAGGTTTTTGCAAGAAAACAGCTCACCGACAACCTCCTCCCAAGCACTCTCTTCATCCACAGGCCATGCCCGTTTATGGGATAGAAATTGTCGGGGTGGTGCAGAGGTTGAGTGAGAAAGAGGGTGGGGGAGAAAGAGGTATAGCTTCCTTAATGGCTCAGAGCCAATAAACACATAAATAAACATTACAGCAGCAGATACTTTTACAGGGGCAGGTGGTGAAAGGCTGGTTAAGTGGCACAGAAAGCTAGTAAAACGCCAAGAGTCCAGCCTTTAATCAAGTTTCGGTTGGGCTCTCAGCAGAGATCTGATTACATGCAGACACCGGGCTCCCTATGATGAATGTGGGTGGGACTGGGTGCACCAACTTTCCCGCTCGCCCGACCCCCCCTCCCCCAACCCGCTGCCTCCTCCACCCCATCACTCTTGGAGGTGCAGGCGCGAGATGGCAGCTGAGCAGCTTCCCGAGCACATGGATTTCCAACAGTTTGCCTGGATGCACCATATGGCGCAGGCTATCAGCGTGGCTCCTGCCAACCTCACAGCACATACTCATAAGCAAACAGAGCAAGCTGATTATCTTATTTTGGTTGCTGCTATCAAGGTATTCAGAAGGAGCAAATCTCTGTTACTGTTTTTTCCCCCCTGAGAACAGATAGTATCCAGTAACTGAATAACTGAAAGGTCAAGCGTTGCTGTCAGGTATTTCGTAAGTAAGAAACAGGCTGTTCTATCTAATAATAAACAGGCAGATAAGAAGAATTTGATTACTCATCCCTCACACACAGGTGAATGCAGCTTACATTCACAGACTGGCTGTTGGAGAAAACTGTATCAGGCACATAAAGTGCTTACATGAATCCCCAGTAACAAATACACGTTATGCAAACAGCGCACTTTAGTTCTGGCCTCCCATCACTCCAACTGCACTTGAAACTTTGCAGGTTGCCCAGCAGAAAACTATTTTACCCCACTCAAAGAAAAAACTTAACTAATCAGAGATCAGATGGCGTTGTTTTCGGTCAGATCTCAACCAAAGCGAACACCCGATCCCGTGGGAGAATTTGGCAGGATGTGTTAGGCGGTGCTCTCCACCACCATCATCTCACCAAAAGAGAATATCTTTTAGATGAGTGATGCACGAGTTGCATCAAAAAAACAACACCTGCTCACATCCATCTTTCTTTCTTCAATTGGCATTAATTTCAAGGTCAAATGACTGCAGTAGTCATGGGTATTTTTCAGCTCTAGCTCCAATCAGATCTGAGGGAAACATAACACCAGGTTGGACATGCCAAGTGTCGCCCTTTTGCTGGCGCGATGCTATGTAGTGCATTGAAGTTCCAAGCATTGGTGCCTTAATAGTTCCCGTGTCCGTTCAACCAGCACTCAAACTCTGTTCAGTTTTAAAGAGAGATTGAAGTGAAAGAAAGAGAAAGTAACCACCGCAACGTTGTCACTGGTCTTCATGCTGCTTCCTTTTGTTCTGTGCATGGTTTCCGGCATGTTTCGAAAAGAACAAAAGGGCAAACCGACCTCTTGGCCTATTTTTCAGGGAGTTTACCCACATTTAAAAAAAAACCCTGCATACATGCTCGTAGTTTCGTTTAAAATGGTGTTGGATCATGAGCACTGGAGCTGTTCTGGAGGCTCATGTAATAACAACTAAGACATTTATTTTCTTTCGTTTCTCCCATCTCTAAGTATGTATTAAGGATAAAAACTTTTCTTGGATCATACTGAAATGTTTCCTTTTATTGAAAAGTAAATATATCATCTTTGGCCTTTCTGACGTCCTCCTTCTTGATCTGTCGTGTTCAGATTAATACCACAATATATCCTAATCTAGAACATTACGTCTTGTGTCATGATGCTGTGCAACAAATAATAAAGTATTATTAATTTGACAGATAATGTACTGCCAGATGTTGAGACGGTAACTGAAAAAAAAGGAGACGGAAATATTCTGGAAAGCAGCTGTGGGTGGGAGGATTCCCTCGGCTGCTACCTCTAATTTTTGCTGTCGTTATTTTAGCGCCTCGTGTCATGTAATGAGTCTTACAATAAGAGCCGACAAGGTCCCAGTGTGCTCTTCAGCGGCTGCTTCTCACATTAATGTTTGGAGTATATCTGACGAAGCAGCTACCTTGTACTGCCTTTCTGTCTGTCAGGCCTCCTGGCAGCTGTTTGCCATTAGCCTGATATTAGCCTTCATGCAATTAAAGTCTACGCCCACGCTCAGAGGAATCTGGTGTGATGTGTGCTGAGCTGCAGCAACATGTCTTGAAGACCATGCTCTCTGCTCTGGTCAGATCATTCTCGAGTCAATAACACATCTGGGGGCAGATGTCTTGTTGTGCTTCCTTCCTGTGGATTCTTGCTAAATACGTTCAGAAATGGACCCCTCTGAAAATCCTTTCA
The DNA here is from genome assembly GCF_965226575.1 of Pagrus pagrus. Taxonomy (NCBI): domain Eukaryota; kingdom Metazoa; phylum Chordata; class Actinopteri; order Spariformes; family Sparidae; genus Pagrus; species Pagrus pagrus. The sequence continues at coordinate 6,822,624 of NC_140198.1, forward strand.
GGTTGCTCTGCTGAAACCTTCTGTCCTTAGATAGAGGTGGAAGTGCCAGTACTACCAGTAAATCTAGCTTTTCATCTTCATGTGTCAATTTCATTCCACTGTATTTCCACCATCAGGCATGGCAGGGTGCATAAATCTAAATATAGCTGACAATTCTGACATTTTATCTTTCTGACTGCAGATTTAATTTTTTTTTTCATTCAGGTTAAGACACCACTTTGTTGTACATGCTATGAGATATTAGAGTAGCGCTGGGCGATGTGGCCTCAAAATAATATCCCAACATTTTTAGGCTATATAAAGATAAAGGTTTGATGTCTCAGTACTAAGAAATCTCCTCAAAAGCACTTCATAAATGATTGGGCTGGGCGACAAAATAGTACCTCGGTGTCAACAATGCAGGGATGACTATTGGTTCTTTCACAAGATATTAACACAATGAGATTTTTGATAAACAAATCATCAGTAATTCGGATAAAATTGTGTGGTTAAGGCAGGTATTAGAACTAGGGATGTCAGTTTTGCTTTCACTAACCGGGTAGTTATGACAAAAATGAAACGAAAAATGACTTGAAATACAAGAGGGGCTTTCTATTTAATCCGCCATTCAATTTACTCAATGAGCTCCAGCACACCCGCGACAAGGTCCCGGTGTTCCCTTCAGCGGCTGCTTCTCACATTAATGTTTGGAGGATATATCTGACGAAGCAGGCGAGGCGGTCTGACATGTGCCGCGTGGAGAGGCTCTGATTAAGGAGCACACTACTCTCACATATTATTTCCACACTTCGTTTTGTCACCGTGTCAGCGCGGGAGAAAGGAGCACATTGAGTGGACTGAATCTCCTCGTCAGCACTGGTTGTGTTACGGGTGGTTGTTGAGTTAGCTTTCATTGGAGAGCTGATCAACAGTTGCTTGTCAGAGCTAACGTTAGCCTTTCTATATGTAGCTCTCAATGTCAGAACACACTCAGGCTCGAGGTAACTGATTTGCAGCTTCTCCCCCAACCGGTGCACACACTCTTTCACTGCGGCCAGCGGCGACGCCATCTGTGGTTGCTGGCCATCCTCAGACACGGCAGCAGGGTGTTTACTCTTAATGTGGTACAACGTAGTTCATAGTCCTCCTTAACTAAAGAGGAGCATCACACAGTGTAACTTACATCTGACTTTGTTGCCTCTCTAGAGGAAATGTTCCCACACCGAGCTCCTTTTAGCGTGCTTCGCGTTTCTTTCCTCAGATTGCTCTAGCGAAGCAGTTAGCAGAAAGTGCGTCGGTATGCCATTTAACCAACAGGCCGACAACCATAACCAGTCCAAAATATTCCTGGTAGTTAACCGATTAGTGGTTAACCGTTGAAGAACATGTAGTCTGGTAAGTTTCAAAAATGATATCACTTCACTGTAATGCAGCCTTTAACACCAAGGGAAGGACAACACGTTTGCCAAATCGTGATATAACAGTATCCAATGCAATGACAATACAGTATATATTCATAATAACAATATAATATTGATATTTTGCCCAGCTTTATATCAGAGCCCACAAAAATATTCACATATCTTCCATACTTCCAATTCTAAAGCTGATAAAAGCATTCTTAATGGTCCGCGCTGTTACACCACGTCAATGCTGAAAATACCAAATTGCAGACATGGTCTATAGCTTGTGCTGTTGTGTTGAAAGGAAATGTTTTCTGTGATTAGAGTCTTTGTCCTGCGGCTGAACACTGTACGTCAGTGTTCTCGGTGAACTGAACTTGGGTCAGGCTCTAAAGTGTGGTAAAGTAATGAAACTTTGAACGCCATCAATCATTATGATGACAAACAGCAGGAGGATTAGGGTTGAAAATGACTAGAATTATCCATTTACACGGCAGACACAAAGACTTGAGCTGAGCTGTAATCTATTTAGAAGAAGAGGGACACAGTTCAATTTTACTTGTCTGAGGCGTAAACAGCTTTCGGTGAGTCACAGTGAGAGAAGCCCAGAGAGGACAGGCCTGTGTCGACTCAGACTGCAGCGGTGATGCATTTGGCTTGTAGTAGTTTTAGTACATTACAAGAGTCAGGGGATTATAACGATAGTGAAATAATTAACTCTAAAACACATGTGATGAAGGCACTCGGCAGAATGTACTGTACCGTTGTTTATTATGTGAAATTTGACACTGCAGCTGCACCATCTGTGACTCAAAGGTTGAATTAAATTAGGAGACATGACGAGCTCTGTTTTGCTTTGGGAAAAAGCTTTGTCTGCTGTCCTGTGTATTCATCCAGTTAGAAATGTTCCGATCTCATAATGACATGTTCTTTAAACTTAAAGATGAAAGCCCCTCACAGCAGTCAAATCCTTGACTCACCCACATCATCTGACCCCTTTCTGTGAAAACCACTCCTCCTCCCTCATGCTGGCACGGCTCAGCCATCCTCTAAAGGTTGTAATTGTGGCTGCTTAGGGGGCAATTTTGAGGGCAGCAGCCCATGTTCCCTTTTTTAGAGGGGGGCAGCGTGAGTGTGGTCGTCTTTGAAAAAAAAAAAACGGGAGCCCGGCAATATGTTGTTAGAAAAATCAGAGACCTTTCGGAATGTCTACAATATTTTGGCATGTTGTTGTTTTGACTGACAGCTGGGGATGGGTGTGCCAGCCCTGTGGGAGTGACATGGAAATGATCTGGATGTCTTTGGGGTAGGGGAGTCATTACCGAGCCATGGCTTTGAAGGGGTGGGGCAGGCCGGTGCCTGGTGGGTGGGAGGGATGTTGGAGACGACCCGCTTTGCAACAGGCTCAGCACGCCGGCGACAGATGGAGGGGAATGCCATGTGCCGCGAGTAGCCGACCCAATCCTTCACAGCTGTCCAATAGGGCGAGGGTGTGCAAAAATAGCAGGGCAGGCCCATAACAGCTCAAGGTGGGTATGTGGAATGAGGAGTAAACATTCTCATCGCTCACTTCTCCGGCGGGGCTTACTCTGCGCTGTGACCGTGGCTGATTAGACGGGCCTCTGAGCGCTTCCACACAGGTGGGGGGTGGGACTGCCGACCCCCTGCCTGGGCACCTCAGGTCTTCCACCTTTAAAAGGCACTATCTCTAACTCCTATTTTCTGCCCAGCAGCGTTGCCCCTGACAGCCACACCTCCTTGTCACCCACTGTGAGCTATTCACCATCAAGAAATGTAACTTGAGCGTTGGCTGTAGAGGATAATACCAGCAGGACACCCTACAATTGTACAGAACTGAAGGAGTCGGTATTATGGGATGTACAGTACAGTACATTATAAGAATAACTGAATGAATATGAGAGAGGGATCACAGATGTTTTCATCTGAGCGGAGACTGAGATTACATAATATCAACTAAGGCTGCAACTGACGGTTATTTTCATTGTTGATTTATTTTCTTGATTCATCGATCAGTTGTTTGGTCAATAAAATTGTAAAATGTGTTGATCAGTGTTTCCCGAAGCCCTAGATGACATCCGTAAATGTCTTGTTTTGTCCACAACGCAAAGATATTCTGCTACTATTCTGATTTCCATTCATTTGAATGTTTTTATGAGGGTTTTGTTTGTTTGTTTAAGTGAATTGCTGAATATCAGGTAGATATCCTTGATACCATAAGAACATAGTGCGTTTTTTGCTTTCTTTATTACATCTTAGAATACCGTGTTACATCTACATCAGCCATAGATCACAGAATATTCCTCTTACAGATGAGTCAGCCATCACAACCTTTAAACAATACATTTGTCATCCATCTCGAAACATGAAAGAAGAAATGCCAAGCTGTTTTGATGCAGTAAAGTGTTTTTCATCCCTTCCTTAGTTTTTTCAACACTTTCTCCTCTCAGGTTTTTACCCTCCCTGCAATTATCCTGTCTGCCAGCCTACCCCGAACACACAGGTGCACGCTGACATGATGTGTAGGTGATACAGTCCTGAAAGGAAGCCGTCAATCCTGCCCTGGGATGACAGCACGCAGCGATGCCAGGGGCATGTGATCCATCTTCAATTAGAACTGCATTTGTTAGCTTGCTCGTGCGCATCGCTCAGAAGAGAGGTCGTCTACTCGTGGCAGAGAATTGCTGTACAAAGAAAAATGTTGTGCTCTAATTATATCAATTAGAAACACAGTTTGGTGCTCAGGTGATGGAGGTGACGGCTGAGGCTTAAATAGACTTTCCTCCTGGATTTGTCTGTCCAGGTAAAAGCTCAAACCGGAGAACATGTTCAACAAACGCTGCCTCGCTTCAAAATACAGATGTGAGAGAGTGACTCTGCAGAATTAAATTACACTTGCAAGTGCAGATTTGAAAAGTCAGCCACAATAGCTGTGACTTTACGTCTACAACAGTAAAGGCAGACATGATGTTTGCTGTGATGGATCACCTATAATGCAGGTTTGAAGTCTCTGACGGTGTATTTTTCGCAGCATAGTAAAATGGAACGGCTGGATGCCAGGAGGAGAGCAAAAATGCATTAAAAGGAAACTACAGTATGCTTTTGAAAATGGTCAGCAGTAGTGATTTTTGATTTGTGTTAACAAGTCAGTTCACCGATTTACAAAACAACATGTTCCTACTTTTAGTTTAATTTGTCCGGGTTTTAAAAGCTCTGTCAATGAACTACACCGGGCTCTGTTCAGACCGCCAGCCCAAATCCCTTTTTTGGCTTATCCAGATTTTATCTAGATTGATTTTCAGAAGTCTAGACAGCAAGGTTTTTTTTTTTGGTTTTTTTTGCAAATCGGACAGCGATGTTTTGAAACGCTATTCAATTCAGTTTTAGACAGATGTGTCTTAGTCTGGATGCTCTGGACACTCATCAGATTCCAAAGTGTCCTTTGTGTCACTCACAGCGTCAAACACAACAGCGACGTCGAGTTCAGATACACGGAAGTGCATCAGAGTGGCTGAGCAGAATCCATGCTGCGAGCAGCAGAGCAGTATGGAACAACATTCTGTGGAGTCACGCTGAAATATCCACTCTGCGACTTGACAGCGCGATTGTTTGGAGGGCCAGATGATGGATCTCCATTTGTCATGCTTCCATGTGGAAAGGCTGCGTCACCAGCGTGCGTAATGACTCACACCGACGTTATTACCGCAGCAACCCATGCAGATGTGTTGGTTTTGTCTGGGCACAAAAAACTGATCAGTCTTTCAGATCTGTTTTTGAGAAACTTTCACCAACCTAAATTTTTCACACATCTCTTTCTGCCTTGATTAAATGATAGGCATAATCGATAACAAAATGAAATGATTGGGCATGTTATTTCCGTGTGCACTGAATTGGAAATGGTCAATTAAGCCATTTAACAAGATGAGATACTAAGCCAGCGTAACAGACGCATTTTCTGTCAGGGGCTGTAGGGTACATTCATATTTGTTTGTCTTCTACGGTGATTGACCTCAGCAGTGACCTGATATTTCTGTATCACATCAGCATCAGGGGCACTTCTCGCAGCTCTTTATTTCTGCTACCTTACCTTACCTACCTCTGCCGTGCACATGGCTTGCAGTGGTGTTTTTTGTGCCAGCTCAGTCTACAGTACCACGCTGCTGTGAATCAGGCTGCTGCATTAGAATTCCTCTACTGTCATTCTTTAAGTGCTGCACGAACCACAAATGAGATTCCACCTCCGCCTCAATTGTATATGGATGGAGGCAGAAATCTCAGATATCTCAAAGCCTGAAATATTAAAAGCACACTGCATTTGCAAGATACTAGCTTTGTGGTTTTGGTGAACCGACCCTTTAAGTGGATAAAAGAAATATAATAATAACAACACATTCCAGGATGGTCCTTTTCATGTTTCTAAATACTACGCTGGGGAGCACTCCTGACTGGAAACTAAGTCTAAAATAGCCTTCATGTGGTCCTGTGAGGGCTTCATGCAATCCAAGCTGTGAGTAGTCAATGATAAATTCTGAGCTGAAACCTTAGTGCTAAAAGCAAAGCTCCATCATGGATCACCTCGTGGAGCATAAGGTTGACATTGGATACTCCCCATGGAGAGGACCCTAGACCCTGGTACAGTGGGTTTAGCGGGCTGACGGGGGCCCCTCTCTTTTGAATAAATGCACAGTGGCGGACGGCCGGCAGCAGACGGGAGCGTTTAAGGAGGGACCCGTGCGGCGAGGGGCTTGGCGGACATCCAGAGCCTCTCGCTGAGCAGCTTAATCACAACCAGATTTGGAAATTTAAGATGAAAACAAAACTGGGGGAAGCTTGTAAAATTTATGAGGTCTTTGGAAGGTGAGACTGCAACTGTTTGAGGGGCTGTGTCTGTGAGCACGGCCTGTAACTACACTTTATTATCTGCAACATTATCACAAGAAAGTCATTACAGTCATGTCTTATATCCTACACTAGCTGTCACGCTCGCAACATACCGAGCCATGACAGAAATGCTGACAGTTTAATTTCAGCATTATTTACTCCTGTGCATTGATGTGTGCAATATACTGGCATGTATCCCATATTCTCAGCCCTGGCTGCTAGAAATCACATTTTTACACCGCTAATTTTCATTGCCAAATGCCTTTTAAAAGAGCATGCAACTGTGGCAGGGATTTCCCTCCATGGCAACATTTGTGGTTAGGTTTAGGCAACGAAAGCACCTAAGATTAGGGAAAGATGGTGGTTTCCTGACCTCGTTCACACAGGTGCTGTGAGTGCCTGAACATAACCATGAAAAACACTCATCATGATTTAGTTGCTACCATGTAGCAACTAAATCATGATGAGTGTTTTTCTGCTGAAGAGGGAGGATTTATGGTGGAAAAGAAATTTAAGACATTAGTGAAATTTTACTGATGCGTTCAGTGTCAGCATCTTTGCAAATTGCCAGATACTTTAATTAACGGCAGTTCTTCATTATGCTGATTTTCCAAGGCTCTAGGTGACGCTTTGAAATAGCTTGTTTTGTTCAGACAAACTATCTGACACACTTGACTATTATAGAAGACACAGCAGAAAAATCGCAAATATGAACATTGGAGAACCATCAGTTAGTGGTGGGAATATTGTTCGATTCTGATCGACTCACAGGAGTGCACAACATCATCTTTGTCGAAGTGTGGAGGAGCTCAGATGAGACTGCACAGGCAGAAATCTCTCATGTGAAATAAACAAAAGCTTTTAAACTATGTGTCTCGGACCCTATCACATGTCCTGCGGAAGTTTGTATTGAAGGTAGAGCGGGTGGAGAGGCCATGGAGTGTTTGATTTCATAGAAATCTGTCTTTTTGATTTATTTTTGCAAATGAAGTGCAAACTTTAGCCTGATGGTGCTCGCTAACAGTGGTTCTCAGCCTGGGAGGTGGGCCACCCCAGGGGCACATAGAGCCACTGCAAAGGAGGAGGTGGCATGGACGACCAGGGCTTCATTGAATGTGGTTTGTCCATCCTGTGGGAATTGTACACTGGATACACTTGTTGGGATGTTGGGACATTTTGGTAACGTAAAGTAATGTTAAGTTTCAACACAGCCCTGGTTTGCACAAACATACATTGGCAACATTTACTCTGGTGATTGGGTTGGATTCATGGAGGGAAAATGAAATACTGTTTGCTGATGTTATTGTACCGACCTTACTTTCATCTTTTTTATTAGTTGCTTCCCCTGTCATCGTTAGTGATTGATAGAAATGGTATGTTTGAACTTCTTTGGGCTTTTAAATGGGGACACGCCGGACAAAGTCTGGACCCACCGCATTAGAGGAAAATTCAGACATTAGACTTTATCTAATGAGAACCATGAATGTTAAATGAAAAGTTCATGGAAATCTTCACAAGATACCTTTTATGAAGGCATCCAGCTTTGAACCAAAGGGTTGGATAGACACACGGCTCACAGACCAACCTCAATCATAATCTTTAAGACCCACCGGTAAATGGGCAAATTGGCTGTTCGCAACAGACATATAAATAATGGCTTTCTATTATTTCCAGAGTAAAGAGTCACCTTGGATTTTTTTTTTCTACCCTTGTTTCAACACATAGTTGTCCCCCCGGGCTTCTCTACTGGTTCAGTAAAAAATACTTAGATAACTCACCTATTGAAGAAGATATGAGAAGAGGAAGCCATCATTTGATCCAAAGGAGCAGAGAGGGAAGAGACAGAGAAAAAAAGAGAAATTAGTTACATTGTCAACAACTTTCAAACAGTACATACCATACATTGCACAAAGTCACACTTGAAAAGCCTTCCAGATGCAAGGTGAATGAAGCCAAGAAGCCTCGCAACAGAACAGCTTTACAAACAACACTGATCATTTCCTGAAGAGGAGAGGAAAAAAAATGCATAGCTATTTTCAGCTGACCTTTAAATAAAGTCAAAGTTTGAGAGTGAACCGCAGCTCTGGTGTCTCACTCTTTACCACATTTTAGTCTGTACAAGGTTGATCGCGTTGTTGCATTAATGATAATAACAAGCCAGCGAGGGCATGGTACAGCACTGTTAAAATTACGAAGGTGCGCCCTTTTAAAACTAACTTTGAAGGGTGTGATATCAGAACTGCTGTGTTTTTCTAACCGTTAAATCCCTGCAGCTCGGGGTGGTATTGTTTGCTTGTATAATTTAAGTCAGCTTAAAGGATTAACACTGTCTCAGGTTACATCACAACCTTTTACTACTGAGGTCGGGCTATTATCAGGGTTTCATACTTTACAGGGCATTAAATATACATTTGCTCTATCTCTACTGTCTTGGTTGGGGGTCAGTGTCTTCTGCTGCTATTAGCTGTAAACACTGCACAAATGAGGGTAACCCATCTCTTTTTGACAGTACTTCAGTATTTTTATTTGAATTGCACACATAATGTACAGTAAAGGCCATGTAAAGACGAAGTCTGAGCACAAAAATGACTGGACTTCTAGTGTGCCCACCAACTTAATGGCAAGTTTCCTCAATTCCAACCAGCTAAAATGTTTCTTATTAGCAAACTACTTTGAGTCTGTATTGGGAACAGAATACGTTGGGTTGGGCCAATAGCTTTCCCCTTTTCACACGATTTCCTCCGGTAGAAATCACCATATACCACTTCTTCACTCTCGCTCTTTAATAGCCAGCGAATCACGTCAATTTTGCACGAGAGAAAAGGCTATGGAAAAGCGAATGCCAAGGTCAACTTATTAATCTACCTGAAGAAAAGCCCTGCTGTCCTTTTACTTTCCTAAAGTGGTTATCATCTCAGCCCTCTGAGCGTTCAAGAAAAGGGGTCAGGCAAAGGGCGAATGAAAAACAGAAAAAGTAACTTTGAAGCGATAGGAGCGTAAGCAAAGGGCAGAAAAGGTCAACGATATTCAGAGCGAAATGTCTTAATAAGAGTCCGCCCACAGTTTTGATTACACATTGGCAGCATCGCTTGGCAGCATCCTGAAAGTAGCATTTAGAGATAACATTTATCAACAATTTCATCTGCTGCCCCTCTGAACCCTTCTAAATTATAATCTTGTAAGGGTGCTACACATTTTTTTTTTTGCTGCAAGGAACACCCATATGAGGACGGGGACATCAATCAACTGACACCAATGAAATTCATTTTTAGTCACTTAACGGTAATGTAGTAAATGATGTTTGGCAGAAACAGCCGCCTAAAAGTCACTATGTAGAAGCATGAGCACCTCAGTGTCTCATCTGCTTTGGATAACTGCTAAAAAATACTAAATGTCAAGGTTCAATATCAATGAACCAACTTCAAACATACTCAGCATGCCTGTGAAAAGAAAAGGTGAGGTACATCCTGTATTATTATTAACAATTCCCGTGAAATGACAAAAAAAACTGTCTAATCCTAAACTCTCTGACCTCCCCAGTCTGTTCAATCACTTTCATGGTACAGAAGGAACATTTTATAATGGTGTGACTAACTAATGTGGTTTTAAGACATTTTCTACAATATTGGTACATAAAAACTGCTCAGGCTACTCAGTGAGATCAATTCATCACTGATTTTCTTCTTTTCATTGAATTGTTTATAGATAAAAAGTAGAATATCACCGGGCTTAAAACAAATGAAAAGGATACCAGCCAATAATAACAACCCAATAACAATTTAACAGTTGACTAACACCATCATCAAAAATGACCAATAAAACATTTATTGCCACTCTGCAATGTCTTCTTCCTATACAGTATGCAAAACCATCTCTGTGACAACCCGATGTCAGCTGATGATATTGGCCTGTTGATGTGTAGTTCGATCTCCAATAAAGAAACATTTTGTCTGAATTTCGCAGACAAACGGTGTAATGCTCGGACCCACAGGAGACACTGATGCTAAAGTGTTGCATGCCTTGCTTCTGAAACATCAACATGTCATCGAAAGTAACACCCTGCAGGGCCATTATGCTTGTTTTAATTGGTTCAGTGTAAAAAGGCAAAGCCAGCGCAATGACAGGTCTTCTTGATGGAAGTATGGCGAGATCTCTGTGTAAAAGGGGCTAACGCTGAAGAGAAAGTAAGTGGCAAATTTATGGGGGTGGAAAAAGATTGGACATTTCTGAAGATTTGATAAAGCAGTGTTGTCAGCAGTTCAAAAGATGTCCCTTAATAAATTATCTTTGAGTTGTCACCATGAACGCCCACCACTGTTTGTGATCTGCTGGCAGTGAGTCATGTTCCCCCAGATAAACGTACAGCACTCAGAGAGGAGTTATCTTCGCCCGTTTGAGCAATCTGAGAATAAGCGTTAGGCTCAACCAGTCTATTCTTTCACAGCTGGCAAAGTAACTCATGGGCTCTTATGAAACCAAGATCGGACTTGTTTTGATTGTCTGTCAGGGCAAATAAATAAATCAATGAATTTTTGGAATATGCCCAACCTTTGTTGAAAATGCCCAGCTTGCAAAAGCAGAGTGTTGCAACTAATTGTGGTCAGTGTGCGGTCTAGAAAGTGGTTGTTCACATCTATGCGGCCAAGAGGAAATTGGCAATGTTAAAGGCTGCTTAGAAAGTGACTCTCATTATTACTGAAGACATAAACAAATGAGGGGTCCTGTCATTTCATTGATAGTGACATTTTAAAGAAGTAAACCGAATTAAATTGTAATTGCAAGGCCAAAAAGTTAAGGACAAATGTCCTCTTCATGTCAACAGCGACATAGCAGGGGACCATTTGGCCATCTTTTCATTGAAAGATGAAAAAGGTTTTTGTTGAAGTGAATGAGTCCTCCCCCCACTTTGCGCTGCTTTGGTTTCACATATTCACCATTTCCTCACAGCGACGCTTAACACAGTCGACAAACAGCATGAGCTTCTGAATTACCCTGATGTTCCAGTATAGCAGGTTTTATTCCATACTCGAAAGGCAGTGCCCCTGCCAAACCTATAATTCTAGGTGACCTCGTGGTGTTAACCTATCAAGTGGCTGGCTCAGGTGGGTGCTCACAGACTGCAACTGAGGGATTTCAGGGGAATAAATGAAGCCAGGTGGCAGATATTGAAGGTTCTTATCTGTAGAACAACACTATCTGGACATGTTAAATAAACAAGGATCAACTTGATTTGACTGATCATTCTGCCACTGCTACATCTCAACAACACTTAATTTGTGTTTAAGTTATAATAATAATAATTCACGTGACACCTGTGGTAACTGTTGGTGTATTTTATTGTGTGGTGGTATATGTACAACGACATGTATACCCAAGTATACCAAGGAGAAGAGCAAGCGGTGAATCTCTTAACAGCGCAATCACGAGTTTCTAATGAAAGGCATGCATCATCTTTTGTCTTATGCATCTCGATTGGCTATTGCTGACAAAATGGTTTTTGATATGTTGTACATCTTATGGTTTATAACTACAGTTACAACAATTAATTGATTTGTTGACCGAAAGAGAATCAATCACTAACTATATTGATAATTTTTCTAAATGTAAAAGACTTGCTGCCTTCCTTTGTCATTTATACATTTTATAGACTAAACGATTAACTGTGAAAAAAACTGGCTGATTAATCCATGGTGGCAGCCCCAACAAATATACAAAAGATAAATTAAATGGATTTTTTAAATGGACTCCAACTTTTGATGAACTTAAAATGTGTGATTTTTCATTAAATTCAAAAACCGTCATTCAAAACAATTATCCAATTATCTTTCATTGCATCCCTGTTTGAACAGTCATACACAAGCTGAGTGATTTCGGTACGTGTTGCCAAAGGTAAGACAAAAGTAATGAGGCTGGTTGTTCTCCCAATTTATCTGTTTTGCCAGTGCATTAATCAGAGCTGATAAGGTGTTATCAGCTACTTGATTTGCCAATGTGAAGGCTAGCCTGCTCGTTATAACATCAGCCTGTGTTTACAGCGACTGGTCATGACTCAGCCCTGCCCGACTTAGCTGGATGCTGCCAGCAAGTAAATCAAAAGGTACCGAACTGAATCTTCATCTATAGTGCTACTGCTTCTGCTGCTTCCACAACAAAAGACACGTTTTTGGCTGTCTGTTTTTTATGATTTGAAGGAGTCACCACCATGTCTGTTTCATACAGCTCCAACTAACAGTGCGGTGGCGTCCAAGCTGACTGCTGAAAACAAGCACAAGAGAGAAGAGTATGTGCTAGTGGCAGAGGACACAGGCACAGATAACAGGATTAAGCTCTGGCTGAGAATTATTAACACCACAAACTTCTTTGGACTCTGCCAACAAAGCCACCGAGTTAGTACCGAACTGCTCCACGTCAAGGTCTTACCAGACATGCACCACTGAGTAACCCGACTCCTCCAACTTGACTTACACACCAAGTCTACAGCACAAAACCACAGATACAGATGTACAGAAACACTTGCAATACAGCAGCCAAGCATTTTTTTTTATTCTTGAGACTATATCATCTTAGATTGTTGATATTGTTGTTTTGTGATATTGCATAAATGTTGTCCTGGTTTTAAAGGCTGCATTTAATTAAAGTGATGTAATTTTCTGAACTTACCTGACTGTAATACCTGCCTTTCCCCACTCCACTAACCCTAATCCACAAAATCTATTTCTGTTAATATTTCTTAAAAGTACAGATAGTTACACCAACAATGTTGTTGCACTAAATTTATGAAGAGATTGAGATTTCAATATATTGAGATATTCGTGTGTATGGCAATGCAGCCGAGAGATATTTAGATTTTATTTTAAAGGCCATATTGCTCAGCTTCAAGTACAAGCTTTAAGAGAGATTTCAACAGTTGTAACCTTGGTTATTGCATCTGTGCTGTAAGCCCAACTGCACGGCTTCCTGTCTTTTGAAGCTGCCTTTCAGAATCACTTTCGAAAAAACCTTCGCAATACCATGTTTGTATACTAGTCCATTAGTCATGCATGTCTCTGATTTGTGGATTGAAATCCAATCACAATGCGTGCATAATTGAGATCATGTTTTTTCATAGCCGGTATAAATGCAAGGGTACGTGACCAGGTGTCATTATCCAGATTATGTAATCAGATACAGCTCACATGTGAATATCAAGTGTAAAAAGGGACCTAGCGTAGACTCTGATGAAGATGCAGTCGTGTCTCTTCTTGACAGAAGCACTTGATTCAGCTTCACATTGCTCGCAGTTGGATCTATATTCCCCTCGACAATCAAGATGTGTGTCTCACACCTGTCATGCTGTCCTGGTGGCTTGACACTACAGAATGGGATTCAAGGCCTGCAGTGCACCACAAGTTGTGACCAAACAGAACAACAAATGCTGTCAGACCAGAAGCATCTGTTTGCTACTAATACTGTGCCTAAACTCTGCTCTCACCCTTACCTCTACAACTCAGTTATATGAGCAAGGCTAGCAAGTCATGATTCAATCTCTACTCACTTGCACACAAAAGTGTTGGAAAGACGGGCTTAAAATGACGCTATTCAGTCTAACTAGTAAAGGCTTGCAGATCAATGAGGACAAGGACATCAGACAAAAGTCACGTCAGTCCCTCTGGCCGGACAACATGCCAGACTGAAATAGACGCGAGTAAGCAGCAATAACTGGGGCTGCTTTGTGTCTCAGTGAGAATACAACCTGAAAAAGAAAGCCCATAAGTCCGATATCCGAGGACGTCTGCTGCGAGGGAAAGCAAAAAGATCTTATGAAGGAAGTTCTAAACAGACAGCATGTTGCCCATCATTAAATATTGATGTGTCTCAGTGGTAAACTGACACATTTTAAATGCTGTTTATTAACTACCTTCAGTTAGAGGAACATGCCAGAGCTTTCCACAAACCCCCTGCTACTTCCTGTTACACTCCATTTACCTGTCAGGTTGTCTTAGTGCCTCCACTTACTGTATGTTAAATGCTCCACTGCTAGTTACAATTCATGGTCAGTGTTGTCTGGAACAAGGCTATTTGAAAGATGTATTGTTGACACGACAATAGGACAACATTGGTAAATATTGAATTGCTAAATATTATGCTAATTCTGTCACTTCAAGTCCCACTGCCGTGCAGGTTATAGAAAGCTATCATGCAATTACAGTTCACTGGGTGAAACTGCGCAGGAATACATTGCAATAATTCGTTCAGCTTTTCTCTTTCATTAATGTTTCACAATCAGTCAAAGCTAACGATCAGTTTTTATACAGGGAAGGCAATTTTCAATTCTCAAATTATAAGATGCAATTATCAAAACAGTTGCACACACAGTCAATCAACTTTTCCTCTAATGAGCTTGCTGTTATAACTCAGGAGGGGGACAGTGAAGTCTATCAAACAACAATGATGAGTGTTGTTCAAACAACGAGCCAGGTCTGATGTTTCTGGGAAATTAGGAGGTTTTTAATAAGCACAGCACAAATACTTAATAAATCTTTCATGACATAGCTCACCCTGTTTAAAAAGTTCACTGTGAATTTCTGCATCCTAACTGGATCATTCTGTACTAATCTATGTTGACACACTATAATACACGATGGAGGATAATTATCCAAGGGTATTAAAAGTTGTTTTTCGTCTGGTAATTCATACATTTGAAAAATAAAATTAAAATTCATTCAGTCTAGTTTATTTTGAAGCCTCTTTTTTTTATATAATAATAACAATAATAAACTATTACAAATAGCACCCTTCAAAACCAAAGATATAAGGTGCTTCACAGAATAGTACCATACAGTACAAGAAAAATTAATTAAACAAACATGGTCCACCAGCTTCACTTACAATTGGCAACAAGAAGAAATTAAAACAATGGAACACTGATACACCTCTTCTATATTTCACCAATCTTTTACACAAACCGTATCGACTTCACAGTCAGTTGCATACCAACACTGCTAGGAACTATTCTATCAAGGTCTCGTTTATATTTTACAGCGTCATTGCAGAACATAATACACTATGCATTCCTCTATTTTCCTATTAAGTATTTTAGTGTGTGGTTTTATCATGAACGGCAAACTTTATAGTGTCTATCTACTGATTTCCACCTGCTGAATGTTTGAAGATACCCACAGGCATATGCAAATCATGACTGTCAAAGTAACTAGTAGTTACTCGGATTAAACTGAATGTAGTGGGGCATAGCATTGTTACCTGTGATAATCAGGCCATGCACAAGGGGGAGGAACCTACTACAGATTGCTGACAGAAGTTATTGGTGATAATAACTGATGTTGTTATTACTGATGTTTCGTCTGCAGCGAAACATCACAATGGAGGATGATATCAATGTTGTGCTGGAATCAGAACTGGAGGTAGATCTAGTAACTATGACTGTCAGTGAAAATAACCTACTGGCCCATGATCGCTGATGTAGATTTTATATAATCTAAACTAGATGTATTTTAATAGAGTACTGGGGTCAGTTTTGGGGTCTACAGTACAATATTTCTCATACTGAACAATGGACTTGATCAAGTATACTGTGAAATGAGTGCTTTGATTCAAAAGTAATAAAGATCAGTATTTGCATCACAGGCCTCTCTGGCTCCCTTTGTAGCTGTTAAAATGAATAAGCTGATAAGAGTTTCTCATCTGCTTTATGCGATTAACAATAATCTATGGCAATCTTAACGTTCACACTATAAACACCTGATTATTCAAGTTCACAATACTGCCAGAGGGAATAAAACACAGTGAGGTGGCTAAGAGGTTGTAAAGTTCAGAAACAATTGTACTCAACCTCTTACAGGTTTGTCTTTTCTGGTGTGGACTGGTGGTGGCACATGTGGTTCGAGGCCTGAGTTAAATATTGCTGACACTGAACACAGTTCAAACCCAGAACATAATCAGCCATCACAGATTTCATCAGACATTGGTCAGACATCCCAGAATAACTCCCCAGTGTCCATTTCGGAGTTCTGCTTGAGCTGACCTTTAGAGCTAACAAACCTGATATGTGAACAGGAGGATATCCAGCGCAATTCATGTGTGTTTGCACTGTTAAATCAATTTCTGAACTACCAACCTGAACCCCTCCTGGGGATTACGAAATATGCAATTATTTTTTATCAATATGACAGCATAATCAACTCATACCTCGGCAATCTCATTATACCTGGGCCTGCCAGATGCCTAATCGGAACCTCTTTTATCTCTACCTCTGTCTTTTGTCCTGTACCCAAGCGAATTCAATTGTAACATCATTAGTGGCTTTTATGGGGGCAATGACCCTTATGTCTTCCGATAAATGATCTGAAGATCCAAGGGGTGAGCTTATCTTTTACATTAGGCACCACAAAAGGTCTTGATACGGATTCAGATGGGACGGTTCCCAGAAATATACCCATTCATCAAGCTGGTGAAAGATCTTTTATTGTAGGCAAAAGTCTCTAAAACATCAGTACACCAATAAAAAGAAGGCTGTCGTGACCCATTTTGCAGTCCAAATAATGTTTTTCAAAATTTTTCCATTATGCTTGCAAAGATTCACAGTTATTTCCCTTCCATTACTGCTCCACTCCGTAGATGAGATAGTGTGCATTTGTGTTGTGTTGTACCAGTTTTAGAAAAGTCCTTCCCGCAATTGCTGATGTCTGAGCATCGCCACTGGGCCGTCATTTCTGCAGTAAGCCTTCAAGTCCTGATATGACTGAGTCAGGGGGGAAATACAGTGTATTGGAAGCAATGCACAATAGGACTGCAGCCCGGTGGAAAGAGAAATCCTCTAAAATATTAAGCAGCAGAGGAAATACAGTGAAGAGAATACATCTGTACAGTTGAGCAAACTGGAAAAAGGTGTCCAGCTAAGATGACCATACAGAGCGCACTGTCTAGTATGGCTGCAACAAACGATTGTTTTCAATATCGATTAATCTGCCTGCTATTGTCACGACTAATCAAATAGTCATTAAGTCTATACAATATCAAAAAAACGTGAAAAATGCTCATCACATCAATTTCGCAGATATCAAAATGATGTCTTTGAATTGCATTTTTTGATCAACCAACAGTCCAAAGCCCAAAGATTCTTCATTTACTATCATATATGACAAAGAAAAGCTGCAAACCTGCTGGAACCTCTATTTATGACTTCAATAATGATTATCAAAATAGTAACTAATACTAATAGTTACTATAGTAATTAGTTGTTTTTTTGATTGACTTATCAACCTACTAATAGTTGCAGCTCAATAATGGCGGATTCGAGGATCTGTTTCCATCCTCTCAAATGTGTCCTTTATAGTTTTCTCTGCTTGAGCTATTAAATTTAATTACTTTTGCTTAAATGGACTGTCAAAACAAGTCATTTAAAGATGTAACTTGGTATCTGAAAACTTGTGATTGGCATTTTTCGAGTCTCCTAGACAGAAATCCTCTAACAAAAGATGAGGAAATATTTTGGGTGCCATCTGAATGGCTCTAAGGCCATATAAAGGAACACTTCAAGTGACTTTCAAGTTTTCAGCTATCTTTGGTATTTTGAGAAATGAACTACAAACATTGTGTTTGTGTTGTGTTAAATAATAGCATGCGATTGAAATCAATATCTTAAAAGTAGTTCTCCAGCAGTGTTCACAAATATTGAGGTAGCAGCACAGGGCCCAGGATGTTTTCAATGTTAGCCGACACTCTTGAAATCTGCTGTGTTTGCCTGCTTTTTGAATGGTTTGATTATGGATGTTTCAGGATGTTCAGGAAATGAACAAAGTTAGAAAATAAACAGCACCGGTCTCAGATGTGGTGAACATTTAGAGGTCAAAAGACACAGATGTTTTCTTGTAAATATGGCCAGAAACTCATACAACTTTCATATGAGAGCTAAGGATAACACAGGTTAAGAAACAAAGGATAGGCCTTATATGCTACCTTAACACTTGTTTTCAAGAGCAAAAACAAATGCTCTTTGTCACTGCCACCTTCACAATCACTCTGGGCTACTCTGACCCCTCCCACCAAGGAAACATATCCCTGTGGGGAGAGGACAGGAAATACTTGTGATTCTCATCAGTAACCTGTCAGGAAGCAGTGAGCGATGGCTTCGGAACCTCAATTTAATATCATTTCCAATACACCTGTCACATTTAATGGCATGTCGCTCTAAAGGTACACAGTCACTGGGCTTTGTTACAACTGGTTTCACCGTGAAAAACACCTTTGCCACCACTGCTGGGGCTGGAAATGTAAAACAATAATGATCATTCCAGCGGCGCAGTGATGGAAATACGATGAGACAAGGCTCCGAAGTCTTAATCCCGGTGGTAACAAGAGTCGCTTCTCTATTTGCTTCCCTTTTGCCTGCCAGCATAAGTAGTGTCCACTTGGAAACTTTGTCACTTCTTGTGGAAGTTGTGCTGACAAATATTTTCCTTTTTGGTGTGGTTGGTTCTGCCTGTTATGTACTGTGTCATTGGAAATCAGTCGCGGAAGAAAAAACTGCATTGAGAAGTTTGAATAGGCAGATTACTACTAGGGTGTGTAATATGGCCAAATCTCATCCCCAGATATCTGTACATATCACAGTAAACTCAATAAATATTTTCCATAAAATGAACACATGGAAAGACCTATTTCTTCCTACGTTTTGAATTATTTACCCAACATTACTCCTATTATGTAACTACGCCGTTCTGTGTCACTGTGCTCCGCATTTGTTTGTATTGCTTTCATGCAAAATGTCCTGTCTGCATCCATGTTGTGGGGGAAAACTCTGTCCAAATGCCAACAAACACTGCCAAAAAAGAGTGTGACTTGTGAGGGAACAAAATAAATGATAGAGCCTTCTGTGAAACAATAGACATGTTTCTTTTACCCCACTCAGACTGGGCAATATATCAAAATGATTATTTATCAAGAATCTCAATGTGGTAATTCTTTGGGAAAGTACCAATGGTCATCCCTACAATTTGGTCACAACATCGATATTGAGGTGTGTGGTCAAATATATCACAATATCCTGGCATTTAAGAAGTGCATTTGACAAGACTTAACGCCCAGCTTAATGTCACAAAGAATATATCTTCATATCACACAGCCCTCTGTACTACTATCAAATTCATGCTACTAATTTGTTGATAGTGGGAATCCAAGAATGTGATCTCCTGATGAATCCATAAATTAATTTCTGATGAACCAGAAAATGAAAAAGGGTTTTAAAAATGCATCTGTTGTGCTCCCAAGTCTGTATTTTAGCAGTTCCTCATTAAAAACAGAGTAAAATGTACCAACCGCACAGCACTACCCCACAGCAACCACGAAGCCTCATTTTACGTTGAGTTTACCCATCTGTTAGTATTTATGGAGGAAGTTTGATTATCACCCACGTGTCACTACAGGTGTGAAATGATAACTGATACAGGGCATGTAGTGCACATCTGCAAACCTCTGAGACACTTTGATATAAACTGAAACAGGAACGCATTTGATAGATCTTTTCCAATTGAAAATTTAATTGAATCGCTTGTGTATGCCATTGTCTCTTGGAAACACAGTTGAAGGTAAATTTTGCTCGCCTCCGAAACCACTTATTGACAGAAAGATTGGCTGCTATAATCCCTTCATCTTTCAACGCTGCCTTAAGCCTTTCGCAATATCTCTATCCATCTGGTACACAACAACGCTTGGGTCCCTTGGCTTATCATGTCTAAACTATCTCATGCCTTCTACCTCATAGGCAGACTTAATCGCAACCTTGCTTTCTTCCTTTCCAGCTGGCCGGTAAACAGATAGAGCCTCCTGCCAGTCTGAAAAGCTTTGACAGCTAATACAACCGTCGAAAAACTCTTCCAAAACTCAGCGAAGATTCATACTGGCAATGATAGGAGAGGGATGCCAAATAATACATCTGCCTGTGGTGAGGTGGTGGGTACATGAGCAATGTTTTGAAACATTGCATTAAAGATCTTGCTTATTTAATTACTAATCTGGCCTTCTGCCTTGATTGTAGGCCCAGGAATGTGTTCTTGATTTTTCGAATCAATCCCCATGAAAATAATCAACATAACTGATCTTTAACCTTATTTTTCAAGCAAAAATTACAACAATTTCCAAAGTCCCAGCCTCTCAACTGTCAGTACTTTTATTTTTGTGTGGCAGTTAACAGAATATCTTTAAATTTCTGGAAACAGAAAAATAACATTCAAGATAAATGTGTTTTTTTCAGGGCTGAAATTGAAAATTTGGGAATTTCCCAAGCAATGGGAAATTCTCAGTTTGACTGACTGTTGTGTCTACATCTTTCCAACCCACCAGATCAAACTGTACAGTAGCACTCACCAGGCAGACCTTCTGCTGAGCTGACAGAGCGCAGAAGGAGAAGAGGCGGATTCTGTGTGGATGTGATTGATGCTATTTGCTCACATAAAGTCAAAGTTGGTGGACAGAGTTGACCTGATGTCAAACTTTTAATGTGATCCTGGTGACCATATCATCATCACACCATCTTATTGCTGTGTTAACATTCACCTAGATGCAAATTTAAGAAATGCACTACAGAATGATTTCCTGGGTGTATACTTGTATACATGTGCAGTATATAAATAACTGTACATATGTTCCATGTTTGTTTAGCATGGAGGCGTTACCAACTTTCATTTCATCATGCAACCCTGCCTTGTGTAATAACAAGTAGATCGTCTTGAACCTCAAACCTTAATTTATTACTGGCAGCATTCAAACCTAATAATTATTGCGAGCTGTTAGCACAGTCCTCGTGGCAGAAAGAGGGCTCCTGTAGAGAAGCAGCCTAATGTCAGTGGCGCATGCCATGAGGTCCTGTGCTCCTTTTGTCTCAATTGCTCACAGATGTTCCCCGCCTCAGATCCCACAATCCAACATACTGTAAATAAAAGGGCTGGCTGGACACGAACCAGTAAATCTGAAACATACTACTGGATTGTCAATGGAGCCTGAAGGCCTGAGGCATGTGGTGCCAAAGACAACACGCACCATTTGATTTAACATTTGCAATGAGCTATCAAAGTCTGCGGCTTTGAAGCCACTTGTGCCGCTGAAATGTGTTTGCATTTGTACGGGCAGGATGCTGCCTTCGAGCAGGAGCCAATTAATGACCAGCAGGTGATAAATTAAAATGTTCAGTCTGTTATTAGTTTAGAGTAAATTCCATTGTGTCTTGTTTATGATGTGATGTATCAACACTCACAGTAGCCTCTGGTTTCTCCAACCCTACACTGCCTGAATCTGACCATGGCCTGAGCTCGCCTGACTTATGCTTGCTCAGTGATAATATAAAAGAAAATGAGACCCAGACTCTCTTCTGTTTCGGCGCGTTTCACAACAGTAAGTCTCCCAAGTTACTGTAGCATACAGCCTACAAAATCCTTAGACAGATCAAGTAATTGCTTTTTAGCCATAGTGACTGGCTGCCCAGGGTTTTTCATCTTCATATTTTAAACATGGAAAAAGTGCCAGCCTTTGTGAAGCTGAAGAGCATGGTGTTCCATTTGGAATAGTGATTAAAGATACATTTACATTTGAATTAGTTCATTTTGCCATGTTTATATAGCTTGAAGATAAAAAATCATCCACAGCTTTTGTTCAATTTGTTATCAATTTGTTCAAGTGCACATATTACACTATAAATATATGTTGCCCCATGAATTTTCCGCATAAATGCTCACTGCCAGAAGTGACTAATGGATTATCACAATCAGCGCTAAAGAATGTGCATTATGGCTTGACTCAGCTCCACAGCAATGTTCACTAAGCGATAATGGAAGTAGGGCATGGCTGACAGTTCTTTGGCTCTAGCTTGAAGCCCTACTCAAAAGAAACAATTAATGGACTATTAATGAGCTAAACGAGACCCTTTTAAGTGACAAAGGTAATGAGGCTTTTCACAATGTAGCCCATCCATTGATAAATGTGAACCTGAATAAGTGAGAATAAAAATTTAATAAATTCTAAAATCAAAATCCTGGAAAACTGTATGATGTGTCATTTTCCAGAGAATAAACAGCGAGTAAGTGGGATTGTTGATTACTTTCCACTCTTCTGTTGATATTGCTGATACGTCCAATATATATATATAGTATCAATACCAACACCAAAACTATCATCATTATTGATCAACCCTCCTCCAGCATGCTCAACCTCAGCACCTCACCTCACCTGTTTCCAGTAAGTGAGAACACATCTGACATGGACAGTCTTCTTTTGTGTGCTATGTGTGTGAGAGGGCAACTCCAGACCTGATCTCCAGAGTTCATGTGTGAAAATGTCATCAGAAATATCAATATAGAATGAAAAAGATGGAATGGAAAATATTTCTTCAAACTCCTTAGAGTGAGGTGAAGGTAGATGGACTACTTGGCCCTCGTAAAACATTCGCCTCCAGAGAAATCATCCCAAACCAACCTGATTCTGTCAACAGCACAAGATAGAGTCACTTTTTTTTTCGCTGCGGTCCTGATATAAAGAGAGCCGAATATCCCAGGATTGACCTAGACGTTCCCTTGACACTGTTCTTATAAAAGACCTGTGCAACCACAATATCACAATAATATATTTAGCATTATAATAATAATAATAATAAACTTTATTTATATAGCGCTTTTTAAAAACAGAGTTTTACAAAGTGCTTTGACAAAGACAATGCAAAATTGTAGAGGACAACAGAACAGATTTGAGAGTAGTAGTAGAAGAACATAAGTAAGAATAAGAAAAAGAATAAAAGAAATGGGTTAAATCAGTAAAACAAGAACAACAATATGGTCAACTCAGACAGTAGGAGCAAAGTAAAAGGAAGACATCACATAAAAGCAAGTCTATAAAAATGGGTTTTAAGAAGAGATTTAAAAGAGGTTACTGATCCTGCAAGCCTTATCTCCTCAGGAAGGGCGTTCCAAAGCCGAGGGGCCCTGATGGCGAAGGCACGATCACCTTTGGTTTTTAACCTCGACTTTGGGATGGTTAGAAGGGCCCCGCCTGAGGATCTAAGGCTGCGTGCTGGCTCATAAGGAGTTAAAATGTCTGTTATGTAACTCGGGGCCAGCCCCACAAGTGCTTTAAAAGTGATCAGTAAAATCTTAAAATCAATTCTAAAACGGACAGGGAGCCAATGAAGGGAAGCTAGGACTGGGGTAATGTGGTGTCGTCTGTTAAAACCGGTTAGAAGCCTAGCTGCTGAGTTTTGTACTAATTGGAGGCGAGAGAGTGATTTATGGTTGATACCGGAGAGAAGGGAATTACAGTAATCTAATCTGGAAAAGATGAAGGCATGAATGATTTTTTCCAGATCCGGGCGTGAGAGCATATGTTTGATTTTGGAAATTGATCTTAATTGGTGAAAACAAGACTGGACCAGTTTGCGTACATGCGGGATGAAAGTGAGCTCTGAATCAAATTGGACACCAAGATTTCGTGCAGTGGGTTTTATGTTGGCGGACAGTGGACCAAGGGCTTGCTGAAGAGGGCTGGTATGGTTTGGGGGGCCGAACAGTATGATTTCAGTTTTTGAGCTATTTAGTTGTAAGAAATTTAGAGCCATCCAATGTTTGATATCTGTAAGACAGTCTAAGACAGCAGCTAGGCTTCCAGGGTCACTGGGCCTCAGCGGGAAGTATATTTGTGTGTCATCAGCATAGCAGTGGAATGAAACATTATGGTTTTCAATGATCTGGCCGAGTGGGAGCATATAAATAGAAAATAAAATCGGACCTAAGATAGAACCTTGCGGTACACCACAGGTAATGGGTGTTGTAGTTGAAGAATAATTACCTGTGGTGACCGAGCACTCATTAAAACCATATAAAGGAAAATAATGCCATATTACCTTGGCAAGCTCAATTCTTTATTGGTTGTATTTTGTTTGCTCAGCATCTCATCAGCTTGTGAGAGCCTTTCCCATTTAGCGTTGCTATCTACTGTAGATGGCAACTGGGTTGGGTTGCTGTTTAGGCCTGTCTAAGCAGGCCGATAGCTGCAAATTGACAAGGGGCCAGATAAGCCCCTTGGTAGAACCCTGCCCTGATTAATTAGAGCCAGGGAAGATGGAAAAAATATCTGGAGCTTAGTACTTCTGTAATCCCGCTCTCCAGAGATCATGTGCTCAGAGCTTGACCAAGCAAAATACAATGAAGATGATTCGGTACGGCAAGACAGTGGATTATTTGTTTATTTCGGTTTGTTTATTGATCTCCGCTACTCCGTCACCAGCAGAATTAACTGCCGGCAACCCGAGAGAGTTCTAAATATGTTATTTTATTCAAGAAAATACACAAAGCCTTGAGAAACAACTGATGTTCCTTGGGCTGAGATGAAAAACACAGAAAAGGTAACTTTCGTGGTATTAGATTAAATGAACCTTGAATGTAGTATTTTGAGCAAACCCCATGAGAGTGTGGCTTTGTTTAGCAATCATACTATTTCTCCCAAACCGCCTGCCTTTAATAAAGTCATTACACATTGCGCCTATTTTGTGCACTCTGTCCCTTTGCAAGAAGGAACACAGCTTATAATCAAACCAACAAGCCATAAAAAATTACTGTGACAGGGACAAAATAGCAGAAAAAAAACAAAACACAACAGGCTGCTCAACAAATAGATAAAGCCAGAGGGATAAATTGAGATTATAAATAAGTTTGTGAGTGATTAAAAAGAAACTAAAAGTGTAATTCAAATTGTAAATTGGGTTTTATTTTTGTAGTTTTGGTCATCATTTTATCACTGATTATAGTCATTACTGGGATCTGGGAGCATGGCGACGTTACTAAGACAAGTCTGACAGGGCAGTCTGAATAGGGCTCGCTTTCAGTCTCAAACAACCTGTCTGATCGTCTGATTGCTCATCTGTTTATTTATTTGTTTATTCTTTTATTTCATTGTACTAATGTTGCTATTATTCACTTTGATGAATAATATGAACAATAACTAGAATTACAGCCTTGCGGTTGTTTGTCTCGTTGCATCAGTCAAGTGGCAGATTTCATCCATTTCTGTCCAGACTCGTAATATATGTGGTGAAGATTTTCAGGGAATTTAATAAACAGTAATAAGTGTAGTTGGCAATATTGAAGTGACATGCCGTCATCACTTTTTTCACCAACCAGTAAAAGGACTGATAGAGAGCTTCATGACACGGTGCAACAGCAATCGCTTGAAGCTCAATATCAGCGAAAACCAATCAGCTTGTGGTGAACTACAATGCTTCACATATGGATGTTGCTGCAACACACACATCCAGCCTAGCAGCACAGGAGATCTATAAAATCACCACAGTTTCAAGGTGGCACCCGAGATTAGTGTCACCAATTCAGTATCTGCATGTGAAATATGGTCTCCACCGCCCCTCTGTTCCTGAGTTATGGGGTTGAATAACGACAAGAAAAGTGTTTCTGAGGAACATTATGACTTCACAGTGAAGTTGACGTTTGACCTTTTGGATGTAAAATGTCATCACTTTAAATTTTATCCCATTGGACATTTATGTGAATTGTTGTCATAATTAGCATATGCATTCTTGAGTTATGGCTAAAAACCTGTTTTGTAAGGTCACAGTGACCCTGACCTTTGACCACCAAAGCCTTGTTAGTTCATCCTCGAGCCCAGGTGGAGTTTTGTGCGGTGTTGTGATACATGAGAATTATTCCTTGAATTATCTGTTAACTTGAGTCGCAAAAAAAAAATTTGATACATTGCTTTGACAACCACTGCATGATTTTCTACAAAAAGATTTGTTTTTGTTTCACACAGCTGTAAAAGAATAACAAAAACAAAGTGGTGATTCCTGACAGGGAAAAGAACAGAGAAACAAGCCTCTGACCAAGCGTGCGGTGTCTATTTCCAGCATTTTATAGATTTTCAAACTTGCCATTGTGGAGATCGTTTGGTTAGTACTCAAAAAGCGCTGTGGTTCTACACCAAGCCCTAGTGTTGGGGGAGGGTTTAAGAGTTGGATGTCTCTTTGGGCTCTCTGCTTTGTCATTTGTCTCCTTTCTGATCTTCAGAAATGAACTCCCCACTAGGAGGCCAATAACTCCCATTGACTTCTGTTTCTGTCATCTCGGCTGTCTAGAATTACTCTTCAGATCTATACAGAGCATGACCCTGAAAAGTGTTTTCAATTACTTGCTGCTGGTGTCAACCTCTTGTGCTGAGCCTATTGAAATTGAACACGCCGAACCTTAAACAAGGCCACAAAGTTATGCTATGCTGCAGCCACTATCAACAACACGATATTACATATTTTAAAAATGTCTCACAGTGCCATGTATGGTGTAACTTGAGAGCAGATTTCATTCAATACAATGGAAGATGAGCAGAGGCACTTTGCACCACTGCTGGTTCACTCCAATGAATAAAATATCAGAGTAAAATACCTGCTGTTAAGTCGTAATCACCCACATTTGTGTTGTGCCAGGCTACCTTGCCCATGGAGGTCAGGGAACACACTGTACAGGCACTGCACCCACAAGCCAAGCACGTTAAGTGCGCCTCTCAAAGAGGTGGCGTGAAATCAAGGTTTACAGCAGAGAGTCACGTGACCAACAGCAGAAGGCAACCTCGTCTGAATCAATGCTGGAGGTTGTGCAGTGATACTTTCAGGAGCTTAATGTGGGTCACCAAGGCAACAATGACATCCTTGGGAGTGACGACTATGGAGGGGATTGAATATCATTGTGTATACATTGTGCATGCACAGGCGAATGGAGGCTCTCCACTCCTCTGAGTTTGTGATGGATGTAAATAACACTACTTAGAGTACTGTGTTTCAAACCGGTATGGTTACTGCCTCATTTTCAGTTCATTCAATTCATACACAGCGACAGTGGTTCAAGGGTTTAAGTATTTTCTGAGTGATTTTGCTTCTTTTGGTCTCACCTTTGGAATCAGTCTGGAGTAAGTGAATTCAAGCTGAGGAAACTGCAAATCTCTTAGAGTCTATTTCAAGCCAACAGGGGGTGAGTGTTTGATCCTCAAAATAAGGATTTCGGCAGAGAACAAGTTTTCAGATCCTTTACTTGATTAAAAGCAAAATACTCCATTACAAATACAAGCATTGAAATCTTGCATATGTACAGAGGTGTCAGTATCAAAAGGATTCAAATATTGGTGGATGCTGGATAATGATTACTGATGCATTATTTTAATGTTGTTGTTCAAGGTCGAGATAATTTGGCGATCGCAGTGTATGTAAAGCCTCAATGTTAAACCCATACAGGTGTTTTCAATTACTCTTGCTTGGGTCCAGACATCTGCTAAGGTGTCGATGGGTAGAGTTACCTTGTTTACATGACGTCACCATCTCCATGTGGGACTAAATATCAAGTTAATCAAGCTGTACAGCGGCAGCAAGGTTACAATGCTAACAAGAGAGCAAACGTTATGCGATTGAAGCACAGTAAACAAGCTTACACAGTCCTGTAAAGTAAGTAAGTCAAATATGGACTGCTATATATGTAAATGTAAATGTCTACTGAAGTAAAATGGAAATACTCAAATAAAATAATAATTCTTGAGGCAATGTCCTTAATTACTTTGGGATTTGGATGGAGTCCTTTCAACCATTGTGTGGTTCTGCACACACTGCTTGGACCAAACAAATCCCCACACTAATTTAGAAGACAATACACAAATTATTCTGGAAACGAGTGCAACTATAAATGTGAACTCTGTGTGAACTTGACAGGATTATAACTATATTTCTGTAACACCTATGTTTGCTTGGTAGAGGTGTGCTGTCCCTGTCCCAACGGCCCTGAGCTATTACAGCCTTAGCTGACATAGGCGTCATGTTGTCAAGAGTGACGACTTTGCTCTTATATATTGTGGGGGGTGTAAACTCTGCTCACACTGATTTGCAGTGGCGCCGATAAAGTTCAAATCCTCTGCCCCCTTCATCCCCTCTGCACCTCTCACGGCAGTCCTTGCCCTCGGCCGTATGCCCTGACACGGTGCTAGGCCAGGCAGGACATTTCCATCAATCATACTTAGGGGAATGAAGTGTGGATGAAGGTAGTGATGCGGGATGTGGTCGTGATAATGGCCTTGAAAAGTCAGAGCCTGCCAGCCTTTACCACCTCCCCGTATCAGAGATGGAGTAGACCAAGTTCTCTGGGGAGAGGAGGATCCCTGGCCAGGGAATACTGTGGAGGTGAGTCATGGAACATTCCTGTGACAGATCCCTGTAGCGCGGTGATTCAGTCTTATCTCAGCTAACCCACAGATTTCATACAAGTTGCATGATTCACCCAAGATGCATTCTCATTTTCAGGACTCGTGAGAGTCTTCTCCACCACTTCCACACTAAAGGTCAAATCTGAGTTTACCGTATCACTAATTTAACACCTCAGTGCTGTTTCTCCTGAATTCTACAACTTCTAGCTCTCCTCGATGACATATACCCTAGGAAATTGATCTGCTACTACGAAAAACTATACATACATTCATCTTTAAAAATCAGAAATATGGGACTTAAAAGGTTTAAAGAGTTGTGGAAGGATATGTTGCCCTGATGGCCTGACAGCGAGCACCAGATATGAATTTTGATGTCTTTCAAAAAAAAAAACTATGTGGCCTCTAGCCTGATTTCATACCTCTGAACCTCGACCAATATCTAATTTTTTCAGTGAGTCAAACAGTTGACACAGCCGTACAGGTTGTTTTAAGTTGGCCTGCAGATAAAACAACTTACAGAGATAACGACCGCGCCCCGTCGAATGTGTTAATTATGCACTGCTTAAAGCCGTTACCACAACTTCTGTGTGGACCGAAGGTGAGATCAAAAGGATGGACGTGTCACTCTGCTGATTGGTGAGGGTAAAACAGGGCGAGTGAACAAAATGTCAGCCTGAATAATAAAACCAAAATGGCAACAGAGTCTGATATTCAGACTATGTTGCCTCAACCTCACCGTTCAGATGTGTGTGGACAAGCACAGTACTCAATGCCAAGTCCAGGCTCCAACTGATTCCAGTTAAGCCCAACAGCCCAGGACTGTCTCCCCTGCATCTCTAATAATACAAATGTCAAGGCTGGTATCTGTGCTGTTTGGTCTGAGAGTGGGAGTTGCCTACAGCTCCAATGAAACAGCATCAACTCCTAAGGGTCTTATAAAAGTATATTACATTGCTGTCTAAGTATGGTTACGGATATTTGCTTGCAGAGTCGAATCTATGAGGTCTAATTTGGGATAATTTCATAGAAGGGATGAGGTCAGGACAGCGGTTGTGCACAAACCTCTTAGTAAAGTACGGTCTGATTAATAAGTAGAGGTCTCTTCTATATATATCGATGTAATGTTTTCAATCTTTTAAGTCAATCGATGCATAGACATCTACTTATAATGCTATTTATTTCTTGTTATAGAACATATATCAGATGTCTGTGGAAAAAAACTCAAAAGGTACGGTTTAAAATGTATCAATGGAAAAAAAAAGTAGATTAATTACTGATATTTGAGATATTTTAACCCATTATGTGAATATCTGCAATACTCGAAGGTGCATCGGACTATAAGAAACATAGGTGAGCATCTAAGGTTTCTCAAAGTGCCAGTCTGACAAGACTCATAATTAAAACAGAACCGACAGGCCTCTCTTCATGAATCATTCAAGCAGTTACCATGTTCCGCGAAAAATGAACACGTCTGAAAATAGACGTGTTTAATTTGTTGATGAGCAGATGTGAAAAACATCTATTCATCACTGAAGAACTTGCTGCAGTCCTGGCCTTTCCAGACCTATCAGCTGCATCTGCACAGGAACAATGTCTCTCATTCATCCATCTCATGTTGCTCATGTTCTGTTTACAGTAAAATTCAGTTGAAATATATATTAACAAGTGAAGTATCTGCAACACAATCTCACACACTGGATTTGCATCCTTGTTGCACATACAGTACGTGTCTCAAAAGCTATAATTCCAATAAACTCATCACAGCCACGGAGCAAACTAAGAAATTTGCCTGCATTTCCACTACATGAGCAAATCACTGCAACATGGGTTAAGTGCATCCACCATTCATGCATATACTTAGAGCTTTGACTAACTGTGAAGTCTAAATAGGCAGTCATAACAGCCCGAGCTGATTTGGCAACGTTTTGCTTTCAAGAAGATAAGCTGAAAGCTTTTTCTGCACTCTTTGTAATTTAGCATCACCTAAATTTCTAGAGGAACTTTAATTTAAGCTACGGTTGAAACTGCAGAGTGCTTCAGACTTTGTGGATATGTGTTTCACACATCATACACTAACAACTCTTGTCTATGTTTATACATATGTGTTCCCAGGTATTTTCCAAAACAATTTTATACCACACTTGCTAAATGTAATTTTGTGAGGAAAACAGCCAATAATGACTCTAGACCAAATTTACTTATGTGTAACGTTTCAATTCGTGCATGAAATATCATCACTGACGACCTTAAAATTGGGAGGAATCGAACAGGCACTGAAGCAGAGATATGAAGATGTGCTCTGAATTCCTATCCCCCTGAAATGCAGATGAATCTGCAGGAGGTCCGCGAAGCCTTTCAACATCCAACAAATTGATGCAGAGGTTTCTGACATAAGATACATTGAAGTTTAAATACATAAAAGACCACTTTTTCTCCACAGATATAAATCAAAAATTAAGCTGCACCGAGGGCAGAAAAACAGATCTGACACAAGTTAGTCAAAAATGGGCGGGAGATCAAGGCAAGTTCGAGACTTTTGCTCCAGACAAACAGCTCCAGACCCAAGGAAACATCATCAGTGTTGGAATTCCAGCCGTCGTCTAGTCAGACAATAGACAG
The DNA here is from genome assembly GCF_965226575.1 of Pagrus pagrus. NCBI lineage: Eukaryota > Metazoa > Chordata > Actinopteri > Spariformes > Sparidae > Pagrus > Pagrus pagrus. The sequence goes on from NC_140198.1 coordinate 6,853,745, forward strand.
CAGCTGCACATAGACAAGTCCATTTATCTGGACCCCCAAGAGGCCGCTCAGTTGAGCTTTTTATTTCCCAGCAGCTCAAACAGACTCATGCCGTTTGTTCTCAACGCTGCAATTGTAAAGTCTGTTCACTTACAGTATGATAGAGTTCTCGAATAAAGTGAGGGCAGCGGGAGGCTAAACTGACATATACCCACCTGTTTTAGAGCACTATATAATATGTCTCTTGTTGCTGTTTTACACGTCTCTTCTTTTTTGATCAACTCTTTGTTGAGTTATTTGTCAGACATCTGTATTGCTGAAATAAAACTGTTTATTTGAAATACTGGGTCTAATAAAACCCAAACAACTCAAGTGTGAAACTTGTTTGCTTCACCAATGATTGGTGGGAAAAAAAGGAGTTACAATAGCAAAGAGCCCAATGTGGTTTTTATGTCTCCCACTACCATATGATTGCAGTATTGTGGTGATAGTTGAAGCTAACTACACACTGTTAATTCTCATGGAAAAATCAAGTAGCCTGTTTCAGGGACCTAAGACAGGCTCAGAAAACACAAAGCTGATCGTTCATATCGTGGCATGACGGCACTTGGAACTGCGCAGGGGTACATGGATAGGTTTACTAGCCTTACTGAGAACATAAATGTATCAACAGCGCATTCCTCAGTAAAATTGAATTCCTGCCACTTCAACAGCGTATTCACACCCCCTTTACCCCCACACGGACTCCACGTTCCCAGAATATACCCCCTCATTCCCATATCCTCATGGCACGGACCACCAACCGAAACTCTCATCTCCTGTTACAACTCCTGACAGTTATGCAAACGGAGCAGGCAAATTTCACAGGAGAAGGCAAAGTGGTATTTTTTTTTTCAATACCAGCTCTGTGTGCTTGTGGAGGTCCTACACAAATATACTTTCATCATGGTACCTCTCCTGCATTGACAGGGTCCAAGGGCAACTTAGGCTTTTCTTGCCAGATTCCTAGTGTTTGACTGAGTGCAGTGTCATAGTGAAAGGAACGCGTTTGGCTGAGACCCTGTTTAAATTAGTGTCAAAGGTACAAAGAGCAGACAGACACGTAGAAGCACCAACACATTTGTATGGTTTTACATATCTGCAGTGGTGCAAAATTAGCAGTCTGTTCATAAGTTAATCGAGCTCTGTGGAAAATGAAAGCTATCTTTTCAGAAAGACAGAGTCTGTTGGATGGTGGGTGCCAGCGATCCCATACTCCGCTCTTTGAAAATGGGTTGCACATCTGCTTGTCTTTTCTCCAAATTCATTTTTAATGGAAAAGAGGTGCAACTGTTATCCCTTTTAGGTTCACTGGACTGTGTCAACCAGCTCAGACAAAAATGTTCACATAGTTTTTCGAGCACAAAAAAAAAGAGAGGATGTTATGAGAACAAGCAATTACTGTAAGCTAGTGTGACAGTACACATGAGGCACTGTCTGAGGCCCCAAAACAGTTAACAACACTCAGGAAACAGGATTGTATCGATGGGTTGATGCCATCCGATGTAAAGTTAATAAGCGCTGCTGTGCATCATGTTTACGTGGAGAGCGTGAAAGGTTAAATTGTGCCTCCTTGTAGCTGGAGATAATGAGATCTACTGTGAAAGCGCATCTGCCAGGGGAAACCAGAAACCTGGCAACACCACATACATCTGGTCATAAAAAAGAAAAGACAGACAGTCATGGAAATACTCATAAGGATACAGAGCTACCGAGGGATGCAAAGCAAAGCAACTCCAGCGGAGCAAAAGTAGCAATTTCATTGTCAGCGCTGCAAGCATCATGAGGGCTGTAATGTGCAATGAGGATTCAGAAAATCAAAGTTTTCATTTTGGGCTGTTTAAAAGCTCGGAGAGGTGTGGGGACGACTAGCTAGACTCTCTGGAGAGACGACGGCTAACGCTAAAACAAAGATTGTGATTTCACTTCCTCCCACACAAATTACAATAGATTAGAAAAAACTGTATCATTGTTTTTGTTTTCTCTTTAAGCCAGTTATATACCTCTTTGAGCTTTAAAACGCTCTTCAGAGACAACTTTTTGAAATTGCTGTTGTAAACCTCCATAGACGGGAATGGATGCATCCGCTGCAGTTTTACAGGGTTATTTCTAGTTTATATTTGGGTCACAATTTCATACTTTTCACAATTATTTCTATTTGGTTATGATAACACTGCATTCACAAAAACAACAATCACTATACTTTAAATACTAGGTAGCCAGATGATAAGATTAAGATTAAGACTGGTAAGGTGGGTCACAGTTGAGCTGTAAACTGTGGTGGATGATTAAATCAGAATCTGACTAATACTGTTACAGTTTGAGCTTTTTCCTCCCCCAAATAAGTCTGGCTAACCAGCTTTGTAAGATCCTGCCTCATCAGGTGTCTCTTGCTCTGTCTGACTACCTGTTAGTGATATCAACATGTTCCCAGATTTCAGCAGTTAATTGGGGCGTAAAGTGTGACAACCACCAACAGCAGCGTTGAAAACTATGAAAATAAGACCCACGTTGTTATAAAATGACATCGTTTATCCGGAATCCAATTTCCTCTCACAAAAACGTTATGCACAGTTGTGTGTTTGTTAAGGTGAAACGCAAAATAACTGATCACAGGAGTTCAAAAGGAGACAGCAGAGCTTTACCCTTCTGAAACGCATCACTTTCCCAATGCTATCAGATCTCTGTGGAGGTGTGAAAGCTCTTGGGGACCACACCCAGTCTTATCAAGCTCATTGTGTGGATTTACATTGGTACAACCAGCGCAACGACAGCAGACTGATAAAAATCAGTGATGTAGCAAGCAGAAAATTTATGCAAGAGATACAAGCACCGTGTATGAGACCGATATGAAAGCAGGCATGTCTTGGATACAATTTAGAGAAGTAGAGCTTTGACATATTTTATGTATCAATTGCCATCAGTAACAGAATCCCCAATAATCTGCCAAGTGCATCTGTTAGACTGACAAATCAAATGTAAAAACTTGCTTTTTTAGCCTGAAAATTCGGGAAGTAAGGGCTTTCATTCTGTACCAAAAAACACGTTTGAGATGCAGTTGCTATATTACTGTATTTTCTGTATTGACGTACCAAGAGCATTGCAAGGGATTTTACAGGGAAGGACAATATGCAAGGCTGAGTGTTGCATTGCACATTCATTGGAGGATATAAAAGAACAGATGAGGCCAGAGATACCACACAAGGGCAGTTCAACCTTTCCACCAACCACTGATAACTCACATAACCTCCTTTTACGGCAATGTACCAGTACCATGAGTGTCTTCTCCCAGTGCTGAATCCTCAAACACTTGATATGTAGTTTTGTTTTCTTAGCATATGCTAGGATAGCAGTGCCACCGACCCATGAAAAATGTATTTTTGAGAGTTAGGATTTTGTCTCATGGGTATCTGGCAAATGTCTACATGGCAGAAGCATAGTAAGAGCAAAAGCATCGATGCAGTAGTACGAAGTTGCTTTTTTGTATTCATATTTCACAAAAAAGCAAATCTCCGAACACAGCTGCCATCATCTGACAACAATTTAGCCTCTAGGGGCAACAGCCAATTTCTCTGGGACTTCCTCTTGTTTACAATCTGATAAGCAACTTCAGACGCCGGAGTAGAGTTCGAGTAGCAAAACAGCAAATGTCTACAAATGGATATGAAGCAGGATAAATTAATAAACGACTGATAAAAGCTTTGGGATGATGCGTTCTGCCTCTTTTGCTCTCCACACGGACCGTTAACCGCCACACCAGAATGCTTCCACTGCCAAAAATCCTCCCTTCCCCACACATTGTGCCTTCACTCGCAGATATCTGATTACAAAATAGCAGAATGGTGCGTATTGTATCCACTGAAGCCTCCTCCTAAAAAGCCTTAATTTTGACCAATTTTTAAAACTGAGTTAACCTCCCTGTCCAGCAAGACTGATGACACTCTGACAGAGATGGATGTCTCGTGATCCCAAGGGACACACATAACCGACCAGCACGCTTTCATTGCTACCAATACAGATGGGATTCTCAGCTGTAGTTCACAGTGTGAAGGTGAATTGTCAGACTCTTTCCAAACTGTCTAGACTTTCCATCCTTCTACACCAGCATGGGATCCCCGATAGTGTAAATCTATTCTGCGAAATGCTCAGAAACTCTAATGAAGAAATGAGGCATGGAGGAACCATGACGGACCGCGGCCAGGGGGGAACCATACAGTGGGGAAAGAGGGCTACTGAGAGAGGGATGGTTTAGAGCAGAGGCGATATGAAAGGGAGGAAAGAGTATAGAAAGAAAGAAAGTAAGAAAATATATATAAGAAGAAAGAATAATAGGGAGGAGAAAGACAAGGGAAAAAAACTAAACAAAAAAAGAATGAAAATATGTAATAGGCCTAGGTTTATTTGAACTTGTTGAACCGTCCTGTCTGAAATGACAGTAATCTTGACAGACAACGGACCGTAATTTACTACTCATACTGATTCTTTTCATTTCAGTGGCAATGGGAAATTAATTTCTTTCATTTGACCAATTTGTACAGTTTAAATAGGAAAATATTTGACTTGCTAGCGGACCATTCAAGTTTCCCCATTTGTAATGATTTGACTTCAGTCCTTTCAAACCTTTTGACGCTGAATAAATGTTTAAAATACAAGTGAAAATGGGAAAAAAAGGACCATTTTCAGCAATAACATCCTGTAGTTTTACTGTTTAATGACTTTTTTGTCTAATTTCTGTCATTAGTAGAATATTCTGAGTGATCCTCACCACCAGAGAAGCCTGTTTATTATAAATTGTGGAGAAGAGTGTCAAATTTTTGATTGGTTGAAATGTTCTGTCGGGGGAACAATCATTTCAATCAATATACCTCTTTCAAAAACCTGGATAGAATTTGATGAAATAATGATAGAAAATTAGACTTGAAGCAGCTCTGTGGCATATCTCAGTCGCTTTTAACTATTTGTTCTATACTGTTGAGTCTTAACATCTCTTTTTAACCTCCTTTCAGCAAAAAACGCTTTGATAAACCCACTGTACACCTACGGACAGACTACTGCAACTGTCCTCGGTGTTTGCTGGATGCATAAGAGGCCATGTTAGTCGTAACCACTTTACAAGGCGATTCATATGTCAGGTGTGTGTTTCTATCTATGTTTGTTTTGATGTTTGTCTGCTCCCTAGTGACTCTAAATCGATTAATGCCGCTTAAGAATACACAGCATGAGAAAAAAATGTACTATCGCGTTTGTCTACGTGCGAGTGTTTGCAGTGTTTTTAAGCCTTCTCGGCTCAGCATCACCTTTAGCCTCCCTTTGGCACAAATCTGCCAGGCTGACTCATTGTCTCAGGTGAAGCCAAGCAGAAGACATGGCTGCTCCAACCCCTCAGTGCGCCACCTTCCCCCCGCACACATCCACCAACAACAAACCACCCACCCCACCCCCCGCCCCACTCCAGGGAATCCCATTATTTCACCCTGTCTGCCGAGGGACTTCAGGGATCACATCGCATATCGTTCTGGCGCCTTGCCTCCTGCCACCATCTACAATCATGAGAGGGAGGGTGGGGGCACACCCTCGCTCAGCATGGCTCAGCACGGCTCAGCACGGCTCCACTTGCAACGCAAACCAGTCACTGGTCCTCATTATTTATGACATTTTCTACATGATTATTAATTCATAAGTATTGTATTATATTCCAGACGTAGTCCAGACACTGTCACATCTGCGGCGTCTCTGGAGCCCAGCGGGTCCTATAGGACTCAGCCACGCCCACTCCATCAGTCCTCTGCTCCCCCCCCTCCCCCCATTTCTGTTTTTCAACATCTCTAATTGGGGTTTGTTTATGTGTTCTGTGATTAGTGGCGACAGCATGATCAGTGCTGTTGCCTCCCAAAGTCTAATGGGGGGGAAATTTGTCAGATTATCCGCTGCCTGCGTCACTTTCACTAATCACACTGTCATCTAGCAAACAATGTTTTCAACAAAGAAGCGTGAGCAGCTGTAAGTATTACAGTAATTATAGTATTATAGTGATGCAGTATCGTTTCACACCTTCCACTGATCCCGATTCTTAATTCCTGTAACTCACATTAGAAATACAAGCCTGGGATATGTGGTGTTGGTGTCCGTTGAGGGTTCAGTGGGCTTAGTAGTCAAGAGATAGGATGACAATTTTTAAGGGACCATTTTTGAAGGCTCCACTAATCAATATGTTCTAGTGATCTGTAGTGGGAATGTGACGTGCTTTAAGTTACCGACATTCTTTATATCACCTATCAGGCTTGAATGCTATTTGGGATACATAACCTTGGTTCCCATATGGACATGGGTAAGGAGTTATTTCTGAACGAGTTGGTCAAGGTTGTTTCTTGATTGCCTTTTCAGTTCTGTTTATCAGAAATTACCACAACAGGATCAAATGAATAAATGGTTGCTCATAGTGAACTTTGGTTTCTTTCAGCTCAGTGTTTTGGTTTTATTGCTCTTATTACAGCTCCAACAGCAGTCAGTTGTTTCCAGCAAAAAAGCACTTTTCACTACTTGCCTGGTAATATTGACTCTGAGGAGTTGGTGGAAGGACCAAAGGCATAATGAGAATGAATATTGGACTTACATTCATCAGGTGGCCAGAAATACAACACCTAATGAACTCTGTTGCTGCACCATGTCTGCTAGATCCATAAGAAGGAAATTGTTTCCCAACATGAAAACTGTAACGACTTGATTAGGTGATAATATGGCGGATAGTTCTCGGGCAAAAAAAATCAATTGATGAAGCTTTTATTGTCAACCTATATACAGTAGTATTAATCTAGAAAAAGCAAATTAAACTCCATGCAGTTTCTCAGGAGTATTTCCGTTTACATTCAAATGGTTCCACATACTTCACAGTGGGACTTGCCCCCAATGAACACAGTTTCCTACTGTTGACAGAGTCTCCCAGCTGGACCAAGGATTCAAACCACCAAGCAATCACTCCTCGAAATCAAAAGGGCTCACTCGAACCAAACCTTGATCGCAGTTAATCTAATACGCAACTCTCTTGACAAAACTGGTGACAAGCAGCACACAGCTCATCTCAAAAGTAAAGTGAAATCCAGGAGACGGTCTCAAATCCCCTCAGAGTACACTGAAAGCCAGCTAGTGTGGAGGGATCCTGACTGTTAATTTGTTCCATTCTTGAAGTTGTCATAGTTGTTTCATCTTTACGAAGTTAACTGATGCTTAGCACCAAATGTAAAAGAGGACCATAGTCTGTGCTACAGAAACATTCCAGTTCTTAGTAAAATGTTTTCATGTTAAATATTTAGTCCCAAACAAGGGACTGGGAATTTTCATCCATCACAACATTTATTAAACGTAGACAACCAAGTAAATCCTCACATTGGTGAAGCTGTGCTGAAATATGTTATACAATGACAACGGTAGTTTGGTTATCAAAATTATTATTATTTCTCTCTTCACCACATACAATCCAAGTTACTGAGTGCTGTTGCAATCATTCACTGGATTATTTATTCTATAATTATGGCCGCAAATTGACCATAAAGCGCCTACAGGGGGATACAAGGATTGTTGATCAATACCAATTAAGTGTGGCTGAGATTGTTGCCTCTCAGATCGTACTTTTATCCATATGTACTGGGAACAAAACTACCGATCAATGTAAAAACTCAATGGTGGATACTAAGGTGGTGGATAAATGTGATGAGTGTCAGGTTTGCAAATAATTTCAATATGATAAGAAAAATGCACATTATTATTATTATTTCAGTTAGAACTCTGTGTGGGTCAGGCCCAGCGCTGTAACTGTTTCATCAGCATGTCTTACATGTCTGTCAGGGTTTACATTCCACGTCGTAGCCTTGTCGCGGTGGCCCTTCCAATCCTAATGCGCATCATTATCGACCACTACGATAATCGGGTTCAGCTGCCAATTAATCTACCGACATGTGCCTGTTAAGTTACTGAGGGCCGGATTCTAGACTCAATTATAAAACAGTGAAACATTCCATCTTTTCTGTGGACAGTGTGCCATTAGCTGACGAAGCATCTGTCTTAGTGAGGCTTTTGTTCATAGCTGGTGTACACATGCTTAGAAAACCTTGGAACTAAATGCTGTGAACCCAAGTTAGAAAATAATCTTCTCTAAACTTGAAGTCTGCAGAGAAAACCACATTTCATTTGGTAATGAAAATGGCATGTCTGCTGCCGTTTCTGTATCTCTCATTAAATTAATCTCTCTCAAAAAGACACTTTTGACTCATAAAGTGGTAATGAAATTCCTGTGGGAGTTTGTTTTTCCCCAATGTCTTTCATTTTGAAAAGCTCTTCTTGAGAAATGACTGGCTGAGAAACTTATCAGTGGTCTGGGTGAGGAAGGAACAATAGAAAACAAATCTCTCCACCCTAAAACAAAAGTCTCCAAGCGGCTCTGATGAGACAATGGTGGTGCACAGAGGGACGGCAGTATGTCGTATTCAGAAAGTCTATTAGGAAAGATAAACTCCTTCAGCAAACTCACAGCTGATGTGGCATAACGTCCATGTAGGCTAATGATGTCCTAATTTAGACCTTGATGAGGATTCAAAAATGTCGAGCCAAAAATAAAGCACAGAGGTCAGGTAGCACACTTTCTTATTCAGCCATCTTTCCTGGACACCAACTGGGATGCAGGCTACAGCATCTGAGCACTGCATCAAATCCAGCACAGAATGCTCCCAACATAGACAAAGGAGCCCCTCCACCCATGGCGAGCGAGGGGACAGTGATTAATGAGGCCACACCAGTGGAGAGAGGCTCCGTTATACTCCACCTCCAGTCTTGTCTCTGCCTCAGCAGTAAGAGTGTCAACAAGTAACTAATGACTGCCAAGATGTCCTCTGTTATACATTTCCTGAAAACATCACTCTCCTTATCACCTCTAATGCTGCATTTGTGGTGGCGGTACATGGCTGGAGGCTAACTGGAAGTTAATTATTTTCAACAGGAGATTGGCATTAGTCGAGCAGTGCTGCGGTAAAGTGTAACTTGGCCAGACAGGTTGGATATTAATGTGTTTTGTTCCTGTAATCACAGCTATTTAAATCACAGAGTTCTGTACAGGTCTATAACAGAGACCCTGAACCTTGGCCAGTCCAATATCTTACAGACCCAACCCGGCTTAACCTTACTTGTACTTCACTGCACTGGGAGAAATGCTTAGCAAAATCTCGCAAACCCAACCCAAGAAACAGTACTTTCTTGGAATTTTTCAGTCCGGGTCAAGTAACAGACTTTACTATGAATGGATGATATATAAAAATGTATCTTCTGCACAAATCACCAGTTTGCAAAACCAGTTAAAAACTATAATATCTGATTCCAAAATGGGCGTGGAAGTATGAAATATGCATACATATACATAAGTACAGTACTTACTTCATGCATCGGGTGTGAAAGAAAAACCTCACTTAAAATCATTCATCATTCCTTTGGATAACAGAAATGTGTGGATCAAGTCAAATGATCACTGTATCATTCTACTGCAAGTCCATGAAAGACAATACTTAATAATTATGGCCCAAAACCATTTAGTTAACTGAATAAGCCACAAATGCATTTGCGCCTTGTTGTGTCTTCTTCCAGCAAAGATTAATGTGCGAATAATGTTTCCTTCCTTTGTTGCCCCATTTTGGAGTCAAGGATAAAATGATCTAACCCAACCAAATTTAAATCAATTTCATCTTTTAATATTTGAAACAAAAAAACTGTGAGGATAATGATGCATTTTTAAAAGAAACGAACTATTGACACAGAGCACTCAAACTGTGTTTTGTTATTGCATTACGCATACTTAATGAGGAAACTTCTTTCATTTCTTAAAATTGCCATGCCAACCAGTTTGGCCTTGCACTTAGCAGACATCCCAGCGAACATTTTATTTTAGGTCCCAGTGTGAAAGCGACATAAAACTGTCATCCATTATTCAGACTGCTGTCCGCTCTTGTGTCCGACGATATTTTAACCAATACCACCTTTTTTCCTGAAAAAAAAACTCTCAACAGGAATCAAAGTTTTTTTTTCCCTCCACTCTGTTGGTCAGAGAATCCCTCGAGCCACTGATCGAACTGCAATCTCCCTGTTCAAACACAGCTGCATCAATGGGCTTTTATCGCACCGCAGCCCCCCCTGGATACAAAGATATGCACAGCTGCTGCTCTGTTGCCCAGAAACTGAATGTCATTTCAGGAATACCCCCCATTCCACAAACAGGATAGTGTTACAGGAAGCACTGCAAACAGCCCAAGCCCCCAAACCTGATTTCCCATTTCAGTCGGAGCACTCTATACTACTCCCAGGGATCCATTTTCTGGGGCTCGTCTCTCTAATGAGAGTTCAGATGTCATTGAATTCGTGAAGACAGGATGAAAAGAATTACATAATTGCACCTTTTCTAAAAGGAGGACCTCGCTGTTATTGAGTTTTTGGTATCATTTTCCCATCGCAGGAGACCTAAACCTCTGTTCAATCAATGTATACTGAGTTATGAGCTCTGTAATTTAAAATCACATTATCGGATGCAGCTCATTTAGTTTGAGAGTCTTACCAAGAATCCTGCTAACAGACATTTTTGTCAATTTGAGGCCAAAAAGCACTCAGCAAATGCATCTCAAGGTTGTTTGCTCACAAAAATGGCCTTCTTGTTCCCCTCAGACCCTCAAATTTGAAAGAATACATCTAATACCTCTAGTATTAGGTTGTTAACATACATTTTTACTGTTTTTATCTTTAGGTTCATGAATATAAATGAACGTTTTAATATTATGAAACAGTGTAAGCGATGTATTATTTTATTAGTGAAAAAAACATAACAGTCACGACTGGGAAATGGCATAAGGAAAAAAACAGGTTCAGTTCGGTAACTTAACTGGATTTATGAGAGTATTCATTAAACTAAACACTGTTCCTTCGCACTGGACCTCATTTTTTAGACCCCGTGCTCTATTAGTAGTCCCTTTATGCAATTTAGCTTGTTTCGTACTGAGTAAATCAAGACAAGAGGACAGCAGTGTTAAAAAGATTTGATGGTATATAGGGGCACTTATGAATCGAATATTATTTCATCTTCATCTTCACTTCTACCACTACAGTGCCACTCTGAGTCCTTCGAAGCAGGTGCAAATGTTATAAATAAATGCAGGAGGGTTGCTGGGGTTCTTCCTTATTAACCTGACGGATATTTTATATTCTGTACAGTTTGAGGCTTTTCTGCAAGAGGGAGCTGGCATTTAAGGCTCTCCAGAGGCAGTAAAGCCATTGGGCTAGTAAGGAGAGCCATATCCGTGAATGAACTAATTAAGCTCCTCAATGTCCTCGGCAAAATGGTGCCCTGAGATTGTTCTCTGCAATAGCAGTAATGAGAAACAGAGAGACAGGAGGGTGAAAGTGGGGGGTTGGGGTAGCTGGACCTCATCCCCAAATGCATGAGGAGCGTGTACTGTTCAGAAAAGAGCGATTAGCAAGGAGGCAGGATTTCAAGCTCTTTCTGTTGCTGTCCTGCGCGAGCAGACCTGTTACACTTTTGAATGCAAAGTCCGTATTTTCTCTGCTTTGTTTTTCTACCCTTGGTTTGCGGCAAGGCTCATTAAAGTCCATAAACAATGCGAGATGTGCTCTCTAATGAGCAAATGCTTCTAAAAGGGCTCTGTCCTTGGCCATGTCAGCTAAAACTGTATCCAAACCCAGTCTCATGCATCTCAGGACTAACAACCGGTCCATTCTCACCAAGCTCATTTGTGTCCTCATTCTCCTCGTTTTCATTGTTCCCTCATTTTCTGTACTCTACTTCCCATGGAAATGATTGTTCTCTTTACCTCCTGACAGGAAGCGCAGAGACACACTTTGCTTCATGAAAATCTGTCACTGATTAATGAAGATTTGAGACTTCCTTCTCAGCTCTGCTCCTTAAGGGTTGCATCCAAAGAAGTGGGAGTCGACAAAGTCCCAGGAGGTGTCTATGGTGCAGGGCGGCTAACTAAGTGATCAGCTTGGCCGGCTATGAGTGCAGCGGAGCTGAATGAAACAGCACAGTCAAAAAACAACAGCGGTCTTTCACTGCGTCGGGCCATAACAGAGTATGCTTTCTTCAAGGTAGAGAGAAAAACATTTCAGCGAAACAAACAGTGGGAAATGGAAGCATGATTTGGCATTTTGAATTGCTCTTTCACGCCGACAGTGGGTCAGACAGTGATAAGTGATCTACCTATGGCTCACTAGTCACAGTGATTCTGAATAATGATAGCAGCAACTGTGAGATAAATCATCATTATTTCACAGGCACGAAATAATACTGTCAGAATTTCCAAAAATGAGCGTACAGATAAGATAGGTATCAGTTGGTAATATTGGTGTCTTATCAACGAAAAGTTGGATATTTCACTTCAGAGGGAAACGATATGAAGCAAATGCAAAGGCTACAGACTAGAAACTAGAAGTGTAAAGCCCTGCTATGGGACCCAAGAGGCTACAAAGTTCATAAGAGCATTAGAAAGTATCATAAAGTATCTTAGAGCCTTTTTATTTGGGGCTACAGTTCTCGTAATCTTGAGGGTGCTGTTAATGTCAAAAGGGTTCTGCTTCTGCCACGTTGGAGGCTCATGAAATTTCACACTACCCTGTCTGTTAGATAATGACATATCTTTAGTGGAAAAAGTAGAAGACAAACCCCCACCTAAAATGGCAAGGGTTCATCCTATGAAGGGCATGAAAATGCACAAGGGAAAAAAGATCGTGGGCTCATCAAAAGCTTCAGAAATCATTCTTTGTGGACGTATCCAGAGCAAAACTCAGGAGTCTCTTGGCAGTTTTTCTAAGGTATCTTGGTTGTTATCAAAGTGTTTGACAGACAGAAAGAAAAAAAAAACATTGCCATCCTTAAAAAGTAGCCTTTGCTTTCAAACAGGGAAAGAGAGATTAAGGCTCTTTCATGAGGCTACCTTTTCATCTGAGCAAAGCGGTAACTCAGCAGACACAATTATTGCATTGCTTTAAAAAAAAAGAAAAAGCAGTCAGCCTTGATGGATGTCTACCAACTTGGCTACAAGCTACATGTGTTCCAAACCCATTAAAGCTCCAGCAAGGCAACATCTGGTCACAGATCCACTTATATCAGACTGGTTAGAACAGAAATATTTCTCCAGAAGCAAGCACATGTTATCTGAATATGTTGCTCATAAAACAGTGAGGATTTGCCTTTGATAGCCAGATTCTGGTAATGTCTCACAATGGAGACATTTCCAAGTAGTGAACTTCAAAAGATGATATTATTTTTCTGCCAGGCTCTTAATCCCACCTCTGGAGACATTAGTGCATTGAACTTAACACACATACACATCAGACACTGTGAATGTAATATAAATTCCCCCGATATAGCGAAAAATTGAGGCAGGAATGGGAAAGAAAATGGTTGAAAAAACACCATATTTAGAACCGATTCTTTCGTCACAGAAACCATCTTGCTCCAAGATTTAAAAAATCAAGTCTTATTGTCTTGTACTTGTGCAGGGATCTGTCCCCAGACCCAGATACAACACTGACATTTGAAGACTATTTGAACATTGTATGGGAACGTTAACATTACGTTAACAACAGTAACATCATCAGACAGGACACAATACTTTTTTTCCCCAGGATTGTGAAGACAATCTCACTCATGGCAAAACCTAACCGACCCAACCAACGAATTCAACGGATCCTAGCCAATCAGAAGCAGTCATGACTTTGCCACCAATTTGAAAAAAATCTCCAGCATCTAAGCCAGATCATACGATCTGCAATCTCACTACATAAAGGAGACACAACTCCCTGTTTGGCCACCAGACTTTGGCATTTGACATATGATAATATTAATTATATACTGCATATACACACAGTTGGGAACCTCGATCTATTCTCAGTACTGTATGTATGTAGTCTGTATGTGCCAATATAGTTTCTAATCAACATTTTTTCTCAGAAAATTGACTTTCTGAAGTTAAATTTCAAGCCGTGGCTGCTAACACGGAGGTTCATACAAGGTGAGACTCTAATGAACGTTACACTGCTATTCCAGACTATATATTCACTATAGGCTGCACGGATTCAGTGCAGTGTCGTTGAGGTGAGACTGCCATTGATGCATGCCAAGCACATTATACGTCTTTGAGTCCGCGCCATTAGGCAGCACAGTCTCGCAGGGTTCTGTTGGCTCGTGTAAAAAGGCCGAGCCCTCGACCCCTCATGTTGAATCGTCTGAGCTCGGCCCATCTGGCTGCCTGCGCTGCGAGCCAGTATCAATCATACGCAGCATGACACGCTCCCTTTGTTCCTGCAATGTAAACATATTTTATCCTTCTGGTGTTCAGACAGAGAACTGGTCTTCATTTGACATTTACCTCCCAGTTTATGAGAAAACATGAATAGGATTGGAGTTAAACTAAACAAACAGCCTCATTCAAAGTCTCAGTGTCCCATATGAGGGCATCAAACGTTTAAGGTGAGATTTCAATGTCATAACTTGAAAGTAATTGGTCTGATTGTTTTAACCTTCAGGCTTCAAGGTATATGGAGGCATGAAAGACTACAAATACCTTTTGGTCTGTCTTCCTCATTTTAACCATGAGGGCAAAGACAGATGTGTCTATACTCTGGTCGCGTTGCTCGGCAGGGGGGTGAAAGTAGACGCTTCTGGCATGAAATTAAAAATTTAAAGAGACTTCAGAGAGCCTAGCTGGAAGTTTATCAATTGGTTAAAGCTTTTCAAAAGAGTGCATTATTGGCCCAAATGCAGTGATATCATATGGCAACAAGTGAAGGCTGCACATTTTGCAGTGTTTCTAATTCATATGCAAGGGATTTACATTTAAATTTTGAGCATTTACAGTAAGTCGTGCAGCACAAACGCTTCAAGCTGCCAAAAAATACGGAGGAAAAGCTACAAAACGCTGTGCCAAGATAGCAGAGCCAAAAAACACAGAGAGTGTTCCTTTATCACCTGTCAACATTCATGTATCATCAACAGAACAAATTCTGTCCTCCAACCAAAAGTCTTATAGGTATCCATTTTCGTGTGCAGGCATAATTTCTGAACTGTCAATAGAGCGAAATAATTACACAGTTACAGAACTTTGCAGTTATGGTGGCTTATTAAAGCAGCAGAGCAGCACATTATGCAGAAAACGCTTGCAGATAAAATGAGACAGCTGTCAGTCAGGAGAGCGGCTATTCAATTCCAGAGACATAATCAGGCCACGATACACAAGCAGAAATTTTGCTCCTTCTGCAGCGCTCATTTTACCAGTAAAGGTTCAGAGCTTCGCCTTATTTTTAGACATTAATTTGAGCGGAAAAACATGAAAAACACATCACACGGGCTTATCTTTCAAAGCAAAGCTCTCTCTTTCTCTGTTGTATCATTCGACGCACGTGAACGCATTTATTTGGTACGAAAGAACAGTAAAGAAAAAAATCTAAGAAAAGAAATACCAAGCGACGTCCTAGATCTCGCCAGCATCTATAGCAAATGAAAGAATACTATGCTTTTTACATGAAATCAAGGAATGAGGGATTAAAAATCATCGATCCATGTCTAACATTATTATTGCTCTCAGTGAGCTCTACTACATGAAAATGGGCCCCGGCGACAGAGCGGGAAACAAATGAATCCAGAGGTTGAAGTGCCCTGCCCACCCAGTGGTTCCTCCTCGATGACACTCTGCATTGTGTCCCTCCTCCCTCTTATCCTCCGCCCCTCCTCCCGCCAGCCGCCCCCTCTACCTTTGTCTGCCTCCATAGCTCACAGCGAGCCACTCCTGGGGCTTTTCTTCAGGAGCGGCTCTTTCGACAATGCTGTTAGTGTGAAAGCCCAATAAATTACAGACCTCTCCTGATCTCATCAAACACAGCAGCCTGGCCCATAAACACATAATGGAAAGGACCCACTTGGAGGGGTTTGCGGTGGGTCAAATCGGGGGTGATTGTCTTCGAATTTTCAGATTAAACTGGGTTAGTTCTTAATTTGAAAAAAAAAACTCGGCACTCAAAAGAAACGTATCACAATCTCTGGTGTGTGCTAGGTTTGTGTTTGAGCCCACGAGGCGTCGTATGAAACAAATATTGACCTAAAAATCCTCGCGCAAAGTTTTGGAGGCATTTTGAGGTAAAGCTTTCAGAACTCAAGAATTCAATTTTCTAAAGCAAAAATTGTCCTTTCTCTGAGCGGTTGATGGTCACTGTTATGAGCAGCATACAACGGAGGACTATATTCTATTTTTGTGTTTTAATCATTTGCCTTTATTTAGTTGGTCTCAATGCAAAATGAAATCTCTTCAACTCAATCCAACCCCTCACCCCTTTTGTTCTGAAGGTCCAATATGACAGCCCTATCCTTCCCATGAGTACACTCATGAGTGCGCTCCTTTTTTTTTTTTCATACACTTTGGCTGTACACATCGATTGCCAGACTGTGTGCACAGCATATTAATCTGCGCGCACAAATGAGTAAATTAATAATGAATCTATAACAACACCCTTGGAGTAGTCATCCTTTTGTTGATGTACCACTTCCTTCGCACAGATCTCAACATCGATACTCTTTTCTAACGTACGACACTCGAGAGGTTCCACACAATACACTCAGTAATTAAGAAGTAGTTTATACTGAAGATCATGTTTTAATTTGAACTGAAATTGAATTGTGTTGAATTGAGTCACCGTGTTAAAATCAAATCAGTGCTTCTAATTAACTTAGTTTAAACCCTTTTTCCACCCACAATCTTCCACAATCTCAAAACACGTGCTGCCAAAGTTTAAATCCTTGAGGGATGCCATTTTCCCATCGGTGAATAAAGTCGGTGTTACAAATTACGCGGGACATTTTACTTGATATTCATCAATATCTGTAGAGCTTTAATTCATGTTTAGTTACATGTTACGTTACACGTTACATGTTTAGATCTTCCCGTTGCTTTGAACAAACAAATTCTGAAAAGGTTGGTTTATAAATAGGGTTTCCAATTGCCAGTACTATCATGCATCCCCCCCACACTGACTCTAACAGCTCTAGCTGATGTCTGCAGAAGTAATGATAATATGAAGTGCACACTGGTTGTAACGATAGCTCCTTTTCAAATGAGAGGACACGGACGCTGACACCAGAAATTGAACTAAATTGTTTTTCTTTCTATCAAAAAAAAAAGCAAAATGATGATGGGTGACTGCCGCAGCGAGCCTACTTTTTCGATGCTGAAGATTTGTTTCTTGAAAAGTCTTCAGGTTTGATCCCCGGCCCTACAGGTGCCTCATGTAATCAGCTTCCTTTCTGATATGACGACAGATAATGCTACCCTGCAACCACCTGCTACCAACCCAATGCAAAAACACCATTTATTTTGATCAGTCTAACCTCATCATTGTTCGCATGTGATTTCCATATGGGCAGCAGCAGGGGGCTCTGGTTATCTGCAGCTCCAATATTAGATTTGCAGGCACGATTTTACCAGTTAATTAGATGATATCTGACACACCAGTTTGATCAAACGGTCCACAGTCTGTGCTGCATCCGCTGTCAAGCCAACAGCTCCTTGATGCGTCTGTGTTTCCTCCTGTTTCCATAGCATTACCTCAAAGCAGATCTCACAGCACTATTAACATACACTTTAAACGCTTAAGTGCAACAAAAAAACAAGAGTATTATCTCTGTTTGAAGTGATTAAACTGTTTTGTTTGCACACAGGAACACAGTACCTCCCCATTACGACACCATTACTTGGACAAACAAATGCAATATTGTTATATTTTAACCACAAAATGAAAAATGCAACAAAAGGTGGTTTTCAACGTGTTTTTCTCCGGCTGAATTAGTTAGCAGGTCTCGAGTCTGCTGTCTGCACACACAGCCATTTGAATGCACGGCGAGGCTGCTTGAAAACAACTCAACAAGTCACGAATAAGAATTGTGAACTTAGCTTCTACATCACTTATAGTGGCCGCATTTCAATTAAGACCAGACAAAACTGAGACGTGACAGAAAATATATGAGACGACACAGTTTGGGAAAGCAGTTGGTGTTTATGCCACCTCAGCTCAGGAACAGTATGTAGTGAAATAAGTCATTCTGGACTTTTGCTGGCACGGACTGAAAACACCACGGAGCCACGGAGGATGCTCGCCTCAAGAATGTGCTCACCGACAGTTGTGCCAATTTAGCGAGTAAACAAGTCCACAGAATACTGCACATGCTGCACATCCTGCCTTGTTCCCATCTCCCAAAAGACGCACTTGTTTTGTTTTCTTTTTTTCCTTTTTGTTCTTCACACAAAGGCTGAGGCAGCTTGGCACCTGAGGAAGCCAGCCAATCGCAGAGGCCCTGGGATGAGCCAACTGCCATTGCTAGGCATTACATCATGATGGTGAGTCACTCCCTGGGATTAAGAGACTGTAAAACACAGATATACTACGGCCTCGCCTCTCCACGACAGCTCAGCCAAGGTGAGGTGAGACGATAGATTTCTGACTTTGAAAACGCGCAGGATGCCTGTGCCGGCTTTGTGCTCATAACGTGCAACAAGTAAACACAGTTTGTCACTGAGGCAGGGAATAATCCTCAAGTTTGTCTCCGAGCTGCAGCGGTTAAATTGTGTCAGACAACTTTAGCTCAGGCAAACTATGTCAGTGCCAAGACATCCCAGCAAGTGATACTGAAGGGATGCTGAGTTTACAAGGTGGAGCGCCAAACATACAGGGCACACGTGCACAAAAACAAAAACACAAAACACCCACACCTCCTGAGGCTGTCTAAACGTCCATTAATGTGAGTAGTGGCCAGCAGACAGAACGGTGCTGTCTCATCGAACTTAATATTTTAATTACTTTAACATTTCTCAACATGTTTATACATTTTTACACATTCTGATGTGAATTAGTATAATTATATCATTATTGTATCATATGACTGTATAATTATATTTATACTGAGTGCATACTGAAAATGTTGGCACAGTATGCAATTAAATGCAAAATAAGACGCCATGTTGTGTTCTGCTGTCCTAATGGGCATCATCCAAGCTTTGCCGTAAACATTGGCTGTGGTCCATTTGGCAAATTTCTCAGCGTAGCCGTGGCGGGAAAAGCTTTTTCAATGGAAGGCATGCTAAAGCCCGACCCGATGTGTTGGCTGATACTAGCTTATCACCAGTATATAGTATTGGCACACACATCTCAGGCAACAATATAAACATAAACTATCTATCTGTTAGGTAATCTTATAGAACCCAAATCTCAAAATGTTTTTAAAACCTGCAGGTGTGGGTAAAGACAGAACAGCATCCATCCAGTTAGGATTCAGTGATGCCAAAGCACATCAACATTATGCCCGCCAGTCTCTGCTGTTTGCCAAGCAGCTGGCCTTCGTGAAGTTTTTTGTTTAACTCATGCGCATGCCATCTATTCAGGTCAGTTTAAGCCGCGTGCACGGCTTGTGTGCTGAATTTAAATGGTGTGCATTCAACGTGTCAGTTGGGTTTTGGAGTGCACTCTCTAATATATCTCCTCTATTTATCCAACATCCATCTAATGCAAGCAGAACGTAAACACAGGGATTAATGAGTGATTACCTGGGCAGCCAATCAAAGGCTCAAAGAACAAGTAAGGTCATGCTATCTTCCCTGATGACACACTGTGTCATTGCAGCGTGACCTCCAGTTAAGGACATTAAAGCAGTTTCTCTGTCTAAAAAAAAACCAGACGTGACTGGTGAAGACAATGGCTTGATTGAACAGGCTCGGCAGTAAAATAAGATTATCAAGCTAAAGACAAAAAAGCATTCAGTGAGAGAAGAAGCAAACATTTCAAAGACAGAGACACAATCGCAATGAATTGTGTGGAAAGAACATCACTTCATGCATCGTAAATGAGCAACAATTATCCCTGTAGACACCAGGTGTACAGGAAAATGAGCTGCCTCTCCAGGTGGTTTGAAAAGCAGGATTCGAGAGCAGAAAATCCTCCTCGAATTGAAGACAAATACAGCAGGTGTGATATGAGTGAAGCAGCTGAAATCCTGGAACAAACTGCCTGAAACTGTCTTACACTTTTACTTCAATGAGTCCCTAAGCCGCAGCAACAGTGACGTCGCCAAAAAGAAAATTCTGAAAAACTGGCACTCTCAATCTCTATAAACATCACGTAAATGCCGGGGCGACAATTTTGGTCATCCAGCAGTGTCAAATGTGAATAATGCACTACAAAGACGGATAATGAGTCCAATTAGAGTCACAAGTCTGCAGGTCACTAGTTTTGACTAAAATTAAATTTTCCTACTGAACAATAAACACACTCCAAACCAAATGCCACTGAGGAAAGTAGCAATATGACCATGAGTCACATCTGTCTGCTGCTTTCTCAGGCACACCATGGGGTACACAGTGACAAGAACTACAATGCAGGGGAATTGAGGATATCTAATTGAGAGGAAAAAGAAAGAAACTCGTTGCCTAAACATCTTAAGAACAGATACAGAAGGAGACAGCAGGGTGGCCGGCGGACACACAAGCGCTTCTGTTTATACTACACTGGGTGTTGGCCTAGGCTGAGATGTTGGCGCGTGTGAGCCCACGCTGTAATTATGGTCATCCTTGTCATGAGCCAGAAACGGTTGACAAAAGGGACATGGATACCTGGTGGTAGCACTACAGGAAAATGGCATCATGCCTGTGGCACGCACCAAACATGTAATACAGACATAAAATGTCCAGGTACAGTAGCCAGGATGTGCCAAACCAGGAAGTGGAGATGTGACGCTGGGAAATAGGACAGTGTGTGAAGATACCGCCTGTGTGTGGGCTTACATTGAAAACAACGGGTGTTTTGATGCGTGTAATACGCAGCTGGTATGTGTTGCCCTTTAGTCTTGTTATAGTGTATTATGCAAATTCCAACAGTCTCTCATATTAAGCTGCTAAATCTAGCCACATATTATGTTACATTACTAAACACTAGGCCTTGCAGGAGATAACGCCTGCAGTCAACCACCATATGCGGTAAGTGTTGAAGCATCAACATAAAAAATCTACCGGGTACACATTGATGATATTGTTCTTTTCTCATCACTTGAAGGCTTTACAAGTGCAGAGAGTAGAAGGTTTAACTTGATTCTGCCTTTGTTCAATTAAGGTTACAAAGTTACAGAGAAAATGTACTGTCATTTTTCATCATTGTCAATTATGTTTGAGTCTTTGTGCTACATTTTCTACAAAAAATGTGGCACAAAAGACTCGAACAAAGCTTTGTTTTTTAAAACCCTTGTGTTTTAAAAAAAAAGAAATGACAATAAATTTACCTTGTTACTTTTGTTGAACAAAGGGACAATCAAGTAAAACCTTCAACTATGCACACTATGTGACTTGTGGAAGAAAGGCTACCACTGATTAGGGTTGCTGCGGTGGCCGGCGATCTCACTGATGAATAAGCCTGTGACAAGACTGGTAATACCTGGTTTTACAAGAAAAGACGCTCACTATCTGTTGAGCGCTGTGTTCATTTACTGCTAATGAAAACCAAGCGTTTCCTACTGCTGCCACTTCACATTAAAAGCATCCAGCTGGATAAACGCGAGGTGACTCTTATTATGAAGTAAGCTTCACAGGAAATGCAGTGTGTTCGATGATATCGTTGTTTACGCGTTTGAGGCAGTGTGTCCCCTCACACACTTCTTTTCATTTCCTCTCCCCACATATCACAAACAACTACAACTCTTGCCCTACGGCAACTCTGAGGGGACACAGCACTTAATTGTGCTCTCTGGCGGGGAGCCTTTTGAATCACGATGTTACGATGGTCAGGTATTAGTCGTCGATGGCTGCC
Source organism: Pagrus pagrus (assembly GCF_965226575.1). Taxonomy (NCBI): domain Eukaryota; kingdom Metazoa; phylum Chordata; class Actinopteri; order Spariformes; family Sparidae; genus Pagrus; species Pagrus pagrus. Next base: position 6,875,642 of record NC_140198.1, read on the forward strand.
AGCCATCGGCGATGGACGATGGCATCGTTCATTGGCCCAACCCTATCCACACGTCTAATTTGTAAACAGATTTTTGTGGTGAACTGTGAATGAAAAGCATCACTTTTTTTCAATTATCATCAACACAAGACAACTCAAAAGTGTCTTTGACTTTCACAGAAAGAAATACCATCTGTTCACCAGTCTCAGTCCTGAGGGAGGTAAGTTAGACTAGTGACAGGCTATAAATAACACTGGGCCCCATGCTGACAATAAAGAAAACTGGAACATCGATACAAACAGTATCTATTCCAAATAAAATCGGTGCTTGTTGTTCTCAAGGCAGTTCAGGGAGGACGGGGACATCATGCTGGGATTCTGTTACACAGTTAAGCAGTCCATCGTCACCTTGGGCACCCTCACCAGACTTGGCAGCCTCACTTAAACAGAGCTCAGGGAAAAAGAAAAAAAAAAAAGCAGGGAGCTGCGTGCCAAAGTAGCACAGATCATTGGTGCTGATGCAGAGATGCTGGTGAGGCTAAATGACTCTGAAGATGCCGAGTGTCACAGCAAACTACCGTCCGTCCACCACCACCTTCCATATCCTCGATGCGCAGCGTGGCTATTAGCCTCAAGGCACGTGTGGCTTCAAAGAGTGTTTTGAATCAGAACCACTCCCAGAGATGTTTTACCTTGCTGCATGTGATCTTGGGGCACACATTCACATCAAGCATGGTTTAACTGGATCCATTAGAAGCTGATAGCAGAAAAAAAGGTCACCCTGCTGAGATGCCAAAGTCCTCTTTGAAGAGAACTGAAGAGTGATTTAGTGGTAAGAGCCGATGCAATTCAACAGAGGGGAAGCGACCAGAACATGGAGACTTTGAGACACGCTTTGAGTAAAATCTGCAATTTATACAAGTTCGGTTCATTTAAATGGATGGACAAAGATGTTAAGACTGCAAGTCCATTAAGCTTAAATTCAGTTACAGAGCCTGAATACTGAAGTCATGCATGTTTTGATCATGACATGTATCTAAAAGTTACTGACCAGAAATTACTTTGTGACATGACGGTATGATATTTTTAAAGGATAATTTAGACTTCTGCTTTTGAACATGATTGAAAGAGTGATAGGTTTGTCCTCCAGGTCATATGATCAAACTGTTTGTAGGGCTGTGCAGTATGACAATATATGGTGTGACGATAGAAAAATACATATTGCTTCATATTATGCTCTATCATACTCTTGTAAGGCAATATGTTTCATCATTGGATTTTTCTTTTCATTCTACCACACGGCACGGATGCACGCAAGAAATTTGCACGCGGGCCACGCAAACAAACATGGAGGAAAGTGAATGTCACACAAAGCGGGGTCATTCCATGCAAGACGAGGACTCTGACCAACCAAGACAAAACAAGAGCTTGGACTTAAAAAAGGGGTTTGTTGCACGATTTGCAAAGTAAGTTTTTTTGGTCTGTGCCAGACTTTTCGAAGCCTAGACTTGTCCATGCGTCATTAGCAACTAGCTTGGTAGTTGCAATAGATAAGTTTGTAATTATTCTTAATACTTTGTAGAGCACCAACACAGGCTGGGAGTTCACCTTATATTGTCATATGCAACACTGTGCACCTTGTGGAAAAGGTTTTGCGGTTCTTCCATATAAATTCCCACTGAAAATGACCCAGTTTTCAGTTTTACTTACACTGACTTTAATGTTCAATGACTATAAGCATAATGCAAACCATCAAAGAGTGTGCTGGTTTACCATCTGTGCAGCTAGGTACAGCTAGGTATATACTGTACTGAGTTTTGCAAAGTAATGATGTGTTGATAAAGAAAAGAAACTCATTCAAGAGTTGGAGGGTTGGGGGAGGGGGGCCCCAATTCTGCATAACAAACCCATCTCCTTTTTTCTGTTTTTTTTTTTTTCTTTTTTTCCCAAGATTCAATTCTCTACAGGACGCCTTCATTGCTCACACAATGCAAATCACTCATGGTCCCTATTCATGCGCTGATTAATATGCAAAGACAGCCCATCCTCATCTAACAGTCAGCAGAGAAGAAATGTAACAGCCAGCCGAGTCACTCTGAACTTATCTGCTGGAGCGATCTGTACTTTTTTGATTCAGAATGAAGAGGCACTGTGAAATGACATGAATTTAAGGATGATTAATCAAAATCCTCTCCCTTACAGTGTGTTTCATTCTCAAGTCTAACAACTGTTTAACCAATACGTGATGTTTTATCCACAGATCTGCAAACAGCCACTGCTGACATGACTAGTCTGTAATTGTTACTGTCTGTGTTTCTCTGATCATTTGTTATATCTGAAGTGTAAAACTACATCCTCTTTGTGGATTATAACTTTTAAAACCATATAAAACATAATTACCAAACTTTATGATTTGGTGTCATTTAAACAAAATAGGGAATGAGGCTTAAAGCTGCAGAACGCTAACTGTTGCTATCGTTCAGTTATTTGTATTCTCTCAGTGATTTTTCATTTTCATAATTTACACTTTGTTTTTTTCTTTCATTAACATTTCATGTGTATCAAATATTGAACACAATTGTGAGAACTACACCTTTATCTACTTCAATTCATTGGTTTCATCTGTGTGTCCAATGCAAAGATGTGGAGTGTGTTTAGTTCGGCTTACAGAGAGAATACATATGCATAATTTTGAAGTTGTTCATTGTTTTAAACATAACAAAGACTACAATGACGGGGAGAAGAATAAGCAGCAACTGTATCTGGAAACAGAGAGAAATGAATGCACAATAATGAATGAGGCTTATGTAAGCTCACATCTGGCAAATCAACTATACTCGCAATCATGAGAGTCAATGAAAAGTCATTTTCTGATGCTGTCTTTTGATTTCAGAACTGTACAGTAGCAGCAGTGTGCAGTATAGAGCTGAATCCAAAGGGGGGTACAGCTGTAATCCGAGCGGCTCCTGTGCTGATGAGAATTTGATCAACATAAGCTGTGATAAATTGCTACAAAATGTGTACATGTCACATTGAATGCACCGTGGGTCTCGCTGAAACTGCAGAGCAAAAAAGTTCTGAAGATCCCGAATCTAGTTTTATTCCGAGAGCAGACTAAAAACGCCTTATAATTTTCCCTTGTTTGGCTGCTTTTTCCAGTTCCCCTAAGTCAAAAATAGCCCGTATTATTTTCATAGTGGCTTTGAACTCACCACAGCAGTTAAAGTCCCATATGTTAGTCATTTAGGAATTGTGTATTTTTTCTCTCCCTCAAAATGTTAAGTCAAACTTTTTCTCCTTTTTTAGGAGCAGCCTTACGCTTGACGCACGAAAACATTGTCATAGATCCAAAAGGTTCATTAAATGAACCTCACAGTTCACTTTGTCTTAACATCCTAAAGCACATGGATCTGCTTTGTTCTTGAAGTCGGTAGCTCCACTTTATAAATCTGTATAAATGGAATGGCAGGTGCACTGCAGCAACTGGGAATTCGGCATAAAGCAGCATTTGAAAAAACACAAAACGGTGTTGGCTGTATTTCAGTGATGAAATAAAAAGAAATACAAATAAAAAAATAAATAAAAGTCCATTTTGAGTTTGAAAGTCTGAAGTTTAGAATGCCATGGAAAAGTATTTTACAACTCAACGACGATAACTTTATCTCCCGTCTGTCACTGAATGAGTAACAATGAAATGACCAGATTTTTAATAGAAATTAGGAATTCCTTCTTTCGCATATTTGATTGAATGACACTGAAGCAAAAAGTAAGTCAGCTTCAAAAAAATATTGTATGGCCCTCTATCATTACTTCCGTCTTGCCAATGCAGTTTGCTCATTGAAATGAATGAGGCGGCTTGTTTTCCCTAAATGGTGCTAATGTCAATCTGAACACAGCTGACAGCAAAGTACATAAAACAAAACAAAAATCTGTCTCCTCGTCTCAACGCCAGGCAAAAGCAACTCGCTAGCTCGAGCCACAACTCATTTTCAGGCCAAATCGTGTAACTGAGCCGCCAGTCGACCTTGCCGCTCTTGTGTTTGGCCTCGCCTATCTGTGAAAATCAACCCAGGGTCTTTCGTGGTCAATTTGTCAACAACAAACATGCTTCATACGGCTGCATTTTTTAGCGAGATCGTGGTTTCGTTTAAAATACCTACTTCTGTAAAACAACCGCCACTGTTTGCCTCACACGGGACTGGAACCTTGGTTTCGTCGGTGAAACTTCCCAACCTCCTCCCAGTGCTGACTTTCTGGCTCTTTCGAAACTATTTGTCTGTTGTTCCCGTCATTATTGCCCTCTGCTGGTAGTGCACCTTCACAAAATGTGTGTACTTTTCGCGCCAAGGTGAGCCAAATGGTCAGCCTCACACGCTCTAGTGGATCAGCGGGTGTATTAATAGGCTAGGCTGCAGGCCAAAAGCCTACAATCACATGGTCACAATCATATATAAGCATTAGTAGTCATCAGCTATCACTTTTCCGCAAACCTTAAAATGATAATTTCACATCCATAGCGCAGTAATACGAGGTACTCACTCAGGAATTGGTACAAATAGTTTAGTTACTCTGATAAACATCACTCTTCCCGGATACAGAATCAGGGCCGTGCTTATAGTAGGTCACTCCAATAACACCATGTCTGAACACACCAGACTCAATCCATCTGGCTGCAGACAGACTAAGACAAGAAGGGACGCCGTCTGTGTCCACTCCTGAAATCATTTTCAATTTAGTCCGGCCATTATTCAGTCTTTTCTTTGAAGGTGGCGAGGCTCTTCATCCTAATGTTTGTTACGAGCCTCAAAATTTAATTATCAGCGAACTGGAACAGGAACTGGAAATCAATAAATGTAATTAAATTGCTCAGCCTTCATACTGTGTGATGCTATCATTACCCTTTTAATACCCCGGGCTTCTCAAATAATATGATCAATTTCTTTGAATTTCTTCCCCTTTTTGCACCCGGGCAGAGCTAAAGAACAGTCGTCTAATTATCCGCTTCTTGGCTCCTTTCACTCTCCCTCCCATGATGAGGTGCAGAGAGTTGCGGGGGCGTCTGAATACTTCGGGCAGGATCATGAATCATATAGAAAAAGAGGAACATATCCCCGACTGTTCCTGGTACCACGCCGCCCCCTACACAACTAGCAGTGACAGGTTGACAGTGTTTGGGTGTTTGGTGGCAAGAAATACTGTTGATTTGAAAAAATAACATCAAAAGGTAATCAGCAGAAACTAGAAAAGCCTGTTTTATATATGTGTAGGAGAGTGCAACCAGTTCAGCTGCTTGTATATCAGAAGTTTAGGAATCAGAGATGCGGAGGCCGAGTCACGGGGACTCGGGTTGACTCGAGTCAACGTTTAGAGGACTTGCAACGTGACTTGAAGATACTCAAAGCTGCTGTCAGCGTTTTTTGCCAACTTCCTGTCTGTTGCTAACCTCATCTGTCACTCATTGTGTTAAAGAAAACAACGCTGACAGCAGCTTCTAGACTCGACTTGGACTTTGAGACATTTTTTTTTTCTTTTTATTTGTCTGGCTGTCAATGTTTCACTGTTTAAAAGTGATGTGAAGGGTTTTTTTGTTTGGTTTTTCGGGAGAAATTAAGAAATAAATAAACTTTATTTTTTGTTTGATGACATTTATTCCACTGAATATCAGTTTTATTGCAAAACAAATTAAATCAAATCAAAATTGCAATGTGACTAAGTGCAATATCCAAATCGCAAAGAACTGCAGTTTTTTTTATAAAAGGTAAAATGTGTCACAAAACAGTGTTTTAATTAATTATGTAGTGCTGCAGAGATCTCTGGGAGCTCTGGCCTACATAGTTTGCTCTCCAGGTGTGATAAAACATGTTTGTTTGGCAGAGACATCATGATTTTACTAGTTTTTTAATGTGATGTAAAATAATAATCATAATAATAATAATCGTGAATTATATCACAATCGCAATATCATTTTTTGACCATATCGTGCAGCCCTGTCAGACGTGTACTAATACATTGTCTTTTCTTAATAAATACTGCAGGTAAGACTGCAGTATCCTGGGGAGGAACAAGTGACTTGACTTGGGACTTGACTTGCCCAAGGAAAAAACAACAACTCGGGAGTTTCTTGAGACTTGGGCAAAATGACTTGAGGCTCATGTTTGTTGCAAATACTGTGAAGATGTGCAAGTTGACACGCATTATTCCCACATGACCGATTAGATCCCGACTGATACATCGATCAGGCCAACAATATTGGCCAATTCTGGCTCACCACAGATATATTGAATAGTTTGTCCACCAGAGGGTACTGACACGTTTACTTTCCACTTTAAAATGTCAGTTAATAGCTTTGTCACAGCGTCTTAATAACTAAATGTAAGGGATCTTAAGTAAAAATGTTGAATACAGTATGTTAAAATGTTTATGTCGATGTAAATAATTACCATTTTCACATTTTTTATATCTCAGATATAAGTATCAGCCTCTGTATGGGCTTTTTCTGTCTGACACAAGTTACACTGAAGGCAAAAATAGAGAATGACTACAAAAGCAGGACAACTGCAGAACTACAGAAGAGGAATGGTGAAATCAACCTGAGGTGAGAATAATCATCCTTGTACCTTCTAAATGGGATAATGTCTACTGCATTAAATTATTACTAAATCAAACTATTCTTCCCGTCTCCAAGGACCCCTGGGGGTCCTTAAACCCCACTTGGTGCACACAGTTGCAGTCTATAGAAGGAAGGGGGCAGATGCAGGGAGGGGAGGAGGATGTGAGGAGCAGAGGAGGTGGGGGTTTTAGGGGGGGAACGGGTCCCCTCCCGCCCTATATAACCATGGGAGCTCTGGGATTGGATCCTATTGTATACATTGAATGACTATTCAGTCGCCCCTCAATGGAAGACGAATTTCCCCCAACCAACCAACCAAATTAGAAAAACTTCGATCAGATCTGTCATTTTGCGCCTAAAACGCGCCGCGCTGTTCAGTTGGAAACTCCAGTGCCCTTGTGGGACGATGGTGGGGGAAAAAAAACAAAAGAAACAAGAGTTTATGCCAAATAAATAAGGTCAAAGGCGGTTAACCTACAGGATCAGACCGATGTTAAACTCTAAAATCCCACATTGACACATCCGCGCAGAATACCCCTTGCGTGCCAAATCCGATGATGGCCAGAGTCGAAATGTTGGACGCATCTAATCCACCCGACGAGAAGAGTTTAACCGCGTGGTTATGACACACAAAATCCGCATTTCTTCTCGATAGAAATGTCCTTAAACCTGTTTGTTAATCGGACTGAAACAAAGCATCCTCGCGCAGAGCGAGCGACGCTCCTCGCTCTCCATCCTCGGTGCGTCACAGCTGACCCTGCACAAGTGAGAGAGCCGAGCTGGACTTGTGCACATGAACATATGTCGCTTAATTGAGGATATTTGGCATCTGGACACGGAAACTGTTGCCCCGCATGCAGACACAGACAGTCAGTGCATTAATATCTGCTGGCATTAGAGGGACCAGAAAAAAAAAAAGCGTGCCTGCATCACCACCCGCCAGCCGTAATCTCCGCCAGCATCCACCAACCTCTACCCGCACTGATGAACTCACACGCTCAACTCACATAAAATAGAAGCAGGTGTGGTGACTTCTCATCGAATTGACACAAACAGTACAGTAAAGCTTTTAAACTCAAGAAGGCTGAGCCAACCGGACCCGAGCTGACATGCTCCTCCGTATTGCGCGGAGAGATTCAAAAAATGCACCGCGGCGAGCGGCTCCTGATCCCAAAACTCGGAATAGAAACAGCTCGAAAACTGCAGCACAGGCGCCCGGGTTTCTACTTCAAGCCTGAATCCTCTGAAAAAGCGCTTGAACTCTCACTTTACGCAGAAACTTTTGGCTCGATCGTGGTGCATTTTTTCTTCTTTTTTTTTTGCACCCCGCTCCCAACCTGACGCCCCTGTCCGGAGCCGGTGACAAGGATGCCCGCCAGCGGGACCAGAGGATGCTGCTCCACAGTCAACACCAGCTCGGCCCTACGCATCGGCTGACTTTTGCTTTGGCCACACAGCCTCGGAATTAATCTCCGCATCACCTCGTATGAATAATAAATAACTCCAGCTTCTTACCTGCACAGCCAATGAATAGCAATCCCCAGATGAGGTCCCTTATTTGAAGCATTGTAATGTGTCACAGATATTCTCCTCGAAGAAGCAGACGCACTTTACACAAGCGAGGTGTCTCTACAGAGAGGTGGCCGAAAATCTGATTATCAGCCTGTTTTTGTTTTTGTTTTTTTAAGCAGGGGACAACAACTGCTACCGGACGGAATTTTGGTCCTTGTCGCTACCCGTGTTCGCGGCACAATGAGTGACAAGCAGCAGCCGTAGCACGCACCCGCGCACACACACGCATGCACTCAATAGATAGCGAGCGCGAATTACTCCGCCCGGTAGGCTTTACCCGCACACACACACACTCACACATATGCAGACACACACACTCCGAGGGGGCGGGCTGAGGTGAATGCTGTAACAAAGTAGTGCGCGGAGCTGCTGGTGGAGACGGCAGATGGTCACCAGGGGCTCTAACTCGGATTACTGAGCTTAGAAACCGGCTGAGAAACACACAGAGCAAGGCACTTATTTTAAACCGGGGACTTATTAGAAGTTTGATTCAGATGGGTTATTATAATAAATATGATGATGGATAAATGAGGACTAATGCAGTTATTATTATGTTATGTGGTGTTATTTCTGACACAGCATTCATTCCTTTACTGTTCCAAACTAGGGATGCACATTTTTAAGTAATTTTCTTTAATCGATTGTCAGTTAATCGTTATGATAAATGAACATTCTGACATTAGAAAACAGTTTTAACCACTGACATCATCTATGTTTGATTTAAAATCACAGTTGGCTGCATTAGGAGTTCAAAGAACAGATGAAGTAAACAAAAACTTACTTGAATTTTAAATAAAATAACACAAAATAGTGCCTTCTTGATGCCGTCTCTCACTGTTCAACAACTGGCAACATAATCCAACTGATACTGAGGCGACTAACTGGATAAAATGTGATATCAGTTTGTGTCAAATGTCTTTTTGTATTTTTTTTAAATGACAAATTACTTGTATATCAATTAAATACATTTTCTCACACCAGTATTTTGTGGGGGTTTTTTTAAAAATATATTTGAAAAACAAGTATCTTATTGTAAGATTTTTTTTTTTTGTATTTGTTTCTGCCTCTGATTGTCAATTAAGACATTTTTAATTTGTTAAATTCTTAACAGCGATTAATGATTGATCATTAACATCCCTAGTCCAAACTACATTGTTGTTTTCTTATGTTTAAATCACCTGATATTTGCAAAATGTTCAGGCATATGGGGAAATCAACGTAAAGTATATCCAATCATTTCAATTGAAAGTTTTCTTAAAATAACTATTAAAGGGGCTCCATGTAGTTTGAGAAGAATTAGAATTTAATATGGTAACAATATTAATGAAGTGATAATAGAGAGGCTGTTTATTTCGTTTGTTTCGGCATAAACCAAAAAAACAGTCAGTGAAGATCTTTGTCTTCTGATTGAAATGTCTTCCCCAAAACTACAAAGTGCACCTTTAAAGCTGCTGTAACTGATTTTTTAAATTAAAATTAGTGTTAAATAGCTCTATATCCAAAAGTTAGTGTTTGGTCAGTGACCCATGTCTCTCCTCCCTCTGCTCATGCGGTAAAAGAGAAATACATTTTTTGGTATCCCGGCCCACTTTATCCAATCAGGACAGAGAACTCCATAAAGAGGCGGTCCTGTCTGCTCATGAACGCACAGAGAGCGCGCTATGTTCGCTGCTGTGTCTGGCGATTACCGCCGCGCATTCATGTGGTGACATACAGTAGAGAGGAGGGAGGGGATTGTTAAATGCAAATCAGACAGGAAGTGTGCTAAAACGACGACAATGCTAACAGCAGTTTCATTCGGTAAGGTGCTGAACAGAGTGTCTTTGACTGTTGTTCTAGTTATTTTAGATAGTTGTATGGAGTTTATCCGTAGCTGTGGAAGTAAATGCTTCATTTAAAGCAGCAGAACAAGCTGTAAACATCGGCATTATCAGCACCAAATAATTAATACCATTACATTTATTATGTATTTGTGTCCTCCTGATATATGCAGAGTCCATATACTTCTTTTAGTTGGTATCTGTAGAACGTGTTATCACGGTTGCAGGGCCACAGGGATCACTCCCGCAAGCAGAAATACAGCAATTTGTGCTTATTAACATAAGTATGTCGAGATAGCGTGAAGTTAATAAAGAGAGTAGCAAATACGTTTTGCAAAAGTGCCTCCTGGATTTATTGCACATTTACAGTCTCCATCAACTCTTGAGGGAAATATGTGGCTTTTTAGCTCCAAACGCTTGATTATAGCCTTTTCACTGTAAACAGGCTGTCTGCTTCAATGTTGGAAATGATGTTAGAGGCAAAATTTAGTGTCAACTGTCAAAACAACAAACTAGGAAAAGTTTGGCCTCCAACTTTGTCAGGAATGTACCATTAGTCCTCTCGTTATGTAAGGAGGCCGCTCTGTTAGACTAATGGTGTGTTCCATCGTACTCGGGAGAAAACGGCCTCCAACACGGAAAAGTGCAGTGGAACGGTCATCCAAGTCAGAAACATTGACAACATGATGACATCATAACAGTAACAGTACCTCTTCATCAAATCTTATGTCATATAGTGGGTTTTTTGTTTTGTATAAATTGTAGTTGTCATTTTCACGTTCGTTCAAGTCTTTGAGAAGAACACCTATTAGCAGCAAGCACCCCGGTTTTTCCAAGCAAATGTACTGGAACACTTTTAGATTGGAAGTCGGAAATTCTGACTTCTGACTTGCAATGAAACGCACCATAACTCCGACTTATCAAGTATTAACTTGTATGAAGGCGGGTCCAGAAAAAACACATCCTTTAAGTATTAAGTTGCTCCATAGACTAAATACAACCAGCTTCACTTGTAGCACATTTTTATTTCTTTAGCTCTTTTGCTAAACAAATACAGATATTAGCATTTGCCAACCTGGGTCACAACTCTGCTAGTTGCTGTCTGCTGTCCCCCATTTGGTTCAGGGACCAGGTTGTTGCTCTGACCGACTAGTTTCACCTGCTGAAAATAAACCTAGACGCAAATATTCATATGAGCTTTGTGTCGTCTAAAAATCTCAGACATCTGCGCGTCGGTCTTCGGTGGCAGACATTCATCACCTGCCCACCAGGTGCCCTCAGTGTGTTCCCTGTGACCTGCACACCTGTGGCTCATTCCCTCATCAGCTCTCCCTGCTGCTGCCTGCCTCACCATCTGCACCTCGTTAACTAATTATCTGAGCTGCTAGGTATAAAGCTATTGTTTGTAATTCAAGATACACGCTCATCGGCAGCTTGTAGTGAATTCTCAATGATTATTGATATTTAGGGGGTGCAATTTAAATTCTATTGAACATTTTATAGCGGGGATTTCTGCATGATCATCCAAATAATCAAAAATGATCAGACAGGCTGGGGTGAGGCGGCAGGAGACGGACCCAAGTGCAGGTAGTCGAGGCAGATTGGGACAGTTCTGTGATTTTAATGACCAGTTGAAGATGCAAATAACCCCACAGACAGGCAGGTGCAGGTGCAGGTGCAGGTACAGGTGGCTCCAAAGCAGCAGAGAAACTTCAATGATCTGACAAGTGACTTGGGGGAAAGGGGGTGGTACATGTGCTGCAGGGCGGATGAGGGAGTGAGATGCAGGTGGGGAGACGGGCTGAGAAGCTCGGGTGAGGAGAATGAGGCGATGGGAGGTCAAATGGGAGTTAAGTGGAAAGCCAGAGGGCATCTGGTAGACAGATAGATAATAACCAGGTGAAACGGGTTTGGAGAAGCAGGGATGTGGCTGGAGAGAGGTTCAGAGAACCACACCAATCTCCCGATACGAAAGTCAAGTAATAAACATGTAAAGTGACTCGTTTTGTAGAAAAGTCAATATAATACATAGGCTATGACAGTTTGCAGGAATGTTAACCGCTAACATTTTGTCCTAGCGTCTGGGCTGGTTTAGTTAATTGATAGTAAATTTGTTTCTAGTCTCTCCCTATCAATATTCACTCTTCCTTTTAGATCTATTTAAAAAAAAAAAAGTTTTGAAAAGGTTTCTGGGATTTAGGCGAACACTGCAATTCTGTTCTCCAACTAGATTCTAGTTCTGTCTTCTGTCTGTCTGCTGTTTGGTTCTTGCCTGAGAGCTTAGTGGGTTTATCAGAGCATTTACGCTGCCTGCTGCTGGGGGAAACGGGGGTCATGTAGTTGATAAAAGCAAAAAATAAGAAAAAAAGGGAGCAGTTCAAAATCCATTAAAGGTCACGCTTTAAGACAAATGCAAAAATATTGTAGCTGATTTATGCTTGATTATTTTCCCCACAAAAGGTTCAAATTAATTTCATAAAAATTACATCAGCTTGTTCCAGATGCTAATTTTCAATTCTACGTTTTAATTAAAAATAAGATGTTCCTACTTTACTGGAAAGTAGAATTTCTCTTAATGTCCCCTGGAGACTTTAAGTTTACACATGACACTGGTGTAAGTTGCACAATGGACCACAACTTGCTTGACACAAAATGCTCTCAAATTCATATTTACATTGTGCACAACAAAACTTGCCCCTCTAGCAGCCTCTTCAAACTCTGCACATACAGTATTCTGCATATTGAAGGTCAAAACATCCTTATAAATAAAAATAAGCAAAAACACTTTTTGGAATTGGTGTTGCGAGTCCTTGGGAAGGCAGAATCACCTATATTACCACTATAAGTTCAACATTAAACTGCAACAGCTTAAACAACCGCACAAAAAATGCAAGCAATGCATCACCTGGCAAAAATAAAACCAGGTGCTTGTCCAGGTTTTTCATTGAGGGACTGAAAAGCTGATAAATGTTGATCCAATTCAGGCTGGGTTATGAAACTGAGCCGGAGTCTTGAAGAAATCCGTATCACCATGGGCTTGAAAAAAAAAAAGGCTTATATCCACAGCCTAATTAGCGCACTTCCTCTAAAAATAGGACATCATCTGCATTGTGATGCCAAAGTCTCCTTGAACTAAAAAGTGCACAGTTTATCTCTTCTTTACCAATCCCTCAAAGGAGACTAAATACAGCTGCAGATTTTTCATATCATGATTTGCATTGTGAACATTAGAGACGCCCACAGGAAGTAGCTGTATATACTCAAAACATACAGACTTAAATATAATGTGACAGTATACCTGAGCCAGCCCAGAGGGAGCAGAATCATAGCCCTCGCCCATCATACGTCTCTGTCAAACTCTCGATACGGTGTCATTAAATTGACAGATTATGCAAGTGGCTCTGCAACGGAGCGAACCGACTAAATTTGTTATTTAAAAGTTTGGATTATGATAGCGCTTTTACTTCTGAACTCAGATCCTGAAGAGGAAGGAATAGCACTCTAAAGGTAGGAAAGTATCTCAGGCTCTGAACTGGCGAACAAGTGATTGTCCATTGTCAAAGTAGAACCAAAGTGTGCTTTAAAGGTGATAACTATAATCTTCTCTACAATCACTATATAACTAGAATCTCTGCTTAACAGGAAGCCAGGGCAGTGAGGCCAAGACTGTTGTGGTGTGTTAGCAAAAAATAAGGAGAGGAGGGAGAGTGACCTTTGACTAATGTCAGCAGGGGAGAAAGTTCCACAAGTCCAGCCGGAGGAGAAAAAAGAAAGTTCAGGTCACCAAAGGATATGAAATAGTCTGATTTTTTTGGGCCGTAACTCTTTGCTGAAGAAAACAGTGATGTCTTGACATACGGTTCAACAGCGAGGTCACAATTAAAAAAAAAAAAAAAACGCCAAGATTTCTGGCAGCGGGGATTGATTACTCAACGGGGTGCCAACAACACTTCCTGCAACTCTTTAGAAGTTTGAAAAGTTGAAAGGTAATGTTTCAGATTTGAGGTTGTGCAGTGTTGTGCCGTCCAACAAAGATAATAAAATAATCTACTTGAAATGTTTCATTCTTGAGAGCATTTTCCTGAACAAATCAGTGTGAAATCAAATCAGATGCATATTGAAGGGAACTTGATTTAGAATCAAAAGTTTTGGGCCGGATGAGCTTTTATTGACTGGAACTCAAAATACAACTGAACAGTTTTGCCAAACAAGAAACAAAAGCTTGTTTATACTGAACACTGACAAGCAAGGTCGCAGTCAAGTCCACCTAAACTAAGACCCAGTCATAACCGAGACCTTGAGGGGTTGTGCTACAGTGCATGGCACGCTTACAAAGAGATGATGAACATGCAAACCACAGACTCTCATACAATTGGTCGGAAAGATCCGCAAACACATAAAAACACCCACAGAAGACAAATGAAAATTCCTCGTCATTCACCTCTTGTGTAACACGAGAAGTTGCTTGATGAAATAATCTAAAAGCATTTCAGATGTGAATTTTATGTGTTTTCAGTGAGCAAACAAATACAAAGAAGGAGCTGAAATCAACTCCACCATCTTTATTCAACACTACATTTCCATGTTGTACCATCAGCCCAACACACATTGACTACAATTATTTGTGCTAGCATCTGGGTGACTGCTGTCTTCCTAAAGAAACCATCATCGAGTACAGTATGTATCGATTAACTCAGTGATATCACTGCTGTTGTTGTCTTGAAATTAAATCCGGAGTCCTCTTTGTCTGAGAAGGAGACAAGACCCAGTAAACATGTGATCTATTCTGAGGCAAGAGCGACACTTTTTAAAAAGACCAATCTCAAGTACTGCAACACTATTGGCAAGTGTTGATATCTGAGGAATGAGACACGCTTGTGTGTTTAGATACACAAATAAACATTACATGCACACAAAAAGAAGGTAACAACTTCATGAACGAACGCATATACATGTAAAGCAGATAGACAAGTTCATTTAATGGCGCTGACAAGCTGTTAAACGTTACACATCTGCCCCAACCTACAGCTTAAACAATAAAATAAGGGTAGCAAGTGCAACATTTAACACTTTATAATACACATAATTAATAAATGGCTAATTTGTAGTTGTAGTTATTCATTCATTTATTACGCAGTAAGATTGTTTTTCTCAATCACTTTGAATAAGGTCCTGTCAAAAATACACATGACATACTGTTCAGGTTTCAGTGTTTATCACTTCACAGAAGTCACCTTCCCTCAACACCAATTAGCTTAACGACTGTCAATCACAGGTCCAAGGTGACGCCCAGGTTCTTCCTCGGTGTGATGAAACACCGGCCAAGTGTATTAATAACCCAGAGTTTTAATAACAAAGAAATATAGATAATAAAATTTAATTAAAGACATTACAGGCAAGCAATTAACAGTAACTCATGACATTTCCAAGAGCTGACGGTAAGACCGCCAATGCAATTACTGCCTCACAAATTCATAATTTTGAGCTTCCGGTATTTGAAAGGCATGTCCTCGTCCGAGTCTCATCCCCATTAAGGATATACAAACCAAGATATAAGTTACAGTCTGGTATATGTAATGTATACTGTATGATCAGACAGTGTTCATTATACCTGCTGCAGACATATACAATGGGCTCCAGCCCTCATAGGGAGCCCGGGGGCAGGAGACTTAATTTGGACTTCGGCCTCGGTAAAAAATCCATCCTAATCTTTAATGGGCCCTTATTATGTGTGCGTGGGATGTGTTCAACAGAGCAGTACAATAGGCCAAACACTGTGTATCCATCCAAAAGCAGCAACAGCTAAAACAGGGCTAATTTAATGTCTCAATAAGGGCATTGTATTTTGGAGAATCAAATTGCATTCGTTGAGGAGATGCATCATTTTATCACGGGTGTCCTAAAAGGATTCATAGATGTGAAAAGACGTGCAATGAGTGATCGAAACCAAAATAACTAATGAAACAACTCTGGAAGCAACAGTGGAATCTACAGTAACAAGAAAAAATATCGTTGTGGAGGTCCGTCTTCAGTTCAGAAACAGAGTCTGGCATAAAAGGGAAAGTCCCTATGTGTGAACTTTCCAAAGAAAACAAACGAGTGAGCTGTTGTGAACAGAGTCTAGTGTAGTGTGTAGGATTTTGATGGCGCACAAATGTCTATGTACAATGGGAAATTACATCCAGAAACCTAAGAGAAACCAACGTTTGTTGACCAGGAGAGTGCTTTCCAAACCAATCACCACAACAGTGATCTTTCACAGGATGCTAACAGCCTGGTCCTGAGATCTGTGAAGGAAACAGGAGGAGAGGTACATTTAGTTTTCTCTATTGTGTGTCTGACATGTTTTTTTGCAGGGAAAAAAATATAATTATCACAGTAAAATCCAAACTACTGGACACAACATGTCCCCTTCTTAAATCCATTGTCAGCGTGTGTGCACTGGAGGCTTCAAGTTTCTGTCACACTTGTGCATGTTGAACATTGGCTCAGGATTGACTTCCATACGATTTGTGATGATACAAATCATGCTCGACCTCTTAAAATCAGACTTTTAATGAGCACAGAGAAAATCCGCACTGTGTCAAATGTGTTAGAATGTGAAAACAGCCTTGTGGTGTCAAACTGCACATACATCAATCTACATAGTGCAACTCAAACATTCAAGTGTGGGAGCAGGAGGGAAAAACACATTTTTGACTGGAGGGGGGACTTTAACAATGCTCAACATTCGGATCCGCGGTTAATATGCATTTTGGTGCTAATGCCTTAACACTTATCACAGCCATCCTGCAGTGGAAAACAAATGGTTTTCTTTGTTATTTGGAAACACTTTTCGTGCTGAAATGGAAAAATAAGCTGCCACAAAATCCAGATTGACACCACTATATGAATCAGTCACAACACAGTGTGCGTTTGGTGCATGCAGTAGGTAAGGGAGGACCTGAAAAGCTGCAGCAGAATCAGGTCATCTAAGTGATTTAGCACCAGTTCTCAGAGGCATTCAGTCCGACATTTGGTGGATGTGCTCGGATGCGGAGGCAATGATGCAAAGATTCCATCTGTGGGATTATGGCCTCACATGATAAACTAATTATAGTAATATACAGCAGTGGTCTACAAATGTTTATTTATACAAGAATTTCTCAGGATGTGAAATTTTAGCAGGATGTGACACTCTCCTTCACACACACGCATGTTGTCACACATACTGAATAGGTGTGGGTGAGCAGAGTTTCTGTTCCAGGTGTAATGGAGGAAACAGATCATGCTCACAGTTAAACCTGAAAACCGACGTTCTGTGTTTCACACTGAGTCACAGTTTGTCACAACAAAACAATAGAGCTTTGCAGTCAGCGCTGGTGCTGTGTCGCAGACGCCATATTTAACTGCGTGTTAGCATGTGTGTCACTGAATCCTACACCTGTGTCAGTGTCCTCATGCTTTCTGACTGCAGTGTATATCTGACTTATGAAACAGCAACTGAAGCCGACTTACTTTTACACGCTGTATTTCAAAGTTGGTTGATTTGTTAGAAATTCAATTGAATTAAAATAATTTTATGTGAATTACATTTTCCTTACAGTAAGTTGAATGTATAGAAAAAGTGTACAGTGTGTTAGTGTTATTGTGAACATTATTCAATTAAAAAATATATGTACACATTAAGCGCTCCTCAATAATGATGATTTGAACAATGACCTTTAATAATAACTCTGATGTGTTAAGAATGAATTATTCATGTAAAGTTTGTTTTTACTTTTACTTGAGGTACTGAAGATATAATTAACCAGCCATGACCTAAGCATGTGCGAAAAGTAGCCATGATTTGTCTTTGGCAATCAGTGATCAGACTTTGTACAATAGCAAAACAATACAGCAGCCAGTAGCAATCCCTCCCTCCCTCTCGTTGTTCAATGGGACTACAAAAACGATACTTTCCCTGCAAATTAACGAACTGCATGACTGCAGCAGCTGCAGTGTCTCTGGGCTCATTAGCTGAGGCAGACAGGCGGGGTGGTGGGGAGCGATAGGGCAGCCTGGTCATAGCTCGCCCTGTGGACAGGCGGCCTACATGCTCAACATAACGAGCCTAGGGACACTCTGAAAGTGAAGAGCTGCTCTGCAGGATGATCACGAGAGAGGCCGAAGAGGTCGGTGTGAAGAGGAGAGTGTTACTATAGCTCAAATACCGCCAGACATTACCTGAGCTGCTGTGTGAGTTAACAGTTTGAGTCAAGCATAGAGAACGCAACCAATGAAGCCAACCAATCAGAGGCAGAGCAGGGCGGGTCTTATGAAAACGTGTCTGTCCTTTTGAGCAGCTCCCTGCTGTTCTAACAGAACAATAAAATGACAAGGGGAGATCGTAGACTGCAGTTATACTGATTTCCATTGTTAGATTCATGAGCGTTACAAGCAAATTAACCAAGTGATATGTTGGTAGATCAGCATCACAGTACCACAACGGTGTAATAGCTACCCTGCATGTTATTTGCATCTTTCGTTGCTCTAGAGTTGTTTTGGTTTGCATGACAGGCTCGTCTCAAGCTATACAGTATGTGTTCTTACCTCTCTTCCTGTCTTTAGTCTCTTTATAAATAAACAAATAAAAAGCTGTCCATACAGCTTGAAACTTCTCTCCTCATCCGTGGACACTCTGGATGCTCTCTGACAGCCTTTTGAACCCCTCTTGACAAATTTGAAATGCAGACAGCGGTCTCTGAAGTGGCACTCCGCTAGTCAGAGTCATATGAGCAGAATGCAACTACATTTGCCGAGCACATTCATACTCCTCAACTGATCGACCTGTAATCACCCCGTAACTTTCCCTCTTTTTCCAGCCAAACACTTTTGGCTTTTTTGTAGTCAAGTCACAATTTTTTTTTATCTACTTTCTTTGACATCTCAAAGTTGTACTAATTTCAAACATGTTTTGGCGAGAGGTTGTGAACGCATTTACACTGGCTTTTCAGGTTGGAAAGGTTGCGTACAAGCTCACCAGCAGATTATCAAAAGTTTCTCTCTGTGGGTGCTTTCCCCAGCCTCTGCCAGCATTACTGAAGAAGTGCCCTTTAAAAGAGTATTCAGTCCACAGCGAAAAGAGAGATAACATCGAGAACAGGGGATTTAACAAGCCACAAAGGTTCAAGGACCATGGCCCCTGTCCCTTTCAGAGCCAGCACATAAAAATGATTCACCTAGTATTTCTGACCTTCATAGAGGCATCTCGTAGTTTACACTGAAGGACAACATTAAGCACAAATGCAGGTACTAAAACAGATGTCATGAAACTCATAATTTTGTCTCGTGTAATATATAATAGCATGGCTTTTTATTCCGACGACATCTGCAACAATGTGTTCTATCAATAATGACATTTAGAAACACTATGATGTTAAAAATACAACCACAATGCTAACGGCAAGAGACAACTGTGTCACTGAATGACATGGAGAGAAAAGAGAATCCACGGGAGGTGAGAGGAAAGCTTTTCCTCCAGCAGTCTGATTCGTCTTGAGGTAATTAAAACGTGCAAAAAAAATAAAGATGGATTAAGAGAGTTGTCAAGCAAAAAAAAACACAGGGAAGCCTGCGACAGAGAGAGGAACAAATCAAAGTCTAAAATGTGACATGCTAGAATTGCTACACTGCAGAAGAACCTCATTTACATACTCCATGAATTAACTCTGGGCCACTAGTTTTAGTGATTCAAGTACAGTGTGCTTACTAAGCAGAAAATTACAGCGAGAGGCGCCTGACAGATGCCCCCCTACTGTTGGAGATAAAGCTCGTATGGGATTGAAGTCTCGGAGGAACAAGTCCGATGTTTGCTTATTTTAATACAAAGTATAAAGATATCTCTACGTCTTTGTGCGGAACTGGCTGTGAAAACCAATCTTCCTCTGGGACAATAAAGTCTAAATCTAATCTAACCTGAAACGCCTAGTCAATATGTATGTGGTGCTTTACTGACTTCTTTGATATTGCTTAAAAACTTTAAAATGCGCTGCAAAAGAAATGTGTACGGGGTTGTTCTTCATCACAAAACGAGCTCTCAAAGAGGTTGTTTGTCCGACACAGTCGGCCTTGTTTACTCTGAAGGGGCTCATTTCCCAAGAGTGGCGGCCTCCTTCTGCATTATCTCACTTATCATATGAGTGCTGTGCCAGGACAACAAAGGAAGGAAAGTACACATACATCTTGTTTTTATGATGAATTTATTTTTCAATAAGAATAACAGAATCCTGAAGGACTTTGGTGCCGTGTTAATGGTGCCAACCTGTTCGACTTTAACTATATTGTCTCAGAGGGGTTGTCCGAAGGAATCCAGCGACAAGGAACTTTTATTTTTTGTTGATTCTGACAACCCAGTGGGCAAAAACTGTCTGGTTTCTGCCTCCTGTTGTAAAGATCTAGATCTTGCTATTACAGTACATGCATTTGTTTTGTTTGTGAAGATGCAACTTATTTTTAAGACAATTATGTTTAAAATATGTGGTAATGCATCTCTTTGTTGCAATATAAGATAAATAACTGTAATATGTCAATGGAGAAGCAAAAAAATGTTCTTTTAGTGTAGATCTTACACCTTAGGATGCATGTACGTAAGCCTTAGTGTTGTGGGTAATGCACTACCAAAGTTTATATATTACTTTGAGCATGTTTCCTAAAGGATTTTGTTGAGATTATTACAGTTACTATCTTCAGTAACATGTTACAACCAGAAATCTTTGTGATTTCTTTTAAGAATTTATCCACAACACGCCATTTCAGCCAGTGCGCCACCAGAATAAATATCCTGCAGAAGAATCTTTTGGGTGAAGTGGGGTAATGGCTGCAGAGTATGCTTTGAAATGGGCATACTCCCCATTATTTTGAGTTTATCAGACAAAAGGACAAACATGTAATCATCTAGTGCTGTCTATGTATTGGAAAGATTTCAAATATTCATTATTCATCAGACTTCGCCCATCCCTGTGTCCAAGGCAAATTATGTATTTAAAAAAGATCCAGGCAATTAATTGTTTTCTTCTATTGCAACCAGGCGATTTCAATTCATAGTTATAACCAGCCAGCTCTGCTCTCCAGAGGACAGCCTTCATTCGGCTGCCTGGTAATACGTCTGTGGTTATTTTGGTGAAAGTAAGGCAAATAAACTCATCATTCACCCATTACTCTACACAGACAAGTAATATGTAATAAAGCACAATTTTGGAAGTAACTATCCGTACACTGGTAAGGCAAGGCAAGTTTATGTGTATAGCACAATTCAGACACACAGGGGCATAAAATTACTTTAGAATAAATTAAAAATCACATTTAAAATACATTAAAAACAAGTAGGAAGACATCAAGAAACAAAACATTAAAACAAGTTAAGAAATAGAATTCAGTCTAAAATAGAATAGGTTTAAAAGAGACAAGACTAGAAAATAAAGTCCCAGTGCAGTTCAAAGCCTTGAAAATGCTTCAGTGAAAAGCTGTGGCAAACAGTCAGGTCTTCAGCCTCGATTTAAAAGAGGTGAGAGTCGGAGCAGACCTGCAGTTTTCTGGGAGTTTGTTCCAGATATGTGGCGCATAATAACTGAATGCTGCTTCAAAATGTTTAGTTTTGACTCTAGAGACTGAAAACAGACCTGTACCTGATGACGGTAAGTGTACAGCTAACAAGTCCAGTTGCTCGGTAACAGTTATTTTGTTGAGCTAAAGATATCAATATTTGCTAGTAATGTTATATCTTTATAGTCAAAGTAAAAAGCCAACAGTAAAAGAAAGCTTGGTAGAAAGGCCAACATAAAAAGTTATGTTATATGCCAGTTGTTCTGCTGCTGTCTGGCAATAGAGAAGTTTCCGCCACCATACCACGAGGCTACAGAGCGACTACTTTTCTCAGGCTGTGAGACTGAAAAAAATTGTTCGATTTTTGCGGGGTATCAAACCCGTTGAGCAATTGTCTTGCTGATTGTCTCGCTTGCTTATGTAGGTCTAAAGAGGCATCTGTATTAACTTGAGACTGTGTCATAACCACTTAAAAACTCCTTGTAGTACATTTAAGACACTTAGATTGAGTGCGTCTGTACAACAAGAAAGTTGAGAGGTTGTCACTGTATTTTCAAGTGCACATGCATTCATCCCTCTACATCCACTGTCTGCACACTGCTTTCCTTCCATTTTACAGGACATCTGAGCAGCAGCTCCAGAATACCTTATTATCGTCTGTACATATAGAAAAAGCCTGTCTACCTGATTGTCCTTATAGTCCTTTGTTTTGTTTATTTGAAAATGTTTTGAAAGTTCCAAGACTTCCTTGTAGGGTTGTCTTGTGTGTTGTCTTATCCCATTAAGAAGAATAAAGGAAAATGAAATGATGACTGATTCAATCAATTTGTGGTTCACAGGATGACAGAGAAGAAAGATTTGAAAAGAGGGACGTGGGATGCACCCTTGGTTAAGCCTCCCACCTGAAACCACTTGAGGACTCAAATTAATGGATGTCATCTGGCATCTGGACAAACAATCCTCCCACTCTCCACACATCCAGTACCGGTGATTTGTTTTGTATGGTAAACTCAAGATACTGTCTGGCAGCACAGAAAGTGGTTGTGACTAGTTTTGTGGTGGCAAATTGGATAAAAAGAGGAACGTATTGATTTTCATTTGACAAGGGAGTATAAAAGGTTGTTATAGACGGTCAATATGATAGCTCCTTCAATCTTGGTTCTCTACATTCCTCTAAGGTCATTACAATCAAGGGAACTTGCTATTTGTCAGTGACCAAGGGTGTCACTTTGTGTTGAAAAGCGGTCGGGACATGAAAGCTTGGATGAAATCATAATAGGGAAGGTCATATGGGGTAACGGTAGGTAAAAAATATAGCATAACGGCACATTAAAAGGATCTGAAAAGTATCGAAAGCAGATTTGCAATGGCCAGATTAGGAGCGGAGCCATTAATGTATAAAACAGCACCAAAGAGACAATATTGTTTATATATATGGTGAATAGAAGATGACCAAGAATGGACCCTTGTGGTACACCTACAGTATACTAACATTAAAGGGGATTGACTTGGAACCACTGGCGACTACTGTCTGAGTCCAACCCAAGAGATATTCATAAAGCCATTTAATGAAGTTTTTGTTGACTCCAACTGAGCAAAGTTTATCTGATATAATGCCATGATCCACTGAATCAAATGCAAAATGAAAGATCTGCACAATGTTGATTGATTATCTTAAAATTCCACACAATTAATTCATACTTTTCAAATATTTAAACTCAAATACACAAGAGACCACCAATTATGTTTTCACAGTACTACTGCAGATCCAATTCAAGACTTGTTTAATATTCATGATTTAAAATCTGGATGATCTGATGATAGGAACAAATTCTTGTTATTTTACAGGAACATATTTGATAAATTGTTAATTGATGTTCCAACGACTTGTTAGCTAACATTACCATCTGATTACATGTGCTTCGCTTCCAGATTAAGACAAATGTCTCTAAGATGTGTGTTGATATTTCAGAATTAATTCATTTTTGTCAGAGGAAAATGGCTGCCGTGTGAATATGGTCTGTGAAGCCAGAGCTCTGGAGCCCCAGTTTTCCTGCACATGTTTATAGTGTGCTGCTCACATTAAGTTCTTGATAAAAACTTTCTCATATTTTCACACCAGAATGAAAATGTTCCTATTTGTTAGTTTACATTTCTTGGTGCACGTTGTTTTTCAGAACATTTCAAAACAAATTCTGCCTTTGAAACAAGACACAAAAGACATTCCAACAACATGGTGATGACATGTCTGCTGTGTCCCTAAACTCTACCATGAATCACCATGTAAAATAACGTCACCTCTGTGAGCAAATCCACTAATCTAGATGATGTCACAAATCAAAAGTTGCAGCTTGAGGCTGAGATGCAGGAGCCGAGGAAGCATCAAACCAGCATGTGCATCATGGCAGGCGAGGAAGTGATGAAATTCAAAGTGTTGTCGATTCCAGCCATGCTCACCCGGCAGCTTCCTTCCAGAGCAGCAGGGGAATCTCGTCCGGCAGCTGAAGCTTGTCAACAAGCTGTCATGGAGGCTGAATGTGAGTCAGTAACTCAGTCTGCCCACACTTCAAAATAACCTCTCTCCTTCACTCCATCTCTGCCTCCTCCTCTTTTAGTTCCACTTCGCCGCATAGCTGCCAGTCCCCTGGTCTGATGTGCCCTCTATTATGTAGGCATCAGGCCAAGATGCAAACACATTGTGAGACGTCCCTCAAGGTGCTGATCTGAGTCAGGCTGACAAGGGCGTCCAGGTTATTTACAAGAAAAGATATTGCTATTCTGTTTCCTGGTGTCAGTCTCCACTGGACATTTATAGGTTACCTTGGCTGTTTACTTTCTCTTCAGGAGTTAAGGGAAGCCAAGAGAGAAGGTTAAAATATTTGTTTATGTCTGCATGTCATGAACTCACAGTCAGAAGTTTATAGGTTCTCTCTCTGTCAGCTGGCATGTGACAGCTGACAGTGTGCTCTTTCTGCCTTTCAATTTTATCACAACTAGAATCTCATCTTCAGAGGTTAAGCCATCATTCCTTGTGGCAATTTACTGTAATTTACGATGTTAAAGGCTGAGATCTCAATGACATTAAAAGAAGTTGGACTGGGGAAAGCAGCACTTGAAGGCAGACAATTTAGACAGTTTATTTATTAACCTTTATCTATCATAAGCCAAAGTTATTAGGAAAATGATGGAATCATAATTCAAACTGTCCATTGTAATTGTCTGTCAAGGTTTGCAGACTAACTCTAAATTAACTGTTAAGCATTGTACTTCAAGGCTTTTGCAATGATGAATTATTACTGACATTTGCACTCTTTCAGTTTCACCAACAAAATGGAAGTGAAATCTGGCTAAATTAATTTCGTGTCTGATTGACTATGTCACCACACTCCCAGATCCCTGCAGTTACTTTCAGGGGAACAATGTTGACATAACCAACAGAAATAATGGGCAAAACAATGAAAATACAGCCCGTTTACCAGAATAAAATGTTGCCTTTTCACCCCTTTACCCTTTCTGTCCAATGTTTCTAATAAACTCAGGGATTAAAGTATAAATTCACCTGAAAAGGAAAATGTAAGATCCGAAATTGATGGGAAAAGACATTATTTACAAACGTTTTCAAAGACGAAATTTTCACTGTAGCTGCAAAGTTATAAACACCCAGTCTGAAGTGGGTGCATGAACTCCACCGCACATCAAGGCTGTAAATAGTCTTTTAAAATCAATTCAGGCCATTTTATGTTTCTGTTCAGTTGTTTTTTCACTTTTTTCAAACAAGTCACATCTACTTCAGTCTTTTAGGAGAATGCTGAAATGCTGTTTTGCTGTGATGCTCGAGAGATCTTTTACCCGACTTTCCATGGGGGTGAGTAGATAATGACTGAATTTGAATTTTTGAGTAAAAATATCCTTTAGCTGTTCCTTTATGGGTCGAGAAAATGATGTAGTATAATGAATGATGAATCATCACTGACATTTTGGGTGCACTCTTTCAGTTTTACCAACAAAATGGAAGTGAAATCTGGCTAAATTAATTTCGTGTCTGATTGACTTTGTCACCACACTCCCGGATCCCCACAGTTACTTTCAGAAGTGTTGGCATAACAAACAGAAATAATGGGAAAAACCATGGCCCACGACTTTAGAGAAAATGATGTAGCCTTCTCCTTAAAGGTGCAATATATAAGAATTTTAGTTGATGACAAAAATGATGAACAGAATGTGAAGAAATAACAGTGCTGACGTTATGTGCTGTGTTGCAGAGATATCTATTGAAGGTAGCATGCTAACCAGCTGGCCCTGGGCCTGAAAACCTCTTTTTTCTGGCTTTCCAGGACTCCTGTAATAGCTGTGCAAACACCCAGACTCCCCCAGTAGTCCAACTAGCTGTACAGCTAACTGAGCTAACAAGCTAATGGCAGCTGATGCCCAAACACAGTACAGTACAGTTAGCAGCAGTTTGGCAGTTACCTTGGTGATATACTGGAATCTTTTGGAGTATGAATTCAACAGGTTGCCAGTTCTTACATATAGCAGCTTTAGATCATTTTAAAAAACCCTTGAAAAGTTGACTTTTTAGAGATATGTGGTTCAAACATATGATGATCTTCTAGAATATGATGCATTGCTGTAGATTAAACCACCCAATGCACCATAAACATTAATGCAGCAGTAATATTTATCCAAAAATGTATTTAATAGTAAACACTGACAGGGACCCTTTTTTTTTCCCATAATGGATACTTTTACTTTGGCTGATAGCACTGAAATATTTAACTTTAGTGATATATCTGTATACTTCTTGGATACACCACTGTTTTCTACATATTTCAATGTTTAAATGACATTCTTCAAATCAGGCCGTAATGACAGCGTTCTCCAGAGACTGTTCCGCAGTGCCCTGTTGATGGCCATGGTCAAAGTCATCATTAAAGTATTTAATGACAGTCCTCAGGAAACCATTATCATTCGGGGAGCGATTCATTAAAAATTAATCTCTTCCTTCGACCCCTTATTATCGCCACCAAGGTTCATTACGGTGTTGGGTAGCGGTGGGAGCTGAACCAAACCTCAGCCCTCACTGGGAGACAAGGGGCTGACCTGATGAGATATGAAATGAGCCTTTTCAAACACTGAAGTGGAGCTGAGGTCAAATGAAAAATAGTGTCCTAAACGCCTTAACAATTAACAAGAAAGCTATTGATCTTCCCAAGTTTTCATGCTTATGTTTGAACTGAGGATTGGAGCAAGGGCAGACCGTTTTGCAGTGTCTTTACTGGCTTCAGGCATCAACAGTCTATAATTGTTTTTATGTTATAACAGTAATAAGTCAAGGCCTATTTAGATCCCTTTCAAGTTGCTATGTATCTGAGGCACCTGTTTCTCTACAGACTGAGAATGAAAGCATGATGAAACTGTCAAGTGTTGAGCAATCTAGACTGAGTACAAGAATACTTCACTGGAGAAGGCTGTACAACTGAGTCAAACTATGTAAACTGATGTGCCTTTTTTAACTGTATTAATTATTAAAGGAGAAATTGCTCGAGTCAGACCTCTAAATAAATGCTTTTAAGGATTGAACATGCTCCCTCTATTCAGAGTCTTTTCCTGACCTATAGGCGTACTGACAGCTTTATTTAATGACTTGAAATCATTGTCATGATAACAAAAGCAAACTAGCATTATTTGCTATTTTTAGATAATAAGGAAAAAGGCCAAAGTCAAGATCAAAACACTTTCTTGAGCTAGCATGTCTAAAACATAATCATCAACTACAGCTCTCATGATTTCCTGTTAAGAAATCCATATTGTCAAGACATACATACTTTACATGTAAGATCTGTTTGCTGCAGTCACACATGGATGGTTTAAACTTCATTTGTTTGACTGCCTATGTTTTCCCAGGCTCAGAACACCACTGGACGCTGTTCACAGTCTCCCATCAAGATGCTGGATTGAGTTGGAGGACAGACGGTGTTCTGATTGTGAGGAAAGAATATTGAAATGTTGGCCAGAATTTTTATGGTCCAATTTTGCTCCCACCATAAAGCAAAATATGCAATGGCATGCAATAAAAAAAACCACTCTAAAACACGAAAATATGGATTCTGAACAGTCCACTTGGATTGAATTGATGAAATGCAATTAAGTTGGACGTGATTACCACTGGATGCTCATGAAATGTTTTTATGGTATACACCTTTAAATTGGCTGATAACTACACCCCAACCACCCACTTTACACCAGTGGTTCCCAACCATTTTTGTAAGATGTACCTCCTCAGCCTAGTCTGATGAACTCCAG
Organism: Pagrus pagrus; assembly: GCF_965226575.1. Lineage (NCBI taxonomy): Eukaryota > Metazoa > Chordata > Actinopteri > Spariformes > Sparidae > Pagrus > Pagrus pagrus. The sequence goes on from NC_140198.1 coordinate 6,903,488, forward strand.
TATCAAAACACCAGTCATATTCCAAATGTCTTCACTGAAATGAGTTCAGACTGGAGGTTATTTAACTATTAATCATATAAAAGTGGATATGATAGTAGATGTTACAAAAGTTTCATATATATTTTCAAAACTTAGTCATTTTTCATTTGGTTCGGTTAAGTTTGCTTCCCGAAGTAACACAAAGCTGAAGGTCCAACCATTCATCCATCACCTGGAGTGATCAAGTTCAAACAGGTTATCCATTACTTTAAGGTTCAAGGTGACTTATTTGTCATTATACAACACAGGATTGTATAAGTAAGTGAAGGTCTAAACTCCTCCATGCTTCACAAACAGAACATATATACAATTATTTATATTTATATGTATATATATACATACATAAACGTAGTGCATTTTTTTAATAGTGCATTGTAGTGAATGTAACGAGCAGCAATAAGATGGTTATGATAATATGGTCAGCACCTTCATATTTAAAGTTTGACATCTGGGAAATATCAAACTTTGTGTTTGAGCACCAAGCATCAATGACGTAAACACAGAGTCCACCTTTTCCTCGTCTCGGAACAAGGATCACCCATTGAGTGCAACAGCTTGATCCGGGCTGTTGCGGTGGAGACAGGTCTCTGTAAAGACATAGGCACAACAGTCACTGATGTCCTGTTTATTTAGATTATTTACTCAATTCAGTTTTTTCAAATAAGTTTAACTACTCAGTCTCTTCACATGCCCCCTGGCAACAGCAGAAGTACCCCCTTGAATACAAGTACCCCTGGTTGGGCACTGCTTCGCGATATGTATTTAACCACTTTTCATTTGTTCGTTTGAAAGAATGTGAATTTTATTCCAGCATTTCACAGGGAGAAGATGGCAACATGCTGACTGGTTCCCGCTGACAATTTGATGAAGAGAACAGCACAGGCTACTGTGGGCTGTAGCCAACAAAAAATAATCCCATCCACATTAACTATCTGCCAACAACATACCTCACACAAATCATTTCATAGAGAGCTGGAATGACTGATGGGCTTATCAGCTTCTTCGCCGACAACATGTTTACCGGCATGATGGAAATCGCAGTAACTGTACTGCATTGGACTGTTTATCCACAACTTCTTTATCTGATGTGACATTTCTGCACAAAGTGTTGCTCATATTGTAACAGTAAGCTGTAAATTTTAGCCCAGTCTGTTATTCTATATTATAAAGGGGCAAAAAAGAGAGAAAAATTAAACTGATTGACATCGCTGGAGATGCTCGTTGGAGGTCAGGAGGTTGAATCTGACACATTGTGGTACATTGACAGCAGTCTATTTAGATGACAAATCATTAGCAGCTTGTTATGTTTAGGCTAAAACTGTATTTTATGTCTCTTGACAGTTTACCTCACTTGCACCAAAAATGTCCACAGAGGGATTTCCACTCACCTCTCCTTCATTAATAGCTAATAGGAGTTAGAAAACTAATTCAAGATAATTACTTGACTGCACTCTTTTTATATGTAGGCACTTAATTAAAAAAGGCTGGGCCCTTTTTTGACGAACTTAAATGTCACATTGTTGATTAATAGTGCTGTAGTACTGGAGATTGGTCTTGGTCTCAAGACCACTTTTTGAAGGTCTCAGTCTCGTCGCAAAATTTACTGCATTTTTGCTCGGTCTTGTCTTGAGTCCTCAGACATAGATGACCCTGGATTGTATTTCAACACTAATCGGCTACAGGGATTTCACTGTATTGTTTGACACATTCTGTACTTCTTACCACACAGCACTGATGCTTGTACAAGAAATAGTCATAGAAAATAGACAATGGTAAAACAGTAAAGCAGTTTGCTCAAAGAAAGTCTTGATCTCGACTCAGTCTCACCTAACCTTAGTCTTGGTCATGACTTGGTCTCAACCACTCAAAGTCTTGGTCTTGTTTCGGTCTCCACACGCTCCAGTCTTGGTCATGACTTGGTCTCGGTTCAGATCATCTCGACTAGAACACTATTGATAAATTTTATTTTTCTCCAAGAAGGCAACATTTCAGTCAGTGAAGCTGCTATTCTCCATCTTAATGATACTGATATACTGTAAGCCAAGATGACACAATCAGTGAAGTGCGGTGATTTGCATACGTTCCTACACAAGAACATACTTTCCTTTACTAAAAGTTAGAGGGTGCAATCACTACATACAAACACTTTTCTACCACTGATTGTTTTGCAGCATGAATAGTCATTGTGCTCGTATTTAAATGGCAATTTTGTTACAGGAATACCCAGAGGTGACAAGGGCTGTCAGAAGGGCTGCTGGGTCTGCTTTTCTGAAAATCTGCTGTGTGGGTTGTGTCCTGCTGCCTTCAGTTTATCGCTTTGTCTACTTCTGCCTGTTGTTTTCCTTCTTTTGTAAATTCATTAGTTTTTTTTTCTCTCCCATTTCATTCAATACTCTTATATGCTGAAATCTGCATAGAACAGATGCTCCATTCCACTGCCTGCAGTTAATTGAAGTTTAATTGTAGAGCCTCAGTCTCTGAATGAAGACATTTTGGAATGGGAGGCAATATGAGCACCAGCCCTCATCTGTTATTATTGTGACTGTTGATGCATTCTGTGTAAATAAATGCATGTCATCTATCACTGTCCTCGCACTCGCAGCACCCATACTACTCCTCCGCAGGATCTCTGTGACAGGCAGCTATACAAACAAGAAATGACAACAATCAATATTTCATGACAGAGAGGTCAGTCGCACACTTTCTCTCAAATCGTTTGGACAATGGAGCCTCATTATGTTGGAGGTCAAAGTGTAATCGGATTGAACTGCGAGAGGCAAAGGAGGAGGAATGATTCTGTGACAGGAACTGAATACATTTCTCCTCCTTATAATGAAATGAATGGGCAATGAACATCAGCGTGACTGCAGGATTTTAGGATTATACCAACCACCTACTTTTGACTTAATCGCCATTAGCTTTATGATGGGAAGTATCTCAGCTGGGTTTTACTTGGACTGGCTCAAACTCTGGAAGAACTCTGAAAACCCCTGCTCTGAGAGTCATTGGCAAAAAAAGGAGGCACCTCTACTGGATGTGAGGTCAGTTACTGGAAAGGTTTAATGTTCAGGTTGAGGTGATGGTGGGCCAGAGGTGCACTCAGTCATGGGGGTACATAGGCAGTGACTCTGGGCAGAAATAAAGCATGGAAGTGTTCAGTTAGGGGCAGACAAACCTTGATTTAGAGGTTTTAAAGTAAAACCCAACAACTCTGCACTATGTATGACATAATCTAAAATTAATATTTGAATACACATTAATCACAATCACAAGTGTTTTGTTTCTGGACATTGCACCATGTGATAACGTGCATAATTTGAGAATTTCAAAAATTAACAATGGTGTATGAATTCATGTAATTCACGTGAAATTCTTCCATTCATTTAAAAAAAAAAAAAAAACTATTCATATGTGATAAAAATGGCAATATCACACACTACAGTGTGTTTACAGTTCTTGAGGAGTACTACAGGATATGTGAAAAAGTAATGCAAGGCCTTTTGTGGCTCCAGAGGAAGCAGCATGTAATCTGATCAATTTCCTCCAGTGATGTCACTACAGTGATGCCGACATTCCCGACAATGCAACCCAAGTTGCATTGTGGTTAATTTTGAAAACTCCTATGACACTATTGGACTCATTATGGACAGTTTAACCACACATGAACCAGAAATGTCACCTTTTTTATTCCACACATTCTTTTTCCTTTTCAAAGCCTGGTGCCTACATTACCCACAATGCTACTTAGCTACTGAGTGACATCACTGGAGGCAATTTATTTGAATACATGCAGCTTCCTCTGGAGCCATGAAAGGTTTTATACTATTACACATATGCAGTAGTACCCCCTAACACCTGAAAACACACTTTAATATGTAAAATCGGTGGAGTTACCCTTTAAAAGTGTGAAAATGTGGAACTGACATTATGAGGAAGCAAGATTCATGTTATTTCCTGTGCTATGTTTGGTTTCTACATGTGAAAAAAGCCAATCACAAATAAATGTACATCTCATGTGAAAATGTAAATTTCCCATGTGGACGTTTCTGTTCATGTGTGAAAAAAGCACATTATTAAAAAATATTTCATACGTGACATTGAGTTATTTTCACATGTGAAAATTTTAGCTCACACTTGCAAATAGCCAATCACATGTGAAACTATTCAATTCACATGTAGAATTGTTGATTTTCTTTTATAAGGGTTTGACATTAACTCCATTTTATTAATTTTGAATTTGGAAAATATCAATTTTCCTCAAAAAGGCTTTTAATCTTCAAGTTAGACAACATAGCAGTTAGACAATGTAATATAATGTCAATGACATATAATGTCAAGGGAAATGCCTCCCCACTTCAAACAAATTCAAAATGAGTCCATTTTCTGCTGAATTGGTCCTGATCAAATATCATTTCAGCGCACCATGAAGCTGAAATAACAGTAAGCAACATAATTTCTTTCTTTCTTTTTTTTTCTCTTTTTTTTCACCTGACTCTGTTATACAACCAATTTTCTATTCTGCCAATGGAAGAATAAAGGAAGAAGATATGTGCAAATTAAATAAAAAAGGACACACATTCGAGCAGAAGAAGGAGAACAGAAATGTATTAAGTAAAATGAGATGTCCAGACTTTTCATTTAAAATATATCCGCATTCATGCATAAGGAAAAGATATTCAACTGATTTAAACTACAGCCTATTTTGAACATTGTTTTTTTTTTATTTCTTCCTGAAGCTGCATGTTGTCTGTTTCCATGTGAGTTTTGTTAAATGTAGACACAGTATATATGCATTCATGGATTTCAGCTTTGAACCACATGCTGCTGTTTTGTAATATATCCTCTAGGTGGTGGTGCAGGATAAGCAGCTGGCTCTAACGTTTCCTGCATGCCTGTGTCTATACAGCATTGATTTGATTGGTGTGACCCTTTGACTAGTTGGTGGGGTGATTAAGTAGTTAACAAAGCTAAATTTAAAAAAACAAAAAACAAAGGTCGATGTGGTGAAACACAGGGTGACTAAGTTTGGTGTGTAAATATTTGTTTGTTACAACAGTGACATGCTGCACAGAAATGTTGAATCCGACAGCACATCCTAACTTGTTTTATCACAAAAATGTGACCTTCTCAACTCAAAGTGCTTGTTGAGTACGTCGCCCCAAAACCATGGAAGTGGTGGAAGACCTTTCACAAGATTATGGAACCCAGCTGCAAAGATTTTCTTCCATTTAGAGCATTAGAGAAGTCAGCCACCAAGAGAAAAAAGGCCTGGCTAATAGTCTGTGCTCTGATTCATCTCACAAGTGTTGGAAGGGTTAACGTCAGAGCTCTGTGCAGTCAACTTTTTCCACACCAAACTGGGTAAAACTATTTCTCCATGGACACGGGGGCTTAATCATGTTAAAACAACACATGAACTCTATTACAAATCACAGTTAAAACAGACATTCATAACAATGTGCCACACATGTGCGCTATTTTTGACTAAAGGTTTGCACAAGTTCAGCATAATAAAGTACAATCATATGACTGGAAGTTCATTCTTGACCCTGGAAACAGCAGTTTGACTAAATAATCTTAAGAACCACTTACTAGCTTATTATAGATTTTAACCATATCACACATTTATCATTAGTGGCACTGTTACTTGTCATTGAACTGCAGGTGGAATGAAGGTTGTCAGGGCTCAACAAGTCCTCAAGAAGATGTAAAGTTTGAACAAGGCAAACAACATTCCCTAAAAAGAAGAGAAAAGCTTTGAAACAAGTCATGTCAGTTTTATTTATCCAGCCCAACATCAAAAATTTGCCCAAGGAGCTTTACAATCTGCACAACCTTTATCTTTAGACCCTCGATATAGACAAGTAAAACATCAACACCCCCAGAAAACCCTTTAATGGGGAAAATGTAAGCATAGAAAGACTGGCCACCTGTATCTACAGTAAGCTTTGTGTTATTTAGAAAGGGGCAGGCAATATATGTTTCTGTTGTGAGCAAAATAAACCAAATATGAATTAAAAAAGTAAGAACGCTTCGGAAGAGCAGAAGAGGAGGGATCCCTTTCCCATTGATATGTGGACACATATGGACATTACATGGGGTAGGGTAGGGGTGGTCAGGAACGTCCACTTCCTGGAAAAAACAGAGTTGTCCTCCTCAATAGACTATATCATTGTAAACATATGATTTTGAATGATATGCACTGAAAACAGTTGGAGTGATGATAGTGGAGAAAATAAACACATATATACAAAGAGAAATGCCTAAATGAGGCACATGTAGACCAAACAAATGTCAAATACAAATTGCTGTGTCACGGCTGTTCCATTTTTTCCATTTATTTTCCCTAACCATCATGTCGTTGCAGTGATGTCCATGCATTGCAGTAGCCTTGATCTTACACTAGGGGGAGCTGCAGTATAAGGCAGAGGCCTTTTCCAGCTTCAGAGTCAGTGCACTAAATTAGACAGGAACATCAGCTGTGGAAGAATTAGTCTTAAAAAAAAAACACTGAGGAGCGATGGATGGTGTGTGTTCTTGATCCTGAGGACTTAATTTTCCAGTTTAATGAATCAATTTTGTTTGCAGGAGATAAAAATTGCATCATCAGACTGAGAATATGCACAGAGCTGAATTTGTCGACATATCGCAGATTAAAGCGAAGCAGTGAACGCTAAAAGAGAAACACTAGGAGTGAGGACGATAAGCACAATTGTATTTGCAGCTAATGTAAGATAACCGTGATATCAAGTTCTCGGACTTTCAGTGTTTCAGGCCTTTATTTAACAATTTTACAGACAAACTGAAGTCACATAAAACAATATCAAATCAGACCGTTTACAACTGAACCTTCAGTTCAGGCAAACAGTTAGTTTGAACCATTAATTACAGTTTATAGATGAACTTCCTGCTCGAACTCTGACCAATCAGACTTGGATCCATTGGTTTATCACTCTGTCAGACATTTTTGTAACCTATGGACTACACCTCAAACCAGAAATACCATTCAAGCATAGCTTAGTTTGCAGAGCATCTTGTGTGTGAGAAGGAATGCTGTAAGTGAGACATCAAAGTAAAGTCCACCAACTGGAAAAATACTAATGAAATCCAAATGAGAGATGCTTGGCTACAAGATCAAGAGAGTTAAAAGATGCAATGTCCTCCTTCGAGACTCTGACTGGAAGCAAAAAAGTTTGTTTGAGATGAGTCAGACCTGCATTTCTTCATGACACTGTTGACTTGACTTGCTGCGGTGTCAAGCTGCCATGAGCAACAATGACCCTCATGACAGGAAGCAGCTGCAAAGCAGGGGAAAGAGTTAACTTGATTTAAAAGAGTATTACAGATATCAAAAAAGACCCAAATGCTAGATTGCACACAGAAAAGTCTGAAAAACAATCAGCAAGCTTTATTAGATAAAGCTGAGATCCACAAAGATCCCTCAGAAATAAATATGTGATGTCTTGTATTGGTCAAAATAGAAACTTCTTAGAAAATTCAATCAGATATCTTGGGAATTAGCCTCACTAACGCCTACATTTTGCTACAAATTGAGCCCATTGTTCTTCATGGTTAGGGAGTCATGCATCACTCACATGAGAATGAATCATCCTACGTGTGCCTGTCGAACTACTTGTCTTGTACATTCAATGCTATCAATAGAATCTAAATATTAACACATACAGATATGTGACATGTAGTAAAAGAGTAGAGACCCCAGAGTTGAAGGGTTCACAGAACAGTCTGTGTGAAATAGAATGTGTGTAATTATAAAGTTTGACTTTCACAGTGACTATATGTCGAAGTGACACCTTGCTTAATGTTTTTCAAGTTCAAAATGTCACTTATTATTGGAGGTGTCTCATTACAGTATGTATACAGTGTATTACTGCAGCAGCATACCAGCAAAAGTGAAAAGGTACAAAAGTGAGGGTGAGAGACAGCCAGCGCTCCATCAATTAGCTGGCGAGCAGTGAAATGGCTGAAAGAATGTGATGAAGTGTGATACGATAATGAGTGGAAGTCAGTAGTTTTATCTCTCAAGTAAGAGATGCAGGATTAAAGTAACATACAAACTTATCCCATACACAAAAATTGAATTCAAAATTCAAATATCTATGGATATCTAGGATGGGAAAACAGACAAAGACAGGAAGTGGACAGTAAAACATGACACATGAGGAGAAACTATAAACATAAAACAGGAAATCAAAATGCAATGCAACACTGGACATGAAATAAGCATGGTGGAAACGTTAGATAGTTGGTTCCATTGTGTTTTATTATATATATATATATAAACATTACAATAACAGCTGAAAATGGCAACAGAAATCAACACATATCCCCATTTTTCCCAATTGCCTCCAGTAAAAACTTCAAAGGCAAGTCATTGTCTTCAACCGTTATCTGAAACAGGTTTAGATCGCTGCGTCGCCACCAAAATAATCTGCCATGATTATTCATCAGCGGTTCACATTTGATCTTCAAACCCAGGGAAAAAAGTGCTGGAACACTGGATGAATGACAGTGAGAGTGTGCCACATCTATTTCCAAACTAGGTCTGAAGACATTTAAATAAATGTATTTCAACAGAGTTTTGAGGTCCTTAATGTGAAACACCTGAGCATTCAGCTCTCGGTATTCAGTGCCTCTGGCTGACAGTGAAGTCTTCATCACTTATGCAAAAGTTCTCATAAACTAAGGCAGCAGGGTGTGCCAAGGAGCTGGGACTGTAGATCTTCTTTAGCTTTGTCGAACTCTTAGAGGTGAAAGGCTTTAGAATCGTGCCAGCTACCAGGGTGGCCCACACCCACGTGACATAACATAACCAACTATGACACAGCCCTGTAAATATAGCTGCTTCCTATTCAGTTTGGTCTATTCATGATTCTCACAGGGTGGCTTCACAGGGTGGCTTCACAGTGTGGCGTCTATCAGCTCCATGATACTGTTATAAAATCCTGCTGTTTGAAATCTAACTGAGATACATGCAGGGCTTCACCCTGTGTGACAGGAAGTGTTATGTGACAGATGGGTGTCGTAAGAGAACCGAAAACATGCAAATGTTTGGGGAATTTTGGATTTAGTGATGTAAAAATCTGTGTGCCACCCACTAAACTGAGTTGGACAGTCTCCACAGACAGGCTGGGACACTGTTTTCCAGTGGCCCTCAGTTTATATACACAAGTCTGAGGGTGGTCTTAAGATCCTTACAAGCAATGATAACAAGGAGGAGACAGGATTAATGAATCTCATTTTAAAACTATTTGATTAATCAAACATAGAAAAAGATATTATGTACATCATGTGAATGTATCACTGTACATCACTGTGAGGGATTTCCTTTAAATCTCCAACAGAACGGAAAAATTGGTCTAACAGTAGCATCTGTTCGATGCAGGACAGGAGGAAGAATGATAGAGTAAAGGGGGAATTGTGATCGAGTGAAGCATTAATTTTGCAATATTTAGAAAGACCGAGGATCGCACAAGTTCACGGTGATGAATTGCCTCGCTGTGAAAAATGTTACGTCTCTGCCAGCTGAAGGTGCTCCTGTGAACCAGAAAAATCAAGCTATGGGAAGCAACAGTATATTTCTCTCTCATTGAGTACAATATTTTTTATAAAACAGTTGCTACTCAAGTTGTTGACTTCAGTGCAGTGGCTTTCAAAATCTTCAAAAGCCATCGGGAAAGAGAGACACCCACATACTTGAAAGGGCAAGAATGCAGTTCATAGAGCAGGCGAAGACAGAACGAGAATGTGATCTCTCATTACTACACAGTCGTAAATATGAAACTTTTGACTTTGCAGAGCAAAACAAAATGAGTTGGATAAGCAATGGTTGGGAGCCCCTGACATCTTCAACGATGTAATGTGATTTAGAAGCTAGATTATGTCTTTTAGTGTCACATATTAACTGGACAAGTAGGTATATTAACTGGAGCCGTCAGTTAAAAGTAGTGGAGGATAAAGTACAACAATGTGGAGGAGTATAAGGTGACATACAATGGAAGTACTCAAGTAAAGTAGAAGTACTCAGACACTGTACTTCAGCTCTTGAAACTTTTTTACTTTCCACCGCTACACATTTGACACAGTTGACCATCTTTAAGTAGTATTCATATTAATAGTATTAATATTAATACGTAGTATTAATATTTTGTGCGATTCGAGTGCAACACCACAGTCAGCGATCCGAGATAATGTTATGAGGTCAGAGTAGATAATTAAGGCGGGAAAAACATTGCATAATGACATTTTTTTGTTAACATTTCTTGGGTCAAGTTATTTTAGGTACATTTTTAAATATAGAATATAGATTGAATAGAAATATTGTCAGATGTAATCTACCTGCTAAACAACACTCATAACATTATAACTTCATAACCTGTGTCTTGACATAAACATGCATTCTCAGACCCTTTTTTTCTGTGCAGCAGTCAAAGATCGTGCAAGCATCACCGACAACAGACAGCATGCCAAGCTAACCTGAACCAGAGACAGTAACACCTGGCTCGACATCTGTCTTGCAGCCTTATTGCAACAAGTGTAAAATGTTGGACTGGAACCTTGATCAGTGCCAGTGTAGAAACCTTGGTCTGCAAATAATAAAAAAAACTACCTGTCCCTGACCTTAGCAGCTTTTCATCTTACACCGAAGTTACATGCTGGTCTGTTAGCTCAGGACTGTCAGATTGGTTATTACTGTATTCCTTTTTTTCATCCCAATATGCACACAGGGCAAAATTATAATATTTTACACACTGAAGGTGTTTTAAACAAATTTAATCGCAAAAATCAAAAGCACATACACAATCGCAGGCCTATCTTTACTGACTTCCTCGCCCAGCAAAGCAGCAAGGGCCTGAGACCAGGGGCTGAGGCTCTTCCCTCCCGTTCTGCTCCCTTGAGGTTAATTATGTTCACTTTACCAGCCGTGACTCACTTTCTATCTGCCTGAAAAAGCTCACAGACTACTACAAGCCCCACCATGGCTGCTGTTATCTCTAACAACTAGCCCCTCCAAGCAGTCTCTGCTCACACGTGATATATCGCAGCCATGCCAAGGATGGCTAATTAAAATGACTGACTGAGAGCAGCTCTGGATGTGAAGCAGGTAGTGGGCCTGTTGCTGTGCTGGTGTTTAAACTCAGACTGACACTCTCTCTTGCTGTATGTTGTCTTCTCTTTTGGTATCCAGTTAGTGTGCCAGAGTGTATTTGAAAATGCGCCCCCACTGCCCGTCTCTTCCCGTCTCCTCCCTGTGTCTATTAAGAAGTGAAGAGTCGAGAAGTGGGATTCCATGTTATCCTTTGTTTCTCTCTCTCTCCTTTGTTACCCCTCATTCCTGTCAGAATTCCCTCTTCCTCCATGACTGAGACTGCGGAGAAGTAAAATGTTATTCCAAATGAATTATACATTACATGCATGGGAAATTTAGTCCTACAACAGGAAGCCACAGAGAGATAATCGTGCCCCCGTCTTATTTGAACCTTCCTCATCATTTTTAACATTAACAATGGTTACTGATTGTATTCATAATTACCTCATTGTAGTTCAAGCACTGCTGTCCAACCGATACACACCCAAAGGATAACACACTCAAAAACCAACTCAAAAAGTAATGAAAACACATCCTTTCAGCTCTCACGCTGCATTGAGACATGTCATGAATTCAAAATCGCCCCCCGAACCAAATACAGCTGATTCTGGAATACACTCTCATTTGCTGTTCTTTCTGAGAGTGAGATGTACAGTGGCCTTGAGAGCTCGACACACTGCAACTTAAGGTTTAACATTTGCAGAACTTTCCCTGAGCAGACGGGGCTGTGGAGGGAAACACAAATACAATATGTGTCCCCACGGCACAACGCAGATGCAAACCCGGATGATGAAAACTCTTTTAGCTCGTGCGCTGTTCTCGTCATACATCTGTCATCTGCTGGTAAGACTGTGAAATGCGGTTGACAATGATGCAGTAAGGTATTTTTTCTTGCACCTAGCGCTATATCAGTAGAATCCACTTTAAACTAATAAAGTGCTTTTGTTTTGTTTGCAGAACGCACAGCAGCACTTATTGTTGCAAGTGTGGCACTGGGCTGGCGAGAGTGATTGAGACTGGGCTTGTTGACATTTGAGATGGTTGTCAGTTAAGTCCACAACGCTCCATTCAGCTGCTTCAGTAACACAATGGCTGCTGCTTCTGCTGCTGCTGCTGCTGCTGGTAACCATGACAGTGACAGAGTGGCCATAAAATTACTCCGACATCACATAAAGCATCGGATACACCGGCATGGCCACATATTCACAATCAATACTATGGTTAATCGTGTTACATGCCTACGTTAACAACTTGTAAAGTCATCGTGCCTTCAAATTTGACACACTTCAGTTATTATGCATTCACCACGGAGCCCCAGAGTGGCCATAGAGAAGCCACGCTCAGCGCTCGAAATGTTGCACACGAGATGCGACTTGCTCCCACGTTGTGATTAATTCATGGGCACAAGGTTATAGTATGTTTTGTGCATTTCCGTATTTGTTCATCGCGGCTCGTGCTCGTGCAGGGCGACGGGGCGGACGTGTTAGACTGCTGTTTGATGCACATTTTCTATGGCAGTATTTCATCACAGTCTACTGATGCTTTTTATGTTCCAGCTCTGTATTCAGCGGGAGAGATGTACACTGTGTGACACTGCACTGATTCATAGTGTACGTTCAGTCTTTATAGACATGATCTGAGGAAAGTTTGTGTCCATGCATACTTTATTTGATTGTTGCCCAGCTACGTATCATTATTTCTAACCGTGAACCACCACTTACTAATGAATGTAAGCTATGTGCATGTTGGTTATTTGTATTAAGTTACTGATCACTGACTTTCTTTTCCAGCTCAGACCAGCCTGGAGACGCAGAAAAACAAATTCATGTCGTGGTGTCTTTATTATTAAGGCTCAGAATTTATGTACACAATGTCTTTAAGGGTCCAGTGTGTGGGATTCTGGGAGATCTGTTGGCAGGAATGAAGTATAATGTTAATAATTATGTTTTTCATTAGCGTGTAATCACCTGAAACAAAGAATTGTTGTGTTTTTGTTACATTACAATGAGCCTATTATATGCACGGAGGGAGTTGGTCGTCTTCCACGGAGTCTGCCCTGTTGCAGCACCATGTTTTTACGGAATGGAAAAAACCCAACACCGATTCTGGAGAGGGCCTTCAACTTGCCAATGTAGAGGAGGGTGAGATGAGGGGTATTCACTCAATACCTGAGGCTCAAAAATGGAGGATTTCTTGTAATTGGTAATCAACCGACCTGCCCGACAAAACATTGATAATGGACAATTCTGCAAAACCAGCATGGTTTATGTTTTGTGAAGATTTCCACTTTTCATTCCAGCTTTATGATAATAATAATAATAACAATAATAACTTTGTAACTGTGTTTTTGAAATGTGCTAAATAAATAAAGTGCTTTACAAAACCGAATGAAACACAAAGCGAATAAAGCAAGCTAAAAGCAATAAAAACAGAATACACATGAGAGGGTAAAAACATGCAGTAATAAAGCTGATAAAAATCACTGGCAGGCAATTTTAAAAACCCTTGCAGCCCTGATCTCCTTGGGCAGGTCGTTTCAAAGACTCGGAGCTCTTACCCTGAAGGCTCTGTCGCCTTTTGGTAATGAGAACAACGAGAAAAGATGCGTCTGTGGATCTCAGGGTACGAGAAGGAACATAGCGCAATAAAAGATCAGTTAAACAACTTGAAAAAAGGCCTCTAAGGGGTTTGTAAGTAATCGATGAAATCTTAAAATCAATTCAAAAAGCAACAGGTAACCAATGTAGGGAAGATGTGGTCACGTTTTCTTGTCCGAATCAAGATCCTGGCAGCGGGGTTTTGTAATAAGCTTTGTATTAACAAGGTCATACAGGTCAGTATCTGAAAAAAACACATAAGAGAAATTCATTCAGTACCTTTTTGTTGACTTATATTTGAAACTTTGAATCTATAACGTGACTAGGGGAAGACACAGTGGTTGTGTCTTCTGCCAGTAAAAGCTGAAGGGTGCTTAATGGAACAATTTTTTAATTTATCTGCAATTTTCAAGCACTTTCTTATTCATACTCTCTTGTTGAAAATATAAGGCTGAAATAATTGGACAACGAACATAGTCCCACTGAGAAACCTTCATTGCTATTTTTAGTCTTCATAAAGTACAGACCAACAAAACACAGACAAAGAAAATAAAGGTCAGTTTTACGTCACATCTTTGCATTACCCTGAGCCTGTATGGTACAAAACAAGCAAAATGTTCATATAAACAGAAACGGCAGAATAATCCACTTCTCCGCTGCCCCTCTGTAGTTCCAATTTCTTTTTTTGCAAGCATGAAATAACATTGTAGAAATGCATTTTTGGTAAATGTGTTGCAGAAAATAGGTATTTCTTTTCCTTGAAGGTGGCTGCCAAACAACAAATACACCAGCCTGGTGTGCCTGAACAACAGTGGTGTCCATTTTTAGTAAATTTTGAAGGAAAAGAAAAAAGTTCCATCAAAGTTGTGCTATCGTTGTGTTTCGGTGTGACCCTCTGTCTCGGAAATTCTTGTATGACGGGGCTGCATTCCCGGGTGTCTGCCAAGGACGTGCATTTATTTACGTACACAGTAAGTTTAGGAATTTTGTTGTCCTCACAGTGTCCTTGTGGCTTACTCTGCTAAGGCAAATACTCTGCCTTGTGTATATGGTTCAATACATGAGTGTGGCTTGTATAATTCACTCCATGTCAATACCCACAACCACACACATGCAGCTGTGTGTAAATCGAAATTCTGACTCAAAATAAGAGAAAACACAGGGGTAAAAAAATGTAAGTAAAGGGTGAAATTCAGTTAAATGTTTAATGTCCAAATACCAAAGATCGTTTCGAATGTAATCTTTTTTTGGCTTAATCTTTTCAGATAATCAGCTGTTCTCTCTGAGGGTGAAATAAGAAGTTTGATACCACTCTCATGTCAGGATATGGTGAGCCTACAGTAGCTTTGCGTAAAAACTAGATGCAGGAGGAAACAGGTAAATTACCCGGTGAATCAAAAGTTCCTTAATCTGTACACAAACAGGAATAGCAAGATCAGCAATTTGTGGTTTTTACCTCCTGACGACCTAGAATGGCACTCAGAAGAGCTGTTTTCCAGTCCTGCCTCCAGTCCACTCAGATTATCTGAGTCCTGACTCCAGTTTACGCTCAGTCATGAAGATTGATATCTTCTTGTCAACAAGTCAAAAAGTCTTCTTGTCTTACTCTGAGAAAGCGGATATGTGTGTTTCCCATAATATATCCCAAATAATAATAATCACACACAATCTAATCAAAAGGCAGCTGGATGTTGACACACTGTTGCTGACGTTACTCTATAACACTTTGTTTAGCTTCCCCTGTTTTGGCTCTGACCCCACACTAATCTTGTTTAAACATGTGTAATATACCACAAAATAGTCAGAGGTCATATATTTGCCCGTACATTCTGATCTAATAACACAGGTTAAATTTGCATAGTGTGGCTTTCATATCCCAACATGTTGTTAATACTGTTTATGCTATATTCTGTGCTAATAAACAACCAGTGAGCTCCATTGTAAGATTACTAATTCAACCCAAGAGAGTGGTGTGGTATTGTTGACTTGCAGAAACCGGAATGCACTGTAACCAAACAGCTGCTGCATTGCACCAGGGGATTTCTGTGTATATTAAAACTCTAGTTCTTACAGTGCAAAGTATAAACACAAGTATATAATACAGCAAATATTTACCCAGCAGTACATACACTAAGGAGCAAATGGGGATAAAAGATTGAAATCCTGTGCACACGTTATGATAATCTTAAATATGTCTTGATCACAGCAATGGTGGTGGGTAAGTGTTCAAAAAACATCAAGCTTCATCCTCTCCGAACCCCAAACATTATATCAATTCTATTTTATTAGTATACTACTAATTTGTCAGTCACGAGAGATTTTTGACCTGATCACCAACATTATAAGGAACCCTCCTCCCGGGACCATAATATGCACAGATATAAAATATGAATATGGTGTTCAGTTGAACCAAAGCGTGTAAGGGCCAATCAGAACTAGTTCATACGATGTTTATCCGACCATGTGTCAAAGGGTTTTTCTCTGAATTGCTACACTCAAATATGAGGTGAAAAGCCAGGTGTCCAAAGGGGGGGAAATATGATATTGTTTATTCTGTTTTAGACTAAGTTCTATTAAAACAATGTTTGATGTTTTAAAATCAATGTACCTACAGGCACTGGTGGACTCAGGAAGGGTGCAGGGTCCCTGCCCAGATGCCCCCATGTTAAAAAAAAATGCGAAAAGTGCCCTCTTGGTTGCCCCTATCGTAGATAAGACATGATTAGTGCCCTCTTGGGTGCCCTTTTTATTTTTTCTGCTCCTGACCCTCAAACATCCGGAGTCCGCCATTGCCTACAAGTCCCAAAAATTTGGAAAAAGCATGCATCAGTAAAATGTTCACTGACAACGTGGCCTATTCCCTATTTCCTCACCAATCACGACATGAAGTGGGTGTATGAATGTTGGGTCACAGAAATGGTCTGATGCCCCCAACACCCAAAACCCCACTCAAATAGGGGGGAGCTGCGAGGGAGGGGGCTTCAGAGGCTATTCGACCATGCGACAAGCAGTTCTGTTTATTCTATCCTGTTATGAGGTGTGAGTGTGAGGTTTGGGGTTTTTAGTCGGACCCAAAATGCAGAGGCTCGAGATAGAGATGAATTCAAAGGGAGAGTCAAGGCAGACAGGATGAAGTGGTATGTAGGCAACGAGGAGGGAGTCCAGGCAGATGGGCGAAGCTGCGAGCTGAGCTGAGAGACGCTGGGGATGTGCACACGTGGAGAGGGAAAAACATAGGAATGAGATGGCGTCCAGCCATGGAAGAAAAAACACTGGAGCACAAAAAACCTAGTAACCACTAGATAATATACTGAGGTTTAGCAAGAGCACAGGTGTAATCACCAAACGTGAAGGAACAATCTGGCACTGGGATGGTGAAGAGGCCAGGGTATTCTAGCCGCAGTTGATGAGCTGATGATCATCAAGTGCGTCGCTCTGCTGCAGCAGGAAAACAGTAGCCACACCCACGAACACAGACACATAAGAAGAAGGTGCAGGTGATGGAGAAGGAAGGGGGGAAACAGAAAAAACACAACACAACAGAAGCAGACGGACTGAATAACTCATCAGCACATTTTTTTTTAAGCAGGAGTCTTCGGCGCTTGCTTCTCCCTCCTTATAGCACAACCCAAAATTAGAATTTTCCCCCGCAGGGGCCAAATAATTATGAAACATCACGGTGGTGAGGATTGATCACAAAATCTGCTCTGAAACCTGTGGGTCACATTCCCCTGCAGTACATTACTTCCCTATAGTCAGTGGTGTTGGCCTGTTCAAAAAAGTGCCCTGTGTTGTTATTTAAATAGAGTAGATCCCAGGACACACAAGTGACAGCCAACACTTCTGGGATCATTTAAATTACCAAGTCAATAACTTAAATTAAGACTCGGAGGTACACAGGATGTGATGAGACTGATATCCAAATCCCTCGTCGCTGGAAAAATATGGTTTGGAGCAGGTTATTTTAAATTATGCCCATGATGCGTCTGACTGTCAGATCATAATCTAATTTTATGTCTTCAGCCGTGAAGAATAACTCTG
Organism: Pagrus pagrus; assembly: GCF_965226575.1. Classification (NCBI taxonomy): domain Eukaryota; kingdom Metazoa; phylum Chordata; class Actinopteri; order Spariformes; family Sparidae; genus Pagrus; species Pagrus pagrus. The sequence continues at coordinate 6,921,272 of NC_140198.1, forward strand.
GTGGGACTATAAATTACCGGCCTATGTCTACTTGCATTTGCTATTCCCTAGTATCCAATAACAGCTCTTTCTTGTGCCCACTCACTAATAAATCTTTATGACTTGTTAAACATCGCAAAGGGGGCCGGGTTGCTGCACAGAGCTCTCATGTGTTGCTAAGTGCATTGTACTTGAGCGACACTACCTTTGACAGTATATGTATGAGACCTGTTTTTATCGAATTCATCTGGTATGTGCTGCTGCTGGTTGGTTTGAGAGTGACAGCAGTGCATCGCTGGCTAGTTTAAAATGCTAAAGTAATTGCAGAAGTTCTCCTCGTTGGCTGGAGCTCTTGTTGGGTGAGGCTGCCTTTTTTTGACCTAAGACCTTTCCAGTCATGACCTCAGATGATCTCAGACGTACTTTTAAATTATTCTTTCTCGCTGAAGCTTTTTTTTCTTTTTTTCAAATCAGTGTTGATTCCCTTCGCTAGCCTAAAGCAATGTCACTCGAGGTTTCTGGCTACAGATCTTCTTTTCCTACGCCCTCCAGACCCTGTTTGTCAAAGCTACTGTCTTTCTTCTCGCTAACAAGAATTCTTACATGGTACAAGCCGTGGTTTGCTTTCTCCATGCTGGACCTCATCCAACTGACCCGGCTGACCTCTCAAGAAGTATCGATTAGTTCTCGGTCCTTGCATCCCTATATCAAAAATCTCCTCTTAACCTGGTGTGTTTTGAGCCTGAGGAGGCGACACAACCAGAGGCAAGGTCAAGCGCTGGTCCGGAGGTGAGGAGAGGTGAGGGCATGCTCGGATTATTAACAGGGCATGTTAGGTCGGCCGAGTTTCAAGAACACACTGAACTCTGCGTTGATGTGTGTAACAATTTGTCATAATTTATATTTCAGAATTGTGTAAGTATTTCAGATGTTGAGTTGTATTATAATTTATCCAAATGGTTTAATGTGTCTAATGAGAATGAGCTGTCTAGGACTAGCGGCAGTGAGGGCAGACCACTTAAGGGGGTATGCCAGTGTTTTTAAACACACTGTTTTGGTGTTTAAATTATTTATACTTATCCAAAGTAAAAACAAAAAAACACAAGTCTCGCTCAAGGAGAGCTCTCTGAAATCTCTGTAAACTCCAAACTCCTCTCTTCAACTCAGAAGTACACCAACAACTCGCCTCTCGTGAGACTTCAGCGAGACTTCTCCTTGAGCATGACGTACATTTCTGGTTACAGAAAAATATCTTATTTTTAGAAATCGTAGGTTTGATATGTTGAATTTTTAAGAATCTTTATGTTGCAACATATATTTCTTTATGTTCAGCTTTCAATTCCATGTTGTGACATCGCTGTGCTTATGATCTGGTTAAGTGCAGGCACCAAAACCACTTGGTTAGGTTTAGGAAAAGATAGAGTTTAGGCTAGCCTCGTTATGTCAACACAGAAATAGCTGGAAATGTTCCCGACGTCTCTTAAAAAATAGCCCAGTTTCTGGCTTTAAATTCTCCGGACGTCTTGTTGAAAATATGCAGTTTTGTTGCCCTGATATTAAATTCAGCTCATATATCTGGAAATAGGATTTATATGAATGCAAATTGAATGCATCCCTAGTTTTCAGAAATGTACATTGCCAAAATGTTGGTCTGGAAAGGGCTGCAAGGTTTAAGTGGAAAGCAACCTTGAAATTGGCAATATTCTGTTTGCCTCTGCCTCTCCTTTTGTACAGGAGTTTATAACCGAGCGGAGCAGGGTCAGACACAGTGCTTCCTCTGTTTTGAACTCCCCTCAGAGGTCGGCACTGTCAAGACAATTGTTCAACAGTCAAAATCTGCTGGACAAAGTTCACCAGAGTTCCAGGAAATGAAGAGGCTCTGCACAGATTTATTTTACCTCTGTGAATTAATCCACTGATGGAGGTGATTCCATTGAAATCAGTCACTCTTGGTATTAAATTGACCTTTTTTATTAATGCTGGATTGACCAAACCCTTCGGACTCGACCCTGGAGTCGTGAACCCATGTTGTGTCAATTAGAATGACTCATAACGGAACATCAGAGCAAATATTCGCGGGGTGATTTCCAAGAGGTTGTCAACAAATCTTGTTTTAACATATCTCTCTCTGTGGTGGAGCTATTCTTTCTTTTTTTTTTTTTTTAAAACATGAATATTTTCTGTTAGTGGAGATGCTCTCTGTATTCCGTACCTACCACGGTTGTGTGTCCACACAGTTTTCAGCCATGAATTATTGTAACAGTCAGTTTTGGGGGCTCTCACTCACGCTCTGTGGTTTACACAGTCTGGCTTAATTGTTTATCTTGTTTACAACCTGTTTGATTGTCTGACTCCCCCATCTGCTTGGTAGTAGTGATTTTTCTGCGCTCCCAGATCTCAGAAATAATAAGTCAAAATAAAATAATTTATTTTACAATTAGTCAAGTTGAATGCGAGGGAAGTAAGAGATGTTTAATCCTGTTGGTCTTAGCCTGCATTTGTTGATATTTTCTCTTTCCAGTGCTACAGGGTTGTAATTATGTCAACAAAGGACTTTTTCATACTTCTTTGTTCTCTCGGCTGTGCGCTCAGCCAGCGCATCACGGTCTACAATTGTGTCACTTTGTTCCGGGCTTTGAGAGGCTCCTTCATTCCTGCTGTGTGTTGCATTCTGACAATAGAGTATTGAATGTACATCACGTTCAAATCAGGGATTTTTATTCCGACTATTGTTTGTTTTAAGTGTACTCCATTGCATCACGCTCCAGTCTAAACTCAATACATATTCACTACACAGAATCAGACTTAGCCTTACACACCTGTGGCCCATTGATTCACCGGTCCTCCCCGCTGCCTGTCTCACCAGGTGCACCTTATTACCCAATTTGTGCTTCTGCATGCTTTATTCAGACCTGGCTGTCATGCAAATAGCTACAACTTGAAACCAAATGCAGACAAAGAGAGCCAAGCTGTATCAGTAACAGTTATAGCTTATACTTACACTATTACTAATGCGAGATTGTGCTGCAATTACAATCAGCTCTGTTCAGTGATGAAATTATGAATAGCCAAACAGTATCTATTAATTCTTATCAAAGATATTGCTGCTTTTTGTCTAGTTCCTGTAAAGAAACATAGCTGTTGTAATCTTGTACTTTTCTTTGTTAATAAGAAGGCATCATAAATAGATGATGATGGTGATATACCCTTAAGTCCTCCTCCTTGAGATATACAGTATTGTGCACTGAATAATATGTAGAAAATGTTTGACCTTGCACAGAAACAGAGACAAATGAATGTGCCAGATGAAATATATATACGACTGTTTCAATAAACATTCAGATATTTTTCATTGTTTTTGTTCAGGAGGCCCATCTTGCTGCGAAGGTAAGCAGCAGCTTGGTAACATCACTGACACAGTATCTGCTTCCCAGAGAGGTTGCATATGGAGCTTTTACAAAATCAATACTTTTATATGAGCGTTAGGTCAAATAACTTTGTGTAATGTCAACGTGGTCGCTCGGGATGAACCCACGCAGTGACGCTCCTTGGAAAGAAAAGGTATTTTCTTATGAAATGCTTCAGAAAATAAAAAAGGGAACTTGTCATAAAATTAATTTGAGAATTTATTTTAGCAACATGATAGAAAAATAAAAAAAATAAATAAGGGACACATTTAGCAACTGGAATTAATATCAAAACTTGGATTAGCCCTGTAATGCAAATTGAGGTGCACACCGCCAGGTCACATTCCTCTGAAGAGCTGAAGGGCTTAACAAGGATCAGTTTTGCTTTGAGATTATACTCAAAACAGTGATGATGAGGATTTAAAGTGGATTAGGCTCCGGGTCTAAAATTCTTGCTTCTTCATCTTCATTATGTTGGCAGATCTTGAGAGGCGCCACATCAGTAATGTTAAAATAATCATGTGTGGGTTTTTATGGTGTAAAACGGGTAATATCATCGAGGGGTGTAGCTTATTTTAGGATCTTCTTCTGGCCATGTCAACGATTAATGAAGGTGTTGCGTCGATCAAAGTTTACCACGAAAAACACTAAATCAATTTCACGTCATTTTGAAAAACATGCGGGGGTCCAACCACAGAGTAAGTTTCAGGTTCTAACAGATGTATTTGGGTTTAACTCCAACATGGCAACCCACACCTACTTCTGACTTTGTGTGTTTTCAGTGTCTCCAGATCTCTCTTCATTTACATTTTTGGGCATTTAGTAGATGCTTTTGTCCTAGTGACTAACAGTAATTAATACATTCATACACTGATGGCGGGGGCTGCCATGCAAGGTGCTGACCAGCACATCAGGAGCAGTTTGGGGTTCAGTCTCTTGCCCAAGGACACTTCGACATGCAGACCCTGGGAATCGAACCAGCGACCAATAACAAGACGCTGGCTCTACCCCTGAGCCACAGCCACCCAGTTAAATTGGTGACAAGAATTTTTATGAAAATAAGTTCTCAGGAAATAAACCATAGTTTTTTTACTTCCACTTGAAACCCAGATTTGTGTTACCGGTTATCCAGTGTCATGGAAATATCTTGTATCATTAGTGTTAGGCTCAGTGAAGCCTCAAGAAGCCCTGAGTACATCTCGAACACTAGATTAAGCAGCCACGTCTTTAAAAGATCCACTTCCTGTTGAACTTCCCGTGTTGGGAGGTCCAAGAACAAACAGCTTCAAGAAGCTTTTCATATTTATTTCCATCAGGCTAGAAAAAGGAAGTAAAATCCCACCATTCTTAGTTTCTTGTGAAGTCATTTTGGGAACCCTTGAGCCTCTCAAATACATCTCTATAAATGTAGGAAGGCAACACAGGAGTGAAAGAGTGGAGAAGGTATCATGGGCGAGAGGGAGGGATTCATCACGGGTGTAAGGAAGGCAGCCTGCCAGCATGTTGAAACAAGCAATCCCAGAAAATCCCTTCCACAGAAATCCTAGAAAGCCTGCTAAGTTGCACATATTTGCAATGCCGTGTCTGCGCTGGAATGGCACGGCAGCGACTGTCAGCAATTGACAGAGACGGTGAAGAGTGCGAGTACATAATGAAGGGATAAAGAATGCAAATCACGACGACATTATTCATACATGAGTAAGCAACGAGACGGATTGGATTGTCACAATTTGACATGGAAAATAATTAAACCAAAACTAGGATATTAGGATATTTAATAAGAGACTGACAGGTAAGTGTGTTTGCCGAGCTTCTCCAAATGCCATTGGAGAGGCGTGCACATACCACTGTACACATGGAGGTTGACATGAGGGGACGTGTGAACAGGCAACCCTGTCTCCAGACAACAGCGTCAATATCAGATGATTCTCCGAAACCCTTCGCTAGGTTCAAAGCTTTTTACACTTTGTATAATATCAGCACATGGCTACCAAATAGTGGTTAAGATTAGAGAAAGGATGCAGTTGTAGTTCATTTAAAAGCGAACATTATTTACAGGTGACAGGACACATACTTCAGTCCTCTACTTAGATGTCCGACTTGCTACTCACGCAAGCACTGACCTTTAATTTCCACCTCACAAGATTGGAAAAACAAAATAAATTTGAGTTTTTCGAGTCGATAAACATCTGGGTTCTTCTGAAAATTGTTGCCGCTGCTCATTTACAGCCAATACTCCATTTTAAATAATACAATTTGAACAACAAGCAACCAACCGCTTTTTGCTTTGATAAACATACCTGGAGTTAATTAAGGAGGCAAATGTTTCTTCACCATTAAAATGTTTTGGACACGGACTCACCGAAAAACAGACAGGATTGAATTCATTAAACAAATGTTTTTACACACTGTTTCAGCTCTGTTTATTATTGTGGCAAATAAATGATAAATGAGCTCATTAATTCTGACATGTTATTGCTTTTAAGGGTAGAAAACAATTGTCAAGTCATTAAAGAGATAGTTCGGTTCTTTTGATGTGGGGTTGCATGAGGTACTCATCTCTAGTCAGTGTTACCTGCAGTGATGACCGTCAGCTCTCCTCCTGTCTGGGGAAGCAGCGCGGAGCCCCGACGGGGAAGAAGAGCATTGTCCTGCTGAACGGTGCTGAGAGCAAGACTTTTTTTAAGCCACCCAAAAAAAATATGTTTTGTACATGTTTGTTGCTTCACATTGCCGTCAGACAGCCCTTTTCTTTGGCACACAATGCTAACATTGCATGTTTAAGATGTTACTGTCAAGATGGTCGGTGGAGGGGATGATGGGGGGTGGAAGTTCAAGACTGCGCTTCAACCACTGGATATTTTTGACATGGGGACCATGATGTTCCAACATTTGTAAGTGTTACACCGCTAGATATTTTTTAAGGATACGTTGGGTCTTTCTCCAGCTGGGTTTGTGGCAACATAAACCGGATATTTTTGACAAAAAGTCGGAACATCTCCTGCCAGGTTTGTAGCAACGAAAACAGGTCTTTTAAGCCAAAACATGATCTTCTCCCAACCCTAACCAAGTGATTTTGGTGCCTAAACCTCAACTGACCGTAAGCACAGCAATGTGACAACATAAAAATATCAAATTGAACTTGATGAAACGTTATATTGAGACATAAAGAAAGTTTCAACACACCCGTGGTTTGCAGCCACCTCCGATGCCAACATTTATCCTCGCCATTGGGCTTGTACCTCGAAATAGAATTCTGAGTATCTCAAGCTACGCTGTGAGTCACTGCACATTAACCAACCTTGTCTCTTAGAAATGATGCAACTAATCTGCAATAGCAAATATGTATTGAGGGAAACATTATGCCTTCAGAATACAGTGCTGGGGAATCTGCAAGGTTGCAATGTTTTCACTGGTGACGCACAGCTCGTTTTTCCTATCTGCTCTTGAAAGGCAACAGCACATGCATCCTGTTTTTACTTTGTGATGCTCATAACTCAACTTAATAAACATTTCAGTCAAATTTGAACCGAGCAGCTGCTAAAAGCTGCTGATCTCTGAACCGTACTTCGGTATGTACATATGTGATGAATGTGGTTTAAAGAGAGCTGGGAGCTTTTGAAAGACGACCCTCTATAATCTGTGTGGGTGATTAATAACTGGAAATGGAAATCACAGCAAATGTATCTAATACAAGTTGAAGGTATGGCATGCAGTGTTTGTCTGTAGTCGGTGCTGCAATAACAAGAGATGTCTCTTTTGAAGGGCTTAGAGATCTTTGTGGAATATGTGTATTAAATGCAGAGCGAGTGATCCTGCTGCTGTGGGTTGAGTCGCTGTAAACAAGTTGCAACGACAGGTGTATATCAGAGAGTGCAGGAAAAATAAAGGCGTGTGAGTCTTCTCAAAAGGGAAGTTACATTTCATGCGGGAAGAACATTTTTTTCAGGGGTTTTTTTTGTATATGCTGGATTCAGTCAGTTCAAAGAATGATGGTAAGTCTTTTAATGCTGAAATGATAGTTATGTTGCTTCATCCAGTGGTCAGGTCACGTGTAAATCACTAATAATTATAAAACGTTTCAGAATTCAGCAGATCATGTAAGCTGGCAGCCGCTACATGGGCTGCAATGGCTGCAACATAATCCTCATGGGCAACTTCAGTCACTGAAATACGTCCTCTAAAAGCTTGTTTTTGCCACTGACAGACTCAGATTGTTATTCTAACTGTCAGACATCATTAGAGAAGGATTCCAACAGAGAAAGACCTTTTTAGTCAAAGGATAACATCATTTTTTTAAGCCAGAAACAGTTGCTATGCCGCTCTCACCAAATCCACCAGACTCCATTTAGAGAGAAGGCAAAACAACATTTGGTTCATCTTGTCACTGTTTCAAAAATCACCATCTCCGGTTTGGTAGTAATTAACTTTTTAATCAGAATATTTACCAGCCCAGTCACGTGCCTGATTGTGGGAAAAGAGCTGTGGATTCACAGGAGGACAGCGTGTGACAGACTGCCTCACCTAGGCACGGAAACTACACATAATGACAGGAGCAAAAGACAAATGCTGTATAAAGAGCTAAAAAAATCCATGCTCAGGTGATGTTGGTCAGGTGGTTCATTCATAAGAAATACCCAGGGAGTGAAGCAGTTATTTGGATCCAGGCCATCCTCATGAGAAAGAGAACCATATAGGTTAACTGTGAAAGCAGCTTATTATGACCCATATTTAAGTTTCTTGTTTGGCGGGGCCCTCTAGTGGCCATAGTTGTTATTGGACAGCAAAGATGGTAGTCAGGTGAGGTTTATAGTTCAACAGTAAGTTATTTTAATTTATAATGTAGTTAAGCTACCTTACGTATTTTATGTAAGTGTAGTTAAAGCAAGTACGCAACCTCAGAACATTCATAACTGAACTTGCATAATTGACATACTTGTTTGAGTCCAAACCACAAAATGACCCAAGACTCTTTTTTTTCTTCCAAGTTTTCTTTTGTTTCTGTCAGGTTTGAATGTTTTACCATGATAAAATTACTGTTCCTGTGAATGGACTCTGGTGAATTTTGTGAGAGCGACACAGCAGCTGGTGAAGGGATCCCTTCCATAATGTTGTCAGAACAATCTGAGCCTGTCAGTGGCAAAAACAAGCACTGTGTGCACTTTCTTTAGTGGTTGAAGATGCCCATAAGGATTACATTGCGTTCAGTGCAATCTGTGTGGTGTCTGCTGGACCATTTCCAAAACTTTTTATTCATAACAGTCACTTACATATAAAAATATGTGAACACTGGGCCCAGGGTTTTCAAATGTAATGTAATGTTTATATACATATATATATATACAGTATATTTTTATCTTATTGACCGATTTCCTTCTCTGTGGGGAACATGGATATCTCTACCAATTTAAAAGTGATCCATCCATCATAAAAACTGAGAAATAAAAATCTTACTTGCGATGCATGCAAGGGAATACATATCGTTATGATACTGGCAGTTACATCAGGTCTGTTATACTGTAGGTGGCAAACATCCAATCCCTTAACAGTAATAAATGATAACATTTTGATGGGGCTCAGAGATGTGCTAAGCCAGCAAAGATACATGTGCACTAACTACCAAATCTTTAAATAATTGATGCCAATTGTGTGTGTGAGAGAATAGAAGTTAACAACTGCCTCAGAGCAAGCCCAAGCTCCTCTTTTGGAGGTAGGAGCCAGATAATGAAGGAAACAGCAGTGTACTGCGGTGAAAACACCGCTGTGCTTCCCAAGGAAAGCACCTCGATGAGATAATGAACTCTGGATGTGTGTGAGACTTTTTGACTAAGAACTGCTCGTCATTTCTTGGGCCTAGCCATGCTGAACATCTTTAATCCCCCCACCACCATACAGTAAATCTGTTAGTGCTCACATTAACATTTCAGCCTCCTTTTTTGGAAGACTTTAGAGCATCACTGAAGAGGGATGGATACAAACAGCTTGGACTAATCCCAATACCCAGGACAACAAAAAATAATTAATTGTGCCTAATTTGCTGCTGTCTAAACAGAGATTGGATTTCGTTTAATGTTAAACAGGCTAGTCCAGGAAATAAACACATTCCTAATTTAAAATGCTCCCCAAAGTGTTTCCCGCTTTTCTCTTCGCTCTCCACAAGAAATATATGCAAATGACAGCATTTAGGTTTCATTCCCTGCGCTGAGAGGAAATGGTGGAAGATCCCCGAGAGGGTTTCAAGTCTTAAGCGAGCCCGCTTCATTCTCTCTTCAAAGCGCCATCCTGGAGCTACTGCACCCTCTGCCCCCGTATAGTGAACTTGTTTGGAGGGCAGAGACGTTTGAGCGACTTACGAACTCTGTCACGGATCAGGCTGGACGGTGACCTGAGCCCTACATCGGGCTTTCTGATATATTTTTCTGCCCGTGTTCAATCAAATGAGAAATTTGTGAGTAAAGCTGGGTGGATGCTCCAGAGGCTCAACAGCTGCTGCTGCGGCTTGTTTTGAAAGCGGGAAAAAAAAAGCTTATCTTGAAACCTTCTGATCAGTGTGGAGTAAAGACGGATGGATGACTGACAGAAATAGAACGTGGATATCTGACAGGTCCCAGTTTATTTGCATCATCTCCTACACTTTCACAAAGGTGTGTGTGATGTAATTTGATTGACACTTAAAATGGGCTATTTTCCAACAGCCAGTATGATGACATATCTCACCGAACATATGCTGCCATGAACCATCAGAATGCAATTTTCTCGAATTGCCATGTGTTAACACCGAGTTGCTAGGTGAACTCCACCTATGTAACACGTGAAGTTCAGTTTACCTGTCATGAAGACAGAAAATAGCTGTATGATGTAATCCGTGATTCACCCTCACACTATAAGCAATCATTTCAGAGAGTGAGAAACTCTTTCCTACTGTACAAAATAACTTAACAATGAAGCACGTGCACAGGTTAAATCTGAATGTCCAACCTCTGGACTAAACCAGAATAAACGTTAGCTAAGTATGTTTCTGCAAAATCACAGATGAGTTAAAAATGAACTTATGTTTAGTTGGGATTGCCTTTTTTCTCTCTTGGCACAACGCTGTGCTTATGCCCTGTTTAGGTTTACACACAAAAAAAACACTTGCTTCATGTTTTGGCTTAAAATACCTGTTTTGGTCCTCATTATCTCGAATGGAGATGCAACTTCCCATGAAAAATAGCCAGACAAAAATATCTGGAATTGTCCCCAAGTGTTCTTAAATATATCCAGGGGTGTGCCTCAAACTGTGGTTTGCCGTTTGGCAGCCTTGTTGGCTGTAATAACGCCACCACCATCCCCTCCAGTTCAGTACAAGTAGGATAGTAGCTCTATAATTTGAATGACAACGTTGGATGTATTTATGGTTTGTAGAAATATTAACAGCTAACATTATATTCTGGGGACAGGGCTGGGACTGGAATGGACCCTATCTGAGTTCAGCTGTACATACTATGATGTGTTCACTGTATTCACATAGAGTCTGTAAGCTACACTGTAAAATCTGACAGAGTAACCTTAATTCATAACATCGAGGAAACACATAAAAAAATAAAAAGTAATAAGTAAAGTAAAGTAGACTAATATCTTTAAGTTGTTAAAACTTTTTAGATCGTACAACTTAAACGTTATAGTCTGCTTTACTTTGTCATTCTGAGGTAATTGGTTTTCTGACTTTTTGCAAAGTGAATTGTGGGTAATTAAATCAGTGATGTCTGGGGATGTCTGCGCTCCAAGCTGACTCGTTGGAAGTCTTCAAAAAAAGTCTGCTTGGGGGGGGGCCCTTGTGGACCGGATGGATCCCGGGTTTGGACAGCCTTCAGCATTTGCAGACCTCTGTGACTGAATCCACAAGTCTTTCCTGTTTGAGAGCCTCTCAGTGAAGAACCACAACCGGTTGGCCTCTTACGTTTATATTGCAGATTATTCAACAGACAAAGTGACTTGAATGTGGCTTTGTAGATGTACTTTTCATCTACAGGCAAGGTCACAAATGTGGAGCTGGGCCCCTGAGGCATGTCTGCTCATCACTAGGGGTCCAGTTCTCAAAAAAGATTGAGAAAAGTGACCGATGTTCATCATGGTTACTTTTCCCTTTTCCTTGTGTGATTACAAAGACTAAGAAAGAATTTACCATAACCACAACGGGTAAAGTGTCAGACTCTATGAGCATGTGACAGGGTATTACCTCTTCCTGATGAAGGCTTTCAAAAGCTCCAGTCTACTCAAAACCCACCTGAGTGTGACCTCTTGTTTGTGAATCGCAATGCGGAACCATGCAATCAGCGCCTGTGTGTGGCATGTGGGACGCGAGCCACAAAAAGACTTCGAGGCTAATTTAAAGTCACAAATGCTTACTCCAACTGGTTAGCTGAACTGACAGTCCGCAGGGCCGGTCACATAGCAAGTTCACCACTAGTCATGAACACAACAAACAGTGTTTACCTCGATACATCCCAAGACAGAGACACACTAATCTCACAGGGACAGGTGGTAGGCAGGCGGTAATTTAAGCAAGCAGTTGTTTGAGAAGGAGAGGGGTTCTTACTGGACTTCCACTCTTTATCCAATACAGCCACATAAACTAAATGCTCCTCTAGAGCATTTCTAAAATAAGTGCCATTTCTGTGTTTCCTCTATCGGACATCTTTGAGGTCAGCTTTTGCCGTGATCAGTTTTTATAGTATTAAATAAAAAAACATACAAAATAAATCTATACTGTGACATTATGAAATATAAGATTACAGAAAGACAGAAATCATTTTGATAACATTTTGAACATACCCATAATGCACCTTTACTGATGTAGAATCACAGTTATAAGCACTCGTGAACAGGATTCGAAATATTTTCTTGCAATAGTCACAACTCATTAAGACAACAATGTCTAGAATGCATTAAAAATGTGTTATAGTGTGCCTAAAGTTCAACGCAATCATACATATTGTGAATGGTTTATAACAAATAATAACACATTATAAAACATTTTATACTAGTCTTATAAGGTCAAGCATCAACACTGCATGCTGGGTTAGTTGCTGGTCACTCTTTTAAGGATCATAGCGTATACTAATTCTCATTATAAAACATTAGAATCAAATTATAACATTATAATCACTATTATAATGAATTATAATGTCATGTAAGTGGCCATTTGGTGGTTTGAGTAGTGTTGAAATCATATATACAAGCTGAAGTCACTATAAGTTGTTATTGTTTGCTTTAAGTAAATTGAAAAAAAAAAGAAGATTATACAACACTATAGGCTCGTTATAATGCATTATAAGTATGTTCATGACGCATTATAGACATTGGCTTCAAAGAAAGTGTTGCCCATGAACGCCTCACGGGATGCATTCAAATAAAAAGTAATGGTATTGACAAAAACAATAATTAAATACGAGGAGGGATATATTCTTTTCACCGACTTTCATTCCATATTTTATCCTTGGCCATCCACGCCCCTCCCTTGAAATGGCTCTATGAGGCAGAGAGAACACTTAAAATTTGGCAGTGTGCAAGTGATTGGCTGAGGGAGAGTGTGCCAGGTATGGTTTTGGACGGAGAAGAGAATGAGCCTGTGGAGATTGGGCATAGCAGGAGACTGTGCTAGTGACTTGGAGGGCATGCATAAAAAAAAAAAAGGAAAAAATCTTCCTGACTGAACTTTCACTGAGCTTCATTTATATACTAGAAATTTGCTTTGCCAAATGCCTGTATGTTTTAGAGGAAGCATAATTTTGGCATACTGTTGGGTCTCAGATCATGAAACAGTCATTTTCCAGCAGTGTAACTGTTTTGGAAGACGCTAACAAATGATGTCATCCTGCCGAAAGGGGCATCGGTTCATTAAACGCTTCTATATTTTGTTGTTTAATTGGGTGATAATTCGAACACACGCCTTGTAATGAAGCATCAGCAGGCCTGACAGATGTAGACAGCAAAATATGTTGTTTTCTTGGTTTCACTCACATACATGAAGAAATGTTAAGAGTAAATAGCTGACTTTTGGACTGTCATTTCATTCTTTTGAGTGTTATTGATACCTGACGGTGGGAGGTGTTTTATCAACACACTATATTTTTCTCTCCTATGCCCCCGGGGCTTTGTGACGACTCCTGATGACATTTCAACAATATGCTCTTTGTATAAAGTGGCGAATAGAAACACCACAGGTACCAACACCAATTGACCGGGATTGAGGTGCTTCTTTATTTGAGAAGAAAATATCGCAATAATCTCATTGTTGGATGAGTGAGATGAAAAGCTTCCACTATCAGGGGGGAAGGATTTGAAAGGAGGGGGAAGGATTTGAGAAAACTTTTAATGATTAGGAGTGATGAAACACCAAGAGCGTTTGGGTGAAGGAGTCAAGGGTGGCTAACAAAACAGTGTTGAGAGAAAATGAAGTTATGTTCCTCGGGGATTAAGCTGACAGATAGCGGAGGTAAAGACTGCCTTCTTTTCCAATCTGTCTGCGATATCGGGTCTGATCAGGAATAAGGCAGCAGAAGCCAAGAGCAAAAAAACAGGACAGAGTCAAATACCGGACTGCCACTCAAGATTGAAGAGATTTCCAGAGTCTGGAGTACAAAATAAAACATTTAAGATTGGAAACAGAGAAGCTGGAAACGGTCTATCTCGTATGAAACCTGTGGGAGAGCTGGCAAAGAGCTATTATTATTAAAATGCATTACTCCGACAAATGTTTGCATAAGGAGGCTGCAGTGAAAGATGCAAAGATGGTATCCAAGGGTGAGCCGGAGCACGGTGATAACATGGTAGCAGCAGGCTGGATTCTTTTTCAGCCGAATGAACTGGGGACAAGTGACAGTGGCAGTAATTAGAGGAGTTAGTCATGCAAAGGCTGTTAAAAGAGCCGACCACTAATACTGGATATGGAATAAAAGGCAGCACAGAGATCAGGGGAGCGGATAAAGGTAGACCCCATGAGCTTTAATGTTCATCCTCATGTCATTTTTGGATATTAATTTTACTGGATAACAAGGTAGGAAATTGTGGAGTGTCCAGAGTAACTTTGCACCTTCTTGCAATAAAAAGACAGTTTACTTTACTGAAGCTGGTTGGTTGAGTTTCAGGTAGTTTGAGGCTGAGCTGGAATTAAAATACTGGCTGACCATTTTATGCAGCGTCCAAATGGTGGCAGTAATGTAACACTCTCAGAGCTTTTTAACTGCACAGAGACAGTAACGCTGGCTGTGCCGGTTGCTGTGTCACCAGCTGTTGTAATGCTCTGGTAGCATCTGTGCATTCAATATTTATAGTGAGTACAGTAAGTGACATCATTCACACTAACAATGAAGCCATACGGCTGCTGAAGCGCCATTATTTTTTACCTGGATGAAGCGTTTTCATGCGGCGCGTTTCTTTCTTACTCTGCCGACTGATATCAGAATACTGACAAAATGATCTTCCTTTTTGTCACAGTACGTTCATGAACAGCACTTTGCACATTGGACGGGAAAAAATGGGAACAAACATTGAGCTGCTAAAGTGAGCTGAAGGTCGCCGACTAATCCTCCCCATCTCTGTCTTGTCTTCTAGTGGAATATTTCCTGTGTGGTCAATTGATTAAAGACAAATTAATTCCAGAAGAAGCACCATGTAAGCACAGTGTCAGCTTAATTAAATTTTGTTTTTTAAAATTAGATTTTGATAAAGAGCCTTACTTCAAAACAGTGCCTCCTGGATAACCTGCTAATAAAAAAAAGGGACCAACCTGAAGGGCCCTTTCATTTCAGCTGATATTATGCTTCAGTGGCAAATATTCTTATTCTCCCAAGGTTACTGTTAAGTGGTGTGGTGGTCTGGTCCACTGGTGCACTTGGTATCTTTGTCAGCCTTGCTCACAAGGCCGTGTTTATTTGTTATTTTTCCTTCGTTTTGGCGCAACATGACCCTGCCTCTGCTCTGACTCTATTCACTGCACTGATAAATAACAATATGCTTGCTCCTCAGAGAGTGCGATTTTTTTTACATAAGATTGAGTGGTGAATGAATGAGAGTCATGTTGGGACCCAAATTATAAAAAAAAACCCTTGCCTTTCACCTTGGCAGAGAGCAATAGCGGGACCACCGCACTGTTAGTTTATTGTGTTTTTTTTCAAACATCTCTCTAAATTATGTTAGCTGCACAACCATAAATCCAGCTTTGAACACTTACCAGCTTTTTTCCTGAATTTTTCATCACCTTCACATGGTCTTGAGTTTTGTTAATAGGTTGTGTGCCGTCATGTGATTCCAATGACGCTCGAAATTCAGTTCAAAAATGAAATGCAGAATGGAGGAAATGGAGGAAAGTTATTTAGTTATCGTGGCTACATCTTGTTGTCCAGTTACGGAGTACAAAAATTTTTTATTTTATTTTTAATTTAATGCTTTGAGGTAAGGAAACAGCTATAAAGTGGCCACAAAGTCGCAAAGTTACCTTGTCACTCCACAAACTACTATCTGACTCCCCTCCCTCCAACAGCAGACAAAGGTTTGGACTACCATAAAGTCCTTAACACATTGGGGACATGACGAATAAACAACACAAAAATGCAAAATAATAAATGCAACACACCTGATATGGTCACATTTTAATAAAAAAAAAAAAATACCTGGTTAGGTTTAGGAAAACATGATGGTTTGGGTTTGATGAACTATGTTACTTCTGTAACTTCCATTATGAATGTACCTGTGTAGCCTAAGTAATTTGCGCTGCGTTGCTTTGCGTTGCGTTACATTATTTTTTCCCACTGGACACTTACAGCGCTTGCTTGAATGAAAGTCCTCCGCTGTGTTTAGTCAGTCCACCATCCCCGACACCTCTCTTTACGGAGTTTCTTCCTCCTCTATAGCTGTAATAAGTACTACAGCAGCTAGAGGTTGCCGCCTAGCAACAAGCATAAATACAGGTGGTTAAAATCTGTTTTCACTTTTTGCCTGTATGGTTGTTTTTTCTGAGGAGGACAGGCGAACAGGCAAACATAAACATAAACATTCAACAGGTCCACCATAGTCATGAGTCTAGATGTTATGTCCATTTCACACTACATGATGAGTTGATGCCCTCATTTTGCTATTAACTTTCTGTGTGAAAGTAGAAATAACAAAACATTAGTTTAAAAAAAATATTTATGAGACGAAAAAAACACAAAAAACGGTCTTGCTGCACTGTGATGATACAAAGGAGAATAACCATTTTAATCAAGGGCATAGGTTTGGGTTTAGAGGAGTGTGTGTGGGTAGTTTAACATTTACAAATGTTATGTAAATTGCTGCATTATTAATGCGCCAAATCTTTAAAAAAACAAAACAAATTTAGTTTATTTGATAAATGCTCGATGTTAAGTGATTCACAGCAGACACGACGCCCTTAACCTGGGTACAACTCTGCTTTATATGTTGGTGAGCAGTGATGCATACCCCTGGAAATACCCAGCAGGAGGTTAAATGAAGCTCCAGCTGTATTACACACACTGACAACCCATCGCTGAACATTATGGACCATCATCTTTTTTTTGTAAAATTCTTAAAAAGACCACCTTTTATCATGAATGGTCTTCTTCTACTGTGAGGCTGTCACTTCAAACATGCCTCTTTAGCTTCAGGTATAGAAATGCAATTGAAACAGACCTGTTTCATAGCACACAAATGAAAAGAAATGACAAAATAAAAGCAGCCATTACATGCTCACACAGCCATGTTGTCTGCCTCACAAACCCGCCGTCCCTGCAGTCTCCATTGTGCCTGCAAGAGCTCCAGACTGAGTGCAGATACGGATAAATGAACACATACAATCTCGTAAAAAGAAGGATGCTCACTCACGGATACTCAGACATTTGAAAGAAATCTACCATAAGCTGAGTGATCTCAAGCAGTCAGCACACAGAAGACATAAAGAACTGAGGAAGGTTTGTCTTTTCTCACTCCCTCTCCGTATTTGTTGCAACTTGTGTTGTTCTGCTCCTTTTCTAACAACCATGTTTAATTTGATTAACAATGCGGAGTTTCATCCATCACACTGCGATGCTGCATCGATTCCAAAGCATTTGGATTAGAAATAAAATGCTGCTGATTCGTGTTTGGACGAGAGGGGCCATGATAGAAACTCTTGTTTGAAGAACCTCAGTGATGGAGAGATTCGCTGATAGGCCAGTGCAGTTCAATAGCAAAGCAAGCAAAGCCACTCTTCAAACATGCTGTGCCTGACTGGATGTGTTAAAATCACTGCGCTGTAGTTATGTGGACTGACAGATTGCTTTCTTTTCACCAGTGCAATTGATTTTCCTAAGTCTCTATCTGGTCTTCAATCCCGCCCCCACTTTTGAACGTGAGTGTTGAAGTAGACAGTACTCGCTCTTTACACAAGTTTAGAAACATGTAGTGTTAATGACTGGAGCTAACACTGAATGCAATGCAGCGGGGTGTGTTACTGCAAAGTATAATCAAATCTGAATTGTGAATTCAACAGCAAAGCAGTCTGTAGGCTATAAGTCTTAAAAATGTCAACGTATTTGTTTTCAGAGCTTCAAACTGCATCTCGCTCAGTGTTTGAAGCTCGATCAGATGGTGCTGTATAAAGGCTGTGTGACGCATTTGAACAAACAACTGATGCTGAGGTTTTTCATGCTTACAGTCACATACACAGCTGAAGACAACAAATTAAATGTCATTTGTTGATGCCCTCTAGAAAAAAAAACGCAATGTTTTCTGGTCTGAAAGTCGTATTGGCAGGACGACAACATTTGTCTGTGCCTTCCCAAAAGTTGGTAAGGTTTTTATATGTATCGCATCAAAAGTTCTACGATACGTGTCATATCATGGTCAGATTACATGTACAGTATGTGAGCTCACTTTCATGCTGGGGCAGGAGGGGATGGTGGTGGCATGACAGATATAGGTGACCTGGCTGCAGAGCCAGAAACTGCTGTTTAGGATGTTTCGACCTTCAAAAGCGTGAAACCACTGGATATTTTAAATATGATGTCGGGACAATTCCAGCAATCTTTGTGGCGACAGAACCAGGTATTTAAAGCCGAACCCTAACCAAGTGTTTTTTGTGCCTAAACCTAACCAGTTGTCACAACTTAATATTTACAATAAGTTTCATATACATGAAGTTTCAACATGAACAAGGGGAACTTTTTTGTTATATTTACAATAATAAACATGTAATTAAGCTGCCCAGTCGCCAGGATAAAATGTTAGCAGGTAACATTGCTGCGATCCACTTATATGTTCACATATAGGCTATGTACCATATTGACATTTCGTGTCACATCATGTTCACATTAGATTAGACCCTAACGCTAACCCTGTCAAACCAGTGACCAATGTGCAAGTCTGTGTTTCAACATTTGTAAGCGTGATATCATTTTTAAGGAAACCACAGGACAATTACCAGTGATGATTGTGGCAAAAAAAAAAAAACAGACACTTTTGACAGGAAGTCAGGCCATCTCTAGCTGTGTTTGTGGAAAACAAAACAGGTATTTTAAGCCAAAACATGATGTTTTCCTCACCCTCACCAAGGAAATTTTACCTCAGAAACGTGAAGTTGCAACTTAAAGAAACAAGAGTTTTAACTCTTGTGCAGAAATATACTTTGCCAACTGGTTATTATTATTCTGGTGAGTGGGTTGGGTTCAATCTTGGCCATGTTTAAAAACTGTCGAGTTTCTTCCAGCACCACAAATGTAATCCAATTCACCTAAATTGTTTTGGGCTGGCAGATAGATATCTCAGAACTTCATGAAGTCACCGTCTGCATGGCTAAATACCACTTCCAGTAGAGAACGGCTTTTCTAATGCCTTTTCTACTTTTCAGTCGTCCTCTAAATGCCTTTTTTAATTTGGATGATCTGCCCCTTTAAGTGTAGATTATGTGTCTCTTTATACGAGAGCCCTGTTTCAAGCCTCTCCAGCAGCTCTATGGCAGCGTGTCTGCACCTGGATGAAAGACACTGGGCCTGAGCAGGCCCTTTGTTTTGAATAATCTTTGTGTAAAATATATAGCAACACACTGCAGCAGAGCTCAGCTGATCTACCCTCCGGTGTACTGAAAGATTAGATTTCATAATATTACTTGTTTTTAACTGCACCTCTCAGCAGACGCTCTCTTGAAGTATTGAAGCACAAATACCAAGCAAAGTAGGGTTTTTTTTAAAATGCAGCGTAACCATCTTATTACCAAGCTATGTAGTGCACATTATTTCATTTTTGACCTGCCTTAAGAACGTTAAGGATTAGGGAGAAGCAATAAATGTGGAAAAAGCTGAGCAGAAACACTTAATGATGCGTGGAGGGAAATTATCATATTAATAATCAGTTGTGGTCGTCTCTTAGTGTCTTGACAACAGCGCTGAGAGCTGGCAGTAAAAACCGCTTGAGAAGTTATTCAGAATCAAAATCCCATTTATTCTAAGCAACTCTTTATTTTCTTTTGCCATTTTCTGTTGACTGACTCAGCTCTCACATCTCAACACTTCGGATGGGCGGAAATGCAACCATGGAGCGCTCGGCTCTTTGCAGGAAGCAGATAAACCAAGAGCCATAATTTAAACGGGGTTTATGAAAAGCTTTGGCAGTGAATGACAATGGTTACACAGTCAAAGCAAGTTGGAGAGAGGAAAGAAAGTTAAATCAGACTGGGAGTCCACATCGTTTTTCCGGAGCATTTATTTGTTTCCATATGTTTCCTTGTATTTGTGCCTGGGGCTTCCTGTATATTTTCATGAATTAGCATTTGCCACTTTAGCGGTGGCAAAAGAGTGCAAATTAAAGACTAAAGTCTCGATTTGAGCAGTAACAAGACTTCCCCGGTTCTCAGGAGCCAGTCCTCTGCTGCCATACCCCCATCATGGATATCTACACAGACACTCCGGCTGCCACCACAACTCCTCTCCTAATTAACTTAATTGGTCAAGTGATTATCATCACCTCATGAACACTTTGTTTAATGAAATGATGGGAGTTTCAGCAGTGGCACACAACTCCAAATTATCTTCTGGCAGTGTTTCTGTTGCTTTGTATACTTACTTATTTAAAAACCCTTGGTAATAATTAGCGAGTCAAAACATTTCTCTTCTACTACTACTGATGTTGCCGTCATTGAGAAAGTAATGACAAATGGTTGGCTTTAATCTGCCAGTTGATAGCATGCTGTCCGATGTGTTTGCAAAAACCCTTCAATGCAAGTTAATTTTGTACTATTTTCTGTTTTAAAGCAGTGAAATTAGAAGAAAACTGAGATGGAAGATTCGTGTTGTGGCCAAGAAAACCTTGGACATGCTTTTCAGATAGAAAAATACTTGGACAGACAGAAAAAATACTTGGAATAATAATTTTCTGTCTGATATGGATTTTCCACACAAAAGTTCAAGGTTAAAAATTCTATTCTTTATCTTTCAATGAGAAAATCCAAACTTTGTGAACATAGCAAGTATTTTACCCTGAAGGAGCACTGTGAAGTTTGGAGAAGAAATTTGAGCTCAGAATTTTAGTATTAACAATATTAATGAAGTAATAATACAAAGTGAGAAATATTTATTTTTTCCATGACTGAACAAACAAGCTGTTCTTAGAGGAAAATAAGGTCCAAGAACACTGTTTGAAGTTAAAAAGGTGCCAGGGTCCGCCACATATCAACAAAGTAAAACAGTACGAAGTTGTGTTGTCAGTTTGTTTATTCAGTTCATTCAGTCATGAAGAGAGTTTGTTTGTTAAAGCACAAAAAAAATCAGTCGATGAAGATCTTTCTCTGCTGATTAAAATTCCTCTCCCAAAATGACATAGTTCACCTTTAAAAGGTTCAACTACCCAACACAAAATTTCTCCATCTTCACTGAAAAGCTCATTCTCAGTGATTGCACACTGGAGGTTTTTAAGTTTCAACATCACACGGGGAAGCTGTATACTGGCCTCCAAACTTCACTTGTTGTGATTGCACAAGGTCGTAGAAAGTTGAAGGTGAACACAGAGAAGGCTTTGTGAAAAAAAAACTCTGAACATACACAATCTGCACACTGAAGGTCAAACGTCCGCGTTAGGTAACAATAAGCAGAACACGCTATTGAACAAAATCAAAGCTCTCGATCAGAAGTCACATACATATAGTCAGAGTCAGATTTTTAAACTGTTTGAACCGATGCTGTTGCTCCAGCGCCACCCATTGACTGAATGGCACCAAATCTGTGACGGTCACTCAGACGTCATATCTATCTCTGGTTATAAAAGCACAAAGTGTTCTGGAGATATAATAACGTGTGTATTGTTTGTGTTCGTGACATAAAGGCACTTCTGAATTGTGAATGAAACCTGAAGGTTTGAGGTGACTCACAGTTATGAACGGAGACAGAGAAAGAGAAAGGGAGACATAAGGACAGCGTCAATCAGCAGATCGGGACCGTACACGTGTGTGTGTCTGCATTTCATTCACCTTCAACTCTACAGAGAGCTGTCTTGAGCAGGATTCGAACTCACGGTCTTTGGATCTAAAAGAGTGGCATTATACCAACTGCACCACTGGGGAAATAGAACTATTTTGCATACTTTCTTATAGACAGCCATTGTTTTTGTCACTGAGTGAGCTATCACGTCATTCATTCATTCATTCATTCATTATTCTCTGTTGAAGCTGCTGTAGCGAATACATTTCTGATTGCTCAGCTAATTAGGAAGTTTGTGGATACAGTTGGATTGTATTCAGACCATTTCTTTGTTTGTTTCTTCCAAACTCCTATGAATGCCATTGCAGCTGAGAAAGTTGTGGTAGCTCTGCTGATTCAGAAGCAAGTTTAGTAACAATGAAGTTGTGGATTGAAATCCTTTTTTTCATCTTTTGCAAAAAACAAAAATGGCATCTTCTCCCAAACCTCAGATCGAACCCAAGAATCCTGGGTGAAAACTACAAAATGTAACCGTTAGACTATTTGTGACAACAATATCCAAAAGTGTTGTATAACACTCAAGACAGTTCAACAACAAAAGGTTTATAAACTCAAAAGCCAGACAGAAAGTCGTTCTATCCAAGGTTCTCTCTCCGAAATTGATCGCGGTACTTTACAGCAGATTCTCTCTTCAAGCTGATCTTCTTTGTCACGCTGGTTGTTAAAGTCTATCAGCGCTGAAGATAATCGAGTGGGTAAGGACACTGACTGGAAACATGGGATCAAACCCAGGACAGGACAAACTCAGGTACGTGACAAAGGCGTATGCGGTGGTGAAAAACAATTTCAACTGATCCTACCTTCAAGGGAGCGAAACACAGGTACGTCCAAGGTGGTCTAGTAAGCCAGCTTGAAAAAAAGACAGCTAGCAAGATGAGATTTTTTTGGCTGGATACATCATGTAAATTACTGGTTCCACCTAGGGGTCATCAAACCCTCACGAGGGGGTCACAAGGCCCTCTTGATTTTAACTTGTTTATGAATTCTTGACAAGGTAGAGAAGACAAGAGGTTAAAAAGGCTTGGAAAGCAGGTGAAGCTTCATTGTGCTGGGATTTAAACCCAGGACCTTTGCGCGTCTGCATTTTTTCCACCTCCCACGCTACTGACTGCTGCCCTCAGCAGGATTGAACTCATAACATCAGATCTGAAAGGGCTTTGTATCCCCTGAGAAGGTGACTTAGTGACTGAGCCACCGGGGAGTCACGGCTTTTTCACACACCCTCTCACAGTGTGAGGCAGTGACATGACATAACATGTTCCAAACTGGGCTACTTCTTTTGTCTGTTTGAACTTAAAACGATTACAACAGTCAGATTGTTGGTGGGAAAATGAAAACTGAATATCATAACAATCCATGAGGCCGATTACGAGACAAAAACTTTTCCCATTTGTAGCACGATCTATAGTCGCAGAATATCCTAAACACTATGCAACAAAGCACGGACCAAGCATCCAAACAGGTGGAGGGAGGGAAGTGGACCCGATTGGTCCAGATATGCTCTCTGCCGATTTTCATGCTACCTGCTCAAATTTCTTACGAGGAGGAGCAAAACTGACAAGGTAAAAATTTTGATTGTGGAAAATCTCTTGTGAATAATCCTTTCATACTATACTGTTTCTCCTTGTTCAGGGTCGAGCAGCCTGAATACAGGTTCCCAAGCAGTGAAGCATGCTTGTGAAATAACATCTACTTTACAGACATTACAGCCATTACAGCCATTATGAGCATGCCTATACTTTCACTCGCAACTCAGCTACTGCCAGACCAAATGTTGATATCAGACACGGAGAAGGCTCGATACCAATGTTCTCAAAATGTCTCTAATGTTAAGATGTGGTTAAGGTTAGGTGACTAAAATACATGAATACTCCACACCCCATTCACCATCTTGTCCTTCACACCCTTACCTTCTCCACAAAGGACAAACCTTTATCCAGCACTGGCTCTGAACACTAGCAGTGGATGTAAATCATTATCTGCACAATTGTTCAACATAAGTGTGAGGACACCGGGCTGCACAGCTGACAGCACATATGTACGAGCAATTAAACCTCTGAGAACAGCGTGCCCTCATGAAAGATGTAAACCACCTTTAAGTACGTCATGCGCTCGCAAACATAAGCATACATTATGAGTGATAAATATGAACAATGGACGGTGCCTTTACTCAAGATGATTTACAGCAACCTTGCCACTGCGGGCAAAATCTGCAAGATGGATTGCTGATGGTCAGATCTGATTGTCTGCGTATACTGCTCGGTTTGGCTTTAAAATATCAAAACGCTCTCCATTTCTATGCAGGACTGCTCATGCCTTTTTTTCTCTCCCTCCCTTCCCCGGTGTCCCTCGGGAGAAAGCATGGGTGTTTTTTTCAAGCCTTGCCTTTGTTTACCTGGCTCTTTGTTCTGGGCTGTCACATTATCTCTCTAAGTGTCGACGTAGCCTCCCTGTGGGCTCATAATGAGGAAGTATTGGTGGCACGCGGCCTTGTTTCTCTACATTGAGGGTATCACCGCATGTTAGGGCACGCCATGGTTCGAGTGTGAACTTAATTGGCAGTTGACAGATTTATTCCAGCCTCTGTGATAACGGTCGGTATTTATTTAAAAAGGGAGCGGATCTTTGTTTTCTCTGCAGAGGAGCCGTGCCCAGAATCAGCATCACCGGATCTCTGGCCTTCTTTCCAAGGGAAGATTCAGTCCAGTTATTGTGCATCGCCGCCCCCCAAGTTTTTACAATATCAATTAGATATTAAGCATTAGAAAGTAAAAAGGGTAATCCGTCCGACCAATGAAACACTGCCCTGATATAAAGCCAAACTATCATAGCTCTCTCCGCATGGGGCGAGATCAAATCGAAAGCATACCCTCGCAGACGTATTGACTTCCACCCTGCAGTGCGTTCACAGCGTTCCCATCTCAAAGCAGAAGTTCACACACGGGCTTCTGTGATGTAAGGCCGCTCAATCAAAATTTGTGAACATATCTCTCGAAGCAGACGAGGCAAGATGAAAATCGGAAATCGCTTTTAATGTCAAGATATAAAAACTTAGATGACATTCCCCGCCAGATTTACGCGAGCTTTTACATCCAAATTAGCTGTAAACTAGCTGTTAATGACTGAATGTGCCTCCAGGTGAAACCACTCTTTATTGACCCTCTGTCTGTGAACACCCTCCACAGACAGTCTGTCAATTTGGATGATGTCATTGAGCTTTTACCTGCCAAAGTGCAGGTCTAGCAATTCGATTTTCACCTTCATGCTATTGAATTTTTAGTCGATGCAATCCTTGTTTGAGGTTTTGACTTGTTTTAGCGTGTTTTATTGCATTCGTGTCCTGACGTTCTTAAACATCGCCTAGTAAAAGAGCTGCTCTTGAGACATGGATCATGTTACCCAGTCTGTCCTAATACAAGCGAATGTGAGATGATCTCTAAGACAATCTGTTGTTTTTCTCCCTGGAGACAGCAGGCACACTTTTGCTGTGATCATGGTTCTAGCTAAATGGGATCATTATGAATTCTCTTTTTTTATCAGGGTTCACCTGCCTGTTTTACTAAAAAAAGAAAAGAGAGAGAGAGAAAAATATTTAATCAGTTGCCCAAGTGTTAATATTCAGCTAATGCACTTGCACTCTAGGTGATTTCTGTCAGCAGCTCATAAGTAAACCTAATCTGGTTTTCGCTGGAATCCTTGAAAGATCGGTGGTTATATCATCATATAATAATATATAATACTATAATATAACCACTATCCTTCACAGCTTCTCCAGATTTCCGAGAAATCTCGATCATATATGTTTATAAATAAATAATTCAACCCAGCAACTAAATCCATACCTGGATTAATGTTCAGAGAAACGTGTCAGAGTGAATGAATCACATTTATGCTCCCCGCTGTGACACCAGACTGCAGGGTTCATGTCCTTTCCGTTACGTTAAGGTAAAAAAATGAACGGATAAAAGGATAGGGAAAGATCATGATTGTGGTGAAAGGTTAATCACATGTCTTATATCTCAAGTCATTGCTGACTTCCTCTGCACTAAAACAGACCCTGATCTTTCCCTAAACTTGACCAGTGCTCATACATAACCATGAAAAGGTTCAATAATGCTGTAGTCAGTGCAATATCGCCTATTTTGGTGGAAAACAAACACTTTTACAATCAGTACCAGTGTTTTTGAGACTTTGTTTTTGAGGAATGTTAATTAAAGGTGTTATATGTAAAAATGTGTTTGATATATAGTGAAGTTACCATGGTAACCAGCTTCCCTCGACTCATCCTCATCTAAAGCTCAACCACGCCAACACTACACCGGTTCTCAAGGTCCAGACTATAGCTGCATGGCTAACTGAGCTAACTAGCCGCAGCTACAGTTAGCAGCAGTTAGCGGTTGTTTTAACAATATGCTGCCCCCTATTTCTTTTGAGTATGCAGGTCAGTTCTGGTCGGTTCTTATATACTGCACCTTTAACATTTCCTCGTTATGATATTGGAAACGTAATTTTTTGAATTATTTATGTTCTTTTTCTAAAAACATGTTTGTAAATTAATTTCTATAAATGTAATTGCTAGTAGACAGGGCTGGGCTGCGTTTATCAGGTGATGTGGAGTGATGTTACCGTTTCTTAATGAAGCCCATTGAATTTAACCCATTCATCATCATGGGATCACAATATCAATCATGTCACTAAGCCCTTATATTATTATCATTACTCATACTATTAATATTTCCACTGATCCTAGTATTACTATAAACTTTTATGAATAAGTCAGCAAGATGTGTCACTTAAGAGGAAATTGGATTATTAATGGTTTAACTAGAATAAGTACTGTAAAGGTCTAATCCTAGTAAAACTACTTTATTGTTACCTTCGGTTAATTTACACATATATTTCTTCCCTTCCTTGTGTCTTTGGCCATGAGTACTGTCGGTTAGAATAGCATTTTATTCACCATTTATTTATTTTCATTGCAATCCCAGAAGAAGGAAACACAGGTCTGAAAATAACAAGACTCAAACAAATCCCAAGTTTATCAAACTTATTTGTAAGAGCAAATAAATAAACAGTCAATCCATTATCAATCCAGCTTCCTTGTTCGACATTTACTTCCCTCTAAATAAATGAGCTAGACAGGCTAAACATCAACTTGTCTACAACCTGTACAACAGTCAAATCACTTGTGTTTGTTGCCTTGATTGTTTTGCTTATTTAGTAAAACCAATAAGTAGAAAAGAAATGAAATCCACGTTGTAACAGACAAAAGTTTTGCTTGAAGCTAAACAGCACTGAAAACAGGGTCTGATGAAAATAAATGAAAAATTAAAGTCCAAAGACGTCCTCCTAAAATCTACAGTGTTCATTCTGCTCCTCGATGCAAAACGATTGGACTTAAAGAACATAACACTGACAATTAATCCACTGAGTCATATGCAGTCCTGTGCTGTTTCCTTTGAGGCTCCAGAGACTTTGCCACTGCTCTGCTTCCAGTTCCTGAGACCTGCAGGACGTTGCCATTGTGCTTACATCAAACAGTCCTTCACTAATAGCTCTGCCCCATTAATTCTACTTTCATAGCATCAGCTTTCCTTTATGGTGCGGGAAACCTTGTTGATAGCACGGCAGTAGACCGTGGCAATAGGCCGTTCATCTCCCATATAATTAATGTTATGTCATGCCACTTTAAAAATAAACTATAATAACGATTGGGCTAAATTACAGGAGGTGCATTTTAATGAATAAGTCAGATTACTGCATCTCCTTAGATAGTCATGGAAATCATTGATGTTACAAACCCTCAATTTTCGATTTTCTGTTTCAGATCTTGAGAACCAATCACACATGAATCTCAGTGAGAAAATAGGTGAGATGCAATCCAACTAAACTTTGACTAGCAAAGTAACGAGTCTCACCAGTGTCGAGCTGATTTCCTGTTGATTTCTCTGAGCTACGCTCACAGTTCTGCAGGGCTGACAAGACGGAGATTTTTCACCCCTGTGTGCTGTTTGTTGGCCACTGAAATTAGTGTGAGGGCACAGGTAGCAGGACTTCCAGTGTGTACTGTGTTGCTCTGTACTCACAGGCATCGAGACTGAAGGAAAAAAATCGTTTTGGCATCTGAAAAGCTTTCCAACTGGATGGGTTCATATTTTATCTTCGCACCAGTACTGTAATGCACCCAGACCAGTGATAGATCCTGTAGTTACACTGTCACTACTGTAATATTTTCTTTTTCTTTCAGTCTGATTATTTCTGGGGCTGAATTAACAGTTGGCTTATATATTAAAAAAACATTGCGTTGCTAGTTTTTGTCATGGGGGTATAAACACAACACATATTTTAGCTGCTCCCCATATCAGCCCAGATAAATCAAATTAATGGCACACTGTCTAAACTGTGGCTTGACAGAAAACACAAAGTTTAATGGCTGAAACGTCCCTGTTGTATGCCGCCTCATTTATTCTCAGATTTGTAACATTGTGCGACTCACGTGCGTGTTTCCCAGCAGAAAACACAGCTGTACAAGTTTAATCTCTACATCCCACTGACTCCTAATTAGGCTTAAATGTTGTTATTACACATATTTGACTAGTCAGCCTAATGCTCAGTTCAATGTATTATTAGTGGTTACAGTCAGTCAGATGTGGCAGAGTGGCATTCAGACTGTCCAGGAGGCTCGTTTGTAGCCCGCCCTCTAATCAAGCCAATTCACTGTCTGTTGATGCATTTATTTGTGGTGTCAGTACGGTAACGTGCGTCAAGAACCAGAATGGAACCACAAACATCCATTGCCTGAATGACCAAATATTTGCCTGAGAATCCATTGATATTAACATTAACAACTGAGATTTCTCTTTTTAGTGTTTTGCTAATTATAAACATCAAACATATTCCGCATAGCTTTTTAAAAAATTCTACCAACAACTTTAAATTTACTACCATTGAATCTCCTAACGGAGCACCCACACATTTTTCTAACTAATTAGTGTCAGGTCGCAACACTCCCCCGCTCTCTCTAACTTCCTCACTTCCTAAGCAGTTGTGGCCTTGCTGCCACCTCAGGTGAAACCAAAGGATTAGATGGAGCATCTTGATGCTCACAAGCAGCATAGAAATTGTTTTTATTAACTTTTTCTCTTCAAAGTTTCTTTATGTCACTACTAATAAAATGTTGGCCCTGCTTCATCTGGTCTTTATTTAAATTTCCCAACATGTCCTGTGAGTAATTATTACAATCACACGTTCTTTCACTTGTGGCGGCGTCTTTTCATTTGAATTTGTGAGATTATGCATAGTTTTTTAACAAAAGATCCCAACCTCTATCCCCAAAGGGAAGTTAGTGCAGATGCTTGAATGAGAAACCGCCGCACCAAACTGCTCCTGCGATTTACTGCCAGTTTATTATCGCAGCTTATTTCTGGCTCTCCTTCTTATGTCATTAAATCTTTTCCCACATTGGACTGCTGTTTGAGGAGGGCCAGAGCAACAATTAACCAAATTTGTTACCTCCTCCCCAGCTAATTTACCATCATCTGTCCTCAGCGGCTCATCTGCAGAGCCATAGATTTGCTCCTGGCAATTTGATGCTTCCTGCACAAGGACACCGCTTTCCTCTCGCTCCACGCTGCAGTTTGGTGCGGCATTATTACACAGAGAGGAGTGAAAAGACGTAACACTGAAACATACACAAACAGCGAGAATGTGCACACATCATGCACATGTTAGGTGCATGATATGCTCGCATTACTTTCAGCATACACACATCTGAAAAAAGTGTAAACAAAGCTCGAGGCGAGATTATTCTTCCTGGTTGTTACTTGGTTTAACTGTGCGTGCACGACTGCTTGCAGTCTTTACATCAAACGCATCTTTAACATATCAATCAAACACATTTAGAGGCTTTCATTTAGAATTAACTTTTTTGCTAAGATGTGTTATGCTTTTGCCTCTGGTGTTCTGTGTTTTTGACATTTTATTTCCCCGTGTGTCTATAAAGGATGATGGCAGACAAGATGTCCATTATCAGGAATTAAAGACCTCCGCTGAGTCCATCCATTGCTGATTATGGACACCTCACAGGGTATTATACCATGGTCACTTGCCAATGAAAAGAGAGACCATTAAATTATATTTTAATGCATTTTGCAACCACAATCTGAAGTTTTTCACAAGAAATAACTGAGTTGCTGCTGTAACACCTGAGGGTTGGACGAGTACCTGGAACAATCATTCCATTCCATAAGTTTCATGTAGAGTATTCACCCAGACAATGGTATGCATTTGGTTAATTCCATCACTTTATAAATATTCAGTATGATAAGTGCTGATATGAGTGCTTTGACTTAAATATTATTGATTGTTTAAATCATTAAATCATCAAAGTTTTGCTATTGATGGATCACAGCAGATTCAGGTGCATGCATGATGAATTCATTGAGAAACCATCATGTTGGCGCCTTGCAGGACATTCTCAAGTCTAGTTTCTCCGTTCGTCTTATTGACAGCTCTAGAGGCTGATAGAACAGGCCTGTATTTCAAACAGCTGGAGCAGAGCGTGTCTATGTGCATTTACACTGAGAGCAGAAGTCGGGGTCGAGCACATGGGCACAGTTTTACAGCAAATGACACATGTGCCGCTTTAAAGAACTGACACAGAGAGTGCGCACGCCTCTTTGCGCCAGTGTGTGCACAGAGCATTAGTCTTTACAGCTGGAGTTAATGGCCTTGTGAATATATGTTTGACAGTTAAACGCATTGTAGATGTTAGTGTTGATGAGACAATAATCTCTTGTGTTGATGATAATTGTTCAGGTCATAAAATGAATGTGATGATCGCACATTGAGGTGAAAATGTAGGAAGTGACACTTCTAGAATTACAGCTCTGCTGTATAAAGGTGTCAGCTGGCGAGGGCGACTGTTTTCTTGGAATTTAAATTAAGTTACTGATGAATTTGGTTTTTACTCTCTCCAATATTTCCCCTTCCTTTACTCAGCACCAAACAAGCCTGAGTGCTTTGAAAGAACCAAATGTTAGTACTTAACAAAAGCACGGTTGTCGTATTAACACCAGCCTTTCAATGATCAGTAAGAATAACATTAGAGCCGCTTTAAAGTTCTCCTCTCCTGCCTAAAATTGGAAACACCTGAGTCTTGCTTCCCTTCAGTGTATGGGCCTTTTTGGGATGAATCCCTTTGGGGGAGTGAAGTCAGAGCGAAATGAGAGAGAATTCTGCCCTTCTCCGGAAAAAAACCCCCAGAAACATTACACTTCAGTGCATCACTTCAGTGATGTGGCAGTCAAACTCTAAAGGATACACCACCTGTCCCCGGCTACAAGCACACTCTGTGTGGTTGCCTGGCTGTTTGGAAGCAGTTCAGCTGTCTGCAAGGAGGAGGAAGAAATATTCCTGACGTTTTGCATGCATCCATTATCTTCCTTGTGGGAAAACAGCACGAGTCCTTTTGGGGAAATTGTTCCCTCAGTTCTAATCCTCGCGGAGGCATCAGCGGTAGACTGATGTAGTTCTCTCTGAAGTAGCAAATGGAGCTGTGCTGTCGTCTCTCGGCTATAACCCAATGCAGCACGGAGAATTTGAAAAGACTGACGAGGGGCTTTAATGCTGCATTGAGAAATCAATGTGCTGTATGGCTCGCAGACTGACAGCAAAACATGTCCTTTAACTGTCTTGCCAGTAATTGCATCTACAGAGAAATCACAAGGTGTATTTATTTTTAGTAGCTGGTAATGATATGACTTTGGACCAAAGCATGAAAGAGGCATGAATATCATTACTCTTGCTTTTGTTCATCCAGCCCTAAACTATGATATCGAAACAAAAAAAAACAAGATTAAGGCTTGTGAAACACTTTTGGACAAGCTGTGACATTGTTCACATAACTACACACACACTTTGTGTGTACCTGGAGGATTAAAGAGTATATTCGCAGATCAAGGCCTTGCGGTATGTTTCGAAACCTCTGCTTTTTCATCTCTTCAGGGTTTCCAACTGTTGGCTGCTTGCTAAATGGTTTAATAATGACTAATCCAGCCCTTTCTGGTCAGACAGCACAGAAAACAATTTTCAGTAGTTTTCTCTCATTGCCGGGCTCATGTAATCGCTTGAAATGCTGAATGACGAGGCCCACCATAAAATCCAACCTTCACAGAAGTATTTCTCAGGAGATTTTTACTGCTGCTGGGAGTGGTTTGCAAAGAGACACATGGACGGCTGCTGTGAAGATATTTTTAATTTCAGCTGTTGAACTGAGTGTCCATAAAACGAAATGAACAAGTCAGCCCTCTTTGTTATGAGCACGGCAGACTATAACGCCGGTTTGATATGCATTAGTTTGATAAAATAAGCATTTATATTTATGAATGCTTCTCGTTGGGAAGCCTCATATATAAGGAAATGACTTCAAAGTGCCTCTGAATGCGCGGGCCGTTGTCCATGCGCCGTGTAGTCAAGAAGCCACTGATGTAGTGGCAATGAAAAATGTTCATTTCGGCAATGCTATTTTCAGTCGCTGTGTTCATATTTTCAGTCGCGGCTGTAATAAATCATGAGGTCATCATGCCGCAGAGCGCAAGGGGAGCTCACAGCAACAATAAAGCAGTTCTGGTCCACGCTGGACATGAGATGGTTTTAATAAGACGGAACATGTGGTGCTACTTTCTTTTTCCTCGGGGCCTCTTTGGGTCTTTCTACATCAGACACCTGGTCCACACTCAGTGATTTGAAGTGTACAAAGGGTAAAAGTAAATGTCAGCTTTGTCTATAGATTTAAGCCTGTAGAGGAATGAATCATCATTGTTTTATTGATCTAATATCTATTGATTTATTTATGACTTTTTTAATCAATACTTTACACTTTAACATATCATTAGGGCTAAAGAATCATGACAACACTAGTGTTTAGATACCCTATAAATCTCCCTTTCACCATGCTTTTATGTCAGCTAGTAGGCATGAAAGGCAATCTCCTGGGACAATTAAGGCTGCCAATCCAAGCCGGGCTGATAGTAGTAGTAGTAGTTGCTATGAAAACAGAAATGACCTAGTTATCTTTGTGACAGTGACGCCATCAATAATTTCACTTGGAAATGCTATGGGGGGTAAAAACTGTCCATTTCCACTTTAAATACAAATACATTGAAGAATATGCACCACATAAATGACAACGACATGCAGAACGTCATACAAACAAGGCTGCAAGATCAGGGAATAATATAGGGTGCATCCAAACTCACAGTATGTAATTTCTTTTTTTAACTTTATCCTAAGTCGCGACAATCTACAATCTAATGGAAGACAGTTTGTCTCTCTGAAGCCGAGTTCATCATATCTATTGGCCTTTTCTGCCCTTAAAAAGCATGCGTTGTTCCCCTAGTTAGCTCCTCTAACCAGTCATCCATAGGAAACCAAAGGGTGAACTAGCTCTGAAAGATACAAGAGATATTTTAACTTTAACCTTGAGAATAAATTCCTTCACAAATGTTTTATTGTTATGTTAAAGCATATTAGCTGAGTCATCCCTCACTCTCTGACGTGATCACCTGATGTTTCCCCGGAAGTTATAGCGACACATGAACCAAATGACACTCACTGTGACCTAGAGTGAAATGACTGATTTCTCTGGGTCTGAACATTGTTGAAAACATTTGGGATCATGGAAGAACAACAGCTCAACAAAATATAATAACGCCGGTCTAGAAATGTCGCATTGCGCATCACTTGATAATGCGCTTTAGCACAGCACATTTCCATATTCCCAGACAGAGTAAGAATACTTTTTCTTTTTCCACATAGTGACCCTGGGGCTTGTGGGGTTCCTGTGGTTCCCTTGTTCATTTGGAGTCATATTTCTTGCCTATAGATATAGATAATATATATCAACTCTCCTGTTTTTTTCCTGAGAGAAATGTCTGAGTCTTGTTCTTCACCAGCTGGACTCTTACTTTGTCTGTCTGCAATTTGGTACTGGGCAGGTAATGAGTTTATCAGAGCTTTTATGCTCTAAGAGGCTTCCTGCTGCATCTGGAAACATGGTTGATGAGAGTAGAAAAAAGGCTCCAGAGGTGAAAGTGGACTCTGATAATTCTCTGAGAGTCTGTTGAGCAACCCCTTTCACATTACATTTAGTAATTTGTCTGATTGTGTTTATAAAAATATCAACATCTTCTTCAGTGCATTTCTAAGAAGTCAGCAGCAGCAAGGCTCTAGAGCCCAGACGGAAGTCACGTGGAAAAAGTGGAAGGTAACTTTCATAAAGACAGATATATCTATCTCAGAGCTCTCACTTTCTAAGCTGCCTTTGATGTAATTTTTTTCAAATATGGCATCTGTCAATAACAACTGTGCTTAAGGCCTTGTACCTTTGATGAGCAGCCAGTGCCTGCAGGCTACAAAACATACATTAACAGGTACTTGAAGCGAAGTTTGCAATTCATGTTTGCACTGAGTTGCATGTTAAAATTTATTGCGAGTCTCTTGATGGAGTTAAATGCTTTAAGAAGAACAAGATATCCGCACTGCGCAAACCTGGGATGAACTTGTCTTTCAAAGTTTGAGATGTCTGACATCAAGTTCCATCACCGACTTTTATTGCAAGGCTGTTTACTCTGCAAAGAGATGTGATCTGCAATAGCTTCGAGGATGAAATTCTTTGTTCTGAAAATAATTGGACTGTCCCTTTGGGGCTGTTGTTTCTTGTGGTGATTGGCTCATTGTTTACAGTAATTACCGCACTATCAAAATTAATTTAACAATATCACACTGATGCGAAAATACTGCACTCAACACATTTATTGAGCTGAGAAATGTGTTTTAATGACAAGAAAAAGGAAATAAAAGAAACATTATAGTGGCGGTTGCTGACAGGGAGCCCATTCTGTTCGCCTTTTAGGCACTCTGTGTGATTTCTGTTTCCCGGAAAAACCTTTGTCCCGGATTTAAACTTGCAGCGCCAATAACATTCTCTTCTATAAATTCTCTTAATTAAGTCAACAGTACCTGTTGGTGTCTTTAATATTCGTACAGCTCCTTTGACTACACTTTCACTGGTGTACATAAACATTTATTTAATGTTGTGCTGCTCATTGGAGACCAGGATTTATTTTGCAGTGAGCTGAGGTGTATTTATTTTTTTTACTGCCACATAACCACATGTCTGAATCTGCCTTGTTTACTCCCAATGCAGTTACTGATTTCCTACATTCTCCTAAAAGCTTTCAGTAGATAGATAGATAGATAGATAGATATCACAGTGTGCTGGAAGGCAGTCCCAGGTGCTGATTGTTTGATGAGCTGCTGCCTTAATTCAAACGCTAATTACACACAGATTGTGTGCACAGCACAATTCTGCCTTGCTCTTTCACATATGCAAATGTGGCTCTTATGTGTAATGGAGGTAGCTTAGCACTGTGTACTACCCACATGTGTTTCTCTGCCTCCTCAGGTCAGCAGAACTGCAGTGCAGGGAAACAGGGATGCCAAATTGGGAAAAAAACTATAGAGGAGGCAAAATTTAAATAACCATATGGGCCGGATCTTTGAAGCAGGCACTTGGACACGCCCCAAGTTTGACTGACAGCATGGGAAACACCTGCTTTGAACTCGCTGATTGCATCTATTAGCAGCACAGTGAGCATTCACTGGGGCACCAGGGCTTTCTTAATATACCAACTTCTGCACCCTTTGGCACTCTGACACCCAAGTTTATCTTCTGAAATATCTACAGAAAATATCAGTGCCACAGTGAATTGTCAAAGGGCTTGCTGAGATAAGACTGTCTTCACCGGGGATGACCAGGAAATGTCGTCTGGCTTGTCTTCAAAGACGCCGGGCTGCTAGCTCTTCAGATCACAGCACAGTCTTTTCATCTAGCAGGTTTGCGTGTCAAATATCTGATACCAGGATGCACCCAAGTAGACCCGCTATTGGCTCTGATCACCTATTGGGTTGCAGGGAGAGACAGCATGGATTTAGGTGGAGCAGAGAGTGTAGATTATGAAGTCTAGGAGAAATGACATGCTGCTGCTGGTGGTACTTCATGTCAATGTTAGTGTTTTCTCTCTGTTTGAGTTTGTTCGGATAGTCTGCACTTTGGATCACATCTCAACATCCTGTGGTCTTTTCTGATGCAGTCATACTGTCCTCCACTCCCTTTCAAACCACGACAAAGACACAGCTGTCCTGTCATTTCTTACTGGAACTTGACGAAGCTGTTGGTTACAGAACACTTGATTTTCCAAGCTCATGAACAACTGGGAGACCAACACCAGGAGGTTTTGCTGTTATGCTCGTGGTTGTCGCTCTAAACCACCATCTTTTCAAAACTCTGCATCTGTATTTGGCCTCAGAGGAACAATAGCATCCTGCCTCTTCAAATCCTTGCCTCTGGACACACTGAAATATGTGTAGCGCTGTACACATTGACATCCGCGTCTTTTGGAGCAGTAGGAAACCCACACGAACAAGAGCAGATCGTGGGAGTGCCACACAAAGAGGCCCAGTCGATCCCGGTGGGGTTCAGGACTGCCTTGCTGTGAGGTCGCTTTTTCTAACCCCTGAGCCTCTGTGCCAGCAGAGGAGCCCTGTGTGATCCAGAGGTGATTTACACTGGTACACTTGCATAAAGTGAGAGGAAATACTCCGTAAAGTGCTATCACTAATTTTTCAGTGCCTTACCAATTTCCATTTTCCTCACAGCACTCTCCACTTCAGCCACAAATTGTAGCTTTTCAGCTGAATCTTGCTGCTCTCTGAGAGTCTAAAAACATTGTTCACCACACAAACTAACCCCAACAACTTCAATATGTAAGAGAAGTGGAAATGAAGGACCTCAGGACACGTGGCTGTATAATAACTCCTCCATTATACACACACAAATGACTATAGCCATTATGACTGCCTATAACGCCATTTCTTTTTTCTTTACAGCACATATTTTAGACCATGATTACATTGAATGTAATATTAGGGTCATTATTTGAAATAATTTGTATATAAATCGTAACGTGTCAAATCTGCCAAGTATTAAATGATCAGATATGCAAAGTCAGAGTAAATTGAGAGATTGTTCTTCAGGCAGTCCAGCAGCTCAATGCATCTATTATCAAACCCTCTATTATTCTAATTTAATACCCTATTTGAATGGGACCTCGGGACATCCTATGATTTTTAATAACTGCAGAGATTGAGACTGATTTTAATGCTCTTTGAATTCTCCATAACTGTGCTGTACAGAGTTAAAATTAAACGGGCATTACTTTGCACATGTTCGACCTGAATCCTTTTGTTCTGACAGGGGGGACGACATGAGGCTCTAAATTACAGCGAATATCCCGCTCTGACCTGTGTGTCGAGAGCTCCCAACCGTCACGTCCCTCACCTGACTGGGTGTTGCTTTTCACATGAGAGATCACGGATCTGTTTCACGGTAAACTGCAGCCTGCAGTTCCTCGTTTTCTGCTGGGCCGTCTTCACAGTGTATGTGCTAAAATTACTGGGAGCTGCTCTCATCCTGTCACATTATCATGAGACAGAGAAATATGCT
Organism: Pagrus pagrus; assembly: GCF_965226575.1. Lineage (NCBI taxonomy): Eukaryota > Metazoa > Chordata > Actinopteri > Spariformes > Sparidae > Pagrus > Pagrus pagrus. The sequence continues at coordinate 6,958,708 of NC_140198.1, forward strand.
AATTTCGGTGTAATTTCCTGTCAATGCAGGTAGGGCTGGGAAAGAGGAGAGAAAGTAAAATCTTGAAGGGAACGTTCAGTTTCTCCAAAAAGCAACATACTCCCTGTATTCTACCAGCACCAACTGCTTTAATCTGAGCACAGATACGCCAGTCGTTCCCATTAATTTTGGTGGAATACAGATGCCTCCAAATACCATCTTATAAAAATGTCAATGTGTTATGAAGAGGGAGGAAGCTGTGAGAGAGTGAAGGCGTGAGTGAAAGAGTGAAAGACTGGTGTTCGTGTTCCCATGGGTAACCAATAGTTGACTTATTTTAACTAACGTCCATAAGCTAACTGACGTAATGCATTTAACCTATGACACGAATGTAATGTACTGTAAGTAGTTTTGTTGCTTTATTCTAACCAAACGGCGACCATTACATCTTTATTTTTATCACTATGATCAAAGGTCACCCGACTGTGGATCTGTTCTCTACAAAAATTGAAGGTCTACTGTAGGATATGGCCAGAATTCAAAGGTATCTCCAAAAACATAGGAGGCTGCATATCACCAGAGTAACTGACAACAGCTGATCGCTGCTAGCTATCCTTAGCTGAATTAGCTCATGGACTTAGCCGTGGAGCCAGCGGCCCGGGAATTTGTCTGGATCGGGGCCTCAGATCACAAGGGGAGTCACCACAGTTGTCGGGGGCCAAGCTAAATTGGATTTGAGAGTGAACACGGCCGGACGTCGAACTGGGATTGAACACAGCCTCCAAGACCAACTGAGGTCAGTTTGACAATAGGGGATACAGAACGGAGGTGATTTACAGCACTTCATGACCAAGAAGATGATTTCGGGGACAACACGATATGGACAGGAGAGGTGTGCAGCGGGAGTGACAGTGGCAGGTGAAAATGGAGAGTAGAGCCGGATCTACACTCTGGATCTGACTCTGTGAGGGTATTGTGATGAGACAAACCAAGACTGTGTTGGTGAGTTGCATTGTTTATATCAAGTTTGAATGAAGTATGTTTTATGATGAGTTACAGTAGTGAGGCAAACAAGCTCATCTAAGTTGGGTAAAAGAGAGAAAATTGAATTCAGAAGGCGTACGGTTGTATTTCATATCTTCTATAGAACCTAGTAAATCCAAACATAATGAGATACAAAATGAAAAATGAGAGTGTTTTGGCGCAAAGTACTATAGAATACTACCCTTATATAGCTGAACAAGTTATGTTATGTATGGTATTTGGGCATGGGAACAGCACATACTATATGTCTGCCTGAGACTAAACAAATGAAATACCACCATCCATCTGGAGACATTTCTTAGACTACAACATTCCTCAAATGACTGCTCTGGAGGAACACCATAATAACTCACTTGTCCAAAGTACTGTAGCAAAGTCACTTATTAAATATTGGTAAGAACTATTCCTGAGGAGATTAAGGAGTGAAATGACAAGGTAGCACAGTGAGAGAAAGGATTAAAATAAGGGATAAACTTGGAAAAGAAGCTCTGCTGGCAGGTACTGGATGTGCGAAGCAAACCTTATTAAGAATCCCTTTTTCCCCAGTTCCCATGCCACGACGGGTGAACAGCTAAAGCATTATAATCCGTTTTGTTCTAGGTCCCTTCTGGCCTGGAAAAAAAAAAAATTGGACAGACAGTAGACAAAGAGTTTAGCTTTGTAGTGAAAGGCTGTCTCCTGGAACTCATAACCGTCACCAGACTCCTGAAGTCTCATTTCCAGGCTTTCTTTCCAGTGTTTTTGCATTTCAGTCTATCCCAGCGTGAACCAGCCCAATATAAACCTTGCACAGACATAGATTGCACATTGCAGAGCATGTGGTGGTTGGTTCAAATGAAAAACTCTATACAAATGTTTGAGTTACTGCTCCAGCCTTACACAATAGAGATTCACTATCGCTTTGAAATGCTTTAGCTATTCATCAGATGTTAAAGGTTCATTTTCAAATCAATCAAACAAATAGATAGTAATCCAAAAACATCAAATGACAACTCAGAATCACCGTACTTTCTTCCAACATGGTTTGGAAAAGTTGCTCTATAATAATTCACTTGTAGTAAAGTTTTTGTTGATATAATGGGGGCTTTAGGCCAATAATCTTGAGTACTCTCCAAATTAGATCTGCAGTTTGCATTTGTGTCTCCTTGGAGTCTTTTCTTCATTCAGACATGTTATATGGCTATAACCAAATTACTCCCTATACAGCATCTTTTACAAACATTTCTGTTTAATTTTCAGCATGCCATGATTATAAACCAATCAGATTACAGGTTTGGTATCTTAGTGACTCACCAGATTTTGGCTGTTTGGTATAAGTCTGCCATTGGGCGACCTGTTGTTTGCAACCTTCATGCTGACAGTAGTAATGTCAGAAAGATAGTGACTCTTTTGCGTGGATTTAGTGTCAAGATTTAGGTCTCGCCCACCCGACGTGCTTAGCACTGCCCAACCACGATTGTGATTGGTTTGAGGAAAATACAAGTCAGAATGAGATTATGTTCAGCCAGACCTTTTATCCAGTGCTGACAGCACTGTGGCGACAGGTCTGGTTATGCCTACTTAAGACTACTTGTTGTAAAAAAAAACATGTATTTTTTATTTTCAAAGTACAGGGAAATATATTATGACAATGGGCAGTCTGAATTTGACAGGAAGGAAGAACAGGGAGCAGAATGTAATGTACCCAAGCAAAACTGTAAAAGAAAAAAAAACAACCTCAAAATAGTCTGTCTTAGACCAAACCACTTCAATTAGTAGCCTGTTTAGTTGCCTTGAACTTTTCAAATGTTTCTGGTGTTAACCAACTCCTGCGCTGATAAAATATTATTTCAGTAAATGAGAACAGTCTCTCAACTGGAATTGAAGAGGGGAGGCTTGTGTTAAATCGACCACAACGAAGCTTGATGAATGGGTACAGCTCCAGAGAAAGCAAAAAACCCTTCTCAAGTCCTCCAGAAAATGAAGGGTCTCTATCAGACTGTGGCTTTGCTGTGAACTCTGTTATTTCAGTTGCATGTGCTGGTTTTATCAATCACGAAGAGGATATTTTGAGTATTTTGAAAAATACAACAATTCTCCGCTCCAAAGTATTTGGGGTTACTTTTCAGCCTTTTCAAACACCATTTACAAAATTCTCAAAAGTCATTGAAATAAATATTTCAGACACAAGTAGCATAAATAATGCCCATTTTTTGTGGCATACCACAATCTTGGTACCAACAATGGGTGCTGCAACTCATTTGATGACAGTGAGGAGGATTAATAACTCCCATAACGAGACTTTCTTCCCATTTAGGACAAAGCTTGAGACTCAATTTTAAGTTTCTTTGTGTTGCATTTGAAAATGATGTCTTGTCACACACCACTGGCAGCTCACAAGTAAGCCGGTAACAAGGGGAAGTCAGTCGAGAAGTTTCTATGTTTGAAAATTGGAAAGCGAGCACTCCTATATATATAGTTGTGGCCTTAAAAAGTCCCAGTCCCGACTGTACAGTATAACGACCTTAGATAGGTTAGCTAGTGCGGCCAGCAGGGTCTAGCAACCATGATGAAACCAGAGCAATGCCCCGCTTCCAGCATATGATCAATGACAAGAAAGTATCAGTGTGTCAGCGAAGGACTGCACAGCATGCCAAAGGAGGACATACGCTCCCAGCGGACCTTGCACAGGACTGTGTGATTCAGTCGAGGCAGAAGAGGTTAACATGCTTCGTTCCACATAAGGAGACAACTTGTGGTGTCATTTGTCAAATTCAGGTTCTCCTTCACTCTTTTATGCGCTTAGCTCCTCTTAGGAATCTAACAATCTGGATGTTACAGGGCTATATTTCCATAGTGTGGGTGAGGGTGGCATGTCAGTGTGGTTTTGTGACTGTCACAGATATTTAGTATCAAATAAATTACTTTCACTGTTTATTTGATAGTGACAGCACAATTACCAGGATTGCATTCCAGCCTTTAAAACAGAAAAGACGTGTTCCACTGACTTTATAGCTGCAGATAATTTTCAGCTCTTGTCCATTGTTGGGCTTTTAAATTGATTGCACGATCTAACGTTAAATTACATCAGAAATCTGAAAAGTATCCTCATTAATCGACCAAAACTTAGAATATCTATAGAAAATATCTGTAAAGAAGTATTGTATTGTGTGTGGTTAGAGAGTTTTGTTTTCATTTATTCTTCATTTTATTCTTTTGTTCATCTTTTAAGGTGTAATCTTATAGATCCAATGCAATAATTGTATTTTTGGTTTCTTGGAGTGGAGGGCAAGACATGCATTTCTAGTATTTTCAAGAAGGCGTCAAGCACGACAACGATGATACACAAAAATGAAAACGTTGCATCAGACTTACGAACAAATGGACAATAGAGCAAGTGTGAATTTTCTTTTCAGTGATTAGTAATTACTTTCCATTCTGCAGTCATCACATTTTAACAGTTAAAATTATATTTCTCATCTCGTTCTTTTTTTTACTTCGCCTTTTTTGGTATTTATAGAGCGACTGTTTACACAGAATATTACTTTAATACATCCCATCGCTAATAAGCAAACACTGCACCATATGGACATTAAGTGTAGTTATAGGGGTTGTGCTACCCTCCTTGAAACTAATTGGAAAAAGGGCCAAACCAAATAAGATAACAAGTTATCCTCTTTGCCAAGAGTAGATGTAGAAATTATTCTTGGATAAACAAATGAACTAATGAGTGGTAATTCCAAGGATGCACTTTTAATGGTGGCACCAGGAGAGGCCAGTGTGGGCCCAGCTAATTGGCACCAGCGTTCAGAGTTGCACAATAAAAGGCGAGGCATGGTAACATATGCAACAGTTAATAAGGTTTAGCGTGTGAAATAACGGCAGTGGTGAGCTCATGAGGGGGGCAATTATGACAAAGCTGTGCACATCCTTGATAACCGTCCGCCTGACTCAATCTGGCTAAGCCCCCGGGGAGGTAGCTCGCAGCAGCACCGGAGGGGCTGCAGGAGCTAACAAGAGGAGGAGGGCGGGGAGGAGAGCAGCAGAAGTGAACGCATCCACAAAAACAAGCGTCTAACAAGCTCTGCACACACTAATATTGAGCATGTGTAATGTAAAAGCCATCTGGATTACAGCAGGGATGCGGATTACACAAAGGCATCACCGCGTGCCGGATTCACACACGTATGCACGAAATTGTTGTGTAGAACCTGTGAAATGACCTTTTAAATGTGTGTAGACCAGCTTTGGATGCTAAGAAGAGGTCACTCCTCACAAAAATATTGTTAAAGAATAAATTCACCAAAAAAAAAAAGAAAAGAAAATTCAGTCGTTATCCACTCACCCTCATGTGGATGGAAAGCCGAGTGACGCTTCATAGTCCACAAAACATTTCTTGAGCTTCACAGCAAAATACTGTTGCAGTGTTCTCCTAAACAACTGAAGTAGATGGGGACTTGTTTTCAAATGTAAAAAAAAAAAACTCAAGAAAACATTATAATGGCTCCATGTAGCTCATCCAGTGTAACCTGAGCCCAGAGATCCCAAATTGACTTGAAAAGACGTTATTTACACCTTTTTTAAAGCCACAATCTTCACTGTAGCCCCATTTTAAATTGGTGCACAAGCTCGAATGTGTAGTATGAATTGTATGAATATTTTTTTCAGATCTCAGGGTTTCCAGAGACTTGGAGCGCAGCAGACGAACAGTTTGGACCCATTTTATGTTGTATTTTTGCTTGCTTTTTAACATTTTAAAACAAGTCAGCATCACGTTTTTAGCGGACTACGAATCTTAATTAGACTTTTCATCAGCATGGAGGTAAGGAGGTAATGAACTAGTTCTCAGGTCTGGCTAAACTAAGCCTTTAAATCCATGTATGGCTTCATTATTAACGTCATACTTGTGTAACGCTCATAAAAGTTCAATAGAGTCAACAGAATCTCATCAGAGTGTTTTCTGGTGACAGATCACACCTACGAAGTGTCAACAAGCACACACACGTGTGATGGATACATTATAATGTGCATCATACACCTTCTCCACCGATGTTTCTTTGTGAGATATATTTAACATGCATTGTATGTGCTTCATGAATGATTAAACATGAAAGGGACTTGAAAAATCTCGCTTGTGGCATTTTTGTTATGTATTACTACATACTGTGAATATTTTACTATTATATTCCATGAATTCACAGTGTCATTAATGCATAGCACTGCTTTTACACAGAGCCCCCGGTGCTGTTTTGTTTGACCAGGCGTTTTTTAGCACTGGCTGGAATTTTCTAATCATATTATTTTTCAGAAAAAATGCAATGAAAGACTACTTTTATTCAGACATTTAACAGCAGTGTTGTTTTGGATGTGGTTACCTGCTACGTTGGCAGCCAGAGTAAAAATAAGAATACGTGTTAATTATTTCTCTTCACATAGTAACTCTCTTTCTCCTACTCTTTTATCACAGCCAGCACCTTTACTGTGCACACACACGTGTACAGCCACACACGTTAACACACAACATGCAGAAAGCTCCTCTGCGCAAAATATCTGAAGCATCAGTCAGTCGTGTCAGACTCATCATGAGTCAAGCTCAGAAAAAAAAAACAGCACAGAACGTTTCAACAAATAGCTGCATGTACAACAAAGTACAGTACACAATGAAACGAAATGCTCCTCGTCTGCAGCTTCAAAGCTGGCTCACTGTACACAACGCCGCATTTGGAATATCTTTCCAGTTTTTAGAGATGATAACTTGGGTTTTGTCTTTCAAAGCAGAATCTCTGTTAGTTATGATATCATTATACTCACCTAAGTAATTGTTGTACTGCACAACCCAATTGCCAGAGTAAATGTTATTTAAGTACATTTCCTCAAAACCACAGATAAGTTCAAGCTTATTAAGTAAGTATTATATTTCAACTTTCTTTTGCTCTGGTAAGGTCCAGGCACAAAAACCACTTCGTTAGGGTCAGGACAACACTAGGTTTGGCTTAATATACCGGTTTTGGTCACCACAAACAGGGCTGGAAATGTCTTGAGGTCTACTTAAAAAAACAGGTTTTGATGACGAAAACACGGATGGAGATGGCCAGACTTCCCGTGACAAATATCTGGTTTTGGTCGCTACAAAGGCAGCTGGAGATGTCCTGGTGTCTCCTTTAAAACAGGTTTTGTCACCACGTACATGGTAGGAGATGGCCCGACTTCGGGTGAAGAATGTCCGGTTTCGGTCGCTACAAATCGAGCCCAAAGTTGTCCTTAAGAATATCCGCTGGTGGCGTGCTCAAAAATGTTGAAACACTGTTGTCCTGCTTCAAAACTATCCAGTAGTTTCATACTTACAAATGCCGAAACCCAGACACGAACTACAGTCCCACCAGTGCTGCCTCCGCGTAATCTGATATTATATGGCATATTTTGTGTCAATATGGTACATGGCCTATGAGACATACAAAGTTAGAAGTATCTGCGGTTTGCAGAAACGTTAATTACAAACATTATATCCTGGCGACTGGGCTGCACTGAGATCCAAAATGTGGTTACTTTGTAAAACAAAAAAACAAGAACCCAAGCAGCTGGATGATCAGACAGGTTAGGTTATTGAAGAAAAACTGAAAAATAAGTCCCCAAACTGTCTGTTGTAAACATATTTTTTTAGAGACTGATAATGACTTTAGAGTCATCATGAAATAAAATGTTCACAGACATTAAAGTCCAATTTGTTACTTTCTGTCACCGCGGAGAGAAACAGTGATTCATCGACTGGCCAGTTCTTGGCGACTGTTAAATGAAAGCTTTTGGTTATTCATGCTTTTATGTAATAACCATGGTTATCGTTATTCATATTTCATACAATAGATGTCTGGAAGCTCCACACAAATATATCCGGTGGACAGGCGAGGGCAGGATTTGTGCTTCTTGCTGGTGTTGATTGAAGAGAAGCAGACCTGAGTTGTTAGCCTAAGTGGTGTGATTGACAAGTGATAGCTGCGAAAGTAAGTGCAGTCATGCTGTTGAGTCTAGTGTCTGTCAACAACAATTGAAACGGACAAAGGAAGAAAAACAAAAGGTTTAAGGTATCTTTCCAACCTGGGTAACGATTGCGAGATTCTTACTTGAAATTTGAAAAAAAGCACCGAGCCAGAAGAGTCATAACGACTCTAAATTTAGTGCCAACTGTGCCTCAAGAACCTCTCATTTCAACATCATCACTGGGTGAAAGCACATCAGGGTTGTCACACAAAACATCTGCAATTAGCTACCTCTATTTTTTGCCAAAAGCAGGTTTCTAGTGGTTAATGGTGTTGACTACACAGAAATGCCATTCATGTAAAAACACATTAGGAGTTCTGTCGAGTGTCAGGCTGTTTGCACATTTTTAAATAAAAATTGTGGTGAAAATGTTATGTAGGTTGTCTAGGTAAGCTGCCTATGACAACCCATATTTATGTGTAGTGTTAGGTGGCGAGCTCTAGTGGCTGGAATAATTATGGTGGGCAGTGGTTGTGACTGGTACTCTCCAAAGTCATGTCATTTTGAAAAATGGTCATACACTGTAAAATCTGACAATGAAGAAAATTTAGTAAACCGATTGCCCCAAAGGTACCAAGTAAAGTAGACTCATAATTTTAAGTTGTTAAAACGTTTTGGCTCATGCAACTTAAATTTAATAGTCTACTTTACTTCGTCTCTGAGATGTTGGTTTCCGGACTATTTAAAAGTTCAAGTCAACTTTTAAAATGCATAGTGTATATGTTGTTTTGGGAGTCATTGTCAAATTACCTACCTACCTATTAATTTTATTTTTGCCAAACTCCGGTCGTCACATTAATTACTTTCAAGGGTGTCTGTAGCTCAGGAGGTAGAGCGGGTCGTCTAGTAGGTAGCTGGTTCAAATCCCCGGCGCTCCCAGCTGCATGTCAAAAGCAGTTGGCACCTTGCATGGCAGCCTCTGCCATCAGTGTGTGAATGTGAATGTGAAGTGTTGTAAAGTGCTTTGAGTGGTCAGTAGAAGGGGCTATAGAAATGCAAGTCCATTTACTGTTCTGGAGAAGTGTACTACAACGTGTCTGACCACAACCAAGTCCAAAGTCAAGACAGGTCAATCCTAAGTCAGGTCATCACCAAATTCAATGTCATTCTGAATTCAGAGAGTTGCAGAACACTCACGTAGATTCAGCTTTTAGCACTTGTAACAAAAGTTAAAATTAGCTTAATAGAATGACAGGAATGAAGTCATTCCAAGCTAAAAGCCTGACATTTCCAGTGGTTTTAAAGTCAAAGGTGCAAGTAATTTTTCTTTTTTTCTTTTTTTTTTGTACAGTCTTCCAGCCCATTCTCACACCAAAGTTTTTGACCTGCCAGTCCACAAGAGGGAAGTGTGAATAGTGACTGTTTCAGGGAGCAGTTATTTGAAGAAAAACCATGAGCCTAATCAAGTAGTTCTTGTGCCTTATTTTGAAAGTGTAACCAGATGTTCCATAGTAGCTATTGCTAAGTTGACCACGGAATGAGACCATATTGTTTTCATGGGTATGCCAAAAGAGTCATGTGACTTGAATAAACACCACTGGTGAGACTCAAAAACTTTAAAAATTGTTCTCTGAACCAAGGACTGTTGTTCTTATAATTGGTGCTCCAAGCCTCTCAGAACTACTGCTGGCTTCTGTCCTGGTCAGCTGGGGTTTTAGATCCAAACCCAACAGGGACCAAAAACAAGACTTCCTTGGCAGAGGTAATTAACACTTTTCAGTCCTCTTGGAAGTGCTAATATCAATCTGCTCGCGAGCTCCAGTTGCTAACGTGTAAGCCTTCAATTAGCTGTCAGGTACGCTAAGGCATCTCATCCATTTTTATTATTCCACATAATTAGGCTTCTGGCCTCGGTCCTTTAAAATTTTGGCAATGATAACGTGTTTGTAAGCCCACCACTGTGTGCAATTATCATCAGTCCCCAGATGTACAAGCGAAGCAAACATAAAAATTAGGAAGTTTTAGTATTTTTTTTTCAAAGCAAATGATCATTTAAATAAAAACCCAGGGAGGAGTACTAACATGTAGCTCGACTTGACAACTTTGTCAATTTATTTAATCACCTTAGAGATGACTGGGCAACTTTATTTTCCCCATGTGATTAACAGATGTGAAAATAAGTTCCCCTAACTGCCTGTGTTTATGTACGGATATCTGCCATATATATTTAGCCATAGGGCCCCTCGGAGGCAGGTAAACAAGTCAGGTAAAAATGTGTAACCAGCCTTAAAGGGATAGTTCAGACTTTTTGAATAGGGGTTGCATGAGATACTTCTACATTATCAGTGTATTACCTGCAGGAGATGGCAGTCAGCATGCCCAAACCCTAACTTTATGTTTTCTCAGGTTCAGTTTTCTAAAAAATCTTTTGTTAGGGTTAGGAAAAGAGCACATTATGGCAGGAAAATGCCTCCACTTCTTATCTAAAATGTGGTTTTTGTCTCGCCATGCCCAACTGGAAATTGTTCCAAGGTCTCCGTAAAACTATCCACTGGTGTCACGCTTACAACTGTTGCAACACCATGGTCCCTCAGATTTAAAACTATCCAGTGGTTTCATATTTACAAGGGTTGAAACGCAGTCCTGTCACTAGCTTGGCAGCCTTCTCAGCCAACCCCCTGGTGACTGGTCTGCTATGTGCCAACCATGGACACTTCTCTGTTTGAACAGCTGAGAAAACCACAAGCAGGCACCATCTTAGAAATCTTTGCACTGCACTTTCTCACCTAAAGAGTTCATCTGCAGCACAGTTGCGCTCATGCGTAGGAATACAAAAGTTCTACGGTTGAGAAAATGTAGTGCCATAAGAAAGGGCTATGTGATTTTTAAATATTTGAAATATAGCATATTAGCACATATTGATTTGTCATGGTTAGCATTTACTACCTATAGATAAGTATCTCACATAATCCCACTTCAAAAAAATCCAAACTATCCCTTTAGGCTCTTTAGTTTCAATGGATGTTGTTGTATCATGGTAAATATTGCCAAAAAAATAATTAAAGTACTAAAAACTAGTCAGACCACTGATATCGAGCCTTTGGGACGCTTTACAGTCTGAGGCCCAACAGCCAATCATGGTGCTTCTGACCCTCAAGGACAACATTTTGACTCCTAAAGCAATTTACTGTACAAGCACTCTGTTCATCTACGTCTGTACTAATAGCCACACTGCCTCCTGCATTAAGCGTAGCCCCTTCCTCTCCAAAGTGCAGTGGGCTGCAGCAAAGATATTGATATGCAAATCAGCATTTGATGTCATTTGGCATCTCCCAGCGCCTTTTTGAGCAGCCAATATGTACTTTTGTGGGAAGAGGGGATGCAACACCGGGAGCATGCTAATGGAAAACAGTGGCCTGCCAGCTTTGTATCTCCATCTCCATCTCCATCATTCTCCGTGCTGACTCTTGAAACACTGCAACTAATACATTCACCTCCCTGTATCCTCCTTCTCCCCTGGCACACCTCATTTACTATCATTTTGATCACAAAGTCAGCTCCAGCGATACATGTAGAAAAAGGGGCTCATTCGCCGAACCCACTCCAAAGGCAACAACCGGCTTTTCAAAAGCACAGCTGCCAGCTGACAGGCTGCCATGTCTGCGTGTCACATTTTTTCCACAACCATTAGACATGCTGAAACAGGGGATGCATGTGCAATCATTGAAGAGGACATCAAACCAAAGTCTCCTTGCCGGATTTTTGCTTGCTAGGGATACATCGTAACGGGGGATTTACTACTATAAACTTGAAAAGAACTGGCTGAACGTGGGCGTACCGGCATCTCCATCTGATGTGCGGCTCATTGCATTGTATCTCATACAAAGTTTTCAAGCACAGGCTTTAATGTCTTTCTAGAATAAGCAGAATAACATAGGCTATAGCACTTGAACACACTGCTTTTTGGCTCTCAGCCCTGCCCTGTTGTCTCTCTGCGCATTGGTTTAGCTCACCTGATACACTCTGACTAGTAGGAGGATTACTACAGGGAGTCACACTGGACTGTGGAATGATTTAGTGTTTTGATCATTTTTATATTTTCTTTCAGTTACAGGGGATAAGCCTTTTCGACCAGCTTGAAGCAACACACAGCTGATGATTATTTTATAACATATTTGCATCATGCAAATTCCTTTAAAACATAAATAAATATACTAATTGTTTTTTTTATTATTATTATTTCTCTCACTAATTAAGATTGAAGTCTCATTGCTTTAATTTGTTCCCACACAGAAGTGCCAAAACAACAATTTGTGGTTTTAGTGGGAATTACAAGCTGTAACTAGTTCTTGATGAGCAACAGTTTACTCGGTGTGTTTGCTGCAGCTTGCTGACAGCGGAAGTGGCGGGGGTAGTCGGAAAGATGACATTTAGGTAGTGGCCCACGAGTTACAGATGTTGGAATTTTAAATGGATGGTGATCTTAACATTATTCAGATTTGATATATTAGACGTTGGTTTTGGCAGGAGCCAGAATAGATCATGGAGACACCGAGAAAAACCTTCATCTTCGACACATTTAAGGTGATGAAGTGATGAATCACTGTGTATGTTACTATACTAGCATTTTAGCAGAATCAACCAAGAGCTGCTTTTATTCATGACAGACAGAAAACACTCAAATTGTATAGGTATTCAAAATTATTTCACTCAAATTTAAAAACTTTATCACTACTGTTGGAGTAGCTGACGACACATTCTTCCTGATTTACCAGACATCAGTGTCAAAATGTAACATTACATAGAAAGTAAAGGTAAAAATCAGTTTTTAGTACAAACTGCATTTAAATGTTCGGATACTGAAGGAAGACACCCCAGTAATCACAGCTCGCCCACTTCTGCTTCTGGTACTTCCTGTATGGGTCCCCAAACGGGTCCAGTTGAACCACACATGTCATTCTCACTGTGGTGACGAGACTCAGTGATGCTGTGAACAGTCTCTACCTCTTGCTTTCGTTATTCACATCTTTAAAGACAGAAAACAAGGGTATTTCCCCTAACCGTAGCCTTAAGCCAGCCTCATGAAACAGTGTCCCTTTTCACTAAAATATTCACCAAAAATACAAATTCCACCCGAATCCAATGGGGACTGCTGTGTCTTGTTCAGCCAGTATAGGACCACATCTGGCAGAAATTTTGACTCAATTGGCCCAAAGACCTGGAAGCTATTGAAAAAATCGGCCGAAGTTTTTTTCATGAAAAAAGGCAACTTTTCTTTAAAATATTGATGGAAAATACAAATTCCAGCGGAATCCAACCAAAACCGGCGACCCTCATTCCATCAGTGAGGAGGACATGCGTGATCGATTTAGAGTAAATCGGTCCAGCCGAACCCTAACCCTAACCCTAACCCTAACCCCAGCCTTAAGCCAGCCTCATGAAACACTGTCCCTCTCACTAAAATATTCACCAAAAATACAAATTCCACCCGAATCCAATGGGGACTGCTGTGTCTCGTTCAGCCAGTGTAGGGCCACATCTGGGAGAAATTTCGAGTCAATCGGTCCAAAGACCTGGAAGCTATTGAAAAAATCGGCCGACGTTTTCGTGAAAAAGGCGACTTTTTTCATTAAAATATTCACCAAAAATACAAATTCCACCCGAATCCAATGGGGACTGCTGTGTCTCGTTCAGCCAGTATAGGACCACGTCTGGGAGAAATTTCGAGTCAATCGGTCCAAAGACCTGGAAGCTATTGAAAAAATTGGCCGGCGTTTTCATGAAAAAGGCGACTTTTTTCATTAAAATATTCACCAAAAATACAAATTTCACTAAAATCCAATAAAAACTGCTGGCCTTTCTTTCGCCAGTATGGACAACATTTGTGTTCAATTTGGAGTCAATCCGTCAAAAGACGACCGTAACCCTAACCCTAGCCCCATAACCCTAACCCTAGCCCCATAACCCTAACCCTAACCCCAGCCTTAAGCCAGCCTCATGAAACATTGTCCCTCTCACTAAAATATTCACCAAAAATACAAATTCCACCCGAATCCAATGGGGACTGCTGTGTCTCGTTCAGCCAGTATAGGACCACGTCTGGGAGAAATTTCGAGTCAATCGGTCCAAAGACCTGGAAGCTATTGAAAAAATCGGCCGGCGTTTTCATGAAAAAGGCGACTTTTTTCATTAAAATATTCACCAAAAATACAAATTTCACTAAAATCCAATAAAAACTGCTGGCCTTTCTTTCGGCAGTATGGACAACATTTGTGTTCAATTTCGAGTCAATCCGTCAAAAGACGACCGTAACCCTAACCCTAGCCCCATAACCCTAACCCTAACCCCAGCCTTAAGCCAGCCTCATGAAACATTGTCCCTCTCACTAAAATATTCACCAAAAATACAAATTCCACCCGAATCCAATGGGGACTGCTGTGTCTCATTCAGCCAGTATAGGGCCACATCTGGGAGAAATTTCGAGTCAATCGGTCCAAAGACCTGGAAGCTATTGAAAAAATCGGCCGACGTTTTCGTGAAAAAGGCGACTTTTTTCATTAAAATATTCACCAAAAATACAAATTCCACCCGAATCCAATAAAAACTGCTGGCCTTTCTTTCGCCAGTATGGACAACATTTGTGTTCAATTTGGAGTCAATCCGTCAAAAGACGACCGTAACCCTAACCCTAGCCCCATAACCCTAACCCTAGCCCCATAACCCTAACCCTAACCCCAGCCTTAAGCCAGCCTCATGAAACATTGTCCCTCTCACTAAAATATTCACCAAAAATACAAATTCCACCCGAATCCAATGGGGACTGCTGTGTCTCGTTCAGCCAGTATAGGACCACGTCTGGGAGAAATTTCGAGTCAATCGGTCCAAAGACCTGGAAGCTATTGAAAAAATCGGCCGGCGTTTTCATGAAAAAGGCGACTTTTTTCATTAAAATATTCACCAAAAATACAAATTTCACTAAAATCCAATAAAAACTGCTGGCCTTTCTTTCGGCAGTATGGACAACATTTGTGTTCAATTTCGAGTCAATCCGTCAAAAGACGACCGTAACCCTAACCCTAGCCCCATAACCCTAACCCTAACCCCAGCCTTAAGCCAGCCTCATGAAACATTGTCCCTCTCACTAAAATATTCACCAAAAATACAAATTCCACCCGAATCCAATGGGGACTGCTGTGTCTCATTCAGCCAGTATAGGGCCACATCTGGGAGAAATTTCGAGTCAATCGGTCCAAAGACCTGGAAGCTATTGAAAAAATCGGCCGACGTTTTCGTGAAAAAGGCGACTTTTTTCATTAAAATATTCACCAAAAATACAAATTCCACCCGAATCCAATGGGGACTGCTGTGTCTCGTTCAGCCAGTATAGGACCACATCTGGGAGAAATTTCGAGTCAATCGGTCCAAAGACCTGGAAGCTATTGAAAAAATCGGCCGGCGTTTTCATGAAAAAGGCGACTTTTTTCATTAAAATATTCACCAAAAATACAAATTTCACTAAAATCCAATAAAAACTGCTGGCCTTTCTTTCGCCAGTATGGACAACATTTGTGTTCAATTTCGAGTCAATCCGTCAAAAGACGACCGTAACCCTAACCCTAGCCCCATAACCCTAACCCTAGCCCCATAACCCTAACCCTAACCCCAGCCTTAAGCCAGCCTCATGAAACATTGTCCCTCTCACTAAAATATTCACCAAAAATACAAATTCCACCCGAATCCAATGGGGACTGATGTGTCTCGTTCAGCCAGTATAGGGCCACATCTGGGAGAAATTTCGAGTCAATCGGTCCAAAGACCTGGAAGCTATTGAAAAAATCGGCCGACGTTTTCGTGAAAAAGGCGACTTTTTTCATTAAAATATTCACCAAAAATACAAATTCCACCCAAATCCAATGGGGACTGCTGTGTCTCGTTCAGCCAGTATAGGACCACATCTGGGAGAAATTTCGAGTCAATCGGTCCAAAGACCTGGAAGCTATTGAAAAAATCGGCCGACGTTTTCGTGAAAAAGGCGACTTTTTTCATTAAAATATTCACCAAAAATACAAATTCCACCCGAATCCAATGGGGACTGCTGTGTCTCGTTCAGCCAGTATAGGGCCACATCTGGGAGAAATTTCGAGTCAATCGGTCCAAAGACCTGGAAGCTATTGAAAAAATCGGCCGACGTTTTCGTGAAAAAGGCGACTTTTTTCATTAAAATATTCACCAAAAATACAAATTCCACCCGAATCCAATGGGGACTGCTGTGTCTCGTTCAGCCAGTATAGGGCCACATCTGGGAGAAATTTTGAGTCAATCGGTCCAAAGACCTGGAAGCTATTGAAAAAATTGGCCGACGTTTTCGTGAAAAAGGCGACTTTTTTCATTAAAATATTCACCAAAAATACAAATTCCACCCGAATCCAATGGGATCTGCTGTGTCTCATTCAGCCAGTATAGGGCCACATCTGGGAGAAATTTCGAGTCAATCGGTCCAAAGACCTGGAAGCTATTGAAAAAATCGGCCGACGTTTTCGTGAAAAACGCGACTTTTTTCATTAAAATATTCACCAAAAATACAAATTCCACCCGAATCCAATGGGGACTGCTGTGTCTCGTTCAGCCAGTATAGGGCCACATCTGGGAGAAATTTCGAGTCAATCGGTCCAAAGACCTTGAAGCTATTGAAAAAATCGGCCGACGTTTTCGTGAAAAAGGCGACTTTTTTCATTAAAATATTCACCAAAAATACAAATTCCACCCGAATCCAATGGGGACTGCTGTGTCTCGTTCAGCCAGTATAGGACCACATCTGGGAGAAATTTCAAGTCAATCGGTCCAAAGACCTGGAAGCTATTGAAAAAATCGGCCGGCGTTTTCATGAAAAAGGCGACTTTTTTCATTAAAATATTCACCAAAAATACAAATTTCACTAAAATCCAATAAAAACTGCTGGCCTTTCTTTCGCCAGTATGGACAACATTTGTGTTCAATTTGGAGTCAATCCGTCAAAAGACGACCGTAACCCTAACCCTAGCCCCATAACCCTAACCCTAGCCCCATAACCCTAACCCTAACCCCAGCCTTAAGCCAGCCTCATGAAACATTGTCCCTCTCACTAAAATATTCACCAAAAATACAAATTCCACCCGAATCCAATGGGGACTGATGTGTCTCGTTCAGCCAGTATAGGACCACATCTGGGAGAAATTTCGAGTCAATCGGTCCAAAGACCTGGAAGCTATTGAAAAAATCGGCCGACGTTTTCGTGAAAAAGGCGACTTTTTTCATTAAAATATTCACCAAAAATACAAATTCCACCCGAATCCAATGGGGACTGCTGTGTCTCATTCAGCCAGTATAGGGCCACATCTGGGAGAAATTTCGAGTCAATCGGTCCAAAGACCTGGAAGCTATTGAAAAAATCGGCCGACGTTTTCGTGAAAAAGGCGACTTTTTTCATTAAAATATTCACCAAAAATACAAATTCCACCCGAATCCAATGGGGACTGCTGTGTCTCGTTCAGCCAGTATAGGGCCACATCTGGGAGAAATTTCGAGTCAATCGGTCCAAAGACCTGGAAGCTATTGAAAAAATCGGCCGACGTTTTCGTGAAAAAGGCGACTTTTTTCATTAAAATATTCACCAAAAATACAAATTCCACCCGAATCCAATGGGGACTGCTGTGTCTCGTTCAGCCAGTATAGGACCACATCTGGGAGAAATTTCAAGTCAATCGGTCCAAAGACCTGGAAGCTATTGAAAAAATCGGCCGGCGTTTTCATGAAAAAGGCGACTTTTTTCATTAAAATATTCACCAAAAATACAAATTCCACCCGAATCCAATGGGGACTGCTGTGTCTCGTTCAGCCAGTATAGGGCCACATCTGGGAGAAATTTCGAGTCAATCGGTCCAAAGACCTGGAAGCTATTGAAAAAATCGGCCGACGTTTTCGTGAAAGAGGCGACTTTTTTCATTAAAATATTCACCAAAAATACAAATTTCACTAAAATCCAATAAAAACTGCTGGCCTTTCTTTCGCCAGTATGGACAACATTTGTGTTCAATTTGGAGTCAATCCGTCAAAAGACGACCGTAACCCTAACCCTAGCCCCATAACCCTAACCCTAGCCCCATAACCCTAACCCTAACCCCAGCCTTAAGCCAGCCTCATGAAACATTGTCCCTCTCACTAAAATATTCACCAAAAATACAAATTCCACCCGAATCCAATGGGGACTGATGTGTCTCGTTCAGCCAGTATAGGGCCACATCTGGGAGAAATTTCGAGTCAATCGGTCCAAAGACCTGGAAGCTATTGAAAAAATCGGCCGACATTTTCGTGAAAAAGGCGACTTTTTTCATTAAAATATTCACCAAAAATACAAATTCCACCCAAATCCAATGGGGACTGCTGTGTCTCGTTCAGCCAGTATAGGACCACATCTGGGAGAAATTTCGAGTCAATCGGTCCAAAGACCTGGAAGCTATTGAAAAAATCGGCCGACGTTTTCGTGAAAAAGGCGACTTTTTTCATTAAAATATTCACCAAAAATACAAATTCCACCCGAATCCAATGGGGACTGCTGTGTCTCGTTCAGCCAGTATAGGACCACATCTGGGAGAAATTTCGAGTCAATCGGTCCAAAGACCTGGAAGCTATTGAAAAAATCGGCCGGCGTTTTCATGAAAAAGGCGACTTTTTTCATTAAAATATTCACCAAAAATACAAATTCCACCCGAATCCAATGGGGACTGCTGTGTCTCCTTCAGCCAGTATAGGACCACATCTGGGAGAAATTTCGAGTCAATCGGTCCAAAGACCTGGAAGCTATTGAAAAAATCGGCCGGCGTTTTCATGAAAAAGGCGACTTTTTTCATTAAAATATTCACCAAAAATACAAATTTCACTAAAATCCAATAAAAACTGCTGGCCTTTCTTTCGCCAGTATGGACAACATTTGTGTTCAATTTGGAGTCAATCCGTCAAAAGACGACCGTAACCCTAACCCTAGCCCCATAACCCTAACCCTAGCCCCATAACCCTAACCCTAACCCCAGCCTTAAGCCAACCTCATGAAACATTGTCCCTCTCACTAAAATATTCACCAAAAATACAAATTCCACCCGAATCCAATGGGGACTGCTGTGTCTCGTTCAGCCAGTATAGGACCACATCTGGGAGAAATTTCGAGTCAATCGGTCCAAAGACCTGGAAGCTATTGAAAAAATCGGCCGACGTTTTCATGAAAAATGGTCACCTTTCACTAAAATATTCACCAAAAATACAAATTGCACCCGAATCCAATGGGGACTGCTGTGTCTCATTCAGCCAGTATAGGGCCACATCTGGGAGAAATTTCGAGTCAATCGGTCCAAAGACCTGGAAGCTATTGAAAAAATCGGCCGACGTTTTCGTGAAAAAGGCGACTTTTTTCATTAAAATATTCACCAAAAATACAAATTCCACCCGAATCCAATGGGGACTGCTGTGTCTCGTTCAGCCAGTATAGGGCCACATCTGGGAGAAATTTCGAGTCAATCGGTCCAAAGACCTGGAAGCTATTGAAAAAATCGGCCGACGTTTTCGTGAAAGAGGCGACTTTTTTCATTAAAATATTCACCAAAAATACAAATTTCACTAAAATCCAATAAAAACTGCTGGCCTTTCTTTTGCCAGTATGGACAACATTTGTGTTCAATTTGGAGTCAATCCGTCAAAAGACGACCGTAACCCTAACCCTAGCCCCATAACCCTAACCCTAGCCCCATAACCCTAACCCTAACCCCAGCCTTAAGCCAGCCTCATGAAACATTGTCCCTCTCACTAAAATATTCACCAAAAATACAAATTCCACCCGAATCCAATGGGGACTGCTGTGTCTCGTTCAGCCAGTATAGGGCCACATCTGGGAGAAATTTCGAGTCAATCGGTCCAAAGACCTGGAAGCTATTGAAAAAATCGGCCGACGTTTTCGTGAAAGAGGCGACTTTTTTCATTAAAATATTCACCAAAAATACAAATTTCACTAAAATCCAATAAAAACTGCTGGCCTTTCTTTCGCCAGTATGGACAACATTTGTGTTCAATTTCGAGTCAATCCGTCAAAAGACGACCGTAACCCTAACCCTAGCCCCATAACCCTAACCCTAACCCCAGCCTTAAGCCAGCCTCATGAAACATTGTCCCTCTCACTAAAATATTCACCAAAAATACAAATTCCACCCGAATCCAATGGGGACTGATGTGTCTCGTTCAGCCACTATAGGGCCACATCTGGGAGAAATTTCGAGTCAATCGGTCCAAAGACCTGGAAGCTATTGAAAAAATCGGCCGACATTTTCGTGAAAAAGGCGACTTTTTTCATTAAAATATTCACCAAAAATACAAATTCCACCCAAATCCAATGGGGACTGCTGTGTCTCGTTCAGCCAGTATAGGACCACATCTGGGAGAAATTTCGAGTCAATCGGTCCAAAGACCTGGAAGCTATTGAAAATATCGGCCGACGTTTTCGTGAAAAAGGCGACTTTTTTCATTAAAATATTCACCAAAAATACAAATTCCACCCGAATCCAATGGGGACTGCTGTGTCTCGTTCAGCCAGTATAGGGCCACATCTGGGAGAAATTTCGAGTCAATCGGTCCAAAGACCTGGAAGCTATTGAAAAAATCGGCCGACGTTTTCGTGAAAAAGGCGACTTTTTTCATTAAAATATTCACCAAAAATACAAATTCCACCCGAATCCAATGGGGACTGCTGTGTCTCGTTCAGCCAGTATAGGACCACATCTGGGAGAAATTTCAAGTCAATCGGTCCAAAGACCTGGAAGCTATTGAAAAAATCGGCCGGCGTTTTCATGAAAAAGGCGACTTTTTTCATTAAAATATTCACCAAAAATACAAATTTCACTAAAATCCAATAAAAACTGCTGGCCTTTCTTTCGCCAGTATGGACAACATTTGTGTTCAATTTCGAGTCAATCCGTCAAAAGACGACCGTAACCCTAACCCTAGCCCCATAACCCTAACCCTAACCCCAGCCTTAAGCCAGCCTCATGAAACATTGTCCCTCTCACTAAAATATTCACCAAAAATACAAATTCCACCCGAATCCAATGGGGACTGCTGTGTCTCGTTCAGCCAGTATAGGGCCACATCTGGGAGAAATTTCGAGTCAATCGGTCCAAAGACCTGGAAGCTATTGAAAAAATCGGCCGACGTTTTCGTGAAAGAGGCGACTTTTTTCATTAAAATATTCACCAAAAATACAAATTTCACTAAAATCCAATAAAAACTGCTGGCCTTTCTTTCGCCAGTATGGACAACATTTGTGTTCAATTTGGAGTCAATCCGTCAAAAGACGACCGTAACCCTAACCCTAGCCCCATAACCCTAACCCTAACCCCAGCCTTCAGCCAGCCTCATGAAACATTGTCCCTCTCACTAAAATATTCACCAAAAATACAAATTCCACCCGAATCCAATGGGGACTGATGTGTCTCGTTCAGCCAGTATAGGGCCACATCTGGGAGAAATTTCGAGTCAATCGGTCCAAAGACCTGGAAGCTATTGAAAAAATCGGCCGACATTTTCGTGAAAAAGGCGACTTTTTTCATTAAAATATTCACCAAAAATACAAATTCCACCCAAATCCAATGGGGACTGCTGTGTCTCGTTCAGCCAGTATAGGACCACATCTGGGAGAAATTTCGAGTCAATCGGTCCAAAGACCTGGAAGCTATTGAAAAAATCGGCCGACGTTTTCGTGAAAAAGGCGACTTTTTTCATTAAAATATTCACCAAAAATACAAATTCCACCCGAATCCAATGGGGACTGCTGTGTCTCGTTCAGCCAGTATAGGACCACATCTGGGAGAAATTTCGAGTCAATCGGTCCAAAGACCTGGAAGCTATTGAAAAAATCGGCCGGCGTTTTCATGAAAAAGGCGACTTTTTTCATTAAAATATTCACCAAAAATACAAATTCCACCCGAATCCAATGGGGACTGCTGTGTCTCCTTCAGCCAGTATAGGACCACATCTGGGAGAAATTTCGAGTCAATCGGTCCAAAGACCTGGAAGCTATTGAAAAAATCGGCCGGCGTTTTCATGAAAAAGGCGACTTTTTTCATTAAAATATTCACCAAAAATACAAATTTCACGAAAATCCAATAAAAACTGCTGGCCTTTCTTTCGCCAGTATGGACAACATTTGTGTTCAATTTGGAGTCAATCCGTCAAAAGACGACCGTAACCCTAACCCTAGCCCCATAACCCTAACCCTAGCCCCATAACCCTAACCCTAACCCCAGCCTTAAGCCAACCTCATGAAACATTGTCCCTCTCACTAAAATATTCACCAAAAATACAAATTCCACCCGAATCCAATGGGGACTGCTGTGTCTCGTTCAGCCAGTATAGGACCACATCTGGGAGAAATTTCGAGTCAATCGGTCCAAAGACCTGGAAGCTATTGAAAAAATCGGCCGACGTTTTCATGAAAAATGGTCACCTTTCACTAAAATATTCACCAAAAATACAAATTGCACCCGAATCCAATGGGGACTGCTGTGTCTCATTCAGCCAGTATAGGGCCACATCTGGGAGAAATTTCGAGTCAATCGGTCCAAAGACCTGGAAGCTATTGAAAAAATCGGCTGACGTTTTCGTGAAAAAGGCGGCTTTTTTCATTAAAATATTCACCAAAAATACAAATTCCACCCGAATCCAATGGGGACTGCTGTGTCTCGTTCAGCCAGTATAGGACCACATCTTGGAGAAATTTCGAGTCAATCGGTCCAAAGACCTGGAAGCTATTGAAAAAATCGGCCGGCGTTTTCTTGAAAAAGGCGACTTTTTTCATTAAAATATTCACCAAAAATACAAATTTCACTAAAATCCAATAAAAACTGCTGGCCTTTCTTTCGCCAGTATGGACAGCATTTGTGTTCAATTTCGAGTCAATCCGTCAAAAGACGACCGTAACCCTAACCCTAGCCCCATAACCCTAACCCTAACCCCAGCCTCAAGCCAGCCTCATGAAACATTGTCCCTCTCACTAAAATATTCACCAAAAATACAAATTCCACCCGAATCCAATGGGGACTGCTGTGTCTCGTTCAGCCAGTATAGGGCCACATCTGGGAGAAATTTCGAGTCAATCGGTCCAAAGACCTGGAAGCTATTGAAAAAATCGGCCGACGTTTTCGTGAAAGAGGCGACTTTTTTCATTAAAATATTCACCAAAAATACAAATTTCACTAAAATCCAATAAAAACTGCTGGCCTTTCTTTCCCCAGTATGGACAACATTTGTGTTCAATTTGGAGTCAATCCGTCAAAAGACGACCGTAACCCTAACCCTAGCCCCATAACCCTAACCCTAGCCCCATAACCCTAACCCTAACCCCAGCCTTAAGCCAGCCTCATGAAACATTGTCCCTCTCACTAAAATATTCACCAAAAATAAAAATTCCACCCGAATCCAATGGGGACTGCTGTGTCTCGTTCAGCCAGTATAGGGCCACATCTGGGAGAAATTTCGAGTCAATCGGTCCAAAGACCTGGAAGCTATTGAAAAAATCGGCCGACGTTTTCGTGAAAAAGGCAACTTTTTTCATTAAAATATTCACCAAAAATACAAATTCCACCCGAATCCAATGGGGACTGCTGTGTCTCGTTCAGCCAGTATAGGACCACATCTGGGAGAAATTTCGAGTCAATCGGTCCAAAGACCTGGAAGCTATTGAAAAAATCAGCCGGCGTTTTCATGAAAAAGGCGACTTTTTTCATTAAAATATTCACCAAAAATACAAATTTCACTAAAATCCAATAAAAACTGCTGGCCTTTCTTTCGCCAGTATGGACAACATTTGTGTTCAATTTCGAGTCAATCCGTCAAAAGACGACCGCAACCCTAACCCTAGCCCCATAACCCTAACCCTAGCCCCATAACCCTAACCCTAACCCCAGCCTTAAGCCAGCCTCATGAAACATCTCTCACTAAAATATTCACCAAAAATACAAATTCCACCCAAATCCAATGGGGACTGCTGTGTCTCATTCAGCCAGTATAGGGCCACATCTGAGAGAAATTTCGAGTCAATCGGTCCAAAGACCTGGAAGCTATTGAAAAAATCGGCCGACGTTTTCGTGAAAAAGGCGACTTTTTTCATTAAAATATTCACCAAAAATACAAATTCCACCCGAATCCAATGGGGACTGCTGTGTCTCGTTCAGCCAGTATAGGACCACATCTGGGAGAAATTTCGAGTCAATCGGTCCAAAGACCTGGAAGCTATTGAAAAAATCGGCGACGTTTTCATGAAAAATGGCAACTTTTTTCTGTAAAATATTCACCAAAAATACAAATTCCACTAAAATCCAATAAAAACTGCTGGCCTTTCTTTCGCCAGTATGGACAACATTTGTGATCAATTTCGAGTCAATCGGTCAAAAGACGACCGTAACCCTAACCCTAGCCCCATAACCTTAACCCCATAACCTTAACCCCATAACCTTAACCCCATAACCCTAACCCTAACCCCAGCCTTAAGCCAGCCTCATGAAACATTGTCCCTCTCACTGAAATATTCACCAAAAATACAAATTCCACCCGAATCCAATGGAGACTGCTGTGTCTCGTTCAGCCAGTATAGGACCACGTTTGGGAGAAATTTCGACCTGGTTTTTCTCCACAGAAACGGCATCACTGTCAGTCTAATTTAAGCGAACATTTTGTTTCTCTGGCAGCTCACTGTGTGCTCAGACAAGGCAGGGAACTAAAGGGCAAAATCAGACTACAAGCAAAACAAAGTTCTCAGTGAGGCAATAAATAGGAATCAGGTTGGGGAATTTAGAAGAGTACTTTTACAAAAACAGTGCTATGTTCTGAGATCAGGGGCTGCGCTTTATCCTCTAAATGTGCCATAATCACACACAAACACACACACGCAAATGCACACAGACATTGAAATCATTTATTCATGTATGCACAAAAAGACCAGAGAAAAATCTGCAATCACAAGACATAAAAAACATAAATTCTTAGCCGGTATCTCCTTTTAACACACACACACACACACACACACACACACACACATCAGATGCCTTTAATGCAGTCCTCCTTTCATGCTTCAATAAAATAACACAATAAATTAGTTCATCTGATGCAAGGATTTAATACAAGCCTTTTGTCGAGTGAAGATGAGCAAAATCCAATTCAGGGCATTAGCGGATCCACGTTGTCCTGGATTGTTCCCACACTGCAGATGAAAGCTCGGCCTTATTGATAAATCCTTCAGATTTCAGCAAACTTGATTTCTATTTTGGAGTTGTCTCTTGGACATTACAGAAAGTGCAAATGGAAAGGAAAGAACACTGACGCTCCACACTCAAGGGGGAGAGAGAAAAAAAGTACATTGTTGCGTTCATTCCCAAATCAAATAACCCCTGTTTTGCACACAACTGCAAAGTACCTGAGGCGAATCAATAAGAAAGCTGAGAGATTTCATTAAGTGAAGAGCCCTTGTAGTGACTTTCTTTGAGAGCTGCGCTGATCCAACAACCTGTCAGGGTCTTGTAGTTGATTAGAATGGGGATTTCAGAATTATTATGGGTTCAGGGGTCAAATTGTACACTGCTGATCCCATCTTTTGGGACTTGCCTTAATCTGGAAGCAGTTTCGAGCTGATTGCATTCCTCCTCATTTATTTTGCACGCCACTTGGGACACAGGAGAATGATCTACACAGAGCAAAGAGCAGTGTCTTTTAATAGCCAGAGCTATTTATTACATAGTTTACAAAGGCATGAATTACCTTTTGTTTAACTGGAGTCAATACATTATTTATGGACGGATTAATTTATGAGGGTTAGTGTTTACAGTTTTGGAGAGTAGCAGTATATTAATCTTAATTATTTTTGATCTATGTTAATACATTTTTCAGAAATTAATGTATCGCTGCATATGCTCATGACATATTTTAAAATGACACCTTACTGAATATACCAGGGGTTCTCAAAGTCATTTCTCAAAAGTCATCTGATTTTTATTCAATGTCCAAGATGTGTAACAATTGGCAATAACAAAATGATATTTAATCATTTAATTAACGTCACATCTCTCAAAACTCACATCTTTATGATTTAATTCCTAAATAAACTGCAGTAGAACAACCTGACGGTCAGAGATAAGCTACTGGGGGACCTGTTGTTCTATAATATGGTTGTATCTGCTGATAAAATTAGATTTTTTTTACATAGAATTTTGAAAATCTGCCTGTGTAGATATGAATGGGATATTGTTATTATTTTAGCATCTAATTATTAAACACGCTGTACTGAAAGAACAAGAAAGTATCACTAAAAATGTAAGACTATGTATTTCAACAAAGTATGGCTCCTTTGTCTGCTAGCTGTGGAACAAAGTCAAACACGGGCGACGATGTGACGCGGCATCAAGATGCTTCCACCGCAGCTACAGTCTGACTGCGGCAAACATCAAAGGCAGAGGTCACGCTCGAGCGTCAGGCCCTCTGTATCAAAGAGTTATAACTTCCTTTTAGATTTAAAATGTTGCTCCAACATTATCCGAGGGAGGATTTTCCTTTTAAGTCCTTGAGTTCAGTTGGCAGCAGGTGTGTCATCTCTGGTTAGAAAAGTTTGGAGGGAACCTGCACACCACTGAACATCAAAAAGACAAAAAAAGAGGCAGAAAATGATTTTCTGGCACTGATTCGCCAGCACTTATCTGCTCCTGAGGTTTGACAGTCCTAGAAAGATGACAAACTTTTCAATAAGACATCATGTGTCATTTTCTTTTCAGATATAAAGCAAAGAAATTGAGTTTAATGTTTCAAAACAGTTATTATTGAATGTATGTGTTGGGAGGTGCTGACATGTACTGAGGCTACTAAAGACAAAAATGTGTCGGTTAATGAAACTGTACACTGCTTGAAATGATTCTCTGTACTTATCTCTCTGTCTAAATGGCATTGGCTTCATTGTTGTGTACTTGCGTGTCATGTCTTTTGCTGTCAGAGAAAAATAACCGAGAGAAATATTGATTTGCAAAGTCCTTCTGTTGGTGACCTCATCAAAAAATGAATGTCATGTAATTGAATTGTATGTCTCCATGTTAAGCACACCAGCCTCAGGCAGAGACCTTTTATGAAGTCCTGACAGACATGGTTGAAAGCTACATTGTTGATTCAGTTCCTGTCGGGACAATGAAAAATGGAAAAAATTGCTAGAAAAGAGACATGGCAAACCATACTGTTGCCTCTGCTTAATACTCCAATGCAACATTTAGAGTCAATGAAAATGTGTTATTGTGTTGTTATTAATGGCACCAACTAATGATAAGCAGCTTATGACATCTGTTACGTGTTATTATGTGTTACCCAGACACTAAACAGTCACCAGAGATGTTACCCATAAAAATACTGAGGAAGGTCCACTCAATAACTTTTTCAGAAACCCAGAGTCTCAGTTTTAACTCCAATTTAAACATAAAAGTAGCAAGATGGTGAGGCTCCTCCTGCACAGCGCAGGTAAAGAATCCCTGACTTAATACCTGGAGGGACACTGTTACATGAACAGCGACCTTTTTACACATGGCGTTAACATGTGTCTTGGGTGATTCCATCACAAGTGGTCAGCTCTAATGGCCGATGTGAATGCATCCCAAAACACACTTTGAGCACACTGGGATCCAATCGTTCAGACAGGCCCTTCTCACTCCCAATGCGTGAGATATAGCAGCCTGGTCAGTGGCCTTGGGCTTCAAAGTTTCACACCGTAGCTACACATACAGTGTCACTTATTAAAGCGCTGCTCTAGTGCTGTAGTATAAAGAGTGAGAAAGTCTGAGTAATGGGGTGGATGGTGTGGTTTGGTGAATCATCAACAGGACTGTGTATCTCCTCTGGAGACGAGGGTTCATATACCTTTTGTGACCAGTCAAGAGTGATTCGTTTTTAATTTATGTAACGTGAGTAAATGACATAAATTATGTAACTGATGTCACAAACTTTACATGAGTGACATGACGCATGTTACATAACTTGACTTATGTCACTTACGTAAGTTAAGTTAGTTATTTTAACCCAAAGTCTGATCTTTGCCTGACCCTAACAAGTAGTTTATTTTTCGTAACCCCTATAAAGTAGTTTCTTTTTCCTAACCCTAACCAAGCAGTTTATTTTGCCAAAACCTAACCAAACTGTGACTGTTTGACAATGTTAATAACATTTCAAAAGTCATAATGTGTCGCACAACGCACATTTTTTATCAGCATGCTTTATTTTGAAAGTCAAACTGGACATAGCATATAACATATGAGTTGTAAGATGACTGTGGAGCCCTTCACATGCAAAACTGAACCCAGAGGGGTAGTTAGAGCTTCATAGTTTGAAGTTTCAGGGCACTGCCAAGCTGCGGAGGAGTTTGGAGTGAGAACATGTTGACTCAGATCACATTGTGAGGTGAACTCTGCTGCATATGGCCACATTCTCTCAGCAGTGTGGACCGCCTACTCAAACGACGTCTTCTTTGTAAGCGGCAGTAGGTACTCAATCACCAGCAATGGATGCATACTGATAAAGTGCAAAACGAAGAAGAAGCCACTACAGGCAAAACGGATTCTCTTTGATAGAGTGCGCAAGGAACACGGTGCCTGATTTCCATTTAGCTCGAAGAGTAAACAGAAATGGAAATGATGTATGTGATTATTTGCATATAGAGCGGGTAAGTGTGATATTACAAGTAGTCCCTCGAGATGCATGTGGAGACGCATTCCAATACAAGGTGTGAACTGACGGACTCAGAGGTGTCCACTTGTGATCAGATCACCCAAGACACATGCTAATCAAAGGTGTAAACAGGACTGACAAGACACAATCCGGTTTCCATCTACATCAGACATCAATTGGAGTACAGTCTGAGCCATGGTCCTCTTGATCTAGCTTCATCAGCTTGTGTATGCTGCTATGATAATGTATTCTAAAGCGAACCCATTGTTGTTAATGTGTCATAATGAGTAATATCAGGTTAACTCATAATTGAGAAAAAATGGCTTGTATTTATTAGAAATAACAGGTTGTTATCATCATGAAACAACAACAATATATTTTTATAAAACAACCTCAAGACATTTTTTATTCCTATCTGCAATGCCGTTGCTCATCGTGTTCTCAGGCAGCAGGAGGGACCAAAGCAAAATTATTCCCCCTAAAAGGTACTGACCCAGGTTTTAATTAGTAGTGTAGCATCGTATAGAAATGCACAATGTTTCATGTGTTTAAAAGCACTATGAGCTGAAAACTGGATGGCGATAATTAGTAAATATTATCAGCTGGCAACCACACAGGTTGAGATCAGCAGGAAGCAAAATCCCCAAATGACAGCAGAGGCCCACAGATGTTTGCTGTGGTAACAGGCACAAACTGTGTCTATGACAGCTCTCACAGACTGATTTCAAAGCTAACCAGGCACTCCAGTTTTGCTTATTTTCCTCCACAATTTTCTGTTTCTGTATTTCAGTGTTGTGTGCAAAAATGCTCTTATGTAACATCAGCAATCAATTGTTTCTGTCTCTGAAAAACATGCAGACAGAAAAAGGCTGAGGCCAACAATGTTTTATTGAAATCAATAAAGCAATAAAGTAACTAAACCTACCTGTCCCTAAATATTACAAAGGACACCCAACGGAGAAGGTCAGTAAATAAGAATTAAAATAGACTCATCTTTTTCACCACGGCTGGTGATCACTCTCATCATCTTATCAAAGCACCTTCGTGGCTAATGGGTCAATGAATGAATGGGAAGTGGTTACATTTTCAGCTAAAATCCATGCAGAAATGAAATAGGAGGCAGGATGAGAGAGGAATTTGTTTTCAATGAGACAATATATAGAATCACAATCTTCCATGCAAAAGCGATCTGTTTTGTGTGCTATATACACATTTTTGCATTTGGTATAATTTCCCATCATCCTCCCAAAAATTAAGACGATAAAATCTTAAACTTCTTGTCATGTCTCCTGTCAACTCTTATTTCAAGAGCTCTGAGTTAAGCTAGTCTTTAGTGGTTTAAAAACAGATTTTTTTTTCTTTCTTTTAAAAGTGAACAAAATATTACCTTAGAAGCAAATTTTCAAAGGGGTGTACCACTTAACCTCTCCGGCAAATTTGGGGGAAACATGCCCTTCTCACCCCCTACCCAAGAGTGCATGCACGCAATTAGTTGAAATACTGCGAAATCTCCATGAAAACACACACATACACAAACCCACCCCTGTGGATGAAACAAAGCCAAAGGATAAAATTGCAGGAAAAAACTCACTTAGCCTGAGGGATTCAACTCACATTTGTTGAGTTGATTTGACTAGCATGAAAATTTATCATGTGGAGAAAACAGGATGTGTGTGTTTTTTGATAATATCCTCAAAAATCCTCAAACCATTTTCATTAAACCTGAGGATAAGGAGATTTATATATATGAAACACATAAACACATATTTGGAGACACATCAAGGAAAATCCCCAAATCACTTCAATCATGCAACATAAACATGCTTTAAAGAGTTATGATAGAGTAGTGATATGTTTTCATTCATGTCAGTGGATGCACTGGCATCATCGCACATACAGATGAAGGAGGGGAGTGATCCTTTGAACAACACGAACCTCACACCACCCCTGGCTCTTTTCAGGGGGAGGTGACTAATGCTTGGCTCGTCAGTCTCCGATCCTGCCAAGCTCTCGACAGACCAAAGGTATGGACGGTTCACAAACAGAATGTTTAAATCTGGCCCGCATCAAAGGCCTGAATAGGAAATCACAATCAACTGGAGAGAATGTCAATGAACTGCATAATCCACAGCTATTGGGAAACACAACATTAGAAGATTAATGAAATGCAAGTCTGTAGTTGCAGCAGTCTGCGCTGAGTGGGTTTATCAGAAGGCTCTTTTCCAAAAGACAGTCCGTGATGGTCACGCAGCCTGATTGATTCAGCAAAACTCACATGTCCACAGCCCAATGTTTCCGGGTTGTCACAAAGCAACTCCTCTGGATTGTATCCTTTCCGGTTAACCAGGTACCCAACATGTTTGAAACAGTGTCCAGCAGATAAAGAACGGGGGAAAGATTACCAGCTGATCAAGTTAACACCTTACAACTCTTCCGCTGGAATAGCAGGTCTTCTCTTCCGGTGGGCAAAAGAAGTTTGCCAGGACTTCACATGCAACAATCTTGGAAAACCCCAACACTGAATGGTCCACTTTGGTCCACTACCGACCCAACCTACAATCCCAAAGTGTCATCATATGACGAAATCAAAACCCGAAGCATCAATGAGTTGGGAATGTGACTCAAAACTTCCTTACAAAGTAGACCTTTAAGTTTAACCACTGTCTGCTGTCGCTACCAGGTAATAATGCAACACTCAAGCCATTACACGAGTTGGATAGATCTATTCAGCTGATTTTGTAAAGCCAAATAGGTTTTTCCATGGTAGGGAAGGTAATCGCAGCAAGCACTGTCATGAATGGCTGTGAGCAGTCAAGCCGTTTTTCCATTGCACAGCACAGCAAGGTAAGTTTGATGATGTATTGGAGGCTAGTAACAAACACAGTAAGAGCCTGTTGCTGCCTGCAGTTTCTGTAGCTCACTGTAAGTGTTACTGTTGAAGTATTCCTCTCTGCAATACATTTCCACTTACCAAATAGCCCGGAATATGTCAGTATGTGTTAAATCATCATACCTGTTTTTACTGAAGAATAACACGGCTAATGAAGCTCAGCTAACTTGGTGAGAAACACATTGCATCTCCTGTCTTCAGCAGTATGAAGCAGCAACAGCAGGATAGGTTCGGTACGAATCAGCAGTAACTTCAACAGGGCTTTCAGCTATCAATAAATATCAGATTAAGGCTGATATCTGAAAGTACAAATGTGTACAAACCAAAGACATTCAGGTAGAAACTACAAAAATACTGAGAGCTGGGCACAGACAGTGTCCAAAGTGGACTGAACCAAGCCCATGGAAAAATCCTAACACAGGATGCAGGTGAGCCTTGGAGGTTAGAGCCCTAGTCCAGCCCAATCGCCAAGATATAATGTTTGTTGTTAAAGTTTCAGTAAACCACAGATACATCCAAGGTTGACATTTGAACCAAACGTGCCACATCACGTACACATTATATGGTTATTAGCCACCTTTCACATCAGGAGGTGGAGAGGGACAGTAGTGGCAATTATTACAAGCCAACAAGGCTGCCAAACGGCCAATCACAGTTCAAGTCACATTACTTGATATTTTTAAGGAGACCTGGGGACATTTCCAGCAGGCTTTGTTGAGTCAAAACCAGGTGTTTTTAAGAAGACCTGCAGACATTTCCAGACGTTTTTGTGGTGCCTTTTTGGACCATCTCCATCTATGATCATGGCAACCAAAACAGGTATTTTAAGCCAAACCATGATGTTTTCCAACCCTAACCAAGTGTTTTTTGTGTGTAAACCCTAACCAAACCATAAGCACAGTGTTTTGGCGAGAGACAAATAGAAAATTCAACCTGAACAAACATTAAGTTGCAACATAAAGAAACGTTCAGGTTTAACTTATCTGTGGTTTTGCAGAAACATACTTAGCTATCATTTATTGGGTTGACTTCATTATGCCTGGTTAAGCAATGCAAGGTTATGTCCAGCACCTGTCCATCCATGCACATGAAGACAAAAAAAAGACACAAAAATATGTTGAGTAATTACTAGCATGACAGTGCTAAGAGAAATCTTAAAAAAACAAATTGATAAGCAAATTGGGCAATGTGGCTCCATTCGGAGGTAGAAAGAAGGCTGACAAATGCAAATCAGTGGACTGAAGTTTTAAAGGTGTTTAAACATCTATCTAAAAGGTTTCTTCCATTCAAGCTTCAGTGGTAAGTGATGCCAATATTTCTGGTCAATGGACAACATATGTAAGTGCACTTTTCTACCTTTAAGGAAAAGTGCTTTACATTTCATGCATGCGTGCAAGGCACTGGCCATCCAATTGGAAGCAACCTGGGGTTCAGTGTCTTGTTAAAGAAACAACATTAGGGTTAGGGTTACAGATTTGGGATCTGTTGTTTACAGCAGCATTGTAAACAACAGACATACAAATGTATAAAAACTTGTGCGAAACACAACTGCTTACAGTACTACTTGAATATGTTTGATCAGACCAGATCTTATATTTAATCTTCAAAATAAAACATCCTGTTCTTTCTTTATAGCAGTAGTAACTGACTGATGTCAGTGCCCTTCTTTAACAGAGGGCTGTTACTGTTATAGCAAATAACCTTCTCTCTACAAAGAAAAAAAAACACTTGTTATCTGAGCAAACCATTCAGTCACTGAAATGATAGGAACTACGGAGCATATTTCTTCGAGAACTGAGCTCTAATGACAACATAAATCAGTTTCAACAAATGAGAAAAAGTCCCAGTTTTATAGGGTTATAAATGTATACTGGGGCTTTAACACAGCCTCACTAGAAAGCCCATTTCCTCTCCTCTCTCTCTCTGCTTCTCTCCTTCAGCTGCTTCAATTACTTATATTTTCCTGCCATTATTTCAAACCTTGACAAAATGCAAATGTGCAATTTTCAGTGAACGGTAAAAACTTCCTGAAACATTTTCATGTTTGGTTTTAATTTATATTTTTGAGCATTACATTTTTGAAACCTTCTTGCTCTATCTCTCACATCTCGCTTCCTGTCTGTCTCACAGCAACACCAATATCACTAGAAGTTCTGCTGTATGACGTCATTCACTTACTTTGATCAAATTAAACCGTGACCATGATCCTTCGCTTTCTTAGCTTGCATCCACAAACTAGTACATCAACTTTTTAAAAAATGGAGGTGGCATGAGGTCATCTGATTAGCTGTGGCCACTGTGAAAATTTCCTCAAAATCAATACTCAATAACTTGTAATATTTTTTGTAAAAGAGCACACATTTCTTCCTGCTGCAAACTGCAAACAAATGTGGGTGTAGTAACTGAATCTTGCATAAAAGATAATGCAGCTGCCAGTAAAAATAGATTTTTTACACACGGAGCAGGCATAGTGGGGCAGCTTTTGTTAAGCATAATAGCGACACAGCCACACACTTAAACTGCTACAATGGTGACAGCTGCAAGAGGGTGCACCTAAGTGTGCACCTGGTTACTTCAGTATAAAATGGTAAAATTTGTGGCATGGAAACATGTTTCTTCTGAGGTTTTTGGTTATAACCATCTGTGCAAATGTAGACTTGCTTGCACTGGTTGTGGTTACATGTTGGTTTGGTTTCAATTCCATAGCAGGGTTATGTAAATGTGACAAGAAAACAGCAAAAGACGTTGGGTGCCAAACTTTAAGAGTCAGCAGGAGGACAATTGGAGGTTTCTACTCCATCCTCTTATGTTCCACAAACAAAAGTTGTATAACAGAAAGTAGTTTGAGGTATAAATAAGTCCCAATACATCAAATGAACAGATCTGCACGGTAGACAGCAGTGTATTTCTATTTTCACAATTAACCAGCTGGCTATCTAGTTTGCTAAATAATAATAAGCTAAAGGGCTACTAAGATGAACTAACATTAGAGTCATCATTAGTGTAACATTTGCATAAATAGCACCTAAGCAAATGTCATACGAATGATCGCTCTCACGTTAGTTCATCCTCCTGTGCTTATTTATGTAGGTGTGTCTCTGCAATTACTTTCTCTCCTGTTTGCCTCACGTTTCCCAAGCAAGCCTCCCTTCCAAACCTCTTTTCTGCTCCCACGCCTCTTTCTTCCATTACAGGGACCACAGGGGGGATGATGAAGCTATAAGGCTTCATTGAGAAGTTGCCCCCAACCTGAGTCTCGCACCTCAGGTATCCTTTCTATAACACCTCCTGGCTATCATTGATCCCCATTGGAGTGTCTGTTCATCCTCTCGTACCGGCCCGTTCTTACCCCCAATGCGTCCAATACAGCAGACCAGTCAGTGGCCCTCCACTTCAAAGTGTGACGCTGTAGGTACCCATCCAATGTAATTTGCGGATGCACCCCACTAGTGCAGTAGTAGAGAGCAGGAAAGTCCAAGTCATGGGTTGGACGGGATGGTTGGGTGGGTCATACAAATGAAATTACCCCAGGAGACTTGAGTTTGAGTCCTGTATGTGACCTAGTGTGAATATTGATTTGTTTTAAAGTTACATAGTGCGTAAATCACTTAACATAAGTTATGTAATTTGACCGAACATAGTTATTAGAACCCAAAGCATGATCTTTGCCTAAACTTCACAAAGTCGTTTTTGTCCCCAAATCTAACCAAGTATTTTTGGTGCCTAAAACTAACCAAAAAGTTTTAGTGCATAAACCTAGCCGAGTCATTTTAGTGCCTTGACCTAACAAAGTTGTTTTCATACCGAAACCTAACCAACTACTTTTGGTGCCTGAACCTAATCAAGTAGTTTTAGTGCCACTGACCAAGCTGCTGTATTTGACATTTGTATATTTCCACCCCGACTCGACCCCTTTCATGCCTCTTTCACTCTCATTTACCACCCCCAACCTTAGCTGTTCTTACCTTACCCAATAATTTGCATAGACAAGTGGCACAGTCTTTTTGTTCATGAAAGCACTTCATTGGCTGCTGTCAGAATAGTCCCACAAGAACCCCTTTTATGGCTTCAAACTTAACCCACACCTTTGTTTAAAGTGCACAGGTTAAATCATCATGGGCTTACACAACAACATTTATCCACTCTCATCATCCATCATGTAATCCCCCTTGACCTTAGATTGCAGGACATTTGCCACTTTACTGTCCAGAGAATCAGAAAATCTGCAGGCAGCAGACTGTCTTCCGTCTCTGGAATCAACAGCCCTTATGCGATAAAGAAAGCACTGACTGTGGAAACCTTCAAATTGAAACTCATAGCCTATCTATCATTCATTGTCATATGACCGACATCACCACCGTCTAGCTCACTGGCGGCAGTCTCTGCTCCTGCCCCGACCCAGGCAGCTGTTATACACAAACAGGCCAGTGGGAAGTGAACCCAGCACTACCTCCTACATTCCTGGTTGCTGCACCACCACACTCAGTCGCCCTGCTATCTGTGTGCATTTGGCAAACTGTGTCTGACTCTGTGAGCCGTGTGTGTGTGTGGCTGTTTATCTTTCCTCTCTGTAACACACTGCCCTGACGTAGTGTTTCTACCTGGTAGTAGAATGAGGTTATGCACTGAAAGTTGGGGATGGTGACACTGGCCACCCACCCATTAACATATACATTTATCTGAGTCATATGCCTTCAGGTCACTGTCCATTTTAGCGCTTTGTACCGGCATCTTTCACTCATTCTTGCTCAAGGTTTCTTCCTTGCTTGGTCTGTGAGAAGTGGGGCCAACAGATGGCAATGTTGGTAAATCAGTCGGTCGTGTCATGATGGTCAGTCCTTCCAACACTTCTTCAGAGAAAGATATATTGACAACTCCTCAAGAGTTTGCCTTGACATTTGGTGGACTATTTTCACTGACACGGGTCCTTATGATGAGGCTGATAGCGGTAAAATATGCTGAGTCTCTCTCAGAGAGTGTGAGCTGGTGCTGAGCAGATGAATGTGTACTGGGGGAGCAGCTTGTGCAAATTCAGCTTCTGGGGTTTTCAACACAGTCTGAGTCTAAATCACACTCGCTCTGGCTTACCAGCTGACTACAGAGGTGTCCATCAGTATACAGTTTTTCATCAAGAGTCACTGCTTTCCTTTTTATTTGAAGAAAACTGCCTTAGGAACAGAATTAAGCTTCTTCCAAGGATCTCCAAGGGAAATTGATCATTGGAGCTTTTTTTTACCTGTTTGTAATGCTTGCAGTTTGGAAGATCTTGACCAGTTAAGGTTTCTTTTTTTGTATTTTGCTTTGTTTGTTTATTCATGCCTACTTACCATGTGCATGATAAAATCTTAGTAAACAGTTGAGACATTTTACTCTGAACCAAACTGTGACCGGCTGAACTGTTGGAGCCACACCGTTAACATGGCTAAAAATAGCAAAAAGGAATATAATCCTATGATTATCTTCAGGAGAAAAATCCCTCAGCAACAAAGGTAATAGCATATACAAAGGGGGGAATATGAACATAAATATAGAATGCAAAATAATGCATGGTTACATAAACATATTGCAGCCTGCATTTCACTTACCCTATCAGAGGAGGTGCAGCGCATCATATGCATATATGCACCCAGTTAATAGTATGGTCATTAGTTTGATTATGCTTTAACAGCTATGTGGCAAACCCAGCAAGTTGACATATGCCAGAATAAGAGTAAGCATCTAATGAATTACAAATTCCCACTCTGGTCAGTACAATATGTTAGCTTGTTTTGATATTTTAATTCCTTTTGGAGCCAAGAAGTCAAGGCTTAGTCTAAACTGTTATATGCAGTAATGAAATGAATCGTATACCTTTACTTTAAAAACAGATAAGGGGTTTTCAGAAACGTTAGCCCAAGACTGGCCCATGGCCACTTGGGACCCTACTACACTATAGGGGTTTAAAAGGGGTTGTTATATCATCAGTTTATTGTACTTCTTTGACTGCACCTACTTGAAAATGTGCATGTTGCACTGGTCACACCCAAATCAGCTTGCAGTGAGCATTCCGCAGTGCGTGTTTTGAAAGAACAATGTAGTAACAGCTTTCTAATATACTTATATCACATTGATTTAGGAATTGCAATCAAACAGTGTTATTGTTTTTTTGCTGCTGTGGAAAACCGCCAAAGTTGGGATAGAGAGTTGGAGATGATTATTCATGCATTTATTTCAAAAATGATGCTGAGCACTCAATAACTGGCCAACCCTTTGAGATCTGGTTCTTAATATCCTTTATGTGTATGGAGAGCAAAGGTGGAGTTTGGTTATCACTTAATGAATGACCATCTTAATGCAGTAGAGGGGTTTGTGTACCGCCATGCCCATGGGAGCTGAATTGTTGGTAGTAGGGTCCCCCTTGGCAAACGTGTCTGAGCTTACTGGCGAGCATCTTGTGGCTATACAAAACTTGAAGAAAAATGACTTGGGGCCACCTCCGCGTCGATCCGCCACCTGCCAGGCTGGATGTAAGAGTTGGGTGAATCTCCAATGGGGCAGCACATTTAGGCGGGAGCACTGGCGTTGTGCCTCCAGGCTATGAAAACTTGTTATAGGTACAGTACAGAGATCATCATCTGTCCGGTGAAGTATAGCCATCTCTCCTTTTCTGTATGGTCCTGAGCACTGCTGTGTCAAGGTTTAAACCGTCATAGTCACCTCTTTGTGACCGATAGCAGAGATTTTGACATGTTTTAGCATGTTTAGCAGGTCTAATTAATAACATTAACTAGCTACATAACTTTTACTTTTGCCAGTTCCAAAGTCTTTGTATTTTACATGCTCTCTCACTTTCATAGCTCATTGTGGGGTTTGGGAGGGAAGGCCTGCCTGATCTGAAGCTGATGTTTTGTTATTTGATTTCTTTCTAGCCATGCGTTGTTTATAACATCATGTTCCATGCAAAAGGTTGTTCATAAGTTGTACTAGTCATTTATCTTGAACAATTGGTAATGAAAGAAGAAGCGATCTCAGTAGATCACCCCCTGGAGGTTAAGTTGATCAGGTGGTTGTGGAAAGCTGTGACACAGGCCTGGTAAAACTCAATAAAGTAGTGAGGGTAAAGTGGGAATGTCTGGATTAGGTCCCTTCCTGACAAGGTCTTCAACTCCAGCCTTGTGGTCACTGGGTGTGCTCCAGATATCATTGTATCACACTCTCATGAGTCTGTCTTGCTCATGAGTGAGGACAAGATTGGATGTGAGATCGACAGGCAGAGTGGTGCAGCGTCAGCAAAAAAGTGGAAGACTGTAACAGACTGCTGTGGTGAAGAGGGACCTGAGGCTCTTGATTCAAGTCGATCTACCTCCAACGATCTGCTTTCAACTCTCAGCTATATTTGCAGCACAAAAGACATGAAATTAAATATAGCATCTGTTTGTCATTTGTATTTGAAGTTCATATTACATAACATTACATTTTAATCCAAGCAGGTTTGGATGTGCAAATGCTGCCCAAGATAGTAAAGTGAAATAAAATGCCTCTTGTAATATAATAAAAAGTATTGAAAAAGTTCACTGATATATGTTAATTTTGATGTCCATCAACGACAAAGAGCTTATGATTTTAACAGGTTAGTCTCTGTCTTTTTTTTCTCTTCTGTCTGTAACTTTTTATTGTCTTAGCTTGTCTTAGACGACTTCAGGGCCACCACATCAATGCATCACATGTTTTTGTGCTGTCCAAATATGTTGAACATAAATAAAGAACAGAACTGGCTTCACGTTTAGTTGTGTTTGCCTTTCACCTCTGATATTTGCTTCTAGTCAACAGTGCTTTCAGAACAGCCTGCTTATTTCACAAACAAGGGTTAAGAGCTCCAAATATGAACTTTACATTACACAGGTACACATGGTGATTTTGTTAGCTGCTGGATTTACCTTAAATAAAGCAAAAGACAATCAAAAGGTTATGTATAGGTGTATCAAAAAATAAGTAAATTGATTAATTCAAATAAAAATGAAAATTATCATTTCAGCCCCTCAATAATAATAATGTTTTATGTACCTGTATTGTATCTCTAGGTGTCTGCCTGTCCTTACCTTCCATATCTGGTCCTCTACTTTTTGATGTGTGGCTGCAGTATTTTTAGCAATTTGAAAATGGCCTACTGACCTCCTGAAGTGCTGTATCTTAAAGCTATAGATACTTCTGGTCTCAGTTTATCAGATTGAAAAACTCTGTGTCCTCAATATTTTTTGAGAGGGTGGCAGAATAATCATGGACAGCATGGAGCAGCAGCAACTCTATTTTGCATTGTGATGCCAAATTTGGCAATGAATAAAAAGAAAAGACTCCAGGCATTTATATAACATGGGATAGTGATGACCCGTAGCTTTAGCTTTAAAGCAACATTATGCAGAAATTGGCATTTTGAACGATTTGGCGCCCCCCACAGTTTCTGAGTGGAACAACACTGTCGTAAATACAAATCCCAGGTCTGTAACAGTTTGTCAGATGTAATGTTGGTGCTCACTACAAACAAAACTCATTATGTCGTAAAAGTGTTATGTGATGAAAATGATCTTGAGGTAAACATGAAACGCTGTGATCCTCCCCTCTCACTGATGTACATGGTGCATAGACAAGTGATGGGGAGGCGGAGCGGCTGAGACAGAGACACCATTCATTCTGTTACAAGACACTGCACCATCAAAATGGTTTTGATGGTGCATTTAAGGTAAAAAGGTTACATAATGTTGCTTTCACCTGTAACTTTGGTGCTATAGCTTCTGCCCTGTGTTTTACCAAGCAGAATGTTTTGGATATACATAATTAAAGAGGGCAACACCAGGACAAACTTTGCTATTGTAATGCACTGTTTGGTCGGTGAGTGCAGCTGTGAGACAGACAACAAAGTGAGGCTAATATTGGCATTCCTGGGAAGAGTGAACAAGACCAGCATCCGACCAGCTCTCCAGGTCGGCTGCCCCGAAGGACCAACCAGATCCATTATCTCTCTGCTCCATCATCAAACCGTCCCGATGCTTCATTCCCTCCTGAATCCAAGAAATGCAGGCGAATAATGGTGGTCTGTGCGTGTGTGTGTGTCACTTAATCGGTGCAGTTTTTGAAATGCCAAATTACATTAAAAAAAATCAACATGTATTCAGTGCAAGAGAGGGGCACTGCATGAAAGGACCGGGGCCGTTTTCCCATGATGAGGATGGGACCCATCAAATTTCAACACACACACACGGAAACACACACACACAAACACACACACACACACACACACACACACACTCACACCCTCCACCTCACCACTCCTGCAGCACAACACAGCGATAAAATAAAAGCATTGCGCAATCTAAGAACATTGAAAGAGTTGTAGAATATAAAGATTATTACGAGCGACATGATTCATCAAAAACAGCGTGTTAAATGAATATCCTAAACAGTAACCTCCCTTCCTCGCATCTTTTCTGCTCCATCATCAAACCGTCCCGATGCCTCATTCCCTCCTGAATCCGAGAAGTGCAGGCGAAGAATGGTGGGTGGGTCGGTGCGGGGGCCTCGGGACCTCAAAAATATTATGTCTGGCCCTGCTCATCTGAAATATTCCCTAGCTATTACAGGTGGCTGCTTAATCAGTGCAGTTTTTGAAAATGCCAAAATACATTTAAAAAAAGAACAACTGGACCGGGACCATTTCCCCATGATGAGGATGGGACCCATCCAATTTTAACACACACACACACACACACACACACACACACACACACTCCTCCTCACCACCACTCCTGCAGCACAACACATCGATAAAATAAAAGCATTGAGAATCTGAGTTTTTTTTTTTTTTTTTGTCAATGTAAGAACATTGAAAGAGTTGTAGAAAATACAAAGACACGTTCATCACGAGCGGCGTGATTCATCAACAGACGTCGTATTAAATGAATATCATAAACAGCACCCTCCCGCCCGCCCTCCCTCGCATCTCATTAACTGAGTCCCGCTGTAGCTATAGGTGAAGCTGCCTCTCTCTGCCATACTGAAGCAGGTGTCCAACATGGCGAACACTGGCAGCGGCTCTCTCGCGACTATTCTCTTTTTATTCATGTTTCAAGCGGCTCTTCACAAAGGTAGGACTTTTTCTTTTCTTTCTTTACCTTTCCTGTCTGAACGGAAAACACACTGTCCTGGCGTATTTCCACGGATAAACATACAGGAATGTCATTTTTTCCCCCCTTAAAGATGTTTGAATGTGCGCGGCGGCGGCGGCGGAGCTTTGGGATGTAGTCTTACGTTTTGCGGAGCAAGTGAGAGAAGCTAACTGTCCGTAAAGTTTAAAATACACAATCAAAAAGAGGATATTTGTACGTGTGTGTGGTGTCATGTTGGCTATACAAACAGGCGTTACGGAGACGCTGCCGAAGAATACATCACTTTGTCAGCTCAACCATTATAAATCGCTTTTGCCGCCGCCACAGCTGCCAACTCTTAAATGTGGACAATTCAACACATATCGTGGTCTTTTGTCGCCAGAGAGATGCAGTTAACAGGTTTAAATGGCTTTTTTTTGTCCGGTCAGTCCGCTAGCTTGGTTACTTTTTGTCAGACGGCTGCGAATCACAGAGAACAGCGGTGCGTTAAAGTAGAATATGCAGCAAGCAGCCCCCCACGACAACGTGCAGTTTTGAGGATACGCTACAGCAAACTCCATTCAAAACTGCGTGAATTTAACTGGGCGTCACTGAGCCGAAGGTTTTAGTACACATTTGGACGTAACTCGAGTAACCACAGTGATAACGTGCCCTTTTTGATCAATTCGGCGGTAAGACATCTCCCGAGCCAACATCTGCTGTCTATTTAATCCCAGTTTTTTACAAGTTGTTCACTATCGGCCCCCCTCTTCTGGATTTCGCTGCTGAGGCTGTTATGAGGACTGGCGAACCCGTTATGAAAGTTGAAATATGAATGAAAGAAGTGCCACTGGTTGTGTTGGATACATGCCGAAATGAAAAGCACCTCAGAGTGGTTCACACAACGCCCGAAACGACCCCCTATGAGATATATACTCTTTGTGGTGAACACGAGAGGATTAATTTGCGTGGTTTTCCCATCACGTTCCGGGACTGTGTTTTCGTAATATCGGGGATAGATTCACGGTGTGCACGGAAACATAAGAAAGGGCTCGCTCGGGTGTAGTGGCCGAAATGCGAGTCAGATGCTTTCAAGAGGAGGATGGGTCACAGATAAAGCTGCGCAACATTATGATGATTTCTGTTTTTACGCTCGTGGCTTGGTGATGTTGTGAGCGGTGTTGGTTGAGTTGGCGGGCTGCGGAACAGGCACACGCGCTATTTCCCCGACTGAGATGGGAGAAAGTGTTGTGATACACGCTGTCAGCTTATTAAGGGATGTGTGCTCTGTGTTTGAGTCGTGAACTACTCAGAGATGTACACTCGCCTCGGGGTTGTTCATCTTTGCGCATTGATACGATGAAGATGTAGTGCAATAACAGTAGTCGGGGCAACGCGTCCCGTGCCGTCCCCCCCTCCTCCTCCACACACAGCAAGCGCATGCTGTTAAAAAACTGGAAACCCGTACAAATAGGTTACCCAATTACATAACTGGCTTTAAACTGTGGCTTTGCGGTGGATTTCAGCGCACTTGCTCCTGTTATAGCACACATTTATGTCAAGTCAGTCCTGTCATGAGCGCTTACTAACACAAAGTTATTCAGCGCGAAGCGGCTCTCCATAAGAATATAAACCCTTTTTCTGCTGAGTTCGAGCCTCTCACAGTGAGAATGACAGGGCGGCAGATGTCGACGTTTGTCACATTGTGGATTATCCTGCAGGCTTAATCCATGCAGCGTTTTTTTATTTTATCCATTTCCATTAAAAATGGACGCACAATGATGTTTTCTCATGCGCCAAGTCAGTTAAACAGTCCTGTAAAGCACCGGCGAACTAAGCAAGGGCTTTGTTGTTCTTTGGGCAGTGGGCAGTGCTGCTTTTACCTTCATGGAAATGGCTCC
This sequence comes from Pagrus pagrus, assembly GCF_965226575.1. NCBI lineage: Eukaryota > Metazoa > Chordata > Actinopteri > Spariformes > Sparidae > Pagrus > Pagrus pagrus. The sequence goes on from NC_140198.1 coordinate 7,002,354, forward strand.
ACTGATTTCAAACAAAGCTCAGGGCACGCTTGCACAAAGCATATCAATTATTTACCTCCAGCTCAGCTGCTCACATCTTGCTAAGCATTGCAGGATGTTTTTTTTCTTTCTTCTTTTCCCTCCTCAATACAAATAAAAAGGAAGTTGGTGCTATGATGTTCATTATTGCACTGCAGTCAGGCTGCATTGATTAATTTCGCCCCAACTGTTAGTTCCATTTTGGCACTCGGGCTTGCCTCATATGGTCATCAAATCACACAAGCGCTCCAAGTGAAATGCATTTATGAGCAAAGCATTCATAGTTCACTGCGTATGACTGCCATTGCTCTTGTTTCTAGAGGAGTCAAAGGATACAGTGGACCCTCCAGAGATCATGTTCATCCATTGGAAATAAGTTAATAAGTGGTGAATTTGGTCAGTCATTGATGTATATGTCCAGAATACATTCAACTAACTCAAACAGGAAGCAGGAACATACCAGGCATAAGTCTTTAAAATGTGCTTTTGGAAACTGTCTTCGGTGGTTGTCTTTCTTTGAAGATAAAGGGGCTCTAAATGAACTCTGAGATGAACTCCTCTCTATTTTGAGGCAAGGAAGAAATTTTTATTGCGTTCATTAGAGATAACATATGCCATAAAACATATTATCGCATAATTACCAATATACGTACACATAGAGGTGTGATATATTTTCATATCTTAATTATTTCTGCTCGCAATTATAAATAAGTGTAATTGCAGTCATCAGTGTAGATTCTACAATTAGACTTTAAATTGGCCGTGGCAGTGACATTTGTGTTTAGATTATCTGCTTCTAATGAAATCGTGATTTATAAATTCATACATTTTAATCAAGTTTTATTTATAATGTAGGTTATTTAAAAAGTGACGGCACTTTTCTGTAAAAGTATTGTGAGGAAGGACGGAAGAAATATCATACAGCCAGTACTGACTGTAATAAAAGTGGCAATCATGCAGCCATATCATTATCTTGTATCCTGTCATAATTTATGCAAGCGTGGTGCTGCGTTATCAAAATGTACGTCTTATTCGATTCTGTCATGGTTCTATGTGGAAATATTAGTCCAATTGTAATGGTGGATTATACTTTTGGAATACCAGGGGCATGGCACTTCACAGGTGTTATTATGGAGTGCTAACGCAGCACACTCTGACCACATGCTTGCTGAGACTTGAAAACTTGCTTAGGCAATCCATCAGCTAAAGTGAACGGCATCTCCGATTTCATTTTTGTGAAGTTATGCAATGGGTGTGATTGTGCAGGTAAGAGCAGGGGCTGTTCTGTGAGTGCAGGATAGCTGCATGCCAACATGACCTGTTCATTGATAGGTATGTGAGTGTACGAGTTAAACATTAGCTTTTTTTTTCACACTTTACATGGTTCCTGTGTGTTTGAGCTTGGATAATGATAATGTTTCTTATCTGTGTCTCAGGAAGTTGCAGTTGTGGTGTATGTATATTTGAGCTTTGGCGGAGGATCTAACATATCTGCCACTGACAGTCTGAAATTTCAGGTCTTTTGTTTTCAGAGAGGAAATAATCATGCTCTCCTTAGATGATCGACAGGAGAGGATCCCTTCGGAGCTTATTACCTTGTAGTGGTGCAACATGTGTTGAGTTAATCCACCTGTTTTCTTCTGGCATTGCCGTTACAGCTTGGTTGACTGAGGTACAGCATAAAACACATCTTAGCAACGTTATTCCTTTTTTTATTATTCTATTCAACTCAACTTTATTGTAATTATTCTGATACTCAGGTGTAAGCTTATCTGTGGTCTCTCAGCTGTGGTTCAACATACAGGCACATGTACATCATGTACATTATATAGAGTAGAGCAACGTAACAGCTCATTAACAGTAAACAATTGTAGAATTGCATTTTTTTCTGAGGTAGTATATTTATAAGGTAGCTTTAAATATACTGCTTGGGAGTCAGTTAGATGTAGTAAGTGCTGGAGTGCAGTGTGGTAGTAGTCAGTGATCGGTTTGTAAAGTATGGAGTTTCAGTGAATAAACAAAGTAATAATGTGATATAGTATGTATAACAAAAGTAAGTATACTATAGTAATATAATCAATATAATTAGTATAATATACAACACAAACAGCAGAATGAATATTGGCTGTGTTCATTTCTGCAAACCACTGATATGTTGAAACTTTAGCTTCCTTTATCTTGCAAGTTTATATTTAAGTTTATAGGCTCAGTTTTCAATTTTATGTTGTGACAACACTGTTCGTGTAATGTGGTTAAATTTAGGCACAGAGATCACTTGGTTGGGGTTAGGAAAAGATCATACTTTGGCTTAAAGTATGTGGGATTTCCTAAAAGTCTATGATAATGCACCCAACACGGGTTTTTTTAATTTAAGTTGTCAAAGCTTTAGCTGGAGTTTTCATTTATTTGCGTTCAGTACAGAATGGATCTCAGATGTGATTGTTTACATCCAGTCCTTCCAAGTAAAAGCTCGTCTATGATTTGATCTCCATGCTGCCTTCCAAAGAGATTTATCTGGTCCTAAATCCAGAAAGTGAGGAAGTGAAGCGTGATATTTAACTCTAAACATCACTTCTGTTTACCAGTTTTTGAGCAAGTTAGTCTCATATATCATTCCTGATTAACAGACCAGAATGTTGCTCACTCAGACACAGAAGCTGAAATCTGTTGTGTAGCTAATGACTGATTTACGACCTGAAGTAGAAGTGATGTAGTGGTTAAGTGTTGTGTAATAGTCCATACAGGTCTTTAAAGTGCTCAGACTCGTCACTTGTGCAAAATGTATAGAAAACACAATAGCAAAGATTACAACTGAACCAGAGAGTGCTATCAAAGTGTTGTTAATTCTATAAAGTGGATATGATTCAGTTTGTATAATGGCGTACCTGTTCAGTTTTTCTGTGTGAAGCCCCGAAGCTGAAATGATTCTAATTACGGCTGAAACTAATGATTAATTTCGTCCACAAAATTCATCAGAAAAATCATAAAGTCCTCTGGGAGACATAGTCACGTTGCTTTGTTGCATTGTTGCATTGTTTTGTTGGACAAACAGTCCAAACCCAATTGTATTCAGTTAATGCTGCAATTAAAACAGAGAAAAGTAGAAAATCCTCACATTGTAGCACAGAGTCAGTGTTTTCAGAACTTGTCTGGTACTTCATGAAAAATACATGCCCAGGGTACTTATTAGAAGAGAACGAGCATGCTGATCTTGGTAGTAGGCTGTAATATGAAATAAACCAGGGCTGGGCAATATATTGTTATTATATTGTTATAGTGATGAGACGGTATGTTGTCTTAGATTTGGGTTTTCATGATATGTCATAAGCCAAGCCCTAATTGCTTTAGTGTTATTGTTCACTGCAGGGATGGATGTAGGCTTAGCTGCTTTACCTGGATCGTGCATCTTTGTGAATGCTGCACATAATGCAGTCCTACTCTGTTGATGAACTTGACTAATAATCCTGTTTTCTCTGATCCCTGATCATGTATCCTGATTTAAATCAGAACTTTATTTCAGACTATGCTTTATAGTTATTGCACAACTACTTTTGGAAGAATAAGAATAGTATTCAGGTACTGTATCAGCAGTACATGGACACATTGTGATGAACAAAATATACTCAGCCTTAAATGAGTCACCCTTTCTGGCAGGTATCACACGCTGCATTTTTTCTAGAGCCCTAATGATACTAGATTTTTGGGACCAATACCAATACCGATATTTGGGAGTAAAGAAAATCTGAGCAAGTTTCCAAGCATGCTTTTCTGCATTATATTCTGTAAGAAAGATTTCATATCTGTACAAATAAGGCAACATATACGGCAATAACTGATATATTGGTAGTATTTCTTTATCTGTTTCTGATTGCAAGAATCTCCATGTTGCAAAAATGTTCTCTTACAGGAGATTATTGTGGCATAAATATCTGTTGTATCTGACACAGATAAGTTAACTTGTTAATATCATGTACACTATACGTAATAAAAATCTCTATTGGTGCTGATATGCCTTCAGTTTCATTGTAGTTTTAGTGCTGTGTAATGATCTCAATGCTGTGTCACAGACGTTTCTCTCTTGACAAAAACAATTAATGGAACAGTTTTATTTCTTTTCTTTTTTAGACCTGGTCTGAAAATGGCCATTTCAGTTACCACAGTGAACTGGCGCCAAACATTGCCTACAGGCACCTTCAGTTACATATCAGACTCAGTTGTATCCTCGTACAGAGTGGTTTGGCTTGGAGTCAAGCCGGTAGGAGTCCTGGTGATGGAAAACAGGTGTGGAAATGGACTTGTTCTCCTTCTGTACCCCCCAGCAGCCTGTGCTGCCGTAATGAAGAACAATGGCTTTATTCCTGAAGGGAGGGGACCCCAAGTGACCCCTCCTCCTCCTCCTCCCCCTCCTGCCCCCTGCCAGTCCGCAGTGACTCTGCTGGCAAGCCAACAGATGACTGGGCTGGGTCGCATCTGGCCTCTGTGCACTTAGTGTAATCAAAGAGAGAAAAAAGGTTTATGGCCTACTTGTTAGTGTGCCGCCAACTGATGGGATGTCAAGTAAGCACCCTGCCATTCCAAATCTCTGGAGGGATTGGGGAGGGGGTGTTGAGGGGGTGGGCGTGGGCTGCAATCTGCTGTGTTGAAAGCAGCATACTGGCCTAGGTACAGTTCGACAATCTGGCTACACAAGTGAAATGAGTCAAATTCGACTGACGTTTGAATATTTATGATCATATTTACATAATGTTGATGCACAAAAGGCTACTGAGGTGAATGCAAATATTTTCTAAACATAACTTGTAGGAGTCTTGTCCAGCTGAGGCTTCTAGCAAGTGTTTAAAAAAAGCAGACTAGTTGAAGGAATCAGTAAATCACATTAAGAGTAAGAAATACAGAGAATGGTAGTCTAAGGAGCTGAGGCATAACAAAGCTGCGGTGCATTTACTCAGGGATTAAATAAACACGTCATGTACGCATTACTTTTTTAGTATATGTCATTACATGCAAAATCACCCATTTCGAATTTAAAGGGGCACTTTACACACTAAGATATTTGTTTTATAGTTATGGTTAGTGCTTCTTAGGCTGTGAATAAGTTGTACAGGTGTTTTGTGGCTCTGGAGGAGCTTTGTCGTGTCTGAAAAAGCAAACCCCAGTAGTGTCATCAGAGTTTCCTCAGCTTGGGCTTGGACACTATAGGTTTCTCAAGTCGTAGCCTCTGCTGTCTTGAGTTTTTTAGTTTCCTCCTCACTTCCTACATGATGTATGTGTGATGCACGCTATGTGGAGCTGGTTGTAGGGTTAGGTGATGTCTGCTGAATTGGCAGATGACTCATGTCCACAGAGCAACGATGGATGATGATGTCATTCTTAGGGGAAGGGGGTTAATTGTCTTACAGGGTACTCTTTTAAAGGTACAATCATTTAAAAAAAACAACTTTTTACATGTTTGTATGATGGATATTAATAACCCCATTCACAGCCAGATCTGCAATGATTTGTCAATTAATTAATTGATAATTAATTAGTGGATCCAAGAAAAAGATTATTTTTTTTGACATTTTATTCACTAAAATGATTAATCAATTAATTGTGAAGACAATTGGCAGAATCATCGATAATAAAAAATATTTGTTAGTTGCAACCCATCCTTACCTACTCACCCAGTCTTTCCCCATAAATTGCTCTTTTTACTTCTGAAACTTTTATTTCACAGAAATAAGATTTTACTCACCTCACAGAGAATCTACCCATATGGAGCTTTACAGGTGTTATTATCAGATCTTGCTTGTGTGTGGTAGTGTGTGGCATTGTTTGCCTGGGCGGACAATGGCAGCGTTCTTCGGCCCAACCTTAGCTGGTTGCACAGGTGTTAGACATGGAAACCCCATGAGCATTTAGGACTGCTTTACTGATCTAGTTAATTATTCAGTAACTATTTTTAATTAAGCATCTGTAGTGACTGACATTGATATGTTGCTGACCATGGTCCACTCTACAGAAAGCCCCTTCTGTCAACCTTTTGTTGATCATTTCATATAAGGTGAAAACAATCTTCAGGTCTTGTGTAATGCGTGCTAAATGCAATCAGGATGTTATCACTCCCTCCCTCTGACACTTGCCTCTTCCTCCTTTCACTCCTCTCATTCAGAGAGAAATGAGCTCTCTAACATTTTGAACCTTTCACTAAATAAAGTCAGGGCAGCTGTCGTCTTTGAGCAGGATTGACTTTTCCTTTTTTGAACAAAATGTTTGTTAGTCATCACTCGCTGCTTTTCTCTCCTGTCTGTGTGTGTTAGAGCACTGCCACGGCTCAACTGTCACCGTCAGAGCCGTGCAGTGATTGGCTGTGCTGCGCTACATCATATTATAAAATAAATAAATAAATAAAAACATGTGATTGGGCAAAACAGCAAATTCAAGACAGAGAGAGTCCAGGGACTTAATGACTTACTCAGTCAATCAAGCAATTGTATTTACTCAGGTTGAAATAATCACATTCAGGCAACATCACACAACTCTCTGCCATCACTTCTTTCATGTTTCAAGGGCTCTTCCCTTTAGCCTGGTCTAAAACAACTGACACACATGACGAGTTGGATTGAGGTCAGGTGATTGGCCAGTCAAAAGCAATCCACTGTTCCAGACTTTCCAAAAAACTGCTATGTTCAGGATCATTGTCATGGTGCATTGTTATACAATTTTGGGAGCTAATATCTAAATGGGGCTAGACGATCAACCTAGTGTAAAGGTGGACACCCTTCAACACCCTTAAAGCTGCAAGCATTCATTGAATTCATTAATTCCCAAACCAAAACCTAGAATGGCTCTTGCTCACAGTGTTATCATGTTAAGTCGATAGTCTCAATAGTCTTGTTAGGCTCTCTTTGCCCTTAATCCATACATTTCATCATTTCCAATCCGACAGAAAAATGGAGCTGCTAATTCATTTGATGTTACTGTAATAATTATGCGTTCAGGGAAGATTATCATTAATCATTGGTTTGGATCTTTATGACCCCTGGAGCATGATTTCTTGTTATTTTGGTTGCCTTGGGGGTAACCTAGCTTTCCTCTTGTGTTGCTTGAGCCCAATTGATGTGCTATAGTCATACAGTGGAGCAGTGGGTTATATGGGGTCTGACATTATTTGCAACAGCTGGGTTCCATTTCATTTCTTGCCGTCTGACAATGTCCACACAAAGGTGCTGCATGGGCTTACTTTATTAAAACTTTAATATCATCTTATTAAGTCAGATTGGTAGGCTCAAATTGGCAAACCATTTCATCAGCCGGCTTTCAACTGGAAACACACATTCCAGAGTCTGCGATCCACCTTAAAAGAAAAGTGTTATCACTCAACATGAGATTTTTTATTCTCTCTCATGAAGAAACAATGAAAAAAAAAAAAAGCTGTGGCCTTTTATTATGAAGCACAAGGAGGAGCCCCGGCAACATGAGAGAGCTGCCTCAGGCAGGTGGATCTGCCCCGAGCCTCTGACACATGGAAGCAATCCTGACCAAACACTCACAACTGTGATAACACAGAGACACACACACACACACACACACAGATATATGATCACAAGCAAAGAAAGAAAGAAAAATACGGTAGCATGACAGGAATGAAAAAATGTGACTTTATAGAAGAACTCAAACTAAGAAACACAAACAACCTGTCTGACTAAGAAGAAAGCATATTTTCTTTATTCTAATATAAATATGGTTATGGCTGCTGTTGTATCATTTGTACTCCAAAATCTTAAAAAGGAAGAAATAAATCCAGTCTGTCTATAGAAAGACACATTTAATTGCAACGCTTTCCTTACAGAATTCAACCCCTGTTCATTTTCCTATAGTATTAAACTGTATATATGCTAATGCATTGTTGTTGTTAACTTTCTTGCCTTAAATTCCCAATACTGGCCTTTATTAACATCAACAGCAGAGAGAATCAGGTCTTTATTTTGATATATTCAGTATAATGCACACATTAACATGCACTACTGTTTTCATTCCCTTATTATTTCCACTTTGCTTTGATCTGTGTTAAGGTATTGCCAGTAAAACTCTACTCTTAGATGCGTCATATTAAAAGTCGGCCATCAGCTCAGTGGGTATAATCCCTCCTTATTTTGAGGGAGTTTAGTTTAATTGATTGTAGTTTAACAGCAATAAAAATGGCTAAGAGAGTGAAATTGGAAATAATAATTGAATGAAAACAGTCTTGCTGCCAACAAAAAACAAACTCAGAGCAGCACAGTGGTTAGTATGACATGTATCTGTTTTCGTACTGATGTAAATTTACTTATACTTCTAATATTGATTCAGTTAGTGATTCATTTTTTTAATTAATTAATTACCTAGTGTGCAGTTGCAGACCACAGCAAATTTGACCAACAGCCTTGACTTCAATTTGCAGAGATATGATAGCAGAACGACAGCAATTTGGCATATTTGTTAAAAGGGAACCAGCAAATACTTAAAGCACTTCCATGGATAAATAACTAAAAACAACATAAATTGATAACGATAAACTGACGAATCATTTCAGTCACAGGGTTATGTGAAGGACACTGACGGAGCCCTGATTATAGGAAAATGTGGAAGCTGCCCCAATACTTGCATGTGGTTGGCTAATCTAATCTGTAGTCCCAAGTGGACCATTGTCAGTCACAACGAGAAATGTTTTCCATTTGGGTTTTTGAATTTACAAAAGACAACAAGTGGCCTTTGATTGCTCTTTTCCTCCCAGTTTGAGGCCTTCATCATCTTGCTCTGCTGCAGAGTCACAGGGAGGCATCGCTCGCTGTAATTGGGCCCATTTTGCCTGCATTCATAGATACAATGCCGGGTTCAACAATGAATGAATAAGGAATCAATGCATATCATTTGTGCTTTCAACCAAATAAACAATACAGCTGGTGTTCCGCTGTAATCATCGGAGGGGAAATGAATGCCCTTCTGAATACAATACAGGTATGCATCAGCCATCGCGACACAGTAGGCTTGAGTGATCTGGGTTCTCCCATCTTTCATTATACATAACACTCCAGCTTGTATTACATTTCAGTGAATTTGCTCCTGATGAGACCCTTCAGGCTGTTACACTGTCTCCCATGGAAGTGGATCACTTCTCCCTACTGTGCTCAGTTCTCGTCCTTTGTCTCATCTATTGTAACTCTGTCTTGAGTGATATTTTCTGCACTAATGCCAGACAACTGCTGCACAATAAGGCACCATCTCATTTTCTTTGTGTCCTAGTTGGATGATGCAGAGGAAAATCTCACCTGCTAAAGAACAATTTGGCCATCCATTGTGCAGAAATTGAGGATTGTGAGGCTGTGAAGTACCGCTTAATGTCATTTAGTGTCACTATCTGATTCTCTTTTGTGTGGAAAAAGGACTTGTAGTAAGAGAAAAACAATACCTTCCTATATTCCACTAGTTGTTATTTAGACCAAAAAACATAGTATGTCTCTTCACCAGAGACAAAGATTGAGCTATTGGAAATTTAGCATAGTTTTGTGATAATTGTTCTACTCAAGCCTTTAATACCCACCTTTCGTTTGGCCAGTCAACATGGTGTAAGTGCAGATTCCAGGGTAGAATAGTTGTGATTGTGAATGGGATAATTCACCCTGCTGTGCATTGGGGTTGGGCAATGTCTACCAAAAATGGACAGTGAAGACAGTGACGTATGGCAATAGACGACAACACTGTATGTCTGTAATTTAGCTGTGTTTGGCCTCGGAAGCTTGAAAGAAAGTCAGCCAACAACCTGTACTGAGAAAACTAAGCTGAGAAACGCAAATCACCACAACACCATTGCCGAAATGTACCAAGTGTCTTGGGCTCGCCGAACTGCGCAGGTTTAATACAAAAATGATAAACAGGAATTGGAGACGAGTAAATTGAGCAGTAACAAATGTTTTTAATTTCCTCTCCCGCATGTCACAAACGCCAACAAACCCTGCCTTAAGGCAACTCTTAGGGGACGCAGTACTTTTTTGCACGAGGGCCTTTTAAATCATGATTGTACGATGGTACAGGGCTTATTAATCACTGACTGCCAGCCATTGGCAAACTTATCATAGAACTTCACACAGTGTTAGCGTCCAGCGGATGTAACAGTGTGTAATTAAAGGTTCCTGTGTAAAGCAGAAAATAAATGAAAACACATTTTATGAGTAGTTCTCCTGCCTTTTTTGGTTTAACATTCCTCGGATCCTCCTGATCAAGTTGTCAGGTTCTGTTGCTTACCAATCTGAAAAACAGAGTTAAAGAGAAAATGGCAAGTTGGCATCAGAAATAGAGTCTTTTGACCGTTTAGTCTGTTCAACATTTAGAGCGGCAAGAATTGGCAGCAAACGACTCATTTATGAAGACAATAAAGAGGATGTTCAATGTGAACTCAGGGTTTTCCTGACTCAGAAAGTACCTGTGCTGGAATGCCATGCCCGCTTGTGTTTTTTTATACACTGCAAGCCAAGGCTCTCTACTGTTTGGCCTTCTAAAGTCTTGTGTTTCTCAGGAGATAGTTGGCTTTGAATGAGTAGTTGAGTGTTTTTTATGACTTATAACCTGAACTTGCCACCTGTCAGAGATAATATATAGAATATATGGAAACTGCACCTACAGAACAATAAGTCGATTTTTGCATAAGAGGTAGGGAAAGATAGATACATCGGATGCTTGATTGAATTGGGATCTGAGAATTTGGAGGTGACATCAATGTCTTGTTGCTCTCTGTTATGTTACAATATTTCAGCAAGCAGGACAAAAAATCAGCCTCTGATCTGACAGACTTTGAATCCAGTTTGCTGTGTATCTCTTATGCTCTTGCTTGAAGAAGCAATGCAGTGATATTTCTGTTGCAGTAAGTTTCTGAATATTTTAAATAAATGACTGTAATGAACAGCAAAAAACTCTGCACTGAATCTTACAATTAGATGCTGCATTTTTGGTGTTGTAGATTTTATTTTCTCCGACCGATAAAAGACCACAGAAAACCATCGATAGATAGTTATTCTATTTCTTTTCTACTCTGATATGAAAGCAGAACACATTTTAGTTTGTCTGTATCTGATATTTGTGATGAGCAAGTTTTTGTTGACCCACCCCACCCAACTTGCCTCCAACAAGCACTCAGGGTTCTACGGACAACACGTAGAACCCAGGCTTCCTTTACCAGGTCATGGCTCTTTGCTTTTTGAGTTCTTTGAGAGCACAATTGTGTGTGGCCACTGTGAATTTTGCCTTAGGCCAGAACTTTATAACTAATGTTTCTACTTTAATTATCCACTAACAGTAGATGACACTAAATGCAGCGCAGCCAAAAGACACTTTGCTCTGTGTAGGAGGTGAAAGACTTTCTGTGAAGTGTAGGACATCGCCAGCTGAACTTGTAATAAATGAGGCAGACTGAGACAAGGTGTTGTAATTGCAACAGAAACATTATATTACATTATAAAGAAGGAAAAATGATTTATAGTACCTACTGATATATATTCTATATATATCGTATACGTGTATTATATTTCTTATACTGTAAAATGTACATGAAATTGAATGTAAATGTTATGTTTTAAAATACTTTACCTACTCTTTCAGCCTGAACATAATTGATTTAAGCACTAGAGCCAACATTAAATGAGCTAAAATGTTCTGTTTGAGGCAACCTCGTTATTTTTAGGGTTTACCGAAAGTTGTTTGAAACTCCATGGGAAGGGTATGTGTCTCCCACTGAAAATAGGAGTGAAAGAAAATGCTTGAACCCGGCCCATTTTCCAAAGCAGTTCCCGCTGCTTTGAAGTGTGTAGTATTTGTTGGGCTTCACTTGGCTGTCAGATTAATACCTTCTCGACTGAAAATGAAAATGGGTGAAGGAGCAGTTAATCCGCATAAGAATATTTTTTTGAGGATGAGAAGCTGCGAGTCTAGCAAACTGTCTGCGTATTGATTGGTTGTCTGGCATTTCAGAGTTGACCTGACATGCCAGGATCATCCAATTCCCTCTACATTACTGATTGCTGAACAGAATCTTGGCTTATCTTAACACATTCTTTTGAATTACTAGTTGACGATGAAACAGTACCTGTCACATAGCAGTACCTTTAAAGTTGAATTGGATTCTGAATCTGTGCATTTCAGGGGCCGCTGACCTTTGGAAGCTGTTTACCTCGACATGACTTGGCTGTTTTCCATTAACAATTGATCAGTGATTGAATTATGTTTACAGAGAAGGAGGTAAATGTTGTCAGCTTCACCTACCTGACGTGCTTTTCAAGTATAGTTATTTTTAGGATAACTGTTGTGACCAGACCTAATACACCAATAATATTAGGTAGTTATTAACATTGTGTGTCCATTCCGTCTCTTCTTAAAGGTAGTAATAGTTTTACACTGTTTTATTAGGGGTAGAGAGGGTGAACCAAAATAGTAATCTTGTGGGCTGGACAGCTCAACAATAAGCTGAAATTTGCTTTAAAGCTCCTTAAAGCAGGGGGGATATGGTGGTAATCGCTGCAGGCTCATTAGTAAGAACACCACCAGAGTGGCTCCTACCAGCCAGTCCTCGTTAGTATAGTGGACAGTATCTCCGCCTGTCACGCGGAAGACCGGGGTTCGATTCCCCGACGGGGAGGCACATTTTTAACTGATTTCCCTTCAGGGATTATTAAGTTATCTATTTATCTATCTAAGTAGCACATTTACAATATGGGAAAATATCCACATGGCTTTTGTCTTACCTCAAATATTTTTGATTTTGTTATCAAGATTGACCACAAGCAGAAACCATGTCAGTTTACATACATTGACATCAGTAGTTCATGATCTTAGCATTTTTAGTTGTCATATTTGATATCTGAGACAATGCGCTCGCTTACCACCGCCTACGTAGCCACTTAGCACATTCCTGTCACTGTCAACTCTGACCTGTTGAGCAATACTAGCGGAGGATGGTGCTTGTCTCCATATACATTATATTACCTCCCACACCAGCATGATTGGCCAATAATTGTAGCTTAGAAGGCTCTATTAATGCTTCTTGAAAGCCATATAATGGCATTATACCTCACAGAGGAGGTCATTTTTTTTCATATATCAGACATAAGCGTCCGTTAAGTGAGTTAAGAATGTGCTCTTGTGCCAAGTTTATACTTAAAGTCTTACAGAGGCCAAAGTCCTAAGACCTCTTAGTGATTACAGCGGAGGCTGCACTCATCTGGCTTTACTTCTCGATCTGATTTGTCCACCATAAGTTGGTAAACAATCTGGCTAGTAAGCAGTTACCAGACTCGATACGTATGTACAATCCGGACACCAAACATCCATTTTACTCAAACTACATACTGGGTACAACTAAAGCTGTTTCTGTTTAATTTGTAAACCTTCTTGCCTTGTCTTGTTCTTTGTGAGGAATTTTTTGAGTTATCTGACAATTGCACCCCTTTTGATGTCATAGTCTTTTATGTACATTAACACTGCTGCCTTTATTCCTGTAGTTCTTGTGAAATCACACCTTTCAATGACAGTTTCATCACCCACCATGCCCATATAAGCAACCTACAAGTTACCTGTGATATTCTGTCAGTGCATCACCACATCTCCTCTTCCTCTCACTTCAACATGGTTACATGGCTAGCAGCTGTGGGGGTCGCTGAAAATGAAATCTACCCAGGAGTATCAGATCACTGCTACAATTCAGCTTGAAACAGATGGCTCAGTGCATCAAGTTTGTTTTTCCCTTTTTTACATAGCATGAGTTTCCTACTCAGACCGATATGGATGGATGGATGGACAAAGCATTTTGAGGGATGACAGTCTTTTGAGTGTTTGCATTATATATATTATATATATTTTTTTATCGACTGTTATATATATATATTTCTATTATTATTTCAAATTATTATTTTTAAAATCGACAATTAAACCATTCATAACAGATATATTATATTAATGTGTATTGCCAATGTCCCTTAACTGTATTTGTTGACGTCAACAAGTGAGTTATAATCAGCACATTTACATAGAAGCAGCTGTAATATGTAAGGAAAATATGTGATTGCTGATGTCCAGTGCACCAGAGATGTGAACAATGTTACAGCATAATTACAACCCAGTCAAGGTTAGTTGTTACTCCAAATGGAAATTTGTTTATCAGGGCTGAATGGTTAAATTGGTAATCAATTGGTGATTCGTTTTCTGTTCTTCTCTTTTTAATTTGGTAAACTATTCTGTGGCCGGTCAATAATAACTTAAAAAAAAAAAAAGGAGCACAGTGTGAAGGAGCACATCAGACAGTAAAAATCAATTCATTGCGTCCTCTGTCACCCACAGATGGTGCCACTTCAATCTCCTTCCTATTTTGTCACGCTAATGTGCTGAAAGATGACAAGGGTGGGTCATCTCAGCGCAAAAATAGCAAAGGCTGCGTTTGACGGCCGTGTCAGTCTGCCTTCTATTTTGTCACAGTAATGCTTTGAGAAATGACAACTGTGGGTCATTTCAGAGGAAAAATGGCAAAGGTAGTAGACTGTGACTGCAGGTCTGGGACTGCTAAATTTTCTAGATTTCATCTCCTACTATCCACTGTGATACTGCTCTAAAGCCTGAGCATTTCATATAGGACTGTAACATATTGCCTATTAATCATATGGGGGTCACATTAATAATTTGTGAGCTCTCTTCTTAAGTCCTAAAATGCTAAGTACCATCTGGGCATTCATGCAATAAGAGGCAGATTAAATTTTGGTGTGAAAAGTGAACATGTGTTCTTGAAAACTAAATATGATTCTTTCTTGTAAGCAAATTTTGCATGTTCATTTTGGACTATACATGCACAAAACATTATAATGGATCAATGGCCTGTAAGTGTAAGATGTATAATAGAGGTCTGTAAAATAAATGAAACAATCACCGTCGGTGTCCTACTGATTCTGCTGAAATTTCATATTCCAGAAGTTTTGTTCTAATGACATTGAGTTTAAGGACAGTGATTCATTAGTAAGCATTACTGAACCAAGCCAAGAAATTTTGCCTTTGAGTGCATGGTTGTTTTAATTAAATATCAAAATGACTACAATTAATCAGCAGACAACAGGCTTATTGAGTCCTTGATTTAAAGCCCTCACCTACTCTACCCCTCACTTATTAAAGATGGCTGCCATAGAGCATTCATTGAAACTAAGATTGAGTAACAGAGCCTATGATAGCCAGGTTGTTTCCCCACCTTTGCCCAGGGCTTGATGGGATAGGCTGTACTAACACTCACCTCCAGATAGCTGTGTTTGGTCTTAAACATCTCTTGTATTTTTCCAGTGTAAATACCTTTCTCTTTGCTTTTCTGAGAGTGTCTGAGTGCGGCGGCATTGAACCCCCAGCATTTTTTGGCACTGACTGAATTTTGCTTGTAGCAAATTATGTCAGAAATGTCTTGTAATAAAACTTGGCGTTCACTGTCTGGTGTGATTAAATGTCTGGTTTTAGTATTCTCATTGAAATCCGCATTTTGCGAATTTTCTCTAATGCTGCTCGTGTTAATACACTTTTACCAACATCTGCTCCTTTTGTTAAAGCAACAACTTTCTGGAGAAAGACAGTTGATTATTGAGTCTCATCCCCAGATTGTCAACAAAACAATGCTTTGGGTTGGTAGCTTGGGTTGGATGCAAACCCAAACAGCAGTATTTGACGACCTGGGGATGATTCAACAATCAACTATCTTCCTCCTTGAAGCTACGTTTTATTGCTTTAAATAAATAAAAAAATAAAAAAAACATGTTTGTATTTCTCTAAGGTTTTGTATACCAACTGAAGAACTAGTATTTTAATGGGACAGCCAGCCCTTGACTGAAGCTGAGTTTTGCCATTCTCAGGTGTCTACTGTAGATGTTATTTTGTTTCCTTGATTCGACACATAGCTCTTTCCCAAAATAACTGTTCTAATCAAATTCTCCCCTGGACTCCAAAAACTCTTCACTTGGCCCTGACCTTTGTATTTACATCTGCCCCATGTCTCTGCTAGAAATACAAGCAGCATTAGGCATTTATGAACGCTGATTTAATTTATTTTGTCAGCTCTCATGGCCTGGGCACGGATGGGCTGGGTAGCGTTATTCATTCAAATGCAGAACATTTCATTGCCCCCCTGGCGATTGTGTCTGTAATTAAGGCCTGTTATCCTGAAAAGACTTTACGAATCTATAAAGAAAGAAATTCAGTGAATGAAAAAAGTTTGTTGCAATGGTTTTGATTGGTTGTTAAAGCTCACTGTTCGCATTAGTCAAATGGAGAATCCTGTCGAGCCGCACAGATTGAAGCTGCTGGGGCAAGAACCAGTGTTTTGCAAAAGCTGACACAGCCACTTCCTATATGAGTTTGAGTTTGTGCCAGAGAGTAATTTACCATGGCTTAGAGACTGACAATGTGTTTCCCACTGAAATTAATGAGCGGTTGGAACAATTGGACTTTGTTTAATGGAAGTTTAGCTTGAATGAAAAACTTGGAGAGTTTAGGACTTTAGTTTTGTCACTGCAGTTTATGTAGGAAATTAATGCTGACCTTTATGGGAAGGGCTGAACTTTTAAAGATGCTGATTTAGGTAGATGGGTAGGTTCCCACTGTCTACTTACCCACAGTAATAGTCACTGTATCATAAACCATCTTTAGAAGGAGAGTCTTGGAGTATGTGTGGGTGCTGTTTGGCCTTTCTGTTGTTTAGAACATGTTAGAAGTTGTATAATGTTAGTTTTAAAAGGCTTGTTTTATGTAAACGGTCAGTATTCGACTTAATCACTCTGTAAATATATGGATTCCTAGCCAGGCTATTATTGGAACCATGGTCCTTAAATGTGTGGAAAACTGGGGAGATGGAGTGATTGCATTCACAGCAGTCAAATCTGGTTCATATTTTCACGTTAGCTGTGTGGTCATTGTGCTCTCGATACCTGTCCGTTCTTCAGAAAAGCAATCAGTTTACAAAAACTACACAGTGCAATAGATACATATATATAAATATATATGAAATATAATGAAATAAAATAAAAACAACCATTCCAACCTACAAAGAAGAATTCAGAATGATCAATTTCTCCTGCTTCTAAAGAAAACATCAATGACAATTAAATACTAATTGAATTCATTTATCAAGTAAAAATTAAAAATTCTCTCCTCAATGATTCACACCTGGTGTTTTGATGGATGAAATTTAAGGAATTAAACATGTTTGTTATTTGACTGCAATTTGTAATAATTTTTTTTGGCTTTTTATAGACTTAGACTAAATCAGCATTGAAAAACTAAGGAGATGAACACTGGTGTATTTAAATCTGCAAAGAAGTAGTGAGAAAATGTTTTCTGATATATTAAGTTTTCAAAAGTTGTATTATTTCATGGTAATAGTACACATAATTCTTTAGACTCTCGTAGTACATAACTGTTGGTTGTACTTGGCTGTAGTCAATATATCTCTTCTTGCCCCCCCCCCCCAGCCCAGCCCAGCTCACCCCCCATTGCAGGCTTCCTCTGAAGTTTTGTCTTATTAAGGTTCCTGCATGTATGGCAGCACAATCAGGCCCCCCATCAGAAACAAGGGGATTATGGTGCACCCAGGCTAGTCTTTGAGAATAATCAGTCAGGCCTGTGGAGAGGCAGCCTGGTAATTTTCCCTACTTGCACCGCCATCAGTGTAGCATCACCATGTTCCTGCATGGAATAAATAGAGCATCAGTCAGCCTCAGCTCCTCATGCTGTTTTCACTACCTGCCTGTGTGTGCATGCGTATGCATAACCTGAAGCCATCAGCGAGGGCAAGGGTAGTCATGGTGGCTGTAACTTATGGTACAGTATATCAAACCAGTCCACTGTTTGTTAGTGCGTCTGTATTAACCATAACCAAAAAACCTTGACTTTTAGCCTCGTGCTTTTGATTAACATTTAATCAGATAATGAAAAATCAACACAACCCCATACCTGAATATGGCTGAATAGGTCGATTACCATTGACTCCCAAAACAACGTATATCATTGCCCAAAAATGATCCGACCACTGCAGCATACCTGCGACAGGTGTAACAAACCTTTGTTCAGGTTCAGGCAACTACTTGGTTAGGTTTAGGTGCTAAAACTACTTGGTTAGGTCTAGGAAACGACAATTGTTTGGCTCAAATAAGTGCTTATGTAACTCAAGTTATGTATGTGTATTTAACTTTAATAACATTGTGTAGGTGACACAGGTTAACTATGTCACTACTGTGTTTGTTAAATGTAAGCTGCTTGCACAGACGGCCTCGGCCTAAATGGTTGTTTTTCTGATGAGGACAGCTGTACAAAAGGGTTGTTAGTCTGCCAATCCCACTGAGAATCAACACTCTAGCTTTTAGCAGGTTTC
The DNA here is from genome assembly GCF_965226575.1 of Pagrus pagrus. Lineage (NCBI taxonomy): Eukaryota > Metazoa > Chordata > Actinopteri > Spariformes > Sparidae > Pagrus > Pagrus pagrus. The sequence goes on from NC_140198.1 coordinate 7,020,766, forward strand.
AGCTCATTGTTTTTGTTTGCCAGTCCACATGCTTGAGTCCCAAAGGACAATTTGCTTAAAGGAGCACAGTGTAACAGAAAAATGGAAAACCAGGCATGTACATTTAGGGTAAAGGTGCTTACCCAATGGTCCTAACCTTTTCAGTATTCATAGTTATATAACACAGCTCATGCAATTTGCTGTGCAAAAATTACATCATGCTTGAAGCTAAAGCTTACACCTCAGCCAGTCTTAGAAACCCCTCTGTGCTTTTTAAGTTGCCTCTGTATTTTCAAATGCGGGACCGACAGCCAGCAAACAGTCGGCACGTTTAAAGAAAGATCAGACATAGATTTGCTGTGATCTGACCTTTTTTAATCTCCACAAACAACCGCAAGAACTACTGACCTCATCTGAACTGCACATTGTATGAACATTGTATTAATGCATTAAAGTCTATATGATATTATGGAAGGACAGCCAAAAATTTAGTATCCCACTGCTTCCATATTTGGATGCTTTGAACAGCTTTAGATAACATATTCTGGCTCGTGCGTGACTTGGATTAGGCTGGCTCCTCCACTCCCCAGGTTGAAATTAATCTATTACTAATAAGCTCTGTACTGTTGCCAACTGATGAACTATTTTAAGGTCTGTTGGATTGCGCAGTGTGTCACTGCAATAATTCACTACATCAGTTAAAATGTAATTGTTCATTAAATATGAATTCACATCTTATTGGTTAATATTTCACAACCAAAAGCCAAAACGAGGGTTGCTTAAAATTTGTAAATTATTTGGTGGGCTCATTAAGCTGCGTCACATACAATGTTCCAGCTATGCTATATTAGACACAATACATACTCTAAATATATGGACATAGTTGATCATGACATTGCAGCACCACAGGCACTAACAGCTTCCACTCTTCTGGAAGGGCTTTCCATAATATTTTGGATCTGGATGCAGGTTTGCTCCCCTTCAGCCAAGACCATTAGAGAGATTGGCCACTGATGTCAGCCGATAAGGCCCGGGAAGCAGTCAGTGTTCCAGTTCCTTCCCACAGGTGCTGGTTAGGGCTGAAGCACACTGTTGTCTAAAATATCATTGTGTGCTGTAGCCTTAAAATTTCCCTTCATTGGAACTAAGGGGCCTACCACACCATGGTAAACACCCTCACAAAAACACAAAACTATGGGGACAGGTGTTCCCATTCTTTTAGCCACACAGTATAGATGGCAGTTGACAAAATTGGCTGAACTTAAATTGTTATGATCCAAACTGTACTGGACATATTTTTATTTAGTTTAAAGTATAATTAGCTTTGCTGCTATGTATTTCTGGCTACATGTTTTCAGCAATGCCCTCTTTGAGATGAGTAACACTGAAGAGTGTAAAAAAACCATTGCCATGATACTTGTTATGAATGCACCCATAAAAAAAGGATTGAAAATAGTCTGTTGTGACCTACACTGATGCCAAACAAAGCTGACCTTTTCCCCCAGTCACATACAATTGCTCACACTTCCCCAAGCAGCAAACTAAACCTTATGGTTGCCTCCCTGCACTTAGCCTTCATCAAATATTAATCACTTCCAAGACATTGTGGCTTCGTTCACACTGTGGTAAACTTATCCCAGCTGACAGAAATATGGCCCGAGCGGTGATGCTTAGCACTTGCTAATTTATTTTTTTTCCTCCCTCTCTACCCAAATGGAGCGCTGTGTACACATTCATTAGCATGATGCTGCCTGCTCTCTCTCACATCTACCGTCTGCTTTCAGTATGTTGCTTATGATCCCATTAGAAGACATTAACTCAATCTTGTCATTTAATGGAAGTAAGGTCTTTATGACATCAGAGAATAGGTGAATATGTGTTACCCAAATGTCTGAAAAGGTGGTAAAAATGGAATAAACCACATATTGCAAAGGTGCTTTGTGTTTTGCCAGAGAAGAAATTCTGTGTTCTGTGATAACCCTGCTTGAATGCACAAAGTTTTGGGATGGACGATTCCTTGTGAAAGAGAATAACTTTTTACTCTCTGTCGTTTGGCCTATATTTATAGTGAAACTCTCTAAATCCTTCCGATGAAATCTGCATGATACTGGGTGAAGATGGACCATTCTCTGTGTGTTCAAAACTATTTGATGGGAACTCGGAGCAGCCTCCTAAACCCCTACTGCGGCAGGCCCTGTATTTGATATCGAACACGTTTCACATTACAGACTATCAAAGCAGCAGCTAATAGATTTCTCTGACATAGTTGTATTTTTGTGCTCAGCGCTAGGCCTCGGCTCAGGCAGGATACAGTGTCTCCAAAGAGCAGGCAGAGCACCACACCGTTTCAAGAGATTAGAGGTTGGTCAGCTAGAGGAACCAAATCGATACATCCTCTCAGGGAAAGGATTGACCATGCATTGATCCAGACCTAACAGGGGCTGGAGATGCACCAGACCACTAGAAGTAGAGGTGTGATGATAACAGTATACCCACCACCGCACAGCTTGATTTCTGAATCACAGAAACCAAGGTGGCATTTATGTGCTCATCAAAACAGTCATTAGGTGAGGTGTTGAGCAAAATTACTGCCTTGGAAAGCTTGGAAAAGGAGAACAAAGCACAGCAATGTCCTGAGAGTTTGTACCTCCTACTGGCTTTAGTAAATGTGGGAAATCAGTGGGCATGAATATCCAGATTTTTGTTAATATTACCGAAATGAGTGAGTCACAGGTTCACAGCTTAATCGTGATTTTTTAATACATCAATAACAGCTGTCTGGGAACATTTGGAAAGCTAAATACCAGATTTTAAAAGAGCCTTACCGTGGAGATCAACAATACTTGAACATTTAAGGCTGCAACTAAAGATTCTCGATTAATCCATCAATTATTTTCTTGATTAATCAAGCAGTTCTTTAGCCTATAAAATGGCAGAAGATGGGGAAAAATGTTGATCGGTGTCTCTCAGAGCCCAGGAAGATGTCTTAAAATGTGTTTTTTTTTGACAGAAACCACAAAAATATTAACATTTAAGAAGCTTGAAACAGATATCTTTTCCTTTTTTCTGTACTCATTAATTGATAATAAAAAAAATTGTAGGTGATCAATTCAATAGTTGGCAACTAATCGATTAAGTCAACAAAAAAAAAAATCTGAAACATTAGACTGACAGTAAAGCTGGTATTTATCTTATTGTTCCAGAGGGAAACGCAGAGCAGCGGAGTGATGAGTGTGACATGACTTAATTGTTTTACTGATGGAATTATTGCTGTTGAAATGTATTTCCTAAATGTATCATGTCGACAGATAAATATGGAGGAAGATTTGAGTTTTCATTAACAACAAAAAAAGCAGCAAAGGCAAATAGGAGCTAATCAGAAAATAGGGCGTCTTATTAAAATCTGACAAAATATACTTGAAAATTTGAAATTAAAGATTGACGTAGCCTTCAAGCCTGCATACAATCTATAATATATAAAATGTATAATAAATGAAGAGGGAGAGTAAATGGGATGTTCAGCCTTTTTTTTTTTTCTGTACGTTGATCACATTTCAATTTTCTCCTGCTTTCAACTTCCTGTAAGCAAATGTTCAGGCAGCGTTTTGTCAAATATAGTCGTTGGGTGGGCCTGCTTTGTGAGAAGCAACAATGTTCGTCTCTGAAAGCAGAGACACAAAGCGTGTGGGATGTGAATGTGAAGCGAGAACATCTCCAAATCTCCAAGGAAACAAAAAAAAAGCCCAACAAAACTGTGGATGTGGTTTCGTTCTAAAAAGTCAAACAAGCACGGAAGTGATAGCTGAAAGATTTGCTGTGTGACTTTTAATGCCAGCTAACTATTCACCTGAAGACGGAACCTGCACTTGAGTTGTTTCTTTTGTTTGTTCAGTTTTGTCAAAAAAACATGCTTGAGTGTTCCCGTGTGTTGTCAAAACTGAACTGCCGAAACACTGCAAGAGGCAGAGACCCACACAGTGTTTTTGTCCAGAATCCCAAAGATTTCACATTATTGAATTAAGGCATTACTGCACATGATGTCATGAGCTTCAGTCCTTTTCTATAAGGTAGGTAGTAGCTTCTACAGCCCAATAAGTAGTCACTTTGTCACTGAGCTTACAGAAAGGTCACTCATATTAATTTCACGGCTCAGTATTTCTAGGAATTATGTTCAGATTGAACAATGCAGCATCTTCTGATATTCATTTGTTTTGAAAACATTGGCAGTGAATGTTGTAGTCATTGGACATAATCCAATATCCATGTCCTTGCCTTGAATTTTGCTGTGTCACTATCTGATGTGACTGGGCATAAAGAAGAGCTGCTTCCTTGTGGCATCTCAGTTTGGTTTATCTAGATTCTTGCAAGTCAAATGACTCTAAATGTTTGTGTTTCTTACCCCAGCACACTGTAGTAGCAAAATGTATCATTACCCTTCACTTCACGCATTATCGTTCCCTTTATACCTTACATATCAATACTCCTTTGAATGTGTGTGAGTTATGCTCTGACTTGAGCATGAACTTGTGTAAGTTACAATCTGACATGGGAACTGTGTGGGCACAGAATAAACATTCTGTTCTCAGGACACTTATCAGTTCAGCGTAGGTATTGAGGTATTTTCAAGGCCATCTCATCTTCCACTCTGTGCCTCCCTTTTGTCATATTACTATAGTAGTCTATAAACTATCACTTTCTCTGTATAGGGCGCTGACCTTTCAGCTGAAATACAATACTTTTTTTATTCTCTATTTTTCTATTAAATGATCCAAAAGACAATCTTTTGTTGATCCACCTTTTATTTGTTCACTTCTCTACAAGGAGAAATAATAATATCCATCACACACACCATCGGATGTAACCGGCCTTCAAAATGACATCAACACTTATAATGTGTCCAATGTGTATTTGGATCTTTTTATATTCAATTGTGCTCATGTATTCCTCTTTCCTCTGCTCATTTTCAAGATGATTTCCTTTGCCGATGGCTGAAGCTGTAAGAGTAATTGTGCGTTTTATGTGTGTGCTAGTCACTGTAAAGTGCATCTCCTTTAATCTTAAAGGTGACCCTGAAATTTGCAAGCTTTCATTTTTGGTGCAGTATATTGCTCATCAGAGAGAACTCATGTTGCAGCCGGTGTTTGCTGTATAGTTTCACAACAGTTCAGCAAGCAAGTCAAATTTGCATGACTGAGGTGTTGTTTGTTTTGACACATATTTGTCTCTTAAAATGAAATGCTTTAAATATGCTCATTCATAGGAGTTGCAGTTGGTTCAGCATCTTGTTTTCCACCACATTGTCTTTCCTCTCGCTTTTCCGAGGCAATAAACCTGCTCTTATTGGCTGTCTTTCTCAGGAGTGTAATCTCACCAAAGTTGAGCAGCATTTAATTGCTATTCGTATGCTCCTGTTATCTTCCATAGGAAGGAAGAATTTAAAATGCCTGACAGACAAAATTAGGGTTCTGTTATGTGGAAATTTATCCTGTAGTATAGCTGCTGCCCTCATAATTAGCCCTGCCAATGACAACTGCAGGCTTATTGCAAAACAAAGCCAAAGGCCTGATGCTGATGTGTCATGTGGATTGGATTGTTTTGGTCTGACACTTACCTATTCTCTTTGCCACCTGCATTATTACTGAGACTTTGAAAGCTGACCTTGTCCACTGGTTCAAACACTGAAGACAGCGGTTCATTGAATCCAGCTCAATAGTTCTTCTATTGCCTGTCTCTGCCTGTTTAACAGAACCAATTAAACTGTTAATTCTGGCTGCAGTTCTGATCCACTGATAATGACCGGAGAAGAATGGAAAGCATGTGTCTAATTTTTTCCAGGCGAGTCACAGGTACAAGTCAAGGGCCCAGGCTTTTTCTAGCTTTGAGGGGTTTCTCATTCGGAAATCAGACCTCAGAGCTTTGACGGGACCGTTTCTCATCCCCCTGGCTTTGTCAAGACTTGTTCATTTCAGTCTATTCAGGTGGGCCACATTGTGTGCTGCCTCTCTGCCCATGCATTTCATTTGCCCAGGCCTTTGTTTTGAATTCTGCTTGAGATGAACCGGAGGCACTGAGTCAGAGCTAAGGCAGGGATTAGGACCACTTGTTTCACGCTTTCTTGGAGGTGGGCTAACTTTGAAAATGTCAAGGAGGGGTGAGGTGATACAACTCTATTTGAATACAAAGGCAGGCACATCACAGTGATGATGTGCTTGGACTGTAGTCATCAAGTAGATGTGTGATTGACTACCTGACTACTGCAATATACGCTACATAGACAAAAGTTTTAGGACACTCAAACAGTTAAACTGATAACTGATGTTCATGATGGGCTCGAGGTCAGGGCTCTGTGCAGGCCAGTCTCTACCACAACAAACCAGGAAAACCATTTATTTTTGGACTTGGCAAGGGAGGTACAGTGTGTTGAAACAGGAAAGGGTCCTCTGATTATCAGCTTGGCCAGTTATTGTGGCCGATAATAAGCAATTTATCCAATTATTGGTATGTTTTTGTGTTCGACAGCTGATGAAACAAATTCATTCAGAAATGAAATACTTTTGCATTTCTCTGTCTGTAGTCACCGCTCTGTGGTCTCACTCAATGTCCTGGCCACAAGATTATCTGATCGGTCACACGTCACAATTAATCAACAGTGAGTAATCTAATATGCAAAGTAACTAAAGTTAGAAAAAAAAAGTGTTTGAGTGGGAATGGACTCCTCAACAAAATGATTGTTTTTCGAGAAATTCCCAGAATAATAAAAACCAACATAATTTGTAAAAAATAAAATTGTAAAATAAACAAAACAAAAAAACATTGGACTTTTTTTTTTTCATTTTTCCTTGAAAGAGGAATAAATTTAACCGTCAGACGCTGTGTGTGTTCCAAAAAAGGCTCATCTGTTGTAATTCTGAGTAAATATTCCATTCAATTTCACATTCATCCAGCACGTTGCATCTGCATCACCTTTTGTTTCCTTATTATCCCATTCTTTCCAGCACAAAAAAAGAAATCCAAACACCAAATCAAAATAAAAGCCGAAAACTCTCATTTGCTAATCAAACTTGGGACAAGGGGTAATTAATTCTTTGGAATCAGTCAATTAATTTGCATAATAAGAGGTACCATAATTATGACTTCTGCTACTCAAGCCCAAAATTGTAATTAGAGATTTAGTCTGCATTACAGCAGAAAAGCCTGTTTTTCGGGAGCTGGTTCAGAGAGGAGATTGAGCATCCGTAGCTCTGGGATGGAAACGCTGGCAGAGCTGCATCAGAATAAAAGCCTTTCCTCCACAGCTCTCCTTTTGCTCGGCCCTGAGGGGAAGTGCTGGGAGGACTGATCTTCTAATCTGTAAAGAACCAAGACCTCAGCTTTCAGGGGCCCCAGTCTCTCTCAAGTCAACCAGGGCCTCTGTTCCTTGTCTTTTTCTCCCCAGCTTATTTTTCCCATTTCCACTTGCAAGGAAATCCATAATTTTTACAGTCCGCACTGCTGCCACGAAAAAAAGCAGGGGTGGAGCTGGAAGATGAAGGGTTGCATTAGTGCGGTGATATTAGCTCTCTGCTGCCTGCTCACTCAGCTGTGGGGCCTTGACAGAGGAGAAAAAAATGAAAAGAAGGCAATGCAAAACATAAAATAGAATAAGGGAGGAAATGTCACTGGGTGTTGTGAGATGACTCAGATCGATGGCAGCTAATCATCCACTTTACTTTGTTCCATAAGGTCAATTAAAAGACTCCAGTCATTTGGTGGATATATGGTGCTGGGCCACCAAAGCAAACTGGCAGAACTTTCTTTGTTATCACTTTCTTTAGCATTAGGGCAAACTTAGCTTTATTCATGCAGTGTGAGGCTCTGCAGCTGGCTTTGGTTTTTACATCCCGTCCTTTTGCATATATGCAAGAAAATCAGGTCTGTGCAATAAATCAGAATTTAAGTATCAGGAGGCTTGAACACAGCCAGTAATTGAATTTCCAATGAGGTGGTAATGTGATTAAATATCATAAAAACTTTACGTTGGGTGGTTCATTTTATATGTCTACTAACATATCACCCTTGCTGTCATGCTGCCTGGGTCAGCACTTACACATCATGTTTAACTACGGAGCATCTATTCACAACATTACAAAGCAGCTGTCGAGCAGTTTTAACCAGGCTTAGACATACATGTAAGCCACACTAGATTGTGTCTCTCTCGTCGTATTTCTCTTGGTCTTTTAGTTTGTACTTTCTCTCCTACTGTGACAAAGATGTGATGCATCCTAATTAGATCATTTACTCCTCGTAGCAGAGGGGGTCCCAAGCTGTTGTTTTGCAAGTACAAAAGGTCTCAAGGGTTCAAGTCCCAAGTCAAGACGGGAGATTCCCATCTGGGTTTTGAGTCCCAACAACTCATAATGTGTTCTTCACCAAATGTAATGCAATTTTTAAAAACACCATAGTAACACTGTTTGCTACTTTAAGGTGTTATTGCTAACATTCATCCTTCCATTGAATTTACAAAAAGCTTTCATTCGAATCATCAATGGTTGCCGGTTTATTGCACCACCTAACGGCAGTAACACTAGCTAGCCAACATTAACATGGCTAACGCTAGCGAACGTTAATGTTGGCAAGGTTAGCTCCCTAATGTTAACATTGCTACAGTGCAACATTAGGTCAGCACAGTATGCTGGGCGCGTTCTGTAAAACTCAGCCATTTGTCCCCTACAAACTGGCAGATACCACGTGATACCAACGGCGTTATACTATTTTTTCCACAAACTTTGTTAGAAGCTGGAACCAAACGTCAGAATTCTAACACAGAGAGCAACGAAAATGTTTAAAATTGTTAAATCACAGTCATAATAATGATTTTAAGGAAACTAGATACTTTTATTCTGCACCTTTCTACAAGCTCTGTACATGTATCTTTTTTTTTTAAAGGATTTGTCTTCATAAAAATGTAGCCTAGTCTTTATATTTGATGGAATTTTGGATTTCCTGCCCTGCTCCGCTGCAGGACCAAAGCTGCTCTGTTATCCTGTGTGAGAGCAACAACAGCTTTCTGCACCTGAATTCTGATTGGCTGGCGGGCTTGTCTTACATTTAAAATCTTGCTGCACTGGACATAATGCGTGTTTCCACTTAGTCTGACAGATTGTGTGTGAATGGGCCGCTGGGGATCAGCTGTGGTTCTTTAACTCTCTGTTAAAGTGTACACATGCTAAACATGGGAGTACAAGTGAATGATTTCCAACTTTCTTTTGCCTTTCTACCAATCATTAATATCATTCAAAGTGCATTTTTGAATCTGCTGTAAATCTTTTGTCTTCCAGTTGATTTGGACTTCCTTTAGCTGTGCTCATAACTCTACTGTGTAACAGGGATTTGATTGTGTTTCCAAGTATGTAACTATGATGTTAACCTAATATGGCAATGTCATAAATAGGGCAAATTCCTTTCCACCACCCCAAGAACGTTCATGAAGCCAACATGGCACTACATTGAACGAAAGCTGTTGGTGACACTAGCTCAGGGCCAAGGGCTGTCGCTCCCTGCCAGGGTGGAAGGCGTTGAGCTGAATATGGTGCAGACTTCCTCTCATAGAGTATTAACCGAATGGTGGGAACAGCTGGAGTTACATAACAGTTCCTCTGCATTTAGTCGGCTCAGAGGGAGAAAAGCTGTGGGTGAGGGCGAACACAGAGATGCCATTTTTCAACTGTGTGTCTGTGCGCCTGCTATATGTCTAAGTGTGTCCATTACAGGGGGAAAAAAAGAAAGCGTGCTGCTTGGAGATGCTGTGATAGTGTGCCAATGTTTATGTCAGCGTGCCTCTCTGTGTGTGTGTTGTTTAGTCTGTTATGTGCGGTAGCTCGCTTCAGCGCTCTCCGGGACTGATGGGAACCTGCACTAATTCAAGCATGCACCCTCTCTGAGCAACCACCCCCACCCTTTCGTGCCCAGTTTGCATCCTGCTCTTACATGGTCACAAACAGGGATGCAGGCCCGACTTGGCAAACCAGGGACCCATACAGTCCCAGAGATTAGACCAGTGAGGAATTTCTGACATTGATACATATTATTCAGATCTTAATTTTCCTATATTTGATTTGTTGCCAATAGTATTGGCAGTTCTTCAATCGAGCACCAGCACATTAGTTTTTCCCCTGGCGTATACTGTTGCTTACTGCTTACCGCCGCATTCTATTGTGTCATCAAGATCACTCAGTTTTCTGCCTTTTTTAAAGATTTTATTGGACACTGATGTAAGAAAACAGGCATAACAATTACTCAATTCAATCTCTACATTAGCCAGTGCCTACATTCGTTTTTTATGTGATGTGTTTTCTTGGAGTGTCTTCAAATGCTTCATATCCCTAAAAGCTGTACAACCTAAGCTAAACGGTTATGTTAGTAAATAAACAACAATAAATCAGAAAATATCGAAATTGTGTCATAAACTTAAAAAATATATGTAAAAATAATGTAGAAATATGAGCAATGGTTTTCTTAAAACTCCACAATGTCTTGATCTATGTACATATTTTAGCTTTGGAGATATGCAAATTGTTATGAACAGAGTAGAGGCGTTTTAATAACTCCATCTGCAATAGAAATATTTCCCGAGAGCCTAGATACCTAGATTGGTATTTTTTGTATTTTAGTTTTTTTATTTTGGAGTATCTTCAAATGCTCAATATACTCACAACTACAAAATACACTTTAATCAAACCGCAAGTCAAGTAGCAGAATGGAAACATCACATATGTACAGCATGCTGAGGTAAAAGATGAAAGACAAAGCTTCCTGCTGCAACAAGAACGAATGCTCGAGCTGTCATGGTTTTGATTTTAGATTGATTTGGATCATGTCCACAGGAATCACAACAATCTTCTGTGGCCAGTTAAAGGCCACCAGTGGGAGGTTAACTTACAGAAATAAATCTACTGTATATTCAAGTAGTTGTGTATGAAAAACGTCTTTTATAGGGAAAAAACAAAACAGTAAAATATGTATTTCTTATTTTTATCTCTATATATTTTTTCAACTTCCTCATTTTGTTGTCAACAAATACCTTTTAAGTACAGATAAGCCCAAGAACGGCCTATCCGTATTTTTCAAAACTAATGAATAATTTAAGCTGCCACGCTTTTTTTTTTTATCTGAAGGTCAAAGACAGCAGCAGATGCCAAAGGTAATGAACCATGACAACACTGAGATGCTACAAAATTAGCTAAATCAGCAGTGACAAAGTGTGTTTTGGCAGCACCCAGGTCCACATGAACACCTTCAGAGGCAGAGAGTGTCAGCCGTCTCAGCCCGCTTCAGTTTGTTTGTCACAAATGGATTCAGGGCCAGCTGCCATCATTTGGGTACATTTAAAGTGAAGTGGAACCTACTGTTCAATTTCCCTGCGTGACATTTGTGTGGGTGTTCAGCGGACTGTGTGACAGACAGAAGTTTAAGCCTTAAAATAAGTATTTCATAGCTTCTGTCCACTGGCTTTGTTCACTAAGATGAATCAACATCCCACGGGCCTCGCTCTGACGAATGAAAAGCAGCGCTGTACAAAGGGTCAGTGAAGGAGGTTTGCTGATGGCCTTGGTCGTCAAAAGGCAGTTAGTAATGGGCGCTGTCGTGCTGGAGACACACGTGTTGACAGAGATTCTCAGCTCCTCGGTAGCCCGCAGCGGAGGACCTTGGCCATTCAGGAACAGCAAGCACTTTACCAACTTTGAGCCTCTTTCCCTGCAGTTAGAGCAGCTCCATTCACTGTCAACAAAGGTGTTTTGAGAGGAGGAAGGGCAGCATGGGTCAAGGTGGAAAACCCACCTGAGCATCTTGAAATGAACCGTTGCTTGTTGCCCTTGGCAACAGTGTGTTTTTCACTGTACCGTCCTTGTCTCGAAAGCAACGAGGGTGATATTCTACAAGACTACCTCCTGGCGCACTTTAGTGTGTAGCAGTATTACAGCAGTATTAAATGAGATTCACTCAAAGTTACTTTGCACCATAAGTCACTCTTATGGTGCATTGCTTCAGCGTCCCTTTCACACTGTGTCTTGAACGCTCCATTTTACCTAGGGCGTGAGGTATCTCGCCTATGTTCAATCTTTGATGAGAGTTGCACATGCGCATTACTTAATGGGCAGGATGTAGCCACTCAGAGTAAGGCGGGTCATGCCGAGTAAGGTAGTGTGATCCAAGGACGTTATAATTGATCCAAAACAACACCGCTACAGCTGGTAAGCATGGCTGCGGTACAGCCGTATATTATTTATAATATATATATAAATACATATCATTATATATAGGCTGTTACATAGTGACGAACATCAGTTACGGAAGTAAAGGCTCGACTCTAAACAAAGCCTTTCGGGCAGTGCAGGAGCAGTGTTTTTCGTGGGAGAGAGTGTCTCCCTTTGGCAAAGACTTGGCTTTTTCACTTTGCAGACCTTCTACATGCACTGAAATGCTTCATAACACAATAAAGGAAAGGCAAAAAAAAAACCCAAAAGCATAATATGACCTCTTTAAAGGAATGATCTGTAAGAGTTGTATCCTTGGCCAAAACACAAGCAACAGAGGAGAACAGAGAAAAACCAAAGCAAATAATGACTCGGCAGGTTACAGCCAAGGAACAACAGGCATCATGTGGATGACTGGCAAACAGCACAGGCAAACACGAGTGAGACCTAGTTTAAAGGAAATAAAACAAGCGGCGAAACAGCACGGTGACTGTCAGGGTAGTTATTAAACCGGAGAGCAGCAGCATGCATCTGGATTAATGTCTGTGATGGCAGCCTCAAAAACAGGAACAGATTAATTTGTCCAGTTGGAGTCTTATGCAACTCATTCCAGTCTCGGCCCATTGAAGTGGAATGAGAAAAAAGCCCAGGGGAGGTTTGGCTTCTAAGGACTTTATGTGTAACAGACAGCCCAGATAGTGTGTGCCTAAGACGGCTGAAATCATCTGTAAATAAATATGTTCACATAGATTTTAAATAGCTTTGTATTGTCATTATCAGATCATTTATGTTAAAGCTATAAGCAAGGTCAACGTAAATTGTTTATCAGTCTGCTTTAGATTTCACTTGGCTTTTGTATAGTGGTCATCTGATGTAGAAATGTGTGTTGTGTTAACAAAGCAGGCAACACGGTGCAGTGCAGGGGCGTTGGAAGTGGGAGGCTGAATATTAAACGAACAAATGTGAACATATCGGGCAAAATGGTTCACATAATAATGGCCACATATTAGATATGTGATGAAGTCTCTCACGTGTAAAAAGCTAGCAAACCAAGCTAAGCTTGGGAGTTCTAAGAGTCTTGAAATATGACATTTTGGTATCTTATATGCATAAAATACTATGCTATGTTATATCTTTTATAAGCAATATTTGGTCCACATGTATGCACATATGCTTAAAGGATAAGTTCAACCAAGAATAAAATTCCCTCATGATCTACTCACCCCCATGCTGATGGAAAGTCAGGTGAAGTTTTGTAGTCCACAAAACATTTCTAGAGCTTCACACCAACACATTTACAACATAACAGAAACAAAACAATGAACGGTTTATGAAAAAAATAAATAATCTACATTGGTAGATAGATTGGTGTAATCACTCATGTGACGTATGAGTGATTAACGAGGCACAATGTTCCATGTATGTTTTCTTGTTAATGATATCAAGCACTCTGTGGTCATAAAAAAATGAAAACTGCATAAAAAATGATGTATCACTATGGAAGAAATGTATTGTTTTTGCAGCCTCCTTGAGGATTACGACTCAGTACCACTTTAGTTTTGAAGGCAAAGCCCATAAATTGCATCAAAATACAAAGGGCAGAGGTAGCTTCTTGTAATATAATTTTGTGTCCCAGGAAGAATTTTTTATGGAGGACAGAATTTAGCTTGTTTTCAGTCCTTCAAACAATTACAGCCTTCTGAGAGAAGGCCTGAATGATGGAGGTTAACAGCATATTTGCAAGGAAGGCATTATTGGAAACTTGACTTCTTCAAACCTTAAATGGGAGTTTGTGCCCCGCCAGAGTAAAATATCTGCCAAGTTCCTATGACAGTAGTTGTAAATCAAGCACAGCTTCTGTGAGAATAGCCTTAAAATCTACCCTTTTCTGTTTCCTTCAGTATTTTATTTGAAGGCAGCTGACTGAGTGCCTTAAAATGAGGTTTGGGGAAATGCACAACTTCAGGAAAGCTCCAATAGAAGAAAACTCTCCTATTCTACTCCTGTCTGTAACTGTTGACCTGCTAATGGATTTCTGCTACTCTTGTTCATGCTACGGGAAAGCTGCTACACAAATTGCAAGCTGTAAATGACATGACAGTGTGAAAGAAAGGAAATAAAAAGGGTTTTGACTTTGGTGACAGCATGTTGCAGGAAAGAACATTGGGTACCTGCTGCTTAACACACTCAGAGATAAAAACAAAACCCATGATTTTTAGTCTTTTTCAACATTTCCTGTTTCCTTCAGAATCACACCACCTGACAAAGTTAAGAGTGTTACCTTCAGTTATTGGCCAGACTTTCCTGTCTGTTAACATAGTCTTTTTTCATATTTATTAAGACAACCAAACAGTTAGTGTCACACTGGAATGGCAGCTGTGAAAAAGCCTTCCCTCTACTTCCCTCTCAGTCTGCCCCAACCTTTTTTAGGGGTCAGATCACTTGAGGATAGCTGTTCCTTAAATTATCTAGCTGCTACTTTTGGTGCAGCCTGATTTCACTTCTTCCTCATTTGTGTCAATGATGGACCAATCTGTGGGTTTTGAGAGCTGGGCCCTCTGCCAGGCAGCATCTTTGCGGTTAAGCAGCTTGGCTGAACTGCACTCATACCAGAAACTGAGGGTTATTTTTCTTTTTTTTTTTAGCTCCTTAAAGGGTGACACCGGGTAACATATACTTTCTATCACTGTTGGTCATTTCCCATTGATTTTCATCCTTCCAAGTGACCACTGGTTAGACCATTGTAAATGTCAGTATTTTTGGTGGTTGTGGGTTGTGATTGCACAGTCACCTAACTAATGCACTGAATACCACAATTGTTGCTCCAATTGTAATGTAACTGTATTTTTGGAAGGCTAATGTGACCACTTAGAAGGCATATAGACCAGGTAACAATGGATAATTGACCACTCAAGTTGGTAAAAGCTGCCATAGTGTGGAATGATAATATAAAGTGATGGTTAGAACAAATGCACACAATACAGATGCTTCAAACAAAGACGATGTAATTCTAATTTAGCTAGATATCACTCCCTGAGCTTGTGGTAATTTCACATCCTGGCCCTTCACTGCAACACTGCCAAAGAAATCCAAAAGATAAAGGCACTTGGTAGAGCGCATACCTCCACCAAGGCCCAACAGTCCCCTTTAATTCAATCAAACCTAATCCAAATGCCAAACTTGATAGCCCTGTCTCACTGTCCTAGATACCAGACACCTACATATACCTTGTTTTTTTCCATCAAGATCCATTATTCCACAATGTAAAAGAGAGTGAAAAAAAAAAATTCCTGGATCTGTCCCTTTATCCAATCCTCATCAGACGTTTGGTTCCATTCTGGGCAAAGACCATCCTCCATTAAAGTTTTGTGTAATGCTGTTGACAAACTAACCAACCAACCAACCAAACAAACAAACAACCTCCTTGGTGATGGTAAAAATGTTAAAAAAAAAAGGTAAAACTTCCCTCCTCACCTTTCCACTACAGACTTGTTTGACTGTCCTCCTTGAAGCCCTCCTTTGCTGCTATTACTATTCTGACTTTAAAAAGATTAAATGTTTGTCTATATAATTAAGGTTAGTATAGAAAAAAATGGTATGACAGTAAATGCTCGTGTAACCTTCAGTTTTCTGCAAGTCAGTTGTTGACTCGGAAGGTTGGTAATCATGTATTGTAGCGCTGGAAAGCGAAATGTAAATTATTGGTAATGGGCTAAACCATGAAACACCACAGGTGGTGCTTTTATCAATAGAATTAAAGAGACTAATGAGTAAATTCATCTTCAACGAGTTCACTAATGCTTTACAGGAGGTAAATCAGAACCCATACTGTGCAATCATCATAAAGCATTTCAGAAATCAATTAAGTCAGGGGTAAGGACTCATCGCAGCTTTTGAAGCAAACCCTTCTGTGACTTAACATGGCTATTATGTCTGAAGAGTGTTAATGGTATTTCTCTGTTTCTTTAAATAATCTCGTCATGTGTAACTGTGTAATCTCACAATCTTTGCACAAATTCAATGCACCTGTAAACACAATTAAGATGTTTTCACAGGAAACAGGATTATGCAATTTATGTGATTGAAAGTCATAAATCACCTTGTAATATCCCTGTCAACATAAACTGAAGTAAATGGTTGGTAATTGGTGTTTTTATGGCCCAGTCGTACGCTGCCAAAAGTGCACAGGCAGATTAAATTTTGAGAGTGTGATTTGGAAACAATGAGCTATAATTAGGAGAATGTCATTAGGCATTAGCGTACATTCTGGGAGCAAATAATAGCCAGATATGAAATTTCTATCAGTGATGCATTTTTAAAGGGTAAGCTCGGAGCCAGTAGTGGTACTTCTGGAAAGATTAAAGCTGTAATAACAGAATTTACATCAGAAAGACAATACATCTCCAACAAAATGTAAGGTTATGCAAAAGTTGATGAAGGCTGCAGGATATATACTTTATACTGTACATATATTATATTTAAGTATTTGTTATCATTAACTGGTGCAGACCTTAAGACATATCAAAGTGTAGTCTTTTGTTACATATTGCTTTGTTAATGTGAAGTTAAAATTTACCGTGACTGTATCATTTCTAATGTTTGTTTTTTTCTGTTTAAATATAATGACATAACTTCTAGTAATTTTAAGGATATCTTTTTCCTGTATAGGGTAATATGAAGATTTATTTATGTGTATGTAAAATGTTTTTAAGATCTTCATGTTAAGAGGTTTAGCAGAAAATATTGTGTTAATTTGCCGAGGGAAACCCTAATGCCGTGGTTATGTCATATGGGAATTGCTGTAATTACCATTTCCAAAATGCAGTTGATATCACCATCTAAGTTGTAATTTGGCCCGGCAACTCTTAAAGCACTGATGTTTCTGCCATTATAATAATAGTTAATGATGTGTAAGTGCCCAAAAGACAAACAAACATGGGCGCCTTGAGTCAGCAACAGTCCACATTATTTTTAGACCTCACACAACCAACTCAACTCAGTCATGCAACTGTATTTAGTTGTCAGATGAAATGAACACTTTAAAGTTGTAAACATGGAAATCTTTTCCATCTCAACCATATGATGTGAAAACAGGCTAACTGTTGTGCTGAGATTGTGTTATTCTGTTAAAGTAAATGTATATTCTTATCAAAAAGGTAGTAAAAACATAATGTCACATCAAGACAACCTTTTTTATCAGACTACAGTGAGATTTAATTATTTTGGTTAATGATAATGTTTATTATTGGATGTCTTTGCAGCCAGTAGAAAGCCATTACATGAACATGTTGCCTTGACATGCTCTGGCAAAATTAGTTATGTTTCCGGCAATGTTAAAGAACATAAGTGACAGTGCAAACTCATGACAGTGAGTTCATCATTAGCATCTCAAGGGGAAATAATGTGCCTTATTCATGCTGTGAGAGCAATCATGGCACACATAGGGGAAAAAAACAAGGCGAGAAGGATGCTGTGGGAGAAGGAAGGAGGAGGAGGAGGAGTGGAAAGGTCTCTGAGGTCGGGACTCAGGCATTGTTTCTTTGCATGCTCCAGTTCCAGCCGTCATCCCAGCTCTTTGTTTGAACCTGAGCACAGGGGATGTCTGGCTCCTGGGCACCATTGCCAGAGGCTGGAAACTCAAGGGTCAGCGCATTTTCCAAACCACTGCTTTACAGTGGGCTGCCATTCAGGAAAAATTGCTCTACTGTACTCATTCAACAGGCGTCAAGCTCAGTTTGGGCTGTCACGCTCAGGCTCTGCTGATGGTCAATATGATGGGTGAATGAGCCGTCAGGCAGTGATGGAAGAAGTATTCAGATCTTGTGCCTAAGCGAAGGTACCAGGAAAACAATGGAAGATACCTCCTAACAAGTAACATCCTGCATTTAAATTCCTACGTAAATAAAAGTGTACAAGTATTTTCAGCTAAATGTAGATAAAGAATCTCTCTCAAAATGTTCGACAAGCGACTTATGACTTACGTTATGATAGAAACAAACAATCCCTCTCAATCTTCTTGGCCCTTTAGAAAAATATCCCAATGTTCCAAACAGTTATGGTGTCCTGGATTCAAATGCTAGGAACAGTGAGTTTCAGAATGAAGATGTGCATGTAAACTCACTGATGACAGAGCAAAGTGGTCTCACTGAATTGGCATCAGGGAACAGTAGCTGTTTAATTCATCCGTCTGAGGGTCCATCATTGTTATCAGACAGGCTGAACGAATGTGTTCAGTTCTAACAATCTGACTTGCGGA
The DNA here is from genome assembly GCF_965226575.1 of Pagrus pagrus. NCBI lineage: Eukaryota > Metazoa > Chordata > Actinopteri > Spariformes > Sparidae > Pagrus > Pagrus pagrus. Next base: position 7,039,234 of record NC_140198.1, read on the forward strand.
CTCTATCACCAATTGTAGTCGAGTAGCCACAATCACAGTGACAGAGGCTTTTTTGAAATCCATTGTTGTCGCTGTTTGAGCTGTTTTGGTGACATTTCGGAGAAATACTCTGAAGACTATTTTGAGCAACAGTCAGTGTGAAGCTTCTCCGGCATGCAGGGGAATGTAAAGTTTAGATGAGAGATGGGAATCTGAAAAACATGTTTTTTGTGTGGAAGGTCTGGTGCATAAAGCAGACTGGAGTTAACGGCTATGGGATTAGTTTATTGTTGGTTATCTCTCGCTATGCTGTAGAAACTGGACTACATTAACTGACTCTAAAAAGCAGAACACTAACTTGCTTTGAACACCAAGACTCCAAAAAGTAAAAAGTTCTCTTGGTAGTAGCAGAGGATTATGAAGATTGGTAAACAGTCATTACCTTCGTACCCCAACAGCTTGACCTGTGCGATTTTCATCCACTTTTTCTTATTATTTTTTTAAAAATCCTGAGGGTCCTATAATGGCTAGTAAACCCACCCCAGAAAATGTTGCCATTGTCCATCACAATGTTTCCCTGTGGACATCATCATATGCCAATTCACTCATTGCCCAACCTTATATGCAGTCAGCATGTTCACTGAAAGTAATTCCCTAAAAGCACAATGTGATTTGTATTAAAGGTGGTGCACGCGATTCTGGAAAAAGATTCCAGGTCGTCAAATTTTGACATGTTGGGTTGGTGATCCATGGCATCAGCGGTCTCTGAATTGTTTTTAAGCTCAACAAATGTGAATATTTGACTGGAATTAATTTCATTTGTCTGGGGCACTGGAACCTTTCAGACAGAGGTGCCAACACCATTCTTTTCTGAAAATCCTGCTTTCGTAGGCTTGTTGCAGTGGAACAATTTACCACAGTGACAAGTTCTTACACCAACAAATACTGGTGTTAGCAACTTTTAAATGACTTCCCCGAGGCTACAATGAACAGATGCTATGATGCAGAGCAGCTTTGCTTTACAGTCATGTTGTAATGTTTTATGCACAAACATGCAGTTCACATAAACAAAAACATATCCATTCGCATTTAACATCTTGTAAAATAAATAAGAAATATGTGACTACACTATAAACTTTAAATCTAACAACATAAATGCTTTGTCTAGACTCCTTGGGTGTAATCAAAAGAAAATACAGGCCACACAAACATTTGCATTTCCCTGACACACTCAACAAGCACTTGGCCGTGTGGATGGGACGGCTTAATGCCGAACCTCTGTGTTGACGTGATGCATCTTTGATAACCCATTTCTCTTCTACAATCTTGTTGAAATGACAACATCTCCCGCTTCACATGTCAAGAGATTTTAACCTCCATCTCTTCCACTGATAGCTGCTTTTTGTCAACATCACATTTGTTTTTAATCTGTCACTGATCGTACTGTGGTGCCACAGTCCCCCATAAATCACCTGACAGTTCAGATGACCGACAATAGGAACGCATGTTTATGGGCAGAATCTGACTCATGGTAAAGCTGACTAGCGGTAAGTCTGACAGGCAGTAAGGCTTGACAATGAGACTGAAGATTTACATCAAATGAAACGGTAGTTATTTTTCTTACAGCAGTGCTTGTATTTGCTTTCTACTTATCCACTTATGATCCATGTGTCCTGTCCTTAAATATACTGTGCTGGTATAAGTAAAAAATGTCAAACATTTTCTGCTTCTTAAATGTAAGAATTTGGTGCTTTTCTTTGTCTTTTATGATAGTAAATGATGTGTCTTTGAGTTTTGGACTGTTGGTTGGACAAAAGAAGCAATTCGAAGACGTTACTTTGGTCTCTGGGTAGTCGTAATGAGCTTTTTAATTTTTTTCCCGCATTTTATGAACCACATTATTCGATTAATCTGGAAAGACAATTGCCGTATTAATTGGGCATGAAAACAATCATTACTTCTGCTCTTTGAAATTGGTAGTATGAGTGAATTTTGGTCCACAGAAGATTCATAATGTTGGTAATTCTTAAACTTCTCTCACTTAATTTTCCAGCCCGAGTAGAAAGCATCATAGTTCAAACAGAAGACAGAGCTTTGGCTCTGACTCAGGAAGAATAAATGAAATATTGAGTGTACAATACCTCATACAAATTGTACAGACATTGCCAACAGTCTTCTTGCCCCCTGTGTTTTCTCCCCGCTGATTCTTGGACAGGGAGGGTTTTATGGATTGTTCCACTACACTATGAAGCCAAGGTTACAGTGCGGCCCATCATGTCGACTTTCGTCAGCGTACTCTTCAACTGCTCCAGTTCATGCCCAGACTGACCCCACTGCTACATCCAGACACTCAGACTGTCTCAATGCCCGCTGCAGTGCTTCACTCTACTATTAACATTCTGATTGCTGTCTTGTTTCATTTGCTTGGCCAAGCACTTTATTTCCAAAAGGAGGCCGGCCTCGGCGCTGACCTTTCCATTTGCTGAGAACGGAGCAATCATTCACAAAACACACTACTAAGTGTAAAATATCCAAACTGTTTGATATTGCAGGTCTAATGAAATGACTCACACTTCTTTGCTGCAATTATAGGAAAAGGTCAGTGCCATAACTGATGTTGAGCTTCAACATGATTGTCCTACTTCACATTATCCAGTGTTTGGCTCATAAAATATCAGTATAGGCCATATTGTATGACATTTTGTCAGTGCGGTATTTCACACTATCAGAAATAACTAATTTGTGGTGGATGCTCAGTTTGGAGTTTTCTTTGAAATGAGTATGTTATGGTACATTTGGTTCCGTTATAATTCAGACATTTATGAGTTTGAGGGATATTAACGGGCCTCAGACTGTGACTGGGAAAATTACCCTTACTTGTAATTTTGTATTTCTTTGCAAATGTAGCCCATGAAATCATGGAAGAGAGGAGAGTAGGAAAAATAAATCACATTTTACAACAGCAAAAGAGAGGCATTTACTGAAGTCTATACTGTCATTTCTTATGTAATGCGAACCTATATTCTATATCTAGAAAAGACAACATAAATACATATAATAAGATATCTATTTCAGTTTAAGTAACCCCCCATTAAACATTTTGAAAGGGACCAGATGTCAGACTGTATGGTTTCAGGCTTTGTTTGGTGCCATGCTACTTCCTCCATGCTGAGCCACATATGCATACATACAGTGCACTTCATGTGTAAGGAAATTTCTGGACATATTTCAGCATCCACAGACTGTTGATTTTGATGGCCTTTCAAGTGTGCTCCTCCTGGTATGACAGCTTTCTGCATTCACTGCAGCCACCTGTTTGTTTTGTTTGGCCACCCAGTGGTGGAGAGGCGGGTGGTCCTGCATGCAGCAGTGACGGCAATCCACGATGCCAGCACCAATGGCTGTCAGTCAAACCATGGAGATAAACAGTCACATTTTTAACATCATCTCATGCGGGCTGTGAGAGAAGTCACAACATTTTTCTTCACTCACATTATTATGATCAGTGAATACTGTATAGTCTGACCACTTGTTAAGCCACAATGTGACATGTTTGGTTTGTCTAATTTGGAGTTTACAAATGAGAGAAATAGAAAAAGACATGTAACTGTTGGGTAAAAGACCAGAGTAGACTCGAACGGAATACGGCTGTATTATCTTCAAGGATGGAAATGTATCTTTAACTCACTTAGACATGACATGAACATGCAGGAATACTATTATATTAACAATGGTGCAACATCCAAGAAACAGAGCACGGTAACATATCAAAACCAGCAATAAAAAGAAGACAGATCATATACCATAAAATAGAGCAGGTCTTGCAGACAGTTGTACTCAGAACTGTTGAACTCTGCAGCGCCTTCAGGAGATCAAAGTTGCAAACTGAGTGAATAAAGAATGCAAACTGTCTGTCAAGATGTTCATAGCTTTGCCTCTTGCTCTGACTATACTAGGCCCACACATGATCCCTGTCAGAATCACTTTTTGTCGGCATGATCTTTTTTTGCTATGCAATTGCACGCCAGTTGCTGCTAAGATTTTACAGTTTGAACTGATTGACCTGATTACACTTGAACTTGAAGTGATTACTTTCTTTTTATGAGTAAATAGCAGATATATTTCCCAAGAAACTTTTCCAAAACTAAAAGTGCAACACATAAATGAGTCATTCAATTATAGTCACATACTGTTGTCTGATTCATGCCCGCTTTTTGTTCCCAAGTGATGTAACCATAACTGCCTTAATAGACCCTTTTCGCGGCAGACATTTTGATGTGTCAAATCAGGAAAAGCACAGCTGTGACCAATAACATTAACAATGGCACTATTCTTTCAGATGTCTCAGTAGGCCATGTCATTGTGTGAACTTGCCAGAGTTCTGGAACTAGCTCACCTAAGTGCAGCCATCATTAATGTTATTAATTCAACCTGTGCTTTTTCCTGCTTTGACAAGTCAAAATTTCAATGAAATTGGTATATACTGTAGGGGCTTTTACGTTAGCTGTTAAGCAATATATCTACTAGAGGGCACCTCAGAGTCTAGAGTTTCTGACAAAAACGAACAACATGGTGGTGGAGGAGGATGACATGAAGTTCCTGTTAAGAGAGAGGCAAAAGCAGAGGCAATATTGAAGACGGCGGTGGTCCGTGGCGGAACTAACTACATTGCAACATACATTGGATGGAGATTCTCTTACCAGCGAGGGAAGTTGACAAAGAATGTCATTTACATTACTTTCGGATGTCTGCTATCATTCAAACTTCCTCGTTGTGTCCTATGGTCATCTGGCTTGAACTATTGGCTACACTACTCCCATGATTTCCGGTGGTACAAATGCAGTGAGTACGGACAGAGGACTCCATCTAACATGTATCTAACATTGAGCCTTTAAGGATTAGGCAGTTGAGGCTTACAATTTTGCGTACAGTAATATCTCTTGTACAAAGTTATTGGGTCAAAATGTTTGAATACTGTCACATTCTCAATAAGTCTGGCTCTTGACAGGCTCTCTGATGACAGTTTGTCCTATAATAAGGAATGTAAGTTGATCAGATAATTCACTCATCCACTTAAGAATGAAGTGTATGTAAAGCTTCTTTTAACTTGGCCATATGTTAAATCATATGGGCATATAAGTGTCAATCAGGATCTAAGTCTTGATAATAAGGAGTGAAATTGCCGGTGGCCTATTATCAAACAGCTTTAAGTAGGCTCACAGTCGCTTTAACATTCAGCGAGCAGAGAGTCTCCAGTGTGCAACCCAGTTTCATAAATATTCATCTGCTGCATCTAAGTTGAGTGGTGGCTCATTCAGTATTTAGTTATGCACAGTGTTAATACATGAGATGTTTATAAAGAAGAGTGATGCAGGTCATAACTGTCAAGTCCAGGACGTTTTCATCCTAACAAGACAGGTTTAGTTTTAGTGATTATTGCTGCTGTTATCATTAGTAGGAGGCACAGTGGTAGTGGCAGGAGCTGTGTTGACAATGTTCTTTTTAAAGGTTACTTCTAGAACTGAATTACTGGCTGCCTTTGTGTTTAATATTCACAGCTACACTTTTTCCTTTTGTCACAAAAGATAGTAACAACTGTATTTTTGGGATGTTTTATATTAAATCTATCATTGTCTCTTTTATTGGAGTGAAATCACTAACTCACTTCCAGAAAGCTTGCACAATGCATCTTTATCATATTGTTCATCTTTAGGACATTTCTAATACAGTTTCAGTTCTAAGATTTCTCCCATCGTTGCAGTCCATTCACTCAAATAGTAAAACATTCCTCACTTTCAACCGCAACATTTCTTTCTTAAAACCATATTCTTATAACTTTGGATAGCCCATATAGTGGACAGTTTTTAAAAGGAACTCTTTCTTTGGAGTTAGGGTCAGGGTTATGTATGGGACACAGGGAGCAGAAATCTGAAGGATGGATATAGTAAAACACAGACAAATAAAAACAAAACTATCTGCAAAGGTGGATCAAACTATTTGCAGATGAGAAATATGTCTGAACTGACATTAGATTTCAGTCCTTGTTGTTTTAAACATAAGCTCCAAATTAAAGGATTCTCTATTGTTACCTTGGTAATGGCAGATAACTATGGTGAAAACAGAGAATGAGAGAGCATTTGGAGTAGTGCTGTAACTATAGCTTATCCAGGTTTGCCTTGCTTATAGTGACAGAATGTATTTACATAGAAGCCAAGACGTGCGACAGCCAGCAGCCCCGTGTTATGCATTTGTTCGAGGTGGTGTAAGACTTCATCTGCGATAAACTGAGGATGACTCTCAGCTGTGTCATTTTGCTGCTCGCAGTCACACAAGGTGTCGCAGCGGCTCATGTCTGGCTGTAAAGGTTCAGTTGTGGTGCGAGGGGGTGATTATGATGGAATGATTGACGTTTCACCTGAGTGGAACGTGGGCTGATGCCGTGTACCATTCGCAAATGTCCCTGTTTAAGTGTGAGCTGGATGGAGGAATGCAGGGAGGTGACATTAATGGATGCTGCCGAGGCAGTGGCAGACTGACAGACGTTGATGTTCAAGCTGTCCATGAAGTAGCTTTGGCTTAACGTCTTCTACCTGTAGGATTTCTGAGGAGATGCCAAGGGTTATATATGTGTGTGTGTGTGGGACTCAATTGTGTGCTGAGATATTTCTGCAAGGAAATGCTTGAAAAATGCAGTTCTGTTATACCGGAAAATTTGACGTATTTATCTGATCAGATAGATAATCTATGAGCCTGTTTCCAGGGTTGGTAGTAAATACACCTGTGTTTTAAAGCATTATACTGTAGATTAGGAAAGTAAATTAAGATTGCTTTCATTATTGATGAATGTGTTATTTGTTTAGTCAATAAAATGTTGGAAAATATTAGGAAAAAAAAACCTTTACAATTCTAAACAACCTGAGATGATGCCTTAAATTGCTCTTTTTTAAGCTGCATCAGATTTCATGCAGCCACAGAAGGCTTTATACTGCTTTTTCACATATTCTGTAGTACTCTCAGAGACCTGTAAACACAGTGACATTTAAATTTTATATACTCTAGGATACATCTGCTTTAAATTTCCCCAAAAATAAGACAAGCTACACCTCACTGGTCAGTTAAACTTAGTTGAGCACTTTTTTGAACTTATACCAAATAGTGCAGGACAGAAACTGGCTAGTGTGGACATAAAATTAAACTCCCACAGCAAATCAGCTGGTATTCTTACTCAAAGAATTAACATTTCATTTCAAGCCACCAGCAGTATATTGGGAATAGTTCTCTAAAATACATGCATGGGAAGAGGCAGGGTGTTTCTATTTAAGGCTCTTATAAACATGACCCTGTTAAAGGCTAAGGCTACTTTAGGAAGAAGTTCCCAGGCTGTGGAAGCTGTTTTCTGACCAGAATTTTCATTCCTGGGGGATTACATTCCACTCTCGATCTCCCAAAGATGGATTACACACCTCAAAGGGAGAGTGTATTTATTGACAATTTTACTTGCGGTATGCTACGTTATTCCAGTGTCATAGATAAGAAACCTAATGTTGTGCAGCCAACCATAGAAGCAGCTGTCATAATCAGCTTTGCATTTGTAAAAGGAAACTCCACCGATTTTACACATTAAACTTCAGTCCGTTAGTCAGGAGTAGTACTGTGAAAACAGTTGCATAATATCTCCTGTGGCTCTGGAGGAGCTTTTTCTGATCTGAAAAAATAACCCCTGGTGATCTTGGCTTGGGCGTGGAAAACTAAAAATTTAGTTGTGCTCAAATAGTACATGCTATTTTTGCATTATGGGAAATGAAGGATTTGTTTATTATAGTTTGACCCATATTAGGGATTACGTTGGAATATGTCGACATCCGCCGCAGCAATTTTGATACTTTTATTGTCTTGCAAGTCCCCTAGCTCAGTAAAAATGCAATGATAAATCACTGGAGTACCTTTAAATAGTCATCCCTACCATCAATTATTTTTTCATATAAACATCTCAAATAGTCTTCTACAATTTCATCTTGGGTTAGAAATGTGGAGATAATCATTGTGATTCATGCCCTCCAAACACAGTAACAAAATCTAATCAGCAGATTGCCATGAAATTTGCTGAGCACATTCAGGCTCCCAAGGGTACAAACTGTCCAGATTTTACTGTCCCCATGGTCCTTGCTTAAGCATCCACCACAGGACAAACTACACGTAAGGCTCCAAGAATAGCTAAGTCATCAGTATGTTGTTTTTAAGGAGTATAATGAGCACTGCAGCTTCTCAGGGCAGCCACAGCTTTAAACTGCTGAGATGTTGTGGCCCTTTTTTTCGGGTTAACCAAGTCAGACGGTGTATGGTTGGAGCAATGCAGCTGTACATTAGATTCACCAACATGTGATGAATGGAATATTATAGAAACGGCTAATGGAAATGATTGCCCATTGCGATTGTATTTTTTAATGTGATCCATGCAGGTGAGGAGCATTTTGCACTGATGTTAAAGCATTTCTTCCAAACAACAATGACAACAGTAAAATTATATTATCAACAAATATTCTCATAGCTTCAGCTGAAACACTCCTAATATTGTGTTTAAGGACTTCACATATCCTTGGACTGGACGTGGTTTGCATGTGTGGCTGTTTATGTGTGTGAAATCTGTGAGGACGTCTCATGCAATGTGTCCATAGTCGCAAAAAGCTCTTCGTCTTAGATTGTTGTGGCATTTTTGACAGCAATTATTTCCAGGCAGTGCACCATTAAATTACCATTAAAATTGCTTCAAACGACATGACAATTTTCTGTTGGTTTGACTTTTTAAAAAAATTTCCTCAGATTCGCTTCTGCTTTTTTCACTTGAATAAATAATAAACCCCTTCCTTCCTTCCTTCCATTTGACAAAGTAGACAGCAAATGAACCTCAACGAATAGTGACAAGCATGTGCAGTACAGGACGAACATCTGCAGACGTCAAACTCGTCTTCTCTCTCTCGCGCTCCGCTACAACCTTTTTCCTCCACGTCTGAATTATTTACCATTTCTTTAGTGGTTGCCTTTTATTTATCAAATCAGCTTTTTATGAGGAGTGTGTTTCCTTTATCAGCCTGATGCTCATGTTTGCATCATTTCTTTGACAGTTGCAAAAGAGAATCATCATGTACCCTCTCAAAACAGGAACAAATAACAGGTGGAGATGGCAGCTTCGTTTTAATATCCAAACTTAGCATTTTCTCAGAGGCACATTTGAGTCAAAATGATATGTGTGGATTAGTGGAAACTAAGCAGACTGCATGAGAATATTCTGCCATGGGGAAAGACATTTCATTGCATTGAGAGATTAGTGGTGTGCGTGCCTCAATCACTCACTCTTTGTCAGGATAAATATTCCCCATGTCTGGAGGCCGGGCAAGCGGCTGGAATCAGTGCTTCACTTTCTGCCATGCCCCGAGATGCTGCTGGGTCTTGTACCAAGTCATTACCGTAACACTGCGGGGGGAAAAGTTATGCACAGAGACGACTTCCTGAGAGCCCTCGCTGAGCCTACCGGACAAAGCCACTAGTGTGAGGGTTATTTCAGGTCGTTTGCTTTGCCTGTTTAGCATGGGAATCGTCACTTGAGCTTACTTTAACCGACTTAATTACCCTGACACCCTCCAGTCCCCCTGAATTTATCATCTTCATCCAAGTCCAGGGAGTGCAACTAAAGCAATAACATCACTTGGGCCTAACCAATAGCTTATTGATTGGCACCCTATGTGGTAAGGGACAGGTCTCTGCTGTAATAGAGTGGGACAGTAGAGTTTGTCAGGAAAGGGATGAGGTAACTAGTGCTCTTCTCTTCCTCTCCTTTTAAATTTCCTTGCCGAAGTTAATGAGAGGCAAAGGTTCCCTGCCGCACATTTCTAATTGCCCTCATGTCGGCGTGTGAAATGGCCGAGAGCAGCAATTTATTGGGTAAATCAACATAAGAAGGAAAACGGTCAAGGACTGCCAAGCCACTGAGGCCCACCAACTGCGGGCTCGATCATTAGTCTGCGACTTTTGATGACCTGGCAACTAGACGATTACAATGGGACTGTGCAAAGAGGAGTTGTGGTATGACCCGCAGCAACAGCCCAGTCCCTGTGCAAAGATTAACTGGTGGGATTGCAGTTCCTTTATTGCCCATCTAATATTTATGTATTCACTGATAAATATCACCCAAATATGAGTGGTCTGTGATCAGAACTTGTTGGAGTTGGCTTGTACTGGCAAATGGCTAGGCTACAAGGTTATATTGGCTAATAAATGATTAAATGATTTTCTAAACCACATGAAAAAAAATCAGTCTTTGTCTTCTTGCTGTGAATCAAATGAAATCATGTGCACTACTGTCGAAAAGTTCTCTAAACAAAAGGACACTTTCTTTCTGCTGTTATTAGTAGTGAATGGGGGGTAGAGTACAAGGCAGTGCCACCATTTTTAGAGAATTACTGTTGTAATGAACAAAACACACCAGGACTAAGAGGAATAAGGTGATTATAATGATGTGAAAGTAGAAAAATTGGATTTAGTGTCAAACAACTTAAAATCAAGAGGAATTACAGTCTGGAATGAAGGTGTGCAGAATACTGTTCCAGCACAGTGCTTTATCAGAATGCATGTGAGTAAGTGGTACGTATGTGTCTCTGTGTCCTAGTGAATGGCAACTCCAGAATCTTTACTTTGTTTATTTTTCCCTGTAAGCACTTCTTGGATTTCTACTGTATCCCCCTTTGTGGTACAGTTTACATTAAATGTGCAACTCCCTTTGTGAACAGAACAACCTTGCCAGCTTTAATGACGCAGAGTCCTATACATATGCAGATGCCTTTAAATAAGCAACTCTTCTCTATGTTGGTTTAAACACAGCATATAAAAAAGATGATCGTCTCAGAGGGCAAAAGCAAGAATGCAAGTCTGCTCTTTTTTACTGCCACCGTAGTAATAAAGCTGCTACGAGCACTTCCTTGCCATGAAATTTTTATACTTCTACGCCATAACTGCCAGCTAACTGGGCACTGCAAAATTAAGTGAAATTAAACACAATCAAATTTGCACAGCTGCCAGTGGGGACAGAAGAATTGGATTGTCATATTGTTGGCATTGAGAAATGGTACAGAAAATGAAAGCCGCTTGTTCTTTCTTGTTTTAAAGTGGGCTCAACACTTGGCAGACCTGTAGTGTCAGTCAGCTCTCATGCCTCTGCTGTATTGTCAGGTTGGTTGCATCTCCTTAAAAGACAATTTAAAGGATAAGGCTGATTATATCCTACATTTATAATATAGTAATACCCAAAATACACATTGGGCACTCATATAACACTTTCGTTGTGCTTCAATGTGTATGGTCCAGTGTCTTAAGTTATCTTGGGTAGTCTATACACAGTGCCCAGGTAAAAAGCTGCACCAAGTGCAGCCCACATTTAATTAATATAACGTTAACATTAGCTAACTAGCTCACATTAGCCAATTCTGACTCTAAGACTGTGGTGCAGAGCTACCAAATCTACCATTTCCAAAAGTTAACTACATATGCTACTGTACATTCTGAAAGCCTAGTTGTTCGGTGTTGCTACTCCAAACTTTGTCGATGAGTTTACCGTCTTCATAATTTTTATGTCTTTGTCAGTTACAGCAATAGAGGTTGATGAGAAATACAATCAACAGGTCCGTCCATGTCATTAGGAGTTGGGACATGACGTCTTTTCCGTACAACTTGATTGGTTGATGCCTTTATTTGTGGTGCAAAAATCGACCCTATTCCCCCATTAACTGTACATACTACTCCAGAGAGTTGCCTCCTAATGTTGCCTGGAGGTCTCATAAGTCAGAAATTATTTTATCTTAGTTGTAAATGTAGTATTTCCATCTTAAAAATCTAAAACTTATGGCTGAACTGTTCTTCTTGGAAGAAGTTAAACCAGTCATGCAGACTATTCTACTGTCAACTTGTATCTCTTTCCCAATAATGAATCTGTCTTACTGTATATTTTAATGAGCAGTAAAAAGTCTTCAGATGTCTTAAAGAATATGTGATGAAAATAACAGGGAACTGTTCTCATTGCATCTTTGGTACTTCAGCTTGGCTGAGACTCAACCATGCCACAAAGGCAGATGAAAGTTTCCCAGGCGTGTCAAAATGAACTGAAGGAACAAAGCGAAAAGATATGGCAGTGACTTGGCAAGCAATTATGTAATCTAGTGAAAAATAGATTTCTTGCATTTTTCTGGAGGGTTACAACAGCCTGAAAAAGCCTAAAAAAGCCATGAACGTGTATGTTCTTGCCTTAATGGTGATTTGGATCAGCTTCTGCACTTTCAGAGAATGTAAGAAGGCTTGTAGTGATTGTTGATAGAAGGAGCTAGTGTTCTGTGACAGGCAAGGACAATGAAAAGTATCCTTGTATCACAAGTTTGCATGTGAATGGCAAGAGCTGTTATCCTTAAATTGAGAAGACCAAATATGCATAATGTGGTGTATTGTCAGTGAGGCATATTCATTAAGCGACACAGCACAGCAACAATAGATGAACAACTCGAATTCAGACATTAGCACATTGGCAAACAATGGGCTTGTTGAGAAAAGGTAATGGAGCCAGCAAAATTGTATAAAGGATAGAGATAAAGGGGCACTGCAGTTAAAATGCAAAATCATCAGAGCCATCAGTGACAGAGAAGACATCTGGTAGCACGAGTGGTAACAAGAATTACAGAGATGATAACAAGATGAACTCTCTTCTGATGTATCTATTCAGCTACAGTGGATGGAAAAAAACAGCTGATTGTCAATCCAATCGGCAGAATAATTGTTGGCATTGTACAATGAATATGTTGAAACTTTATGATTCTTTATGTTTCAATTTTCACGTTCTTATGTTTTTAGTTGGGGTCTGGTTAGTATAGGCACAAAACCCAATTGGTAAGGGTTGGGAAAAGATCTTGTTTTGGCTAAAAATACCTTACCTTTTGTCAGTTTTAAAAAGTGGTCTCTCACTTAGCAGGAGTCTTTCCTTGCTTTCCCGCCACCACTATTCCCTGCTGATAAGAAAGTCAGCTCATATACATGTAATCGGAATGTAATAGGGTAGGTATTGTAGAAATGTGGATATAATAGATATGAAACGCCTAAATGTATAATATGTGTGGTTTGCAGAGACATACAATGGCTGCGGTTTATCCTGGCGAGTGGGCTGGTTCTGTCGTGCAAATAAAAAAATACATTATTCGTACTTCTGTATTGATTTTATTTTGCTTGGGGGCAGCAGACCAAGTTGAAACACTGACATCACTGGCGCTCATTTGAAATAACATTTCTGCCCACCTGACAAATGTATTTCCAATACTTACTCTTCTTTAAGCTCTGTTTTTTTACTCCCCCATCTCCAATCAAACTCCACTACATTCTTCTAGCTAGTTGCTAACTTTTTATGCCGACTACACAAGGTTTCATAGGTCAATCTTCACTTAAAATAAAGCTGCTGCTGCTGCTGCCGCTGCAGGGAATGAGGTTAATGGAAGCAGAGATTATGGGACAGAAAGACCCAAAACAAAGATCTAAACTAGGCTAAAATGCTTTGTAAAGTTGAGTGGTGATATTTCTCTGTGGGCTCACCCCTGGTGACCTTTTCGTATTACACACAGTCATTTGATGCTTTGTTAGTGTTATTGTAGCATTTAAACAAAATCTTCTTGTAATGTAGAAGCCGCTCATCTACATGAACAGAAAAAGTTGGCATTCTCAGCCAATAATGAGAAAAACACATGCCTTCTTTGCTGTGATTCCATGCCAGAATAAAAGAAAATCTGATCTTTTGCCAGTTGTCTATTGTTATTTGTACAGTGACTCTGTTGAGTGCAACCAATTTCCAGGAACTAGACCTTGATCTATCCAAAATTAAAAAAAAAGAAAACACATGAATGGAAACACTGATAATCAGTGCAATGAAAGCTTTGTAAGAAACAATGTAAAATAAATAAAAATTTCCGGAGATTATGCAAACTATACCTAAGAAAAAAGAAGCACCATAGAAAAAGGAAACAAAGTGGGCTTACTTGACAATAAAAGGGGATGTATGCAGTAAGGCCAGACTGTTAAATCCATCCGCTATTCCTTTTCCTGCCCTTTTGTCCAGGACTCATGCTGAAGCGGTTGCTCATGCATGTCTGCCCTAACACATCATTGCAGATCAAAGCATGGCTGGGTTATGTAAAGCTGAAGGGGCTAATAGAGTGACCACATCCAATACAAAATGTATTACGGTGCATTTGCTTCTGACAGGGATTGATGGGATACATTACCCAATGAAATTGGGGGTTTCTGCAACACAAGCATACTTACTCCAATATAACCCCATGTTGGAGACGCTTCTGATGCTACTTGAACACAAAGGATGGCTAGATTTGGAGCAATTCGTAAGCTCTAAGTGGAGGTGTTCCTCTGATAATGTTTCCACAAGAAAAAATGTCATTATCAATTACAGAACCCAAACTTTGTTTTGTGAAACAAACATACATTTACTCGTGTTGAAATTGTTAAGTCCCAATCGAAGATGGAATCTTTTTAATGAACTAAATCTAAGCTAATGATTGGACTTGATAATCACTCTGAATTGCCATTTTACTTCCACTTCATTGCTTATTCTTTGCTCCAACTCATTAGATGTAACTAAACTGACATATCTGTCATCCTGTCCATGTATTTTTCAGTTGATGCAGATGTTGATGTAGTGGTTGCTAGGGGCTGTTCCTCTTTGTCATGCTAACAAAGTATGCTGATTTAGGATACCTTATTTCTGTAAATCAGCGAATAATATCCTGTACAGCTGTGTTGACCTTTGCAATGTTTGACACCATCTTTTTGTCAATATTTCTTTATGGATGTAGCCTATGTTGCCTGCTTGCTATGTAGCAAAATGATGTCCCCATTCCTAATCCCACCTACAAAGCTCTGATTTGTGGATTGTTTCTCTAAGTATGTGAAACAGACATAGATGAGCACACCGCCAGACCAATTTCAATCACTGACCAAACCAGAGATGTGGGCAGCAATTCAGATGTCTGGAACCAGGGTACATTTATACAGTAGGACTATAGAGTAGATAATGATGGAAAGATTTTATTTAAAATGTTTGTGAGAAATTAATCTGTTCTCACTCTTCATAAAGTTTTCCCCAAGAAAACCCAGTATTTTGTATTTTCCTCTCTCCACATAATAATGATAAAAATACTGAAAGACGCTTAAATCAGGCACTAAAGGGGGCATTACAACAGCCCAGGCAGCAATCAGAGTTAAGTCTGGCATTTTGGAAAAGGAGCAGAGGACATTATGGATTACCAAACATTTTATGACATTCAGTCAGGTCAGAAAGCTTACTTGTTTGAGCCCACTGCTGAGGGAATGCGACAAAGAGTGGCAGTTGTGATGATAAAAAGTGAGCTGAGGGGAGTCATAGAGTGAAGAGTATTTGTGACCCAGTTGCCCACTGATGCCAGCAGAGACTGAGTGACTATGCCGCAGTGACTTTCACCTTGGACCACGTTGGCTGGAGTGTGTTGCTGATGCCACTGTAGGATATTGCTGGCGTGTGTGACAGCAAGGGTCATTTTAACTGCCCTCGGTCATTAACCGACAGGTATAGCAATTACCAATAGGAACATACAGTAGAGTGGACCGTGAAGCATCCAACATCTGTTTTGTGCAGCAGCAACTCTACATTGAAGCTCAGCATGAATTCACTTTGTCTAGATGCGCAAATTCACTAATAGAGTGTCCCTGTGCCCCTCAGAACAGAGTTACAAGGGGTAGTGATTGAAATCTCAAATAGAAATGGGCAAACCTTTCAAGACCCTCTTACATCATAAGTAATTGTGGCATTTATGTAAACAGATGCAGCCAAATATTTCCAATTTGCTGTCTTAAAGAATGGCAATTTCTCTTGCGTTACCAGTGGTTCACAGTGTCCATCAAGTCATCAAATAAAAAATCAATGCTTCATTACCTGGCCACTAGCAGTGCTTTATAGGCTAACGTTAGACACCCATGCCCCAATCTGCAATGATATGAGGAGAGTGGAACCAAGTGCATCAACTCCACTGCTGGACCTTGGTTGAATTTCTGGTGTTAAGTGCCATCAAAGGGGGAAATGCAACATTGAAATAGGTCAAAATAGGGGACTGTCATGCACAAATCAGTAATAACAATGTAACGTTAGCTAGCTAGCTAATTAGCTACAGATACATCAGCAAACTGGTAGCAATTGTTTTATGCTTGTTATGAAGAAAGGGACCATAGTGTCAGCTCTTGTAGAATCTATTCCATGGACCACAGAAGCCTGTTATGGAAGACTGAGATGCCCCATCACCTTAACTCCCAACATTTTGTGTGTTGTTTTTGTTTGCCACCCAACAAGGATAGTTAATGCTGTCATGTTTTTTCTAAACCTAGAAATATCATTATTTGTGTGTGGTCATGATAGCTAAAAGCTCTACCTGTTGGTGGTAGCCAGTAAGTAGAGCTAATAAGCAAATGTTAATTGCTTTCCTGTCCCTTACTAATTGAACAAAACAAGGATATTTTTCATTAGCTGCATAATGTAATGGTTCATGCTGTGGCTGATGTTTTTTGGCAGGCATTCAGAAATCTTTGCTTTCAGTAGGACATGATGGGGAGCTTATGCTAACAGCCAGCTAAATGCACCCACTTCCTGAAGCTGAGCTGGTTTAAAGGGCTGCCTGTTTTCATTCTTCTTCTGATTCTACCCTACCTCCCATTAGGCTTGTCAAACCTCATGGGATGAGTTTGGATGCTTGAAAAAAAAAAAAAAAGACGTCTTTGTGCCTTTGTTGAAATAATGAGGTGTTAAGATTTTATAGCGAATACAGCAGGAGAAACCCAATGTGAGCAGCGCAGGTTTATACAAAGATAAACCTTTTTGTAAAATCCTTTTTGTTCAAGACTGCTGGGATGCACAGTTTCAAACCATCTCCCATAGCCTTGACTCAACAGTCAGTTATAGACCAATCACTGTTTGAGCTGACCTTGGATTATGACCATGGCTTCATGGTCCAAGACCACAGCTTTTGCTGACACATTTCATCTTAAATTGAACTGAGTCAAGAAATAATCTTGATTAAACTCTTCAACAGCTTTATTAATCCCATGCTACCTAGTGAGGTTGTTAACTTTTATGAGCTGTTGTCAAATTAAAAAGTCCACGCTTTTGGAGTGGGGTTTTTCACGCTTACTAAACTATGATCTCAACTAAATGGAAAGCAGGCAAGGCAGGAGAGCACTAAATCATGTTGACAATTGCTAATGAATAGTCCAGGTGCCAGAAAGGCACACTGTGGAGCTCTACTTCTTCCTAGATAATATGAAGTGAGACCCCACGTAGGAGATTTACACGAGACATCATAAGCAGCTGTGTACCTTCCTCTACATTCTCACATATGAGAACTACTTTGAGTTCATCAAAAAGAGCCAACTTTTTCTCCTCTGAAAAATAAGCGATGCCTCTGGTGGTTCACAGACAAAAGTGTTGTCACGGCATCTGGATTACAGCATTTCACAGCAGGTCTCACTTTTTTTTGGAGGCAGAAAAGAGGGAAAGGAGGAGAAAGCAAAAGTATAAATACAAAGAGCATTGGCTGCGTTGCAAAGAATCTTGCTGATGCCGTCTTTTCCGGATTGCTCAGCAGCTTCCGCAGTTTGCAGTGTGGGACTAGAGGGAGTAACGAGGAGAGTGGACTCCCTCATGATCAATTACTCCACTTGTCAAACTCGCACCACCACCAACTTCTTGCCAGTGACCTTTTACCCTGGCACATCGGCTCTCATCCTTATTTTTGCTTGGCCAGCAGTGTTCCCCGTAAGCTACTGTTGCACACATTTGGACCACCAAATGACCATTTATCATTAATTAAATAAAATAATGATAAAAAAAGTAACTTCATCAAAAGACTTTCAAAATAGCTTTATGTTTTTGGTGGTGATGCTGAAATAGAATTGCTAAGTACTGTGTTCAGTAGTTATTTGTGTTTGCTCTATGCAATGCTTTGAAAAGCCAATGTTAAAAGCCAACTAACTCTTATGAAACCACTTGACCCTACAGTTAGCTTTCATTTTGATACTTAACTCTCCTGTATTTTTATGGTGGGTAAAATCAAGTAAACATGCTATTTTTTACATCTGCAAACTGAGTTTCAGAGGTAAATTGATAAAAACCAGACAGACACCATGTGGTGAATGTTGTGTTTAACATTTCTAGATGATGTAGATTGCTTTTAAAGCTCAAAGCTTTTCAAGACAGCTAAAATGATAGCATGCCACAGAATATCATGGATGATTGGCTGTATCATTGAAGGGTCTAGCACCTAAAGTCTACAGAATGGACACTGAGACAAGTTAAGATTGATATTCAACTAAGGCCCAAGAAAACTGCTTTTGGTTGTTGTAAAGATTAGTTCTTAGTTCCTGTCTGTTGAAATCTCTACAGGTGATTGTATTGTGAACACAACTTATAGGATTAATGGATCAGTTTATAAAAATCAGACCTATTTTGAAAAAATAATATAATTTTCGTCTTTGCCTCTGTGAGCATTCCAAATATCAAAACATTAGATTGACAGAACAACAGTCAAAATATATTTTCCCTATGTTTGTGTCCAGGTTTTCAAGCTCTCCAGAGATTATGAGTTTGGTGTTTGTAAAAAAACAACATTTATTTTCCTTGTCTTCAAAGCACTCCCTCTGAGTATGGCTTAATCATACATCGGCCTTTAATCATCATCATTCTTGTTAACTAAAACTATCACTGAAGCCCCCTTTCCAGGTTGTTTTAATTATTGCTGTTCGGTAGCGTTGTCCAGGACAAACTATATGTGGCAGGGCTCAACTAAGATGGATGAGTTCATTTATCAGGCCTCATGTTTTGCTAACACTGTGTGGCCAAGTGCCCAGCAGCCCACGTAGAGTCTCCAGGTCAGTTTAACCTTGAGCACAGGGGGTGTAGCAGTACTGTAAGCAGCTGTAACCCTGCCAAGAGGAAGGGGCACCTTTCACTGGCTGCACTACAATAAGCAGTCATTGTCAGTGAGCTCCAATTGTTTTTAAATGGATATGCCCTTAGCCAGAAGGCTACAGTAAACGTCTTTTTTTTCCAGTGGCAGTAATACAGTATTTATACCATTGCTAGTATGCTGCTGCTTTCATTTATGTTTTGCTACCAAAGCTATACTTGTGTTCTTAATCTCAACCCACATATCTGTAGGCTGCGTCAAATGAAGTCTCTTGTTCTTGTTGTCCTGCTACCAGCAGGACCAAAGGGTGACATAGTTGTTTTGTTCACCCATCCATCATCTTGATGTAGAGCAAGAGATTTTGACATCCAGGGGCCAGTTTTCTGTGACTGTAATTTGCTCTCGCTATTTGTGGTGCCTAGAGGATGCTGACTCCCCTGACCTTTCTCAGCCATCACCAGGGCAAAATATCAACTTTGCATACAAGATATCACATAATGAAACGAGTAAGATTTTCATGAAACATGTCGAGAACATTTGTAATCTTCAGGGGATATGTCCATTAGATTTTAATGACCCTGTGGTCTTACATCTGACGTCACCTCAGGTCGAACATGGCATATTTAGTAATTCTATGAGGAATTCATCATTCAGCATTGTGCTGCATTGGCCAATCCAATATGCACATTCTTAAGAGAATACTTTGTAAGGTACAAAACATATTTCTAATGTCTATGTCAAGACCACTAAGATGAAGATAGTTATTGTTGCTGTCTTTACTTTCCAGAGCTGTAATATGATACTAAATAAACTGCAGAAAATCAGAAATTCTAGCTTAACACAAGGTGCTGCATGGTGAGAGGGAGCCTCCCCTCTAAAATGGATCTAGACGGAGACAAGAAAGCTACCATTTGTCCCTGAATGATGACAAAGCCCATCTGATATCACTGCAACCAACTCCATAGATGACCACATTGATTGTGACTCAACACAACTTGGCTTATTTAAACTGGTCGGCGAAAAGTGCCAATGGAAAACTGCTATTGTTTAACATAAAGACAGTGGCCAGCTGCCTCCAGTTTCTTGGTGGCCTCCAGCTCCAACCAAACAAGAACTTGCAACACTGAACGACAACATGACACAACAAACACACAAGTAATGCATATAACACTTATCATAGTTTGACAGTTTGATAAAAAAAAAGCTTCAGCGACAATAGTATTGGTAACATCTATTTTCTCTAAATTAGAAATGAAAATGGACAAGTAAATGTGAACCACTATGCAGCCTTTGTAAGAATGTGAAGAGAGACAAAATGTTCAAGAAGGCATTAATCATGAAGTGAGTAGCAGTATGGCAAGAGGAATAAATCAAAGGCTGCTTTGGTCCCTGCCCCTAAGTTTGGCACCAAAACAAGACCTACTCATCACACAGCGCTGCGACTTATAGCCTGCAGGCATGGTTTTGACATTTCTCAGTTTTAAGATACTGAGAGAAAAATGCTAATGAAGTGGCTAGATGGAAATGTCATTTTTCTGTGGAAATTCCTCTCAATGTTTTTGTGGTCTGTGCTTATGTGTGCCTTCGTGTCATGTTGGAGAGGCAGAAAAGTGACTACAGGCTGACTTTTGACTTCTTTTCTCCCCCCCCAGGGGCCATGGCAGAAATGCAGAGCCACAACAATGGCTGACTCTTTCTGCCTGGAAAGAGGTGGGGAAGTTGTGGGAGGGGGGGTTGGAAGGGGTGCTGGAGGGGTTTATCTTAGTCATGGTAATTGGTTTGCTGGTGTGGAAGTAGGATCATTCGAGAAAACCTCATTCAGTCTGACTCCCTCCCATTTATCTGTCTGGAAGGCTGCAGGGAGAAAGGGGAGAAGGATAGAGAGAGGGAGGGAGGGAGTGAAGGAGTGCTGCTGCAGAGGCATTTTCATACAAAGGCTGGAGAAAGTGAGTGAGTATGTCTGAAGGCTCAATCTGATGCCAGCCTGAAATGAAGGATACGTTTTTTGCATCCTGCCAAATAAGGCTTTGTCCCGTGGCCACCCCCCTATGATGCCTGATGTATCCGTCTGTATGAATGTGCGAAAGAGAAAGGTACGACTTCAACGTGACAGTGCAGGATTGCCATCATCAAGTCATTTCTCAATTTCGGATTAGATTAATGAAGGCGGAAATTGAACCGCTCTTTTGGGCCCGACATTGTCTTTAAGCAAAATGGCTGAATCCCAAAGTGCGATGATGCATATTCTCATCTTATCAGTTCAGGTTTTATTAACTGGCGATGAGGCTGATGGAAAGACCTGTGTGAGAACTCTGGGCTCAGAGACTTATATCCACTCTGTGTGTAACATGCTGTGATATAGCACTGTTGCTGAGGCAGCAGTGTCCAGCTGCACAGATATCTCCCCAATCGCACACCATCAGCGAGCTGTTTTTATGTGTTCCAAGTGGCAACCACCATGACTGAGTACTGAAACCACTGCAGAGCTCCTGTAGCTGCAGTTCCCCATGTGTCCCAATGATTTTTTCCCACAACAAGTTCTGGCTTTGTGACGCACCTCCCACTGTCTTGAAGGCTGTCCTGGCAACGTCAGTAGGCAGTTGGCTGACATGGGAGGGTCGTCAGCTGATAGAGCTCACCTAGGCCCTGATTACAAAAGCTGGCCCATATGTTCAGTCTGTTTCTTCCTTCTACAGCGGCCTTCAAACTTGCATTAGTTCCTTTTGGTATCTGTCAGCCTTAGTTTCATGAATTATTCTCGTTTTAAGTACATCTGTTGCAGGGACTAATGTGAGTCATCATAAATTTGGGAACACGGTGACATCAATACCAGAAATCAGTCAGGTTGTTTATCCAGGTTATTTAAACTACTTTTGTGGAAGTAAAACTGACAGAATGTACACCAGAAAGGTTGTTTTTTTCCCTTTTTGTACAGGAGAACATATCATGCACAACACAGCCAAAGTGTGATGGACAATGGACAGTTTGTTTAATACTTTAACCTTTCACATTTGCTTTCTCCTTGAAAGTTTTTCGTTCAACTTGAGATTTGTTTAAAACCTGTCTCATCAAGTGTGTCTTGCCTTGTTGGACCTCTTTTTAGTGGTGTTACCATGCTGCCAGATCTCAGCAATTTAGTTCAATTTTGTTTTGACCTGAAGGACCGCCAAGCGGGCAAAAAGTCAACTCAAGTTCAGAATTGTCTTTTACAAATATTGAGGCTTGAAGAGAACCACATTATGGCCTGTGTTTGCTGGCTGGTTGCCTCTTGCATCCTGTGTAAGCTCCACCCAGGCTCTACCCCTTTGCTCAAATTTGGATTTTCTGGCTCCAATGCATGACAAAGATGGTGCTGTGATCTGACAAAGATCCAATGTGTGCAAGAAATTGACTAAGTCGTCAGGCGTCGGTATGTAGGACTTCATGTTCTAGCCTTGCACTTGCATGTGATTAGTGTTTATAGATATTCCTTCTTGGTAAACCTAATCCAGGCTCCAAAATGTCCTGGTGATTAATTTAGTTGTCTTTGAAGTGGTCAGATTAATATCTAAGTAAACATGGTTTTAGTATCACTTTTAAAATGACTAGAATTGACTAGAAGAATTAACTGCAACATGACTCAAATACCCTTAGATTCACCTCCAATGAGCAGTATTTACAGAGAAATGTAGTGGGACCTCTAACATGTCTTTTACTCTGTGGCCTAATTTCACAGGTGATCAGATACGTTCCTCTGGCCCAGTCTCCCAACTGTGTTCAATTTGTTGATGTCGCTATCTTTCAACTTTGGCCCACCTTGCAATTTGTTCTCTTGGCCCCAATCTCTCTATTTTTGCCCAGCCTATTTGATTTATTTATTCATCTATTTATTTCGCAGTTCAGTTTTTGAACAGAGCAGGGAATCTCCACACGACACAGCAGCGAGTCTTGTGAGGATCACTGCACACAGATGAATGATATCGGAAGGGAAGGGGGAAGTCACTGCAGGGCTTGCTGTCTAAGGTTGTAAGGATGGTACCAACCCTTTGCCAGGGTGACAACTACACCCCCACGGCAATGAAGCATCAATCCTTAAAGGGAGAGTGATGGAGAGGAGAGATATTGTAGAAGCAGATTTATTCATTATTCATCTGAAATCATTTTTGCCACTACTTATTTAGAAAAAAACCCATAGCACTTGCCTAACATTGAGATCAGAAAACTAACATGTATAAATACTGAAAAACTTAAATTCTCATTTCGTTCAGTCAGAAGCGAAGCCTAAGAAGGGTCAGGTCGGTCGATCCCTCCATTTATCTCTCCAATAGTTTGGACCAGAGATGAAATCTTTGACACTTAATCTAGTAGCACAGTCCGGGTGAAATCTACAGGGCATACTGAAGCATGACTGAGCATGTTCACACTTGCCTGTTTATGTAGAATATTTTTAGTCCTAATACCATAGGGCTGTAAGAATGAAAACTATATGACCCTTATCCTCAGTGCTCCAATTGAGGAGGCGTACATGACAAAATGCTTCAACAGATAAGACATTGAATATATGTTAAAGATTTCACATCCAGTTTAGCTAAGCTAGATAACACAAAAACTGGCTGGTGGAGAAAATCTTTGCAAGTCATAGGATAAGCCATCAAACACAAAATGCTTCTTTGTTTACTTTGTGTTTTTACGCCAGTCACTTTCACTGAGCTGCAAGTGGACATCTGACATATATTCGGCTTACACAGTATGTAAACTGTCTCTACTGCTTGGTGTTTGTATCGTAGATTGTGGAAAAAAAACTCCAGTGATCACTAGCTGACGTTTTTTTGTTTGGGTCAGCATTACCGCAAATGTTTGTCCATCTTTATGAATAAAAAAAAAAAGAAAAAAAAGACATGCAGAAACAATTCAAAGGTCTTAATTAAAAAGCAAATCGAGTGATTGAAAGAGCCCATTTCTGAGCTGAGAAGCTGCCAAGAAGCTATGACCCAGCAGCAAGTCAACACCCAAAAGCTATACATTATTTATTGCATTGTGGAGTATGCATGGCTGCTCGGGCCCATACTTGCACACATTTTGATGCATCAGCAACACTGCCTTCTGCTCTCTCTAACTCTTGTCCATCACTCTTGCTATTCATAGAGACCATTAATGATTTATTGAATAACAAATGGTGAGTAATGGGACCCTAATCCGTCATCCTACTGCTGTAATGCTTGTGGCTTCAAAGATGCTTCCTTTTATTTAATTTCCAAGGTTTTTAAATTGAATTTCACAATTGCTAATGCATTAATTACAATTTATTTCCAGGGAATGGAACTTGGTCTGAGAGCTGACCTCTTTGAACTCGCACTTTCCTTTACACAAAAAGAAAACTATCCTCCTCCCTATATTGCCATGGTATTTCTGTCAAGTGCAGCTGTATTACTCTCACTTGAATCAGTCTTACCAATCAGTTGGGGGCTGTTGACGTGTTTTTGTATAGTCTGATGACGTGACAGCTACAGAGAGCTGCAGTGGAGTGAAGGCTTCAGCTTTTAATAATAGCAGGCAGATTAAACCTCTTTTATTTCTCGCATTCTTAGATCAATCCATAAAACCAGATGGCCTGTGAAGAGGTATTGTGTGTGCAGTGGGGAAAAGCAATATCATTCATATTATTTTTAATTGGTTCCCCAAGGGCACTTGATGATGTGAAAAAGACAAGCATTAAAGTATTACTGAGCCACAGAAATTTTGAAGCTAATTTGAAATTAGTTTTTTTTCCCCCTTCTTTAAAACATGTTCAACTTCCGCTGCATTCTTAACATACACTGGGAAGAAATTGCTTCTTCAGTGTGTATAAGTGAATGTGAGATATGAAGACTGGCATATCCACATTTCGAGGCAGTTAACTTTACACTACAGATGTAAATTAGCTTTTCACAGCAGATGTTCTTCACTCCAGGGGTGTGGAAAAAGAACGCTATGATGGTCCAGTATTGGGGGAAAAAGTCAAATATCCCCACAGTAGTGGTGGGTTTGGTGTGGAGAGACTAATCAAGAGTTGGGCTGGCATGGAACTGACCCTTGCTTTTGCGTGCTTGAAGAATCATGCTAGTGTGAGTGCAAGTTTTGGCTGTTTAACGACTGGCTGACCAATTTTCCAGGCAGCCATTGGCTTCCATTCATTCAGTGTAAAAATAATTGCAGACTTGTGAAACTTGCTCAAGTTACGTACACCTCATTTTCAAGTGCCCTTTCTCCCCACAGAAAAGAGGTAAGGGGTAGTGGTTGAAATCTCCTGTGAAATAGGATAACCCTTTAAGACGCTGTCGTCGATGACGTTTATGTAGTCCAATGCAGTTTGATATTTCCAATATGTCGTCTGCATCTGTGATGACTTCTCTACATGGCCCTTCGTTTGGAAGGCCATGTAGCCCTAACGCTTTGCCCTAGAATTGGGAAACCCTACCCCTAGGTACAAACATTGAAAATGGGGGGCTAGGGCTAAGTAGTAGGGGCAACAGTTTTAATGGGATTGGGCCTTGGATTATCAAATCTTTTAGGGGTCATGTAAGAGCCTGACCAGATAGCAAAAATCTCTAAACTATTTAGTTCATTGGCAGCTTGAAACAGTAGAAAAAATGCCTTCAGATTTCTAAAACTCAATAACCTGGCATGTGATAGACAATGCTGTGATGTAATGTACTGTATACATTCAACTGGCCAAAACATTCAAAAAACTTTGGGATGGCCCTTTCCATATCTGTTATATTCCAACTGTGTCCTTGTGTTGTGTGAATGCATCGGGCATCAATATTTCAACATAGCAGGCCAAGGCAATGCCAGATAAACAGGCAAACTGTTGCCGCCTTTGGAATTTGCAGTCTATTACACAGTGCAGATGCTATTGGAGTTATACTGTGCAATAAATTGGAGCTTTTAACACATTTGATGTTTTGGCTCTAAGATATATTGTAGTATATATGCAGAAATGAGCTGACACACTTTCAACTGCTGGCAATGTAGCAGATATTGTGGCACTTGTGGTCAGGCATACACGTCAAATTTGATTACAAGCTGATAACCTGAAACCCACTTTAACTGCAACAGCAGGTGGGGAGCACAGCATGTGAATTAAACAGAACCTTTGGTTCAAGTCAAACCACTGATGCAGTAGGTGTGTACCAGGCTTAAAGCACTAAATTCAGCTTACTTTTTGTGCAGTTCAGTCAAACGTTTTCAGTCTCTGAGTCAAAGACTCTGACTGCCTTTAGGTTTAATAAGTGCACAGATGGTTATGAGACTCATGCTTGCTGTAATCCCCAGGTTATGGAACATAGTTACGTGATTAATTAATAAGCTCCACCAGACTGTAGGTATGCTGTGGTTTGGAGCCAGGAAAATGGCCCTAACTCCTCCACTCACAGCAGGACTGTTCCAAGGAGGCTGGAAAGTGTGCAGTAGTAAATGTGCAGAGAAACCCACAAATAAACCATCAAACCGTGTGTCACCAGGAATGAATAAGGAGCCCTTATTAAGTCATCGTGCATCTGAATAAATGATTCAAATATGTGCAGGAGAGTCTAACTCTGAAGATGTGCTTTGCATAAAACCCTCCTTGCTGCCGATTTAGTCTGCAGGAGCTGGCACTAACAGTGTTGGCTTTCAGGTAACAGGACAGCATCCAAATTCCCCCTCAGCTTTGTGAGACACGTACAAAAGATTTTATACAGCTCACACTTTGAAATGTGTGCTAAAGGGAGATAAAATCTGGAACACCTTTATCCACTTCCATTTACAATATACAGTATGCCAGTAAACAAGTTATTCCCCATACAGTATATAGTGGCATGGTGAGATTCTAGATGAAATACTGCTGTAGTGGTTTCATTTCATTTTCAGCTGCAATAACTCTTAATGCAGCTTCCTCTAATACAGATGCTTATGTTACATTTTTATTCATGCATTAAAATAATTAAACTCCTCTTGTACCCTGAAAATAAGTCGACTGTATGCTCCCATGAAATACAGCATTTCAGAACTCTTACTGAACATTTCCTCTTAAGGGCTGATCCGACACTTGTAATGATTTTGGGTGGTAATCTAGTGTGATTGGATCACTAAGTGTCTTCATGTGACATCTGGTGTTTGAAGTGGTGATTTCAGTGTTTTTTAAAAATCATTTGCACCTAGTCTTGAATGGCACATCATCTGTTAAATGCATTTGAGTTACATGTTTTCCAACACCATAATAATTGTGCTGTTAATGGTTAGACTGTAGATAGAGGAAGAAACATGATTTTAAACAATACAAAATTTTAGTATTTGATTCCTGTAGTCCATTAACATGCTTGATGGTTTAATTGTTGGATCTTTTAAAGGCTTACATGCCAACTTTTTCGTGATGTACAGTCTGATTCATTTACATCGTGGCTGTTTGAACGGCTTTCATTGCGTAATCCTCTAGGGCTGCAACAAACCATTAATTTCATTGTTGATTTATTTTCCTGATTAATTGATTAGTTGTTGATTTACATTCTTCACCATTTTCTGACATTTTATAGACCACAATCCAAACATATTCAATTTACTAGCACAGAGTTGTAAAGAAATCAGAAAACATTCACATTTAAGGAGAACAAGGAGAATCTTTGTTTATCACATACAACCATACAATGAACAGCAACGTCCCGGAAGAGCAGTCAGCAGCCAACATACAGCACCCAGGGACCAACTCCAGATCCAAGCCAGTGCCTTGGTCAAGGGCACTGACCAGAGAATTAACCTATTATTCATGTTTTGATGGTGGGGGAAGCCAAATCACCCAGAGGAAACCCACGCAAGCACAGGAAGAACATGTAAATTTCACACAAAAAGGCCCCAGCCGGGATTTAAAGCCAGGACCTTGATAGTTTGAAGCAACAGTGCTAACCATTGTGCCACTGTGCTTCAAGAAGCTGGAATCAGAGAATTTTGACCTTTCTCTCTTGAAAAACAATGAATTAGCTATCAAAATAGTTAACTGAATAGTTGATAACTAAAGGATTCATAGATAAAATTGCCCATTTGCTATAAAAATGCATTAGAACGGTCGATGATTTTGGCATTTAAGGGAGACCTGCATGTGACACAATCCTGTCTAAAGTCTTAAAGTGTAAGCTGAAATAATAGCATTCTATATGGTTCCTCATGTGTTTGCATAGTGGCATGCCACAAGAACTATAGTCCTATTCAAAGACCCAATATACTGACGTATTAGAGTATCAGAAATCAGAAATCAACATCTTAATGTATTTTCTCTCCTTTGATAACATTCACATTCCAGGAGTTTTATGCAACAGTAATACAAGAACTTCTTAGTAATTAGCATTAATTCATGC
The DNA here is from genome assembly GCF_965226575.1 of Pagrus pagrus. Lineage (NCBI taxonomy): Eukaryota > Metazoa > Chordata > Actinopteri > Spariformes > Sparidae > Pagrus > Pagrus pagrus. The sequence continues at coordinate 7,067,582 of NC_140198.1, forward strand.
TACTACTGTGACATGGCAACCTCCACTGTTCGCTCTGAACTCTTAACTGTTTGACTTTACAGTAAATATAATTAGAGTCATTTACCTCTTTAAAGCGAATGAGTTGAGTAAGGGGTTTCAGTGCAAACCAAAAATTATGCAATTATGTTAGACTGTGGAAGCTATGAGGATAGACAGATAATTAATTGTGACTGATACCAAGAAACATGTGGAGTGATGGTACATCTTGCAGTAAATAGCTTAACATTGTTTGAAGAAAGTAAACCTCTTCATTTGCCCAAATATTACACATTTGTCTGATTTGTTTGGTTGTGTGCCACTGTCTCTGTGATCTCCTTTTAAAAACCTTTAGAATTTAGGTGTCTTTGTAGTCGCTGCAATTAATTGTGTAGATAATGGAGCACGCTTTCAGTCTGTCTCTCGTCCTTGTCAGACTGGTTGGTACACAGAAGAAAGACAGAAGTAGTTGCATGAAGGATGACAAAATAGATCTTGAGAGAGAAGTTTAAACCCTCTGTCAAGCTTGCATGATTGTTGGATTGTCTGTTTTGGAGAGTTACAAAACGTGTCTGTCACAAATGTCACAGCCAAAAATACAATTTTTGGTCCGTAACAGCTTAAACCTGTTGTAACTGGCACAATTTTCACCAGGTATTCACTGCACCAACAATGATTCAAAACACATAACAAAAAAACTAAGATATTGAAAAAAGAGGAAATGTCATTATTAATGATCAAACGTTTGAATGGTTATTTGGATGTGTTTAATACAGTGGCCCAGAAGCGAAAACACAGCTAGGTAACAATCCTTTCAGACTGTTTCAATCTCACCAATGCTGTCGTATTTTGAAGGTTGCTGTTGTGTTTTGCGTTACAGAACCACTGTAGTTTAAAGGGGACTTATTATGCTCATTTTCATGTTCATAATTTTATTTTGGGTTACCACTAGACTATGTTTCGTGTTTTAATGGCCCAAAAACACATCAGTTTTCTCATACTGTCCAGTGCTGCAGCACTGTATGCTCCCTCTGTCTGAAACCCTCGGTTTTAGCTCCTGTCTCTTTAAGCCTGCCCCTCCCGAATACCCAGTCAGCTCTGATTGGTCAGCTCACACACGCCTGAGCCATCACCGCTAACAACACCAGAACAGCTGTGCTGAATCAATTCTTACGTGCTAAACTAGCAGCTAGGCATACATTATGCACGTGTGACACAGTGGAATATGAAGATGTCACAGAATTAAAGGCGGGACTACTGATGAGGCATTTCAGGCACTTCAGGAGCAGTGTTTTGTGTGGAAGAGAGCATCTCCTGTTAGTGAAGACTTTGATCTTTTACATGCACAAAAACCTATAAAAAACTCTCGTCTCCTTTAAGCTTGTAAGCTGTATCTCAAAAGCAGGCAAGATGGACTATTTACTTTGGTTCTGATTTTCTATAGTACTATACTGTACAGCGATTGTTTCAGTGATTTATAAACTTTGTTTTTGGTGAATGAAGGTCTAAAGATTCTGATGATTCTCAAGTTTGACTGATCTGTGTTTGGATAATGTGCTTTTTAAATGATTGAATCACCACTGGCACCATGTTGACTGGCTGAGTTGCTCTGCATTGCCTTTATTTGGTATTTGATTTTTTTTTCCGTGTCAACAGATTTTTAAAAATCTGTATTGAGCCACTCTTGTGAGCGGTTTTGTAGTTTTGGCTCGTAATCAGTGGTGTGTCTCCTTTGACTCGAGGCTACATTCATACATTCACTGAGCGAGCTAGCACTGCAGGTCAGCGCATCTGTGGTGTGTTGAAACAACACAATGAAATATATAATTCAAGTTGCTCAAGCTACACCACCTTACACACACCACTACAGGATCTTCAAAAGTAATGCATGTCAGATCGGAGGTCAGGATGGAGGGAGAAACACCAGGATAGCAGAACCACATCTAACACCTACCTGATATATTTCAAAGGATTTAGTTTTTCTTGTTATCGTGTGAGTATATTGGTGTATCATGTCTCTGTGGTATACGCAAAGTTGCATGGGGAGATAATGCAGAACTACTTTATGTCCATATACTCACTGAAAGCCACTTTGATGAGGTTGGTTTTTCGCAGCCCTGGATGCTGATTTAGCACTATACAGAACTAAAACGAGCCCCCGAACAGGTTGAGTTAAAGGAGGGGAATTTTAACTATTCTTTTTAATTCTCTTTTATGAGCCACGGCAGATTCTCCTAACAACAATTGCACTCGGCAGATAATGATGGCTTAAATATATACTCAACTGGGGCCTCGTAATTAAATGATTTGGGGGGGTATTCAATGAGCTGTGATTGTGTGCCAGTAACTGTTTTGTTTCTGATTATGCTAATACCGTGCATATGGAGCATACAAGAATTTTCTCCTAGTTTGGCTGGTGGACGGAGGCAGAAAGTGACATCGTTCCCATTCACGGTGGTTAATGGAAGGGTCTTTGCTTGACTAAGGCTCCAAAAAAGCATGGCATTTGAATTGTTTTGGTTACTTGAACTTTAAGAGGGATTTGGCATGCGTGCTCATTCAATGAATAAAAATGATGTGAAGTGAGTGTGTGAGCAGGCTGAGGGAGCTGCGCCCTGTGATGCTGCGTTGACTCATCAAAATTTCAGTCATTTTGATCTGTAGCATCGCTTTTTGACATATTCCACACGATACTGTGAAATGTGTGGACTTTGTGCGAATCAGATTACATGATGTCAATGCGCAACGGCCGTCTCTGTCACTTTGAAACAGTAGGACGACATTTCATGGGATCTAAGGCTGGGTTTCGCACAATGTTTCATACAAGTCCAGATACCTTGACTATACGGGCAGTTCCTGAACGATTCTTTCGTCAATCACCGTTTTATAAATCGATTTTAACAAAAGAAAATTACATGAGGAGGAAGAGGCTGTTCTAAGACCTGGTAGCAGCTGGAGAAACTGTTTTTAACTCTGTGCACTCTACTCAGCCTGGATAACTGGACTTTAATGAAGAAGCTGATGGAATATCTACAGGATTTGACTCAAAAAGAAATATGATAACAGACAGTTTGGGAGCAGTACGGCATTGTCGTGTCTAGTCTGCCTAATCCAAGGAAGAAGAAGAAGAAGAAGAAGAAGAAGAAGAAGAAGAAGAAGAACGGAATGACTGTGTGGATGACAGTTGTGGTACTGGGAAATAGTGGCAGAGTGAGACCTTATTTTCTTTGTTCTTAAGAGCAGCTAGGCCGAGTCTGACAACCATCCACCGTGTTACCTTCAGGAGTTTATTCCTCACCTTTTTACTGTTGGACTGCAAGCAACACCACACTGGTGGTGAAGAAAGGATGCGTAGGGGCTTTTATCCCTGACGATGTGGTGATCGGAATCACTGACGAGCAGGTAGAGGTTAGCTCCAGTTGGTAGCTAACAAGCAGCACAAAGTTCACTTAGTTATCTGTGCAGATAAGCAGCTGGTGCTAAAAAAGGCAAAACAAGATGAACTAGTGAGCCAAGTCTCTGGGAGTAGGGTAGTATTTTTTCGACATGCTTCTACGACATGTAACGTTAGAAAGCATTATTAGATAGCAGCACAAGCATGGTGGATGCTTATTGGTTCACTGACAGTGATGAGATTTTCTCTTTTGATAAACAAATTTGGTACCAATATGAGGAGACATTTGTTGATACTCAGTATTATCAAAGCAGTTTAGTGCCTTAAGTATCGAAGTTTAGTACCCACTTTGTACATGTCCTATTCTCTGGAGGGGGATAATTACAGTGCTCTGTATATAGTGAGCTTTGGACAAAATTACAAGCTCCTGTCGTGACTACTTGAAATTTGCATTACTCTTTGTAAGATAGCAGATCCCCGGAGGTTTCTGTCTGATTGTCTCCTGGCAAACTCCCTCATGGAGGACTTCACCCCACTCTCCCTCCTCTACTTCTGACAGACCCCGGACATGCTGGCACTTTTAAATGAAAAAAGCCTACTTCTGAGTGAGATCAAATCACAGTGAGGCTGGTGCACACAGATCATCCCTCAGAGCTGCAGAAACACAGAGGCTTTTACTCCAAGCAAGCCAAGTGAATTCACAGAGGACCCTAAAAGCCATGTAGCCTGTCAGGCTGTATTTATAGAACGTCCCCTAGGCAGCCATGTCCTGATTCTGGGAAAACACAATATAATATTTATATAGTGTGAAGAGAACAATGTAGGGATCAGGCTTTATGTGGGGGCAGATGTAGACAGTTTGTCTATAAATCAAGCAGAGACTTATGAACTCTTGAAAAAATAATATTTGTGGCCACATTGGGGACTGGAATGAGCAGCACCATGGAACAGGGGACAAATGATATAAGTTTTCACTCAGGTGTTATAGTGTCAATCCAATAAACTGGGGTCTTAAGCCTGATCATAACATCTTCAATTTAGTCCCAGAGCATTCAATTATTCCCTTGTTTCACAGGAAGATACCAACCAGAAGCACAATTATCGCATTCAGAGGCGTTCATCAAAATGGAGCCTGCTGCAGTGACAAAATAGTGCAAATAATAGGTGTCAAGACTGAAGCCAATAATATCCTGGCTTCCATTACACCAAGACACAAGACTTAATTGGAAGTGCCACACTGCTTCTATAAAGTATGAAGTATTGATATTGCATTTTTGTGTCACTCCTCAGAAACTTGTTTTGTATTTACCTCACCAGCTGCTGTTACCAAACAGTCCAAAGCCCCACGGGCTTTCTTTCCATGCGGGTTGTGTTTAGCATAATAGGCACAGTAGTGCACTGCCCCGGCGTTTTGCCTCTGTCAGCCCTATTAATCGGAAGTCAAATCACTTCCATTAGATTTCTGGGGTAAAGCATTCGGCTGGTGGGATTTGCTGAAGCAGGACAGAGGGAGAAAAAAGGCAGGAGAAGGGGAAAGATAGAAAGAGGAGCACAAGGCAGAGAGAGAATGGCTGGTGCTGATAAGCTGCAGGCAAGGAATACGCAAACCACCGCAGTATATGAGAATGATGAATCAGGGATAATAGTCACCCTGCAGTGAATGTTGTCATCATGGGACATTTTCTTCTGAGACAACATTTACCTGTCACAGCATCTGCGTTCTGAGGAGCAATAATGGGCTTTGTTCCCGGACTTGAAGGTGCAGCTGGGGTGTCGGAACTGCATGGGGTTTTATGGGAAGAGCAGCCTTGGGGGGGATGAATTCACTTTCACTGATTTGTGCAGATTGTGCTAAATGGGCCAGGTAATAATTGCTGGCAAAAGTAAAGAGGTCATTCCCTCTGCATTCATGTAAGTTTGCTTTTACTGATCTCTATAGCTGGACTCGGTTTTATGTGTTGGCAGTGAGAGGTTTAACGATTTGTGTGAAGAAAATATCTTTGGGTAAATTATCTGTGGGTTCAATTGAGTTGAGTTGAATTCAGTATTTATTTATTTTTTATGTAAATTTGCAGCAACACATAACAGAAAATAATGTGGAAACATAAAACACACACAGTGTGTAACGCTCCAATAACACACATGGTATTAAACCATAAAGCAACATCTCGGTCAACAGAGACATTATGGCAAGAGTAAAGAGGCAGGGGTGCCATCCAGATGTTAAGTTTTCCTCATAATAAATCATTTGTTTCATGTTAGCAGCATCAATAGCCGTGCTATTATTGAGGTTTAATCATCAATTCAATAAATAAGTAACAGCAGTGCTGAATAGGAAATGTTAAACTCTCATACCAGAGGCTAAAAAATGTTGTATTTTGAGGAACATTATCATGAGTCATAGCCAAGATAAACAAAATGGCATTTATGTAGTTTTACAGAACACATATTTAACCACATTTTTTACACGCCTACAAATCTACAGACATATAGTTTTTTTAAGCAAGCTTTTTTTGTGTAATAATAAAACATAAAATAATAAAACAGATTTATTTCTTCATAACCTTAGCTAATTAAATAAATAACAGGGCTTACTGGTGCATATAAAACACAGCACACCTCATTGAGAAAATTCAAGCTTCACCTCTAAGTCACATCACCATGAGTATCTAGCCGTAGGAGAGAGAACGACAGACGCAATTGCGAATCATGTTCATCATCATAGCCTACGCCAATGAGATGTAGAGTCTATATTTTGCCATCCTGATCGTATCAGGAAATGGATTGAAATGAGACAGCACAGACCAAAACGCAGAATTATCATACACATTAGACCTCTATCGTACACCTGGCAACGCTGATAAGTAAGTCGAACTCTCTAAAGGCTTACCCTGTTTCTTAAAAAACAAGTTGCAATATGTATTGAAATACAGTTTTAGTAGATCAAACATATCCTAAGGTTTCTGGTACTTCAAAGGAAGCTTATATTGCTAATTTATATGGAATCTTTTCTTGTGTTTCCTTAAAGCTCTTCTGACTTCTGCTTTCACAACCCCTGCACAGAGCTCCTGGCTGTTGGGTTGCTTTAGCTCAGCTGTTGCTGCCTCAGTATGGATTGAAGTTTCGGGGCTCCATATGACTAATGGGCACATTAGACAGCAGCCGGCAGTCCTTGTTGAGAGATTATTTTCCTTACCGAATCCATGGAACCCTGCTGGCAGGCAGGATTCCCGTTGCCCTGCTGTTTAAGCTCGGTGTTGACAGGTCAACGTGACTGACATTGGAGCAATTGGTCATGGAGGCCCATCTGGGCATGCGGGAGCTGGGAGGCAGAGCGGCCTGACCTCACACTGCGATGCACCAGAGCTCCAAGCTGGCATCCGAAGAGAAGGGAGCTTAAGTCTTATTAGAGAGGGTATTACATCCAAACACAGACACGCCACTTATTAAGACAACACTATCTGGGGAACAAAACAGGAGATTAAAGACCCATCCCATTACACTGTAGGTCACAGAGGGCTTCTTGGCACTCTTGTAATCTGGAAACAATCACCCATGGTTGAGTAACCAGCAGGGAGTCTGAAAACATTTTGTCTCATTGGGACATTTCTCCAGCAGTGACTCCGCCAACTGTTGAGGGCCACAAAGGCAGTGTAGCAGTCAATTCACCCACTATAAGTTCCCAGAAGAGCATGTCGCTGCAGACCTTTCAGTTCAGGTGCACAAGGCATAGAAACAAAGTCCTCCCGCCATGCTTTATAAGTCATTACCAAAGAGCGAGCCGAACAGATTTCCCTGGCAGCACGATCTTGTAGTGCATACCAGCCCGCATATCACTTGCTGTTTTGATTTCTTGCCTTTCTGCCTCTCGACACAGCTGATGGGCTCTCCTCCAGCGTAGGTAATAAGAGCTGAATGCATTAACCTTGTTTTCATTTACTCCCCGTGGATACAGCATGGGCCGAGCAAGTTGGAAATTCTTCTTCTTTTTGGCAGCGTACTTTATCATTGCTGGCACTTTCTGTTAAATCTGGGGACCTTTTCATGACCTCCCTTCTCCGGTCCTGGGAGAATTCTCCTGGAGGTGACTGCCGCCTCCACTGGTGGATTGGGAGTTTCTCAGCCCTGGATCCATGCCTCGAGCTGCCATGTTCATTGCTTAAAGGCCTCCAAATCTGCAGCTGCCAATACAAATACGGACAGGTTTTTGATACTGAATGGCCCAGGCGTAAATGTGTCGATTTGTAGAAACTAGAAAAGAGTTGATTTTCACTGTTTGGTAAGTTTTGGGCAATTGAAGTCTCCATTGAAGGTTGGCTGAGGCCCAGTTTTAGCACTCGTTACATCTGTTTTTCACAAAATGGACAGGAATGAAACAGACAAGGAGCGAGTGCAGGGTTATAACACTATTTGCAAGTCGCAGCAACAAGAAAGATTTATTTCTTCATTACTCAATTTCATCCTTATTTTAGGTAGAATTTAAACTCAACCACACATTCTCAATCTGCCATAATGACATTTGCTTCACAACTGTGGGAAAATAACACTAAACCAAACTCAGTTACTATAAATTCACACATTCTTCTGTCAAGATAATGAAATCTCGTGTTTATCTACAGAGGTTAGAACAGTGTCACTACAAGGAGTCAGCCTTTTCTGGGTAATTGAGTTCATAAAATTTAATGGAGGGTATTACTGTTCATGCCTAAATAATTCCCCCAGCAAAACCCTCACCGGGCTTGCTTTAACAGCAGTTTTCATATCTTTCATTCTACTTATATATTTGCATTTGTCCGATTTTGGAATTCATAATCGAGGGTGCTATGGATAACATACAGTACAGTACAGTCAGTGCTATTTCATTAACAGTGCTCTCAGAAAGTCTTTGCTTCAGCAAGACCCTGCCTCTGCTCCCCTCCGTCCTGCTCAGCATTGCCTCACATTTCAATACACACTGGGGCCAGAAGCACAGTTGGCACTCTCAAACCTGATCGTGCTTTTAATGTGCACAAGCTATTAATCAGCAGTTTTTATTCTGGGCCATGGGGTTTATGAGACACACTCTTACTAGGACTGTGGGTTGCCCCGCATAATTTCTTCAGCCCATCACATTGTAGCAGCTGTTTCGTGCCACTGGGGGAACTTTGAGGAAGATTCAACCAATAAAAGCTATAGTAGACCCTGGCCTGTGACATACAGGACGCAAACAACACTGTCACTTTTCACTGCCTGCAGGCCAAGGACGGTTCTGTTTCATCTGGTTAGATAAGGAGTCTCGTGTGTAGAGCCATGTGTACAGTGGACAATAGAGCTTTGATGCTATAGAGTCAATAGGAGCCTGTCTAGGTTAGCTTTAATTTAATTTCCTCACCGTCTGGGAGGGTATTAGTGCTCAACAGGGACAAAGTTCAGTTAAAGCATTAAAATTTAAATTTAAATAAAACTTTCATTTTAAAGGGATTGAAATGTAATATTTCAAAAAGTTGTCATAAAAGATGATGAAAGTTAATTTGAACTTAGTGCCAATTGAGACTCAGGTGATTGTGTCTTAGGCGACCTTAAGATGCTTTTTAGCAAGAATGCAACAATATAGGAATTCATGGCAATCCGGCTCATCTCTTTACCGTACAGAATGTACATTTGGTGAAGTGATTTAAGAAGTGGTGTCAAGGTTTAGCAGACCTTTGCAAAGGGCAGGAGGATAACATCTCATAAATAGTTTGGAATGTTTTGAACTTTATGGCATTCCCTTGTCTCATGCTTTTAATGCCCTCTATCTAATAATTCCCCAGTGACTTTATCCACGTGTCTTCATGTCTCCGAAATAGGCGCGATAACATCGACTGCTGCTTTCAAATAATGACAAAAAACTTTAAATTTAAATTAGTCTAACTTCTACAATCGAGCAATATAAGTGATCACGTTTGAGGCGCGTCTGCATTCTTTGGAGAAAGTCATTACATGCATAAATAGGATAAAACCCTCATGCCCAAAAACGGCCCCATTAAACACGAGTAGTATTCTGCAGTAGTCCTCCTCCTGGTTAGGGCTACAAAAGTTGACTTGTAATGTGTTTGGATAAGGTACTTTCCCAACTCCAAAAGCTACAGTCCATTTGCTTTTTATGTGTGCACATACGCTGGGGAGTGTTGGCTTTGTTTGAGCACTAAATGCATTTTAAGTTGAGTGTCAATATTTTAAGCTGCTGAGTGGATAAGTAAATGACTCGAGTATTAGACATTTTCTATCTGGCATTTCTCTTAACAATGCAAGAGCTTTGAAACGTGCTTGCATTGTGTCTGAAATACCCAATTTCTCTCAGTTTACTGTTGTTTGCAAAATTTCAGATACGTGTTGCTCAGAGAGCAATTTAGACAGGTATGCTGAAATCATGGTTTGTAAATTGGCTACAGAGGAAAATATCAGCCTATTTTTCAGCAGAAAAAGAGTTAAAATTGCTTTATTTTTTTTTAATAGTATACCAAAATGTAGTTGCGTTGGGCACATTTAGTGGTGGGTGCAGAATGACATGCATTACCTTGCTGAATGGTCAGTGAAGGGCTGCCAACATGCTTTTGGAACATGTTTATCAAAGGAGAGGGGGCTGTAAGAGCATTCAACAGGAATGAAAACAGGCTACATGCAAATAGAAATGATTGGTACAAAGGATTTTATCTGGCTCTGAAATTTAAAATTCAGCTGGTGGGCTCATTGCAGATATCAAAAATATCCCACTTGCCTGGTAACAAAGAACAGCCCAATCACCAGAGTACATGTTAACTGAGTACGTTTCTGTAAAACCACAGATGAATTCAAATTGAATGTTTCTTTACTGAACTGAACTTTACGTTTGCTTAGGTTGTATTTTCTGTTTCCCTCCTGTCACAACGCTTATGCTCTGGTTAGGTTTACATACTAAAACCACTTTGTTGAGGTTTGGAAAAACATCAAGGTTTTGGTCACCACAATCACGGATGGACATGGAAAAATATCCCCAAAGAAAAATGTCCAGTGGTGTGACTGGAACTGTGGTCTGTTGTTTGGCAGCCTTGTTGGCTTATAACACCGCCAAAATCCCCTCCAGCCTCCTGATGTGGTTAATAAGCATTTCATGTGAACTTGATACGCCACTTTTGGTCCAAATGCCAACCTTAGATGTATCTGTGGTTTGATGAACAATAACTGCTTACATTATATCTGCATGACAGCTGAAAAGTCCCTAATAACAACCTGAGCTTTTTAACTCTAATACCTTCCTAAATCATTATTACAAGGGCTGTGTTGAGGTGCCTTTGTATCCTCAATAAACTTTATAATATCCATTTTTTACACTGCACAGATGGAATTATTAATTGATCTAAAAAGATTGGGGCTGCAAAGAGACTCATAGATGTACTGTACATGAGCGCTGCACACGGTTTGCTTCAGTAAAAACAGGTCTGTGCCTATGATTTGTCCTGTATCCACCAAAAACTAACCCCATATGACCCTGGGAGAGAGCCACAGCAGGAGTCAGCAGACGGGCTCCCTCTCAGGGAGCTCCAAGAGGTCACAGGGGCATCACTCTAAAACTTTGGCAAGGGTGTCCTCCCATCTGTTGCAAAAAGAAGTGCCGTCCAATGACTGGCCATCCAGTTGACTGGGGCAGCACGGCCATGGGTAGGTGGAGACAGACAGAGAGCTCCATGCCAACAGCTGCATCCCTGCAGTGAGAGTTGCTTGGGGTTTCCATGCATACATCCTCTGCCCTATCTGGTTTATTTAAGTCTTGCTCTCAGGCCAGCAGATTGTATTTATTACATATTTGCATATATATGAGAGCCTCTATTTAAGTAACACGCTCTCTATTGAGATTGCATGAGAATGAGGACAGAAAGTGAGAGATGTTGTTTCATTCTGAAGTCAGGGCATAACAGTGAGCGATCCCGCAGTTATTGCCAAAACAATACCAAGCAAAAAAAAAGGTTTCTTCAATTCACAAAATGCAATGGGCAGTCATCCAATGTCCCTGAAAGAATGTTAAATCATCCATATTAAATGTTCCTGGTTTCCTTGGAGGCACCTAAACATAAAATACATTCCAGCTTACAGGTGTTTTCAGAGGAATGAGCCACCAGACGCTGAATGTACTGTGGTTTCACACGTAGCTCAAGGTGTCTTCTGGAAGTAACAGGGCTAAGGTGTGACAGAGTCAGATTTTGTTGATGATATAGGTTAAGGCTCAAAGCAAGTTCACGGTGTGAGGAAGGGGTAACATCAAGGTTAAAATCTTGTTGATGGAATGTGAAAGGGTTCGTGTGTTTTGCTCTGTTGCTCACTTCCAGCTACATTTTTGTCCTTTACACTGAAACAAAGAGAGATTGAACCTGGTTCACCTATCTGTCCATTTATTTGGCACTTTCTAGTAAGCTACAAAATTTTGGTGAAACTGTTGGCCTAAGAAGAGAACGATAGGTGGATTGTCATCAGCAGTAATGCTAAAGTGTTGTATTAGTCTGTTGTGGTAAGGAAGAAGGAAAGCCTAAAGGCAAACCTCTTCATTCCACTGTTGGTTTCAGCCCTTTCATTTAGTCGAGAGCTTTGGGAATGACCCAAACAATGAGATGAAGAGGCGGGAAGGAGTTTCCTTGATGGCTTGGCTCTATCATCCGGAAGGAGAAGAATCACTACTCTTTTGGGTTAAAAGGATCCAATTGAGATTGTCTGATGTGGGTTGCGGGTTGTTGGTCTATTACTGGCAAATCATATATGAGGTACATTTTTGCAAAACTCATAAAATGTGTCATGCAGTTTACTTTACATGGGTCACACAAGCTGCTAAATGTTGAAATCCTTCCTTTAAAAGATTCTGTTCTCATAATCGGTTTCTCAAATATCCAGTTTTTCCTGAAATGTAAAGATGAGGGTGGTGCACGCATACAGTAGAGATATCTACTGGTGTGCACTGGTGCATGTCCTGCCCACTTGTTCTGGCAAATCCCAGCCTCCTCTTGGGTTAAGTCTCTGCAGTCTCCAACCCACAAGTCATGTGGCTGCCAGCATGATAGATGGCCACACAACCGATTAACCATGTTTTACGCTCGCTTGAATTAGATAGATAGTATTTCTGTGAGAGGAGTGCGCCGAGACAGGAGGATTAGGATGTGGTGTTTTTCCACTACAGCATCGCCTCTGTTGTCGGTTCTTATTTCGCTCCATTCAAAGACGAACAACAACTAGGAGACTGTGAACATATGAGTTTATGTGGCTGTTTGTGGTGTTTTGGAGGCCTGGTGTAACACGCATTCTTCTGCATTTACATTGGAGTGCATGACTAATCCATTAATAATACAGCACAACATTTGAATACATGTGAGAGTGTAATTCCAGAACAGGGACCATCACAGAAATATCAGTTGTGGCAACCAATTTTTCTTTTTTCCCCCCATTTTTCATTTTCATTTATCTTTGTCTCTTCACCAGTAAATTGGTTCTCACACAGTATATGGATATTTTCTAAGCACCCTGTGATAGTCCAAACTCTTGTTTCAATAAACAGAGAATACAGTGGTGATAAAGAAACAATCAAACCGCTCATTATATCATGTTATTGTGAATTCAATTTTAATTATAAAGTTAAGTGCTGTGAACTATGAACGCGGCCATTTTGCTATCTAATGTCCACCAAGCAGGCACAAGAGAATTTGTTCATTTTCTCACATCACACGTTGTAATTTTATTGTGCTGCTCACAGAAAATCAAAAAAGTTGCACATTTTTATTAGTTTTGCTGATCGTTCAGTCGTGCAGTTTAAATGCTTACTGCAGTGGAATAAGAAGTGCTAAAGAGATAGAAAAAGACCAAGAGACTTTAGACGACGCAAGATGTTTACAGATATCTTTTTTCCTGGGAGGCTCAAAAGTTGGCTCAAAGTTTTCATCTTTTATCCCGACTTTATGGTCATGTGTTGCACCTGAAGGCGCCACCCCATCTCTTTCAGTTCCTCTTGTGTGCTTCCATGGTGATATCCTTTTCTGGATTCACGTCTGGATTAGGTGTTAATGGGTCTAACATTAGATTGTCTTTTTCTTTTGTTTCACCAATACACAGTACAGCACCCCAGACACTCACACATGCCTGATTGACATAATAACGTTACAGAAGTGTGGGTTCAGGGAATCTTAATGTGCTTGACAAAGGGTATTAGCTTCAGTCTTCTCAAAATGAGGTCTTGTACATCTACCTAATTACTAATTTGCTTCCTTACCATGATCCAACTTTTAACTAGGCGTCTAAATCAGCAACTGCTTCACTATACAATATTTCATATATTATTTGGAATATTATCTGCAATATTTGCCATCAAATCTGATGGATCGTTCGTTACTGTTAACCAATCTCAGTTACTTGAATTATCTCTAGGATAACCTTATAAGCTTCTAGGGCTGCAATGAAATATTATTTTCATTATTGATTACTCTGCCAGTTTTCAATAAATATGCCCTTCAGTTTATAAAATGTCAAAAAATAGTGAACAAGGCTCATCACATTTTCATCGGGCCCAAAATGACTTCTTGAAATTGCTTCTTTTGTCCAACCAACAGTCCAAAACTCAGACTCTTCATCATTAACGACAAAGAAAAGCAGAAAATCCTCACATTCAAGAAGCTGAAACCAGAAAATGTTTGACTTTTTAGCTTGAAAATAGCTACAGCTGTGAACCCTGCTGAGCTTCTCTATGGTTTAAACTGACATTTTAGAAGATTATGAAGCAGTGCTTTTTCTGTGCCAGTTAACTACCGTGTTTGTCTCCTCTGTTAAATAGTGTGGTCTACACTCGCTCGAATTGAAAAGTGCCCTGAGATGACTTTTGTTGTGAATTGGTGTTATACAAATAAAACGGACTCTGTTTGGCTTGGTTAGAAGCTTTGCAGTTCCACCAGACCATATTGTTAGGATCTGGTTCACACAGTCTTTTCAGCTGCTTAGATCTCATTGGCTGTCCACCATGCCAATCGCAAGCATATTTACATCCCTCTGATTGTGGCAGGTGCTTTGGTTTGGAAACAGCAGCAGCCACAACAAAGGTTGTGAGCAGCAGCTGATTGTTGGGTTTGAGAAACTGAAGTTCAAGGGCGCCTCATCCTCGTTGAGCAGCGAGACATGGAAACTTATCATGTAGGTCTGTTTGTGGGGTTGCACTCTTTCATGTCAAAACAACAGTCAACAGCTAACTTCCTTTTGTTACAGTTGTATACTCTGGAGTATTTTTACACCAGAAGGTTCTTGTTGAAAATGACAGAAAAGATGAGTCTAATCTATAGTTAGTTCTTCACAGTGCTATCATCTCGCTATATTACTGATCTATGTGTCTCTTTTTTGTTTTTGTTTTTCAGTGCTTTTATTTAGAGTCCTGTATTACTTTACATTTTCATATATATCACGTGACTTACATCTTTCTATCTTTCTCTTTCTCTCTAGGTAAGTTTCTCTTCGTCCATCCTGAAACAAGCACCTCTCACCTCACCAGCCGTCACTGAATGCCCCCAGGAGATAGCGGGTGCCGAGGTGATTCATTGGTAGTGTTTCTGGTTAAAAATATTCCTCCTCCTCCTTCTTCCTCTGCTCCACTTCCCTCTGACTGTCGGAGGAAATGAAGCCGGCTCCTGTTCACCACTAAACAAGACCGGAAAAGGGGGCTCTGTAAGCTTGTATCATTTCAATGTCCCCTAACTCCTTCCAGGCATGGAATATGTGTTCAGGTTAGCTTCAAATGTGACAGAGTGGCCTGAATGATGTCATGGCTACAGGGAAAAGCTGGTGTGTGCCTTTGAATGCGGTGGACAGCCACGAAAGGACAACAGTGGTCTTTAGAGGGTTGCAGTGTGTTATCTTTGTGCTAAAAAGCTGTCTTTTCCAGTTCAGCTCCTGCTGAGAACTGATTGGTAGGTTGTGGGTTTGTCCTTGCCTTGCATTGATGCACAAGACCAATTAATCATTGTTCTTTATCTAGACCTTTGTTAATTTGGGTCGTTGACGAAGTATAGTGTTGACCTTGTGCTTTGTGGGTCGTTTTTATGTCTGCCTTTTTCGAATGTACCTTTCGAAGTCAGATACTCATTAAGCACAGCAGGAAAATGAGCAAGCAGAAAACGTGATCGTTCTATTTTGAGATTCAAAAGTTTCCTCAATTCTGGGAAAGAATTCTGACCTTGACAGGGGACGATAAATAATTATCATTACAGTGTCTCTGATGCAGTTTTGCTCCATGCGATTATCCTTCCCCCCTTGTCCTTCCTGCTGATATTGGCCTGAAGTACGTTTTATCTTCACCTTCCAGGCGGACCAGATTAATCCAGTGAAATGTGTTTTAGCTAAGTCAGTGCACTAAATGGGTTGAAGAGGAACCCAGTGGTTCTGAGTCTCTTGAATTTCAATGACTTTGGCTCCTTTTTCAGAAATGAGAACGGTGTTTTTTTTCCGGCAAAGATCAATCACTTCATAGAGTATTGTTTGGGTTTTAACTTTTGAGGACCTTGTTGGCTTTGGGGATGACGAATTTTTCAGCAACGCTCCCGTGGACCCGACATCCAACTGATGCAATAAGGCTGCAATTGTTTTTGCTTTTGAACATTGGTTTCTCAGATCGCCGGAGTTGCCTTACTGCTGTCTCCGCTGGAGTGGCTTTGCTGCGAAGCCATTCTTCTCAGCCCCAGACTGCAGCTTTTATCAGGAGATTGTGTGCTGGGTGAGGCGCGGCAAATTAACCAAGGCCTGCGAAGGTTAAATGCTGCTACCGGGGACTTTGTGCATGAGGCGGGCAGCGCCACATCATTGGCGGCTCCCCTCTAGCCTTTCCGTCTTGTCAATAACGGCTGTCCACATCACAGCCCATTCATGTCCCTGTGTGAAACAGTGCTCATTGTAGGGGCATCACATTACGCAGAACATATCCATTTTTGGCAGCAAAACAAGAGCCGGTCATTCAATTTCACTCCGTTCATCGTCATATTTCTTTGCATGTTCACAGTGTGATTGAATGGAGCTTTGTTCGCATCCACACAGATGACCTCTCAGTTTTGTCCTCCCATTTGTCCTCAGTACTCTGGCTCAATGGGTTACTGTGTTCACTCTTAAGCAGAGACAGCATGGCCCCTAAAGGCCCAAGGACTCCCAGATGATGGAGTGACTGAGACATCTGCCATGGAAGTACAGATGGTAGCCTTGGGTACACTGTATCCTGTTGAAGCTGAAAAATATGATTTCAACCTAAGTAAGCAGTATTGACTGAGCCGTCTCCCGCAGTAGTCCTCAGGTTGTTGTGCAGGCAGTGGGTGGTGGATTGATCACTGTACAGTATTCCTACAAGAGAGCAGTGACCTATAATTCCAACATAAACCAACCAATATATTGTGTACATGGAGATAGAGTGTCCTGAAATGTGCATAGGCAGGATTACATGATCATAGATAGCGGTCGTCAAGCGGGCACATAAAAGTGTTAACAGCATTGGCCCGAACCTGTCAGAGGTGTGTTTGAGCTGCTCTTTTTTTGTTGTTAAAGAAGAATGTTGATGTTTATTGGGTTTTTCTTCAGCTATTCAGCTGTCTTGATCGTATACGCACTTAGGAACATTTTGTTGCCGTTTCTGATGGATGTAGCAATAAAGCCAGTTAGCTAAGTTAGAAGATGAGGTCCCCATCCTTAATCCCTCCTACAAAGCTCTGATTGGTTGATTGTTTCTTTGAAAATAATCAACAATCACCACAAACCCCAGATGTTATTAAATACTGAACAAATCTGAGACATGGACAGTGGTTAAGAGGTCTGGTAATATCACTAGCCCTTTTTACACAGAGATTGCACAGAACTGCTGCAATGAAGAACCTTCTTTTAGATTGAGATTTAAGATAAGTTGCTGGCATTTTGCAAGCAAAATAGTTTAGACGTGTAACACATAAGCTTTGGCGTCTAGTGTGATGTTTTATATACCCATTAGGCAGCTCTTCCGAAACAGTAGCAGTGCTCAGAAGCAGTAGAAGTAGTATAACAACACTAACCCCTATTACACCTCTGTACCTTTAGTAGACAGAATGGCAAGGTAGAGTAGATGTGCAACAGTCCTGCATTTTACAGTACAGACTGTTCAAAAGGGGCTACTACTTATCATGAAATG
This sequence comes from Pagrus pagrus, assembly GCF_965226575.1. Lineage (NCBI taxonomy): Eukaryota > Metazoa > Chordata > Actinopteri > Spariformes > Sparidae > Pagrus > Pagrus pagrus. The sequence goes on from NC_140198.1 coordinate 7,085,128, forward strand.
GTTACGTAGTTGGCTTATTAGCCAGGAGACATACTCTCTCTTTGGAAACCATGTTTTTGCCAATTGACAAACAATGACCACATTTCCATGGCATTCAGTCTGAATAACCATGGCCCTCAAGGACGATTAATTGTTATTCTTGTGACTGTGATCTGCTTTGTATTTGGTCAACCATCAGGACAAAATCATCAGTGTTTCACTACATGCACATTACTGTGTTTTTGTGTGAGACAATATTCAAAACTCTCTATAAATTTTCTCCATTAAACTGCATCTATTAATCAGGATACACAGATGTTTTGCTCGAAGTGAAGCATTTCTCACTCTCATGAGCACACCTTCACCACAGTTGGCATCATGAAGAGTGAATCTGCATCTGTTTGCTTCCGCCTCTAGAATTTGCTTCATGAACACAGCTTAAGAACAGTATTGCAAATACTTTGTTTGTTTTGGGCTGCAAAGAGTATAACAGCCTCTAGGGACCACTAGTGGGCCTTCAGATATTAGGATTTGTTGACCAAAAATCAATCTTGCAGAAAATAATTATCTCACAGATTATAATATTTCAACAGATGCCTTCTATTTCAAATTCAGAACTGCTAAAAAAAAACAACAACCAAAAACTCCTCAGTCATTTAAAATGCCCCCCGGATACACACTTGCATCATTTTCTTGAAAACAATTCCCTCGCAAAAGACTCCTCGAGCTCGCCAGGCCGTCCTCTGTTCTCCTTGTGCGTTGTGTGAAAGGTGAGCGTGTGCCAGCCCTTCAAACACTGCCTGTCCATCCTCCCTTTGTACCTCGTCTGGCTGGTGTCCTCCCACTACTGCTGCTTCGTGTTTGGACGGGCCAGCAGGGCCAGCATGGAGAAGGGAAGGAGGGCCGTCTGTGCCCAGCCCGGCCACCTGGCTGCCCAGAGGGGAAGGGGGCGTGGAGGGTGGTGGAGCAGAGGAAGCGGGTCAGCGGGAAAAAGAGACATTTCCCCTCCTCTTTCCCTCTCTAGTTTTCTCTCGGGCCTTCTGTTCTCTCATCCGCTCCTTTCTTCCTCTTTCTTTCCGGCTTTCACACTTTCCTCTCACCTCCATCCTCTTTATCGCTCACTGGTTTAATCCTTTGCTTTTCATTACTTTTGTGCACCTCTGAAGCCCGGTTCATATTATTTCACGTCTATGAGAGACACATGTCACTTTAGAAAGATACTAATGAACTTCATTACGGGGAAATTTCTGTTTAAAAAATGTAGTTTGTTTTCGCGATGATAAAATGAAGACACTGTATAATTGTAGCAATTCTGCCTCATATTAGATTGAATACATTTTATAAAAATGAGACAATTTTTATGAAATGATGCTGTCGTACTAGAGAGCTGAGATTCTTCTCTTTTATTTGTATACTGTGTCTGCTCTTGTTTGTGCTGTTCCTACCTGTCTGCCGTCCTTCTGCCACAAGCTCACTTCCTGTCTGCTCCCTGTGGTGGATGGTATGTGGTTGCCCATGCCAGACTGAAAACTGCAGGGCATCACCTATGGTTCGCCCAGGTGAACATAAACAGAAGACTATATTCCACTAGCCAATACAGGAAGGGATTGGACCTAACAATATTAGATATGCCTGCAGCTTTACCTGGGTCACTCCTGCTGTTGTAATAGTGGAGTTTTCAGCCACAGAAGGGAACATTTTATTCCAATAAAAATACTGTAAAAACCCACTATACACCAGCATTGCTCCAAATGACGGACAGAAAAAAATATATTGTAGCAGCATATAGCAGCTAAAGAGCCACTTCTGTCCCTTATGAGTTGGTGGAGACCAAAAACAGAGATAAAAAGGTAGTTGGACTGAAATTTCGTGTTTATGTTGCTCTGTTTGCTGAATGTGTAAATAGGAGGCTGTATGCTGTGGCAGAAAAAACAGCGCACCAAAAACAGAGAAAGGTAATTACTAGGGATTAAATTAGCATTTACTAGGGATTAAATTAGTGTTTGTAATTGTAGTTTAGCTTGTTGTTTAAATCCTTTCCTGTGATACTTGTGCTATAGACCAAATACCCGGACGTGGCGCTAACAAGAACAATAATTTCCGGCTTGAACACTGGCAGTCAATTTTTTCATTGCGATGCAGAGATATGTGTAATCTGCAAATTTGCAAATTTCTGTTGTCATTTTTAGACAATACTGTAACGTTTTACGATATACAGCATATATAGTTAAACACTTGGATCCAACCTATCTGACGTTTCTGATATGCTAATTTTAACATACTGTATTGCTTTGCTGATGACATCTTAGACTAACTGCTAGTTTGGAATAAAAACCCAAACTGCCATTTTCTTTAGTCTGTGTTTTGTTTAATACATATACATTAAAGAAGTAAACCATTTTACCAACAGTATACAATAAATCATCAGAGATTAATCTCTGTGTACCCCAACGAACCATATTTACAGGAACACCTCTGTGCAGTTTGCCCTCATGCTCTAGAAGACCTGTTTAAAATGCTACCAAAAGGTTTACACTTTTACGCATTAGTTATGCGTGCTTGCCAAAAGAAGTCAAGTATCGGCTTCGGTTTGTTCGGTCTAATGGTAGTTTTACAAAGTATTTAACAAGCCCTCTCAAGAGTCTCCCTTATCACTATGCATGGGGTGTGCGTGGTACACTTGTGAACACTTAACATGCATGTCATTATTTGAATCTACTTCCCATTCAGAAGACTTTTGCTCCTTAATTATTTTTAAGCTCTTCTGGAGGAGCTGACACATGGTCCAGAGGTCAAACTGTGAGGCCAGGTGAAACTAAACTCACCATATTGCAGTCTCCTCTGCCTCCTCCTTCCACTGCCTCTCCCCTCGGGCTGATAATAGAGATTTGGGGCTCCCCTGCTGCTCGAGCCACCTGTGATATTATCTCTGAGCTCTACCAGGCAAGGTGGGACTCTTAGCCCTCTCTATGGGACAGAGGAATTAGAATTAACTTTCCGGCTAAGTGGATAGGATGTCTGGATCTGAAGGATGAGCAGAAGGCATTAAATTGAAATTGTGTCTCCTTTTTTGTGAGAGAGGAGAAACATATGTGCATGTGGAAAAAGGGGAGTGATTGATTGATGATTCGACACCCAAGTGATTTAACCAAGCCTTCTGACTATTGGAATTTAAAGTGATATATTTATGTGAAGGTAGATCACTGCTTGTGTTCCTTGTAGCAAAAACGTCTAAAATAAAACAGTTCCATAATCATAACATGGGGCCATATATACTATATATATACATAACACCGATCAGCCACAACATTTAAACCACTGAAAGGTGACGTGAATAACACTGATCATCTCATCACAATGCGATGTTCTGCTGGGAAACCTTGGGTGCTGGCATTCATGTGAATGCCACTTGACACGCACCACCCATCCAAACACTGCTGTGGACCAAGTACACGTAGCTTTTCGTTTTGCACATCTGGGACTTTTCAAGGTGGCGCAACAACCAACGCAAGCAGCGCTCTAACCGTTTGGTGTAGTCCTGACCCTGATATTCAGTTTTCCCGTCCGTGCAGCCTGAGAGACTGAACAGTCGGTGGAGAGGCTCAAGTCAGGTTGACTGGATGATATTTGTTGGAAAATTTGTGTTGGATGTTGTGATGGGATTAGACAACTCAGAAACACGTCTGTTTCTGGTGCAACGTCAAGCTGCTGCTAATTTGATGATTTTGTCCACATTAGCACAAACAAAAAAAGCACACCATTTGTGCAGCCATGCTGGAATAATGCTTATGATGTACATAAACCATATTATTTCTACCAAATAATGAATTTAAAATTCTATTTAATGTGGTTAAAGCAGGAACGCCTGTAAATAAACATGATGGATTCTGACAGTATCTGGTGTCCACAGCTGCTTTACACTGTATGAAAGGCTTCTCCTTTAGTTCACTAAATCCCTGCAATAAACTGACGGCAACAGGACAGATATGTTGACAGATCTGCAGCCTGCGTTTTGAGAAGTGTCAGAGTGCAGTGCCATTACACAGAGCCGTCTACTGTGTTTACCTTCATTAAATCACGTGCAAACGATGCCAAGGGGCTACAACATAACCACACACACCTCAGAATGGTTTGTTATAACTCCATATCCTATTGTTTGTACAAGAGATGTTGGTTTACAGCTGCTTATCAATCAATATTAATATTATTTAGCAAAAGTGGTGTTCCACATGTCGCTCTTGAAACTGCAAACTTTGCATTCGTCGGTGCCCTTGTGCAATTAAAGTTGGGACCGTGGTCATCAATAGTACAAGGGTTGATGATGAGATTTTGCTTTTCATGCTCAGCAAAAGAAAAAGAAATTAGTTTATTCACTCAACACGCTTGGAGAGACAACATTAGGACAATGAGTTTCACCACCGTCAGTGTGTTTGAGGTAGGATCATAATGTTTGTATTCATCTCCAAGGCCACATCTTTCTAATGAAAGAAAGATAGACTGTTTCCTGTTCCCGTCATTTACCTCTATCTGACTGGTGTTATTGTTTGGTTATATTAGCCTGCAGTGATGGCTCAGATAATTAACCAAATAAGGTGTAGAATGCTGCTATTGCCTCACCCTTGATCACTCGATTCCTTGATATAAGAAACTAAACAACTTTTAAAAGTTTTATCTACCACAAGAAATTGTATTTTGCACATAAATTGGAGCTTGATATGAAAATATGGCTCAGAAACTTAGACAATTTTCATGAACAATAGTGTCCACAACGTCAAACTATGGCTTTTTAGGTTTTATATTTTTTGACAAAATTTTAAAACCCTAAACAAAGGACACAGAAGTGCCATGTTATCTTCCTTCAAGCAAAATGTAAGTGCCTCTAAACTCTACCTCTGTGTTGATTGACCCTTTGACAGCAGAGTTAGATGTTTGTGTGTCTGTCAGGTTTCTATGGTGTCACAGTTGGACATGGTTTTACAAGTTATACCCTCAAACGATACAAGATCTGTCAGTCTCTCTACATTCTGAAGTTAAACGGGAACAAAGCTCTCTAAAACCTATGTCAGATTCATCACAGAGAAACAGGAATTTAAATTACACGGAAGAATGTCGAATGTGGCCCTTCAGAAAACAGTGTACCAGTCTCATTGTGTTAAGCTATTGAAATTCAAATTGAAGTTCTTTTGAGGATAATTCGTAGGTGCACAAGGTGACTATTTTTCTGATTTTGTAACTGAAATTACCATGTTTCTGTTCCTCCTCATCAACTGAGCGCTGTGAAATCTTAATGGATTTTAAAACAGCGGAAGCTTCTATTTATGTGAGGGAGTTAAAAAAACGAAAAAAAAAACCAAGCAGCCTCATATATTACTTAGCTACCATTCCACAATTAGCATCGCTTTCAGGAGCTAGTAGAAAATAACATATAGGGTAATCACATCGGCATTATGGGTAATTTTATGGGAAACCTCCCCCAGTGCACCTGTTAAATGGGCCTTATCATTAAGTATGTATGTGAAGTCTCCAGGGGGAAGGTTAAACACTGTGTTTGTTATTTTGTTCAGATACCTTCTGCTCCAAAAGCTCTATAATGATCCAGTTTATGTAAATCAGGTGATTATTTGAGAATAATCAGAATGGCTTTAAACTGGGGAATAGTGATGGTTGCGAGGAACGTTTTGATTTAATAATTACAGAAGTGGAAGATTTCTGATGTTTTCATCCACGCTGGAGTGAGTCTGCAGCCTTCAGTGTTAGCAGTCTGATTTAATTGCACGTGGCCAACTTTTGCTCAAATTACACTGCAGTCAAATAACACACGAGAAGCCAGGGACTATTTAACTAATGGAGTGAATTCACTATTGCATCATCCATCACTTCACGCTCAACCACATCCCCCCAAGCCCCTCATCCCCCCACACCCGCCGTCGTCACGCTGCTAGTGCAGAGCTTTCTTCTGCTCTCTCATATTTAGCTTCAAGTTGATGTACAGATAAAGCACTGCTTTTTCTTCTTTTCAGGGTTTAATGGCGTGATGGACTGCTCCAAATACATTGGAAATCTATACCTTCTATTTAGCTCCGAGAAGGTCAGGAGCTTGCGTCTCAGTTAGTGTGCTTTTTCAGTCTCCTGTGTAGCATTGATTAAGGTTGTTGATAAGCTTGTGGCAATTTACGGACCCCTTAAGAGTACAAATTAATTTGTAAGATGATCCATATGTTTTTTTAGGTCTTACAAACAGTTCTGTCCAACTTCTATCTGTGGACATGGTGCTTTGGCGTTTGTATGCGCAAAATACTGTGTAATGCATTGTTTATCAAATGGTAATGTGAATAATAACCTGGGTATGACGTCATTCACAGCTCAGACTTCCAACCTCCGAGGTAAATGGAATGCACCACACGTTGACAATCCTTGTCCTCGTACACAGATATATTCATATTGATTCAGAATCTGTAGGCAAGGGACAAGGAAAGTCCATTTGTAGTCTGAGTGGTATGGAAAAATCATGTTTGAACGGGCTTCGGTTGCATGCATGTAAACAGTCCATGTAGGGACTAAAAGAGGCTGCATCAACCAAAATGCAATCTTGGAACAAATCATTTTTTGTTGAAGACAATTTAGCTTTTTATTCGCTTTTTAAAATTTATACTGAATTTTTATAAGAATAAGATATATTTTTAAGGAAAGATGACTAAAACATACATACATTGTGGCCCCCAAAGAGGTTATAGAAGATTGTAACAGCCAAAAGCCTTTTTACTCAACTACTTGTGCTGCTCTGCAAAAGGAAAAACTCTAGATCTCATCATGGTTGTGACATTTTGATCAACACATTGCTTAAAGTACTGGGTTTGAGAGTTTCCACTTTAATATGGTTAAAAGGTTCTTCAAGTCCTTATTTTGCAATGATTAATATTCTCAATATCACACAATGTTCCCAGTGGGGCACAGCAAGTGTGGCGACAGAAAGTCTTTGATCAGACCTCTTTTACTCTGTGTATTCCTTTGTCACCTTGTCAGATTCTGTGTAGCAAGTTGCTGCCTTTAAGCATTTAGCTACCAACATGGGACGATGTACTGAAAAGTCCTCAGAGCATCAATCATGTCCAAATTTTCCTTTCTTTTTTTTAAAATCACGATCATGCATCATGAACCAAGATTACAATACCGTTGTTAATCCTGATTTTTAGGATGTTGAAGGTGCCATTCAGATTTTGGCATTCACAAGTTGTCCTTCCTGTTTTCTTCCTGTGTATAGATTGTAGGTATTGTTTGAAGTCACACCTGTCCAGTAAGTGTTCAAAGCTTTAAAAGGGGCTGTATGAGAGTGCCTCATCCCCAGTTTAGATTCACCCTTTTTGCTCACATCACATTCTGGTACTGGGTTTTGACACTAATTTGGCCACTTGAATTGATGCTTTGAACTTGAGAACAGTTCATAATTTGCTTCTACAATCACAATGCCTCAGTTGGCGAATTGTGTAGTTTACTTTCTGGTGAGGTAGGTCCCCCGCTCATCCACATCTACACGTAGGGCAAAAGATGAAGTACTGACCCGTTATTTTGTTCCCCTCAAACATGCTTGTCTTTTTTTTTTGTGGTCAGTTTCAAAATGTTCCATTTTGTTCCTGACACTGTTTAGAAATTACATGCTTATCAGCTATAGGGTATTTCTAGTCCATTTCTGAATTCACTACACTGACCTGATTTCTATCGTCCAGATCGTGCGCTTTGTCAAAAGCCCCCTCAGAGTGCACCGTGGGAGTTCACCTCCTACACTGAGAGATAGGCTGGATGTTTCACTGCTACCAAATTGGCCCTTTGTCTCGCTGTACTCTCATTTATAGCACACTGGTGGCAAATGTAGCAAACTGAACCACACATTTCATACCGAACAGCAGCAGTATTGATACAATCAGAAATGAGGGATCTAGGATAACTGGACAAAAAGCAGAAATGGTCACAAGATCACGATTGACCTTGCACTAAGTCGTTCTTACATCCTTTAACAACCTGTCTGGGCTTCTAAGTTGCTACTGTACCACAAAGCTTTAGCAAGGCATTGATTTTACTTCCTAGGAAAGATCCTGTTTCACGAGCTGTGATGTTGTTCCTTGGTTTTAATCTTTATGATTGGCCTCATCGCTCTGGATTAAATACCTTGCAGCCTGTATTGACACAAGAGTCCGTTGGGAGGATAAAGGATAGATACCTGGGGAGGCATGAGGACCGTAGTTATTAAATATCATTCCATCCTACCTCCCGGTTGTTTATCTTTCATTATGCTGGATTTTAATAAAAAATGCTTATGGAAATCTCCACGAGGTCTGGCCTCTCTCTGGCCTCTCCTGTGGGACTCTAGATGAGGAGGAGCATTTCATTTGCTCTCTTCTCTCAAGCAAAGCTCATGGCGATGGCCAGTGCTTGTTATTAGCAATCCTAATGACTTCTAAATTTGATATGAAACCTCTTGCCAAAGCTTCCTCATTGATGGCTCTGTGCCTGTCTCTTGAGATACTAACTACTGCCTCCTGCTCCTTTGATTAAACTTTCATATGGCAGTGAACTGCAGCATCTACCAGGGACTGAGTCACCAGCTCCATCTCCTTGCCATTGTTTACCCAAGTGAAAGAGGAGAGGATATCTGATGTGCACCAAATGAGACTGCTGAAGGAAAAAGCGGATTTCTTAGTGGAGTCTCCACAACAAATACAACTACACAATGGTGTGGCCTGGGTAAGCAGCACGGTGTTTGTTCAGCCTTTATAAAGTGGGTTCGGGTGAAGCTATAGCTGTTACACGGTGACAGGCTATCTCTCCTCTGCTCAGTAATTCCTGTGGACCTGTGGTGTTTGACTTTTTAATGGAAGTTTCTTGCTTTTACCCACACATCCTTGAATTAGTTTCACCTTCTAAATGCATTTGCTGACTTTGTTGATTACCAGAGCATCTCCAAATTATTATCTTGCACTCCAGCCATACCGTTCAAAATGTGCCTGTTCGGAGCGGGCCGATTGCTTGGCCCCTGGTGTTGCTGCTTGTAGCTGTATCCATGTCTTTTACCAATACAACAAATGTCTTGATTTTCCGGGATGTTTTGTTTTGAGTGTTCCTGCATAGGGGTTGTACTGCTGTCAGAACTGCTCATCCAAAATTCCTTCACACTCGACACTGCACTTCCTTTGGTCCCCAGCCAAACACCTGCCAATTGTGAAGATGAATGGTTGTCAAGGATATGCAATGGACAAACCTATAAAAAGATATAGTTGGATGCAATAGTTCACATCCTTTCAAGAACATAACCCAAACGCACTTGAGCCTAATTTAACTTTTCCTGCAGAAGTTTTAGGATACACTAGCATCTATTGATTTATCCAGAAAAAATATATATGCAGCACCCCCTGACTTCGTTAGAACCACATGTTGTTTGTTGAGAGCTCTGTAGCCTCTCTTCGTTGCCATTAGCACATGTCTGGTTGTATTGACGTCCTGTCAAGCCACTAGCAATAGAGGGTGCATGCTAGGTGCTAAATGGCTGAGGTGAAGTCAGACTGTGATTGTGACTAAGTTCTCACTCAGGGCCCTTTTCCTGCTGCCTAATAGAGAGCTGCCAAAGTTGAGGGCTGTTCCAGTAGAAGCTCATTTATCTGAACCCCAGGCCTCAAAACAGCCATTGAACCAAACAGGTGAGAAAGATTAGCAGCAGGTTCACCTCTGTCCTCAACTTTTAGTGTTATAAAGTGCTTTGACATGCTTGTTGCTAGAGTCTGCTGAACATAGTAAGCAGACATTGTGCTGGTGGTGAAGTTCAGGTGGTTGTGGAGGATTTATGATGCTGGTGTAAGCACAGCTACAGTATTTCTTTAGGTTGAGGTCAAACAGGGCAGTCATCTCTGCAATCAGATGTTGCCGTATGTCTCAAGTTTTGGTTGTACTTTTAATAGCCCCTATAAAGAATGTTGACAGCACTGTTTCTGGAAATAATCCATGCACCTGGACAAACTAAACCTATCTGCATTGGACTCCACTAAAGGGAATAGGAAATTGTACCTATTTGGACAAACTGACCCTTCAGACTGTCTTGGAGGAGATAGGCAGCATTGTATTTGAGAAAACAAACCTCAGCTCACTTCTCTGAAGCATGTCTTCCCAGAGAAGTCCCAGAAGACATGGCTTTATCACTGCTATTAGGCCAATTTATTTTGGTTAAGGTTGGATTAATTGTATTAATATATGTTGTTAGTTTTTACAACAGTGCCTCCAAAGTTGAGTGTTGAAGGTTTAAGGTTTGGTCCACATTTTTCATTCTTTTTCATTTTTTGTATTCATAAAATATAGAAAGTGGCCTGTATTGTCTTACTTAGATGTTCCTATTTTAATCTTTTCACCAAAAAGAGAGGAAAAAAAGTACTTGTTAAAAGTTGTTATTACAGCTAAACCTGAAGGGCCTCGATTGTGGACAGGGATCCCCTCAGCCCTTGAATCAAACAGCATTGAATCAGTGAGACATTCACCTTACCGTTTGCCCTGCCTGGAGCCGGATGTGGACTCCACTTACAAAAGATCCACACAGACAAAAAAGCCGGTGTATTACTTTCAAACTCAACAGGCAAAATATGTGTCAGCTTTATTGTTGCACACAGGGAGAATGATAGCTATGACTCACTGCTTCTCATTTGTTGAAAATTGTGCTGCTTTTCACTATTCTTCTGCACAGAGACACAAACTCGCACCTTTTCAAGTTCATCCGTCAGTCAGTCTATTAAGGCCTCTCAGAGCACCATAATGACCCATTGTTCAGGGATTCAGGGTCACTGATGGTGAGGGCTGATAGTGTCTGAACCATGTCTCCTCGGGTGAACTGAAAGTCTTTTGATTCACATCAGGCTCATCCCTGCCGCCACCTACGTCTCGACACTGGTGACAAAAGAGCGATGCACATGCTGATTCTTCGCCCAAAGACTGATTGATCTCATTCGACCCAGATACCAGCGAGAAGAGAGACATTATTACCTTTGTTCGGGAGCACAGTGGCACATTTCAAAGAGGCACTGTGGAGGGCGAACTAAGTCACTGGGAGTGTGTGTGTGTGTGTCTTTGACTAAGCCTTTTGATGACTGCTCCTTCACAGTGGCAGTTTAGAAAGAATAGGTGCTCCATGTAGACATAAAACCTGCACAAATCTGATTCAAATTTAAAAAGGGAATAAGCTGCTATGACATATTAATGTTAATCCCGGCAGATACAGTTCTGTTCTCTTTTGATTTGAATGTTTCCTTATGATTTCCTTCTCCCATGCTGTTCTTCCTTTGTGGATTGATTTGCTCTATAAAGAGACGGCCAGAATTCATTTTGGTTAAAGTTCTCACTGAGCGCAGACAGTCCCCGTTCAGACGAAGCACTGCAGAAGCACTGATTAAAGCTGCCGTTTTGATTGAAAACATCTTAATCAATGAAGTCAGTTACTGTACTTTTTTTTTTTTTACTGGAATGAAAACCTGCCAACATTTCAGTCCTGATGAAGCATGGTGGTGAATCGCTTCTAGAAACCAAGGAAGCAAAAGATCTTACAGCTCTGAGTGGGAAAATAAAACAGAAAAGGGTCATAGGTGAACTCTCAACATCAAAAAGCTCTCATCCAAAAGCAGAGTGAGGGGGATGTGTTCACTAAGATGTCCGGGCTGCTTCATTATTGATGGGATTACGGCTCAGTAAATAGGTCTTAGGCCCATTTCCCTTTCGCCGGCCTCAGGAGACAGCTCCCATTTTGGGGAAATGTGAAAATGTAGCAGAGTCGTCTGAGTGATGAACTTTGAAAAACAATCACTTTTCTTTATATTATATTCGGTAGGGTGATAAATAACCAGTGAAGGATTGCAGGCTGAGTGGAGCCAGTTCACGACTGGTATGTGTCACATTATGGAAAAAAATTAAGATTAGACCAAGCCCAAACGTGTTTTCCTGCGACTGTCACACACTTAATTTGATCTGAATATGAGAAGAAAACTGGCAAAGGAAACAGAAACAAACAAAAATAACTGAAAGAGAGCCTCTTTATGATTTTAATCAGAATTTATTGAAATCACAGCTCGGCTGCACATTCATTTTGTGAAGTGCAATTGCAGACATTACATTTCTTTGGAAGTGAATTTGCAAACAATCTGCCTGCAGTTCTCTCTGATGAGATGAGGGAAATGAGAGGACAGGAAGCCACGGTTAGCAAATGAGATACTGACACCCCAAGGGGATTGGTGTCAGCCTCACGTCACAGCAGGGATCCCAAGAAGTCGAAGGAAGTGTATTACTTTTTAATGTTCGCTCATGTGACTTTCAACTGCATCATTCACAAACAACAGCATCTGCAAATGTTTGGATTTGTGCTTTTCATCTGATAACACTGATTCAAATTATTAGTCGAAGCAAAACAAGTTACATTATCAAGCCAGAAAACAGCAGTTGGCCAATGGAGGTATTTGAGTTGAAGTGCCCTGTAACAGTCAAGAGAAGAATGGAGAATGCCATACATTTTCTGCTGACATCGTTTTGATTGCGAGATGAGGTCGCAGGTCAAATTAGGGTCAAAAATCCTGGAAAAATGCCTTAAAATATTTTTCGGCATGAAACATTATTCTCACAGACTTAATCATTGTAATGAACATGTTTGCTGGCTAGAAAAGAAAAGAGCAGATGGCAGGCTGCCTCTTGTATTTGTGAGAAAAGTCTTGGGAGGGGTGCGGGGGGTGTGGAAGTTTGGCAGTGGTGCTGTATGGTGTTGAAGTGAAGCCTACGCCTGCTAATATGATTGAGTTTTTGTTTTTTGCCAACAGTGTTGTAGAAAAAAAAAAACTTTATTATTCAGTCTATGGCTTTCTGTGGTTTCAAGAATACAGTTTTTAGATTGTATCACTTATAAGGCATCACAGCAGTTGGCCCCAATTAATATTTCCAAACCATTAAGCACTTATTTGCAAGGGTTGAGGCTGAGGTCAGCACTTCTTACAGCTTCTTAGTCTAAATTTGTGTTGATGGTTTATTTGCCAGTATGGGGGCTAAAATGTTATGACCTACCATTCATAATATATACTATTACTTCTGTATCGCTTGTTAAACATTGGCAAACAAGACTCAAGGGTCTAAAACCACACCAGTGCTTCTGTCTGCGTTAATGTATAAATGGTATTGTTGATACAGTAGAGGTTGTAATGCTAACTTGGTCACAATCACAATATTGATATGCAATGTTCAGCATGTAGTCAACACATTCAGCATCTTAGATTAGCAAGTTAGCAAGCTAATGTTTTCTTAGTGATGGTCATTATTTTTGCAGGTATTTTGCCACAAACATATCAAAAATATTGAACACATTGCAATTTTGATAATGACACTGGATGAAAAGTCAGAGGATCACTAAAGTTATTACAACTCATCCTACCAGATATCCTGTATTATCTCAACTCTCATCAGTGGTCAATGGTTGGCTAGTCAACAGACACATTGACCAACAGACATTCCATCCTCAGAGCTACTAACATCAAGGGATGGGCATTTCAAGCAAGTGCCATTTGATATTTGTTATTCTGGGTGCTTTGTTCTCAAATGACTGTGGGTCACTGTTGGTATCTTCCACAAAGAACTTTTTGACAGCTGTAGTTGTCCTCGCATGTTTCTGCTGTTTATACAGTAGCATAGCGCTGTAGCAAATGCTATACTGTCCGTACCCGCATCTGTATAAACAATGGAAAATATGACAAGTCACATAAACTATTTTATTTCTATATAATTTATTGACTGTTAGATGTAATCCACACTTCCAACCATTTAGCATTCAGATTAAAAAACATGTTTATCCCGTTTTTTACGTTACAATGTAAGTAGGGTTGGGTCAAGAATTCAGAACTTTATAAGACTGTGTTTTGGTGTTCGGACGTAGAGGTAAAAGCTGGAGATTTTGAATTAAACTTTGGATTGAAAAAATTCATAGTCAGAAGCTGATTCAACTGTTTTATTTCTCTCAGTAGTTTTTCCTTTTCTTCTTGTAAAATCCCACACCTACACAGCCAGGTACAGATCAACCTTTCAGTTGAAGTCAGAGGAGTTTTCAATATGGTGTAGCACTCCCTTTTTGGCAAATACACATCTTATTGCAGTCTCACTCCACACAGGGAAACTGTAGATATCCACAAATACTTTATTTTCTTTGTCTTACGCATCATGTGGCTTTCTCCAACAGAGACTCCCACTTGGTCCAAATCGGGCATGTAAATTTGATGCTTCCACAGTACATAGAGTAGAAAGGGAAATCTGTAACTGAATGGGTGAAACAGCATATTTCGACCTCGGCCAAGGTCTTCTCTCCCTTGTTTAAGCATAATGCATTTCACTGTCATCTCTAAAAGCTGCAGCGTGCTTATCTCTCACACTGAGAGGATTTAAAGGGAGAGCTTTGTTGGACATATTGAGCTTTCCATGTTTCACAATGAAATATTGCCAGATTTTTTAAGTGCTGCCTCAAGCCATGTTTCACTAGAGCGCCGCTCTCTTTTACTATGAAAGTTGTCTGTCAGGGAGCTCATTTGAGGCTACTGTGCTCCTCCGTCTCCTCAAGAGAGAAGTGTCCTTTAAATTTGTATTGTTCCCCTACAGGAAATGTATTACCAGCCTAGACATCTCCTGTCTTCGAGATGTTCCGTGAGCAAATGTGTAACGCAGTCAGCTGTGGGAGGCAGTGAGGCACAACAAGACACGTCACTTGCAGTACATGTCAATGCAAAGTCCATTTTGCCCTGCTTTTTCCATGTAAATCTGTCATGCATATCATCCCCGGCAATGTATTTGGCTCACTATCTGAGGACACATTTAGTCACAGCTCAGTAATATTCCTACTCACAAGCTATCATGTGTAAAACCTGTATGTGGGGAGTGTTTTTACCCATTATTTTAGCCACAGATGAGTCTCAACCAGCATCCTCATCTAATAAATCTTCCCTCCTGGAGCATAAAAATGATTGATGGGTAAGGCACTTAAGACAGACACACATCGGTAGGATAAAGAGTGGAGTGTTGCAAAAACAGACAGGGCAATAATGGCAGCTTTGTGCCAGACATTACGCCAGACTGTTGCAGCACTTTTTTTTTTGTCTTAATCGTTCTCTTAGAGGTGTTTCACAGCAGGAGATGCCAAGTGGTTCAGCCAGCACTGAGCTATTGGGAAAATTCAACTCTTGTCGAAGGATTGTATTGTATCACACTTAGGAAATTTAGACCAAGTATCTCCAAGGGGGGCAGCAAGCTGGTTCAGAAGACTTTTCAATCTAGTTTTCAGGTAGAAATGAGTGTTGTTTTTTGCAGAATCATAATAGACTCAATCACAGTAATTACACAGCAGACTTTACCTGAAGTACTGTATGAATACTAATAACATGCCATGGAGATGGGGTCAAGTATAAAAAATACAATATGAGTTATTTGACTTGCTGTTGGTTACTGTTAGTACAAAATTGTCTAGACTGATAATTAAAAATTATTAAAAAAAACACAATATTTCTCTCAATGTTCCAGCAGCTTTGTTTAATTTATTTATTCAGTAGTTGTTCTGGGTTCATTTCTAAACTTATTGTGTGTTATTACTCCAAACTGACGCTGCTCGTTGCAAGTGGCAGTAGACTGGTCTCCAATCCAACTACCAGAATAAGTGTTAGCCAAGTATGTTTCTGCAAAACCAAAGATTAATTGAAGAGCAGACATTTCTTCATGTTGCATGTTTCCATTTGTTTAGGTTGAATTTTCTGTTTCTCTTTTGTCACAGCACTGTGCTTATGCTCTGCTTAGGTATAGGCACAAAAAACGCAGAAGGAAAACATCATGGTTTGGCCTAAAATACCTATTTCGAACAGCTGGCTCACGGATGGAGATGGTCTTCCAATGAAAAATAGCAGGATGGAAATGTCTCCATGGCTCCTTAAAAAGTGTGAACGTGATATGCCACATTTGGCACACATGTCAGCCTTTGACATTACAGTGGTTTGCAGAAAAGTTAACTGCTACCATTAATATCCTGGCACCTGTGCTGTGGTCCCAGGGCCCTGATACACCTAGCTTAATGTTCCTCTTCTGTACTGTAGTACTTTTGTAGACTATCCCGCACTGTTGCCATTGCCAGCCCCTAACTGCTACCATATAGCTCAGTAATTGTGTGTGCATTAATTCCAGTCCAGTTTTCGGCAGGCAAACTATGCCATTTGTGTCACTATAATGGGGCGTTGAATCTATGACATTATTCTTACATTATGCACAACTTGCTCAAAATTGTTCTTGACCTCTGACCTTATATAAAATTCAGGTGTGTAGCTGAGTGTGTTGAAGTCTTGAATTTCCTTCTTTAGTGTGATATATTGAGGACATTTTTACTTTTTACCTTTCTACTTCATATCGCTAATGTTGAGGTGGTGTTTTTACTAATGCTTTGGGTATGAAAATTGGAAAATACAAACATTTGGTTAAATTTCTAAATTTTTCAATTACTACTGCATAATTTTCTTTCCTCCTCGTAGAGTTTCTACTTGTCCATGGAGTCTTACATGTTCGTAGTAGTTGTGCTGTGCAAATTTAATTTTCAACACGTCTCTCAAAGCATTAACACACTGACAGATGTTTAAATCTGGTAAAGTGAGGCTCGACTTAACATGAATGCTGATACGCCCCTTGGAAACTTATTTAACTTTTCCCTCTCCTGTTTATCATTTTTCATTTCATATTTTGTTTGCTGTCATGTCATCCCAAAATGAGCTAATTACAGCAAAGGATGGAAGCCACACTGTGCGAGAAGGCAGGGGGTCTGTGATGATATCTGACAGCTTAACATGCCTGTTTACTTTAGATTCAGAAGTGTTGATTTAATAATTCCTGGTGTTTTGCTGCTCACTGCAAGTCTTTGACAGTGATTTACAAAGCAGCGACCATCCAAACACTTTGGTGTCCGTCTTTCAACAAATGCCTGATAATTTACTCCGGCAAGTCAAGCAGATGGCTTCCAGTCTTTTTTCAGCTCAGTATGAAGTAGCATAACTTTCTACTTCCGCCTACACAACAACTGAACTTTTCATACTCAGAAACCTTAATGCACTTAAAGTACTTTTGCTCACATGAACTTAAACAAACATCATAATCAATAGCGAGTACCATGCTGAACAATATCTCTGACCCCAATTATTGAACGCATAGTCAGAATTGCAGACTGTTAAAGTTAAAACAGTTGGCTTCTTTCCATTATTATTGTGCCACCTTTCTTTAGTTCTACTCTTCATCTATGGCAAGACCAGGGTAATGCAGTGATTTAATAGCACACAGACTCACTGTAGTCTAGTTTATGCACTGGACTACAGGTGCTTGGCCACTTGCACTAGTGTTTTATAAAAAATCTGCAAATATAGTCCAGACAATTTAGTTTTCTTGTCTTTAATAGGTGTCAATAAGCTGCGGTTACACAGACAATATTACTTCAACATGAGAGATTCCAACTTAACTGTTTACATGGATGCTAAATAAATTGATCTGATAAGATATGTGTTTATACGCCCCAAAGCATCAGAATAGAACTTTTTGTCATATTGCAAAGTTGTTCAGCCAACCGTGAAGTGTACATAATGCCGGAAACATAATAGCAATTGATTTAGCAGGAAGTTATTAAAAATTTGCAAAGTCGTATGGGTGAAAATAAAATAGATTTTTGTTGTTGCTGATGCTGATGTATAACTTTAGTTGATTAATAAAAGTTCATACAGTGGTGTTGCTATGTTATACATTCGGCATGTTGCTCTTTCATGTTCACTAATGTTACCCTAGTGTGGGGCAAACAGAAAGATTATTGTTATCCCAATTTGAGAAGAATGATAGGATTAAGCATTTACATGGTAATAAGCCCGACAGTTGCCATTACTAATATATATCCACACATTTTTTTGCAGTGACCCTAATCTTCACTGGGAATTTAATGATTATAAATAATTCAAAGCAACCTTATCTGCATTGTAATCTCCAAGAAAGCCACAAGTTTTCATATTGACCAACATATGCCAGTAGTGACATTGAACGGTTTATCAAAGGTTTACTCCACCACTCTCAGTCCAATTGGAAAAAATCCTTCTGATTGGGCTGGATCTTACTAGTTGCTTCCTTGAGCTGGTTACATTGGGCAGTTTCATTCTGATTCTGCTAATATTCCGATTATTAGTGGAATATTAGGGTCTGTGTAAACACATTAATGTCATCATATGTAGGTTGTGTAGGGACATCTCAAAACCACTTTGTGTTCATCAACCAACTCTGCTTTCTGTGACAGCCTGAGGTGCTTCTCAGTTTAGCAATCACACCACAAAAACCTCTTCAAGGCTTAAATCTCCATAATAGAACACTGATTCTCAAATATTACCAGGACAAACATTAGAAGAATGGTTATTAACTATTGAGAGTTCAACGTCTTGTGGAAACAAGGTTTTATTGGCTTTGTATTTCAAGAGTATATTTGGGGCTTTTTGAACTGAATCCTTTGTGGTACTGCATCTTAAGGCACTTCCACTCTGGCTTACTTATTTCCCAGTGGCTTTTTTTGAAACTCTAAGGATGAATAGAGAGTTTAAAATTTTCTTGGCTTGTAAGTGGATCGATTTAATGTTTTATTATTAAAGTCCATTATAAAAAAGGATGAATGAACATGCACACAAAAGTTTATGTCAAATGTCTGGGATTCAAAGACGTTTTTATTAAAAACGCTTCTTTGGTAAATAACTGCCTATGAATTGATGTACAAATGCTTTATGGTGATTAATGACAAACTAGAGGAGATGTTGGTAACTCACAACGTATAAAAGCCTCAGATAAAGTCAATATTTTCCTATTTTTATATGGTTTCAAAGCAGTTTCACTATCACATTGAACTGTATTGACTTTGTACCACAGTGCTTCCCATTTACAAGATGAGTGAGATGAGGTGCTCAGGAAGTCACTGTCGGTTAATAAAATGCGACCCAGGAGAGTCGACATCGCCTGCGGTTTCCCCAGCAGGGATGCTTCAGAGCTAGAGCGAGGGCATTACTCTTTAATGCCTGTGTTGAATAACTGTGGGCTAGCTAATTTATAGAGGCTTCTTAAAGGTCAGGCAATAGGACAAGAAAACATACTGCTGGAGGTTATTGCCAATACTGCTAAATTGCAAATGCCTCTCCCTCTTTTCAGAGACAGGCAAAGATAACTCCAGTGTTTGCTCTCACCATGAATCAAAACCCAATCAATTTACTGTGCAGTAATGTTTGTATTTTGGCCAGATATTGACATTTTTATTGAATGTTATCATTAGCCTTTGCATTCATGTGGGTGGTCAGGCATTTAATCAGCTTCAGCTTTTCTTACTCTGCTCTGCTCTCATTTTTTCTCACTTTTCCATTTACAGTATTTGATTTAAAATTCTTTTGGTCTCATTGAGGGTTTTTAGGGACTAATACCAAGCTTGCTCCGGCTCTGACTTGGAAGGAATGTGCCAAGAATGAGCTCGGCCAAACATCTTTTGACTGAGACCGCATTTTGTTCAGCAACCCTTGTTTTCCTTCATAGCATTAATTTGTTTCAGCTAATTTCACAGTCTGCGTTAGTGCAACCGGGAGCAGAAAAGCACCGGCTTTGCTCTAAATCTCAGCCACAAGAGGATTTGTTTACCTCAAATTCTTAGTAACAGCTAAGCTGACTCTGCTGCCTTTCTTCTTTTGGCCCTCACACTCATTTGTCAAAGAGTGCTTGAGCAAACAGGGCCATGAAGTGTCACAAGTCACGTTTGGCTTTTAAGATAACCAGCAAAAGGGAGTGACATGTGTCTGTTTCTGTGTTATGTACATCCAGTTTTAAGCCTTCTGCTGCTTCTACTGGAGAATGTTGCTTTCCTTTGTCCAAATTTAAAAGCATTTGAAGAGGTATATCATCTTCCTTCTGGGTATACTTTGAAAACGTACCAGTTTCTCTTTGTGTACTTTGTCATCTTCTTGCTGATTTCCCACGCTTTCTACAATACAATTTGGCCAGTTTCTCAAACGTATTTTGAAAGAGAAGCATAGTCACCAAGTGTAAACTCACACTGACTTCACCCATTGGTTTGTAGACTGTTTTGAAGCCTTGAGTTTAGAATTACAGCCATCCTTGTTTCTTTTGGAGCCAGGAGTGACCATATTTGGATGAGAGGGTGGAGCTGTGGAGGATATCCTGATTAGCACGCACTGCAAACCTGAGGACACTCTATGGTAGTGACTTGTCAATCACAAGGTAGCCATGCCCTAAAGCATACCCTACTCTAAATGGGGCAACAATTTACAAAATGAACATCATGCTGTTTTGATGAAGACTTGGAACTAGCGATTGACACCATAATCTCATCAGGAAACTGTTTACTTATATGTAATAAATCATCACTATTCTCATGAGCCTCAATGGTCTCTTCTGGATCTTGAAAGTGAAAGAGTTAACCGAAATTATTATTTCCAGATGCCAATTTCTCGTACATTTTCTTATTATCTAATGGTTCAGTAGAATTCTGGTTTATTGAGGCGACTGTTGGTGGAGACAGAATTGTCTCTACATCATCTCGTAGATGTTCCCTGTGTTATTTATTCTTGTTGGGGGGAATGATGGCAGTGGTAAACCTGCTGAGAATCAGTGCTCAGGCATTATGTTACCATTACAGGCTAATGAGATTTTTAAGGCTTATTATGTGCATTTCTAAAATTAATCAACAGGAAAATATCAATAATATATTAATACATCACTCAGTTTTATATTTTGTTTAAAACAGTCCATTGTTTTTTCTCTACAGTTCTAGTTCCTGCCCAGTATTTGAACTCTACAGTTCTCTATTAAATTACATGTTCTATAATACCCTCGCCACCATTCACATTTGAAGCACGAGCTTCAGACCCAAAGATCACGAAATGTAATAAATTGTCTTTTCATGCAGCATCCGGTCTGCCCAAGTACCTGTGATTCACTTAAATTAAATTAGACCTTTGCACAAATCCAAGGATTTCACATAAATGAGTCAAAAAGCAGACACATATTCAAAGAATTATTCACAGGCAGCTGGAAATGATCCACAGATTTGCAGTTTTTTTTTTCATCATCCACTCACATGTTTTAATTTGATCAGAGGGTTTCCGGATTAGCAGCATGGGTTCTTTCAGGGACTCGTCCAGCCAGTTCAGATGGGTTGGCGAGCCTACCTGCAGCCAATCTGCTACTTTATCGATATCCTGCCAATGGTTCTGGAAAGCTATAATATCTCCACTGGCTACTTCTCAGTAGTGAGGGATTCTCAACTTGACAATTTTTAAGATGCAAACTGTAGAAAAAGGGCTAATGCAGAAACTATGTAAGTGAAGCACTAATGGAGGCTGTGCTTTGGTTCACATTTAGACGGACTAAAAGAGATGGAGGGTCACTCTCAGAGTCCAGGCACAACTGGGGTCTAAAGAGTCTTAGCAGGGGTTTGAGTTACTTCTCTAATAATGATGGTGAAGCCCAGGCTAAATGCAGTTTGTTGGTGATTATAATGGTAGTTTCCTGTGTTGTTATTGCTGATTGTAAAACATCAAGCTGCCCTCACTTATGAGAACAAGCTGGGTGTTTCGTAAAAGTCGAGGAAGCAGAAAAAGGGAAAGGACTAGTGTGTAACACAGCTTGTTGACAGTAGCAGTAGTCTTTTAAAAACCTAACATCTAATGCTTAACATATTTTTTTTCTTCAACATTCTAGGCAACATTCCAGGCAGCTTTTGTTTCAGTTTATTTCAGTGTTTGCTGCACAGGGAACATCGTGTTCATTTTGATTTATTTTATTGTTTCAAGTGTCATGTTGAAAGCAACGATTTATAAAAATCCTCTGAAGTGTTCATGTACTGGCAGGAAGGTCCGAAGTGTTCTTATTAAGTAAAACACAGAACATGTGGGGGTCAGAGCCTTCTACCAACAAACACCACTATCAAGCTGTGCATGATCCGGCATCAGTGTTACACTACAATGTAATAGTGGCCAACAATTTATGAGTTAATTTATACCTTCGAAAAACCAATTTATCTGCAATAATGTTCAAAGAAAAGGATTTATTTATTTATTTTTTTTTTTTAAGATGTGGATGAAGATCACATTGTCTTGGTTGTGCAGAACTTTTCAGATGCATTTATTAAGGTATGCTATGCTAAGCTACCATTGCCGCCATACCTACCATACCCTGCACACAGACATAAAAAGGCATGAATGAGCTCATGTGGCTTTAAGTAAGAAGAATAGTTACAGTCCCTATTTTAAGGGGGAAAAAAGTGTCTCCAAATTCCCCCCGAAGCCAAATTCTCTCTTTTTCATGGTGGATGTTTCATTCACTAAAATGAGGTACCATTACCATGCTCTCTGGTTGGATTCATTAGCACACTGATCATATTGAAAAAGATAACAAGCGAGAGATGAAAGGACCGGATTTTATTCCCTGCCTTCATTCCCACAAATTAGGCATCCACAAGAAACAAAACATCTATCTGTGTTGGCCATAATACAGATAATGACACAGCAATCGTTCTGTATTTTTGATTTCTGCAAAAGCCGCCATTAGGAAGGGAACAACAAAAACAAGGAAGAAATGAAATTGGGGCATCTGACCTTTGGTTGAAGCGCTTGCTGTCGCCTCACATGGATACACCATTTGTATCTCTGGCGGAACTTGGTTCCCTTCTGTTGCCCTGCTGAGAATAAATGAAGCTTCTTCAGAACCCTCGCTGCGTCTCTGGAACTCACTGGAACACTCTGAAGCCCTAAAATTGGCTGAAGTCCCTCTGTACTAAGTACACCGCACATTAGGCAAGCTCTCCACCAGACAGCCAAGTCCATTTGGTTAATGGCAGATTTTCACCCACAACCCCTCCCCCCCTTCCCCCAAATGCTCTAGCAGGAGTTTCCAATGACATGGCCAAGATTATGCTCTTAAATCTCAGATGACAATACCACCAGATTTGAATAGCCTGAAAAAACGAAACACATTTTCCTCAGTGCTTGTTATAAAATGTATTTTCCTTTTTTTGAATAACCAGATTTGAACCTGAGATATTTATCATAATCTGTCCTTGGGACTGATTGGTGTGTCTGCCGTGTGTAGAGGGCTTGAGTGGCAAAAATAACAGGGCTGATTAAAATTAATTGATTAACTGAAAATGTATTGTTATTATCAAATTTGCATTTAGATGATGCAATAGCATAAACTACAAACTGAACGTTTAATGACACGTTTCTTTCTCTTTTTTTTCTTTTTATTCATTAACTATTCCACCTCCTAATCACATTTCATCTCACATTTAATATGTTCCCTGCCTTACTGTTTCTTTTCATCTGCACTTTAATTTAAACACCTTTATGGCCTGGTTGGATTGAGGGTACTTCTGTGACTTCACTTCCCGCCTTTCAATTGTGGCAGCCACTGTTATATTGGCTCACGTGCTGTGGTGGATTATTATTTCAGCTACAAGTTGACTTTGGCTACCTGCTGAAAAAGAACTGGAGCTCAGTGGCTGGTTTTAAAAAGGCTAAAGTTGCTTGGCATACGTTTGCAGCCTTCTGGATGGCTGTACCGAGCCTGACAGGTCAGCCAATTTGGACGCTTTTGGCCGAAGAGCAGAGGACTGTGGGTATCCTCCTGCTCATCATCGGCGACGCTTCCTGTCAACATGTGTCCATCAAGCGCAGCCCTGTTGTCACATTCTGCAGCCCTCATTTTGGAGTGTGCTGATTCACCCGCGTTCTGATAGCTGGTACTTGTGTAATCTCTGTGTCTGCTCTTTCAAATGACTCTCGGCCTATTTGCTGCTCTCCTCACATCTCCTCTGTGAGGCCAGTCTCTCATAGCTGAATACTTGATTAGTTATTTTGATATACTGCCCCAGAATCTCTTGTTTGGCTGCCCTGAGGTATTACATCTCTTAGTGCCGAATATATGTGGAAAGAAACAGTATCAAATTAGCTACTTCCTGCCTAACTCCTAAATTTGTCTTTAAATTGCTCCTTAAATCCTCATTATTGCTAAACAAGAACGGCTTTTAATTAAGACACCTAACACGTTTTTAGCAGCCATATCAAATGGGGTAAATTACCACCTTCAAATTAGCTTCCAGTTGCTGTAATGTTAACAGATAAAATATGCTGATTGATATTGAAGGAAACATTTGTGAATTTATGTACGTGGAACAATACAGTTTTGATGAAAACAACAGCTGCCATATGAACACATATGGGAGATGTTGGACTTCCAAGGCACACTGAAGCTGTTCTGGTGGCTTCTTATGGCCCCAAAACCTCGCCAAGCCACTTTTGTCCTTTAATTTATCACCTTTTTTCCTGGAGCAGTCAAAATGCTACTACACATGTTTTTGAAGAATTAGTAGCCTAAATAATACCAAAGTTAAAGGGATATTGCTCTTTTGTGGACAGAGGAAAATCAGCCACCAAGCCACCTTCATTATTTGCATGTGAAATTGTGTTTGTGAGTGATGTGTCAGATGACGAAGCACTTAACAAGTCTGAAGTGTCAGTAAATTGTCTGTCTGTATGTTAGTTACTGAAATCTCCCAGATCAACTACATGTAACAGCTGAAGAGTAAGAGCTAAAAGTAGTTAAACCGTGAGCCGAGTAAGAGGTAAAATCAGCTGACATGTAACTATAACTAACACATGAATGGAACAGGAGTTGATGTAAGTTGATGTATAAGCACTTGAAGCAGGCGAACAGTTATTTGACTAGGGATGAAAGCAGATGAAATGTCTGTTGAAGTTTTGATCACAGAAGTTAGTTGAAGTTTGTGCCCAAGTTGGTATGCAAGCCATGCCGACAGTTTGGATGTCAGTTGGAGTAGTTAAATTCTCTGTTGAAGAGTAAAAGTGAAGTGAAATCAGATGTTTAGGTGAGCACTGGAAGCAGTTGAATTATCAGTGGAGAACAAAGCAGTTGCTTTGTATTTCCTTGTCAATTTAATCTATCTTAGATGTTTTACTCTGTAAATGTCAGCACAAAATGGCAGCTTGTTGAAGGAAGCCCTGGCTCTTTGACTCAGAGAGCAAAACTTGATCCAAAATATTGTGCACTCAGACTCCACTGTGGCTTCACTGGAAATCTTCATGTGATATCTCTGCATGCATGTTGGCCAAATATCTGTGGAAATCAGAACAAATTCAGCAATCAACAAAAGACATTGTTCTTCCCATTGGTGCAGGCTGCATTTCTCTTAGTTATGGCTTCAGCCTTTGGCTATTTTATTAGACCTTGTCTGCTTTTGATGCCGTGATAGATTCAAATGCATATTCTCTCTTCGGAGACAATTGGCATAATACATTTTATGATTATCATAGCCTCTCAGCAATACCCCCATTGAGTGAGCATTAAATCCACTGTTGAATCCCAGTTGATTGGTAACCATTCCATTCCTGAAAGAATAAAGGTCAGGATCAGGGCCAAAGGCTATGCTTGATTATGAATTTTCATCTTTGTTCAATCTGAAGTGAAGGATAGATTCTTTTCCTCTGTCAATCATGCCAAACACGGAGAGCTATCTTCTTTTTTGTTTTGTTTTGTGAACATTTGTTCATTTACATTGTGAACATTGTGTATGTATCATGTTTTATTGAAGGTAATAGTAATTCTTGGGCTGGACTTTAGGTGTAATCTCTATAATATGTAAGGTTTAGTAAATAAATAATACATCAGGTGACGATATAATGCAATTGCATTGTTACTATTTACACTTAGTTGTAAGCAAAGCCCTTTTTTCGCTTAGGTAGTGATGGAGCGTGAAGGAGGGTTGATTTCACTGTGATTGTGAGGTCTCAACAGACCTTAGCTAATTCATATGCGTGTTATGTGTCAGTCATGTGAAATGTCCGTTAAAGCTGATCATTTTCATGCTCGCCTGTGTGGCTTGTCAAGTGAATAACAGGGCTTTCCATTTTGAGTAATCTGTCTGCCTATTAAACTACACAGAGGCATTGAAACCATTTTTGGATTTGACGTACATCATATTTAGAACACAATTCATAGACATTGTAGTCTTTATTAGATTTTGGTTTGATCTTTTACACAAGTGGAGATTTAGGCCTGGAGGTGGAGGATAGAATCAGTTGATCATCAGACAACCCAAGTATAGATCCTAAAAATGAGAAATGAATACTTAGATTGGATTTTCAGAGACATGACAGACGTGTGACTTAAAAGACGTGTTCTGACTTGCAACTTGACTTGGATGTGTCACTAGAACATAACTTCTGACTTGACTGAGAGTTGTCTTGATTGACCTGCCAATTGACTTTGACCTGTCTCATTTAACTTCTGACTTGTCTCAGAGTTGTCTTGATTGGTTCAAGACTTCACTTTAACTTGTTTAGAATGACTTGAGATTTGACTTGGACTTACCCCAGCTCTGGTGTCGACAGACTGACCATCGTCTTATAAAAATACACTAAAAAACAAGCTTTTCTGTGGCACATATCCTTAAGAATACACCGGTGACAGTTGCATAACTCCAGTGGTGATACATATAGCCCATGTTTATGCTGACAGCTGTCAGTTTATCAACTCCACCCTGCATCTCCACTTCTATCATTCTCTTTTAAGTGTCGACAACACCGCTGTCTCCCCTTTTATCTGTTTATCTGTTGTTTTTTCTTTCTTCATCTCCAACACTCACTGTGCCTCCAATCTTATCTTCAGTTTGTGTCCCTTGAGTGTCTTTTTCTTGTCCACTTTCTCCTCCATATCTGATCTTTGTCAGCTTCTTATTGGCATCTTACAGGGGGACATTTTGGGACATTTTCAATCATTATAGTGATCTTTCAATCTAAGATATTGAAAGTGCAGAATCTCAGACTGTATGTGTATTATGTTTTTGTGTTCTGCTGCTCTGTCATGTCTATGCTTCGGGGGAATTGGCTTGCCAATAAGACGTCATCGTTTCCTAGTGACGGGTCATGTGCAGCATCTCCACAGGGAGTGTGCAATTCCAAAGTGATGGCTCCCTCACTCTCTGTTCTTCTCAATTAGTAGCCAGTAGAGCCCCTGCAACTCCAAAAAAACAGTATTTTCCATCAGATGATGAGCTGGAGAGCTCAAAACCTCACTCTGTGAGATAGAATACAAAATAATGAGGTAATTCAGGCCATTAAGGGACACAGGAAAAGAAATCACCTGAGTAACTGTGATAGAAAGTAAATGCACTGATGAGAAGGGAGCCTTTCAAGGCTAGATTTGATGTTTCATTTTTATTGCAATTGGATTTCATCACTACGGTGATGAAATCTCATCCAAATTGTCCTCCGGTGATGTTTCAGTGATCCAACACCTGACCAGATGTGGTTGAACAGGCAAAGGAAAATAAAAACTTTGTTATTATCCCCCCTTTGATTTGTTTCAGTGCAGCTTGCAGGGCACAAAACACAGCAGAGCAGGGCTTTGATGGTAGCAAGTAGACAAACTTAGACTGACTGCAAGTGGACATGAAATATACTGGTTGAAGCTACACATACTCTATGTTTCCATTAGAAGTCAGTGAGAGGTTGTTAGTCATTGGGTTTACTTGTGTATGATCCAGCTGCAAGCTAAGCCTAGTGATAGCTTTAAAACATCAGAATTCATCCCGAATGACACCGACAAATGAACCAAAAATACAAACTGCTGGCATTTTCTTAAACAGTTTGGAGAATTTCAAGCCTACTTGGCTTGCTAACACTGTGAAGAGTGACACCCGATGGGGCTTCAATAATTTTTTTGCTCACTTACTTCAGATGACCTTGGAGTCTTTGGTATAATATTCTGCAGTGGTTACATTTCCAAAACATGACGTGGTGTCCAACACCAGTTTTAACCTCATGGTTAGCGGTTAGCTTATACCAATCCCAGCTAAGGAGGCGGGTTTGTATGCAGCCTGAGAGGAAGCACAGCCTCAGAGACTTCATTTGTGGCCAAAAATTCTCCTGCCTGCTGCTGCCCATTAAGCATTTGGTGCAATTGCAAGGTAACAGTCGGACTGTGTGAATCTCACCTTTTTATTAATTGGTGCATTCTGTCCCCTGGGTTTGGACGGACAACACGAGTTTTGGGAGAGGGACCAAAACTGTGTTTTGAAGTGGAAATGATGCCCTTGAGGGAGATCTAGAAGTGAGTGTTGAAGCAAGTACCTGCATTGCTGGCAATAAACTTAGATTATCCCACCATGCGTCATGCTTTATGCTTCTTGACCTCATCCCAGCATGAAAAGCCCAAAGGTGAATTAAATAGAAACATTTCAGCCTTAAATTGTTCCATAACTTTTTCAAGTGGTCACGCTGAGCGAAATCAAAGTGGAACAGACAATTCCCTGATGTGACAATGGGGTCATTGCTGTCATCTGGATTAGATGCAATAACCATTTTTCTCCGCGGGTTTCCACCTCCCCCCATCCTTCATCCCTAAACCATTACCATCAAGTGTAGCTGTGCTCTCCAGGAAATTCGTCCATTTGTCAGGGGAGGTTTTGTCTTCCTTTATCTCCTCACCCATCTATTATGTCAAATACCACGTTGTGCTGATTGAGGTCCAGTTCCAGAGCTGACCGAGGGGAGATTAGCACACCCACATGTCCTGTCACTCTTGACCTCCCGGCGTCAGGGCTGTCTCACAAGTAAGAGCACGGAACCGGTAGAGGACACATTGAGAGAGTGAGGAGAGAGACAGAACAGGCCAAAGACAAATCCCCCACGGTACTAAGGATTCGCTGCTTTCTGTCGATCTGCAGCAATACAAAACCGTATGCGCTGAGGTTGCGGTTACAGGAAGCAAAGCTGGCGATCGATTAGGTTTGATGGAAAAATATTTGAGCAGAGAATGAAATGGCAGGAGTTTTTGATATGGCTAATGGCACGCTGCCAAGATGCACTCACGCCTTCACTGCGCCTGGACGAATGTGTCTGTGTTGTCTCAAGACACAAAAAGGCCTCTATGCAGCTCTTGAGTATATGAGCTAAACAATAACAGCTGTGCAACAGATATGATCGTATATTCTGGAAGATATTTCTGCCCACCCTCTCTGTAACATACAGCGTGGCTTCTGTCGAGGCAATGACTCAAAAATTGAACTACCTGAGAGAGATGAAATGTGAGGTCAGTGTACAGTATTCAAAGTTTATAATAAACAACAGTATGATAATCCTTTAGCCTAAAACATTGTATATTTCTAATTTATGTTAACGAACAGTACTTGTGTTCTGTAGCCGTTTTGGTTTTGTGGGACGTCCCCGTCTCTTTAGTCTTATATCGGGACAAAATGTCATGTTCAATACAAAGATTGACAGAAAACAGTGGGAACCCTTTTTGCTTTTGTTTTATTTGACCTTGTTATGGTGTTATTAGACTGAAACTTATTGTCTTTAATCATATCTGTTTATGAGTCTTTGGTAAGAGCTTTGGGTTGGCTGTGACTGTGGTGATATTCTTCCACTGTAAAACACTATTAATCTGCAACACACAGTAGCTGGAGGAGCAAGTGATTGAATCACAGGCAGCATTGGATGCTTTGAGCTTTGCCTCACAACCATATTTTCCCTCTTATTTGTAGATTTGATCTTTCTTTCAAATTCTGACAGTGACATTCACAGTTGGCAGCTAATGTGAAATTCACACCTAGCTTTTGCTTTTGTTTACGACGCCTGGTATTGTGTTCACCAGCTGTATCCACTTCTGATGATGCTCGCTGTCATGTTTGCAACAAAGCATTGCCTCACTTTAATGTGATAAGTTCTGTAGCATTTTTGCTCGCCTTAAAGATAAAAAAAACGGTGAGCTAGCAGGGGTTTGGAATATTTCTGAAGAAAACAAATTAAACATATCATGATATGCCCACTTTCAGCATACAAAGGAGTGGTGTTTAAGTTTGAGTTTCCTCATATGATGCCCAGGTCCTCTGACAGCTCACAATAGTTTGATGTTTTTACTGTATTAATTCATTATTTTATTTCTATTCTATCGTACTTTGCTGGAATTCACACCTGATAACCAGTGGCAAGTTCCTTGAAAAAGTAATTGCATTACATTATTCAACATGCTGCAACAAAAGTAAGTAGTTGCATTCCTTGTTGCTTTATTTTCGTTAGCACTCAGTACAGCTCAATCAATGTGGCTTCAAACAACCCCAATCTTATACACCTGTATATGACATCCTTTGTATTTAAACATTACACAAAACATTATGGTTTAACAAGCATCCACTGTGATTACGCACAGTACTACAGAGGTCCGGAGTCCAAGCTGAGTCACATAAGCGAAGAAGACTCAACATATAAATATGACAACTTAGGACTTGAGATTTATTGAGTTGTAACTAGAAGACTTAGACTAAAAAGTTGAATCAAGTATAGGAAAACATCATCAGAGGAATTATCTTCTCTGTGGTAAAGAAACATATGCAGAAACAATCTCAGGAAGATGACCAAACTAATATTGTGAATTGTGAAGTGATTTGTTTTTACATGCAATAAACTACAGAGTTTTTCTGGATTACAGTTGAGCGTCAACCACAGTAATGGTTGCTTGTTTACTTGATTGGTATACAGTATACTTTACATGTCCTTGATGATAATTTTGTATCACTTCCATATGAAGATACAGTACCTTGACAACAATTAGAAAGATTAGCTTGACATTTACCGTGAATATTGCTATTTCCCCAAATGGGTGACTCCATCTGTTTTTGTGAACCCCATGACCCTTCCTCTAGATCCACCCCTGTGCCAAATTTCCTACTGGTGCCCAAGAAATCTCAAATCAGATGGGCAGATTGCTATGAAAGTGTCAGTCTGTTGTTTATTCCTTCTCATGTGTTTATATCGGGTGGTAACATGAACAGTAGCTTTTAGCAGCCCATTCTCACTCCCAGCATGTCAAAACCAGCAGCCTGGTCAATGTCACGCTTCTAAGTTCGATGCTATAGGTGCTGTAGGTGCCTCTCTAGGGCAGTAGTGTAAAGAGCGAGAAAAGTCTTGAGTCTGGGTGTGGTCGAGCTGGTTGGATGGGAATTTCATTTCAAAGACTTGGGTTTGCGTCCTGTTTGTTACCAAGAATCGAGAGTTATTTGCTTTTAAGTCATGTTACACTTGAAGTTAACATATGTTAAGGCTACGTTATGCGAGTGACTTACTTATGTAACTTCCATGATGTGACTCCGAGACTAAACATAGTTATTTTAACTCAAAGTTTGATCTATTCCCAAACCTAGCCAAGTTTTTTGTGTCTAAACCTTACCAAACCATGATTGGTTGACAACATTAATATCATTCCCAAAGGGATAATATGTTGTAATAGGTGAACTGTTTGTCAGCTAGCTTTATTTTGAAAGACTAATTGGATAATGCATATTATGTATTTCTATTACTATGTATTCATTTTCAGGACCTTAAAAATATATACTTGTTCAATGATTTATTTGATTAATTGTTGCAGAATCAGTTTGGAAAGATAAGTTAACTGGATTCAAAAACCAAAAATGAAGTCCAGCACATTTACTTAAAAGCAGTTCAACCCAGGAATTAAGCTGCTGGTTACATAGTATGCTTGTCAACAAAGCTTATATAAGCTGTTCTATATTCATAGGATTTGTCTTCGATAGGTATTGAAGAAATTGTAACACGAGTGAAATGCATTTTCAGGGCACCTTTCCAATCCTTAGTTCAGTTTGACAGGTACAAAGTAAAAATTAATAAACTCTTGAGGGTGCAGAGGGCAAAAAGGAGGTTATGTGTGATGATTAATCTTACACCCTCTGCAAAGTTGTCTTCATCCTGACAAGTAGAGGCTCTACAGTTCCAGGCATACTGTATTATTTGCAATGAGTTTGCCGCATCCGTAGGGAAAAGTCTGCCCATGTTTGTGTCCAGTGTGAATAATTTTTCTTGAGCCAATTTATGTTTTCCTTTGAAGGGGGAAGTCTTGAGTCTGGGTGGCTGGTGGAAAGCTTTCAAGCCCTTTTGCTTTGAACATCAAACCGCTTGTCTTAAGATTTGCTCTCAGAGTGAGAAGTGAAGAGCACAGAGTGAGGGGAAAGGGAGAGAGAGAGAGGGAAAGAGAGAGGAAGATACTGACATGAGGAGCACCAGGCAAGGTGTCAGGTGAGCAATTTTAAAGTTCTCCTGAGGGGCTGCACTGCAGGCGCAGATAAGGACAATCCCAAAGTGTCGTGGCAGCTTTGAAAAGAAATAAAATTTGACTGAGAAAGGACATTTCTGACATGCCAAATTAATAATTTAAATGATGCTTTAATGAGCCTTTCAATTAAGAAGCTGTCCCTCAGGAATGTAGTTTATGGCGTTATCACCTGGTCATGTTCCCTCAGTGGCTGCCCCTGTGCTATCAGCTTGTGGAGGGCTTGTCCACAAATGAGTTGGAGGACGTGATCAACGCTCGTCTCCGAGTTATGGCTGAGTCATGGCGCACTGTGGGATAAGACCTTTTCCTGCTAACAGGGTTGATGTTTTGAATGAGGACATGCTGTGTTTGATACCTGAAAATTAGGCTGTCCTTACCAGGAAAATGGCTGCAATCATTGTTAGGCAGCAAAGGAGAAAGGAGGTCAGGTGACATATGAGAGCGACATAGTCTGCAGTGGTGGAGGCTGAGGGGGTTGGATTGGTCAAAGAAACACAGTGTCCTGAGTTTCACTTCACTTCCATGTGAAACCAAAAGTCAGTGGTGAGTTATTTTAACTCATGTAACTTACCTAACTTCAATGGAATGAATAGGGCTATATGATACAGACATTGTAATATTTTGGTTTTCTGCAATATATACTGTGATATGACAAAATTACAGGAATTTTCACGAGATAACTTGAATAGGCTGTGCACTTGATGTGACTTTAGGCAGAAGTCACCATGGTTACAACCACTGAGTAGCAGAAATACAAAGTGTCAACATTTTTAATAATATATATATAAATTCCAAGTGCTGCAATCTTAAAGTTCAACTTGAATGCAGAAAACCATCTAAAATGTGAAAGGGCTGAGTTTATTTGAATTACTTGATATTTCACGTCCTGGGCTGTGACTATTGCACATATGCACATTGCTATCTTGATGCTTTATTAATATGTTGTGCATCACGTTGTGCAGTAATTCATGTACTTGTACTCACTGGAAACAGAAAGATGTCCGACCATTCTTGTTCCTGATTTTTATATAAATGTATCAGTCATACGTGAAAGGTATAGAAGATCAAGACATAAGATAATAAGACAAGAGTGTCCCTGTTTTTAGTGAACTAACAAGAAGGGGTCGGATTTAGGTGGTCACATCAGTGAGTTTTATGGAACATTGTCTAGTGCCCACACGCTTGGTGAAATATTTCAGTCTTTGTGTGCTTTTCAATGAAGTTGGACACCAGAGTGAGTTAAAATTAGAATGTGATCGTTAACAGATTTTCTCATCCAACTCCTCAGTCATGTTGTTCCACCATTTTTCATCTCTTTTGGCACTGGTCTCAAGATTTTTCCATGAATCTCCATTATCAAAGCATATAGCAATAATATATGAGACAACTAGTCATGCATTCACAGTAGGCCCTGCTCTCCAACATATCTGAAATAGGGAGTATTATCATGCCACTAGATTAAATATTAATTTGTGTCTTGGCTTCCGAAGACAGGATTGCAAATGTTTACAATGGGTATCGTTTCCAAGACCTATCACTCCTCCTCACGATCCAGAGCTAAATTTCACTCCTGTGATGATGGCCATCTGGTCAGTCTCGAACTTGGGAACGTGTTCAATGCAGCAAATCTGTCTTGAAATGCAACCATAGACTTCTCGATTCGCTCTTGTCCACACTTTGTACTCCTTGCTGGCTGCTTATTTTCTCGATGTTTTGTTGTCGGTCGTATTCCAACCAGAGGAATGCAGGAGTCATATGGTGGTCGCCTTTTGGCAGTGAGGTTAATCAAAGGGGGGCTTTGTAGCGGCAGCAGTTCTATTGGTACTGAGGAGGAGCCAAAAGCCACTTCTGTGGCAGTAGTTGTTGGATCCTCCAAAGTGGGTCAGACTGAGCAGCACACATACATTTATATTTAATGTTCCCTGTGGGACTGATGCTTTAAACCATGAATAATTCTTCATCGGCAATGCCCGTCCTCAGTTATATGCTCCTGTATATGTACTGTGTGACCGGTCATGCTTTGTGATCACATATTCAGAAATGAGGAGTGCATCTGATTCCTTTTTTCTTGTTCTCTTGGTTCTCTTTTAGCTGTATTATGAAGTTGTCTTTGTGGTTAAGGTTTTTTTTTTGTGACAGCATGTGTGCACTTGTCTCTGTAAACTAGTATAAGGGCATCTGTGCCAGTATCAGAAATGTGAGCATGCCTTTATCTTGTCTGGACATTTCACGCCAACCTCAATTGTGTGCTAAGCGTTACTGCACAGTTGGTGTGGATTCATTGGCTTGCGTCGGTGTGTGAAAGTGGCACCACTTTGTGAGCCGGGTGCATGAAAGTGGCATTGCCTCACCAGTCAATAGCATGAATTATGTATGGCAAGAGAAGGTGAAAGCCATGTTCTGCATCATCTGCAGGCTGTTCGGCAAATTAACATTT
The DNA here is from genome assembly GCF_965226575.1 of Pagrus pagrus. NCBI lineage: Eukaryota > Metazoa > Chordata > Actinopteri > Spariformes > Sparidae > Pagrus > Pagrus pagrus. Next base: position 7,119,776 of record NC_140198.1, read on the forward strand.
GGACAGCCATTTGCTGGCTTTAGGAGGGGTTCAGGCCTTATTTAATGGCTTGCTTACAGTTCAGAAATAAATTTCCTAGTCATTTTTCTTAACAGGTTTCCTCTCTTGCAAATCGCTTGCGACTGAAGCGTTCCCACTTTAAGGCAGCAGACTATAAGGCGTGGGCAGTGAATGGGGCAGATGGAAGTGATCTTTAATTGGCTAGCTTCCCGTCAGGTCTAATCAGGACTGGTGTTCTGTCATCCAAATCCTTCGAAGATTGTTTCTTTGAAAGACAGGCGTACAGCCTGACATGTTCATTTTTCCCCTGAAGGCAATATCAGTCAGGGTTCTTCCGAAAGCCTGATTTGCATAGGACTGGTACTTCACCACCTGTGATTTGATAGAATTGCAGAGGTTGTTTGCATTATTAATCCCGAGGAAACCTTCCATGTCAATAATGTGTTAAGTAAAAGTTCTGTTGCAAATTACCATATTTAAAAAAAACACAGAGCCCATCTGATAAAGTTAAGTCCCAAGTGAATCAGCGTCCTAAACGGTGCATCATGGAGGGGAGGAGCAGGCAACAGTTGTTCAAAAGTCAGCTTGGGGTAATTAGCTTTTAATTTGATTTTCATCCAAAGCAAAATTTTTGTTTTAATTCTTCTTGATCTCCTTTGTTCTCATTGTAAGTGTCTGAAAACCCATGGGCATGTTGAAACTTAATGTTTCTTAGGTTGAGACTTTTTACCATTATGCTTCTTTAGGTTAGGTTAAGGCACCGAAACCACTTGGCAAGGGTCAGGTAAATATCTTGTTTTGGCCCACAATACCCAGTTTTGTTGCCACCAACATGACTGAGAAATGTCCCATCATCTTGTTAAAAAATATCCAGTTTAGTGCCACAAATACAGCTGCAAAATGTTCTGACATTTGCTAAAATTACTGTTTGAAACAGGTACCTAATGGTTGTCTTGTTCTCTTTCTAGTCGTCTTGCATAGTTATCACCTTTCTGTCTTATCACCCCTTGTTGGTCTGATTGAATTTTCTTCTTACGATCCTTAAAATACAAGCATTATTGAGAACATTGTTACTATTACCTTTCTGCAGCACATTTAAAAAGCCGACGCTGTCCTGTAAGTCAGTTTCCTTCTGACTACCCTCTATGGTTTCCATCGGTTCTCTGGGAAAGCTTCAGACTGCAATAAAATAAATAAATAACTAAAACACAACATCCCACGAGCCATGACCCATTACTGATTTTAAAATTTGTCTTGAGGCAACTCACCAAACCTTTTACTTAGAGGGAAACAACATGTTTGGGATAGCTGAAGAGCAGCATCTTACTTGCAGACCTCTCAGTATTGCTCCCAGCAGGCCTCAGTTTGGTCTTTAGTATTGCTCAGATATTCTTTCTCCCATGCTCTAAGAGCTTCAATCCCAGTAACGCCTACCTTCTATCAATCTTGATTCAGGAGAAAGGTCTGGTGCTTTTGGAATAAATGAAACAGAGTAATAAAGGCTACGCATCCATTGACTGACTAAAACATCTTAACCCCATTCCCATCCCTTTCTACATTAGTGGCCCTCTTGGGCAATTTCAGCTGCCTCTCTTTATTACTCCCATGTCAGTTGGAGGCATTTAATATTCCCGTGGCACATTTTTAGCTTTTTTTTCTTATTACTTTCATACAGTTTAGTCAGATGTAAATAGCCTTGAGTTCTTTCAATGTTGATTAAATCTAATTTACCCTGATATAGATTTTCAAAAAAAGGATATTGGTCATTTACCAGAACTCAAAAGCAACAAAGCAGTTTTAGTAACATTATTTCCTACGGTTTAGCATTACATTTTTTGTCTTTGTTTTTGTGCTTAAGGGAAAATGATGCCTTATTTCAACCTGGCATATTTCCCATACATGTGACCACTCAGGCTCTATTGCACAGTTATACCTGGCTCCTCCATCGTAAAGATTTGGTGAAGCATTGACTTGTAAAACGACAAAGCTGCTCAAGCCTCCTACAGCTTTTCATGTAATAAAACATGATTTTTACATGAATCATTAAAATGCTTGTCTCTGAGCATTGCAGAAAATGAACAGACAGTGCAGATCAGTTTATTTCCACGGGTGAAGCTGTTGATGGCAATTAGCAAGACTCCATTTGGGGCTTATTCCTCTGCAGACTGACCCAAACAATGTCTTTATTTCTTACCGGGGACTAACTATCCAACACAATTGTACATTTTTCTTTTATCTTATATGTAATTACGGATCATTGTGGGTCAGATGCCAGTGTTCATTGCTGGTGCGTTACACAAGTTGTTATCCCTCGCATAGAGTTTTATGTGTTTTTATAGCCTTTTCAGACTGTATGGAGAGCTGCCTATTTGGTTCCTTTACTAGTACAATCTATGTCAGGGAGGGATACACACTGGTCTTTGAAGAAAAGTGGCAGACTCTCCTATGTTTAATAACCAGCCGTTATCTCTGCATTCATCTGAATCTTTACTTTAGTTGGCAAAAAAATCACTGAAATATTTCTATGGCATTTCTAAAGTTTTGGCAGAGTGTGCAAGCTACAGTACAGAACTTGCATAGCACATTTTTGGAGGCCGTTGCTCTTTACTCTCGCTTTGAAGTAATGTTTTTGGCTTTGAACATCTAAGCCTGGGGGAAATCAGAGCTTTTCACAAATATCAGGTTCATGGGTTCAGATCCACTGGAGCTACAGTCGGTGAGCAATGGACTGAAGTTGTTGGAAATGCTGCGTTAATGTCAGTTGGAGTTGATACTTGTTGTGAACTTGTTTGACCATAGTGAACACCTAAATGTGACCCTAAAAAAAAAATCAATAACCAAACACGAAAAACATTTAACTTCTGTCATTGGCTGTTTGTGGAGAAGGTGTGAGTCATTGGATGGGTCTGTGTAAACTCAAGTCTTGGAGTAAAAGAGTCCATGAAACCAACCAAAAATGTTGTTATTTTAACTCGTATCTGGATAGGAAAGTAGACACACAAGGTTTTTCATTACCGACAACCTTTCTCTTCTTTTTTTACTAACTGAAGTAATCCATGTTTCTTTATTTTTACATTTAAATTAAGGCATGCTCAAGAAGATAACTGATATAGTTTGTTTATTTACTGCCATTTACGCAACTGCAGAAATGCAGAAACATGACCCATCATCCCGTCTTATTATTATCATTTTTTGAATTACTCAGGACTGTCAACGCAGATTTTTAATATAATCCTGAATAATTGTAATTTTTAAAATGCAGCTAGTATCTGTTACAAAAAATGTAGATTTTATTAGGATTAATAGAAACAAAAAATCCTGACAGAGGATTTTATACATTTCTGCTTCATGGTTCATACATATTTTGTATAATTTCTGACTTATGTTAGTCCTTTTTATGATGCTGCAAAGGATGTATTATACTCTGCAAAGATGAAAATCAGCTTCCAGTTCTTGATGCTGTAAGAAATGAAAAAGGGGCGTTTAGCAAATGTTAACATTATGCACTGTACTGTATCTTCAAATCCCTCAATCTGTTTATTAGACATTACTAGAAAGGACAGTTATAATTTCGTAGTGAAGCATACATAGATTTAACATGATTGGCAGCCCTCAAATGCATTACCATTCCCTTGAAATCTACCATTTTGCCAGATGTAACACAATGAGGCTTGTTATGAAGCAGGGAAGTCCACTGGTTCAAACATTTAGAATTTTAATATACATTTTGACCGTCAAAATGTTAAGAAGAATTTAATGAAGAAGCTTTAATGTCACATCTTGAACATGTGTATTTGTGCAGATGTATGAGTGGTTATTTCCCTGTGTTACTATATGTGAAGGATATATGTTGTATATGTTAAATTATACTGTATGTACAGTACATAATACAATACGCGAAGTGAATAATGAGAAGCTGCAGACTGTATCATGCGGTAATGCTACATACTTGAATAACCCTCCTTCTCTCTTTGTGTTTTCTCCTAGGTAAGCACTTTCTTTGCTCTCTGTTGGTAGTGGTGATGGAGGAGGGGTTGGCCGAGCGTGCATCCTGTTGCTGTCAGCCCTGGTGAAGGTTTCATGCGGCTGAAATGTGAGGCAAGAGTGATTAAGGTGATGCATTGAGCCTGTGTGCCCATAACAGAGATGCTTCTAGCTGTGGTTCTGGCGAAGTCAGCAGTACGAACACAATGGAGTGAACACCCCCCCTCACTGCACACTCAACCACTGTACACAGGAAGCCATCAGTAGACAAAGAGGAGAGGGTGGAAGAAAGGAGGGTCTTGGAAGATGTGTTCACACCAAGGGCCTTGTTTAGTTGGATCAGTGGTGCAAAGTGCAGCCTGCCCTGCAGAGTGCCAGGCCAATGCTGACTGGGTTTGGTATTCTTCAATGTTTAATGCTTTAAAGGCCTTAAATTGTTTCATGGACCTGCGGGATCTACTTCACCAATTTATATCTGCAGAAATGGGTGTATTCACTTATACTTGTGTACATTGACTTGAAGGGAAAGTCTTCATATATTATAAAATCAATTTTTCATAACAGATTATGATGAGAATCCCACAGTGTTGGTGCTGGTATCATTGCTTTGGGGGATCATACCACTGGTTTTGAGAAATGTTACTTAACTCTACGCCCACTTACTTTTCTGGGGCGTTCAACTGCATCTTTACAACTAGCGGGCTATGAACTCCCTAATTACCACAGTGTAACATTTTCATTGAGCTTCCAAGTCTGAAAAGTAAAGGAAACACAGAAAACTTTTTAATCTGCATACTTTCTAAAGGCCAGCAGGGTCAACTCTACTGGTTTCAAAAATAAGTCTAATTGTATGTAAGCTTATGAGGATATGACCCTACTTCTCACTTGATTTATTACCTCAGTGAACAGTTTCCTAATGAGTATTTGATCTCAATTGCTAATTTCAAATTTTCTTCAACACAGCTTGATGTTCATTTTCTAAATTATGGTCCCATTTAGAGTAAAATAGACAGGCATGGCTCTCATTGAAATATGGTCTCTTGCTCAAGAAAACCAAAATGGTGACGGCCATGATGCCTCAAAATGGTCATCCACAAAACAATGGGTGATGTCACAGTGAGTTTACACTTGAACTGTAGTCCAACACGAAGGTCAGGTGATAAAAACTGAGCCATATCCATGCCAATAAGAACCTCCACCTGCCGAGTAAGGCCATAAGATGTAGTTGAAACCTCCTGATAGAGGTAGTAAGTGGACCTAGAGCTACGATTATTTTTTTTTATTGTTTTTTCATGCGCACTATGTTCATGTTTTGTCTTGGGAAATTTTTCCTATAAATGAAATATACTACTCAGCCAAACATTAAGCTATCCATGCTATTGTGTAGTTTTATATTTTAATGCTTTGAAAGTGTTGACACTGGGTTTTCGTACCAGTCCAGACAGCTTTAAGTTCCATTTATTTCTGCACAGTCTGACAATAAATGAGCTAAATTTAGGTGTGGAATGCATCACTGCGAACAGCAAGTCTACATTGATTTTGTCAAAGCTATGTGCCACTGTGTGGTAGTTGCTGTGTCTGTGACTTTTCAAAATCAAAATGCATCAAAGTTGCACTGCAAAGAAATGGAAAGTATAAATGATTTGTAGTTATGGAGAAAAGCACTGATGTTGTCTTTGAATTATACAGGATGCTCTTCTAATGTTTGAACTAAATGACACATTCAGGGTTTAGAAGTTTTGTAGGTTTAGTTTAGCCATGTCTGTGCAAACCAAACCAAAATACTGTAAAGTATACCTTAACTGGTCTTTGTGTCAGATCCCTGACCTGGTGCAGGTTGGCAGCACTGTCAGAAATCCAGGTCATCCTTTACATGAATGCTGGCTGACACCAGTCCTTGTCCTTAAAAGATTTTTTTTTTGTCTTCAATCTGGCACAGTCAAACTCTCTGCATGTCACCAAAATACCAAACAGGCGGAGGCGAGGCAAGAAAAAGAAATGTGTGCAAACTCACAAAAATACTACTTCACTGACTCAAAGCCTCTGCCTCTTCTCCATACGGCATGACAAAAATAGGACACCAAGCTTGTTTGGAGCAGTGTTTTCATACTTGTAACTCTTGTACTGCCTTTATTTATGTTGTTTGGACAGGTGAAACAGTAGAGTTTGAATCTTGATGCACCAAATCACCTCATACAACACCCTACGAAATGCAAGTCATGGTGGTCCTCCATGAAACTTCAGAAGTGGTTCTCAGATTTTCTCAGTGTTTGGAAAGAAGCAAACTGCAGTCTGGACTGATGGGTCTTGTTATTTTCTCTAAACTGACATGAATAGCGAAGGAAGAAAATTATGGCAAACAGCACTGACACATCCATTATGCTTAACTCAAGTTACAGAGTCTAGGATTTGATATGTTTTGACATTCTGCTCTGCCAAAATCTCTAATCTCCTGGGTTGACAGGTTACCAAAACTCAAATAAATGAGCCACTTTGAAAAGTGGCTTTTTCACAAACCCTGAATTTCCTGTAATTGGGCGGTGTGTGTTCTTTTACTTTAGACTCTGTAATATGGTGAGTTTTTCAGGATACCTTTTTTGTTACTGTCAACAAACGTAAAAAGCTGGAAACTAGCCATGGCGTTGTCTATTTTTCAATACTTTTTGAATTTGCAACCCATTGGTTCTGATTAAAGGCATAAAACTTTCCAATTCTTAGAAACAGGCAAAAGTCAATAACATACAGGCAAAGGAGGGAAGGCAAATGTATCCTGTAAGGGATCAAGTGTCCAAAAACAGGAAGGAATCAGGCAGGCAAAGTAGATGGCTGGACTGGTAAGTCGAAAAGCAGATAAGAATACCTGCTGGGGAATTCATGTGAATGGGCTGTTATTTTTCCTACAAGGCTAAAGGGGAAGTGGGAACAGGTGCACAGGTGGGCAGGAAGGATCAGGTGATGAAAAATAGTAGGAGCACAGTGGATACTGCAGGGCTGGAAGAATGGCAGGTTCTGAAAAAACAGGAGAGTAACGCCTGGTTCAGACTACACCATATACTTGTCTGCTAAGATGGTCACTGTGGTCAACATGGTCAACTCTGATGATATTTAAAATGAGTGACAGAGAAAGTTAGGAGCAACTAAACGTTGTCATATACAAGTAGAGCCGCAAAGCATCCGTTATGAGTCTAAATGAGCTGCAAATGTGTATTTATGCTTGTAACACATGCAGGAAGTAAGCAAAACAACTCAACTATATCTCTTATGTGGCTGCTGAAGAACAGACGCTCTGCTTCTGAAATGTTGATGTTATGCAGAGCCTTGAAATCATATCCAGGGGATAATGTCAGTGAATTTGAGTGAAATATAGACTTGCTTGTCCCATATGAATGCACCACACGAAATACAGGGTGTGTGGGGAGGTAATTTCTAAATCACATGAGGTCCCCTGGTAATACCAAAGTCCCATGTGAATAGGGCTAAGGAGTAAAATGGGGACTATTTTCAGCTGTAGATTAGTACACGTTTGGTGCACATTTGGAGTATTTACGGCACCAGAGTGGTTTGTACAGTCATTTTCATGATGGAGCGTTTCACACAGACCAGTGGTGTAGCTCATTAATGTGTCTTTTATTAGTTTTTGGACAATTGCATGAAGGAATTAGGCTTAGGCGAAACCGACAACACTGGTTAGTTAGGGTCAATTCATTGTTACTTTCCGTCTTTTCATGGGTATTCTTGATAAGTAGAAAATGACAGAATGTCACCTTATCCTTTGAAACAGAAAGAAATGACATGGAATTGGACCAAAGACTCTATACTCTATATTTACTCAAATTTTGCTTCAAGTAGCAGCTGTCTTGTGCATGCTCACTTATATGTCATTTCTGTATAGAAATATGCACAGTCACATTTGATGCATCCATGGGGGAGACAGTCAATGGAACATAATTATCCTAAGTGCACCGCATCATTGTGCTGCAGAATAGGACATCTTTCCATTTCAAGCCTTCCACTTTGCATTTGATGGAAAACACTGCACATCTTTTATAACAGCCACTAGCAATGTGTCATTTTTTAAAGTAGTATGGGCATTTAGAGACGGGGGTTGGATCTGTCAAGCCGTGCATTTGCTACCAGAGACTATACTGTTGTTTTATTCAAGCATTCAGCAGACGTTCTTATTCAGAGCTGTTTACAGTTACTGAGATATTCCAGTAATTGTGCAATTAAAAGGACTGCTGGTATTTTTAAAGGTGATTAACATGAATACGGAAAGAAGAAGAGGCAAGATAGACTGAAGACGAGTAAACAAGACTTGTAGTCATTCCACTGATGCAGACAGCTGTATGTTAGCTTACAGCCAGTTCAGAAAATGCCAAGGAAAATGTCAGTGACAGATCTGCCTGGCTTCACGTTAAATTCACTTGAACCCTTTGTTTCATCACTCATCCTGCGTTGAAATGTCTAGTTTCCTCTTCCTTGACATTTTAACAGCATAATGTGGCAGCTTTACAGCTCAGATGGAGCTCTCTTTGTATTTGTTTTGATTTTGTATGTTTAATGTTGCTGGGTGGAGTGCTCTGTTTTTAGGCACTGACAAAGACCTACAGCTTCGGTGCAACAAAACCTGAGCTAAGCCAGTGTCAGAAGTATAGCAGGGACAAATCCATAATTTTGTGATAGGAAATATGACAAAGAAAGTTATTGTGGGCCCTGGGAAGAAGGTCGGTATTACTCAAGGTCCACTTACTTGGTTCTTGCTGAGCTTTCACCTGCATCAGTGTACAGTATGATAAAAATGCTGCACGGTGATAGGAAGGTTGTCTAGTTTGCCCTCTGATTCCACTTAATCTAGCTCCATGCATCCTGTGGTTGTCATTACATATTATAAATAAACTTGTACCATTGCAGGGATGTACTGTATAGTTAATCCTCTATGAATGATTGTGAAGTTGGTAGTTGGTATCTCCACATTTTTGCACCATCTCTACTTTGTAGTAGATCAAACATTGCTAGCAGCGAGACTGTCTGTTTTCTTTAACTTTAAATGGAATTTATTTAAGGCTCTGCTTGTTTGCTTTGTCTGTTTAGAAATAATGTCTACTGCAGCTTATGTCCACATAATCTCTTTCTCTTTATTTAAAATAAACATCACTTGAGGAATTTTCCCAGAACAGGAAATGTAAACGCTTGTATGACCTGGATACACTCCAGATGCTTGATGTAAAAAAAAAACGTGCTCCTTTAAATCTAAACAAAGCGTGACATTTCAAATGTCCTGCAGTTGTAGTGAGGCCAGAAATTGCCTGTTTGGCATTTTTTAAAGGCATAAAGAAAAAATATAGTCAGTGGCCACACTGTCTGAGCCAAAGAGCCATATGCCATATAACCCCCATGAAATATAATTTAATTCTCATTTTATTAAGCACTTAGTAGTTAATGCAGTTTGCCTGGAGTTCCTCAAGGAAAACATCAACGAATCATTTAACACAAATTCTCTGCTCTTTATCTTAATGGCACTTGTAAATACTTTTAATGCCACCAGTGACAGTAGATGCCCCATCTGTTCATCAGACTGGCTGCCAGTTGGATATATCAGACTGACACATAAATATAACATAATAATGTCACTGTAACATGTTGTCCTGAATAATCGTAGATCCAAAGTTAAATGTAAAATGAAGGCCATTTCTTTTTTTTTTTGTTTGAAGACCAAATTGATTCAGCATTTTCTAATAACTGTTTTCCAATTTCAGTATCTGACAGGAGATAAACCTGGACTCAAACTGTTTCCTAGCAACTAATGAAATGGTCCATTGCACCTTTACTAAACAGCCCACAAGGTTTATAATTTGTATGGTTCCTTAAAGTCACCAACGAGACATGGGCATTAGGAATCAGGCTTCTGCATGAAACACCTTTGTGAAGATGCATAAATCCTGATTTTCTAAAATATAATGCTAATTATACGACATAAACTTTTGATTTCATCCCGATTGATGGACGAAGCCTGTAGATCTGGTGTAAGTTTCATTGGCCATGTTGGAAGTGACCAAACCTTTGACTGCTGATTGTGCTGTCATATTAGATGTTCTGAGCTCCCAAAGCCTCTCCTCTACTGTGAATTTCTCGATTTTGACTTATCCATGGACTCAATTTGGCACATTTAACTTTACTGGTTGACATCAAAATCCTCAAGCAGGGGAGCTGGACTTACTGGTATATATTCTAAAATGTGAATGGAACCCAATCTATTTCAGTCCTTGAAACATCTGGTGCTTGAGCTGTGGTTAAGATTAGTAAATGATCTGCTCTCTGCCTGCCTCTATCACTGTCTGGATAAAAGGCTGTCTACTGACAGTTGGACAGATTCACAGCCCAAGAATATAGATTACTGATCCCCCTAAGTTTAACTCAAACTGTGTCTCACAAAAAAGAGGGCCAAATCCTAAACTAACTTTTAACCAAATCTATTAAAACTCTGGTATAAAAAATATGGCAGAGGATTCGATCGTTACTTTGCTTACATCCAAGGTATATACAACTGTCTGCTATATGAGCCCAGTAAAAATAGCCCTCTTTAGATGCAAGAAAAAATGGTCTGACAGCAGTGTAAACAACAAGCTGGTATCAGTTGCCTTTCTGTGGGAATTCTTACCCTATGGCATGCTGTTTTTAGATTCAGAGGCGATGGAAAAATACAGAAATGTCAAGATATCCACTTATCTTCCACTTCACCAAATCTGAGAGAGGTTCAGAAGTTTAGTGCAACAGCCACTCTCTGACCTTTCTATACATTTCTTCTGTAGAGGCAGCAGGAGACTCGCAGAGTATCTCACAGATCACTGTATGTGGACAGAAATGTGAAGAATATGCCTCCACCATGCAGGGGTTATATCAGTACCACAGCAAAAGGACATGTCAGTGTCACACTTGAGTTGTGTTCAAAGCTTAAGAAACATTTGTTAGGGTTGTTGTTGTACAAGTTGTCTGTCTGTTTGTATGTGTGTTTGTCTTTATGTTTGTCCTTCTATCAACTTTACACTCGGTGGGTGTATCGCTCTAGACCCAAGGAAGTGCAGTGTTGAGGGCGATTATCTCACATTCACTGTTACATTGAACTCTTGGCTCTTGGCTTGAGATCCCCCTCCACAATTGTGTCCTGGGAAATGTAAAATGTGGGACTTTCGCACAGACATTGAATGGTGTGTTTCTTGATTAAGGCCACAAAATGTTTGTTTGAGCTTTTGCACCCAAATGGGGGGGGGGGGGGGGCACATAACTGTCATGGCAGGCATATTGCTCAGAAAAAAGGAAGCACAGTGTCAAGTTTGACGTTAGGATGAACAGTTCTCAAGAAAGCTGCAAGCAACAATACCGGCCATGCAATAGGCCCGTTCTGAGAAGATGTGTTTTAAATGTGCACTGCATTAGTATGCTGTAGTCATCCTTGTACACAGTGCAACTAACAGCTTGGTAGGAATGACCAAATTGATGGACCCATTCCTACCCTTACAGCTGCACTATGTGGCAACTAATATGAGGTAAAATAATGATAAATATGCAACATTCCTATTGTAGTACGAGTATTTTTTACCCTTTTATTTCACCACATCTTCTGTTTTTTTTCTTTTTTTGTCTTTTATGCATGGACAGACTTCATTGCAGTCTTAGAGTCCATTTTCTTCCACCTCAGCAACAGGCCCCAGAGGTTTAACTTGAAAGATGAAACAGGAACCTTCATCTGGAGGTTCTGTGCAATCAGTGCACAGTAGGCCTATTCCCCCAAAGTGACTGCTGATGCCCAAGATACAAGCATAAACAGAAGTGAATGTGATTACATCTGAATCGCATGCCCTCTGTGTCATATGTTTTACTAATGAAATGATCACTTTTTATTCATGTTTTTAATGAATAATGAATGTGGGGGAAACTGATTTTGTATTTACATAATTTAACATGACTTTGACATTGTTAGAACATAGCTGCATTCAAGAAGAGTCAACATTAGCTGCCCAGTGTATGTGATGTTTTCAGGCTATTTTTTTCTCCAGTGCAGTAAAGGAAAGAGGCAGAAAAAAGTCAAAGCATGCATTTCTTAGTGGAGCTTTCCAGCTTGACATGAATGCAGTGTCTAGGGAAACACTGAATATCTTCATTTCAATTTTTTACTTTTTGATGAAAATGGTCAAATATATAGAAACTTGCTACTTACAGCTTTAGTACAAAGAAATGTGGAGTGGTATCACCCTTGGGTTCACAGTGCGAGGTTGTACTGGCAGCGTCGACTGGAACATATTGTACGCTCTTGATGATTGTGGTGACTCTCTGACCTTACCTCTACTGACAAAATCAGGCTGAAACTCCAACTCATACACAAGAATAATCTATAATGTATAATGCAAAAACAGTACAGTGACGACTGCTTTTTACAATTATTGGAATAAAAAGAAATGTATCACAACTTCTTGCCGTCAGTATGACGATCCTGATGCAGCTGACAGTGGGTCATCCACTGACCCTATTCATTTATATGAACTCAGATGCGCTTCTGGTAGTTTGTTCAGGCTGTCACCTATATACTACTCTCTACTGGTTTTAAAATAAATTATGAGAAAATGACCCTACTGTATGTCTCACTTGATTAATAACTTCAGTAAACAAAAAATACAGTGAAGCAGGGTATGATGTTGGGCATGGCTACAAGACAAGTCACTACCATGGCGTGTCCTAGGGTTCTCAGTCCGATCTAATTAGTATATCCTCCCCAGCTACAACCTCTTCTCCAAATATGGCCTATTTTTGCTCCAAAAATCCAAGATGGCAACAGCTGCAAATACCAACCTTGAGGCTTAAAAAATCCACATCATTGTGAATTTGAATTCATCTACTCTAAAGCAACCGTGCATTTCATCTAGGACTTACAGATATCATACGGCAGCATCGCTTTACGAGACTATAGAGGGGCAGCTACAGGGTGATGTGACTGATGGGGCTAGCCAAGCTAACAGTACTGCCAGCAAGCTCCCTCTGTTGCAGTGACTAACATCTTAGTAACGTTAGCTGATTTAAAAAGGACACTGAAAAAATAGCCCAAGCTGTCACCATCTCTCATGTGACCACCGCCTCGCCCATTGTAGCATTCCTTTCCGAGTACCCAGCTTCCTTTCGATGACTTGAAATGCATTGTGTTTGTTGACAACACAGGCCAGCTGTGCCTACATAATATGCATATTTAGAATCGATCACAATGCTTTAATAAGACATGGAGAAAGACAGCAATTCCTCTGTAATTTCAGGATAGTGACCCATTTACTGTTTAAAGCGTCTTGGTTGTCTTTACTTGGATTTAATTTCTAATATCTATCCAATGCGTGGTTAAGTGAAAAGGAGCTGTTTAGCACGCAAATATATGTTCTTTTTTGTCGTGTTTTCGTCAAACGCCAACATGGATGGATGGGTGGATGTATGGATGGATAGTTTTAAACTCAACAGGAGGGCCCAATTCACTCCCACTTGAGCAGATGGACTAGTTCTTTGACTAATTTGCTTTTTAGTCCAAGAACATGAATTGTTGAGCTCAGCCTGAAAAACTTTTTTTTTTTTAAATAACTGATGAAAAGCTTAAAGTATGTTGCTCAAGTGAAACCGGATCCTAGTATTCATTGCTCTGGCAACCACATGAGTGCTTAGATTTTGCCCGTCTTTATTGTGTGAAGTGTATGTGAACAGAGTCAATCTCAGAGTTTCTTATTTTATCCAAATGTCCATTAGATAATATCATAAAACAACTGAAGCTGTGTTTGAAGGTACTTGATTCTGCAAAACTCTTAAATGCATAACGTTAATGCATTTTCATAAAGTTTAGTGGGAAATCAGTGCACCATAGTTTCAGGGCCGTCCTCTTCATTTTTCATTTGACATTTAATTTATCTTAGACTATAATGTAAGCTCTCGCAAACTGTGTAAAGATTTTACTGAAGTTGTTTTTAAGCCCACACCCTTGAGACAACATTGCAGTAGACCAAAGATGAATGCATTCAGACCTTTACCAGTGTTATTGTTGTCTATTCTTACACAAAACCAGGTCCTCATGTTCCCCACAAAACAGAATAAATAGGAGTGTAGCCTTGACTTGTACATTTCAGCTATCGGTATTTTTGCTTATTTATTTGTGTTTATTTCACGTTTTCCTCTTGAGGCCCTTTGATTTCTGCTGTCTGCGTGCATGCTACGGAAAATTTCTGCTAGGTGTCATAACACCACCGGTTCAGTCCTGTTGTGTTCATCATCTTGGTGGTTACATTTTCATTTTGGACTCTGAGCAAATTATCAAAGTCGAAAACCAAGTTGTGGTTGCCTTTATTGTCATCTCTGGAGATTGGTTGTGTGCATGTGTGTTTGCGAAATCCAGAGAAAATGAGTGAGTGAAGCCTAAGACCAAAGATTCTTTATCTTCTAATCAGATCCCAAGCAGGGGAATCAGTTTGGGGATACCAATTAGCATCTGGGCTCAAGCACATCTCTGCTGCTCTGGGTCTCTCTAAGCTCTCAGGTTACCGCTTTTTGTGGCAGTGTAGCCTGCGGTGGTGTATTCATTTGAAAGTCTGAACAGGCAATTATGAATTACTCACATGGGGCGTCATAAGTTTTTTCCCATTTTTTTTGAACAATATAGAAAAATATTGTTTTCCAACATTTAACATTTTGGGTGGAAAATGGAGCTTAGCAACAGAAGCTCATCAAGACTCCATCGAGGAATGAGGCGTTGATGTGTTGGTTTTGCAAGTTGTTGCAAGGTCCCTGGTGAGCTCAGATGCTCTGTGCAGCCGGCGGGATCTTAGACGAGATGAAATGCCATCAGAGATACAGTATGTAGGAGTCTTAATTAAGTCAGTCTTCTCTGATTGTGAGCTTTTAAAGCATGCCTATCTCAAGCTTGCCTGCTTAATTGGATGTGTGTGTGTGTTAGTGTGTGCCTTTTCTGTGCGTGGGTGAGCCTCTTTGGAAATGTGCATGTCCGTATCGCAGTCATTATACGTGTAAACAGGAGCTCAGCAGGGAACATGTTGCATAGCATAAACCATTGGCATGTGTAACCGGTCTCTTTCCTCAGCTCGGGTCTTTTCCTTCATTCTTTCCATCATCACGGTTGTCTGCTTCACAACTCCACTGACTGAGATGACTTGGGTGTGGAGGTGGCGGCTCACTTCACAGACTTCACACACTTCACACACACACTCTTTAATCTCCCCTTTACCCCTTCCTTGTTAGGCAGATCAGCCACGATGTGCTGCTCTTTTCAATCAATGAGTGCCAAAGGCAGTAAATCAGGGATTAAGGTGCGGCATGGCACTCCATTCTGCATGCTCCTGGCCCTTCATCTCATCAAGGTGCAAACAGAAAACGCAGGCTGTTGCGCTGCTATGATGGGCCCCCTACACTTTAATCATCGCCGGTGCCCTCGCTCATCACCACCAGATTAAAAAACAATTGTGCCTTCGCCTCGCTCCCTGCCACAGCTCCCTGCTAGTTTTATTTATTGGCTCTCGTCTCCCTGCTTAAATTATTTTTATCAATCAAACAAGCCTATCAAGAAAAGTGGCTGCCGTTTAGATAAAGGCCCCCCCGATTGCTGATGCTTAACCAATGAGAAGACTCGTAAAGGCAGATTAAGTAGTACAGTGCAACACTCTGGGGAGGCAGTGTACATCTGATTTTGCTATGAAGCTTTCACCGAGTTAAATAGGATTTCAGAAGCAGTTTTGCCCTGAGGGAAATTCAATAGATTGCCTGATGGATCAAGTCTGTATAATAATAGTGACTTATGGTCTTCCTTCATATTGTTGCAAACACACAGGGAGACTACAAAGCTCTGCTAAGAAACTGCCTTGCATTTCTAGGCCATTTCAGACTTTGATGGTGTCCTACACTTTTCAGCTGATCAGCTGATATCCGACTAAGAATAGATGACAGAAAGACATTCACAATGCAGGCGGAAATATCTGGAAACTGCGGAAATTGCACAAACATTGCAGGATTTGCAGAACACTGTTGCAATATGAATAATAAATTCCAGGTTTTGTTGTGACTCAGAAGCAAAAAGTGATGGCTTCTTTTCTAAACATGTTGAGCACTGATATTCAGCAATCACACAGACTCCATCAGCCCATCGTAGATGAGAAAGACTATCGAACTCTTCAACAGAAAGTAGCCTCAATAGATCAGAATGCAAAGCAACTGATGACATTGTACAATTTTCAGTCTTGCTGGAATCAGAAGCAAGTCACCACTGGTTCGTATTTATCCTCTTTGACCAGAAAGACCTGTGCCACTCGTTGCCTTGTTTCATGTCTCTTCATTCCTTGGTCCCCTTTTGAGTTGATTCGCTCCACTTTTATGAAGTAAGCCATAATTCTTTGATTCTGCTCCGAGAAGGTTTGATTGACCAAGTGGCTGAAGTGAAGGGGCACAAGAGCACCTCACCTGGTAGTCTGTCAGTGGACGGACACACCCCGACCTCACTGAGAATGCGTTAAGGCCAAGTCTAAAGTGTGTGTACCTGTTCTGAATGCCCACGCTTGAAAGAGATGTGAAAAGCCTGCAGCATAGCCTCCACCTGGCTACATCCCACTGGCTGCACAACCTCTTTCCAAGAATTCTATGTGTTTTGCGGAGCTTTGTAGTCTCAATACGGGGAGAGAGCGGTGCACTCTTTTGGATAGTTCCCCCTCAAGGCTTTCATGGTGTTGCAATGTTGGCTATGTGTATGAAAAAGTGACGGAAGTAGTTTTGTGATGAATGAAAAAGTTCAGAAGTTGCCTACTTTCACTTCACCGCAAGGAGTGGATGTGATTGTTGGATTGTATGTTTCAGAAAGTTACATCACCTGCTCAGGGAGACAAGTAGAGTCCATTTCGTTGTGTTTTCTGTATCACAAACTAATTTACCTATATGTTTCATCACTTCTCCCCATTGTTTTCTTTCATTTGGGGTTAGACTTGTGTTTTTCTGATCATGTCATCTTCTTGTGCCCTCCTCCTCTGCAGTGGCTAATGGTGAATAATTATAGCGAATTATCTAAATTTGCATTTTCAATGATTTGTATAGTTCATATTGCATTTTATCTCATAGCTTGTCAGTTTTTACTTTTGTTAATATATTTCTCACTATAAAAAGAAAATATTCCAGCTGAAGACAGACAGAGAGACAGGGCCCACAAATGGAAAAAAGGAAAATTGACCAAACTCTGACAGGGGAAGAGCTGTGGTGCTTATAAAAGGCTTCCAGTCGACATTGGAGTGTTGCAGTGGAGATACGATGTGTCAATGTCATTTCCCACAGACATAAGAGGCAACTGTCATCACTTGAGAGGAGGCTTGGCTGTTTTAGGATGCCTCCTTTCAATTGAAATTATTTTGACATACAGTATGTGTATAAAACCACCAATTAAAAATAATTGCATCGGCTGCTTCTTCGAGGTTTAGTTCATTTTCTGTACTTAAAAATGTACATCCTCTTGGTTAAATCCATGGTATAGTTTGCACTAAATTCTATATGTAAAAGCTAATCTAGTAGCAGTTGAAACATGACGAAATGGGGAAACTGCATTTCTACATCTGCTTTTGAATATATTTGAAATGTTTTTGCATCCATGAACACTGCGAGCATTCATGGATGACAAAACATCAACTATACGATTAAGTAGATTAGGCACAGTAGGTCAGGGGTATAGGAATGCACTAAATACCACACATTTGCTTTACCAGAGGGAGGATTTTTCCTTTAAAGACCTTGTGAGCATGAAGCATGAACCCTGCTGCTACAAGCAATGTTTCAACTTAACCTCTGGAGACAATATTTTGACCAAAGTGCCTTTAGTTTCAGCTTCGGGGTCCAAGTCAAAATTGGAGTTGAAGTAGCTGCGGGCGAGAGGTTTTTGGAATTCTTTCGCTGTTGCTTGATTCGAGAAGGTTGTGGGAGATGAAGGAGAGCAAGATGCTTTTCAAAGCCAATAGGATTTATTATGTGTTCTGTGCCTATAGCAGACTGGATTTATCCAATCCCTAGACATCTCTTTTTCCTCTCTGTACCCACAGCTGTCATGCAGAATATCTTAACACATCGCCTGAATGTGGGTGGGTTGGTCTGTCGCCTCTCTGCCTGTGTGTGTGTGTGTGTGTGTGTGTGTGTGTGTGTGTGTGTGTGTGTGTGTGTGCGTGTGTGTGTGTGTGTGTGTGTGTGTGAGTGTGTGTTACCATGAGAAATGTGGCTTGTGGTTAAAAGGGCAGTGGAATAATCACTCTGGCACCTGCTCAGACTCCCATGCGTTGTTAAACATCCAGCTACTCACAAAGTCAAATACAAGACAAGCCTAATGGCTCCCCAATGCTCGTCTTTGTAAATGATGGTGTTAACTACAACTCTCTTCACACTTAAGCACGTCATGGATCAAATATAATACATATTCCTGTGGTTTGTGCCTCCCATTAAAGGTGTCAAGTTCAGCTCTGCGGTGCTTTAAGAACGAAAGTCCCCGTTGACTTTTCAGCTTACTTGTTTCAAAAACAGCTTTTACTTCCATTTTCCATTACCTTGAGGTAACACCCCTCTTTATCACTGTTTTATTCAGGGAAATAGTCAGGGTAGGTGTTCTGGTCTGGAATAGGAGTCAGTTTTTTTGGTTTGTAAATTAGCACAATGGAGAGAAGAGCTTACTATGAACTAGGGTTGGGGCGATATGTTAAAAATTTCCAACCGGCCACATCAGCCCATCAACTGGTGGTTGCCGATATATTCGGCAGTTGTGTGTGTGGCGGAGAAAAAAAAAAAAAAAAGAGGGGGGATGTTGCATTCATGTGATGTCGGAAAAAATCTAAACATGACTTTCAGAATGGGATAATTCACATAAATGCCACCTCATGTCAGAAAAACAACTCGGCAACTCGGATCTTCCGACACCACATGAATGCAGCAAAAAACTTTAGCGCACTTTGCGGGCGCAGGGGCGAGGCTGCAGGAGGACGCATTTGCTCACAGTCTCTAAATGAGCAAACAGGTGGGAGATCTGGATAACATACCTGTCCTATTATAACGAACGGGGTGCACAACTGCACATCTTTTTTTGATGTAGTTCTCAAATATGGTTTATGAATTAATGTACTTTCAGGTCCGCCATTTTGTGAAAGACTCGTCGGAAATCATGTGTGAAGCTGCCAGTTCCAATATGTGCACACTTTGAATTGTGCTGTACATAGTAATTATCAACTATATGTACCGTGTTGAATTATGTGGAGGTAGACCATTAATCAAGCAAAATAAAATGACAAAAATCGCCAAAAAATTGCCAAAACCAACAATGAACAATGATTGAATCAGCAGATGGATTCGTCCAATCGCCCAAGCCTACTATGAACCACTTGCCAGAATAAATGTTGCCATTGTATGTACCATGGATATTTTGAATCTTTACCGTTCTTTATGTTGCAACTCTACATTTCTTGATCAATTTTCAGTTTTATGTTGCTGTGACAACACTGTGCTTATGATCTGGTTATGATTAGTCACAAAAACCATGTGGTTTGGGTTAGGAAAATATTGTGTTTTGGTTCACGTGGTTCTGTCACCACAAACATGGCGGGAAATTGTCCCAACATCTCATTAGAAAATGCCAGTAACATTGCCAGCAGTTTCGAGATCACAAATGTTGAAAGACTGTCTTACCAGCTACAGTAATGCTAGCTCAGTGTTTATGATTGAACCCATTGCAGTATCAGGTCTTGGTTAAGTGGTTTCAAAGTTAAGCATCATAGTTTGTTGACTTAATGATTACATTTCCATACATTTAACCTGCACACACCCTATTTAGTGTGTCAAGAGATGTATTATAAAAATACGTGGATGGTACAGTGTAGTGTTACCAACCAACATGTTCATGTAACATAGTTCCAAATTTCCATCAAGGTACTGTTAACTGTTTTTTTGAGGCTATATATACAGTTATCACTATATATGATATATATGTGAGCACCGAGTCAGGAGGACTTTGATATTAATGGGTGATAGTAACACTCCACATGAGCCATTATTAATGGGCTCAGTCATCATTATGATTTCGGTGGATGTTGGAGAGAAAAGATTAGAGAGATTGGTTCCATAGCAGAAGATAATTGATTTATAATGCACCAGCAAGGAAAGCAGTGTGTAGCTCCTCACATGGATGAACAACAGTTGAGGGCATTTGGAGGTTAACAAAAGCGAGGTTGGAGGGCTGAGCGAGATTGGAGAAGCTCCGAGGGCAGAGTGTGTCGACACCGGTCAGTGTTTCTCCTCCCTGCAGCAGGTGAGCAGAGAGGCAGGCCAGATGAAAGCTTGCGCTGTCGATGAAAAGGCAACGCCTGATGCTTCTTCTAGGCTGTTAAGGTGTGTCCCATGTGGTGTGATGGCCCCAGGAGTATGGAGGCTTCCTTTCTAATAAAGCACCACAGCAGCTGATTGGCACAGAAATATATAGTTCAGATCAAACCAAATTGGGTTCGATTGTGATTTTGATTTACTTCAGTTGATATACTGGATTAAGATCAGGCTAATTAAGGCATTTCTTTATTGATTGGTTTAAGATATTTAAGCTTGATCTAGGTTTGGTTTAAAAAACACTTACTGTGCCCTCTGTCTTCTAGGCAATATATCTTATACAGTAATTGTAGTTCTGTGATGAAAGTAACCCTCAGTCGCTAGCAGAACAAATATTAATGCTTGATTACATTTCTTTAACACACCCAATTTTCATTATCTGAAATTATAAATCCAGAGACTCGAAATATGCAACAATTAATTTTCATTGTTGCATTTCTACCATCAACAGAGCATGACACATTACTTTAATTCTGGATATCTGCATCACCGAGCAAGAGCAGCACCTCAATGTTAAAAAAAAATCTGTGTCGTTATGATCACCATCTTCATCACCATCACTAAGGTAACATTGGCATTGAACATAAAATGTGGGCTGCAAAATATGAAGATAATACATTGGATAATTCATAGGGAGACTGGCCATGAGTCGATTAATCAAGACATCTACAGCACGGTCACATTATGGTATGATGGTATTTTCTGTTTTCTGTTTGTTCTTATTTTGTTCAAAGCGTACACCCATTAGGTAGATGTTAGTCACCCACACACTCCACTAGAGGAATGTGACGAGTTAACTGTCGGTATGAAGTCAAACACCATTTAGATTCTCTGAGTTATATGGTTTCTTTCTTCTTGACTGACACTAAGTGAGTGTGTGTGGTGGCGAAAGGAAAGCATAGACGTTGTGATTTGCAGTCAATCCTCACCAGTTACCTTGAGCCTGTTCACATTTTCCTTGATTGACATACACAAACATCATTTTAGATATTTACCAATAGCTGCGTTTGTGCTGGCTGGAGAACAGTCTCAGATGAGCTCTCTGAATTCCTCTCCAGTCTCACACAGTGACAGCAGAAGATGGGTGCCTGATGCCTGTGTGTTCAGTTGATATCTCATTCCCAAACCTGCTGCACTACTTTTAATAGTGGAGCTCAGAGCTGCAAAAGGGGATCTTTTTTTCTCTATCGTTTATTAGGATTCAGCCCACTTCCTGACATGCTGCGAAGGAATAGATAAGAACGCTGGGAATGCAGTCTGAGTTAAATAAATAAACAGATCATGCACCAAATAATTAACCTCTCAGGGTCTTTGACATGCTCTGAAAACGCTGGAGGGGTAGGGGGTTCAGAGGGGGGGGGCGGGTGGAGGCAATGGAGGAAGAACGCTCACACTGTGCTGGCCCCTCTTCCTCAGGAAGCTGCTGTATGTGCATCACCAAGGTTAACCTGTCCGTTCAGATGGTCCTTTATGTCACTCAGTTTTCTTGGGACGGTTTGAGCCCTTTTCATCTTCATAATTAAATTCTTGAGCACTGATTTGATCACATCATTAATGGATGACAATTGACAGATATCGATGATGGTTACTTAATAAATAAATCACGGGTGCGGTCGAAATGTTCTGCCCGCAAGTATAAGCCTGCTGTCCATGAATGTGAAGTTCCTCGTCACTCTACAAACAGTCCTAACCCAAGGTACACTTACTAGTTTTTACTCAAGGTTTAAAACCACAGCACTAAGACAGTGAAAGATGGACTTCTGAATATTTACAAGAGGTTATGATATGGTTAAAATGGTTAAAAATGCTGACAATAACATTGCTATTATGACCGCGATTGCTTGCGTTCAGGGTCAAAACTTGGTCATCATTTCCTTTCGATTTCAGCCAATCTAATGGCTCAAAGCTACGCATTGAGCCACTTGTCAGGACCCGGGGCAACGATGTATCTCATACATTTAAAAAAAAAGCACTAATTAGCCGAGGGAGTGAGTCTTGGTGGCTAGCTGTTTTCTCATGGAGAACTAACACAATAATGAAAATCAGCAGCGTTCTAAGCCTCTTATATCTCCTTTTATTCTGGGTCTTCCTTCAGCCTTTAAATTGCCATCGTTTTACAAAGTAATCAACATTGTTTTAATTAAGTTGTTGCCCAGATGCATTTTTCTCTCCCTATTACCATTCTCCCACCACACTCCGGCTCACATCACTCCCTCACTCCTCTTCGTATACACTCACTGTCGACAGCAGTGGGTTTGAACTGACCAAGAAGTTGCTTTTAATCAAAACTTTGCAAAATGTTCTCCCTCAATTTAAATGCAATCATCAGGGTTGTGTCTTATAATGGATTACACCAGAAAAGTTGTCCCGATACTGTCACTAAATATTAAAAATTAATTTCGAAATGACAAAAATGTGTTTTAACAGCAAGTGACAGTTTTGTATTGCAAAGTATTTAAGATTTCTATGGAGGCGGCTTACAGTAAGGCTGCTGTCACAGTCTTGAAACTGTACATTATATATTTAGATACAATCACATTTAACTTGATCATGTGTAATACATCTTATGGTGAGAGATCAATTAATGACAACAAATTCAAAAGCTACAGCAGAATTGTCGCTGTCCATGGTGCTGTATATGAGCCTTTTAAACAACATGCGCTGCCACTACTCACAATAGGTTATCATCACATCTTTACACATTTCCTTTAAAAAAATAAACATGCATATAATATTAGGATCTATAATTTATGGCCTACAAGTTGCAATAAAAGTTATAATCTATTATTATCCAAACTATTATTTATGTGACCCTGTGTGGATAATGTTTTATGTATTAGTTTTTCCAGTTTTCTTCATAGGAGTTTGGTCAATTGATTAACTGAGAAGCGTAGAGCTTTTCATGTCAGGCAGTAAGGGATCATGATATGCAGGTATTCAATGCGTTGTCTGTGCATCTTTGAGCTCTTGAACTCAAGTGTATTACATAAGAAAAGCTTCATATTACCCACAGAGCAGAGACTCAACTGGATTCATTCCTGCATACATTTGCATTTTATTCAAGAAAAGTGTCTGACACTTGCAGGCTCCATAAGGCACTTTACATGTAGTTTGTGTATCAGTCACTTTATCTCCCATTTTAACATATCTTCCAAACTCCACCCTTACTGATTCAAATGTTGGCTCGTGGTCCTGATGACTCTACCAGCGCTCCAGGCTATCTCACTGCCAATTGGTTGGAGGGCCTTCTGATGCACTTCTTGTCTGCTGTATATGCACATTTTGCTTTAAGGCATAAAGAAGGATTTGTCAGTTGCTGTTGGTAAACACAAGGTTCAAGGTTGACCCCTCCTCCCTGGCCAGAAAGTCAGGACAAAGACAGAGAGAGCAGCAGTGGTTTGGCGTTCTAGAGAATAAAGAGAGGAAGTGGTGTTCAGCAAGAACAAAGCAGTTATTTAAGACAAATAAAACTTTATTTTTGTTTGTTTCATAATGGTTATGTTCTGCATAAAGAAATGTACACGCCCCCGCACCCCCACTGCATGACCTTACATATTTTGTGTCAATGCAGCTGAAGTGCTGGCTTCATCCTGTCCACTGTTTGCCTCCCTGCTCTGCCTGTGTGTGTGTGTAGCTGAACTATACCCTCAGTCAAACAGACACGCAGACCAGCAGCTCTTAATATATCCATAACAGACAGAGAGCAGAGGACAGGGACAGAGACAGCGACTTAACCTGGTCGCTACATTTTTATAAAGTCCCGACACACCACTACCCAAACGTCGAGAAACATCCCAAAATCAGCTTAAAAGTCAGAAAATTAGAAAAAACAGACAGAGGGCAGACACCAGTCTATCATTTCTGACTATTTTAAATGAAGTGTGCACTTTGCAGAAGTAAGCTTACAATATGAAGCAAAGTATAAACATGGAGAAAGAAAGTCTGACTGCTCACTTTCATCCTTGAGACCTTTCCCTACAATGCTTGTGATGCACAAACAAGTGACAGCTGAGAATAATGTATGCTCATACATGCATGTTTCTTCATGGCTATAGGCAAGCCTCGTAATTTGTTTTAACTTGGAAGTTGGGGCAAATTGATCAGTAATATGGCTGTGTGGCTTTTCTCTCTCCTTGGGGAGATCAACAAAGGAACAGAGCATGCTTCCTCATACACCATGGAGCATTACTGCTGGCCTGTTACGTGATATCAGATACACAATTAGCAATTACTCCGGGAAGGATTCACAATGCCTACAGATTCTATTTTCTCCAGCAATAGCTTTTTTTTCTGTCAGTAATAACAACAGAGGAGAAAGCAAAGCATCAGTGGTAATCAGCTAAATGATCTCATGTACAAAGTGTCCTTTAAATAACGCTCAACTTTTCTTTTCAATGCCTGTTTCCCACATTGTGGACAATAAAGTTTCTAACAAACAAACCAACTAACTTACTCCCTTGACCCCGTCTTTTATACTTACAGAAAGTTCATTCATCCTCCAAATGAAAAACACTTTAATGACACTGCTTACCAAAGTCTGAATAGAACTCCCACACATAATTATCCTTCTGCCCTTCCATTCTGTAACATGTTTTTGTACATCTGCTTAGAAAATAAAATGATTACACATTTTCTAAAAAAAACCCCAATACATTTCTGTCGAAATGTAACTACTCTTACAAATTGATAGTATACATGCCCTGTTTTCCGTGGACAGAGAGTTACATATCCATCATGTGCTGCCAAGCCATAAAGAGAAGCTATGATCCATATTTTTTTTTTTTCCTCCTGACGCACAACACCTTTCATAAGGTTCAAGCATAATTCAGAGCTTCCACCATCTGCCTTTGATTGCTATTAACAGAAGTGCTGCCAGCAAGAATGTACAAAAGGATTTGCAAATAATGCTGGAACATAGGAATGTGGTTGGAAAAGGGTCTCCCAGTCCAATTCCCCACTGATCTGACTGACTTTTAGATCTCTGTTTTGGATATCTCCCTAATGTTGAGATCAGGGAATTAAGATGTCATGCCTCCTCCCACGCAGCCCGCATCATCACGTACAGACTTGAATTTCATTCAGAAGAAGCGGGGCCAGAGTCAAATCCCTGACCCAGATTCACTGCTCTGCTCCTGTCGCTCTACCCCATCCAACTGTGTGTGTGCACGTATGCCATCTCAATTATTTGTTAAGTTCAATCTCATAACATGTGCTGCTGTATTCAAATGCCACCTAGGCATGAGGTGCCTGCGGGCATAAAGCAAGCAAGTTAATAGGTATCTTTCTGGATGAGAAATATTAAACTGTACTATTTTAATACATTAACAGTATTTGTTTCCCTTTTATTTTGTATGCTTCTGTGGCATTTGCAGTGCTTAGATTAAATTAAATAACATTTAATGAGTGTTGTTTTGTAATAGATAATGAAAGGAATTCAGCTTCTGTTGGGAAACAACTGAATTTGCTGTAGTTATAGTGCATTTAATAATATAAAATATTCAGAAACGCAATTTCCAAAATATTACTGTTAAAATCACTGATCTGTTGGATGATATTGTGTTTGCAAGGAGTGCTATTCTTTAGTGCAATGAATGCTGCAGTGAATCAGCTTTTAAATGATCACAGAGGTACTTGAGGACTTGTTGTGAAAGAGTAGGTTGATTTTGCAGATGACAATTTGATAAGAAAAAGAATAAACTTTCGCATTTCAAACTGTCTTTTTGGCCATTCGCGTATATCTTTCTGAGTTTACAAGGTGCAATTTAATGCAACAGAAGTTCCTGTCGACACCCACACTCTTTACTGCACAATGAGATGTAGATGTAAGAGTTATTGAGGTGCACTTGAATGCACCATATGTCCCTGTGTGTGTGTGTGTGTTAGGTGTCAAACTTCGACACAAAGACAACAAAGGACAGAAAGCAGCTCTCCAGGAAATGACACCAAAACATTGTACACTTTACAACATACAACATTCACTTACCAGTGTGGTCGATAGCCTTCCAAGATTTGCAATTTATTTTTGGAGCCTGTCGGTGCATAA
The DNA here is from genome assembly GCF_965226575.1 of Pagrus pagrus. Taxonomy (NCBI): domain Eukaryota; kingdom Metazoa; phylum Chordata; class Actinopteri; order Spariformes; family Sparidae; genus Pagrus; species Pagrus pagrus. Next base: position 7,146,216 of record NC_140198.1, read on the forward strand.
CCAAAGTGGGTTGATGACGCATCTCGCTTGCTGTTTTCCCAACACTGGGGTGGGCGGAGTGGAATTAGACCCACATACTGTATATCAATAAAATATATATTCTCTAACTCGCAGGAAAATCATGAACCCCATCATCAGCTTCAAGTTCTACTTTGTCAGCCTCAATCTCTTGTTGCTCTTGCTTTCTCTGTTTATAGCGAAGGTCATGTTGTCACACCCAGCCAGCTTTAAACTGCTGATCAAAACAGAAATGAAACCTATAAACCTATAAACTGTAAAACCACTTCAGTCAAACTAGCCATTTCGTTCCTGGTATGTGCCTGAGTTCTGTGATTTCCTCCACGGTTGGCTTGCATAGTGTAGCCCAGGGGAGCAACACTGACGGCTCCATTTTCACTGTGTTCCTCTGCCTGTTCCTTCCTAAACACCTTGATTAGTAAAGACAACACTAGCCCTCTCCTGGGACTGTGTATCTCTGAAACAAGGGCATGTTGGTTCTTGTGTATGTTTCCTGCTGATCATTGAAGGATTAAAGAAAAGTGCATGAACACCTAAGAGGACCGCAGCCCTGCTTTTTTATTTTCCCCGAGCTGTGTTTGTTTTGTTTGAAACTGAATGAATACAAAGCAAATAAATGGGTGTTAAGGGGTATTTAATAATCTATGACCTCAATAGGCGACCGGTGGAAAGTGCAACATCAGCGTGAGCTTATCTCTTTCTACATGTTGCCACTAAAGATCTCTATCAACAACTTATCAAACGCTTGCAGATTATGGTCATGTGTGCTATGGGGCACTAAAGACCTTGCTCATTTCCCCTTAAAGCTGATGCTTTGGTGTGGACGGAGCCAAGTATAGACTGTGGCGAGTGATATGCTAATCACAGCCACTGTGGGTATTGGATCATGGTCAAAATGACTGGAGATCAAACAGAAGCACAAAACGCTGCCCTGAAAATGCTTTAGGATTCAATTTTCTGTATTGTTGTGACTAGGGTGACCAAATGAGAGTGGGTGAAATTCAGGACAGAGGAGTTAGGGTGGGCGTGGTCACAATGAGCATGTATGTAAAAACACTTAAACTATTTATTTTGGGTCATTAAGTCAACTGTCTATCATTAAAAAAAGAAAACAACAGTAACTGATTTGTTTGCAAATGTGTGTGAATACTAAAAAATAATTTTATGTTATCCATTTCATCAGTGCCATGTCTGTCATCTGCACTGACTGCCTGCAGCACTACTGTACATGGCTAAAAAAAACTACGACAGCCATAAAGGATGAGCACTTTTAAATTTTAAAAGGCTACCCTCCGGTCCTTGGAGCCCCTGGACCCAGAATAGTGCTGATCTGAGGGTAACACCAAATTAATATTTTTGGACGATCAGTATTTAAAGATCCCGTCCCAATAATGCATACATGAAAATTGTTTGTCTGTCTGACATGGTTTTTGAAGGAAAAACAGAACAATTTTCACACTGAAATCCTCAGAATGTTCCTTCTCCCTCATTGAAAAGTATTTTACAGTTTACACAAGATGTCTCTTACTTCACTCTGAAGTCCATTTTTAGTGTTTGTCCACTGAAGGTTTCCAGTTTCCACATCACACTTGTGTATTGTTAATATTAGACCAAGACTGACTTCCAAACTATTTATGATGTCACAAATCCTGCTCTTAATTCCCACTTTCATCAATGAATGTGAAAACAGCCTTCCACTGTCAAACTCATGCACATACATAACAGTGATGGTCGAAGATTCAACTGTAGGAGCAGGAAGAAAAGCACATTTCTGACTTGACTTTAATGTTTTATTAGGCTATAGCGAATCAAAACTCAGGTTAAGTCTAATTTTTGGGACGAACAGGACAGGATTCAGGACAGCTTCTCACAATTCGGGACTGTCCTGAGTTTCTCGACTTCATTAATTTTTTGTCAATTCATGCGTTGTGGGCAGATCAGATAGCTATCTAAGATTAGATAGCATCCAAGATGGATTGAAATCACCTCAGACGGTGCATAGCATTTACCTGATTTTTGATCAGTTTGACCTTCTTGTAACCTGTGTGGGTGAGAGAGCATAGATCTAAATGGGTGAGGGAGCTGTGAGGGTGAGAGCGTGTAAAGACACTGAAACATTTGTCTTGGTAGCCGTCCATAAACGTGAGTCGTCCATTAATGATAATAAATACTGGTATACACTAAAATGACCAGCAATTCTGCACCGATCAGCTGAAAATAACTATAACTTATTTCCTTCCTTCATCTTGAGTGAATCTTATGATCACAACCATCATTTTATCTGTAGGTAAAAAAAAAAACACTGTTTGTAGGCCTCTTGCCCTTAATCCAAAATTATTAGTTATGCCATGATCACAAAAAAAAAACATTGTTTGACATTTCCAGATAACAATATAATTAAACCCTTATCTTTGGATCACAGGCTAGAAAAACTACAAGTGAGGACCATGATGAGATAATTAAGAGATTACAGGATAACGACTTGATATCTTCAAATAACAAGAAAATTAAGTCATGGTATTGAGATAACATTTGTACAATAATTGGCAACCGCCATCTATGAACGCTTTTGAAGTGAAACTGTGGATTGTGAACGTTGTGACATTATTAAAACTAAACTTCTCTCACAGAGGTCTGAGGTGAACAAAAGTCTAATAGCTGGTGTCATATCGCTTTATAATGTTCTGTGCTTTTGATTACAAAGAGTTGAGTGAAATACAGAGAATCCACTGCACTGTTAGACTCCTCGATAAGCCAGCGTGGGAGACCTATTGCCCCTGGTCCATTGCTGCCACACTCAACATGAAAGCCACTTTCAATCGGACACAAGCATTCAGGGGACATTGTTGGTAGTCCCCATCTATTTCTCCGCACCTCTGTCAATGGCAGGATTGTGAAGTAAGGCTCTGTGTCCCTGTGGACAGCTCTGAGCAGAATTTTCCACCGAAGTTTCCTTGGTAACAAAGCTGTTGAGCCTTGAGCTCTTACAGTACATTCCCATTTGCACTTTGTAAAGGTGAAGGTACAGGATTTGGCTTGACAGTGGGGAGTCACTTGAGGCCCGGGCGATGTGAAGCAATTTTGACAGATCAGCAGTTGAGCCACGGAGGGAACGGCATGTCTGGCTGAGAGACGCTGCCTCAAAACGGCCAAAAGATCTTTTCTTCTACTTTTACTCTTAGACAAACACTAGTTCTCATCTAGTTAATTACACAGCTTGTGCATAACTGTAACAGCATTACTTAGCTGTCAATTATTGGTATTCAAAAACATTGGTTCAATTTTTGTCTGTTTTCATCAAATCTTGAAGCGTCTTAATATACTTTTGTTTCCAAATAAGCATCTCCTTTGGCCAGATCACAAATTCGTCGGAATTGATCTTGGTTTTTGTGTTGTTCATGCATCAGGGTCATCCCCACTAACATCCAGAGGATGGTAGTTTACCTAAACTGTTTGGTAGATTCAGAAACACCAGAAGAAGAACTTGTTTGCAATTTAGCTGCTTAGTTACAACATTTAGAGGGAAGCAATGATAACCAGCTTATTAACAACTATCCTGAAACACAAAAACTTTCTTTTTTATATTTATCTTTATTGATATATATATATATGTGTGTGTGTGTGTGTTCTTGTTTCATGTATTTATATATCCCTTGTGGAATTGGCTGACCTTTTTTAGTATATTACCAATACAGTAATTTTCGTCTGAGCTTAATTTATGTAAACACAATCCCAAAAAGGAGTAAAACAAAAAAATACTTGATACATTATGTAAGTCCTTGAAATACAGGCTTAGCATTAGCAACCGTGGGCACTCTCAGCCTTTATAGTGAAGTTAACCCCCTGTTCTTCTTGTTGCCACAGTCTTCCCAACCACTTGTCCAACTGACACCCAGTGCCCCCACCCCCCCACCACCACACCAAGTCTGGAAAACTTCCTCTGAGACAGGACAAACAGCAGATCTGATTATGGCTGCTTAACACCATTAAGGGCCACAATGAAGGTGCCTATCTTCAAACTGAGAGACTTTGCTCTGTGCTCTCTCCTATAGACTCCCAGCAGGGCTTTTCCTTGCACTGCAGAATATATCTTATCAAGCCATACAGCCCATCTATATGTGGAAGAGATTTTGAATAATCTCACATTGTCTGGGAGCCAGATTAATTTTCTCCTTCACATGTCCAATAGGCTTGAAGGAGACCATGTGCATGTAAAGCTGGACAGTTAGGCCTACAGTATAATGAATAGTGCTCAGCTGTTTGGATTTCTCTCACCATCCAAGTTTCTCATTAACCAGGCCTTCACCTCTTTCCAGCTGAGTGACAGTGTCTTGCGCCCTTAATTCTGACAAGGGTTCAGCATCACTTGATGTGATGGAGCTGCCCGACAGGGCAGTGATGGCGCTCCTCCTCTGTCTACATTCATTAAGACTCCCAGAAGAAAAGTCAGATTAAGGTAGCCTCAACTGGAGCATGTTTTTACCCCCACGCATTATGTCGACCACTAACCTTTTCAGCTGAAACAAACAAATCAGTGAGTAGAGGTGCTAATAGGGTATATTTGCCTGCTGGCATGTGTCTGCACGAGTTGTTTGGTAAGTGCAAGGAAAAAGGGGTGGGTAAGGGATGGTGAGGAAGGGATGACCTTAGGGGAAGTCAACATGACTGAAAATTAGTGTTTAAAGCTAACTTAGTTATCTCTGGTAAGGTGGTGAATCAGGCGGTTTCCTCTCTGCTACCCAGAGATGGAGCGCTCAGGGGAAAATAGCAGAAGGATTTCTAAAAGTAGCGTAGATTTCATCGTGTATAGGTAAAAAGGTGATGGTAATAATTTAGTTTGTAGGACAGTTTTCCCTGTTTTAGCTCAGCTCTAACAGTCTGTCGGGGAAGCTAATCAGTCGTTTTTTTAAGTGGATGTGGCAGAAACAGACGACAAGAGCTGCGTTCGTTTGCAGATGCTGAGAGTGAAACTCCTCTGATTCTGTCCAATTTGGCTCGTCTGTCTGCAGACAAACCTTCAAAAAGCGCCCACTTCCACATTTTCTCATTCTCTCTCAGGGAGGACAAAAAAAAGAGGCAAACTTATGTAATAGTTGGAAATGTTGCCTCAGAAGTTTGCAGAAACGATTTTTTGTGGAGTTGCAGAGTAAACATGCCAGATGTCAGCTTAAGGTCGGTTTGAGAGGAGGCTTTTTGGAATGGAGAGTGGAGTGAAGTTACTGTCCAATGAGATCCTAAAAAATAGTGCTGTAACAAATATGAAAATAAACCACTTTGTCTTCTTTCGATCTGTTTCTGAGCGGTGATTCGTCTTTAGAAGCTGTTTAACAGTCATGGGAATAAATACAGTTAAAGATGTTAAAGAACACCCAAGAATATAAGAACACTGGCTAGTGCTTTATGAGTAGTGAGGCTAAAAATATGAGCATGTCCTGAGGTTGATTGAGAGGAAAACACACAACACATGGATTTTCAAAAATAGAAAGGCTTCATCGACTGTTGAGCTCTATTTACCTTCACAGCCTTCTGTGAAATATATATAGTTTGATAGTGTTTGTGGAATTGCTGGCCTGTTATTGAGATCAGGCAATCTCAACAGTAGCTGTGAAAGATCTTCACAATCACAATCTTTCCCCTTTTTAGTAATAAAACCTGTATTTAACCAAAGCAATGGCAGATAGGAAACCACTTATATAAATCATTTTCTAATGGTCATATGAGCCTTGGAAGACACTGTGACTGTCATTCTGATGAGGGATGTCACATGAGAAGATCCTCATTTCAATCATTAGGGAAGGATACGACTACAGCTGCAAAGATTAGTCGATTCATTGTTCAGTCAATGGAAATATTTTGATCACAGATATTCAAACAAAGAATATCACAAACTTGTTGCTTCCAGTTTCTTAAATGTAAGGATATGCTACTTTTTTTCATTATTTATGATATTAAATGATGAGTCTTTGGGGTTTCGGACTATCGGTTGGACAGAAGAAGCAATTTCAAGACGTTACTGTGGGTTCTAGGAAATTGTGATGAGCGTTTTTCACAATGAATTTGACATTTTATAGACTAAACTATGAATCAGTTAATGGCAGGGAAGACGATTCTGGATTCTGCAGTCATAGATATGACAAACAACCTACAGTCTATAGTTATGTGGGTATGGGGACTTGATAGGGCAATCAGATAAACCGGGCAGTGTGGGTTGAAAAGAACTCTCCACCCTCTCACTCGGCATTTCAGTACTTTTTCGCGTATCCACAAAAATCTTCTCTGGCAGTTTTTCTGTGCATTTGAAGACCTTCTGCTCTCATGGGAGCACCCCACAGCTTCAGATCTTCTTGTTGTGAACTTAATGAAGTTAGCCTTAGTAGCACACCACACTTTATGCTTTAATGTTGCCTGTCTGGAGAGTTTCTCAGTGCATTCATTCATTTGAGACTCTATTTGTGTATTCCCTTTAACGGCTCTCTTGCTATACCGCTGTGCTGGGTATGCTCTTCTTCTGGGCATGCTCTTTAGGCTTTCACATTTCTGCTGATACAGTCGCTCACCTTCACCAGCCATCCATGGTTTTGCAAGACTGATTCGGATTGCACATTATAGGGTGGCTTCTTTTCCAATTATCGTTTTTTTTTTTTTTTTTACAGTATAATTACAGTAATATTTTCCCACTGTAATGCAGTAAACTGGGAGATAAGCCTACGGATATCAAGCTGTAGAAGGGATCACCAGTTCATCATTGGAAAAACCTAATTGTGTTCCGTGCAGTGGAGGCTTTTTAAACAGCATTTAAAAGCTAATCAAATCAAGGATTTGCCCAAAAAGGCATCTGGCGAGACAGCTTTTTATAGAGGCCTTTGCACAGCTTGTCTCTAATCTGAAAATGAAATTTTACTTTCAGCAGTCTGTTATCTTCTCTCACTGTTGTGCATCAATGGTCTTGTCCTCACTCCAAATGAAATTGTTTTCTCATGCCTGTAATATCAGTAATCTTGTGTATTAAATTGCAAGTGAAAACAAAAAGCAAGACAAAGAGAATGACTCAGCTTAAGGAACATCCTGGCAGATGCTTCAGTGAAGGGACAAGGATACTGTGTGACAGCCACCAGGGCCTTTTCTGCTACATGGTTAGTACAGGAAGCCACGAGCCACTCAGAAATAACAGCTCATGCATATCTCAGACTGATTATGAAACACACAAGAAGAAAAAAACCTAGACTGAATAGAAAGTTGATGCAAGGACATGAAGATAACATTTGTATTTTTGAAATTGGGTTATTTTCCATTTATAACATTCTGTTAATAACATTTTGGTTTGGTAAAAGGCTATGTGTGCTGGCAAAACATGCAGCCTTCAGTTCCTTCAGTATCAAAGGAAGTGCTTTTTTTTGTGTGTAGTCTGGCATTGGAAGATAGCTGTTCATTTTCACAAACTATAATTTTCATAATGAATCGGTCCAGGATCAAAAGCATGCTGAATATTGATTTAAAGGTTGACTTGGGGTGTTAAATCTGTCCCTCAAGACGCTGCCTTTCAACCTGACTTTGTCCTCAGTGGTTTCATTAATTGTCTTTAGTGGACATTTGATCAGCATTTTTTTGCCCAATCCCCAATATGCTAATCAGACACCTCCTGCTGAGAAACCACTGTTCCCCTCCTGTTGAAGAGTGCATGTACTGAAGGCTATGTGACCATGCATTTCTCATCAGCATGCACGTACTTTGCTTGTATTAACACATATTTAAGACACCACTGTTCAAAGCTGTGGGCTATGCAAATGTAAAAATTAAATAACTTTTGATTGACACTGTACCCAAGGGAGGGTTTTCAACTTTTTCTCCTTCTTGTCGTTCTGGTCCTGCCTGTACTTTTAAAGTTGTAGCTTTTAGCTCATAGTTACAGATGTGAGCTGGCAGTGGAACAGACACAGTTTCGGTGATTGCTGCTCTTACTTAACATATGTGTTACCATATGTGCATGTTTCCTCTTCTTAATTTATGAAAAATGTTACCCCAGCACAACTAATTGGCCCTCTGATAGACTTATTATCATATCCTATATATAGTGATAACGAACCTTCATCTCTTGTTGATTCTTGGGGCCCTCTGGACAAAAGCTGTATGAGCATCACCGCCTCCTGTCTAATGGTCTTGAACTGGCTAGCATGTGCGTTTGTTTTGAAGGGGAATAAACGAAAGAGGCAACTTATTTTTAATGCTATTTTTTTTTTTTATAAACACAGCAAGATAACTCGCTAGCAAGTTCAAAATAAAATGTTACATTATAAGCCAGTTGTTCTGCTGTATTCTGGCAATACAAAGGTATATGCTGCCCCACCACTAGACTACAGAGCAGCTTCTTTCCTCAAGACATGAGACTCCTCAATTCATCCTCAGGCAGGCATCAAGTAAAACTGTATTGATATAGCCTTTCGTCTCGCTGATTGTCTGGTTTACTGGTGTAGGCATCCGTATTGCATTGAGACTTTTCATAACAAGTTAAAAGTTCCTTGAGGTATGTTTAACTGAAAGTCCTTTGGAGTCACAAAGGAAAAGGCCTTAGCACGGCTGGCCAATATATTGATTTTACACACTGAAACAAGTCAAGTTGCCTACGATACAGCACTTAGAACTGCAGTATTGATGTCAAGGTATTTATTCAAAAATATTGTGATTTTAATGCCTTCCTGTAGCATTTTTGAAGTCCTTTAGAATATATTTCAAAATATTGACACTACACTAATATTTTAGTTCTGTATTGCCCAGCCCTATAGCCCCTGGTAATGATCATCTCGCAGGTATCCCAAACAGGTAAGATTTACAATATGAAGCCAATGATACAAGCCAACTTTTTATTAAAGCTGCTAGCTTTGGAAAAATGCAACCAAATTTAAAAAAATGTCTGACCACACAATGTGTAGAGATAACAGAAATGTGTTGGAAATTAAACATGAATCTGTAAAAGTTACCCTCCACAGCTTTGTCTATCATTTATATATTCCACTCAAAGTTTTCCACCACTCCTCATCCACAGCTTAAAAGAGTCTGTGTTTTGGTGTATTGATTTAAACTGATCTGGTGCCAAAAAAAGTCTTGCACAAGATTCTTGTCTGCAAACATTTCACAGCTCAGTGTAGAACCAGACAAACCCAGGTTACACATTGTTAGTTTCCAACTTCAGCATGGTTCTCCACCTCCGTAGATATTATTTCATTTTTAATATTACATTTTTCAACCACTGTGTTTCAGTGATGCAATTACCACAGAAGCTCTGTAGAGAATCGATAAAAAGTTCAGCCTGAAGTTGGACTCGTGATCGGCAAGTCATACTCCAGCTAAGGGATATCAGTAATTAAAATCATCCTAAAAAACTAAAATAAATGAGCGAAGGCTTGTGTGGACATACAAATTATGACCATTATTAAATAATCACACTGAGTGAAATCCATAACAGAAGATGTTAATGCGGTTGAGTATGAGTGAAGGCCATCGCTTCGGCATAGATCTGCATCAGTGTTGAAGCTGGTTGGATACTTGGTAATAAGTGACACCAACTAAAATATAACGAGCATGTGTTCCAGCATGTAACAAAATTCACACCACTTGTTGAAAGGCATTTATTGAAAGGCATGGAACTGCAAGTTAAAGTAAAGCAAAGTACAGTTAGGTAAGAATGATGTGTACGTGGATGGAGGACATGTACATAAATACAAACCCTTCAGGTTATATTGTGTATGTTTAGATTGTGACTGCTAAAACCCTCAAAGATATCCAGAAAAAGAGATTCAAGGTATACTTTGTGCCTGGACATTTCCAAATGTGAGTGCACAGCAGTGGCAAGAGTGACGTGAGCTGGATTGGATAAACAAGATTATTGAGAGCAGATGTGACATTTAGTGGCATGACAACAATGTTCCTTTTGGTTAACCACGGACCCTCACACAGCTGACTGCTACTACATCAACATTGTTGCTTGCTTCTTTGTCCGGCATCTGTTGCATTTAATCCAATGAGCTTTTATTGCCAGCAGTTATCATTACTTTTTATTGAAGGTAACAACCAGTTTGAAAAAGCATATGTAAGCATTTCTAGGGGATATTAAGGAGATTACAAAACAGACAGGTGTGTCTGAATCACTGCTGAGTTTCAGATGCACAGGATGTACAGTTGTTTCAGCAACAAGAGCACAAGGCAAGGTTGGGGATTGCAAAGCTCTGAACTTTTTGCTTTCATTTACATAACCCTCCACCCCAAGTGGACGTCTTGTTCAAGGCTGCATATTCTGATCCATAATTTCAAGGTTGGGCTGTCTGGAAAGGCACGTGCAATAAAAGTCAATTACACACTACTACACTATGTTTCAGTGAAGGATTAATTCTCATATAATGTGAGGAGAACTAATGAACAATGAGCTGTGGAGCTGCTATTCAACAGCAGGACAGATTTTTAACTGTCTCTAAGACACTACGCACCGTTCTTAGATTTTGAAAAGTGAGCAGCCAATGATGTGGCTCTGTTGGTGATGGTGCGTGGTGGATTTTGGAGCTTTGTGGATGTCTGGGACCAGTTAGCCCCTTCATGCAACAAAAAATAATACCCAACCTGATAAAAGAAAACCATTAAAACACTTACAGTACCACAATCAGCTGGCATGATTTTATTTAAATATATGCTGGACACATCAAGGCCCAATCCCAATTCCAAGTCTTACCCCTACTCCTTGTTTTTCAGTCTTCCTTTGCCCCTCAGAACACAGTTGTGGTTAGCTAGCTAGCTAGTCCAGTATTTTGGCTTGCATTTACTTGCTGCTTGTGTTCTAGTTTCTTCACCTGCCTTTTGCTTTGAACAGAATTCAAAGCCAAGTCTGGGAAAGCCCCGATGGGAGTTTGAGAAATTAAAATACTATTAGGTTTATTGGTACTTATGCCCTCAAGTATGAGCAGCAGACCTGACCTTTGGTTTAATGCATGCACATTGGGCTGGAGGGCACATTGAGACTTTATCTGGCCAAAATGATTTGAAACCACTGCTGTTATTTCTATGGAAATTGCTCGGTTTCATTAGTGACAGACAGAAATTTAATGAAACACTGCTGAAGGTCTCAGTCTGTGAGAGGCCCAGCTTAAAGTTTGTCCCTGGATGTTCAAAAGACAGAAATAAATGCACTAAAAAAATCCCTTTAATAAGTAACTTAGTCTCATCTTGAGCCCCCGAGATTTACTGACGCCAAGTAAAATAAATAGTTCCATCGTGGTGAGATAATCTTTTTTTTTTCCAAAAAATTTCTGAATCAGTTGAATGATATTTTATTTATCAGAAGGAAATTATTTTAAGACTAAAGAATATGACTAAATAACAGCCAAAAACATGAGAGATGGGACGGGAGCGCTCTTTGATTAAGTTCTTGCCTCCACTTAGAGTGGAGTAGAAATCAAAGCTGGACTGTTGAATGAATGAGAAAATGCAGGGAGGTGGATTTAGTAAGTGAGTCAAAGCACTGCTGAGTTGTCTGCCCATCTTTGTAATGAAGTAAGCAAGGTGGCCCTGATTGAAATAGGAGCCCAGGAAATGACAGCTTCAGCGAATCACACGCCACCAACCCTGTTACAATTTACCCTAGAGGAAAATTGACAGTTGCCAAAGTGGCCATTATTCTCGAGCAATCAGGCTTTGTAAAAGTGCTGACACCAGGTGAAAATTACCTCTCGTTCAGAGCAATGGCTCTGGAGGTATATGGGACGTTGACACAGATAACACCTCATCCATCTCAGTAGTGCTATTAAAACACAGATGTGGACACAAGTTAATTTAGCTTTTTATCAAATTTAATGGTGGCATGGACTCACAATTTATCAAATACATGGAAAATGATTAAAGTTGTTTTTCTTTTCTTGCACATTATTAACATAACAGTCCCTTGAGGAAAGAAAAGCCTTGCATTGATTGACTAGGTGCAGCATCAGCCCTTAGGCCTTGCATTTTTTTCATGGATATCTGGGGTGTGCATCCTCAAACTGTCAAGCTGTCATGTTAAATAGGATAAATGCCAAGGGTCTTTTCAAATTAGACTGGGCTGTTGTGGTGAGTTAATTAATATAAAACGGGGTTGTGATTATTCAAGAATCAAATAAACTGCACAAAAAAGTAACTTTTCATTTAGTAAGGACAGTAAATACATTTTTACGCACAACACTCACCCAATATAAGCTAATGGTATAGATTAAGTGTTGTAACTCTATCTGATTATTGGCGGTGTCAGCACAGATGCAACAAGACACCAACAATTAGGCATGCAGCAGCTCTGATATAGGCAGTGCTATAAGGGATGATAGCTGGTCAAAGTGAAGGTACTTGACACTAATGGGGTGACCTCATGCAGAGAAATTCAATATCATAAGTGCCATGTACACTCCAGTAATGTCTGGGGGGCTAGGGCCTGCACTTTCTAACTGTTTTTATAATTCAAATGTGAAGAAATGCATTTCATCGAGGCATATTATATTTCTTTCTGATGTTTTAGTTTGTGGATTTAGAACAATGATAAAAAAAAACTAAATTGGTTCATTCTGTGTGTTCATTTTGCAACTCATCTCAGTGTCACTACCTCTGATCCATGGGGTTTTGGGAGTTTTATTTTTCATTTGCTGACATTTTTGATGCTGCAGTACCATTGGGGGAAAACAAGCACTCCTCACAGTGACAATAATTACAGAACATTACTGAATAAAGATGGTTTATTGTATTTGTTTGGAAAGAGACTTTTTTTTTACAGCTATAGATAGATATGCATTTTTTTTTTCCTGTCAAGAAGTGTAGACCTGGAGGGCTTTATCATTACAGTCATCTTTGTTGCTGAACTCAAGGTTAATTAATGAGCATCAGCTAGCAATGGTAGCAGCTAACAAAATGCTTCCAACCCACACTTTGCTGTTGGCTGATCATCAGCTGTATACTCCGCTGCATGTCCTGCACCATTTGCTCTCATTGGTTCCTCACAAGGAGTTGAGTGCAAGTGGTGAGAGTGTCAAGTGAATCACTGATTCAGTCATTTAGCACTGATTTTTCCTTCCTTCTATGCACTGTTAGTCTTGCATCTGGGTTTTTTCTTGGGAGGACCATTTTTGCTAACACACTAGCGGGCAACAAATCACGAGGACTCAAGGTTTTGGTTTCCTCTTTATAATGTCAAACTACAATTAGAGACAAGGAGAACTCATGTCACTTTCAGTCATATAGTGCTTCTATGTGTGGTATGAATACTTCACTGGTATGATAAATCAGTGAGATGTCAATATCTGTTAACGATTATCATCTGAAAAGGCTGGTTGTGGAAATTACCATCTTTATCTGTTATGAAAGATGTTCTTTGCTAGTTGTAATTTTCCAAATTCAACATCTTCAAGGATAATTTAACACAGAAAACATTGTATAACACATGATAAATTGTTACAATGGCAAGCTGGATGGAGAGATTTTTCCATTGGGAGTTATGCAGGACAAAGTTTGCCCTGACTTTGCAAATTTTTTTCCCCCGATTGTGATTATAAACCGTAGTAAAAAAAGATGACAAAGAATATGACCTTGCAATTTAAATCATTGCCATTGCATTTCAGACCCAGCAGCCTACTTGTGTTTTCACTGATAGCTCCTGTGAAGGATATCGGAACAAGGACACAGGAATGCATCAATTGACAAGGTCCTCTGATCCCTGTATTCCTTATTAGTGGCGGCCTCCAAGTCAGTGATCGAAGACTTTTTGTTTAGTCTGCATATGAACACTGAAAGGGCCACATTGTTTTCATCTTATGACTATTTACTCAAAAATCAAGAATATCTGACATTACCACTGACCAGTTCACAAAGAATGCTCGTAAATTTACAGCCTACAGCTAGGTCAACATTAAATTCACTACAGTATGAAAATCAACCTGCAATGATGTAAAACTGAGTGGAAGCATCATTCCTGCTTTTATTTAGAAAGTTTTCTTATTGTTGTGTGGTTAGGGAATGGTAAACCTAAAGCTGCTCAGAAGAAAGTCATAAAAAGTTATAAGATTATTAGAATAAAGTTATAAGGAACGTTGTATTAATTAGACGATAATAAATACTGGGGATGATCAAGCCCTTCAGCCTTCACAGTATAAAATAACCATTGAAATATTAAAGGAATAGTTTTAAAAAAAAAAAAAAAACTTTGTAGAGAGACTTAAACTTAAAATATACTTTCCAAAACCTTATTTTTGTAGTTCATATTTTGTTTACATGGTTTACATTTTTCATAATAACTGAGCTCATTAAGGTTTCCTTTAACTAATTGCTACTGTAATACTCCCTAACATGCAGAGAATGGAAGGAAAACCTGAATTTATGATTGTATTTTAATGTTAGGAAGCATGGCAGGTAAAAACTTAAAAATCACTGGAATCCTTAAAATAGCTGAATGGAACGTCGGTTAACTTAGGTGAAGAAAGATCAAATACTCATTAAAGTCCAAAATGTGTCTCATAATCTTCAATTTATTGGTTTTTACAATCTGACCTTCAACACAAGTGATCTTATATATTCCTCAAATCATGATCAGCCGCCTGCCCGTCCCAGCTGGACGTGCTGTCAGCTGAAGTGAGACAGTGCCTGTGCTTCGAGGCTCATACGGTGGCATTGCAGGGTATTTTTAGCAGCGTTGACTGAAAGCTGGGGCCGTTGCACTTTATCCCCCTACGTGTCCCTTGGGAGGCCGCGACTCCCGTTTTCTCCGGCAGCTGCCGTGCACCTTCCCACCAGTGAGGAAAACTAGCTGTGTGTGTAGGCAGCGACAGGATGACAGCACTCCGGGGACGGACAGTGGAACTGTGTGGTCCGTTGGCTCGGCTAGCCAATTAGCACATAGCGATTGACCTATGAAACATGCTCAGAGGAAAAAATAACACAAGTTCCTCTACAGAGGGTGGGTGGCAACCTGGAGGAGCCGTCTGTCAATTAGCACTAAAAGCCTGGATGTTAGTGCGTGTCCATATGCTTTCTGGAGTGTCTCTGAGCACTATGTTTTCCATTGGGGGTTGCTGCATCATTTATCTTATGATTGATTCTCATATTCTTCCTTTCACCCCAGTCTTTTCGCCCCGTGGTGCCCCCTTTGCCCTCTGTCCGTTGCCATCTTCTCCTCATATTTATTTAGCTCTGACACATCGCCTCCCACTTATAGATTTGATGTCTCCCCGGCACTCTCTCTTTGTCAGTCCAACTAGCTCTCCTCACCCCTTCCTTCTTTCCTCCCTTGTCTCATTGTGGAGGGGCCAGCCTTCACCATGTGGGGCTTCATTAGGTCTGCCTGGACAGCTCTCACTCTGGTAATGAGATTCCATTATTGGTCCGAAGTGAGAGATCCCAGCAGCGAGCTTCTCTCCTCTCTCCTCCATCGTATCACGCACTTGGACTCCCTGTCTGTTCCCACGCCCGGTCCATATGCTGTGACTCAGCATGCAGGTGCTGCAGCAGCTGGATTTGCAATCGCATGACAAACGGTAGCCCTTTAATCAAGTGCCTATAAAGTGCACAGGGTTCCTCCAGCCTCTGCCTGCACACTCATTTTCTCAGCCTCTGCTACTAAAGTCACAACCCATACATGTGTGAAGCCCATCTTCAGTTCTCCCTCACAGATGTTCAAGACTTGGCTTTTTTTCCTCTCCCATTACCATCGCATGTCAGTGTGCCAGAGGAGGCACTTGAGCCTAAAGCATTAGCAGTGCATTTGCTTAGGCCTGTTTTTTTGTTGTTTCTGTTTGCGATTAATTACACTAAATCAATTATAAACCATGTTACTCTGTCTTTTTCATGTCAAAAGCCCTCTGAGTGTAGAGAAGATCTTAAGAGTTTTATTTTTTCTCCAGCACTCACCTCAGAAGGTAAGATTCTCAGACGGTGGTGAGTTACTGACCAGACTCACTTGCTGACAAGTCCTAAAACCTTCAAGACAAATTGGTCGATTGTCAGTGCCTTCCACAACAATCTTCCTCATGACTGCTGCAAAAACGATACATGTGAGTGTTTACCGATAGTTCCTCTCTATGTTGAAGTCTTGGCTCAATCCTATGTCCAAATGTTACCCTTTACCCTCGTTTTCGAGTGCCCGCTTGCCCCTCAGAACAGAGTTGCAAGGGGTAGTGGTTGAAATCTCCCCCTCTGAAATGGGACAACCCTTCCAAACCCTCATATGCAACCCAATTGCCAGAATAAATATTAGCAATGCACGTTTCTGCAAGAAACTTCTCGTTCTTGTTATACTGCTGTGCTTATGTGGTTGGTTTTGGCACAAAAAAAAACACTTGGTTATGGTTGGGAAAAAATCATGCTTTGGCTTAAAATACCTCTTTTGGTCGCCACAAACACAGCTGGAAATGTTCCCAGGTCTCCATTAAAATATCCAGTGGTGTCACATTGACATTTACATTTACATTTAGGGACAGACACTTTTGTCCAAAGCGAATTACAGTTCATACAGTTCACGCTTATAAACAACATGCAGTCTCAAACTACGGTCGCCCATTTAGCAGCCTCGTTGCCTGAACACTTGG
This sequence comes from Pagrus pagrus, assembly GCF_965226575.1. Classification (NCBI taxonomy): domain Eukaryota; kingdom Metazoa; phylum Chordata; class Actinopteri; order Spariformes; family Sparidae; genus Pagrus; species Pagrus pagrus. The sequence goes on from NC_140198.1 coordinate 7,162,811, forward strand.
CCTTACCCCCTCCCAGCGTGATTCTGGCAAACCTAGGCGTGAAGGTGCAAAATGAAGGGGTATGGCTAATTCTCCTACCACTTAGCCCTGGGGATACATCAAGGGGTGTTTTGGGATTGAGCCTTAGTTAAGTTTAGGGAACTAAAACAATCAAAGTTAAAGGAAACCAATCTCCACACGACGAGGTTTAGTGCCACAACAATAAAGCCATGTTCGTCTTTGCTTCCAAGAGGGGACAGCCATTACTCACATGACATCATGTCAGGTGCCCCTTCACTCCACAGGCTACTCATGCTTTTACTTTGGAGACAGAGAGCCCTCCTGATTAATCACTTAAGAAAACTCCCTTCTTGCTGATAAACTAATTACATTGTGCATACTGACCGACCAACGTGATCCCGGCTTAAGGCATAAGTCAAATCAATGCTCCCACTGTTAATTTATCTCTCCCCTGACAAGCCAATAGGCTCTCCAGAGTGAGCTGGCTAATGAGGACTTCCTAAAGGTTAAGTAAACACAGAAGATTTGGGAGGGGGGGGGGGACACACCAGCCTAACTGTTCCTGGATGGCAGAGTGAGAGGAAGTTGTGTTTGTTTTTTGGGGGTTTTTTTTGCCGGATTTTCTTTGAAGACTGGCGTTCTGATCACGTGATTCTGTCAAAGTCTTCCTTTGTTTTTCTCAAACATTTTGGATGCACCTACTTTCACCTCTGATTCAAGTGGTTTAGATGAACCGGCTGAACCATTGGCTTGTTTGCAACATCTGACTGTTCGATTGCTTGTGGTTTTGCCATGTCACACATTGGAGGACTGTCATCATGTTCTAGTTTGATCAAACCAATTACTTTTGTTGGAACTGTTGGAATGTAGTAACAAACTACAGTCAATAACTGCCTTTTTCTTTTCCTTTTTTCTTACTGTTTTTGCTGAAATACTAATACTGTAAAACTACTGTTTTCTTGAGCTCTGAAGTCACACAACCTTGATTCCAAAAAAAAGTTGGGACACTGTAAAACCTAAATAAAACAGACTGTGATAATTAGCCAATCCTTTTTTTTTTATACTCACTTGGAAACAGTTAAACAGTGTTGTATATATGCTTATTCTGAACTGGATGCCAGCAACAAACAAGTTGAAACAGGAGCACCAAAAGACTCAGAAATTTGTGAAATGCTCCAAAAACACCCGTCTGGAACACTCCACAGGTAGACAGGATCATCGTATCATGATTGGGGAAGAAAGGGGCATCCCCAAAAGACTCAGTCCTTCACAAGCAAGGAGGGGGTGAGGTTCACCATTTTGCGAAACACATGATTGTATAAAGGATATTACTAAATGGGCTCGGGAACACTTTGCAAAACCATTGTGAGTGAACACAGTCCGCTTGTCAATGATTGTGTCCTGTATTTATTCATGTTTTACACAGTGGGGTTTTGCATTTTGATAAAAGCCAAATGTCCTCACTTTAAAGTGGAGTATCGCAGCTTGGTGTCCCTTCTTCTCTTCCAGGTGTTTTTCAGGCATGCTGTAATAGGCACAAAGCTTTAAAGGCTTCATGTTCTTAGCAAAATGACTACTCGGAGGGTGCTCAGAGGACAAACAAAAAGTGAAAAAGCTTGACAGTTGAGACCATTTAGCTTGATTACAGCATATCGATACCACCACAAGGAAAGGACTCCTCAGCTTTGTTTGTGAGATCTCCTCCAAGTGGCGTTAAATACATTTCCTCCACGTTCAGCCTTGTCAGCCTGTTGTTTTGTTGTGCGCTGAAAAGAAATCTCTCCTTTTCTTTGACTTACAAGTTTGAATGAAGTTATGTTTGGAAAACAAGGCAAGCGTAGTTTCCAACTGAAACGATATTATACTTGAATTTGAATAGCAAGAGTGAGTGAATGATATAAACTGTATTAAGCTGGGCACCCCGCTTACTTTCTCATGAATAAATAACAAATGAGCGTGAATCGGTGGATGGAGACATCAACTCTATTACCATTCTGTTGGCCCAATCCAATATGTGGGGAGCAGAAATGAGAAGTGAATTGCTGCATTATGCACCCAATTTTCTCTAAGGCTCCTGGCCTTCTTTGGAGATATTTGGTGAATGGATTGTTTGGACTTTTTTTTTTTTCATATACAAAAGTAGAAAACACCCATAAGTTTTGCACTTCATTAAGAAAAAAGTGAGAAAATCACATTTTAAAATCATCTGGTCACCGTCAAGCAATATGCCTTTCATCTTAGTCTGTAAAAAATCCTTTTGCTGTTCTGCTGTCACCTCTGATAACCTCGATGAACCAGCTCTAGAGTTCAGAATACAATGTCATGGCCATGCTGTCTTTTGTTTCCCCTCTCGCTGTTGCTTCCATTGTTTATTTAGTCATTCTCAGACAGTTTTCTAGCTAATCCCCATCATCCCCGGCAGGGAATTCAGACAGGCAGCCAGGCCTACATCACACTCCAAACCCAACACAGAGCTGGAGCCTACAGGGTCACAGGTGGAGCTCTTGCTCCTTGATGTTTGTGTCCATGCTCCCCAGCCAGGATCCAAATCCATTTCTTCTCACTCTCAGAAAAACAGAAGCAGAATCTGCCAGTGCCTGACGTTTTTCCACCAGAACAGCAAAGCAAATAGCGAGAGGCCCAAAATAGGCCCCAATCATAAAGTATTTCTGATATCTTATATATTTGTTTCTATTTGTTTAACTTGCTGTAAACATACACAGTGAGAACAAGAATGTTAATAGGTGGCAGGAGATGAGATTTCAACCACCATCCGTCATGTCTTTAGAGACAGACGTCTTCTACCATCCAATGTAACCTCTTTCCAAAGGTTCGTAAAGCCAGTTGTTTTTCAGGGAATTTTCAATGCTCAGCCAATGAGATGAAAGCTGTCCTGACGCAACCTGAGAGCAACCCATGATCAAATGTTCTCTGATCTGTCACCTCAATGGAAAGATCATGGTCATGGTTAAAAGAACCCATCTTTGACTATTGAGAGATGGGAGATGACATGCAAACCGTGGGCTGATTATATGACTATTATATAAATAACAGTCACACTCAACCAAGAAGCCGCTTTTCAAGAAAACATATGCAGGGTTGTTTTAAATGTTTTGACAAATGATAAATGCTTTTTTTTTTTATTAAACTATGATAATTTGCATTAATAAAAGTCTCCATATTATATAAAATGTTATTTTACTGCATTGTCTTAATTTATTAAAGTATTATTCAGCTATAAAAGGACACGCAGTCTATCTTGTACTCTGTTGTAAATTCAGTTTGACACTGACTCAAAAGCACAAGTGTTTTGTTGTGCTTTGTGGCCTCAATAAGGTTCCTCTAAAATGAGTGAGATTGCTCTGTGTGTATGTGTGTGTGTTTGCGTGTGTTTGTGTGTGTCATGCACGTGGGCCGTGATGGATGAAGGTGCGCTTCGTTCTGCACTCCTTGACACCGTCCCATCTGCTCTCTCTTTCTTCCATCCATACCTTGTTTTTAGCCTCTGTCCCCCCGCTTGGCTCGACAAATAGTTGTTGTCACTTTCCCCAACTGTAACAAATGAGAGATAGCCAAACGCAGACATTAATTAGGAAGCATTGGTTCCCTGCTCAGAAGATCATAGTTGTTTATTCATGCTTTCAATCACTCCAATTATTTCTTTACTTATTTACTGTTATTCAATTTAAGGGGGTTAAAGCCTTTTTCACAATACAGACACCATGGTAACAGTGCTGAAGTACTGAATTAAATCGTGACCTTAACATTAAAAGAAATCATATTTACTTGCCTATTTGGGGAATTAAATGAGTGAACAGTATATTTGTGTGCAAAGAAAAGAGAAGCTGTGACTGGCACAGCATTCAGGAAATAGTTCCTACTCCAAACATGTCAAATCTCTTTACACAGCACCTTGGTCGCAGGCACTAAGCTTTAAAATTTGTTGTTGTCATTGGCCCTCTGCTACATTACTGGAAGCTCCGGTCTAGGGCAGTAGTATGAAGAACAAGAAGATACTGAATAGGGGGGTGGTTGGGGTGGGTCATACACAGGACTTTGCCCCAGGCGACCAGGATTTGTGTCCCAGGTGTGACCAGGTGTCAACATTGATTTGTTTCAACTTATGTCAGTTAACTTTGGTAAAATATGATCATAAGTTACATATGTGACCTGACTGAACATTATTTCAACACAAAGCAGGATGTTTTCTTCAACCTTAACCAAGAAGTTTTGGAACCTCGACCATTTGACAACACTCTCTGTGGTAGCCAATCCATGTGTGAAAACGATGTCTCGAGCTCCCTGAACCACTCATTCACAATTTGAGCCCGATGAATCGTGGCATTGTCATCTTGGAATATGCCCGTGCCATTGGGGAAGAAAAAGTCCATTGATGGAAAATCCTGGTCATTCAGTATAATCGGGTAGTCAGCTGACCTCATTGTTTGGGCACATAACATTGCTGAACCAAGACCCGACCAACTGAAGCAACCCCAGATCATAACACTGCCCCCACAGGCATGTATGGTAGGCACTAGGCATGATGGGTGCATCACTTCACCCGCCTCTCTTCTTACCCTGACGCACCCATCACTCTGGAACAGGATAAATCTGGACTCATCAGACCACATGACCCTTTTCCATCGCTCCAGCGTCCAATCCTTATGCTCCCTCGCAAACTGAAGCCTTTTTTTTTCTATCAGCCTAACTGATAAGTGGTTTTCTCGAGGCTACACAGCTGTTTAGTCCCAATTCCTTCAGTTCTATTTACATTGTGCGGATGGAAACACTCTTACTTTCACCAATTAACATAGCCGTGAGTTCTACTGTTGATTTTTGTATGATTTGATTTCACCAAACCTTGGTCAAGATTCAAGATTAAAAAAGCTTTTTTCTGAAATTCTACCTGGACATTGCAGTAGATGTTGTGCCTAATTTGACCACGGAGCCATTCACATTCATTCATGCAAAACTGATGCTAGAGGAGTAAAGAGAAAATCACAGTTTGAAGCTTCAAAATTTGATGAGTTTGGAGTGAGAGTGTGTTGCTGAAAATAACATCACGCACGCTCTACATTTTGTACAGTAGCTTCAGGTGGTCTGATTCTTTATCAATAACATAAGGCTTAAAAATCCTTTGCTTCATTTTCACCATTTCTCTGAACAGAAGGCCTTTGATTACTTCATATAAAGTGTTTTGACATCTCCAGTATTTCACACCAGCATGCTTTCAATTAACTAGTAAGACAAGTGACAGTTTTCAAGGTGTGATTTGTTATCAAGTGTATTTTTGCTCCAGGGGCACCTAAAGAAAATAGCATAAATCTGACTTTTTAACTATGTGTTGAGAATCCTTAGAGGTGCAAATCTCTAAAGACGTCTCAGAGATTGAGTTTTATCACAGCACCTTGGCTACAGTTGCATCCTAGCATCTTTGTTCTGGTAACAGTTTTGAGTATCACTACTTTTGCTAATAATTTTTCTTTCTATGCAACAACCGAATAACGCTTTTGGGAACTGCTCCTCAGGTCATCAGCTTAGCAGGGAGTTTGTACTTTGTTTACTTCAAATCGCATGCCTTCCTTTGGGGGACCTGCACCCGGGACAATATAATTTTCTCGCAATGTGACTTTAGATCTTTGGGCCACCAACCAGTGTGCGTTCACCGCTTTGAAAAACAGAACAAGGGTGCAGAGCGTGTTTTTGTGGTAGACTTCCTTGTTGATTCCACTGACTTAATGATGACTTCTTCCCAGCTGCCTCCCACACAAAGGCACACACAGAACCTTCGCTGGTGTATATTTTATTATCTCCTGGAGATACAGTACTGCACCAGACTGACTGAGCAGTAGAAAGTAGCTGGGTTTCCTTTCTACTTTAAGGCATGTGCAAACAGTAACATACCGGAGTATCCTCTTCCTCAAAGCGGCAATATGCAACATTTTGACATCAGAAAAGCAATAAATAAATATGATATGGGTTCAGTTCCTGGCAGCGGTGCCTCCTGCTTAATTTGGCAGTTGCTCCACGAAATGCAATGCAAGTTGTGAAGCAGGAGAGGTTATTGAATGCATCCAGGGTTGTGGAGGTAAAAGTCCTGCAAATTTTCTGCCTAGGCAGAGTGTTGAAGGTAGTGCTCCAAGGTTAGGAAATGCACTACGGTTAAATAAATGGTTAAAATGTCAAATGTGAAAACAAGACTTTGTAGATGACATCTTTAAAAGTCAACTTTGATTTCCAAGGAGCATTATAGGAAGAAGCATCGAATCACTGACTGATCAGTGAACTGACACCATACTTTATATACTGCAATGCAATGTTTACTCTTCTTACTTTTGTCATACCTTTCCCAACTTCCTGTCGTGTTTCCTAGATGACAAAAAAAAAGTTTTACCTCACTTGAAAGTATGTCAGCCTTTAACGAAATGGTTTTGAGATTGTTTGCTATTTTTGAATCTTCTCTTAAACATCCTTATAGCTCCAAAACCTTAAAAGCTCACCAAGATATTTGTCAACATATGTCCTTACACTTTATATAAGACACAATCACTGAGAAACAACTATTTGAATGAGATATATGGACTTGTTTTTTACAAGTGTCCATTGTCAATTGTTTGTCTATGTTATTACAAGCAAGAAACACCTTCCATTCATTGTCTGTTTTAATCTATTTTTGAAGTGGCATTTTCTATCGACTGCATCTCTCAAGCTAATGGATGCCTACGTTTCAGAAAGTCAGTTAAAGAATGCATAAACGAAGTGGCTTCTTATTGTACCAATTAACAATGAAACTATCTCGTTAAATGTGTCTTTAAACTCTGAGCCAATAGAAATTGCTGCTTCGGGATTTCCACAGATCTTGTTATCCCATTTTCTGTCCATTTTGTTGTGGCATTCTCACCATGATCTTGATGATACTGAGGTTACACGCAATTATACCATCTCATGCAGCCGGTTTTGTGTGAACATTTGCATGAAAAGGGTATAGAGGCGTGCTTTTAGCAGTATGAGAATGTCTTTGTTCAGGGTATTGTACAGATATATCCATGTAGGAAAGCCACAGATAAGAAATCCTTCTGAAATTGAAAATGATGAGCATGGGGAGAGGGTTATAACTGCTCAGAAGACCCAGCTGAGCCAGTCAGAGTTAAAGCTGCCTTCCCCCACCCCCACCTGTACATTCCTCCATGCTTGGTTGGCTCAGCTAAGAGTAGTCAAGTGCAATGGAAACCTCAGACGATGCCGAGGCTCCATTCGCACCTCACCGAGCTCGCTGCACTTCCAATTCCCAGCTGGTCCCTGACCAACCCCCTAGCCTCCCTGCTCCTCCTCTTCCTCTTTCTAACACCTCATCCCACCATCACTGCTGCCTATGCTACCTTTATTACTGCACAGGTTATGGGAGGAAGGGAACTTGCCCACTGGCCCATGTCAGGTTGTACTCAAACATATCTGAAACAAGAAGGGCTCAGTGTACCGTGAGTATAGGCGAGGGTATGTGCAAAAGTCAAGGTTTGCAAAGAAATAATTTTAAGAACTTCATCCTGCTCACTATCATAGACAGGTTACAATTTTTCATGTAGGGATTACTGATATAATGTCATAAATGCTAGTAAATGATGAAGCAATGTTAAACGATTCAAGTGGCACCATAATGCGCGATAGCTTGCAGACACTTTTGGCCAGCAGATGTGCAGTTGGAGGCTGTGTTAAACCCACAGAGCTCCGTTACACAAGAACAGTTTCCGCAGGCCATCACTCCGGTGAACAGTTAAATCAGTCACACTGTTTAATAACCCTCTCACACCAAAACATCCACTTACTTCTATTATAGATCATATTTTTACAGTTTAAAATGCTCTTATTTTAAAATGAAAAGTCCCTCTTTGTCTGTAGCAGTGAATCACTGACGCCTGCATGACTGTCAATCCAGTTATGTTGAATAAAAAGAAACATGGTACTCATTTAACAATCAAGTCTCGAAGTTGGCAGCGGTCATGTCAGACACATCCTGTGGAGGAGTGAGTGCTATCCCTGTAGAGCACGGATTTTTGGAAATCCTGGAGTACATTTCATTAGCCGTTTTGCCTTAAAGTGTGTTTACGTGTGTGCATAAATGCATCTCAGTGGGCGTATAAAAAAGCACCCGGAGACAAAGCAGCTACTCAGGCAGAAAAAGCAAAACAAAACTGTGCATTTGGGAGGAAAACAATTCCCACTTGCCGTTGAGGGAGGGAACAGTTTTTGAATGCCAGGCAGCAAAAAGCATATTTAACAAATGATTTTGTAAGACCAAGGGAAAATAAAGAAATGAGCGCAGGCATGAGACAGATGACACAGATGTTCTACCCTGATCTTTCATCCTAGTCTGGGCATCCTTCATATCTCGGGGACTCTGCATGGCCATTAGTTATTTAGCAGTGCCGCATACTAACACTGAAACATGCTGAGTGTAGAAAGAGGGAAACTGCAGTACTGTGGTTGCTCAGCATTGAGTCATTTTTGCTAAATTAGCACTGTAATTCTCTGTGTATGAAAACCGCAAAAAGGTCAAGGAGCCGGACACAAACATCTGTGTAGGTCCATTACTCATTGATCCAGCACATAGAAAGACACTAAATGCAAATCCATTCTTCTTTCTTGTTTTTTTAAAATGTGCATGCACACAATGGGATTTTGGAATTTATAATAAAGATAGATATTATTGCACAGCTATGCTTATTGTACCTGGCTAGCAGAAAACCATGAGTACACATGGTCTGAACTAGGTCTCGGGTGCTTACAGCCTGGCCTGACATTATATTTTTATAAATACCAGTTTTTGTGTGGGGGCTGCCGGCATTTATATTATTAATACATCTGGCTCCAGATGTTCTTTACAGCAGTAAGTTAGCTCTGAGGGCTAAGGAAGAGTGTTTCCTCGCTGTGTCCCACTCCTAACATAATATAGATGAGGTTGGATAGGTTGGCTTCAAATACAACAGCCACGACTTCAGCCTTCACTGTTTTTCTGCAGCAAACTGTGGCACTGCAACCAAGTTCCACCCAATGGAACAGCTCCCCTGGGCTTGCACATAAAAGACCACAGCAGCTGTTCCTCCATTTTGCAGCTTACCGCCTCACAATGTTCTCCATCACCCTCCACCCCTCTTCCAGTCTCTCATCCCTCTACGCCTCTCCCTCTCTCTCACCTGAGGGTGTGATTAGCAGAGTCGATTAACGTGCACTAATCAGGCTAAAACACAGACTGACAGATGTAGAATGCCAAAAATGACTTTTTTTCTGCTAACTTTTTCTTTCCCCAAGTGATTTCCTTAAATTAGTGAAGGGCGTCTTGCCACAATTCATCATCAGAGTAATTGTTGCTGCGTGTGTGCCGTGTGTGTGGTACATAGTACATTGTAGACAGCCTTGTGTCAGTATGTTATATGTTGCCTGTGCTCTGAAGCATTGAATGCTATTTCAGTCAGAGGCAGGGAACTCATGTGAAAGACATTTCCATAAAGAGTTCATATTTTGCATCCGCACTCTGACCTTGTAACTCACTGTGAGCTTTTTAGCACAATCAGAGAGTAGACCGCTGGAATTGATGATACATCCCAACCCCAGGAGGGACAACAGAGGAATTAGATCCACAGGTTGATGCTGAGTTGGGTCAGAATTGATAAAATGCTTCAGTGGTAAACAAAACCAGCACTGTGAGCAGAAACTCAGAAGCAGCTGGCCTTGCTATATCCAAAGATAAAACTTCTAAAGCCCAAAAACTAACACATCACGTCTTGTTTGTTTAATCCGTATTCAAATAGAAAAATAAAAATGACTTTTTGTGCTTTTGGGGGAAGTGAGCTGAGCTGGGCTCAGTGACTGTGTAGGCTACAGCTTCCTTTAGTCTTGTCATCACGGGGAGGGATGCAGGTTTGGTAACCTTGTGCCTGGAAAGAGACCTTTATCTAACTCAGGTCCAACGGCACGTCGCATGGTAGCCTCTGCAACCAGTGTATAAATATGTGTGTGAATAGGTGAATACTGACTTGTGTTGTGAAGTACTTGAAGTACTAATAAAGAGCTATATAAATGCAGTCCATTTAGCATTTGAAATTGCTTCCTTTGTGCAACCACCTGTCCAAAACCAAAAGACCCTTCAATTATAATAATTAATGACAAAGAAAAGCAGCAAAACCTCACATTTAAGAAGCTGGAACCAGAAAATGTTTGACATTTTCCCTGAAATATGACTAAAACGGTTAATCGATTATCAGGATAGTTGGAAATGTATTTTCTTTCTATCAACTAATCTACTTATAGTAGTAGTCATTGCAGCTCTAATACAGTTATACAGTTAGGTTCACTAACCCTTTCTTTGACACATGCAGTGATGTTTTTTTGTTGTTGTTTCTTTCACGTTTGTAGCAATGGTTGGCAGAAATCTGGGTTTGCATAGCCCAAATTCAGACAATAAAGCAAGAACATGTAAAAGCAGGTGGAGACCTGCATGTATTTCCTTCCACTTCCATCGCCCTTAATCATATCTTCTTTTTATTGATATGCTGGCAACAACAAGAGGAGTTAAAAACAGCCTCCCGATGTCTTTCATTTGAAAAGACTCTTTCTAACACCCTTAACAATGTCTTGCCTTCATTAATATGCCACCTCTTCCACCTCAACCAACTGTAAAAGCTTTCATTTTCATTTAATTTATTATGTGCAAAAAAATTGGTGGATGGAAACACTGACAGTAACATGGTAAGCAGGACATGACAGTGTGAATGGAGTAGAATAGAAGTGGGGCTCAGAAAGTGCATACAGGTGTAGATTTTGTCTTGTCTTGACATTAGTACATGACATGTTGCAGCAGCAAGAGCTGTATGCTTGAACTACAGCAAGCATTGCAAGGTTGACATCCATAGAGTAATGTAGAATAATAAAGCACTGATGAGCTTCTATAGTCTCCCAGGATGCTTCCTGGTGATTAACGCTGTTATTAAACAGTGTAAAATCCCAGTGTCTGTGCAGTGTTTCCATTCTCACCGGGGACTGGAGGGATTTTTGCATCCTAATCATGAAGCATGACCTTCCTGTCATTACAAAAGCCTCAAGGTGAACCAGTCATGTGTGTAACTAAACATGCACTTCGTCAAATTAAGCTTCTTGGCTGTTTAAAAGAAACATAGGAGGAGTACCCGTGGATTTCTCATTTTTTAAATGTATCGCGGCCCCTTACTTTAAAGTTGAAGAGGCAGATGTTTAATTTGGCCTTGAGAGTTTTGTGCTTTGTGGGGAGTTAATGCTTAAATGTGTTCGTGCAAAGCCATGTAATCCTTTATGTGATCAGGAAAGCATGAGGTTTGAGGGTTGGGGGAAATGATGTGGATTGGGTAATCCCCCAAGGTCTTACTGCACTTGGAAAACGGAAGACATCCCCTATGGTCTTTGCATGCGGTTAAATAATGATGTCTTTTCTGCAAACCGCTCTGCTTTTTCCCTCATGAATTAATAAATATATGAAAACTATGTTTTATATTAAAAGTTATAGTCACCTAGGAGCCTTAAAAGAACATTTTAAAACATGAGGCAATGGTCCAGTTTGAAATTTTTAAAACAATGGTACTGCATTTGTTCTGCTGTAATACTCGTGACATGTATTTGACTGAAATGGTCGAAATCAGTCACACTGTGTGGGCTACTTACAATAGAAAACCCAATTTTGCATCGAGCATTGCAGCTGCACTGACCAATTGAATAAATCATTTTAAATGAGACAACTATGGTAATTTTTTTCACGAACGCAGCTTTATAATGTATCAAAACCTGTTCACATTCTGTTCCAGCTGAATTGGACACGATCATTATGCATCTGTGGCTGGACTTCCCAATCTGCCTTCCTCTCCACAGCAACCAGAAGTGTAGCCCAATAGAAGAAGATTGAAACCTTCAAATAAATCTCTAGAGGCTGCAATGTTTATTCCAACCCCCATAGACATACTGATGATTTTGATATTCTTATGTCCTTAGAAGTGTTGTGTCTTAAAGTGTGGAACAGAACGACAGATGTAACTGCAGAAAAGTTCAATAGAATCAGCGATTTCAGTCGAGTTGTTTTTTTGTTTTTGTTTTTTTCTGGGGAGCGATGCGCTCACTCTCTTTTCTACAATATTATATGCAGAAGTAGAAATGTTGCTATAACGGTGGCAAGCTGTCCTGCTAGATTATCTCATAGCCTTTTGTGCCAGGAAAGTTAAGTCTAATGGTGTTTTTTTGTTGGAAGGCCACTGGATCAGCAAACATCAACATGATCCCATAATCATGGGGACTAGAGATCATAATGAACAAAATGGAGGGACACCCTCAAGGGAGCATGGGAAATATAAATAAGTAAATCTCATTTAATGTGTTGTGTTAAAAGAAGGGTGGCACCAGGAGAATCCTCATGATGTTTTCTTATCCAGTTTATAAGAAAGTGGATTGTTGGGTCTCATTCCCAACTGATTAAAAACTGGACCTTTAATTAAAGTCCTACCATTTGATTTTGAGATGGAACCAATGACAATGTTGTAATTTACAATAACTTAAAGGTAGAAAAAACATGCACAAGCTAACATACAGTTTTATTTTATTTTTCATTATTTTATTTAAAGTGTGTACCTCTTGAAAATGCATTTGATTCTTTCATATCTTTCACATTAGGTTGGAAATCTAATTTACCTGTTTGGAGACTAAAGAAGACCAAAAACTAAGGGAAATGGCAGCTTGGGTTTACCCAAAACTAGCAGTTAGTCCAAGAAGTTGCTTTTGGGTATATATCTAAGATGCTTGCAAAGCTCACCTCGTATTTAACTACATATCTTTAAACTTCTACAGTTATAATTAAAAATGGCAATAGTAATTAACAAGTTTGCCATCTTCAAATGAAGACCAAAGTGTTGGTCAACCTAAAATTTGGACCCAAAGTCAATGCCAAATGTAAAGTCAGGGTGTCACAAAGGTCTTGTGGGGGGGAATTGTCCATTGGGTTCAACAAATATTTATACAAAATGTCATGTCGATTTGACCAGTAGTTGTAGAGATACCTTGATCTTGATGAACATTTCAGATGTTCAGACTGACTGAACCCACACTGGGTTGAACCATGAACACAATCTTGTTTAAAACTTCAACGTGGATCTATGTTGATGCCCCCTTTTCACTGCAACAGCATGTCTTTTTTTTATGTTTTCTTTAAACAATGGCAGCCTGTGACTTCCTTGGCTTTGAGCAAACTTTCATGAGAACAGATAGTGTGAACTTCTGAGAAAGACAGTTAAAGACATTAATGACGGGAAGAAACAAAGCTGCACTGCTGTTATCCTTGAAGCGAGGTGTATAAATGCCCAGTCTACTGGATTGTTTGAGCCTGGCTGAGTTGTTACTGTGACAAAGGGGAAGTCCACATGAGTGACCAGCCTGCCAAACGGTGCTTCTCCCCATCCTGACAGATAAAGACATTAGCTACGCCTTGTCACTGTGTTGCACTGCAACAAAACAATTTGCCTTGGCTTAAGGTCTGTAGCTTTTGTCATTTTATAACACATGGGCGGAGAAGATGGGACTAGCTGCCTGACAGCTGTAGACTTTCTGCTAACAGTGGTGCTCCCCTTCAACAAGTTTCTTTTAAGATGAAAGCCCTGCATGCTTTTATCCCACTTCCATATTTGATATACAGGCAGGGGTTGTGGCTGTGTTCTTGTCTCAAAGTGATATTGTGTCATTTGATCTCGGCAGATGGGAAGACATCTGAGGCCTGATTGGCTTAAAAAAACAGTGACGAGCACAGTTTGACACTGCGCTAAAATATGTGCCATCCTGCTTTGAAGAGACAATTAACATGGGAGCCAATTGCTGTTGCCTTTTTGTCTTCTCGGTCCTGTCACAACAGTGGCCTGACATCTTTTTGTAGTGTAGTGCTCAATTAGCATTACCCTGACTTGGGAAATGTTGTAAAAAATCCAGATTCTGTGCCAGTCTGTCAGACACCTCAGAGGCTGTGGTTTAGGTCGCTAGATATCATTTAAATTATAGGCAATATGTCATTGTTTGGCACAACTCCTGCCAAATCTACTCTTTTCTCATCCAAGGCACACAATTAACCTTGTGACTTACTGATAACTTGCTGCTAAATTGGTCTAAAGCAGAACTCATTTGGCTGAAACTATTTGTCCCTGAAGCCAGAGGTAGCTTCTGTGACATCAGAGGAAAGTAGGGTAAAGTTTAGAACATGAAATCTAAAAAGGAGGACATTTTCTATTCTCCCCCTTAATTAGCTCATGCCCACATATCCACCCTCACCTAAAAGTTTCTAAATCTGTGGATTGGCCTCATTAGAGGAGTGGAGCACTGCAGTCGGGGATGTGTGATCAATAGCCCAAACTGAGACTAGACCCATGCTGATCACTTGCTAAATCCCACTTCTGATAGGAGTTGTTGTTCGGCACCAGCAGAGCTAACTCAGTTGATTAAATATCCACCTCCCTACCCTCCTTTTTTCCTCCCATCTCTGCAGGCCTGAGTGATTGCCTGAGATGGGAAGGAGGGCTTATGGAGGGAGAGCAAGAGACTGATGGAGGAATGAAGGGAGGGCAGAAAAGAGGAAAGATCAATTGTGGATTTAGCTGAGAGCACAACCTTGGCAAGTGCATGCAACCCACAGCAGATAATATGATTATCTTGGGAGGAAAAAAACAAAACAAAACAAAGAACCCCACCTCACCGCATTATGCAAAGGAAGATGTAAGAGGAGTCTTGTCTTCCATCCAGACTCTAATTCAACAATATTTACTGGATGCCATGCTCATTTTTTTTTAATTTTTTATCTCTGCCGCCAGCTTAAGAAATATTAATAAATAAATCATAAACTAATACCATGGTCCAGGGTGTATTATATTGTGGGGATGACAAGAAGCTCACTAATGCAGTGGAATTGTGCATTATTTGTCAGTGGGAGTGAAAAATATGAGGAGCTGGCACATCAATCAAGGTTGCCATTTCTACATGGCGGTATTGAACAGTGAGGATTAGCCACCCACTGTGAGGAATCAGTGCAGGACAAATAAATGCCTGATGATTTTTTTATTTTTTTCCCATCCTCTGTCCTTCTTTCTTTTGTCCATACTGTCACTGTGTATGGCTCAAAGTAATTATCAGATGATAAATGGTAGATTGTTTTTCCAGCTCCCCTTCTACTTGGTAGCTCTTGTTCTTTGGTAGATACTGACAAGGAACCAAATTACAGATTTTAACATCTTGAATTTTAAGTTTGACAATCTCAAAAGCCGATGAGATAGATACATGCTGTAATGTTTTTTTGTGCTCAAGCAAGTTTTTCATAAAACTCATTGGTCTTGGTTAAACATTTGTATCTCCGGCCAGCTGGGAGCACACCTCCTCCATCCCCAAAGGTCGGGAACATCATAATGTCTATCTTTCCTTATGATTCAGTGCCATAAATCATTTTCTTTATTTTCTATGCTTTCAGTTTAGATTTGAGTGGGCATATGCTTTGTCCTTTGTTAAGCTGTGGAAGTAATTGCCACAGTCTGTGATATGAGAATGGACATGCGGGAAACTATCCATTTTTGATCAAACGCTTCATTTTCACTATCTTCTTTGCTCTTTTTTGACTCACTGACTGACTTGTTTCTCCAACTGTTGTCTCACTCGCTGACTCGAGTAGCAATGCTTATCAGAGTGCATAGATTTTATTGGCTGAGTAGCATCACATAAGATGATTTACAACTGGTCTGTGAGTTTCCTGGGCTGTCAGTGCCAAAAAATTTCAACTCTCCATCAAAATGTAACAGTGTAAAAGACTATTGGATATAGGTCGGGACCTTGACAATGGACTGTCCTTCTAGTTACATCATGAAGAGGTTTGGTCAAACAAGAGGAATAGCGTTCTCCATCATCCCCTCCTCAATTCACCCTCTGACTCTACCTACCAACGTGATTGCTGAGATCTGGATTCGTGGTGACACGATAGCTAAAACTACCATAGGTCCATCAATGCAAGAGCAGTCACATAATGACTCACTCAAATGAGCAGACTTTGGTCAGATTATGTAAACCACTTTATTTATAGGTAAGACTGAAAGCCAGTCTAACCATAATATCAGCCAAAAAAGCCCAAATTCATGATAGAGGTAGAACTACCAAAACAATTATTATTAGCTGTGCAAACCGCAGGAGGTGGTTGGGTTGTAAAGGGTCAAAAGAAACCAGTGTTTAGTATTCAAAAGAGACATGAAATGAACACAGAGTTGAGGTCACGCATTTTGCACTCCCACCCATCCATCTGATCTCTTCTGTTGGAGGTTCTGTAGCTGTATGACAGTAACTCCACCTTTGATACTGAAAGACGACGGTCATTAAATGCATGACTGCAGGAGGTCGCTACTGTAGAAAACATCAACACAGTTTGTTTTAAGCATTCAACCAAATGACCTGTGCTGTTGTTTGTCCTGGTGAGGACAGCCTCCGTCTGGATCTCTGACCCACATTCATCCCGAAACTTAATCTCATTCAAATGGGGTTTTAGAGAGGATTGTTAATCCTTCTTAGAGGAATTTTTCCTCAGTTTTTTTCACAGCCATAGTGTTGTTGTTGCAGGTTTGGTCAACAGTCTTGTCATCAGTTAGGCCAGCAAATTAGTTATAAATATCACTGTGATGGTGACGCTATAGCAACACCTTTAAAATAGATCCCAAGAGGGCAATTGACAGGGTCAGGGTTAACTGAATTTATAATGAAAGTACAATTCTGTCACAACCAAAGGCAGAAGTAGCCTGATGTTTTCGTGTAGCAACCAACCTCATGGAGGAGGTCTGGTGAATGGATGGGTGGGTTCTTTTAACCATGACCACAATCATTCCCAAACCCTAATCAAGTAGTTGTAGTTTGATCCATGTCACTTTCACCAAGCTGTCATTTTTATGTGTAAACAACCAAACCCTAAACATGGGGCTGACAGATCAAATAATGCTTAAACTATTCTTTACAATGGTTTTTGAAGGTAATGACAAATGATGTCGTATTCTGAGTGTGAGATCAAAAAGGCTTGTTTTGGGAGGCCGTTACAAACTCTTATTATGTCATTTATTTTGGAGAACTCGTTGAAGTAAGTAGTTTGAAATAACTATTTGAACTGGAGACTTGTTTAAAACTGTCTGAGGTTTTTGTGGTTGTTCTGAGCACTTCATTGTAAAACTATAGTATGCCTGTACTTGCTGCTTCCTCCAAATTTTTCTCTTGACACTGCTGAGGAAAATGTTGGAAGGTCCACATGTAAACCTTCAAAATCAAAGTTTGATCAAATCTTTGCCTGCTCTGGCCTTTTTCTTTGACAGCTCTTGCCCCTTGCTGCCTGAGGAGACATTTAGAGTCACTAAGTATTAGACTCTCGCTGAGGGTGAGTGGGTGAGAACAGAATATAGACTTCTGTCTGGACACGTTGTCTCCAGCTCAGTCTCGGCTGTCTCTCTTTCTCTCACGTAAAGGAAATGGAAGCTGCACGCTGGAGATAAGCCTCTCCTTGCCCGTGAATTGCAGCTGCCACTGTCAATATGCAGCAGCGTTTCGGTATCCATTTCTACGTGTCCTGTCATTGGCAGAAGTGACAGGTAGATTGGATGGAAGACCTGCAAGCTGGGACGGGTCACCGGCTTGGGCATCTGACGCCTGGAAAGCTCGTGTCAGCCCGCTGGCCATTGGCATTCAGACATACAGCTCAATGTGCATTGAAAATAGGCCGGTGAAGTGAGACAAGGCTGAATGCTTGTATTTACTCCCAGAATGCATTGGAAAGAAGGAGATGATATAGGAGTTGGTTGGTGGATTTAATGGAAAACGACTAGCTGAATTTGCCTCAGCTTTTTCATTTTTTGAGCCTCCTCAGTGTCACATTGTGCCCTTTCAGCTTGTAACATCTCATGTAATCAACGCTTGACTATGACATCTCATGTGTTAAACAGTATAACAGTGAATATTGAATATTAATGGTGACTGAATTGTAAAAACCTTCAAGATGGCAGGATTGTCCCTGAGGCCAAAATCAACTTTTATAAAAAATTAAAAATAATATAAAGAAGCAATTTATATTTTATTTTCATGAAGTGTCCTGCCATTTTAATGATATCATGACATCATTTCAAATCACATATAGAAGCCTTTTGCAATTTCATTTTCAAGTTTCAAAAGACCAGTTCAACATCCAGTTTCATCATTATTGTGGCATTGCCATGCTGAAGTGTTCTTTAAAAAAAAGTTGGATTGGCTTTTTAATTTTAATTTTCATCTCAGAAGCAATTATGCATATTGAGGCATGAAAATGAAAATTGGATTTTAAACTATTATTTTGATTTTGTCATAAATTATGATAAAACTTTTTTATTTCAATTGTCTTCATAATACAAGGGAACATTTAAAACACTCTAATATACAACGTAATACTAAAGCAGAGCATTGACACATCATGCATTGTTGCTTAATGTGTGCCTAGATACTACTAAATTGGCAGCGTAAATTACTTTGTAGCATATCAACGCTGCTCTGTGTTTAAAATATGGTCGGGAACTGTTTGATGAATGAGGCCCATTTTATTTAAACAGCACACCTACTAGGCGACAGCCAATTACCCTTGCAGGCCAGCATGCAGGAATTTGGTCCTCAATATGTTTTGACAGGGTGGTGCTATATCATAGTTAGCCCCGCAGACACTCTCGTCAGCCTCATACTTGATCCTGAACACAAAAGCTGTCAGCCAGGTCAGAGGCTCGGGGGGGGCTGACATTGTCTGAAAAACACAGCCATATCTTCCAACAAATGGGACACGGGTTTGATGTTGTGGTGGTGGTTTATGTGTGGGTGAGTGAGTGGGTGGGATGCGGGTGTGCGGGGCATCTAGAAAGGCCCCCTGCCTGTGTTGTGGAGTGACGTTATAAGACTCACATAGGCAGGGTGACAGAATCTACTAAAGAATGCAGAGGCCCTGAGAAAATAACACTGCGTACATAGATCCAAGCCTCAGCCAATAGGACAGGAAAAGCTGAAATGGCATTCTTAAAGAAATAGTCCAATATTTGTTTATTCTACTTTTCCATCAAATCCTGAGTCAGATAAGAATACTGATATTATTTTCTTCCCCATGTACCCTGTAGCCTCAGGACATGATGACCTAAATTCCACCAGGTATCACCCTGTGATCTGTGTCTGTTATCTTATCAGTAGAAAGGAAAGACTCATGTAAATGCGGGTGGAACCATTGCAGTTTGTAGGGGATCAGATTGGCGAAACCACATTTGGAGGGAGCCTGGCACACACTGTAATCGAATGTGATCACAGATTCATTCACATTTGCTAATGTTTTAATGCAAAAGTGCTGTTAAGATAATAAATCCAGATAGAGATCACATAGTAAAATGGGCTTTTAAGACAAGCACTCTTGCTGCCTTATTTACATTTTGTTTTACAGTTACATGCATCAAAGGGTCCTGCGTCTCCTGTGACAGCAAGGTGCACCTGATGCGAGGATAATTAGCAACCTGGCACATTAGTTTTGAGAGCCTTTGATTAAATCATAGCAAACATAAGACATATAAGCCATAAAATTACATGGGCTCAAGAGATTCTTGTCTCATGTAATCATTCAAAGATGCCAACAATCGTCAAGTGTTCTCCCAAGACAACGTTATCAATCGTTTGTGCAAAGGCATAGATGCAGTCCGCGTTCACATTAATGAACAAAGACCTTTCCCTAAACCTGAGTCAGTCATTTTTGTGCCTAAAGCAAACCTCAACTGTTGCTGTGGCAGATCAGAAAACAGAATCGGCACTGACAAATGAAGTCATCTGGCCAACAGTGGGACTAGATCAGAATATGCTGACATGGATTGTTCCTAAAAGTAATGTGCAAGGACGCATTTTGAGGTTTACTTTGCAGGACTTTTTGAACTCCTTGGGGAGGACTTCAAGAAATTGGGATAAAAAAAAAAGCTAGCACTTTCTTCATGCTTTCAGTCTTTGTGCCTAGGTAGGCTAAACAAACCAACAGAAAGGTGACATTGAAACATTAACATAAAATGTCCTCGTAAGGTTTTGTCCCCCCATGCATCAACAGCCTCAAATCTTTTTGGCATGCAGTATTCATCCAAAGGAGTTTTCCTCATTTGGTGTTTTGATGATGTTGTAGAAAGCACCGTCCAAACCAAACCACCAAAATCTCTGAGTGGTGGTAATCTTGATTGAGATCTGGTGACTGTGAAAGCCACAACGTAGAATTCAATGCTTTTTCATACTCATCAAAGCATTCGATGAGTCCTTCTGTCCTGTCTGGAAGCTCCTGTAATTGTTGTTTTTCTCCGTTCATTTATTCAGGGTTTTCCCCAGTCACCACATAGGTTTCATCTGACTTCATGTTTGTGAACTCCCTACACACAGATATCATATAATAAGATTTATGATGTTGTTTATGGCAAACCTTAAAACATGAATCATCCTACATTGATAATGTACCTGTAATGATGCAGTATATGGGGAGCTTTTATTGCAGTATATAAATATTTCATCCCTTTAATGATCTTAAAGCCTGCCTCCCCCCCATACAATGTACATTTGCTCTATAGGCGCCATTTACTGTTTTTTGTTATGTAAGGTATCTGATGCAAACTAGCCGCGGCAGTCCAGCTTAAGGTCAGCCAAGGAGACCTTCTGCCTGAGGCAAGAGGAAACGAACAACTGTTCACGTGGAAAGCCTGTAACTGTGTGTGTATGTGCACAATCCCCTGCAGAGAAGTAGGGCATTTTCAGGCTTAAATCAAAGCGACAGGTGCACCACGAACACCCTGTTTATACAGTTGTCACTGTGTGTCCAATTTTAGCAAACCTCTAAGTTTATCTGAGGTACCTGGAAACTGCTCTGGCAGGTTATTAGAAAACGTTTATTGGCTGTCATTTAGTGTGTAAGTGTGTTTCTCCATAAAGCAGCTACAGGTAATTTAAGATTAGATGCAATCAATGACAATTATTTTGTCAGCTCCACTGCTATTAATCTGAATCATAACATCATCTTTTCCGAAAAGGAGCAAAAAATAAACAAGGCTCAGAGTCTCCTGGTGGTTCTGTAAGGCTGTACTGTACATGTATCTAAATGCTAAACATTAGCATGCTCACATAAAGACAGTGTTAGCATTCTGATAATGCTGATAAGGCTTTCAAAGGGGCAAAAAGTACAACATCGGATGATGGAAATGTTAGTTTACAGACTGGGTAGAATGACAATTTGACCTTCTGCTGATGCTGGAGGAAAAGTCAGGGGATCACCAAAATGTTAATATGGTTCACCCTTTGGGGAACATGAATGTCTCAATCAAAAGTCATGACAATCCATCAGAAAGTTGTGAAGATACTTAACTCTGACCCAACAATGTCAACCTCTTGGTGGCACGAGATGTAAAGATTGCCATAATTATTGTGATGTATCCTCTGCAAACCATGAATGTCTGTCACAGTCTCACCAAAATCAATCTGTGGTCATCATCAGGATACCTTGGAATATATCTACCAGATTTCATGGCACTCCATTTACCAGCTATGGAGATATGTCACTTTCTAAATCAAGAACTGATGAATTTTTAAAATCCTAAATTCATTCACTTTGGGAGAGCTTTATGAGAACACTCGCAGAGTCTTGGATTTAAATTCAGGAGGTTCAGTCAATCTCAATGGGCCGCTTAGCATGAACATTTGGGAAAGGAGCTATTTCAAATTAGTGGCAAACTTCATGTGAGCACGCAGTGACGTTTCTATCCAGTGCCAAAAGTAAAATGTCATTCATTTACCAAAACTGAGTTGCCCAGTTACTATTCCATCCACGGCGGTATGCATATTCAATAATTCTCTCTCTGTGTTAATGGGACTGGCAAAAATAGTGCTAAAGGGAATGTTCCTATAAGGCATTCAATTCATGATTTGCTCAATAACTTCACAGTAGAGGTTGACCTGAACACAGCTCACTATATAGCTGTATACATTGTATACAGTATTGTCATTGTAATCATTGAACTTCATAATCTGACTCGCACACTTTCTTGCTCACTTTGTTGGCAGCTGGTTTTGTGTTATGTTCAGGTGATATTGGGGGGGCTCTTAAAATTAAATTATGTTGCTTCGACCTCATTCTGTACATATTCAATGTGTTATAAATCCAATATTAAAAATAATTGGGTTTTAATAATAATAAAAAAAAAACCTACCTAGAAAAACAACATCATAACAGGTACTTTCTTTTACTTAATGCAATTGATTATTCTATTGTAATTGATGGAACGCTTACATTTTTTTATTGCGTTGGGCTGCTGACATCGGTGGATAGTCTGTTATGTATACTGGCTTATGTTGACACGTATTAGCAATTCATGAGTCCAGGTGCGAGATATCAGAGCCTGCAAAAAAAACCCAAGGAAATTGGATGAAGGCAGGCTCCATCACATTGTGGATGTGTCTGTTGAAAGGATGCATTTTTTAATCAGGTTTTGGGTTCAACTGTTAGAGATTATATTGGCCCTGTGTGTGTGTTTATACAACAGGAGCAGTGCAGGCAAACATTAGCTGCATATAGCTGTACTGATTACAATATGAATACAGTAATTGTCCAGAGAGAAAACAAGCGGAGGATGATTCAGGATAAAAATAACCTGAAGTTAACAGAAAAAGTTGACTTGGCTATATTTGAAACAATACTTTGTTCCATTGTTCGTGATACAAAGACACATGCAAGACACACATGGAGACTTTACTTTCTTTACAATGTGAGGCAGTTGAATGCAAGACATTTATGTTCAAGCTGAAGATGAAAACAGAACTTAAAAAAGCATAAATGTAGAAAGTAACCAAAGTGCTTATCATTATGTACTTTAAAATGGTAACTGACATTTTATTACTGCAACTACTTCTCCTTCTGTTACTCACAGGCCCGCAGTGTCAGGAAATAAAATGAAATCTGGGTCACATTGTGAGACATTTGCCTTTGGAGTGCACTTTGCTCCATTGCCATTTCGTTTTTTTTCATTCCAAATGACCTTTATAGTCCTTATTACCCAAAAAGCTTTGCCTTACATCATCATTCTTCACTAATTGCCTGTTGCAGCAGTGCAATCACAAATAGACAAAACTTGTCCTGTAGGATTAAAATGATGTTTTTGAAGCAATTTTGATTGGAATTATTTTGAAGTATTATTTTAATTGATGCTAATAATATCAGATGGTACAGTGAACATTTAACAACACAACAGATTCATCTTACTCTTTATTTGCCCCTCAATTAACATTTGCTCTTGCACTTTGTGATCTACAGAGAACAAATGATATTCTTCTTCTTTTTTTTTTTCTCAAGTGCACGGGATAATTGGCACAAACAGCAGGTGTTATTTAATTGCATGATGAGAGCACCATGAGAGTTGAAGTGCAGCTTATGAAAGCAATAACCTTATGACCACATATAAAACTTTTATATAGGTTTGGATATGATCGAAACTCAAGGCCAACTATGAGCTCAAGCATGAAGATGGTCTACAGATGACAAGCTGTGGAATGCAAAGCAGGGTGTAAATTAGTTGAGACCTCAGGCCAAACCAGGAGGAAGACATCTTAATCCTAACTGGGTGTGTAGCACATAACAGTGACACCTTTCATCCTCATGCCAACATCTCTCTTACGTTGTAGGGGATCGTAGTCATGGTCTAAGCATGCTGCCAACATGTATTGCAGGCTTCCTTTATAAGCCGATGGCAGGCACAATCTCAAGGCAGCTAATTAATATCTTCATTAGTATGCGTACAAGGCTGCGAACATGCAAAGAAGCAGGGGGGAGCCATGACACATCCCGTTTAAGAGCTTCAGAAGCCTTGTGCTGATTCCTGAACTCGGAAAGTAGGAACTGGACCACAGAGTATTAAACTATGATGAGTTCATATATCATAGCTCCACCATGGTGACTAAGAAGCTTATACAACAGCAAAAGGGAATTAATTAATGGCTCCTTAAAGCTCCTGTTGGTAAGATAGTAATACTGATGCTTTGGGTTCCCCAATCTGTCAGCTGAAGCTTTGGGTTTCCCAACTTGTTAAATACTGACACTTTTAATATTGTAGGCCGGGTTGGCTGTCATCCGATAGCGTAACCCCTACAAGTTAGGAATGAGCCTATCTTACCAACAGGAGCTTTAATCAGTGATACTTACGGATTTAATCAGTGACACTTACGGATCTAGACCAATTCTTTCACCTCTGACCAGGAATGTCCAGAAAAACACACTTATACTTAATACTTTATTAACATCTGTACTTCATAGTTGGAAGCAATAACATTAAAACTACATTTGCCTCCAAACTGTACTCAGTCAAGGTACCTCAGTACATTTATTTACTGTAAACTCGGTGTCTGAACAGAAACTCTCAGTCCTACTGTTTATTTAGCTCTGTTAGCTTTTAGCTTCATTAGCCACATGCACTGCAGGACTGTGTTAACCACAAGCTGCTAACAGCTAACAGCTAACTATCTCTCCTTCAGCCAATTTCAACACAGATGTGTTCTTTACAATGTAGCATTATCAAGGAAAAAGTTGGGGGCATCATCCTGTGACAGAGTTTACTGCGTCCTTTTGTATTTGTATGCGTTGTATTTTTCCTAGGTCCCATGTTTAGTAACCAGTAATTGTTACTATATTAACAGCATGAGAAGATGCGCTTTGTTGTAGTCAGTGCTAAGTTCAGTTCATCCAGGGGAAGATCTCTGTTCATCCCAAATACATTTTGTTCTGCCCTCGACACAAGTTATGGCATGATGAAGGAAAGCTTCAAAGTATGAATGGTTTGCAGTCATCCCACAATCAATCTGACTACATCTGAACACGATCATTACATGTACATTATTTCAGTTTGGAAGAGGTCCAATGTTAATACATGAAAATCAAAGACTTGTGCATTGTATGTAATTTATTATCCGGGAGTGTTCAAACTCTCGTGCAAGTTTTTTGGAACTCCAGGACTCGACTTGTCTTCTTGGTTCCTGACTAAAGTCAGGGTACAATTTATGCAATCGGGTTTGGCAGGATCTTGTTTTGGTCTGTCAGTACTGGTATGTCTGGATCCAACCGGACTCTCTTGTTGTTTGTGTCTGCTCTTTCATTGGTGCAGCTGCCATTGTCAGTGTCTCTATTTCTGTGACCTTCATTTCGGATCAGCTATAATTTGCCTTAAGTCTATCCACGTTGGGTCTGACTGCTCCTTTTCCTAATCAAAATCTTTTTAGGGCTGAGCAGAGAATGAAATTCAGCTGCCATTATCCAGTTTAGAGGACATATAGTGTGAGATTTATTTTTTCAACGCTATAATTTTCTCACATATGTGTCAGAGGTTCAGTGGTTAATCAACAACAGTGAGGATGTCTGCGCCTTATTTCTAATGTCGAAAATTTGGAATTGCTTTTGGTTCATGATGGCATTGTTCTGATCCCTTTCCTCCCACTGGATGATTGTGGGCCCGTGGAGTCACATTTTCTATGATTATCCTGGATATATTTTCTGGTGTTGATTTTGTGTTAACAGAACCAGTGATGGTCTGGGCCGATTTGGTTTGTGCACTGTGAAAAACCAGCTCCGGACATTTTTGTCATTTTCTGCTCCATTTGTGGGCGAGTTTCATTCGCATGAATGTCACCCAAGAGTAAAAAGAATAGCATCAGACTGTGGAGCTTTAATTCCTGCTGTTGGAAATCATCTCATAGCAAAACATAGCAAATTTAGCAGTGTCAGTTTTGGTATAAGGGGACCTGAAAAAATGAGAACGTATTACTGCAGCTGCTGATGCTGTGTCGTTACAGAGACTTATTTTGACAGAAATAGAGGAGGAAAGGTTTGATATGAAGTCACGTTGATGCCAAAAAAAAGAGTCATGGCAGTCTATGATTTAGATTGGAGTTGTTCAAAGGAATGTGAGAGAAATTCATATCAGAATATTTTAGTACAGGTGATGTTACACCATCGGGTGCAACTGAGGCTTTTGCATAAAGATCCTGAAGCAGCTGTTGGACATTTCCTTGAAACTGCGGGATTGAATAAATTGTCAAAATCAAAATACTCATGGCTTTATGAGAGGCAATTGCCAAGTAGTAGCCAGAAGCAGTGGCAGATGTAATGGGAACCTCCACAGCTCCAATCCAATCACTCAAAACAGTCCGTGATACCCTCTTTTTTTGTAAGAAACAGTATGTACGAGTAGTACGAGAAGTGTTCCCTGCCGAGTTTTTCCTCTATATTAAGAACAACTATCCTGCAGCTATAAATTTAACCCTCATTTCCCCCCCTACAAAGTCTTTGCTCCGACTCTGGCTTAGACATGGAGTAATGCTATTTTCGACTTTTGCTTTTTCTACAAAAGCCCACATTCAGGAAGTCAGCGCATGTAGACACATGTGCGATGTCAGTTGGAAAGTGTTCATCAGATTTTGCATCCTACCCTTATCCTGTCACACAGGCCCCTCAAAATACGACTCTTGCTCTGTCTGTCTCCTCGTACCGCGTCAAATAAAGACACAACAGCAACCTGGCAAGTGGCAATTCAGCAGCCTGGCAAAGGATATAAATCAGGAGAGGTTTCCAAGAGAGCCTTGAGCTGTCGAAGAATGGAGGCAGTCAGGCTGCTGAGATCTGCCTCCTCATTCAATTAAGGCAACTGGGTAATAT
Organism: Pagrus pagrus; assembly: GCF_965226575.1. Classification (NCBI taxonomy): domain Eukaryota; kingdom Metazoa; phylum Chordata; class Actinopteri; order Spariformes; family Sparidae; genus Pagrus; species Pagrus pagrus. The sequence goes on from NC_140198.1 coordinate 7,189,575, forward strand.
TAAAGTTTGCAGTAACAGGTCAGATAGCAATGCTCCGTTGCCTCCAGTTGTCTTGATTTTGACTTCTCTTTTTTTTTTTTCCCTCCTCGTGTATCGCTTGGTTTCCTGCTTCATACTCTGTTGTAGGTAAATTAAAATCAAATTTGAGACGATCTTTAATTGCAGTAGATATAGCGTGGTGTTTCATGGAGTGAAGTGTTTCAGCAGCTAAATATACCACAGGGTTCGCCATTAGCGTACCGTGTCCGATGAGAAAATAAATGGCGCCAGCTTGAAGCTTGACACACACCTGTTCCCAGCTGTAACCATACTTGAGCATTTGTTTGCCTGTCACCTACAATGTATTTCAAAGCTGTTATTGCAGCAGTGACACACTCCTGATAGGATGTGATTCTCACACTTTTTTCAAAGGTTGACATGTGACCCCGTCAAGCAGAAAACATCTTCACTCCTCCGCTTTTCTTTGACTTTGAGGTCTTTGTTCGTCTTTCTTCTTCCTTTTTTCACTCGTCTTCGCTTGCTCCGAGTGACTCTGTCAAGTGTGCTCTGACGGTGACGCATTATATGAGGAAATTTACGAATGTGTTTCTGCCGAACAGAGAAGATTGCAGCTTTGTTTGAAAGGTCTTCCTTTCTATCCTCTCATATGTGCCTATCTGTGCTCACTCCTGTTAATGGTTACAAGAGGCGTGCCACTAATAGCTTGCCTGGTCCCATCCGAGGTAACTGGCTGAGTGAACAAACATACTGTTGCTCCATATGTTGCTCTTTTAGTTTCTTGTGTCACAGGGAGCAAAAAGCAGCGACTCTCCTGTCAGGATATGAACGACTCAATTACATTTGTTACGCTTTACACTGCTTTTTAGCATGCATATTAGTAGCATTTTGGCTCTTTTTTTAGCCATTATAAAGCACTAAATAGTGCCCTATTCATTCAGCATGACCATATTCTACAACTCCTAGGCTTTTAACTTTCCCCCAATAACCTATTAATTACTGCTTATTGATTGTAAGGAAGTTGTTGTACATGAATAATGACCTTAATATGCTTTGCTAAGAAACAGCCTTATGAGGTGGCATCATTGAGGTCTTATTCATAACTAATTCACCATTAGTTTGACACTTTTAAACCCACACAGGTTGTACTAGTTAATTTCTCATGAGCCAGACCTCGCATTAGGGTGCTCACAGGGAGTATATTCTGATTTAGAAAGATTTATTTTGGAGTTATTTCGACTCTATTAACACTTTCATTTGGTCAGTATGGGCCTTAGATGGCCATAAGATCGTAATTCATGTACAACAACTTCCTCAGAATCAATATTAATAACCTATGACAAAGTGTAACCATTACGTTAGGGCTGCTGTGGCTCGGGATGTAGAGCAGGCTGTCCAGTAATCGAAAGGTCGCTGGTTCCATCCCCCGGCTCCCTCAGCTGCACGTCAAAGTATCCTTGAGTAGTGCTTTGAGCGGTCAGAAGACTGGAAAAGTGCTATAGAAAAGTGAGAGATCAAGTCCATTTACCATTCAGCTTGTTATAGTCAGACAGCTGGACTGTCCCCTGCAAACATTGTTACATTCAAATAATTTCATAATAATTAAAAAAAGCCAGAAGTTTTTGTTTGTTAACATTCGTCATCACATGACGCAGCTTCTGAGTCAATTTGGAAGCAGACCTGACTTTCATAAAAGAGAAGTAAATGCCGTTATATGGTTGGATCGTCAGTGACTGTTCTGATTGAGAGTTTAGCCTAATGAGCTCAAGACAACTTCTTCAAATTTCTTTAGTTCTTTAGTTTCATTACATTGTCAATCGTTTATATTGCTAATCGTTTCAGCACTAAATAGTCATCCTAAAGCAAGTAAAACTTTTCTGAAGTAAAAATACACTCTCAGCCCAACACACAGTCATAAGATAGAGGAAAGTAGATCAGAAGTGTAACAAATAATTTCTTTGGTATGAGAAATGAGTTGGCTGTAACTATCTATTAGGTCAGACCTGCATGAAACAGATGACTCAAAAACTTTGCCGACGGCCTGTTAGTATCCTGTCAAAGCTTCCTGTTGGGCTGTAGGATGATTTGAATCACTTCAAACCCTCCGGTTGAATCATCAGTCTGACAAATTACAACTTTTTATTTGCATACACCAGTTCCAGTCCAACATTAAGTTGTGATGCACTTTCTGTGCAGATTGATCTGTTGTTTTGTACACAACAGAGCAGTAAGTTCATCTCATACAAGTATTCAACGTCTAGTCTCAAAAATGGCTCGAATGTCTCAAGAGGCCTAAAGTTTGGATGCACTACAAGCATCTCAAAGACGACTATTTTCCAAACAAGAGCATTGGTTTTCAGGTTGATGAATGTGCTTGCCCTACCTCATTTCATTACAATGTAAAAATCTACTTGCAGGGACAAGGACTTGCTTGATATAGGTAATCCATCACCGTAAAAAGCATGTCTTCTTTAGTTTTTGTCAACATTTGGTTTTAGCTGTATGGTAATGCAGTTGAGAGCAGTGAGGCTTTTTGAAACATGGTTGTTGGTGCATCCAGGGGCTTGAGGGAAGCAAGGAAAAGGCCACTCACCACTTGTCTATACTTTAAACTGAGCTTCCCAGACAAAGCTGTACTTTGCTTTCTATAATTTTGGTGTACTTTCCTTGGTTAGAATATTTAACAGTGAAAAAACTAACTCACAAACTCCTAAAAAGGCAGCTATTCCCCAAGTGCACTTTGTCTCTGTATTTTCAGCAGTGGCCAACATGACCTTACACACTTAACAGAGTTTGTTAGCATTGGAGAAAGATAAACACATGCAGTATTTTGAGAGTCCAAACTTCTTTAATTAACACAGCGGTCCGCGCTGTCCTTATTTTGCCCATTAATGCCTATTCTCTCTAAAACCATCTGTCCTTTCAAAAGCTGTTATGCTGTGACCTTTGGGAATGTCACAGGCCAATATTCTAACTGTTGGGTATTTGGATCTCAAGCTGATTTAAGAGGATCAAGCAGTCAAATGTTACAGGGTTTTGAGGACATGAATCATATGCGGATGATTAGTTTTCATTTCAGCTAACTGCTACAAATTAAAATAATTAGACTCATAATGGTTTAGTAAACATTATACTAAGTCTTTTCAAGGACTTTCACAGAATTGTTTCTGAATAAAGCACAAGTTTTGATTCTTGTTACCTACTTGATTGTATTAATTACTCGACTCTTAAATATTCAACTCTTAAACATACATTTTCCACTGGAAATTCATGTCATTTCTAAAAGAAAAGATTAGTGAAATTTGGTTTCCAAACCAATAACAAACCTTAATTTTGTGAGAAATGCTCGATCATTGAATGAAGGAAACCTTACACTTAGAGGAAGACTAGGATTGATTAAATCTTGGATCTTATTTTCTTTGCTGGGGATTATGTTGGTCATGGTCACATTGTACTCACTAAAGTAATTTGTGAGATCTGGAGAACACGTTGATATCACTGCAACAACAACGGATGTGTAATTAAAATAAAACATGACTCGTCAGATGATCAGTCAGGCTGTAAAGAGAAAAGTGAGGCAAACTTGTGGATTATGAGAGCAAACTGGTGTCCTGCCACCTTCTGAAAAAGATAACATTGAATACTAATGTACAATCACGGCCTTGATTTGCACCCTTACCTGTCAGCAAGCGCCAGTCTCTCTGTTCGGTGTGGTTTGAGCTTGCAAACGGTGTGAACAGGCTCTCCTCACATGAACCAGCCGCACCAGCCCTCTCAAATATTCACAGTAATTACCTTCCCATGATTTTTGCTTTGTGATGCTTGTCTTGTCAATATTGCAGCTAAAATCCATTATTTAATATTTTCTCTCTCCTCTTCTCTCTTTCTCCTTTAGGTGAGTGTCAGTCAACAATGTGTGGATTATTCAAGTCAGCGGTGAACTCCTGCTGAGTCCTTCTGCATTGCTTTATTCCTTGCACATCGGTGTATGATTCTGCCATCAGGTTTGAAAAGATTGCCCCCTTTTAACTGTGATTCGCTGTGATTTTGATCAAAGCGAAAAGGCAGTGGGCCCAGAGAGACAGTGAAGTACCGTGGCGGTCTCTCTTCTGCTGATCTGGTTGCTGTTGGCTTGAGCCATATTGAGATAAAAGTAAATGTCACTGGTGACTGAGGGCTTTGGTCTTTCTCAGATGTTCATGGTGTCCATTGTCTTAGCTTGACTTGATCTCTTTTAGCTTCCAGGGAACTGAATGGCTACTGTATTTAGGAAACCTTAGTTTGTCTTCTTTGGGAGTACTTGTTATTCAGTGGTGAGCGCTCCAGCCTCTAGTGTTTATTGCAGAATATGTGCTGATTGCTGATTACCGCTGGCTACAAATGGAAAGTAATTTCTTTCTCGAGTATTCTTTTCTGAGTAAGTCCTTACATTGTTTCTGAGGACATTTAAGTGTTTATGTGTTGTTGGTTTATGCGGCATTCTGGAGTGTGTTTGCCAGAAAATCTCTGACCTTCTTCAAACTGTTTCAATAAACAATGCTGAATTATTTGTGAAGAGAACGAGCGGCTTGTTTGTTGTGATTGTGGAAGTGTTTATCCATGTAGGTTAGGGTTAAATCAATATATTCCAAAAATATGTAATGTTACCTGCCTCACCCTGTGTTTAGGACCCACGAGCCAACCCTCAAGTTGCGTTTCCACTGCATGGTGCAGCTTGACTTGACTTGTTTTTCTAAGTTTTCAGTTGTCAGAAGTTGCAGATAGTACCCAATACTTTTTTTGGTATCATATTGGTTGTTGTTCCAAGTTAGCTAAGTTGATGCTAAACAGTGGAAGTCAAAAGATTAGCTAGCTTGGTCCATTGATGATTAGCAAAAGAATCCCGCCTACATTGAGAAGGTACTGGCTGCGGTGGAAAACAAACAAAATTGAGAAAAGTACCTGTTACCAAAAACATGTTGAGTTGAGCCAATTGGCACCATGCAATAGAAACACGACATAAGATAATGAATTTGTGAGACCCTTGAGGTGAAATCTGTCAAGGTATCTGGCTGAGTGTACTGTCTGCATGTGAGAATGTGTCAGCAGTAGAACTTGGATGTGTATATAACTAGTCCCATAGACTCTACAGAACAGTCCATAGTCTAGTGAGTAGCAGTTGTTATGTGTCTTGGGGCAATTATATTTGATAGCTCATTGTTATGCTATCAATTGTAGGGTGCATAATGGTGCAAGAATAGTATATCAAATACATTAGTGAAGAAGGGTTAAAACTCTATAGTTCATCTTTTTATCATTAACTCTAATGCTATATTTCACAAATGGGATTTCTATCATTTATCTATGCGTAGACATAGGCCTATTAGTGTGACCAAACAGTGCTTGGTAAATAACAGAAATGCATACTTCCTCTCCAGTTATAGGATCTGTGTTTACACTACAGGTCCTCCTATTTAATACATGCTTGATTACATTTTGGATCGCTTGCTGCATAAATTAGTATGTTAATGAGCAGAGAGGCAGGACATTAGCAGCTTAACTGCTTCTTGTCAGAAGTGCTACATGATTAAATTAATGAACAATGACTTAAGGGATAAATTAAGACTAAAGCGATTGTATTCAAAGTAAAATAGAAGTAAACAACGCAGATCCTGAGCATTATATAGCACACTGACTCACAGCACTTAAAAGCACAGTATTATATTATTGATTGTTATCGATTAAGTAGGTCTGTTGATCCAACAGAGCATCTCTTGGCCAGATATCAGTTGGATGTGTTGTGGATAATCATGGCCCCCAGTTTTAATGACCACTTGACCATACCTCTAGTGCCACTGCCAAGACTTAGGTCCATGATAAGTTGCCTCAAAGACCAATGTCAAACTTCATTAAACTTGCTGAGGATACTCTTCGTCACTGCATTGACATATATAAAGACGGACAATGTGTCTCTACCTCCTCCTGCTGTACAACATGAAGCCAAAATGTCCCCGATACAAGTGCTGCCATCTTCTTGGTGACATCTTTTGAGTACCAACCCCTTGTACCCACCCGACTCATTGCAGTCAGGGCTCAGCTGTCACTTGAATATACATCAGCGTGATAGGGACTATGTACGCATTCATGGGGTTGGTTTCTGGTGACCTCATTACCTGTTGGTGTTGACATTTTGACCTGTAAATGAGATATATGAACATATAAACTGGAGCATCATGGATATTGCCATTGCATTAGCTAAAAGCATTGATGCCAGCCAGAGAATAAGCCCTATACATCTTCAAAATCACTTTGTTTTCCTGTAGCACTAGCCCCAGGGCAAACTTAACAAACCGATACTCAGTCTAAGAGTTACAGAAATCCTCAGCGTACTGTTTGTTCCCTCCAACGCTTTCTTATTGTGGTGCTTTATTGAACAGTGTACCCTCTAGGAGCTACTGATAGAGCTTTAAACTTTGAGTCTAATTGCTTTTAAATGTCACAAACATTTGCCATCAACAGACGCAATTTAGTCGTGGAGGCATTCAAAAGAAGCCAGTGTGAAATATTGATAGCAGGATTTGCAGATGCAATTCTCTAACCATAAAATGTTATGCATTGGTATAATATGTTTTCTTTACTCGGCCCTGATGGTGTGTACCAGTCCGTCCAGCAACACTGCAGACATGCATACACACACGCGCGCACACACACACACACTCCAGTGGTCATTAAAAGCTCACGTCACCAGGGGCATATCCCTGGCAGCACCTGCCAAAGCCATTATCTGCCACCCTGTCCTAGACGAACGCTTTGGCATACATCTGAGCAATTAGGCCAGATTATTGGCAACCTTCCTTGGCCTTGCCCCATTATCAAGACCACTAATTACTAGCAGTGTACCGCGCTTTCTCTCTCATGCTCACTCTGGTATGGGCAGGGGAGGCAGAGTGAAAAAAAAGGTAAGAAAAAAACTGAGACAAAAATGGACGGAGGTGGACGACCGCTGGTGTGGGGGACCATTTGAGACATCTGTACATTAAATGTGTGTGTATGTGCGAGGTTGCAGTTGGAAATATTTAGTCATAAGCAGCAGTGTCCACGTGTCATCATCAGAGTGATTGAAGTCTTTTTGAGGCGTAATGATAGAGCTGATGACTCATGTTGGTGAGGTGCTGGCTTGCCTGTTGGTTTCGGCAGAGTGGAAAATCAGGCCTGCTGGGCAATTGCAGCTTTAATGGAGAATGGCACACAAACAAGGCACATATGGACACTTGCGTGCACGCTCAGATGGACTCACACCCCCACACAGTGCACACACACAGTGCACACATGCGGACAGTATATAAGCTTCCATACCGCCAACCAGTTTGGCCCACAGTGCATTAAAGCAAGATTTAACATTAACGGGCAAAACACCATTTTAGGCTGCTTTAAAGAAAATAAAAAAAGGATAATTGGTCAGTATTTACAGACTGGTGATGTCTGTCCACATAACACTCTTCCATAAAGGCGCTCTCCAAAAGCACTACAGTAACTGGGAACACATTTGTGAGAGCTCTAAAACGGTCAGTCATGTTACGTGTAGCCTCTTACTAGCCTTTAAAAAACAGTTATATTAAGTTATTGCACCTTCCTACGTATTATAATTTAAAGTCAATTTCATGATTCCTTAGTATCTTTGGTCAGGTCTCCCTTAAAAATGAGATCTCAACTCAAACCTGATTAAAGGTTGTGACAATACGTTGTGAGCATTCAAAAAAACACAGCTACTATAAACATTTTACATCATCATAAATGTAGGTTTCTCCTCATCCACTCCCTTACTTTTAGCTGTAATCTCTATATTTGTGTCTGAAAATGCCCTTCTGCCAACTCAACCCACTTCTATTGTTGAGCTGGTGACGTTAAACCGTTTTGTTAAATTCACCATCTGTACTTTGACATCTTCAGCGAACCGAATAACACACCAACAAACAAAATTATGTTCTAGGGCTCATAGTCATTTAGGCTATTACAAAAATTAAACTGGTGATATGAGAGGTTCCTTTGCTTAAACATTATGTAAATAGGTAAGTAAATGTTGATTTCTCAATGTTATGGCTATAGAATATCTTCCAGGAAGATTTTTATATGGATCTCCCTGACTGGAGTCTACTACTGTCTACTTTGACATCTCCATTATAGACTAAATTAATGAATAAAGTCATGGTCTGTCCTGTGTTGTTGGTTGTTTTTACTCTGAGGAGATCTGATACTGATCCGGTCAGGTTGCTGGCTTGTGGTGTGCTGTCTGTTTCCACTGTAATATGATGTAGAATTAGGTTTTCCTACATCAAGAACTGAATTTAAATTAGCCGTGTGAAGTTGCAGTTTATGCTTACATTTAATTGGATGGATAAGTAAGTGAGAAAACAGCAGGTACTTACTATAAAAACTTGAGTACCCGAGCCATCAGAAAGGTGAAATTGGAGGGATAGTTTGCTGTTTGATAGCTCAAGCCTATTAAACTCTTTAACTAGCTCACATTAATGAAATTGTTTGGAAACATTTTGCAATATCCTCTTTGTGTACAGTAGTTGCTTCGTGATTTTTGTTGTGTAGTACACTCTGTAATTCATATTTCAATGCCTGATAGTACCCTAAAATCCATACATTTCCTCTCAGCTCTCAGCCGGTTGTTTAGAAATCATGGCGATGTCGTCTAATTATTATAATTGGCCCTATAACACAATCAGGGAGTTTATCTTTAATAAAAACTGCATTCTGACAAATGACATTTAGTCAGGTTATTGGCTTGGTTATTTACCCATGTCCTGTTTATCTCTTAATACTCCCACAGCCCCTGTCCTTTCCTTCCCAGCCAAACACATGCAGACGCACACACACACATACTCCCACATACACACAGGTTAGCTTTTATCCACTCCATAAATCTGTCTTGTCCCGTTGAAAAACTGCAGCTTAGTAAAGGTCTTGGAGATGTTCAGAAGTGGGGAAACCTGCATGCTAAGAGGGTGGTCAGTGGAGATATCGCCTCAGACCTTAGCTCTGGCTGACATTACCACCGCCAAAGGTCAGATATCAGAGATAACTTTTTCTGAGCCGCTGAAGGGATAAACTACACACACTCACCATGACATGCAAGGAAGCCCAGCTGTTACATGGATATGCGGCACTTTGAGCTACTGTGGAAAGTTTTTTCAGGGAACATCAAGGAGTAGGTGGATTATAAACTTCGTTCAGAGGCGTTTCCCTTCTTCACTACCAATCTCTTTGTCTCCTACACCATCAACCTCTACTCTTACCTTTCCCGTTCTCCCTCCATTAAGTCTGGCCCTCCTCTGCAGCAGACTGAGCACAGCGTGAAGCCTGGAAGGAATGAAAATGGAGGCTTATTAATTCTCCCTGGTGGCCGAAGGACCAGCGCTCCTCACTATGTCAGAGGAGTATAGAAAGCAATGTGGGAAAAGGTGAATGCTTGTCATAGGCTGATTTCACAGCATGGATATTTGGAAAGGTTTATTTGATCTCTGGAGGGTTTATTCCTTTAATTTGTTTCATTTGGACAGGACAGAATAATGCCATTTGAAACAAATAACCACACAGAGACCGCTGGAAACACAGAGCTCAGTTCTCCTCCAAGCAAACTGTGGCTTGCTTTATTAGAAAGGAGAACGTAATCGGTTCAGCAACAGGAAACAACCTCTATCACACGCTTCTATCGGTATGAGGGGGATGGTGTTAAAGGAGACAAAATAACCAGTGCAGCAAAGCACATTTTTGCAATATGGTTTAGATCAAGGGTGAAACTGAAGCCATGGTGAGGTTTAGTCAAGGGAAAACAAAGAAGGTTAAAACTTTAATTTTTTAGTTTATCAGGTCCATGGATGAATGGATAAAGATAGTAATGGGTGGGCTGGTCTATTGAAACCTTTTTTATTTTTATTTTTTTCCCTTTTTGGTAACATATGGCTGAAAATTAGAGTTTATTGGAAACAAGGAATGGAGCAAACAAGACCACTGGAAACCCACTCTGAGTGTGTTACATTAGTGATAACAAGCCTGATGTCTGTAATACTTTCACTGGTATAATTGGGCTTAAGAAAATGTGAAGGATGCTCATATGTAAGAATGGACGCATCTTTGGTTTGCAGAAATATTAACTCCGTATTTCACTGACGTAACATACTTAACTTACGTGTACTTAACATGTAATGAAACATACAAATTTTAACCGATACCATGATCTTTTCTTGAACCTAAAACGTTGGCATTTGAAGATCTGGGAACAGAGAGGTTTGAACCAATAAACAAATATGAATGTGTTGAACATGAAAGCTGCTTGCATGAGGAATATTGCTTTCGAGCAGCTGCTTTACACTTTTATATTTATATATTTTTTTTTTAAATAGACAACTAAAGAACAAACATTCAATTATATTACTTCCTCCAAAAATCTGAGCATGAGCTGCAAATAATTGATTCGATAAAAATGTCAAAGTGATCCCCGACAGCCCTGACAGAAAATATTAAAGAATACTGTAAGCTCCTTTACATGCCTGTGATTATGTTGTCCATAGTGTCATCTATTTGGTTACAAGGCTCTTGTTCATGTATTTCAGCCATCAGGGGAGATGTCAAGTTATTTTATTATGTTAACAACTTAATCACTGTTTTCATAATCTTGAGTGTTGCTAATGGTTACATCATTGTGCTCATGTAGTCTTCGCTGTTGGATGAATGCCGTCATGTCTGTCACCTAAGGCAGGTCCCGACGGTGTACTATCATTTAAAATGCCTGCGTGGTAATTTCCTTGCATGTGTAATATGCTCCACTTCAATCATTTGTGACCACACCTTTGCATGTTCGTCACGCACCTTCATCTGCTTTCTTCTTACAATAAAAGCAGTGCTGATGTAGAGCTCCTCTCGATAAGGGCTGAAACACTTGAGACTCTTGGGGAAAGTTTGGGGGCTGAGAAGTTCTAGAAACGCTGATCCTTTCATCTTCAATGAGAGTCATGTGTCAAATTGGGGACCCCCGCTGTGGTTTTGAACCTCTGTCCATCAGAGGAGATTGAAAAATAGCCACGCAGGCCATATCTAACACTTGGTTTGCATCTGCCATTCCCTTTTTAAAACGACCACATGGTGCAGCGACAAAAAAGGCATTTTAATAGGCCTCAGATGAATTATCTATAACTATGACTGAATAAATCTTTAATCGCTGTAATGAACTTTAGAGTATGGATTCAAAAAGCCATTTAGCTGATAAATGACCCATGGAGGGCTCTGATACCGGGATAAATCAAAAGAGGCTGGGGTCTTCACTTCTTTTTTTCAGCTGATTTGAATAATTGACTTTAGAGTACAGCAGCTTAGAGCACGTCTGCTGATAAGCACGCAGAACAAGCTTGTCGTATTTGCATCACAAGAAAATACTGAATCAATTTCTCGACTTAGAATTACGACAGAGGTACCTGAGCATGTCATGGGAACACGTCTGTCTTTGACTTATGTTCTGGATAAACACAAATGATGTCTCCTCTTACAGACTCACGTGATGCTCAGTCTGCTTAGTTTTCAAAAATGACAGGGTCAACCTTTTAATCTAGTTATTCTTTTTAGCATTGGCTGGACCCCCAGCAGCACACGTCATGTTCAATACCTCCAGCCATTAATTGCCAGAACTCGTCACAACGCCTTCAATGTACACAAGAAAATATGAGATTCTTATTCCTGTCTATATCAGCAGTTTCGTTTGTGTGCCATGTTTCGAGCCAGGCTCATATTTCAGGTGGGGGATGTGAGATTGTCTTTTTTACCTGTATATATTATGTTTGTCATTTTGATTTATAGGGGGAAAAAAAGCTGCATCTATTCACAGGTAGGAATAGCTGCTCTTGCGGTGAATGGGAACTGGCCACTGGTCCTGCTTTCCCAGCTGGATTAGTTGGTTTGATCTTGATTTTTTTTTTGCAGAGCTGCAATATGCCAGCAAATGAGCCACAAAATAGGAGCAGGACTACATGAGCATTAGAACCAGTGGGGCCAATATTGGCCGCCGCACACCATCAGCTGCACTCGCCTTTGTTGTACAGTACATTGTGTTATTCACAGCAGCACAACCTCAAAAGTGTAATGGCACACAGCAAATGTCAGTCACATAATTGCCATTATTTTCCAACATGTAACAGCAGTACGCAGCTGTTGGTGCTGGTCTGTTTACCTGAAATAGCCTGATTGTTTATTTAATAGATTCTGAATATCTGTGAACCTCTTTTGGAGCTGTAAACAAACAACAAAGTGAGAAATATGAAGAGCCTTTCAACAAGCTAACACTTTTAGCCCTCGCTCAGAAATACTATACATCACTATCAATTATGTTTTGTATGAAGATGAATTGCGCTCATAGTTTCTCCCCAGAAGCTCGTCTTTTATGTAGAAGTCTGAAGCGTTGATGCAAAGCTGCGCCGACCTCATTTGAGCTTTGCTCTGCCAAGCATTAGTTAAACATGAGATCACAAGACCCCTGAAATGTAACATGTAATGCTTCTTACAGTTTGGCTTCTTCCCTGTGAGACAGTCACTTTGGAGATTCTGCCTACTTGTCTGCGAGAAATCCAACATCTTTTTTTTCTGCTTGCCAAGCCTTGTACATGAGAGCAGGTTGGATCACCCAGTGCTGGCAAAAACACCTAAATCGTGCTAAATTAAAATTTGAAAAACTGTCGAAATCTGGAGAGTTAAGTGTGGACTGTTTCTGTTCTCCACAGCTGAATTTGAAATGAGCAATTTCTTCTGCATTTGGACCTGAATTGGTTTTACTTATTGCTGCCACCCACTATCAGTGGCGTTCCCTTTATATTGAGGAGAGGGGCATTAGATATTCAAAGTACACTGCTGTTTACTGACAAGGCGGTGCAACCTTCTCTGCAGGGGCTGAAAGGTGCTCAGCTTTGACAATTACTTGGCTCAAAGTGACTGAGAACAACAACGACTGAGATGAAGCAGAGGCAATAACATTCGGCGGGGAACCTGCTAAAACAGCGGTGCCAATTCCCTTTACTAAGGAGCTGTCATCTCGCCAAATGATGCGCGTCACTGGGTTTCACTTCCTTTTTTTCCCCATCGCTTTACAGACTTCTTTCTGTATTTGAAAGCCTACTTATTACAATCTTTGAACTCTTGCAAAAATCTGTTTTTTTTTCTTACTGGTAGAGATTGCTCTGACAGCTTTCTCCACACTTGGGGAATGTAGGATTTTTGTGTAGGAGAGATTTTCACATGGAATACAGTGTCAGTTCATCTTTGGTGTCGCATGGCAGTCATGAAGAGACCGGGCTGTATCAAGAGAGGCTTGTCACACACACTTGTTTACGCTGAAATGTCTGGATGATGGGATTGTGACTGATGACATGATAATGCACAACTCGTTCAACATAAACGTGAGTTGACTGTGAAGATGTATCTGACGAGGAAACTGCTCTCCACAGTACTGTCGTCTGTATTTAAAGCTTTTAGTGATTTTACAAGTTGTGTAAACAAAAATGAATTAATTAATTCCCGTTGCCATTCATTGTTATGAAAATATAATGACAAATATTCAACAAGATGTGACATAATTTATGGAGCACCAGTAACTCTGATATTTTATGGCCTTTTGTTAGTGAATTAATTAATCTCTTTCGATCCTTGTGTCACAACACTGTGGTAATACAGAAGAGGGAGACATGCAACAAGTGCCCTCATTTAGAATCAAGCCAGATATGATTATGTAGGACCTTGATACCCACATTCCTTTATTATTTCTGTTTTGGCATTCCCGGTGGTGCGGAGGCCTCTAACAATACCAGACCATTAATGCTGTGCAGAAGTTTGTACAAGCAGGTTTTTCATATCTTTTCTTTAGTGATTTGTCAACTTTTTCCCCTCTGCCAAAATATTCACAATCATATTGTACAATTTAATAGTCATCGTATAGAGCTTTAAATGGCCTTGCAGTGATTTTACCTTCAAATGTATAGTTTATTATGAAAATACAGTCTGTGATATGGTTCATATACAGGAGCAGAGCCTAAAACGAACTGCTTTTGCATTCCCTCGTCTCTCAAACGATCAATAAGGATCTTTTCTGAAAAACTGCTGAGAATGTTATTAAAAAGGATGTGTCAACCGAGGCTCTAATTCTTGGCTTTCTTCTTACTATCTTTCTCACCTCCTCATCATATTTTCTAGTGTTCACACCTTTCAGTGCATGATGCTTGTTATGGATGGACTTTTTTTTTTTTTTGGCTACACCTGATGTTTTCTAAACTCAAACCATGTGCAATTTATGGCCAATTTGCAGCATCAATTCCATAAGCAAATGCGTCATCTGGGGTTGTGAAAAACAAAACAAAACGCTGCAACATATTTCTGATGATAACTTGAAAAGATATATATCCTGTCTGATGAAGGCAGAGTTTTTTTCTCCTCTTACTGCCGTACCAGCTTACAGCCACGGAAAAACATTGTGGAAGTAACATGAAATAGGCAGGAGTGACCTGTCAGGACAGGCAAACCAGGCAAGTGTTTGCTGCCCCCAAAAAAGATTTTTGGGATAAGTGGCCCACTCATATTGGCACTTTTTGCAATGACAACTATAAACCCCTTAAACCTCCCATAAGGCACTTTACAGGGCTCATCTACCAAACTCACTGACATATGCAAGTCACTGCCTGGCAGGCCATTAAGGTGTCTAAAAAGATGTAATGTTGGCACAGGAGGACAGTATCACTCTCCTCTCTCAGCACTCAGTACTCCTCCTCGCCCAGTCATGCCTGTGCTGCTGTCGTACCTCCCTGTTTTCTGAACTCAGTTTTGTTCCACCATTCACAGCAGCGCAGTGTCAGGATAAGATTGGCAGGCTGTTCACATTTAGTATTACCATCCGTCCTGAGTCCTCCGATCACAAGTGGATAGCTTTAAGGCCGTTCACATCTGGCATTAACATGCATCTCGACATGCACATGGGGTGACCGCTTGTGATCGGATCTCACTAAATGCAAATATGCACCAACATCACTGGAAAAAAACAGACACAATATTATTTAGACAAAGAAATAGATATCTTTTAAATGTAACATTTTCAGAATTAACAAATAGGGTGAAAAGTTGAGAATGTGAACAAGACAGAGTTTAACAAAGTTCATAGAGTTTCTCCGAACACAACAAGTCTTAAACTTTAGCAATTTTATAAGGGAGTCTGGGGACTTTTTCTTCACGGACAACAAAGAAGTAGCCTTGAGTTATTATTTGGTTATTTATCGTTCTGGTTTGAAACTTTAAAAAATGTATCATATGTTAGATCATCTATAACATAATGGGTATGAACGCTGGTTGGGGGCTTTGGGAATTGTTGCCGAGGGCCCGACAGACTGTAAGATTGCAACTGGATATAGCATCATATTTCCCCACGTGTAGGACGTTGGTGAGCATACTCCCCTTGTGTGTGTTGAAGCTTGACCACGTGCTTCAATTTGTACTAATTGTAGGGCCTCAGCGTCTTGTATTATTTCAGCAGCGGGGGTATATTGAATAGAGTTTGTGTTAGCACCTTCATTCATATTCCTTGTCCTTTGCCAGTGTGATTTTCACTCAGTCTATTGAATGGGAAATTAGCACAGGATACTACTCACGGATCCAATAAACATTTAGTACAAATTGGTCTCATTACATGAGATGGCTTTGGGTCCCCAATCTGCCACACATGCTCTTGTAAATTAAAAAGAAGGAATAAAAAGCCAGTCACGGTTCTGGGTAACACCTCCCTGCCCACCTTTTTATTATTCAACCTATCTCTACATAACAGATACTTATAAAGCCATTGCTCTCTCACATGCTCTACTATGTGATTGCAGCACTGGGCTTCATCATAATGCAGAGACGTTAGCCGTTGGCACAGCCAGCTATTATCTGTCCCCTGAGAAAGGCTGGTTAGCTGGGTGGAGGTGTATTAACAAGGCCGCTCTATTTTGTATCTCTCCGATGCTGCCACGTCGCCTCTGCATGGACAGTCATTTGTTATTTATCGGCCTGCTTTGGAGGTGTGCACAAGGCAGACATGCATCCATCAATGTGTGTGGGCTCAGGCTTCTGCCATAAAGGACTTACACATTTGCAAATGCACACTTAGACACACACAGTCGCCCATGCAGTGACGATTTAGTCTACATTCACACACACACAGATCTCCCCACATTCGACATGCTGCTGACATGGCTTTAGCAAAGATTAGCAAGGATTAGATTGGATCTGCTGCAGAACTGAATAAATAATTGAAAATGTATTCTGCTCAGAGCAATTATGAGCTTTAGGCCTGCTCATGATTTCGTTTACAGGACACAGTGAGCTTTGCATGTATCATGGAAAAACCTCTCCACGCTCTACTTGAGTTCAACAGCATACTGTAGATGATGATGATATTTTATTTTATTTTAATTTTGACTAATTGGAATTGATCAGTTACAATCATCAATTAGAAATCACTTTGTTTCCAGAAGATATTTATTTTCGCTAACAGTCAATCATCGGAGACTTCTCCCCAGTTACACCGGGATAATATGACCTATTGTTTGAAACACTGGAGAAGGCTCAGTTTTGATTGGGTTGAAGGTTTTGTGTTATTTTCAGACAAATCCTCATCACTGTCTAAATTAATTTACCTCCTCTTGGGAGTCTGCTCTTCTCAGCTTTTACACAACCTAATCACCAGAATAAATGTTAGCTAAGTGCATTTCTGTTTTCTGTTTCTCTCTTGTCACAACACTGTGGTTATGCTTTGTTTAGGTTTAGGCAAAAAAAACCCAACACTTTGGTTGGGTGTTTTGGTCACCACAAACACAACTGGAAAAGGCCCAATTTCCCATGAAAAAGATTTGGGTTTGGTCTCTGCAAATGTGGCTGGAAATTCTCCTGAGTTCTCCTTAAAATTATCCAGTGGTGTCACATCTACAAATGTTGGTTAAAAAATATATATTTGTGCTTACACATGCTGAAACATAGACTTGAAATGAGGTCACCAGTTTGGCAGTGTTTTCCACAACCATCCCCCCTACCTCCTGATGTGGAAGACAGATAAACATGCAATGTGAACGTGAGGTTTTGTTCAAATGTCAATACGTGATATAGCCTAGGACGCATATAAACTTGAAGGTATATTCTGTCTGCAGAAACGTTGACTGTTCACATGTTATCCTGCTTTTATCATCACCGTGTTGGATGAATTTGTTTCTCAAAACATTTGAAAGTTTTCTTTCCTATATCATGCATATATTTGTAATAAATGGCGTTCATATACTGTAATTATAATAATCCACTAAGACCTATTCAGCTACTGAAAGATACAAACAACCCACAGGCTAATTAACTACTGTTGTAAAAAAAAAAAAACATCAATTCTAAAGCAAAAATGGGTTTTGTGGCCATTGGAAACTAGAAGAAAAACACAATTCAACAACCTCATATGAGACAAATAGAAAACAAGAAAGAACCTGGAAAAAATGTATGTGACATCGCAATATATTTTTTGTCTTCACCCTCATTTTCTTGTGAATCCCTGGTGCACGGATCCACATTCAAAGCTTCATGAGAGAAGCAAACTCCACCGCAAACATTGAAAATGAGTGTGTAGTGAAGCAGTTACAGTTACAATGTGGGGTAGTTGATTAGTTGCTGCCTGTTACACTTCGCTCCCTCCACACACGGCGCCACATGTCATGTTTCACACTACATACAGTACACAGCAAACGCACACGAAGCCACCGACACTGCACACACACACACACACACAGCCCACAAACAATCACAGTGTAATCTTCTACATTGAAATGACAGATATGTGCAAATGCCGACGATCCATCTTGTGGACACACATCCCTACCTACAGGAAACACAACCCCACAGGCACACACACACACACACACACACACATGGTTAGAGAGCCCAATTCCCCAGACTTGCTCACTGGCCTGTGGTTGATGTGACACATCCTCAGCCCCTGCAGTGATGCCCAGAGATGAGCCACAATGGTGAAAGTGACACACACATGTTGCACACATACACACTCACCAACATGCGTGCACACACACACACACACACACACACACACACACACACACACACACACACACACACACACACACACACACACACACATTAAACATGGATCAGGTGACCTGTGTCTTGCAGACTTCAACCATGCTCGCTGGCCCTTGGATGATGAGTGGCAGGCAGCTTCTCTCTCACTGTCTCTTTTTCTCCTGTCCTTCCTTTCCTCCTCTTCCTTTCCATTCCCAGACATGTAGGAATCCCAATTTGTTTCCATCCTGCAGAGGGGGATTATGGGGGGATTTTACTTATTTTCAGAGTTAATAGGGTTGTGTTTTGATCAGTACCAGTGACTCAACCATGACTTGCTTTACAAAACACACTATCTGGTGTTTTCTATGTTTGGAAATTGGGATAGCAAGCCTGTGGAGCTTTCAAAAGAAGGAATAACACAATATTCATCTCACAAATGTAAAACTTTACATACTCTTTATGTTGCAACTTTGCATGTCTTTAGATTTAATTTTCAATCTATCATGTGATGCTGAGGTCTGGTTAGATTCAGGCACAAAAACAACTTGGTTAGGGTTAGGAAAACATCATGTTTGGCTTAAAATGCCTGTTTTGTCCACCACAAACACAGCTGGAGATGTCTCAACTTCTCACAAATATATATAATTGTCCCAAATTGTCCCGAGGTCTCCTTCAGATTATTAAATTGTCACAGGGCTGGGTTTAGTTGGAATGTCACACTTACAAATGTTGAAATACAGACTCGAACTGTCACTGGCAGTCGTGTCTCCTGTAACTCCACCACCGTCTCCCCCACTTCCCAATAAGACAGTCAAGTCATAAACATGTAAACTTGTGATGTGACCTGTTTTGTAGATATGTCAATACGGTATGTAGCCTATGACATGTACAAATTTTTACGTATTTGTGGTTTTCTGCTTGCATTTTATCCTGGCGACTGGGCTGTGTGGTCCCACTCCACTCCATGAATATTAATACAGTGTTCCAACATGGTGCCCCATTAATTCCAATGAAAGTTGCTCACTGGGTGCAAATGCCAAAAAGGTTTTTCAGGCTCAATATCTAAATGGCTTTCATGTTTTTGGGCCCATAGAGCGTGCAGTTTTTTGGGGGCAGCTGAATGATCTGAAAACACAACACTGATGTATTATCACATTATAAAGTTGTTATGGCAAACGTGTTAGCGAACAGCGGCTTACTTAATCATCACCCAGCCGACACAAAATAAACACAATTTTGCAGCCATATTCCTATCCACCTGATGAATTTAAGTCTAATTTCCAATCTGTCCTTAGCTCTGTTTTTCCCTCTGTTAGTCAATGACTTTGTCTATCACTTGGTGCTGTGAGTGAGCAGTGAGTTGATTAGAGCTTTTTCAGTGGAAACTGTGAATGTGCTAAGGCTGGACACAAGGTTTATGAGAATGGAGTTGTTGGGCCAAAAGACCAAGACAATTAGGGACAGAGTTTGGTCACTCAGAAAGATTGTGATTACTGCATCTTTAAGACTTAATTGGGTTGGAAGTTGGCTATGACAAAATGAAACAGTTAGAGGCACAGAGATGCTGTGGGCTTCTCTGACTTTCAGTTCCAGTTTGTCAGTGAGCTAACTTGTACTTTTAAATTGGGGGCTACACTGTACAGCTATTGTCGATGATTGCATCAGTGTGACTGGAATATAGCCGGCTTGACTGACATCTGATTTATGTCACTGCTTTGTTTTGCAAGCATTGCACCGCAGACTCCTAACAGATAACTGCTATGTGGGTGATGGTTTATCTATTTATGTCAATAAGCCCCCAGTTTATTGATAAACATGAAATAATGACATCGTTATCCACTTAGAAAGAAACATTACTAGATTTCCATTCTGATGCAAGTTTTGCACCGGGGGATTGCAAGAATACATTTGACACAGATATGAGAAGAGTTGTGTGTTGAGTGTGAACAGCAGATGTGACAGAGAAGCAAAAGCTGGCAGTGTTATTAAAACCCTTTTGGGTTGTGATTTAAGTGGCAAGGCGGCAATTTTTCACAATAGCAACTTTTCCAGTGCTAATAATGTTTAAAAAAAAAACTAAGTGTCCTGAAACACCTTTAATCGTTGGCTTGGTTAGTGGTGGAAATGGCTGTGAGTGTCAAACGACTGTGAGCCACGCTGGGCACATTTTCAGGGCATAATGTGAATCTTAGCCCAGGGCTAAGTGCCATGTAAAAAGGCGTATTGACTCATCGATGTGAAGTTCATTAAATCATTAACCTTATCAGTGGCTATATTCCAATTCACTGAAGGCTGTACTAACTCACTACATTTAATCTGAGATAAAGGAAAGAGCTGCCTGTAATGGGTCAATCGTCAGTACAATCACACATGCGCGTTCGACTTGTACAAGTGGTGCTGTTGCATAGAGTTTTGGCTTCAGTGTAGAAGAAGAGCTGCTACTGTTTTATTGTTAGAAAGGTTTGGATTTGCCAAAATTAAAACTAAACCAAAATTTAGGAGCAGACACTGTGTGGGAGCAGTTATTTCCTTCATTGGGTGGAAATTTGGGGCAAGAAGGACTTTGTTTAGAGTTTAACAAACGGAGCGCAAGCTGCATTCATGGATCACATTTATATTTACTCCATAATGCACAGTGCTTTGCAGGACTAAGACGATTAGGGAAGCCTGTTAAGGCCTCCTGTATACAATGCTGTCGTACAATCAGTATTTAGCTTTTTCTCAACACACTAGTGCATCACGTTGTTTAGTTAATGATGTTGACAACTTATAACACGGATAGCAAAGTTGTACCCAACAACCTCATCAGGTCCACATACAGCATGGAATGTGGACAGTTCATTCTATTCTAGTTGGCTGGACCAGTTCTGGTTTATCCGGTTCTGTCTCGGCTGGCATGTGGCCATGGTATGGCCTGCTTGTGGCTCAGATCTGGCAAACAGTAGCCGACCGCCGAGGGCCATCATTACCACGTGGTATGTGGGCCAGTTTCTGTGTGGGTCAGATCTGGGCCGCAACAATTTTGCTATCTGGGAATGACAACAGGTCAACAAGGATGGAACTGGCTAACTGGATGGCAAGGTAACAGCTGATACACTTCAAATCCTCCAAATCCAGTCAGTCCTCACAAGAGAAACTGCAGTTTTGGTCTTCTGTACAAGCAACCTTTCATGTTGCTGTTCCCCTGTTTGACATCCTTCAAAATTATAGTGAACAATAACCAACCTCCGCACTAACCACTAAGTGCAAATACATTGCATTTCCCACAGTTATTTCACAAAAAAGCCCCATGTGATTCGCTTTAAATGTGAAACGACACCAGCAGTAAATGATCGCGTTGAATTAGCAATTAAATGAACACAGCAGATGCAGTGCTGACGCGGCTCCACAACAACATTCTCAACTAACTGTTCAGATAGGGGCCAGATGCTGAAGTGTTGCAGACCGAGGCAGCCTGTGTTTCCATCATATTTGTGTACCATTAATGCCTCTGGTCCTTTCTAAATAGACGTATCCTTGTTCCATGGTCCTTTTGAAAAATGACTCTATTATGAAGAAGTCAAGCAGCCAAAATAGCCTTTGGTAGAGTGAAACCCCTGATTTATCATCATCCAATTACAGTATTCAGAGGCTGCAGCACTCTCCATATATAGTATTATACTCATCCATACTTGATAAGGAATTCAAGTCTACATGTCAAATGCTGTAAAGACACATCGTTTTTCTTTTTCTTACTGTTCAATAAATCTTTAATCAAATAAACTACACCAAATCCTTTAATTCTGATTATTTTACTCTATTTTTTTTTTTTATTTTTTCAAAATGTAACTGCACTCTCATTTAATCTATACTGGTTTGCCTTTACTGCAAATTTAACCCTCTACGACGTGAGATTTATTCAGTCAGTGTAGCAACAGTTTATCCATCCGCCCAGCACGTCTGTTTGTGAATGGATTAAACAAACAAGATTTGTTTTCATTTGTGAGCTTCAGAGGCATTTTTTTTTTCATGTCGTAGAGAGCCAGGCTAGCCGTTTCCCCCCGAGCCACCCGTCTTTATACTAAGATAGGCTAATCTCCTCCTGACTTAAGCTGTATTTTAATGCACAGACATGAAATTGATATCAGTCTTCTCATCTGGGCCTCAAAAACTAGAGTGAATAAGTGTGTACCTGTGAGGTCAGTACAAATAAGCATGGTGTGTACGCTTTAAACAACACATCTGTAAATATGTACTCAGTGCAACTTATTGACATCACACACACGTCCACAAAGCAGAAATGTAAACATCACAGGAAAGTAGGAGCAGAATCCGAAGCAGGGACCCCAAAAAACCTGCGTTTGCTTCACATGGAAATACACATTTTAAATGGCATCATTATTTATAACTATCTATCTATCTATCTATCTATCTAACCTGTCACCACAAATGCATTGGTAATGTTGTTGTTTGTAAATGTGTGTCTGTTTGTGTGTGATCGCTTTCACTTTCCTTTCTTAATATAGATGGTGTTCGAGTTAGGGTCGGTTATTGTTCATAACGCGTGTACACACAATATCAATACACAAACACACACACACACACAAGCAGACAGAGAGCACAGACTCTCCTGTGCATCACGATTGCTGATGTAGAGGAGGCTCTTTGCTTCTCCATTAATCTCTATTTTGGTTCTGTCATAACACACACACACACACACACACACACACACACATACTCACACACAAAGCACTCTTTTGCATTGACTTGCTTTCTATCCTCCTCACCTCTTCAGCAGTTTCAAAATCGTCCTTTATTCTCGTCATCTTTCATTCTCATCGCATTTTTTCCCCCTCTTCCTCTCTCTATGGTATGTCTGGCTTCTCATTGGGTGGCCACTAATCCTCGCAGACCCTAAATCAAAGTTAGGTCATCTCGATCACCTGTGCGTATGTTTAGACCCTTAGTTTCATTTTTCAAGGAACCAGAGCTGTTTGAAGCAGGTCCAGGTCAAGTCTCAAGTCTCTGCTAACAAGTTAAAGAGCATGTTTTTCCCGTTCTATCAGTGATAGTATGAAAAGTACAATAAGAACAATGGTCAAAATCGAAAATCGAAACTTTTTTGCAAACTGCGCATTCTCGGTAGGGCCGTCACAAAATCAGATACAATCATTTCAACAATATTGAAAAATAATATAAATCATGATGCTCAGTCGAATTAATCTAGCTGGAGAGAGTCTGTAACCATAACTGCACAATAGCGTAAAAAAAACAATCACACTTTATGAATTTTTCTGTTTTATGGCAGATAGCAACCAGCAACCAGTGTGACAGAAAAGCAACAGGAATTATTTCAGAGGCACGTCTTTTATTGCACATACTGTACCATATAGGCACTGTGGCAGAGTGACTGCATCAGGGAAGACTTTCTATTTATAAGATCTGCTTTCTGGTATATTCATACAACTTATTTGCTGCTACCTGCCCATTTTCATTAGTGTGTACATGTATATTTTTAAGCTGAAGGACAATGAAGCTCCTCTTCTGTGATCTGATCTAAGTAGAAGCGAGTGGAAAGAGAAGAGAAACTCAGAGCAACAAAGTATTTATGGAGGTAAATTGGAAATAATGATTATCCATGATTGTAGAAATCGAGAGTAGACATCATCAACAGTAAATTAAGATGGAGGTGATCTTAAAATAAGACTGTATGTTGCTAAAGTATTATAAATTATACTATAAAACTAGTAACTGACAATTTAAGGCCTGTGTCTGGTGTAAGCCTGCTTCTCTGGAGCTGAGGAGAATTTACAGTATCATGTAATTCGTTGGTGTGCATACGGGTTCATAGGTAAAGTGTGTTTTGATACCTGGCTTCTTTCCCTTGGCTGGATGCCTGTCTCACTCTGCAGGTTCTCTGAAACCAGCCTAGCCATTCTTATCTCTCCCCATCTCTTTTCCTCTCTCTCTCTCTCTCTCTCTCTCTCTCTCTCTCTCTCTTTCTCTCTCTCCTTGTGTGTCTCTCTCTCATCTGTCCCAAATTAAAGGCTCGTCTCCACTCCAGAAACCTGCCAGCCTGCGGCCTGTTGATAGGCTTGGAACAGGGTCACAGCACTGATCTTGTCCAAGAGGCTGCCTTTGAAGCAGGCTGGGACACATACATAGACACACACACACACACACACACACACACACACACACACACACACACAAACTATGCCTCTGCCTCTTCCTCTCTCGGTGCTGTGATGAAGTGGCCGGGGTGCGACTCTCTCCTGCTCTCCTCGAACGCCTTTTATATTAATGAAGTTGGCTAATACACAGGCATGGATATTAGAATTGAGAAATGGAGTCCGGGGATGCTTTTCAGCCACTGTGTTGGAAGTGTAACTCTATCCGTTCTGGAAGTTAATCAACTCATCTTTGTGCCGGGGCAAAAGGTTCACTGCAGCAGAAAGACCGTCCATGAAATATAAAACTCTACGTGTACAACTTTTAAAAATCAATATTTTTATGTAAAGTAGTAGATTTTTAAAGAGGTCCAAGCCTGATTATTGTGATGACACTTCTGCTATTTTAGTCCCATTTGATCACAGTGCTGCGCGTCTGTTTGAGGTGCTTGTTAACTCCGGGATTTTTTCGAAAAACGTTCTTCCCTTTTGTCCAACTTCACTAACATCAAAAAGTTTTTCAGAACACCTTGAAAACTTGGAGCTGTGGTCGACCACATCGCTGCCACATTATCCACCGATAATTAATTCCAGGAAGTGTGAAGTGTGTCACGCTAAAAAGCAGGGTGCCATTTGATATTCATGAGGTGTCATCCTGTTTCAAATGTCCCCTCCGGTGTTAGCGTGACAAAATGCAGTTCTGTTCAATCCCAGGCCTCCCGCAGATCTTAACTGGAGACTCATCACTCATTTCCGGTGTGTGGTCGGAGGATGGGAGGGTTTTCGGCCTGGTGTGCAAGGCCATTTGTGCATCAAGGTGAGGGATTGCAATCTGGCAGGCGCTTTCTTCTCTAGGGCCAAGCCTGACTGACCATTAATGTCCTGTGATACTTAGTCCCCCATTGGCCATCGAGGACCATGTGCACAGATTTCAGGCTCCGGGGAAGGCTTGTCTGTGTTCCCCCTTCACTGTTAAGTGTTTTTCTACATCATTAATGTTGATATCCATTTAATTAAATGAAACTGATGGCATAAATTAGAACTACGATTCGATTTTTTTTTCACCTTTTTAAGAGTCTTCAGTGACCAATTCATAGAGAAATAAAAGAAATTCTGAAAGTCAATGTCTTTATGTTTGTATGTATTTTCATATAAAGTCATAAGACATTCATAATGTAAGAATAAGACAACACGAGAAGCCAATATGTAGAGTTCTGCACTCAGTCTCTTGTAAGCCCACCTTAAAGCTCAAAATCCAGTGGCGCAGTCTTTCATGAAAATAATAACTTTATTCATATAGCACCTCGCAGAAACAAAGTTACAAAGTGCTTTACAATAGAAAAAGAAATGAGCTGAGAGAGATGAAAAGAGCGAAGCTCAATAAGAAAACAGGATACATCACAGCAATATCAAAACACAGTTGTATAAAGAAAACACACATCTTGAATATACTATGTGAAAGAATACAGTAATTAAAACAGTTAAATAGCATTTCAGTCATGTTATAATCATAATATATCAGACAATTGAAAGACAATTTCAGGGATTATTCACAGATCTCTTACCTTATGTTCTCGACACTATACATGTCCTTTTTAGTAAATTAAATGTATTAAATTAAAGGTCCTAAAGGCAGACCTGACTTTGGTTAGGCTGTGTGTGTTTTAATTGATATTTACTCAGAATCCTGCAGTTTTTCAGGTGAAGATATTATGACTGAAACACTGTGTTGAAGGAAGAGATTTTTTCATCCGTGATGATCAGTGATGTCTATAAATCAAACTCTCTAACGTATTCTTATGCATGTATTAGCTTACATTTGGTCCCATTTTGAATATTGAAGTTCCAGAATTGCAATAAAATGTACGTCATGTAGATCCCTCGGGCCAGGTGTTTCTTGCAGTTGTAATTCCTTCGAAAACCAAAAATCACCTACCATTTTTCACCAATATCTAGCATCAGGCTATTTTTTTGTTACCCAACTTTCCTTTTACCCTCCCCGTGTTGGGAGTTGTGGAGGCAGCAGAGGAAATTAGAATTTTGAGTTCTGTTAACAGATTGGGTAGAAAATTCATGAGGCTCCTCCAGCTACTCAGCATGAAGAGCCATTCAGAGGAGGCACAAGCTCAAATCCATCAAAGGACCGGCATCTCCAAAGATAATGAGCTGGATGACATGCATGGCAGCATGTGGCAACGAGTGTTTTGTTTTTGCAATTGAAACTTGATGGAGCGACGCCTCCTTGGGGTGAATGCACTGCACCAAGCACAGACGTGGGCGGCAAAAAAAATCGAAAATCACATTTGGTCCCTGGTTGTAGTGGTGTGGTGTGAATATGGGTAAGGGTAAATATAGTCTGTAGCCACTTTCAATCATGTGGTCTATTCCTAAATGTTAGGAAACGTTTCCTGCGTGGGGTCATGTGCGAAGGGGAGCAGGGATCGATATGCAGTGAAATATTCAACCAAGACATCGTAACCTTTCAGGGAAAGTGCCGGTGTGGCTGTGTTGTTGAAGAAAACAGAAACATTGCAGGGACGCACACATAAAGGGTTACATCCATCTGATGAAAGACACTTTGATGTGGAGTGAAATAACTGAATCCACGTCTTGGTTTTGATTCAGGAATAACATAAAAGATAACTGTCTCGCATTTTTGTAGAGATGCAAAAGTGTGTACTCAAGTACTGTACTTAAGTACAATGAGATACCTGTACTTTTCTTCAGTATTTCCATTTTCTGCTACTTTATACTCCACTTCACTACACTTTGGAGGCAAATATTGTGGTTTTTACTCCACTTCATTTATTTGATAACTTTAGTTACTAGTTGCTGGGCAGATTATGTGTTGTATCAAAGCCAAAGTAGCACATTTTTTAAAATTAATTTATTTTATTGTCAAGCAGATTCATTGTTCTTGTTTCCTATTTAATTGTTTTACCCAAACTATACAGTATTCACACATGTAAATATGTCTATATTTTACTTTTACTCATAGTTTTAATACATAAGCACATGTATTGCCAGAAAATTACTATTAATACTTAAGTACTTTTTCTTACTTTCACTTTTACGAAGTAACATTTTAAGATTATTTTTTTGCTTTTACTCAATTATGACTGTAGGTACTTTTTACAACACTACATATTTGTTGACTTTTGAATACATTTCAAGTATATTAGCACAGGTCAAAAACAGGACCTCGCCCATCATGATCCTCAAAAGATGTCTTCTGCTGTGTGCATGTACATCCGGCCTTGCCCCATTTTCTTCTTCTTCTGTTGAGTTGTATGGTTGGCATTCGCAAGTGTTGCGTTACGGCTGTCAGCTGGACCACCTTTGCCCCTAGCATTACCTTGGCATGTGTGAAAAAGAGCAAAACTGAAATATTACTGCTGCATATGGGAATAACAGAAAGCACAAGTGGAGCTGAAAAGGTTATAGGTTATGAAAAATGCTTGAAAACAACTTGATTTTTATTTTTCGTAGTTTTGGCCACCGTTCCTGTTTATAACGGTGTAAACGATTAAACCAACCAAAGTTTTTTGGAAGGAAAAATGAAGAGAAAGGGTGAAATTATTAACCCAACTGTCTGTTGTGAAGAGTCTACAGATGGATCACTTGATTCAAATTTGAACAGCTGTACTTAGCATAGTTGTGGCCCAGAATTTTCATGTGCATGAGGGAAAATGAGCAACAGGTGTTCGCACTTTTCAGTTTTACCTAAAAGTGCTTCAAATAACTGAACTAAACTGTTGCAGTTTTCTAACTGCTCATTTTTCCAGCCTTGACGAACATTGTTGTAGCGATATTGTTCTTTTTTCCAGATCTCAGCAATTACTTTGGTGAATGTGCTATCACAACTGATAACTGCAATGATGGTCAAAGCTGCCAAAATAAGACCCATGTTTGTGATAAACCAGATCAATCCTTTAACAAGACTTTGCTGGAAAAGAGATTTATTTATGGAAAATGTCTTTTTCTCCCAATGAAACCCTCAGACAGACAAATGTGTGTCAGCTCCCGATCCAGTTCTCAGAAATTCACATTGATGTGGTACTACAGAAGAGAAGAGCTCTTCCGCTCCATCTTGTTTTCATTTGTTTACAAAAATCTTTGGATTGGAAGTGGATAGAATAACATAAGCAGAGCCCTGTTATCAAGCAAGTTTGGACAGTACAAAAAAAGACAAGTGTCTGTATGCAGCCACAAAGACTCGGTAATATGTTTTGTATTGACTGATCGTGGAAGGCTGCAAACAGAAATATCCTATTCTGGCTCCCGCTAAGACATTTCACTTTATCATTTCCTTTCCTCTGGATAAGATCCGTTGAAGCTGGCACAGAATATTGTTTATGAATAAGACCAAATCCCTCTATCACAAATTTACTGACAGTAATGCTCAAATATTGTTTGTTTGGTGTCTGCTGTGGAGGCAGCGGTGGCATCGAATTAAATATTGATGCTCGGCCTTTCTTTGATAGTCTGTGAGAAATGAGAAACTGTGAAGAAAGTCTTTTGTCGCTGCTAAACTTCAGCGTGTTGCTCATTTTGAGAAAAGCTGCACCTGTCATTAGATGAGCTGTTTCAGAATTTAGTAAAAAATGTTGTGCCTCTGAGATCTTAAAATTTAGGACAGAAGGAAGCGAGACAAAAACAAACAGTAAATCTCTCACAGGAGATTTTAAACTACTTCAGTAGCATAATGAGGTGAAGTCAGTTGCCGCAAATGTATCATTTTTTTGTCGGCTCGTGTGTGTCTGTTTGTGTGTGTGCCCGCTCACAAACGCGTCCACCTCTGCAGTGTATAAATGCCCTTGACAGCAGAGGCTGTTTAGGAATGCTGAACAGCGATGCTTGTTACCCACCATTCTCTCCCTGCAATCACTTCATGATTGCCAGTGATAACACACATCACACACATACAGTACTTAGTGGGTAAGGTGCGTGCATGTGTGTTAGACTGGAGGGCTGAAGAATGAGCCCTTGTAAACATGTCAGAGCTTCATGTCTTTATGCACTCAATGTCTAACAAGTAATAAACATGCCATATTTAAAAGGACAGTATTTTCCATGTGATATCAACATGTAACGTGTATTGTATGGATAATGACACCTGATCACTGTCTCTGGAAGCAATATGGGATACTATAAAGGGACTGCTATGACGTGCTTTGCTTACAAGGCTATCCATGTTGATCACATAACCCTGTCTTGTCACCAAGTAGCAACCTCTTGGACTGAAAGATGAAGCCATTGCAGTTCCTCAAAGGACCACTTGATGCATGCTCCAAAAAAACAAACTCCATATTAAAATGCCAACCCTCATTTGGCCCTCCTCTGCTCCACCTCTTTGCCCATTTTTGGATATAGCCAAGAGCTAGGAGATCACATAGCCTATATCGACGGTGTATGGAAATCATGCTGCTGTATGCTACTTATTTTACTTTGCAGGGTCATTTCCAGGTTTTTGATGGGCAGCCAGAGAGATAGAATACAGTCTTTTACATGCTGCATGTGCTTTATCATACCATTTTCATGTTGTACTGACCCAGTAAAGCCATTATACAAGCTTCCCCCAAATGACCCTACAGTATGGTCCTTTTCTACTGCAGGCAGGAAATGGTACGCAAAATGCAGCCATTGTGTGTTCAAGTAATAATGTCGGACTTACATTACTTGGTATTGTGCTTTGGGAAATTGGGACCATTGGGGCCCCGAGGGATTTTGGTCCCCAGGCCATTTTCCTGCTTTGCCTGGTTGGTAGTCAATCCTTGTAGTAGAGCTACTGAAACAGTCACAGTGCTCTAGAGTATAGGATTAAAAGAACTAATGCAGCTTAAATAAAAAATATACTAATCAGTCTAAATTAATAACTTTGCGTATCAAATAAGGTTTTTCTTGTTATTTTTTCCCATTTCCACACAACTATATAAACTTTGAGCTCCCGCTGGTAAAAAAAAATCAAAACATGTTTGTGCTGGCCCAAAGTCTGCATGAGGTGCACACATTCTGACAGCATTTTTCTTTGTAATTTATTTTTTTTTAATACCAGTATATTAACAAGTGAGGTGAAGGGTGGAGGAAGGTCACATAGGGGGCAGCTCTTAAATGACAGCTCAAAACAGCTCAGAAAGGGTCCAGATTTGAAATCTGACAGCAACATGGAGATAGGTTGGCAGGGGTCATGGCCAAATCAGATTGGCTGAGGAGAATCAAGGGAATTCACAAAGTCAGCCGACACATTTGCATACATGCATTAATGTGAAATAAGCCTCGGCTATGAGAGTGTACTCTCCCTGATTGTAAGTAGTTAAGCACCATGTGGCAGTTTTTTATCCTCGCATAAACGCATACAGTAAGTGTCATTCAAAATGTATTAACGGGTTGAAGTTGATGTAACTTGAAGACACCTTGATATCGATGCTATATGTTTCTTTTAATATACTGTATGTTCTCATTACATGTGCGAGGCAAATTGCCTTGGGAGCAGTAAAAGGTCTCACTCCAGCTGCGTTTCATTTCACTCCAAATCCATGTTGGATACAGAACAAGTATATCACCCTCTGCAGCTAACAAGACCCCTCAGCCCTTGACCTGCGAATCTATAGAGAAGGTGTCTATGGCTCAGCAGTAGTCAAGAGCAACCACAGCTCTCCCAGCACAGCTGACAATGTCACAGCTTTCTGTGCCTGCTGCTGAGGGCAGGCCGGCGCAGTCAGCGGCGCCATAAATGTCACTCTATCTTTGATGGGCCCTCCTGTGGATCGATGCCAATATGTAGCATACCTCTCTCCAGCCACCTAACCCCCATCTGTCCATCCATCCATTCATTCATTCAACCATCTATCCATCCTCCCCCTCTTCGTCCCGCCCTCCCTCCTCCTCCTTTCCTTTCATCTCGGTCCATTTATATCCATTCTCCTTCTCCTTCTCATCAGCAGCCAGTCACAGCTCCTCCCTCCACTGCAGCCTCGCACTGTTTGTCATGCAAATATGTGTTGTATATTTATCAGCTGCATTCCTACACTGCTATTTTGAAGCAAAATTCAATGAAAAAAACAAGTTCAGTGCATTGTGTGTATACATAAAATCATAACATTTGTATGAACAATACAAAACTACTTATCTGCGCACCTGTACAAGTCGCACCTAAAAAGTTAAATTTATATATTTATCAGACTGCAAAGTTGGCTGTCTGATCATGTCTTTTTCTGAATTTCATCTTGCCCCATGCTTTAAAGGTGCAATATGTAATCCTACATATTGCACCTTTAAAGAGGCTTACTGTAACACAAAATCCTTTTTTTTTCTGACTTAGTGAATTTATCTATTAATTGATTATTTTGTGTTCATTGTAGGAGCACTGCCTTCGGCTTTTCTTTTTAAGCGAAGCATGTAACACCTCGTAGACCACAAAAATGGAAAAGGAAAAAATAAATCTTTGATGTAGCCCTGTACTCCAGCCCCCGAGGTTCATGGCAACATCACATTCCTCGCATGCCTGTTACACAGCCTGTGTAGACAAGGAACATGAGTTATTATGTAACTGTGGTTCTATGAATTCTAAATGGATACAAGATGTATTTTCCTTGGCAAACCTATTGAGTGTAGACGGCAGATGGACCCAGATGAGTCGACTATCTGACGGAGCTGTCAGGGGGATGGCAGTGCCACTGGGGAATGGGGCGGTTGGGCATTTTTTTATCATTATTGTTTGTGACAGGGGAATGAGCACGCTTGTATACAGTTGATCTGACCAAACAAAAAAAAAACATTGTTGCCCCTGGGTTCTAGTACTGTTTGCTGGTTTTTGGCTGTTATTTTCATAGTACTGCAAAAGAGTATTGTAGTTTAACTCCCATTTTGACTTTCATGTTATCAGGCACAAACCCGATAATCGCATGCTTACACACAGTTACCAAACCTCAGATAACTAGATTGACTCCTAGACAACGCACAAAACTGTGTCTTTCTTTTAAATTCCTACAAATTATCCATATATAGTGTCAGTCCTGTGATTTTCTTCACCTCACCAAAACTGATGATCCACCAGAGATCCACCAACTGAGGTGGTATTGGTGCTATTGTGCAGTCTTCAACAGAGGTATTAACTAAACTGCACCCAACAAGTGATATGTTCCTAAAATGGGAAATTCTGAAAGGTTATTTACCAGAGGATTATTTTTGTATCATAATGTACCAAGCGTGTATCCTGAGGTTTGTACAGTGTGCAAGGATTTACCACCTTTCCACCGTGTCAACTCTATCCCCCTCACCAGTGAGTTAGAGCTCTGAAAATTACAGACAGCCAGGGGGTTTGGTTAGGGTGACCTCCCAACACGAATGTTAAGAAGCTGCACGTCTTTGTTTTTGTGCTATCCAAAGCAGAAAAAAAGCACAAAGGGGTAGTGGTGAGAGGCAAAAAAGAAGGCTGAAGCATACCAGAATAGACCCACCACTGGCACAAAATCAATGCCGTCCAACACTTTATCACAGAAGCTACTCTGACGCAAATGCTAAGTAAGCACTCTGAAACTGGGAGGCCAGTTGAATAGCTGAACAGTCGAGCCGGGAAAGATGTGGGCAATGTTTGAAAGGCATCATGTCAGTCTGGAGGGTGCAAAAGTATAGCAGTTTTTGCTGTGAAAGACCGACAGTATTACTAAGTTCATATTGTCTGAGAGATCTGGCCATTTGACCGTTTGTCCTGATTTAAATATGAGAATTGAAAATTGTACATGTAAACCAGTGGAGGAGAGGATTTATAATTTATTCACGCAATATTTTTAATCACTTCAGCGCTCGTTTCTCATTTCTCATCAGGCTTTGAATTGCCAACAGTGGCAGCAGCCAATGGAAGGTGAGGTAAAGAGGAGGACAAAAATATGATCTGGAAATTAAGTTATCAAAAACGCCCACTCTTGAATATGGCTTATATTAGCAAGATTTTCCATCTCAACGTGCTCCACTTAACTTGTTTGGCGCAATAATTTTGATATTAAAATAACATAATTACCTGCTCTTTTTATAGGTATTCAGTGTGGGTGTTCCTGGTCCCTGATCAGCTCAATTATTTTCATCCGTTGGATTTATTACAATGATTTCAAGTGGTGTGATAATTCTTAAGATTTGCATAATACCCAACCCTACTTTAGTAGTATTTATGGACGGCAGTTTTGCTGCAGACGCCATTTAGTGTACGTCCACACTTTGACTGTTTGTATCGCAGTTATCAGTGTTGCTTTGGAGTCCGCCTTTTGTCACACAGGAGGAATCAAATTGCCAAGACAGACTCACAGACACAAGGTACTGACAGACAAACCAGATGTGATGAGTCCTTGTCTCGGCCATGGTTTGTCTTACTCCATTATAAACAGACAAACCAGTGGCTCTCCTTCTGTAGCAATAGTGACAGAGTAGCCTGCTTGATGGTTGGGACCTGTTTTATGAATATGCACAGTGAGCTGTGACCAATTTGAATTGTCATAAATCTACATAATTTTGACTTTTCTGGCAAAAAATCAGAAAATATTTATATTTGTTTTTCATTCTCTGGTATACAGGGCTTTTTGTTGCAAGTGCTAGAAATGATTTGTTAGTTAATGGATTAATGGATCTCAACAAAATGAATCTATTTGGGTGATGATTGTAAGTTCTGAGGCAAAAACACCATCCATTCTCTGGTTTTCCCTGTTTTCTGTCATTGTAAAGTGAATTTTTCCCATGAGGATGTTGGGTCAAAACAAGCAATAAGAAAATATCACGCTGTCTTCTGGGAACTTGACACCACTGCTTTTCTTTATTTTCAGACATTTTATAGACTTAATGATTCATTAGTTAGTTGATTAGTTGTAAAAAAAAAATAATCCACACATTAACAGATGGTGAATTATAAAGGTCAATTGCAACCCTCGCTTTGGGTGTTTTTGAGTTTACTGTTTTGTACAGTTACATCAGTATTCTATAAAATGAACTCTACTGGTGTGGTAGATATCTAGGTGCTTAATACTGAGAATGAATAGCATCTTTTCTTTGGAATTGTGATGTATAATTTTAGCTACATTTGAACATTTTGAAGATGAATACATTATATGAAGGAACAACTCACTCCTCTACATCTCTCTTGAATTGAAAACCTTTTCAGCAGAGGTCATGGGAAAGTAGTTCCGAGAGAAAAGCATGTGTTGACAATGCAGTTCCACCCATGTACTCTTACTTAGCTTTAGATATTGTTCATGAAACATCAGTCCAAGGCCGAGCGACCAGTGGAAGAATGTCCCGATACAACTGAATTTATTTTTCACAGATGAGACCTGAAAGAAAGGGCTCGGTTTGATGAAAGCTGTTGCTCTTCAGGTCTCTCTAAGAACACTTTTCACATTTCGTTCGGAAAGCTTTAGTACCGGAGGTGATGGAGTATCTCGCAGCAGAATCCACTGCATTGAACAGAACTCTAAAAATGGTTCAGTTATTTGCTATTAAATGTGTGGATTGGATTAGGATGTAATAGAGGGTTGTTGGGTGCGATAAGCAGTGCAGCAGCTCCGGGTCAATCAATACTCTCTCAAAAGCATCCTGAATGTTACAGATTTCTTTAGGAATTTGGATCGATCACAACGCCGTTTTATTTATATTCTTTCACTTTGTTTGTCACCATCTTTTATATCTTTATATCTTGATCCTGCCCCTTTGCTTTCAAGTGCACTCTCACCCATACTTTTCCTCATATTCTTTTATAGCTTAAGCTGAATCCTTTAATGATCTTTTTCCAAACCTGTGTAGACTTCAAATGAGAAAAAAACAACCTTTGTTTCTGTCATGATGTGCTGTGCAGCTCACATCAGCTCCCACTTCCAGAGAATCTCTTATGTGCGTATGGTGGTTCAAGGCATAATTTTCATTTCAGCTTTAAAGATACAGTCCATGATATTGCTATTTTACCAACAGAATCCTCAAATTTCCACTTAGCTTACTGCTGATGTTCTGAAACTCCACTATGAACTGGTTGGGATTAACAACTGGGGATTTGGGTGCTATTATGGTCACCAATATAAGGGAATGTTACTGAAAATAGCCATGTATTAAAAAAAATAAAAATAAGAAATGTTATGGTGTACGGCATCTTGCTTCAGGTGCCGAGACGATGAAATATGAAACAGGAAATCCATTTCAATAATAGATCTTCGAGTTTGAAATGCTCACGAGATGCCAAAACATGGCAAAGCGGTTTACAATCATATGAGGCAGGATTTTACAAATGTGGAAAGCTGTCACAGCAGCAGACATTTTATCCACCACCCCCGTGGTGGGGGTGGTGATGTCAATACTGTGTTGTGGAAAAAGTTTAGCTAGTTTCAACTTTTTCATGTAATGGCCCTCCTGCTGCGTCAGTGAACTCTAACTGGATAAAATAGCTCCTGAATCTTGAAATGATATAACGAGCACCCCCAAACCTGTTATATCTTCAACACTTTTTATTTTTAAGTTTCAAGTGGGGCAATTTGGCTTTTTTGTGGTCAACATCTTATCATTTTCAATTGCACAGCAGAATAAAAACGAGCCTGTTTTGACCATCAAAAAGTCATTTCACATCACTGGCTCTCTTATCAGATTATGAGGTCCACGCTGGTGAAGTTATGTGGGCTTTGTGTCGAGAGATTCATTTCTCAGGTCTGATTTGCTGCATCAACAGGCCCAATCCACCAAAGTAACTTCCCAAAGCAGTTTAGGGACAGAGACTGTCATCAACATTCATTCTGAATAGCTGAGTTGCATAAAGCATCTTATGAAAACATTTTAGAAAGTCATGTCTCATCCAGTGTATAAGGAGTCCCTTTAAAGCTGCTCTTGACCAGAAATATCTTAAATATCCGGTAATGCTTTCAAGAGTCATTGAAGGGAAACATATGTGGATCCTTAAGGCCAATTGATCAGTTGCAATGATATTGTCATTGTATTATAATGTGTACTGTAAAATCATTAGCTTTAACCTGAATCAAAAATTTAGGGAAAATGAGGTCTGGATTTTCATAATAAATCCAGGTTTAACATATTTTTATCATATTCTCACTCCTTTGTCAGACTTTTAGATAGATATTTTCTTCACCTTTTTTTTTTTTCTTAGAGAAGCTTTATGCAACTGAGCACTTATCTCCTTTTCAGCAGTGCTATATCTGGAAAGCATAGAGGGGATCTCTTGAGACCAGCCACCACTGCTGGATTATGACCAAAGGTTGAGAAACAATGCTATCTTTTGTGTCTTTTTGCAGCAAAAGCGAGTTATCTCTTATCTCAGAGCCATCTTATGATTCGTTGTCTCGCATATCTTTCAAAGCTTACAAAGAAAAACATCGATGACCTCTCGACCGTTGCACACATCTAAAGACTGTGCCAAGGAAAGATAATTTTCAGGTTTCAGCGCTCACGGAAGAATTGACCTGTTTCAAAAGTAACAGCTGGCCTGATGCCTCTTCACTCACAACATTTCTGCACTTTGCTGTGTCTTTGGGAATTCTTAAGATAACATGCAGATTTCTTGGTTGGCAAATCATCACATTACAGTTCAGTCCAAATCTCCAGCAGACCTTAATGAAGAAGGACATCAGTTTTGTTCTGTGCTGTTGAAGGGAACGGTGGGTCGTTACGGTTGCCAAACTGAGTTGCTGTTTCATTCACAAATCAATGGTATTTGGCCTCACTCCTCAGAGGTCTTGCTGTCTATAAAATCCTGCACTGTTGCATCCGCTGTTGGCTGACTGTCGAAGCCAGATAAGAGCAAAGGCCCGTTTCCACATCCTCAATCTTCAGTGTTGCTCTATCTCACTCCAATACTCTTTTGATACAAAGTCTTATATGTGACTTTCTTCTAAATTGTTGTAATCAAGCAGTTTCAACATATGATCCTTCTCATGCAGGTATAAGCACCGTGAGGGTTTTACAGCAACGCAAATGAGATAGTATGGCTTTCCCCTTGAACTGATTTCAAGAATTTACATATAAAATGAAAACCAGCAGAACTATGAATGCAAACAATAGATCTTTTTAGGCTGCTCTCTGAAAAGACGAGAATTTCTTTTCTGCCTTCCTTTTTGCTTCGAGTGTTTTAACGATTAGATAGATGAATTTGCAGTTTGGTAATTAACCATTTTGTTCAGTCAGTGAGTATATTTGTGGTGAACAGAAAAATAACAGTGAAGAGGGATGTGATCAGGTTTAATTATCATTGTTAGTAAAATGTAAAAATCCGTCCAACCACAAATGTTCGATACAGCATAACAATATGCATGTAAAATTTATTTTATGATTCGGGGTTTCCTGTTTTATTTTGTAAGATTGATCTTCGTGTGTCTGATTTACTCTTCCTGTCTTTTCTTTTCCCCAACATCTTTCCTGTTCACCTGTCTTTCATTAGATAACTAGCCGTTGCGTATTTAGTCCACCTGTGTTCCTTCACTTGTTGTCAGTCCGTCTGTTTATGTCTGCATGCTATGTCCTCCTAGTTTTCCTTGGTTGCCCTTTGAATGTATTTTTTATTTTTTGGATTACCCCATTTGGATTATTTTCTGTTGGCCATGTTTACACCTGAACTCCCCAGTCTTCTATTGTTATCTGTTATTCTACCAGTTTCTGTTCCACCTCCAGTCAGTTTATTTAAGTTACCTCTGGCTATACTCCCTGTTGCCTCAAGTCCTGCATTTTATGAAATAGCAACAGGCAAGATAACAGAATTTCCTTTTGTTACAATATATTTTACAAATACTTTTTTTTTTCTGTCTTATTATTTCAGTGGCAGACAGTTGAATATGAACTTTAGCATAACTAATCACTAAAAAAACAAAATAATGTTTTATTCTTTTGTATTCGTATTGAAGAAAAAAAGGTTCTTAAACAAGATTGCTGCTTCCATTTTGCAAAGAATATGTTGTACATGTTAATATGTGACTGAAAAAAGTTCAATAAGCCATTCCTCAACCCACTGTGTGACAGTGAAAGTGAAAACCTGCTCAGCTTTGTGACTGACTTACACGATTGATGTTTCTTGGCAGCATTAGCGGCTCTAGACTTCTGATCAATCTCACGTGTGCACACGCCTGGTGAGCTAATGCTCTGTCTTTAAAATCCCAGTTATTCACCTAATACAACCTCACCTCACAGTTTTCCAAACTCCCTGCTTCCCCAACACCTTTCTACCACTGAGGCTAAGAACATTGCTTTTCTATCCTGCCATCCGTGCCAAATCCCATTATTTTTGTGCATAGCATTGTTAGAAATTGTGGCGTTTTACATTTAGAACTGGTCAGCCAGAGCCCTTTTCATGCTGTGTCATTATCATGTCAGGACCGCTCCCACTTGTTCACAGTTGCCACCGACAGGGCCAAGTATTCATCCACACCCCCAGCCGCCATTCTTCATTATCCCTCATGCAATACATCACAGTGGTCCTTCAAGAAATAGCTTTTACTGGCTTTTTCTTACTTTCTTACTTCAGTCAAGTGTGACAGGTGCAATTACAGATAACATTCATGTGGGCGGATATTTTTATTTATGTGTAAAATTAAGGTCCATGGATTAAGAGAATTTTTGCCAGGTGGCAATAATAGAAGACATGGTACTCACTGAGTAACAGGCATCACAACAAATGTCAAAGCTACCAGGACAATAACAGGCCTGGTGATATTAGAAATATATTAGGGTTATAGCTTAGGTATGAACTCAGTGACTGGGAGGTCCTTATAATGATAGCAGTGCAGGAATGTGTGTGTGTAGGCGGGTGTCTGGCAGATCTGTACTCCATGATGATGGTCAGATGTGTGGGTGTGGGGAGGTCATGCTGACTGCTGATTACCCAGATGGCAGGCTCGCAATAGGTGTGTACGATTGACAAATGCCACATTCATCATAGATCTTTTTCTCTATGTCCCTGATGCTATGTGATATCCCTTTGGATGCCATTATGGTTTATTTTACTGGGTTTGTTGGATCGTGTCTGTTAATATGGTATGTTCATAAAAGGAATATGAAGGGACTGTCCATATGTATGCAGTGCTCAAACGTGTCTACTTTTGATGCTTAATTTCTTTGTTAATATTATTCATTGAAAACTGCATGTATTTATCTGCAATTGAGGTTTACCAATGAAGACAATAACTACCATGGTCTCACACTACTTCAAGAAAAGTGAAGAAAAGGGTTCATCAATGGGAACCATTTATATCCAATAATCCAACTCCATGCAGATCTCCACAAACACCTCCTCTCAGATGCCGTGGACGTGTTCCCACAGCAATGGATTCATGTAAGATTAAAATGAGGAAACGTCTGCTTGTTCATGGTCTTTAAACTGTTCGTGGTCCATACGGTTTGGTCAGTTTCATTAGGACGTGTGTATGACATCAAAGAGGAGCATGCTGGGTCTCTCTGCTTTGATATTCAGCAGAGTTACAGATAGTCATCTGGGTAGCAGGGAGGTCACACTGTGTGCTGACTCACTCATCCACTAAGTGGTAAGATCAAGGGTCTTCTTAATAATAGGGCCTTGTAGAAAGAGATTTTCTGCACAATCACAATGATTATCTCACGACGAG
Organism: Pagrus pagrus; assembly: GCF_965226575.1. Lineage (NCBI taxonomy): Eukaryota > Metazoa > Chordata > Actinopteri > Spariformes > Sparidae > Pagrus > Pagrus pagrus. The sequence goes on from NC_140198.1 coordinate 7,229,410, forward strand.
GTAAAGTTGTGCCTCCTCAGCACGAGGCAGTGAATATAGAACATTGTTAAACAATCTGAATGTATGCAAAAAGTCCTCCTTTAATACCAAAGCAGACAAATTAGTCGGGGCTCACGATGAAAAGATACAACTTATTCTGTCAGCACGAGCTTACCTGACAAAGACACGTTCTTCACTGTAATTTCATCCATGGCAACATAACACAAACCATGACCAGTTTCATACGTTAAAAAAGGTCACACAACCAAAAAAAGCTCCTCTCTCCCAAAAAAACATTGTTCCTGAAGCACCTGGAGGGCCTCTTAAGTAGTCCCGCCTTTAATTCCGTGACTTTGTGACCTCACACTACGTCACCACGTCACACATTTACATAATGCCTTTAGCTAGTTTGGCGAGAAATAATTGATTTAGCCAAGCTGCCCTGTTGTTATAAGTGATGCTGGCTCAATTTCTAGAATTTCTTTGGGCCATTAGAGTGAAACATAAACTTACTTTAAGTCCCAGTAATTTTTCTTAATATTCCACCTAACACATTTGTTTTGAATTGAAGAATAATGACTCGGTTCAACTTGCAGAAATTTAACATTACATTTCTCCCTGTGGTTATTGAGTTTGTGCTAACTGTGCTCAAGACTTTTCCTATTCCTATTTTTGTATCATATTATCTTGCATGCTGGAGAAGGCGCCCTGTTGCTTTAAATTGGGATAGCCAGTCAAGACTGTATCTCAGCAACAATCTGTAGCCAAGCTTGATGTGGGGGGTAATCACAGCAGCATTAGGCCAGATGATTGGGATTCTTGTCTCTTCCACATGTTCCGAGCATATTTATGAGCAGACATATGTTGTGCTGTCTTTTTGCTTTAGGCAAAGTCAAAGCCAGTGTGTCAGTCAGTCAGATGGGGGGCCAGACTAAAGCCAACAAAGCACATTAGCGCTTAGTGGAGCTGATTAAATACATTCACTCAAACACACTGACTTAATATCTAATTAGTGTTGGGGTGGTTTCAGGTTGTCAGCAAAATGGCAGGTACACATGCCCACCAGCTTGTCCAGAAATAATTCTCCTGTACGTGATTAGTGGCAAGCTCAGCGACTGTTTGACCGTAAAAACCTGTCTTTGTCATTTCATCAGAAGTGTAGAAACTACATGCGTGTGACTGTAGATTAAAGCACACACAAACACAAACTAATTACTTATCCTGCAATATAAAATGGCAACCTTGAGATTGTTTCTGCACTGTCATCAACTGAGCTCTTATATATTTCTCAAGTGCTTTAAATATTGCTGTTAGTAAATATAGACATGGCCTCTGTTAATTAGCTTGCCTCGCTAGAATATGTTGAATTAACCGTGAATGGCAGCTCTAATCTCACACATACACTTTCTCTCTCTCACACACACACACAAACACAGATCTACGACTAAATTGTCAGTGAGAGGACTGAGGATTTAGTCTACTTTTCTTTGCAGTACAGCTGGAAGGATGTCGATGTATTTGCTTGCTTCCACATAAGCCTCTAGGGGGAGGTCCCTTTTGATGTAAGAGTTCCCTTAACAAGCATGGCATCAAGTATTAGCTAGTTATCCTTGTGTAAGAGCATGTTATGGTGAAGCGAGTGCACTTGCAAGTGTGCGTGTGTATTGCAAGCTGCATGTGACTTGTAGCATCTATGACAAAGCGCTGTGTATGTAATGTCTATACTTAAGGCTACCCCACCGATCATGGGACAAATCTGTGCATGATGCGGTCACATAATTTATGATAGATCCCAACAAACACATCCAGGGGAGGATGACTCATTTCCAGCGGCCCCAGGCAGTTTAGCACGGTGGAGGGACCAGATGGCAGCAAGAGGTGGCAGTTTGAAAATGTAAGGAATTCAGGACAAGAAATCTTTTGATGTGTTGTTCATAAATTACATATCAGCCTCCGTATTTTGGATCATCTGGGAAAGCTTTTCACCAAATGAGAGCAAAAACACTCCACTCTTTAATATTCTTACAGCTGTTGAATATAACACATTTTTGGTTTTGAATGCATTGCCAAAAGTAACTTCATATTGATGGATATTTTACTCATATCACCACAAATATGCCAGTCCGAGGACAGCTCCTCTTCATGCTATGTGCTTTACTGGCTTTGGATTCATGGTTTGTTACCAGACTCTACGCTGACTGTTCTGTAAGTGCCAGTTGTTAAGGATAAAGCTGGTAAAGTATGCAGCCTAGATAACTACAGACTCACAGCTTTAGCCAGCATGATGTCAAAAGGCCAAGTGAGAATCCTGCTGGACAGCTGACATGAGTTTATTAAGTTCATGTATGACCAGTTTGGTTTTAAAGCTAAACATGGCACTGATTTGTGTATATATGCCTTAAGAGAAATTGTAAACAATATACAAAATATAGATAAAACAATATAGAGGCCACAACTCATCAATTCTCATGGATGTCATTGATGCCACCAAAGCTCTTGATTGTATTAACCATAAAAAGTTGTTTTCTCATATTGAGTCAGAGAGGAGTGCCCAAATACATTGTGACAATTATGGCCTACTGGTATTCCCAGTTCTTCTTAGTCTATATATGAATGATCTTTCCAAGCAATTAAAAGCCTGTAATACTGGTTGGCTGATTGGCAATACTCTAGTGAGCCATATCGTATGCAGATGATCTTGCAGTCCTTAGTCCAAGTAGCACTGTTCTCCAGCAGCTCATTACTATATGTTTGGTATATGGTGTTAAGTTTCATCTTCATTTGTAGAACCAAAGACGACAAAAAAGTCTGAAGTTCCCTAACTTCAAATTGTCTGATAATAATCTTGATGATGGTAATAAGGTGAAATATCTTGGTCATTTTATCATAGAACAAATGACAGATGATGATACCAAGAAGAAAAGCAGCAAGATGTATACACAAGAAAACATGCTTTCACGCTAATTTATTATGTGTAAAGAGGGAGGGAAGATGTCTCTCTCAAGGCATACTGTACTCCACCTTTTACTGCACACTTATGGTAAAGCTCCAGAAAAGAAAGCTTGCAGAGACTTCAAGTAGCTTATAATCATGCCTTGAGAATATTACTCAAGAGACCTTGATGGAACAGTGCGAGTGAAATGTGGGAGTCAAAACTTCCCAAGCTGTTTTAAAAAATCTCATGTATTTTTTTAATTTTAACCGTGACCTTTTATAGTGATTTTGTATGTAATTTATTCTATAGAATGTCTTTTATCTGGACCCTGAATCTGTAATAACGTTTGAATTGAACTGAACTGAATTGGATTTGTTGCAAAAACAAACTTAGCCTCCCTCTCTGCTTTCTGTTTTGATTACATAAAATGTTTAAATCATACGTCTCCTAGGATACCTTTCTACATCCTTTAGAAAAATGTTTTCATTTTAATCTAACGTCCTTGTATACTGTATATATATTTAAATATACAGGAGGTTGTGAGCACTGCCGTGATCACTGTGCCTCCACTCCTCAAATCTCACAGTGTGTGACATTATTACTGTTATAGCTGATTGACATGACATAGCGTGCCATGACATTTGGACAGTGATCCATGAGGATATTTTAATTTAGAAAAAGTGCACTGTATTGTAATACCTCCACTGAAGTGGTTTCAATGGACTTCTCTGCTCCTCAGAATGTAAGCGTGCACCATCCACCAGGAGAGTGTCCATCATCATGAAACTCTGCATATGATTTCAAGACAAAATGTCACCTACAGTCAAGTGTTTTGACTGGGCTGGCCTTTATCTTGGTCCACACGGTTCCCTGACACTGATCTTGATTTTTACCTTGCGTCACCTATCATCCTACTCCCCATCTCACCACAACTCTCTGGCTTATTTTTAAACTGCATTATACCAAAAAGACAGATTCAACACTGACATTTAAAAGCCAGAAAGGTGTTGTAGATTTCAGATGTATCAAAAGGTGAAAAACAAAACACAAAGGAAAACATCTTCTTTCCTCAACCTTTGCAAGAAACTTTTGCACAAACTATCTCTTCTCTTCCCTTGTTTGGGTTTCCTAACATGCTGCAGCTTCCTTCTTTTATTTATGTTGTTCCACCTACTCACCAAAAGACTTCCCTTTTTTTCTCCTTGTTGCTCTGCGCTTAAGCGCCTCTAAGCAGACCATGATCTCTTGGTGAGCTCGCCACCATTCTTTTATATTTACTCTTTTGAATTACCTGCAGGAAAACTGTTAATTTCACCTTTTCTGTATCGTGCTCGCTCCACCAGCAGGCTAATTTCCACCTTGACAATCTATAAGGTCAGCAGGACCTGCACACAATAGCCTTGTCTATAAGGCTAGCGCACAGCAGCTTTTAAAAGAGAAATGCAACAAAAGAAGCCTTCGCCCAGCATAGCTTGTCAGTTAAAGCAATGCTGCCGGAAAATGTTCCCCATCTGTTCTTTCTGCTAATGTAACTTGTTTGAACAGCTGAATATAGAGTAGTCTGCCGTTACAGGGAAGGTGCTACAGACAGTGACTGACTACAGTCTGTTTGTTCACTTTAGCATGTTTTTAAGGTTCATAATCATGCATCATGCTGGAAGCTGATTTATGTTTCCCATTTGCTTGCTGTCAAAGCCCAAAGCAAATATGGGAATTAACTGAGTTTTTCCTCCTGCTGAAAGCTAAAAGCCTGTCGCTAATGCTGAATATTTGAGACTGAAAGACACTGGGGCTCTACCCTATCCACGACAGCAGGTCGTCACTATTTTTACCATCATATGTCACTTTATTCTGTTTATCAGGGATATCTTCATATGCCTGTTCATCTGTCCAAACTGTTCTTTAGTATTCAGGCAGTGCATGTTGCCAGGGAGTCATGACTAATATGAGCTGGGAAGCACCCTGAGTCCAGCTTTAGAGCATGTGGCCCATATTTGCATATTTTTCACCACCTGGTATGCCGTCTATCTCGGCATGGTGATGTTTGTTATTGGAGAGTAAGCCCTCTGATATTTCAGCGGCCTTTTCATAATCTTCGGAGTCATGTGGGGGGTCTTAGAAGATTTAGAAATGACAGGACAAGGATTGTCCCTTATTACACATTCAGCCTTAAAGATAGATTGTTCGCAAACCAAAAGAAAATTATTCCAGTAGGGTGAGGTACTACAAGTGACACAGCCTCCGAAACCCCAAAGATTCTTTTTTTCTTGTAATTTTGCGCACAGATTATTATCTTGTTTGCCCAAGATCCATCTTGTATGCATGCAAGTAATTATCTAGTGCACTCAAGATCATAATTTGTGCGTACAAGAAAATTGGTTCTTGGTAATTTCTGATGATAGTTTATGGACACAAAATGAAAAGCAAGCTCTGTAGGAACTGCACTTTCCCTTTGTTTGAGGAAACAACATAGAAGAAGGCAAATTGCTAGCTACCTTCGCAAGGGAGGTCATGTTTTCATATTTGTGAATTTGTTTGTTTGTTGGTTAGTTGGTAGGTTGGTATGTCAGCACGAAATGCACACTACAAAACGAATTTCCGATGGAAATGGGTCTTGGCCCAGAATAGACCCCATTAACTTTGGGTGCACATCCGGATAAAGGAACATATCCAGGATTTTTTCCCCACTTTCTTGAACATTGTGAGATGGGGTGGCTTTGTTTGACATTTTTGTTAATTTCTCAGGGAATAATGCGTGGATCTAGATGAAATAGCATTTTTTGGTGGCTTGTATCTAAGAGCAAGTACAGTTCCATTCAGATCCTAGATCTGGTGAGCTTAAGCTATGATTAAGCAGTTAATTTAGAGTGATACATGGCTATTGAGTTTGATATTGGATTTAGCCTTGGCACAGGTATGTGCTCTACTAAGTGCCGTTAAAAAAAGAGTTGAAAAGAGAGATGTTTTCAGTGTTGCTTTCAGTACGTATGTGAGAATAACGTTGAACGTGATTATACGGCATCTGTGGAATAAGAACAGGAAGCACAAAGTGAGTCCTGCCCCTGATTTTTGCTTTATTTGTGAAGGTATGAGTAAAAGCAGACGGCGACCTGGAGAAAGATGTGGCACAAAATCTGATTGTTGCCCTCCATCACCAGCGGGACCCGGCTGTTAGATTGGCGTGCCACCCAGGCGCTGCCGAGTGCTCAGTCATCCGCCATCTCCAAATAGTGCAACGACATCGCCTCTCTCTACAATCTGCTTTTGATGGATAAACACAATGTCATCATGTAAACACATCCTTCTCCTCCTTTGCATTTCAAAGTCTCGGGCAATACATCTCCCCAGCCTGCTCATGTAAGAGGGGGCTCTCAGCTCCCCTTTGATTTGTGGCCATGTTGTTCTCTTCGGCCTGTCACCAGGAAGCAGTTGGAATGACTGATTGAACTTTGAAAGACTAACGTTCATGTCAGGCCCGCCACGGCAGAGAAAGTATTAAGGCTAACAGGGAACAGAGCGGGTAGTAAGCTTCGTGTTCACTGAATTCTTATTCTGTAGACAAATGCCTGGCAGCATGCCAATTTCTTCACATTGAGGAATAATTTTATTCTGCACTGTCTGAAGAAACTGCAACAGAATAAATAGCACATTTTGTGTGCACTCTTCTGCATCCTTTTCTGCGATTTAGTTTCAAATTACAGCATTGGTTTGGTGCCAGCCAAGGCTTAGAAAGAGAATTCTCCTCTCCAGAGTGTTGCCCTGAGAGCGAGCATTCTCTTTTTTCCCTCCTCCATGAGAAAGCATATCTGAATGGAGATACGGACCTTGCCATTTGAACATTAATAAGCCAGTTTTATGAACCCAGAGCGGTTTGCCTGGTGGAGAACTTACCCCCCCCCCCCCGCCTCTATTCCACCATCAAAAGCCCTCCCTCTTTCCTTCCCCATTTCTCTTGTCATTTATCAAGCAGCACCATAGGCCTGTTTGGCTTAATAAGTCTGTTTGTCTTTGCACTCGCAGGGTTTGCTCTCTCTCAGCAGTCCTCCACAGCAGAAGTGCGAAGGAATACCTTGGGGGTCGTGGCTTTAATTAGACCCCACTATGGCAAACCTGTGTGAGACAGCAATGCTGGGTTTCTGCCTTTGATTGCATTTGATTGCAATGTCGTAAGTTTTCTCCACCAGGTTCGGAAAGCCAAGATGAGCATAAAATATAAACCTCTTTTCAAATCCAATGTAATTTGCCATCAGATTTCATCACACTATGGCTGTTTCATGTTTAAGGAGCTGCTTCCTTCGAGGGGCGCTCCTTTGTCGGAAGGAGGAGTTTCAGAGGATTAGGCACAGTGTCATTTGCAGTTCCAGTTCCTGTTAGGACACTGAGGACTGCAGAAATTACATTTTGTTTTTAAAATTTTGTCTGAAAGGAGGTCACATTTCTTGGTCAAATTTAAAAACAAAACTGTTTTAGAAGCTGAAACGACTTCCGATTTTCTCTGCATTGATTCATTTCCATATAAATGTATTTGGCACAACTATTTCGTAGTATAGAGATTTTGAAGGAGGCAGTGTTGTTACTTTCAAGAAAACATCCCATAATTGGAGACATGACATTATGTCCCTTTGAGATCATAAGAGATCCCCTTGGATAAGTGTACCCATCTCATCTTTCATTTTGTCCATACAACACCGAACATTATACTTGTTTATGAATAACTTGAAATATAGTATATATTTACATATTCCAACCTTTGCATGGTACTTTTTTTTCAGCATTCCTAGTGGCCCATTATTTTGGGGGATTTTTTTCTGTGTTCAGCAGCTTTCCAGATGGAGTAGTGCACCTAAAATTTGGTTTGTAATCTTGCTGTTATTTATCTTCCATTTTCGCCTTTGGTGGGATCTGATCAATAGTCTTCTTCAGAAGTGCCCGAGTGTGGATGTAACAGATCCAAGCCTATTTATGTTTACTAAGATCAGTATTGACTCTGGCCATGGGGTGACTTTACTCTCTTCTTCCTCCCCCTTGCTCTCTTTCGCACAAACGTTTTCTCATATCTACTCTTTCTTCCCCAAATATCTGTGTTACAACTCAAGCAGTGTCTTGCAGCGTCTCTGAAGTTATTTCTCTCTTCTGTTAAGATCGAAGCAACTTTGAGGTCCGGCCAGACTTTGTGTCAGGCACTAATTATTCCTTTTTTTTGTTGCCGGGTAAACATGAAGGGTCCTTGGAAAAAACTGAAAACACACCACAAATAGTAGCCCTCAAAATGCATCAGCGTCTGAAGGTACAGTAGATACATATCCAAATCTGTCATTGCAGAATTGTGCCACTTGAGTCAGCACGTGGAACAAATCAATTAATTCTCTCAAACCTATTGGAATAATTTGAAAATGGTGCCTTAAAATAGATCGTATGTTGTTTGTACAGAAGCTGAGAACAGCCATACATTATTTAGGTGCCGTTATCTCAAATCACAACTTATAATATTTCTCTAATCTTGAGAGAACAAGATCATCAACCAGTTATCATGACACAAGAAAAGGTTGTTTCCTCTTATTACTTATAATGTTTATTAAAGATCAGGAGTGACATTCCAGCATGTATAGATAGTGTCTTGACAAGCAACTGATGGCAAGGAGTACCTATTTTGATCCGACCGTCCGACCGTCAAGACCTGAAACAGGAAATCTGGTTTGATCAAATGAACCTGACACTCATTTGCGAGTTCGCTATAATGATCTTGTGATCGTGATAAAACAAGTCGTTTTCTCATCATACAGTATATTAAAGTTAAAAGTCAAAGCGTTTATTGTCATATGTACAGTTTCTCTATAAAATGAAGTATTTCATTTGCCTTCTATTCTGAATGTTGTTGTACAATAAAACACAAGTTAAAAATATAAAAAGTATATAAGAAACAATAAGAATAGGAGCAGACATACAGTATAATACAAATATATAGTTTATATATATATATAAGGCTATCATTCAGTCAACACATAAATAAAACACATATAAATCATGTTGCCATATCAAGAAATAGGTTTTTTCAAGATAATGAGATACGTTAACACAGTTGTAATGAAGAAATGAGCTTTGTTTTATCTCGGGATGATTAAATAAGAAATATGCAATCTTAAGATGAATAGTTGCAAGCACGGTCCAAAATCAAGCAAGTCTTTAATTTAAAACAGCCAATTGTGTTCGTGGACAAAATTTTTTTAAAAAGACACAGTGTAGTTACCTGCTTCCTGCAGCCTAAACATTGTTGTATGCTGATTTATTTCTTTACGTTAAAGTGAGCCACATTTTAGTCCACTTATGTGATCTTACGCCAACAATTTACCATTTCTACAAAGGCGTTGTAGAATTGTGCATGACCATGTAATGCGCAGTTTATAGGCTAGGACATAAGGGGTTATTATGAAGTGATGTTGGCATGATAGGGGCATTCAAAATTCTGCTTATGGCCCCAGAAAAGCTCAGGCAGATGCAGCAGTGACCATATCTTCACCAGTGTTTAATTTAGACAAAAGATCAAATCTATGGCATCACACCTGAGGGAGTGGGCTGCCCTTATCTGTGCTCTTGTCTCTCTTTGTTTTTTAAAGCTGATAGCCTGGTTTATTTTTAAAACATGACATGTCTCTTCCAGCTGCTTTAAAACATATGTAGGGGGTTAACACAATGAAAGCACACCAGTATGTGTAGGTGCGGTACAAGCTGTACTTATTGCAGAGCCGTGGTTTACTGTATGATAATTTTAAGTATTGTATCCATATCCTGTGCATATATATATTGAAGCAGCTGCCAAGTCCCACACCTCCAAATGTTCTATATCACTTCACTCTGTATTACTTAGGTCGATATGAGAGCTTCTTCTAGCACTCGGAGGTCAAAAAGGGCAGCTGAAATTGAAAACTTAAGCTTCACTTGGACTGAATACCAGAAACTAATTGTCTCTCGGCTACGCAAGTGAAGAGCTCTAGGTGGACCCTGGACTAAGACACAGAGAGCAAGCTTAATTGTCATTTTACACTTACCCTTTTCACCTTTATTAAACCAACCAATTTAACTTAGAAATGAAACATATGCTTGCTCTGCAGCGATTGGTCTAATCAAGCTGCAGTCTTACATCTTTCACGATACCTGAGGTCCAGTATCTTTGATCTACATACTTCAATACTTTAATGAAGTCCATTCGCCAAGTGTGTTCGTTTCAAGATAATTATTACAGTCACGTACGGGACTCATTATTTCTAGTTTGTTGTAAACCATAACTGCATTCTGGTCTCAGAAGATTGGCTTCACAACTGGCCGACGTGTAAACTGTCAGTCCACATCTGTTTTTGAATGTGTATACTCATTCTCATTCCTTTGACATGAACTTGTCAGTCATGTTTTATTTCACACCCAATCTGCTTGGTGCAGTTCAAAGGAACTCTGGTGTGTTTGTTCGTTTTGTTTGGTTCGTTAAGGGTGCTGTGAAAACTGTTAATCACAACTTCAGTCTGGGTTAAACAACCACACCAAGATGACTTGGAAAGGAGGGTCTCAGTCGCTGCTAAGCCAGTCACCGTCACAAAGACAACTGGATCACTTTCTTTTTTCCTCAGAGTAGCATCTACCAACAACAAAAGACAAAAAGCAAGTTTATTTGTTCATTAGGTCTTTAATGGAGACGTGACGGCAGATAAAGTCTTCATTTTCCGAGGATATTTTGTCAGTGGTGGCAGAGAAATCGAAAAGTATAAGAGAGTTCTAGGCAACCCAATCTCCAGAATAAACGTCGGCAATCTACGTTTCTGCCAAACCACAGATAAGTTAACGCTTTAGCTTTCTTAATGTTGCAAATTTATTTATTATCTTTGCGTTCAATTTTCAATTTTTCTCTTGTCACACTGTTGTGCTTATGCTCTGGTTTAGGCACAAGAAATCTTGTGGTTAGGGTTAGGGAAACATCATATTTTGGCTTAAAGTACCAGCGTTTGGTTGCCATAAACATGGCTGCAGATGGCTTGACATACCATCAAAAATATCAGTTTTTTGTCACCACCATCAAGGCTGGAAACCATCCAGGGGTATCCTTAAAAAAACAAACATCCAGTGATGTTACGTTTACAAATGTTGAAATGCCACAGTCCCACATTAAAATCCAGTGGTTTCAGACTCAAAGTGAGTCTGAAACCACAAATTTGTATTCATTTTCTTCTGATGCTGGATGAGAATCACTCAAACTGTCCAACAAATGAGTTACCAGTGACAGTCCACCTATGACTTGTGCGCCTCTTAATTTTTTCTAGTCAGATTCACAACAAACTGGTCCAGAATTAAAAGGCAACAGTATATGATTTTTTCTTTCATTTTCTTTGTTTTGGACCAACTGAACTGAAGTGAGGGTTACAAAGTTGGTTACAAACCTGTATGATAATCATAATTGGCTGCATTTTCCAAAGGATAATTAAATCCATTCTTTCTGAAAACGGTCACTTAAAACTGGGCCCTTCCCCAACCACTTTACTCACTTGTCAAATGGGTCATCTGACAGATTTTTCTGCTGCCATTTAAACAAAAGTTGTGTCCGTTGTGTGTCATCTCAAGCACACACATGGCCATCATGGGTGAGCCAGATAACAGGTTTCAGGAAAAAATGTCAGCACAAGTCAGCTTCCTTCCATCCAGCTGTCTCCATTTGCCGGCACATGTTAGCTTGTGAGACATCATGTTGTTAGTGCATTTCAAGGACAGTGCTGCATCAGGAGACATGCGTGGAAAAAGGACAGAAAATGAAATAACTGGCCTCCTCTCCAAGGGGGAAACAATGAATGTCGCAAATAAGCCCCTTCAGACTGGGAGAGTTGAGGATGAAACTGCTGTTGAGATCTCACGTTCACATTTGCTCAGGCTGTTGACACAGGTTGGTGGAGAGCAGATGGGTAATGGAGGGAATGAGAGGAAGCACGCGTCTTCAGGGTTGTTGGTTATTATACTGTCATTCTTCATGGCCCTGGTCAATAAGTCAGATTGTCAGTCAAACATAAAACTCAGCCTCAGCCCATGTGCCAAGTATCTGCGGATAATGTTGACAGGTTTAGAGACAGAGCATTGAAGAAAACAGATGTTTAAAACACCCATTACATTTTGTGCTTGGCCTATAATAAGCATCAGAATGTATAACAAATTGTGCCATCCTGTATTGTAGAATAACAGTTAAGCTGAACCTTGGATCTTGAACCAAAGAGTAGAGAAACAGGTTCACAGAACAAACTCTTTTGCCATTATCTTGTCAAAGAAATTCAAGATATTTTTCCTTGAACTTTTACACTTGAAGATGTTTATTTTTTGGAGATGTACAACAGCCTTTAACCATCATTTGACACAAAAATATGCATGAATAACTTCTAAGATTATTATTTTAGGTCTTTAAAGCTTCTTCGCAACTCTTCAAATACTGACGGCTTGGGATTGAAGGTAGGGTTGAGAATGAGATTCAAAAATCACTTTCTTACAAATAGGAGCTGTTAAAGATGATTCAAACTCCAGCTCAGATTATTTAATAAATCCTTCAAATTAAACCACAAAATGCATAGTTTGTAACTGCCCTCCATGAACGATACATCCGAGCAGCAGTCCAACATTAATTGTCATTGTCTTCCAAGACCAATTCTAATCACCGTTGAACATATAAATCCAATTTATAATCTTGCAACGCTGTGGTTTAACATTTGGTTAGATTTAGCCATTAGACATTGCATTGCTAGGGTTAGGGAAAGAGACTGGTTTTGGTTTGGGTCTATAGGTTTGGGTTAAAATTAGAGTAGTAGTATTAGTGTTAAGGTTAAGGGACTATTATCACAATGGTTATAATAATAACCCCTTGGTTTGGTAAGGGAACGATTGTAGTGCTAGTTTAAGTAAACCAAAATTAACTATTTTAAAGCAAATTGGAAATGAACAGTGTTCTCCCTTCCTTACCACTGAGAACTGTTTGTGATTTACATGATTATCAACAGTTGATTTTGAAGTCTCATTCTCAACTTGACAAATACCGACGATTTGGGGTGGCGACCGTCTCGACCTACCATCCCAAAGCGTCAGTATTTGACGAGTTGGAAATGAGACTGTTCTTACAAATAGGACCTTTAAGAACGAAGAGTTAAAGTGAAAATGTGTTGAACATAGTTTTTATGCTGTAATTGTTGTAAGCCATCATATTAATGCGTCCTTAGCTTGTTATAAGTGGGCACGCATTTAGTGTAGTTGACTTTATATACACCAAACACCTATCAGCTCTCAACTAGTAAAAATGCAAAACATCCAAAAGGACAAATCAAGTGCCTCCTCATCTCGGCTGAAATCTCAACCTGCATTATTTGTGCGTGGCAGTGCTTTCTGACTGTTGCTGCTTTGCAGTGTCTGCAAACAGAAGGCTCCCCAAACGGCCTTGACTGTCATTTCATGCTTTGCCAGTTGAATGGGAGTGATTGGTACAATGTGTTTGCACACCAAACCCCGCTGCATTGTCCAAAGCTGCCAAACAAATTGAACTGGGGATGTAGCAAATGTATCCATCAGAACAGCTCTCTATTTTAGCCTCGAGCCATGGCTGATTGATAGCTTTGATAGCTGCAGAAGCAGGATTGCGTGTGTGTTTCATTTATTTATTTTTTTTTATGTGTGAGTACACACTTTTCTCCTCGCCAAGAGATGGCTGGGCGATGGACATTAAAACGGATAAAAATAGTGGGTGAAAATGTGAAATGACAACTGTAATACCTGCTTCTTATCACCACACCAGGAAGGGCAGGAAACAGATGTGACAGGTGTCAGATTGAGACCTACAGGAAGCCATTGAACTGGCAGCTAAATTGGAGGAGGTCTCTCTGCATGCAAGAGTGTGTGTGTGTGTGTGTGTGTGTGTGTGTGTGTGTGTGTGTGTGTGTGTGTGTGTGTGTGTGCACACGTGTGTGTGTGTTTCTTTCACCTTGGGGATGATTCAACCCAGGGAAGGCCATCATGTGATCAGCTTGCAAGGGTAGAGCGAGTCAAAATAAAAGGTTGTCAGGTAGAAACCACTCACATTCTCTTAGTTCAAAGCAGCTTTGTGATGTTAAACCAACCTACATTATTCAGAGGGGTTGTAGTCAAAGGGCCACGGTGGTTGCTCATTATAGCTTTTATGTAAACGTAAAAGTCTGCTTTTACAGTGACTAACAGGATTATATGTGCAGAGGCTATATCGTGAAATATGGCTAAATGATTTTGGATTTGTTGGTTGTCATTTTCTGAGACTATGAGCACTGGCACTGCAAGCTGGACAGCAATCAATCAGAGATATTGATTTTGGAGAGTTTCCCGCTGTCATGTTGGATTAATATGGATTAGTCACACTGTGTTTCTGAACACAGTAGTTAGTCAGTCGGCTGGTTCAGTACGCTGATTTTTTTAAAAAGGGTTTCATAAGAATTTCCTGCTTCCGACATCAGTGTGCTGAAATCGCTTTGATGTTTTTATCCGGCTTTGCAGTTCGGATTCAGTGCTCATGATGCTGAGTGACATGCATGATAATATAACAAATCAATCACAAATAATTTACCAAACATGTCAGTGTTTACTCTCCCGGATTGTCTGAATGAAGGAAGTTGACATTTTCATACTTTTCACACCACATAATGAAGTGATTAATACTGGCTGACATGTGTTACTAGGCTTGTTTATACACTATAAATACCTTATGTTTACATGAACATAAAAGAAAGCATTTCATTTTGTGCTGAATGCCTCAGTGAGACCAGTGGGTTCATCCTGAAGGATCCTGTCGACTTGCATTTGCACCTTCTCTGCGTGTACTCTCAGTAATGAGGTTGATATCAGTGTTGGTGTACCATCATATTCTGTTCAATCTATTGACTTGTTGGCCTCTCTGACACCGTGTGATTTCAAGTATGACAGACGAGAAAGCTATGAAGCTTCAGGACGCTCCCAAGGCGAGATTCCCCGGACTTGTTTGGCTTTACTCGTGACTGCAGCAATCCCATGAGAAAGGGCTTCCCTCCCTCTGCTGTAAGAAAGAATACAGATTCCCCTATGATATACACTGTACACTGCAACACTCACTCAGATGCCTTTCCTCATCTCCTCCAGACTGGCTGTCAAATACAGAGATTTTATAGCAGGATGGAAAAAGGACAGAAAAATAAATCTTTAGCAAAGAGTACTCCTAAGCTCTGAGAAATCCTGTTCAGCGCTGGATAATACTTCAGAGCACAATGCATTATTAATGAAACAAATGGCACTTAGTTTAAACAAAAAAGTAATCAGCTGCGTGAGTTCTATAGGGAGACAACAGATGGTCAGGCAAGGTCTGCATGCAAAAATAACCTTCCAATAGCTGTCTTTTAAAATGTGCGAATCCCATATAAAGGAATTAAAAGTGCATTTAAATGTAGGAATCGACCACCTGTCAAATTCATACCCCAAACAAATAGGGACGGCACATCACCAGAGTAAAAGCTGCAAAGTGTTGTTTGCTTAAGAAGCCAGCTAGGAGAAGGTTTTCAGGCCTGGGCTGTGAGGGACCCTGTAGGGAATGCTGGCAGGGAGTGGTCTTAGAATTGGCACAAGAACCCGGAGCTGGGCGAGCTGGCAACGGAACGGGGCTCGCACAGCAGGACCCAAATCAAGCGAAGGTGGAGGCCTCAGCTTAGTCGTATTATGAGACAAGACACGCTGGGACTAGCTGGTTAGCATGCTGACTTCAGTAGACATCTCTGCAACAAAATATGTAGAGGTCTTTGAAATAGCTGCAAAACTTATTTCTTCACATTTTGTTGATAATGGCTCCAAAACTAACACATTTAAAGACATCTAAAAACATAATCTTGTGAGAACTGCTCTAAAAATTCTCCCCTCCGTACAACTTAGCCCTTTTGACTCTGATACACTGTATTGGTAATTGTATATAAAGAGTGGCTTAGATTAAGGTATGACTGACCTTTCCATGAAAAATAGCCTGTCACTGGATACCCATGTGATTGCATTAGCCGAGTAAGTGAGACACGGCAATATTTTACTCAGGGTTGTACATTCCACTGTTGTTTTTAAGCTTTAGAGTGACTGATTTCCTTTCTCGTGTCTGCCTGTCTCTCCACCGTCCTCCCCTTATCACAAAGGACCACAGTGAAAACACGCCTTCGGTCATTTCTCTGCCTTTATTCTGGCTAATCTGTTTCCAACGTGTGTAGAGCCTAAGGCCATCGTGTGCAAAATGTTTATTAGATTGACCAATAAATCCTTCGCTCAATAAGGACAACTGGTAAAGTACAATAAAATGAATGAGCAACGTTACTCAAAATCAACTGCAAGCTAATTGTGGTGGCCTCAGAGGTCCTGTCTAATTACAGAAGTCAGCTCTTCTTTTCTCTCCTTAAACAAAAGAAGCAGGAATCATATGGTTTTTATCACTTCCTGGAATCTTAATGCCTTTGTAAGTAGGGCTTTAAATCCAAAGCTGGTGGATATTGACTTTCCCTCCTAATCTGTTCTCTAATGAAACCAAGGCCTTTTCAATAGATTCACCCGAAATCAACGAGATTATGTTTTTTACAGTTGCTCACTCTCTAAGCAACACACACACACACACACACGCGCGCGCCTCATACCGTACAGTATCTACCAACACCCTTCAGGCCTTCTTGATGCGACTGCCTCTCGGCTGGTAAAATGTGTGACAGGCTCTGAAATGGGTTTGAGTGGTAAATTGAATTAGAGTAGGATGCAGAATATGCCAGAATGGCAGGTGTACAACTGTCTCTGTGCGGACAGCCTCGATTGGCAGCATCTGTGACAGCCAGCGCGGCTCGTTCTGGCTGCTGCTCCACACTAAGTGCCTACAGTCAACATCTCCCTGACTAGTGTATGAGATCAGCGTGACCAAAAAATAAATTACCGGACAGCCAGATGGACTGAGCTAGATACACACTTACAAAAATAATTGACTTTTCAAAAAGGTATACCGAATAACAGCCCAACATAAGCACTACAAGCGACACAGTCAACAAGTTAGCAGAAGTCCATTAATTTCATACGAGGGTGAAACAACTCAGCCAGGCAGTTCATAGTCAACAACAGTTTGTCAGCTGAGAGCAGGACACAACTTATTGGATGCGACATTTTCAGTTGTTATGTTGCAAATTAAAAACAGACAGTTGACTGCTGCCATTCAAAGTTTATTAGATCTCTGCAACATTCATTTGAAAGAATGCTGAGTACAACGCTTGTTTTTATCATTAGCCTGGATACAAACCTGAAGAATTGCTGCCCAAATAACCAAAGCGTTGATTCAAATATGCCAGGTGTTTGCTCGCTGATGGCAAAAATCAAAGCTTTGTAGGCGGAATCAAGACAACGCATGCCACCTTCCTGTGACAAAGCTACGAAAATAGCGACAGAAAATGCGTTAATGTCTACAAGCATGATTGAGATTGACACAGCTGTACAGGCTAGCATGCATAAGTACCACTGTAAACATCAGTCCATAGTGTCATAAATCTCATAGCACCGTAAGTCCAGCAAGCACATGCTCTCCGGTTACCCCCTGAAACCTGTAAAAACATTTTACAACCCAAACGGCTCATTAAAGCTTAATAAAAACCCATTAAAACAGTTACAGTAAAACATGTCTTTAACATGACATGCCCTTAAGATCGGTGCTTTACCCCCTGCTTCTATGCCAAAGCAAGTTTAAACCCTTAATAGATTAAATGGATTTTCACTTGCTAATTAGTTATATTAGTAAACAAATGGCAGTGTAACAAAGCAAGAAAAATGTGTTATTTCCAAATAAAACCACTCCTTAGATGCAATTAAAGCTTTTGGCACAACTTACAATATATTCAGAACAGATAAACCCATCAACAAAGCTGATATCAGTGTGAGCATCAGTTACTGTAATGTGTGTTTGTGCTGACACCATTGTATTTGAGCATATCTCTATCTTGGATGACAATAGAAAGTGAGAAACAATGTGTGAGAGCTTTGTGAAGAAAAGACAGATGTCTGTCGTCAAGGCTGAGTCAACTGTAGGGACTGTTAAAGATATTCATTTCTTTGGTTGTCTATGTCTTCTTTCTACTTCAGTGATACTGCACCGAAGCATCACTGGACTGTTAGCTGATTTCTTTCCTGCTTCATCGGTTTGTATTGTGTGTTGAGAGTTGACCTGTGAATTGTAGTGTGAAGTTACTGACCTCTGGTGCAACATGTATGTCACTAAGGGGGTACTTTCAACTACAGCAGTTGTCCTGTATCTTTTGGCTAACAGAATATGTTTCTAGGGGATCAAGATATCAGATCGGGGGTCAAAATGTAGCCTGTGGGCCCAGGAGAAGCGGAAGAGTTTAAATGAATGCATACCAGCCAAATTCTTTCACTTGTAATTTACAAAAGAAGAGAAAGCTATGGATGATCCAGTCATGGGTGTTCTGAATTCTGAAGAGAAGACAAAGATATACCTTTAGCGGTCGACAAGACCTACAATCCCAAAGCATCAGTATTTGAAGAGTTGGGAATGAGACTTTTAAAAATCAACAGCATCTCCACATTCCTCTCTCAGCCCTCAAGAAAAGCTGCAGAATAACTGCCATATCGCCCAGGTTGACACCGCGTTGTTAGACATCTAATATTATTGCCATTTCTAGCAGCCCAGGACAAATCGGATATTTGTAACATCATGGGAAGTATGGTTGAAGGATGAAGCATATCCCATCAAGTCACACTCGCTGTGCGCTCCCTTGATCTGCTACAATCTATTGCACCATAGATCCCCAGCTAATTTATCACAGGCCATCATGTGACTGTGTTGGCTCATCATCGCGGTCCAAGCATACCCTCGCCATATTGTATGAAGTAGGCCGTATATGCTTGGGGAATTCTCTCAATCCGCTTACCAGAGGTCTGTACCAGTTAACTTATCCTAAGCGTGGAACATATGCTGGCATTTTTTCTGTGATACTGCAGTGTGAGAGCCACATCTGGCAGTGCAGTCATCTCAACAGTAATTTGCCTTGCAATATGGTGTTCAAGGGTTGTTTAGGACCGTGTCTTATCATTATTTTCTCTGACACTCTCATTGTTATCTGGCCCTCATTTTCATTTGTGTGCCAGGAAAATGTGAGTATGTCCATCATGTTGCAAGAATAAAATATCAAAATTGTCTTTTTCTATCTGTTCTGTTGCTACACTAAGAGGCATAAGTGTAGCTGAAAGTGGAACTGAAAAAGTGGTTTGGCTTTTTAAAGTAATGGTTCAAAGCTATACTTTTTTGCACTTAACGCCAGGAGGTGCCATAAGGAAAAATGTCAATGATCTAATTAGCCTTACTGAAAGCGGGATACAGATTTCATCCTTCTTCAAAGGGCCATCAAATCCTGAAGACCCGGCTGTTTAAGTTTCCTTTTTTTAGGTCATTCCATCGGTCAGGTTTGAGGAGATATCATAGGGACCACCATGCCCAAATTTTAAAGCTGAGTGCTCCAGTTTCTTGAATATCCCTAGTTTCACTGTGCTTTATTGGGTAGAAGTAAGTGAAAGGACAGTCTGTGTGGGTGGTCAGCTGATTTATACCGTTGCCTCGTGTCCCTTTATTCATGCCTGCCGTCTGTGGAGGATGTGAGGTGTTTAATGATCAAGCTCTTTAATTAGCTCACACAAATAACGCTTCTTCTACATCCCCATTGTCACCGTTAGCTGCTCAGATGCAGATGACTCACTGTGTCATTTTGGGGGGACCAGCCAAAGCAATATCTGCTAACCTTTTCTTCATAATCGCTGCTTTGTAGTTGAATGTCATAAGCTTAATTTGAACATGGGGGAGGCCGCTCATAGCAAAAGCTGACAATTAACGATTCAACTTTGGATCAGCTCCAAATCCCCCCTCCTAAGTTACAATGTCTCAGGTACAGTTTGAACAAGGGTTGGGCCACGGGATGAATAATTCATATATCAATGGTGGACTGAATCTGTATACACTTGAACTTAAATCTAGTGGTATAAGTGAAGTGATGTTGTCGTTTAGGATACTACGAGACAAAACCCACCTCAGCCACGGTCTGTTCACCCTGCCACCGTCTGGCAAAAGATACAGAAGTACAGTATCCACCACCGTACCACCAGACTACAGAGTAGCTTTTTTTTTCAAGATGCGAGACGAAGTTATTCTTGACACTCCACCATAAATAAACATGTTATCCTGTGTAGCATAAAGGGGACTACAACTTGAATTTCATTGTACAACCTGTGTTGTAGAATTGCAAACAGATGAACCGTGAACCTGGTTGAAAATGAGGCAGGACGACCAAGCAACTCAGGAGATTCCAGTCTTCAAACAGTCTTTCATCAAGTATTTCTCAAAATAGCTACCAAGACACACATTAGAAAAAGTTGATTATTGGTTCACTGGTTTCAGCATTCATGTGCAGTACTTCTTGTTTCAGTGTAATTAATTTCTTATAGCAGAGAAGCAAAAATATGCTCAAATGGCTTCATCATTTATTTAGACGGCAAAAACAGCCCACGTTTCCCAGAGCTTTGCTAAATGCGTGCTGGTTTTGAGTGCCAACCGCTGCTGTTTTCTGCTGGGAATACACCACCGACTCATACTTGTTCAGCACTTCCTGATTGTGAGGACGTGTACAGCAATTTAAAAAATGTACAATGGTTGTTCTGGGGCCAGTGGTCTACGACGTATGTGGTTGTGACGTCAAAGTTTGGTTGCGACTGAGGTCTTCTAGTCATCGACCTTTATCACTTGTCGCCATCTACTCGCAAACTATCCAATGAAGGCAAGATACTAAAGCATTTGATCTGGCAAAAGGAGGAGGTCACGATATTGCCTCAGCTGAACCCGTCAAAGTGGTTGGCTGTTTCTCGTGGTGGCTTTGCAGTGCTCCCTCCCCCTGCAGTCTGGGGAATTGCTGCCACCTTCAAGTGCAGCAAATCCTCAGACGTAAGTGTGTTAAGCCCCGTGTGCTTTGCCGAGGGTGGAAATGAAGACAGGCTACCCCTATGAAGAATGATGGCTCCTTCAAGAGGCAGCTGTCCTATTTTAAGCAGGAGACACTCACCACAATGTGCTTTCTGACTCTGCCGTTCTCTCCCCTCTGTTTTCTTTTGTTCTTCTTTCTCTTTCCCTCTATCTCCATCTCTGGCATGGGTGAGGAAGGACCTTTGAGATTGGGGTAAATAAAAGTCACAGAATGTGAGCCGAGCCTCAAAGTCTGCGAGAAGATTATATGTAGTCCCCCTCAAACATCTTCAAGGATGGAAATGTTATTGATGCATGTTAAGTCCTCTGGGGGTTTCATTCAAAGGACATTTGGGGCCTTTCATCCCTGACATGAAGGTGGAGGGAAACATTATTGAGGCTCCGCAACATGACAGAGGTTTCTCCTTTCAGTCGGAGGCTTGAAAGGGAAGAGTCGTCTTTCTCCACCCTTTGAGAGAGGGGCCTCATAATTGGCTGAAATAGCTGCTCTTTTCTTCATACCTACTTCTTGAGGTAATTGGTATTTATGAAGTATTTATGGTCCGTCTTTGTCGGTGTCAGCGCCACACAGAGCAGAATATATTTTTTTATTTTTTGGACACAAGAGAAGCTTTTTCCTAACTTTTCCTTTCCCTGGAAGAAAAAGTGTCTCTTTTGTTTTGCACCTTTCACATATTCATAAATTCAGCACAGTCATGCATTGTTGCACTTACATAACAGCCTGAGCAGGACCAAGGGGCTGTTATTATTGCGTGGTTTTCAAACCCAGGCTGCTGTCCCATCTGTGATGGTGACTTAAGGGGCGTAGGCACCGCGTCTGCTAATAAAGGAAGTTTTATTATGCATTTAAACCACAATAACAATGAATTGGCTATTGCTTTAGGGACAAAACATGGTTGCTGCCTCTCTGTGGAGCTAGCTGTTGTGCTTTTTAGCCGTGTGAGTGGTGTGTCTATCTAAACAACTATTAAAAGGATTGCTACTCAGTTGGACAGAGCTTCGTGGTTATAGTGGCTAGACATGTTTGGTTTTAAGTGAAATATAATGACAACTTTTGGATGCATCGCCATGGAACTGCAACTATCAATGTTAATATCTTTGTTGATCAACTGACCAAATTGAATGGTGAGAGCGTTAATAAAAGCCTTATAAGTTTGTTATTTTTTTTAATATAATAGCATTACTATCACATTTGTTGAATTAAATTTGACCTATTTTGATTTTTGAACTTTTGATCGAGTTTCAATTTAATTTTGTCTGCCAGTTGTTACATTTACTTAACAGTAACCCCCTCAGATGTGATTTTTCATACAATGAAAAATACATGAGATCATTAATGTGAAGGATTCCATGTTTCTGGTAAGCTAGACAGTATGAAAGCGAAGACAATGCAGTCTATGTAAAATGAGAGCGTCCCATCTTTTATCAGTTGGTGGTGGGAACAAAATTGTGTATACTTTGCGAGCTGTGTGTTTGTCTTTGTTCTGAGAGCCCATACAGTTCAGGCTTATCTTCCTGCTTTCCTCCCTTTTTGATTATTCTGTTTATCCTACTGTACAGCTATATCCACATTCTGAGTGACTGAGCTAATTGTTCCTGCTCATGCATTCTCTCCAGATTCAATTATACGCCACTCTGGGCATCCTGAAAAAAAAATGAGGGTGGGAAAAGAGTGATGTGAGCTGAAAGTGTGGGAGAGTGAAAATTAAAAGGTGAAAAGCGAAAAAAGGGGCTCGAGAAGGTCGTAGATAAGAGAGGGGAAAGTTGAGAGAGAGTGAAAAAAAAGGAGGATGAGAGCTAAGAAGTGGATGCAGGAGGGATAAATTAGAGAGGGGAGTAAGAGCAGTCCCTTGAGTCATATATTTATGTAAGGGGGAAATCAGCTCACTGGAGTGTACACTGTAATGGCACCCCTCTGTATAATGATTGGCGCTGACCTCCCAAATAAGAGGATTAGTTTGTGCCTGAGCTGGCCAGAAATAATGGACCTCACCTTAGCTTAGCAGCAGTTTGACACAGCAGAAAATAGGTGGGGAAATAAGAATACCTCAGCAGCAGGAGGCTTGCCTGAACCTCATTCATCTGCATCACCATTGTGTCAAATTGGACATGCATTCCTGCATATCTGCCGGGGTTCATGAGCAGATGGCATAAACGCACTGGACCCGTGTGGACCCATAAAATACTGCAGTCGACATCATGGAAATAAGATGCTGCCGACTGTAACATGTTGCAGTAATTTATTTCTCTTCCCCGGTAACAGGCAGTGCAATGAGCTACTGTTTCTGTTATTTACATGCTAGGTTGTCTACAGGAAATGAGCTCTTGTTATTGTAGCTTTCGGTCAGCCGGTGACAGGGCAAGTCTTCTGCTCGGAAGAATATTGTGGCTCAGTAGAGAATGTTGTGGCTAATGTCTCACTGCAGGGCACGCTCCCTTTGTGTGCTCTGAACCAGCAGGATTAAAGCATCCATCTTGCTCTCCCGCTTCCCCCTAATGGTATTAGGAAAAGGGTGGATAGGTTTCAGTATTCCGTTAAGGAATATCTGATATGGGGACTGGCTGATTCAATTAAGTAAAAAGCAAGGTGGGAGGGAATGAGTACCACTGAAATAGCCTCTGAGCTGCACAGCTCAAAGTGGGGCATTTTAATCTTGGAAACTCCTGCATTACCTTCCCCCACGCACTGTATACAAAAAACATATATTATACACCCATTACCGAAGGACTGTAAAGGGTCAGCGTGCAATTTCTGCCTCAGTGCAGATCTCGGTCAATAGCTGTTGTAAATAACAACAGCTCAAAATAGACATGACATCCTGTCTTTCACACAATGCATGCTGGGATAGGCTTCAGTCCCTTGTGATTTAGAACAGGATCAGCTAGTATAGATAATCAAAACATGGATTGACTTTAAAACTACTCACGGGAGTTGGACTTTTATATATATGTATACACATGTTTATTGTTGCCACGATGTTTGTGCTGCCCTCGTGGCCAGGTAACCTTTTGAAAAAGAGATTCTAATCTCAATTCTATTTGGCTGAACCTAATGATTATTTTCTTTATCTATTATAGCTGCTGTAAGTGTTATTTTCTTATTAAAACAAGTATTAAAACGGCTCCTTATTCCAACAGTAATCACTGTTATAGAGTGGTCAGTAACCCATGTCTCATGCAGTAAAAGAAAAAAATAAATTTTCTGCTATTCCTGCCCACTTTATCAGATCGTTATCATCAAAAACTACCAATTCCAGCGCTCCCGTTGACGACTAGTGATGGATACTATCAAACAGGCCAAGGGAAGGAAAAGAGAGCTACCTCAAAAAAAAAAGAAAGGAGTCATGTGAAGGAGAAATGAGCTAAAACGCCTACAGCAGCTTTAATCTGCTAATTGTTTTCAGTCTACAAAATGTCAAAAAATGCTCAACACAATTTCCGAGGGCCCAGGGAGACGTCTCCAAAGTGTTTTTTTTTGACAGGTTAACAGTCCAAGTCAAACGACTCTTCATTTACTCTCATTTATGACAAAGAAAAGCAGCAAATCTGCAAAGCTGCGACCAGTAAATGTTTGAAATTTCCCTTGAAAATAGAAACAATTTAGCAATTCAGTAAATACATTTGCTCATTTTATCGATAGAAGTTTAACATATAATGATCAAAACATATTTGCACTACGTGTTTTCAGAGAACATCTAACGAAACACAAGACTGCACCACTCGGCATCTGTCATAAAAAGTTACAGTCAGATTCATTTTGAAAAGTCTTGTAAGTGTTTCCTCTCTTATCCAAAATAGAAAGTTAAACTACAGTTTGTTGGCTGGATATCCAAACAATACCTCAAAAACACCTCAAATAATAGCCTGCCTCGTGGTGGCATATGGGAAATATGTGCCGCTGTGAACATATTTTTCAGTGTGTTTTTCACATTCACAGTTTGCAGGGTGTGAACAAGCTACATGTGAAGTGGAAATAGCCATTACTGCTTTCTTATATTGTAAGTCTACAAAATAATAGAGTGAGCAAAACCATTTTTTTTTTTCAAAGAGTGGAAACCGACAGTAGCATTTATGAGCTCTACACTCCTCTGCTGCGTGAAAAACAATGTTATGTTTCGGGGCTACTCTGTCACACCCTGTCTTAGCACATAAATATGAGCAGTTTGACACCAAAAACTGGATTTTTTTCCCATCCCACAAGTGTCAGAGATCTTAACTTTCTCCATACCAAAACTCCTGACCTTTTCAGTTTAACATTCAAAAGAGCCAAAACAGGATTGCTCTTCCCCTCCGCTGAGGTCACTTGTTTTAGAGGCATGACCAGGAGCTAAAACTAACGATTTAGTCTTAAAAGTCTTAAATTTAAACCACTGTATTTGGACGAAAAAGAAAGAGTTTACCTGACATCTTCAGCTCTGTTACACTTGAATGCCTCCAAATAGGTTTCTAATGCATTACACTTAAGACTTTCATAGTGAGTGGAGGGGGCGGGGGGAGGGCAGAAAACCCAAATCACTTTCTTGACTTCATACAGTCGAGTGGTCAGGTTATCACACTGTCGTTTGGTGTCTTCACACCACCAAGTCCCAGTGCTGTCTGGAGCCATTGGGTTTCCATTACCACAAATCCATTCCACTCATTTAAAATTAATGGCTGTGGACCTTCCCTGACCCCAGAGATAAGCCCGGCCCAGTCTTTTTCTTTGGAGCACCTTGAGAATTAGGTTTTCCTCCCTTTATCAATCTAGCATTGAGTAGATGTCGCATGGGCATGGTGAATTTTGAGTGGTCACTCGATTATTTCATACTAGATTTGAGTTCAACATTTTACCTTAGCTGTACTGTGCTGCAGCTTTTTTTGTATCACATGTATTAGTGACATAAGCAATCAGAAGAAAAACTATACATACCTTACACATCCCTTGATGTGTACAGTTTTTGTTGAGATTATTACTTGTTTGTTTCTTTATTTTTAGACTTTGTTTCTGTTATGTTTTTTCCAGGATTTATAAATCAATTTCATTAAGGGGAGATTCTACAGGTGTAACCATTTTTTTGGTGAAATTTGAGGTTATTTTACCTACAAAACATGTCTTGTTTCAGACTAGTGGAAAGACAATGCATATGTATAATGTCTTTAGATGCTTATTTCAGCTCAAATTTCTGTTCTGGACATTGATGTTCATGGAAATGACAGTAGTGAAATTCAAATTAGATAAAGACTCATTAGCATATTACACATAACATTTCACAGTAGTAATAAACTGGGCACATTTTATGATGATATTTATTAGTTAACATACCCTGTTCACCTGTAGCATTTGCCTTAAATCAAGGTGCTACAACTTACATTTAATTGTGTTGCCCTCTGTTGTGAAATCACAAATAAATGACCTTGATTCTTTGATTATCTAATACAATCCAATACCACAAACTGCAGCCAAAAGTAAAGACAGAGTTGAATGAATATTTTCAATTGATCCATCTAAATAGCACATCAGAAATTGATCCTTTACTGTATCTAATGCAAACATCAAATCTATCAGTGCGTGTCTTTTGCAATTCCTGTCTGCTATTTGGAGCAATAGTAATTTTCTAGTAATGGTGTCTGTGGCACTCAGCCCCAAGGCCATTTGTTTCAAGTGAAACCATTTGTTTGTTGACAATAAGAAGAATGTGGAAAAGCACCAGCCTTATTCTTCAAATTCAATTCTAGGTAACTAGCAGAGTAAAGCCAGGGTTACTATAGCTGGGGGAAACAATGGAGCGCTACAATTTTTCAACTGTGTTATAATAATACCAAATTACTCTCAGTTTGAATAACCTGTGCTATAGTATTCCACCCCCCCCCCCCCCCCCTTTATGGCAGCTGTATGGAAGTTAAGACAAAAGACACTCTCATGAAATTATAGCTTATACACGTTTGAGAGCCAGCATTTGTCCTACATTTTCAGCGCTAAGTGTACACACAATCTGCCAGATGGTACACTAAACACACTCCCCAGAATGTAAAAATGTCACTCTTAAAAAAGAACCCTGGATGCATAATGTTGCACTGTTATAAGCTGAGCGGTATTACTTTTAGTCATTTCTCTGGCTTCTCTTATCCACCATGAAAATGCAGGCCCATCTGTTCAAAGTCCTGAGACGCGCGAGGCAGCGTATTCAGCCACCACCCATGACTCGGTGAATGGCGCGAAGGGGTGAGGATTGGGGGAGTTAGGGACATTACCCTGGGCTCCTTTTTTCACCCTGAGGACACAGCCATTGGTGGCGGAGCGAGGGAGGGGAGGGTTCTCAGCCTTATCAGTAGGACAGCACCCAGCGCTCTAATCGCTGGGTCCCAGAGACAGCCGGAGGTAAACAGAGAGTGGATGGGTGAGCAACATCCAAGGAGAGAGAAAAGAAGAGGAAGGAGAGATGAGGGGGAAAAAGGCAATGTTTATACCGCTTAGGTTACATCAAATGACAGCTGCTTTACAGTTCAGTGCATAACTGAGTAGAAATCCTTTTGGTGAGACGAGACAAGTGCAGATTCTGTCCCACGGCACGTTGTCGGTGATGAAATATGAAGACTTTTGCAGTTGCATCACAAGTCTCTTAGCAACCACTGCAGGTGCGATCTTGAAAGTATCCTTAAGAGGAAGTGACATGCAAAAAGACCTGAAATGATTTATGATCTGAGTCTAGGTCAGTTCATTGAAGTGTCTCCAAGTTAATGTTGTGACAAAGTTAAACGTCCTACCATTCACCCTTGCTTTTAACTCCATATTACTCGTTTTAGCTGATTCAGTCCAGGAATTTCAGGGAGCTAACACAAACAACTTTTTGCGGAATTGCTGCAAGTATTGGACAAAACTGAAGTGAAATTGAAAGCGCTGCTGGCAATAAATGCTGATGTCCGTTGGGAAAAAGAGCCCCAAGGAGCCGTGGTGGTACAGGTGCAGAAAAAGATGATGAATTAAAAGTTTAGCAAGTCCAGTTTGAAGGCATATTGTATACCAAGGAAATGCACAGTGTTTCAGTTTTAAGTGGATTTGACAGTCATCTGCCATTGTATTCAATCAGCTACCATCATGGCAGCTGGTTATCTGTACAGTCTTGTGCTTGGGTTCAACTATTGCCATGGTGTGACTTGGCCTTTAGAAAGGGTGGCTAATGTTAGATAGTGTAGGTTGATCCGCAGCGATGGATTAACTCGAGCTCTCTACTCCGACTATGACTTTGACTGGTGCTGCAAATTGTACTCTCTGTTCTAAAAAGTTTTTGCTTGTTTGTTTTGCATGGATCTTTCATTTTTTTGCTGTTCAATAATCGCTTGAAACACATAATCCATCGCTGCGGATCAACCTACACTATCTAACATTAGCCAACAAAAAAATGAAAGATCCATGCAAAACAAACAAGCAAAAACTTTTTAGAACAGAGAGTACAATTTGCAGCACCAGTCAAAGTCATAGTCGGAGTAGAGAGCTCGAGTGTTGGCAACAAACAAATGAATCTTATCTTCTCGGCCGCTTCTTTTCAAGAACAGTACGTCCTACAGTCTGTACTGATATGGAGACACTTTTACTTCTGGGCTTGGTATAGATGTACAAGCTGTTTTGTTTAAATGCTACAAAGAAAGATACCGTATGTTGGTTGTAAATGCCCTTTCTCATCTACTGTTATAATATCTGTGTACCTTCCAAAACCATTACAGATTATTGCTATGATATGAAAACACTATGTTAAAGGTTTGGTAAGGTTTAAGGTACAAGAACATTTTGGTAAGTGTTGAACGATCATGATTTGGGTTACATAAACTACTCTGTAAGGTAAGACACCTTTGTCATCATGGGTACGATCTCCCTTGTTAAAGTCAGATGATTTGTCAACCCCAGCTCCGTCCTTTGCAGGCTTTGTCACTCCAACATGGGTGTGAGCGAGCTGATGATTTCAGATTGTGATCTATTCCTCAGGCGATCCGTACAGATTGTGATATTTAATGTCCTCTCACTGTACAAAATCTCATTGACTAGTGGATCTGTGTGTAAACAAACCAATAGAGCGATGTAGCCAACTCGATGGCTATGCTGATATCATGAATTACTTTACGCCGCTCTTCCTTGGTTGACATGAGTTACAGCTTACAACATGGTGGTTGAGGAGTTGTGCCAAAAAAGAACTATCTTCAGTGCAGTTTTTGTACAAATGGAGAAATTCATAGGCTATTTCCAGTGTGGCTTGAGTCTGAAGGGCATTTTAAAATTGAGAAAAAGATTGCAATTTAGATTGTGAATCGTGATTGTGATTAGATAGACTGTGATTTTAATTTGGCCAGATCGCCAACTCCTACTCAGACATCGCCTGCCCTCGTCCTCTGCTTATATTTTTTTTAACTTAAAGTTTTTGATGTCAGACAAAGGTCAAATGATAGGGAAGTATATCTGATAGACCAATTTTACGACTGTATTTCCAGACGTGTAGATCAAACAGCCGTTGACCCATGTGAACAAAATGGGGCACTTTTTACCGCAGTCCTGCAACAGTGTTTTGGAGGACATAAATAAGAAAGAGTTTTTCTAGCTTACCTTTTAAATTGAAGCATTGCAGGTGCAGCCGCTTGATTCCCTGCTGGCAGGTATATTTTGTCAACTCTCCATGAGTTTTTAATACAATAAGGAAGTGCTTTTGGCAATAAATAATAGATTAATATTTTTTATCAAAAAGCTTTGAAGCCACCAGGATCCAGGTATGTTTGTAACCCCAGAGCTCAGTGTGATAGAGCACATAGTGTCCCATTCTCCACACTTGATTTACTGCTGCGACTGGTTTAAAAGAAAGACAATAGGATTGGTGCTATTGATA
The DNA here is from genome assembly GCF_965226575.1 of Pagrus pagrus. Lineage (NCBI taxonomy): Eukaryota > Metazoa > Chordata > Actinopteri > Spariformes > Sparidae > Pagrus > Pagrus pagrus. The sequence continues at coordinate 7,259,219 of NC_140198.1, forward strand.
ATTAGTTTTTAATGTGCCACACTCATCATGTCCAATTTCATGCCCCTTAGGCAGCTGATCACAGATTTAATCAACACATTATTGCTTGCTATACTTAAACTGACTGGAGGGAGGGCTTCGCTCTGTATCTGTGTGTGTGTAGGAGTGTGAAGGGGACACAGTGTTAGCGCGTGTTTGTGTGATCGAGGAGCGAGCGAGAGAGGTTGTCAGCATGTGCATCCATCCCAGCAACGTCCTTCTTTGATAGACATTGAATATGTGTTCCAGGCCATTAACCAAGAGCTACGTTTGAAGATGACGCGCTTGGAAGCGTGTGGTCGTGCTGTGTCGAGGGAAGCCATTGTTATTATTGTGTTTTCTAGCAAAGGGGAGAGAGTCGAGGCCTCTCTCACCTGATGAATACAGATGAAAGCGGTGCTGTCATGTCTGTTTTTTGGGGACCGCACTCACAGCACCTGGGACTTTTCAGTTTTGTGAGGTTGAATGATTTTTTTTTTTTTTTTTTAAATGTGTTTTTGGTCGCTGCAGGCCGTTCTACAATGATCAGTGTTTGAGTGGTGGGACCAAATCACACATTGTTTGAAATTCATAGGTGTTAAAGGCAGCGTGTCAATATACTCTTCAGTTGCACTAGTAATGTGTATGCAACAAAAGATCTCCTGCTGCATTAGTTGTGTATAGGAGTGGTGATATGATGATAACTACTGTCATATAATTTGTTGTGGATATTAAAAGCCTCCTCAGGATGATTCCTAATGACTTTGGTGATCCCTGATTCTTTGTCTAGCCCTGCACTTAAAACATCCCTTTGACAAATGGACATTTCTGTCTAAAGCTGTACTTGGGCTTCAGGTTTTTGTCTTGTTTCTTGTATAAGAAATGGCTTAATGCCCTAAGTGAGTATATTTAGTTTCAGAAGTGAAGGACCTGATTGAAATTAGTTTGAATCACTGGGTCCTCAGCCAGTTAATGAAGTCAGGATGACTAACACTTTATAATTAAGATGAGTCATCATGTTTTATATGATCAAAATAGTGAGAGTCTCACGTAAGAGTTAGAAACAGTGTGTTAATGTGTGTGTCACGATCTAACCTTACAGGACATCGACATGTTTATAGAACTAAGACTTAGAAATGGTTCATTAAATCTCAAAAATACATTAACAGAAGACAAGTTTAATCATCAGAGAGGTCTTAAACAAGCCAACAGTTTAGTCCAAGCCCCCTGGAATTTTGTTTAGATGTCATAATTTGATCCATTGGGAAACTTTAAAATAAAAAACACAATTAAATCATTTTAAAAACCCCATTTGTTACTGTTATTTGTTAGCAGTACCAACTTTTCTTGGCTTCATGTGCTTCTGAGCAGCTTTCATGGGAATGAATGGGGTTTCACCTTCAACTCAGTATGCAGATCCTCCCTTAATAGATCAATGTTTTAGTCTAAACTGTGTAAAAAAACATGCGCAACTAATATCAGTGAGTTGGTCAGTAAACAGTGGGGAAAGACAGTTTGGGTCATAATTTTTCCTTTTATACAAATACTTAAAAAAAAAAAGATATGTCTAAAAAGTTAGACATATAGTTAAACAACATCTGATTCCTCATGTTTCCCTTAATCTGCCTGTAAAAATAGCATTTACATTATCATTGTACAACTTCTATCTTTCCTTTGAATTTTTTGAAAATGACTTTTTTTAACTCGAATCACTCACATTTCTGTGCCTGACAAGAAGTTGCTCTTGACCACCAAGAGACTATAACATGTTGTCAGGCTAGAGAGTGAGTAGAGAGAGAGAGGCAGGGGCAGACATGTGGACAACTGGAGCCAGAAAGAGCAGTGGCTGTGTTTATCTTGAACTACTTAGCTCCCTGGCTGTGAGTCAAATGTGGAGAGAGACATTGGGAGGTAGTGGAGGCCTTCATTAAATGCAGCTCAGGCCCTGGTGAAACCCTGGTTAATGTCCCTATCATCTCTGGAGTGGTCCAACGTCTAGCTCTCTTCCCAAATGACTCATGTTTAATGCATCTCTGCAGTCCCTGTCATTTAACCTCACCTATGGAGGTTGTAGGTCGGCGTGGGATAGCTCAGGCTCCCACAAGACCCATAAGGGGCAAAGTAAGCCACCATGCAGTTATTCTTCAGCCACTCTCCATTTACTTAACATGGGGAGAGCTGCTCCATGTCTCGCCTATTGCTGTGTAATCTCCCCAAAGCAGAACCCCCCTCACCCCATCGCACTGCATGAACCTGAACTCGAGGGTGGTCTGGGTTGACTATGAGGCTCTCCGAAGCACTGTTACCCTGATTCCTGTGTGCTACGGCTGAATGCTTAAGCAGGGGATAACTGATGCTATGCTGGGAGACTTTATGACTTAACACTTTGCTCTTTAGGTGAGCACTCCAGTTTAAAAGCTTTGATAAAAGTTTTTCAGGGGAGATTGAGGGCTGTCGAACTCCATAAAACTTTGTTTTATTGGGACTGCCACAGATACTTGGAGACATTGCTGAAATTCATGCCCATTAAACTCTAAATAGTTTGAAGATCCACTTTGGAACGGTCAGAGGACATATTGTACAATCTATACTGAGGCCTTTAAGCTTGCAAAGATACATGTCTGGGGATTTAGGGAAAGCAAATGAACAATACAAGACACAACTTTACCACATGTGCGCTGTGTAACTGGATGTTAAACAGCCGACATTGTGCTCTTTGTTTCACTCGCTCTCCACGCTGCATTTTCCTCAGATTTCCCCTGCAAATACCGTCTCCCTCTCACTCCTCTCCTCCCTCACTTACGCACAGCCACTCAATCTCTGCCTCTAGTTTTTTTCCTCTGGATAATGGTAATTAGAATATCACCATGATTGAAACTTGGCAAAAGTTGAAGAGGAAATAGGTTTTCTAATCAAAGGCTTCCTCCTAGCTGGAATCCTGATGCTTACTTGGCTGAGAAGGGTTCTTCAATGATGGGGGTCTAAATGGATGCCAGACTGTATACTTAGGGCCAATACTGCTCTTTCCCTGCAATACTGGATTTTGTATTGATGTCCCAGTTAGCCTGTTATAGCTGGTTTTCACCTATTCCTTTAAAAGTGTTTGTTTTGCTGTCATTTTTTCTGGTTTTTATGATGGTCCACAGCAACAGTTGTATATAATAATGCACATGGCGTGACATTCTAGAGGAAACACGGGACATCATTTTGGTAACTCTGGCATGCAAATGGTCAACTAATGGTATTGAATGAAGATATTAAAGGGGCTCTATGTAACAATTTGTTAAAATTTACATGCATTAATCATTTTTTTATTGGCCATATGTGAACATATTGTAACATGGCGTGAAAAATGAGACCTTCCCCGTCTCTCTTGGTTGCCTGTACAAGCCTGTGGACGATTTGTTTCAGCTGTTTAATGCTGCTGGATGGTGAATTGCTTTGTGAAGGACACGGGTCAGATTTTCCGCAACAGTCCAAAGGATGTGACTTCATTCATCTTCATACATCATCTCAGTGCCTCTCCTTTGTTTCGATGCAATCACATTAATTTTAAGAAAGCATTGTCAATTTGCTGTGCCTATAGCCGGAAAGCTCGTTGATAAGAATTATTTTATTGCAGGGAAGAAGCGGTGAAGTTGGGTTTCTCAGGTCTCTCTTTCTTAATGTTTTTATGTGACTCTGCAGCAGACATTTCCCTTGTCTAATAGTGCTTTAAACTGGGTAAAAGTGCAATGACATGATCGTGTATTTAATTAATACCATTCAGAAATATCTCAAGAGATCCATGTGGAAGGTCGTAAGATGAGAGGTTTTGAAAACAGATACTGGGAGAATAAACTATTTTGAATAGACAGAGTTCCACTGTTCTGTTTTCAATGTTTGGCTCCTACAAGTTGCCTGCAAGCCTGTTAGCGGTTATTTATTAAAAGTTATTGAAGGTTAATTAACGGAAGAAAATGAACCACTTCAACATTAACATAAAAGACTGGAAGCAGAAAGCAACTGTTACCCTTGCTCTGTCCAAAGGTTAAAAAAATCCACTTAAATACACATATAATTTGTTCAATCCATGCAAAAGTCATTGGTATACAAGTGTCAAGTTGTTGTATGGGGGGTTGTGTGCTTGGCACAGTGATGCTGTTGCCTTTGGTGTCATTTCTGAGTTAATACAGGAGGCACATTTATCACCCTCAGCTCTCTCTGTTCCTGTTTCATTTTGCCAAATTGTGCACAGAAGGCAATCATTCAAAGGTTTTGGTGTATTATTGTCCAAAGTCTGTTTGTTTAAAACTGCTGTTTTATTTGTAATTCTATCAACGTTTGGCATGAAACTAGCCAAATATAGCTGGAAGATATGAGCACAAGTTATCATCCTCTCACTGCTTTTGATGTTAACCTCTAAGTCTATTTGTAGCCAAATAAATTTGCCTTTGGAGTTGGACACCTTATTCTTAAGCTTCTGTTTCCCGAATCATGTGTGGTCTTTCAATGATTTTCTTTTACAAGGGGAGAAAAGCATGAAAAACTTTTCTTTGCACCCTTACCTGCCTTCTCCTGTTCTTTACAAGCATGCACCTCTGCTGGCAAATGGGGGCAATCAGATTCAAATGGGGCTTTGAATGCTAACCTCCCTTTCTGTTTTTTTCCCACCTCCCTTTCCCCACCTGTCCTCCTTCTCCAACACAGGAGCTGCACAGGATGCAGGTAAGCCTTCCCACGTTTCCTTTCCTTCTCCTCACCACATCCTCTCACCACATTCCAGCTTTCCAGCTTCTGTCTCGTGTTGTTCAAGACATGCTTTCTCTCCTTCTCTGGTGCTCGTGTAGCACAGCCATCGTTCTTCATTTCAGTTTCTCTCATTCTCTCTCGTGCTTAGATTTCCATCTGCCTCTCTCTTGCCGTCTCCACAGTCCATTTCTTCCAAATTCTGTGCTGCTGTCATTACTGCCAACTCATACATCTTCAGTTAGCTACCAGTGTCCTAAATGGCACTAGCTGTAGCATCCTAGTGCGTACTGAATTTAGCCAGATAGCACTAAGACTGAACTCAAACAGCTAGAGAGTTGTGTTCCAAAATAAAACACCATTTTCTCCAAATTACACACATTTTCAATGAATGTCTTTATAAGTAATAATAATGGATTCCATGTTTTTTTCCTGTGTTTTGCAACACTGAAGCAGACTTCATAAACTGATTTGGTGTATCTGATATCACTGTGTTGGTGATTGATGCTGTTCCAGGATCATCATTAAAGCTGACCAATCACATTGTTCTGATGTCATAGTTTTGTGACCTATGTTATTGTTGTTGAACATCAGAGTAATGTTGCACCAGGACCATCGTTTCAACTCACGAAACTGCGTCTGGGGTTTGTATACCATTTGGAACATAGTATCATACTGTTAAGTTCACTTACCAAATGAAAACAATACAAAATATTACAAATACAAAGCAACAAAAAGGATAAAGTCAACCCAAAAATTTCGAAACAGCACAAACCAAAATCACATCTATGTGAGATGTATCAGTTGGAAGCGAAGTGCAGAGATTTGGCTCTTGACAAACAATGACAGCCAAGTTTTCTCTTCACATTCTGCTGTCTGTTTGGACTTGCAGCAATTTGTCCACTGTGTTGCTCACAGTGCTATTGCACCTTTAGAGATGTGACATTGTTCGTGTCAAACTTAAAAAGGGTCAAAAAGCAGTGAAGACACCAGGCAGTGAGAGAGAAGAGATGTTGAAGAAATGTTGTTTCAGAGTATATTCGACCTGTCTTTGTTTTGTAGCCAATGACAGTCCTCGCAACCAAAACACATCCATATATCTTTCTCAGCTCTGCTGTCAGTTCAAGCTGCTGCATGCCCTGTACAAACATATAGCAGCAAACTTAGGATTCGTCAGCAGAAATTCTGTTTTCACTAATTAATTCCAGTCGCTTCTACTTGACTCTTCTTGTAATCACTGTCATGTGACTGTCCAATTCAAAACTTCCTGCATATTTTTTTCAAATTAAAGCCTGCCAGGTTGAAAACACATGTCCAGGAAGTGTTTACTACTGAAATTAACCACAGAGTGAGAAAATGTCCCTAATTTCTGTTAAAAAAGAGATGCTCAGAGCGACTCTGTTGTGCTGACGGATCAGTGCTACGAGATGTACATTAAACTAAAATTATTAGGCAATAGGTAAACAAAAATGAGCCTGTTTCAAATAAATGCATGCTGCGTTTTGAGTTTATTATTATTATTTTGAATTATACAAATAAAAAAACATATAATTTAAAAACATTATTTGCCTGGTCAGAATGAATCCATAGATACCCCTAACAAGAAAGAAAAATATAAATCCTGCTGCCTCTGCCGCTGCCTTCACTCCCCCTCTCCCTTGTCTCTCCTCTACCGAGCCTTTTAATCCAATTAGCAGTGCCAGTGACAGTTATTTATATGTACATGAATTAGAATTGAACAGTAAGAGATCCTCCCTTGGGGCTGATTGGACGGAGCCCAGTCCTTCACCCGCCTGCTCTCGGTCACAAGCCTCTGCTGCTGCCACCGAGCAGTGGTGGTCCCTGCAGCTGATTGCCAGCGGAGCAGCAACACAAACTGACATTAGCATGCGCTGCCAATGGCAATCATCATCTCATCTCACTTTAATGCGAAAAACCAAATCTGCGCACACTTTTTTCCCCTTAGCAGTTAAATACTCAGAAAATATTGTTTCATCTCCTTAATGTTATCTTTTCTAAAACCATCAAGACTAAAGAGATATTTGACTAAAATTGAGACAATCTAATAAGCTGTTTTCTCAGGGCTCAGGGTTCATTGTAGATTTCTGACTCTGTTGCACTCCATTGCGTTGGGCTGAGAAAACAGATGTGCCAAATGAGTGTGTAAGCTGCCAAATATGGATCTCTTACCCTTTGAACTGTTTGCCAATGATTGCAATACTTCAGAGGGTTAGAAAAAAGTCATGTCGCAACACAAGCCTTCAAAGGTTTTAAATACAATATGTCTGAAATTCATTTTTAGAATTAAATTTTGAATAGATGCCCGTTTTAGTCCAGTCACGCAGACATGAATGATAACCGCTGCTAGTCTGCAAAGCCACTTAAACTTAGTTAATAATGAGGCAATTACAGAAGTTGATACAAGTTCCAGAAAGCATATTTGTACGTCGACCCAAGAAGTGCCTTTTCTAAGTGAACAATAAATCAAACTGAAAAAGAAAAAGAGATCACAGGCTAAAAATAAAGCTAACAAAAAAAGGATATTTTCATGGTCTGTATTTACTTTATAACCAATAATCTCAAAAGTCGGCGAACAAATGACACAAATTTTCACTTTCAAAGCCACATGGCTGCGAAACAGGTAACTGCTGTTCGAGTCTGTGGGGAAGTCGGTCCATCTCCAGCTGTTTTTGTGGCAACCAAAACCGTCTTTTTTTCGGGGGAAGTGGGACCAACTTCAAATAGTTTTGTGGTGACCAGAACAGGTATTATTTCCGCCAAACCATCATGTTTTCCAGAGCACTGGCACAGTGTTGTGACAAGAGAGAAATAGAAAACCACTGTCTTCTGTTGCAACTAATGCCAAGCTGCAACAGAAAGAAGTTTTAACTCGTCTTTGCATGAACATACCAACATTTATTCTGGCAACTGGGTTGTTATTTTTATTCATATTAGTAGTAGCAGCAGTAGTAGTATCAAAGAAAGATTGAAGAAACTAGGCTGAGCATGACAGTTTTGGTACAGCAGGTTATTTCCTGTATTTCACTGGAGTAAACCAGTGCTAAAACGGGAACGTTTTTGAATAGAGCTGAGAAAAAGCATAATATTTCTTGTTGTCTAAGTGCTTCCATAGTTGACCTGCCAAGACTGACAAGACGTCTCTTCTCTTGCATGGATGACTCATGCGTTTGCTCTGTACGCCAATCAATAGAATGGAAGACTTGAGAGGACGGAGGTGAGATGAGGGACACAGCAGTTAAATACAAGGAGTGTTATCCATATGTGCACAGAGAGAGGCTCTTTAAACACGCACAAGCACATGCATTTCTGTGCGTGCGCTCACCGACACACACACACACACACACACACACACACACACAGTGTGCAACTCAGATTAATGACTAAATCAATCACACGCATACAGTGTTTGCTTGTCATCCTGTGTGCTTTTCTTTTATAACACAGGTTCAATTTCCCAAGCTACTGAAGCTCTATCAGCGTTTCCTCAGAATATGTATTCAGCAAGGTCATCTCTCACTGCACCAAGAAAATTTCCCAACCACAGGATGTGTCTTTGCTATTGCAATGTCAATAGTCCCCAGTCCAATGCATTGCAATCTACATTTGTCAATACATGAGCTGCTCGGCGCTCCACAGTGAGCTGAGGATGCAGCTCGTTCATTAAATAGACCTTGTTTTGACTCCTGTTGACTCACAGATTTATTCAAGCAATAACTGGATACATTTTGAATCTTATTCCAGCTCTTTCAAGTAGTGAAAAATATTTTAAAAAATAATATTTACTGCAGATAAATCTGGTCAAGGTCAAAACTTTACAGCTTGCCAGTTGCTTTAGCAAACCAAATCATTCAAAAACTTACAACTCAAGATTCCACCACAGCTTTCTTTATTATGACAAGAGCATTAGAGTAAAGGCGATCAATAAAATCTAGAAGATCGGGAAATGGCATGCTATAAAAAAAAAATTACGATTGAAATTACACTTTACAGGGAGCAGAGAGGTCGGACACCCTGCTCTTGTCTGAAATGAGGAGATGCAAAGAGCTCACTTATATAAAGAGCTTTCATGTGGGCAGCTCAGTCTACTCGAACAAAGACAAAAAAAGAAGAGTAGGGTAGTAGAGTAGAGTTTGGGTAGTGCAAGTGCGATGATTTTAGTGAGTATTTCTATTTATTTGTTGATAAAGTTTTCTGAAAAGATAAGGCTGGCATTATTTAGAAATGTTTTCACTGTCATCAAATCCCATAATGAAGACCAAAACCAATAATGTGTTAGTCTGTCTCCAAATACCTTCCATCTTCCTGATCCTGTCTATGTTTGGGGGGTTACTTTTTTGGTAAATCTTAATCATAATTAAATAAAGGATATGTAATTTCCTAAAACAGTTTGGCACCTACAGTAAGTTTTAAGTAAAATGTTCCTAAAACAGGAGTTAGTCGTATGTATTCGTTGGGGACTATTTCCTGCACCAGATTAAACCACATTTCATGGTCTAGTAAGTATTTACTTAAATGTGATAGTGTATGTAGGCTTGACTAAAAATAAACTACAGTGGGTGTGTTCATGGTAATGAAGGAACATGACTCATGATGTGCTTAGATATTTTTTTTTTTTGCAGACAATGGAGGTTTATAGAATGGCAGAATAAAAAATATCATAAACAACACTTGTTGGATCAGCTTATAACCTTTATGGCCTACATAAGCAAAGGAGAATATCAGTGAGAAGACTGACTATTTATAGCCTTGGTATTATAGTTATTACTAATGCTTGTCACCAGGTCGGATTCAGACTTTTTCGGGTTCAATAAGTTACAGAATTAAAACTATTTTTTATGAGTGCACAGGATGAATTGAGGAGTCGCTGAGTCTGGGGAAAGACGCTACTCTGATCTGGTGGTAAAACCCAGTCAGCAGAAAAAATTATGCAATGTAGGGCCGCTGTGTTTGGAAAAGTTTGTGTTTTAGCTTTGGTCGCCACAAACATGACTGGAGATTATCCTTACGTAAAAAAACATCCAGCGTTGTCACATTTAGAAATGTTGAAAAGCAGTCACAAGCTGCGGTCACTGGCTTGGCAGCCCTCTCGCCAAGATATTTACAACAGGAGGCGATGATGCTCATAATACTTTCCTCCACAGGGGCTGCCAGAGTCAAAAACTAATGAAAGTTCCTTGTAGCTTCTTTAAATAAAACTGAATTTAAAATATAAGATTTTAATTTGTGGCACAAGAGTATTATTGAATGACCTTTTGTTCCAGTGCTGTGTTGGACATGTTTTACTCAACAGGACATCAATCACAGTTGACTTTCTTAATTACCAATCACTGGATTGTTCCAGGTTACGAGACTCAAACCTACAGAGTATCTGTCGAAACAAGTAGCTACTGATGAATAATCCCCATGCATTTGAATTCATATAACAACTTTCACTTCATGATAATAGACCAACAAGTTGTCACTGCATGACCTCCAGTGTTTTGCGTCTCCTGCTCTACAGGCAGCTTGGTAACATTCAGGGCTTGTTTGTGATGTGATCTGCTTGTGCTGAGAGTATAATAGAATCGTAATGATTGATCTTTGACCAAAGACACGTCTTAATCATGAAGAAGAATAGCACGGCTGTTTCAGTCATATTCTTTTTTAATTAATATGTCATAATGCAGACAAGATGTGACAACAGTGCCTGTTTAAAGTAATTATCTTCGACATTTCTAGATTTAATCAACTTTTGCTGCGCTTTCACCACCCCATGAAACAAACCAGTGATTTAACTTATATTTAGCCATATGTAGGAAGTGAAGTGTAAATTGATGACCGTGACCTTGTCACTGATAATAGATAAGTTGTGGACACAAGCCACAAACTTCAGTATTTATATGAAATATATGGCCATGGTAACTAAACAGTAGCAGCGGTTGCTTTCTAAATTGAGAGTGAGATGCTCTAACAAGAAGAAGTAAACACGAGAAAGTGGAGAGATTTTTCCTGGAGGCCTTCTCAGGCTGCGCTTGTGTCAAATAAAAGAAGAAGGCGATAAATTATGCTTGAATTAAATCAGGTTATAGGGGCATATCATCATAGTTTGTGATAATTCTACTTCAGCCTGCTATTTACAGTATGGGGTGGTATTAAATATTCATTCTTTGATTAGCAAATGTAATAATATATAATTTCTCAACGGAGGGTCGTTTTATGATGATTAAATCATTTGTCTTAATTAAATCATCATAAAGTAATAAATGAGTGTGTGCAGCACTCGCTTGACAGTTTAGTCAAGTCTGTGTAGGTGTCAGGCATAACACACCAGACAATTACAGTGCAGCGGGTACATCTCATAAAGTCATCCGTCTGTGAGCGACTCCTGAGAAGTTTCTTATTTTATTTTCTTATTTATTTCTGAAAGAAGTCAACTTTGTGAATCAAGAGAAGGAGGACCCTGGTTTCAGAAAATGCTTAAAGTTGACTTGCAGAGAGGATAACCTCTGGAGTGCGTCCTTTATATTATATTGACTGACATTGGTGTTATTCTGCACCTAACTGATGTCAGTAAATTCACAAAAATACTCCACATACAGTAGTACCTAATTTAAATTATTCAGAACAGGTGGATTCTTATTTCACACACTGGTCATTATGTTGACTTTTGTGAGGAAGCATGACGCAAATCAAGAAAGAAGTTGTGAGTGCAGCATCGTGGCCACTGTTGCTTCTTAACAAAGTGTTTGATAACAGAAGAAGAAGTGAAAGTGGAGCAAACAAACCCTCAAGAGAAGCAAAAAGTTTAAGTAGATGTACTGTACATAGACAAGTGTGGCAAACAGAACTTGTAGTGATGGAGTATCGACTGTTTCTCACAACTGCCTGCCAGGAACGAGGGAACAAATCAGAAAACCCAACGGACCTCATCACAATGTGTCTGCTCTCTGCTGCATGTTACAGTACTACACCAGCAATTACACTTAGCCTGGACTAAACTCTACCTTCTAAGAGCTTCTGAATCAATATTGCTTTGAAAAAACATTGAGGAAAATAAACTTTAAAAACAATAATCCTAAAAAAAACAGTGATACTCTGGCAGCAGGGGGCAGCAAAGAGCACTGGTGAATAACAGAAAATACAGTTTTTAGCTCTGATTTCACAAGATATTGTTTATGTTTTGACTTTTTAATGTGTCAGTGTTTTTATAATGATATTTGCACGTATATAAAACAATGAAATTACCTTTGAATATAGTCAAACACTGTTATAATGCAAACAACGAGGCCTAAAATTGCTCTACAGTGCTGTTTTTAGTTGGGTTTGAATATAAATTTTACAACAACCATTTAATTTAATCAATATAAAATGTAATAAAATTACCTATCTGTAGATTTGGTGTAGTACACCATTGCTTTAGTGCTTGGCTGTCCTCACAGTCATCTGTATTATTCAGCAGAGCACACTAGCACATAAGTAGCAAGTAATAGCGAACATGTCCAATAAAACATGTTTTGCAATTTGTGTTTTTTGATCGATTTTCCATTTAAAAAAAATTATTTTTATGTTTATTCACAGTTAAAGATCCTTCATGTTATTTTACATTGGATAGTCATTTTTTATTAAACAGTAAAATAAATAAATTATGGAAATAAATAATTCCATAAGATTATTTTTTTTACAGTGTACCTGTGAGATGTCCCTCAGTCCGGCCCCACAAAGAATCATCACTGATTTTGTTTTATTAGTGTTTAGTTATTAGTTCTTAGTGGATCATTTATAACAAAAAAAGCAACCCTGACCTATAGCCTCTTCTGTCAGTCAGTGTTTATCCACTTGTCATTTTCCGAACACAACAGCTCTCTTTATTCGCATATACAAAGTGTTGCTGTTGCCATGGTGGAAGTTTAAAGCCTCTGTTGCAGCTGTCAGTGCAAACCACTACCCAGCTCAGTGAACCGGCATAACAGAGTCTAAATAAATGTTTTCAAGAATGCGTGTTTACCGACCAGCAGCACGCCCACTGACATTTTTCCCTCCATCATTAACATTGTCTCCTGAGCTTGCCAAATGTCACTTTTCATTGTTCATTTTTGTCCCAATCTGTCCTGAAGTATGTCTAACAACTGCTCAGCAGTGGCACTGTGTCTGGTAGACTTCTATTTCTCTTCTTTACATTGTTTCCCTTTTTATACATATACACAAAAGCAACTGCCGTGTGTTTAGCCAGCACTACACTACAGTACTCCTACGCTTAATTTCTTGGTGCACCGCAAGTTTTTCAGCCCAGTCGCCAGGAAACAAATCGTTATTGCTTCTACAAACCACTGATACTTGTACATGCTTTAGGCCTACAGATTATGCTGACATGTCTACGAAATGTGTCATATCACATTCACAGTACATGTTTATGACCTGACCTGGGATAGAGGTGAAGTTGCAGGCAAGAAGACTGCCAATGACTGCAGTTCAAGACTCTTCCTTGATATTTTTAATGAGGGACCACAATGTTTCAACACTGGCAACGGTGACACCGCAGGATATTTTTAGAGACCTCTGAAGAAATTCCTGCCGTGTTTGTGGCTGAAAAAGATTTTTGACCAGAAGTTGAGACATCCCTTTGTTTGTGATCACAAAACTGGGAGTTTTTGTCAAGACCTCAGGATCTCCAGCTGTGTGTATTGCTACCAAAACAGGAATTTTGAGGCAAAACATTATCTTTTCCGAACGCTAACCAAGTGGTTTTTGTGCCTAAACCCAACTAGATCATGAACAGCGTTGTCACATTGAAAAATAGGAAATCTGACCTAAAGTAACGTAACGCTGCAACATAAAAAAAAACTTACAAAGTGCCAATACCCTCCTTCTCCATATCTGGCTCTGAGGGCGATACATATTGACCCTTAATGAACTGTATTACACAGGAGACACTGCATGACGCTCACCTGTTCTTGTAGTTGTCACCTGCCTGCTTTTCTCCCATCTAGTCTGAGAAATGTTCAAATCCTGGCGACCCTATACGCTCACTACACAGGTTTCGTAGTACCACCCTAATTAGATCTAAGGGTCCCACCTCCACATCCTCGCCAAGTGGGTGTAAGTACTTACAACTTAGATGTGAGGATGAGGTGGATGAGCTATCTTTCTGCTCTGACTGACGTCAGTAAATAACAGTAACATTAAGATGATGTGCTAGCTTGCAGTGCATCACTCTCTAGTGTGTCTGTCATGGTAACCAGCAGAGGTAGTTTATCTCTTGGTCTCTTTTTATCTTCCTTGCAAGGGGTGTGGTGCAACTGTAGAAATGGCAAATGCTTTATCGGCCTGCTGACTTCACTGCACCACACAGTAAATCTAGTGTACATAGTTGGTTACTTTCTACTGTTATAATTCATATGGGTGTCTCCTTAGTTAAATAAATTTATGTTGTGATCATTAGTCATATCTCCAAGTATCTTTCATTCACTGTAGTAATTCAGAGTCTTATCCTCATTGACACACTCCAACATGTAAAGAAGAGGGGCACTGCTTCTTGTTTTTTTTTTTTTCACTTCAAGCACTGGCTGTAATCCATCGCTTGCACTTATTTTTAAGAGTAGCTGCCAGAACTGCGGGCCCCAAGAGTCCCAGAAGCAACTCATGTCACTAATGTTGCTTTTCTGTATGGTCGGGATACGTGCACTGAGCCGTGCGACGAGCAACAGCAATCAGAGCTGTGATGCATGCATGGCATGAGTGGTTTTCCCAACAACAGGCTGGACGGGCTGAAGGTTTGTTCGTTTACAGAGAGCATCTGTCGCCTGTAGCTCCAACCAGTTCACTTCGCTGCTTCTTCTTTTAAGATTCCTCGATTTAAACAGATCCCCTGACAACAAAAAAAAAACAAATAATGTTTATATTCTGAATGTTTCTATAAACTAAAATGAAACACTGTGTCTGATTAAAAAAGTGTGCCTCCTCGCCAAATGAGATGGTCTAACTTGACAATGAATGCATTAGGGCACTCCTGATTAACTCATGAAGTCAAAAATGTGACGGCTCGGTTTTTCTTTGGACCCAAAATGCATAGATTTGAGACAGAAAGGTTGAGAAAGCAAAAGCTTTATTTTGCAATGATGATCCCGGAGAGTAATGTGGAGGAATGAACCAGGCTGGCAGGCAGGCAGGCAGGTAGGTAGGCAGGCAGGGTTTGCTGAGCCGGGATGGAGGAACTCAGGAGAACCGGCAAGCAGGAAGCTGAGCAGAGCGGCACTGGAGGTTTCTGCAGAAGACAACAAAGACAAAGGCATAAGCGCTAAGGCAAAAAACACATAAAAGGTGGAATACTCGAAGAGTCACAAACCACTAGGAGCGATGAGTTGATCAGATACAGGTGCACCACTCTGCTGCTGCTGCTGCCACGCCCACAGACCACACACACACTCAGGGGAAAGGCAGGTAGAAAGAACAGAAAACACAGAAAACAGAAACACAACCCGACTGCCATAGCATCATCGTAACAACAAATTTCCATGTTTATCACCAAAAAGGGGCCCTCGAAGTCTTTGTCTATGTACAGAGCCATGTTAATAGTTAAAACATCACTCTAACTTCCATTTATCTGCACTAAACGTATATTTTAATTAACAACATATCGAAGCTGCTAAGAACGCAAGTGTGAATATTGTTAAAAGAAAATGTGCAAAATTGCAATTAATACATTCTCTAAATGATTTCTAGATAAGTGGGAGAAAATAGATGGATGAATCGTTTTAATCAACCGAGTGTAAGGAAAGAAAAATATCACACTTTTTTCTCCACCTGAATTATTTATCTCTTTATATGTAATCAGTTAAACTTCAGAGTAATCACAGTCAGATTTTTGCGTCACAAAACTCTTTATTTGACATAAAGATCGTATTGCTGTGCAGTTGTGGAGCAAAAAAACCCTCCATCATCAGTTTTTTGTCTCTTGTCGAGGCCCCTGAAGAGTAAACCTGCTTCGCCCAGCTTGTATCAGGAGATGCTGGTGAGATATCCCCTTTCTGCTCTCTCATGCTGTTTTGCAGCTGCCTGACTCAACAGAATATCCACACGACTTGCTACACATTTAAAATGGTCGAGTCAAGAAACACAGTAGTCCTACAAGCTGTTTTCCACCCGCGCTCCCTCTTGTTTTGGAGGTGACTTCTCGACGGAAAGAACGTCCCCATGCTGCTCTGAAAACATCCTGGATACTTTAAGTTTATTCCAGTTCAGTTTGGAGTTGGACTTTAATCACTTTTTTTTATATCTCAGATGGTGGGGAGAGCAAATTTTACATTTGCTCTCCCCACCATCTGAGATATATAAAAAAGTGATTTTGCTCTCCCCTAAGCTTTTAATTCCATGGTAATAACTTTAATGATGAAAATGTTAACATTTCATTTTAAAGGATTGACTTTATGGTTCGTTCAAAGTAAAAAATTTAAACAAGCTAAACGAAAGAAAATTGGTTCATTTCCTTTTAGTTCAGTGCCTTAATACTTTTTAAAAGACTCTGTGAAGTGCAGTTCCTCCAGCGAGTCCTCCAATTAAAACAGCAGCATACATTGTTTCTGTCTTCTGATTTAACGCCCCTGTCAGGTCGACGTAATATGTCTGTGCCTTCCAATACTGTTAAAAGAATACCTGTTTGACTTTGGCACAAATACAGTTTATTGAGAGAGAAAGGTAATAGATTGGGTTAATGTTACTGCTTTGTTAGGGTCTGGAGGTGAGGGGGCAAGTGTGTTCGTGGTTAAACGAAACCCAAGTTGACTGTCCAATGGAAACAGTCATCGACAACAATCATTATGGCTGCTTTGACACTTGAACATGAACATGTTGTTTCATGAACAGCTTATTATGTCATTAAAGTCTCTAGATCTCTGCACACGCTCATGATTTCAACCTTTTTTTCTAACTTTGAGTCAAAATATCTCGTTACACCTAATGTAAGATGCATTTCAGTGCACTGGGGACTTGTTTTCTGACAATTTTCACTTTTTCCATTGAAAGATATTTCTTTTTACTTATTACAAGTAAGACTCGCCTTGTATTCATTGCCTTTTTATTCCTGAAGTGGATTTTCTTTTTCCAAAAGTGTAATAATGGCAGGTGTTCATTTCAGATGTAATAATCTGCCAGAAACATAACTGGCAGTTAAGCTGAGTGATCATGGTTACATTTACTCCCTGACTAAAAATTTGACAAATTCAATCAAACAGTCGCACTGTTTCATTTTAAAAACCTCAAGGTAAAAAAAAGTCATTGGAATTGTGGTGCTGTCTGGGGAAATTCACTAAATGAAAATACTCAAATATGGGTAATAATAAAACCAGACTGTTGTGGAGATACACCAGTTTTCTCAGATCTCAACAATGTTGTCAACTTTTGTGAGGACAGTAATTGTCATAACTGATAGAAAAAATGCAACCCAATCACAAGAATACATTTTGGAAATGTGCATTTCTGCAAATCACTGGGCATCTTCAAACTTTACCTGTCTTTGTGTTTAAAATCCATGTTATGCCAACATGACATGACATACTGTATATTGCAGAACTGTTGATATGCTACGCATGACATGCAGAAATTTGAACATGTCCGTGGTTTGCATGCAGGTAAAATCCCAACATTTTATTCTCACAACAGGGCTGTTTTTCCACGAGCAACTTTTTTAAACTTTTGGGACTATGTTAATTATCACAACCCCAAGCTACAATATAAAACCCAACTTATAATAGGCCAGATTTATCCTTTAAGCATTCCCCGGTTATTGTTTTATTCATCAGCCAAAAGCTCACATAATATTCCTGAGTAAAGGACACATGATGCTTAAAGGAGACACTAATGAATCTTGATAGGAGACGAGAGGACAGGAGGATGCTGCAGTGCCCTCTACCTCCCTCCTCTATCCTCTCATTCCTCCTCTCATCCACTGCCTCCTTCGACCCCTGTAAAGGCTCTCAGCTTTTGTTTATCTGGCAAGGGACGCAGAAGTGTCTCCTCCACCCCCTTCCCACCGTTCTCCCGCTCCGGCTTTCTTCCCTTAAAGATATTTCCAAACGAGTGAGCCCAGACCACAGCTGCCTCTCTGACGCATTAATCACTTGGCTGCCGCCCCCTCCACTCCTACAATTCACTTACACACACACACACAGTCCCACTCATGGATAACTTGGTTTGACTCACACAAGCAAAGCCATGTACCGCCACCGTGTAATATAAACACATGTGAACGCACACGACTTGAGCAGGTAGATAGAGAACACAGCAGCGGGGTACACACATGCACAAAGCGACCGCCCACCACTCAAGTGATCTTGACTCTTTCTACTACACCAACTCCCACTCTCTCCATCCAGCCATGGCTCCCACATGACCCTCCATTTTCCTCATCATTAGCGGCACCAACCAGCAGCCGCGATCCATCCATCCCTCCCTCCTTCCCCCCTCCCTGCCTCCCTCGCCGCTCCTCTGTTTACTTCTCGATTTCTTTATTTGAATCCGACACAAAACCTCCCCCTCTGTCTCCTCTGAGCAAAGAGGGGCACGAAAGGCGGGAGGAACGTTCGCAGAGAGGGAAAGAGAAAGGAGGCAAGCCTGCTTTAGATGTTAATTTGTGGGAAATTATATGTAAAGTGATGCACCTGCTTTATGTATCTGCCCTGTAGGAGATGAGTGGAGGATGTTACACATCCTGACAGTTAAGCCTAGCTTGATGAGGCCAAGTCATTAGTGGGGTTGCACTGATATGGGTTGTCGCAGGTTAACGCAATAAGATATGAAACAAAATGATATTAACTGTCGGATACACTTAAAGCTGCACTAATGAATTCATATATATGTCTATATATTATTAACAATGGATCAAATGGCTACATGCAATGAGATAGAAGCGTTGAAACTTTACATTTTTACGTTTTAGGTTCAGTTTTCCATTTTTATGTTTGTGACAGCACTGTGGTTATTCTCTGGTTAGGTTTAGGCACAAAGGCACCTGGCTAGGGTTAGGTAAAGGTCATGTTTTGGCTTTAAAAACCTGTTTTGGTCACCACAAACGCAGCGAGTGATGCCCCGAGGTCTCCTCAAAAACATCTACTGGCTTGGCAGGCTTGTCACCTGTAATGCCTAATGTTGCCCTCTGTCAGTTGGATAAATGGTAAACAGGCAACTATTTGCAGACATAGTCGCTAGAAACACTTAAACTTCAGTTTGAAGTGGAAATAGAAAACTTTTTAACTTTCCTTCCCACTAGCGAGGGACCAGACAACACCACGACTCTCCATTGAGTGAATGCCAGTCCGTCCACGATTGTTTTTCCTGGGTTTCCATCACTCTCCCTCTTCCAATCTTTGCCTCATCCATCAGTGGGTGTTTCCACAGTTATTCCAGTTGTTCCAACATTACCTGTAGATAGAGACCAGGGAACATCATGCCCCTTCCTTTTTTGGTTGCAAAATGGCAGAGGCGCTTCCCTTGTGCCGTAATTTTTCCTTCATTTTTGGGGAAAAATCAAGCCCAAGACCATAGTGAGGCTGACTGTATAGAGAACTAATCTATACGCATATGGTGTCATTTTTCTACAGCCAGTACACTGTGCACTCTGTAATTACTTTAGAATGATAAGTTAAAGTTAAAAAGATGTTTATTGCCAGTTTAAGGTCAGGTCAGGTTTCAGTGTGCAATTATATTTTGGATGAAGCAAAAATAAAACTGAAAATGTTATTTAAAAGATGAGAAATTGCTCCATTATGACCACAGATAATAGCTGGTTATCTTCTTGGAATGGTTTATTAACACATCCCAAATGTAAAAATTGTTTTTTTAAAAAACATCAGATAGAGGGTTTTTTTTAAGAAGTCTCTTTAACACAACATTAACAGCAAATATGATTAATCCTTATCCTTGGTTAATATTTTCCTATGTGTGAAATTGGCGATGAAAATTTAACAATTCCAATATGTTACGTTTCATTAAAGTGCGGCTAATTTCTGTGAAGTGGTGCATTGTATCAGGAGACTTCATTGCAAAGCTTTCTGAGCTGCAGTTGCACCCTCTCTATTTCAAACAGCACGCACTCATCATGTTAAGTGGCTTTTGGTGAGATAGAGAGCATGTAAATGAATCTGAAAATGCAGCTGACGCAGCAACGGCTTGAATTTCATGGAAAATATACCACAATGAATAACATCACTTTATTGTCGCTGCTGAAGAGATCAACTATTATCATCATCACCATTGTCAACCTTGTAATTCAATTGGACTTTGTGATAAGCACCTCGAGGGTACTATTTGTTTTTGTTGTTTTTTTTAGGAGTAATAAACTCAAAATGGTGCCTTTTTTTTCTTTAATTAAAGAAAATACTTTCACTCAACATTAAAGCGATTGAAGTTTCCTTAACTAGTTCGCCACAGTTGTGGCTGATGGCCGTTGAGTTCATCCAATAATAGTCTCCAGATGATTACTTGTTTGTGTTTGGGGACTTTGACCCTTTGTCTTGTAATACCATCAGGCTAAAGCCTCCCCTTAATTGACACAGGTTCATGACTAGGTATCTAAGAAACCACTGGCTAGATTTTTGTGAAATTATCTGTGAACACTCATTGAGCCCATTTGGGAATTTGGGGCCAATGAGTCCATCCGGCAGTGCACAAAGGTCAAATCAGGTCAAACTGTCAAACAAGGCAGTGCTGATTTAATATGAATTTAAATTCTGCTCCTGCCTTTCCTTTTTCTCACCTGAAATGTTTACAGAAAGGTATTTTAGTGTACTGTTAAGCTGTAATATGAGAAAGTTTGTCAACTGGCCGCCATATTGAAAATAGACAAGCCAAAACCAAGCACAGCCCAACTAGCTGTGACATCACCCAGCAGCAGGTCCTGCTAGTCTGGGGGTCCAGATGCATCCTCACCAGATTCTGTGCATCTGGACCATTCAGATGTTTCTTATTTCTCCTAGTAAAAAAATGAAGCTTATTTGTTGGATGAAAATGACTGTAGCCATACAGATATGACACTCACTGCTAATTGACTAGCGTAAAACAAAACAACCCCCTCCCACCCAGAAATTGGCTACCTGAAGCCGAATTAGCACGTTCCTTTACATCCAATAGTTTTGTATTGTCAGTTGTAGCGAACATTGCACCCTCTAGAAATGGAAGCTAGCAAAGCATGTCATCAATAATTACTCCACGATCACCTAATTTTCCCAAAAGAGTCTCATTTACATTATTGTAACACTGGGCTAAACTGACGTACATATTTTGGACTCCAGGCATTGCAGCTTTTCTTATCTAATGAGTTCATTTCCATGAAGCAGCACTGTTTGCAATAAATGTTCTCATTTGACTTTCACTATCTGCTTTTAAGTAAATTCTGGTGGACAAAATTGTCTAGCGTAAACACAAAATAAACACACAGCATAGAGTGGCTGGACACATAACAGAATGCAAATGAATAGAAAATAAATAAATAAGAGGGCTTGCTTTCATATTTATTGTATATTACTATAAGCAAAACACAATGCAGGAGCACCATTAGAGCCGTAAAAGCCTCACATGAGATGTTTTTACTTTTTTATTTATTTACTGGCATTGTTGAAATTTGCTTCGCACTCATTAAGCTCAGCCATGAGATAAAGGCGTTTTGTGCAGCATACAGCAGCAGCGGTTGCACAAAAGCCACTTACATGCTCACTGCAAGCATGTAACACCCTATAAAGCTCTTCACACCCCGTTCTTACATAATGTGTCACAAATCCACTGTTCCACCGAGCATCAGTGGGGGAGGTATACAGAGTGTGTGTTTTTGTGGTGGGGTTATTGGAATATAGCTGGGGGAAGTATTTAGTATTATTTCTGATGCTTTTATCCTTATTATATGCAAATCTCATAAATAATTATGGCCAAAAAGTTGACTTTATGTTTTTTAATGACATGTAAATGTTCTATCAAATTTCAATGTGAAGTGTCACATTTAATGTGGTTAGTTTAATGCAGGTAGTAATGTAATGTTTTTCTGTCATGTTGAGTCTGTGAATAAATTGAATAACTAAAATTAAATTAAATGAATGCTGACTTATTTACAAACCTTTTGTTTATTCAAGTTTACATTACCTGTACATATAAAGTTAAGGGGGATTCAACGACTTGTTCATTATTCAAGTGTTACACATAAAAGTAATGCATTACAAATTGGTTATCCTTTCCACTGTGACAAATCACAAATCTAGTTACAAATGCAATGCCCGTTCAAAATGTGCTGCTCTGTACAGATTATCTGGTAATGTGAAGGGTTTACAGATCCAGTAAACATTCTAGCCCTAAAGGCTAACGTTAACTAGCATACTACTGTTCAAGAGTGTGAAGAATGGAAAACCTGTGTTGACCGCGTCTCCCCACTCATCCAGACTCGTTAAACCCTCTGCTTTTGTTTTTTTCTCACTGCAACACCTCACTACAGTGAGATGTTGCACTACACTAATCTTGATTCAGTTTGCTTCCCCACGAGATCACATGGGACCATGTGTGACCCCAGCTTTAGTCTAAGCCAGAGCGCTGAAATCATGCCCACTTGCTGCACAGAGCTTTTCGCTATTGATTCAAAATGTGTTAATATTGACCGTGTCACATGTCCAAATTGCACCAAAGCTGACACTGCACTTCCTCAGATCCTCAGCAACAAACCTGCCAAGAGGTCATGAGATATGCAAATAACAGACAGACGGAGAGACAGACAGAAAGAAATGTTGTATATAATTGCCATAGTTGCTTGATAATAATAATAACTTTATTTATTATTGATTGTCAGATACATATTGATGATAGCAAAACTTTGCATTAAATGTAACCCTTCGCATTGAACTTATGTAATAAAATCAGATGAATTTTTTTTTTGATTTTTTTACCTTTATTTATTCAGGAAGGCTTCACTGAGAGCAGTGCTCTCTTTTTCAGTAATGCCTTGATCACATTCACCCAGTTACACATTCACACCTCGAAGCTGCTCAGTGCAACCACAGTCTGATCTGCTGGTCACTGAGCAGCTCCACTGGAGCAGTTGGGGTGAGGGGCCTTGCTCAAGGGCACCTCGGTGATGGTAATGAGTAGAGGTCAAGTGCTGCTTTTCACTTTCCCCACTCATATTATCCTGCCGGCTGGGGGATTGAACCAGCAAGCCCCCGGTCACAAGTTTGCTTCTCTAACCTTTACGCCCAAAATTAACATGTGAATGAAAAT
Source organism: Pagrus pagrus (assembly GCF_965226575.1). Classification (NCBI taxonomy): domain Eukaryota; kingdom Metazoa; phylum Chordata; class Actinopteri; order Spariformes; family Sparidae; genus Pagrus; species Pagrus pagrus. Next base: position 7,282,187 of record NC_140198.1, read on the forward strand.
AGTTCAAATGTATTTAATGATATTGTGGGTGAGTCGGTCCACCACTTGGCTCCAGACTGTAAGCTCAAAAACTGTTCAGTGGATTGCCATAAAACTTTGTACAAACATTCATTTTCATGAATTTTCATTCATAGATGATTTGTAATGACCTAGTTGATTATCTGGTCTACATTTTCAATTTGTCAGCTATTTTGCTTTGTAGTTTTTTGCTCAGAAAATGCGTGGAAATGTGCTTTATTTTTGGGGATATTAAGTCTTTCATTGTTCGTGGTGGAGTGAATATAATAAGAGTTTTATACAGTATAACTGCCATAACGGTGACCCGTCGAGATCTCTAGGCTGTGTGTGTTTCTTCGACACTTTAAAGCAAGGCAATTTATTAGCAATTCGGTCAGATGCATTATCTTACATTTGACTGAATCTCAAAGGGGTTTCTGCTATCACCAGCTTTAGCTTTGCTCTATTATGGATAACATGGTTGAATAATGCAATGTAAGGCTGAAAAAGAATCGTTATTACAGCTTTACAGTGCAAAATACTGACAGATTTCAGAATGATGCTTCTTTTTATTAATATTTATATAGTTTATATAGAAAAATGACTCTCTAAAGCTGTTTAGTGGAATCAGGCAAAAACTCATTTGTTATTTGCTCACAATTAGTCACAATTCCTTTGTGTCAGAGTGATACTGCTGCCATCATGAGAAAAGATGTGTACATAATTGTACTCAGTAAATAATCATATCCATAAATTAGAAAGTGAGAAACATTTATTTAAGACAATTTCTCTTGTTGTAGCAAGATACAATAATAATAAGTTGATGTTAACGTTGTGCTGGTATGTCAATATTATATTCAAGGCCATACCAGTTTGAAAATACTGAGTCACCTCTGTAGTGGCCCCGTTGCTGTAAGAATTAATTTTCCCCGCTCAGGATTATGAATTTGAGAAACTGCAGCTATTTATTTTCAGCTAATGACGAAATGCTAAACAGTCATTGTTTGATGCACTGTAATGTGCCACCCACCTGGGCTCTATAAAACCATTCACCGCTCAGGAAAACTCATAAACACATTATAAGGTACACAAAACAACAATAATAGAACCATACAAATTTGTCATCGCCTCTGTTGTTAAAGTATAAATCTTTAACAGGTAGATGCTGTATAAAGTGCAGGCTTGTGATGGAAAACAGATAAAATGCTGTGTTGGTTTCCTCAGTTGTGAATTATTATGTGCACCTCCTGCACACACACAGCTGCTATAGCCTGAAATGTCTTCTCTTTAGTCTCTAACAGGTTTTTTTTTTACTTTTATAGCAACATAAAACTCTTCTTTTTATAATCTCATTTTGGATAATTCTTTATACAGCACTAGCATGCTATGTAGCTGCTAAATATGGTAATTGAAGGCAACAGGCTACTAGAGACACTAGAGACTTATTGTGGACCCAGATAGCTAAACTCGCCAATGGGATCATCTCCCGCAAATTCTGTGTCATATCTTTGAGCCTCCCTCTGAACAGCCGTCGTCTACACACAGATTAACTGCGCTTCCTCCTTCAAATCCTCACCAAGAGGGATTCCACTGTTTGAAGTGGTCAGGCCATACAAGGATCTTGACCTTTTCTCGGCTGCCTTTAGCTGTCAGTCCGCTGCACTAACCCAGCATTCACACAGCAGGCCGCCATGTCGGAGGCTTGTTCTGTTCTCCGAGATTGTGCTGGAAATGTGGCTCAAAATGCAATTCTGTGCTCGTCTTGTGCATCAAATAGATTTTAAAAAGCCACGTCATAGGTTACCACTTTGGTATTGCCTTTTGTAGTCTTACATAATTTCAATGCCTTAAAGAGACATTGCACCAAAAACTATTTTAACCTGTGTGTGCTATTAATCCATCGAGATTGTTTTGGTGTGGGTTGCAGAGATTTGGAGATGAAAGCCATAGAGATGTCTGCCTCTCAGACATAATGGAACTAGATGGCACTCAGCTTATGGTGCTCAAACAAAAAGGAAAAAAAAATAACACTTGAAAAACTCAGTAGCAGAATGTTATACTTTCTGGAAAAAGTCTATTTTCACTATTTTCATTAGTCACTTTGAGCATTATAAACCAAGTACCATTTAGCTCCATTATATCCGAGAAAAGGCAGACATCTCAACGACTGACATCTCTCAAATTTGGCACCCCACACCAAAACAATCAAAACAGTATAATGCAAGTGAGGTCAGAGAGAAAGACGATTCTGGCAGTTTTAAATGCTGAGATCTGAGACCACAGATTGGGCAGAAAACACAAGCAGTCAGCTGATCAGACAGGTTGTAAGTGAGCCAACAGATTAGCCACAGTAATGTAAAACCCTTTATTTGGAAGCCAACCAGAAAAGTGGACACATCTGAATGTCGCCAATGATCCCTGATCTCACACTCACTCACCCATTGCCATTTCACTCCGAGATGGAGCGTAGGCCATCAACTGCTGGTTTCTATCTCTTGTCTGCTCCAAGTGTAACATTGTGCCCTCGTATCTGCCTCGACCCCTCTCCCCCACGTATGCCACAACTACATTTACCTGATGGATTCCATGTCAGTGCCTGTTTGGTGATACTGTATTTCTGCTTTCTGATCTCCTTCTACTGATCAGGGAGTTGGTACTGGTTCTTTGCCCGTTCTCTGCAATAGGTCCTCATTTCTGATGGCTTCTGGACACCAAATTCTCAGGATTCTTCTGAGATATTTGCTGATGTAAACTTGGACATTCCTTAACATTGTCTTTGTAGCGCGCCAAAGTTTCAGATCAATGAAGCAAGACAGTCATGACATTGATGTTCAAGATCTGTAGTTTAGTCAATGTAATAATGTCCCTGGCCTTCCATATTTTCTATAAGATGTTATATGCTGCTCTGGCTTTTCCGATTCTGGTTTTGACGTCTTCATCTCTGCCCTGTTAGAGCTTATAGTACTTCCAAGGTAGGAAAAAGATGAAACCTCTTAGATTGCTCCCTTCTTCCTTCATAGTTGAGTTATTGTTGTTTGTGTTGATCCTTGGATCCTGGACTGTTTAGTGTAAATGTTTAACCAGGAACTTCGCCTTCAATTTTTCATCCAGACAAGTTTGGCCGAACTGTTTGTTTACAACCTGACCATCTGACTGCTGGTTGTCGAGCTGCCTGTTTTTCTGGCATATTGGACGGCTGTGTCTTCGTTTTTTTGGATCACAGCTATTGTTTTTGTCAGTAGTAGCTTACAAAAGTACAACAACAATAGGATCGTTGTTTTGGTAAAAATAAGAGATTTGTCGCGGTGAGGGGACCCTCGTCTTCATGTGACTATAATAAAGACGTGAACAGTGGCCTCCAAGTTTAAAATATGATGCATTATTGGCTCATCCATCCACCTCCACCTCCACTCAACACTTTATAACACGACTACATACTCTTTCCTTTGCACCAACCATATGTCATCTTGGTGCACTTCCTGAAAAGCCTGAAGCTATCGACCTTCTTGGGAGCCCAGTCTGAGGTCCATACTGGACGATATATCCATGAGGCACGTTTCTTTTAGTCCAAGCACTTGCGTTTCATGTCCCCCTTCGTGTCTCTCCCTGAAGTCCTTTCACTCAAGGACAATAAGTAAAGAATTGTTGTTGAAACAAATACAGATACACAGACATAGAAATAGATTTCCTGTTCACCGCTGATCAAATTGAATGGTTGACCCATGGAAACTCTATTCAGCTGTCTTCAGCTGCACAGCATGACTGTTGATGACTCTATAAGCAACTCTTTCCAGGTGATTTGTTGATTTTGTTTTTTTGCCATGGAGAACACAAAGTGAAACACTCCACATGTGGTAAACTTTCTGCTGTTACAACACTAAGAGCTTTCTTGAAGGATTGCTATTTGGTGGCATTTGTAGCTGCACTTGTTGTAATGTGAGCCTCACAAAGCTACTAGAAGCTGCTTGAAAGTGCTAAAAGTTGGCACTATTTGAAAAAAAAAATACTACTATTACTTAAAATGAATGTTCACTTAAATGCTAGGACAATATAAAAGCTGTTTACACAATATCTTATCCCTTTGGATCTGGATAAAAGCTGTGCTCACATGTCTTTCTCAATTCATTTAGGCTGACATATCCAATGCTAATGCACAGCATAAATTCAATTCATTCCCACAGCATATGCATCATTGGCAGCCAACAGTAGCTGAGCTTCAAATGATGCATGTGTGTATCTATGTAGACTTGCCAATATCACAAAAGTTAGTAAATGTCTTGATCCATTTTTGCCACCTGTTCACATCAAATTGATGAAAAGGTAAAAGTAATATGGTTTATTGCTGACAGCTCAGAGAGGGTTCCCATATCATTCTAAGATAATATTGGTGTCCTTGTTAGGATTTCTACATTATTTTTTCATAAGGCTTTCATACTCTCAGCCAAATCTCACAAGATTCATAATGTATGTGGTTGGAAAAAAAAGGTGAGAAGACCTTGGGAAAGACGCTATTTCTAAGGTCGTAAATTCATCTTCGGGCTCAACTATTCTGAAGATGTTGTGTGTGAAATTTACTCCCAGGAACTTTACTATGTCTCTCTCTCAAATTCTGCATACTTATGTATAGTGTGATTTGGTTTATTACATTGTTTTTGTGAAATGAATCTTTTTGTGAAACAAAGCATCTGATGCGTGAGGTTACAGGAAAACTGTGTGCACGCAACTATCGCAAGCCGTCATGTCCTCACTCCAAAATTGTCAAATATAGCAGCTTGGTCAGTGACCTTAAGCTTCAAACTATGAATTCATACTTGAGCGTCAGTTGTGTTGCATTATACTATGTTACATTAAGTTGTGTTGTGTTGTGTTGCATTGCGTTGGTTAGGTTTAGGAAAAGATCATACTTGTTAAAATAGCTATGTTCAGTCTAAAAGTAAAAAAACACAACACTCTTGGCTCTTGTCCACAAAGGGGGTGGAAACTGTGGTCTTCAGAGGGAAAGTAGGTGTTTGACCCATCCAACCACCCCAGCCACATCCCAACTCTGACTTTTTCTCTATTTTTATACTACTGAACTAGAGGGACACTTCAAGAAACTGAAGTTACAGGGGTAGCTACAGCGTCAGACTTAGCAAAGGTGACCAGGCTGCTGTATTTGATGCATTGGGAGTGAGAACAGGCTGGGCAAGCATGGTTGATCAATGTCAAACATAGTCTACAAAGATCAAGAAACACATTACATTATCCATATGTATAAAAGCCAAACTTACTTTGAAGGTCCTCTGTAATGCTTCCTCATACATATCAACTGCGTTATAACATCGTATGGCCTGTACCCAAAGGATGCCCTGCTAATAATAGTAATAAAAGGTAATGCTGTACTCGTATGCTTGTTCAGAGAATCAAATCTTCGTGGTCAACATGGAGACATACAGTCAAAGGTGCTCAAACACACGTCTGTGAAAACATGCAATCAGACAGAACTGACTGCAATCAGACATTGGCAAAACACAAACACAGCCACTCTTTCTGTTGCTCTCTCAAACTCACACACACACACACACAAAGAAAGGCTCTGGCCCAGTGCACAAAAATTGGTCATTTTATCAGCGGGAGCCACACTAACAAAAAAACGGAGAAAATGATTGTACGCTGTTCACAAAGCATGCACTCAGATACACATGTTCCGAGAAATGTCAAAGCGAAATGAATATCTAGATTGGTTGTGTTGATCAGAGGCAGTGCAGAGAGCAGAATGGCACACGCAAGTCAAGTACATAATTTAAGAAACTGTACCGTACTGTATAAGATTACTGTACATTGCATCATGTTTCTGATTGAGACAGGACATGAATAAATGCATGTCTAACAGTAGAACTAATAAAAAATGCAATACTACTGCTATTACTACTAATAACACCACAGGGAGAGCTGAGGCTTGGAAAGAAAGAGACATTGACAGACTGAAGCCCAGATTAATATTTGATATCTTCAGCAACCTTTTTTACCCATCAATCCTGTGTACAAGTAATATTTTATGTTCAAAATAAAATCTACAAATAAAACCAAATGTGCCAGAGCAGCCTGGTGTCAGCATTGCACTCGGTTTGATTTGCTGATGAAAATCTTTCTCACTGCCATTGCGCCCATCTGTGTAACACAACTTAATATGCATACATTTCTTATTGAATCAAATGGAAACATGCAGCTGCTAGCCAAGGCAAATGAAACATGGCTTTTTTTTTCTCTCTCTCTGCTATTGCAGTCTTAGTGAGTTTGGGCCCCAGGCTAGCTTTGTACGGTGCAGTGTGAGAGTGTCATTGTCTGACAACTTTAATCTAGGATTGGCTGCTTCGACTTCTTGACATGGATGGCCCAGGGCTGAAATCTGGCCCCCTTTCACTGCCATGGGCCAAATGTGTTACTGGCCGTTGAGAAAAGTCAGAAATATCAGAGGTACATGACACTGCATAGAAGCTAAAGGATGCACACGGACAATTTTAACCTTATCTGTTTGTATTTGTCATAGACTTAAATGCCTTTTAAAGGCCTGCAGCATCACACTGCACATCCACTAACTTCCTCTACAGACTATACTTGTACAGTTTAAAATGCACAGTTTTTAACATACACATATCATCATGCACTGTCACTGTCATCATACCTCCACTATACATAACATAATCCTGCACGCTGTACATATTGAATAGCCATACATACATACGTACAAACCATCAGTCTTCTTGGATGGAAGACTTGATGATGATAGTGGCTTTTGTATTTGTGAATGCACATGCTCGTTTGTGATGGGAAAAAGGGAAATTAAGAGATAGCTTTAAAACATTTAGAGGAAATGCATTAAGTGCAGCTCAGCCTAGCAATTATATATTACTCCCACCATCTCTGATGTGCCATTATCATAATGTCTATTTCAGTTATGAGAGTTTATCTCCTGTTGTCATACGCTGGTGCACGACTGTCAGTGGTAACTAAATGTATCTCACTAAAAGCTTCAATGTGAGCGTTTTGTTTGAAGGGAGTGTATTGTTAGTCCTGTCCTCCTGCCCCGCAGTCGGTGAACTTGATGCTCCAACACTTGCCGCACATATCGATGAGCTGTCTCTTACAAGCAGCTTTCATAAAGCCTTCGCAGGTATTGAAGAAGCACAGAGTGAATGCAGCCGTCCGCATTTAAAAAAACATCAACACAGAGCATCACTTTTGCTTTTTTACAAAGGGCAGGAGGCGATATGTGTGTAGCTGTTTGTCACTTTCAGCTTTCCGGAGCTCATGAAATATTTATTCTGTTTTCACAAGGAAATACTCTGACGTTATTTTGAAAAACATATTCATATGATCATGGTTGTGACAGTTTTCTGTGTCGAGAACATGACACTAACATCATGTCAGATAGCTGAAGGTACCCTGTGTAGTTGACTTGTTTCTCTGCTAAACATGCTGCTTATCCTCGTGCGCATGCAAGCAGAAGATGAGATCAACATAATACCTGCTGATCAAAACATGTCTCCAGTTTGAAAGATATCATAATTGCCTATAATTGAGCAACACCCACAATGTAACTGAAGTTAAAAGTACCACACCGGTGTGTGCTGTGATGTTTATCTCTGTATCAGAGAGCTATGTACAGCATGAAGACTGCATTGATTTTCTTTTTTTTGTGATCAATAGGTTTTTGTATTGTTATTCTTTTTGAACAGAACGAAACAAAACATCAGATACATCATATGGCGAAGCACGAGCTGAGAATAGAAACAAGGTTACACAATTATACATCTGAGCACACTGACATTAAGAAATACAGATTATTTGTAAACACATAACTAAATGTTCTTTTGTTTTTTAAAGCATGTAGAGAAATACTTGACTGGGAGATGAGGAGGCTACTGAGTGTCACAAGTCACAGGTCTAGATACTTCTTAGGCATTTGAGCCCATATACTTATAATATATGTAGAGATCTCAAGGTCCTTTAAAGCATCAAATAACTTCCTGGAGAAAGATAGTTGATTGTTGAGTCTCATCTGCAGGTTGTCAAATACTGACGCTTTAGGTTGGCATCCGACCCAAGCTGCGAACCCAGAGCATCAGTATTTGACCACCTGGGGATGAGACTCAAGAGTCAACTCTCTTTCTCCAGGAAGTAACATTTTGTTGCTTCAATGCTTTCTATTGCTCTCGTCACAACGCTGTGTTAATGCTCTGCTTAGGCATAAAAAACACTCGGTTAGGGTTGGGAATACATCATGGTTTGGCTTGAAATACCTGTTTTGGTCGCCACAATAACAGATGGATAAGTCTGCAGGTCTCCTTAAAATATCCAGTAGTGTGACTTGTCGTCTTGTCCACCTCCTCATGTGAAGGATGTAGTATGTTGGCATTTGGTAGAAATGTCTGTGGTTTGCACTAAATTCCTTTAAATCTGTGTAAATAAAGTTTACAGAAGTTTACGCCACAAGTAGTCATGAAGTTGTGTGAAATTGTCAGCAAAATATGTTGAGAGCAGCAGCATGTTTTAACTAAAATATCGAAATCTGGCACCAGTGTATTTGATAATGGTATCACAAGAGGAAGTGATACAATATATTGTATATATATGGCCGTATCGTTATATTGTCTCACCCCTATTGCTTATGTAGGTCTTAGACTGTATCTGCTTGTTTCATACGCAGATAAAAGCTCCTTGTAGTACTATTAAGGAAAAAAGCCTTACCCATAGGTCACATTCAGTAGACAACAGGTTGTGCGATGAAAGGTTGTCCACTAATAAAGTGCTCTTGAGCTTTTGCCCTTGTTGTTTTTTTTCCTTTGGTTCTTCAAATTGGCCTTCAAGCCACACCTCCTCCCCTCCAGACTTTGATGCCAAAAATACCCTTTGAAACATTAGAAAGCTTCAAGTTGCAGCTTTAAGCAGCCTACCAAGATGTCAGAAGTGCTTTTTCCGTAGCACCTCTGACAGGGTCCTCTGTGGCCACGGCACATGGTTGCTGTTGGCCATTAATTAGTGTAAAGCCCCCCGCCTCCACGCACCATCTTCCAGCATGTCAGAGTTGTTTATTTAGCACAACAGGAACAATTAAGAAGTTGACAAGGCAGCCACTGTTTGAAGTCCTCCCTACTACCTCCTCTGGCCTGAAACACAACTTAGCAGACACCTTGCAGCGCCCTGCTGCTGCCTTGTAACCTTCAGCGGATGCCTTGAAATGCATTTTGTAGTACGTTAGCGTATTATCATAACCAGATGCCCAACCTGCCGCCCACCTCTGCACATGTTTGAAAAATGAGGTTCGGTCTCGAATATTAAAGACGCCGAGGTTCATTTATTTAGGGCTGTGTTTGCGCCACAAAGGGATGCTGATTTGAATCTCGTTTGTTAAGCTGTCTATCCTTATCCGTCAGCATCAGAGGATGCAATTTCTTTCTTCCCACCCCATCCTCCTTGTCTCCTAAATGGCAGGGATATTTAGAGGTGCTTGACAACTGAGGCATGCAAATTAGCAGTTGATGTTTCCTGCGTTATTTTAGTTTCTTTCGCTTCCCCACCCCCCCTCTGCACCCCTGAGTCGGTCCTTTTAGCCTCTCTGAGAAGATGTTATTTGTGATGCTATTTTTGTTACTATGTAGGAGGAAAGTATAACGGAGGACTAACAAAGACTTATCCATAAGTTACCTCTTAACCTCAATTGAAAGCTTGGCAAAGCAGCAGCCTCATCATATGATCCTGTGTATTCTAGAGGTTTAACATCAGCAGGCAACACTTAATTTATGTTGCGCTGCATGTTGATGTTGTGGGTGTAACAGAGCAACAATAACAAAACCATACCATATTTCAAATCTATTTTTTTATCAAACATTTTTAGCACATTTTCTGCATTAAAATGACTCAGAACCACTACTGCGCGGATATGTGCACAGATATTATCCCAAATGTTCCAACGATGTCTAAACCCTGTTTATAGCTGAGAATGAATTGGCCGACTAATCCATATTGAGAGCATGAAGGGCCTGGACCTGCTGATCAAGCTGAAAGTTCCCCGCTCTGACACATGTGGAGCGTCAGGAACAAATTTGTTGGTTTGCCCTGTATAGCATGATGCCTCAAGAGACCCTTGTGAAAAAACAAGCACCTTGACTTTTTTTTTTTATCATTCTCTGCCCTACAGTACTTTGACAACATCCATAACAAGCTTGCAGACACACCTAATCCCTGAAGTCTGCCTCTAGTCCGTGCTGTCTGATTACCTTTGGATATCACACAGGTCATGAAAACCACAAACAGTCTGTCAGTTTGATTGCCTCGACATGTAGTCTGACATGCATCTAGGCAAAGCGAGGGAAGGACCACAATCACCTGACCATCTGGAAAGACACAAACATCTTGTAGTCTGGCATCAGAGACCATTGTAGAAATCGGAACAATGCCATAGTCATTTAAGAAGGTGTGTTAAAGGGTAACTCCACCAATTTTACATATTAATTTAAAGTGGGTCAGCACTAGGAAGAAGAATGTGTGGAATAATAAAGGTGATATCTGGTTCTGCTGTATGAATTTTTATCATCTGCTTTTCTAAACTTGGCTCCTACATTACCCACAATGCAGCTCAACCACTGAGTGACAAAATGATTCAACATTTCTGATTGGTTGCCAAATTAGTCTGTTATAATTTTTGAGGTGAATCGCTGTAGACAAGATGCAGACAAGCTACTTTTGTAGTCTGATGTGTTATACAGTATAACACTTCAGTTACTGAAACATAAGTAGCTTAAATATTTCAAATAGTCACTTGACTTCCTAAATTGTTGATTAGATATTTCACTTTGACTTCCTGTTTGTGTTTGTCTGTGGTTCCATGAACCCTGGAGCATGTGTGTGTGTGCCTCAATATAAAAATATTACGCCGGGGAACAACATAACTATTAGCCACCACTGGCAGGCTTCCAAGCATTGGTTTTGTGGAGATCATTCAAAATAAACCAAAACCACTCAAGGCTTACCATCAAGCCCAACAATGGATGCAACCCCAAAGCAGGGTCTGATCTGTTATTACTGCAGTTTTTCAAATCAAAGTAGCACAGAGCTGTAGAGAATCCATTCTTCATTCTTCAGGCAGAGATATTGTTTGTGAAACAACTAAGTGCAGCAAGTGGCAGCTGATGACCGATGACTGCTGTGACCAATTCTTTTCTCAGCCCACAGGCTTGTCGAGCTGTTTTCCCGGTCCCTCATTTCTGTTTATTCCCGTGGACACACATTAAGGGGTTTTGCTCCGCCACCTGCTGCACTCATTAAATGTTGTGTTGCACCATAACACTAAAGGAAGGAGAATTAGAGGGCTTTTGTTCTTTATATTATGAGTGAGCAAAAACATGTTTTTTAAGCCAAAATATTCAGACAGCTTAATGAAACCATTGATTTCACTCCTTTTGTTTTTTGCAAGGTGTCCTGGAGCATTATGTTTGTGATCTGTTGACGATATTTTATTTGAATCATTTTTAATTTCCTGAACGGCGGAAATTGTCAAGTAATTTGAAATAAAGGCAAAGAGGAGAACGTCTGAAAAACTAAATATACTGTACGTATGTACATTGTGTTTGTTCTTCTGTCCTATCCTGATGAAAAAACGCTTTCCTATCATCCATTAATATTCTTTGATAAAGATTTTTGTACATCGTTATCTGTTGTACTGAATTTGTTTATGTTTTCCTCAGTCTTTTTACAAAACTGTCAGATCACTTTGAAAAAAATATAAATAAATAATCGTTACCGGGTAGGTTGTTAACTCTTGTTAATCCCATGTGCTCTAATTATTTTTGTTGCCACATCTCACTCCTACTTTCCATTAACAAACTCCGAAATCATTTTAATTATGTGTCATGTCGGAATATGTCTCGTATTTTATATCGTTTGCCTTGCTTTTTTGCATTTACTAATGCACCAGCAATTTATATATGTGTTCTTGTCTCTTTTCTCTCCAGTGGTGAGTCAGAACCTGGTGACGGACAATGTGTCAGTGGTGGAGGGCGAGATGGCGATTATCAGCTGTCGGGTGAAGGACAACGACGACTCCGTTATCCAGCTGCTGAACCCCAACAGACAGACAATTTACTTCAGAGACATGAGACGTGAGTATGATGCAGCTATGTGTTTTTCTTGAGCTAAGGCTTGTTCTACTTGACGAAGTATGTCTCAGCTGGAAAGATGGCACTTGCATAAAACTGGGCTGTCTATACAGCAGAAAGACCATTTTTGTTGGTGCTACATGAGAGAGGAAAGGCTCAAAAAACAGAAAACCTACAACAACCAGAATACATGCACAATACTCATGCTGATGGGTGATTTATACTCAGAGTTTGTTTTGAAACAGTAAAGCTGAACAGCCACTACCATACTAAAATGTGTTTCTGAAATCATTTTAGGAGAGAAACAGACAATGAACAGGATCGTGGTTAAGATTTGATCAGCACTGCCTTGTTTTACGATTGGATCAGTTGTTTCCGCCTCCGTTTTCACAGTACAGAAACAACACGGTCTAAACATAAGGTGCACAAATAAAGGATAAATGGATGGCGACGGGCTTAGGCAATACAGGGAACCAATGCTGTATGTCAGCAAGCTAGACAGCTTTTCATGTCATTGATGTGAGGGCATTCACTTTATTCAAACTTAAGTTGATACAATAGCCCGAGAATCTGACAGATTGCCTCTGGATGCAGGAGAAATGGAGAGAAGTTTACTATTATTCATTTGCAAATACTCATAACACTGTAGAGATATAAAGCTGGTTGAAAATTGGCAAAGTTCTTGTAAGTGTGATTTTTTTAAAGTAAGAAAATGTATTTTGTTTTGACTGGAGGAAAATGGAGAGAATGGAAAGAACCAAAGTCTCAACCTGGCAGACATTTATATGCATGTTTCATTCAAAGCCGTCACTAAAGCAGAGAATTTCGATTTCAGTATAAATTTTCCATCATATTACAACAATGAAACTTGCATTTGAAAGTCTACTCTGGAAAAAAATTAGATACCAGCGAACTTAACGGGCTGAATTTTTTTGTTTGGCTTTGTTTCCCATAACTAGTTTTTATTTTGAGTCAGTTTATTCAATATTTTGGCTGATTTTGCCTGAATACAGAGCAGTTTAGGCTTAATAAATTATTAACTACCCTCTGTGACTGCTGGGCTAGCTAATCATTTTTAATTGATGTCTGAATGTTCTTAAGTCATGATAACAAACAAATGTTTTTCCCAAATTACCCATTTTTCTGGCATGTTTTTCTGGGTACGTTGTAAGAGGAGGAATTTGTCTTTCTGATATTCTCAAACAATGACAACTTGCTCATTTTAACATATATGGCAAAAGGATAGCATAATATTAATCTTAAAAGACCTCACAATGACAATAAATGTTGGCTAGATGTTTTGTTAAGTCCTACATTCGATATAAAGAACAGTTGGAGCTGTTCAAGAAAACCCTGTCTGTAAAAGATCATCTTAGAGGTGATTATCTGGCTGTCAGAGGAGGAACTAGGCTGTGGCTGGTAGCAGACGTTGTCTGCTGAAAGACAGACATCATTCAGCACTGCTGTGCCTTTATGTGATTGATATAGTGTGTGTTTAATTATAGTCTGAATTCGTTTGATGTAATAAGATGACATGGAAATCAATCCCAGTCAGGCATTTATTTGTGTCAGTTCCACGAGTTCATTTCACGAGCAGTTATATAATTAGACGTTTGACATACTCCATCATTTACATTTTGTAATATTTTGTCAAACCAAAGTTTGAAGCAAAAGTTGATGAATTCTGACAAATATCATACAATATCTATTGCATGTGAACAGAGGCAGCAGTGAAGTTGTATAACATTAATTAATATTCTCTTACATTATTTGCATTTCCAGGGAGCTGCGTTAAGTTTGACCTACATGTCTGCAATGGGATTAATACAGAATGAGGTTAACACAATCTACCAAACATGTTCAGCTTTCAGCATGTCTGTTTTAATAAAAGCAGCTCATATCCCCAAACATTTAATGACCTGTTATGTTTATTCTTATCCTGCCCAATTATCGTGCCACAGATTTAATTAGCTGGACATACTTCGTTCTGTGCCCTGTCTTGCAAGCTTTTGGTTTCTTTAATTATGTTTTTTAAGCTCCTTGTGTGTAGAATGTTGACTTCACTATGACATATTGGCCGTAACTATATAACAACAGTTACATATATATAACAGTTGTTGTAACTCATGTTCAGTGAGTACAAGTCATTTGCATGAGAAAATATGTTGTGATATCATCGGCGTAGAAGCAATCGTCCCCAATAAAAACATGTAAGTGGCAAAGGACTTTTATTTTGAGGAGCAGGTCTGGTATCAGGGACAATCAGAAGAATGGCAGCGAGTGTTTTGTTGACAGTGTGGGACATTTAAATTTGAATCTCAAAATAGGAAACTGCATATAAGTGCATACAACGTGTGGAATGATAGATGTTAGTGAATGATCAACAGGAGAATAAAAATTTTGAAGAAATACAGAATGCCCGAGAGTCTCACTACATTATATTCCATTATATTTTGAAGTTTCACATGGAGCCTGAACCCCACGCTGTTTTGTGATAGAAACAGATTTTATGAGAGTTTGCCAAATGTCCATGAGTGTATTTTTTTGTGTTTACCGACAATATCCACTTCTGGCACAACTAAAGCATGATTACAGCAAAGCTTTTATGGCTATGTTCAGGTGACTCAAACCCTCTCATCTTAGACCCACTTTAGCACCATTTCATAGAGCTATAACTGTTATTTTAGCTTTTTTAAACTGTCACAGCTACTGTTCCTCTCACTACTCTTTTAGCCTGACCTATACTAAGTTTGTGTGTGTATCTAACACTACTGCCACACATTAGCACTAAACAAAGGTGCATTTCCCAACATCTGCTAAGTTTGAGAAGGAAGAAAATGCCACTTAGCATTAAAGGAATCTAAAAGGATTAACAAAGGATTTAACAGATCATTTTGTGCCATCTGATTCTACATGTTCATACGATTTGTGAAGGCGTAACTACATTTCATGCATTATTACCAGGATTTAAGATACACACTGTAAATAATTTTGTGTTTAAGTAGTCAACCGCTGGGGTCAGCTCAAGGGAATCAGCACAATGATATTGCCACGCTAAAAGGAGACAGTTGTGCAGTTTCCCAAATTATCATAAAACACTCAACTAGATGCAGTAGTGAGAACTCGAGTGAGAGCACCACTCGAAAAGACACATAGGTGGCCTTTGTCAGAGGAGTTTTAAAAACAAACAAAACCAAATGCAGCAAGAGATTTCCAGGATTAACAGCTCCAAATGCAATGGACAAAACCATACTGCAAGCTGACGAAGTTAGAGACACGAACTAGTGGAGCAGTTGCAGATATTTTACTCTGGAGATGGTGGAGACCAAAACCAGAGCTAAAAGAAGCCTTCACAGTGGACATACATTCATTAGGTGGACAGAAACATTGCTCCAAATTAAGTGTTAATGCTTCTCTGGTTGTGGAAGTAGGTTGAACTTTCTATTTCTCTCTTTTCTGTGCTTATGCTCTGGTTAGGATTACGCACAAAAAACACTCGTTTAGAATTATAAAAATATCCTGGTTTGGCTAAAAACACCTGTTTTGGTTGCCACGCTCAGGGACAGAAGAAAATAGCCGGTTTTGATCGCCACAAACATGGCTGAAAATGTCTGCACGTCCCCCTTAAAAAAATACCATTGGACTAACATTCATAGGCAGATAGAAAGTTGACTCCAACTTTATTGTAAATGTTGTTTAAATGTATGCGCTGTAAGTAGAAGTAGACAGTTATTTGCTAACATGTCAGCCATAACAACTTGTGGGATATGAGTATTTGTGTATCTAAGTTTGTTGCAAAGTGTGCAGTTTAAAATGTCTGTGCAAATACAACGGTAATTAAAAGCATCAAAATGATCAAGTAGAATTTTTTGGTCAAAGTTTAATTTGCAAATCTCCTTCTGAAATATCTTTTAGTGCTTTCCCTTTGGCATAACTATGCACACAGTTCTGTAATGCCCTTGACTGCCTCTTCTGAATTAATTTTATATTCATGTTCTTATATGTTCTCATCTAAAACTGTTGCTTGTTTGCAGTGGAGTCACAAAACAGACTTGAGGCGTAAGCACAAACACACAGTCTACATGCACTCATGACTTCTTGGCCCCCTGTGTGGTGAGTGTCAGGCCCTCCTTCACTCTCACCACCCCCTCCTTAGTCATGTTCGCCGCCTTCCCAACATACCCTCTATATTCTATACAAGGGCAAACTCGCAGTAGGCCCTCATGCGTATGCTAAACCGAGCTTGGTATTTATCTGCGGTTGTCCCGAGCCACTGTGAGACGACTCCCACAAGCTGGCTGTCAAGGGCAAGGTGTTCTTCTTTGACGTGGGGCTCCTTGATCTCTTGTGATCCCTCCCAGGCATCTTCGCTGCAGCTGCACTGCTTCATTATGACACGGACCCCAACCAG
Organism: Pagrus pagrus; assembly: GCF_965226575.1. Lineage (NCBI taxonomy): Eukaryota > Metazoa > Chordata > Actinopteri > Spariformes > Sparidae > Pagrus > Pagrus pagrus. The sequence goes on from NC_140198.1 coordinate 7,298,732, forward strand.
ACAGCCTCCAAACAACATTGGCCCCTTCAAAATATCACATCTGCCATCTCTGTCTGAATCCACGGTGGTGGATTATGTTTGTGAGTGTGAGATAGAGAGCAGCAAGAAAGAAGTGCTTTGAAACTGGCTGCAGTTACATACACAGAGGCTATTGGTTATCTTACTGTCACACTATATGTCCACCCAAAGTACTTCTGATGCTTTTTGCGAGTCATTTTGTGGAGCTTAGTTGGTTTCAAATCAGTCCATGAGATTCAGGAGATGGATGTGTTGCGCTGCTTTTCACTTTACTTCCCCTGTCTTCGTGGCTCCAGATGCTGGAAAACACTTTGTTCTACAGTGTTGTATATTCAAAGGGATGTTGGAGTGATTTAGTATGTCAACTCCACAAAGCTCGGAGACTTGCAAATACAGATTGAAAAAGGAAAGGCCTTAATATAAGAGCAGTGGAGTAAATAAATTGAAGATCTCCAGCTCCACAAGCAACCAACTGAACAAGTGCAAAAGACAGAAAACAGTGCCATTAGAGTATGATTCAGTACAGAACAGTAGAAGAGAAAGCGTGATTTAAAGCCAAAGACTATGATTAGGTACAGTTTTTTGCCTACAGTTTAAACCATAAAAATACGTCTCGCTTTGAAAATTAAAAGACATGTTTTAAATACATTTAACTGCAATACTGCCCATCTCTACTTCCTATGATAAATAAGCTGATATGTGTAAAGTCAGCACCTTCAAAGTCTGTCATGAAAACCCCCCACATACTGTCATGAATAGTAGGATGAGAACGTCGGGTCACCATGTTCACCTCTCACTAAACAACAGCAGTTTACTTCTGTGACAAGAAAAACATATGATGCTTTAGTACGGACTGTTGTTTTCACTGTTGTTAGCAACTGGTGAATGCACAGATGGTGATGTTTCCGTGGCACAATGACCTGTTTAATATGTGAATACTGTTGTGCTCCATTCAAAGTCAGAAGATGTAAACACCCAGCTGGTGGGTTGCGGCCCAAACTGCCATATGCTTTTGGGGCAGATTCATTTTTCTTAAATAATTGCAGACACAATTCAAATTTTGCATTGCTTCTCTTATTAATGAGACAATATTACTATCAGGTGATATGTGTGAAATAACACATTCCCATAATTATGATCAGAAAGGAGCTTATATGCCCGCCCTGGAACCTACAAAAGCCAATGAGTAATCTTATAGACAAAAGATACACTCGGTTCCCTCCCCTCTCTCCTAAGCCACTTACATGCCAGTGTCATGTAGCTAATGAGAGGTCAAATCAGGCAATATATCATTTTTATCAGTCTTCTCAACTCTAAATTTAGAAATTGTGCAAGTTAAAGAGCTGTTTTTCCACATAAGTACTTGCTTTTGACTATATTATATGCATAAAGTTAGTTTAATTAAGAAAATAATGAACTTAAAATGTTAAACTTGGACTATGTCAGGCTATATGATTTGGACCCATTGTGTTCTCCAGCTAAAAGGGGCAATAACAGTTCATCTGCAGACATATTTTTGCATCGAAAAAATCAGGCGAGGAAAAAATGTGTAAATAATTCAGTGTGTTCAAACTCACACCGTTAGATCAATGTGAGAAACAATTACAGAGCTAAGGCCTGTTTGGGGGAGAAAAATCTGACTGTCACCTTTCAAAAGAGCCCACAACCATGCCTGTACTCCAAATGGTTCAACAACAGCTTTGAATTTACTTTGGGCTAGACTGGAATGGGACCATTTTACATACATTTTCAGGAATGGTAAGCCTTTAAGGACTTCTGACATCATTCACTATGGCAAAGTATCTTTTTCTGCAGATACACCCTCATGGTTACTTGTATAAAAAGGCTAAGAGGGTGCACTCGAGCACTCACACACAAACACTGCCCTTGTACTACTGTGGAGGAGGGGAAGAGTTGCAGCCTCTGTAGCAGTGGGTGATCTGTCCACTGAAGGCTAGCAAGGTTCAGGGTAAAAGGCTTCATACGAAAAGCAGCTTAATGAGGCAGCTCGGAGGGGGAAAAATATGAGGAACAGGATCGGAGTTAGCAAGGCGACCGAAATTTGACCTGATTATAATTTTAATGAATAAAAAAATTGAGGAAAGCAAGACTGCCCCGCTGAAGATGGACTAACGTTTCCTTTTGTTACACAATCATAATGAATGTTGAAGCATGAGTAGGCAGCAGTGTCTCACCGTGTATCCTTGGCAATCACAGACGCTGTGCTCTACACACAAGCCAAGAGAAAAATACCACATATTGGCCTTAAAGTCACGTCATCACTCATATCAAAGCATGAAACCATGTCTTCTGGCTATTTCTGAGGCAAAATTGATCCGTTTTTGCATTTGAACAGGACCTTTAGCAAGAATAAACTGTTAAATCATCTTCACACATGAAGAGGGTAGAGCATGTTAATGTCAAGTACGAACAGCAGGAAGGAGTCCAACTGGAACAGGCTGGCACCGATAGTAAAGTCATTCAACTCACTCTTGTCTTTGAGTATTTCAAGCAGCTCTTCATGTTGTGCATTTGTTGGATTTACAGCTCAGAATCCTCAAAGAAATAGAGCCATGATACATCATCGTCTTATCTTGTTAGGTTTGCCAAGTGGTTTTCCTATTTAGACATCCAGCAGACGTGGAACAATATGGCCGTTGCTTTGAAGTCGTGTTTCTGGCAAGTCCAATATTTACACTCAATTTTGCTGCGGTTTGGTCTTCACAGACTCCTGAGAAACATATCTAGCTCTTTGGCTGCAAGAATTTGACTTTTCTTAAACAGTTAGTTGTTTACTTCAACGATGTGCTGATGGATGCTGGGCAGATAGTGACGCATGGCTCGTCTGAGCTTCTTTTGCTGAATGCTGTTATCTTAAACCAAAAGAGGATAAAAAACAACGTAGTACAGAGTTGGTTAATAAATGTCAGTCATTTGGTGAAAGGTCCAATCTTGATTGTTGAGTCCCAACTTGTCAAATACTGACACTGTGGGTTTCAGGTCATCAAATATTGATGCTTTGGATTGTTAGGTGGGGCTAGCCACCAACCCAAAGCACAAGTATTTGATTAGTTGGGAATGAGACTCAACAATCAATTTTGTTACAAATGGGGCCTTTAATGTTAAAGGTAAGTAGTTAAAGGTAAGTAAGCCAGAAAATCTCTACATACATTGGCTGGTATGTTGGAACGGGACAGCATAAATATAGTTGAATGGAGCTTTGATGTGAAAGATAACTACTCACAAGAGTAGAAAATGAAAATGCTTCTACACCTGCGCTTCCCTTGACAGACAGTCAAAGGAAATCACCAGGTGTATGTGTCGAGACCAAGCTTGTCAAGTTATATTTAGTTGGAGAGGTTATTTGAAAGAAAATTTCAAATCAAGCAAAGCATAGTAAAAGTTTGTAAACAAAGATGAGATTGAATGAGATTAGATCCCCTCTGGCAAAGTCGACAGTTGCAGCAAATAATAATTGGATGCATCGAAAACAAATAGGATATGAATAAAAATATGTGAATAATAAATGGGAATTATTTAAATATACACTGGGGAATATCAGCGTTATACTTGAGAAATGTTTAAGTGAAAAAGTTGTTCAAAGAGCAGAGATGTCTTCGATAGACGGCAAACTTATTAAATCAAACGATAATGTGATTGAAAACATCTCAGAGGGACTTTTGATTGATTCTGAAACTTCAACAATACAAAATATAAATAAAATACTAAAAGGAACATGACAGCAGGCAATTCTCCCATAGTGATCAGATGTGCCAGAGAGCAAAAAGCCCCCATGAGCCCTAATAAATGCTGATACAATGCTAAACGCTCCAATACTCCGGGTACTTACAACACTATGGCGATTTGAAAGCCCGGACCTCACCTAGAGTGGAGAGGAGGTTGGTTATAAGAATGTAATTATCCTCGCCCCACCCCATCTCACCCTCTCTGACACCCAATAATAAAACTTTGATGTGCTCCTCTCAAAAAGTAGCGGCAGCCACTAATCACAATTGATTGCAGCCACTTAGGCGAGGCGCACTCATCATCTCTTGCTCTCTCTGGATGGGAGTCATCCTCGGCTGGAGCTGCAGAAGAAAAAAACTATTCAAATGAAATGCAGAGAAAGAATGAAGATAAATCAAGAGAGGGATGAGAAAAAAGCAAGATGAATTAAAATCATGCCGTCAGTAAAGGTGAAAAGGGGAGAAAGAGCCATTAGAGGATGTATTGGTATAAATTTTCACCGCAAGACCCATCCAATCTCACTTTACCTTCACTGTCAGCTTCATTTCAATGGTGAGATCATGGCTTGGGACTCATAACCGGCCTTTTTCTATTGTCTTTCCATTTGAATGTAGCTTTTTTTTATGATAACTTCAAATTATGAATACTGTTATCCAACCCCATCGCCAGAATAGATGTTAGACAAGTACACTTCTGCAAATCCACAGTTAAGTTAAAACTTAATGTTTCTTTGTGTTTCAACTTTATGTTTGTTTAGTTTAAATTCTCTCTGGTCACGTTTACGCTCTGGTTAGGTTTAAGCACAAAAATCACGTGGTTAGGTTTAGGAAAAAATCATATTTTGGCTTAGAATACCTGTTTTGGTCGGCACAATCACTGATGGAGATGGTCTGACTACTGTGTAAAATAACCGGTATGGGTCGCCACAAAAAATGGCTGTAAATATCCCCAGGTGCCCTTAAAAATAACCGGTGGTGTGAGTAGTACTGCGGTCGGCAGTCTGGCAGCCTTGTTGGCTTGTAATAATACCACCAGCATCCTCTTCACCTCCTGGTGTGAAAGGTGCACAATAAGCATATAATGTGAACATGATATGCCCATATTTGATCCAAATGTCAACCTTAGATGTACCTTTGGTTTTCAGAAACGGTTGACTGGGCTGCGTCACAGCTCAAGGTGACCACGTCTTGCCATAAACGAGGAAGTAAGGAAGTAAATTGTTAAAGGGGTTCAAAAGAACATTTTTGGCAATTTACTCTTAAGATCAGACAAACATCTCTGCCATTACATGTACAGGTTGTAGTTAATAATCCATATTAGTTCTTCAGAAAGTCTTCCCAAATGTTAAACACTGCAAAAGAAAAGGGAAAACTCCCCAGAAACAAGTCACGAGGTCCTCAGGGCCATCTGTCGTTTTGTCAAACACGTAAAAACAACCTCCTTTTACTTCCTTTTTACTAAAAAGTGACCTCTTTTGGTCGTGCCAATTAGTTCTGTGAGACATCATGATTCCCAGCTCCTCCTGTCGAAGTGTTGAAGTGTCCTTGAGTAAGACACTACAACTCAAATTGTCCCTCAGTGAGCAGGTCAGTGCTGCGTGGCTGCCGTGTGTGAGTGTTTGTGTGGGTGAGTGAGAGGCTTTAGAAAGCACTCGGTCCAGCTCAGGTTGAAAAGTGCTTTTTATCTGGTAATATGATAAGGGACATGATTCCTGGACCACAGGGCCTGATGCAAACATTATGGGTTAGGCTCAGATAATACAATAATGTGATACTTACATGCCTTACGTACATTGGCTGAGTTATTGGTCGATGTAAACATTTTCCCCTTCAAACCAGCTGAAATGCTAAACGTTGTTGTGTGTCTACACTGTAAATCATCTGAGGCAAAGTCCACAGGCCTCAAAGTAAATAAGCAAATATGATGCTTCAGCAGCTTGAGTTAACCAATTCACCAGGGAGTTCTTTGTCCTGTCAGTCACACTTAATATAATGTAACAGCCATAAGGCTGCGGACACACACACGCAAAATCAGTATTTACCTCCCATTTACTTCCATTCTTTACGAGTGAAGGGGCAAAAAAGACATTTGCATCCAGTGGCAGATCCACATCTTGGCTTTTCATGGAGTTCAACTTTGGTGAACGGCCACAACCAATAACAAAGACGTGTGTGTGCTCGACCCCTCAAACGTTATTATAAACATTAATGCATGGAGTTCTCCCAGCATACAGAACAATATGGTTCATTAAACCTGCCATTCTGTTTATCAGCAGTAATCAACAGGACCAGTGAAACTGCACTCACTACCTTGAAAAGAGAGAGGAAAACTCCACACAAAGTCTCCTTGGCTGCACTTCAGCACAGCTCTGTACTGTCTTATCACTGCTTTTAAATTAGCAACATCAACATCAGCTGTAAAAACTTGACTGATCAGATCATTTACAGCCTTTCAGAGTTTGGACAGATTTCTCTTCGAAAGACTTGACTATCAATTACCTTTGTCAGACATCTGTGATGTCCTTCTCGTGCTATCTGATATGATAGAACAAGAGAAAGAGAACAGGGCGAAAAGATCACGAAGCTAAAGGTCACTTTCTTTTTTTTTGTCCACAAAAAGCAGTGAAATATGTATTCTAGTGTGCTCTGATGCACCAATAAAAGAACTGTCTGCAGTGTTGTCCGGTTCACCTTCTCTTTGCCCGGACTGCCATTTTTATTTTCCCTGAAATAAACCACTGCGTTCAACCCTGCTGTGTGGACCAGGCTGTTGTTCCATCATCTGTCCTTGTATCTCTAAGCCTACAATATGATTGTCCCAAACCTTAAGCTCGAGAAACTGTGTCCTTGCCACTGTGCCTCAGCGCCTCTTTTCAATGTGTATTAGAAAGTATTTATTATTCAGCTCATGCTCATACCACAATGCCTTATTTAGAAGAGATGCATAAGAGGATTATGAGATCTCTGAGAAACGCTTTTGAGAAATGGATTATATCTGATTGGCAAGGATTTTGTCAAATTGTTGACACACCAAATATTTCACTCAAATATTGGTGGATGTTCTGTTACTGGTCCCCAGTACAAAGTGTCAGTTGTTTGTTTGTTGTTCTGTCCTGTTTGTTTGAAAGAGCAAGATATTTCACAAATTTGGTAACAAATTTCCACCAAAGTTAAAGGAAGGTTATGCCGTTGGAAAAGGTACAAGTGATTAATTCTTTGTGGAATTCAGTTGCCGATTGAGGATGCGTTTGCGTTATTGTCTGATTAAATATTTGTATTCTGGCTCAAGAGCTCTGAAAACAACTAACATCTACGATTTGGTCAGCAAGTTTGCTGTTGTGATGACTGACAAATGTTTTCATCCGCTGATAGAAACAACCGAACGATCAGAGCTTCGTAGCCAGGATTGTGGAAGGTTGTCCATCATTGTCTTACAAGCCTGATACCGACCTACATCCATTAAAAACTGGGACAGAAAATGACAACAAGTGTCGATAAGATCAACCAATCTTTAGAGTTCATTCAAGTCGACTTAAAGAAATTCTAAGTTAGCATGTTTCTCTATTTAGAAAATGAGGTGAGTGGGACAGCTATGTCATTCATTCCTGAACAAATGACTGACGGTGCAACTCAAGACAAACAAGGGGCGGCAGATGAGCAGAGTTACTGCTAACTGCTGTTTACTATAGCTGCAGTTAGCTAGTGCAGTTAGCTAGTGCAGTGCAGCTAGCGGTTTGGATGGGAGCTTGGGGACCACGGGCAGTGCTAGTGCTACTAAACCTTTGATTGATCCAACTTAAATTCTTACACATTGCATCATCTTTCCCTTTGTTTAAATCAAAATGTGAATAGCTAAGTGAAGCACTTTTGTCCCAAAATCTTCCCCCAACTGCTGACTTACCGTAGCAACCAGAAAGATATTTACAAACCAGGCAAACTGAAATCGATAGAGAAAAAAAATGACAACTGACATTGTTGAAACAGAAAAGCATCTTTATTGGAGGTACAGAGACAAACACTACCCGAGGTAAAACTAGAGTCAAAGGGTCACTGACAAGCTGCAGCCTTGATGGAAAAGTTGTAGTTTTCAAACCTTTTCCTGGATTAAATGTTATGGTTACAATCCATTTCTTCTATAAAGTTTTGCTGGCTTGCGTGGCTCTCCCTCTGGACTCACCAGACCTCAACCTCAACAGAGATACCAATATATCCACTATCTACACTGACCTGAGATGCTTACACCGCTGCTACTACCTTTAAAACATTGGATGCCATTTATCAACTTTTATACATCTCCATATGTCTCTATTGTAACAGTATTCAACCCCCCAGAGCAGCTCTACCTCTGTAAACAGGTTGTACTCTTTCCTCCGTGACTCTGTGTACCGCAGCATCGGTATGTTCGAATCTGGAACATTTAATTCAATTAAATCATTAGGATTAGTGTCTGACCTCTCATTTTAATGAGGGCTAACAAGGCTTTTGAATGAGCTACACTAATTAGAGGCATATTATTCATGTGCCACAATAAGGGCTCCATTGTGCTTAGATAAAAGAAACTAATAGCTGCACTAATGGAAACCAACCATTTATGTTTTGTTGGGCGAATGTGAGGAGCCAGTGTAGGGAAGAAATGAGCGTTTGCATGAAAAATAATCCTCTCGTATGCTGCTTTTTTCAGATTGCTTCGTTTCCAACTTTTTCTGGTGTGTTTGTACTTCTTAGGTATTTCTTTTTTAGTTTTGAGTTGTGAGCAGACCTCTCTGGCAGGATAATCAAAGACGGAGTGAAGTGAGAAGGTGGCAGAAGCACTTTATGTCATGTACAGAGCACCCAGCAGTATGATGAAAGTATTTTTTTTCTACTTGGCCAAACAAAGCTTAAATGTAATTGGAGATTGAATTTCAGATGCAGATTTTTTCTTCTCTGTTCTTAATGTGGTAACGAACAGCTTAATCTCCAGTCACCCTTATTTTTTCACTTAAAATGTGTCTGATGTTCTTGTTTAATGATGCACAAAATCAATTGTGGTGATTAGTATTCCTGCTTGTTGCTCGTGTGTTCGCTCTCTCTCTTTTCCCCTCTATTTCAATCACTCCGCATCTATCTACTGACATAGAAGGCAAATACTGTACGGCCATACAGCAGCAGCATTTTCCTACAGTTCATCATCCGTAAACTCATTACACCCTGGTAGCTTTTTTCAATCTCGTCATGTCTGTTTTGGGTTGTTCACTGTCAGAAGTTTCGATGTTTTATGCTTTAAGCTAAAAGAAAAAAAGCAGCGCTGCAGGATGAGTACACAGATCTATAGTAAGAGAGTGCAGAGTGCAAAGAGCCTGGAGTTGCTGTCAATCAGAGCAGGATTTATCAGCATATCAAAGGGGGATGGAGACTGGTAGGCTTTCATCTTAACCACATGCTGTCATTCTACATTACAGCTGATAGAGTGTGCTTAGGTAGGTGGGCAAACAAGGTAAGGCAAGATGAGAGTGGGTACAGATGAGGAGGAGACAGGATTTGTGGATTTGTCGTCAGTTCCTCTGTAGGGCAACTAAAGGACGGCCAACGACCTCTGTTAATATGTTATTAGCATGTTCTTGATGTGTGCACCACGCAGATCTGAGGGGAAGGGAGTTATCAAAGTGTAAATTATGTCTTGTGCTTTGATTTTCTCTCCTTTTCTTTTCAGTGCTGCATAAGGTGTTACATCACCTCACTTTGTGATTGGTTGTTGACTAATTAGATTGAGGTATTTTTTTTTTCTGTCTGGAAAGTTCTTTGAAGCATGCTTGGAGTTGTGATGCACCTCAGGCCAAACAAGAATAGCAGCATCTTTGTACTTGAAGGAAACCTATTATACACTTTGTTCTTTCCCTCAGTGTTTTATATAGGTTCTCGTACATGTAAAATATAGAAAAAGGTTCATGACTTCACTTAAGAAGCTCCTCTTTCCCACAAAAAACATAGCTCCTGAAACGCCTCGTGATTAGTCCCACCTTTAATTTGTGACATCACCATGTCCAACATTTGCATAATTTATGCCTAGCAGCTAGTTTGGCAAATTAATTAATTCATTGTTAGCAGTTTTGGCTCAAACATGTACAAGCTGACCAATCAGAGCAGACTTGATATTCGGGAGGTGGGACCTTAAAGAGACAGGCGCTAAAACAGAGTGTTTCAGACAGAGGGGGAATACAGTGCTGTAGCATTGGGAAGTTTAAGAAAACTGATGTGTTTTTTGAGCATTAAAGCATGTAAACCTGTTCTAGAAGTCGTCAAATAGAAATTATGAAGCTGGAAATGAGCATTTTTAAAACCTATAGAAATCTATGAATTATTTATTTTTACACAACCACGCCTATACCCAAAGCAAGCAGGACTGCTACTCAATAGGATTTGACACCAGATATTGGTATATATTGTCCACTAAGTTGAAGGATTATATACAGAAAAGGCTCCAAATCCTGCACGGTTCAAATGTGTCAGTCTACTTAAGGAGTCACTATGAATTCCAAGTTAAAAGTAATTCTTGTTTGGATTTATTGCTGTATTTGACTTCCCATTGTTATTCTACTATGCATATGATTGTTATAATTGTTTATGAACTCCTGTCTAAACATGCCATATTATAAAACTATTGTTTGTTTTCCTCCTTCAGCACTGAAAGACGCTCGATTTCAGCTGGTGAACTTCTCAGAGAATGAGCTGCGGGTGTCGCTGTCTAATGTCTCGCTGTCAGACGAGGGTCGATATGTTTGTCAGCTCTACACGGACCCCCCACAGGAAGCCTACGCTGACATCACCGTGCTAAGTACAACAGCAAACACGCACACACACAGAACAGATCCCCACAAACACTCAATGTTATTAGTGGCAGCCTGTTAATCCACATTTAGACTGAATACAGTATGCATTCACATGTGGAACAACAGGGTTGAGAGCTCATCATGAATACTGCAAGAGACTGTGACAGCAGCAAAAGTGAAGTTTGACACAGGAACATTATGTAGCATATGCTCATTCATTCTTGTTATTAAGCGGAGCTAATATACAGTATTCAGGTTGCAAGTATGGGAGGCCAAATAGGTCATAATTCATGCTTAAAGACACATTCATGAGACTAAGCATACAGACTAATGTAAACACGTTTTTACTTGTGTGAATGTGGTTTATGTAATGTGCATTAGAGCTGGCTGATATCTACACAACATTCGTATCAAGATATTAACATGAATTTTCATCCAATCTTGATATCAATGTGTGTGAAGTCACATAAGATAATCAAAATGGTGCTCAATTTAATTAAGCAAACTGAGTTTCACAAAATGATCGCATCGTCTTGATACGCTCACTGAAAGAGGATATAGGATAATGTGTAATGACAGCTCAGTAGTTATGTAAGTATGCATTTCTTGTTTGTGTGTTTGAATTATGTCCTACATGACCCCCTCAGAGCAAGCGCCAATCAGGTTACATTGTTTTTACAGGAAAACTCAGCTCAGAGTGCACCATTAGATGATGAAAGCTGTTTTTTTGTCAGCCACATTCTGAATGAATTTAAGGTCAGCTGTCATCAACTTTGCTTTGCAGGAAAAGGTTGTTGAAGCGAAGCGTCACCCTGATTTAGCTTGAAAATGTCCCCTTCATATCTTCATGAAAGATTCAAACCCAAAGCCTGAGGAGGCAATTACAAAATACAGTAATTTTGTTCTTTATGTTCTTTTAAATCTCACTATTAGTTAGGAAGAAATGCCTCAAGAAATGATCAGCCTAGTGAATGTATGGCAAGATCCAGAATGTTTAACATATTACTGGAACATCAGCCAATAGCTAATCATTCATCCTATTGAATTTCTTTCTTTTAGCAGCCGTAGAGTCTACGTATATTGGGCTGTTTTGCATATTCTGTAAGAGGTACACAATTTTAAACTACGGAGGGCAAAGACATTTGAAAGTTCAAGGGGCTATATGTAAAAAATTACATTGAATACATTAAAAAAGGGGGGAACAATTGTTAACAGGATGTGAGTAAATAGCAATTTTGACATTATGATGTCTATGTAATGTGTTCCAGGGCATGCTAACCAGCTAGCTCTGACCCATCCTGGTCCAAAAACCCTGTGCTAGTGTTGGAAACACTAAAACTCCCCTGGTCCTAGACCTCCAGTTATTTATAATAATAATGTGATACTTTTTTGAGTTTGTTTGTTCATTTGGGTTTCTTTCTGTTCATTCATGAAGTAAAGTTGCATCATAGCCATTGTACTGCCGTGGATTATAAGGATTATTCCTGAAATATTAGCATATTATGCTATTTCCAAGCGTAGGTGTGCTGCACTTAAAAACCCTCTCTTCTACGTCAACTCTATAGTCTTCTCTTCATGTAGTGCTAAGGGTGTAAAGTACCATATTTCACAAGTGTTTACAGAGTTTTGTTTTTGTTTGTCCTGTCATAGTTCCTCCTGGTAACCCCATCATTGAGGCCCGGGATGAGGTGCTGAGTGAGGGCAACGAGACAGAGATGACCTGCACTGCCATGAGCAGTAAGCCTGCCGCCACCATCAGATGGATGAAGGGAGATAAAGAGCTTCCAGGTAGGTCGGCTCCACACACAGAGAAAATCACAATCATCAGTCAAGACGTTTCCTCTCTCACCATAATAAGGCACTTATGTAGTGCACAGAGGATCGGAGTTCACTCGTCTGTCTGTATTTTCGATTGGTTATCTGTACAAAGAATATCTCTGTGTGACACAAACACACTGTGATCCACGAACCAGAAAAAAGGGGACCAGCATGTGTCACCTCTAAGAGGGAAGAAAACTCCTCCTGCAGGCACCCACTGTTCCTCTCGCATATTCCACATAAAACCAAACAAAAGACAAAAAAACATGTACACGATGCTGTTGAATATCCTGACTGTTGATCCTGCCCACAAACGCTTTTCTGTATGCTCACTTTAATCCAATTTTCTCCTTATAAGTCACCATGGACCCAAAATATTGTTCACCTGTCTACTCCCCCATTATGTATGGTGTTAAGGAAATAAATCAGCTGTTTATTGAAGGTGGAGAATTCAGAGCTCCAAGCCTAAAATAATACTTTGCTTAGACATTGATGAGATTAAACATCTGGAGAAAAAAAACATGGTAAAAAAGACAAACAACCCATCTATGACCTCTCTTCCTGTATGCCTGCGTCGTGCCTGGCTTCACAGTAAAACACCTGTCATGCACCGCCTACAGTACTGGAGCCTGGAGCTAGCTCCACTCTATGGCCTCAGGACTATGACCAATGTCTTTTTTTAGAAACTCACCTTCTGTGAGGTTTTCATTGATCTTGTTTCCCTTATATTGCTCCCCTCATTTGGGGACTACACTGTTGGAATGATGCCAGTCAATAGGCAATTTGGTCATTCCTAGAAGGGGGGATGGGCCCAAACATTAGTGACCTCAGGGTGGATGGAGAGAGATGACCAAATCACTTTGCCAAAAATGTGTTTCTTTAATCGTCTACTGGTGTCAATTGACGTCAAAGTGGATTCTAACAGCTCGTTTATGCTCCCTTCACATACGAAAATAAATATATCTGTTTTAACTGGTATAACAGTCCACACATTTCCATGTGTCCTTCACGTTTGCATAAAGGTTAAGCAGTGCAACCACTAGAGGGCGCCGCTCAGAGTGAAAATGGTCTGGCACGGACCTCCACCCTAACCCTTTTCCTTCGCCACCGTCCAAATCACGTTTAAATCCTGTTCAGTCTCCTCCCAGCTGCTCTGTAGTAACTGTTTGGCTCTCTGCCCGGGCGAATTAACGTCATGCAGATTATTAAAACTTCTGCCATTTTTTAAGATTTATTCCTTTTGTCCTGTGGTTGAAATACGGACAAAATGAGCATAAATGAGCCTTAACCTGGAAGCATCTAGCTTACCTTGACTTAAAATACATCATCTTAACCAAAACAAGACTAAAATGAAGTTTTCGTTGACTAAAAAACACAAAAAAATAAAAAGAAAGAAGTTCTCTAGAATGACATGAATCAACACAGACTTTTATTCTCAGGACAATGACTACATTTAATATATCACTATTGTTGAGGCCAGGTGGACTGCACTGTTTGCCGATCGAATAATGGATGAAATCAGTAAAAGTGGTTGGATACGTCTAAGTCATTTACAAACCAAACAGGGCCCCGCTGGTGGGCATCAGAGGACACTGGAGCCTTGAAGCCTTTGCTGAGCATCTGTTTTCATAGTCCAGTCTACCTAATCAGTGGTGTTTATCCACAGAGGGAAAAAAATGAAAAGCTGCTGCAGGTGAAGGCAATTTTGGTATGCACCAAATGACATAGGCTACTTGTCATTTCATCCACGGTTTACTGAACAAACCAACAGAAAAAGTGTTGTTTTAGGCCAAAAAGGTCATCATGAATTATTTGTAGACTTGCCACTGAATGAAAATACATCTGTGAGAAAGATCCTTTATTTCACTACTTTGTCAATCGTGTTGCTATCGCCATTTTTTTTCCAAAATGCTCCTGTACTTCATGTGTAATTACTACATGCATGCACATATGCATCTTCATAGTCCCTGTGCCATGTTTATAAATGAACCAGTTTTTAGGTCCAGTTTCTTTCTTCCTCAGCTGGCTCACCATATTGAGTGCTTGCATCAATACTGTTGCTTTTTAAATGGACCTCTGCTGTGACTTTGAATAGTTTCCATTAAAGCAATGTGGATGTGCAGTGGTGGCCAGGGCCTGTTGGCACCATGACAACTTTCATGCCTTCATCAAATGTAGAGGAGCTTCAGAAGTCTGAGCACAGCTCGGGGTGAACAGGCCTCCTGCCAGGCAGCTCCACCTCAGAGCCAAGACAGCAAGCTTTGTAAAGACTTTGAAACAAAGGTCCTAATCAGAAGCTGTGATGACGGCCCTGAGCAGCCTCACCTCTGCACTGCATCACGTTACGGCCTTAGTGGTCAGCTCAAAGTTCTGATGTGTAGAGGTCGGGGAGTGGCCTGCAACGAGTTGTTAACATCACGTAACATTGCTGTTTTGCAGTGTTGTATTTGTGCTGACCAGTATTGGCAAGCTCCTGCAGTCAGTGATTTCATTCTACTAACTGTTGTAGACAAATGCCAGGTAGCAAAGTGCATGTATCTGAAGTGAAAACTGGCTTATTTTAAACTTTTACAACTGAATATATACTCATATACTTTGGACACAAGGATTTGCCACAGCTTGTAATAACGGTTCCTAATATTTGGCCCCAGGACCATCATATACATAATTTACCCATCTGACATTTTTCTCATGCATATGTGCCAGCCTGCTCTCACTGCCAACATGTCAGATACTACAGCGCGGCATCCAAATTTAAAGCTGTAGGTACCCTTCTAGAGCAGCAGCAGTATAAAGAGCAGGAAAGGCCAAATCAGGGGGTGGTTGGGAGGTTCGTTCAAAGGAGGTTGTATATGACTTATAGTTGCTAACTTGACTATGGAGCCTTTATTTATAAAGTCTAACCAGGTGTTGCATAAAGCCTTTTACTTGCAAAACTGTCACGAGATGAATAGGCAGAGCGTCACAGTTCGAAGCTTAAGGCCACTGACCAACCTTTAAAGAGCTGCGAGTGAGAACATGTTGCATGTGCACATGTAAAAAACATGTTAGAATCCTGATTTCCTACTTTCAGATGCCTGAGAAGACTAGTAGGTATTTCTGAATGGCCTTTAAGCCATTTCATTTGTAAAAATGATTTTCCCTGCTTCAGTGTCAAGAGCACAATGCTGCCTGTATCAAGCTGGAATTAACTGGTGTGTTGCTTTAGCAAAGCCATTCTTAAAACTTCAAAACCAAATTAGAGGGTTAGTGCAGGGTAACTATGGACTGACAAATCACAGTATAAACCTTTTTTAAACCTAACCACTGATTAAACTGCAGAGGGACCATTGCTGTTCGATAATGATCTTGGGTCGCTTAAAATCGGAGTATTTAGGAGGAAAAATGGTTAAAACAGGTTTTTTCCCCCCCTGTCATGTAATGCTGTAGAAACATGAAGTAAATGGAAGTTTTAATCACTTAATTATTCTTCACTTGGGTCCAAAACGATTTCAAATGTAATTTTAGTGTCTTAGTGAATTATACCATTTTTATCTCAGTTAAAAATGCCATTTATTGAAGGAAAGACGAAAAACATCAATATAACAGGTGATTCCAAACTTTTTATCAGTTGTGTCTATGTCTGGAAATCTGGTCATGTTAATAATCTAATCCCGTATCATGATCACTTCATGATGTTACAAAATGTGTTCATGCGGAAGGCTGACCGTAACACAGTTACTTAAGTGCATGTAAAAACACTGACTAATGGTGTGTGGCAACAGCGCAGCCACTTGCATGAATGGGCTAAGTTGAACCAGTGACGACAGTGGCTTTTAGTCACTGTGAAATACTTATCCACTCTCCTGGGTACTCAGCGTCTCCTTCAAATGGGAACCTGCCACAGCGTCTCCATACAAAACCATCTTCATTCAGCATGTTTGTATCTTCTAAGCGTGCTGTGACGTTATTTGCTTTTTGTAATACTCCCCTCCTTCACTGAGTCCTCACCCCCACTTTGGCTGAGCTTTCAAATGATGCTCATTTGCTTTTTTTTTATTGAATGGCAGAAAACGATTTGCGGAACAATAAATGCCCCTCAACCCCGCGCCCTTGCTGTTTTCTCATACTGGGAATGGATTGCTATTTTCAGAACCGGCTCAGCACTCTTTGAAGTTCGACAATTGATAGATGCACGTTTTCTGGTACTTAAAGGCTCACTTGTCACAACACATCATTTGGAGCATGCCATTTGCTTTTAACCATTTCCGCCAGAGGTGAAAAGGTGCCGTTAGGTAAAACGGCTTAAAACAATGGCAGCCCACTTATAAAATCTGTATTTGTTCATTTTACAACAAGTTCAAGTTAATTGACACTACTGTCAGCACATTATCAAAATCACACTTTTGGAATAATCCCTTTAATCACTCAATGTCACTTTTGTTGACCGTGTCGTGCGAGTGAGCTGCCATTTAAAATGCAAGCTCTTTAGTAAACTGTCAAATGATCCCACAGTTTGTTTGCTTGACACCACAGCACAGCTGTAAAAATGAAACGTGGCATTGCTCTGCTGAAGACAAAGGAGTGCATTAAAATAAAAGATGGAGAGAGAGAGAATGGCTCAGGGTGCCAGATTCCTGACATTAGGGCAGAATTACTTAAATTGCCTTCGGCTGTGGCTCCTTGCCTGGCAGACTTATTTCTAATTAAACGTCCCCGGAATTTAACTTAATTACCTTAAGGGATAATCAGGCTCTCTTAAATATCATTTAAAGGTTGCAATTGTCATGCTTGCCAATGTAAATCCAACAATCTCTCCTAATATGCACAGACCCATTATCTCACTATTATCTCCTCCGTTCCTTTTACTCTGATCCCGTTGTTTAGTGATTTATTAACACTATGCCCTGGCACTGATAACTCCAGTTCTTAAGCACAGACTGCAGTGAAAGTCGTGAAGAAAGGGAGTCGTATCAGACAGTGCAGGATCTAGCAGTACAGGTCGTTCTTTTCTGTTCTTTTAAGACGAAAGAAAAGAAGACGAGCTGAAAAAAAGGAAAAGCCAGTAGGTAGGGCACTTCATTGACTGACAGGGACCAGAACAGCCATTAGCCTCAAGTCTTATGAGACAACCACAGGGTGATTTCAATTACCCTGCAGTACCCCAGCAGGAAGACTCTAGAAATGGATAAAAGAATATTTTGGGCAAAGTAAAGCGACTGAAGCGGAGAGACATATATTTTATTTAAACTGACACCACTTCTTTCCTGCTCCACAAAAAAATGCAGTTAAACGATAACACTTAAAGAAGCGAAAAAGTGAAAGACAACCAGCTGAGTTTGTACGTTAGGATTTACAAAACAATTAAAGTGCCACTTGAGCTTTCGTTTGACCTTCCACTGCCGTTCAGTGACATTCATCTCTACTGGCTCCGCTCCATACTCGTTTTTAGTGCCTAACAAACCGTGACTTTTTCAAACAGAGAGCCATCGCCAATTCATCTTCAATACTCACTTCACTATTGGAGGGCTTTTTGTTAAACTCACATTACTGTCACCTGGTTGATAGTCTTAAAGAAAGAGAAGAAGGAATCACAACCAGGGCACCAGTATTTTTGTGAAGCAGTAAATTAATATTTTTTTATTTTCCATGTTGCTCAAGGCTTTATTTGGTCCAACCTTAGCTCTTTTATGTTAATGCATAATAAGGCCAGCCATAGTAAAGCCATGAAGTCAAATATGCACCAAGATGTTAATCTGCTCTAGTTGGCATTACGACCCAGTCACACCAGCATTTAAAACAGCTACATTTTTGCATGAAATCATTTTATTTCAATGAAATAACCACATTTAGCAGGAGTAACAACTTCCATGCAAATCTTATTTACCAACGTCAACTCAGGTGAACTTTGACATGCAGATTTCTAGCGCTGACCAAAAGCAAATGGTCTCGACGGTTCTAGCCTTTGAGGGCACTCAGTCTTAAATAGAGGAATCCCATTAGCTTCATTACCTTCAAAACCCTGCTCTGTCAGCGTGTAAACTGCACCGCAAAAGAGCCATGGTTTGCAGTTAGGAGACAAGAGTTGCAAACAGATTAATCATACTGTGCACTCTATAGCACAATAACTGACCTTGATGAAGGCAGAGGAGACGGTGTACTCGCATAAGATGGTCTCAGCTGTAAGACAAAAGTTGCATTGCTATCTAAAGTAATGAGACAATCAACATGCCCTCATCAATAAACAACTGAATAGGTCGATTGCCGATGACTTAACCAGACTGGGCTGTGTATAACAGTTGCAGGTTGGTTAAGTGTAGGAACCAAAACTACTTCTTTTGTATGAAACATCAAAACATCAAGGGTGTTGATGCATGTCGACTCCCATCCCCATGATGCCTCCAGTGTGCGGGCTTCACTAGAAAACAATTATAGCATGCGTTTTTGACGCATCAAGTGCTTTGACCTTATGAGCTACATTCTCTCTACCTGAAGAGTTTGATGTTTGATATTTGATATTTGGAGTGCTGTCAGATGTCCACCATGTGAGGCTGGTCTGTCTCCACTGTCTTCCTTAAGAAATAGACCTTTTTCACAGCAGCCATTTTGACACAAAAACAGTCGGGTAAACACAGGTGGTACCAATGATACTGATTAAGATTCTGTTCCATTCAGGTCAAACAGAGTCAAGGTGCTGCTATCGTGCATGTTGGTGCACTAGGAAGTGTCCACTACACCAAATAGAACAGAACCTTCATTAATTGTCATTAATTAAACCTGTGTTTACCTTCTATTTCATGTCAGTATGGCTGCCGTGAAAAAGGTCTATGGGAAACAGTCAGTTCTTGTGCTTTACAGTACACAGCAGGATTCATTTCTGTTATCTCTACCTCACACCAAATGGATGGCGAGGTAAAGATCTCAATCCAGGTGAGGATAAAACAGCTGGAACACCTAATGTATCTCCCAAATAGCAGTTTACATTTCTGTTGTTCCCCAAGTTTCATGACAGATTTGTCATACACATGCACGTTGCGTCTCTACGACTCTACCACTTTATTTTATAATGTGTGCCTCATGTTTGATTTGGCTAGAAACCTGCAGTAAAATATTAAAATCTTAATGCTTTCATGTGCAAATGGAGGTACAGTTTACAGCTTTTTTGTTAATGGCAAATGGTTAGAGACAGGATTAATAATGGAGGTTGGCTCATCCCAACCACATTACCATTAATAGCAAATTATACTTTAGTTACTTGCCTTTGTGCAGGTTTCAAACTCAGAGACAGCTTGTGTAGATAAGTACTTTCATCTTACAATGAGTTTTCTAAGGTGTGAAGTAAAAGATCCAGAAATCCAGGGCTTGAATGAAGACGTCTCTTCCCCCCCTTTTTTTCATGCATCTCAAAAGTCATTTTGATTCGAGCAGACCCCCTTCAGGTTCCCATTTCACGTGCTTTCATGAATCTGAAGCCTCTAGTGGTGTTTATTCATGACAACCTGTTCCTTTACACCAGGCACATCACACAGGTTTTGCTTTCCCAGCATCCAAAGAGTCGGCTGTCACCACGGTGACGGTTTCACGGCAGTGGCTGAGCTGCAGCACAGCCAGTAGAATGTGCACTTAGCTCATATTTTACACCAAAATGTGAACTTATGTATGCAGCTCTTCATATTAAGACAGATTTTTTTTTCCCTGTACCAGCAGCATTTCTCCTGGCAGGCTCAATCACTTTTTTTTTTGCTTCCAGTACTTGTTTTATTGATGGGACACAAACACACTTGTGCAACAGACTGTTAGGAAGTAGGACAAAGGGATAAAAATAATCAATCTCTCTTTGCCTCTGGTGTGCCTCGCTGTCTGCAGCTATCCCTCTTATTTTGTATGACTGTGATGAGGTAGCCTCTTCATTGCTTTTGAGAACATATTGTCTGTGTGATATTACAGAGCAGCCACTAATCAGAGGAGGGTTACTTTGCAGGCTTCAGATCTGGCAGCGCTGTACAAAAGGTGGCCACACAATAAATCTGGTTTCATAAAGCCTAATGAGTGATTCACAGTCACAAAGCAGTCTCTGACAGCAGGCAATTGTTAGCTGATTCACCTTCCTTGACCATTTTCAAGGACGCTCTCCTCGCTCCTACTCTACATATCTTGCAAGGTCAGGGAAGAAAGACATTTTTACTTAGAGCCACACAATGGCCGTCTTTGTCAGGCCTTAACTTTTTTAAAGTTTGTTATTTTTCCTCTCAGCCTTGAGCCCAATGGTTATAGCTTTGTTATTTTGGACTGACTCTTCGACAAAAGATGTTCAAAAGTACTCAAGGAGAAAACCAAGGATGCATAAAGTAAAATGTAAAATTTTTGGTAACATTTACAAAAAGATTTTTAGAATTAAAGCATGTAGCCTTTATTCATAATTTATTTTCAAAGCTAGTCTTAACCTCTCCAGCTCCTTTTTCATATTTCATGACTTTATTGTGTAAAATCACTGAAAATCAATTGGGCCCTGAAGCAGAAAGCCGACCGACCAGAAAACTATGAGTCATTTGAATGATTAGGAGAACAAGCAGTGCTGTGTTTGGTTGAAACCAGATCCAGCCTTTTTCATCGTACTTGCTAAACTTTATAGATCCACTTTGAGAAACTGAAGGAAAAATGTTGAGAATGGGGGGCGTTATAGTTTGACAACAAGGTGAGGACCCATACACAGCAGGTTAGGAAACAAAAAGTGAGCTTTAATAACGTGAGCTGAAGTTCGAAAAACCAAAACGCAAGCAACAAAAAGCAACAAGAACAATTCAAAATAAAGAAATTACAGTGTAATACAAACAAATAGAACAAATTATAAAGCCATGGGGAACAAATCAGGAACACAGGTAACAGGAACACAGGAACAGGACATAGGAACGCAGGAGATGCAGGATGAAAACAGACAAACTGACAAAGAGTAAAAGAAACACAGATAGAGGTACTCAGAAAAAAGGACAGGAAAAAGACAAAGACAGGAAGTGGAAGGTCACTATGAATAGATGATGAAATAATCTTCAAAATAAAACAGGAAATGATGAAACAAAAACCCAAACCATGACAGGGGGTCCAATGGTAAGCACAAGATGCAGTTTCATGCTAAATGGTACATGGACTGCATTTACTGATTGCTTTTCTAGTCTACCAACCACTCAAAGTGTTCTACAACAGAACAAAAACACCTATTCACACGAGTGGCAAAGGGCGCCATGCTAGGTGCTGACCTGCTCATCAGGAGCGATACTATCTATTCAAAACACGCTGCAACATGTCTATGTTCACCTATTACCACACTCTCACACAGAAGCAATTTGGGGTTCAGTATCTTGCCCAAGGACAACATAACATGTGGACTTGAGGAGCCGAAGGAAGGAGGGCTCGAACCACCGACCTCGTAATTAGTGGTCAACCCGCTCTCAAGCCACAGCCGCCCCCACACATGCTCTGGTTTCCTTCGGTTAATTGGAGACTCTAAATTGCCTGTTGGTCTAAATGTCTGTTTGTATATGTCAACCCTGCAAAAGACCGACTCCGTCCAGGGTGAGCCCAGTTTGTCACGTACTTGAGCCAGGATTGGCTTCAAATCCCTGCAACCTCGCAAATGATGAGTGGCTATGGATGGAGAGAAATTAATTATAATGTTTCTAGAACAGCTTCATCTCAAATTGGGTTGAGGGGAACTCGAGCTGAGGGAAATCATACTGTAAGGTTCAGGTGTGAGTTGGGTTTGCACGAAACATAAAAAAAAAAGTTATCTCTCTGCTAAACCACATCGTTCTACTCGTCCTGGAGGATCTCACTGCAATTCCAAGCATATGGTTTCCTCTCAGTGTGAGTGAGTAGTTATAGACACACCTGAGGGCCCGGTTACACCAGAATTTAAATCAGCAAAATTTCAGCAGCAGAATCTATTCATTTTCAGTGCAAAGCTTAATGAGTTCAGCTTTGGAGAACTTTAAGTCAGAGAACTTTTGGTTACTGCACAACATAGTTTGTGACCATAGGTGAAGGTTTGGACTTAAATCAACTGATAGATTAAGACCAAGACTTGAGTTTCTGCTTCATCAAAACAGTCCAGTTTAAAGGATAAGTCCAACAAAAATGAAAAATACATGAATTAACTACTCAGCCTCATGCCAATGGAAAGTTAAATCTGAGTTTTCTGGAGCTCCACAGCAAAACAGAGATTCAGCATTATCCTAAACAACAGAAGTAGATGGGGACTTTGGGCTCCATACATCTTGTCCAATGTAATTTAAGCCTCTAGAAGCCCAGAGATCCCAAACTGATTTCAGAGGATGTTATTAAGACCCTCGATATGCAATCGAGCTTGTGCACCCACTTCAGACGTCGTGTGCGCTAACACCTTTTAGCATAGCAGCTTCAGAGCTTTAAAAAGGCTGTAAATTAAGACTTTTCAAATCAATTTGGGATCTCAGGGCTTCCAGAGTTTGGGATTACTCTGGACAAGTTATATGAAGCCATTTTATGGGGGTTTTTTTTGTTATTTTTTTTTTACATATACAGTAAGAAAGAAGCCCCTATCTTCTTCAGTTGTTTAGGAGGATGGTGCAATGCTGTTTTGCCTTGAAGCTCCAGAAATGTTCTGTGCACTTCAGAAATGACTTTCCAGCAGCATGGGGGTGATAATGACATCGGTTGATTGCTTAAAATTAAATGAGCGTTTATCTAATACTATTTCTTGCTGAGGAATTTTATGGTTTACCAAAAACACAAAAACACAGCAGGCAAACTTGAGTTTATGAACTTTCTGACTGACCTCGTTCATATTTTAACTGCAATCCAAAATGCACCTGTATTGCCGTGCTTAAGTCTTGCTTGTCTTTGATATTTTCCACAGGCAAGCCCAGAGTTGAGCTGACCTACGACAAGATGTACACAGTAACCAGCCGTCTGACGTTCACCGTCAGTAAGGAGGACGACGGCATGCCTGTGGTTTGCATCGTCGACCATCCTGCAGTCAAGGACTTCCAGGCACAGAAGTACCTGGAGGTGCAGTGTAAGTACTTCTGCTCTGTTATAAATTAGAAATCAGCAGAGTATTTAAGCTGCATTATGCAAGTTCTTCTTCTTTCTTTTTTTTTCAAGTGTCTCATCAGCTTAACCGCAATAGAGAGCTTGGGCTGCAATAGAGAAGAGTGTTCCACCCTCACTAATTAAATGGCATAAATTTGCTTCTTTTTCCCGAACTAAAACTTTGGTGTGTGACACGTGTGGCAGTGTCACTGAAGGGAACTGTCTCTGTGAACAGGTTATGATGAATAAAAGAGGAGAATTGGACTGCGGTACGTTTCACTGTTCCATCTCCTCTAATTAAATGACATAAATTTCTCACATTTTCCCACCTCAGAAACTGCACTGCATGGCTTTGTCAACAGCGGGAAATTATCTCATTCATGACATCTTCCGCAGAAATATATTTTTATGAGGTATCAGGTTAAAAAGATATATTTTTAGCTATTTTTGCTCTCACGGTTGACGTCATTTTACTTGATATGTATCTGTATGTCTTTTATTACTTTCTAACTATCATTTGGAGCAATAAATGTGTGAAAGCAGTGCAGCTTAAGTTTAAAAGTTTAAAAAGTAAATGGGGTGGTGAAGTCACCTGATGCTGTACTGCTAGTTGGAGCAAAAACTTGAACTGCTACTTACTTTTTTGTCTGTTGACAAGTGTATTGTTTCTGCAGCCGAGATGTTTTGGGACATAACTCAGCAAAACTATGTGCTGACAAGGCTTTTTCAGACGAGGGAAATAATCTCATTTCTGACATCTTATAACAAAATATACTAATGTGAGGCACCAGGTTATCCTTGCACAAAAAGTTGTGATGTTTTTGCCTTTTTAACCTCTGTCATCACTATGAAGTGAACAACATCATTTTACAGGATATCCTTCTGTATACCTTTCAGTATTGTCTGACTGTCATCTGGGTCCATTAATATGTGAGAGCAGCGCAGTGCAGTTTGAGTTTAAGAGTTTAAAAATGCCGTGAGAGCACACTGCAGATGTAGGTTGTCTGATACCGTACTGCTAGTTGGAGCAAAACCTTTTTTTCTTTTTCAACAAGTGTATCGTCTCTGGAGCCAAAATGTTCTGGATCAGTACCTAGCACAACTGACAAGGTACAGAGAAATCTGAGTAGGGTAAAGACTAAAACTCAAAACGTAGCAATTGCAACCATTGTGAAACTGTGTGCTTCTGTAGAATTAGCTATAAGTGGCTGTTGGCTTAAACCTAAAGTGTTTCTATATGAACACATTCAATGAACAGAATAGAAAATGCACAGTTTCACCAGTGTGAATCATAATTACAATATGTAGTTCTCAAAAGCCACACAATATTCATAGCGCTGAAAATGTCTCAAGTTCATTGCACATGCACTTGTAAGCCGTAATCACTGATAATAAAGCAATCACCATCATCAAATGTCAAAGGTTCTTCAGTAATAATTGAGCTGGTATGACTCAAAGTTAAAGAAAGTACTTACTAATACTGTTTAGTAAAGAACAAAATGAAAAAGTATAAACAGAGAAATTAAATGTCAAAGACTAAACACTAAAACGAGGGGAGAAAAATAGTGTTTCTAAACGTACAGATTGAAGGTGAAGGTCTATAGATAGAATGAGATTTATTGTTGTACAAGCTCCTGTGGTGTATAATGTTAGCACACATTCTCACCACACGTTATTGTTTTAGAAATATAAATTCACCAGTGAATTTTTTCTAGTCTCAGAAGTGTTGCAAAAATAACTTAACCATGTTAAATTCCTCATGAACCAAGAAAGAGAAACTGAATCCAGCCCTTAATAGAGGTCAGAGATCATGTTTTCATCATTATAACTGTTTTCTGTTGCAACAGAAAGCAATTATTAGGCATCACAGGCCTCACCATAGCATTGGAAACAAACCTAAACAACCCACCCAAGCCATGTGACATGTAATTAAAATGCTGGACCTTTGTAACGTAGAGCTTTAGTTCTTTTTATTGATTCAAAATGATAAAATGTATGTATTTTGTGCCTCTGTAACCTTATGACTTTGGCCTCTGGAATGCATTCTATTAAAAAATAACTCTTGTGTAGCTATCTGACCTTTCCCTGGGAGAGCGAGAAGAGGAGATCAGCTCATCTACAGAGGCAGCATGGCATTTTGTTGGCCTCTGATAACAGGGAGCTCACATGGACCACCCGGCTCAGCGTCTCACACTGCGTCATACAGGCAGGCCTGCTGCTGTCATGCTCTGTGCATACTGTAAGGGCAACCAACAGGCACGGCAGCACTTGCACTCCCGCCTACTCCCTGATCTCTCTGCTGTACAATTTAATATTACGTCTGGAGAGTGTTGCCTGCAGAGTATTACTGAAACATATCTAGACAATCCTGTTTTGTATTTGCTTTATTTTATGAAGCTGTAATTTACAGGGAAGATTCCTGTAGCAGCTCTTGATCTCCAGTACTAATTAAACACTGCGGGTGTAACCCAAACAAAATCCACAGTTCAGTGTGCAGCTCAGTTTTAGCATCACGGTTTGTTTCATTTTCGGTAACAAATAAATGACAAAATAAATACAGGAGAAAGGAGAAAACATTTATGTTATTTATTTAGGCCATGATTCTTATTTTGAAAATCACAGTGCTCCCTTTTAAAAACAAAGATAATAGTTTCATTATCTGTTAACTTTTTCTGTTTTTTCTCTTTAGTTTAGGAGCCAGAGGTCGGGGAAGGGGCTTTGGGGTGGGTGGGATGTGGGTAGTAAATTCTGGTGTTCATAACATGTTACCGTTTTTGCCTTTGACATTGAAAAAAATCAATATAAAGATCTCTCAAACAAAACAATTACAGTGCTGAAATACTGATATTGGCAGTAAAAGAACTAAATAAAATAACATAATAATATATCAAAAATGCTTTGTTTTAACTGCAAAAAAATATTATTAGAATATCCTATAGATTTTGTAAAAATAATTCCTTTGGGAGTTTACATTTTTCATAATCAGTGTCTAATTTTAAGTGTGCACAGTTCTGACAGATGAATTGCGCCGCAGTGGATAATTCCTGGACAACTCCTTTCCTTTATTTGTTTAGAACAAGCATATCGAACTGACTTGGTCACACATAAAGAAATTATAACCATATCTGGAGCCATGTAATAGACTTAATTGTGGGATGCTGTTGAATGGTTTATTTATTGAATGACATGTGTGATTGTTTGTGTTTCTAGAGATGTATCCACAGTTTGTTTCCATTCCAATATTTGAATAACATAAAATGGGCTCTTCCAGCTCATTTGCATTTAAACAACACTCACAATATAAGCTATACACCCAGAGGCGAACTCCACTAGCATTGGTTTGGCTAACAGACAGCAACTGCGCCACTGCCAAAGCTGTCTCTGTGGAACGCTCACACTTAAAAAGCTGAAGTGGACAAGTCCAGAGAAAGATAGTTGATAATTGAGTCCCATCCCAGGTCATCACATACTGACGCAAATAAACAAACAAGCAAATCAACGGATTAATTGCTGTTGTCGACATCACAGTTTCAGTCTGTGGGAACTGGATCACAGATTATCAACTCAAACACTATGGTTGGACAAATCACAGTTTAAACATATTCAATCTAACCACTAAGTTGACTGTAGAGGGCCAAAAGAAAAACAGGCTCCCAAAATATTTGATGCCCAGTTGCACAGTTGTGGTTCAATACTGATCTCAGGTTGCTTAGGCTCTACTGGACTGGAAAACAGGGGTCCTTAACGGAAAATGTGGTTACAGCAGTTACCTGCCGTGGGGACATCGACTACATGGAAAACTTACAAAATACAAAATTGAAATAATAAAACAGGTATTTCTTCTTAACAGTTTAAATGTATTGTAAACCTACAATTTAATAAGGGTGTGCAGGCTATTTTATCCACTGTACACTGTCGATTCCTCTCTAGGAAATTATAAACGCCTTTACTACCCAGTCACACACAACTTTGTTTACTGATTACCGAGATAGACGAGGTGATTTACATTTCAATCACTCACTGTGTGGGCAATTTATGAGTGGAATGGACCGCATTGTGTAGAAAGAAACAGTGAAAGGAGGCCATTGTCAGGGGACGGCATAATTAAATAAGCCTGTAATGTTTATGTGTATAAGCAAAGCAAGCTGTTGTGCTCCGTTGCCTGGTTGTTTTCCCTTAAGGTCAGCTGGATGCGGAGAGATGGATAGTGCCATCTTGAGTGCTTATGAGGTGAGGCACACAATGAAGCAAATAATTCAGTTAGCATAATGATAACGGCCCTCTTGCATATGATAGACACTATTTCATTTCCACTGAAGAGGCAGTATTCGGATCCGGCTGTGCAGCGTGTGTTTTTCCATCACGCAGAGACAAAGAGAGCTCCGCCATAACTACTTGAGGCTATCAAAACAACCTACAGATGTAGAGGCGTCCTTCATGTTTATGGCTCACAGATGACAAGGTCAGATGACGTTGTGAGCGGAGAAAAAAGTTGCAGGATGCCATGTAGCGCCTGGAGTAGAAACAAAACCAAATGGTTGTTGTCTATAGCCGTGCATGCCCACTGAGCAGAAGACTTGGCTTCTCGCCCATCTGCTGTCCATCACCAAGACTGAGAGCTGGCCACTGACAGGGTGTGATTTAGACAGATGGATGGCCAGACACGTGTTGTTTGTTGCCGAGAAGGTCGGACATCAGTGTGAAACTTTACCGCCGGCTTTGAAATCATAACTCAAGCCTGGGCTCTCTGTCTACAGGCTGATTAAAAATGCAAGCAACAAATAGTGCATTTAGGCTATGGAACCGGGTAGAGAATAATTTACATCACAATCGGAAAACTATAATTACACCATTGTGACTCAGCAATCAATCTGCTATGAGATGACTGAACTCTAGAGGTATTTATCTACCGCATCTGATGTCGGGAAATTTCCACAAAATAACATTTTGGAGTAAACAGACCGGGAAATGGTGTGTTGAGAGCACATAAGTGAGGTCTGCAGGCTAATTAAGCTATTGATGTATTGCCAAAAATGTTGGTCATCATATTAGATCGCCCTGCTGGGGAAACAAATCTGCTTTTGATAAAGGAGTGATACATGTGTATACATACACAAACACCATATGGTGTCATTTACACTGGGCACATTTTGTCCCCATCACTTTTTAAAAGTCATTTGTCAAAAACGTTCTGACGTTCTGCAAAAAAGGTTTTACTTTCCATCACCAGCTGCAGTTGAAACTGGCTCCTGCTGATTCTAGTCACAACATTTTAACTCAGGAACTGATATGTAAAGTATACATCAAACTAAAGCTAAGAACCAGCTACAATATGTGCAGGAAAACCGTTTTTGTTTATTAGATAATAGGTTTTGTCAGAAAATACTGTCAAATCAGAATGCAATACATGAGATAGACTGATTAGCTTCCTATCTAGCTAGAATAGCAAACATGTTGAGATCATTCCTTCTTATTTGTCGGATGTTGCAGTGATGCATGTGAGTGCAGTTACTTGTGCAGTCGACATTGCTGTGCTTTTCATTATGAATGTATTAGTATTGTTGACTCTGTAGTGGACTACAGTGGCCTAGGCTATGCCTTTTTGATGTCATTTTTTCCCCCCCCGCTGTAATTATGTGCTCTCACCTTATATGATCCACCATGACATTGCCTAAAATTGCATATTTTGAGTCTGAGCTGATGCTTTTCCATCAGGCCACCAGCTGACTGGTAGCATCCAATCATATTCATAGAGGTGCACAGTATAGATATTTTAACCTCACCCCACACATTATTACACAGCTGATACGATCATATCGGCCGCAACTGCAGCTGATTTGATCGTATCAGCTGCAGTTGCTTCTGCAGCTCCGTCCAGTGTTGCTGCGACAGCCTTACTGTAGCTTTCAGTGGCTAACGTTACCAAGCACTTTAATCTATTTGGTTAACTGTATAATATTTATATATATTATATTATTAAAAATAATTTCCCTAAAACATTAACTTTATGTATTTCAGTCACGCATAAAATTTTCATCTGAAGTTCTATGTAAAGTATATCACTAAATGCAAAGTATTTCTATCTTGTTGACTTGATGTGAATATTGTACATAAAAGTAATCTATATGTAACGCATTACTTTTATGTATGATATATGTTATAGAACAAGATGGAAGTTGTATGTGTAGTTGAAATACATAATCAATGTTGTAGGGAAGTCATTTTTTGAGTGTATGTTCCAGCTTTCAAGTCAGAGCAAAGGCGTTTTCTAGTCAGCTATTTGTTTTTTTAAATCTGTGGTATCACGATTTTTCTTCACAAAGAATACACAGTCTCCTGCTCGCTATCAGCACAGCGATAGTCCAGGAGTCTCTCAGTCAAAACATAACAAAAGACGTAAGTACAGTAGTGTTGGATCGGGGGATCTGTTGTCTTCATTGTCAAACGATCATTAATGCCAGTTAAAATCTACCTGACACATTCAGAAATGTTCACGGATGAGATAACGTTTAAAAGTTTCATTAACATAATGTTTAGACTCTCCCAATAGTTATAGCAACAGGCAACCAAATGAAGTGCACTGTTACCGAGACTGAAATTACATAGGTACTACTGTATTTTCTCATGCACAGCACAATATATAACATAAGTCTAGTCATGCTACAAGAACTTTACTTCCTCTGGGTGTGTTTAGCTTGATTAGGGGTTTGTACTTCCTCAACCTGCTCTCCCATTGCGTCAGATCACTCCTCAGCAGTGTTGGCTCTACCTTGGGCATAATATTGATGCAATTATAAATTAACCTTATACCAAAAACAACAAGCCAAATCTTTGGGGAATGATAAATGTGTGGTGCAGTGCAGGTGCCACAAGTAGCCCTGAGTGTGTTCAAAGACGCTTCCTGATAAAGCTGCTATAGAGAAAACAGAGGACACCGCTGAAGAGTTGAGGCAGTGGGGAAGAAAACGTAAGAATGTTGTTTTGACAAATCAGTGGGGTGCTTTGACAGTTGCTGCTGTGCTATTCTTTGCAACCATGGAGTTTCTATTGTTCCCATTCCATTGAATGTGGCTGGTGTTATCAAAGCCTTTTCTCATCTTGGTGTGAGAGATGATCCTTTATTCTGGACAGAAATGTAATGTTTTATTCAATCTGTCATCTGGGTTGGGGATTCAATTCTGTGTTGCTGTGGACTGAAAGTAAGACCAAAACAAAAATCCTGCTTTTATTTACAACTTTTAAACATTTATGTTCTTCCTACTAGAAGGAAATAATGAATGAATGGAAGCTGGAGAACAAAGGGCATTTTATTCACCAAACATATTGTTAATTCTTTAAATGTGCTTTTACCTGATTAATTCAAACACAAAACAATTTGCCTTGAACAGTAAATCTAAGTATCTTAATTACATTTAAATGTTCAATCTAATTTCAGTTCAATGAAAAATGCTGCATTAAAGCAAACTTTCGTTTTTATCAAATTAGTCAATGTGAATAAATTACCTAACTGAGTCAATTAAATTATGCAGACTTAACCTTATGTGTTTATTCATTTGTTACATAAATATTTATGTGAACTAAAGGTGTTTTTCAGTCTAATTACTCAAGAACAGTGAGCTTATTGTGTGCCAGAGCAAAGCTATGGTCATGGTGAAAAAGAAAGTTAAGTGTTAAACATACATGCTGTTTTAAATGTGCCATAGTTAAATATTAATGGTAAATGATTTCTGCCATCAATGCCTTGCTCCTTCCTGCATGAATGTTGTTTATTTAATCAATGATTAATGACCTGGAGGAAATGTCACCTGGTGAGACAAGGGAGCGGAACAGTGTTTTTGCCTGCAAATTACAGGATGTATACAGCAGAATTATTGTTTAAGTTTTATTATTTTTAAAAGTCAGTTGAAGCATTGCTTCGTTGAAGTCTTTTGTTAGTAAAAAACCTTTGTTTCTTTAGATATGTGGGATGTAACTGCCGCTTACTGAATGCAGGAATCGTTGGAAGCCACTGATAACACTTTATGCGACTTAGGTACTCGATCTGAACAACAGTGCTTAATGTTACTCCTCCTGCGGCTTTACACTTTCCTATGCACCTCTGAGAATGTGTCAAGGCATTTTCGGAAAGTTTGACAATTTGAAGCAGTGCCACTGAACAGAAATATTGCAGTTATACTGAATATAATTCCTCACACTCCTCAGAGGCAACTTGAGAACCAAAAAATGTGACAAATTCGCTAAATCGTCTTGCTGCAGAGCCATTTAATGGGATGCTTGGTAGATTAATCTCGAAATAAAAAAAAAAAAAACGCTTTCATGTTTATGTCTGCTTCAAGCAACTTGAATGCAAATAGTCAAATCAATTAGAAAGAACATTATATATAGAGCGGATGTCGAGTAAAGATAGATAACGCCTTGCCTGTTATGTTGTCCCATCCTTCAATTCTCTGTCTCTTTCTCGTTTTTTCCTTTCAGACAAACCAGAGGTGAAGATCGTGGTAGAATTTCCTCAGGGTCTGACCAGGGAAGGAGAGAACCTGGAACTGACGTGCAAGGCCAAAGGCAAACCCCAGTAAGACACACACACACACACACACAAACACATTTTAACCAATTAAAAATGTGCCATGGGTAGAGAAAGTGCATTTATAAGTTCATCCAAACACCTTGACTTCATTCCTTACGGTGTGCATGTGAGTGTCTTGTTGCAGTGGTGCATGGAACTGTCTTGATACAAATGTCAAATATTGAATAACATATAAAAGCACGTATCATATTGTGTGTAGGTGTGGCTAGGAGTGGGTTCGTTCGATTACTGGCTCCCCCATGTGTACATGTGTGCAAGACACTGAATGCCAAGTTACTGGGCATTTAAATAAGTCATTTTAGTTCACATCATTCATAGATTAGCCTGTACATTCATTCCTCCAAGGTGACTAGGTAATGATAGATCCTGAAACGAAAGAGAATGCAGGAAAAGTAGAAGCTCACTGTTCGTTTTGACAACCTCAGAAGCAGCAATAATAGCCTATAGTTAAAGGGTGTGTTTTTGAAGAGATTTGTGAACATTTTAAAGGCTTTCTACTCTGTCATGGACTGTACCGATGACATTCCTCATAATGTTCGTGCTAAATCATTCTCCGACAGCTGTTAGAAGATCCTACTTTTTTTTTTCTCAACAGGAAACTGATAATATTAAAGAGTGAGTGAAATCACCCAGCTGCTCTAAGCATATCTTATTTAATTCAAGCACCTATAAAAATGTTAGGACTGCCCATGGTTATACTACAGCTGAGCATACATCTACTGTATCTTTTTGTATAATTGATGGTTGATGGTTGAGATCCAGAAGATGTGATGCCATACATTTAAGTATTTAATGAAGCTCGATGGAGGAGAACAGGTTCAACAGTAGATGTTGTAACACAGAGTAATGCCATGCCAGTTCTGAAGGATACTTCCCTGTCTGTGATTATTCAACCCGCTACAGAATACACTGTGGAAACTTGCGTACGTAAGTGAATTGATGGGAGAATATGGAGTTTGGCCCATCACGGAGCCAGTGCGTCTCTCATGTGGGATATAGTGAAGGTTAGATGCTGCAGGAACAGAATGTGACCTCGACTGTCTGGAAGACGGCACATCTTACCACCCCAGCTGCTCAATACAACCTTTCCTCCCTTCTACTATCACCAAGATACGGTGTAGGGAGGGGAAGAAGAACCTCTGCACACACAGAGGCTTTTGGCCCTGAGCATGACCTCTTCACCTATTGGGTGAGAGGGAGATGTACAGTATATCGACAAAAGTAAGACTATGAATTTATTTACTTAACATATGGTAATTCCCCTTACACTACCAACTACATTTCTGAGCAAGGTCCTCTTTACACCTTTTTACCGATCTTTATTCCTTAAAACAGATCTATATCAAAATGACAATTCTTGTTTAAAGTATTAACAAAAAGATTGGTTAAAATTTCTCTGTGGTTCCTTGCACAAAATTTACTTAATCTGTGCCACGATTAGAACAACCAGGCCATCTGTAATAATCTCTGGAGTCCCTCAGGGATCCGTCCTCGGTCCTCTTCTGATTACAGTTTTTATTATGCTCCTTGTTTAGCCAGCAAATTATATATCAATATTACTCCCCATTTCTTGGCTGAAACCTCACAATTTCAATTCATGGTAATGGTAATTTATGACTTATGGTTCAGAAAGATTGGAATCTCGCCCAGAATACAGACACTAGGGCCTACTTATTAAACCAGGTCGAGGAGTGGTTCTCCAGTCTGATTGTGAGTTTATACCCGTTATCTGCCCGGCCATAGCCAGAAAAAGTCACACAGAATCTTTATCTCTTGAGCTCACAGCCTGCAAACCAAAAGATTGGGGTTAGGGGCAAAGTGTGATGGGCAAGAGTGAAAGTTGGCTTTAAAAATGTATAACGTCAATGTGGGAGAAAAAGCTGGTACATGAGAGGTATGAGACATGTTTGTACTAAACATTGGCCAGTCTCTTGACTGGGAGCAGAAATCTCTTCTAATAAAGAGTGGGAGTAAAGCTGGAGATAGGAGGGTTGGGAGGGAGTACATGTGGCTGAGACAACGCTGTGACTATGCCAGTCTTAATGTTGCAGACAAACCTGAGGCCAGAAATGTCTTAATGACCATCACTGGATACATTAACACTTAATTGAATGGCTGCTATTGTCTTTTTCAGGAATTTCAAATGGGAGATTTGAAACTGGCCTGCAATCATGAAACACATCAGAATTACTGTGTGATATTTTGAGCAGGTGTTTAATTACCCTTCCTTTAAAGGTGGAGGACAGAGCAGAGAAGGGCATTAATGATAGTGAGTCGATTAGGTCCTAATATCAAGCAGGCAAGAGTTTTTAATCGTTGGGGTGTTTTTTGGTGAGGAGTGCCGATTACCTTGAAGTATCCAGGGAAACTGTGAGAATGAGAGAGTACGGTAATGGACTCACAGACGCACAGATTAAGTCAATTTTGGGATTAACGCAAAAAGATTGTTTGTGGTACATAGAGTTGAGCACAGAGAACAGTCCCCAAGTCATTTTATAATGTCAAAAATTTACTTACAGGCTGTTAGGCTATTTTTCCACACGTATCATCTGTAAGCCGAGGCATTGATGTGTTTGGACAACATGTTTTTGCAATATGAGGTGTAATGGGGTGCAAATTAAGCCATTAGGATACTTAGGGGTAAATAATGGAGTGAGAGCTTCAGGCAAGAGACCTGCCGAACTATCCAAACATCATCAATACGGTTAGTGCTGTTGGTATCAATCATTTTAGTTTGCCGACAAGGCAGTTCAAATTTGAACAGTACAAAATAATCATCAGATGGAGCTGTAGTTATGAATATTACATCAGAAACAGTAATGTGACCAACTCAAAGATGTGGCATTGCAGTAGGTAGTCTAATTCCATTAAAAAACACAGGTTTTTCGGCACCAAGAACCCAAAGTGGCTCTGAAGAGTAAAAGTTGTCCTTTTGGCAGTGAAAGACAGCTCTAGTGAACTTGGATTCGCAACATGTGCAAAGGATGTTAATTGCAAACATGTTTCATTGAGAGCCTCAAGGCAATATCCAACATCCATTTCTGCTTCTGTTTGTCCTCAGCACAGTTTTTATCTATTGCTCCCGATTCATGTTAGAAAGTGCGGTTACAAAATGACAGGCATTGACAGCTAATTGTGTTAGCAACAAATGTGAAGTTTTGCATTCTGAGCATTTTAATTGACTGAAGAAAAGCAGATTGTGCCCCGCTCGTGGCTTGAATTTGAAGTGTTTATCTACATTGTGATATATCTTTGGCCTTGATACTGTGCTGCTCTTGCAATTCATTGTTGTGTTCAATGGATTCCAATGGCTCAGAGTTGAAAACAGCTGTCCTTTGTGAAGGAGCATTTCAGAAATAAATTCCAAGCCTATAGAGTTTGAAGGTGTTTTAAACAAATCTTTTTGGTGAAAGGATTATATTAAGGGAATCATTGGCATTATTATATATATTATTGGCATCGTTGTGATTAATGATTAAAGGTTGTTATTTGAACTGTTATAGAAGGTATTTAGTTTTGGACGGGCTTTTAAGGCTGTTCACATTCGGTATCATCATCCACCATTGTACTCCAGGCATTAACATGCTTCTCAATGTGTCTTAAGTAACCACTTGTAAGTGGGTCTCAATTCCCCGCTCTATATGCAAATTAACAAGTACGACATTGGGACGAATGGACAGAGATGAAGATGAGGCTTCTAACCGAAAAGGATGATGGCAGGCAAGACACACTTTAGACACAGACAGGGTCGTACAGCTATGCTGCTTGGATTTAGTTAGCCATAACGGTTTCTCCTCATGCAACGACCCTTAAAATCACGCAATTTGTAAGAGAGTCTGGGGATATTGCGGTTAGTTCAGTGGTTAGTTAAAACATCTGAACTAGTGAACTGCATGTAGATAAGTAAAATAAGACACATTATCCATTCTGCCTGATGTTGTTACTTCTTCATATTGTTTCGCAGAGGACATCTTATGAGTAGGCGCTCCCTCAGTGTGGCCCAGGACACGTGCGTACACACTGCTGCAAGAATGTGGCCACATGCGTCCAAGAACACCTCCAAATGTGTTCTGAGTGATCGGATCTCAAACCCATTCTCAGTGCATCTCGGGGGCGTTCATGCCTGTATTTAGAAGCTGTCCGCCTGCGATCGGATCACTCGGGACGATAATTACCAGGTCTGAGCAGCCTATTATTGTCTGCTTCTGCCAACAACAACGCAAGTGAACACGATGAAGTGACAATGTAGGTCATGCCTTTGCCTGAAGAATCTACACGGATCACTGTGTTATTTTGTACTTATCTTCATTTTTCATTTATTCACCTGAGCCGTTGCGCGCCCCCTCAGTGCAAGCACCCCTAGCATTTGCCTCTGCAGCCAGTCATTTCATTTTGGGTGGAGTACAGGCGTTACATTAACAGTTCAATTGCTTGAAAAAATATGGGCTTGCAAAACTTGCCCTTAAAGTCGACCCAAATTTAATCCGAATCTTACATCTAACCCTAACCACTAAATCAAAGCTAGGATCAATCACACAATCCTCACGTTGCAAGAAATATTCTCATCCTGCGGGTCTGAAACTCTGTGTGATTCTGTGAAGGGTAGAAGTACAATAACACACACACACACACACACACACACAAGCAAATACTGTGTACTTCAGACTGCCTCTCCCCACCAGCCCCCCGCAGTTTTCATACTTGGCATAGAGACAAGCTCACTACCCGTATTCATTTTATAAAGATGAAAACACAATCAATACAGTGAGCCGGGAATTGGAAGTCATTTTCATTAGAGCTGTTGAGAGTTGTGCAGTCATTACCAGCAGATAGCACAGGGGGCCGTGGCTGCAGGCAGCCATTTGTATTCAACACGCCTGCCCTTCCTCTCTCCTTCCAGCCCCATCTTACCTCTTTCGTCTATCTCTGTCTATCTTCCTTCTCTGGATGCACTTTTCTCCCTCTCACAACATCCCATCCACCTATAGAAACTGAACTTTCCAGATCACGTCTCTCACTCTGTCTTAGGAAAAGACTTATATGTTTATTATTTATTTACATTTCATTTCACATGGAGTACACTGTGTAATAGAAACGGCACTCTGTGTGTCAATCTGTCCACCGCAGCCATTCAATGCACTTGTGGTTTTGTTTTGTTTGTTTTTGTTATTGAACACCAACTGCTTTTTCATATTTCCTTTTCCTGGAGTTTTCGCCTCATCTTTTTTTCTCCCCGTTTTGCCATTTGCCTGCTCCCTCCACACCAGATGTTTTCAAATGGAGGGAAACAAGTTAAAACACCACAACAAAATGCAACAAGAGAGACCATCAGCACACGCTCAGGGGAAATAACAGTAGCTGGCAGTGGCCATTGGAAGTTGCAGCCGCAAAATAGAGGTGTTTTGTCTTTTTCTTTTCTCTTCACCCTCGGTGGCTCTGAGTGCTCTGAGCTCATTGTCATAAAAATGGAATCTGTCACCCCGCTATAAACCTCAGTCAAGGTAGAAACGAGAACAAATACAGACGCTTGGTAGGGACCCACCTACACAGCAACACTCAGAAGTGTACGAGGGTGGAAAGCCTGCAATTTGAAGACAAAGCTAGTTATTGTTTGCTTTTAGCTGTACACAAAGGGAGGAATGTCATTTTAATATGTCTTGTTTTTCATGTCCTGGCTCTCTTTGATTAGGCCTTTTCTCTAGTAAACAGTTGCTAGAAAATTAATTCTAAAAAAAGGAGGCAAATTTATTCAGCTTAGGGACAGACTGCAATCTTTGGATAACTGTTGACAAAAGTGGGAAATGTTCTCAAGTCTTGTCATGTGGTGGACTCTCTAATCTCCTTTTATTAGGGATTATATGTCATTTAAGGTGCAAAATGAGGGAAGAATTTCTAATCAGAAGAGAAAGATCTTCATTGACTGATTCTTAATGCCCAAACAAACTAAATAAACAAACTTTCTTCATTTTCATGTCCGAATAAACATCTGTTCAAACACAAGTTCGTACCGTTTATATTCGGTGGACCCTGCCACCGTTCCAGCTTCAACCAGTGTTCTGGTCAGCTTATTTTCCTCTCAGAACAGCTTGTTCATTCAGTTATAGAAATACATCTTTTTGAGTTTGTGTGATGCCCTCATTCACATTGTAATTATTCAGTTTGAACTTCTTCTCCAAAACTATATTGTGCCCCTGTAAAGTTATTTTCAAATAGTGCTTAACAACTCTTCTTTGTGCTTGAGGGACGCTCTGACATCCCAGTGTCACAAAGTATTGCATTTACATACACTGTTAACAAACACCAGGCTTTCACAGTAAATTCTGGCAGTAAACTACTGTTATTATGCCTTTGCAATGCATTCTGGGTAATTAGGCATGAAACATTGAAAAAGAAGAAGAAGTAGTAGAAATGGTGCATTACATGGAAATCCTGTAATTCGGATACAGCACCATACAGCAATTGAGCAATACAATGTTGTAGTTGTTTAACACACACATGCTAACAAAGAAAAAAGGCTAACAGCATCCTACCAGGCTAACATGCTAACAACAGCCCAAAACTGCTGGCTGCAACATGAGACAGATGGAGCCTGGGTGGGGCATGAGAGGGCTTTAAAACTCCAACTACACACACAACAACAGATATCAGAGATCAGGTATGGTATCGATGTTGATTGTGATGGATTACTTATTTCTCATTTGAAGAAGGTATAGAGCGTCTACAAGCTGAATTTCACGGCATAATGAAATTAATTTAGCTCAGAGTTCAATCTCTACTCCATGTCATTGTTTTACAAAAAAAAGCATTGGAAAGATGTCCTTGGAATTTAAATAATCAATGTCATACGCAAGATAATTGTAAGTCAAAATTTGTTATGGATGTTCGCAGATTTAATAGCAGTGGTTTTCAAATTGGGTTGCGGGTCCCTCTGGGTGAAGGGATGGGGGATGGAGAGCCATTGTATGATGGGTGCACATGACTGGGCTGAAGATGCAGAGCACTTTGAAAGTTGCTCATTTGTGGTTTGTGAATGGCAAATAATGTCATGGTTTGGGTTTCTGGTACAGGCAGTTCCTGCTTTATTTTGTAGATTTGATCCTCATGTCTCACATTTTGCTTTTCACTTCCTGTCTTTGTCTTTATTCTTGCTATTTTTTCCTGCTCAACTGTGTTTCATTACTTAATCAGCCCATGTGTATAAAAGTCTGTGTTTTTGCTTCTCTTTTCATTGGTTTGTCTGTGTTTTATGTCTGTTACCCACTCCTGTGTTTTTTCCTGTTTTGCTGCCTGTGTTCTTCGTCTCTCCTTGGTTTGTACTGGTTTGTTTAGTTTTTTGTTTTGTTTTTTTGCCAGGTTTTTATTGCCTGCCTTTTGTTTTGTGGACATTAGCTTTATTTTATTAAAGCTCACCTTTAGTTTTTCGATTTGCCTGCCTCTGTGTCTTGCATTCGGGTCCCTTTTTGCCGACTAATAAGCTAACAGGAGTCGTCTAATGCCAGCAGGGATATTTTATGTTAAGAGCGCCTTCAGAGCATGCGTTTCAGATGGGGTTTTCACATCAGTTGTGCCACATGACTTCTTGCCCATCAGATCTGTGAGTTTCGTGAACACATTGTAGACAGACTAATTAGCTGATAGTTTGTCAGACTGGAGTACAGACGCATGCCCAGAAAGAAAAGCCCACATTTTTGGTCAGAAGGAGAAACACACCTACTTCTAGACATTAGGAAGACTTGGATATCAAAAGAGTTGGGTATGTGTTATGATCACATCACCAAACTTTTTCAAGAAGTTGTTTGAAAAGATGAAAGTCAAACAAGTTCACAAAAGTGGCTCCAGTCCTACCACTTCCAACTCCATATTGGATGGAGTGATCCGATCACAAATTAAATTTCATTAGCCATTTACACAGCTCAGTAGGAACACTGTCTTTTTCAGAATATAGGCATAACCGGAATATTTTGTGCATGTGAATGTCGTCACTGACGCCATTAATTCACCTACACCCTTACACACAGACGGCAGCCCATGGACACATGTGGATCGAACTGCCAATCCTGCAATCAGTGGACGATCCACTCTACGTCCTGAGCCACAGCTGACAGAAACACATTTGAAATAAGACAAAGATTCAGGAGAACTTCATGTTAAATGTCTTAACACCTTGTCAGTTTGGGCAAAGTCACTCTACAATGTTGTACTTAGTCTTAGGGGCCACTTATAGAGCTGTAGACTGTGAATGTTTCTTATCCATGAGATCTCACTGGTGCTCTTGTGTCTTTCTTTCAGGCCACAGCGGGTGAACTGGGTGAAGGTGGATGACGATGTGCCATCCCACGCCGTCATCACCGGCGCCGATCTATACATCGAAAACCTAAACAAGTCCTACAACGGGACCTACCGCTGTATGGCCTCCAACTCGGTGGGGGAGTCTTTTGACGACTACATTCTCTACGTCTATGGTACGCAGGTCTAACACCGACCCTCCAGCACTTTGCTATCTCTCTTTCTACCTGAATTTCTGTATCTGCTTTTCTTCGTTTCCCTTTACTTTTCAAATTCTACTCAACATTGGGTGTTGTACTTTTAGGTACAAACACTCCTTATATTTATAACTTTGTTTCAGATATCCGAATGATAAATCTTTAATATTGACTCTGTTGTATCTCAAGTTTAATCACAATTCACTTTATATCGAGAGTCCCAGAGTTTTTCACAGTGTTTAACACCATACACTGGAGAGTTTTTGAGATACTGTCCCATGAACAAAAACATACCGGAATCATTTATATGCAGACATGATTTGACAAGTTGTTGCCACCAGAGCTCATTGCTAGCACCAGTAGCATACTAAAGAGTGAGTTCATTAGCATAATCCAAGGTATGCAGGTTGATTTTTAAATAGGGGCTGTGTTTTAACACAGGTGCAGTGTACTCTTAATCCCTCCTGGTTTCCGACTGCACTGTGGTTACTGCCAAGAGCAAAATCTTGTCGCTTTGTTCACTTGACTGCACCTGAACCTGAATCCAGGAACATCGCATCCTGAGGCTGCATTAAGACTGACACAATGGGGAAAAAACTGTAGGCAAACTGTTTTGGCCTCTGATAAGCCTGTAAACTCATTATTAGCAGTACCCAAACTGGATTATATTTCATCGTCTCAACAGCGCCTGCAGCAACACACCCACACCAAAGCAGCTTCTTTAGATTTTTTTAATGAAGTGCTATTTTCGCTCTCACAGAGGACACTGAGGTCATGTCCTCACTGTTGTTTCTCGTTCTGTGTATTGTTTGGTTGTTTTAATGACTTGAAGAGGAGATTATTACATTCTGCATTAACAAACACGTTTTAAATGGTGGATATGGAAGACTGGTTCTGATTACTTTTTGGACAAAATCATTAAATTAGAGTGTAATGGAGGGGTTGAGTGATTTTCTGCCAGAGTTACTTCCCAGCAGTGTGGAAGATCTTGAAACATTTAGACTGGTAGCAGGGTCATATTTACAGAAAACAGTTGAAGCAGTGCTATGAAATTGTAATTAACTTAAAAAATGTTTGAAATAGTTAGCAAATATCACATCATTTTTGGTTTAGCTCTTCAAAAATGTCTTTGTGGGGTTGGGTTTGGGCGATCTGGACACATGACCTCCCTGCTTGCAGCCCACAGAGGCCAAGACATATTTTAAAACTAACAACTGCTGATTCCTCAAGGTGAGGTTGGTTGGTGATAGGAGACCAAGAGCATTAAAATCACTGAGCAGCAGCAGTATATTTAATTGTGCCTCATTCTTTTACTGGTTTATTTAAAACAGGGACAGTGTACAATAGAAGCATAGTGCTTCTTCCCTCTGTTGTTTCTGGGAGTTTATACAATGCACATATAACAAAATAAAAATCATCATTTCCACACTTAGATGTTCCTTTTTTGATCCCCCTTGGGAAAGATTCACAGGTAACACAGCAGTACAGAGGGAAATAAGTAGCAGCACAAGAGTATGTCTCAGAAAATAGAGACAATAATGTGGGATATTGGAAAGAATAAAATAACAATTTGAATACAAATTATAATAAAAAACTATTAGAATAAAGATAAACATACTATATACAGTAGCTGTCCTTGTATGGACGTATGCATGTTTGTTTAAACTAGCTAATACTACTAAATAATACTAACCAACACCAGACCAGTGCAAATTAATTCAGTGGCATTATCAGAATCTTATGACAACATCAACCATTTTTTAACTAGTTTAAAACTGATTAAAACTAATACTTTCTGATATTTGAAGGGATAGCACCTGATTTGTTTCTGTTCTCTGGAATAAATTGTTTAAGGGGTTGGGTAGCTAGACCGTACTTAATCTCAAAAGGGAATCAAAGATTGGTCACAGACGTATATTCAAATATAAATAAATAAATATTCAAATCTCAAAAACTATTTTTCAATTACATTACAATAGTGTATTTGGTTTTTTTTGTCCAATGCTTTAAGAGCTCATCTAAACAGTATATGAAGTGGTTTATTTCTCAAAGTAAACCTGTCTGCATAAACTCGAATGAGTCATTGGATTTGATTTTTTTAAGCAACATTATGCAACTTTGTTACCTTTAAAATATGAGCTTCAAAATCATTTTGATGGTGATGAGGTCAGGTCAGTCCACCTTAATTGAGCCTGGGTGGATTTTTAGCTAACTCCTTTCATCTTGAGGTGTTCTAGTATTCATTTACTGACAAATATCCGAAACAGTACACACGCTGCCCTGTTACAGTCACAGCTGTAACGTTACTGTGAATTTCATACTCAGGGCTCATGCTTTCTCTTTCCACAGTTTTTCACACACGACCTATACCGATTTATTCCTGCAGCTGGTACCTTGGTATTTTTACTTCAACGAAATATTTATTTAAACTTAAAATATTTAGAATCGGTATGTATTAAAGAATCAATACTTTTAAACAACACAAATCCAGAGGCCGAATAATTGACTACATGCAGATGTAAATCAAGTCTGGTATGTTTAATTTATACAGCACAAACTTAAAAAACATAAATTTCCCTCAAAGGGCTTTGGAAGGAAAAATC
This sequence comes from Pagrus pagrus, assembly GCF_965226575.1. NCBI lineage: Eukaryota > Metazoa > Chordata > Actinopteri > Spariformes > Sparidae > Pagrus > Pagrus pagrus. Next base: position 7,341,842 of record NC_140198.1, read on the forward strand.
CACAAAAATACATTGTCAGTCAGCATAAACCGTTTTTTTTTATTATTATTATTTTTAACAGGACTACAGCCAAGACCTAGTGAGGGATCAATAGATGAGTGTGGTGTGTATGTTCTGTTGACTGCTTCCACCTACCTTCCTGCCAGATTTCTTTATTTTTCAGGCTTTCTGTTTCTGTAGAAACCTCCCCTCTCCCTCGATGCTACTGCTCATCCTCATAAGCATTATTTTAACAGGCTTTTATACTGTTGATACCAATAACATTTTCTCCCTGAGCAGGGCATTACTCTCTAATGTGCTCATTTTCCCTGGCCAAAATGACTTCACTATCACTTTTGGTAGACCCTGAGCCTGCAGAGAAATTATTTGGCTGCTATTGTCAGAGGGAATTAGCCGAGTGAAAAGGCTTCTTTTTTATGTGGTGAGGAAAAAGGGACTCTCAGTGCCTGACGGACACCAGCTAAATGGATGTTATTTACAGCAGAGAGAGCTGCTGTGCTAATGATGAGTGCAATAAAACAACAGAGCTACTGCTGAAGATCAGGAAACAGCTTACTGCCACCTGCTATATTACAGTTGTTAGTCTATGCTTACAGTGCGGAGTCAGGCTCTCTGAGTGTTATCCTTTTTATTCTGGTTCTATCTATCTTTGGATTGAAAACAGTTACAATTCTGACCTCCTTAAAAATATGATACCTTTAGCGCCTTAAACCCCATTGGTTGCAAAGTCCAATTGTATGTAAGCTTATGATATGATTATTATAACTTGATTTATTACCTCCGTAAATGGTTTCCTCATGAGTTTATGGTTTCAGTCACTAGTTTCAACTCTTCTTCAATACAGCATGATGTTTATTTTTCAATTATGGTCCCATTTACAGTAAAATAGACGCAGGGCGTGGTTACCTTGTTATTGACAAGTCGCTTACCACGGCATGTCCTTGACTTCTCAGTCAGATCCAGTCAGGATATCCTCCCCAGGTCCGTCCCATATGGTCACTTCTAGCTCCAAAAAAACAAGATGGTGCCGGTCGTAGTGCCAAATTCCAGGCTTAAAAATGGTAGTCCACAAACCAATGGGTGACTCCACTGTGGAGGTATATTGGATCCCACTGTTGATGAAGGTTCTCAGGCTTCAAGTCTAAGTGCTATATCGTAGGCAACTGGACTTGTTTCAGTTTCTCTCATCCACGAGGCTTCTTCAGTTCAGAACCGAACGGTAGTCTACAAACCAATGGGTGATGTTACCATGGGTTTACACTTTTCTGCAAGTCAGCAAAAGGAATTGGGTTTTGGGTCAAGGTCAGATACAAAATGAGTTTTAAGATAAGGTAGAGGACAAAAGACTTAATGAACTTTTAATGACAAATTATTTCACTTTCCTCTTTACTTGACGATAGTTTAGGATTAAGAGTGTCAGAGTATTAAAATCAGAGGCAAGATTCAAGTTTGGAGTAACTGTAATTGTTAGTATGTAAGACCAGTGTGTGTGTATGTGTGTTTAAATGTAATAAGATCGACTTCAGCACCCATAAAACCCATTTTATTAGTTCATGTCTGTGAGATCTATTAAGCACAACCTTGCATGGTGTATGAATTGTCTGGTGCTGTGGTTGTACCAGCCTTTTTTGTGTGTCTCTCTCCTCCGGCCTAAATAACAAAACCCCATGGTGAGGGCTGCAAGTTGCCCCTCTCTCATCCACCCACACAACCCCCACGGTGAGAGAAACACAAAGATAAACACGGTAATGTAACACGCGGGCAACTAAAAGCCTTGCATCAAAAAAAAACAACAACAGCCCAGCCACCATTAAGACCACAGAAGGCCTCCATCCTTTTAGAGCTAGTCTTTTGATGACTTTGATGTGTCCGTAGCCCCCCACACCACTAATGTCTACTGTAATTCAACAGCAAATCATGCCCAACCTTCGCCTTGCTAATGGGAAGACAGGATGTTGCGGCTGAGATGTCAGAAACTGATTCTCACATAATGTTCCAGACCGCCTTCCACCACCGCACACACACTCCTGTTCCTATGATACCACCACCATGCATGCACCTCTGTGGTCTACTATTTATCTAAATAAAAGCAGGGACAAGAGCATGTACTATATGTAGAAACACACACAAAATCCGAAATCCAATAAGCAGCAGGACAACATGTGCATGCGGTGATATAATCTGGTTCTGGTTGCAACAACATAGTCTAGCGAGTTAAAGCCTTAATTGTGCTCATACAGTGCTTTCACAGAAACACTCATTATGATTCATTTGAGCTGGTGTGAAAGGTGTTGATGGAAGTCTGGTTTGCACTTAAAACTACACCAAGAACACCTGAAAAGTTGGTCTGTGTAATATCAGAACAGAAACAAAATAACTCACGAAGGGGAAGAGTGTTGCATGGTCGACTGTCAGTCCTCAGAATTTGATTTCCTCATGTGGGTTTATGTAGTAACGATGATTCAGGATGACCTGTCAGGCCATATGACCTCATGTTGCACATCTTGGTTTGTGCATAAATATCAACTGGACCAGAAATTTAGTCATGAATCTATTTCTTTCCCTTTGTCCAGATGAAATGAGGCACACTACCTCAAATCAAACACTAAGAAAAGTGTTAAAAGAGTTTGATATGAATTAAAGACATGCTAATTTTGGCTAATAGTTAACCGCATTACTTCCAAGCTATTTCAGAAAGATGCATCTAGTTCAAATGCAGCAATTAAAAACTTGATTCTACAGTACATGCCTTAAGCTGCACAGAGCAGATCGAGCCGGGCAGGAAGTCAAACACAGGAATGGCACAGGGAAGCCAGTAAATTTTCAAAATAAAACACCTTCCGCGGACTCATCATATATCAAATCAAACTGTACTGTAGCTCAGTTTAGCTGATTCTGATTCTCTTGTTTTAGATTATAATTAACAGCACATACTGACATTTGTGTAACCCTTTTCAATTCAATCAAAATTCAATTGTATGTTCGTATGAAAAAAATGACAAATAATTTAAAAAATAACATGTTGTAAGCTACTTTAATGGCCTGTAACTGAAATGTTTTAGTCAGTTTCAAGCTCCCGAAACATTTACGTAGTATATACTGGTACATTTGGGACTACTCATGGTAGAAGCACAATTATCAAGGAAAAACTAGCAAATAAACAAAATCTGACAACAAACAAAGCTGCTGGCGGGCTAAGAAGTGCAGAGGACAGAAAAAAACTGCGGCACAGCCATGCTCGAATCATTTAAGATTTAGTGCACGTCAGAATACACAGAAGGGTCTTCCACCTGCTTATATTGTGATTTCCTTTTTCAAAATTAAAAGTTAAAAACCAGCCACAATATCAACAGTTCCCAAATCCCAAATCCCAGATCCAAAACTAAACATTAGAGCTTTGTAATTACATAACAGTCCACAGTCCACCCCCCCAACACTCCCCCTGCTTGACAGCCAGAACAAATGCATCCGTGGCCAGCATCTCCTCTAATACATGTGATTCCAGAGTATTGTGACCCTAAGTGATGGAGAGCACTGTGAAACTGGCTGACACTAACAATGTTAACGGCGAAAAGAATGCAGTCTGTACTCCTCTAACTCTCACTGCTGCTCTTACTTCACAGGGTAACAAAACACAACCATCAGGGTTTTCCTCTCACAGGCGAGCAAGACCCAGCGTCGAGGGGTTTTATGTTGTTTATACAGGCTGCAGCTTCCCCACTAACTCAGTTCTTTTCCTCCCTGCTCCTTTACCAGCGCTGGCCTTTATTGCACGAGAGCACCATGTTTAGTGACCCTGTTGCTCTCAATCGTCTTCCCACAAACTTTACACTTCTTCTCCATTAAAGCACATGGGAGTTTGTCTACAAGTCACCGTTGGCTCTTTAAGTGGTAGCTAATGTGTTTTCCAAAGGCAAAAAGTGTACCGAAACATCCTATTCATGCTGCAAGTGCTCTTAGTTTGCTGAAATTGCACTTGAGTGGAAGTGAAATTGCTGGTGTAAAATGTTTTGAGGAGGAAGTGTAATTCCATGTCTTAGAAAAAACAAATTTGCAGAGGAGGTTTTCAATCCTGTCTGTCTCTTATGAGGATATTTTATTAAACACTGGGATTATTTGGCTGATAGTTTATATTTTTACCTGCTATGTATTATTTATTTATGCTGTTGTTGCTGAAGTTATCCTGGTAATTTTATGTAGGTACTAAAACTTAAGATCCCACTTTAACAGATAGACTTCCAATGGTCGTACTCAGACTTACTCCAGTGTACTGTATTTAAATCAAAATAATCGAGACCAGAACACATTAACCGTCTTTTCATATACAAAACTTCTTCTTTCTACCATTGACAGATTATAAAGAATACTTCTCTGCTTGGTCATTATCTATATTATTACGATAGATGGCTCCAAATCTGAAAGTCTGGTCACCTTGAATCTTTAGCCAACACTTTAACAGGGTGGGGTTCCTTCAGTTATATGAAGGATGTGTTATTCTGTTATTCTTACAATCATTACTTTTTGAGGTGTTCATGTAACTTCTCTCTGTTAGATGAAGTCAAAGGAAAGGGATCAAAGACACATAATAGACTAATGTTTTCTGATCTCTCACAATCTTTGCATGCACAAATATCAGTTTGAGTCAATGTCAGGTTTAAGCCCTCAATCACAGCAAGAGTGTCACAGCTTCAGTGGTTTTGATTACACAGTGAACAAGGAGACCTCCTGAAGAGGCCAAGGAAAAATCTCATATCCAAAAAAATACAGGAAACATTGAAGAAACCTAGCAATAAAATGTAAGTAACCCTTGCAGGGCTAAGAGGCCCTTAATGGATGGTTTGACAAAGCAGAAAATCAGTAATACAGTTAGAAAGTTGCGCAGATTAGAAACCAGAGAGAAGCATGGAGCACTAAAAGCAAAAAGGAGAGAGGAATACTGTCTGGCGAGGCCAGAGCATCACACAAAGCAGTGTAATGTTAGTAAATGGTATAAGATGTTTCAGCTCGTTCTCACTGCCAATGCATCAAATAGCAGCCTGGTCAGTGGTGCTACGCTTAAAAGTTTGATGCTTGTTACAGGAGACATAAAACACTTTCAGAGGTTGCAAAAGTACACACATTCTTTACTCAAGTAGAAGTACAGATAAAAAAATCCCTCTGAAGGACATTTCTACCAGCCATTTTCATGTGCAAAGCTATCTGAAGCTCACATCCCATTAATTAATTCAAAGACTATTAAACTTAGAGGTAGAATCACAAAGATAGTTGATTGCTGAGTCTCATTTCCAGGACGTCAAATAGCCACATTTTGGGTTGGTAAAGCGTCCCGAGCAGCAACTAAATAAGAAAATCCAGGCAGAGGGCTGCAGGGCCTGAGTTAAGACTAAAGTAACAAGCCTGATTTGAAAATGTAAGGAATAGAAAGTACAGATATTTGTGTTCAGATGTCGGGAGTAAAAGTAAAAAGTCAAAAAATTGAGGAAGATTTTTATAACTATTCTTTTCTAATGCGATACTGCAAAATGTGCACTGAAAATAGACAAGGCTAATGTCAACATGTGGCACATCTTAGAAAGAAGTATTGTTGGTTGATAGGTTTAAAAAAGGTAATTTATTACAAGTTACAGTAGAAGTTTTTCCCAAGTATCATCATTAACTATGTGGTCCAGTTTATTCTCAGGTTTCACATTGTTTGGTGTTGTTTGGTGATTACTGGCACTGTGCGAATGTAGAGTGTTTCTCTCATCTGGTGCTCACGTGGAGTTTCCTAACTCACCGGCTTTAGCAGGAATGATTCCTGTCAGACTGTGTCTCACAGCTTCCTGCGGTCCTGCTCCATTCGTTCAGACCAGAAACACTGATTCATAAGCCTCATCAGTAAACAAGGCCCGGTGACTCAGCGGGAGGAAAAACACATTCTGCTTGTCACATTTGAAAGTCAATGAGCTCCAGTGTTCTTTGATACATTGCACCAGCTAGCCACAAAAAAGGGAAATGTAGTGTACATTCAGTCTGTCTTTTAATCTGTATTTGCTCATTTTTGGGGGGAGTTTTTTTACCGTTCAGTTTTTAATGAGTTGTCGACACTGATGATCCTAAACATCTGCTGGACCCTCACAGTTCATAATGGGATAAAACCAATTAGACAGCACCACCCCCGAGCTGGAGTTTTGTGGCTCTCGAGCATGTGTGAAACTCATCAGCCCGAGCTTCATCTGCCAGCCAACTTCCACACAGATCATTTCTCGCCGCCTTTGTCTGCACGTTAGTTTGCTCAGCCTTTTGTACTGTCAAGGTTGTCTTTAAAAGAACGGAGCTGTCGATAGATTAAAAACATATCGTACATCAGCAGAGTTTCAATACTGATCCAGGAGACCTTAAGGCCTATAATTTGCATTTTTAAATTTGCCTCAGGCGGAGTTCTGAGGGGCTACACAGGCTTTTTTGTCTTGTACCTTGAATTGCCTGATAAATATTTCTTCAAAAAAATGCATGTGCAAAAAATAGATGATTTTTTTAAACTAACAACCAAGAACACATTTGTGGAGTAACTATGAACAACGTCCGCCCTCAGGGAAGGCTCCTTTTGTGTGATAAACAACATCTGTACCCCAAGGGGAGACATTAGAAACTGCCGGATAACTTTTATTATCTATAATAGAACTTTGGGATGCACACATTTTCAATTTGCTGTGATTTCATAATGAAAATACCTTGAAACATTACATTGATTGCTGTACATTCAGTAACATAATGATAATGTGACATACATAAAACCCTTAAGAACTAACTTACAATTAAGAAAAGGATTTATATAAAAATCACCAGTGACAAAGCAACAAACTGCAAGTAATTTTCAGTAGAGGCTGTTGATACGAAAATGACGCCTGACATTCATCGCTGTATGACGGCTGCGACAACATAGCTTTTAGCTTTTTGTTGCTTGTGGTGTGAAAATATCAGAACTGAGCTGACTAGCAGCTACAGTTAGCAGCAGTTAGCTACCAGTAATGTCTGTGTTACAGAGAAAAAGTCCATGATCCCCATGAAACTGCATCGTGGCCCAAACAACAAGACGCACATCCTGAATAGAGTGATGTGTTGTTCGCTGTTGCCCTAATAACTATATAGTTTAGGAAGTAAAGTACAGGAAGTAAACAGTGTATTTGTCTGAGACTTTTTTTCCCACACATTTGAATAAGCTAGCTAGACGGACAGTACACGTTAGTATTGTGAAGTCATTGTTGGCTTTTGGTTTGTTAATAGGTTTTATTGACATTCACAAATCATCATCGCTTATTTTCAACTGTGTAGCAGCTGGTCACAATTAGTAAGAAAATGAATTAATTTCATGTCACATACTCTAAAATACTTCTTTTCATGCAATTGTTGCCATTTTTTTCTACCGGTCTCTATGTCTTGAATCAAAACTGAGGCAAGAAAAGTAACAGCAGCAGCAGCAGCTTGTAACTGTAAATGTTGACATTGACATACATTTTCTATGAGAAAGGAAAGTAATAGTGGCTACAATTTTGTCACTTATGTCACCTCCAAGAAATCAGCGCTACAGCTGCAGCTCGTTCTGTTTTATAGCTGTGGTGTGCTGATAGCTATGTGGTCCCACCATGCACCATCATATAAAAGGCAATAACATGAATGACACTGTCCTTGTAACCACTAAAGAAAGCCCACTCTTCTGTTGCCATGACTCGCCTCTCCTCCCCCTTCTCTCTCCTTAAATATTTCCTTTTCTTGTCTTCCTATAACACCTTATTGCAGTGTAGACTAGCCTTCCCCTTTATCAGCAGCTACAAATAACTGTTTTTTTTCCATCCTTTTAATAACCCTGTAATAACCCCAGTCCATTCTCAGGCAATCAGAGCAACATGGGAGGTCTCTAACCAAGCAGCACAGTCACTGGCATCATATCAGTGCAGCCTTGCCACTTCAACAAGGAAAATGTCACTTTTGATATCTCCCTGTGGTCATTGTCAGCATGGGGAGTCTAACCCGGCTAATGAAGTAAAAAGGGAAAAGCTTTGGGCGGAAAAATGGTCTCGAACTCTGTATACCCAATAACCCTGCTTCATGCCATTCATTCCTTTTTATTCTTTCTTATGTGTTCACATTATTTCTCTCCTTCTGTTTTTGTGTGCTGCCATTTATCGTGCCATTACGTTATTATTTGAGTTCATACATCATATTTTGTTTTTAGTTTTTTTCTTTTGTTGCCAGTAGCCTCGCTGACTTTGTACTCTATTTCCTTGGAGATATTAAGAATGCAGAGGCACGTTTGTTTGTCAAGATAGCTCACTGCATAACAATGACAGCATAAGTACAGCACCAGCATGTGTTACTCATTAGACATTTAATCACTTCTAACAACCATGTGCTCACTAGCATTGACAGTATATCATGTCATGGTGTGTAGCCCGTGAGTAGACATAAAAGAGAAGAGTTCCCAACAAGATCTTTGATCAGTTCAGTCGGTGTGAGATTAGTGTGTGTGTGTGTGTGTGTGTGTGTGTGTGTGTGTGTGTGTGTGTGTGTGTGTGTGTTGCAGTGTCATCGCTGTGTGTGCGATGTTTAATGCACTGCCATTGCCAATTCATCAAAAAGTCTACAGCAGACTTTTAACTCATACACACATGGTGACACACAGTGAGCTGCCGGTCATATATCACACAGATACCATCGCTTCACAGTGACTTTACTTTATCCTCATGGTTTTTTATACTCATTTGTTTTCCCCCGTGTCTGTCGTGTATTTGTCGTCTCATCCAGATGCTCCCACCACTACCCCTAAACCCACCACAGCCACCACCACCACTACCACCATCATCACCACCATGTCCTACCCTGAAGCCAATCAAGGTACAGTAACACCCTCACACGACCTGTTTATCTGTGTGTCTGCATGGTGTGTGTGTGTGTGTGTGTGTGTGTGTGTGTGTGTGTGTGTGTGTGTGTGCGCGCGCGCTCTCTTATCAACCGAACAGCTGTGGATCACTTCATTTATCTCCATCATCATGCCGCATATTTGAATGCATGTTCCTTTAACAATGGGTTAAGACCACCCAGTTCAGGAGTGGACTGTTTAAAGGACCAGTATGTAGGATTTTGGGGAATCTGGCAGTGAGCGTGCAGACTGCGACCAACAGAACTGTCTCTTTGTCTCCCCCCTTCCCTACAGTAGCAGCTAAAAACTCATTAAACAAGCAAATTGCTCTCTAGAGACAGTGTTTGGTTTGTCCATTCTGGGCTACTGTAGAGAAATGGCAGCAGATTATGGTGGACTCTGAGGAAAAGATCCCACTCCCTCTGTAGATATAAAAGGTTAATTCTAAGGTAATGAGAACACAACACTTCTTAGTTTCATGAGATTATCCACTAATGAAAACATAATTATGAATGTTATCATTCATCTGTGCCAATAGATCACTCTCAATCCTACACACTGGACCATTAAAGGTAATAATTAATGGCTTGCAACAATTATTCACATTCTGTACATTTTCAAATACAGTAAAAGCCTGTAAAAACAGTAAAAACTAATGGCTGAGGTACAAATAATACCTCAAAAGCCTGATCAGCTTCTTCTTAGTTTCCATTCAGTGATGAAGACTGTGAGATGCAGAAAGCTACAAAAAAAGCTTGTAATGGGTTTTGTGTTGACATTGTTTTGTTCTGCAGACTGAGCTTAAGGTCAAGAATAAACTTCCATGCTCAAGCAATTTAATAACACGCCAATCCATGTGTCACTGTCACAATTGGCCTCACCTATTGATGAAAACAATACAATCTCATTCCATGGTCAGGTTAGCAAATCAAACATGCACCGTCTGCTCACACTTTCAAAATAAAGTAAGCAACCAGTTTTGCTTAAAATAACCTCTTTCATAAAGCAGTCGCTATTGAATACTTGCTTCCATAGCCAGTATGAACGTCTATTCTCAGCTAATTCTGGATGTCAGTGGATGTCTAGATTATGGCCTGACTATTGACATGGCCAGGCCATGATCTGGACGTCCATTGACAGCCAGAATTAGTCGATAAATGACGTTGAGAAAAGACGTCCAGTCAGGCCATAATCTAGACATCCACTGACATCCAGAATTAGTTGAGAATAGACGTTCATACTGGCTATGATCTGGACGTCCACTGACAGCCAGAATTAGTCGATAAACGATATATAAACATCTATACAACGTCCATAAAAGACATATAAAAAACTTTCATTCTGGCTCCCCAGAGGACGTCTTGGATGTCCATAAATGATGTCTAAAAGACGTGATCTAGACCACTCTTTGCTCACTGGGTAGTCTTTCGAATCAGAATTATGAGTAATATCAGCATTCCACTGCACATAGTAATGAGCCCCCACAAGTTATTTTATAGTTTGAATGTGTGTGTGGGTGTTAACAGGGTTTGGGGCTGAGAGGACAAACAACACACCAAACCCCAGCTTGTGTTGCTTGGTTGCCAGTGCAACCTCTCAGAGCCACCTGTTGGCTGTCAACAGTGTTCATTCAAATCCTTTCACAGCAGGGTTTTCACAGCAGGCCTGGTGCATAAAAACATATTGGGAAAAGATTTGGTTTTCCCCACCAAACAGCTGCTCTATCACACCAGGAAATACATTCATATCAAAATAGCACTGTTGCAGAGTAGTGTGATATCACCTGAACTGAAGGGAGAAGATAAAGCATAAAATAAAATTCATACAAAGGCTGTAAACGATGAGATATGGATACTGGATTCACATTAGTTTGATAATTGTTCTACAACGTTTAATCAGACTCAAGACTTGCCTTTCATATGAAACACAGTACATCTCTCATTCATAAACTCAATTAAAGATCACTCTGTAGGTGGGTTGTCGGTAGAGGGTAGCAGCGGGGACGAACAATAAGTGAACATGAGCACTTGAAAATTAGGCCCTTTTGAAATAAGCAAATTTTATCTCGCTCTTTCAGAAACAGAACCGAGGGCTATTGTGAGTATAAATCTCCAAAGGGTGCAGATAGAAAACATCACTTTATGCCTCGACTCAGAAATCAGCCTGAGCTCCAAATGCAATCAAAGCCTCTCTGACAGACCGCTCAATTGGAACAAATCTCACGAGGCTGGCAGAAATCACAGGCATTGTGCTTGATTATGCCATCTGATTGGATTAAAGAGAATACCTAGCTATGCAGGCTGATTGATAGCTCCTTTGCCTCAGAGTCTGGAGTCTACACAGGCCTGTTCTGATTATAGCCATCCTGACTGATTCACACTCGGATGCTGATTGTTTCTAATGTGCCTGCTGAGAATAAAAGAGCTACTTTATAGGTAAATAATAATACTGAAGACTTGTATTTCTCTAAATATACTTGCGCAAAATTTGCAAATTAGTCAGTGAATTAGAGCAAAGTAGCGAGTAACTGCAAAGAAGAAAAAACACAGTTACAGAAGAAAAGTTTTGCTCACTTTGACTCACTCATGGGTTTTTTTCTCCTACAGCCTTATTGAGTTTGTTATGACCAGTGTCTGATAACATAATCTGATATAATGTAAAATAATCAATCTCAGGTATTGTAATTAATTACAAATTTCAGGCAGTTGAACTGTACTTAATCTTCATACCACTTTCTACTTCTAGTCTACGACACAGGGAGGGAAATAATGTACTTTTTACTCCACTGCTGTCATCTAATTAACTAATTAACTCACTTTTGGTGATGGGATATAACTAAGTACATTTACTCATGTGCTGTACTTAATAGCCTTCAACTTTTCGGTACTTGTACTTTACTGAGTAGTCCCATTTTCTGCTATTTTATACTTAAAATCCACGTTTTGGAAGAAAGTATTGTACTTTTTACTCCACTACATTTATTGCATCATTTTGGTTACTAGTTACTTTGATCAGATCTGATAAACAGCCAGGTGGACCCGTAAGATAAAGTAGGCTATTTACATTTTGATACTTAAGTACATTTAATATCAGATACTTCAAAAATTTTACTCATGTACTTTTTGTTTGGGTGACTTTCACTATTACCAAATTAGTATTTTAACATGAAATCTGTACTTTTACTTAAGTATGACTTTTGTGTACACTGCTCAGTTTCAGTATGATCTAAGCTACCCAACATTATATACAAGTACAGCTGAAACAAACGTTAGTTGCGGTCTTGTATAAAACAGTTCAAAATGAAGTCGACCTCAACCAACTACAGCAGTGAAATGTTAGTTACACATAAATGCATGAGTAATAATAGTATGATAGAATAGTATAAATCCACGGGTGCATTTTATGGATTGAGTACTTTTAATGCTTTAAGTACATCATCTTGATTATACTTACATACTTTAAATAAAGTTAACCAAGGATGTTTTTGTGCCGAACCCCAACAACAAGGATTGCTGGCAGGAAGGTTTTACACGTTACACACAGACACTAAAGAGGTACTTTGTGCCTAAATTTGGTCATGTTTTGTGATATTTTGATTAAGTGGTAGATGCTTGAGCATGGAAGTTACTTGGGAACAGTAAGTGTGATGAAATAACTTCCAAATTGAAGTCCACCTACTAGCTTTTTTGTAGCTTTCGACCACATCTCAGAGCTGTTTATGGCATTATACTAGCTCTGACTCTGCCTCCATACTCTGTGACTGAGTAAGATTAAAATACAGAGACAATCTCATCCCCAAAATAGCTTTTTAGTGAAGTAATAGAGAATTATAATCATTGACAATCTCTGTGCATACTAAAAACCACTGTACAGTATGTTGGCAAGTTATTTCAGTCCCCTGTGAACAGGACTTCAGTGAGATGTGTGGGCTCCACCTGATAAAGCAAGCCTCACGTCTGCAGTGCCAATATTTCCAGGTTAAAACAACCCACTTACAGTTTCTGCCAGATGTCCTCTCTTTGCTTTCAACTATCAGGGGCATTCCATTATTACTGAGTATATAGATTGAAGGCAGCAGACTCATATGGCCATAATACGCTTTGCCAGTTGATTTCATTTACCCACAGCGCGCCGCGCAGATCAGAGACCCACTGCCAAATGAATCTATCAGAGAAGGATTGAGATTTTTTTTTATCCGTTACCCATTAGAGGGACAGAATAGAGCACTTTAAAAAATCTATCAGAGTCCCAACACATGGCTCTTAAGTGCTTGGTGGGGTTTAGAAATTGACATGGGGAAATGATTACATTTCCAGTTTGACTTCTAAATACATTTCTACAATCAAGACGACATTTTTATGCTTCTCTCAAGCATCTTCAGGAAACTGAATTTTCTGCTTCTCCTTCTTTAGCATCCTCTGTTTCTTTTCCCATGTTGCTCGTCTGTCCATATTCGTTTTTCTGACATTTCAGTGTCAATGTGGGAGAAAGATTTTCCTTGAAAGGCAACATTTTGTGCTGCACATTGTCCTCAGGGGCAGCAGTCCATTATCTTTTTAGTGGTAGTCATGGCCAACAGGAGGTCTTTTGTAAAACTCAAGCCGACCCCGATGAGTAACAACACATGGCTATGTTTGCAGGGATTGAATATTCATCCTCCATCCACAAATTCTCATCTTTTTCATCATTTCATCTCACCGATCAACACAATATGACTAATCATTCCCTAATTCAACATGTCAATGTATAAACAGAGCCACTTAATCCCTGAATGCAGAAAATAGATAATAAATGTGTACCTTGTGCAAATAAAACAATCAAGTGGCAGGCTGGCATTACTTTTAATTAATGAAAGACTATAAATGGTGCTGACAACCAATTAATTTAACCCACACTACAGACAGGACAACAAAACAGGCGAGGGAAGGGAAGAGAAACAAATATCCATTACATTTGTCAAGGTCTTAAATTACATAAACACCATCTGGAGAAGTGACTTAAGAATTTTATTAATTTAGATGTGCCTCCACCTCCCATTCTCCCGACTAGCACATGCACACAGCGTGCCAGATAATGTGTGATATTGTTCCCACTTTGCTCAGTTTGATTCCTTGTCCATTCTTCAGTTGGAGCAGCCAGCTATAACTAATTTGATTAGGGTCGATAGCAGCACAATAACGGCTGTCATGTGACATACAGCCCTAAGAGAGCATCAATGATATTATAGCACTCAGCATCATGGAAAACACTCGTCTGGCGCCCAACACATCTTCTTAATGTGGACGTATATTTTCTTCTGGAGGTATTACTGCGCTCCACAATGACCAAAAGAAGATGAAACCCATAAAGAAGGGCCAGGAGGTAATCAGCTAGCAACACAATATCTGAAAAGTATCTCCAGTAAAGACATACTTGAGACATTCAACTCAGTATTTACACATATACTCACATCTAGACATCACAGCTCCTTGACTGCATGGAGTGTTTTAAAATGGGTTCAGATAACTGCTAAACTGTGCGTATAAATTCTGTATTTGACAGTTTCTATTATTGCAGAACATTTTTGTAGTCAAAGGTGCACAAAACTGGAAATAAAGAGGATACAGAGAACTCTATATCTGATATTGTCATACAGTGTGGCGTTGTATTGTTTTTTTGGTGTTTTTTTTTTTATCTCCAAGGCATCTTAGGGCGGTTAAACAAGACTAAAAGTGTACAGAAAAGCACATTTTCATAAGCACATTGGTTCTTTGGCCTCAAAACATCCTCATATCTAAATGATTGAGTAGGTTGATTACCATTGACCAAAATCAACCTTGGACAAATCTGTGGTTTGCAGAAACGTTAAGCAAAGATTATATCCTGGCGACTGGGCTGACCAGAAACAGGTGTAACAGATCTTCAACGTCATTTGGCCGACATGGGAATGTCATTCTGTCGAAGGTATTGGACATGACTATCTGTAACAAATTTTGCCGAAAACTACTAAAGTTTTTTACTACAAAATTTGAGTTGTCCAACCCCATGCTGGTACTCAGTCATCCCTAGAATCAACAAGCAGGTATTGTGATGTATCTTGCGCTTAAGAGCCCATTTTGTTGTTCTGTCATGGAGTTTGCCTCAGTTAAAGTGGCAGAAAACAAGAGATCACCAACTTGCGATACGCTGTCAGTCCCTCAGGGCTGGACAGGAAGAAATAGAGTTTCTTCCGACTGTTTTTCACCAACATTCATCAGGTTGAAGTGAGAAGTCTATTGTTGAGGAGAAAGAGATACCAGTTTCTCGATCAACAGAGCTCTGTGGGGGGTTGCACAATTCTGGAAAACGGAAGAAATCACAAACTGAAGCCAAGGCAGAGAAGGCAGGTCAGAGAAAGTGGATCCAACAAAAAAGTAATCTAGCTGCCAGCGGGGACACCCAGCTGCCTGTTGGCATTTTCAGTACCACGGGGTTCCACCTAATGCATTTCTGCCAATATAATTATGAATGGCATGCAGTTATCTCTGCATGTCAAGCTGGATGTCATGTCACAGTGAGTCGCCAAAGGGCTCATGGGAAGCATGGCAACGAGTCATGGAGCTGATGTGTCCGCATCATGTCTGTGAATGTCAGCGAGGACGCTGGCGTTGTCTCAGTTGACCTGTGAAGTCAGAGATGGTGAATGAGGAGGAGGCTGCTCAAAAATGAACAGGCAATCACAGCAGACATATTGAATGGTCCCACATGGCTGCCACCCACAGTGTAATGAGGGTTAGCAGGCCATGCTGCCTTTCAGTTGACTGGAGCTTGCAGGGACAGAGGCTTCATTGTACATTTTGATGCCAATGAACGTTAAGTGGTGGCAGAGACAAAAAAGAGGCAATCGCTCTCTTCTAAGCTGGCACTGTTATGCTTCAGAGCAGGATCATAGATATGGTTGCTGGACTATTGAAAAATGTTAAATCCCTTGAGAATGAAAGTCCTTCTTCAGTCATATCAGCATTTTCATTCAATATATAAGACCTTTGTCAATCCGCACGCTTGTCTGGACTTGTGGAACATCATCAGTCTTGTCCCAAGTACTTATCCAAGCCCAAGTTTCAGAGAGGTGAGTTTGACTGGCAAGTCAGTCTTCATGTTCATTACTCGGGACCAGAGCCTTTTTTAAGCAAGCCCTTTGTTTTTTCCGCAGTGGCACTGATGTCTCTTAAAAATTTAATCATAGATTATAATTATTTTCCAACATTAATACGACCAAGAGGTGAAGTAAATAACAGTGATCATCTCTTTACAATGCAATGTTTTGCTAGGAAACCTTGAGTCCCTGCACTTGACATGCACCGACCAAACACATTGTGCAGACCAAGTACAGTGGCAATGCCACTCCGCAATGACAGTGCTTCCCCATTAAAGCCCTGCCGCACCACAAAAACAGTTCAGAAATGGCCCAAGAAATGTGACAAAGAGTTCAAAGCATCACCTGGCCTCCAAACTGCCAACCCCAATCCGATTGAGCATCACTGGGACATACCAGAAATGTAATCCGTGGGGGCCCCACCCTGGATCAGACTTATCTCTGTCCGGGCATGGACATGGGACCTGTTGGGGTGTCCTGTTGTATGGGACCAAAGCATTGGTGGTGGGTATTGGCAGCGGATCCTTTGAGTCCTGTGTACTTGATCCATAACAGAATTTGGATGAATAGAGATTGTCAAGTGGCATCCACATTAATGCCAGGACCTAAGGTTTCCCAGCAGAACATTGCATTATTAAAACATTACATCTTTGCAGTGTTATCTTAATTGCGAGCCATTTAAACACAGTGCGTTCATCTATGACGAGATCCTGTAACCAGGATCCAGCAGGCTGATTGGGTAAGAGGGCTGTTTTACACAATATTTTTATTGATTCTCTTGAAATGAACTTGCTCCTGAGCAGATTAAGCTTGTGGCATGGCAAGGCGAGCTAGTCATGTGATACCATAAAGCCTGGGTTAAGGCCAAAGTCAACTGGCTTGACTTGTGCAAACTACAATAAAACCGTGCCACAATAATGGAAAAATCAATTCTGTAGATAATATGCTGAGAAATTGTCAGTGTAATGACTGGCCTGTGGCATTATTTAGCACTGAAACATCTCAACTGTTCAAAGACCTTGTAGAGAAATGGATCCTCAGCAGTTGTGAGATGGACTCACCTTCGATACAGTCTCATCGTTCCAAGTACCCTGAGCCTCTGGCGGCAGAGCCAAGATGTGTCATTGGCCTACTGCTCCCCGAACAATTACACATTAGTACTGAGCACCATTTTCTCCCTTACACAAACATCTCTCTGTGTCTGGATAGCTTACAGGCACTTTCTCATGTCACCTCAGAGACAGAACGGCCAACATAAACCACACTAATGTACATTTAGCCTCTTGAAATGACATCACAGCTGTTAAAACTGTCTTAGTCTGTTTGTGTTTGTTTTTTCCTGCCCATATTCCAGAGTTGACCAAATGATTTGATCATTTTAGATTAATTTCAGCACTTTGACTGTGTTTTAAGGTTGACACTTTGATGCACTTTGATAAACACTTAGAAAGCCATATTTTTGGACAAGCCCCATTTTGTCTGCGGGCAAGCAGCTCCCTCAGAAGTGTTTTTAAAAGACATATGTTTCCTCCAGCACAGCATTACATTCTCAGCAAGGTGCTCTCTGCTTCTGTTTCTCTCATTAAGTAATAATACGCTGGAGTGAGGTAGTCTGCAAACTCACTTGTAAGTGTTAAAGTACATCATAGTTACACCTGGTCTTCTACCTGTTTTGTACATCGATTGGATCTGATAGAAAGTCAAACAAATCAACGCAGCCAGTCTTTCTGGTTGTATTTGCAGCAAGCTGAGTTGCAGAGGAATGCTTTTTTTAACAAATGAGTTTGGTCATTGCATTACTATGAATCTGCAGCCATGCTTTTGAACTAATGAACCATATAAAAACACCCATAACATCTATTAAGATAATGTTGCAAAATACCCAGTCTTCATCTGATATATCTACCTACATTTTATTTTAAAATAATGTCAATAACAGCCCAAAAATTCAACAAATACTTCAAAACAAACTTTGTTGTTGTCTTTACTCTCCTCCCAACCAGCTGTGTTGCTGACAGAACTGGTGAAACAGTTTGAAGATGCTGTGAGCAGCACGGATGTAACATCTATGGAGACATGTAGGTTTTAGACAGAGTGGAAGTTTGCTTCAAGCCAAGTGCTTGTCAGATCTCATCAAACAGCATCTGAAACCTCCTCTCAGATGGTGGAATCAATGGGGGCTGTGCCTGACCGTTTTTGTACTTTTGGGGAATGTTGGGGCCGTATCAAACCATGCCCCGCTGATTTGCATTTGCATGACCAGTTTTTACCACGCCGAGTTGAGCCAAGCCGCGGCAAGGAAAGACCCTTTTCCCCAGTGGGGCTAAAGCACGCCTGCTCCGCCTCCAAGTGGACTGTGGTGATGTCTTGCGAACCACGACCAACAATTGGCGACCCCCCCTTCCTTCCTCAGTCCAGAGAGAGAGGGAGAAAGGTGTTTTTTAAAGTGTCTGTGTTTTCCACTCTCAGTACTTTTGTATCTTCAAACTGAATGTCTGCGGCTTGAAGTGGAGTTTCTTTCCTGCATCCCTGTTTGTCTGCTTTATTTTACTGTTTCATCATGTGTGCTTTCAGCTGTTTTGGAAGTCCTTCCTGCTGGTGAAAACCCAACATTTCATGATTTTGCTGCACCTTAGTAAAAGCTTTTATATGACAAAATAACGGGGGGCTTTTATTGTGAAGAATTAATGTTAACAATCGAATTAGTGGAGCTTTGTTCACGTCCATTCTTCAATAATACTGTAGGAATATTTACAGCGGTTCCTTCGACCACTTTTCAAGACAAGCGTATTATCAGTTAGAGACGCACCTTAAAGCAGGTAGCCCTGTTCTAATCAAGCCGAGCCAACACATGTGTATAGAATAGCCCCATATCTCATCCATACCAAGCCTTCAAAAAGACTGAACACTGTTACTTTGTTTAAACTTTACTTGAGTCACTGCCATACAAAGCATCCCCCTTTGTAAATAGATGCTAAAGTGTCTTCCAAGTCGAACGCTGTAACATTAGAACAGCTGCACAATTATTTCCTCTTGATAGCCCGTCTTTTCTCCACACCAAAGCTGCCTTCAGCACATGATAATAGTCTCCCCCATATCTCCTCCAGCAGTAGCCACGCTCCCCTCTGAGTGGAACGTCCAGTGTGTGCAGTGGAAAGTGTGTCTGTGTGTGTGCGCGTGTGTGTGTGTGCGTGTGCGTATGTGTGTAAGCTTATGTTTATCTCTGCACTGCCTTTGGTTCCTTTTGATTTCCCTTAAGCCTTATGTCTTTTGTCATGTTCTGGTCTTCTGAATGCTTGCTTATGGGTGTCATTTGTTTTCTCCCCCTGCCCTGCTCCCCTCCCCTCCCTCCCTGCCTCCTCCTTCCCCATTTCTCCTTTATTTGCATGCTGTTCCTCCTGTTCCACACCTCCCTCCTCAACTGCCATGTCCTCTCCTTGTGTGCTCAGACACTGCGCCCAGCACTGAACCTGCAGCTCATGGTTGGTATCTTTACTTTCCTCTATATGTCTCTTTTTTTTTAACTTGTATTCTGTCTCTCTGCAGCATGCCTACTTTTACTGTTGCACACAAGACATTATTGTTGGAAATGTCAGCTGTGTGCGTGCTGTCAGTCAGCCATTGGTTGTACTGACCTGTCTTTTGAGGCCACAAAGCACCTGCCAAGAAGAAGAAGTCAGACTACATTTGATTTTTGTTGCATTAATTGTGCCACAAAAATGTTTGCATCACTTACTTTCACTGCAAAGAGCCAGGCAGAGCATAAACAACCCTTTTTCCTCTTCTCTCTGCTGGAACTGCACTTGTGAAATGGTTGCACCAACTAACCAATTACAGTGTTTCCCTGAAGGTGCCACAGAGGAATAAAACCCACTCCGAGGCCAGAACTGATTATATCAACAGCATGAGATGATTTTGTGTGGAGGCAAAAATAGACCTCATTTACTCGTTCTCATTAATTTGAATGAAGATGATATACATCATTTTCTCATTTTGCCTAATTTGCATCCCCCCTTTTTCATTATTTTCCAGCTCCACTTTCATAATTTGTGCGAACAAATTCATGAACGTATGGTCACAAACTTTCGATTAAGCATGTGCTCAGTTTTGCTCCATCAGGAAACTGAATCACTCGTTTGCTATAATGGTCAAATGCAGGGGCCTATGAAGCAAAAAGGAGCCAAGGTTCCCTCATAGCCATCTTCTCCGTGGTAATTCAAGTTTCACACAAAAAAAGACAAACACCAATCAAATAACAACAAAACAGGACACATAGTTTGGACTCCCTGAGGGTCTAGGACCCCAGGGCAAATGTCAATTTTGCCCAGAAAGGTAATCCAGCCTTGCTCGCTGTAAAAAGTTATATTTACATAATTTGGGGGGTTTTTTGTTTCTTGTCAGATTTGATTAACATAAAAGACAGGGCCGGATCAGGACTTGTTGAGGTGTGTGAGGAGTAAACAACTGAAGTGTCTTCAAGAAGAAGCAGTAATCTTATCTTTTTAAACAATAATTATGATGATTACTGAGGGCATCTGTTAAGTTGTAGATGCAGTAGAGACCGGGAAAGTTTTTGCTCATTTTGACATATTATGGCTTGAGTCATTGCACTTACTGCACTGAAGATTTTAGATTGAGTGCATTAGTGAAAGATCCATTTAATGTTCAGTCAGAGGCTGATGTCTGGTGATGTTTTTATCATTCAGCACCACAAAACAAATTTAATGCTAACTTAAAAACAGGAAAATCTGTACACCTACCTTCACCATTAACTGTAAAAGAAGTCCTTTATTATGAACTATGTTGAAATGTGATGCGCGCTGAAATGTATCTCTTTAGATGCCGCAAGGTAAAATATATAAATTAGCTGACTGAAGGACCAAACTGTTTAACCTTTCCACGGCTCATGCAGGTTTCTTTTACAGCCCACGGTAGTGAATCCCTGTAGATGTTAAATATGCTGGGACTGCAGGTTTGAACTGTTCGGCCCCAGTGGAAAATGTCAGTGACAGATCTTTCCATTTGAAGGTGCTTTACCACCATATTCATTTATATATATATATATATTATATTATATTATATTATATTATATTATATTATATTATTATATTATATTATTTTTTTATATATTAGGTTATCTGTGCACACAGCATCCGTTTGAATTCAGTCCTTCTCATTAGATTCTGTTGCATCCTAATACCACGCGCGAAAACATGATATGATATGTTGAAACAGTCACGTTGCAACTTAACATTTTTCGAGATGTATTTGCAAATTTTATGATGTCATAATTGTGTGCTTATGGTCTGGTTAGGTTTAGGCTCAAAAACAGGTGTTAGGAAAGGATCGTGTTTTGGCTTTAAATACCTGCTTTGGTCGCCACAAAAACAGCTGAAGATGTCCTGACTTTGCGTAATAAAAAAAAAAATTCGTTTTGTTTATTATTTTTTTAGTAGATATAACTACTCGTTTAACATTGTTGTTTTGGTTTCTTTCAAACATGTCCAGCTGGCTGACTTTGTTGCTTTCCCTGAGTATTCAATTGGGATAATGGTGAAAACTCCCAAAGAAGCACAAATGCAGTCAGAAATATACCCCAACTGGGTTTTAAATTGACTTCGCATATAATTAGGCAGCTGTTTTCAGTGAAAACTGTCAAAACACACTGTACACTATCTGCTCAGTGCCACACGGACACAATTTAGCGACTAGCTTGAGAGCACAGTGGAGCATTTAGCAGCTAAAGAGCCAGATATTTCCCTCAGGAGTTGGTGGAAAAGAGAGTGAATGTGACATTTACATTCTGTGTACAGTAAATGTAAAGGAGCAGGTGTCAGGTGTTCAGTTGTTTAAAAGAAACAGTGGAATAATCAAAACATTGATATTCAGGTGCAGTATTTCAGACTCATAAAATATTTGTAAAGGGCAAAAGAACATGGGCTACAACCAGATGAATGGATTTTCACGCTGGATTGATGGAGATTGGAGCTCATTAATATGCATACACATTTGTTGAATGAGCATTAGCGGTGGGTTCAGGTGTTTTATGGAATATTTAAATATAATTAACACTCACTTATTCCACAAGGCTTATGCTGATGAAATGAGGTTTTCAGTATTAGGCGATTTGTTTTTTGCAGGAGTTAACGAGTCATTTTAACTCACAACCGGCCACACACATCAGAGCCTTCAAGCAGTTGTTAATGCAGATATAACCTTAAATACGAGCTCACGACATATTGATCACATTTGAAACTTGCTTATATTTCCTTGAAGGTTAAACCCACTTTGTTCTGAAAACAGCACAGTGCCTTTTCCCCTCCAGAAGATAAAACCATAAATCCAGCTGCTTTATAGATGTTATCAGCAATGATCTTACTGCAAGACTATGAAGAGGATGTTGACAAGACGCCTTTTACTTTTAATGTAATCAAGGTCAGCATTTCAACATACATAAAATGTGAAGTGTTTGTCCCTTTAATGTGACTCACACCAGAGGTATAAAAACCCATTTTGAACCAATCTCTAGCTCCCTCTGCAAGACGAACTGTGTCACACATGAAATTGTCTGCATGCTGGCTCTTCTTCTATAGCTTTAAACATACTGTGTACTTCCTAATATTGAAAAACCAGCCCTGGTTAGGTTTAGGCACAAAAAACACTAAGTAAAGGTTTGGAAAAGATTATGTTTTGGCTTGAAATACAGTACCGGCTTTGGTTGCAAACAGGACAGAAGATGTCCTGCGGTCACATTAAGAACACCCTGTTTTGTCGCCACAAACACAGCTGGAGATCGACCTCCGGTGTAAAGTCAGGTCATAAGCATGTAATGTGAACGTGATATGACACGTATGGTCTAAATGTCAGTATGGTTCGATGACACATACAAATGTGAACATATCAGTGGTTTGCAGAAAAGTAAAATGCCAACTTTTATTCTGGCAGCTGACATTGGCGTGTCACCTTCACACAAACGTGGACTTCAGTGTATGAGGTGCATGCAAAGTGAAAGTCAAAAGTCAAGGTACAGTATTTGTACACACATTCATGACTGGATAAACACAAGCTTAGACCTATTTTAAGAAACTAAACCATTTTATAAAGTGCGCTTTATTGCTTATACAATCAAGGCTTCAGTTGTGTCAAATAACAATGTAACAGCATGAAAGGGGTTGCTTTCCCCCCTCGGATTTGAAGAGCTTTCAAGTTACTTTCAGCTCATTGTTAAACTGTCCTGCCCACAACTTTACTGTTTTTGGTCACTGCTCATGGCATCATTTCACAACATTTCACACTTAAAAGCGATGATATGTCTTCACAACTTGTTTCCTTTGCTCCCAAGTGTCCAAAAAAAAATCATTTATTGTGGGTTTAGTAGATGTAAAACAAACAGGAGAGTCACAGATATCAATCAGACACAGTCTGTACACAAACCCACACAGTCCTGAGGAGAGGTCTGATCAGACAGTCACCCATGTGGGTGTCCAGCCTGAGCACAGTGCAGACAGGAGTTCAGTAAATAGTGAATCACTTTGTAATGACTTAAATCTTGATTCAATAAATACTGACAGAGATGAGTCAGTGCATGGCAATGATAATAGCATCAATAACATACGTCCCCAGAAGTGCAGAGGTCCAGTAGGTTGGCAGAGAAAGCTATGAATATAAAGAACTGAACAAAGTGTACAATACCTGTAATGATACTTTTTATTATATAGCTGTTTTAATTTGCCTATTCAGGGGTACATTTCAAAGAGGTCTGATAACATGCAATCATAATAAGCTTTTTATAAAGTAAGTTGATAGGGTACATTAACAATAATTAATATTACTGAGAACTCTAGCCGACTTAATTAACTAATCAGCAGCTCAGGAGGTAGAGCAGGTCGTAGTCACAGGGTTGGCGGTTCAATCAAGTGTGTGTGTGTGCCAATGGGTTAATTAAAGGCAAATGGTACAAGACTTATAAAAGCTCTACATAAATGCAGCAATTGACAAAATAGCCCATTATTAATGTTAGCTGTAGAAACAGGTATGAACCAACTTTATAGTCATACTTAGGGCTGCAGCTGTTTCTATTATTCTGTCAAACCAATTTATATCAATGATTTTAGGCTGAATAACAGATAAAACTCAGTGTAGTGCTCTACATTTCAGCAGCACCACAAACTACATCCTTTAAAATGGTCATACATTTAAACCAAAGACCTTTCAACAAAAACTAAACATAATAACCTTCGTGAAAGTTGGATCATTGCAGCTACTGTTGGTGTACCTGAACCGAGAAGTGAACGTGCGTGCTCTCTCTCCATTCTCCCTCATTCCCCAAAGGAATCAGGCCTATGCTGTCTGAGGTTTTGTTCAGACCAACTTTAGCTCTGGCAAAAAACTTTGCTTGCAAACTTTTGCTGCAACAAAATCCAACATCATCTGGTCATGTCCTGTGTCAATCAAATATGTGCGAGCACAGAGTTCTGGTCATTTAATCTGAAACATGAACAGTGTCGTGCTACAGTGTAACAGTATTATGATAAAATGATTGTTCGTAATTACTTTCCAGAGTTATAAAATCCTTCCTCATACTATTATTCAACACTGTGCTTCATTTTGGCAACTGATGATCCTTCAAACTCTCTATAAATTATTCAAACCATTCTTCCAGAATTGGATTTTATTATCTCACCTGTACCAGGCAAAACATGCCCGCACCAACCCAACGTATAGTCGCTTTCAGGAGCTTGGTTGGACCCTGTGTGCACCGTCTGCCCAAGTTTCTATAACTCTTTAACTTTTGGAGCTCCAGAGGCGGCATAGCAAGAGAGAAAGGCTAGGTTTTACTAAACTGAGTGCTCAAATTGCTATTTGCGTATACACAAGATAAAATTGATTCCCATGTAATGGTTAATATTACTGGTTTCTGTTAATCAGACCATGGATGAGACAATGATAAGGTTGGCAAAACATGAGATGCCAATAGAGGCCTCAACTTTTACTGTACAAAAACACAACTTTAACTTTACTTTAAATTTACTGATTTTGGTGAAACTGGATCAAATTATTATTATTTTTTTTTTTTTTTTTCTGATTCTCCTGTGGCTGTTCTGCCTTAACTCTCAGTGAGATCCTGATGGACAGATAGCTTTACTTGCTGCTAAAGTAACCACTGACTGTAGATGTCATTAGCTAGTCAGCTCAGTTAGCTGTTCAGCTAGTGGTCCTATTAACTGAGTCTGCCTGATGAGGGAGTTTCCTGATGGACAGGTAGCTCTACCCTACCTTCTGGCAGTCCAAAGCTCCTGTCCTAGAGGTCCACCAGCACTCCCCCAGTGCTCCAACATCTGATAATACATCTATTTTCCAAGCTACTCTGTGGGCGTAGTTTTATCTAAAGTAGATCGGAAGAACGTTAGACACATCCTGTTCTGCCGGCTCTGTGTAAACTTGGGAACAAATTGTATGTCATGCACAGGCAATCGATGTAGTAGTGACCTTTGTTTCTCTCTCTACAGCCAGTCCAAGTCTCTGTAAATAAAACATTCATAAGAATAAAAAAAGTAAACTTTACTTTTGATTATTTTGAGCTAAATCAATTCAGAACGTTAAGTGAATTTAATTTAATGTTCCCCTCGATTGTCTAACTGAACTTATCAGGGCCGTCACCAGCGAAATTTTCAAAAATCCCGATGTATTTGGAAAATGCTAATTCATGTCTATATTTCCATGCCCGCCGTCTGACACCAAGTCAGAGCCTGTTAGAAAAGCATCAGTACTGACCGCCTGGCTCCCCATATTCTCGCAAATGTTGTTGCCATGGCGATGCCCCGCTTGTCGTGACTAAAAGAGAGAGGAAGCTGAGACACTATTGAGCTGGAAGGCTCTTCCAGAGATTGTCCATTTCCCTCTAAAATAGGCCAGGTACATGGGAAGAGGCGTGGAGGGCAGGAGGAAACAAATTAAACATTCGGCAGAGAAAAAGAAAGAGGCTCTGAGATGAGGTGCCAGTGGACAGGAGAAGTAGGCGTTGAAACGTTTTGTTCTTATAAATTAAGCTTTAGCTCTGACACTGAAATGAGAGTGACCCAGAAACTGAAAAATCTCAGACATAATGACTGATTTAATTATGCTTGTTGATAAACACCACTACACATCTGGCTCTCAGAAGCTCTTGTGCTACAAAGTCACTTTCACTCGTGAGACCCACGGAGTTAAAGGCACTCAGTCGAAACTAAACTATAGAAAAAGGGTTGTAAATGCTCACACAGAAAAAGAGCAGATTCAATTAAAGCTTCAACAATTCAAAAAGGAAAGGACAGAACAAACAAGTTGATTACAAAAACTCTTTCTCTAACTACAGACCAAAACAGTCTTTATCAAAATAGCATTAACGTTTTTTAAACAACACTTTTTATTTAGGGGCATCACAGACCAGTGGAGGAGTACACGATTACACACCAATTATACGTGACAAGTTTGATTCAGTTTTTCCTTTTAGTGAGCAGAACTTCACAACAAGCTAAATGTATCTTGATGTATCATGTTGTTGTGAAGTCACTTTGTCTAAAAAAAAACTGTGTACACACACATCAAACAGACGTAGCAACATTAAAATTCATTTGGAGTTCTGATTAAGAAAAGTCAATCTAAGCCTAATATTCACTCTACATATAGCTCTGTTTGGTCTTCACCAGCTATTCGTAAGAAATATGATATCTGGCTCTTTAGCTGCTAACTGCTCCACCAAATTTCAGCCCGTCACATTTAGACCATTGTGTGTTGAATGGTAACTGTATACATAATAAAACTAGTTAATTGTTATTTGAC
This sequence comes from Pagrus pagrus, assembly GCF_965226575.1. Taxonomy (NCBI): domain Eukaryota; kingdom Metazoa; phylum Chordata; class Actinopteri; order Spariformes; family Sparidae; genus Pagrus; species Pagrus pagrus. The sequence goes on from NC_140198.1 coordinate 7,368,676, forward strand.
TGACATACTTTGGAAAGCATGAATTAAGAAATTGTTTAATGTAATGTGCAACTGATGTTTATAAGACTTTGGAAATAGTCATTAAATATTGTGTAGTTCATCCTTAAACATTATTTTGATGAACATTGCAAAGTTAAAACTGATGTTTATAAACCTTTACAAAGCCTTAATAAATGGTTTGTTAAGCCATAACCATAACTATTATATTTTTTTATACAAGTTAAGTAACTATTAATTGACCATTTGCCAATGCTGGACAATATAAAGTTCTCACATTATTACATCTCACATTGTAAGACAATTTTTAGGAAGGTAGGATTGCACATTGAGCAATGTTTGACTTGCAGTGCCACAAAAATAACTTGTAATAAATTGTCTAAGAAAGAAAGAGTCCTATATCTCACTGAAATATTATTACTATACTACAAGGTGACTGTGTCTTATATTAATTGTACTGAAATATCTTGACAAGAATTGTTTCGTAATAGAAATATATTGTTAGACCAATATACTGGGTACGATTTCGAGTTTTTGCAGTGTATTGATTTCTATTCTGGCCCTTGGGCAGATTATTAATACAAACCTAAATTGATATGTGCGCTGTTTTGGCATGAGCATAGTACGCTAACATTCTTGCACCAACTGACATAAATATTGTAACTTTAAAACACAAGAAGGTAAAACTTCCAGAAGTGCCGGTTGTAAAGAGTTTCACCACATACACTACTTCTGTCAGTTTTGTTCAGCTGCATTGCGTGACAAAAGGTTCCCATCAACAACACACTCAATAATCAAAACTTGTGAGGGATATTATTTTGTTGTCATGTTAACTGCATGAGGTAAATCAACTTCCTGTAGTACTAGTTTGTGTCTTAAAATGCACTAAAGTGGTCTACAGTTCAGAACCATAATTTTGGTGTTGGATGTTCATCTAGCATTTGCTTCTCTCTCATCTCACTTCCATCTCCTCACTTTTAATGAAAGGGCATGTTGGTGGAAGATGTCAGTTGCTTTAGCTGATGGCTAGCTGCACTGACTAATTTCCCATCCGGAGAGGTGAGCGCGTCTGGAAAGGACACACCTGCCAACACGGCTGTCAGCAAGCGTGTGAAAGTAGTGGGATAATTGAGCCGCTCGCAGAGATCTAATAGTGGAGAGAAATACAGCGGTATAATGGCCACTTTGCTCAGAGTGGGATTGCGGCAGGTGAAGCACAGGACTTTTCCCTTTAATCCAAGGACCAAGCTCTCAAATTTGGATGTCATTGAAGTTACAAGGCATTCAATAAATGACAGAATCACAATGTGCCTAATCACCGTCAGGTATTGATGGGCAACAAATGTGGTGATTTGTCTTCAGGATCTTGATTACAGCTGCATGGGGCAGCCAAGTTATAAGCATTTTTGTGAAGAGAAGCCTACGTCTGTGTGTAGCTCTGAGGATAGACACAATTGGGAAAGATGTGTTTTAAAATTTGGCCGTATTCCAAATACTATCCCTTTGATTTGAAAACTGAGTCCTTGCAGACTTTGAGACAGCAGTGCACAGGTGATCTTGGGTCGTCTGACTATCAAAGGGACAGATGGCATCGCCAGCATCACTGTCTACATGACATATTGGTAGGTTAAAAGGGACACAGTGGCAGCTTTTTGACAGCCACAGCGGTAGTTTGATGATTGCGTGCACACAAAGGATTTGCTTTGATGAAGATGAGGTTGTTATGGCCTTGGTTGAACCTTGTAAACCTCAACCCAGAGAGCCTAATTTCAAGAATTAGCATAATTTAAAAAAAATGCCGGATCCTTCACATTTTCAAAACTCTGCAGATTCTCTGCTGTCAAGCGACAATAAACATTCATAAGTTAGTTAACTTTCTTGGAAATCAAATGTAGCTGGTTACAAAACTTCTAGTAGCTATTTCAGCATGACTTTCTCGAGGGCACGGATGTCAGACGGGGTGGTCGCTGAAGAAATTTTACAAAATGGACTTCGCAGCTTGTTTTCCACATTCACTCCATCATGATTTTAAGTGAGTGAAAAACACTTTCATCCCTTTAGAAAAGAAAAAAAACATCTGAAGCTCAAAAAAGCTCTGGTTTCTGTCCGTTATGGAATTTATATAAGATTTGTGTGCGTTTTCTGGCTGACACTCGCTGGCTCGAACCTGCATTTGAGGCTCGCTTCAATTGAGGCACATATGCTGCCTTAATTAGTTTCAGACTCACTACTGAATATGACAGGTGACAAACAGGGGTCCCCCCTCCAAAACCTCTTTCTCCTCTCATAACTCACCACCTGCTGGAAGTTAAGTGAACCTCTAAGGTTCCGTCTGGCTTTCACATGATGAAATAGACAGCGAAGTGTAATCAGTCGGGAGTTTTCTCCTCACCTGCGACACAAATCTGATGGTTTTAATCAGTCTGAACAGTAAAAGATGCTTGGAGTTTATTAAACAGGAGATTATGAAACAGGTCAACAGGTGGCTCACATATTTTGAACACGGTCTTGTTGTGGAGTCATATTTTAGGGTCCAAAGTTGTTCAGCAGACCTACTGGCAGTTGAGCCATCAGAACCTTTGCCCAATGACAGCAGCTGGTCAGTGGCACTACGCTTCAATGTATTAAGCTGTAGTTACTTCTCTGGCCTCATTTCTGGAAGCTCCCCACTAGTGGGTGATGGTGAGGGTGGATGAATGGTCCTACACAGGATTTTCCCCCTGGAGACCATAATTTGAGTCCCGTATGTGACCAAGTGTCAAGAACCTTTTCATGCTTTTATCTGTAAAAAGACTCCTCATTTCACTGCAGACACCATTATCCCTCCATACCAGAGATCTGGAGATGGCAGCCATTTGATTGACAGCTCATTTGAGCAGATAGGAGCTCATATGCCCGCCCTAGAGCCTACAATAGCCAATGAGTGACCATGTAGTGACCCACTCTTTCTTCACGCCAGCCTCCAGATGATTGATGCATCATGTAGCCAATGAGAGTTTCAAATCCAGCAACATATAGTTTATATCAGTTATCAAAGAAAGTGATTTCTGGATTCTTCTCGTTATCCAGATCCGCACCAAAGGTTAATGGGGTTTATTCTTAGCAGAGCCCAATCCTCTATCCAAGTTTCTGAGAAATCTGTTTGGTATTTTTTATATAATCCTGCTGACAAACCAACAAACCAACAAAAACAGACACAGGTAAAAACACAACCTCCTTGGCAAAGGTAGTCATATGTCATACATTTTGGTCAGCTAACTTTATTTTGAAAGTCTAACCAAACGTTGTGTATCGAGTCGTAAGTCATAGTTTGAATCTTTATACATTTTATTGTATTATCTCTGCGTGCACTACTGTTTTAAACATACATAAATTATCATACTTTTTAGTTGGAAGATGTTTGTTTTCTTCTTCAGGAACTCATTAAGAAATATTGGTAATAGCGCTGTGTGTGTCTTCATAATTTTTTTAATGTCCTTGCTTTAATCAAAGCTGCTTGCACTAGGCCACCAGATGCACACAAACTAGTGAGACAATTTCACATTAATCCAAACTGTCAATCATCCTCATCTGGCGCCCAGCGCTGCTACCTGCTGGAATGATAACACCTGCTCCATCTGAGCAGTCTCTCACCAACTGCTGTCACATCATCTCTCACACACCGTCTTTAAACCTCTCGCTAACAATTCAGCATGTTACCTATGGTAATTATATATAGAATAACATTGAAAACATCAGTGTTATTGCTAAGGAAAATTCATAGTATTATATCTGTCACTTATCTCCCCAGTTTTGCTAGATACACTGAGAGAAATCAAGACACAACGGTTTATTTTGTTTCCACTCTCATTTTAGCCTAGACTTGTGTTAACTGCTCCCATTACCTGTTTTGCCTTGGAACGTATTAGTTGCTGTCTACTTAAAGCAGCATGTGCCCAAGTGTAGATCTAACATAAAATCTATATCAGCGGACCTACATCTTGAGGTGCGTCACAGTGTGATTGGTTTTAAATTGTCTGTTCAGTGTGACGGCAATCTGAAGAAACAAGACTGGACAAGAGTTATAGCCATACTAACAGCTCTGTCATACCACTTTTACACCAAATTAGCATGTATATGCAAGACGAGTTGGCCTTTCTATTCTGTTTCTTTTGTCTGGTTTGTCACCATGCTTCTTTATCATCTCTGTTGAGAGTTGCACATGTGCAGTCCCAGTTGCAGCCCCTAAATAGTGGTGCCATCTTTTATTTCAGTCTCTCTTTCAAACTCCGACTGAATGATGTTTGAGTGCTGCTTAAACAAAGACGGATGGAAAAGTATTAACAAGCCAACGTCTTTAACTGAAATGCTTGAGCATGTCCGGGTGTTGTGTTTCATTCACAGCTGATTGAAGCTGTAGTAGTAGTAGAAGTAGAAGTGATGCTGATGGAAATTGCAATTAGTTTTGTGGACTTGTGGTTATAAAGCAAAAGTATTGGACAGAAGAAAAGTTAAAGGATCACCAAAGCAGCTGCAATTGATCCTGTGGGCATCTTGAATGTCAAATTTTATGGCAATCATATCGATCGAAGTGTTGGACGGACTGACCAGCCTTATGGTTCTTTTACATAATGTAAAGCAAACGTTATATACATTCTGACAGCGTTAGTGACCTTAGCCTTGTTAGTGAGGCAACAGAAAAGTAGCTACCAGATGACTTTGGTTGACCCTGTCTGTCACATAACCCTCTCCTTGCACGTTGTAGCAGCCCCTTGAGAATATCCCTCATTCCTTTCTTTGACCCTCAGAAGCATTATGTTGGTTGACAAGTCCGCCAGCTTTGCCTGTCTAATATGTATATCCTTACAGATCACAATGCAGGAAGAACTGAGAAAGGAGAGTGCTCATTTATAGCAGCTGTTAATGCAGAAGCCCATGATGATTCGTCACTCTCCAGATAATGCCTTCAGATACAGATTACATGTTAAAACCAGGTGGAAATGTGAACTTTTCTTAATGTCGTTGATATTTTAAGCTCCAAGCAGGCAGACGAAACAGGTGGTGAGATTGAGGCTTGCATTATTTCTCTCGAGGCATGTGACCTGCATCTGCCTTGTTTTTAATGCACTTGTTATAATTTGTATTTCGGCTCAATGTTGCCATGACAGCAGCTAAGTCTTACAACTTCTCTCTGAGACTGTTGTACGGTCTCTGTCAGCTTGGCTGGGACAGCGTTGACATGGAGGACACCAAGGCAGGGAAAAGAAATCCTGGAAGATTGAGAGTGACATGTAAGGAAGCCATAGTATGGTATATGGGTTACATGGGTTCCTGAAATCAATATGATCAGTCTTCAGTTGAGATTGATTATCAATATCCAGTGCAAATGCAGCCCTCTCTTCCCTCTTCCCCTCTCTAATGTGAGCTCCAGCCCCCTAAGCAAATGCTTCCTTCCAAGGCTCGGTCACTCTCTGGTGCCATCTTCTTCCCTTTTGTGGTAATCAGTCTGGGTGTTGGCAGGCAAAGCTTGAGTAAAAGTTGTCCCAGTTTGGTTCCACGAAACTACAACCAGGGATTTGTTATTGCAAAGATATTTGTTTGAAAAATCTATAAATAAACAACACCCTTAGTATTATGTTTAAAAAGAAAGCCAGTACTGGAGATCTTCCATTGTCACTGGCTTCACTCACTTTCAGCAGCACTGATACAACTTCTGGCTATAATGTGAGCTGTATATGGAATAGAGGAGATTTTCTTTTCCCTCCTGACGCCATCCATGCATGTAAGCTGGTCTGAATTTCCTTTGAGGTGAGGCTTGGATTAGAGGCCGACACCATGCAATCGGCCCTGCTAAAGGATTTTATTATCACTGCAGGTTTTTTGTCAGCGTTGCTACACCAGACTGAGATTGTGCCACAACACTGCTTCTCAAAGACGACCAAAATAGCTTGACAAAGCAGGCAAACAGAGACCGTGATAATGTAGAGAACCTTGTGCTAGGCCTCCATCTTTTCATAATGGCTTGTTTCTAATTTTATTCTCTTGACTCAGCAACATTTAGCAGCCACAGGTCTTTGTAACAAAGGTCAAACGTCACAGTGTTTAAGAATAACCCCTCTGTGCTGGTTCAGTATAAATTAAGACCACGTCTGCACTGATTTGGACCACTTTTAGCACACATTGCTGTTTCTCTTATTTAAGTAGCTGTGATTAAACAATGGTATGAAACTTCAATTATAACAGTCCTTTTGAGACTTCCCTGACATTGTTTACATACATCCTTGTTTTCCCTGGTGGGAGCTAGTCTTTATGTACAGTATGTGTCAGAGCCTGTTGTCTACAGTTGAGCACTATCTATAGACAGTGCTGTGCCAAGAATATGGAAGAGCAGATTTCATACGCTTGCCTGACAAAAGAAGTGGTGTTAAAACCTCTGTGACGTGGAGAGTACTTGTGGGTCATGCAGTGGCAATCGTTGGTTATGGCCGGTGCTGGTAAAGGTATCTTTATTTCAGTCTAAACAAGACAAATTGCAGTAGGTCAAGATGCAAGCCAGTATGCTTTTCTAGCTAGTCTGACCCACAATGCTCTGAGCAGCAGTGTCAAAATGACTGAACTGTTAGTGTGTATCAAAAAGGTACCCAAATGCAAGATACTCAGAGGCACGCACAGTCCACAAGAGCAAAAACTTAAGTGAACACAGATGCAGGTAAAACGTGAGGAGAAGACAGAACCGGGGAACTAATGAGAAACACAGAAGACGCAGGACTCACGTGGGAAAACAAACTGACAAAGACTAAGGGAAAAACACAGGCTTAAATTCACAGAGACTAATTAAGAAATGAAACGTAGTTAAGCGGGAAGAAAGGCAGGAAAAGGACAAAGAAAAGGAAGGGAAGAGCAAAACATGACAAATGAGGACAGTACTTACAAAATCAAACAGGTAATAACTAAACCAAAAACCCAAACCGTGAAAGCGAAAACAGGTGACAGCACATTAAATCTACATTCCCAATCACATACTTTGTCTTCAAATTTCGCACTACAGACTGTGGAGGATATATGAGCAAGAGGGTCCAAGGCGCAGTGCGTTCTGCATGGATCCGTACATACTTTATGAAGGCAGCTGCAGTGCGTACGGAAAGTAAAAAAGTAAATGCATGCAATTTCGAACGCAGCCCTAGAATCAGACAGTCTTATTCCAACTCGAGGGGAAATTGAGGAGGGAAAGTAATCAAGCAGTTAATAACCTTGACCGGTCTTTAACCGTAGTGGTGTCGGATGTGAGAATGCTCATACGAATCATATGTTATGAAAGGCGCTCACATCCTCTGTTGTTGTTTACGAATAAGGACTCTGTCGTGTTGTTCCCCGCATGCTGAAAAGGTAACTGAAGGTGCAGATATTTACAAGTATTCTTTCATTTGTTGATTTATGTAAATACGTACAGTCAGTGAGGATCTGCTCCGTGTACGACCTTGACCAGAGAATGCACTACAGTCTGTTTACTGCATGTATGGAAATGCGGCCATTGTCTCAGGCTTCTTTTCCAGGATTAGTCCCTCATTTCCTTGGCACAGTTCCTTCACCCAGGGCTGTCTGCTGTGTACACAGATCTACACAAAGCCCCCGATGTCATTTCACTGATACTATTCTGTCTCACAACACCAGGATGCACACAGTCTCCTCTGTTGTTATTATCAATATAGCAAGAGCGGCGGAGACACAGGACTCGACTTGAGGGAGTCAATTTAATCAGCGCCTTACATTTCTGTGACTTTGACCTTGACAGTTTTTCTCTTTGGATCACTTTAACACAGTTTCACATATTTACTTTCTGCTTTTTTGACGATAAGTAATGTCATGTACTGTCGCTCGCTTCTTTATAATGAACACATCATCAATTGTCAGTCAGTTGTTTCGACCTTATCTCTGTTAAAGTCAAAAGATATCTAACACAAGGGAACGCTCAGATCTCTGGTGTCAGGCTAAAAAAAATAAAAATCATTCAACGTGATTACACGCACACACACACACACACACAAAGCAGGCTTCTGGCCACCTTTCACAACCACAAGCATAAATCCTGGGGAGTTTTTCAGCCGCTGTTGAAATGACCGAGGCTGGAGGCAGCTCAGTGACAGCGGGATGGGAGGAGAGTGTTGGAGGGGGTGTTAGGAGGGGGCTGATAATCACGCATGAGAGAAGAAAGGGCAGTCTGGTGGATGGAGGGAAGCTCCAGTGGGCTCCTTCTTTTTTTCCCAAACACTGTCCCCATTAATAGGACTGATGTGCATCTCTGCAACAAGCTGCAAACTCATTTGGCCTTGGGAGCCATTGAGAGTCCTCAATGTGTTGGATAAGTCACTCCTGAGACCACTAAAAGCCATTATTAGAAGGTGTTTATCGAGCTAGCCGTGGCCTAGATACGGCGTAATATCCTGAGAACAGTTATAGCCCATAATTATATTACATTTTGGATGAAGACCAGCCGTGATTAGATTAATGATGAATAGCTCCATCAGAAATAAAAAAACAAGGTTCCTGAGGAGATGATGGACTATTGGCTTATTTTTGCAAGGAGCGGAAACATTTGGCCTCATTGTTTGGCATCAAAAATTGAATCAATACGTGGACAAAGATTAATATTACATGTCAAGATTATACTTATACACAAAAGATATTGTGTTAAAATATTACTTTGGTCAAAGTCATAGTCACCCATTTGAATCGTACTTGAGTTAAATTAATTGATGTTAAATGTACTTAAGCATCAAAAGGACAAGTGAATTAAACATGTATTCACTGTACTCTTTTTTCAGTCTAGTTAAATTACAGCAAAAGGATTTTGTTACACATCGAACTGCTCCAGATTTAAAGAAATGAGCGCCTCGTTGTTTTTTACATTTCAGGAAAAAAAATCTCAGTCTTTGTCTCAGTAATTGAGGGTATCATCAAAATCTGTATGGCAGAGGCAGCTGATTGTAATTTCATTTTTATTGGGCCTACCCATCGACTCCATAAACAGTGGGCAGAGCTTCCAGGTCTGGAAAGTGAATCCACTATGAAAGTGACTTAAACCTGCAGTCTTTCTAACAGCCAGCTGGGGACGACGCCACTGGTTTAAAAAAAATTTCAGATTGTGTTTAAGCTTATGGGAAAATGAGCCTACTTCTCACTTGATTTATTACCTCAGTAAACAGTTTCCTAATGAGTTTATGATGTCTCAAACAATGACAACATGATGTTCATTTTGTCAATTATGGTCACTTTTAAAGAGTATGATTTCAGGTGTGGCTACCTTGTGATTGACGCTGCCTATCGAATCGGAGGATATCCTCCCCAGCTCCATCCTCTCGTCCAAATATGGTCACTTCTTTCTCCAAAAAAACAACAGCGATGAAGCTAATGCCATAATTGAGGCTTCATAGCAGTACTCCACAAACCAATGGGTGAATTTTACCCTTAGAGTTGCATAAAACCACCCTGATGATCATCAGGCTTTTAAACTTGGAGTGGATTATTATGAGGAGAATCTGCTGGTTGCATTATGGGTATACCTCAGTTTTTCAGAGCTTGTCCCACAGGATATTTTGGCCAATGCTGCATTGATTTGATCCATATTTTATAAAATACCTGTCTCTTGAGAGCCCTTCAATTTTCTGCAAGTGCAATTCTGAATCGCAGGAGTACTCTTTTAACATCACACATTATGTGGTTGAAATCCTTAAGCAGAGGTTCTTTTGGTTTTACACTGTTACTGTACAAGATATCAAAAATAATGAGGCCTCTAAATCACAGACACATTTCACATTTCAGAATCAGTGATCGGGCTGCAAAGTTAGAAATATCTCTTAAATCACTGGCTATGTCAAAATTTTATGACATTGGTGTTTAACATTTCATTTCCAACTTTTTTTGACCCCTTAGCTTCTTTCTTTTTTGGCCCGGTGTTTTTTTTATTGCCGCCGCTGTCTTCTTAAAATGAAGAACTTTTTGATGTTTTGAAAAAAGCCTCCATAAATCTGAGGCCAAGTCGCTCTGTATGTAAGCGGTGTAGTGCGTTACCCGAGAGGCAAAAGATTTAACTGACATTTTTAAATAGGTTCAATGAATAGGTTCATTGGGACTTTAATTACATTCACTCTTTAACCGAGAGTGTTGTAGGCAATGGAAGTGGATCTTGACAAGCCAATGTGCTCTTATGACACCCCACCCACATAGCGCTGCTGTATTCCTGATTGTCCCTCTATCTGCAGGCAGCACGGGCACACCAGTAAAATCACTAATGCTTAATTAGCAGATTAGAAGATCCAATTAGCAGATCTCCTCTGTCTCAAATCAAGGCTCTGTCAACGTCCTATGAAAATGAGATACTCTACGTTCCCACTTAAGGTGGGCGTTTCTCCCCCTGCCAAAATGACCACTCTTGATTGACTCCTGCATGCTTTGTTTAGCCCCGTGGACACTTTGTTTGAAGCCCATTTGTGATTAATCATTTATAATTCAGTGAGACTGAGCTGTGTGTCGGTGTTCAGATAAGTCCAGACAGCACGGACGTAAAACGAAAATATAAAGCTCGAGTCTGCAAGTGTTTGGTTGTGCTTAGGGTTTTAAAAAACATATACATTTAATTTAAGTATATGAAGCCTCGAGAAAACATGTATGGGAATGACCCTTCATCATGATTATACCTTTCATTTAAACTTGCCTTCCAGTTTTATTTAGAGCGTAGTCACATCATCTATTTTTTGGACATTTTGCTTCATAATGCTTTTTTCTTCCTTCTGTTCCTTCTGACTAAGTATTTCAAGGTTTCACAAAAGAAATTCTCACCATGACCTTAAGGGGGCTCCGTAGATAGCAGTCCCATTCTGCGATGAATATTTTGGGCTGCAGCAACAAGAAAAACAAAATATTTGCCAAATCAAATTGGTGTTCACTAGACATGAACTTATGCTTGTTGATAATTTGAAGAACCAGATAACAAGACACACTGATCTTTTTTGCAAATATTAAAAGTTGCTAAAAGACCAATCTCAAAGTTTTGAGTCACTGACCTTTCTCGTATAAATTATAATCTTAAAGACAGCTATGTAGACTGGAAACAGAGCTGCTGAGATGGTTGAACAAAACATTTGGAAAGGCTGTCAAACTTCACTGGAAACTGTTGTTTCCAGAAATGTTTTTTAGCTTTTTTTCCCCCTTATTTTGTAATTAATACCAAAAGATTGTTACAGTTTTCAGTTTGATGTGGATGTTTGGCGCTTTACATTTGTAAAAAGAGTGACTTTTATGGAAAAGCGATAATTAGAATTGACACAAATGTGCACTTTTTTGATTGCTTAAACAATGACCTGTGCGATTTGAAGTTTGATTTGCTATGTAAGATAATAAAGAAAAATATAGGCCTAATGTATTTCACGCTACAAAAGTAATTGCTCATAAGTGATACTTACCGGTATGACATGCAAATTGCTTTATATGAAGTCATTGGGACTGAGTGAATGGAGAAACTGACAGCATCCTGTCATCCAGACACTCCTTTGACCTGACAAGCCTCTTTAAACCCTTTTTTATTTGATGGTTCACTTCATCACCTCAGCAATAACTTTTATTGTAACTGTCTGGCAAAGTTCACGACCCAACAAACAAGTTGAGCTCTGTGATCACTTTGATTTTGGGTAAGACAGCACGTGGGTGTAATGGTTGAATCAAACTTTTATTCTTATTCATTTTTTAATCAAATCCACCTTTAAGAAGACTTTGCTGCTATCCAACTAGGAAAAGAAAAAGAGGATGTCAGTCAGGAAAACACACACCACCACAGCTAATTCTACAAAATCATCCTGTGAAAACAATGAATATGGATTTTTTTTCACATTCAGAGCTGTTAGGATTTCAGGAGGTGTTTGCGTGAGAAAATAATTTCTCCTTTAGTTATTTCTGCTGCTCCCTGCCTGTCATGTCTGGAGAACGAGGGGTTTGTTTTTCAATACATGACATACCACAGGTTCCTGACATCTTAATACATTATTTCTTTGTTAGTTGGGTACAAACTAAATGACAAAAACATACATGTTAATGAACTGTCAGCTCTAACAAAGAGAAGACAGGGATTTAAACCATTTTTAATCCCCATCCATCAAATTAACAGTGTATTACAGTTAATACAGGAGGAAAAAAGTATTTAGATAAATATACAGTAAATATCCTTTAGCCCAATTAGTATTAAACCTGAAAGTCAAGCTGAAGGATATTTTTTCATGCCGCCCTCAAAAAGGCTTTGAGGGAATTTCTTCAAATTTGGAACAAATGTCCGCTTGGGCTCAAGAATGAACTGATCAGATTGGAAAGGTCAAAGGTCACTGTGACCTCACAAAACACATGTTTAGCCTTTATTCAATAATTCATATGATGACTATGACTAATACTACGTGACATTATAATACTCAGTAAAAAAATGGTCATTATTCAAAGCCACAGCTCAGGAACAGCTACTTGACTGCTGCATGGAGGCGTACAACCGTGATGTGATGATTGTAGTTGGTTCATTATATTAATATGTTGTGGCTTGGTCTTATTTTCTTAGTTTTGGGAATCATTTTCAAGGATTTCAAGTAATTCCCAGATCTCAGCATTTAACTCAGCTTAAACAAGTGAGAACTTTCCACTGCAGTCACAGTCACTGATATGATTGATATTCACAGTTCCCAGAAGATGATTCTTGCAGATCTTGTTGACCTTTTTTCTCGATCTTTGTGTCTGTCTCCACCCTCTCATCAAATCTCCTCTTGAAAACATTTGTCGCCTGAATGTTTGAAAATGAACCTCTTCATTTTAAATTCAAGGTTCATTTAGTTAACATCCTACAAGACAGGATTGCATAAAGATTTTTTAGCAGTAGTTATTTTATTCTCCTCACAAAACAAAAATGAAATAGATTGATGTAGTCAGTGGAGTGCAGAGGATTTTTAGGAGTCTCTCAGCCTAAGGAAAGAAGCTGCTCTGTAGTCTGGTGGTATGGCAGCAGATACTTCTGTATCTTTTGCCAGATGGCAGCAAGGTGAGGAGACTGTGGCTGTTGTCTTTTAGCATCCTTTGGTGTCTGTGCAGAAATCTCACTTTACCGATACCACTAAAGCTCTATAGATTGGTACAGATGATGTTCTGGGCAGTTTTAATGCTTTCTATTACTCAACTGTTAAAGTTTAAAAGAGATTTCCCATCTCAAGTTTCCTTAAGAACTTCTAGCAGTGATCAGAAAGTTCCCAAAGATACCAAATATGTTGGCTGTTTAGTTTTTTTGATGAAATGGTCAAAAACAAGAACTCTTGGATTTGAACTTTCCCTCTAGCACCACCAACAGGCCAGACTCTATATTAATTAGCCAGTACTGGTGGGGCTCTCAAGGGCCAGTCTTGTTTACACAGGTTACTCAGGTGCACAAGGCAGATTCATTATAGAACAAAGCAACCTATGATATGATGTTTAGACGTGTGTGCTTCGGAGACCTCGATGTTCTCTCCTCTCTCTTAAATTAATTTGAACCAGGGAAAGTTTGAAATAGACAACCCCAGAATGATTCTCTGCAGTCCCTCCAAGCCACCCCCACCGCCCTGACCACACCACACACACCAAACACACGTTCAATCACGTCCCCCAAAGCCAAAGTCCACATTAACATCGTAATAGGAAAGTGTGTTAAAGCACAGCTTCAGCAGCCTGACAAGAGCGAATTGGATGTCAGAAGGATTCCTACTCAGTTTAATTGAATCTGCCCAGGACTAAAAAAGAAAATCTGAAGTCAAAATAACCTATTAGATCTATCAGGTAATGTTTTGTTGAGTTTGACAGATAGCTCTGCTCTGCCTCCCCCCCACCTCTTTTGTTCCTGCAGGTTTGGTAATGCAGGAGTGTAGAGGTGGGCGGTAGCTGATGTTATCCATGATGTTTCTCTCTGTTTCTGTTATTCGTTAATAAATTGTGGCCTGCTCTTTCTGTTTCCTGGAGCTCACTCAGCAAATCCCTCAGGTGTAGAACTAGGCTGGAGGAGCGTGTGGAGGGGTTTTAGTGAGTTACTACAGCTAATGGATGGTGGGGGCCGCTCCACGTGACCTGAATGCTAAAAACTGGATGTTTGTTCAGTCCACTGACTTCACTTTTTCTTCCATTTCCTAGTTTCTATACAACAAGTATTTAAAAAAGACATTAGCTCGGAAGTGAAGGTCAAGTGTATGGCGTAATGGTATCTTAATAAGCTCAAAGCACAAAAAATGCATTAGTAATGTGTGTATATACATTACACTGCTGAATTACTCTTCAGCCACATGAATTATCGCCTCTCCACTCATCCCACTCACTTTCCTATAGTAAATGTGGTGGTATTGATATAATCAAGTGCTCCTTCAGTGTGCCGTGATGGACCAATGACATCCACAAACGCAGAGTAGCTTTGTGTTGTCATGGATTTCTAAACCCGATCAATAGCTTTCAAATAGCATTACAGCTATGAGCATCAGGGGCTTGTTGTTCAGTCCCAGGCATTTTTTTAAATTAAGGTTTTCCAGCTTAATCGCCAGGATAAAATGTTGGCACACCACTGATGCATTCACATTTGCACATGTCATAGGCTGCGTACCACATTAACATTTCTACAAAAATATGTCATGAAATTATGTTATTACATGTTTATGACCTGACTTTCATATGGGGAGTTGGAGGGGACAGTGGTGGAGTTACAGGCGAGGAGGCTGCCAAGCTGGTGACCACAGTTCAGGACTAAGTTTCAACATTTGTAAACTGGATATTTGACAGGAAGTTAGGACAGTTTCCAGCCATGTTTGTGTGCAGCAAATACAAATGTTTTAACGAGACCGTAGAACATTTCCAGCTGTGTTTGTGGTGACCAAAACAGGTATTTTAAGCCAAAATGTGATATTTTACGAACCCCGACTAAGTGATTTTTGTCCCTAAACCTAACCTGAACATATGCACAGCGTTGTGACATGATAAAAATTACAAAGTTACTAAAGAAATTTAGAGTTGTAACATATCTGTGGTTTGCAGAAACATACATCGCTATCATTTATTATGGTGATTGGGTAATTTTTTCTGGGAAAGTTAAAAATCATTATCAACTTTCCCTATGTTTTTCAACATTTATAGTTAATTTCTCAAAGAATAATGCATCTTGATGAGAAAAATCAGACTTATTTAGGTGACTGGTATCTGGATACTAGTGGAATTAAACATGGTCTATTTGATATTGGATTAGGCTTGATTGAATTTAACAGGACTGTTGGGCCTCGGCAGAGGTATTCACTCTTCTGAGTGCCATTGAAGTTTCTTCTAGCTTTTCATTTCTAAACATTAAACTTAAAGTTGATGCAGGAAACATGTTAAATAGATCACAGACTTGTGCGCCTGTTTTTCAGAAACAGATGTGACGCCTTCTTTCCAAAACACAGTTTCTGTGTGATTTGTGTGTGTGTCTGCTGCAGTGGTGCACGTCTCTCCTCATTGCATATGCATTTAAGGGAGGATAGTGCAAATAATGTGAGACATGCTAACAGAGGTTGATTATGTATTCCACTGGACAGACTGAGGTCAAGCTATTTGCCACCATCAGTTTCACAGAGAAAATACTAGATGTCTTAAGGGAGGCATAGACATAGTGCTGATGAGCTACAAGGAAGATTGTACTGGGAAAGGAAAAAAAAGGGCTTGTATATAACTTAAAAACTGATTTTTGGAAACTGAAATGAAGCAATTTGGCTATTATTAACTAACACAATATCTACTGTAGATGCAAAGGGATATCAGACAGATGTTGTTGTTTGTGTTCTTCTGACTAGAATCTGATCTTGATCAACAATGAACTTTAAAATCTCTGCAGGCTTTGTTGTAAGTAAAAGTGTACCTCATATGTGTTGCCTCCTCATGTATTAAGAGTTAGATATATGCTAAAGATTATAATATCATTTAATAGTTTTCATATTAGTAATTAGTATTAGTTTCATATTTTTTCTCAGGTGAGTTGGCCAAAGTAATTATTTAGTCATCAAGATCACCACGTTATCATATCTTTTCAGAGCTTAGTGATCATAGAAAGCTCACCTGCACTGGCAGACTGCATAATGAGCTCCTGCTTGAGTAAATCAGGTGCTGGATACACACAGATTGCAGCCGCAAACGTAATAAAAACCGCAGCCCACAATCGCGCTGCACCATTTTCTTAGTAAATCTGACCCTGAGTGATTTCTCCCAGTCCAGGAGGAATACGGTAATTCCGTTCCTGCTCAGTTTAATCAGTTCCTGATTGCAATCTAACCCGTTATTGTTGTGGCAATTTTGCAGAGTGGTTATTAAAATGTCAACCAGATAAAAAGAAGGCAAACTGGTCTTCTGAGAATAACTTCTTGTTACCTTTTGTTAGTTGGAAATAAAACAAACAATACCAAAAAGAACACATCCAGCAGAGCGTGTATCACTTTATTTGTGAAGCGATGAATGCAACAAAAAGTAATGGAACAGAGCAAGAAGTCAACCTTTTAATCAAAACAGTCCATATGGTTTGCCCACATAAGTCTACAATATGTCTTCTCTCAACCTCAGTTCTGAAGGCCTTTCTTGAGTATTACTTGTTTTCCTTTTGTGTAATTATTTATGATTATTTTTAATGTGTTTCTTTGCTCTTTTATCTTTCTTGTTTACGTAAATCTTTAAATCATATCTCATGGAATATATTCCGTTAACGATAGTGTTGGTGAATACTCCATGAATTAATTAATTTGACTGTGACCTTGTGTGATTCATTATACTTGTGTAACAGACGGTGTTTATGGGATAAATCATTCTGTCTTTTACTATGCTCTAAATTTAATTTAAAGATATTACCCTTAGGCTCCTATTTCTTGTAATCGCTGCCTGGAGATGCCACTTTTCAAGCCCCTGGAGGGTTTTTAGCCAATTCTCATTCTTTCTTATTGTACATTGTCTATTTTTATCTTTTTATTTTGGGAAATAAGCACAAACACAACACAGTTATGACCCCAGCAACAAGTCAACCACATGGTGACACATCTTTTCAATCATTTAAGTAAATGGCAGCGACATGTTTCAGTGTGGATAAAGCAGCAGTTCTCAGGCCCTGCAGCTCCTAAGTCCCTGCATTTAAATAAAGTCTAATCTACATCTCCATCACATTTAACTGTCAGACATCTCAGGAGGGACGTGCTGGCTGACTGCTTTTCCCACAATGTCACACTGAGTGCTGTTATCCATCCACATTGAGTTTGCATTTGCTCTGCTTTCAGATTCACGAGCTGGAGAAGGAGCACCCAGAACAGTGGACCACGCGGTGATCGGAGGAGTGGTGGCCGTGGTTGTCTTCGCCATGCTCTGTTTACTCATCGTCTTGGGGCGCTACTTTGCAAGACACAAAGGTAGGTTGATTTTAAGCTGCACTGGGCAAGATTATTGTAGAGTGTGCCTAAAGAGAAGTGCATCCAAGCGTCACTCCGCCCGTCAGCCTTAATGAAACTGTGGACAGTAGCCGAAAAATATTCACCATTCACACAAAGTGACAAAGTAAAGCAGCAGTGAAAAAAGAGTGTTGGACTCACCAGCAGTGATTGAAGGATATAAACTGGTGCAATCTGCCAATAACACACCATCCCACCCCCACGCTCTACCACCATGTTACTGTAGTTGTGGAAAACCTGAGGTGGGTGCGCTATGAGGATACAATTGGCTCTGCTGAAGTTTGACTAACAGCCACCTGGCAAATCAAACATTAGACAGGATGCACAAACTAAGTTGGGACGGTAAATATATAAAAGCCCGGGGGGATACTGTACGACTTCACAAATCAATCTGTTATTTACACAGATTAAACCTAATACAGTAAAATTGGACAGAATCTGCAGCTTGAATGAATTCACTTTCTAATTCTGAGTCAGTTTTGGATGAATTATCGCTACACGCAGCGCAACAGCATCCAAAACTCAACTCAGGCATCACAGTTGAGCCATATGCCATGCAAAACTGAAAAACTAAAAATTCTCAGAAAGAAGAAAGAAGTTAAAAAAGTTTAAACTCATGACCATATCATAAACCTGTAACATCATTAAATCATGTGGGAGACTTCTTCTCTGTGTTGAGATCTATTAAGGTCCTCAGTAAATAACAGTGGATAAAAATACCTCTGGCACCAGCTGTTCCTCCTACGTTGCAACTCTGTAGACTTTATCCCTCACTTTGTGGATCGTAGTCTCTGGCTTCAGCACACAGCATAAACCAAACAATGAAACAAGAAAGTTAATGGAGCATTTACATTAAGGAAATCAACAAAAAGCATGACTTGAAAGGTTATACATAAATATAGGTTTAAAGAGAGAGAACAGAGAGTTGGAGCCTGTCTTCGTCAGGAAAAAAAAGCATACCACAATGACTGTAATTGGTCTGCTTGGTAGCATGGCGTTTTCCTTCCGCTGTTCAGCGTGGTTGTAATACAGGGGATTGTGACCTGTATTTCCCCAATAAACACCGACCCTCTTCGGCTGTTGCAGTCAGAGCCTGGAGACACAGCTGCGAGTCGAAGGGGTAGGTGTGTTTACCGGGGAAAGTACAGCTGGCAATCTGATCACCTTCGCAAACAGCATCACTACGGCAACCATAAATCAGCCTTATGTGTCATGATGTACGTTGTTCTGGGAGATGCTGACAAACAACCTATTCAGTCATTTAGGTATGAGAATGTGTGAGAGACAAATATGTTATCGGAAGATTAGAAATAGTCCTCTTCATTTTTCAACATGTTTTAATCTTATTATATTTTTTAATGCAATACCTTAACATTTCTAAGCAGCATGCTGCTTGCCTCTAAAACACAAACTGATCCATCAGGCTTTAATCTTCTTTACCTTGTTTCTGTAAAAACCTCTTTTTAAATCCTTGCATGGATGAAAGCTAAATAATGGAAAGACAGTTATTAAGGCTACGGGTTACTGATGGTGAGTAAAATTGCATTTTTCATGCAGTCCCGCTGAATACTATAACTCCTCTGCTGCCCTCATAACCAAGAAATAATTATAATCTATAACAAATTTCACACTTTGATATTTCCTATGCGGGAGGAAATGGAAGCGGATACATTAACCAGTTTAGAAAGGAAATAGTTTAAATGAGGCTATTTGAAGGTGTAGAAGAGGCATTTCTTATTTTATGGTGATGCTGAACTCGCCTCAGGCTTCTGTCCAGAAGATTCATATTCAGGTAAAAAATAATTTGTTGTCTGCTGACTGATCTTAGTGGAGAACGCAAACAGTTTAAGGTGTGATAAGGTTCATGATATTTTCATCATGCGTCCAGTGACCCTGACATGATTTATTAACACTCTGGGGCTAAGGCACTGTCATCTGATGAACCCACATTCGGGAGCAGTTCTAGGGTCAGTGGAGATCTGGGACTTAGCATGAAAATCTTTGAATGAGTCTGGGGTCACATATTGGTTGATAAATGTTACAATATAGAGGTCAACTTATTTTCTATCATACAGGAACCAGTCGGGGGTTTAATACAAATACATAATTCCATCTTATTACAACTCTGATAATATTTACTTATTTACTTTATTAATTACCTTCATACTTGGATCTGGGAATGTAGCAACTTAGAGGTATAAAAGATATATATACCTATATATACATAAGCAGTCAAACCATCAGGTTAGCCAAACTAAAGCCAGACTAAAATATAGTCTCACCACCTACTAAGTGGTTTAGATAATCTGGGTAAGCTATTGTCTTGTCACAACCTGACTGCTCCTGTTTCTGTAGCGATGTTACCGTGTTTCCAGATCTCAGCTATTTTCTTGACAAGCATAAAGTTATCATAACTGTTAAAAATGATGGTCAAAAGCTTCTGACTCGTTGTCACCGTGCCACTTTTATATTTTATTCAATATAAAATAGCAACAAGATGCAAACGCACAAATGAAATGGAGGGCACTTTAACTAATGGCATGCTGTGAGTGGTAAGCTGTTGAAAGTACAGTAGACGCCAGATGAATATTCATAAAAGAGCAATTATGACAGCTAAGAAAATAAAGAGAGATTTTTATTATGCATTTGTCCTCTGGTTGCTACACTGATCCAGAGGAATGTTGAGATGTAACACCGGAGCCAGGGTAAATCACTAAGAAAAACAATTCAAGTTGAATTCCAGGTTGTTGAGGACGACTTTTTACACAACAAAACACTCACCTGAAGGAGAAGGGTGGTATGGTGGCTACGGGGGCGGATTACAGCATTATTCTGATATGACTGTTCAAACTGAGATTGCATTGCCAAAAGTCAGTAACGGATATAGGATGATGGCTGCCCGAATGAATGTAAAAATGTCAGATTTTTTCTACTATTCATAAATTCCAGACATTGAAAAAGGGAAAAAAATAGGAATTGGCTTTTTCTTACATGTAATCTTGACACATTTCATGTCATAGAGCACCACTGAACACCGTTTCCATCTATTCAAGCAGCATTCGTGCTTTTATTTTCCCCCACATTTGACAGCGCCCTTCCTTATCCGAATCTAGAATATTGCCTTCGTTATCAACCTCTGAAACATGATGCGATGTGAATAAATCTCGTAAATTAAGTTTGAAGTGGCTTGCTGGTTGGTTTTTTTTTTCCCCCGCTGAACTTGACAAGGTTAATTTGAAGGTGTGAGCCCTTGCTCTTCCTCGCACTCGAGATCATTTCAAAACCCTGATCCTCGTGTGCCAATCTGGAATGAAAAAGAGGGAAAATGATGTATAATCTGAATATTACAGCCTGCTGGTGTTAGGTCTGTGCAAACGGCCACATGGAGAAGGATTTGCATAATTAGGTGGTGTGGGATGTAGAGCCACACTTTAATCTTTTGTATCATCTAAGCAGCAGGCTATTATCCAGTCCGTGACACTGTCCTTCATCCTCTCCTCCTCCTCAGGTACCTACTTCACACACGAAGCCAAAGGAGCAGATGACGCAGCAGACGCAGACACAGCCATTATCAACGCAGAGGGTGGCCACACCAACTCGGACGAAAAGAAGGAGTACTACATCTAATCAAAACAGGACCCCTCACTCACTCTAGTGTCCTCTTTGGGACACTGAGCTGTTTTTGGAGCCGGGGCATGGTAGAGAGAGATGGGGGGGGGTCGATGATAGAAGGATTTGATGGTTCAGGATCACGTTTAGTGAGAGTAGAGGGGTCGAGGAGTAGAAGAGAGATGGGGTTTTACAGATGGTTTTAAGCCGTTGTTTAGTCTAGTCTGCAGATGTAGATGGAATGTTTTGTGTGTAAAAAAAATTAAAAATCAAAAAAGGACAAAAAATGGGAGGGTTTGGGGGTTTTCGGTACACCAGGACGGGGGTTGGGGGTGGGACGGTGCGCCAGACGTTGCCAGAAATCACTGTAGAGAGCTTCACCATTCAACACCTCCCTAACTGCTGGTACGAATTTTATTTAGTTCAACCATTTGCAGAAAATTCTGTGCCTTGTTCTATCCATACTTTGGATTTGTGTTGATCCTCATTTGCATAACCTTGTTGCTCCCCTTTTTTCCCCTCAGTCTCATCTCCCCACTCGTAATTATCAATGTGCTGTTGGCTTTTTGTATGAGGGTAAAACTACACAGCCACTTTATTCGTTTCTCCAAATGTGTCTGCACACACGCATCCTCCCCTGCATAACAACAACTCTTTCCAGTATACTGTGATTTGTCTCAAGCCATTACTCCCCTCTCTTCTTTTTTTTTTTTCTCCCTGAAGTTTTGACAGCTCCAAAAATGCATGGAATGCTTTACATATCATTGTACAAAGGACATAAATGAGAAACAGGTTTGATGTACTGTATATGCCCTCCCTGCCCCCTCCCGGTCACAATCGCATTGAAAACATAATCAAAAAAAATGCGGCAAAAGATGACATCAAATGATTTTATTGGGCCGATTCAGTTAATTGATGTCTTGCTGCCTCAATTTGTTTGTCCGAGCAAATATACTACTGCCTCTTAGACAATTATCTTCCTTGGTAAAGAGAAGTAGTACATTATTTTTCCTCGCTGCGTTGCCATTACATTATTTTGATTTTCTTCGTCTGTTCAGAACTATTTTTCTTTTATTTGGCTGAATGGAAAGCCCTCTTTTCCCACCGGCTTTTATTAGTAGAGTGGTAATGATGAGATTCAATTGAATTCCATCTGCTCGCACTCTAGAATATTTTTGTCTTACAAATGGGAAAGTAACAACATGTAAATTGTTTTAAAAATGTTTTTTTGGCAGACGCTCAGTCAAGATGCCTCGGTAATAAAAGGCTGTTGAAAAAAAAAAACATTTGGTGTTAATGTTGGCCAACCAGCAGCCGGGAGATGCTGGTGTACTGTACATAATTTTAAAAGAGAAACAGCCTTAACCAAACTCCAAAACAGAAAGCATCCAATTTATTTTAGGAATACACAAAACATTAAAAAAAAAAGGCCATGGCAGTCCAGGTTCTCCCATCTGAGGGTTCATGTTATCTCATAGACACACAATCCAATGTAAATCAAGCCAACAGAGTCACAGCTGTATTGTACACTAATCCTTACTAAGAAATATTTTTTACAACTTACTAGAATTACAATGGAGTACCTTTGTGGATTTTATCGTATCACGCTCATTGTGAGTTTTTGTCGAGATGTAACACAAGCAAACGTTTGGGAAAATCTTCAAACTGAAACGAGAGACAGGCCAGTCTTTCCACTTCCATCACACCTTCTTCAATGTATCTTTTTGCTTTGACGCAGCAGCTTGAGTGCTTGATCATTTGACGGTTTTCTGCATGTGTGTGTACCTGCTGAAACCCATTCTCTTTGCTTCTCTACCTTGCTTTATGTATCACCTGCCAAAACTGAACGAGCATCTGTTTTGCTGTGCCAGCTGGGGAGCACTGAGGAATGCCAAAAGTAATTAATTGTTTGTAACTGAACTTAATACACGTGTTGTGCTCCGTGGCGGTTAATCCCACGGGCTGCATTAATGCCCTGGCTTCTTATCGTGGCAATGAGGGTCTATTCATGGCATTGTTTGTCATTATTATGTGTTCACACAGCAAGAAGCTTCCTTAATGAGTCCGTACTCTATGTGACAGGTGTGGGTGGGCTGAGTCTACATCTTCAAGTTCTGAAAACCCAAAATTAATTGGACGAACATGAATCATATCAAATTAGTAAAGAAAAACTGTTGCTTCTTTCTTTACTAACTGCCTGATGATGGTGACTTATCCTGGCCCATAACATTTCTTGGCCATTTGTGTACAATACTTTTGGGTGCACATTAAAAGCAGATGAAGCGCATTTAACACATTTTATTGCAGCACAAAATCAAAACTCAATGTTTTATTCTTTAATAAAATGCATCATGATGTTCGTCTACATCAATAACAGTGAGTTTTATGAATATGAAACATTCCATATCAAAATATATATTAAAAATACACTAAATTATAGCTGTTTGCATCGCGTATTAATGCTTTTAGGTATGTTCCATTATGAGTGTCCAAATATTGTTTTTTTTTATAGTTGTATTTTAACTTAGTGTACAGCTGCCTTAAAAAATAGGGCTTGTTATGGTGGCCGACAGACAACTGCAACATAGAAAAACACAAAAAATGAAGACATCTGTTGGCTTGTCTCGCCTGAACACGGCATAAAGAAGCAGATAATAATGAAATTCTGCAAAAAGTAAACGCTAAAAATTGCTACCGCTTGAAAGCGCTTTTGCTGTAAATGCAACAAATGAGATATTGGTGTGTCAAAGATTTTATTCTACGTTAGCCTGTTTTTTCTAAAGTTGCATTGCGTTGAGCTCAGGCACTGTACTTTTTGTTCAAACAGTAACCTTCAATTTTATCAGACAGTACATATCAATATCAATCATGTCCCATGAATAAACTCACTTTTTATGAAAATGTCACTAGACGCCACTTTACAGAACACTTTGGGAGATCAATGGACTCTTCAGGGCTAGGGTTGCTTGCTGTGTGGACACTCATATCCAAGATTCAATACTTTATTGACATGTTAACGCATTTGATTGGAATTTGTCAATGTGCAGCTCAGAGTGCAACACATTAACAATGTGATAGCTTTAATATCATAGTCATGCATGAAGACAGCATTCAGTCTTTCCATATTGAGGTTTTGGGGGTTGTTCAAAGGCAGGTCAGAAGGTTCTTGTGAAGTGCATTACGCATATTTCACTTTCCTGAGCATCTGTGCATTTTTAAAGTCGTTAAATATATTTTCTGCAGGTGGGCTGGGTGGGTGCTGTGGACATATTTTTAGCTTTTCCATTGGATGGGGCCGTTGTAGATGTGAGCTGCAGGAGTGACGTTGCAGACAAAGATCAAAGATGCTGTGTCCAACTCTCTCTAACTGTTTTATTCTTCTGTGAAAAACTTAATTTAAAAAAGTTCTGTACTCGCAAAAGGAATTACCACTAAGTTAACACTGTATGCTGATGACACTGTTTTGTGTTTGTTACGTGGACGGGTGGGGGTGGGGAAGGGTTCCGATTAGGTTAGATGTTTTACGGTCTGGTGTCTGATAAAACTATTAACTGACTTGTTATCGTTGCTTTATGAATCACAGAGCAGATGTCACTTCATTTGTAAGACTGAGATTGTGTGATTTGTATTTTACAGTGAGCACTATTTCGCTTCAGTGACATGTGGCAGCTTCCATTTAAATCAGACTTCAAATTATGTACTTGCCAATAAAGGAATAGAACTGAATATTGTCTTCTCCCTTAAGGCTGATGCATTAATATTTTATTTGTGAATATTGAACCTTTTGTGGGTGGAACGGCAGGAGTGTTTCTCCAAATGTTTTATTTACAACAAGAGTTTATACTCTCCCAAAGTTCCGATATCTGAGCAAAGCAACATGAAAACAACATTTGAAATGGTAAGGATTCAATTTGAAGTAAATAGCTGAATGATATTTTAGGTTATTGTATGTTTTATTTTCTATGAAATGCCCCGTAAAGTAAAATATGAATTTACAGTGTAAATGATGTAGTTTTCTCCACATTAAATTCTTTTGATATTGTCCTGTCTCTGGTTCATGCGTTGCTGACCGATGTGACTGCATCTCAGGTAGAATGCGAAGTTTAGGCCCCACCTATAAGTGACATAGATGCAAGTACAATGCATCCTCATCGAATCAAGTGCAACACATTATTTTAAATCCAAGAGGCAAAATTGTTGATATTTTGCATATCTGTTGTACATGTTTTATGTATTTTCCTTAATATTTGGTGCACTGTAAACGATGTGTTGAGTATTGCTTTGTGTTGACATAGGTCATAAAGAGTACACTGTTTATTGGAATGACGCAGGATCAGAAAATTGTTGTGGCTGTACTACTGTCACCTTCAACGCACCACCGCCTTTGGAAGCTTGTTTGATTGATTCCCGAAAAAGTTTTGATTGTTTCACCAGTCATTGTTTTTAGATTGATTCTTTTTGTCTCTCTGCTGTTCTTGGGAAATGTTAATGTGTATTAATGGAGAAAAGGAGTTCCACATTCCCATACACATTTTGTATTGGTTCATAAATAGACATTTTTACAAAAACAATGAAGAGTTCTTGTCTTAATAAAAAAGAAAAGATATTAATGTCCAAAATAATCAGTGTTGGTATTATTTTTCACTCTAAATGTTAATATATTATGGCGATGCACTGCAGGTAAATGGGACAAATGTGGACTAATATGAGCACACAGAAACTCATAATAAATGTTTATTTTCATCTTCAGTCCCGTTTTGCAGATATGAAGCCTGATTGCCTAAACAGTAGATTAAAACGTTTAAGAAGTTTTTGAAATATTCTTAGAATTAAGTATGTGGTCAAAATGTCCGACATTGACGATAGAAATCAGAATTTCTGAAGTCAATCCACAACAACATTTCACTGCTTCAAAATAAGAACAATCACACTGCCTCCTGCTTTGACACAAAATTGTATTTTTAAAAAGTTGTTTTTCAGGTAGTCCCAACACATTTTTTTGGACAGGATATTCTCCGGTGACTAACCCCCAGTACAATGAACCTTTTCACTGCATTGTAGTGCGACGAAAGACATACAAATTCTTTGGGAGTCTTAAAGTTTCACCCAGTAACATTTTTAAAATAATATTTGTGATCATTGTAATCAAGTTTTTGAGTTTGCGTAGATCTCCTCTTTAAAGTTAACTCAACTCATTACTTGGGTTGAGCGAGACTGTGTCTCATCTGAACAAAATGTGTCAATATCTGTACTTTCAATGAAGGAAAATCCTCACTGAAGACTGAAAATAATTCCCTTACTCTTTTATTCAAAAACATTGATCTAAATGTAAATTACAGTGTATAGAAATAAAAAATGGTGATGCATCAAAGTGCATTCATAATCGTGTTAACGGTATTGTGGCTGTTTTGAATCTGAATAGAAGTTTGAGGTGTTGATCTATAGTCTGAATGGGCGTGGCTTGAACAGGAAGTGGGCACGGCCAATCCGCAGTTGTTATTTTAGCCTGAAATTTATGTGGGTTGATCAGAATTTGCTATATTCATTATTTAATAGAAAACTATTGACAGAACAGCCTCAGAATGTAGGTTCAGATCAGTTTTTTTATAAACTTAAATAAATAAACAAAAGTATGTTACCCAATGAGTACACAAATTAACACATAAAATGTAGGCTACATTATCTGTACCAGATACTCATTTCACTTTGTCCTAGTGCCTAGAGCTTCCTACCCCTATTGTCTACACAGGCTCAGCATCGCTTCACCTCATTGTTGATCATGAGACAAAGAAATGTAAGCAGAGAAACTGAACTGGGATATTAATCCACTTCCACTTATTCTCTTTCTTGAGTGTGAAGAGAACCTTGGCAGGCGCAGATGTCATGAATTCTTTATCACATGCATAACCCGGTGTGAACATGCAGTATAAAACAAGCGCTTCTAATTAGCACAAATATAGGGTAATATCTTGAGGAGCACCGTGAAAGCTTTAATAAATTCGACAAGAATTATTCTCTGAAAATCAATCTCTGCCTCCCCGCTCGATGAGCGCGGTGAACCTTTTTAACCAGCATCTTAAATAAATGGAGATAGCGTTATTGATTCCGACACAGTGGATGGAATTGACGTGAGGCGAGCCATCCGTCATAGACGAAATGTATTCCTCCATTCATATTTAATGTTCATGAGTAAGCCTTTACTTTGGACATTAACGCACCTGTAATATTAGGTATTCAGTAGATGACGCGAGCAGAGGAAGATATTATCTTTTTAATTACATTTTCACCTCAGGCTCTCATTATACCTCAAGTGCTGTACATAATGAGCCAACATCTTAAATAAGTAAAGGTGATACCGCTATTGATTAGAACGTGAAGACCAGAGGCAAGCTATCAGTCATAGAAAATGCACTTCTGGCTTCATGTTTTATGTGTGCGCCAGTTGGCCTCTTAGAGACTCATTTCTCAATATCCTTGAATAACTAAAACAGAAAGAAATCCTATTCATTACACTTTAACTGACTCCATAACAGCAAATGGCTGCACTTAATAAAGCCAGAGTATAATCATTTTTACGGTATGTGTCCTTGGTGATGGTGTTTTGTCTCCGGTAATGAAAAGGTCGGCGCTGCAGTCTTGTCTTTATGTGTTAACCTTGCATGCTCAAAAGGTGAAAGCTGCGATATCATGAAAAGGATAATATATTATTTATCCATTACGAGTGCACTGCGGCAACCACATTACTATTATGACTAAGTGCGAGCCAGCCACTCTTTTGATCCGGATCTAATGAACTCTGTTTAAAAAAAGTGTTCTTGTTACCACTCACATACCATTCAGGGCATCAGCGTCTGTTCGGAGGCTTTCAAGATTAGGAGGCCCACGAAGAGGCACCGCAGAGCAAACCTTTACAGCCTGACATCAACAGGTGTGCCAGGAGTGATTATGAATGATTTACTGATTGCGAGACCGTAAGGGGCAGAAAAGAGGCGACCCATAAACCCTTGTGGTAATGGCACTCAGGAAATTAGGCCACCTGTAGCAGCAAGCAACAATTAAGCCTCTTGTCCTTGTCCAATCAGACCAGGTCCCCATTATCCACAAACCAACACTTTCAAGTCTCCTGGAAATGAGATTCAAACACTACTAATTTGTTTTGGCAATTATGGTCAGTGAGGAATCGCTCGGTTTGGCAGGACTTTGATGTCAGAGACCAGAGATGTGTTCTGAATCTATTTTGAATTTGTTAAAATTTAACCAGAAACATGATATTTTCCTAACCCTTTTTACTTTTATTTATTATATCATATTAGCGTCATACAAAAATACAGAAGATAACACTGCCTCGCGTGGCAGATTACTCTCTCCACTTCCTGTCTTCGTCTTTTTCCCGCACTGCTTTCCCTCCACACCTGCCCGGCATCAGCCTCATCAGCCTCATTACCTGTGTTTCTCCCAGCTTATCAGCTCCTCCCCTGCTCTCTTGTCTTCTCCACTCACCTGTGTTTCTCCATCTCTCTCCACCTGCACCTCACCCCCTCGTTAGTTCAGTTTGTATTTAAGTCCAGTCTTTGTCGAGTTGTCTGGAGTGTTTTCCTGCCGTCAACCTGTTCATGTTATTTACTCTGGAATAAAGGTCTGCCTGCGGTCTCGTCCATTTGGGTCCATGAAGTGCGAGAAGGCCATCCCCCTGCATTTAACCTCCTTGCTTGGACCACGGCCATCTTTGAACTCAGCTTCATTTTGATCTCAACAGCACACCTGTGTGAATGTATCTTGCACAATTGTGACTCTATTGTGCCGTCCACAAAATCTGTCCACACACAAACATACATATAAACACCTGCCAAAAAACTGCTACTGTTAGTTCCCACTATAACGAGTCTCCAGGACCACATTTTGCCATGATGATGCACACAGGTGAAAACATCACTGTCATAACTGTGGTGACAAAAGGAAAAAAAACACCCAGTTTGAAAGGCAGCCACAAGGAGCCACCAGACCATCCCAATAATTATTAGGTATTCTTGTAGGCATATGCAGTACATACACATACACATCCTGTACCTTCTCTAAGACCTTTGTCCACACCTACTCTGGTATTTTTAAAAATGCATTCTTCACCTCCTCTGGTTTCAAAAGACATTCCCGTCCACAGCAACAGTATGAAATGCAAACACAGGCTGTCAAGGGTATGCAAAAGCAACAGGTGGCGATATAACCTCTACTGTAAGACCACGTTGGCCAATCAGAAGCCTGCCAAACAACAGGGACGAGCCAAAAAAATAACTGGTTTTCCTGTCTACACATAAACAGGCAGGAGATTTTCAAAAGCTCTGTTTTCAGTGACCTGAAATTTCGTTTACGTGGGTACAGAAGGCCAAAACGCAAATAAAAAGCTTTGTTTTAAGAAATACCTCTGTACGTGTTTACAGGGCCTAAGGCGCCTTTAATATAAGCCAGAAAAATTTGGCTAGTTATACTCGGGATATTATTTACCCCAGTGATCATATGTTCAAAGGCAGGGTGCCCTGATAGCTCACCTTGTACAGTGGGTGACCTACAGTATGAAATCAATTCTAGCTCCTTTCTGCTTGTCCCCCACTCTCTCCCTTGTTTCCTGTCGCTCTCTATAAAGCCCAAAAAATAATAATTAAAAAAATATTTATTTTCAAAGGCAGCAGTTGCCATCATTGGTTTGAGCCATTCTGTTAACTCTACTCTATGTGGCCTCTTTCAGTTGTGTAAAATATGCTTGGTGTACAGATACTGCAGTACACAAACAGAATACTGTTCTGGTCTTACTGCTCCCTCTCGGCCCCCTGTCCCCTCTGAATACATCCATCCATTCATTTGCTTGGATCTGTAGTTGTAATTAGGATAATCAATAATGAATTCATAAATTTTTTCCACACTTAATATTTAACAAGCTTTTATACTGTGTGTGTTCTGATATTCTCAAAGCCATATCTCATCATATTTATACATTTTAACTGTGATTCTTTAACTATGGGCTTTTCTCGAGAAAGAAAAAACAGGTCTTTATTTCCTTCATGGCTGTTTAGTTCTTTATTAAACCCGCGCTTGAGACAAAGATGAACAAAGTAGCCATATTTCTTCTCTGGCCTCGACACTTAGAAATTAGTTCTGTATTTTATAATAACAGACTACAGATGTGGACACACTCTACAGCATTCCCCTTGCTTTTTCCATCCTCTGACTAACAGCAATTGCTGCAACAACAAAACCAGAATTCAACTTTTTTTTTTTTTTTTTATCTGGACACCTTTTGTTCCAGATCACTTCACACTGTTAATGAAGTGGTGCTTATTTATTGCGATACAGAGACTTTCTCATTATCTTTGTGTTAACAAGCGAGCAGCTGAACAGCGTTAGTAGCAGAATTGTATTTCTACATGCTGAAACTTACAGCAAAAAGAGAGATCATGACAAGTTTTAACACGTTAAAGTTAACTTGTATATATATTATTTACTGGAGTGATCAAACAAGCTTTATCAACTGAAAACGTGTCTTGATTAACCAGATAAACATTTCTCAGGAATAACAAAACACATTGATTACTACGAGTGAGATGGTTCTCCTTTTCCCCTCGTTTTTCCTCTAGTTTAATCATCGAGCAAACAATTTGGGTCAGGGTATCAGTCACTTTTCTTATTGGTCGTATTTTGTTGTTTTTTTCGCAAAATTTATATTTATATTTTTTATCACTTTTAGTTATATAATTTGTGTTAGAGTCGGTTTAGTCTAGTTTTGGTAAACAAAGATTTCAAACATTTTGGTCTAACTTTGGTCAGTAAAATCACCCTCTATGACGTGCACACTTACCAGGGAAATGTTCTCACGTGTCAGATTACTCTCTCCACTTCCTGTCTTCATCTTTGTCCCGCACTGCTTTCCCTCCACACCTGCCCGGCATCAGCCTCATCAGCCTCATTACCTGTGTTTCTCCCAGCTTATCAGCTCCTCCCCTGCTCTCTTGTTTCCTCCACTCACCTGTGTTTCTCCACCTCTCTCCACCTGCACCTCATCCCCTCGTTAGTTCAGTTTGTTTTTAAGTCCAGTCTTTGTCGAGTTGTCTTGAGTGTTTTCCTGCTGTCAACCTGTTCATGTGATTTACTCTGGAATAAAGGTCTGCCTGCGGTCTCGTCCATTTGGGTCCATGAAGTGCGAGAAGGCCATCCCCCTGATTTCAGCCAAGACAAGTAACAAGATTCTGTCTACCAGTTTATCCTTCATGTTTTTTTGGTTAGGTTTGTCTATTTGTCATCAGGATTACAGAAAAACAAATCGCCCAACTGTCATGAAACATGGACTGAGAAAGAACCCGACAGGTCCAGCTTTGGTCAAAAGTTTACATGCACTTTTAAAGAAACATGTATATCATGAAGACTGCCACGATATACATGTTCTTTATAAGTGTATGTAAACTTTTGACTGTAGCTGCTCAAACATCATCCAGAAAGCAGTCATCGTGGAGCACCCTGGGACGCTTGTTTCATGGGAGATTCACCACAACTGTCAGGTTTTTTTTCTCCTCAAACTAAGGTGTGGCTTTGGAAACATGAATGCATACTATAAAATGAGGTACATTGGTATTAATTGTGAAATAATCTCCACCAGAGATATTAAGAAAAAGTTTGGACTTGTGAAAAAACAATAATTTCAACTGTGAAGTTTGCTCTTGAAGAGTGAACTATTGGCCTTGCTTGGAAGTCTCAGAGCGCCCTTCTTCTACAAGGCTATAATAGTTTACAGTCTGGTCAGGCTTCAGATAAACAGACATGACTGTGTGATCAATCTTCTCATCTAAGTAACCTTGCAAAAAAGTAAAAAAGGATTTCTCCCAAAATGAAAAAATAATATGACAAAACATTTGTTTACTGAACTTTGAAAATATACAATCATGTCCATGACACACTGACCACTTTCCTAAACTGTGCTTTCGACCTGCTGCTCTTACTGAGGTCTGTTTTACTATTTCAAATCCAAATGTTCCCCTTTGGTCACCATTACTGAAAATAAAAAAAACCCTCAGTCACTTTTGAAATCAGACTTTGTTTTAATGCAATACCTTTCTGTGGCAGGGTACTTGTCGAAACATCTCTTTCAGCGGTTGTCATTGTTATTTGTGAAATCAAAGCTGCATCCACTTACCAGTTAAAACAGCACCTAGACATTTGTTTGTTTGACTCCAGCAGAAAATTGCTCGGTATCATTCAGCATTTGTTATGATTGTTCTGTTTTCAGCTGCAATTTTCGCTCAGTGGGTCATTTTGACATTTTTTATTTTTTCATTTAATTTCATGATTATACTTATTAAACTGCAACAAAAACTTTAAGTAGGGGCAGATGTTTGTGCTCATTTTCTTCTGGTTTTGCATATAAAAGAATCAGACTGAATAGGAATGAAGGGACTTAACGGCTGTCTTTGCATATTCACCTTACTTGACTTATCTTTTTGAAGGTAGGCTTACTTATTTGCATGGTTTGGTTTGATCCTGTCCTAAACAAACCTACACATGATACACTTTTTATAAATATTCACAAAACATAAAAAAAGAAAACCCAAGCAGGGGACAGATTCAATCCAACATGTGACCCAGACATGCAAAGACAAACTAAAAGTTGGCAGCTGTGCAGGCAGTTCTGTGAGGCTTTTGAGTCCGTACCAAGTTTCATTGCAATCCAATATTCTGCCAACCCGCCGCTGGTGCTAAAGAAAAAAGTCAGCAGATCACCAAAGGTTTATTCACCACCCAGGAACCACAAACGTCCGTGGGGATCCATCTCGTAGAGTTATGGACAGAGATCAGAGATTCCCCAAAGTCCTGATGTGAACAGAGATTTCTCAAGATCTAGGTCACATGTCATCAGAAGCTATTGGGTGCACCTATGATGTTCTCCCTCAGCTGACTTCAATCAGTCCGCTGGGAGACTATATACACGGGAGTTGCAGTTCCCCTGCTCAGTTGGTTGTGTGTCTTCAGGGAGTCAACACCATCATTTGGCTTTCTGAGTGTGTTTGAGATTTTTTTCTTTTGGCCAGTTTCCATACATTTTGTTTCCCCCCCTGTTCACTGACTCCCACTTTACCTTTGGTTTTTGGTTCCAGTCTTATCGTTCGTGGACCAGTTTGCTTTAACCCTTTTTGTGATTTGTGCAGTGCTTTGTTAGTTTCCCAATCTGTGACCCCTGTCACAGTTAGTAGGATTCATCCTCGGGGACTATAAATGTCAGAAGAAAATCTCCTGGCAATCCATCCAAAAGTTGTTGAGATATATTCGTCTGGACCAAAGTTGGGGATCCATCAACCGACATAACATCTGAAGCATGTACTTTGCAGTATTAAAATGTGATGTAAGATTTGGTTCTACCAATGTAAACCAGTATGATACATGCCCTGAGACTCAACTGGTAATACCGACTTTCACCAGTAGATGAGCCGTTCCCAAGAGGAACTTAAGGAGAGCCCATGAATGAGTGTAGCAGCACTACAGTCCATCAGGGCAACTGCAACACGTCGTTATTTCTAATGAGAGTTTTCTCTTGTGGACTTCAGTCTGAGTACTATAGTGATAATGCGTGCACAACTATCAACTCTGATGCTTCATACCAGGACATAAGCACTGCACCACTTATGGAGCTGAGTTAACCAGCGATCTCAGGGCTCCTGTTAACTAGCCACATGCTGCTAGTGCTCTCCTCCACACGTTACACCTGACAAATGTCGTTAGTTGCCGCAAAATCAAACTGGTTGAAGCTCGTACCGGAAACGCACAGATGTCCATTTGGTCTGTATATATTAAATGCCAAGGACTCAGGAATAGCTTGTAAACCTGGGGCTAATCCAATTTCCAACCTCCTACGAGAGAAAATACAATGGAACGCCAAACTCAGGAAAAATTCATCTACCCCAACTTCATGAGGGAGCAGTTGTCTAATGTCACACAATGGCAGCACCCATGGGGAAGGGGTAGGATGTATGTAGATGACACTACTTGTACTAGGCCGGTGAATAGATGTTTAGATTGTTCCAGGTTTAAAGTAACCACATTTCGTTTAACCAAGGAGACTGCACTGTTGAGGTTTCACTCTATGTACACCAAAGAGACATCATTTTGTTATGGTCAGCCAAGTGTTTTGTTAACTTTTGGTGTCTTGTACCTTTTTGTGATCAGAAATTGGAAATTTCAACTAGGAAATTCAGACCCCCAACATTGACTGGAACCCAGCATAACCCCCCCCCCACCCTTGGTTCTGTGTGATGTGTGCTTTCCATCAGAAACTCTGAGTTCGGGGTTAAAACATTTCGACTGAGGCCGTCTGAGGTGAAGGTTGGTGAAATTCTTCCAACTTTCTAAGTCAGAAATCCAACTTCCTCAAACTTCAAGAAGGCTGCTTTTACAACAGTAAGTGAAAGCTATAGAAAATACTATTTATTAAAGTCCTGGAGGCGTCAATCTTGGTTTTCAAAACTTGTTGTAGCTACTGGAACACGGTCCACTCAGGTGTGAAGTTATTCCCAGCTCTGACTTCTGAGGTAAATAGAAATCGGCATTGCTACTCGCGTCGGCAGTTGTGGTTCACTGCAGGTTCATTGTCTCCATGGGGTGAAGTGAAGTGTTTGTCCTCCTCTGCTTTGATCAGGTAAGATTGTGTGCTCTGGTTGTTTGAGTGATGGCCTAATGAAGATAGATGTTGAATTGGAGAGCACCTCCTGACTTAAGTTCCGACAGATGTTTGCTTTCTGTTTGTGGTTGTTAGGATGGATCTCGGCCTCATGACAAGCTGCGTTGGGCTCTTTAGTCCATCAAAACACGTGTTCCACTACTGTTGTTTGGCTTAGGTGAGGCTTTTTTTCTTCAGCCATGGCATTTTACAACACTGATTGTTCTCTCAGGCAGTCCATTGCTCTTTTGGCAGTGGGTGCTTGAGATGACAAGGTTGAAGCACCAAGCTTTAGCAAAAGCTCTGAAAGCTGCAGCAAGTGAGAGTAATTGTTGCGATCTGAGAATCCTGTCACATTTGTACAATGAAAGCCCACAGAGCAAGAAGCACAAGCAGTCAGATGATCTGACGAGTTAAAACAACAACAGCAAAGTTGGCAAAAAACACTTTATTTGTAGATAAAACTAAAAAATGAACGTGCCCAAAGTTTTTAAAATAATCCCTCATTGCACACAAAAACTAGATTGGCACAACTACAGAAAGTATTGTACTCTGAAGGATCTTTACAGTGGAGGGTTTGGGTCTTAATTTCCCTGTTTGCCTTTGTTTTATCTTCCATATACAGTCACATCAGAGTTTAACATTTTGTTGTAGTAATAAGTAGCCAGGTTTTGTTACTCACTGATCTAGTAGAGGGAATACCAGTTTTAAACCATCTCAAGTCCTGGT
Organism: Pagrus pagrus; assembly: GCF_965226575.1. Classification (NCBI taxonomy): domain Eukaryota; kingdom Metazoa; phylum Chordata; class Actinopteri; order Spariformes; family Sparidae; genus Pagrus; species Pagrus pagrus. The sequence goes on from NC_140198.1 coordinate 7,404,166, forward strand.
GGTAAGAGGAATCACATATCAGCAGGGGAACAGACTTGGACACAACACCGGAGCACTCTCCATTGAATGAAAGCCCGTCCGTTCACCTTGGTTTCTATCATTCATTCACCCTCCATTAGAGAGATTTTTTCCTTTCGCAGTGTAGTCGTCTCAGGTATTCCAGTTGCTCCACTGTAAACAATGCCGCTTCCTGTTTGAGTTTTGCAATGGCAGACACGCTTCCTTTGTGCTGTAATTCGTCCTTCGTTTTTCTGGGAAAAATCAGGCTGAATCGCATCATGAAAGTGAGGTTTATATGGAGCCAATCTGTACGTGGATAGTGTCACTTTTCTACAGCCACTAATTATACTATGCAATAAATATTTACTTCAGAATGATAATTTAAAGCAAAAAAGTTGTCTAGTGCCAGAAAACCTACAAACTATGTATACCTTAGAGATCGTATTTTTCCCCCAAAACTAATTTGTTGAGTTTGTAAGTATTTGGTACCAAACTGGCATGCTGGGACCAAATCTTAAGTCACCTGCTGATCACAGTGGTTTCTTCACCCCTCCCTTTACTAATTATAAGAGAGTAACTACCACATGGAGATCAACACATGTATGAGGCAGTTGAATATAACCCTATAACGAATACTACCTTTTTATGAAGCTTAATTAAAATTTTGTCACGACTATGTCAGAAAAGTGTCATTTTAAGGCCGGAATTAGTGTGGGTGCAGTGGCAGAGACAAAACGTTTATGTGCGTCTCGCTATTGAATGCAATTACTTTTTCTGTTCTGTTACGCTGCACATGTGCTCACCCCCTGAAGGTCCAAACAAAGCTAAAGGGTCTTGGTCACTGCTCAGTCAGGTAGACATAGTTAATCTTTACCTCCCTGTGTTTGAGCTGCCTTCATTGCATTCAAGGCTCCACGTGGGTTTCTTGTGCCTGTGGGTTTAATATATCTTTGTGCCTGTCAATAGGGCTATAAATTACATGGCCCCACAGGCCTCGAAGAGCCCTGTACCACCTCACAGTGAGTTTGTTCGTTTTTGCTCCAGAAGGACCTTTACTGATATCTGCAGTGGGTGCTTTGACCGAGCCAACAAGTCATGTTATGAGGGAGTACTTGTTGCTGTAGGGTACGGAGAGGAAGCCCCAAGGCCAAGATTGTGATGCTGCAGTAAGAGACCTGTAGTATCAACCTCAGGTCAAACGTAACCTTCACTCCAAGAGCAAGTCAGGAAGTTGTCCTGGGGGGGTTGAGAGCCTGGTGAAGGGAAGCTGACTGAGTTAATCTGTTGTCGACATTAATTGAAGATGAATCTTATTTTAGCAGATGGACACATTAGCATGATTAGCCAAATGGGCTCTGGACAACATCAAAACCTTGACACCAAGGTCAATAACTTCAGAGCTTAAGAGTTATTGCTACCCTTTTGTTGAACCACACATGGATGCTGATGCACAGCCATGTTAGGATATTTCCTTTTAACTCCTAATTGCTGCTGTTCCAGAGTAAAGCTCATTTTCTTTATCTTAATCAATTCAGTTTTGTTTTGATTTTCACCCTCCAGAAATATCACCACTGTGCCAACCAAGGAAACAACTAAATGAGTAAATCATTCAAAGTAATAATATGCTCTAAAGATAGACTACTCTGTACATTGTTTTAATTAAAACCAAATGTTGAACTGTTTGTCTTCTTATAAGTCATTTTTTAAAAATGGACGTGTTCTTGTTATTGTATGCATACTTAAGAGAATTCCTGTCTGGTTATTGATGTCTGCTACTGATCGAATTGTACGTGTTCTTCTAATATAAGGGGGGATTCAGAAATGATTTTTCTCTTGAAGTCATGGCTGTTTCTATTAGTCCGCATCAGTAAAAAACTGGTTTATATTCAACTTGCTGAGCTCGTATTGACCTTTTTATTGACGGTGCTGGAAGTTTCAAGAAACAACCTAAAGAGAATTGCACTAATCAAGTATTGTGCTAGTGTTTTAAACACAAGGTGAAATGAAACTCTGTCCATCTTCCTTGGAAGCGAAAAGAAGGAAAGCATTTTAAAAATGGTGTATAGCACTGGACTGCTTGTTTTGTACTCATCTTTTAGAAATGCAAATTGTGTTTAAATGTTGCAACCCTTCTTAGACCTCCAATCTAAAGAGCCTCTCCCTCTAAGATGCTGCAGATGAGCTCTGAAACAGGTGCCACAGTGCCTTCTTGTGGCCAGGTCAGGAAGTGCGCAATAATGTCTTATCAGTGGCAGCTCCCTCACACAGAACATACTGTATTTAAAGGGACAGGGTGACAAAATATATTGAATTATGCGCCATGAGTGACAAATTATACTAGTATCATACTGTATGACGGTGTGTGACAGTTGCTGCTTTAAAATGTATGCCTGCTCTGACTCCAACCAAGCCTCCAGCCTGAGAAATGTAATGTATTGTCAGGTGTTCAAGTGTTCAGCCCTGAATTAATCTTTTGTTTATTCATTATGTGATTGATTGCTTTTATCAAGAGCACTCAAAAAGCAGAACCTCTATAATATAATTACCCGCTTTGCAAATTATTGTAATTTGAGGTGAGTGTTACTAATTGGTGTCACTAAATGTAAAGACTTTCCTGGTGTTATTACCCATTTTCACTGATACAGCCAGTTTTTTTTTTTTATTATTGGCATTTCGCACAATACATAAAAATCCTGAATATCAACGTAATGGATCTTATTAGCCATGTCCTCCAGACCAAGGTGAATTAATCAAAGCAGACTTGATTTATATACCCCGCCCCTTCCTTCCTCCTTCCACCTCTCTTCCTCTCTCTCTCTCTCACACACACTTGGTTTCTTGCGCTCTCTCACACCGAGGCAGCTGGGGATTCATTTGTCTTGCTGATTAATGATGAGAACCATATCCTCCACAACACCAGTAAATTAAAAGAGATTGGGGACAGAGAGAGAGAACATCAAGGTCCATTCATCCCAATCAAATTTCACAGTAGGTCCAATTCATCCTTTAGCTTTATTTGTATTGTCTGCTATATACAAACACAAAAGACTCCAGTCATTCACTTTCTCCTCCCAGACCCTCTCTGGCAGAGATTACAACTGGCAACTTTCCAAGTGTATGCTCATTTTTCCAGCCTTCAGGTTACAACCAGGCCCACTGCTTCACTGCTATGAAAGCAGCATGTCTGTTTCAGACGGTAATTGTTCATCAGCAGCAGCTACGGCTCGCTGTTAGCACCGTAGCCTCGGTGTGTGCACAGGTTTCATATTCTGTGTTTCAGTTTCCAACGCTGAAGAAATACATTCAAGGTCATGCACAGCGAGGACGTTGGAGATTAGCAATTAGCAAAGGTTGGCGATGTGTATATGATTAGGCCTGCTATGTGTGGAGACTGATGTACAGTGATATACTAGTACATCAAACCCAATTATGTGGCTTGGTGTGCGCTACGTTGTGTAAAGCTCTGGGGTTGTGTATGTCATTTTCTGGCTACATGCTAATGTCATCATGTTAACATGCTCTCAGTGACTATGCTAACATGCTACTGTTTAGCAGGTGATGTTTATTGATTCCATTTTAGTTGCGAATGTTGGCGCACTATCTGGTGTGAGTGGCTGATCTGACTGTTCCTTCATGTGCTGTCTGAATTATCTAAAAAACAAAATGTTTTTTCCGACTGGGAAAATTCACATAGATGCCCTCTCAAGTCGGAACAACAATCTGGAAAGTCAGAACACGAGTTGCCGAGTTGGCGCCATATGACGCTGAAACATGGCGGACGAAAGTAAACATGGGGTTTTACCAAAGTCATGCATTGTATCGTTTCCTTTGCTCTTCCTTGTCACTCAAATACAAAACAGCTTCTTTGTTGGTGTCCATGTCGCTCCCACATTCAGACATGACGCACATGAACACACCGAAGAAGCAAGAACGACTTCCCAACTCGTGAAATGGGACCATCTGAAGGGCACTTGAATGCAGCACGAGTAGCGCACGCATGAGCGCGTCCATCATGTCGGACGGCTAGGTACAGCCAGAAATTTGATTGTGATTACATTTGACAGACAGCCCCAGACTGTCACATTCAGACTGTTTCAACCTGTCTGAATGATACTTGCTGCAGAAATGTCTTGGTTTGCTGAAACATACAATGTCAAAATCTCTTCTGGTGATTGGGTTGTTTCTTTAGACTCTCAACTGTTGATGATGATGTTGTTGTTGTTCTTATTGTTGTTCCCATTTTTCTTCCGTGGAAATGTTTCTAGGCAGCTTTTATATCCTTTTCCTCCCTGCTGTATCATATTGCCGTGGCTGTTGCTACAAACTATTTCCTCACATTAGGAATCAATAACTTTTCATCTTATTGCATTTGTTGGACGTGCCGACTGCTCGCCTCTCAGCAGGACCGTGCAGTGTGTGGTAGGTGTTTGTACATTGTTCAGGGACTCAATCAGGCCCTAAATTTTTTCATTTATCCCCTCAGCGTTTGGCAGCCTCCCAAAAGGCATAAGACATCTGAAGTGACTGGCGTCCTGAGGAAATAGAAGGGAGTCCTTAGAAGCACTCGGGTCACATCTCTCTAATTAATGCTGCCTTCCTCTGCTGTTTCAAAATCAACTGTAGTTTCCGTCTTTTTTTTTTTTTTCTCCGCTGCTTTCATTTCCACTCTCTGTTTTACCTGCCACTGCCTTCAAAGTCACTAGAGCCTCATCTCGGATCAAAAGATGAGGAGTTACACGGAGGAGTTGACAGTTTGAAAATGTGCACCCCTGCAGGGGCAGCAGCAGGAAAGAGCATTAGATGGTCTGTGAGGTGAGAAACCCACTGACAGTCCCCGACTCATTGATCTCTGTAAGAAATATGCAGTAATTAAGAGATGCAGGGATGTGAAAAATATTAAATCACCAGCAAACAGACTTAGAGAGCTTGTAGAAAATATTTGGATGTGTCAGTTACACAAACCTGAACAAATTAATTAACCTGAACATTGTGTCTTTTTTTGCTCCACCAGCACGACCGGAAGTTAGATTTGGTACGCTGCTGGTTTGAGTGGAAGTCATATTTTACAAAGCCAGACACCGCCACGGGAAACTTTGCAAACTTTTCCTTCAAATCCCTAATTTAAACTCTTGATATTTACTTTGTTCCCCTCAGTTCAGAAATCCACACCCTTGCATTGCTTTAATTAATCCCCTGAACTGGTTTAACTGCCCTCTTGTCTCTTTCTGTGAAGGACAACAAACGTCTTCGCTGAGAGGTATCAAAGATAACGCAGTGATTTGTTTAATGGCCTGGAAACCTGGGACTCGTTCCAAGATCAAAATAAAACTATTAAATCTAAGCATAGCAGAGTGAGACTATTAAAGGACAAGGTCAAATGCGATAGGCTATTAATTAATTGATTGAATGGTATTAATTATAAATTGAGCAGAAACTTGATTTAGAAATGTGTGGGAGGTTTTTTTTTTCCACACAAGGGCAAACATGAGATGTACTGTACAAGTCTTTTAAGCTACACAAAACCTTGAACAGCTAAAAGTTGGAGTTGGATATTTTTAAGGACACCTGGGGACATTTCCAGCCGGCTTTGTGGCGATCAAAACCGGCTATTTTTCACGGGAAGTCGGACCGTCCCCGTCTGTGATTGTAGCGTTCAAAACGGGTATTTTAAGACAAACCATGATTTTTTTTCCCCCTCACCTTTACCAAATGGTTTTGCGTACCTAACCAGAGCGCTAAGATTTATTTCTGGCGATTGGATTGCCACTAACCCTCACTTTTAGCTGGAGACGCTGCACAGAGGACGTATGTGGATGAAACAATTGTATTTAACGAGATTAAATGAATTAGAGGAATGAGTTACAGCTTGTTGATTGGTTAGCTTTGTTGCTACACACATTTTTTAACTTTGGACTGAGTCAGGTGAGCTGGTTTCCCTCCTTCCTGTTGTAAATGCTAAACTAGGCTGAATCAGATGTTCCCTATTCCTTTAAAATGTTTAAAATGCTTAAAAGATCATCATCCGCAGTAGCAAAAGTATTTTTTAAATTGAGGTTTGACCTGATGACGTCACTAAAGGGAAGGTCAGGGGGTCGCCAAGGTCAGTAAAATTCATCCTCTGGGAATGATTCATGTCTCTGTGAAGACGTGGGCACAACAGTCTCTGATTTCCCGTTGCTCCTGTTTGTCCATTCTATTTTCATGCAACCGGACACCGGCCAGGAGCAGCCTCGAGTCCAAACTGGATTAGCATGGCTCCCGTCCTGGATGTCTCCCCTCTCCTCCCTTGGGTGGTCCTGCTGGTCAGGTTGGACGCTTTGATTTTATTGTACTCCAAACAATCTAGACATTAGAATGGCTAATGCCTCAATAAATCTTTGCAAATGCTCGACCTAATCTGTCTGTGTTTGTCATATTATAATACATGTGACCCCTAACAGGAGAAAGAGCTTTGATAAACGTACTCGATTCCAGGAACGTTGTTGAATTCTTGCTGCTTGTCGACCTGCGATCACATCGCCAGAATAACTTTCTATTTAAAAAACTCAACTTTTGAATTCTTCGTATTATCTGCCTGGATCTCTTTGGCAATCGGTCTCTTTGCATTTTTCTATCAATATTGGTATCATTCAAAAAATGTTTTAATTGCTTTTTATTTCGATTGTTCACCCCTCCAAACACTGTTTGTGCATTCAATTTGCATCTCATTCTTCAACACACATTTTTATCCATCCAGCCAGTAAACAGCCCTTGAACTCAGCTGCCACCTTTTTAATTAAGCCAGTTTGTTCGCAGCTTTTTAAAGAATTCGTCAGCAAAACATTAATTGTAAGCGCTCAACAAAAGACTCTTTCAGTCACTCGGACCCTTGTGCACCTCACCCTGTCATTGTTTGGATGTTGATTCGACCTCTCCCGGCTCCATCTTCTCTCTGTTTGGTTTTGGTGAAAGTAATGTGTAAAGATTTCATAAAGGGAAAGAAAGGGGAACTTTTTTGTATTTTAGAAGCTGTGAATGAGAAGCTGCCCTTTCGGTTGCGTCTGAGAAAGTTTCTTTTGGTGTGAAGGGCATCTCTAGCTGCACTTCCTGCTAACCCAGGGTCACCGAGAGATGGAAACACAAAGACGTAGTCAGGGTAACATTTTCCAAATGTTCCAGTTGGGTCAAGGAGGAGGCTCTGATGCCAAGGTGAGAGCACCTTGCACCAAGAAATATGTAGCTAAGACGTCTTACTAGGAAGCAAAAAAACACCTTGTATGATCATTTGTTTGAACAGCCTTGAATATTTCGAGCCGTTGTGGGAATAATGGCTGAGTTGTATGACACAACGGACATACTGCACATTATCCATTATCCCTGAATGTGTCGGCCACCTCGAGAGCTGAATAGAGTTTTTCTCCACCCTTTAGTTACTGTGACATGAGTCAGCGGTCTCACTGAGTTATGTCACGCTGAGTCAGTGTGAGCGGCTCCAACTCAAATGCGTGTGACCAGTTGTATTTCGCAGAGCCACATCGAGGGCGTACAGAGGCAGGAGGCTTGTGTGGCCTGCAGAGGTCTTGTGAGTGTTGCATACAATGTCAAAAAAGTGTGCCTTCTCAATAAAACCTGCTCTGTTTGTGCTTATCTGCAGAACAATAGCTGTTTTGGAACGAGTGCACACCTTTTTTAAACTGCCTACTTGCGGCCTGTTGGACTGCAGTTTGGTTGTCAGGCGAACAGCAGCTGCAACTATAGTTTTCCTCTCCGCTCATTACTTTGCTCAGCTGCACAATTGATATCCAAGGTAGAAAATTAACTAGGTCAATCATTAAGAAACAATGTCCTTTGCAGGATTCTGGCAATTAATGGAAAAAGCAAGGTTTGAAGAAAAGACAGATCTTCAACATGTTGTTACATGAAACAGAGTGAGAGTACTGTGTGCTACCGAGCACAGACCAGCCTATAAATTGTTTTGTTCATTTAATAGTTAAAAGATAATTTATATTTGACAAAATAATGTGCAATTGAAAGCTCTGAAAAAAGGTGGTAAGTTAACATTTGCTCAGTTTGGAGCTTTCGTCACTTGATGACAGGCGGGTGCATGTTTTTCATGGTCGGCGCAGCAGTAACACTTTCTCTTGTCAAAGCCCTTCCATTAACTTCTGGTCCTCGTACCCCTCGATGCAGGTTTGAGCTCGTGCATCCATTTCGGCTTTCAGCTTAGCGGCTCCAGTGGAGATTTCGGCTTTTAAAAGGGTCTAAATGACGTCTATTAAAATGAATTTGGGATCTCTGGACTTGGGCTTACGCAGACGAGCTGTAAGGAGCCATTAAATTTTTTTTTCTGTTTTTTTTTTTACCGTTTAAAACGAGTCCCCGGCTACTTTAGCTGCAACACTGTTTTGCTGTGAAGCTATCAATCTGCACAATGAGTATGTAGTTAATGACTGAAATTTCCTTTTTGGGTGAACTGTTCCTTTGAAGGAAACTTGCTTTGCTGTCATTTACGGTTGCAATAGTTCGTCTTCTCCTCTGCTCTGTGTTTAACTGAAGGCGGGGCCCCACAGAGGGTGGGGGGATAAGTAGATAATGCCTGAATTTTGACTTTTTAAGTCAGCTGTTCTGAACTGAACTGTTCCTTTAAGATGAGATGAAATGGCCGTTAATTCCTCCTGTTTCTGGTCCTCCATCCTTTAACAATGACATTGTGGCTTTTTCGGGACATTTTCCCTGCAGAGCAACTGGTGTCCGGCTCATGTTGCCACAGCAATATACAATCTATTCATACCAGGAGCAGAAATGTAGTGAGGGAATCATTCATTATCAGATGTGTTCTCATTTGGTATCTGCCTGAAGCTCACAATCGCAGCCAGAAACACTAATACCACAGATGATGGCACAGCACTGAAAGCTCAGCAGAACAACAACAGGGTGTCGGGGTTGCAAGCTTTACAAACATTGGCTTCTTTCTACCCGCAGAACACACACATGGAGGCGCACACACCCCTCCACCGCTACCGCCGCCGCTGCCTCCAGCATGTGCTATTTTGCCAACTGCAACCCTGGGCAAGATAATAAGATGGCTAGCAGACATTTTGTCAATATTTCTGTCTTGGCTCGGAGAGTGCGCCTGGCCGGCTGCTTACTGATAGATGTGTTGACTGAATTCTTTTTCTTTCTTTTTCTTTTTTTTTTCTGTTCCACAGGAGCTCTGCCCTGGTTTGCCAGACTGCGAGAGAGCAAGTAGAGGCAAGTGTACTGGGAGGAGAGAGGGACTCACTAATGCAAAGTAGTTCATTAAAATCAGGCACAAAGCATCTATCAGGGGGGAGGGATGCTGCTAATCAGCGCCTGTGGTTAGTCCAGCAATATGTAAAAAGGAGATGGTATACTCCTCAGCTGTGATCTTGTCTGGGGAGCAGCGGAGGTGGTTGATGCTAAGGAGCCCCGTGCAGATGATTGATTTTTTCCAGAAGGATGCTTTGAGACTCTGCGCTTGGACCGCCATCTGATTAACATACACAGCATTATTCATGTCATGAATATACAAGGAGGCGAGGAACAAATAAATACTGACATGCATCCAGGAGCTGATAAATATTAAATGGAGCACACATGGCTTCAGATTTTACCATTTCATAATTTGAACATTCATGCTGAGAGGCGCCCCAGCCAAGGTCTAATCTTGGGTTTAAACAGGTTGAGCAGCCGCGTGAGGAGATGAAAAGTTCTGCACAAACATCGTACTTGTGCTTTAGTTAGGTGTCATGAATACTGGAGCTCTGCTTCCGGTTTAATCATTAGAAGTTTGCAGAGTTGCGGAGCTGGTTCAGAGAGTTCACACAGGACTGTAGAGCTGAAAGGAAGCCGCTCATTTCTTATAAAACAGGACTCACGCTTCATTCAGTAGTGGTCATGCTTTTATGGTGTTTTTTATTCAAACAGAAAAGATCACTACAGGGGGAAAGGAAATAGCGGGAACATATGTACATTAGCATCTGACTTACAGCTTAATTAAAAAACCTCCATACATATATGAGAATATAATAGAGAATAAACAGTCTGCTGTCAGAGAGGCAAGACGGGTTCATTGGTTAAATTAACCATTCAGACACGAGACAATTCAAAGTGCTCTATAGGGGCATGAAAGTACATTTATCAGACGCTGTTGTCCAAAGCGACTTACAGTAATTCATACATTCATACACTGACCACTGACTGCTGACCAGCACATCAGAAGCAGTTTGAGTGTCTTGCCCAAGGACACTTTGATGCTGGCTCTACCCCTGCGCCACAGCCGCCCATTTAAATACATTAAATATCAAACATTTTTTAAAAAAAGTTTAATATTCAGATTCAGTATTCAGATCCTTTATCTTACCAAAAGTAGATCCTAATAATAACTCAAATGTATGCACAAAATGTACATAAAATATCAACTGTCAGTATTTTACTATTATATATATATGAGTGTGTTGTTTGGATTCATATTACTGCTGCATTCATCTGTTGCCTTCGCAGTTGTAGATAATTTAAGGTTGAGCTCATTTGAAATAGTTTATATTCTGTTGGACAGTCAACTTTTTATGAGCTCAGAAAAAACCTGTAAAGTTACTTGTACTTTTTACATCACTCCATTTGTCCTGCAGCTTTAGTTACAAGATCTGCCTCTGAGATGCGGCGGAGTAGAAGTAGAAAGTTATATAAAATATAAATACTCCATGTAAAGTACAAGTACCTCAACTCTGTACATAAGTACTAAATTAATTTCACTTTCCACCACTGAAAGAAGCTGATACAAGCTTTGCTCAGAAGTGCCCTTTTCTCTATACCTGGATCGTGGTTAATTTTAGCAGCATTTAAATTAATGAATGAAGTAACTGAGTGTGATGATCCATTAAAGGTTTGATCTAATCATATTGACTTGTTATTTCTTAATGATGAGCAACCGTAATTAATAATCAATCCTGTATTAATTCAAGCATTTAATCACTCTGAGTCATACATTATATGAATGTATTGTATTTGCTCCAACTTAAGATTTCTTTAGGATTCACATTTAATGTTTAACAGTGTACAGTAGCAGCTATGGTGAGTTCACATGCACCAAAAGAAGAGCAGTGGTGGAATATAATGAAATACACTTAAGTACTGTACTGGAGTACAAAGAGTACTGAGGTAATACTCTTTTCTTTCTTGCCTCATTCTATATAAAGAAATATTGTACTGTTTACTTCACTACAGTTATTTAACAGCAATAGTTACTTTACAAATTAGGATTCTTGCATGAAAACATATAAAAAGCATTTAAAGTATGATGTTTTGTTATGAATAGAGCTATCACACAGCAAACACCAGAAGGGATTTCTCAATTGACAGAAATGATTCAACCATTTTGATTTTAAAAAATGGTAATTTTCTTGCAGAAACATTTCATGGTTACAGGTCCACGAGTGAACTGTAGGTTTATGGACGAAACAAACAAAAGTTAAAAGTTTTTCAAACCAGACAAACAATCGATTGGTCAGGAATTATTTAAAAGATCAATCTTCAGTTGCAGTCATAATAATCTAATGATATCAGATCAACAGTCGCAGGGAAGATCTTGCTGCAGTCCTTTTACTTTTAATACTTTATGTACATTTTCCTGATTATACTTATATGTGTTCTACTTCTATGCAGGATTGTACTTGTAACAGATTACTTTTACAGTGCGATATTAGTACATTTTCTTAAGAATATAAATACTTTCACTGAAAACATGAATCAAGTATACACACATGCCAGCTGCTCTGTGAGGTTGCAGTCAGGCACAGCGTTGCTGTAGCTAGATGCTAACGTCAGCATGCTAATATGCATACGTTTAGTGGGTATAATGTTTACTACATACTCCATCTTAGTTTAACATGTTAGCATGGTGACATAAACTAGCATGAACACAAAGAAGAGCTCGTCAGTATGAACTCATAATGACACTAGATGAAAATTTAAGGGATGAACAGAGTGATAACACTTCATCCTGATGGGGATATTGCATTAAAAGCCAAAATTCAACCTGCTGGCAGCTTTCGAAGAATAAAGAAAATTATTTTTTTGAAAGCCTATAGAAAAGCTTGATTGATGACTCAGTCCATGTCTGAATAGATAAAAAAATAGCTCATTTTAAGGGACAACATGTGGTTTCACAGTCGGTTTTCTCATGTTAGGAGGATGTGAATAAAAACTAATCAGACCAACAGTGGTAAGTGCGTGCTCGCGCTGTTTGGACATCATGTTATCTGTGCAAACACGCGCTTTATGCAAACATACGCTGCAGAGCAGTTCAGAGCCTGGCTGCCTGCTGCAGATCATCCAGCTGTGCCTCTGACGTTGATTCAGATAATGATGTCTCTTCCATTTGTTTCTTTAAATCTTCCTATCACACATTTGCACCCTTGCATCTTGTTATGGCGTCTTCTCACCTTAAGTCACATGTGAGGGAGGAACAAAAAGACGAGAAACATGAAAGAGGTGTCACCAATGTGTTAGGTGATACTTCTTCAGAATGACTCACCTCGAACTCTGAGTTAAATTTGACATTTGACGACGGTACATTTAGGTATTGTTCGTTATACTGTTTATACTGTCATATTAAGGATGTCACCCCCTGGGAGGATAAAATCATGTAGGACTACAGTATGCAGAGTGGAGGCAGACGATTGACTGAGACAGGAGGCAAATGAAAATAACGGGGAAAGTAACATTTGGGGGTGTACTTCATCATCTTGGCACCTGTTTCATCCATTTTTGCTGGCAAACTGAGCAGAGCTGAGAGCTCGAGCGAGCACAGGGACGAGGGACACATTTCAGGCAGGGTCATTTCCTCACACTCAACTCTGCCTCTGGGTTGGGGCAGTACCCAGAACCACACGCTCTCACTTCCAGCTCGTCAAATTCGGCAGCTTGGTCGGCGGCCCTACGCTTCAAACTATGACGCTCTACTTATATCGAGTCAAATCAAATCAAGTATTAATAATATCGCCAAAAATCAAAATGGCATTGCCTCAGTTGGCTTTACAATCTTTACAGTGGACAACATCCTCTGTCCTTAGACCCTCGGTTCGAGTGAGGAAAAAACCACAGGAAGAGCCACAGAGGTGAAAAATAGAGCTTGCTGAGAAACAAAAATCATATATTAGGAACAATTATGACTTTATTTATTTAGGTTTTGACTCCAAAACTACTTGTAAGGTTAGGAAAACATTATTTTTTGGGTTAAAATGACAACATATAAGTTATTTGAGTCACATAACTCTGCCACTCACATAACATAAAACAATGTGTTGTTTATGTGCATTGACTTACTTTATGTAATATAAATGAATAACTTTTGGTCTCTTGAGGTGCAAAACCAAGTCTCCAGAGGGATATTTCACACAACTTAGCCAACCAACCCTTGACTTGGACTGTTCTCACTCAGAGGGGCGCTTCAGGAAGTGATGCTTGTGGGGTGCCCAGGGTGTCAAACTCAGAAGTGTAAGGCTGCTGACCAGGCTGCTGTGCGAGTTGGAAGTGAGAACAGGCTGTATATTCAGCAGAGCAAGACAGGCAACGGTTGTTTTTTTTTGTCCATTTCTGAATATAAATATGTTTGGCAGCTCAACTAAAAGGGAAAATGTTTCTGCGCGTAATGAAATGCATTGTGCAAAATGTTTGCTGTATATCTCGTCACATTTGGATTCAGCCCTTCTGAACTGCCTGCAGTATGGAGCAAATACTCAAAGATTTAGACCACATGGAGAAAACATACCCCTGTATCCCTTCACTGTACTTGAAAGGTAAGAAGAGTCGAGTCAGCGTTTAACTGAGGCCCAGACAAGTCTGAACCAAAGTGGATTTGAGAACAAGAAAGTTCTGAGACACCAGAAAAGTTGTGCCTAAGACCAGAATCCTACTGTGCCTCCAACTCCAGAGAGAAAAGTCAAAGTAAAAGTATTTCCCGCACTGGCATAGGTGTCTTGTGTATGCATCACAGAGGTTGTTAGCCCACAGTCTGGGGTTGTTGCCTTTGAATCATTAAGTAAAGGGTGAGTGTTTGAAGCTCCTTGATATAATGATCCTTGGCAACTCTGAGAGTTCAAAGTAAATTGGCAAGGGTAGAAAAGGCTTTTCTGCCACTGAACAAAATAGAGAAATCAGCCAGCTATGTTTAATAGAATTTTCATCAGTGCTCAACCAGTCTCTCAAATGGGTTATCTAAGATAATGGCTGCACGGGTTCATTACCTCCTTGTCAAATTAAATTTCTTTTTCTCCTCCAGGGGGATTGGATAGTGATTACAGATCTAACCAAAAGAAGGCTCTAACTTTCTCTCTGTAAAACTGGGAAAAGGCCACAATGACAGCAAAATTAGTCTATTTCATCTGAAGACCTTTTTGTTGTTAGCTGACCCGCTCACGTCACAAAGAGAGGCGATGTGGCTGCACTGATGATCGTCTTTGTTTGCCTTCTTTCTTTCTTTGTGTGACTCTTGTTCCTCTTAAATGAAGGACTCTTGTGAAAATGGGGTGAGGCGAAAGCAGCCTTTACTTAAAACAAAGTCAGCAGATGAGATATGCTGTGGGGCTTAATGGATTCTTATTCATTTTGTACAATAAGTGTGTCGCTGGATGTCAGTCAAACAGAGGAAGCCAATTAAATTAACTTAGACAAAAGAAACAACAAGAAGTTTTTGCCCAAACTTTGTTTTCTGGGGCGTTCTGGAGCTGTTTCACAACCACACAATTAGTTTTAATGCTATCTTAGATAATACTGAACGTTTACAGCATGTTTTTATGCTTTATTTTGTCATTTTTTGCGTGGAAATATTGTGTAGTATGGATTTGGGACCATGGTTGTCATGGTTTTAGTTTCAGTTTAGATGTTTCCCGTTTTATTTTGTTGAAATTATGCGTCTTGTTGTTATTTTCCACTTGAATGCAAAGAACATTTGAGGACATCCAATTTTACAGCTGAATCCATTTTTTAGTATAAGGTGCAATATTTGTTTCAATATGTTTTGATTTTGAAGTATTCTGATTAGATGATGTTTTGTTATATTATGGATTACATATGGATTATGGATTTGTATTCAGTGCATTTGAAAACAATCTGACCCAACCCTGCTCACAAGTAGCAAAAATGGGAATTGAACCTAGTGAAATAAGGCAGCATGAGGCACAGCGAGCAGCATTTTGAGCTAGATGCTAATGTTAGCATTATTTTTTATTTTCAAGTTTTATGTGAGAATTTGACGGATTACATCTTTATCACCTGCTACAGGTTCCTTAGCTTTTAAAAGAAATGCACATAATAAACAACAGGGCTGAAAGCTACTTGCTGAGGTTGTACAAACTGAGACGAGATGCAGAGGTTTTCATTCTTCAAGCATAAACCACTGAGGTACCATTGTTCTTTCAGGTGATTTAAATTGGTATTCCGTTGGCATCACATCTAAAAAGAAATAAACAGACTGAAGTCGGAGGCAGCTTTCCTGACAAAAAAAAAAAGTGGGAAAGGGTTTTTATTACTTCCCCAGTTCAAATTGGAGTGAAAATAAAAGGCAACATGTTTTTGGCTGCCAACCGGGCCTCTGACGCTGGGGAAGTACAAAGCAAAGTGGATAAAGCAGCTAAAAAGCTTGAGAGAACCTCCTCCAAAAAGCATTTTTCTTTTACCGCTCTTTGAAGAAGCATTACGTCAGACTGTACCTCTCAGGATGTGCAGGATCTACAAATAGACGGCTTCAAAGGGACGGAGGTGCCACCTGTGTGATGAGTGAACTTTAATCTTCAAAGTGGAATGGGTGGAGCATGTTGTGTCCAGACTGCAATTTGCATTTTAATATGATTTAAGTCATTTGATTTAATAACAGTGTGAGGATATTCTGGTTCACTGGGGAGTTCAGTAACTGTAATAATAATCTAAAACATATTCAAAAACACTGATGAGGGCTACGAGCAGGGTCATGGTCTGCCCATGTGAGTGACTGATGTGGTATTCATCGCATCATGTGAGTTTTGACGTGAACAGGTCAACACATTTTTTCAAATATTGGAGAAAAAAAGACAAAACCATCCTTCACCTCCTCAATATTCTGAATTACTGCTGCGCTTAAGAAAATTACCTCCGCTAGTTGAGTGATATTTTGAACTTTTCACGGAGCACCTGAAACTGTGCACCTCTTCATTTCTTTTGTGTAAAAAGTCTTGAACTGTCAGTTTTTTATAATAAAGGAGCTGCTGAAATACTGAGGATGTTTTATAGAGTTACTCTGGTGGCAATACTTGTCTTTCTCTTTTTCATTAATAGTAGGTTTGGATGCTGAAAAGAACAGTTCCCAGCAGCAATTCATTCATTATTCACCAAAACAGCTGGAGTAGATGGGGACTTGTCTTAAAATGTTAAAAAACAAAACATAAACTGGTTCAGTACAGCTTGTCCGGTGTAATCAAAGTCTCCGTGAGCCTCAAAATCACAAATTCATACATTCAAGCTTGTGCACCCACTTTCGGTTGTGCGCTCATGCTTCATAGCTACAGCAAAGACTTCAGCTTTAAAAAAGGGTGTAAATAAAGTCTTCTCAAATCAAATTTGGGATCTCAGGGCTTCTGGAGACTTGGAACACGCAGGACGAGCTGTATGAAGCCCTTTTTTGTATATCCTTGGGTTGTTTTTTCATTTTAAAATAACTCCCCATCTACTTACTGCAACTGTTTGAGCCCTGAACAAGTCATTATTATAACACTGAAAAGCAAACTGAACTCGAAGCGAAGTCACAGGTCCTTTTTTGATTTCATGAAGTCTGAAGTCATTAAATCTATGACTTAAATCATACTCGAGTCCAACTGATGTGACTCGAGGTCACACCTCTGGTTCAGAGCCACCTCATGTGCGAAGTCAGGTGTGAAAGAAAAGAATATGTGTTCTGAACAGAGAATGAGCCGTTCAACATCCAGCAAGCCAAAGATCCTGTTAATCCTTACATACTGTGTTCAGTTTTATTATGATGAAGGCCACTAGGCCGAGCATGTTGGCTGACATTATTAGAATAAATTGTTGAAAACTGAGATTTGTCAGCTCTGTCCTGAAGACTTGTGTGTGTGCTACCTTTATGATTGAAAGCTATTTTGAAAAGTTAGAGTTCACCAAAGTGCTTTGTTGCCTAAACCTGCCTACATGACTCATAATACCCTGGTGGTGTCAAAGTCCTTCATTTTATCCACCCTAACCATCTCATTGTGACTCCTGCAAATTAAATGTAGTGCTTCATATTTGAAAAAAAACCGACTGTGAACATAATTCAGGCAGCAATCACAACTTTAATCACAATGTAGTTGGGAATCAAATTAGTAATATAGAAATTTAATTTCTAGGAGTCAGGGTTGGTTAGCTATAATGAAAGGAGAATTGGTTTGCAGTATATTAAGACTCTCTGCTCAAGGTTTGGTAGTCTTTGTTATCCAGCTAGCAAAAATGACTGTTAATTCAGCTTTAAACCAAAGTTGCAACGTGTTCAATCATAAACTGAGATCTAAATATCTCGTGTGATTTCAGAAAATCGACCTCCAATTGGTGCTTTTGTCACATAAATCCATTCATGATCGAGGAAAATTATGTTTTGCAGGATTTGCACGGAATAAATTGCAGTGTTGAGTTAATTCTCATTTCATGAAATTTTATGAGACAGTGTTATTTATGAGCAGATGCATCCTCGACCCCGTGCTGACTAAACAGCAGCAGCTGTGGCCTGCACCATCCAAATCCAAAGAGGAGGTGAAGTGCTTCTCATGGCTGAGCTGGCGTCAGGATGCTCTCTGCTCCGACCCGTCTTTTGACCAGGGTGACTCAATCTGGCTCAATTTTGTCAATGAACACAGGATTATGTATCTTATTTGTGAATCCTTGTTGGTAGGTGTTTCTATTTGTTGTCAATGAACTGCATGGCGTGTGGGTCGGCCTGGAGCTGGTGCTGCTGAGAAAGTGTGGCACTAACGTGCCGATGTGACTACGTGGATGACAATTAGCTTGTGCTCAGCTGCTCCCTGGTGCAACACTGTCGATATGAACCTGAGAGCTGCTGAAAAAGTGAGCTTAATTAATGTGTCTGGGTGCAATTAAAGAATGATTTCTGTTAATTGGAGCTCTGGTCTTATTTTGGTTAATGGGTCATCATTTCCACCTGTTATAATAACTCTGCTTTGGGAACGCGACAACATCGTGGCAACAAAGTCCGTGGGGCTCGATCATCTACCCTCTGTGAGCAGTTAATGATCAAAGAGGTTGTAAACCAACCTGTTCAGCAGCCAGATAATCTAAATCACTGGATTTGAAGGTAAAACAATAAATGAGCGCTCTATAAATGTCATAACAATGTTCTTTTAGCATGGCTGTGTTCCCAAATCTCAGGAATCAACTTGGAGCGTACAATGTTTTGATTACCGATAGTAACGATGACAATTATACAAACACATTACAAAAGAGTTGGAACGCCGATAAGACGTAAATAAAAACAGGATGCAATCATTTGTAAACAAACTCTGTGAACTACAACACTGTTCCTGAGCTACTGAGCCCTTCGCGGATGCCGCTTTCATACCCATCATGATATTATTATGTTGTAAAATGCTGTGCTTGTGGCCCAGAAAGAATTTGGCACAAAACTCACCTGGTTAGACTTTGGAAAGGGTCATGTTTTGGATTAAAATACCTAGTTTTCTCACCACAAACACAGATTGAAATGTTATATCCAGTTTGTTGTCAAAAACATGGATGCAAATTGTCCCAACATCTTGTTTAAAGTAACCAGGTCTGTTGCCACTAACACGGCTGGAAAATGTATAGACTTCTCGTTTAAAATATCTGATTTTGTTGCCACTAACATGGGTGGATAATGTCCTGAAGTCTTGTTAAAAATATCCACTGGTTTCCCGCTTACAAATGTTGAAACGCTGTCTCAAACAGTGGTGTCAGGCTTGGCCGCCAACTCGTGTAGCTGTCGCATTGCCGCCATCTCCTCCTCAACCAGATATTAAAGTCAGCTCATAAACATGTAATGTCAACGGGATATGACACCTTGTTGCAGGAATGTAGAATGAAATGAAAAATTTTAACATTTGTGGTTTGCAGAAACGTGCAAGGCCAACATCTTATTCTGGTGCATGAGCTGGAATAAGCATATCTTGAGAGAAAATGTGTCATTAAATATTCCCGTCCTATATATGTCAAAAAAATAATTAATTAATTTTTTTTATGTTTTACACGGTGTTCCAACTTTTTCAGAATTGATGTCGTGACTAGATAAATGTGAATGAGGAGGGATGTATTCATATCGTCGCATCAACCCACTGACAACATTATCAAATATACGCTTGTTTAAAAAGTTGAGCAGTCGCCGTGTCTCCAGTTGTGACACGTTTCTCAAGTTTTTGATTGCATTTTCCAGAGTGACTCATCCACTGTTGTTGCCTACTGAGGAGATGATGAGCAGCAGGTTATCTGGGCCTCAGCATGAGGGTTGCCTCTCTGCAGATATCCTGATTGGTTGATGTGTGTCTGCACACAGAGGGAGATGCCTTCACAGCCTATTAGACAGCTCGAGCTAGACTACAAAACACCAACTTTGTTCTCAAGTTTAGCAATTCCAGGCAAACTTCCACAAACAATTGCTCTGTTAAAAGAACAGGGTTTCTTTAGTCGTGCAAACGAAATAAGAAAATGAAAAAGTATTCTTAATATTGATATAATCAGCCAAAGCAGGTGAGTATTAAAAAGACATTGCACTGGATTAAGATGCATAATCGAACAGTTCAACATTTGAAGTTATACCATTTCTTTTTTTTAATTTGTACTGGGTGGCACTTTCTGTAAAAGCGTTGTATAAGTGTTGCCATCAATCTTCATATTTATGATCATAAATCTCTTGTCACATAAGGATATCAAATGCCTGGCGTATGCATGAACAGAAGATGTCGTATTAATGATATAAGGCAGCCTGCAGCTTTGTATCGATGAACACAAAGTGTGGCCATCTGCTGTTCTTCAGCGCAACAAGCAGAGCAGTGGAGAGGAGCTTGATGCTGAAAGGGCAGCAGCTGATCAACATGATCACTGCCAGTGACCTCAGCAAGCTAGGATGTCTCAAAACATGCGTGGAGCTCGTTTAGACACTCATGTCTACATGTGACTCGCCAGAATAAATGTTGACGATGCAGTGTTGCAGTTTTTCTTTTCTTCAGGTTTTATTATCAGTTCTGTGTTGTGACAAGGCTGTGCTTATGGTCCGGTTAGGTTTAGGCACAAAAACCCAATGGTTAGGGTCGGGCAAAGATCACGTTTTGGCTTGAAATACCCAGATTTTTCACCAAAAATAAGACTGATGTCGGGTTAAAAATATTCAGTTTTCTACTGCAAATTGCTACAACATCTTGTCACTGACACAGCTGGAAAATCTCCCGATGTCTCATTAAAATATATCCAGTGATTTTTGCACTTGCAAATGTTTCTCACTTGGCAGCCATCTCACTTAGCTGTTAACGCCGCCACCATCCACTCCTCATCCTGTCATTAAAGTCAGCTCTAACACATGTAATCTGAATGTGGTACGGCACGTAATGTAGAAATGCTGATATGAGACGTATGAAACATAGAAATGCAAAGTGTCCACGATTTGGCAGAAAGGTAGAATACCGACATTTTATTTTGGAGACCGGTGAGATCTGTGACTACCCGGGCCACAAAGACTTATTAGAAAGATTTCAATTCGGTGCAGCAGTCTCAGTCTCTGAAATGTTGTTGAACGTGTGCTAAAGTTCTGGGTTTTGCTTGCTTCTGTAGCTGCTTTCGGTGACGAGACCTCATTGTACAGTGTGGTGTAAAGTCAGCAAAATAAAGTAGGAATCTGTGGAGACATTCTGGAGAAGATTGTCTCAGACTGCATCCAATGAGACATATTTTCTGAAGCAAACTTTTGCAAAGTAGAATGCCAGCCACCATATCCACGGTTGTTTATTTGTTATGTGGGCTCCACTTGGCTGGCAATGTGTGGATGATGTCAATGTAAGGCTTGGTGCAGCAGTAACTAATTTCCATCCAGTTTCATATAATTGAAGTGGCAGAAAAATATTGAAAGGTGGATATCACAATACCTGATCACATGGATTGAAAGCATCAGCATGGCTTTATACCACGAGCACTATAGCATGCAGCATAACTCGATATTTCTTTTAAGAATCGTGTGAATGCATCAGAAGTTATATTGAGGAAGAATAATAGCTTGAATAGTGCTGATTACTGTGTGATTTCATAATCTTTTCTTCTCGTCATTTTTTTCATTTAAATCTTCAATCTTTTCTTCAAGATTGACATCATCAAAAGCAAAGGTGAAGAGCTTTTCATCAGTAACAGTTTTTTAAGTGAATATCTGCTGTTTATAATGGTCAATAACAGCTGAAAAAATAAGTAAAAAGACCATAAAGTGATGCTCAGAGCTACTGCATAAAGAATTAGTTTATTGCAAAATGACTCTTTGTCAGTTATTTCCACGAGAATGAACTCCCCATGCAAGAAAAACAAACCTATATCTGTCTAAAGTGTCCACAGCTGTAAAAACTGGGAATATGATGCTCCCCGAGCTCTTAACTAGAACGTAACTTCTGAATGTGAATAGAAAATGAAACCTTTTTATTTACAGGGTTTAACATTCATTGAGGGTCCCCTGTGGCAATTTAAGTGCTGTGGATGGAGAAGAAGTTCCATTTAAAATGTTTGCCGGTCCCCGACGGTAATATAAACGTCATAATGAAAATTGATCAGAAGGAAAATTGGCAATGGCTTCTGTTTAAAAGTAAAGACTGAAAGGAGAGAAGAAAGAAAGAGAGCCATCAGAGAACAGAAAACAAGAGCCAAACAGAAACACATCTATACAGAAAGGACAAATCATTTTTAAAAGTTGTGTTAGTGGCTTATCGACATGTAGACGCACCACAAAAACAAGAAAAGATTCTCTTATTTGAGAGGAAAACAGGCTATTAAACAATTGATTATACTTACAATGGAAATGGCCTCATACGTCTTCGTTTAAACCTTATAAAGCTTAAAAAATTTAAATTGCATGGTTTATGGAGGGTTATAGCCTCTCATCCGCTGTTGTATTCCCATAATAGTCCTGCAGCTCAATATGGGAGTGTATAGTGTGTTTAATATTGAATTTATATATGTTTTTAATTCAGTAATCTCAGTGGTATCAGTATAACGCTATAATATTCATGCATAACACTGTGCCTGCAGCATTACTTCTGTACCTTAGAGCACTAGCGACACCTTGTGGCTGGATGGCTGTCAGAATGGAAGCAATTTATCACCTGTGCAATCACCAAGATTCATTTTCTATTAAATTTCATTGAATTTGAGCAAAGTTTGAAAGTAAAATATTCACCCAGGATTAACGACAACAAACATATTAGCCATGGCACAATTAGCTTCCACCAGTCTGGGCCTATTAGTTGGAAGAGTTGTAACAATAAAGCAGACATATTGTTAATGCAGCCCAATTTTGCAAATAACATTTCCTTGACAATCATGTACCTGTGCTGTGCATGTCAAAGTCTAGTTAACTCACAAACCAAACTTAATTTAGAAAACTAGCAAATGAAATGTTGCCTCTCTAAGTTGCTAAAATCAACAACACAGATATTAATCAGGCGATTTAAAATGCATACTCTTGTAAAGGAGAGCTGAACAATCATACCCACCAACCCCTCCACAACAGTCTGTGGAGTGGGAGGGAGGCTGCTGAGGTCCAACTGGACTCAGACATGAACATTATATTCTCTATAATGTTTTACAAAATGAACTTGTACTGAACTTAGAACCATTAGATCTATTTTGCACATGTATGCCTGCACAATTTAAAAACTTTACTTTTTATTATCTTTTCCTTTTTGATTACACCACTACTTATTTGTGTGCTATTGTCTTGTATCATGTGATTTCCCCCCCCCCCCGGGCATATATAAAGTATTAATCAGCCATCTGTCTATTTATCGATATCTGTGCACCCATGGGCTCAGTCTGTGCCACCACAGTCACTGTTCTGTAACACCATGAGCAGATCCGACAATTGACCAATCAGAATTAAAAACAAACCTGCCGTGACGAGAAACTGCGCGCTCATTGGTTGCCCTTGTTGTGACGCAATGGACAAGTGAGCACTGATTGGTTTCTGGCCCTCCTTTAGCTTAGTGCGCTTCTCTCCACCGCTGTACCGGAACCGGAGCAACCTACAGTGCACCAGGTACATTTTCATTAAGCTTTGATATAAATTACTTTATATTAAAAATATGACAGTGCAGCTCACATATACGCTGATATTACAATGTGTTGCAGCCTTTAGTGTTTGGTAATGGAACAAAAATATTAACCTTGTGTCACACGTAACGTTAACGGTCGGTTTGGAAGTTGCATAAATGTGTTTTTTTGTCGTTATAAAGTAGGCATACGGTTAGCATAACATGCTATATTCACTGGTGTGCATCACCTGACGGTTAATGTAGCTCACTTTGGAAATGAGAAATTGTTGTGATAGAAGTGTAAAGTGAGGATTTGGCCACCTTTCACGAGTCAGAGGTCCATTATTCAGCTCATTAACTTATACAAAGACGTTATAATCATGATCACATAGTGTAATGGTTTCCTTTTATGGAGGAAGGTGTAAAAACTACTGTGAAAATAGTTCTTTCAACTAAGAGAGAGTGCAGTGTTTGGAGTACTATGTGAATACTTTTTGTATTTATACATCATACTATAACGTTGCATACTAATAGCTATAGAACATTAATAGAAATACTCAGTAAACACTGTGATTTTAGAGCATTTATTGATTGTTACAGTTTATAAATGTAAAAAAGAGGGTGGGTTATGTAAGATGTTAAACATGCCTCAAAGAACTTCTCTGTGTCTCTTTCACCCTTCACAGATTCAACCATGGATCTTGTGCTGAACGTTGCGGACTACTACGTCCTCACCCCGTATGTGTACCCGGCTTCGTGGCCTGAGGATGGGGCCCTGCGGCAGATTATCAGCCTGCTGGTGCTGACCAACCTCGGGGCTGCAGTCCTGTATCTGGGCCTGGGAGCCATCAGTTATTACCTCATCTTCAACCACAATCTAAAGAAACACCCACACTTCTTAGAGGTATAAAGCTTGTATCTCATTTTATGATCGGTGTGTTGGTACTGCCAAACCTGAAGTGATCGATTGAACTTTGAAACTACAAGCGGTGGAGAAATGTATTGAAACGCCTGCAGAATGAAATGCAATCTAGTTATGCGATGAATACAACCTTTTAATAAAAACTCCATAGTGCGCCTTTAGATGTAAACTTTTGTTTTCTCCTTTTCAGAATCAGGTTCAAAGAGAGATCAAATATGCGATGACCTCTCTTCCCGTGATCAGCATTCCCACAGTGGCCTTGTTTTTCGCTGAAGTCAGAGGATACAGCAAACTGTATGAC
Organism: Pagrus pagrus; assembly: GCF_965226575.1. NCBI lineage: Eukaryota > Metazoa > Chordata > Actinopteri > Spariformes > Sparidae > Pagrus > Pagrus pagrus. The sequence goes on from NC_140198.1 coordinate 7,428,677, forward strand.
AACGTTGATGATTCCCCACTCGGTCAGTTGAAGGACATCCTCACCAACTCTCACTTGTTCTGTAATCTTGTTGCTTCCATGACGTTCTTGGTGGTGATGTGGTCTATGTGCTTTCAGGTTGGCCTGGGCTCTTCCTGAGTATGGTCTCCTTCCTGTTTTTCACTGACATGTGTATCTACTGGATTCATCGCTTCTTACATCATAAGCTCATTTACAAGGTGAGCACAGCTGTGCCAAAGTACAGTTACTGAAACGTAGATATGGGTCCAAACCACTTTTTAATATTCGTTATGATGCCGCAATGTTGACTACCTGCCAATATGATTGTATCTATCACATGTGTTTCCCCTCTTCAAAGGAATTTGGCCATGTCCGACTGTAGACCAAGAAAAGCAAAATATTATCATTTGCTTCTCTAAGTAATTCACATAAGTTATCCTGCCTTTCAAAAACAATTAACCATACCAACCGCTATGTTGTGGAGGACTTGACAACAACTATTTCAGCTGGTTAGAAGTGCGTAAACTACATTTTAAGTCAGAAACTACGTTCAAATTATGCTATGCTGGAACGTACCCCAATAATCCAGAAACAAAACATGAGGCTAATTAGTTAGCAATTAGTATTCAGTCACGTAGTCCTTAAAAAAGGAAATCAAAGTTAAACAACAGAGAAGTACTGTTTACCCTCATTTACAGCATCTTTCCTGTCTTCAATATTCATACACTTCTCTGTAGTGTCCGTAACATCATCACCACTTGATACTTTTGTATAATTACCATAAATAAATTGAAATTATGCAAAGGTGATATTTTTAGAGAAAGCACTGTCTCTCTTGTCTGACCTCTGTGTTGTCCTTGTCACCAACAGCTGTTTCACAAACCCCACCACCTGTGGAAGATCACCACTCCCTTTGCCAGCCACGCCTTCCACCCGGTCGACGGCTTCATGCAGGGACTCCCGTACCACATCTACCCCTTCCTCTTCCCCCTTCACAAGGTGCTCTACCTGGCACTCTACATCTTCGTCAACATCTGGACCATCTCTATCCACGACGGTGACTATCGCGTCCCCGACAGTCTGACGAGCGTCATCAACGGCTCGGCTCACCACACCGACCACCACCTGTTCTTCGACTACAATTACGGCCAGTACTTCACTCTGTGGGACCGCCTGGGAGGCTCCTACAGACACCCGTCGGCTCTGATGGGCAAGGGTCCCATGGATCAGATCAAGAAGCTTCAAGCGGAGGGAAAGCTCGGAGGTGACACAGTGAAGGCTAACGGGCAGGTGAATGGACACACTCAGAGAGAAATCATGTGTAAAGAGGAGTAACAGAAGAGGAAATTATGATTGATTACTTAAAGTTAGAACTATTTTTGTAAAGACAATTTGCTACATTCAGAAAACACATCAGAGCATAATTTAAGTTCCTGTACTTTATTTGCCAAATATTGCCAGTTGCCTGTTTGGAGTGGGATTGATTTCCATAAAGGCATGGACTGGTGTCGATTTAGACTAAATCTTAAATTTAACAAGTAGTTCATTGTTGCAAATTCCGACTGCATCTAAAAAATGTGGCAAACCAACAACTGCTAATCTTCACACTACAGAACTTTTTGTCTTGATCATTCTGGTTTGCACACCACATGACAGACGAGCGAACATGGGGTCACATATTACAAGACGTTTCACCAGAAGGGATCGCTGACGAGTCTGCTTGGTCTTCAAACTCTGTTGTGTTTGTAACAAAAACTCATCCGGAAAGTGACACAAAAAACGAGCGGTCCGAGTTGTTTGTGCGCTGATTCGCAGCAGCAAAAAGAACAAGGAGGTTAAAGAATGTGGATGAGAGATTTGGAGGTAAATAGATATTTTTGTAATAAATGCGTACAGCTCCAGATATTTAGCCTGCTTGGTATCTTGTGGGCGTCGTTGAGGCTCTTAGATCGCGTCTTTGAACAGATAGCGGTTGCCGCTCCAGGAGTGTGATCTGGGGCTTTTGTCTGCGATCTCTGAGTGGAAAACTGGGGTTACAAACCTGTAGTGTGAACTTGGCATAAGTCTACATTTGCCACCTTGGCTACAGTAATGTATCTATACAGATCATATCGAGACATGCAGCACAAGCCTCTTAAAGCTTTCCTGACAAATTTCAGTTTTACATAAATAATGTCAAACTCTGAGTCTGACTGGCTGTGAACACAGGTATTAGCCCCCTGTGAGTAGCTAACTGTGAAGTTCAGGGCAATCTGCAGTCTAAGGCCCAGGTTGAAATTTACTGTAATTTTCCTTTAAGGTAATAAGCAGCTGTATCCCCTCCTGCAGAAAGATTGTGCCTTCTGGTACAGTTAAGCATTTACGAGGCCGTTTCACCAGGAAAATTCACTGTAGCAAGAGCAGAAAAGACAAAGAGCAGTAAGAGTACAGAGTTTTACATGCAGTAGTTGTTACCTTTGAAACACATTTCTGAGATAACAATGGAGTAGGGTGGCTTACATATAATCACCATCCCCTAATGACACTAACCTGGGAAGACAAGGCAACAAATCTAGCAAGAAATTAGTGAAGTTTGTTGGTTCTTTGGTTTCAAGTTCTTTCAGCACTACTCATGCACATTGCACACTGATATAGATAAGGACAAGAATGAAATGTTTCTACTTGGAAAAACCTGTGTTTGTTTGAATAAAAAACAAGAACAATGCACTGAGTGTGAAATTTACTCACAGCCTTTTAAACAAAAAATAAAAATCTCAACTCAAGGTCCGCTTACTAGCTTTTTCTGGACTTTCAAACCCAATGTCATGGTCCTCCATCAGCACATGCTCATCTGTTGTAGACACGGATCTGTCTTTATGAAGCCGTTTTCATCTGATGGATTTTTGCAACTTCTAATGTGTCTGCTTAAAAACTCACCAACAATCCAAACTCAAGGAGTTATCACACAGTCTTCATCAGTGAATGAAGACTGGGAAGTGAATACTACAGACCTGTAGTTTTAGTTACAGAGCTGGTGTGTCAAGGGGTCCATCTCCATGGCAAGCTCTGTCGACTGATGAAAACCTTGTGATATAGTTGAAAGTCCAGAAAGACGCTGGTTAGTCAACCGTGAGCTGGGTTTGTTTTATCAAACTAGGATAAAATAGTTTAAAAATATGGATTTTTATGTTTTGTTTCATAATACATTAATTTATTTCCTAGTTCAGGTTACACATCTTACAAACTGCACATGTATTACTGTTAGCATACAAAGTGTGAAATTCAGGCAGCAGATAAACGAACATTCAGATACAAAATTGATTTCTTTACATTTGCAAAGGCCCATGAGTACATTCAGTGTGTCGTACATGCAAGCAGGAAGAACACATCATTACACAGCATCCATTTCGGCTCCTTATGTCTTTTTTACCCAAAAGTGCACACACGACAAAAACTGAACAACCAGAAGAGCAGCTCTTTGTTACAGCAGACGTGATTTGAAAAGAGATGATACAAACGATGAGGATTTCTGGAAGGAACAAAGCTTCTCTACAGATGATCCATGTGGTCAGACAGGCTGTGTGCAGTCTGTTTTCAAGTCATTAGCGGAGATCGTCTCAGCAGAAGAAGATGGGCATCCAGAGGAAGGATCTCATGGCTGTGCCTGCCGCCATGCCCGCCAGTAATCCCAGTGCGATATTCTCCATCACTCCATCAAACGGATCCCTCTGAACGACCACCTGGTGGGTTCCTTAGAGAAAAGACAGAGGGAGGACGCATTTAATATTTATGGTCAACTTGTTGGCTATCTTGTGCCAGTGTATTGTGTACTTACACTGTACTTAAAAACGAAAAACACATTTTCCTGAAAGCAAAAAAACTAAGCAAATATTTATGTTGTCATGGTGGAAGCGATATACGCTTCATCACTAAATACCACAATGCAAAACTCCAGTAAAACTCCAGTACAAGTACATTTTTGCTACAAGATTCCCTGTTGACTTCCTTTAAAGTTTTGCATTTGTGTTGACATACCTGGTCCGGCTCCAGGTGTGATGTAGACTGTATGGTATCTGTTGATGGGGATTGCCTGGTAGGAGTCATCGTACGGGTCGTATGTGAACATCTACAGAGAGAAAACAAGCTTTTTTAAGCACTGAGGTCAAAACAGCAGCGAGAGTGAAAAGATGATGTTTCAGCTCTGACAGAGAACATGGATCACTCACCGGGTTCCTCCTGGTCTCTAGCAGAGTCAGCTTCCACGCTCTGAGAAAGACATGAACAGGAGTGAAGCCCTGATAGATGGTTGTAAAGGGAGGCAGAGCGGACGAGACAGGAGCGAAGTCAGAGTACTTACATGGATTCATCCTCACTGTTGGCGCACAGGTTGACTGATGAGCCGTCTCTGAGCTGAACCACGATGCGATTCTCCCTCGGATTATTCTCTGGTGGAGACAAATCTGCAGCCCACAAACAGGTTCAAGAAGTCGTCTGTCAGTCAAAACCTCACAGACGGATGGAAGTCTCTGTATAGTACATTATGTTGCTGTAGTTTTGACCAGGCCTTTTCAGTTAGGTACATCTGGAGCTCTGTTCTCAGAGTGCATTGTGTTGTTAGATAAAGGTTTGCATGAATGAATCTACTGATTACCCTCGTGATTAATCAATTAATCTGTTTATAAAATCTCAAAAATTTGAAAAATGCTCATCATCAGAATTAAATGCTAAATGTTTGCCATTATTTGATAACCAAAGTAGTTGGCGATTAATTTTCTGTCGATCGACTAGTCGATTTATTAACAACCAGTTGCAGCTTGAGTGTGATCACACATCCTACTCAAATCCTGCTTTGAATTATTGGTAATTAAAGGGAGTATGGGACTGGGACAGAGTTCGAGTGACGCCCACATGGTGACTGAATGTACTATCTGCCTCTAAGTCTTCACCAGCTGACGAGGCACATTGTCGGTTTAAGTGTTGGCTTACTCCAAATTGATGTACGTTTTCCAAATGGCAGCACTGCAACACTTTCCAGCTCCAGAAGTCCAGTTTCTGCTGAGGCTCATTTCTGTGATGAGCTGATGCGTACTTTCTGGTATTTAGCAAATTAGGGTTGGGTGGTAATTAAGTATAACCGAATATTCACTTGTAGTGAAACAGTGAGTCAAAGTTTTTGTTTTACATGTGTAAAGACTTGTGACACACATGGACCAGCCGTGCTTTACCTCCACATTCCAGCCCAGATCTGACATCCACACATGCTGTCTTGAGGCTGACGCGGTGCTCCAGCTCTCGCCTGCTGTCAGTCTTGTAGAAGCAAAGACTCCCGTCTATCCAGAGGTCACACCAGTTTAACTTCCAGCGCTTTAGGACAGAAGCTGGAAATGAGATGCATGTAACAGTGTTACATTAGTGTCTGTCAGCGAAGTAAACCTCAAAATGACCGTTCACTGTCCTCAAATTTAGGGTTGATAAAGGAGTCAGATCTATGATCAATAACCTGGATATAAGAAGTCACACATGAGTTCAAATGTTATTTGTACATAGTCTGTTTTCCTGCAGATACATCCCCATTGACTGACCCGGGTAAGCCAATTAAAGACATGGGCAGGGACAATTTAATGGGATTATAAGTGACAAAGGTTGGAGTTTCATAACAGGTTCACTTTCTAGAAAATGTTCAGTGTACCTGTTAGAAACACCTGAGTTTATCCTGAACTATGAACTAAAGGTGCAAAGTCCTATAAAACAGTAGCATGATCAATAAGTCAGCCAGTAGCAGCTTCTCACATGTTCATACAATATATTGGTGCCATCGGTGTTATTCATTTAATTAAATGGATAAATATTGGTTGATGTATCATTATCAGAGTGTTTTTCAAATCAAATATCAACATGCGCCTCATAAATCCAGTGCTGGTTGGTCTAAAACATACATATGCATAATAAGATGTAGCTAGATCAGTGGTTGGACATGTTTTTTTTTTATAACTGAAAGACCAAATATTTGATTCCTGCCAACATGTCCGTCTATTATCTCCACTTAGCTGTGTTTTAAAATGTGAAAGGAGTCTGTATTTAAAACAGGCAACATTATCATTCATCCAGGTTCACTTCAGTGTCAAACACATGAACAATTATTTTTGTGGTAACAAAAGAAAGTCTTTCTTGTCATCTGTGTTGTATAAGATTCACTGTTTTGGTCACAGCAGCTGCTCAGGCTTTGTATCAGTTCAGATAAGATATCAACACCACGGTGGCCTATTTACTTGTGAAGGCGCTCACCATGAATCGTAACTCCCACGATTTGTTAGATCAGGAAAGTCGTCTCTCTAACATCAACTTTATAAATAAGCTTAAAAGAAAGAAAAAAAATACTCTGGATACGTTCCCAGAGCCAGGGGGTCATCCTCAAATTGTTATTTTTTCTGAAACAATGATTTACTGTTCAAAAAAAGACCCAAGAAACTGGAACCTTCACATTTTGGCATTGTATTTGGATAAAATTTATTTAAAACAGTAATTGATTATTAAAGTTCTTGCCAGGACTAGTTTGCATAAAATCATGTCTTGAATTTGACCTCCTTAAATTAACAGCCAAAGCTACAATGTTGCTAACGTTACCTAGCATTCGCTAACGTTGCTAACACTAGGGCAGTACCCATGGTCACATCAGTTTGCTGGGCATATCCTTTAAAACTCAGTCTTGGTAGTTGCCAGTTTGTGGAAAAAGCATAAAAAATGGCTGTTGATGCTGACAAAATATAGATACCACGTGACACCAGCGGTGTTGTGGCTCACAAACCTTGTTAGAAGCTGGAACCAACTGTCAGAATTGTCACTCAGAGATAAACAAAACAATCATTCTGGACCTGACAAACATTTCAAAATTACTGATTCACAATCACAATAATGTTTTTAAGGAGAAGAGATATTTTTATTCTGTTGATTTCTACGAGCTCTGTACAGGTATTGTTTTTTTAAAAATGATTTGTCTACATAAACATGTTATTAATATGACCTGTAACCTCTTCATAGGCTGTCATTTAAAATGTATAAAGTAAAAATCCTGTGTGTACTCACTCTGTCTCCACAGCCAGCCCGACCTCAGCAGCGCCATGTGTTTAGCTGTTGTGTTTAACAGTTGCTATAACAATGATAATCCAGTCGAAGCAACAGGAGAAATGTAAAAGTTTTGGTGATTACAATATTAAAAGATCCAGCAGCTGGTTTAGGACTGTGTTTTTGTCCCTTCTGTCCCACAGACAGTGAGGTTCTGGTAGATTAATCTGGCTCTGACTCACAGGATCATTCTGGATTAGGACCGTTAGGACACGCCTTCTCATCCCCTCTCATCTTCTTCGCTCTTTGTGGACTCATTTCTCCTCCTAACACTGTGTGTCATCACCTTATTTATATTCCTGAATCATCGTGTCACAGTGTCATAGACTGAACTCATACGAGCCCTGTTCCACTCTCATATGTGCACATATATAACATGCCTTTAAAAAATTAATCCCAGCACTGAAATAACAACAGGAGGATTAGCCTAATTGTAACTCAGGTCAGTTATTAGAGTCTTCCCAGGATGTCTCGTAACATCATTTCCTCTTGTAGCTTCGAGAAAACACGAGTCTCCTCTGTGTCAGCTGACTCATTTATATTTACAGTAAATTCTTAATGACAGTGTTTTTGTATACAGTATTTGTGGTCATTGTCTTAAATAGGTGATCTCACTATGACATGTTTAAACTACCTCCCTCTTCCAGCTTCTGTGACAGACTTTCTCAAAAACTGATTTAACCAGCCAGTTTGTTGGCCAGTTTGTAGAAAGTGACCATTTCCCCCTGTATTAACAAGTTGAAATCATTTAGAGTGGGGGGTTTATTATAGTGTTCGGATCCTGGTTAAAATGACACGACATCAGTAAAGAAATTAAGTTGGATAAATCATATTTTAAGTGAATAAAATGAAACAAAGAAGAAACAAAGGGGTGTAGAGGCAGGGGAGGGGTGTTTTGTATGATTTTGTAAGATGCACATGTTGTCCAATACTCGGTATATGACTAAACAAAAAACTAATGATACTAATGATGTTGTATTTAGTGTTTATTGTAAAACTGCGAGTGGCTAACATGCTGCAGTAAGATGTCGAACATGGTCAACATTATACCTAAACATCAGCATGCTAACATTTATTGTGAGCACATTAGAATATTTATTTTTAGCATTCAGCTCAAAGAAACCGTGTTTGCTGCTTCTTGAAGGTATGAAAGTGTTATGGAGGTTACCCCCACAGCTGTGAGTGATACTCTGTTAGGGTTTCTTCTGTGACCCCTGACCTTCAGACACTCGGCTGCTGACCTTCCTCCTCTCACTGAGCTCCTCTCTGACACTGTCATTGACACTGGAATATTTTAAGATTGTTTTACTGGTACTTCTTCCACTACTGCATTTGGGTGGAAATTTCTCCACAAACATGGTAATCTTTTACTCTATTTTTACCCTATGAGGGGAAAAGTAGAGGATTAACTGAACCTTTCCATTGTACACATGACATTACTGCCATCTGGTGGCAGCATGTGGTATCATTCCATGAAAACTACTGTCAGATACAATGAAAGAAATGGTTTATCCAGCTTCTTCCTTTTTCGTATCCTAATTGTCCGTCAATTTAATTATTTTCTACTGAAAAATTACATAGTGCCACATTTTTAATAGGTACTGTTTTGTTTTTGTTTCTTATATGTGACTCTTCAATCAACCTTCATACTTAATGCACAATTCTGACTTTTTAAAAAACAATATTTGATCTTAATTATCTATAAGAGAATAAAACAAGCCAAGATGAATATTATTTTACTGAAATTACATTATCAAGAAGATGAATTCATGAACTCATGTAGTCACTTAAATATTCTAATATTACATTTTTAAACATTTACTTTATCAAGTACTTTAATGATAGCATTTTAATTCAGATATTTATATATTTACTGTATATAGGTGAATATTGTGCTTTTTATTTGTTCTATATCTAGGTGAAAACTGCAGTTATTTTTAAAATTTAGTCCTGCATTATTTATTTTCTTACAAATCAAGATCTTACTCAGTGTCTCCTGTTACTGAGTAATTATTATTTTGGTATTATTATATGTATTTATAAACACTACTCAGAATTAGGCTATTTTAAACCACAAGTTTTAAAAAAATTAAATAATATTAATAAAAAATATGTAAACCAGCAAACCACTGAGGTTAAGAGGATTTCTGTTCCATTAATCTTTAATTTATTTTGTCTGTCCCGTTTTTCAAAGAAAGTACAGTAGAGAAGGCGGAAGTAAACAAGACATTTAAACTACGTCACTTCCGGAAAAGTGGGCGTGTTTTAAACTGTCAACTAACCGAAGTACAACAAAAACAAACACAACACCGAGGAGGTTCCGGGGACGGTGAGTGCTATCAGTCTCCGAAAATACCGCATCAGTTACAAAATACAACATGAATACTTACATGTGCTGTTGGGTTTGGAGTTCGGGACGATGACACGGTTCTATGAGCCGCTGAAATGTCGTTACCTTTATCGATAAAGGTAAAAAGGTGGCTGCGCTGCTGCACAGCCGTGTACTTAAAACACAATGTTTTTTGCAGGTGACACCACCGTCGTTAGCGCGTGTTGCCGTGAAATGAATAAATGTCCCCTCCGTTATCGTCAAAATGTCGACTATAGGTTTGTTATTATGTCCAGTCGCTTGCTCGAGCGACGTAAAGCAGCCAGGCCTCCGTTATACTGTACGCAGCCCCCCGAAAGAGCCGTGCGCTCTCCAGCTTGAGGAATGTTTCGCCGAACCTCGTTGAAAAACCTTGAAGTTTAAAGTTGCTTTGGTTATTTGAAAGCGTACATAACAGCTGTAGTCACCCTTCTGCCATTTTAATGAATCGCTGTGAGTCGCCATTTAATTCGGCATAAATATATCAATTAATGCTATTCGGTACTTGCAGTAAAACTCTTAAGTCTTTAAACCAGTTAACGTGGGGCTAATCTACACCGCGGAGGGCAGTGGGGAGTAGTCTTAAAACTTTTATTAGGGGAAATAACTTTCTGCTTTTTTCCGTGTGCCGAATTGAAGAAAATGTGAAGGAGAAGCTTTTCAAAGAATCATTTTGATGGAAAAATACACAGGGAATGTGTGATGACCTGAGAAAGGTACCATTACATGGACAGGTTTTAAATGGATGCTTTTCTCTCTTGCCCTACTCTGGCATCTGTTCACCAGGCCCTTTTAGAAAGACTCCAGGTTTTTGTCTGTGCATTGTGCTGGACTGTACTCCGGCTATATTGTCAGTGGTTTTCTAGGCCCTGCCAGGTACCCATCTGTCACTCTACCTTCTTTTTGTCAGCCTTATAATGCAAGTTTCTTCCCTTTCATATAAAGGCTGTCCTCCTGTGTCTGTGTTCTTATACCACAAGGACAGACATTTCATATTTGCATGCATGTAAATTAGTTTTCTCTGGTTCCCAAACTTCTTCAGTTCTTTTTATAGACGCTCGTCTTCTTGTTTCATCAAAGTTCTCATCAGTGTTTTCTGTCAGCGTCGGAGGAGACATGAGTTCTGATGTGTTGTTGAAAACTGGCTTTCCTTTGGTCTCTGCTACATCAGAGGTCGAATCGGGAGATCTTTGAAACAAGAGAATATCTATGACAGAAACATCAGACAGGGTCCGGACGAAACACTCGGTCATTTTGCAAACAGTTTAAGATGATCAGACCCAGTTTGTCTGAAACTGATAGGGCTGATCGGGGCTGGAGAGGGACAGTGAGTTCTGGGCACCTGGGTGCTGTGTGGGGACACACAAGGACAAGACTGTACAGCTGTATGTTCTGATATGGATGATGTCATCAAAAAATCATAACAATACAAATATCAAAATCGCCTCAGTGAACTAATTGGCTAATGCAACATTTAGGCGATTGTACTTCAACACTGATCTACTACCTATTAGTATAATGATACTGTTGCTAAATTACTATAACCTTTTTTTCTACTGGTTTTATTGCTAAGTCCTCCACTGATGCTGCGATTTCCGCTGCAGTAAGTTTCCAGAGATGGTTGCCAGGTTGGCAACCAACCATAAACAGCTTGTTGCCAGAGTTGACAGGATGATTTCTGTATTTAAATTATTTATTGGCCAAGTCAGAGTAATCATAGTCCTGTGTTTTAATGAACCATTACTTAATGGAATAGTAGAAACTGTAGTCTGTTTTTCTCCATCTCTGTGTGTCAAATACACAGTTGCTGTTGCTTTTGTCTATTTGATATCAGTTAATCCATCAATTACAGATTGGAAGAGGAAAACACAGAAAAAACAACAGCCTATAGCCCAAAGAGAAGTCTTGAAATTGCTTCTTTTATCAAACAAATGGAACAAAGAATCTCAAAGAAAAGAAGCAAATCCACTGGAAAAATTACATTTTGGCATTTTTGCTTAAAAGATCAATTATCAATATTGTTTCCAATTGTTTTTCTGTTAAAGCTGCTGTAACAGTTGTTGTCACTAAGCTAACTTCCTTAAAACAGAAATAAACACAAAATACCTGAACCGTAAATAATTGTGACCTATTAAATGACTTTTTACATCAAAGATGTTAGACTAACAGACGATATAAATACAATCCATTTACTAAAAGAGATAAATACCTGGCAGAATAACTCGTGAGCAGTTCAACAGCACCACAGTCAGCATCCTCCAAAATAACCCTCAAGTTGAATCAACACTTCACGTCAACATTTCCAACACATCTGAACATTAGAGCCTTCATTAAGGACTGTTTTATTTACATATACATACAACTTAAAGATGCTGTCAGCGTTGTTTTAGGTAACTTCCTGTCGGTTTTGCAGCAAACAGAAGGTGTTGCCCGAGCCTCTTCATAAAGTTCTCCGTCCTGATTGGATAAAGTGGGCAGGGGCACCAGAAAATGTCTCTTCCCTTTAACTGGACGACCAGTAGGAGGAGAGACGTGAGTTACTGACCAAACACTCTTGGAATATAAAGCTGTTTAATACTTATTTTAATCGAAATATCGCCCACAGCAGCTTTAAACTTGTAACCGGTGAGTCAACTAATTGTTTCAGTGCTCCACAAAATGACTGTCAGTGAGAACAGGTGGTCCAGCTTCAGCAGAAGAAGAGCATTGGTGTGGACGGTGCACCTGCTCTTGTCAGTCAGTCTCGTCACCTTTGCCTCTCACACTTCTACTTGTGTCTTCAGTAGGTTATTCTGTGGTGTCGATGGGCTATTTTTAGACCTTTTTTATCGAACACGTGCGCACAAAAAAACGCTGAAGACAAATCGGCAAACACGAGCGACAACAACAAGGAAAACTTACTGTACGTACAATATATAGACACTGAATCAGTTTAATATCTGTTTATTACGTCCGCCAAGGGGGTTATATTTTTGTGTTGGTTTGTCAGCAACATTACGCAAAAAGTACTGAACGGATTTCCACTAAACTTGGATGGAGGATGCGTCTTCGCCCAGAATAGACCTCAATCACTTTTGGTGTAGATCCAGATATAGCAGGATATTTTTTCTCTCTTTCTTTAACATTGCGAGAAAGGACCTTTTTTGAGATGTTTTATGTAGCTGTTTTAACATGATGCCCTTTATACACAGTATTGATCAGTTGCCCTTTTTCCTGTGTAACAATGTTTACCTTGGTTGTGCCTGTTAAACACACATAGAAGGAGTACATCTAAATCTTGTTGCTCCTGCTTTAACTACTACTGCTGTTACTACATAATTCCTGTGTCTGTATTAGTTTGATTAAAAGTGACAGTGCAGATTAATAAATACTGTCATTGAACACAGCATTATCTTAAATGTTTTGGGGTTAGCAAAAAAGCTAATTTCACCAGCTATTAAACAAACAATACTCATATTTTTACAACTATCATTACTAATATTTCTAAGATCTTTACTTACAATTACTACTGCTTCTTCATCTTCTAATCAGTATTGGTAGCAGTAATAATCAGTCTCATTTCAGGACACAAGGTCGTGTTTTTTGTTTTTTTTTCATTTTGGGCCTTTAAACTACAAATGTGTAGGTCCAAACATGTTCCACTATAGATATCAGTTCATAGAAAAACTTAATTGACACCAAGTGCAGTTGTATAGTTATAAATGTCTATATTTTGGTCTGTTTATGGTGTCCTTGAAGAATATCTCCAAAAGTGCTGAAGTCATTTTTCGCAGGAACACGAGCAGCCACTATCAGGGCGTGTATGTGTGTGTGTGTGTGTGTGTGTGTGTGTGTGTGTGTGTGTGTGTGTGTGTGTGTGTGAGACCCTTTACCACAGAAGACTGACAGGCAGAGAGACTGAACATGTCCTCAGGGAGAAAGCACAAAATATTCAAACAAAGGAAGGATAGATGCCTCTTTTTACATCCTAAAACTGCAAAAAGCCCCTGGTGTTTTTCTGGATGTGTCACTGATATAAGCTAGTTAAATAGATCCTGAAAAATCTTCACACTGCTACAATGGACACATTTGGTTATTGATGTTACTCTTATTTGCTCTCCGATTGTTAAAGTTCCTTCAGTGCTCTTTTAAAATCTATAGCTTGTGGCTACGAATTTCTCACTTTGACGTGATGCCATAAACACCATTAAAGCCATTTCATACGAACTAATGAGCTCGTGATGTAAGCTGAAAAGACCAAAACCAGCAATCAATGGATCTTAAACATGTTTAAATGTTTAAAACTATTCAAAAGTACAACAGTGGACCATACTGTTGTACTGGCTAGCATTTACTTCATTACCGTGAACACACACTCATAATTTGATCTCATGTTGTTCCTGATGCCTTAAATAATCACTAAGGCGTTAAATCGGCAGCTATAAATAGTCCCTAACAAACAAAGTGTTTCCAGTTTCTTGCTAAACTGAAGTGCACAGCTGTTGTAAAATTACCAAGCCTTAAAAATCAAGCCATGCATTTGTGACTAGTTTTTAAAGACATCTTTGATAGGAACATATGGGTTTGATGTCCCACAGACAGGGAAGGAACTTGCAATGTCAGTTTTGGGTCTTTTTATGGGATTTGTTGACAATAACAACAATATACCGTACAAAATGCGTCATGCAGCCTAATTTTTCTTTCCTTATCCAGTGAAACAGAGCGATACTAAACTGATCCAGAACCTGTTGCTGTGACTCCACAGTCGGTCAAATCAAAAACTGATTGGTTGTTTGCACCCTCTTTTTCTTTGTCTCTTCCTCGGATATCTGCTCAGGGCTGGAACCATGGAGTCCTCGTCCGACGAAGAGGAGGCACGCACCTTCGTCCAAGTCCTCGGTGAGAAATACAACCCAGAGAACTTCCCCTACGGCCAAGGAGTAGTGGTTCTGTCCAGCCCGCCAGGATCCCCCATCAAAGGTAATAGATAATGCAGGAAGTCGTGATCACCTTTTATATTGATTATTCTAAGTGAGCACCGACATCGCTTGTGAGAAGTTCAGCCCAGCTTCATTAAATGCTCATGCCAAAATCACAGAAGATCAAAGTGTAAGTTTACTTACCTAACTCTGTCTGCAGATCGCCTGTTCTTGCCCAGCGCACTGGTTCTGAATAACTGTGGAATCACTAAAGCTGGTGACCGCTCAGACATTGCAGCTTTCTGTGCCCATGTGGTGGAGCTGGACCTGTCCCACAATCAGTTTAATGATTGGGGCGAGGTGAGTCACCTTGAGTCAGACTTGGTTTATTGACAGTAATATATCCCAAAACCATTGAGCACAGTTTTCAGTGGAGATGTTGTGTGTTATTGAAAAAGAAGAGAATTGAGTATTTTTTTCAACTTGCTTCATATTGACTTCACTACCAGCTTCCTCTGCTGTTGACCAACCACAGTTCTTGCAGTCCTCGTGTGTTTTCCTCTAAAGCTGTCAGAGGCCCCATTGTGTTGTTACATTAATTTTTACAGCTAAAGTGTAAAGGCCTATACTAAGTGTTGCAGGCTTTGAACCCCGTGTGAACTCTGAGTTTCAGAGTCTTAATAAATCATACAATCTTATCAGTTACACTTGTGGTTTCTCTGCAGAATGTGGAGGAAGACGTATGCAGATCTTTTACTGAAATGGGAACTTTGCTGATTTTCAACCAGCTTAGTATCGGTACATTGTCGGTAGTATTTGCAAATGAACAATGTTAAAGTATAAGTATAGTTGATTCGAGAAAAAGTTGTCCCCCTCTCTCTCTCTCCCGGATCAAGTGAGGGGCGTCTCACCAAACTGTGATCAAACCGTCTAAACCAGGCAGTGCTGATAAACTAAGATTCTGTTACTACACTGCCTGTTTCTCAACTGAAATGTTTTTGGAAACATATTTTAGCATACTTTTTAGCTGTAATAGAGAAAGATCTTGAACTGGAAGTGGTGCTATACGGTTCCTGTATTGCAAAAACCAAGCACCGCCCATATGTCATCCATCAGTGGGAGTGTGTACCAGTCCGGTGATGCGCAGTGCATTCTGGTTGTTGTAGGTATACATTGCCCAATGCCCATTTTCTTCTGTTTTCTCTGGTTATGTAGCACCAATATCAAAAATATTGTGTCTTTCTACATTATAATTTCTTAGTTTTACAGATAATATTTTGTATTAATAAACTTATTCTAAAGAGTAGCTAGTAACTAAAGCTTTGAAATTAATATTGTGGCGTAAAAAGTACAGTAACTATCACCCAAATGTGTATTAGCTTTTAAAGAACATTAATAAAATCAACTGATGTTATATTTCTTTTTTTTTGTTTTTTCTTTAAATGTTTGCGGGTTGCCAGATCTGCACCATTGTGTCCAATGTCCCCCACCTGGACTTCCTCAATCTGAGCATGAACCCTCTGAGCAGCGTGAAGCTGGAGCCCAGCATGGCTGACGTTTTCTCCGGGCTCCGACGACTGGTCCTTATTAACACACACATAAGCTGGGACTGCGTGCACACACTCACACAAAACACACCAGAGTAAGTGATAAAGCATGTAAATGTGGCCTGTGGTTGTGCGGTTTACGAAATCAGAGTACAGTGAAGGGAAAGTGTTTCGCTGTACCTACTTTGTTATTCCTAAAACTGAACAACTTCACCTCCTCATCAGGCTGGAGGAGCTTTTCCTGTGCCTGAACGACTACAACACCGTGTCAGAGTCCCACAAGTCCTGTCCCTCACTGCGTCTGCTGCAGATCACAGAAAACCAGCTGCAGCACTGGGCAGAAGTGAGGAAGCTGGGGATGATATACCCGAGCCTGAGCACACTGGTTCTGGCCAATAACAGTGTGGAGTCTGTGGATGACACTCAGGAAACGCTGCAGCTTCTCTTCCCCAACCTGCGCAGCATCAACCTCAACAACTCAGGTCTGAAACAGATAATAAGACTGTTTCAACCAGTCATGTCCTACATTCAGTGCATGGTGTAAACTAATAATAACTGTGTTACGCTGTCGTACTCAGGGCTCAGTAAATGGGACGACATTGAGAGGCTGAATTTCCTTCCGAAGCTGGAGGACGTCAAAGCAAAGGGGATTCCTTTACTGCAGCCCTACACCACCCACGAGAGACGGAGCCTCCTTTTAGCACAGTGAGTCAGAACCTATACACAGCAGATCCTTTTTGTAATTTAAAAGCATGTCAGCTTATTAATCTTGATCCTAACCCCCTCCATGCAGGTTGCCGTCTGTAGTGGTGTTAAATGGGGGCGCAGTGTCTCATGGAGAGAGGGAGGATGCTGAGAGGTTTTTCATTAGGTACTACCAGGACTGCCCAGGACAGGAGCTTCCTCAGAGGTACTCAGACACACAGTGTGCATGTATTATACACTTGCACGTTTATACTCTTGCACAGCTTGTTTTCATGCGTTGTACACTCTTGGATGTTACTTGTTTATTGTCGACCTGCACAAACCAATTTGACATTTATCTTGGATTTCTTCAGCTGAACTAGAAATAAACTCTTTATTCTTAAATTTCTACCTTGTATTTAATGCCATTGTCTGTGGCATTAGTGGGCTTTGGTTGTTTTTACTGATAGAGAGTAAAGTTCATGAACCAATATCGTTGTTGTAAGCTGATCATATCACAGGATTTGAGGGAGAGATTTAGATATGCATCTCAAATACATATATATTGCTGTCCGTCTTCGATAACTCATATCGAGCCTGAACACGTAGCACCAAGTGCCGACACTTGCTGCCACGTGATTGACTCGTACCTCTGGGAACACCTGTGAAGTTGCAACGATTGTAACAGCCCACTCTCTGTCCTCCATACATCTACAGTATGTGATATAATAACTTGGAAAGCGCTACTCGGTGGCTGGACAGCAGTCAAATAATTGCCCACGCTCTTCACCGACTGCATTCCACTTAACCTGAGCAGAATGTTGGAGAGAGATTTCTGAAGGAAGGTGTAGTCCCTGACTGGGGGAAACTAACCTTTGGGAGACAATGCCACCAGTCTCTCCCTGCTCAATGAGTCCTTTGTGCCGGGAATTCTCTGATTGGAAAAGTGATACACAAGGTAGCAGGTTGATTTTTTTTTTTTTTCTTATATATACACCTACTCTGTCAACCCCAACCCTTAAGTTGAGAGATTGATTTGTTTTCTGATGTCACTGGAGCCGGAATAGCACTCCTGACTATGAATTGTCTTACTGATTATGGCAAAGAAAAAAGTGTTGTTTTGCATGAAATGATCCAAGATGTATTTAGTATGCTGCCCATATTTTAAACCATGTCATGTCCATCATACCTCGCCACAACAAATCAAAAACCTTCACACATTTTACACATGGATAGATTAGTGAACTGGCCCGACTGGAGGGACACAAAACAGCTAAAGAGACGCACAGGTACCTCAAAGAGTCTCAAATCGACAACAGAGACACAAAGGTACCTCGAACAGACACAAAAGAACAGCAGTGACACAAAGAGACACAAAAAGACAAAAAAACCGACAGAAGTCACCACAACTAGACACAAAATGACTACAAAGACACAAAAGTACGCAAAAGAGACACAAAAATACCTCTTAAAGACACAAAACCATCACAGACACCAGAGTACCACAAATGTACACAAAGCAACAACAGAGACTAAAAAGTATCACAGAGAGACAAAAAAAGTATCACATAGAAAAGCAAAATGACAACAGAGACACAAAAGTACTACAGTGAGGTATAATACCTCCACAGGTAGTTTCCAAACATTGTCGTTGTGGTCTTGGTTTGGAGCCAGGTTCTCAGTGTAGGTCTGATGTTAGGGATCACCATGACTGCATGTGGTGTTATGGGGGTGTCGGACACGCTCAGTAAGCAGTGAACACACCAATATCCCCTTTCCTGTCGGACGGGGCTGTGGCCTCGCTACCCCGACAGATCAGAGCGCTGCAGGGAGGGTCACAGCCTCTCAGGTGAACACATTTGACACGGCCTGGCTTTGAGTAACTATAAACGCAGCTCACACCATAAATTAGACAGATAGAGGCTGATAAACCGCCATAACTTCTGAAACAAAAGATGTACAGAGAATTGTGGGTGATCTGGGAAAGGGTTTAGGGGTTGTGGAGCTAGGACACAGAAATATAAAGACAGAAATGTTTCGGCCGGACAGGAAGGATTAGTTGCAAGGAAAGTGGGTTGAAAAAGAAATCTGAGAGTCGGAGTATCCAGTAGAATAAGTAGAGAGGGACTGAATGGGGACTGGACCTGGAACAGTGGATATTGAGGGCCAGTGTCGGTGGTAAAAGGGGAAATCAACAATTTAACTTTTTGAACAGATCCTCTTTCAACTAGAAGAAATGAGAGAAATACCAAAAAAGAAGTCAGCTCAGATCTGGGCTAGATACTTTCTGCATTAGCTCCGAAAGCTGTTATTACTGCAGCTAATTAACTGTCCATTATCGAAAGAATGCTGGAAAAGACAATTGGAATGCTGACTTGTTATCACCTGCAGCATTATTTGCCCCATTATACCATGCTTACCACCTTAAATGAAGCCTTTTAGCTAAATGGCTTCTCTTAGAATGGCACTTTGTGCACAGTGGCCTTAGAGGAGAATTCCCAGGGTGGACCACAAGTTTTGGCCAGAAAACCCAGGCCAGGGGATTGGCTTTGTGGGGTCGTTTTGGGGAGGGAAGGGAAATTGCTTTGATTGGCCCAGCTGTTACAGTAGCTTTGAAAGCACAGGCCTTTTCTCCTGGATTTTATTTAATCGTTCCTGGGTCCTTATCTCGAACACGCATTCCCCTGAGGTGTCTGAGAGCTTTCTCACGGCAAGCAGGAGGCAGAGAACCCGGTGTTTCTCTGCCTCTGAAACACCCACACCTTACCTGTTTTTATGATCATTTTTAGTTTGAAACCTGAGGGGAAACTAAACCACAAATATAAGGAAAAATCTGAAATGTAGCACAAAACCGTTGTGGCTGAAGTGGAGAAGTTGGCACATCCAAAAAGATAGGGTGTAATAATGGCTGATGGAAATTTTTTTAGGAGACGTGGAGGTTTCCTTTCCTTTGAAAAAACATGTTATTCTTTCCCTCAGCGCCACAGGCCTACACGTCATTGGGTTGAGTGAGTCCAGACAGAGGCCCTTGTTGGATCTCAACACCCTCAGTATTACAATAGCAGCTGATTAAACAAGAAAAGCGACTAAATAATTCATTAAAAGACACACAGCACCATCTTCCTGAGGTAGAATCTGTACTTTTTTGAAACATTCACATAGTTAGTTCATTCACTCCAAGTCAATTTTACTTTGCCAAAATATATTAAATTAATTACAGGATCTGGTCAACATTATTTGAATTCCCTATGTGCTTTACTTCTCAGAATTAGTCTGCTAGATAAGTACAGGGTTGGCGTCACAAAATGGTAAGCTTAGTTTAACATAACGACTGAAAGCAAGGAGGAATTGCTAACCAGGCTATCCTCAGAGTTCAGAAGTACACCTGTAAAGCTTACTTATTAACATGTCGTATCTCAGTTGTTAAACCCATACACAAAGAAATTGTATCAGTTATTTATGGGGCGCTGCATGCTGGAAGTATTTCTTGTTGAACCTTGCCTGACCTTGCTACCCCACTGAAGTGGAGTCAGTCAATAACTGCTACATTCAGAGCCTGATAAGACATTAAGGCTGACAAACACTAATGTTATTTATTTATGAAAAACAGCAGGGTACGTCTATTTACTGACACTCCTGAGGCGTGAACTGTTGCAATTCATGTAGTTTAGTTTAAAATGGTTTTAAAGGAAATGTTAAAACATGCTATTTACATTATTTACATTAAATATGTAAGAATAATTCAGTATTACTATAAACGGTGTACTTTTCTTTGTAAAACTTCAGCATATTGGCCCGTAAAATGTTCAGTTTGACTGATACCCACATTTGTCATTTTTAAAAGCTACCAACACACTGAAGAGAGCATCTTGTGGTACATTTGTTAGCTGAACTACAACACAGATTACCCACAGAAACTCTGTGCTTTCTCTCAGGTACCACATCCTTGTATCCAAGTACGGTCACCTGGCCCCGCTTGCAGAGGTGGACCTGAGCCCCCGCAGCACCATGGTGGACGTTCGCTGGGGCGAGAAGGTGGAGCCTGTCAGCCTCCGCCTGGAGCAGACGGTGGGCGACCTGAAGAAACAGCTTAAAGCTCTGCTGCAGCTGCCCACCAACGGGATCCGGCTCTTCTACATTGACCGGGAGATGTGTTCGGTCTTGGGACCAGAGGAGCTGAAGTGCGGCTCGAGGGCGCTCCATTCCTACGGCATCCGAGATGGGGATGAGATTCTGGTGGTGCTCAAAGTGAAGAGCCGCTGCAGCTCATCCGATCTCTGAGCCGGATGAATGGATGAATGGGACAGGAACTTTAGATAATGAACACTGACTGGATATTAAGCTTCGACTTGAGCCTTTCGTAGACTATATTAAAAGGTGAAATTTTTCAGCCGTGAATGTAAAGATGTTTGCTGTCCACCATATTGATCAAATTTATTCAGTAGTGTGTTTGCACATAGGAGTTCCACATTCACAAAGATTGTATCATGAGTGGCACATTGCTGTGCTTTAGACTGCAGTTTACATCTCATTTATGACAAATGTTATGCAAATCCAGACTGGGTGAACAAGATCTGCCAAATTTACCCATTGAATGCACAAATTGCACATTGATTTAAAAACTAAAAATCATGTTTTAATTGGAGTGTCTGATTGGATCTGAGATTTTAGCATACAACTTCCCATTACTCGCCTGACATGCCATTTTAGTATTTATTTTAGTAGAAACGATGTTGAAATTATGTGACACAGAAGCATTAATGATGTACGAGTTCAGGCGGAAATTAGTTTATAAAAATACCAGCTGCTGTGCATAAGTTTTGTAGTTTTACTGTTCAGTGTGATGTCAAATGCCTCGGCTGGTGAGAATCTGCGGCTCTTCGATGTTTTTCTTGTTCACTTTCTGCTAATCTGTGAACAACTTTTCATGCCTGGGAGTTTACAGTTTGGGTGAAAATCATTCCAAACCAGGTTGCTCCTTAAAAGCCAACACAGTGGCAAACGATGAACCTTAATCATCCAGCCAAGCTGAAAGAAAACCTACAAGAACTTTACACTTGTGCGTTAGCAGGCTTTTGTGAACTGTCTACATGTACAAGGAACTATTATGAGGGCAAAAAAAGGATGAATGGTTTACATTTTATTAACATTTTCATGATCATGACAGGCTCAAAGAGGATTCATTGTATCTAACCTTTATTTAAGCAGAGTAGATTTACAGATTTGTGTTTGTATAAGTAACACCAATCTCTCCCTGCTTCTTGCCGCTCAGATCACTCTCTTTCCGCATGACTCTTGATAGCAGTGATATATCCTGGGATAACCCCCGAGCTGGAATCACAAATGCACTGTGTTGAGGATAATGTAGAGCACATGGCTGCTGCTCAGTCAGGATGCCCTGGCAGAAAGAGGAGACAAGTCTGAGGTGATCTCGGGTCTGGGACAGAGAAAAGGAGTGTTGATGCTTAGGTTACTGCTGGTCTTCTGGCTGTCCAGTCCATGAATGGAGCAGCGTTCTCTCTCTGGAGAGGCAGCTGAGAAACGTTGAGGCCCAGTCTGTATGGTAACCACACACCAGCCGCTGTGTCATGGACACTTCCGCTGCATTTAGGTGAGAATGGGTTCACGCAACCGGCTCTGGCTCGCCACCCGTTACCCCAATCTCTCCTTTACATCCGTCTTACAAACCTGACACTTTTAGTGTCTGCTGTTTCAGAGGATGTGGGGTCATGAACTTTCCCATTGGCTCACATTGGCACTGATTGTTTTCAGAATCAAAGAATTGATAGAATAACACATTCCCACTTACTGGAAATTGACAACATTTTCCACTGCAGGCATCTTGGGCTTCTCATGACCTTAACTTTGAAGAAACTTGCGACGCTTACAGCTCAATTCCACCGGGCATGGCTGCGATGAGGCTGCCAAAGCTTATCACCGCCATTCGAGGCAACGCTTGTGTTACCAGCAGACTAGTGCAATGCGTTCTGGTAGCGTCCCAGAGGCAGCTCTCAGCTCTGCTCTATTTAAAATACGTGCTGCATGTGTAGTTTTGAAGGAAGCTGCATCAAGCTGCACAGAACAGGATACGTTTGAACAGGAACTGTGAAGAGCATCCAGTCAATTTTCAAAATAAAACAACCTGTGCAGACTCACGATTGGAAAAAATGTCAAAAATGAGAAACCACATAACTTCGTAGCATAATTTGTACAGTTATAGAAGAAACTGCCACGGATAGATTTCCTTATTGACTTTCATACAAGTTTGGTTTCATGCAACCCAGAGAAGCCTTGAGCAGCCTTTGGACAGGCAATGGAAGAGGACTGAGACTCAAATACAGATCTATGCATCAATTTAGGAAAGAAGAATCTTCACATTTGATCCTTAATCTTTTCCCTTCCCGTTTGGTGATGTGGGATACCACCTTTTTATCTCTGAACACTGACTCATGCTCTGACTGAATGGTCTCCTTTAACCAAATGAGGGCCTGAATGTCTTCATTTGTCCAACTAGTGTGTCTCTTGCCCTGGTCAGTGCTGAAATTGTAGGTACTGCTGTTGTGTTGTTGTAGTTGTCCTTGTAGTGATGTAATGATACATCTAACTGTCCATGAGTGCGCAGCAACTCCTATAAGTACCTGAAACTTGCCTTCAGGATCTCCTCTTGAGCAGGAGTTTGTACCCAAAGTGGTCAGACATCAGTGAAGGGAAAAAGCAGAATTGGAGACCATTGGTCTTGCTGCAGTGGAAAAGGGATGTTAGAGTTTTCAATTAACTGACCAGTTTGTTTTGAGACTATGAGAGGAAATCAGATTTCAGTGAAACAAAGACACTCGGAAAAACTCCACTTACATACAACCCCACTAACAAGTGGATTACAACCCAGGATCTCCTTGCAGAGTGCTGCATTCATGGAAAGCCACGGACAAAAACTTTCCTATTGTAACCTCTCATGTAGAGTTTTAAGAGTTTTAGTATATTGCTGTCATAAAGTCTTCTTTTTTTATTATTATTATTATTATTGTTTTGTTTTCAAGAAATTATAAATTCGATTGGCCGACAAAGTTTTCAGGAGATTTTGTTCGCTTCATACAAAAGAGAACCACATTTTCCTAGCATAGTCCAAAGACTAACAGTCAGTCCAGTCGGAGACTCAAAAAAACGAACGTATGTGTTGTTGATGTTTCCCTTTTTTCCCCTCAATGCATGTCGGAAATTGTTCCTGCCCGCCTGACGCTGAATAGCTCAGACGTTTTCCCATATGTCTGCTGCACAGATGCAGTGTAAATTGGGCCCAATATCAAGTGCATTTGTTGATGACAATGACTAAGCAGGGTCTTTTAAATGTTGGACTGATGTGAACGCAAAAGAGTTTGTTTGAGATCATGTTGGGTGAAGTGAGCGTCCAGGATCAAGTGTTATACCAAGTGAAGTTTAGCCTTGTGTTACCGAAAATGTGTTGAGGTGCCATCTGAAACGCTCCTCTGACACAAACTTACTTTGTGTAGTAGATAACTGGAGATCTCTTTTAAGGTTTTTATTTTTCTTGACTCATATGTTATACTATATTATGATTGAGTGCTTACATGGGAGGTTGTGGGATGGGCGTGAAGCATTATCGTGGTTAAGTTGGTGATTTGCATGTTCTGATATTTCTTGATATGTTTGATTCAAAATGTGTATGAGATGTGTCATTTCAGGGAAACAATGTTGTTGATGGGCATTTGTAAATTTGACACTTTTAAAATATTATCTGTGCCCCTTTCACCTCACTTTATCCTTCAGTAATACCAAAAACAAAGATTATTTACAGATTTAAACATAAAAGATAGATGCTAATCTGTGAGACAGTTTGCCTTGTGCTGTTTAGTAAATAGTGTTTAATTTATATCACGTTTGCTTTCTGTAGTTTCTTTAATGTATCTGGATATTTTCTTGAGATCATAATGCCATTTCTCCACCTGTACTGTATAACGTTGCTTTCACTTCTCTTAAAGAAATAAATTCTAATTATTTGGGCTTTTTCCTCTGTTACATTTTTATACCTGATGTGAAACCTGTGAGCTAGTTCAGGCAGACTTCAGTCAGATATGCTTGATTGTTGATCAGAATAAAAATAATTTCCAACTATTTTTTTGATAATTAAACGGCCTCTGGGTTTTTGGGCTGTTGGTTGGACCAAAGAAGCAATGTGAAGACGTCTCTCTGGGCTCAAGGAAATTGTGATGTGCAGTTTTTAGTTGCAGGCCAAATACTATGACTTATAGCTATGCCCTCTGCTGCAGCTGGTACGTGCTGCTGTTGCTTTTCATAAAACTGATGCTTGCTGATGTGTTTACATGTACATGGTGTCTTAATGTTTTGACATTATTCATGTAATGCTTGTGTGCTGCAGGCTTCACTATGCTTCAACCGAAGTCCTTAACAGATTGTTGAACAGTAGGGGTCCACGGGGTTTTTCAGGGCCAGTACCGATTATAAAATATCAAGGAGACTGAAAACCAATAATTATATTAAACAATCAAAAGCGTCATACAATATTTCTACATTCAGCCAGTCACACACTCATGGAACAGCCATCAGGACCAGTTTGGGGTTCAATATCTTGCCCAAGGATACTTCGACGTGCTGCCGGGGTTTCCAGGTATCGAACCACCAACCTTTTGACTAGTAGGACCCACTTCCTGAGCCACAGTCGCACCCCAAAAAAACTCAAACACAATGGACAAGTCTTGTTGCTTTGGGCCAAAGTGTTTGCCAGACTAGTGAACCAACATCTTTATCGAAGACTTCCACTTGGAGAAAAAAAACACATCACTGCATCTTTTCTCAAAGGCTAAAAGACTTGGATTGCTTACATTTCAACTACTGTAGACCATTTGGAAAGTCCTGACTGAAGGACGAGGTATGGAGTGTGGCATCGCTCATGTTACCGGCAGAACGTACACGTGCTCGGTATGCACAGCTCTGTTTCACTGGCTGAATACTTGGCGGTGGAGAAGATGGGATTCTGCAGATCTTCTCTCTTTCTGGCAGGCGTGTTTCAGTCGAGCTGCAAAGACTCCATTCCATACGTGTCAGGCGGTGTTGTGTTTCTGGGGCATTCCCTCTATTTTCCCCCTCCTCCTCTTCCAACAGCGCGACTCTAATCCTGTGTGGGATATCTATGCCACCCACCACCAACACACCGTCACCAGCAGGACCCCCTTCTCAAAGTTTGGGAGCTGAGGAGGCATTCAGTCACAAAGGTACTCTTCACATTTTCTTGGACTGTATCAAGAAACAGCTCCTGAACATAGACGTTGATACATTGTTCAGATATAGAGTATAAGCTGTCCTACCTTGGTGACTTCCCCTGGAAAGCTAGCTCCATGATAGCTGTTGACTTTTCATTGTATACTGTGTTAGCAGTTAGTATACGCGAATATAATGTACTGTTACGTGGTGATAGGGAAAGATAAATGTTGCACACTGATGAACATCAGTCAAACCACGACTGGCAAGTTACTGCCAATTTTAATTTAGAAACTTAACAACGGATTGTATACTTTCGTTTTCCAAAATATTTCTTTGATTTAAATGTTTGTGGTTGTCCCCCCTCCCTTTCCTGTGTGTGCACTGCAAAAACGAAGCAAATTCAATCTGTATACCCGAGAAAAGTTTATTTTTGAGTTTCATTCCAAACTTGTGAGAAACTGATGCTGTGGGTTTCCCATCTTCTCACATACTGACATGCAGGGATTGAAGGTAGGGTCAACCACCATTGCAAAGCATCAGTTTTTGATGAGTTCGGAAAGAGAGGACAAGGCTATGAGCCCAGTTTTATGTGTGGCCAATCTGAACACCTATGCCTTTGGACGTGGTGTACGGCTCGATTCATTTAAAGCACTGATGCCTTGAATCATTCCCTCACATCCATCCTCTCAGCAATACTGCTGAACAGTGAAAGCTTCTTCATGTCCAAGGACGGAGTCTTTGGTATTGGACTGGTTGTTGGATGGATGCACAAGCTTGTAACAAGACAAGTTGAAAGACCAAGCAGAGATAGGTTCATTGGCGTTAGAGTTTAACATCCAGAAACTCTACTCAATTAAGATGTGGAGGGATGTCAGTGATGCTGCAACAACCAAGAACTCAACAAAGAAATAGAGTTGTCACAAGAGCTTTGATCCCCTGAGACGAGGCATGAGGGGGGGGAGGCATAACCCCAATACTAACCACCACCTTTAAAATTGTTTGCAAGAGACACAGATTGAAATTGCATCAAAGGTTTCTCCACAGCAGGAGGGTACCGTGTGGGAACAGGGTCAAAGTATCCAGCATCACAAGTTCTGCAAAATCCATCAAGCCTGACCTTCACAAAGAAGGTCCTGGACTGGATACCCGCCGAGCTCTGTTCGGCAGTCACCTAATCCGAGGAGTGGGCCACTCTAATTCAACCCTGATGCCCAGCGGTTGGCTCTGCCCTGCCCTCCTCTCCTTCCTTTTCCATTCACAATGGTGAACCTCCTTCCAGTAACCCAAACCTTCTTACCCCAATGACTCCTTCACCTCAGCACACAATAGGCCCCGTTCAGCCCTCCTGCCCTCAGTCCCACTTCATAATGCAATGGGGCAGATCGAGGGCAGATCAGAATACCAACTGCACTGCAAGGTTCTGTTTACACAACAAGGTGCAAGGTGTGGTCGATACAATTCATCTGCATACACCTTCCAACCTCAGTCTGACCCTGCATTAGTGAGCATCTCCGAGCTCAATGAAGGCCATGTTCTTGAACTTCTTGAACTTGAGACTGCAGTGACTTTTGAGGAGGGCTTTCTTTAGCCTCAATGGTCAAGAAATGTAATACCGACTACATGTCAAGGGGAAATTTGTAAGATATGTTTAGTATGTTAGTTTAAACCATTAAAAAATCAACTAACATTACCAACAGAGTGTTAAGAAAAAACAAGACACCCATGTATTGCATTGCTGAGATGTCCACTGAAGTTAGCATGCTAACCAGCTAGCTTCATCTCATCCTGTCTCATAATACCACCAAGTCCAATTTTCACCCTCTATATTGCTGAGGGGAAATGTATGCCTGCTAAATGCTTATCATTGTCATGTCTATCATTTGGTGCTAGGAAACTAGCGTACAGTGGGTTTGTCCGGACTTCTGTAGCTGCCTGTTGGTGGAAGGGTGTTGATGAGAGTGGTGGGACTGACAAAACAGAGTTTACAGGCCGTAAAACCAAACAGACACTAAAATGCATTAAATATAATTGTTCAACCAGATGGCTGAATAAATATTGGCAATGTACATTTCTGCAAACCATAGATATGTTGAAACTTTATGTTCCGTTTCCAGTTTTATGTTGTGACGTCGTGCTTATGGTGTGGTTAGGTTTAAGCACAAACAACACTTGATTAGGATAAGGAAAAGATCACATTTCGGATTTGCCTGGTTTTGTACACACATGGCTGAAAAATGTTACTGTGTCTCGTAAAAAATATCTGATTTTGTTGCCTTTAACTAGGCTGGAAAATTTCCCTACATCTCATTAAATATATCCAGTGGTTTTGTGCTTACAAATGTCAAAACAGCATCTCGCCAGCCATGACACCACCCCGTCCCCTTCTCCTCTGGACATGAAAGTCAGCTCATACACATGTCATAAGAACAGGATATGAGATGTGTTGGTATGATACATAAACGTACAAATTAAGCATATTCATGGTTTGCAGAAATGTGAAATGCCAACATTTCATTCTTGTGACTTCTTCACATACAAATATTGACTGACTAAAGCAGCTTTAGGTTTGACCACCAAAGTTAAGAGAAGAAAGAAGGTGTGTTATCATTCCCTATCATGTTTTCTGTTCCTAATGTATTGTAAGTGTAAGAAATCAGGTTTATCAGCCCATCTTGGTCTTTCCCACTTCTCCATCTTCGACATTTCCCTAAACACAAACCCGAGATCGGGGCGCTCCCCTGGCCCAGTAGGTCACCTGTAACTGTTGATTCTTGTGTCCGTCTTTGTGCGACGTTCTCTTTCACAGGTTGGTTAAGGGTATGCGTCCATTTACACAACAAGACGTGGGAGGTATAAAAGAAGGCTCCACAGAGAGCCTCGGTGCTGCTTAATGGGAGCCCGGGGCCTGCCCTCAGTCTTGGAGCCTTTCACACATCTTGCTCCCTGCCTCTCCAATTACTTCCACTGTCCTCCAGCAACAAAGACCCAACTGACTGCCCTCTCCTTCCCAGACCCTATCAGTGTGGATCCACCTGAGATTTCCCCTTGCTATCTCTCCAGCATCTATGGAAATCAAGTGTCTTGTATAACCCTTGTAAATGAGGCTGTTCCTAATTAAAAAAGGGGGTACACAGAGTCTCCAAAGTGACTCATGTTAATTCTGTAACTCTACCTACCACACAGCTTGAAAAGCGAGGTTTCAGACTGTGTGTGTGTTTCTGGTTTTTGTCCATAAATGCCCCAGAGTGAGACTGTACTACTTTGGTGAGCTTGTGTGCCCAGGTGCCCTGAGCTTTAACTGCACTGAGTGAACCCTGGCAGAGGCTTTACCGCAATTGAGGCCTCATCCAAAAAGGCAGAGTCTAAAGTCTTCAGACTTGGGGAGAAAATACACCGTCAATTTTTAGAGAAACTATCTACAAATTATATAAAATGCTGCTTCAGACGCTGAATGAAAAATCTGAATTCAAATATCCTTGTTCCAAAAAGATAAAGGCCACAGTGTTTCCTCCAAATTCTCCACCCAAAGACATATTTTATCATCATTTGGCACTTTGCAGGTGTTAATGACGGATCCTGCCCAAAAGGCTCGACACTCATCCTGCATGAGAGCCTCTCTTTGTACCAAACATTCCTCTCCTCCTGCATTTAAAGCAGCAATTCTCTTTCCCTCCATCATTTCCACATCTCTGACCTCCCTCTCCCCCTTCTTCCATATTGCTCTGTTTCCACTCCCTCTCTCCCTCAGATTCCTATGCCGTCCCTCCCCTCAACTTCCCTCTCCTCCACCTCCACCTCCACCTACCCCCTTCCCCAAACACTGATCTCAGATTAAGTTGAACACTATCCCAGGTAAAGTTTGCACCTGCTTCTTGAGCTCCTTCCACAGCTTCAACAGGTGCTTTTTGAATCTCTAGGAGGACATTACCATTCACCTTTTGGATTGTTGTTGCTTCTGCTGGTAATCCTGTGGAGCTGGAATTGGACTCTACCACTGTCAGGACATCCAGCTCCTCTACATTCCTTGTCATCACATCAGCAGCTATCACCTGCACTGCCTCATTGTACTCCCTCCATCACCACCAACACCACCACTCTCTGGATGGTCCTCTGCTGGATGAGACCCTGCTGTGTGGAGGTTGCCAGGTTAGACTGTTGAGGTGCTAGATGTCCATCTTCTGACGGCAGGTGAGTGCATCATTTCCTCATTAGGCGTGTAACTTTTTGATGCTGCAAACATGGTCAGATATTAGGGGGGGTAATGGGTTGTGTTAAGGTCTAATACAATCGTTGATATCTAATACAGGTGTTCATTTTGTGCTTCATTTTTAGGGCTCACAAACCCCTCAAAACAAGCTTCTGACCCCTCATCACAGGTTATAGACAAATACTGACTCTTCCATCTCACATAATTTTATCTTAAGGGTTTTAACAAACCTAAAAAAAAAAAAAAAACTTTTTTCTTTTTAATTCAACATAATATTAATCCACTTTAATCATCTTGGGACCAAGCCCCAAATTAGGAACCACTGGTAAACTTTTGCCCAATAGATTTTCACTAACTCTAAAAGAAATAATTATATAATATATGTCATTACTTATGGTGTAGCAATTTACTTCACCCCAGCATGTCTTTGAATGCACAACTTAATATTGGTCTGACTTATCTCATTTTCGAACCTCAAATGTAAAAGGCAGGAAATTAAATGTACAATAAATTAACTTTTGATAAAGGATGTGTCTTACTTGATACGATAAGAGTTGTCTCTCCATGTGTAACCCCACAGATACTCATGTCAAAGTGTCTTGTTCATCTTTTAAGTCCCGGGGGCTTTATCTTAATCGCCCCGCTAAAAGGCATCAAGTTAACGCCAGTCAGATAAGATGGTGAGCCGCAAGAGTCAAAAGAGCGATTGTGGTAATCTTTCTGTTGACAATGTTTGATGAGAGGCCGATGACACGAGAGCAGACCTCTGTCAGCAGTGCTCACTAACCTTGGCACACCTGAACACAATTTACCATCAAGCTGAATAGTATTCACACATTAGAGAGATTTGAGAGAAGTATTCAATTGGATTCACATACCTCAACAGATGCACATCAACAGTATTGTCTTCAGGACAGTAAAAGAGTTATCAAAATGCTGTATTTCATTGGTTTATTGGTTCATTCAACTACACGCTATAGTGTGTGACAAAATAATCTAAACTCCAAGGTCCACAAGATATTTTACAGCCTTCAATGGCATCAACTATAGTTTGAGGTCAACAGGTAACACCTAGTACCCTGATTGTAACATCACGCACCTTACTGCCTCTGCTCATTGTAATTGAAAATCATATATTGAATTATTTTTTTTATTGAAGTTGGGCAATATATTCACATTTAGGAAGCCAAAACTACACAGAGGCAGGAGTAGTGTAACATATGGTATATGAACTTTAAGTTTGTCTGGCAAAATTTTTTTTATTTTAATGTAGAAACTTAAAAAAACAAGAGACATTGCCGATATACCACTGAATGACTGGTAGTTAGCGGGCCAGCTAGCCGGTACCTAGCTCGGCATTTGACTCAAACTGTTAAATCATACTGTACATTTTCCCTATGGTCCTGATACAGTGGTTTATGAGCGGTAGTTTCTCAAGTGAATACATCAACCTCTTCATCTTCCTTCCAGGTCTGCTACTGCTCTTCCTGAGGTCACTCATCCTCCGATGCCGCACTTCGCTGCCAGTGTGTCTGGGTTAGGCAGAGCAGACAAGCTGAGTGTCAGCTGGCCCTGCGGTCCAACGAGCAAGCTTTTTTAGGTTTTTTGGATGGAAGAGGTCCCTATTCCCGTTGAAGAAGCATAAATCTGACAGGCATCTTTGTTGCCCTGGTGGTCCACTTGACAACAAGAGGGAGGGAGGGAAGTCAGTGAGTCACAATTGACTTACTGTTTAATCACACCCCAAATGAGACAATAATTAGCTAGCTAGCATGCTACACACTGGCAGTGAAGAGCAGCTCCAGAGAATGAGTGAGTCAAAGAGGAGCAGCAGCAGACCAGGAAGGAGGCCGAAGAGGTCGGTGTGTTTACCAGAGAAACTACAGCTCTTTATCCTGACAGTTTGAGTCAAACATAGAGCAACCAATGAGGGCAGCCAATCAGAGGCAGGCACACATTTTCAAATTTTCAATTTCTTGCCCAAAAATTGACAAACTAAATCTTGTGACAAATCAAAAGTTGCAGTATGAAAGTTAGAACAGTATCTGTGGTTGATAAGTCCAAAATAACACAATAACAGATGAGAATGCAGATTGAGAATGTAAGAATGGTTCACAAGGTCAATGGTATCAAGAAGGGACAAGTTTTAACTTGCGGGTAGTTGGCAGGGATGTTTAAATTCATTGAAGGTAAAAGCAATACTTCTAAAGTTTCTTTCTTTTTCATTAAACAATTAACTTTAAATGCTGCATGGTGATTGTAAATTCTGCCAACTTGGCTCTATACTCTACTTCGCCAATGGGAAACATGCCAAGCCAGGCACTGAACAGCCCCAAAGGGCCACTGCAAGGACCTTGGCAATTCAAACCTACTCACTTAAAGCCATTAGTGCCCCAGTGTTTATGCTCCTCTCCCTTTAGCCAACAAGGCATGGATTGCTCCCAAACAGAAGTGGTAATGAGGTCCTAAGCAGCCTTGCGGCTTCAGACACAGAGACGCTGGGCCAGTTTGATCAGCTGCAGGGAAACGAGGCACAGAGAGGCCCGTAGTCCACTGTTGCCGGCTCACATGGGACTGTAAGGCAAATGTGATCCTGACACATTGTTCTGGCATGCATAATAGGGCCTTTTCAGGGCTCCTCAGGGGAGACCTGGGAGCCTGATCTTAAAGAAGAATCGTGACGTTGGTTTGACGGTTCTCCCTCCTCTCTACTTTTGACTAACGGCTGCGTTTATGGGAAGTTGTCCTATGACTCATGTCTACGTTTCTATTAGCTTTAAGAAAAATGCAACACTTGCTCAGACGGGGTTTACCAATGTGTAAAGAAGTGGTAACATAATGAGCAAATTAATCACACAGTCGATAAGATCTCTCAACTTATTTTCTTTGCTTTTTTTAGAATGGTCAGGCGAGGCTGTCCAGTCGTTCTGCTCCAACTCTTCAGCATCTTTATACGGACGGGAGGTATGGCGCCCATTATGGATTATGTCATCCTCCCCATCAAATAATTTATCTTTTAGGGTTGAGAAAAGTCAGTTTAATGAGCTTTTCTGCATTATTCTCCTTTTAGCTACTACTCAGGATATCTTGTATCCGTATGGACCCGGCCACAGGGATCAAGAGACCCCAAAGATGGATGATGGGAGTTCAGCTGAACTTACTTTGCTCATTCCCTTCATTTTCTTCAATATCCCCTACCGTTCCATCTACGTAAGCCTTGATCAAAACTCTCACTATTATTGCACAGAAACCTCAGCTCAGAAAATGATCTACTCATTCTCATACTGATGGAAAGTTGGACAAAGTTTTATATGGCAAGTTTTTCAGGACAGAGGATGTTGTTCACTGTACAGACTGTAAAGCCCACTGAGGCCATGTGATTGTGATTTTTGGCTATATAAATAAAATTGATTGATTTTGATTTGAATTGATTTACAGTCCACAAGCTTCACAGCAAAACGTTGCAGCATTCTCCTTAACAACTGAAGTAGATGGGGACGCCAATAAGGCGAGTTGTAAGGCACTAATTTATGTTTTTTTCTATCATTTATTTGGAGAAAGCTGCAACACTGTTTTGCTGTCAAGCTCCAGAAATGTTTTGTTGACTACGAAACTTCATCCAACTTTCCGTCGGCATTAGGGTGAGCAGATAATGACTGAATTTTCATTTCTGGGTGAACTGTTCCTTTATAATAATTTATTGCAATGTATAATAGTTGATGATTTCTGAAGTATAACTCTGTCTGTTCTCTTCACAGGTCAACAACAATGGTGTGGTGTCCTTTCACGTGCAGGTTAGCCAGTTCACACCAGAAGCTTTCCCTCTGAGTGACAGCAGATCATTCATTGCTCCACTTTGGGCCGATGTGCACAACGGCATCCGCGGAGATGTGTACTATCGAGAGTCCACTGAACCGGGAATACTGGAAAGGGCAACACAAGATGTCCGGAAGTACTTCAAAAACATGCCCACATTCACCGCCACCTGGGTCTTTATTGCAACATGGCACCAAGTCACCTTCTATGGAGGAAGTCAGACAACCCCGGTAAAGTCTGACATCTAACCATGATTAGTGAGGGATACAAAAAAGATTAAACTGACATCGCTTTGATTTGATGGTAATATTTTCCCAAAATGCTTTACAGATCTACAGAATATATATAATTAAGACATTTGCCTTGTCCCATTTTGAAATTCCACATATTCATTTTTTGCGTGAAACAATTACTGAATATTGAAATGATTCTTCTCCATGATGGTATTCTTCTCTTTGATTTTTACATGTTTTTCTGTTTTTTTTCTCTTTGTAAAACTATTTTAATCCTCTTGTTTGATTAAAAGGTGAACACATTCCAAACTGTACTAATCTCAGATGGCATGGCATACTTCAGTATGTTCAACTATGGAGAAATCACATGGAGCACAGGAACAGCCAGTGGTGGAGATCCTTTAACTGGACTGGGTGGAACGACAGCTCAGGTAATCTCACAGTGATTCCAAGATCATTTAAGAAAAATCATTATAGACATTATATGATAAACATTTCACCTCACGTACCTCACACCTTTCCCCTTTTCAGTCAGGTTTTAATGGTGGAGACATTGGTCACTTCTTCAACCTGCCAGGATCACGGTCTAATGATGTCGTGAACATTGAACAGACAACCAATGTGAATATCCCCGGGCGCTGGTTCTTCCGTGTAGACACTGAACTGATAGATCCTGCCAATGGCTGCAGCTACAATGGCAAGTTTCTCTATTGCAAAGCAGCTAAATCATCTTTAGTTCAGCAGTCAGTGGCATTTTGGAGTCAAATCATTCAAATGCTAAATACCTCCTCTGTCTTTCCTACATCCTCTCCAGGTCGTTACTACAGACGAGGGGAAATCTTCTGGCTGTCTGACCAGTGTTCACAGCGATGCCGCTGCCTTGACATTCACAACGAGGTGCAGTGCCAAGAGGCTCCATGCGGGCAGCTAGAGACCTGCGAGCAGCAGGAAGGGGCC
The DNA here is from genome assembly GCF_965226575.1 of Pagrus pagrus. Lineage (NCBI taxonomy): Eukaryota > Metazoa > Chordata > Actinopteri > Spariformes > Sparidae > Pagrus > Pagrus pagrus. Next base: position 7,463,725 of record NC_140198.1, read on the forward strand.
TTTTACTGCCAGCCGACCCGCACCAGCACTTGCGTGGTATTTGGCGACCCTCATTACCATACCTTCGATGGCTTCCTCTATCACTTCCAGGGAACCTGCTCCTACCTGCTGGCTCGACCCTGCTGGGAGGTGGCCGGGTTACCCTTCTTCAGCGTGGAGGCCAAAAATGAGAACCGTGGAGTTGCCTCTGTTTCTTGGCTCAGAGATGTCACAGTTGAGGTGTATGGTCACAGAGTCATGTTGCCCAAAGGCAGTCTTGGGACAGTCCAGGTGAGAATCTGTGGACCCCTTTTATATCAGGCATTGGTTTGTTCACGAAACGTCAACTGGCTCCTTAATTTAGTTATGTGAAGTTTGGAATCAGGGGACGACCTGGTAGCTCAGTTAGTAGAGCGTGAGAATGTACAGAGACTGTGTCGCCGCCGCAGCAGCCCAGGTTTCGAATCATACATTGACATATATTGACCAGGATGATATTTTCCACTAGCATCCATGGTTCATTTTCTGATTTGTCCTCTGCTCCTCTCTTTAGGTGGACGGCTTGATGAAGACTTTACCGGTCCAGCTCCAGCTCGGTGCCATCAGGGTATATCAGTCTGGTGTTGCCATTGCTTTAGAAACAGACTTTGGACTCTTAGTAACCTATGATGGCCAACATTATGCATCCATCTCCCTACCCAGCTCCTACTTCAATAACACTTGTGGCCTTTGTGGTAACTATAACGATGACCCCGCCGATGATCCTGTGCTTCCTGACGGCTCTCTAGCAGAAAGCGTTGTGGAGTTAGGAGGCAGCTGGCGAGCAGAGGACACCGATTGGCGGTGTACAGATGGCTGTGCCCAGAACTGCAGCGTGTGCGACCCTCTTACAGAAGCCTTCTACTTTCGCTCAGACTACTGTGGGCTCATAAACAAAACTGATGGACCTTTCAGGGACTGCAGAGCTGTAGTGGACCCTACAGCCTTTGTGTACAGCTGTGTGTACGACATGTGCAGCAACAGGGATAATATCACCACACTCTGCCAGGCCATCCAGGCCTATGCTCTGGCCTGTCAGGCGCTTGGTGTCACGATACGACCCTGGAGATCTCGCACCTTCTGTGGTGAGATTCAGTTTGATTACACAGATTCTTAATCTTACATTAATTTACTTGTGTCTGACATCACTTCTTCTCTCTCAGCTTTGTCATGTCCAGATTTCAGCCATTACCAAGTGTGCACAAGTGCCTGTCCAGCATCCTGCTCGGACCTCACCTCCCCCCTGTATTGTGCTCACCCCTGCACTGAGGGCTGCCAGTGTGACGATGGCTATGTTCTCAGTGGCAGCCGTTGTGTACAACGTGAAGACTGTGGCTGTGAGCATAACGGCCTCTATTACCCCCTTAATAACACTTTCTGGGCAGGCCCCAGCGGTGAAGAAGGTGAATGTACCCTCCTATGCAACTGCGGGCCTGCTGGGGAAGTCTCCTGTTTCAACGACTCCTGTAAGGAGGGTGAGGTGTGTGTAGCCGAGGTGGGCTTGCTGGGTTGCTACCCGCGGAGGGAGGGAGTGTGCTCAATCACCCAGAACACAGTGACATCCTCCTTTGATGGGACCTTCCTGCTGTTCCCAGATGACAGCTCCTACTACCTGCTAAAGCTGTGTGGTCCAGTGCCAGCTAACGGCTCAGTGGTGGAGGTGAAGATGGGCCGACGACTGGTGAACAAAGGCGCTTCTTGGAAAAGACCTGTGGTGGTAACAGTGGCTAACCTGGAAGCTCAGATGGGAGGGACTGATTTTGATATAGTCAAGGTGAGGAAAACACCAATTCCAAAACGGTTGTGGAAAAAGTTGGTCCAAAAAAGTTATGATTATTTTTGAACCCGGACAAACCATACATTATTTCACGCCAAAAATGTTTACAAAAACACATCACGTTGAACCATTTTTGGAATATAGGAAAACGTTTGTAAATGGGCCACCATGATGGTCCAGTTTTAATTCCCGTAGCAGTCAACCAACCAATGATTCGTCCAATCAGGTGCAGTCAGAAACAAGGATGTTTTCTTGTTGGTCCAGCGTCCAGTGCTGGGGAGCAGCGCAAACACTCATGTCCAAAATTTGCCCCTGTGGACACGTACTATCAGTTGTTCACAAGCAGAAATGGGGCAAGGTTCACCATTGTGTGAAACACACAACTGTATAAACGATATTACTACATGGGCTCAGAGACTCTTCGAAAAACCTTTGTCGGTAAACGCAGTTCATTTAAAAATGACTGCATTCTGTCCCAACTTTTCCAGATTTCAAGGTCGTATTTTCCCTTCAGAGTAACAACCATTCTGTTATCTATTGTTAGTTGCTTGACACTTTCTTGTGTTCCAGGTGAATGGTGAACCAGTGGGGCTCCCATACGTCCATCCCATGGAGACAATGATGATCTACAAAGCACCAGGCAATGCTACGGTGGTGGAGTCCCGCGGTCTGCTTCGTGTCAGCTACACACGCCAGGGATTCCTCAACATCTCCCTCTCCACCCTCTTCTACAATGTTACTTGTGGTCTTTGTGGCGTCTTCAACAGCAATTCAACCGATGACCTTCGCCTGCCAAATGGACGCTTGGCTGAGTCTACAGAACAGTTCACAGAGGGCTGGCGGTCCATTGCAGATGACCTCACCTGTAATGGTGACTGTGACGACCTGTATCGAATGTGCACAGACTTGCGTCTCTATCAGAGTCCTTGGATGTGTGGAAACATCAACGACCCGGGGAATAGTTCATTTCTGGCTTGTCACGCTGTGGTCAACCCCTCACCGTTCTTCAGGAACTGCTTGTATAACATGTGCGTAAAGGAAGGGAATCGTTCAGCCTTGTGTTCTTCACTACAGGCGTACGCCACCGCCTGTCAGGATGCTCAAGTAGGCCTCGCTTCCTGGAGGAGTGCCACCAACTGCCGTGAGTAGATTCATTTTTACTTTAAAGGAACAGTGACCAACAACTAATCTGTCATAAAACTGTGTGTGTCCAGAACGGATATGTGTGCCACCAGCACACGATAGTGTATTTTGGCATTGGGATATTTTGGCCTATAGACGCGTTGTTCACAGGGTGAATGAGCTAAGCTAACCAAAAACGTAAAAATATGCCTTCAAACAGCTCTGTATAATTGAGGCTCCAGCAGATTTTAGTCTGTATAACCATATCTTGTTGTTGATCAACCCTATGTCTTGCTGGGATTATTCCCTTTTTAAGGTATATTTTAAAATCTGACTCCTGCTTCTCTACGTAGCTACAATTTCAGTCTATAATGGTAGCGTCCCTCATCTTAGTATTAATATCACGCTTAGTATTTTACGCAATGACCCCATCAATTGTAGCTGATGTCCACAGATGGGTTGTAAAGTAATGCTAACGTTATGCATGCTAACGTTACGCTATACATGCAGCTGATTGTGTTGTTCGCTCCCTGACAAGGCTGTTCGTCAAATTAGGGATTTTTTTATTTTGAACTAGTGAACTGATAAACGGACAGGAACTAAATGGGCCTTATTTCTATAAAAACAGTGAAACGACAGTGTGGTCAATGAAGTAATGTAATCCGTATTTGCCCGAACACCGCATAACACTGGTGAGACTGGTGAGATTGGCTGTTGTCTTTGCATCTCTTTTGTTGTGTCTTACCCTGTTCTTCTGTCTCAGCTCTTCCCTGTCCAGAAAACAGCCATTTTGACGAGTGCACCAGCGCCTGCCCTCTGACCTGCTCCAACCTGGATGAACCTGAGGAGCCGTGCCCTCTGCCCTGCCAGGAGGGGTGTCAGTGCGAGGAAGGCTTTGCGCTTCGCGACGGCCTGTGTGTGGCACGCAGCGATTGTGGCTGCATGAGCCACGGCCGCCAGCTGGCCACTAATCAGACTTTCTGGACGGACTGGGAGTGCCAGGAGCGCTGCTACTGCAACGGCTCCGACAACAGTGTATACTGTCAGCTGGCGCCCTGTCACCTCGAGGAGTACTGCCAGGAGAGTGATGGCCTGTATTTCTGCCTGCCACGCACTGAGGCCCTGTGTGTGGCAGGTGGTTATGGACACTTCCTGCCATTTGGTGGCGTACCATTTGAGCTGCAGAGCTCTTGTACTCTCAGGATGGCCACCACCCACTGTGGGAGAGACAGCAGAGACCCTGCAGCCATCAATGGAGCTTTTCCTGAATTTAAACTGGCAGCTCGTAATGAGGAGAGGGACACAGGCCAGGCTATCTGGGTGAGGGGGTTTGTACTGGAGGTCTACGAGTATGAGATTGAAGTGTCTCGAAGCTACAAAAACACTGTCACGGTGAGTGAAATAATTATATCTTAACACCACCTTCCTGCATGACCCGTGAAGGTCATGGTTGTTGTATGTGTGAGGACATGTTATTTCTAATCAAGCCGATAGAATAACCAGGCAGAGGGTGAATTCCTTTTGATTGGCTTAAGGTGGATCTAATTTCAATGGGCATCTTTTATCGGGCTGGATTTGGCTCAGACGAAACCCCGACCCTGAGCGACATTTGGACCGGGTTCACAAACCGACTTAAAGATCTGAGGAGGAACAGAAATGACACACACAGCCACACATGCACACACACTGAGACACACACATTTTCTCTCACTCTCTGATTCTGTTCCTCTGATTCAATTATGTGAGAAACACATAAAAGCTCTTTCAGTGAGTCTAATGTTATAATCGACCGGGTTTCCCCACATACTTGGGATTAAAAACTATGAATTAGTGCTAAAAGTGGATCTGTAGGAATGTGCCTGTGTCATCCTATAATAAGAGTTAAACATGTATCAATCTCTCTTCCCGCAGGTGAATAAGGAGCGTTTGTACCTCCCTCTGAAGCTGGGCCCGGGGAAGGTCAACATCTTTACCTGGGGCATGCAGCTCATCCTGGAGACAGACTTTGGCCTGAAGGTGGCCTTTGACTGGAACACCCTCCTCCTCTTGACTTTGCCCCGCGACCTCTACAACGCCTCCTGCGGCCTCTGCCAGGGCATGCCCTTATCCCCACCCACCCTCACCAGCACCGAGTGGGGCATGGCCTGGGCAGAGAGGGACACCTTCTGCCAGGTGGGCTGTGGAGACTCGTGCCCTCGCTGTGGCCTGGGAGAGAAAACTGCGCCGAATGACGCCCCTCTCATGGTGGCCGATGCCAACACTGACACAGACGAGGGAGCGAATGAAGTCAACACAGTCTTACGTTTCCACATCGGGGATGGACTGTATGTGTTTGTGGAGCCGGAGGCCGTGAGGCTGTGCGGGCTGATCATAGATCGAGGAGGTGTGTTTGCACGTTGTCACAGTAAGGTGGCGCCAGTGTTCTTTTATCAGAGCTGCCTGCAGGACACCTGTTTGGACCAGGGAGCTCAGGATACAATCTGTAACTGGCTGCAGATTTATGCCAGCACCTGTCAGACCCAAGGGGTGCCTGTTACCGGCTGGAGGAGTGACACACCGTGTGGTGAGTGCAAGTCTGGACTCACCTTTATTTCACCATGTACTTCAGTTATGTGTGTGTGTGATACAAAGGCCTCCCCTTGTGTTACAAATGAGGGCAGGCAAGTGTTATCTTTTCTTGATTTTAAAGGCTGCACTAAGTCATTATATACACATTACTGATGATTAATTATCAAAAATCCTGATATGTTAATGTTTTGTGAAAGTGCCCCAGAGATTTTAAAATATTGAGATATATATTGTGTATTGCAATAAAGCCTAATAGTATCATCATATTATTGTTTTAAGGCCATATCGTCCAGCCTTAGTTAGAAAAACATATTTTCTTACCTCTAGTGTAGTGCTGTAGTGGAGGGTAAATGCACGTAAACATAAAGTTTACCCACCTTTTTCAAATGAAACATAGGGTTACACCTTTTCCTGAGTTTACCTTTACTTAACACTGAGAAGTTTCATCAGTGGACACTTTACAGTTTACCCACTTATTATTTGACCACTACAGTCTTGCTCTTGCTCTGAAAAAATCATCAGCAACATTTCTCTCTAGAAACAGTGTCTGTTACTGTGATAATCCAAAGAAACAACAGACAAAAGTTTTAATAGGGACTATTTCTTAGATAGAGAGTTAATAGTGAGTTCTGGATTAGACAATGTTGCTGCTGAAATGTGTAATTGTTTAATATTGTAGTCACAATTTTTCAATGCAATGAGAACCACAAACCCAATTCCACTCAACTTTATATTAAGGCAAAGGGGTGCATGTATCGCAATCCCATGAGATATGTATGAAAGAGGACATGTTATTTTGTCATTTGGGTTAACTGGGTGAAACAGTAATATAAGCAAATCAACATAAACACTACGCAAAGTCACTGCATCTAACTGCTGTTGATTTTGAGCTTCTCATCTCATTCGCATTAAAGAAACAGAATAATGTCTCACAAACTGTTGAACTGCTCCTTTAAGCTCTTGAGGTAGACACACATGACTCTTTTCCACAAATATTTACTCGTGAAAAATCACCTGTTATTGCTGGAAAACATCCTACTATGTTTGTGAACGATGCAGTCGGTACAACTGTCTGCTAATCTCTTTGCCAACCTGCCTGCTCCCAGTCCAGAGCTGTCCGCCTAACAGCTATTACTCGAGCTGCGTGCCGGTGTGCCCGCCCCAGTGCGCCCCAGCCCGCGGCCAGAGGGACTGCAGCCAGGACTGTGTGGAGGGCTGCCAGTGCGACCAGGGCTACGTGCTCAACGGCAAGAGCTGCATCCTGCCGCAGAACTGCGGCTGCTACACTGATGGCAAGTACTATGAGGTCAGTCTCACATCCAGCACCACATGGAGTCAACTCAGTGACCTCAGCTGCCAGAGCTGGCTTCTTATTAGAGGTCCTCATTGGCCAGTTAGAGTCATGCACATACTGAATGACATTTTTAAATGAAGACGATATTTTCATTCTGGTATTATTGATTTTTGCTCAAATGTTTTGATATTAGTCAAGTTCATCTTGCTTTATCATATTTATACACACACACACACACACACACACACACACACACATATATATACTACACAGAAACTAAATATTGTTTCTCATACCCTCTTTGTCTTGCTACTAAGTTATATCTTGCTGTTGGGTTGTTATTATTATGATGACATAACCTCCCTGCAATGCAACGTCAAAAATGAAAGTTCTCCTTAGCTGCTTTAAAACCCTTTTTGTCAATCAACGAATCAATTAAACCACTGATTGTTTCCTGTCTTAGTTTAACAGAAACATTTCTTCTTTCAGCCCAAACAGCTGTTTTGGAACAGCGACTGCACCAAACGGTGCCAGTGCATCGGACGAAACCTGATCCAGTGCGACCCGCGGCGCTGTAAGGCAGAGGAGGAGTGCACCCTGCGGTACGGCGTGAGGGGCTGCTTTGCACGGCGCTCCCAGCACTGTGTGGCATCTGGCGGTGGAGTTTTCAGGACCTTCGACGGGGCCTCGCTGAGGCTGCCGGCCTCCTGCTCCTTCGTCTTGTCCACAAACTGTCACAAGCTGCCCGACCTCTCCTTCCAGCTCATCGCTAACTTTGATAAATGGAGCACACCCAACCTCACCACCATCTCTCATGTCTACCTTTACATCAACGAGGAGAATATACTCATCTCTGGCAGCACTGTCAAGGTGAGAGAAGCGTTGGACCACGGTTGCTTTGTCAGCCGAATGCTGGGAATTGTTATGATTTCTAATGCACTTTAACAAGACCTTGCATGTGCACTTCCTGTTCCCTCCTCTCAAAACCAATGGGTTTTTTGATTGGGTTTCTGGTTAGGTGCCCGAAATAAGGCCTGTGGTTAACACAAGCTAAAGAGAGTGTCACGTTTTGCTCTACAACATAAAATACATGAGTTTTCTGCACTGTTTGAATTTTAAAGCGTTTACCTGTCTTAAAGCACATTGTTGCGTTTAACTGAGACTACAGAGGTCATTTAACATCATCATCCCGAACATGGAGACACATCTACTCGTCAGACTTTACAGGCACACCTTAGGTGCAAACTAACCTACACTAACTAACTTTACCACATGTAGATTGATTAATTTATGGTAAAGTGTGTATACTTTGGTGTAGTCGGAGGCTTTGTGGTTGTGACGTCATGCGACTGCAATGTAGGTAGTTCATTTATAGCCTAATGTGAGCTTGTTGCTTCTGGCTCTTTCATTTAAGCTTCAAAAGTATTATAAACTTATGTTCTCAAAAAATCTTATTTACTGCAGTAATCCAATCCCAAAAGCTTTTTGTGGAGGGAACCAGGGCGATGCTAACTTCTGTGTTAGCCTACAAACATACGTCATCCCTGCAGCCTTCTCCGCAGCAAATGGCAGACATAAAGACAGCGACCAGCTAGTGAACATAGTGGAACATTTAGCAGTCAGCTGTTTTCTCTGTATACCTGGACACACACCCAGAAACAAGACTCCATATTAATGCCAGTGTTGCTGCCTGTCTGCTGGAAGTGTAAACAGGTCATAGGATGCTAACATGTGAGCTACATCCACTTTACAAGGCCATACTCAGTCAAACATGTTTGATTTTCTAGCTTTTTGCAGCCACAGGTGTCAATTATGAGACGATGTTGAATGCTAAAATAAAAATCAGGAGTGCAACTAGTAAAAAAGAGGTAACAAGGAAAGCAAACAGACTCATGTATGACATTGAAACCGTAATAAATAGCTAAAGCCTTTTTTCCAGATGCTACTTAGTCTCACTTTAATAGCCCTAGCATCTTTAATAGAAGATCCTTAGGTTTATATTATCAACTTACTTTCTTCTGGCTTCGTACCATCTGCGGTCAAAGATGCCTTTATATAACCTCTCCTCAAGAAACAAAACAAACCAATTCAAATCTCTCTTTTTCTTGCCAGCATACTTGAAAGAGTCCCAGCGGTCCAGTTTACCAATTACCACTAATTGCCTGGTAGAGCTCCTCCGATTCAGGCTTTAGGCCATATCATTCCTCTGAAACTGCACTCACAGAGGTAGTTAATGACTCACCGATTGCCTTTAACTTGGTCTCTCAATGAGTCTTAATCATGCTTGAACTGAATGAGCCATTTTTCTAAAACTACGTATTACTGGGAATGCGATGAAGCGGCTCTGGTCACACTCAGAGCCCAAACCAATTACAACACCATCTCACAATCTTCGCTTTGGACTTGAATCACTTAAACGAGACACCATGAATGTTTCTGTGGTGTTACTTGTTATCTACCAATTTCCTAAATCCTGCAACTTTTGGGCATTTATATTCACAATTACATGGATTTCTATCTCCCATGTCTTCACAGGTCAATGGGACACCGGTATCAGTCCCGTTTCTAACTGGGCTGATGACCCGTCTGTCCACGTCCGAAGGCTTCATCGTCATCGACACGCCCCAGGACATCCAGGTCCGATACAACCACTTTAATACCCTGAGCATCACAATGGGCCAACGGCTGCAGAACAAGGTGTGTGGCCTCTGCGGGAACTTCAACGGAGACCCCAGTGACGACTACATCACCTCCAGGGGCAAGCCGGCTGTCAGCGCCCTGGAGCTGGCCCAGAGCTGGAAGACCAACGGTATGCAGAACAGGTGGGTGAGGCCTACAGATATGGTGGACTATATGTACTACATCTACTGTACATGTGTATAATAATTAAAAAGCTCCACAAATGAGCATTTTTTTATGTTATTAATGACTACATGTATTTTGAAAGGGATCTGCCATGCTTAAAAAAAGCTCACAGAGATTCATCACCAAGCTCTGCAGTTCTTTTAGCCTCTTTTTAGCTCATTGTTTTGGCTCAACAGCCCACAAACTTCAGCCTCATGAACTTTTCTTTTAGTAGCAGCAGGCTGGAAGAAAGACTTGGAAAGAAAGTGAAACCTCGAGCAGCTTAAGAGCCAGAGATTTCCTTCAGGAACAAAACAAACCTGGATTTTACATCAGGTGGACTGAAACAACAACACAACTCCAAATGAATGCTAATTTTGACATTGGTTCGAACTGACAGGCTGAGAATGAGACTCAAAAAACAACTTTTTCAGAACGGCCTTAAAAGTTTGCCAACATAGTGTTTAATTTTTCACCTTGATGCACACACCTTTCTGTTTTTCTCTCCCAGTATGTGTCTGCTCTGTTGACTGACTTTGTCAGCAGTCTGTTTTATAAAGTCGCCCAAAGAGCCCACCTTGGATTCTTTCACCCCTGATTCCATTTTCAAAACAGCAGGTGAGCCGTGTCGCTGATGAAATATTGAACCCATTGAAACTTTAAAAAACCAACATGGTACCGAATGACATAGTGGGCCTGACATTTATGGGATCGCAACACAATCTGTGGATTTACAGGAGGGGATGTGAGACCAGAGGGTGTCTCTCTCTCATCTCTTTCGGTCTCGGTTAGCCAACAGACAAACTTTTGCTTCTCTCGGTGGTCGTCACACCTAAACAACGCCCGCAGCTGCCAGTAGTTCCTCAGAGGACGCTGGCAGGTTCAACCACTGTGGTTCAGCCACAAGCGCAAAGTTTTGCAGTATGTACAGTATTTGCAGATCACAGTAAAAGGTGGCACAAGCAAATGAAAGTAGTAACAAAAACATAAATATAACAATACCATTGGCAGTAAGATTTTGGTCCTTCTCCTCTAGTTGTGATGAAACCCAGTACGTGGCTCTGGCTCAGTCCTGTGACAACACAGCAGTGGTGGCGCTGCAGGGTGAGGATGCCTGTCAGAAGCTCACCCAGCTGAAGGGTTTCTTCCAGCCGTGCCACGGCCTGCTGGACCCCCGGCCCTTCTACCAGTCCTGCTACCTGGATGGCTGCTACAATCACCGCAAGGCTCAGGTCTGTGGCTCACTGGCTGCCTACGCAGAGGCCTGCCGCTCCCTGGGCACCCTCACCACCAAGTGGATCACCCAAGAGAACTGCTGTAAGGGCACCGCGAGGCACCAGCATCCCTCAGACAATTTTCCTTTTAATATTTTGATTTAACCCAAAATTCCCAGCTTAGTTTAAGTTACTCTGAGTTGCTGTAAGAGGACACAGTTAAGAGAGTGAATTAATACATGTTTAGTTAAGCTAGCGTTGTGTGTGACAGCTAACATTGTGTGTGGACCTGTCTTTAGCAGAATGGATCTACGACCCCTGTGCAGGAGAGATCTGCACAAACTTCACCTGTGAGCTGGAGAACGGAGGCGACCTGTGTGGCTGTCCAGAGTTACCCACCAGCACCGGAGGTGAGCGTAAATGATACTATGATACTATTATATTCTTGTGCCAGAAATATACGCTACCATGTACAGTACCTTACGTGTGTCTGTGTGTCTGGCAGCAGATGATGACATCATCCAGGCGGAGGTGACCTGTAAGCACGCTCAGATGGAGGTTTCCATCTCCAAGTGTAAACTCTTCCAGCTGGGCTTTGAACGGGAGGACGTCAGGATCAACGACCAGCACTGCGCCGGCATCGAGGGAGAGGACTTCATCTCCTTCCACATCAACAACACCAAGGGACACTGCGGCTCCATCGTACAGGTCGGTTCACCTTCATCCGTTCTTCCTTGCTTCACGAGTGTCGACCATTCTGATTACTTTGCTCTCGCCGGATCCCCCTTTTTTAAATTGTTTTTTCTTTGCATCCCTCTCGTGGTCCCTCAACCTTCCCAAGCGTTTCCTTTCCAGACCGTCCCTTTAATTATTAAGAGTGAAATATCAGATTGTAACTACGCAGCCAAACAGATGTATCAGCTGTTTTCAAGCATTCATTTGCATCTGCGTTTCTGTGCCGACAGTCGAACGGCACACACATCATGTATAAGAACACCGTGTGGATCGAGAGTGTGAACAACACCGGCAACGTCATCACCAGAGACAAGACCATCAACGTGGAGTTTTCCTGCGCCTACGAACTGGACCTGAAGATCTCGCTGGAGACCGTCCTCAAGCCCATGCTCAGGTCAGACAGAGCTTGACTTCAGTTGTTGACTTCAAATGAAACAAAATGCTCCGGCTAGACACAACAACCAGCTACATTTCTTCTCTTCTTCTTCCTCCAGCGTGATAAACCTCACCTTACCGACCCAGGAAGGAAACTTCATCACGAAGATGGCTCTGTATAAGAACTCCTCGTACCGCCATCCGTACAGGGAGGGGGAGGTGGTGCTCAGCACTCGAGACATCCTCTTCGTGGGCGTGTTTGTCGAGGGGGCAGATGAAAACCAGCTCATCCTCATCGTAAACATGTGCTGGGCCACGCCGTCCCGCTACAGCAGCGATCGCCTCCGTTATATCATCATAGAGAGAGGGTAGGCTGGATTAACACCACACACACCTGTTCATTTGACGGTACAGTCTCCTGTAAACACAGTCTGTTCCTTTAGGTGTCCAAACATTAAGGACAACACCATCGGTATGGCAGAGAACGGCGTGTCACTCACCTGTCGCTTCCACGTCACCGTCTTCAAGTTCATCGGGGATTACGACGAGGTGCACCTCCACTGTGACGTCTCCCTGTGTGACTCTGAAACAAACGCCTGCAAAGTGGTGAGGAGAATATTAATCTTATATGAAAGTGGTGATGAAACACTGTCCGCTGTGTTAACGCATGTGTACTCTTTCATCCAGAACTGTCCACACAAGAGAAGAATGTACTCGGAGGACAGCGACCATAAAGAGCACATACTGTCCGTCGGACCGATAAGAAGGAGAGGTGAGTAAGGTCTCTGTCCTCTGCTATTCGGTCCAATTCTAAAGCTTTTCCAGGATTTCCATGACACGCCTGTGACGTCCTCTCAGAATCACACTGGTGTGAGGACAACAACGGAGGCTGTGAGCAGATCTGCTCCAGTAAGACGACCGGACCGGTCTGCAGCTGTGTGACCGGGATGCTGCAACGAGATGGGAAAAGCTGCAGGGGTGAGGAACACAAACAGACACAGTAGTCCCACATATTTAACATCTTATCCAAAAAACATCCAGAACTTTACAGTATAATAAGATCGAGGACGATAAGATACAAGTAATGATAATAATAATAGCTTGGATTTATATACTGTAGCACCTTTCACGAGGCCCAAGGACACTCTTACACTGTCGGATCAATGCTACACAACCAGACAAAAACAAATAGCAACAAGTAACAAGGATTGGTGTCTGCTGGGGAAGTAGATTTTGTCGATTAGAGCGTCCTTTATAATTAATGTTTTCTTCTTTTCCCAGCTGTGAGCTCGAGCTGTAACCTGACTCCCACAGTTTCTCTGCTGAGCGTCGGCGCTGTGATCTCCACGTTCCTGGCTCTTATTCATGCTCTCCTCTTATAACATCCTGCGAGCACAGGAAGGCACCACGTGGAAAAGATAAAACACAGAAAAGACTTGAAGACGCACAAAAATATCAGCGTTTATTAGCCAGTAGATCAGCTGTGAAGCAGACAGAATATCTAGACAGAATACACATTCACACACGTTTGAGTCCAAATATTACTGATGCAACTGAAGGTACACAAGAAAACAAGAGGAGTGAGTCAGCTTTTTAGACGTGCATTTGATCTGCTCTCTGCTCTTAAGTTTCACCACTCTTTGTTTCATTCTTCACCTCCTCCATTATTCACATATATCAGTCATTTTGCGTCATCTTTCGCTTAAAGACACATTTTTATTTCATTATAACATCTTTTAGATTATTCTTATGGTTTTTGTGAACGCATTAGTCTGCCAAAGTGTCTTTTTTGATGTGATCACCAGATGGAGACAAAGTCAGAAATGTTCTAATCCTGCAGGTTTTGGGTTGAAGGTGTGTTTAATGTCCATTACATGAAGGAACAATGGGATGTGAACCAGCACACTGCTGCTGAAGGAAAACACACACTTACTTTACACTGTTGCCACATTATAATCTGCATTTGAACTGAACATTGCCACTGAAGGTAAATTAGTAATAGATAGTTGCATAATGAACTTAATTCTCTTGATGAATCAGGGTGGCATTACCTGAACACATGTAGTCACATGTCCTCGCACACCCAGTAATAGTCAGCATTCTCGAATCTGCCCATCTCAATGTGCAAAAATGTCGACCAAGTCATGGCAAGAGTTCATGACTCTATAATCGCCTAATTTGACTCGAACACCATCATATCAGACAAAAATATTGTGTAGTCTGAGCCTGGCATTAGACAGCATCCAAACTGATGCTGCCGTCCGGCCTCCACTCGTTTTTTCTTAGGAAAGCGGCCAAACATGCTGATTGCATTCGGACTCAGCCTCGGTCTAGATCCAGAAGTGTGCGAGTATAAATTCTCCCGACTGTCTGTTGGACAGCAGATCTACTGGCTAGCTTTAACCAGAGCAGTGCTGATTTATTCCATTTGGCCTCCAGACCAACTACTGTAATCACAGTGTTCATCACTCTAACCCAACAAAAGTCTACATCAGCTCATGGCAGCGAGAAGGCGATGGATCATGTGAGAAGAAAACTGGAAGATATATTTCATAATGCACGCAGTTAAAGGCATGGCCTGCATTTATCTTGGATGTCAAAGTGGAGTTTATGAGTGACGTGAGTATTTATATGTGAGGAGAGGGCCTTGTGAAATGAATACTCTGATATTTTTAACTCAAATTTTGGTGTCGTAGATTAGTGCCCAGGTTGTAAGATATGCAATCAGTTGTGCCATTAAAATCTTTCATTTCTGTCGTTTCTATCTTAATCAGTTATAGTGTTGTAACACTGCCATAAATATTAACTGATTATTCATTCTGAACAGTTTGTCTTTTAGGATGGACATGTGTGGACATACTGTACTACTGTTAATAGAGTAAGGTTCTCCAAATGGGGTCCCTGGTCAATGTTTGATATCTGGCACCTTATAAATGTCACAATATGTCACCACACACCCTTTCTCAGCCTTCAGTGTTCTTTACTGAAGCCAGCTGAAATTCTTAGTTTGGGATTCGTTTTCACCGTAAGTAGCAGTTTTTCATAGGTACACTTGTTTTGCTACCTTCTATGTACAAATGTACAGTCCTTGTCAGTTTGGTGGTATATGTCGTGACTTTTTATTTTAATAATTAGTCTCTTTTTTGTTGTTGTTGTTTAAAAACATGACCAAAAGATGTTTTATTCTTTGAAAGCAGGACGACCGCAACCTTTAATAAATGAAGAAGTTCTCAAAGTTAGTGTGAGTTGAGTTATTCACAAGATTCATCTGATTGATATGGCCAATTAACCACTAACTGGAGCTGGAGTTAGCTAGTTAACTCAGTTAGCTGTGCAGCTAGTAGTCAGGACTGGAACCTCAGAGCACCAGAGAAGTGTTGGTGTTTATATCACTGGCACAGGGACTAGCTGGTTAGCATACCGCTAGCTGTATTTGGAGTTAGCTAGTTAGCTCAGCTAGCCGTGCATGCTAACTTCAGTGGATATCTCTGCTACACAATATATGTCATACAGTCAAAACTATTATTTTCTGACAATTTATTTAATTTCTGAGTGTTTTCAACTAAACTTCCTACATACAGTATTTCACCTGTAACTTGGAATACATATTTAACTTCTATAAATAATAAAGGACTGCATGCTCAGTTATATTGCAATAAAAAATGAACATGTCCTGCCTTGTCCTCTTGCCGCATTTCAGTAGCTGACAGGAAGTAAACTTTGTATCGATGCAGCCGTCTCCCAGCAACCTAGTTCCAAGCAAATGATCTGTCTGAATCGCTCCACGCCCTGTGATTGTGTTCGGTTATTTAAAAGTTGACAAATCAATTTGATTAAATTCTTTCCACAATGAAACATACATTGACAGCATGCCGTGCCATTGTGACATTCAATTAAGTACATGCTGTTGTCACCCATCAACCATCAGTGACATATGACAACTGAATGTGGAATGAAAAGGGAGGTGAAAGAAACTAGGTCGGGCTGCACTGATCAAGGTTTCTGTCCAAACTGTGCATGTGCACCAGACTACAGAGCAGCTTCTATCCCCAGGCTGTGAGACTCCTCAATTCATTGTTTCAAACTCCAATTTACTCCACAAAACAGTTTGTTTTGTATTGTTTTTCTCCTACGTAGCACAAATGAGCTTAAACTAAATTTCATTTTGCAACCAATTTTCCAAAATGACAAATAAATTGACTTTGTAACCTTGAAGCCTTGTAATAGATGCATAGCTACAGTATGCAGTGAGCTAAACACACTTCCAAATAAGGTTCAAAATACGAACATAATATCGTATGCCTGCGGCAAATTCAACAATAGTGATTACAAATCACAAAACAATGAGATTCGGAATAATTGGAAAAACACTTCAGTTCAACTAAACCACGTTAACAATCACAAAGCAGCTGAAATAAGGAGTACTAACAAACAAGGCAATTTGTGGAGTAGATAAAAGATGCTAGTCACATGCTACACACTATGGACCTGGGCCGGAAGTGCGTCAATGTTCAACAAGCAGAAAGAGACCGAACCACCATCAACCACCGGTGAGGTAACAGTCTAGTAAACATACACATAGATCCCATAACAGTAAAAGTAAAAGAGTAAAAGAGACTTCAGTTCACCCACAGGTAAATCAACTGTTAGCTATTTACAGTAATACCTAGATTAGCATTAGCCATGCAGCTAGTATAGTGGCGAGCTTGGTTAAGAGTACGCTAATTGCAGAAACACAAAGTTCTAATAAATCACACATCAAAAATCACTTAACTTTGTTATTAAAGACTGCAAACACACAAGGGCATATTTGAAGTAGATAAAAGATACAAATAAAGATTGATTGATTGGCCACAGATCTGACAAAATGGCGGCCGTAAATCAATATGTAACTGAGCCAGTGGTGGTTGCCACTAGCACCAGAATGTTCAACTGACACCAACTGTTGGTAGCAGAATAATGAATCAGTCTAATCTTTATACTAACCTACTCTTTAAAAGATGTTAGCTTATATATTAAGTTGTTTGCAAAATTTCCCAGATCCTTATCGGTGTCTTTAATCGGCTTGTTTGAGTCGTAAAGAGGGCTGGACCAGGTCTCATTACAGAAAACTATCCCACCTTTCAAGGACGTTCAACCAAAAGATTCAAATGTCTTAAAACCCAAATACACTTATAAACAAACAATAACAATTGAATAAGCCTAATAACTATGAGTTTAAAGGATTTCCAACAAAACTTGAAGGTAAAGGCACACGCTGTAATATAGGAGTCTGAGTTAAGCAAAAGGCATAATTAAGGGACTGTAAAAGGGAGAAAGGTGCAGCTGCAGCAATTCACTGCAAGGACACACACTTTCATCCACACAAAGCACACAAGAATAACTTTAGCTGTCCTCCAGAAGCTATTGTTACACTTATCTAATCACGAATCGTATTGTCAACTGCAGTTGACAGCAGACTGTGAAACGTTGCTGTCTAAATACAAAATACAATGGGCACGTTGACCTATAAACACTGAAAGCGAGCCTTCCCTCTGATAAGATTTCTTAGATACAATGAATGTAGTTCAAGAAAAGAAAGTTTAA
The DNA here is from genome assembly GCF_965226575.1 of Pagrus pagrus. Classification (NCBI taxonomy): domain Eukaryota; kingdom Metazoa; phylum Chordata; class Actinopteri; order Spariformes; family Sparidae; genus Pagrus; species Pagrus pagrus. The sequence continues at coordinate 7,481,258 of NC_140198.1, forward strand.
GTAGGCTATTCAAATATGTCTTGCAGCTTCAGTGTATTCAGCAACAGGTTCAATGTAACGTTGTTGCTGAAGACACACTCAGCCTGCATGCTCGGACATGTGTGATTACACAACTGAAGCTATTTCAACCCATTCAGTCACATTATGCAATATGTCAGGCAGTCAGGCCACAAGTATGATCTGTTGGTACTGAAAGGGCTGTCCAAGTGTTGTGTTGCCTCTTGAACTAGGTTACCTCCCTTTTTGTTGAATGTGAATCATGTTGTGTTCCTATGGTTACATAAGGTTGCAGGTGTGTGTATTTAAGGGTGTGTGTGTTGTATGTGTGTATTAGACTCATTTTTAAAGCATATCTCTTGGATATGTCACACACCCTAATTATTTGTTGCACTAAAACCATTGTTGTTATTCTTGTGTTATATTTTCCGGCTGCCATTCTTTCAGTTTACAAAGCTGTTAAGACAATCGTGTATTTTTAAAGAACAGAAAAAGTCAAACAAAGACAGTATGGCGTTTCCAGGTTAGTTAAATACATCAGAGTATCATCTGCGAATCAAGGTTCAAGGTAACGTTTTTGTCAACAGAGGTTAGCAGAACAAAATGACAATTTGTAGCTCCTTCATGCTACACAAACATAGAATACAGCAAGAAACATCCACAGCAACAAGATGGTGATGACTATACTGTCAACATCATCACATTAAAGGTACAACATCAGGTAAACACTGTCCATCAACTTTGCTTTTAAACACCAAGCATCAATGTTATAAACACAAAGTCCAAGTCTTGTGCTCCATCAGTTTCGAACACGGTCTGCCAGCCGAGCAAGACAACTTGATCCGGGGTGTTGTTTTGGATCCAGGTCTTTGTTAAGATGTCGGCACAGTAGTCTCTGATTTCCTGTTGCTTCGCCCACTTGTCCATTTCATTTTCTTGCCAAGGAGCAGTCTTAAATCCAAGGTTCGTTAACATTGCTTCGGCAACATCCCCGCGACCCTCACGGAAAAGCAGTTAAGAAAATGAGATGAGAGAGATGAGACATGAAATGAGACATTATGAAAATCTTGACTGTAGCTGCTGAGTTAAAAGCATTAGCGCTCACCTTGTCTGAAGTTGGTGCACAAGATCACATTTTGGAGTCATTTAATGTTCTTTTTGTTTTTTTTCTGTGGGTTTTTTACATTTGAAAACAAACCTCAGTTGTTTAGAAGAAATGCTGTATCGCGGTTTAGCTGTGAAGCTCCAGAAATGTTCTGTGAACTTCAAAACTCCACCTGACTTTCCATCAGCATGGGGGTGAGGTGATGATGGGTGAAGTGTTCCTTTAAAACTGCCGTATTTCAAAGACGTCATCAAAAAATGTTATCCCTGACAACGTAATGTAATCTAATCTATGTACACTTTTTTTTTTTCAAACGTAATCCGAGCTGATTATAGTTACTCTGATTACATAATGCCATCTGCCACTACCCAAACCAGCTCAGATCATACTCTGGCTCCAGTGTGTCTGTTACTTATGTCATCATGTTGATGGTTTTCATGAGTGATTCATTCCTCTTTGTAAAGTCACATCAGTGAGTGACTCCCCTGGGTTGAAAGTGTAGGTAACCACAAGTTTATCTAAAGAAAGGGTTTCCCTGGGTTTGCTCAAACATGAGTACTGCTGAAGGAATGCCCTAATTGACGTGGATGCATTCATCCACCCGAGGGTGGGGGAGCCAAGTGGAAGTGTATGATTGCATGTTTGAATGAGGGGATCGGCGTTGTTGCAATGGAGAGTGTGTGTGTTTGAAGTTGTAATTATTTGGGGGAGTGCTTTCACCACCATTTTCTCTCCTGCCGAAACCAGTTGCAACTTCAGAACTGTGTGTGAGATAATACATTTTTATTGCCTGGATGTACTTTGTCTTGTGACATAACGTCCAGAGGTGATTATTAACAGTTGTTCTTGTCCCAGTGTCAAGAACACACAGCTCCTATCTAGATCACATCAAGTTCAATTCAGTGAAGTCCATAAATTAAGGTAAATGTCAATTTAGCCACATTTTATTGACAAGATGTTAATGATTGAATAAAGTTTGTCTTCAGAGTAGTGTTAAAACAAATGGCCATGATGGACATTTACAGCCCTTTATTCTCTTCATCACCAGGCTTCTTCTTGTGCTCTGGATGTGTCGTCTCGAAGTGTTATCTCAACTTGTTCAGCTTAATACTGTCTAATAAGATAATAATATTTAGAAGCTAATATTTTGAGTCACAGAACACACTGTGGTATCTCTTTATTACCCACTGTTGTACTGGTAAAGTCGAGGTTGAGATATGCCTCATCATATTTTCTGGTCTTTGTTTTTTACTGTCTGGTGGCCTTTCTTCGTCCCACCCTGTAATAACTCCAGGTCCCATCCCCCACTTTGGGAACCATTGGATCAAATTAATCGCCAAATATCTGTCTGTCTGTCATGTGTGTTGTTAATGAGATAGAGTTCCAACTGTTTAATATGCAGTTACGAAACTTTACTAGTGTGTAGCTGAGATAAAAATAAAGCATGAGTTTGAGAATAGGTATGGACCAACCCATTACTACTTACTACTCGTGAAGTTATGCAGTACTGCCTACTGAGTAGTCATGGGTTGGAAAGGGAACATGTTGATGGGCGTTGCAGCTTGTGTGAAGATGTGTGATCCCATTACAAGATGGTCTCTAGTGCGTTTAAGAAAAAAGGTCAAAGTGTTTTGATTCCAGCTTTTAAATATGAATATTTTCTGGTGTCTGACAGTAAACTGAAAATCTTGTTGATAAAACAGGAAAAAATCTATAAATCAACAACAAATATAATCATTAGTTGGAGCCACGCTCCTGGACGATCATTCTTAGCTCTGCTGCTAATGTTAGCTCATATGGTTGCTTCGACAGCAGCCCCCTACTGCGTGCTCTTAAACAGGTTCCTGACGTGATGAACCTGGAATTTTATCTCATTAAAAGTCCTGAATGTGCAGTGAGAACCGACCATGAACATGCCAATCTTATTGGGTCGCATTCTTCTTCGGCACATGTGGGTGGTTAATTATAGGGCAGAAGAAGGATTCCCTCACTCAGTGTTCCTGTTGGGTTTGCTTGACTACGAGTTGTGTCTAAGGTGTTCCCTCACTGACGTATTGTGCACATGGTAATTGTTTCCAGACTGCGTGTTTTATTGTGATGTCCCAAGAGTGATTTACTGATCAGATTGATATAAAATTCGATGTTAATATTCAGGATCTCCAGAAGATAGATCCTGATATCACTGGTGAACCCCTGACCTTTTTTCAGTATGTAATTTAATCCATCAAACAAACTCTAGGACCTTTAGATTTGTTCAATTATGAAACATACTATTCGGTGCCATCGCTTCCATAAACCTGGCCTGATTCATCAGCTGAGCATGGTTCCTGCGTGACATGTAGGCAGTGGCCTCGGTTATTTTAATGCTGCCTCTGTAATAGCTTAAAGATTAAAGTGAATGTAAAAGGTTGAAGGACCTTTAAAGGTTTACAAGGCAGCTATCAGGCTTCTTATCAGACTGAAAGAATTTCTGTGTCAAGTCAGAACCACAGTCCAAAGATCAAAGTCAAGGTCAGCAAGTATCTGCTACAGCAGCTGAGGGTTTGGGAGGTGGAACAAAGCTGAGGAGAGCTTTTATTTTCTGCCAGCGCGATACTTTTTTCTACCTTTTGTTTGACAGAAATAACCACTGTTTAAACATTTCTTTTGCTCCGACAGCACCAACTGAAAATTATAACACTCCTCGTTCTTAACGCCATTTTAGTTTATTTTTTATTGTCTGTTTGGTTCAGTTGTTAAATAGTGTAAAAAAAAATATTCACTACAGTGTGTATTTAGTCTGACAAGTTCAATTATACACTGCACAAGGTACAAAAAGACCACTCTGAACTTTTCACTGGAAACAACTGGAGAAATATTTCAAACCTTCAGAATAAAAGTAATTTAAAAAAAACTAGTGTTTTGATTCGCAGCTATGGAAGATAGATCTCTGAGATAGACACGAAGCATTTGTCCTCCAGATTTCATCAGAGGGCCACTGCTGCCTTCAAACCTCCTCCTCAGCTCCAACCTCCCACTTCTCATGTCAATGGAAAGACAGAAATAGAAACCACAGAGTACAGCACCATCCAGCTACAGCAGCACTTTGTATGGAAGGAGAAGGATATTAAGAAAGTGTCTTCGTTAGCTGTTCGGTTACTGACCTGAACTCTACAGCTCCTCTGTCTTTTACTAATGAACCTGACAAAGTAAAGGATGAAGCACTGAGTTTGTGTTCCCATGTCACACCACGTGTTACCATGGTTACAGCTATGTATAGGCCTGCTAGTGAGTCCATCACCTATCATCGGTTATCACTGAAGATCACTTATTTTTACATCATATTTTCAATCAAAGAACTTGAAAGCACCATGCAAATTTGACGTGACTGAAACCCAACCTGAATTATTGCCCGAACCCGGCCTGACCCGTCAGGTCCCGACAGAGAGCCGAAGTCATCTCCCTTCCCGTGGACCCCATGGGACCTTATTTCACAAAAAAAAGTATGGTAGTGAACGGAGAGAGATAAATAATTTTTCGATCCTGCTTGAACTGTGCTATGAGTCACACATATGTCTGTCAAGTTAAAAGATCTAGTTTGAACTACTGCTACATCGTCTCATTCAACATGCGTCACCAACACCGACATGGCCGCCAACCTGGCACAGAAAATGTAAGAAAAAGATGAAAATCAGAATAAATCTGCTCATATTGACAACTGCAGTTATGTGAAAGGAGAGCTAATCAGTTGTGTTAGCTGCTAATATACAGGAGCAGCTCTACAATGTTTACTTTACGGGTTTTGGTGAGCGTTCAACAAGACGACGTCACTAATGCAACTGTTGGCTGTGTAGTCTTTATAATTACCTATTTTCACAGTCTTATATTTCATTAGTTTTATGACTTTCTCAAGTTTAAAAACTGTCCTTTAAATTGACAAGCATCATATGTGTGATTCAGGACATTTGTCTCTCTCCACTCACTACCATACAGAGTTTATCTGAAATAAGGTCCCACGGGGCAAACGGGGGTATCCATGCTCTACCTTGAAAGTACTGCTTTGGAAACTACCAATTACTTCACATGGGAAGAAGCTGAGCTACAGCAAAGCTATAGGGAGAAAACCAGTTTGGTTAATGAAAGCTACCAAGAGACAGCTGACCTAGCTCAAGCTACTTTATAAAAACAAACAATGCCACTGAATTGAGCTTAATACAGTGTGCCTACTTGCTAACATGTCATATGTAAAAATATATATATTTATGCATGTTTTGTATTGCATATTATGGGAATGTGCAAGAAATGTCAGCTTTGACCACCATGTCCATCAGAAGGCACCTGCCCGACAGAAACTGAAGTCCAGGTTCTGCAGGTATTATGAGCAGGATCGCTCAGTTAGTTAGGTAACTTCTGAAGTAGCAACAACTCCACTGAACATTTGTTAATAAATAGCAACAATCAATGACTAATTGATGCCTCATACAGTATACCCGAGGAATGAGTTGCCTTCATTGCCGTCAGGATGGCAGATTACGGAGTTGGGGCTGGTCAATGGGGCCTTCAATATCAGTAGAGAAGAAATGTAAAAAATAATGAATGCATTGCATCAAACTATTTCTCATTTTAGTTAGTAAAATATCTCTTTCACAGCTTCTTTTTTTAGTGCACCAAGAGCAAAGTTATATAATTTCCTACTGTCCGTGAAGGCAGCGTCAGTGTTGTGTGGGTGGGAGGAGACGTTCACAGGACGCAGTAAAAACTCCGACACACGCCGCCTCGGTTAATGTTGCGTACAGGTGCGGGGCAGCAGACACCGACAGCCTCCAGACAGCCACCGGACTCCGCTCACTCCTCCTGGTTACTGACTCCGTCCTGTCGCTGGGATTTCACTGTGGATGTCTCCTCCATCCTGGTATCGGACCCCATTCAACAGCGCTGCCATGCCGAGTCTGCGACACTCGTACACGGTGACGGTGCCGGAGGAACCGGCCGCTTTCCCCCTGGACAAACACGAGCTGCAGCGGAAGAGCCCGTCGTTGTCCCGGTCCAAGCTGGTGTCCACGTTCATGGGTCTGATCATCAACCAGGCCAAGGTGAGTCCAGTACCGCTGCTGCTGCTGCTGCTGCACCTCTGACTGCTGTCTCACCTTTACAGAAACACCATGATAGGCTTTTATTATGGTAACTTTATTTATTTATTTTGAGGAAGTATTCAGATCAAAAGTAAAGTAATGCCACAGTGTAGAACTACTCTATTACAAATGAAAGTCCTGCATTTAAAATGTGCAAAATATCAAAGTATAGTCCTTAAAAGTACCATAAGTAAAAGTACTCCTCATGCAAAATGGCTCATTTCAGAATAATATGTTGGAATGTAACTAAGTACATTTACTTAAGTACAGTTTTGAATTATTTGTACTTTACTTGAGGATTTCCAATGTTTTGCTACTTTATACTTCAACTCCACAGCATTGTGCAGGTAAATATTGTACTTTTGACGAGTTTTTTTTTTTTTAATTAACTTTAGTTACTAGTTACTTTGCAGATTACATGCTGCAAGTAGTGCATTTGTGTCAGTAAGCAGAAAAATGCTCAATATTGGATCAGACAATTGGTCAAATATGTAAATATGTAATTTACTTTTACTTGTACTTTTGTTTAAGTACATTTATTGCCAGAAATGTACTTTTAATATTTAAGTACATTAAATACAGGATACTTTAAGACTCTTACTCAAGTACTATTCATGTGGGCGACTCTCACTTTTACTCAAGTAATTTTGCATCAGTAGTATAGTATAGTACAAGTATAGTACTGAAAAGTACTGCAGCCTAAGTAAAAGTACTCATCGTGCAAAATTACTAATTTTAGAATAACGTACTTCATATTACTGGATTTTAATTTGGTGTCTTATTGTCTTAGTGTCACTAATGTTGGGAGAGGTGGAGCTGATTTTAATTACTTTACTGCTGGGTAGTTTAGTCATAAAAGATCATAACTCATTATGTGATTTATTTAAGTACAGTATTTGAGTAAATGTACTCGGTTACATTCCACCACTGACACTCACAGACAATTTAAAGGTTACATGTCATTCAGGGGTCGAAGTAACTAATTACATCTGCTCAAATTACTGTAATCAAGTCGTCCTTTGGGATTGTACTTATTTTAAAACTAGTAGTTTTACTTGTAATTGAGTAATAATTCAGTATCCATATTTGTGTCTTAGGGGGGAATTAATATTTGTTTACCTTAGTTTGTTCAGTGTTTGTGTAAGTTTGGTTTCAGGCCTGCAAATCAAATCATTTTTAAAGTATTTCTACACAAATATCACAGCTAGACTATAAACAATTATTCATATCCACAAGAAATAAGATGGTGATGCTTTTGCAGGATAAAAAAAGACAATCTGTTCTTCAGTGCAGTCACTTAAAGGTCATTACTATCTGAATGAAAACTAGTTGAATTTGTGTTTGAGGCAGATGAGCTTTTGCACCGAGATAAATCACAGTAATCTTTAAAATCACTTCTCAACCATCTTATTCAGTTTTGCCACCGTATGGAAAACCACTGAGAGCTCTGCAGAGGTCCAGGTTTGACCTTTAGGCCCTTATCAGCCTTTAAGTGGAGGTCTGTGAGTACACACAGGATCCCAACACGGCTGCCTGCATAACAATTCAAGTGTGACGCTGGTTGCATAATAGGGAAAGGGCGCCGCTGATAAGGAATGTGTTCGGAGTGTCACCTTATCGTCTGCACAGGACATTTTGTTAGCACGCAGGCCTGCCCACCGCCTGCACATACATGTGGTAGAGCGGTTTTGAAGTCTGTGGGCGAGTAAGCCGGCGACACCTCTAGTCTTTGTCCTTGTTACTACTGTAGAGGATATCATTAGTCTCTCTCAGTGGTGTGCATGCTTCTGTTTACACTGGACATGCTGTCATTGCAACTTTTGAAGCCATGCTCGCAGCTTTAGGCATGGCTGTTGGTCGGTCGGTCGGTCCACCACTTTGATCTGGACTGACATATCTCCATAAAATAATAAATGGATTGCCATGAAATTTGGTAAAGGCACCCACGGTGCCCAGAGGATTCATCCCAATGACTTTGGCGATCCTCTGACTTTTCATTTAGTGCCATCGTCAGGCCTAGATTTCAGTTAAGGGCTTCCCATTATTTTCTCGGTTAATCAGTTAATGGTTTGGTCCAAAAAATGACAAAAAATAGCCAAAAATGTCCATCAAATTCCTTAAAGTAATGTCGTCAACAGCCCTACATCCAAAGATAATCGGTTTACCATCGCATGAGACAAAGACAAGCAGCAACTCCTCATTTTGGGGAATACTTGATACCGGGCGGGGCGGGGATGATGTATTTCTGTAGGCTAACCTGGAAGTTAGCATCTCCCTGGTTCCCTCAACAAAAGCCTCTGATTTTTCAATTGGATTTTGGATTATTAAAGAAAATAAGTGTTTGATACTAACACATTTTGTCCAGCAAGATAATCTTCACCATTGAGCATGGTGATTATGATTATTATTATTATTATTATTATGATTTTCGAAGCGTACATCCAAATGTAAGATGTAAACAGCTAACGCCAGAGCGCCGTCGCAGCCGTAGCCGCTTGTTAGCAGCCGCCTTTCTTAAGACGCTTAAAAAGCTTTTTATTTCACTTGTGGCGTACAAGTGGACACATTTTATGTCTCAGAACGAGACATGAAAATCTCTTAAGCTTGTGTTAACCTCAGACCTTATTTTTAGCATCTAACCGAAAATCCATTGAAAAAACCCATTGATGTTGAAATGCAAAGACGCTAACTCACGTCCAGCTTTTAGGACTCTTCCTGCAGCTCTGTTAGCAAATATAGCATGCTAACACGCTTTACTTAGATCCTAGCGTTTCTATTTTGAATATGTTAGCGTGCTGACGTTAGCATTCAGCTTTAAGTCTGATACTCGAGCTAGCAGGAAGTAGCAATATTTCTACTTCAGTGGGGTATTTTGGGATCTTGCCAGCAGGGATTAATACAGTTTCGAAGGGAGTGGCATAGCATGTGTGTGCAGGAATGTTGCCCTCTCTATCTCGTGTTTTACCAAGAACGCATAGCTGTGTTTAGGACATTACGTTCTCCTCTGCTTCTCTCTGAAGTCCTGCCAACCGGTGGAGCGCGTCCTTGTTCTTGAGATTACCTGAACGCATCACTTCCTCTGTTTTTGGACGGGTCTTTTAAATCACAGGATGCCTGCTGAGCGTGCCGAGCCGCGCTGGTCAGTATTCACAGCAGTGCAGCAGATTGGGACTCGCTCGCGCCATATGGTCACCTTCAAATACTGCAGAGACGAAGAGGAGCACAAAGGGGGAAAATAAAGCCAAGAGGGCTGTCGGTAGCTGATATTGTCACAGGGCTATTTTCAGAGTTATTACAACAGGACGACCATCATGAGGCACTAAACGTGAACGTCCTGATAAGGATGAACCTGTTCATATCTGCAACAACCTACCTGACGAGAGGTGTAAGCACATTCTTATCAACGTGCATTCTTTCTGCTTGGCTCCGTACGACTCATCACACCTCCAATCATGTCTCCAAGTCTGCCCACAGATATAAACTACAGCAGAACAACATGGAGAGCTGGTGGCGTTGCTGCTCAGTTTTGTGTGTGTGTGTGTGTGTGTGTGCGTCCATAATTGTGTTTGTACCCTCATGTGTGCTGTCGTCAGTGCGTTGCTGTCATTTCCACGTGCAGCTCCTCGGCTGTCAGCAGAGGCGTTGATGCGTGGCGGTGCTGACTTGCTCTGAGTCATCGTGTTACTCTGTTACTATGTTCCCTCACTCAGGATGAGCCACAGGTCAATGTGTCACCTGTTAGTATTCAGAGGCTGGAAGAAAAAAGCCACATTATTGGTGTTAAAGGATGGCTGGTAGAAAGTTAGATGGACTTTTTCATAGTTTGTCCAAACCATCTGCTGTTAAATGTCCCCACAGCAGATGAGTGGATTTGGACGACATTTGAGGAAGATGTTGGTTGTTTTTGCATAAGATAAAACATTGGTATCGAAATATTTCATCAGCTGTAGGGCAACAGGAACATTGTTTGTGCAAAAAGCTTGGAATGATTGTTTTTTATTCATCTTTTAATTGAAAACTGGTTCAGTGGAGAAAAGATAAGACTTTCTTCTTGAATTACTCTGAAAAATATTAAACCATTAAACCCAGCACCTTCTCAGGAAACTCCTGGTATGGATTGGGTAGCAGAACCGTGCTCAGTTTTACTCTTTTGCTCTTTTTTCTGTGCCATCGCTACTAAGAAAAATAATTCCAAGCCTTGAGTTTGGCATTACAGTCGACTCCATCTTGTTTTTTTATAAGCCAGAAGTGACCATATTTGGAGTAGAGGGTGGAGCTCTTGATTATAGTTGAGGCCACGCCCTAAATTTACCCTGCTTTATAGTCTATTTTACTCTAAGTGGGACGGTAAATTTACTAAATGAACATCATGCTGTGTTGAAGAAGACTTGGAACTAGATATTGAGACCATCAACTCATCAGGGAACTGTTTTATCTGTTATTGTGAAGCCGTCCCAGTGACATTTATTTTGCTTCAGCCTCAGTGTTTGCACAACTTTTAATCTGTAAATACAGTCTGCTGACAAAAAAGGGATTCTTATGCCAAATCCAGTCAGTCCACACAAGATTAAAACATGTGACTGAGTTGACTCAAAGCATTTCCACACTTCGATAAAAAGCCAGGTTCTTGCGATTGCTCTGGAATGTCTCAGTCGTACATACAGATAGGCGGTGGCTGTCGTAACCCCTGCGTCCGTCTGGCCTGCAGATGATCAACACCGCACCTCCAGATATGTCAGGGACTAAACTAGCTGATCCCCGACTCATGCAGAGATGTGAATCTCGGCGTCGTGTTCTGCAGATTCTCAGTAGAGCTTTTCTCTTCGCTCCGCATCACATGTCCGTGCGTGATGTCACCGTTGTGTGAGCGCAGTGGCTGGCGGGGCTCGTCGGTGCAGCTGGAGGTCAGGACACACTGTGGTATTTCATCAAAGCATGTGGAGCAGTAGCTGATATGAGCGGAGAACAGCGCGGCCGTACCGCCAACAGTGTGACCATCAGATGGTACGCATTGAATGAATGCCACGCAGTCCTCGAGGCTTATGCACACATGAGGAATGTCACAGGGCGTCTGTTGTACAGTAGTTACATCATGCTGAGGCCGTGTGCGAGCTGATCTGATGAGAGGTACAACAGGCTGCACTGACCAGTAAATACTTTCAGCTTGTACTCGCCTCTTTCAGCGTCTTCACATATTAATACACACGAGACAGTAGTTTGGATGAATTTCAGCCTGTATTTATTCATTTCCATTTTAAGTTTGGCCTTCAAATCATGTTAAACCTGAAGTTAAATGACACATTTACAATAGCTAATTGATACATGAATATAAAATGGCAATAATTAAAGTAACTATACGTAGGTGAAACAGAAAACTGTAATTTAGAAATGCAACTAAAATCCCGTCTCTTTCTGTTTGAACAGCACAAGAGTCCTCAAGGCCTGGTGGGGCTGAGGAACCTGGGCAACACGGTAAGCTCCTCTCCTTCACTTTGTGGTCTTGTGTGCACTGTACGCTCCGTCTGGCTCTTTAATTAACTGTGTGATATTTGCTGTTTGCAGTGTTTCATGAACTCAATCCTGCAGTGTCTCAGCAACACTCCCGAGCTGAGAGATTACTGCCTGAGAAACGTCCATCGCACGGACCTCAACAACAACTGCAGGACCAACGCCGCTCTCATGGAAGGTATGACGAGACTCCAAACGTAACGTGACCTGTTTAGCGCCTCGTTATGTTGTTAGGTTGAGTCACTTTATGGTTTAACAGGAGGTCTGACATTGTCAGTTTGTACAGCCGTGACCTGCATCACTGAGTCATCACTGAAACTAAGTCTTTATTCTTAGACGTTCAGATCCTGATAACTAAAAGGCTCACTTTCTCATCAAACTGCACTCAGATCAGATTTTTTTTAACTGAACCTGTCAAACTGCAATCAGCAGCCAGCAGGTCACAAAACACGGAAGAAGTGCTCGCACGAAACGAAAGAGGATTATTTGCGAAGGGTGCGTTCTCACAACAAGTTCTCACAGGTCACTTATTAGAAGAGCGCGTATCTGAATAAAAACATGTGTGTACTCGGGCTGCGATGAATCTGTCGATCTGTTGATTATTTTCTCATTTAATCGATAACTCGTGTGGTGAAAAATGTACATCCAAGATGAGGACCACATAAATAAACCAGAAAAAATTCACATTTAAGAAGCTGGAATCAGAGAATTTAAAAAAAAGATTACTCTCACCGATTAACTGATTATCAAAATAGTTGTTTTAGTTGATTACTAATCAATTAAATGCTGCAGCTCTTCGTTTTTCTAGTTGAATCTTTCCGTTACAAAATATTCTTGACTCAGCGTCCACTTAGTAGCCGTGCCAGAGCTTTCAACAGCACGTCAGGGGGATGACGTCAGTGGATGGAACTGGCTCAGGTGTCATCGCTTGACCCACTTTGAGTGAGTGACAGTACGTCACCGTCGCCCGACGACACCTGAGCCAGTCCCATTGGCTGATTAAGACCTTGAGATGCAGTCGAGGTAAGTCGAGCTGAGATCATTTTATCGCATAATGACCTTCGATTGCCATAAAACTCTGCCCTGGTTGGAGTCCAAGCTGTCTGCTTTTTTTTTAGTCCACATCAAGCTTAAAGCAGAATATTTGTTTTCACACAAATGAGTGTAAGTGTCCCGTGAGTTTAGGCTGGTTGATTTACATTTACATTTCCTACTCGAGGTCAAAACTCTGCATCCCGCGGCGAGTTAAAGAATGCAGATTACTCTCAAAATCCTCTGTTTGTGACTTTTAAAAGGTATATAATCGTCTAAAATGACGACACAGACCGGATCTTTTAAGAGTGTTGCTCACAAATCGCAGGTATGTTGTTTCAGTGATTATGGTTTCATTTTCTGTCTTCATTTCTCTTCCCTTCGCCTACTGCCTCAGAGTTTGCGAAGCTGACTCAGAGCCTGTGGACTTCTGTGAACAACGAGGCCATCAGTCCCTCTGATTTCAGGAGCCAGATCCAGAGATACGCTCCCAAATTCGTGGGCTGCAAGTAAGTCTTCCCTCTCTCCTTCTGCTGTGAGCCTTTTCTACTCAGTCCACTTGAAAAATGATCGCTGATTTCTGGGAAACAAAATAAAGTAAGAATTTCTTCTTTTGTCCCTCTGCAGTCAACAGGACGCCCAGGAGTTTCTGCGCTGCTTATTGGACGGCCTCCACAATGAGGTGAACAGAGTGACGGTCCGCCCGAAGGTGTCGGTCGAGGACTTTGACCACCTCTCGTAAGTCAGCACCCCCCAACAAGTCACTCATAACCTGCTCTGACACCTCGCACATGCCTGCACGCCTGACTGGGCTGAAATCCTTAAAAACTGTGTAATTATTTATAATTAGCCTGTAGTGAATTACCTTCAAGATTTTAGCAGTTAAAGGGACAGTTCAGGTAAGTCCCTCTTACCTTAGAGATATCAGCTGTAGGGATGCCAGCATCCTCTCCAATGTAAGGGAACTAGATGGCAGCTCGTGCTGCTCAAAGCATCAAATAAAGGAACTATTTTCTTTCCGTATCACCGCGTAAAAGGAAGGCTTGCTAACTAACTAAGCATTATCAATGTCTACATCCAGTCAGTCGGTGAGCAGACGCACGCTTCCTTCTGCTCGGTAAGATACGGAAGAAAATAGTTCCTACATGAAACTGCTCACAACACGTGAGGATCAATCTCGAGTAACCGGGTCAGGATTTTCTAGGAAAGCGACATTGTTGTTGAGCTTTTCAGATTGTTTTGGCACTTTAAGCACCACAAGCCGAGTGCCATCCAGCTCGATTACATTACGATCAATATCTCCCAAACTTGGCAACTCACACCAAAACAGTCTAGATGGATATGGCCTTATATTTGCAGATTGGGTTTTCCTTTTGATTTGAATTCAAAGTACTCAGTAAGGTAGACACACAGCGGTTTGACTTGAGCTCTACTGTGTGGTTTCATTCACAGGGATGAAGAAAAGGGCAAGCGGATGTGGAACATGTACCTGGAGAGAGAAGACAGCAAAGTAGTGGGTAAGGGATTGACCTTTAAAGCCTGGAAACTGTCCTTTAAACCACCCTAACACACATATTAAATATAACTCTCTATCTCTTCGCTCCTGCCTTTAGATCTGTTTGTGGGACAGCTGAAAAGCTCTGTGACCTGCACCGTCTGCGGCTTCCGCTCCACCGTGTTTGATCCGTTCTGGGACCTGTCGATACCCGTCGCACAGGTCAGAACAACCCTCGGACATGTTTAGCCAGCCGTATTTTGTTAATTTAGTGATGGCTGCATTATGAAATGAGTCATTGTTTGCCTGCTGTTGTCATATTGTGGTCATAAACAGACGAGCTGGCCCTGCTATGACACGTTGTACTGCATCATGTTTACCATAAATATAATACGCTGCCTGGGTTCACGTCACGGCTGCGTACGTCATGTCCCCTCTGTGTTTACATGTTAAATAAATGCTGGTACAAGTTGTTCAAACTAGATTTCCAGTATCCAGTGATAATAGAGTCCCTGCATGAGAAATGCATCGATATAAAGGAGTTTTGTTCTGATTGCTCTTCATCTGTCTCCGCAGAAGAGCACGGGTGAAGTGACTCTCAAAGACTGCATGAGACTCTTTACAAAAGAGGATGTTTTGGACGGAGAGGAGAGACCGGTGAGAACCTCACACATCACGCCGCAGTCGACACTCCTTTGTAAAGGAGATATATGGATTATTCAGCAGCAGCAGCAGCATCTCACTGCCCTCTCTTTGTTTTTCCTCTCAGACCTGCAACAGATGCAAAGCCAGAAGGAAATGCACCAAAAGATTCAGCATCCAGAAGTTCCCTCAGATCCTCGTGCTTCGTATCCTTTCTCACATCTTGTTGTCATTACAAAAACACCTTGAATCTGATAATCAGAAAAATGCCACTGACGTTTTACCAAAGTAATATTTTTATATATTTGCCTTTACTTTTACTTTAGAGTATGACTAGTAAGAGGTTGTTGTTGACTTAAAGTATAAGCTGTATTTTAATGTGAAGGGTCGTCCAGGTGGTCTAACTACTCTGATACTAACCCAATAAACTGTAAGCAATATGTTTGAAATGGGACATCTTTGCAAGTGAAGTGATGAAGGAGTAAAACTTTCAAATAGATGTACAATTATAAAATGAATGTATTTCCCTCTGAAATGCAGCAGAAGTTAAAATATCCCGAAACACGAATACTCAAAATTGCACTTGAAGCAGCAGAGTGTTGTTATTTTGAACCAGTGTTGCCTCCTTGACTCAGCGTCCCTCTCAGACCTGAAGCGTTTCTCCGACTCCAACAACCGAGCCAGCAAACTCTCCACCTTTGTCAACTTCCCCCTCAAAGAGCTCGACCTCCGGGAGTTCGCCTCAGAGAGCAGCGGTGAGTATCAGCCGAAGAAAGACAAAACAAAACTGTCGCCAGAGGAGAGCACTCTCCGAACTCAGCTGGACCTGATGTTCTGACCGTGTTTGTCTCTCCCTGCAGAGCGTGCTGTGTATAACCTGTACGCAGTGTCCAACCACTCTGGGAACGCTTTGGGAGGCCATTACACGGCCTACTGCAGGAACCAGGCGCTGGGGGAGTGGTACAGCTACAACGACACCAGGTATCATCAGATAAACTCATAATGTTATCAGTTTAATTTTACTGTACGCACCTGTTATCAAATCATTGACCTCATTCTGGCTGTATAAAGGTGTGTCAGCGTGTTGGCGAGCGAGCCGCACTGATTGCGTGAGGGCATGTAGGGACATGTGGTTGGGAGTGGCTGCTGTGTGTTGCAGCTTCTGTGCCTGTATTCAATTAAAGAAATATGTAGATGGTTCAAAATCCCACCTGCGAGCGAGCAAAGAAACACTCCTCTGTGGTATTAATACATGTGTACTGTGTGTTGTGCGCAGGGTGAGCCCCGTGTCCTCCAGCCAAGTTCGCAGCAGCAACGCCTACGTCCTCTTCTACGAACTGGTCCCCTCCCCACACAGCAAATATCAGACGTGTCGGCTTTAGACGCCGCTGCGGAGGAGTGATAAGCTGCTCAGCCTCAGGAGAGGGAGTCTGACACTGCCCGCTGCGAGAGAGCTCCCCCGTGTGGAGAGAGTACTGCCATTACAGACTGTGAATGTGGAGCACAAAGAGAAAGAAGCACCATCTTGACCTCCTCTCAAGGTGGTTTTGAGGGGAAAGGGTGGATGTGAATGCACATTTTGCACTTCAGGATTTCAAGTGGAGCTCTGAAGTTTAACTGACGCTGAGAAAGTACTTATTTAATTGTGACAAAGGTGTGAAAATTCAGCTCAAGGCACAGCTGTGAGTATGAGGAGTTCATCTCATCTTCTTATTTTTCACACCGAAACATTCAAACGCTGTGCCCGGACCTGAATCTGCACCCACTCGAGTGGATTTTTCTTTGTTTTTTGCACTTTGAACATGGACTATTATTACGTGAGGACATTGCAGACACTTGAAAAATGCCTCACGCACGACTGCAAGATGTAATTTATTGTATTTAACATAATGCCGCTAACTGTATATGTCATTAAAACGCAGCCTTATGGGTTCCTCTCACTGATGCGGAGAGGATGTTTTCTGTCAAAAGAAAGCACATTTTATTTTTGTACAGTATTTATGTGCAGCGCAGTGAATGTAACTGTACTGTGGGGGAAGCCAGACGTACCAAAGCAGCTGTGTAAAACTGCATCAACAACACTTCTTCTTCTTCTTCTTCCAGCAATAATGTTGCTGACTTTGCATCTAAGTCAGTTCAGAGTCTATAAATGATTAAAATTCAATGTTGACTTGCACAACCTCGCGTGTTTATTTTCCATTTAACCCTTTTTTAGCCGGATGGTCAGATGGAAGTCGAGGAATAGTTCACGAGGATCAGAGCAGTAATAAAAATATGAAAGGTTTTAGACACTTTGTTCACTTTGACTCTTCAATAGACATCATGTATCACATATATAGATGCAACAATTAATCGATTAGCTGTTAACTACTACATTGTTTGCCTACTATATTTGTAATCGCTTCATCAGTGTATATGTTTAAGGAGAAAAAAAGGCAAAATTTTCTGATTCCAGCTTCTTAAATGTGAAGTTTTTCTTGTTTCTTTCCTTCTTTATTGACAGTAAACTGAATATATTTGGGTTTTGGACAAAACAAGACATTTGAAGACGTTATCTTAACCTTTGGGAAACACTTTTCATTATTTTCGTACACTTTATAGACCAAACAACTAATCAGTTAATCGAGAAGCTAAGCTAACGCAGCCCAAATCATGTACAACAAACAAGAAAAGAGTCCATACATAACTTAAATCAATTAAAGCAGTAATGATTGATTTTGATGCAAACTGAAAGTACATTCAACATGTTATCACCATAAAAAGTTGTTAGCAGGTTTACATATCCAGCAGACACAAAGCAACAATAGTTTTTGTTAAAAGAAGTGTTTCTGATCTCATGATGGACTTTAAATCTATTTTCTCTCTCCTTTTAGCTCTGTTTTGGTCTCAGCCAACTCCTCAAGGAAGTATGTGGCTGTTTGGCAGCTAGATAATACATTATGTTCACTAGCTAGTCGCTATCTTTATCTGTCTGCTGTTAAGTGCTGAGCAGGTGTTGTACAGAGTGAAAAAGCTGTCTGATGTGGCAGGAAATTTGGGGGCCAGAAAAACAAAACGATGAGCTAAAGAGGCTTTTAGCACCCAATATTTGAATAATTTCCTGAAAATGTAATTATATTAGCAGTTAGCCTGATTTAAAATGTAATAAAAACCCAATAATTATAACATTTTCTTAAAAAGTACAAAGAACATTTACATTATTAATAAAAATCTTATTACAACATCAAATATTATTAGTTCCACTCCACAACAGTTAGTAGTTACTTTGCATTATTTGTTTCTGGTTACTTTACTTCATAATCGGTAATCAGATTAAGATGAATACAATAATCAGCCAGGCTCAGTTTATGCATGTGTTTATTTTTACTTTTGCACTTCTGATACTTAAGAAGATTTTATATTTCATATTCATGTCATCACTAAGACTTTTACTCAAGTACTATTTGTGTTGGTGACTTTCACTTTGATCAAAGTAATATTTCAACAGATATCTTTACTTTTACTCAAGTGTGACTTTGGGGTACTTTTTTTACAACCCTGATTCTCTGTGGTTCATTACAACAAGCAAAACCTTTTACAAACACACAGTAATGATACAGTGTCAACATAAAAAATGCTGATTAGTGTGGCTTTAAGTTGCAGCGCTCGTCAGGCTTAATAAGTAAGTCGCACAACATGTAGTAATTCATTAGATAAATAACGTAACAAAGAACTTACAGCTTCATAACGGGATGTAACACAACTGTACAGATTGTGTAATAATATTAAAACCCATGAAACTCTATTGTACAATAAGTGGTTATTCGTGCAGCATTAACAATCAGCAAAAGTTAAAAAAATGTGTCATTTCCTGTGTTAATTACCAGTATTGAATACAGCCAGTTGGTGTGTGTTACGTAACAAGCAGAGGTCGGCAAGTGCACGAAGCCTGCTGTGAGGTTTCAGGCTAAATGAGCAGATTATGGTCAGATTGGATTTATGTCAGAAACACCTCTGACCCACATACAACAAGGCCACCTGACACAGGAACATGTTTCACTCTGCGTCCACAAGAGGGAGCTGTGTGGAGACAGATGAGGTGTGATACTTATTCTGTTCAACAAGAGGGGTG
Source organism: Pagrus pagrus (assembly GCF_965226575.1). Lineage (NCBI taxonomy): Eukaryota > Metazoa > Chordata > Actinopteri > Spariformes > Sparidae > Pagrus > Pagrus pagrus. The sequence continues at coordinate 7,500,259 of NC_140198.1, forward strand.
ATTTTCAGAAAGATGTGGTCAGAGAGGAGCCTCAGAGAGCAACATCTGGCGACCTGATATCTTTACTGGTTTCATATGTCATCAAACCAATATGTCAGTCTAACCCCCCACCAAAGGTTTACTGTGGACACCACTCCCATCCGAGTAAACTCTTGTCCTTGAGTAACCGAGCTTGTTAACACCAGAGGGAATGGGAATGTGTGTGTGAGTGAGGGTGTGTGTGTGATTGGGTTTCTGAGGCTTAGACAGATGATCTGTTTGTGAGGAGGCCAATTTGTGAGGGGGAACAGATAGAGTTAGCGGAGCAGGGCCGAGTGTTGTTGTGGCTGTAACACTAACTGAGCCTCTCCCACAACAGGGGATGGTTTAGAAAACTCACAGTGAGTGGGACCAGTGCCAGGTTAGCCCGACACAGATACAGAGATATACAGGGCTGACATTTCTCAACGTCCAGGGTTAGATAAGGTTAAATGTGATGAAGTCTGATTGATTTATTGTCAAACTATATCGTAATAATCTCAGAATTTTTGATATAACCAGTAATTATGAGTAAGTTTTCCAATTTCTATGCCTGAAATCTCCCGCTATGAAAGCTGAGTTGAATTTTAGGCCTCGTGTGCCATTAAAATGTCAAAATGTGGGGCTGTCATGCAGAAATCAGCAATAACATTGTCATGTAAGCAAGCTAGCTAGTTAGCTACCGAAACATCAGCAAACTGATCGTGATTTTTGACGCTTGTTACAGAGAAAAGGACCTAAATACATTGAAACATCAGAGAGTTCTCGTCTCAGTTTGAAGTGTGCCTCTGAAAAACCTCAGTGTGGAGGGCGGTGTAGCCCGAACGCTTCACCCTACACCTCTATCCTAACAGGACCTGGACACCCTTGGGCCGTGGATTGAGTTTTATTGTTTCCTGTTCTATTTTATAAGCTTCATCCTCATGTGTCACATGTTACTCATAGGAAATGACCAAAAACATGCCAACAGACACCAACATGTCACTTTTGAACTGTACTCACAAATTGAGTGAATTAAATTAAATCTCCCTCCACTTAGAAACATAATGTAAACTATATATACATTATAAAATGTACTAATAATACAATTTTTTCCATAACTGAATAAACAAGCTGCTCTCAGAGGAAAATCAGGTCCCCAGAACACTGTTTGAAGCTAGAAAGGTGGCAGGGTCCGCCACATACAAACAAAGTAAAACAGTATGAAATTGAGTTTGTTTGTTTATTCAGTTTATTCAGTCATAACACCAAAGAGAGTTTGTTTATTTAGTTTGTTTAAGCAAGAAAAAGATCAGTCAGTGAAGATCTTCCTCTTCTGATTAAAATGCCCGAGTGCAGCTTTAATGTTCGGTCTTCACTGTGCAGGATGATGTGGTGCGCTTGCATCGTGCGACAACGATGTTCAACAACTCCACGTTCAAACATCAAGAGACTAAACATCCCTAAAACAAAGTCAGCGTCGTTGTGCTGCCAAACTCTGTAAGCAAAAGTTAAAATTCTAGATTTTACAAGGAAGAAAAGACAAAGAATTACAGATACACAAGTTTTAAACTTTAAACTTGTGTATCTGAAGTTTAATTGAGAATTATCTTGGTCGTATGGATACAAGCTGTCGATCCACACAAGTACAAATACATACAAACTCATTCATGAACATTATTCTCAAAAAATGAGTGAATGTCTTCTTAGTCAAACATTTACTACAACGTGAAATGCTGTAAAATCTATTCCTACATCATTTTCATTTCATTTTCATTTTCGTAACAAGGACATTCCCCTCCCCCAACATGTGCACACACACACACACACACACACACACACACACACACATGCACACAGTCCCTTTGGCTGCCATGCACACCATATGGGCTGATCACACAGCTCAGGGTATTAACAGATATTTGCCTGCATGGGAGCAGCGTTGTTCACAGTCGCTCTTCATGTTGACACTTCCATTGCTAATGACCATACCATAAACCCGCAAAGGCTTCAAGAGGGCCAAAGTCCACCTTAAACTGAGATCGTTACGTAACGGGAGTTTGGCCTAATGGTCACCTCACTTGAAGGTTTGGCACTAAAACCAAATCTCTGCTCATGTCGCGTCAGGTCTGCTGGCAGTGAGGGTATCTGTCCATAGTCGAGGCAGACAGAAAGAAAATACTTTCTCCATAAAATATGATCCAGGTTCACCTAAAATCAGTTAATAAATTATACATTTTTGTTTTGTACAGTAACCCTTGATGCCTGGACCCAACAGTTACCAGAATAAATGACGGGTACATCTGCAAAACCACAGATACATTAAAACTTTTACTCTTGTCACACCACGTATGCTCTGGTTAGGTTTAGGCACAAAAACCACCCGGTTAGTGTCAGGAAAACATCATGGTTAGGCTAAAATGACCTGTTTTGGTTGCCGCATACACGGCAGGTGAAGTCCTGAGGTCTCGTTTAAAACACCTGATTTTGTCGCCACAAACACAGCCGAAATAGTCTGACTTCCCATCAAAAATATCTGTTTTTTGTTGCCACAAACATGGCTGGAAGTGTGATGTGGTCTCCTTAAAAACACCCAGTTTTATCACCACAAAGTTGGCCGGATATAGCCTGACTTCTCGTCAAGAAATCTTGTTTTTGTCATTGCAAAAAAAACCAACCACACGCCACAAACACGGCTGGAAGTTTTCCTGAGATCTCCTTAGGTGTCACATTTTCAAATGTCGCCGCCTGGCCCCCAGGAATGCTCTGTATTGGCATCCGTGGCAGCGTCATAAAAATTAGGAAAGCATTTATTGAAAACTAGCAGCTGAGACCGTAGACCATATTCACACGGCGGCCATTTTCCTCTGAAATGAAATGAATGCATCAAGATCTGACAAATCGTTTTGATTTCAGTGCTTCCTGATTGATTGGCAACTGAAAAGATGGAACATAGTGGAAATCTGGAGGGACGTCTGGCCATATATCTGGTAAAAGAACATATTTGAAATAGAGGAAGACATATGTGACAAAAACACTTCAGTTTGATTTTGACTTCATGGGAACTTTCAAAATAAGGGTATTTTCCTATATTTCTCTCTCTCTGTCCCCTCTTCCTCCCTCGTCTCTCCTCGTCCTCTCCTTTTCCTTTCTTTTCTCTGCCGGACTATCAGCCACCCTGGGACTCCTCTCCGTCTCTCCCCTGGCTGTTGGTGCTTGATCTTCGTCCTTCGGGAGATTCAGCGTCTCCTTTTTGTCTCGCTCCCTTGTGAGCATGTTGTCCTTGTCCCTCTCCCTCTGTGTGTGTTTGTCTCCTATCTGTTTGAATGTGAGCTTGATCTTTGCCTCTTGTGTGTTTGTTTAATCGTCCTCTTTCCAGATCTCCATGGTGGAGAGGTCATGTGCTTCTGGTCTTATCTGTTTGGCAGCACCGAGCTTGCTTGATGTCCTCCAGGTTCCATTTTGTTGACATTATATTATCTCTGATTTTGTCATCATACTGTAATTTCACTATGTTGATCTATTATGTAAAGTCGTTATCTGTTGCGTGTCTGTTCGTCCTGTGAAAGTTATCCCTCCTCTGATGCTCCTCTTACGTTCTTCTCCTGTTACAGGGTTTTTTCAGGGAGTTGTTGACTTAGTTTCAGGACATATAAATAACAATTTAAGCGCGACTTGCCTACAATTACCTTAAATTATAGCACTAACTAAGTGTCTCTTGTGTTTTGTACCATTATGTTTCACCCCAAATGCCTGACAAATCATTACAAGTTATATTTCACCTACTGTGGTTTATATCAGCTGTCACACACTGTATTACACTCGAACACATGAATATTAATGCAGAACTATCTAACTCCTAAGGAAATTATTCAGGAGAAAGGTAGTGACACGCCGGGGCTGTCAAATACAGACATTTAAAGGTGCATTATACAGTTTTGGGGCATAAATGTAATCAGAAGCAAAATGTTTTTTATGCCTAAACAATCTAAATAAACAAACTGTGTGCGTTTTCATGATTGAATTAACTGAATAAACAAACTGACCTTAAAGGGCAACACAATTTGTCAAACTTTGTTTATATGTGGCGGACCCTGCCACCTTTCTAGCTTCAAGCAGTGTTCTGGGGACCTTATTTTCCTCTGAGAACAGCTTGTTTATCCAGTTATTGGTAGGTTTTGTATTTTTTACCTCATTAATACTGCAAATATAAAAATTCTGAGTTCAAATTTCTTCTCCAAAACTACATAGTGCCCCTTTAAGACGTTAACTTGAGTGCCGCAGGATCGAGTAGGCGACTAAAACCAGGACTTAAGTTAGCATTTTTGCACTTCCGGTTCCCTCATCTCAAAGTTTTTTAACGGGTTTTCGATTAAATGGCTGAAATAAGTTCTGGGTATATCGTAGTATGAAAATTGACAGTTACAGTATAAATTTGCTCATCCACAGTATTAAATTCTACCATATTAGTCTTATTAAAATATAAGTATTTTAAGTTTATGTCAAGTTTCATGTCTGACAGGAGATAATATTCCAACAGCACCATATATTTTCTCCATGAGATTTATTAACAACACATGAGACTGACGGGTCATCAGTCTCAATCCATGTCATCTAATTACCAGTATGATATTATCCAGGTTATTGGCCATCATCGGACATTTTGGTGCATTTCATCAATACCTCCATACCGCACATAAGCAGTGGCTGAGGGCTACAGCTCTACCTCTGGAGTACAATAAACAGTTAGAAAGCAATCAGGCTTTAATCATTATGGTTTTCTCTGCAGCCATTAGACCTCACCGGGAGGAGAAGTGGTGATTATATACCGTACAGCAGAGAACAATGCAGTGTTAGCTGGTCAGCATAAATTATCATTAAGTGGAGCTGCCGATATCAGATTGCACTTAACTCTTGACTCATTCAGAGCAAAATGATGTTACTTTTTGTTATGTTTTGATCATTTACTACATTATTAGTGGATGTTTTAGACAGTCTTTACCTCGGTAACTGATCACTGAGCAAACTCCAGTCGTGAGATGCACCTTAAAGTTCATGAAAAAGCTTTTAGGTGGCCTTGGATTTAAGATTATTTTCATTGTAAAAAATGAACTTTGGCTTATTGTATTGAACCACCGTCTCATTATATGTTGCAACTGCTAATTTAAGCCTGTTATCTTGTTTCTTTTCTCATGACTTGTGCATTTATTAGACTGCAACCTTGTTACACTCATAAAGTGAACAAACAAAACAGGTTTACAGGGAAGTACTTTTAATGTTATCAACATCTGGACTTTACCCGGCGAGCTATTGGTAAATTATGAAGATGTAACAATTTGTCAGGGACGACAATTAAGAAAAAAAGGAGGAGAACAGTTTTATTTATTGAACGTACAGAGTGAGAAAACTCCTTTCCACTCAGTGAAGACAGAGTTAAGTTAAGGGTAAAAATACAATGTCAGTCATAATGAACTAAAATCATTCAAATCAAAGACTTATTATTTATTTATTTATTAAAAAATATGTAAATAAAGGTGGAGCTGGATGTATTTTTACTTAGTGGCACTGATGTCTGATGACATTTTATTTTACTTTGAAACACACACACACACACACACACACACACATACACACACACACACACACCATAGACTTCCATTGTAAAAAATAAAATAAAAATAAAGCAATTTATTACAAAATTATTATTATTATTATTATTATTATTCTTATTATTATTATTATTGTTAAACTGAATCCTACATATTTAAAACCAAAAGACCAACAATATCACACAGACACACAGACACTTCTGGCAATTACATTCAATCCATCTTACGAAGGGTTTGTATCTATTTCAAAATAAAAGTACTCACTGAAAATATTATAAAATACCTTTTCTATCACAACAGAGTTTTTTTTGGACCAACTCTGGATCAGATTATTATTATTCACCTACAGCCAAACAATCAATGACTCAAATGTACTTGTATGTCTTCCTCTTGGCCCATGACATCATCATCATCATCATCATCATCATATCATAGATGTTGTTTTATTCTGACATGAGCCTCTCAGACAGAACGGTAGGATTTGGGTCAGTATTTTGGATGAGAAATGTCTGTGCTTACGATCCACTGACACTTATATCCTCCCAGTTTTCTTCAGGATACCAAAGACACCACCACCTGGAAAAAGATTTTTAAAAAAAAGTATTATATATACGACACGTTATCGGGAATTAGCTACCATCTATATATCTACAGCTTCAATCCAAAAAATGGATGAATTTAAGACATGACTTACTGTCTAAAAATATGATTTATTATCTCATAATGTGACTTTATAAGAACCATAAGTCTGACTATTTTATCGTTGGCATTTTTAACTTTTCTTTAATTGTTCTTCTCTTGAAGAAGAATGACTTTCCTACAAACTATCCCTGTTACTGTTACTGTGCATGTCTTGATAGACTGATATCAAACCTCCAGTCACATCCCAGTTAATGGAAAACAGGATGATGGGTTATTGAGGAAGCAAGTTACGTGCAGGGTGTGCTTGTATCGTACTCACCAACAGCAGCCACCCCGGCAATAGAGCCAATGGCAATACCGGCGATAGCGCCATCTGAGAGCCCTGGATTGCCAGCAGCCACAGTGGGGTCGACTGGGGGGATTTGCGTGGGCTCAGTGGTGTTCCCTGAGGGAGGGGCATCTGTCTGGGTGGTGTTCCCTGAGGGAGGGGCATCTGTCTGGGTGGTGTTCCCTGAGGGAGGGGCTTCTGTCTGGGTGGTGTTCCCTGAGGGAGGGGTGGCTTCTGTCTGGGTGGTATTCCCTGAGGGAGTGGTGCCATTGACTATTTCAGGTGTAACCGGTGCGGGCGTTGTTGAATTTGTGTTGGTACTGTTGCCCTCTTGTGCTACACACAGGGCAACTGTGTGGGTAAAAGCAAAAACAAAAAAACATGATTGAAAAAATGTTCTTATGATAACACATTAGAAATGTAAACTTTCACAATATTTATAGAGTTTATCTCACCACTGATTTTTAGTGCTACTTCAAAAATCTATAAAATAAAATGCCTAAATGTTTGCAATGATTTCAGCAAAGATTGAGAGTATTTATTGAGAATTTTAATGATCAACCTAAACTTTGATCCAAGCTCAGTTAAAAAAGCTGTGGCGGTGACAAGGACGAGCCCTCTGAACAAACACCATCAACATTTATGACTCTGAAACTATGACGTCCATCTAACAGCCCTCATCTCCTGTCACCAAACATTAGAAAGATGTTCTGGACTGCACCTGTTCTGTCTTCATTTTTACTATAAAAAAAAGTAAGCTAATGCATTAGTAAAATGTGCTGTGTGTCCTATTTTTTCACGACATTCCTCCGATTATTTATTAAGCTATGTGCCAACACAGTGAGATCAATTCCTTTCCTGTCAAATGATTAATAATCAGGCCATCAACTGAACCTTGAGCTAATGGTTAAGCTCAGAGTACAAAGTTCAACGTGTCTTTATGATCTTTTGTAGAGAAACTGGTTCAATGCTAGAGTCAAACAAAGGGAAGTATTTCAGTATCCAGGAACAAGTTAGCTTGTAAACAATCTGTGCAAGTGATCATTGATTTGATACTGTTGACAGCGTGACGAAGGAAACCGTGTATCTCTTGGACAGTTAAAACTTTATCCAAAGGGGGCGATCTTTTCTAAATGCCTGTTTTTTATATGATAGGTCTGTAAGATCAGCTCGACGCCTCCCTGATGTCTTTCTCTGATGAAGCTGCTGAGCCTGTCTTAGCTGGTCAGAGTCGAGTTAAGCAACAATACAGAACATTGAAACTTATTTTATAAACATAGCTGTGGTTAAGGTTTTTTATCACTCCACATATTAATTTAATACAATTTCATACTCAGATAGAAAGTTCTTTGTCCTGAATGGATGAAGGCAAAGGTGCACATGTCCAATTGTCCTAGACCAAACCTCCACACATTTATTCTCCCATTTCCACCTCACAGTTTATTGCACATATTTTATGACATTTGAGGACAACCTTACTGGAAATGACTAAAGAAGTAACTACGACCTTCGGCTGATATTTAGGGATTGTCTTACAACTTTCTAATGAAGTGGGTTACTCGTTTTAAGAAATGTTTAATTATTTAATTATTAACCTTGTAGCAGTAAGAACAGCTTTTGGGTTGACAGGTTTGGAAAAATCTCTTAGACTGGCCAGTCTGTTTGCCAACTTACAACTGAATTATTACAAAATGAGATCAATGTAGGCAGACTTGTAACTGATAAAAAGCTATAGTTAGTTGCAGCTAATACGCTCTTTAAAGGGAACCTTAATAAACGGTGTTCTAGTGTCTACAGTGTGGATATTCATATTTACCTGCAGCCAGAAAGGTAAGAACCAGTAGATTCAGATTCTGTTTCATTGTGCTGGAGTGAAGTTTCAGGGTCTTGGTGTCTTGAAAGATGCTCTTTGCTTGGGAAGCTTCGTGGCTGGAAAACACCAAAAGCACAAACATACAGACTGAATTAATTTCCGGGCCGAGCACACAAGTGATATGTTCTGGTCACTATCTGCTTCCCTGGGTCAGAAACAGGAAATGTATTCTCAGCCTGAAAACCCCATTAATTATACCAACTACTGCATTGTCACGTCCAAATAAAACAAACGGGTGAAACTGACCTAAACTCACTTTGCCAACCTTTTTATCTGCTGATTAGAGTTCACAATCCCTTTTACGGCTGACCCAAATCTGTCTTTTACCAGAAACACACAGCAGCCTTCATGAGGATAGAGGAGTTTTTAAACAAGAGAGATGATGTGGGGAAATAATATGTTTGGCAAAATTAATCTTATTCTGAAAAAAATGATAGTCCTGGCAAATAAAAGAAACCAGACACATAAATAAATAACACAAGAGTAAATATACTTTGATGATGATGATTTCACATAAAAGATTTTCAACCCAACATGATGAATCACGATGTTACACAGATGTTTGTAAGATAGATGTACCCACACAGAGTTTTGATCTTCTCTAACAGATCTACGACTTCATGAGTAAAGCTGAGTTTCTCACCTGAGAGGTTGACCTGTGATGACTTTCTTCTTTTCCCGTCAGACTAGATGATTTTCTCAGACACCAGCTTTTATTCCCCCTTGTCATCACCACCCCATCGTCTCTAACCCTCCCATTTTTTATGGTGTGTGTGTTGCTGTTGTAATACATCACCACTAACAACCAGGTAGCATGTATTGATTTAATAGGTTTATTAATGCTTACCTCAGGGCTATTTTAGGTTTTTATATCATTTTCCTACAACGTGTACAAACGAGTGGAGGGTGGACATGGCACTTCTTCAACTTCTTTAACTTCGATGGCAGGAAGAAAAACAATCAATGCGTGATGAAAAGTCTTTGGTCACATGCCCAAAACGGCCAGAGTTTTTATGTTTACCTGACAAATACCTGTTGTGGCCGTATGATTTATAACTGTTTGTCTCTGACACAGAAGCAGAAGTATGTTGATGAAGGTTCATGGTCATGAACAGGTCATGGTAATTCAAAGTGCTATATCTTCACCTGCTGTTTCCGATCGACAAGTTTCTTTTAACAGTGACTACAATCTTTTTCAAACTTTAGCCAGATAGTTTTTGCGCCTTCACTGAACCAAACATTTACCATAATGGAAACAGTCCGACTATTCATTTCATTTCAACGGCCAAAAAATGTCCTGATGATTAGGGTGCCATATCAGCAGACGTGGCAAAAGTACACACATTCTCTCCTCAAGCAGAAGTACAGTTACTTGTGTAGAAAAACTCTGATAAAAGTACTGATTCAACTTCTTTACTCAAGTAAAAGTAATAGAGTACAGGCTCTGAAATGTACTCAAAGTACAAAAAAAAAAAAACTTTCCCTCTGAAGGACATTTCTACCAGCCATTTCTGTGGAAAGTGAAATAAAACTCCCGTCATATTAATATAATTCAAAGACTATTAAACTTAGAGGTAGAATTGTTAGGGTTTGTTCCAGCTGTTCCTAAACGCACCACAAAGATACAGTAGCTGATTATTGAGTGTCATTCCCGGGACGTCAAATAGCCACATTTCGGGTTGGTAAAGCGTCCCGAGCAGCAACTAAATAATAAAATCCAGTCTTTTACGTCGTTTTGTCTCACTACCTTCTACCTCTCAATATCAGATAACGTTCATATGGGCCATTTTGGAAGGAAATGACAAATTATCGATTTAATTGTTTAGTTTGCAAGACTTGCAAAAATAGCAGAAATCCGTCCCCCATCAAGTTGCCCTTAAAAAGCTACAGCATCATTAAATTGTTTGGACTACATCTGTGCCAGGATTGTACAGAATTGCTAGAAAACTTGTACAGCAACGTATCACGTACCAGGCCTTCGGTTATAGAAACACTTACAGAGTAAATTGCTCTCTTCTTGCAGTTGATTCCTTTGGCTTGTCCTTGAGTCAGAGGCACTAGAGCCGGCTAGCACAAGTACCTGGAGCAGTAAAGATCGATCCAACGTCCTTCAGTTTGGTCTGTTTGGTGAGCAGCAGTGCAGCAGACTGTGGCTGAAAACACACCGTCACCATAGCACAAGTGATTTACATGGAAACAGTGTGGAAGAGTCATAGCTGCCAATATTTCCCAGGGACCAACATAACAAACCCCGGATGGTCAGTTTAAAAGACACTGCTGACGTGAATGTGTAAACTAATTTGTAAAACTTAGCCCATTAATTGTTTGTGTACATGTAATCAGCTCTGAGGACGCATTTCCATACCGGTATATGTGGTGGAGCCCACAGAGGTTGTGCATGATGTGGCCACATGATATGGACACCAGACAGAAAGAGAAGAGACGTACAGTGTTTTGCCATATGTGCTGAGTGAGCAGGTTACAATACAATACAATATTGGGCCATTTAGTAAGGATGTGCCAATTTTTGGGCCTAACATTGGTATTAGCCAAAGTGGGGGTGGTTGACTGACACAGGTCTATCAGCAAATAAGGTGACATTCACCAGCGTAGGTACATAAGCTGTTTATTTTACTGCCTTTCTTATCGCTTTACATTTACTTTTTGTTTACATTAATTTATGTTATGCAAAGTGAATGTTTTTGTTGGGCTAGGTATTAAAAACTCTCCTCGTTGAGTTGTGCAGCAGGATAAAAGGGATTTTGAAGGAGTTGTTTTTCCAAAAATGACTTTTTCATGGGAAAGAAGATTATATTAAAGGTTGTTTTATAAATCATTGGCTCGATGGACATTCACAGATAAGTGTACTGACGGGCAAAATGGTGGTCAAACAGTTCAGCTAGTCTATAATAAAGGGTTTCTTTGTTTATTTGACCAAAAAGAGAGAATAAATAACAACAAAAACAAAAATTGTGAAATATTGGTGTCAGTATTGGTTTTCCACCAAATTCTTATTTTTAACATCGGTGCATTCAGCTATTTGAGCTAGGTGAGAAGACTGATACACTCCCATGTCTGCACTCAAAATATAAACCTACCGCAAGCAGTTGGTTAGCTTAGCTTAGCTTAGCTCGAAGACGATAAACAGAAGGAAACAGTCAGTCTCGGCTCCGTCCAAAGGTAACAAAATCTGACTCAAGCTAACTAAGTAACGTGGTATATGCCATTTGTTTAATTCAAACAAAAACTTTGGTTGGTTGTAGCATAAGACTGTACAAAGCTTCTCTGAGGTGGCAATGCTGAGAGCAGGAGGATTTTGTCAGGAAGGTAATGCTTTAGATTAAAATCCATTCAAACATCCAACATGTCGTTAGAAAATCTAAAACATGAAGTACGCAAAAAGGGAACAAATCCAACATACTTTAAACAGGGTTAGGTTGTCATGAAACAGTTGGACCACTACCACCAAACCATTAAGTGCAGCATAGAATAGACTTTTTATTTTGTTTCTGTATTGTTTTTCTATTTTCAGGAAATGATCCAGTAAAATAGCTTTACAGTTGTGTAACCGTTTAAGATAAAAGCTCCAAACACTTTTTAAAAAATCATTTTAACATATGAATGGGGTGGTTCTGGGTGGATACTTTTTACGTGAATGAATCATGTCCATTTTTTTTTTACAATCGTCTTTATAAACCCTAACACAGTCAGATAAGGAATACGAGATCTGTGTGTCACCAGAATATAAATGATAATCTGGGTGCACTTGTAATGTTGCCAAGCAGAAGCATGTGTGGATAAAAAAAACAAATGTCCGAGGGTTGACTTTTGTGGGACGCCTGGACAAAAAAAAAATGTTTTAGCAGATGCACCAACAAACACGGATTCTCCTGATTTTCATATAACATAGATGTAGGTCATAAAGTCTGATCAGTTGTGTTGAAGGCAGCAATGACAACAAGAAACAGACTATGTCCAGTGGCGAGGCCTCTTCCAGTAAACAGCATACAAGTCATACTAACATCAGAGTGGATTTTGGGAATTCAAAGCACTGGACTTGGACATTGAACACTGCAGTGGTGGAAAGTAACTAAGTGCATTTACTTTTTTTTTTAACTTATTTACTTGAAGAACTATAGCTGAGTATATTTTTGAGGTACTTATATGAGTTTTCAGAGGCATCTCAGAGGCAATTATTGCACTTTTTACTCTCTTGACTCACTTTAACGACCCTCGACTGGGCGTAGCAGTTATTTTCAAAGAGCAAGGTAAGAAGTCAGTCAGTCAAAGTTTGAAGGAAGTGAGATTACAAAACCCACTCCTTATTTTATGCTAGAGGCTAGCAGCCCAATGCTACATTAGCCAGTCCAACAACTTTATAGCAGTGCGATGCTAAACAGACAGAGCACTTTTTTAAACACACAGCAGGCCTGTAATTTTTACTGCTACAGGTCTTTCAATAAAAAACTAAATACATCAAATGCTGATGATATTTCATGTTCACGACTCAGACAGAAACGTTCAAAGATGTATGAAAGTTTTATTCATGTAAGGTTTAGTCACGTTCGCCGACTTCCCTCCTGACTCTCTGACTCTGTATCATTGGATGTTTTCCTGGAAGTTATAGCCATAGGTGACCAAATGAAACCAAAATTAAATAAGAGATATATCTGGCTTGGAATATTGTTTATACATTTGGGATAATGTAGTAAGTTAGTAAGTGGTAAGTAAGTAAGTGGTTAGTAAGGGGTAAGTTAGTAACTCAACAAAATACATCACAAAGATCTAGTGGTTTTTATTTTTCAATGGGGAAATATGACCTATTTTATCTTTAAGTGAACACGTCTTGCGCCACTGGTGTCCCAAATCACTTGAGCTTGGGTAAAGTAAAGGCTTTGGTTTTGTTTCAGTGTAAATAAAGATTTTATTGGTTGTGTTTTAAGTCACTTGCTCAACGACTTCTTTAATCTTTAACTAAAACACTATCTTTGCCTTACCTTAACCAAAGGCTTTGATCGTCTGATGAATAAAAAACGTCACATGAAGCGTGTCGATGAATGTCTCACAGACACTTTCAGTATGAACATTTAGCATCTTGGCAGACTCCTCATTTAATTAATTATAACTTTACTTTAAAAAAGTCAGTCAAGTGGGTCAAGTGTCCTGCCTACTGTAACGGTCAAACAGGAAACATACTGACATAGTTTTGTTTTGTTTTGAGACTTTAACGCAACTTAAAAACCTATAAAAGTCTGGACAATGTGATGTGACAAGGTGTGTGTAACAGAATCAAACTGACCAGGTTATTATAAAGAAACTGGAGGAGCACTGGTTTACATCAAATAATGCAAAATTCCTTTTTTTTTTATTCCATGTTCCTTTGCTTTTTTAGATTTATGGCTGCTTGTGATCAAACTACACATAATATAAATGATTGTGTGTCAATCAGTGTAGTGGCGGCTGAAGTGCTTAACGCAGGAACACTTACATCTTTCTTTCAATCAGAGAATAAGAGTGAAACTCATCTCGAGCAGCAGCACTTCTCCTTACATTTTCTAAGAATATGAAACTCAGCCCCACTCTGATGTAGCTCACATCAGTGGCAATAAGGAAGCGATGGATATTCAGGTAGCAATTACCATTGACGTGGATAATGTCAGCTTATCAGAAGTCACTGATGCACTTATCTTACAGATACTGTTATCAGTGAGTCAGGATGGAAAATTCCAGCACTTCAAACCTTCTGAGACATTAACACAGGTTGTCTGAAGACCCGCCGCTACTGACCAAGTAAATGTGTTACAGTTATAGTTTATTATTGCACAGTTTGGTCTTATTTGACTTTACAATCCCCTTTTCATTGCGAGTAAATGTACTTTGTATGAGACGAAGGTACAACGCTAGATTTTTGGACTATTGTTCAGACAATAGGATAAATGTGAAGATGAGTTTTAGGAATGGATCAACAATTTCTCACGATTTGATGTCAATAATTAACAACAATTAATCGATTAGTCGAGGAATTGTCAGATTAATTGGTAATAAGATAAAGTAACGATTAGATGCAGCATATAAAAGAAGACTCAGTAAGTGGATAACAGTTATGGGATGTGACTTAATAAAACTTATACTAAAGTATTGTATTTTACTGTACTATTTTGAAGTACTTGGACTTGGAGCATTTGCATTTTCTGCTACTTTACACTTCCCCTCCCCCATGTTTTGCAGGCAAATATTTTACTTTTTACTTTTATAACAATTTTTGAACTGACAAACATTTTAAAATGACTGATTCTCAATCTTAATAATATTTTTTAAGGAAAAGAGATCTTTCATTCTGCAAAAATATTGGATCTGATTATCGGTCAAACATGTGAATGTACTTTTATTTGTACTCTTGATACTTAACAATTTGTAAGAAAGTCGATTTTTGAGGCTTATTCCCATCTCACCAAATACTGACACTTTGGAATTGTAGGACGGGTCGGCCGCCGTCTCAAAGCGTCAGTATTTGACAAGTTTTACAAATTGGACCTTTAAGTACATTCATTACCAGAAAATTACCTTTAATACTGAAGTACATGTGTAACGGGATACTAACTCTAACCCTTAAAGACTTTTACTCAAGTACTATTCATATGGGTGATGCTCACTTTTACAAAATTAATATAATATCTTTACTTGTACTTAAGTACGACTTTTAAGCACTTCTTAATACACTGGTGTCTGCAGGGTGTAAGTTGGTGCTAACATGTAAAATGTAAAAACTTCCCCCACCCACAAACAGATCTATGAAAATCATTCTGAAAATGTCAATTCATATCACTTTGATCTTTATTGTGTACATGGGACACCCGCTCTACCGACTGAGCTAATAGGCGCCCTGATTTTTGCATATTTCTAAATAAGTTTGAATTCAATCAAATTACTACGCACTGCCTTCCTGGAGGAGGCAAGTACTATTCCAAGTAAGAAGTACCAGTTGTTTTCTGGAATACTACGCAAAATATAATAAAGCAGTTGTGTGCATTGTAAATACTTGTGTGTGCAGCCACGTGTAGAGATCCAAGCCAAGAAACAGTTGAGTTCTCATGGAGAGGCCTTTCACAACACCTGTGAACATAATGACTGCAATAGGTGTGATAGCCCAGGTGTGACTGGTTGTTAAGCTGCCTGGGGAGAGAGCTCAGTACAGCACTGTAGGTGGGTGATAAGTGATGTCTTAGGCCACCTCCTCTGTTCAAAGACAGCTGTTGGGTTCCTTTACTCCTCCTTCAAACCATCTGTCTTCTCTGGCCAAGATGTTTACATTGTTGTCTTCAAAGATGATTTTTCTCCTTCAGATGTAAGTGGACAGCAGAGTCTTGACCTGAGGAGTTGGCCCTCCTGTGTTGTGCCAATCGTTAGTGGAGAGGATGTTTTGTCTCCCCAATGTACACATCTGTGCAGTCCTGGCTGCATTGAACCGCATGCTGTTCACTTCACAGAAAGATTGTTGTTTTCTTGTCAGCAGGACAAGCATGAACTCTAATACTGAGGCTAAGAGATTCATTGAGACTGAGACGGACCAGGTGCGAGGACTGAGCTACTCAAAGACTGAGGACTAATCAAAGGTTAAGGCAAAGAAATAAGTTATAAGTCAAAGAGGGTTTATTTTCCAAACTCACACAGTCACCTTTGTTGATCATCCTATAGTTGTCCTCATATTATCTCATATAGAGATATAGAGATGTAATGTAAATATATTTAAGAATAAAATGTCAGATATAATGTAGTATATTTTGGTGAATATTATGATATATTATGGGATATGAGATATACTGAAAGGTAGTAACATAAAACAACTTCATGCAGTACAATATATTGAAGTATAAAGTGTAGTATAATATACTGTATAAAGTTGTCATTATTGACAATTTTTCTGAGGAGGAAAGTCTCAAATATCTTTATAACTGCCGTTCCATATACAGTGTCAGTTTGACCTATGTGATATATCATTTTATATGAGTAATAGGTCTAATATACACTACAGTATGTATCATCAATTTGCATGTAAAATGTCACAATGACAAGACAAACAAACAAAATCTGTGACTTGAATCACACATAGTTTAAATCCAACATTCAGAGCAGTGTCATGTATATTAGTGTTACCCAGATGTCCTGTCACAGTAACAATAGGCTACACTCAGTGAATCTTGATGCCAGACACTCTTTAAGAAGTCGGCATCAGACACTACCTAACAAAGCCAGTGAGCCCGGATCAATTGTCTTTAAAGGGAGCGTTTACCTGACAGCTGATAGCACCATCTGATGGCTGATGTTTAGCATGGATGAACCACAGATACAGAGGTGAGGATGCGACTGGCACACTCTTCAGCTGTATGGCACAATTTAGCTCACTGTTTGGACACTAACAAGCACTTATAAAGCCGGCTAAAGCGAGAGTGGATATTGGACATGACTCCAAATAACCGATATGTATGTCTGTGTCTGCTCAATGTGGAAACAGGCAGCAGCATGCTGACATTTATGAGATATGTAAGAACTTTAGAAGCTGATAATGTGTCAGTATTTTGTTTACAGTATGTTCTGCTCCCACCAAGTGGCCAAAAACAAATGAATGCAGATTTAAGTGAAGTTTTGGATGCAGGACTTTAACTTGTAACCTTGTTTGGATATCATGGTATTGCTCCTTTTACTCAGTGATGAATGTCGCATTTAAGTACATTTACTCAAGTACTGTACCGAAGTACAATTTGAGATACTTGTACATTTATTTGACAGCTCTAGTTAGTTGTTTTACAGATTCAACTTTTACATCACAATAGATATGAAACTAATATTTCCCTATTTTATTGTTGTGGCCCCTCACAACAACAACAAAAACAGCTGGGGCCCTGTGTCAAGTGTCAGATGTCTTTCAGTTTGCTGTCATTTGAACCAAAGAGGTGTTTTCTAAAAACTATTAGTTCTCCCACCCTATATGGTTTCAATTAAATAATTGTTCAAGGCTCAAGGAGGTATAAGTATCCACTCTTTCATTAAAAAACTGCAAAAATTAGAGAAAGGTTCAAAGAATACAATATATGTTTGTCTATTTTCTACTTTCTACTTCTTTCACTATTAGACAGTGGTGGATGAAGTATTCAGATCTTTTACTCAAGGAAAAGTATTATCAGAAAAATGTACTTAAAGTATAAGTCTAAGTAAAAGGAGTCCCCTGTGAGATATTACTTACTACTCTCGCATTTTATTAATTTGTATTGGACTGCAACTTATCATTAATTTAATTGCCGATTCATATGCACATTATTTTGAAAGTGACAACGTTACCACAATTTTTGTTTTGTTCTACCAACCGTACAAATCCATACACTAAGAACAGGCTGGAAAAATAATGTTTTGTATGAAAACATTTTTAAACAGTCAGCTTATCGTTTCAACTGCATTTGGGTCGTTTAATTTGTAACAACACGTCGTGTTTTTAGAAGAAATTCATACGAAAAAATCTCGATTAGAAAAATAACAGACAAATAATAGTGCTGAAGTAAAGAGCAGCTACAATATGTCCCTCTAAATGTAGCGACAGTCACAAATGACGTCGTCTAACACAGATTGTTGTCCATCTGTCAGCCAGCGAGCTGAGTAAAGTTTGACCTTCAAAATAAAAGCGTAACCCTGCCTGTGAACCCTATCACCGGAAGTGCCCGCTTCATTCCGGCGCCGGGTCACGGCTCTTATTCTGACAGTCACCGCAGAAACTTTGGTGTGTTTCCTTGCTTTTAGCTCGACAGTGGTGCTGCTGCTGCTGCTGCTGACTCTCAGCAGTGTGTATGTGTGTGTGTGCGGATGGTGGACCGTTCCCGGTGAAAAACACCGACCCCCGGCCTCACTAGAAATGCCTCACCGCCGCGTGTAAACGGGCGAAACTCGCGGAGGGGAGAGCGTCAGGTCTCGGGGCAGGTTTAGAGGAAAATACAGGCAGGATGTTGCAAGTTTTAGCTTGTGGCGCCGTAGTTTTCCCCGGTCTCTTCTTCGCCTTCAGGAGGATCCTGCCGTGTGTGTTCAAACACTGGAGCGATGCCGACGTGGTGCTGGTCAGCGAGAGGTAAACTATCTAAATGCATCACTTTACACAACACAACCTGACGAAATGCCGCCTAGCATTTAGCATCTTTATAGCATTCCATCCTGCTATGTGACTTTAAGCTAGTTGTCGCTCACTCAGTTAGCTTAATGTGCTGTTATTTAGATTTTTTTTTAGCGCACTACGAGGACTGTTAGCTACTTACATCACATTACCAATATATTTATTGTCTTTTATCTTATATTTAACCATTTATATTGTGTTTTTGTTATTAATGAATGGGCACAGTACCCCCTCGAAGAATCTTTACAGGGATGATTGGCAAATATCACTGCAAAACTATGAGTCCTTACAGGAAAATAAATGCTATATTGATGCCATAGTAGACTGAATAATACCAAAGCTTACATTGTTTCTGTGTGTGTATCAAATTGGTCTGTGTCTGAAAGACATCATGTGTGTGTGATGGGCTTAAATGTTCTGCTAGCATGCATGTTTTCATAATCATTACATTTTTTTTGCATCCACCAGGGGCCTTGTAACTGCTCATACAAACATTTAAAGTGACATTTATGTTGTATGTGAATAAACCCAAAACTGAGCTTGATCCAGGGCTGCAGCGATTAATCGATTAGTTATCAACTGTTAAATTCATCGGCAATTATTTTGATAATCTATTAAATCAGTTTGAGTATTTTTTTTTTAAAGAAAAACAATGTCACAGTTCTCTGATTCCAGCTTTTTAAATGTGAATATTATCAGTTTTTACTCCTCTATTACAGAAAACTGAACAGCCTTCAATTGTAGACAAAACAAGACATGTGAGGACGTCATCTCAGGCTTATAGGACTATTTTCTGACATTTTAATAGACCAACAACTAATGGATTAATCGAGAAAATGATCGACAATGAAAATTATCATTGGTTCGATCTCCTAGCTTGATCCATGTGTTTTAAAAAAGTAAATCATTACATCTGAAGCCTCCTCAGTAACCTAACATCTCATGGGTGTTGAGTTGCAAAGTAGTAATAATTAATACAGTTTGCGCGTGTGTGTGTGTGTGTGTGTGGGGGTCAGTGTGACTTGCTCACATGTGCACAGTTCAGTTCAATGCTCATTTGTACGCTGTCACTCTTGCTAATCCTCTTCTGAGCTCCGGTCAGGGCCGACTGCTGAGTTAGCTATGCACTGGAAAACACTGAACTGTACTCCTGAATAACGCTTCCACTAATTTACTAATGCTCATCTAACGGAAAATGTTGTTCTCACAATCGTCCACGCCTCGGGGGGATGAGCCACTGCTCGTTCACCAGGAAACAAGCCTCCAAATTCTGCTGTATCTCCTCTGACATGCAGGTCACGAGCTTGGATCATGCTAGTGTCTTTGGTTTCTGTGGAGCAGTTTCACCAGGTTATATGCCATAAAACTCCCATGAGTTGTTGAAATGTCCAGTGTATAGATTCTCAGAAAATGCATCAGTGAATAAATTTATATTTCATCTTGCATCCAGTACTTTCTGCAAATCTCGTCTTGTTAGATAGTTGTTTGATTATTATAGTAATAACTGAAACCCTTGATTGGCTGATTAGCAGATTTGTGTGTCCCTGGCCTGTAATTCGATTTCAAAACATGTGGTGAACCACAGCAGGAAATTCATGCCAGTTAACTTTAACTTGAAGCATATGTATGTAATATAATGTAATGTTGTTTAAGGCTGCAGCTAACACTTATTTCATTATTGACTAATCTCTTTTTTCACAATTAATTGATTCACGATTAGTTGATGCCCAAAGTTATGTCTTCAGATTGCTTCTGTTGTCTAACCAACAGTCCAAAATGACTACTCATTAACAAAGAAAAGCAAAAAAAAGATCCTTACATTTAAGAATCTGTTACCAGCAAATGTTTGCTTGAAAAATTATTAGTCTCTTATCAAAATAGTTGTTGACAATCAGCTAATCATTGTAGTGTTTGAGGTAATTAATTACATTACTGTAGTGGGTGAGGTAGCAAACATTTACACAACTGTGAGATGTCCAATTAATCACTCTGTTTTACTGTGATACAATCACTTTGCTCTGAAGTGAATGCATACAATGCTTGTTTGTAAGTTAAATGTACACTGATGGAGTGTAACACTTACATAATGCTGGGGGACTTGTGAGAGACAAATAAATCCAATCAGCAGAGGTGGAAATATTAAATTTTAGTCCCTAGAATTGGTTAAGCTCCTAGGACAATGGATCTGACAATTCCCACATTGTAACATGATCGGATTCCTGACTAAACCCCTCACTAAATGTTTTACGTTCACGTCTTTGAAACTCTACATCTCCAGTGTGTAATGCAGGCTTTGGGTAAAACATTCTTTGTCCATGGTCACACAAACGTGACAGCTGCAAAACTATAAATTTGCTGATACCTTTTTTTTTTTAAACGGCTGTATACTACTTAACCTCCATGGATGTTATATATGGATGTGGTTGAAATTACACAAGTAACTGGCCGATATGGTCCACTGTTGTGGTATACAGATGTACATGACGCTGCTGGGCAGTTGCAGGATCTCATTTCTAAACAAGAAATTATGTCGTATTGGATCGGTGCTTAGACTTGTGTACTCCAGATGCAGCATTTTAGGCAGTATCTGATGCAATTCTGAGGCTACGTCCACCCATTTAAAAAAAAAAAACACATAGCCTTTGCTACGTTAACGCCTGTTGCCACACTACTCCAGCATTTTAGGACCCCAGAAACGAGGACTTGCGACTTGCAGGGTTGCGTTTTAATGTGGCTGGGCTGAAATGGTGACATTAGGAAATGATGAGGCAGAAAGCTATGTCAGTTACGACGTCTCCTTCCCTGATTCGTCATCCCCCTGTCCCCTGTTGCCCTTTTTCTAGAAGAAAACAACAGCAGGTATTAGCCTTGATTACTAGCGTTGCATACTGCTATCGGTATCTGAGCAACATAACAACTGAACATTAGCTGGAAGCTAGCTAGTGACGCACAAGTCGACCATGTCCTTGACATTTTTCCTGTTGGTGTTCAGCTCAGCAGGAACCTTGACTCTTTTTTTTTTCCCATTTTCATTTTGTCTCTGTATGTTAATGAAGCAAATAAATAAAGCATCAGAATTTGTGTGAATGTTTTGCACCAGTTGAAACATATTCAACTTGCTGTGTCAGTCACAGGCTGACCAGTAATCTGTTTGTCATACTTAAGATTGGTGGAATGCCCCTTTCATTTGAGACACTGAGAGGAAGGGGCTGCATTTGCTTTTTACAGTTGTAATGTTCAGTTGGTGATAAGTGATAACTGCCTAAACAGGATACATGTAACATCTTACTTTGTCATTCTATACCTCACGATGTTGTCGTTAGTTCTCAAGTGTGTTCAGATGTGTAACAATATCTCTTCTGACCTACCTCCCAATATTTTTAATAATTTTAAACGTTATATTCACATCATATTCATATGGCATATTTCTTTATAGGCTGCTGTAGTTTCTGTTTTGAGTTTACCATAAACTGCGGTTGAGCTGGTATGCAGTGTCATGCTGGGGTGTGTCAGTGCTGTAACGTTTTAATGGAGGGAGGTGGAGATTATTTCATCAGTACTAGAAACAACACTCAATTTATTGTTGAATAAGAAGTGAGAATAATCCTCAGTCAGCACAGAAAAAGATAATCCACTAACAGTTGCTGAGAGTCATCAAAGAAAGACTTCTTCCTTACTTGCAACTGGTTTTATGACACCAAAATACAATTATTAATAGGATGAAAACTACGGAGACAACTTTGCTATTTTTGAATAAAAACATATGTTTTGGAAGAAGGTTTGCGCTAAAAAGGAAAGGCCCTTGTGTTAGTGTATATCATCTGTAGGGCTGTAACTTGCAATAGTCTGCAAGTGATGGTTTCCTATCAGATAAAGTAAAGAAAAACAGCAAATTCTCACAAATGAGCTGGTGGATCTTGAAAACAGTTAGCATTTATGCTTTTACTCAAATACTAAAATAGTTTATTTCTCATTTTTGACTGATTGTTCAGCCCAAATCTTCCGGTGGCCATTTAAGGACATCTTAGACTATCTTCAACCTAAGCTTAACTCTGCACAATGTTTTTTTTTTCCACAAAAAGACATCCCTCAGTATCAGCTCGGTGAGCCACACAGGGAGAACTTCCCTATATGTGTCCAGTGTGTCTGGAAAAGAGAGAAGTGGGTAATGCGTGTCAGCGGTGATGACCATCATGACTAAACTGACAAAAAAAGATAAACAGGTGATCTCTGAGAAACCGGTCAGAACTGAACCAATCACAGCTAAGCACCAAGAATGTAAATATGAAATCGGCTAAAAACATCTCATGTAGTTAGGTGCAACCTAACCTACTTTAAAGAGAAACACTTGACTTCACGAGGGATTATAAAGCTCAACATCACCCGGCACACGCTAAGCTCGAAAGTCTCGTGGCTACTGGTAACGCCTTTTAAGGTTCATACATCAGCCGCGCTCTTAATGTAACGACTTATATATAGTTATTGCTTTCAGTATGTGCGACCTCTACTACACAGTTAACTTGTACAGTGGCTCTCAAATGACCACCAGTAAAACACAGAAGTTGACATAAATATTACTTCAAGAACAGAGTAAGTTAGATGTTCACACTTTAAAATCTTCAGAGATCAAAAGTACAGTAGTGTTTTCAGCTAAATGTCAAAAGTAAAAGTACTTATTATGTGGAATGGGTCCTTTTACAGTGTTATATTATTATAGAGTATTACATAATGCATTTAATACTGTTTTATACATGTAAGATAATATTAATGTTGTCAGTGTTGAGCCAGTTTTAGATGCTTTCCCCCCGAGCAACTTTTTCTGCATTATCTCTAAAAAAACGGTTCATTTCGGCCTATACATACTCCAATACTGATATATCTGGAGGCCAATATGGGTCTACTGGTATACTGGACAGGTTCTAGTAAAGTAAGTACAATATTTACCTCTGCAAAGTTGTGGAGAATAAGTATGAAGCAGCATATAAAGGAAATACTCTGTAATGTACTTTTAAAATAATACTTAGGTACAGTAGTATAGTAAATAAAATTAAGGTACCTTCTATCACTGTATAGTGGTGGTGTAACTTACATGAGAGAAGTGGCTTTCAATTGATACCTTTTCTAAAAATATGTTAAATTTTCCTTCTACTGTATTGATCGTTGTTTGCCTTATGGTGGCCATTGACACAAGGCAATAGTTCGCCAACCTTTAGGGCTGCAACTAATGATCAATTGATCTGTCAGTTTTCTTATTTTTTTTAATGTATCATGATATAAAACTAAGAGAGTTGTCACATTTGCAAAGCTGGAACCAGCTGGCATTTAAACAGTGAAACGATAAGCTGAAGTATCAAGATCATTTCTGTTGATTGTCGTATTGATTAACTGTTTATTTACGACCAAAGTGGTTTAGAAACAATGCAGTTAGGGATGTAGCTGCATCCATTTGTGCGATTGAGAGGTTGCGATAGGGAGACGGAGAGAGAGTTCCTTCTTGCCATGAAATGCACTTTACCCTGTTTGCTTTTTTTTGCCCCCGCTGTCACTTTTTCTTTAGCTCTGCTGCAGTGCCAATGGGACCACAGATTACGTAGCCCATTTACGGGAGGAGCAAGGAAAAAAAAAAACACCTCTCCTGACTGTGAGACACTGTGCGTGTGACAGATCTTGAAAGAGCAAGTGGTCCGTGTGTAACGAAACAGTCAGTAGGAAGACTTGGTCGTAGTGAAAGAGAAGCCGAGGTTTTTTCACCGGCCTGACACAGCAGGAAAAGAAAAGGCAACATTGCCGAACAAGGCAGCGAGGCATTCTTCCCTTTTTCCCCTCCACACGCTCCTCACCCCGTCAACCTCAACCTTTCATCAGCAGGGAGAGAGGGGGTTATTGCCGGACACACAATGAATGGGCTGTGTAAAATCTGGGTCTTGTGATAGAGTATGCGACCATACAGCCCTAGAAGGCAGCGAGGCGTGGGGGTAAAATGTGTGTGTGCGTGTTGCGGGGGGTAGAGTTCATAGAGGAAGGAGAGAGAGAGGCCAGTTAGTCTTTTCCCGCTTGGGGTCTGTCATTTTGTAGTTGCCGGTCATATGGCCTTCGTTGCCTTGCCGATGCCGGTGTCATGGCCACATTCCCATGGAGATTGGTGTGAGGTGGCAGCAGGTTCAAGCAGGAAACCACATAAATACCTTCTTTGTTTCTCAATCTTACCATTTGCCACACACTATAACTTGTTAAAAAAAAGAGAAAGAAAGACGTCTTTATTGGCCTTGTAAAACTAGTAATTAGTTACAACAGAACTAAAAGTCTTAAGCTTTTCTTGCGCTAGGGAAATTCACAGGTCCTCTCGGTTCCTACCAACTGAGACCTGACCGGGGACCAGAGTCAGGCTTGGTCCAGTTGATATTCTTCATGGTTAGGGTTCAGTTTTATTAGCTAGGGTCTTGGGCTTTGTGTCCAATACTGGAATGGATCCATGAGGATTTGCGATCAACTCCAAGCCCCATTGTCATCAGGGGAAAGATGTATTTTTTGAGACAGACCGAGGGGATATAATGGAAAAAGCAACATGCTGTGTTAATACCCCAATCACACTGAAAAAAACCCACTAATATCTGGTATTTTTCTTTAATGGGAAGGTTGCAACTTGCATTCATTCGTGTCGTAGGGGTGTCACGATTCTCCAAAATCAACATTTGATTTGACTTCCGATCATTGGTTTAATGCTCTGACAACTATCACTCACATTTTCAAGTTCTGCTTTAAGAGGAACAGCACCTTCCTATGTCCTGGTGGCTTTTTGCAGGTTAAGGTTAGGCAAGTTCAAATAATGTTCACCAAGAATACAAATATCTGCCCTACCAGAGATATGCTGCTTCCTGCTGTTCACAGTTTCCTGTGCGCTTGTGATGTCAAAGATTACACAGCAAAAAAAAGAACAAAAAAAAGTTTGATAATGGGAAAGGAGTCAGTTGCCTATGTTTATTGGGTTAACCTGCATCTTAAAAACCTGCATACTCACTAATTTTGGTGTGAAAATTGCTTTATCGATTGCTTCTCAAGCTTTGGGTCTGTTTGGAGCGACTGTATTTAGGATCAGGTCTTAACGTTCTTGGATCTGGTATCTTTTCAGACCAAAATTTTGGATCCATGAAACCAACATGAGAAAATCACAAGATTCACCAAACACAAAGTGACAGTGTTGCTATTTTCAGATCCTAACAGTGGAGCAGCTACAGATGTAAAAGTTTTCCTTAGGGTTGTCCTTGAATAAATGCCATGTGGTCAGTAGAATCGAAAGAGCAAAAATGTGCTCAGTGAATTTAATGACAATCTGTTACATTATAAGATCCCATGTGTGCACTGTTGAGCAAACTAACTAGGAGAGCTTGTGTAGTGTCTTTATATTTATTTATTTTTTTTAGATACCATGTCAGGGGCAAACGTCTGACAAAGGCTGCCTTTAAGAAGTCTGTAGAGGAAATGTCAGTGGTCATATTAGAGCCATATTAGACAAGTAAATATGTCAAACATTTGCTGGTTCCAGCTTCTCAAATATAAGGATATGCTGCTTGTCTTTGTCATTTTACATAATTTTTGATAGCAAATGAAGAGTTTTGGGATTTTGGACTTTTGGTTGGACAAAAGACTTCTCATCAACTAAACAATTAATCATGAAAATAGTGGGCATATATTTGGTCGTAAATTGCAGCCCTGCAAATATGATATATTTCTGGTGGTAAAAAAGGAATATAGTCCTCAGCTCAAATCTGTTCAGTACTGTCCTAGTGCTGTATTCATCCTAAATAAGACTGACAAAGCAAAGGAAGTGTATAAATTGAAAATTAGTTTTCTCTCGAGCCCACACAAGCCTCTCATCTGTAATGAACAAGGGATGAGTAGTTGTTGAGCTCGATGCAGTTTCACAAGGTAAACTTTGTCTCTGTTCATTGATGTAGGTGGTGATGAGTGGGTGGTGATGTAAACCAGACCCAGATGATGCTGAAGAAAAGTTAAAGCATTTAAAAGCAGTGGTGTGTTAAAAGGACGACTGTCTCTTATGGCTGCAGTGAGTGTCGGGGAATGAATTACATGTTTTCTGATTTCAAAGCAGCTTACTGTCAGTGCTGCCAAGTTGGAGTACAGCCAGGGACAGAGCTTGTCTGAGCAAAAGCGGCCATTCATAGTTTGAACAAATTGGTGATATAATCCAGCGTCCTGTTTTTAAAATGGACAAAAATTAACTCTGTTGTGCCATTAGGAAATAAAAATCTGCATCTCTCTGACTGTAAACTGAACATTCATCAAGTTCTTTCCAGGACAGCCACAACATCACACTCAGTAGGGTCATAAATTCATGGCTTGTGAGTGTACTCTTCAAATGCAACGCCTATGAATGTTGTGTATGACTTATGCCACCTCACGCAGTGACACTTCAAATAGAGATGTACCAAGTTCTCCTATGTCACAGGTCTGTTTATAGACGGGGAAAGTCGAGGCCAAGCACTGCTAATCCCATGATGGGACACTGCACTTGTAGTTCTGACTGCTGTAGTAGGTCACCTGAAGGGACCCTTTTCAAAGACTTGACCTAGATTATTCAGGTAGTACCATGCTCATAGACCATTCAATACCGCGGATATGCTAACAAATCGAATATCATTTCTTGGGTTAGGCCAGTGTGGAAGGTTCACCAAATAGTCTGCTTTTCATTTAGTATTCAAATATCAGTTAGGCCAAGTGGCTAACCTGAGCCTGCTTTTAGTATCCTATGCGGGACTGGAGATAGGGGAAAAATATAATTGAGTTTTCAGTGAGTCTCATAGTAATTATCTATAGATCGAGGCTTTATTCCATTCAGGAATACCCAACATTTAATCTCATGGCGGTCAGGGTTTCCGTTATCTAGTAAGTACTTTTTTTTTCATGCCTCTGCGCCTGTGATATTATTTGTTTTGTTTTTTTGGGTTGTCCTTCTGGCCCATTCTTATGAATTTGTTATTTCAAGAACACCTGGAGCAAACAGACTCAAGGATGAAATGATTAGAGTTTGGCAGTCAAAGGTCAAGGTCACTGTAACCTCATGGCAATCCATTCTCGTAAACGAGATATCTCAGGAATGACTTGAGGGAATTTCTTCAAATTTGGCACAAGGATTAACAAAGGTTGATTGACACTGTGACCTCACAAAACACATTACTCAACAATTCAAAGGTGTGTCTAAAATGATAACATGATGAAGTGATGATATTTAATATCCTAAAGGTCAACTTCACTGACATCATAATATTTTGCAAAAAATGTTCTGGCCATTATGTAACACCATGGCTCAGGAACAGTAACTTGACTGGTGTGCAGAGGCATATAACCACGATGCAGTAAATTGTTTGTCTGGCATATTACAATGTGTGCAATCATTGAAGCACAATTTGAATGTGAATTTGTATCAAAGGTGGAGTAAGCAATTAGATTGATTGGTGAGCTGCATTGTCACGCTGGGAGTCTGGAGTTTAGAGAACGAGACTCAACAATCAACTATTGTTCTACTCTTTAAACTTAAGTGGATTGTTGAGTATCGTTCCCACGTCATCAAATATTGACATTTTGGGTTGGTCATGGCATCAGCTCAATAAACACAGGTAATATAACCTGATTTTCTCCCATTTGTCCGGGACATTAAAATCTTCCAGGACACTTGGACCCGACCAAACAGAAACCAAATAGAAACGCTAAGGCTATATCCTGCTTTCTGTGTTCATAGAGGTTAAAAGGACGGTATGCTACAGAATTGAACCAACTATAGTGCTCAACCCTAATGAAAACCAATGCTGCTTATTAAAGCTTCCTATAAATATCCACATATAAAGCTAGAGTCGATAACTTCTAAAGGTATTTAACAAGCAACCAAACAAGACTGAAAGTCTACAGCCCCGATTGCGGCTTGGTGAGGCTATACTTATCGTACGCACAGCTGCACTTTGAGCTACATGTTAACATGCTCACAAAGAATATGCTAACATGTGCTAATTATCACTAAAAAACAACTACAGCTGAGGATGATGGCAATGCCAGTAATGATGATGGTGCTAGAAAAGTTGAGGGACCATCAAAGTTACGACAGTTCAACCTGTGGGGAACATGAACGAGATGTCAAACTGCATTATTGATTGATTGTCAAGACATTTCATTTAAAACCAGGAATGTCCACCTCCAGATGGCGCTAGAAGGAAAGTAAGGCTAACATGGTTAAAATCAAAAGACAAATATCCTGTTTTATATATTTGATTCTGTGACTGCCCAGAGTATGATTATTGAATGTTAATGAATGTCTTGGCTCAGTCACATCATACAAACGTTCTCTCTCTCAATGTTTTTATGTGTTTGTCTCTCTTTTAGGCTGGTGTCCTCCATCCACGCCATCATGGCAACCACGGCAGGAGTCATCGTCGTGTCATCATGCCGGGGCAACGTCATTAGCGAAAGGTTAGACTTCATGTTATTAAATCCCTTCATGAAACAGTTGTTACTAGTGGTAAACAACTACAGGTAAACCTCTTAATCCCCTGATTTCCCAATCAGTCATTACGCTGTCTTACCTACACCCATCAGGGCCAAGTCCGATGAGTAGATTCAGAACTGGGGAGAGACTTCCCTCTCTGTCTGTAACTACACAGGGATTCATAAGATCCAAGGCCCTGTTCAGACCTGGTATCAACCAAGGCGGGGCATTATAAAGATATGTATCGTTATCGTGATATGAGACTATAATATCGTCTTAGATTTTGGATATCGTTAAATTGTGATAATGGATAAATGGTGTTATTTCCTGGTTTTAAAGGCTACATTACAGTAACGAGATGTCTTTTTCTGAACTTACCAGACTTTTCTAATACTTGTCTTTACTCATTTACTCATTATATCAACATTGCTAATGATTATTTATCAAAAATGTCATTAAATGTTGTTAATATTTTGTATAAGAGGTATTGCCCAGCCCAAGTGTCAACATCTGTTGTGAGTGATCCAATCACAAGTTGACAGCTCTAAGTATACTGTCGGTGTGAAAGCCCCCTGTTTCATCTAATTTCACCATTTACACTTAATTAAGGAAGGAAGACAACATTTTATTGACAGTAAACATGTCACATTTTACAAATACAGTTAACAGTAGCTTCTACTCTGTTGCCTGTGGAGAAATCCCCAGACTCCCTTTAAAAAATTATCAATTTTGTAAGTTGCTGAGTTAGTGGAAACTTTGTAAACCTTATGAAATCCTGTCAGTGAAAAATTCTTGATTATTTGCGCCATCTTATTAATTCGGCAAACATTCTATCAGTTTGTTCCAGTGATGTACCGTTTTTATTTGCAAATAGAGAACAAGGAAATGAGATCCGATGACAAGTGGTCACTCGAGACGCATGTTAATGCCATATTCTAACCAATGATCTTCTGCTTGTGATAGGATCACACAGGACGGATGTTTAGACCGTTTTCCTGGTCAAAGACGCACTAGAAATGCGACAGGATGCTTTTCATTGACTTGGGGAAGATGAGAAACGCTCAAATTTATTCAAATGTCCTCTGATGTACGGTAGCAAAATCCTGGCAACAACCAAATCATGTTTGTTTTTATTACCTCTTGAAACAAAAAAACCCCTGCTGTTTTCCTCTCCACTCAACTAACAGTAATACTTCAGACATAATAGAAGAAAAGTTGTCAATGCCTTCCCAATTGTCTATAATTTACTGTGGTTTGAACAAGCTACAAGTACTTGGTTTAATAACTATGCATGAAAGCACATTGCTCTGAAAGTGAACTACTTTGTTGTGCTCCAGAGCTGTGGCTACGTGAGAAAATAAACCAATGCAAGGGTGTAAATTACGCGCTCAATGCACACATCCGCAAGCTTTAGGCTCATGTGAGACAAGAAACAACCTGCCTCTTTGTATTTGTATGTGGGAACACATTGTTAGCTGTGTGCTGCATCTTCCAGCCTGGATTCATCACAGTTCAGTGTCACATGTTTCTTTTACAAACATACTGTATCTGTTTCTCTCAGGGATGGCAAAGTTCACATGTTCCAGATCTCTCACACTACATAGGTTTACTACTGTACGTAATTACTGTCCTTGCAGTGTAATATCTACAGTGCAGCTTCGGCTGCACTAAACATCCTCGATGGGGGAAAAAAAGAGTTTTTTACTGCCCTGTTATATCTGTACTAGAGTGTACCACTATTTTTTCAGCTAGCAAGTGGTTCCTCATCCACCCTACCCTTATCCTCCACATCACCTTGCAACCTAGTGTTAACAATGCTAGCATTAGCCTCCCATTGCAGTTTCAAAAAGTGTCATGCTAAGCTAATGCTAGCTTCTATTAATCCCACCAAGGCAGCGGCCAGACCCGGGCAGTCCCAGTTTCAGGCTGCTAATCTCCGCTGCCCCTCCCCTTCACCCACAGGGCTTAATTCCTCCACAACGCTGCTCAGTTCTGGTGCCCTGTGACGTGCACAAGGCCTGGAGCTTATCAGACACATGCTCCAGAGTCAGACCCATGAATACTCTAATACTCTATCACAATCTGTCGCTTCATTTAGCCTTTATTGCCGCAGTTGCCATAACTTAAGCAAGGTTTTGCTGTGGAAAAAAAGACCTTTACCTGAGAAATGGAACTGGAGATCTATTCAGCTCCATCCTGATGCTTTAGCTTTACAATATGTTGAGTGTGTTAGCATTAAGCATACAATAACACATGGTCACACAAGGATTATTACAGTGTCTGTGTTCATATCACTGAGCAGTCAAATTGGCCATTACCCAGTGCAATCAATTTCATTTTAGTTGGTACCCGGCAAAGGGAGGACAGCAACATCACAATGAAGAATTCAGACAATGGAACAGGAAGCATCAGCAAATGGATTTAATCATCAGTGTTTACAGACCGACTTCCTGGTTCAAATTTCAGTATCTTTGGCACGTCTATGATCCAATTTCTTGTTTCTTACCAGCCGACATATACTGTAGGCTCATACCAACATATCTATGTTGAGCTAATATTGGCTTCCTTGATTTATCAGTCTAACCCTAGCAATCGCTTTTAGTTTTACGTCCAAATAAATAAGCTAAGCTGTTTGATCATCTGACTGCTTGAGTTTCCTTCTCCATTTTCTTCCTTGTAGCAATGTCTTCATGTTTACTGATATTTGCAACTGACTCTGATGAATGTGACATTTTAAAATATAAACGATATCTAAGGCTACAAATACAAAGCCAAAGTTGTAATAAACTGGAATTATTAATTATTATTATTAATGTAATCTCAGAAATCCTGCAGAAATATAACTGCTTTACATACGTGCTACTCACTAGCACAAGTAGTTTTAATTTATGGTCTAGAATACCTTGAACTTATTGCTAAAGCAGTGGTCTGATTGGTTAAAAGGTGCAGCGCAAGGCAAGTGTAGAGTATTTGTGTTTGTGTGTTTTAATTCAATTGGACTTTAGAAGATAATAACTGTAAGACGAGAGTCTGTGTGTGTTTACAAAAACAGTTCATCTGTATTCTCCACTGCCCTTAACACAGCAAATGTATACACTAGAGAATCGACTGATGCCGCCTTCGTTCTCCCCTCAGCTGTTTGTTGTGCCTTACTGCTCTTAATCTCCATTCACTGACCTTAAGAGCTAAACAACTTGGTCAGAGGTCAGAGGGCAGTAGCTCAGCTCTGCCCTGCAGCTTTACTCCAGCCTGTCCACATAATTAACCATCACTGTAATCGCTGCTCATTAGAGCACTGCAGCCTTCCGAGTTGTTTATTATACTGTACTTACATAAGCCTGCGTGAAAGTCTCTACATGCTAATGTTAGAGAGGTGAGGCATATAGGTTAAATGACTGTCTCCCTGTGTGTGTTTACTTTAACTGAAGATAGAGGTCACCTTGTTCACCATCTAATGGTGCCGAATACTGTGAAAATGTTTAATAATTTACCTTATCTCAACCGTGTCCTGTGAGGTGGTCCGTTTGGCCCGGTGACCTGAAGTCTCATGACGTTTGGTAGGGTAAAAACGAGAATCAAACTTGAAATTAATATTTTTTCTCTTGAGGATGGCATGTATTTTCTTCATGCAATCAGATGTAATTATTAGTGCTTTTTACATCAAACGACTTAAATGTAACAACCTGGAATGTTAAATTTAACAATAATCTTGTCTGCTCTTTGGAGCACCGTTCAACAAATCTCGTGTGTGTGTGTATAACAAAAATAGATACAGTACAGCAAGGGAGGACTTGCACACAGAGAACAAAAAGACTCAGACTACAGTCGTGATTTTCAATGTCTCAAAATGTCAAACAGAAATAGATTAAAAATGTAACTTGTACACAGCTCACCTATAGCCAGATGTAGGCCATGTCCAGTTGTGAAAGGAGATTGCTTTCATAATAGATGATCCCTTGTTATGCAAACCATTTTATTTTTCATCTACAAACTCCAGCAGGTTGGTGCTCAAACAGATTCAGATCTGTTTGATCCTCAAGGGAAATGCAGTTGGTAACCACAGACTGTTTAAAATGAAGTTATTACTGATGAAAGAGACTGACCGACGTGTTTATGTTTTCAGAGTTTAGTTTTTGAGGCAATGCTGTGAAAGGTGTACAGTTAGGGTGGACTGTAAATCTTCTGTGGTTTCTATAGGTATGCACAGATATGGAAATCCTTGACGGGTAATCAATAGCCAATACCAATACTGGTACCTTTTGATTTGTTATTGTTGTAGTAACTTGAGATCATGGTGTAAAATGTCAGTGGAATATCTTGCATACAGCAAGTCAGGGATCTTTCTTAGAGACAGTGTAATACTCCCACACGGCCAACTTTTTTTTTTTTCTCACTTTCGTTTGAAAACAAGGCACACATGCACCCAATGTGACATCTTTAAATTGTTTCTTTTGTCAGCAGTCAAAAGCCAAAGACTCCTCCAACAAATATTTGACCTTTTAAGCTTGGAAAATGACTGAGACGATTAATCAGTTATCAAAATTGTTAGCAAATCATTTTCCTTTGACTGACCATTTAATCGACCAATCATTGCAGTTCCACTCTATGTTTACAAACATAGACTCCTTTGCTGGGTTTCTGCTGTTCTGACACATTTTTGTTGTCCTAAATTGCTTTTTCTTACACCGCACATTAGTTTTATGTCCATGGATTTTCACTCTTATAACTTGCACCTGTCATTTGTTGATACAGCTTATGAATGATTTGAGCATAGCTTGATGCCACGGATCTCCCCGCTAATGTAAACATGGCAAATTCATTGTCACATTAAAATGAGACTGAAACAATCACATGTTAATGTGATTAATCTAATGTTGAGAACAGATGCCAAGCTTTCATTTACATGTTTTACTTTTGTTTCTTCCTCAGGCACTGGCTGGCCACCTACTTTGTCATCTGGTATGGTGTGCCCTACATGACATACGACATCTTTGCCATGTACCTCAGTCACTACTACCGCTTCCGCGTCAAAGGGCACGAGGACTACAAGCAGCATTCACTGAGGACCGTGAACTCCTTCGTCCGCAGGGAGTTCCTGCTGGTATTGCATCACATCGCCCTGCTCACTATCCTGCTGCCTGTCACACTGGTGAGAAGAGGAGACCATTTTCTAAAGCACTTTAATGCTTTGAGCACTTATTTTCTACCCAGCCATTGGTGTCTGTTTTTTCAGTATTACAGTTGTTGGAAGTTGAAACTCACTCCTGATACGTAAAGTCATGTGGTCTTTGAGTCCTGTCCACTGCCAGTAATGCGTTATTAGCGTGTGCTGTAATGTGGTGCATTATTTTCAAATCAATCTTTGCTTTAAGCTGCATTATCTCCTAATGAATACTTAAGTGGCAACGAAAAATAGGCATGATGCTCACTGTCATTGATTATCAAGTCATTGTCAAGGGTCTGCAAGTCAGGTTTCAGCCTGTGCTGATATAAATGGACCTTGAGGCTGCCTCGAAAGTAGGGAAGAGACAATATGTCTCAATTAGGAAAGTATTATGCCTCAGGAAGTGGTTGGCAGTAATGTCAAATGTACATAATATGAAGTACATTAGTGTGCAAACATGGTAATCTAGCCTAGTCTTCAAAACATCTATTATCTTGCTGGGTTGGTGTACGCTTCCTCAGAAAGCAATATTGTAGTACATGTATAAACTTGTCCTTAACGCTGAACCTGCTATTCCTGATCATCATCATTTTTTTAATTGCCGTTCCCCTCATTGGTGGCTGAAAGCATTGTCATCTGGCCACGAAAGCCACAGAAACAATCATCATGGCATTACTGTTACAAAAGCTATTAACCTTTTACACAGTGGTTGTGCAGAGTTAGATTTATGATGAACAGAAAACCATACTTACGTAACCTTAACCTTCCAAAACCAGCAATCTGTGGATCCTGTCAACTTTATGTAGCAATTGAGCACATGTTCAGAGGTGTTAAAGAAGGTAAGGTTTGAAGTTATTTTTCATATCTACACCGTGATGCGTGCCTTCAAGGAAAGATTGACTGAAAGCATACACTGTTACCCTGATAATCTCCTGTGACTCCTTTCTGGGTCAGCATATTTTTCAATATATGATAATAAAAATAATCTTTATTTATATAGCAGCTTTTAAAAACAGTGTTCACAATGTGCTTTGACAATCAAGCAAACACAGGAAGACAATATTACAGAATAAACACTCAATAGTCAAGCCGAACACAAGTCTGGTCTGAGGTGAGTTAAAACAAGAAGGCAGAACAGAAAATGTAAAAGCACAAAAAATCAATATGAGTCATTACAAGTTAAAGGAATAAAAGTGATAAAAACAGGCAAAATCACAGAAAAGGAAGAGAGAGAAGAAAAGATATTTAAAAAATTAGATGACATCACATCAAAGGAATTAAGAAGAGATAAAAAGAGCAGTAAAAGGATTAAAAGACAATAAATAGATTAAAGATAACAAATAAAAGCAGTAAAGGGCGGTAAGAAAAAAGGAAAAAAAGTCGTCACAAGGGAAGAATTAAAAAACAGATAAAAAGTCTAAGAGCAGTAAAAGGAATGAAAAATGGAAAGATGAAAATTCAGTTTTAAAAAAAGGATGACTTCACCCGGTGTGCTCTTAATGTCCTTGGTGATATCAGAGGTGGATTACACTGATGAACCAAAATCATCAAACTTAAAAACTGAAGTGAGGGTCAAACTCTTACCATGAAGTTCTCAGTTTTATTTAGTAGAGTGGAAAACTTGGTTCAATGTGGTCAGTTCACAGGAAAAACAAGTGTTCAGGCTTCAAGGGAGTAAATGGCAGGAAAGGAACGAGAATGGCAAGACAGTAATTATTGATGACTCTCTTTGAACAAATAATTCTTAATTGTTGTCTTCTACGTCCTTGAATTGTAAGTGTTGCAAATGGACAGGAAGAGAGACTGAAAGGTGCAGGTTGTTTTCTGCTGAGAAACAAGTGTTTGAGGAAAAATGGAGATCTCAAAACACGGAAAAACCAGTTGAATGGATGAATAGATGTTAAGTGAGGGCAAAGGAAGAAGCAGGCAACAAAAGAGGGGAGTTTAGTGGACCATGATGACTTCTTGGGCAAATAAGAAACCAGCTGAACTGTTAAATGTGTGTTCAGTGTCAACAGTTTGAGCAGTAAAGTGAATTCCTCCAAAAGTACATGTGGAAGTTTGTTATGGTGCTCCATGTTCTCATTAATGAGATTTACCAAGATTTACCTAAAGCCTTCTATTTCCTCGAGAATACATATCACGTACTTGAGTTTGGTTATTCAGGAGTTTGTTCGAGATCTGCTGGTAGAGGATTTATACAGAGAGTTTACAGAAGCATGTGACACAGCCACTCTCCTCTGTAGGTACTATCCCAGGTTAGCAGGCCAGGTGCAGTGGAAACCCGGCCCTTTTGTTTGCAGTGGCAATGTGAGATCACATTACCCTACATTATTCAGCTCCAGCTGCAGTCATTCTCTCTTTTCTCAAAACTCACCACCCCTCCCTCCGTTCCTCCTCTTCTCTTCCCTCACTCATCAGCTTTATGCCACTCTGGCTTGCCGGGGTATGAGCTGGTAGAGTTATCCAACAAGCCATTAAAGCACTGACATGCAGGAGGAGGAAAAGGCCAAACCTTCAGCTGTAGATTATGCCGACTAATTGAGTACTGTTAACAATAGGTTTCTTTGTCAGCAGATATGTGACATGACACTGTCAGAAAACCACTGTAAATGATTAAATTAATTGACGGCTGGAATCCATTTAGATCTGCCAGTTTAGGTTTCCAGGTATTGTGCATATTACTGGGATACTGGAACAGAGCCATCTTTAATGGTATTACTTCCACATCTTGCTACAAGTCTGCTATCAAAAGCCTATTGTATCTGCATTTAAAGGTAGATGATAATACGGTAAGCTGGCAAATCAGCCTGACATTGAAGTTGAGCTACCTGCCAATCCTTCAATTATGGTCACAACAAAGGATGCAATTTAATCTGTCAATTTAATTTGGTTCTTTGGCAGCACCTGTGACAATAAATGGAAAATGCAGGTGTGTTTTTGGACCTCACTTCCCAGAAATCCAGACATTGTTGCCCGTGGAGCGTCTTTGGTTCAGCATTTGTTTTATGAAATTTCATTGTTTGCAGTCATTGATCTTTATTTTTTTGTTCAGCCATGGTAATCATTCACTCACAACGAGACCGTAAATGACAGTATGTCGTGAGTGAGTCGACCATAGTCTGATTTGTTAGCTTTGCCTACTCTCTTTGGTGGATCAACCACTGCCAGGCAATGGAAAGATGCCGCACCTCTTATGATTTTTCCTAGGAATATCACACAGACATCCGGTTCGTAATGTGCAAATGCAGTCAGTCTTCAGTGGGCAATGGGCTCAGTCACAATTGTGTTATCACATTCGGTGATAGATAGTGGCTTAGCAGTCGTGTATTTAATGGAAACTGATTATTGCATTAACAGTCAGGACCAGTAACCGGAAAGAAAAAGTTGAATCAGTGCATCCCTAGTCGGTAGGTCTCTGCTCAGAGTTGAGATGGGTCAGTCCTCAGATTAAGATGCTTTCCAGAGACATCCTGGTCTAGGTATTGTGGATAATTCCAAGTAGGAGAAGGCCTCAAGGCAGACCAACAGATGGGAACAGATTCAAGGAAAAACCTGAATAAGTGAGTGGAGAAACAACAAACATCAAAAGTTTTAGACTGCGTTCGCCAACACCATCATCAAAACATCAAATGTGGGAATACTTTTGGTATTCCATCTCTCCAGTAGAGTTATAGAGACTTCTACAATCTTTTATTAAACACCAAGCCGCATTAAAGCTTGTCATAAGGTATGACAAGCGTCAAGTACCTTACTATGACACTTGTGTTGGTCTGTCCTTTTAATGCGTTTCCCATCTGTAGAAGACACTCACCTGGGAAGGCCTCAGATTACCTCAGGAGGAGTCGGGGGAGAATTGGAATATGACTCCAGAGAAGCACGTTCAGATTACTGTAATTAGTTTGCTGTCACCGCAACCTGCTCATTATATTGTTGCCTTATATTTAAACAGGTTTTTAATAACAGGGAAATGTGTTGCCTCAACATCTAGTCAAAATTGCATGTATTTATTTTTTTTTACAGGTTTACTGTGTGTAGTGATACATGAGATTGATTTTATGTTCTTGTCAACCTTTTAGTTTGTGGCTAACCAAGATTCTCATGTTGTAAATGCCTCTAATTTGCAAACAGGCTAACGTGTGTTGTAGAAAATTCAAATAAATCCTAGGACAGATGGTAAACTAGCAACCACAAATATACCTATTGTTGTCAGTGGCTGCAGGCAAGCTAGAGGATTGAGCGTCAGAATAGTGAGTTGTGGCTCACAACTCGAGCCAGTTTTAAACTTTATAACATATATCCGATATATGTAATGTATTTGTCAGGTAAAATATTTGCCAGGTAAAGTCTCTAAATTCTGCCACATTCAGCATCTCAAACATACATAGACAAAGGTAACACACGCCCATGACAGGTGGGGGTGGGATGAGGTAGCCAGGTAATTGGTTAGGCGTGGTGTACAGTTCCCCGCTGTGGTCTCAGTCATTCTTTCATGGCCAGATGGCAAGGCCACGTCTGGAGCCTCTCATGATTTATTCATTACGAGCACACAGCAAACTAGCCTACCAGACAGTGCTCGTCTTTTGTCTGGAGTCTCTTTATCCATCTAGACTGACTCACCTATTCTAGGATGGCCTCTCCAACTGCACAGCACTGTGCCGCTGGTCAATATTTGAAAGCTTCATTCATTACTTATGTACAGGACATCACTCCCTCCTCTGCCCTGGCTCGCTTCTGGCTGCCATTTCACCATCTTGGAAGTTGTGGTAGAATGAGTCATCTGCCTTTGTGCCTTTGTGCTTGGTATTGTACAAAAAACCATAGAGATTATCTTACCAATATCAGATAAAGGATTTTACTCAACAGCCTCTGGATGTCAGTCTTGAATTTAATCCACCTAAATCCAATTTAGGATTGAAACATGCACAGTCCATCTGTGACTGTGGAGCAGAGTACTGGACCTTGGTTGACCTTAAGTGTTAATTGGAAAATAAAGTGAAATTTACATCTTTTGAGGATGCAGTTCAGCCAACTTGTTGTGATCAGTGATCACCACCTTTGTTGGCTGTTGAAGAACATCCCACACCTACATTGTGACACAGCTATAGTTAGCTATAGCTTTATAATCCTGGTCTCCAGTGTTAAAGTCAAAACTATTTTTGCATCTGCCAACCTGGCTTACACAACCCTTGTTTTTGTCGCTCTACCACCTAACTTTGATTGATCAGAAAATTCATCGTTTTTGGCTGTTTTTGCTCCCAGCGGACACAAAACACTGAAGGAATTCATGTAAAATATCTTATAAAACTAGTAAAAGCAAGCTTTGATTGGAGCGATGTTTTGTTTACTTCAGAGCAATTAGTCAAACGACCGTGTGTAATAAGAAGCAACCTTATGTAAAGGCTTCAGTGGAGCGATTTAGTGTAGAAGATTTTAGAGGACAAAGCACTATTTCAAATGTTTTAACACCCTGAAACATGGGATGTTTTATGGTGTGGATTTTTGCTCAGATTGAGAGATGAATATATCTGCCACATTTTGGCTAACAGCACCTTCAGTCCAAATGTATTGGAATAAATCTTAAGAGACATGTCTGTTGTAAACCTGATATTTTCCTCATGTCTTTTGAAGCCTCCCTAAGCAGATTTCCACTGAGACTGTCACAGAGATTGTCCTTGAATGTCAGCTGTGTTTTTTTTCCATGCTAATGTTTGTTTGCTCACCCTGTGTGTGCTCTGTTTGTCTGTTCCACAGTTCTTCAGAAGGGAGCAGGGGGATTTCTTCATCGGCTGCTTGTTTCTAACAGAGCTCAGCACACCCTTCGTCTCCCTGGGGAAGATACTTATTCAGGTGAGACAGCATGTACACGTGTGCGTTCACCAGACACAAACTGGGAAGTCATACACCGATCAGGACGAACAGGTGAAGTGTAAAACTTGGGTCCTGGCATTCATGTGGAGCCACTTGACACCCCCTCATGGCAATGGCGCTCCCCAATGGCAGTGGCTCCCCCAGCAGGACAATGCACCCTGACACACCACAAAACATTGCTCAAGAATGGCCCAGAGAACGTCACAAAGAGCTCAAGGTGTCGATCTTGCCTCTAAATTCCCCTGACGGCAATCCGATTAAGCATCCGTGGGACGTGTAGGAACAAGTTTGATCCACAGAGGCCCCACTGTGACTCCAACTTGGCTCTGACCCATTGAGCCATGGACATAGGACAAGGGTTTGCATTTTTGCAGGTATCACGTGTAGTTATCCAGCAACTGAAAATACCCAAATCCAAGATGTCTGGTGGGAAATATGCAAGAAATGTTGCCAAGACAACTTAAATATAAACTTGTATTATGCCAAAGTTTGGTTCTGCCTCCGTTTCTAAGACATGGAGAGATTCATCCCAGAAATGTCTGCATGAAATTGAATATGAACAGTCCTGGGCAAGTTGTTATAAAAAAATATACAAAAGAAAACAAGTACTGCAACCGAAGCCAGCAAGACCTAATAATAGTTTCAAGCTCTTGCTCCTCAAGAAATGGAAAATGCAACAATCGCGAGAATGGCAGGATAAGTTTAACTGGGTGGCATATCGTTAAAAAAACGTGTCACCAACAAAACCATTATCTACTCCTCTCTTGCCCCGCGCTCTGTGTTTTTCGAGCAGTCTTTGGACTTGCTTAAAAGTTAAAATATTAACAACTTTGAGCTCAAGTCACAGTGCAGAAGTGCTTGTCAATGTCACACTTGGCCCATGCACACCATCAGGGCATGAAAAGGTGGACGAAATAGACGAAATGTTCTGCACCATTGTCCTGTGGAGTCTGGCACCAGATCGTTGGCGACTGATCCTTTGAGTCCTCTGTGTTGCCAAGTGGGGTTTCACAGCATTGTGACAAGATTATCAATGTTCTTCACTTCACCTGTGGCTGATCAGTGTACATCTCTCATGGACTGTACAATGTCCTATTTATCCAAACATCATGAAGCAAAAGGTTGTTGAGTAAATATTAGAGATGAGCCTCCATTATTTTTGTCAGACAGGTCAACAACCATGCATCCGAGCTGGGCAATCATTTACTAAACAGGTGGTGGTTCAAGGCCTGTCAAGCATTAGTATTCTCTGAAAATCGCCACTCTAAAGAGGACTATAACAAGTTTTTGGGCACTTTTAGGGTCTTCTTCTACCAAAAACACATATTAAAAAGCTTGCTTGTCTGCTCTCACGTGATCTGCAAATGTTCTAACCCAAGCATTTCCTCAAGGCCAAGGATCACACAGGCTACGCTAAAAATGCCCTGTTCGCAGCTTGCACATCCACTGTTTACTATTTCCCCACTCTGTGGAAACCGGTCCTGTATGCTAATATATCAAAGTTTAACAGACGTTTACCCTCCGGCAACCACAGCCAAACTTGTTATACTAGATAGCATCACCTTCGCCAAACACATTTGTTATTCCTTCTCCTAAAAGGCTTCTCACTTGTAATGTTAAAACTGAAACGTGCTGAACATGCATGCAGAAAAAAATCAACAATAAAGCATAACTCGTACGTCTATCTTGTATGTCCAAATGTGTGAGCTAAGCTACCGACCACGTTATGTTAGAGCGATACAACAGTCTTAAATGAAATCTCTCCTTATAATATTTTAGGACTAACTAGCTTTACACTGCATTACAAGAACAATATACAGTTCGAGTCCTGTTACATCATGTATGTACCATTCAAGTGCATATTTAAGGTTCTTAAACATAGAAATAGTCTTTTCTGCCAGGGAGATTGCATTTCTTACCTAACTCATGGAGCAAATATTAGCTTAATTAGCCAGCTAGCTACAGCTAACAAAAGCTGCACTTTCAGTCGACAAGCAACCATCAATTGCAGGCTAAAAAACGAGAAGCAACCTTTTTCTTCCTCTGTCTAAAAACAAGGACAGAGTAGACACAGTTATTGTTCAAGTAATGCAGAAAACGTGTACCACACAGGACCCACTGCATGTGTTGTTGCACTGGAACACAAATACTGATTATGTGACATGAAGAGCAAACTTCAGAAAACATACCTTGGTCCAAAAAGACATCTCAAATATGGTACACATGAAAAACAAGTGCATCTTTTGTGTTTGACATGAAATAAAGGCTTCAGCTTTGTTAGTATGTTTCTGTCACATCAGATTTATTAAACACCATTCATGGACATTATAGAAATACACCCAGTAAGTGGCACTTGAACCCTTATTCCACACCTTTAACTTAGCATCAATGCTACGACTCTCTGCCTGGACAACCGAAAGTCATTCATCCTTTTTTCAGTTCCTACTCAGGTGATGTGCAGGGCCTTGCATCATCAAAAACATGAGTATCTCTGTTACATTTGGGATGTCGCTTGTCGCCGTACCATCAATAATTAAGGTGCATAGCTCACCAAAAATCAGTCAGTAGCATTCAGCTGAGAAGCTGTAGCACTGTTTACTCTCCCTGCATCTTTAACCATCCACTGCAGTCAGTGTGTTCATTAGGTCAAACCATGCAGTGAGCGTCACATCCAACTGTACTATACACTCTGACATAGTCAGAGGCTGTGTGTTGTAGAAAAGCCATATCTAAGAATAGAAGAGTCTTAGTGTGCATCCCAGTGAAGTCAGTGAACCGTGGGATTTCAGGTCTTTGCTGACATCTGGTGTCAGCAGAGAAAAAGAGCAAAGCAAGGCTCCAATCTCCAGGCAATGTATTTAAAAAACGCTGCCCTCCTTCGGGCTACATCAGCACTAACAGAAACTCTGCCAGACATTTTCACTGCTCTCAGTTAATTCCTATTGATTTCTGTTGTGTGGACCAAAGGTTCCCACAGTCTTTTACATTAAGGAAGAGAAAAAGATCATTGAATCATACGAGATTTTTTATGTTTGGCATGACTTTGTAATGAATGTTGTAAGAAGTAGTTACAGCAGTTGTTACCCAAGAATTTATTTAAAAAAACCCAAAAAGATATACATTAAAACATTAACATTAAAATCACTGAGAGGTCAAGTGAATAACATTGATCATCTTGTTGCAATGCAATATTCAGCTGGGAAACGTTGGGTCCTGGTAGTCATGTCCTTTGACACACACACACACCCACCCAAACACAGAGAAGTAAACCCCCTCATGGCTGTGGCTCCTCCAGAAGGACACTGTGCCATGCCAATCGAAACTGATCAGGAATGGCCCAGGAACATGACAAAGACCTCAAGGCATCGATCTTGCCACCAAATTCCCAAGATCCCAATCCGAACAAGCATCTGTTGGACACACCGGAACAAATCAGGTTCATGGAGGCTCCATGTTGCAACCCACATGACTCAAAGGATCGACCACCAAAGCCCTCGTGCTGACACCCCCCAATGGTCCTATGTCCATGTCTTGATGTGTAAGAGCCGAGTCTGATCCACAATGGGGCCTCCTAGGATCTGAT
The DNA here is from genome assembly GCF_965226575.1 of Pagrus pagrus. Classification (NCBI taxonomy): domain Eukaryota; kingdom Metazoa; phylum Chordata; class Actinopteri; order Spariformes; family Sparidae; genus Pagrus; species Pagrus pagrus. The sequence goes on from NC_140198.1 coordinate 7,543,974, forward strand.
TTTGTCCGGGCACATCCCACGGATGTTTGATTGGATTGGGATTTGGGGTATTTGAGGGGGCAAGGTCAATGCCACAGCTCTGTTGTGGCTGATCGGTGTATATGTTAAAATGTAATATGTTCACAGTAAACATGATAATGTTCTGGTCACACCAGAACGTGGAGCAGCAAAAACTTGTTCCCTCAAAGGTCAGAAATGTCGAGACAGAAAGAAACTTGGATAATACATTTTTTATTTAACCATGTCTTTAAGTTCTACTTTAAAATCCTATTTCTACCCCCTTCCTCTTTTTGTCTCCTCCACCAGCTCAGCCTCCAGGACTGCTGGCTGCACAAGGCCAACGGTGGTATGGTACTGCTCACCTTCTTTATGTGCCGCATCGCCCTCTTCCCCTACATGTACTGGGTGTACGGGCAACACTATGGCATCCCGCTCTACAGCGTTCCCTTCCACCTGCCGCTGACCGCCAACCTGGGCAACTCGTGCATCCTGGCGCCGCAGCTCTACTGGTTCATCCTGCTTTGCCGAAAGGGCTACCGTCTGTACAAGCGTAGCCGTATGCAAGACTCGTCTCCTGCTGCCACTATCACTGACAATTCTAAGGATGATTGATATCCAGTTCACGATTTGCTCGCTCAAGACGCACACTCAGCTACTAATGCAACTACTTCTGCAAAGGCACTAGATTGACTTAACACATTTCAAACCCCACCATTGTACTGTAGTACACCAGGACTGCCTGCTCTTGTCCCACAACTCCTGGGCATTCTCCACACAGTCTAACTCCTCTGTTACAAATCTGCTGCCTACGTGGACCTCTCCACCGATCCAATTCTACTACTGAAGTTTGATGATTTGGAGTTTTTGTTTTGGATTTTGGCTCCTTCCTGGATCTTGTTGAAGTGCTACGCTGCGTTTGTTAACATTTACAACACTGAAGAAGGATCATGTTGGCTTCACTGCGAAATAAAACATGGAGTAAGAGTACTAGAAACTGAAGAAGAGCCTCCGCGGAGAGACATTATCTTATCTCTTCCTCTTACTGTGTTTACAGCCTCTGCTGATTTGGAAGGTCTGTTACAGTGTGTGTGAGAGTCGCTGTTCCTACAGGATGTATTTATTTTTATGGTTTTTGCTGTAATGTGTCGGATAGTTTTTTCCTCTCCCATCCATTCACTAATCACGCTGACGAGAAGGATTAGGAAAAGTGGTGGGTGGGATACAAATCCAGGCAGTATTAGCAGGAATAACTGTGAGGAATACGTGTCACCTCATCCACATCTTAGAGCTAAAAACTGCTTCATTTGCTAAAAAACCCTGTTAATGTGATAGATTCTGAGTTCTTACCCTTTTTTATTTTGTTTTTTTTTTTTGCTTTCCCATACAGCATGTCATCATGGCATCAGTTTGCAAATCTCCTTGTTCACCTCCGTAACATCCAGCACACTTTTACAGCCCTTTTATGGCTCCTTTTTGTTTTTCAGAAGCCATCTCCTTCAACAGGGTGCTAGCTCTGTATGCGTAGTGTATCCCCAGGAATTAACGGTGCACTCAAGTTCTTGGGAAACTTCCATTATAACAAAGTTTCAGGAATTCATTCTGGCAATATCCTCCGGAGTCGGGAGAACGGTGGCACCAACAAAGGATTACCTCAGTTGTGGGAACCATTTTACTTTTTTTTTTTTTTTTGCAAAATCAAGTCATTTCACATGAAAGCATGGCTTATATAACTTCAAAGTTTGGTCAAGACCTCAAATGGATCACTGCTCTCATTGTCTAAATAGTAAATGTAAAGCCATGATAGGATAAGATCTGGCCCTCTGTTGCAAAAAAAAATGTCTTTTTGGACGAACGAAATTCAGCTTTTTCTGTAACCTTTGCATATCTGAGGGTTTTTACCCCACTTCTACAAAGCAAAGGGTTAGTTTGGGTCCTTGCTATGGACCAATTCATCTTTTTGAATCCACAATCTCTGTCTAGATGACACTGGAGCATCGCAGCTGCCATAGAAACACTGCGATGTTAACAGCCCCAAGTCTTGGAGGCTCACTTTACAGACTGATATTAAAGCTGCTGGAGATTTTTTTTTAAAAAGTCAATCGATTCTGCTCATCAGGCCACACATTACCCCATTTCCACCAAATTAGTTCTGGTTCTTGAACTTTCCTTGAGCCCTTGGCGCTATCTAGTAAACTAGCTTGGCGTTTCCACCAATTCTGAGCGGAACCACTGTATTCACGAGCCCTTTTCTGCACTGCCTGTTCATGGCGGGAAAAACTGGTCGTTACTCCGCCTCCCCATCTGTATAAACGTCACAGAGGCGGGATGAGGGGGACGGCTTCATTTTGTCTCTAACCCGCCAGCAGAGGTAGTAACCGAGCTTTAACAGACAGCCCATTGAAATGACAAACCAGGGCTGCTTGGTTCAGTGTAAAAAAACAATATGGAGGCGAACCTCACTGAGTAAAAAGGGGCTAAGGATGCACAATGTGCGACGACCTTCGGCTCGCGCTTCAGTTCAAGGAAAACCTGCTTTTTTTCTGGTTCCAGACCAATTTACTTTTGGTCGAAAGGCTCAGAAACGGCTCAAAATTTGGTGCACGAACCGGAACAGGACTGGTTCCATCTTGGTGGAAAAGCCCCCTCAGATGGGGGGGGTGATGAGGACACGGTGATGCCCAATGGTTGGGACGAACTCAGGGCCAAGGTCAGAGCAATAAGGTGGGCAGTGGCTCACCGGGGCAAACTGAAACAGAGCATTGACATGAAAACGTCACGGCTATCAGGAGAGATTCTTCCTGAAACTGATCTGTAAAATACTTTAAGAGATGACATCCAGTAACTGTTTAGTTTCCCCTGAGGCTCCAGAGATTTACATGCACCTGTCTTATCAGCTGTTGCATTGAGCACTTCACACAGGGCTGTGTATATACATATACTACATGTTTTTAGAGATTTACATCAAGTTTTAGTTTCATCACACACACACAGAAGTTTTAAAACGTAAAGCTATATCTAGACATCGCAATTAGAACTAAGAGGACCATTTTTATCATGCAAAGCAGTTATTTTTTGTCGGATTCACAGTTGCATAAAGACATTTAAAGTAAAAAAAAAAAAAAAAGGCATTTATGAGAGAAAATCAATGCTTCACTTTTAATCTTGAGAATATTATTTCGTCATATCAAAGAATAGATAGAGGATGTTATTTTCAGAATGATGACACAAGACCCTGAGTTTTAACTCCTCGGATAATATTCTTGGTCGTTCGAGCTTTATAGTGAACTAACTGATTAAATCTGCGCCGTTAATGGCCTTTTTTTAATGTCCTGCAAATTCAATCTATGCAAAAAAAAGAGGCTGCTGCGGTGCATGTATACAACACTAATGTCCAGTTATATCAGATTAATCCAAACGCCTCAGTATGTTGTGTTCGTTTCTCTTCTTTTTGGGACCATCCATTTGTTTTCTCCTGTGCATTTCTACTGGGACTCCACAACACAAACATGGTCTCGTGTCGCGTTACAAGTCGAGTTGCTCGTCTTTCGAATCTTCCTCGCCGGTGTTTTGATTAATTCGAGTTCATATAATGCTGAAAAAAGTGTAAACCGATGATTTTTAACAACTTTTCTAGCAATATACGGACGACGTTTACAAACTGCAGCTCAGTTTACAAAACGGGCAGAGTTTTCCTGTTTGCATACTGACCTCAGGAGGCTGCGACTTTTTTCAAAAACATCCAAGTTTGAACGAAACTAATACTTTTGAATCGATCTGAATGAAACTAACTTAGCCTAACCCTTACCTTTTGTTGTAGATTTGACGTGGCTAGCAAGCTAACAAGCTTTGTTGCCATTTTAACGTTAATTCCAGTTTTAAAAGGCAACAAACTTTCTTTCCTTTATCCGCATTTTTGTATCTCTGGTTTAGAATCCAAATTTCTTCCACATGTTACTTTCTCAGATGCTTTTGTGTCATGATGGCTGTTTCCATTTTGCGTTAAAGCGAGCTTGTCATTTTTCCCCAATACAGCAGCCACTGTGCATCAAGTGACGATTGGTGGGATCGTTGTGAATTCATGGTTTAGCTTCACGATAGTACAGACAGTCTGTCAGACGTTGGTGAGCAAATTTAAAGGCTCAACTTGTAAGAAAGTTGATTTTTGGAGGCTCATTCCCAACTCGTCAAATACTGACGCTCGGGGACGGTGGCCGACCCGACCTAAAGTCTCAAAGTGACAGTATTTTCTGAGTTGGGACTCAAAAATTAACTTACAAGTTGGGCCTTTAAAGAAGAAAACATGTAACATTAGCAACAATAGCCACCAAAAGCTACTGGCCACACCAGACCAATAAAACGCCCGAGTGTGTTCATGGAGCGGAGATATGTTTCATGTTCCTGCTGGAGGGGCCCCGTAACTCGAGGGCCTCTTTTGATTCCCGAAAGAAGTCAAAAGTTTCAACTTTCAAGCGTTAAGACCGCTGAAATGACCAGTGTGCTGCTGTTGCATTGTGGGTCTGAATTGCCAACTATCGAAAAATGTCTTTTTGCATTCGATGCTAAATTTCGGTACTAAATGTCAATACCTAAGGAGTTAATCTCATCAGAGTCAGTGAGCCAATGAACATGCAGCATGGAAAAACACGAGGTTGCGGTCAGAGACGGGGCTCCCAACGTAAAAAGAATCGTTCAGGAGCCGTTATCGAAGTCAAGCCATCGGTACCGGTGTCGAAACTTCTTTAACGATCACCAGCCCTGTGCTGTAGTGGTCCCGTGCCACGTGTGGCGATCTTGCAGTACATTTTCTGCCCCTCGCTAAGGCGAACACATCGACATCCACGTCAGGTCGGGACCGCAGCGCAGGGAGAAAAAGGTGATGAGTGTCCTTGTTTGGTCGACAGACTGTTTGCTGACGAGCAGCATGAGGAAGAGGCAGTAAGGAGAGCCGAGCTGCTGAATGATGGGGCTTGTTTGTCTGGTTTGGCTGCGGCCCAGCAGAGTGCAGGCCTCTTTTGTCCACTGCTGACCGGGCCACTCTTACTGGAAACATCCCAGGCTCTTTGTCCTGATTTCAGACCAACTCTCCCACACATTTTTCTTGCTTTACTGTCCTGTTCACCCTCAGCCTCTTCGTGCACTCGTCTCCAGATTTGTTACCTGTACTTGATGCATTCATAACAGGCTGTGTTACTCTCTAAAAGCCTCCTCTTTGTGCATTATTGTCCTGGTTTTGATTTATATTTGGGAGACAGCGTTTACATGAACAGTGAAAAAACCTGGTTCTTCATATCCCTGTGTAAGTTATCACAACTCTGCTGAAGGTGTCTTGATTTCTCACCATCTCAGCCACTATGAGACTGTTCAGAAACCTGTACGAGGTGTACGCATGCCTTTCAGTATCCTGTTTTCCATCAGGGTACTCCAGGTAGTATATCCAGGTTTCTGATCAGCTGTTTACACGACTCACTTCGATCTTAACCAGGATACTATTGTGCAGGTCATTCCTTTGCTTCCCCTCCCCTCCAGCCTCCATCCTCCCATCACTCCTGCCTCGTGTCTTCTGCTTTAACTCATCTCTTGGCCGATGTGCTTCCTCAGTGATAGAAAGTTGCTGAGAGCGTCAGCAGAGCAGAGCGAGCCCTCCCTCCTCTCTGCCGCCATCTGTCGACAAGATTATCTGCTTGTCCACTCAGCAGTTTACAGGCAGGGATTAGTCGGGGCCAGGCGGGCATTTCCTGCGCTTCATATATCTCATTTTTTTTCTCTGTTTTTTTTTTTCCGCCACCATGACCTCAACCTCCGCTTAATACCTGGGAAAAAAATGACATATGGAGTAGTTTCATCTACAAGTTGATTCACAGTGGGAAGAAACATTTATACCATCATGACACAAAACTCTGCTGTGATCGATGTGCTCGAGTCACTTTTTTTTTTTTTAAGATGTTCAGAACGTCACTTCGTCGAGGACTCTTTGAGTTTGACAGCCACAGAAACTGTCAGATCTGACAGGCAGTTAAGGAAAATATCCGTCACACTCGACAGAGAGTCAATGGGGGAACTCGTTACCGATGGGGGAGATGAAATTTGACCGTTAAGATTTGATCAGCAGTCTGCATGCGTAGAAATCATGGAATAAATATAGAAAATACGACATTCCACCATCGATCATCATCATCAAACCTTGTTTTCTCTTTTCTTTCATCTTGTTTTTCTGGTAATCATAAAAGGAAACTTCTATATATTTGTAAGGGTGTGTGACTGTGTCCAAAAATCAAAATGTAATTTCGTAGAAAAACGGCCATATCAACTGATGACTTCCCGATGCGTGATTTTAATAAAGACCCTTAATATCTGATGATGTTGGGGGCCCAAAAAAAAAAAAAAACCTGCTACACTTACCTGACTACAGTGTTTTCATAGCCAAGGGGAAGACAAAGCCACATTATATCCATCGCTAGCAGTCTGGATCGCTGCCTCATCGCACACAAACTGATCCAAAATCCCTCACGAAGAATCATGAAAAAGGCTCGAGGCATGCAGAGTACACATATCTTTAACACGTGATAGATTCTTACTGTAGAAAGTCTTAAGTTCATCCTCTTTGCTCAGGGTTCGATGAAGTTAGCATATGTGTGTGTATAGAGGTTTATTGTAAGATGATGAAACTGTGAGATTGATTCTTGAAGATGATCACATCTAGAATGGTATGCTGTTTTCTTTTCTATACGATATTTTTTAAAAGATTTTTTTTTTTTTCTTCTTCCTTGTTAGATTTCTTTCTTCTATTTATGCTTTTCTGACACGGCTTGTGATGCTTCTATTAAGGGTTGGTAAACCAAAGACTGTCTGGCACATAATCACAGTAACTGTAGCGATTATAAAGAGAGAGACATTTCATTTTTCTGTATTTTTTAGACATAATGTAGACGCTGTGACTCACTTCTCATTTTACAAAATAACTACCCTCCAGTCTTATCCTCTTTATCGGACTCCCAGAGAGCGACCAACTTGTCGGGTTCGTGATGATGTTTTTACTCCATGATACATAGATTTACTGATAAACTTTTGATTTATCCAAAACAAAAAACACAGTAACATTAAAAAAAAAAAGAATAAAAAAAAAAAAAGATATGCTTTGTTTTCTTTGTAGTAGTTAGGCCTATGTAAGAATTAATTTGTGTGACTTCTATCGAATGGGAACATTGGCACCAAAATCGACGCAAGTACAGCATTGGCCTCGCCGTGCTAACGCTGTTTAGCTTAAGCAACGCTCTCCTTGGTAACACTATTTTCATTTTGTTGTTGTTGAAGTTCATGCTAACAGTTTATTTTACATTGTTGAGACATTAGTAGCCCTGAAGCTACCATTTTGGTGCAACAGTTGTCCTCTCGTTAACATCATTGTAAATGAGAGTACTCTCCATGCTAACACTGGGTGGTTGTTCCAAGCTAACACCTCATTTTGAAGTACCAAGTTATAGTAGCCTATATGCTAACATTTTCACACTATAGCCATCGCCTTGCTAATGCTATTTTGAGTGAGAGTTCACCCACGTTGGCACTTTATCACATAGTTGTATGTTTACTGGTTACAGACAGGCTAGTGCTTTATCTTTTAAGTGCTAGCAAGTGATATCACACTGTGAAGGTATAATAAGCTCAAAGTTAACATGTGCAGTGGTTGTTCCAAGCTAACAACTCATCTCGCATGCTACCATTTTAGTGCAATATTCGCCCTCTTGCTAACATTATTTTTCAGTGATCGATCTCCATGCTTACATTTTAGCACACAGTTGTATGTTTAATCGTTACAAACATGCTAGCAAGCACCATGCTAGCACTAAATATCACACGCGCATACTTACTCACGAGACCATGCTAAAGCTTTGTTTTACAAGCTAACACTATGATAGTAGGCCCCATGCTAATACATTGAGGCTACTGCCACTGATCTTGTAGCATTACAAAAAAACAGTGACCTCCTTTTGGGGTTAGCATCTGTTCTACCTTTGAGAGTTTCTTTATTCTGCATTTTATAAGCTTCAACGCGTTCCCATGATAGCCTTCTCTGTCTTAAGCTAGATGGCTGAAACAACCGTGGAAGTTTTTGGTGTCTTTGTTCCTGTCGTTCGATATAGATTAGGTTGTACATGTTTGGAGTTGCTGTTGATTGTTGAGATGGGAATGGGATCTCTTTTGCAACCCTTGACACTTTTTTGTTTGAGTTTGCTGCTTTGTATTCACACATGGATTCAGGGTTGGTCCCTCTCTCCTGTGGGGGAGTCCAGGATTTGGGCTGGGGGTGAGTTCGGCGGTGGGTTTTAGGTGTTTTTCCACTGACTCGCTAGGCAGTGAAGGCTGGATAACAGTTTTAAAGCTAGAACGGATTCAAAAACTGGTGGTCTAATGTGGCATTCATGTCATGTTGTATGTAAATGAGAGCTAATATTTGAAATGCTGGGATCAGACTACACAGTGGCATCGTCTGGGACAAAAAAATAGCTAATTTTACCTCCTGTGGCTCAATGTACCCACAAAAAGACCTTCTTTCATGTAGTTTGACACTTTTACGACCACATCAGTGACCCATAGAGGCCCTGATAACTCCCCCATACAACTCTACAGACAAAGAAGTGAATGAACTTGATGTGAACAGTTGTGTGGGCGCCGTCAGGTGGAACAGTGAAGTTAGTCCTTTCCCATCATGTAGAGATCAAGCTCTGATTGACCGGCGTCAGTCGTCTGGTCTGACGTGTTTGATTTGTGACTCTATAGGCTTGTTTTTTATTATTTTTATATGAAGCATCGCATCAGAAAAAAGGTTGATGGAAACCACAATATTAAAAAAAAAGAGTTGATGCAGTCAAGTTGGTTAAAGTACAACACGTGCACATTTGAACACTTAATTCAAAAAGGCCATCTTCCTGTGGGGTTCACTGTAAGTCATGGCACTGATGGACGTTTTGTAGGTTTACATGTGTACCAGATCTCATACATGTTGGTGAAGGAAGTCCTTGCGGTTGCATTCAACGACTGAACTTTGTGCAATGTTTCTTGAGTTCTTGAGCATGTTAACGCCCTCACAAACACCGTTCTTTTGGACGAAGAATAAACTTAATTTTTGAAATTTCAATAAGGCCTTCGCATGTTTTGTGCTCGAGCCCTCAGCCAACATTTACATCACGGGACTGGTCGCCAGAGAAGGAAGCCGGGAAAAAAAAACACCTGAACACCTCCCATTTTCTTTTGTAGATGGACGACTAGTGTTGTCTTCTTCTTCTTCATCTTGGTTTCATTGGCAGTTTGCAAAAAACTGTTTTTGTTTCCCATTGGCGACCACTTCTTCTTCTCTTGTTTATCACAGCCATGTGTAACATCCTGCCAGCTCCTGACCATTTGCTCTTAACCAGCTGATGGATAGGCCCAATTCCCATTTTCCTTTTTAACTACATTTCAAAAGTTATCTACAAATTCACTTGACATAAGATGGAAACACGGTTCATGACTTTTTAAAAAGGCATTAGTATCATGTAGTCTGATCCCAGGAGAAGTTGTAATCACAAGGTGAACATGCACTTTGTTGTTGACCAGTTTATAAAATGTTTAAAAATCTGACAAAATAAGATAAAAATCTGTTAGAATCACAGATAATGGATCATTTTGACGTCTAAAGTGACGTCTTTAAACACCTTTCAACTATCTTCTCTGTTCTGGTTTCTCCTGACATGACCTGAATGCGTCATCGGGCCGTCGAGCTGCACGTTTAGATTTCTGGGTGAACTTGGAATTTAAAAAAAAAAAACTGTGTTGCATGCCGGGGCTGATTTTGATCCGTGGACATTGAAACCAAACTTTGGTCTCCAGTGCCTTTGTGAAGAAATCTTATTTGGTGTGAAAGAGCTGAGACGGCAGGCAGTGTTTACAGGTTGCGGCTGTATTTATGGTGTTTTACTGTCGTCACAATAATCCTCACAGAGAAATTACAGTTTCAGTCCTCAAGAAGGATCACGAAGTAAAGTCTCATCGTTTGTTTGAAGAAGCATACGATTCATATTTAAACAGATTGCTATGCATTTACTGCTAGAATGAGATACAAGCTGTTGTCTTTTGATTCTGTTGAAATGTAAGGCCTTTATGTTCATATTTTGTAGCATTTAATCTTTGTTTTCAAATCATCACACGAGTCCCATGATGTTGTTTTTCTAAATGAACACGGATCATTTGAAGTTGAAGCCCTTTAAAGAGTAGATTTATGGTAGTCTTGGATTTTGTTTGCTGTGTTTCTGTCGCGTCGGACGTCTCGTCTGTCGGACGTTTCTGGAAGATTTGGGATTTTAAAATCGTGACCTGCTGACATATCGCTCAACTGTCCCGCCGTCGGGGTGTTTAACTGAATTAGATGCAGCACCTTCACAACCTCGAACACTTCCTGCCCCACATTATTTTTGATAGCAGTCTAATTTTTCATATACATATATTATCAGATTTGACGCATCTGTCCTTTTTTTTTTTTTGTAGCGTGACCCTTTTTTGAGGAGGAAATTTCCTTATCTGAGAAGAAAGACGGAGACTGTTTTACGAAATAGCTTCAAAGAATCGATACAAGAGGAAATATGTACTGTAGCTGCAACTTGTGAATTCAGAGCACCCCTTTAAAAATTCAATAAATTTGATTTGATAGACTGTTTTGAACACGTGTTTTGTTTTCTTGTCTTGTGATCTTGTGTCTGAAGTGTTTGTGTCGTATTAAATCGCCGTGTTTGACTTTGATTTATTTCGACTTTGTGTTCATGTGAGCAGAGTTTCTTGTAGGGGGATGATTCATGGAGCTTTATAGTAAATGTGGTCTACAACTTTACACAATAACACCAAAATATTGATGATAGTAAATATTTAGCTGTTAAAAGGGGCCATAATCTATTATTTCTACTCAGGGCTGCCTCCCAAATCACTCCCTAGTTACTATATCATGCGTTTTAATGACTATCCGCATTAATTTAAGTGTGAATTCTCAGGATTTAGGCTGTGAATCCCAAAATAACTCATGATACGTTCCCCACAATAACAATGAAATCATGATACAGCAAGTCTGTGACACCTGATACAAGCGGTCATCTAAGATACATCGCGATGTTTGCGGGACTGAAAAGAAAAAATACTTATTATATTGATTTAAAAAGGCTGAACTGCCAGAAACTGGAACAGTCCTGGAGTTAAAATGTTAAAATTCATGAAAGGGAGTCATGAAGGTAGTCACTGTTTTAATCAAAATAACTAAATGTAGCGCCAGTGTCCAGACAATATATCGCTTCCTTTTGCCAATACGATATATTATCGTATCAATATCTTGTTCCACCCCTAAATATAAAGCATTCAATGATGAGATGTAAAAGTAGTGTCCGTCTGTGTTGTGTTCACTGCCGCCTCCACATTTTATGGATGTAAAAAATTACTCACGGCACTCTGAAATTGTTCCCAGGCAAAATATCACACATGCTAATCACACTAGTATACTCCCCTTCTGTCATAATGTGGGATCACCTGGACGTACGTGACGTGGTCGTGTGGTGTTCAGACGGAGAAGAGACGATAACATCCAGCTGGACGTCCTGAAGGAATCTGAGGAAACTCGTCAGCCTGCGTCAAATAAAAATGATGTACATTGTCTGGTCCTGGTGCCTGTAGGTCATCTTTCAGCTGTAATGTGAAGTCATGACCACCCAGAGGCACTGCTGACTCAACTGACACCTGAGGCTGCTGGAGGGAAGACAGTTTTATAAGACAGAGACGTGGACGGTGGTGTGGTGACGCTCATTTGTTTATCTCACACTCTCATCGAAAGAATAAACCTGTTAATGAATCTTAAATCTGTTGGTCGAATAAACCAGACTATGATTCTTTAAATCACTTTCTGAACACCATATTTCTTTAAAGGCAGCATGTAAATCACAAGCAAGAATTAATAACCATCATTTTATCATTTGAGGTCGTGTACGATGTCAACCAATGCAGGAATGTCAATGCAAGCTGTTTTATAGGAATCTTTACAAACAGAGGCAGCTTATGAAATCCTGAAGGTAAGAAAAAACACTAATAATAAATAGTGTCATGGGAATTTCAAAATAAAGGCATTTCTTAGCGATGACGGCGATATGATTCGATGTTCTCACTTTGCATCGATGCTATTGGATCGTTGATCATTGAATCGATGTCATGTTGGACGTAATTGAGAGCTAATATTTGAAATGCTGGGATCAGACTACACAGTGGCATCGTCTGGGACAAAAAAAGAGCTAATTTTACCTCCTGTAGCACAATGTACCCACAAAAAGACCTTCTTTCACCTAGTTTGACACTTTTACGACCACATCAGTGACCCATAGAGGCCCTGATAACTCCCCCATACTATATATATATATATATATATATATATATATATATATATGGATCGATGTATCGTTACACCCGTAATGAATCCATCAGTGGGACTCCAGTTAACTTTAATTCACACTGTGGGGAATAATCTGAACGTTTCTTCATCAGCCTCCAGAACAATATGAACTACAATCAAAATCTCTCTATTTCTTGAAGTTTAAAGAGGCTCTATGTAACAATTTGTTGCAACTTACATGTATTAATTGTGTTTTTATTGTCCATATGTGAGCAGACTCCATCTCTCTCGTCGTCTATACAAGCCTGTGGATGATAGAAAATAGCTATTTTCTCAAATAGAAAATACCTATTTTCAGGTATTTGGGTGGAGAGAACTCAACTCTCTGCAACTTAAGGATAAAATTACGTCACATCGCAGTTGATTGATCCCAATGTTACTAGAAATACTGCGATTAACCTAACCTTAACCGAACACTAGTTACCTAATTACCTGCATGTTCATCAGTTTCCAAGCAACATTATGTGGCTCATTTTTCTTTTCCTCAGAGGAACAACTGCAGACAATAAAAGACAGAAAGTGAGTTTATTCATTCTTTTAATCCATAATGGAGACGTGAAAGCAGATAGAAATAGTGCAGGTAATCAGCCTGACTCGATCACCAGTCAGAGAGACAAGAAACTTCCTCGTTGCCTGTTTAAATATGAGGTGTTGCCAAAGTGGTAAGTCTTTTAAGTCTCTTAAGTCTTAATTTTCCTGTTTTGAGGTTTGAAGAAATAGCAAAAAACACCCAAGATCTAAGTGTCTCTACATCTTCACTCTTGTTTGAGTTCAATTTAATATTTTACCTAACAAAATAATTGTATTTAATATCTATTTAAAATGAAGGTTGAGTGGCCTGAACTAATTTTGGATACTGGTCCACAGACCTGCAACATATGGACAATAGACATGGAGCGGACTTCCTCTAACATCGTCTCTTCTACCTTACACTTTTAGGTAACATCAAAAATAAAAAATATTAAAAATATGTTGATCTTGATGTTGAGTAACCTTTTTCAGATTGAAGTTGGACTTCACTTCAACTGAAGCATTCACCATCTTAAAAATCGACCCTTGGGAACCTGCCGTCACACCGTCTGGTACCACCGTTTTACAAGCAGCAAAGAGACACAAAAACATTTGAATAATGTTGGCCCCTCCTGCCTGTTGGACCCCTCTCTCCGCCCCCTTTATGTCCCAAAATACAGAGGCAAACCTGTTGCTCCCCCGGCTCAGGAGACCGCAGATAGCTCAGACAACACACTGAGCTGGGGGCAGCAGGGGTGGACATCTAGGAAACAAATAGTCGAAGGAAGACGGAACAAAATCGTCTGCCTACCTCAACTGGAGCCCCTCGAAAGGTTAGTTTGATCATTCCTCAAGTCCCGCATGAGCTGAGAACCTGATCTGTCCGTGCCTCTTTTCCCAAGATAACATTGTGCATGAGTTTTTCCATGACTTATAAATAACAACCGCTCTTACTTTGACCAGATGAGAGGGGAGAGTAAGAGAAGACGCACATTGAGAGAAGTCCTCCATGGATCCTGATGGGACTCTGATGAGAGGAATCCCCCCTGCGACCCTGACCAACCTTTAAAACCCTTTCGCGTCTTCGACTTTGGTGAAAAGGTGGCATGGAACGTGTCAGATGACTTTGAAAGTTTTTCAGAAGGAAGGAAATTGTAGATAAACCGTTTGGTGAAGAACTCAGGACGAGAATCGGAGAACGAACTGAAAAAGGACAAGAAAAGATTTGAAGGTTTGGTTCCTGAGCTCTGAACCGACCACCCCCGTTACTCATTTAACTTCTGGGGTGGTGAGAGTCGAGAAAGAAGCCATGGATGTAGCCACGGAGAGCGTTCAGGAGGCGATGGTAAGCGAGGCTCTGGTCCAGTTCAAGACCACCTTGCAAGCAGCCATCAAGGAGGTGCACGTGGATGTAAGTGCGTTCAAGCAGCGCATCGAGCAGAGGATCGAGGAGCTGTGCATTTCAAACGGACCGTTGGCCGGGGCTGTGACCAAGCTGCAGGAGGAGAACGTGCAGCTCAGGGCGAAGATGGAGGCCCTCAGCCGCCTGGTGGAGGGTCTCGCTGGGGTGAAGATCGAGAGGAGTCCTGCTGAAGTGAAGGCGAAGAACGTAGAGGATGGTTTAGAGAATGGACATGCACAGATACAGTCCAGGACCCAGGAGGAGCAGAGAGGTTTGGTCAACTCTGGAAGATCTGACAGCAGCCAGTCCAGTCTGTCCACCTCCACATACTCTGATCCGTCAGGGTCAGGTGGAAGTGGAGGATGGGGCCATGCTACCGCTCCTGCTTCAGCTCCCACCTACAACCGAGCACCTCCTCCATGGAGAGCAAAGAGACACGCAGAAATTAACGTGAGTACTCATTCTGCTCTTCTACAGACACACGGTTTAAAGAATACCTGCCTCTGGATTGCAACAAAAGAGGGATACCAGCATGGACAACATTATTAGATGTGTTTGTCTGTAGGACAGCAACTGAAAAATTAAATTATAGATTATTTTGTTGATTATGATTATTATTGAGTCTGTAAAATGTCTAGAAAATGTAAAAAAAAAAAAAAAAAAACACTCATCAGAGCCCCGAGTGACGTCTTTAAAATGCTTCTTTTGGACCAACAGTCCAGAACCCAAAGACTCTTCAATTTATTATCATCAATGGCAAAGATCCTCACATTTAAGAAGCTGGAACCAGCAAATGTTTGAAATTGCTTTAGCGTCTATTTGACTCTAAATGTGACCATGATTCACAAAATGAACATCATGCTCCATTGAAGAAGACTTAAAACTAGCGATTGAGACCATAAACTCACCAGGAAACTGTTTACTGAGGTAATAAATCAAGTGAGCAGAAGCCTCATTTCCTCATAAGCTTACATAGAATCAGACTTCTTCTTGAAACCGGGCCGTTAGAAATAATGCAGGTTTAAGACAC
Source organism: Pagrus pagrus (assembly GCF_965226575.1). Taxonomy (NCBI): domain Eukaryota; kingdom Metazoa; phylum Chordata; class Actinopteri; order Spariformes; family Sparidae; genus Pagrus; species Pagrus pagrus. The sequence goes on from NC_140198.1 coordinate 7,559,367, forward strand.
TTTCGCACAGACTTCACTTTTCAGACCTGCAAGCTTCTGAAGCTTTATTTCAGAAAGTATTGGCTTCAGCTTGGTAGCAACATGAGATGCTTACCATTGCTAGCTGCCGTCAAATGAACTAAACTGAACAACTTAGATGTTGATGATGGAGCATTAAGTGATGAATCAGGCGGTTATCTTATCTCAAACCGTGGTACGTCATAGCGGAGGGCTAAAGACCCGCTGATTTCAGGGCAGAGGAATGTTGGTTGGGTTTGCGTTTCGACGGGACAGCTGGTCGTCCCTCTTCAGGGTGTGTGGGGCTGGGAGGTATTATTGACAGGGACGTAGATGCAATTCAACTTTCCATTCGGAGATTTGAGACTTGGATTGGCTGTGAAGCGAGATTCCTGAACGATTAGGGCACAGATATTTATTTATACATCTGTCTTCAGAGGGTGGCGTGTGAGTGACGTCATACAAAAATGCAACACAATACGTGGACAGAAGCACGCAGCGTCGTGTCGGATACTGTTCCGGTTCGTCAGCTACATCCCTGACTGCTGACCTGATTTCACTTCCACGACTTCAGGACTTTTATTATCTGAGGAAATCAATCAGGAGCTGATCATTTAGACTTTGCGGTCCTCACATCTGTACCTGTCTCCAAGGAGGAAGCTGCAGTGCCGTTGAAGTCGATACAGAGCGCGCAGAGGCTCCAAAGAGCTGCAGCCCAAACCCCAAAAATACATGTGCCCTTTGGAGGACCTGCTGTCAGAAAACAGGGTCATGAGCAGCAGAGGGCTGAGATGGGGGGGGGGGGTAGGGAAGGGTTTAAGCGTGTGCATGTGTGTGTGTGGTGGCGTGGTTGTTCTTAAATCCATGAGGGTCAATGTAAGTCTTTAATCACAGTGACGGTAAAGGTTGTAATTTGGATATCCAAGGTTAATGACACTAGATAACTGAAAATAACAAGATGATAGTATCTAATAATAGTACTGGCTGCTGATGCTATCACCGCTGCTCTCCAGATAAATGTTCGTGGCTGGAGTCGGAGGTTAAATATATATTGGAGTCTAATCCTGACTCTTATCCACGTCCTCACATGGCGGTCTTGATGGATCAAGGCGGATCAGTACATATGCATGTCTGATGTTTTTGGAAGTGACACCACGTTCTGATGGACCCGGTCGATGCTGCAGTGATCTACGCAGTGACATTTGGAGGGATCGTACGGTACATCCACACACGCTCTGAATGCCTGACATAAGCACAACGAGGAGGTTGGAGAGAGTCAGGCGTGTCCGTTAGGAGCCAAGCACTTTCCTCCTCTGAACACAAACACAGAGCTGCTGAGCTTTTCTTTGGCATGTCAGGGTGCTGCTGACAGACACAGAGGGGTGTAGGGATGACGTGTTTTTCTAGGCTAACCCGGAAGTTAGCATCGCCCTGGTTCCCTCGATGAACAACCAATGAGATTTTTTAAGTTTATGATACTTTCGCGTATTCTTCAGCAAGATAATCTTCACAGATTAACCACTTTTGTGATTTTTGAAGCGTAAATCAAATAAAAAGCTAATGTTAGGCTGTAAACTGACTACACTGCGGTCGCATGACACACTATACGACACACACTTTACTTTACAGGTTGTAAAGTTAAAGTTAGAATAGTTTGTAACTGAAGTCGGCCTGTAAAGACGGACTGACGAGTCGATGAGTCTCCGTGTTCGACATGATGACGTAAAGTCTCACTTATCCACTTGTTAGCAGCCACTGTTTTGAAGACACCTAAGGGCTTTTTACTGAAAACCAATTTAAAAAACTCATAGACTTTGAGTCGAGGGAACCGGATGTGCAAAAATGCGAACTGATTTCCAGGTTTTAGGACTACAAACGACACCGCTCTGTTAGTATTAGAAAATCACAGCTGCGTATTACTTGAGGCCGCTGAGATGCGATAATGTCGACGTGCACAGATTCTGCAAGAAACACGCAGGGTGGTCCGGCAAAAGAGTAAAAGATACATGTAACTGCACCATCATGGTACATTACTCTGTACAGTGAATGCCATGTCAACTACTTTTACCTCCGCCAAGAACGTGTCTGTTTGTTTGTTAACGGATTTTTCACTAAATTTGGATGGAGGACGGGTCTCAAATCCCAGAATAGACCCCATTAACTTTCGGTGCAGAGCTGGATGAAGGATTTCTTTTCTCAGTATCTTTAACAATGTGAGGGAGGGCTTCTTTCAACTTTTCACTAATTTCTCAGGGGACAATTCACAGATCTTAATGAAAAAAACCCGGCATATTTCGGTGTCTGTTATCTATGGGTGAGTACAGACTGTTGGGCCTTGGCTGAGGTATGCACCCTACTGAGCACCATTCTAGTTTAGGGTTGTGTTTTTGTGTCTACCTGAAGAATCAAAGTCCGAAGTCTCCTTTTAGTTCTGTTTGGTCTCCAACTCCCCAGAATTACCTGGCTGCTAAATCCTCAACTGTGTTCAGCAGCTCGTTGCTAACTTTGTCTGTGTTAGTGTGTTCGGTTCTGAGCTTTTTTGATGAATACAGCTGGAAAATAGATTGATAAGAGCGCTGAGGCTGCGCCAAAACATGAAGTTTTGTGCCGTAAAACCCAAACAGGGAGCTAAAAGAGTCTTCAACGCTCCTCCCATGTGTGTTTGCTTGATTGATTGGTGGTTTAGGTGTCTCAAAGTTGGGTCATTCTTGTAAGACTACTCAGTATCTGTAAAATAGCTAAAAACTGTTAGAGTGTTGTAAAAAGCGCAGTGCGATAACATATTAATCAGTGCTGGCTTCTGTCGCTCCTCCATGGTGATAAAAACCATTTGGTCAGTAATGTTTTCTCACTGCTGACATAATGATCATGCCTGTGTTTATGTGTTTGTCGTCTCCAATTCAAGTATGTTTGTCCGTCTCCAAGACAGAGCCACGGTGGTATGGAGGTAAACCCAGGCAGAGGTTGAAGGGATTAACAGGGTCAGACAGTCGGACTGTGATATCCTACAGGAGCCCACAGATCACGCTGGTGCTAATCTCCCTCCTGACGACCAGTTGACGGACCGGCTGAAATGGCTGTATTACGTAGCTGCCAGATCACCGCGTGTGTCTGGAAAGCAAAAGGCTTTGTGGGGGTGTGAGTGAGGGGGCAAACGCAGGCCATGCTACAGGCTGATAAACTTAGGTGCTGTTTGAAGTGCTCGGGCGAACTCACTGATTTCCGAGGCATCCATTTGAGGCTATATTGGGATGTAAGAGGAGTGGAACGGAAACTCTTGCAAAGGGGCTGATTGCAGAATCTAAAATAGCCTCTCAGTGGGAACATGGGTTTGTTGGCCACAGCTGTCAGAGGAGATGTTTTCAACTGTTAACAGCTGAACATCACACATTCAGAGAAGTCAGCACACACACAGACACACACACACACACACACACACACACACACACACACACACACACACACACACACGCACACGGACAGATTTATCTCAGATGATAAAGGCTTAAAATTAATTTTAGCTCCACAGCGTGCGGCGGTCTGAAAGACAAAAGAGCCGTCTCTGTTTGTTGTGGGCGAACGAACGTTGAACCCGGTGAGTGATGTTACTGAGGCAGATGTACAAATAGTAACAGACAGTCAGCTGTGTGTCTTACATCACTCAGGTACCTTCCTGAGGTAATGGCTGACAAAGGAAATGGGGTTTCTCGCATTATTTCATTTAGGTTTGTTGTGTTTTATGATTCCTCTTCAAACTTATAACACACGTTTTCCTTTTACTTCAGATCCTTTTCTTAAGCATCAATGCAATGTATTGATACAATCTCGACATACAATCTATCTGTCTTATATTATTATTGTTATTATTATTATTATTATTATTATTATTATGCTTGTACTATTATTTATATTCATATCTCAATTAGTTAAGCTGTTAATACTGCTGTGGCTGCTGTATCCCCCCTCCTCCCATCTCTCCCTCACCCCATCCCTCTCTCTCTCTCTCTGTTTACCTCTCTATCCCTCTCTTTCTCTCCCCCTCTTTCTCTCTCTCTTTCCTTCTCTCTCTCTCTCTTCCTCTCTTTCTCCCTCTGTTGTTAAATGTGTGTCTTTACAGACAAAGACACTAATAACATCATCACCAACAATGAAGAATATAAATATACATATAAATATTAATATCCAGCAGTGTATGTAACACACACCTCATATCAAAAGGTTTTGGTTAAGGATCTCTGGGATCTCTGGGCACGGGAAGCCTCTGAAGGTGTTACCCTGAACCTCCGTCCTGATGGTAACATCTCATATTCACCATAAAGAGGGTTTGATGCACCACTGAGGGTCCTTTTGCTGTCACTCGGTGCACAAAGCAGAGTCACACTGTTATGTTGTTGACCGACGATCTTACAAGACATATTAATAATCTTGCTAAGTTTGTTTTCGTCACTACAGTCAATGAAAAAACAAAATATTCTCTAAAAATAAATGATAAAACAGCATCAGTATTTGTCTGTCCCCTCCACACTGACATACTTTTGGCATGAAATACAACCATTGTAATCTTTTCCTCTTGATGACACCTGTGTTTATATCTCATGCCAATTTTGACACACTTGATCTATCAGTGAAGAAGGACTCTCCCACCTGATTATTCTGCAAAACAAACAACATGCCACAGACACTCATCGCTGCAGTGCAGCGCCAATTCTGCTCATGAAAGTTGCTAAATAACAGAACTGCATGTTTTTTTTTTACTTCCTGTCTTTCCTGCACAGGGTACTGATGCCAAAGGAGAGAAAAGTGATGCCCACGTTGCCACGACTGCACGAGAGAATGGTAAACAAGGTACGCAGATCATCTGAGACGTTCTCCACACAGGTAACCCGACAAGCTGACCTCACCTTCAGTAATGTTTGGTTATGTCTCCTCAGAAAGCTCATCAGCGGACTCTGACGCAGTCCAAACTGCTGAGGCTGTTTCTCAGTCTCACAGGCCTCTCGCCGCCAGCATGAAGCCAAATCTAGAGTCTTCTGCCTTAACTAACTCTGTTCAGTCCAACGTGGAAACTCCCAACACACCTGGTCAGTTGGTTTTACAAGTTACATTATATGTTTTGGTAATGCTTAATATTCAGGGAATGGAGGTCTTCAGTTGATCTTTTTTACTTCCAGACCAGGAAGAATCAGGTCTTCTGAACAAACCCCATCTTCCCCTCACTGCAATGACAAAATCCAGCTGTGAAGCTCCAGCTGTCCTTCAGTCTCCTGCGTCTGTTCCCAAAGCAACAAAAGAAACTCCAGCACAGTCAGTCGAGACTCCGGCTAAATCTGGTGAGCAGAAAATCTAATTCTGTCTCGTAAAATCAATATATTCCTTCATTTATGTTAAGAATCTGCTTTGTCTCTATAAACAAACACATCACTCGTTACAGATGAACCCCAGCCTCATCTTCCTGTCTCTGCCATGAAAAGCAAACTGAATCCTGAGACTGCCACCAAACCTGCCCAGTCTCCAGCAGCTGTGCCTAAAGCAGCTGTCCATTCTCCAACAGAGGCTCCGACAGGAGAAGCAGGAGAATATCCTTTTGGAAGAGGTCGGTCTTTGACAAACACTCAGACTATGGAGATGCATTCAAATGTTCATGCTTGTGAATTTCGAGCACTTACGCAGCAGCAAATATCCCAGCAATTCATTTTAAATATCCAAATCTAAAATAAACAAATATTTATAAAATAAATGTTTGAAAAATGTGTTATTTTGTGAATCATATTTTTAATAAAGAGGGTAAGATAATGTGCTACAGACAGAGACGAGTCGCTTCAATGCAAGACTGTAATCAACTTATTGACTAAGACTTATTGAATCCTTACGAGGGAAACTCACTTGTTACAAAATAGAATAATAGAAAAAATTTAAATAGCACCCACAATAATAAAAATAAACACTATAAACACGGGTGTAAAAAGAAATTAAAGAAATAAAAGTGTGTATTTTTCTTGTCATTTTTAAAGAACCGTAGAAAATTCAGGATAAATGGGAACACATTTTTGACACACCTCATTATATGAAATAACCACAGACTTCCATGTGCAAGAATTCCATATAAATACTGAGTTCTTACCAAAAAAACAATTAATAAATATGCAGGGTCCTAATCTGTCTTCAGTTTGCTGATTTAGTAACAATTACATTTAATTAATAACCAACATATTTCGGTGCTGCCCTCTAGTGGCACTATTCTGGACCACAGTTCATATATGGCTAAAAAAGAAGAAGTGGACATCCAGGCGATGTAAACATGTAAACCCAGCGGTGGTGAGCATCCTTCTCTTTCCTCCTTTGAAAAAATACGACACGAACAAGGAGAATTCAACCCTCGAGTTAAACATCACTCTACAGTGGAAATATTAGCTGAACAAACCGACGACAGTGTGTGACATAAGCTGCTGGGATTTCAAGGTTCAAGGTAATTTAGTATAATTTCATTATACAACACAGGGTTGACTAACGAAATGAAACATTAAACATATATACAGTTATTTAGGCTGTAAATCTGAAAACATTTTAATTTAATTTACGCCAGAGTTCATGTAAACTGCAGCAACGAGACGGTGATGATAATGTGGTTGGCATCTTCATATTAAAAGTTCAACTTTAGGTCAACACTGTCACTTTTAACTGCGTGTGAGCTCCGAGCATCGATGCTGTACACACCGAGTCCACCTCTCTTCCTCCTGCGATCAATTTCATATTTCAACCACAAGATTTTGTAACATTTATGTTTTTATTTCATTCCATCTTTGCTTGTGCAGGTACATCTGGAGCAAAGGAGTCGAGGTCGCAGTTATCCCAGGAGCAGTCGGGTTCTGGATCTCAGGCCCATTTTGCTCTCACAGCTGTGACCAAAAACAGCTCCGAGACCTCTGCTGCACCCAAACCTGATCAGACTCCTGCTGCTGCACCGAATCCTTCAGTACCAGAATCACCGACGGTAAAGAGAGGCGTAGGCCTATACCCGTTTATACACGGTGAGTACAATTCCAGGATATTGAAATGTCTGGAGATAAACAAAATGATCATCAAAGCAAGCTTGAATTGTTAATTCATACATGTTCAGTGACAGTTTTGTGCTTTATTTCTTTCTTCATTAGACGCCACTCAACCCAAGCCACCATTGACGCTCTCCGCCATGACCACATCCAGCACAGAGTCATCAACCACGACTCAGTCTTCAATTATTTTAGCATCACAGGATCCTGCGGTCAAACCTGGGGAATATCCCTTTAAACGGGGTGAGTTCAACCAAGGACAGGATCTGTGTCTCAAATAAAGGTCATGGGTAGTTCCTTGTTTTTTTTAATCTCTCCATTGTCTTACATATTTTATGAGATTTTTAATTTTCCAATTATTCTCCTTTTTTGTCCCACCTCATTAATTCAGTACCAATTCTCAAGACACCCAGTCCCAGTCTAAAGAGAAGTGTCAGCTTTCCTCAGCCTGCAGGTAAAATATAGTAAACCCTCAACAGGGCTGGTTATATAAGTCATTGTACAAAGGTTTTTTTCTTCATTTTTGTCTCTTTTAATCTCACGGCATGTCTCTTCTTTTTGTGTTTCCTCAGAAAAATTACTTCCCTCCAAATCAATCATAAAATCTGGCTTCTCACCTAATCTGGACAAGTAAGTCGCGACCCTGAAACCTGTTAACTATTCTTAGATTGCACTTACGCAACAGAAATATCTTGTCAATATACGCCAGCTTCAATTTTTATCTGCCTTTCACCGTTTTCTCCACAGGAAAGTGAACAAGGCAGGTGGGGTTGAGTTTAAGCAGGATTTGATAAAATCACAAACACTCCCACGCTCCAATGGGGCTCAGGCCAAACGGGCCATGTTTGAGAGGATGAGCTCAGATCCTATAAAGTGAGTGTCTTTAAAATATTTTCATTTTGATCCCGATCCACACATTCAGTCCCAGATATGAGTGAGTTGCATTTCTCTTGAACAGGCCGAAGGATTCAAAGCCGAAACTGAAGCGCTCTCAGAGTTTTGGCGCGTCCAGTGCCAGCGGTATAAAACAGATCCTGTTGGAGTGGTGCCGCTCAAAAACCATCGGCTATCAGGTACGACAGTGGAATATTTTTCACCCAAAAATAAAACTTCTGTTGTTTAAAAACGTCATTAAAAAGTCTGTTTTAAATAAGGCCTGAAAAGTCTTTGGATTTAGAGAAAATACTGTCAAAAACACACGTTTGAAATGAACAACAGGCTTCTGGAAATAAGACGATGGGTCAGAAAACACAAAATGATCTCAAAGTAGCTCCTAAGATGTTTTCTATAATCTCACACTGCACAATTTCACAGTAATGTAGAGAAAAGATAAATGAGAGCAACGGAATAAATGCATAAAAGCAAAATGTACGTGAAACATTTCACCTGATGCCATTATCACCCGTCTCTCAGAACATAGACATCCAGAACTTCTCGTCCAGCTGGAGTGATGGGATGGCGTTCTGCGCTCTGGTCCACTCTTTCTTCCCTCTGGACTTTGATTACAACACGCTGGACACCGCAAACCGCAAACACAACCTCCAGCTGGCGTTCACCACCGCAGAGTAAGCTGGCTCGAATGAACTTAGTTAAGCTGTTGAGCGATTTTTTTTACGAGTGTTGGCGACAAAGAAGTAACCTCTATTGTAGCTATAGCATTCGCTGTATTTGTAAAAAATTGACACGTTTACCATCAACTTTTCCGTTTCAGGGAGCAGGCTGACTGCCTCCGTCTGATCGAGGTGGAGGACATGCTGGAGATGGGGGACAAGCCAGACCCCATGTGTGTGTTTACATACGTCCAGTCCCTCTACAACCACCTGAAGAAGTTTGAATAACTCTGTATCAGAGTAGATTACACAGCCTAGATGTTATTAACCACAGTGTGCCATGAACACTTTGAACGAGTCGACTAATGTGGAGTCCAAAATCAGTTTTACACAGTGTGTGTGTATTCAACAGTTTTCCTTGAGAATTCACAACTGACACTGATTCTTAAAAAAATGCATTTTCTTATGACATGTATTGTGATGTGTGTGGCTCTAAGGTTTTTATGTAGCTCTCAATTCACTAATTATGCTGTAATCTAAGAAGGGAAGATTACCTCCCAGTTAAAGAAATATTAGGTTGTGATAGCTGCTGTGTTTGGGAGCAGTTGCAATGTTACAAACCAAAGATTTATGAATATGAACCAGTGTAGAAATGTTCCAGTAACAATAAACTGGAGTCCTGCCCAAGTTGAGTTTTGAAATACGGCAAAATAAAGCGATTTTATAGTATTTTCCTAGTTTTGTTAATTGTGGTAAATTGCTGCAAAGACAATTGTGGTCATGAGGTGAAGTGTTAGTGTAATTCTGTGAATAATCCAACTAAATTGTGTGCATGCAGGAGTGTCAGTCTTTCAGTGGCACAACATGAAGTGAAGAAATTGGACCTTTAGTTAAGATTTTTTGTATCAAATGTGAAATGTAACTCTAAGTTTGGTTTAGAGTTACCTTAACTGAAGTGCTGTACTTATTAAATATTGCACTTTTTGACAGCTTAAGTTATTAGTGACTAGTGAGTAAGATGTGACTTGACATACGAAGATCTTATAAACTATGTTTTGTTATAAATTAAGCTACCAACAGTAAGTACCAGTACATCTGAAATGATTCCTTTGAATTATTTGAATTTTTTTTTTAATAATGTTGAGGTCTGGACTGCTGCTTGGACAAAGCAAAGTGAACTTTCATGTTTTAAATCATCTACAGTTACTCCCCAAACAAGCATGTAGCCTAACTCTAACTCTACTGGAAACTTCTCTCTCATCGAGTGAGTATTGCAAAATAAGAGGTGGCGACATGTTTATGCAATGATGTGATTCTAATGAAGACAAAGGGGGGTGGCGTGGGAAACCAGGCCATTTATCATCCATGAGTCAACCCATAACCGAACAGCTAAGTTCTCACAATTATTCAGAGGATCCTCACTGATGACGCAGTTTGAGAACCCATGATGGAAATTTAGGATTGGTAGATGGATTTCTTTTATGTAGCTTTTTCCTTCGCACTTTTAGAAAAAAAAATGATTTTCATGCAAACTGTGCCTGATATAGGTTCATTAAATGGAGTATACATTGCCATCTACTGGTAGCCCAAATGTAGCCCAGTGCAAAAGGACATTGACCTGCAATGCATTTTAGGAGGGACTTTCAGGAGCAGACATTTGTACTATCACCCTGGAATTTTAGATTCATTTGACAATTTGAGATAACAAATTAATAATTAAAAGTTCAATTATTATTGCCAAATAAAAACGTTGCCTTATACTTAATAAATGCGTGTTTGTTAGCAGTTTAAAATCTGGTTAAGAGCCAAAGTCTGCAGAAAAGTTTAATTATGGTGCGTTTACGGCTTAGTAAATAAATGAGAGAAACTCACGTTGTTGCCTTTTGCTACCGCATTGCTCTAAGTAATTCCTCAGAAATGAAAGATTTTCTACAGGTAAATAAAAGTGTGAATACTACTAAATACTTATACTAAATAATCAATGGAAGGCACTTTATGTAATGCTGCAGTCTAAGGGAGGTAGAGGAGTCGTTACCTCGTATCTACACATTTTTTAAGGGGCGTGAACGCAACGCTTCCCATTGACCAGGCATCCCTTCCGGTAGATGAGGTCAACTTTTCCCCAGATCCGCCATTTCAGTCCCGGAGTTTCTTGTTGCACATTAGTTTTGATTATCTAAATATTTGTGTCATTTTAACGCTTAAGCTGTTGACTGTTGGGTTTCGTGAGACAACAGAAGTCCCGTCAGCTTAAACGCCGTGACATAATTTGGGTTAGTTGCTTAAAACTGCGGTATTATACCGTATTTTCAGAGGCAGCGTTAGTCTACCAAAGTTTTTTTGTATGAGTTGCGGATAGGGAGAGGCGGCGGGGAAAGGCCTCAAGCCTCGGACAGGATTTCACAACCATGGCTGGTAATTTTGATGCCGAAGACCGTGATAGCTGGTACTGGGATCGGCTAGGCCGCCAGGACGCAGTTTCTCTCCTCCATGGACAGAGACATGGCGTTTTCCTGGTGAGGAAGTCCTTCACCATCCCCGGAGACTACGTGCTGTCCGTTTCAGAGAACTCCAAAGTGTCCCATTATATAATCAACAGCATCAGTAACAACCGGCAATCTGGCTCAGGTAATGTTCAGTTGTTTCACCTAGCAAGGTACTTGACCTGCCTTGCTATACATGTTCACCCGATACCAACGTTTCAAGGCTTATTTTCATTTTAATTGTAGTTTGCCGTGATTTAGTCCAACTCCTTCGCCTAGCCGCGCCAAACGCCCGTCAAGAATTGCCCAATTTAACCTGATGTAGGTAAAACTTAAAACATACCTGCCCTTTATCACAGCAGTTTAAGTATTTCGCGTGTTTTCGGATGGTACTCTCGACATCGGCGTGTATACAATATAAAAATGTTCACAATTTTGGACGAAATTGAAAACTTTCACACTGCTCGCTACCGCCCAGTATTTTGGACCCTCTAGCGTTAGCTAGCTCAACTGCTAACGCTAGCTTCTGTAGGTAGCGAAGAGGAGTCTGTGTTAAGTTTTAACACTTTTGACTGAAATTATATGTCACTCGCTTTATTGCGGCGAATCCCCATGTATGAAATGTATCAGTTGAACGTGGCAATTTAAATTAAATCGTAACGCTAATGTACAAAGTGTGTCCTTTTTTTGTATGAGCATCGTAAAGTTAAGTGGGCTACTTTTTAAATGGAGTTTGGTGCTTAGCTAGCTAGCTAGCTAGCTATCAACAACATATTGGGCTTGATTTATTCAACCACCAGACTGTGGGTCATTTATGAATCTCTCCTGACCGAGGGCTGAGGCGGTGTTTTGTCCTTGTGTAGGCAGCAGGACGGTAGCTCAGCGGGCAGCGGTAGTGAGGTGGGCTGGGCTGCTGCTGCAGGGATTGAATGAACTGGGCAGGCTGGGCTGTCACAACTGGAGGATGACTGGTCGGATTGGCGTTTCAGGAATGTCTGTGATCCTGCCCTGTTGCTCATACATAGTCCTGCTCACAGGTCTGCTGCTGTGCTTGTGGCTCGTTGTCCTTTCTGGGTCATTTTTAATTTGTGTTTCCCTTCAGTAAGTCATCAATTGATGGGCCATTGTGGTAACTACATCGCCCCAGTCTGTCAGAGAAAATATGACAAATATTTAAGTAATTGTGGGCACATTTCTTTTAAAATCACAACCAAGTAAATGATAAAAGTGTAGGAACATTACATTATTCAACATGTTATTTGAACCAGAATGAAATATGGAGCCAAAGTTTAGACTGAACCAATAAGTGTGATGAAATCTGACTTATTTAATGTTTCCTCAAACCTGTCCAGTGTTTACACAAAATGATGTGTGCTAAAGCCACTCCAGATTGGGTGGTATTATCAAGGGTGTCCCTCAGTAGCACCTCAGCTGATTTGGGCACCATCTAAGCCAAATGAATGGAAACAGGATGACACATCTAATGGTTGTAGTTGGTCCTTAGTGGACTTCTTTAGCAAGCTTTATCATTAAGGGTTTATTATTTATTATCTGCTCTGGCTTTTTCAACCTTTTTCCAACTGTTTGTCACAAATATGGTCATAATAACAATCTAAAATGATGTGAAATAGCTTTTTTTTTTACTGTGAAACATGTAACATTTTCATGGAAAGGACCCCCCAACCCCCCTCCTGTAAATATGACATCTAAGTTTTGTTAAAAATAGGGAAAACGCTGATTATGATAAAAATTTGTCAGGCTGTAGTTTGTCTGCTATGTCGATGTTACTGACTTCACTATCCTTTAAATATCTCTGGTTGTGCTAAGTCATTGTTGACACTGTTGCAAATCAACAAGCAGATTTGCTTTACGACAACATTGGATTTATAGGATTTTTGCATGAACGAGCAGAATCGCATTGAGTTGTCTGTGATTTAAATCACTGAATTATCCCAAACCAGCATTCAGGTTTTTGTGGTTGCAGGTAGTTTCTGACTTGATTTTGCAAAACATTGACTGTACAATGATATAAAAGTCAGTGACACTGGAGCCTTGTCATCCCCTGATAGTCTCCCCAAACAGCACTCTGTGGTTGGACTTTTCAGTGAGAAGTTAATCTTCTTGCGTGCTGTGTGAATACAAAGTTGTGATTGTGTTGCTCGTTGATCAGTCCAAAGACGTTGGTATTTATGTTTTTTTTTTATTTGATTGTTTCTGTGATGTTTTACTATCAACAAACTAACAAAGTCACCTTTCGTCTGCCAGGTGAGGCTACTCCTCGGCTTCGGATTGGGGATCAGGAGTTTGAGGCGCTGCCAGCCCTGCTAGAGTTTTATAAGATCCACTACCTGGACACCACCACACTCATAGAACCCATAAGCAAGGCCAAGCACACAGGATTCAGCTCCTCTGTTGGCATCCCGCAGCAGTCCGACGAGGCAGAGTTTGTGCGTGCGCTGTTTGACTTCCCCGGCAACGATGAGGAGGATCTCCCCTTCCGCAAGGGCGACATCCTGCGTGTGCTGGAGAAGCCGGAGGAGCAGTGGTGGAATGCTGCTAACCAGGAGGGCCGAGCCGGGATGATCCCCGTGCCCTACGTGGAGAAGTACCGGCCCGCCTCGCCCACTGGTGCCAGCCTGGGTCCCCCTGCTGCCGGGACAAGACAGGGGGGGCTTGTTGGAGGGGTAGCAGGCAGCACTGACGGAACAGGGGCCCCTCAGGCCAACCCTCTGGGGGACCCGGGCCAGTACGCTCAGCCTGTGGTCAACGCTCAGCTCCCTAACCTACAGAATGGGCCCGTCTATGCCCGAGCCATTCAGAAGAGGGTGCCCAACGCCTACGACAAGACTGCGCTCGCTCTGGAGGTATCAATCCCACCCACCATTCATTTTCTCCAAGGCTGTCCTTCCATTCAGTGTTAACCTCTTTTCTCTGTTTTCTTTTTTTGGTCTCAGCTGAGGCAGTCTAGATTGTCCTCATTGTTAATGGCTTACTCATGCATGTGAGCATGCACACAAAGTATCTTTACAAATGCAAGCTGACAGTGCACATGAAGACACTCAGAGTGGAGATGGCTCTATAGAAAAGATAGACACAGATCCTTTACAGTGGCCTCTCTTTATGTACACACTGTGGCCTGTTGGATTAATGTGAGTGTTACATTGTACATTCATTACCAGCGAAGCCCAGTGAAACGAGGTTTGTTGTTTTGAGATGTTTACTTGGAACAGATAGATGCTCAAATTAGTAAATAAAATGCAGATAATGTAGGAGGGTAATGAAGACAGTTTGACATCCATACTGCATAGGGTTAATGAGCCTAGCCTGATAACCATGGATTTAGAGCTGCAACATTTGAGTTGATTTTGATAATCTTTTAATCATTTTAGTCTTTCTTAAGCAAAAATCTCAACCATTTGCTTGTTCCAGCTTCTGAAATGTGAGGATTTGCTGCTTTTCTTTGTCATTTATTATCATAAATGAAGAGTCTTTTGGTTTTTTGATTGTTGCTTGCAGAAAAAAAGCAATTTGAAGATGTCAACTTGGGCTCTGGGATATTGAGATGAGCTTTTTTCACTTTTTAAAAAAACATTTTATAGACTAGACGCGTAATTGTGAAATAATAAGATAATTATTAATAATAAAAATACTTGTTAGTCGCAGCACACACAGTGGGAATACTTGGTTATATTGGTGGTAGCTGTAGCGACTTCTCTCCCAAAGCCTCCTTCTCCCAACTGGTTCCCATCATTGATACGTACAATGGGTTTGTATAAAACACTTGAAGAGCTGCTGAAGAGTAGATTCCAAAGCTAAAGCGGATTCAGTTAAATAATCTTAAAATGAAAATACATTTAATCTATCTTCACAGTCTACCTTTGGGCAAAGTGCTGATTTGGTGCCATCTCTGAACACTCACATTCCTCAGCTGTCACTTGTCGGGGCTCTAGATGTTCTCAGTGCAGCCCAGGCGCCACCATTTTGTCTGTAATAAACGTGGAAGATGGTGTATATGTGTGCTTCTGTGTGAGATGAAGCAGACAAGATGACATTAAAGTGTTTACGAACCCCTGCTGGGCTGCTTAAAATAGGTCACAATATATTTGCACAGCCTGCCAAAGTAAAGACTATGTAGGAAACAGTGTGAAGTCACGATTCACAGGGCTGTACACAATGCTCTCACTGTAGATAAGGACAGCAATTAGTCTGTAATTTTCAGCTGGCAGCTCATCTGCTTGCTGTAATTTACTTCTTCTGTACATCTACCTCATCTGTTTTTAACTTCTAACAGAGGAAACACTATTAAAACTTTTAAATTCAAACCACTGCATCAGAAGGACTGCCAATACATATAAAATAGGCACTGCAGGGAGGAATTGACTGATGTGGGATTTAGAAGGTGAATAAAATATTGTTATCTGGACTAAAGCTGCTGTAGCTTTCTCCAAACATCTAAATGAACACATTTATATCTGATTTCATTGACAATTCAAATGGTTCTGGTGTTGTGCCCAATATTGGTCTCCCAGATAGAGAAATAGTGGGCCAACCAGGGGTTTGAATGTGGGTTTAAGAGTGTGAATGTCAGAGCCTGACATAGCTAGTGATCTACCTTACAAAACATTGGAGTTGCTGTACTACCAATGCCTTGATTGAGTTTGTATGTAATATTGTGAGACTTTGTCATTTTTGTATTAAAACACCAAGGTCAGGCAATATCATAAACCAACTAACCAATCAAGCCAGCGGTGGACCAACCACACCCATGTTCTGTGAGGTAAAATCGCTGTTTTTGTCCATGGAGTCTGGTGGCTTTGAACAGAGCGATAAAACGACTGTTTTTGTTTAAGCAAAAATGATCTTACTTTTTAACAAAATGGCTTCCCTCCTTAGGGATCCGTGGCAAAAACAAGCACTTTTATTTAGTGGATCTACTTTGACGGGAGCTGTTGCCCCACATTGCAGTTCATTTTGCAGCTGACGTGGTGTACTGAGGCGATTCCAAAAACTTTTGCACCTATTAGTCATGTAGACACCAAAAAAAAAAAGGGGGGTCAGGTTTATAAATAGCGGACGTGCCCTTTACATTTGTGGATTTCTTTGATTGTAATGAAAAATGTCAACTGCTCCAAGCGACTGCTACCACCACGTCTGTCTTGACTGAACATGATGTTGTTGAGACGGATGTGTCACTCAAAACAAACCAGCCTCCCCACCTCAAAAAGAAATTTAAATAATTCCTGTGTATCTGTCAAACTAGGATGTCGGTACTGTTTCTTTTATACTTTATAGAATTTGCGTTCGACATTGAGCTTGTATCAATGGGTTCGACTGATATGACCTGATCCTGCCTGTAAATACAGAGCGGAGTTATTATAATTACGTAGTTCTGTAGTAGTTTTAATTTGGATTTTTTAATATTGTTTTCAATTTAGTTTTGGTTAGCTTCTAGAGAGGATTTTTTCATTTTAGTTTTTTTTTTATTGTTTGAAATTGTTCAAAATCATTTGGTTTTTTTAATTAATATCAATATCAGTTTTATTGTATTTTTTTGTATTAGTTATTACAATACAACACAATGTTCTGCGAAGGCAATTGACTCACAGTCATGCTCACAACAAGAATGAGGAGGCATATTTTTATCAAGACTGGGATGTCTGGGAATAACCTTGGAGCGGAGAAAGAGAGAGAAAGTGTTTGTATTGTATCTCCTTATATATATCTTCTTTTTTCTCATTTGCCAGGTGGGAGACATGGTAAAAGTGACCAAGATCAATGTGAACGGCCAGTGGGAGGGTGAGTGCAAAGGCAAGCAAGGCCACTTTCCCTTCACCCACGTTCGACTGTTGGAACAACACCATGCTGAAGACGAGAGCTGAGAAACAAACGCACTCCCATCATCACCTCGACAGTGTCCAGCACATCCCTTCTCCTTCGGCCATTTTGTCATGCTCGGAAAGAAAAAGATTGATACAAGCACACAGTATATGAACCTATGAGCTCAACCGGTCAGGGACTCTTGACCCTGCCAATGCAAGACTTCTTGGGTGATCTTACCTAATGTCATTTTGAAAAGTTTACACTAAGGGCAGACTGATATCGGTTCGCCTGTATGAGCCTTCTTTATAGTTTGCATTGCACACTGTTGGCTTCCTCCTCAACTACAGCCTCCTAAAAATAGATGGCAGCATTTATCGGTTTAATATTTATTCAGGATACATTTTAAAGAAATGCACAATAAATAGGTTACATCTCTGTGCATCCAATACAGAGATGGATAACTAAAAGCAGGGGTAAACAATTAGCCTGCCTGACTCAGACACTGTTTTTGCGGGGCTTTCACACCCAAACGGTTTTGTTCAAACAAACTCTGGCGCATTCACATGTTTGGCTTGGTTGATTTTGGTTGATGTAAAAGCTGTTCATCGAACTCTTCCAAGAGACTGCTTGAAAAATAGGATTTCAGTCTTTTCCAAGCAAACTGTGATGCGGTTTGTTTGTTTGTCAAAGCAGACCAACCCCAGGAATTTGTGATGGTAGTTATGATTTAAAGCTAACCTACCACTAAATCCATCTGCTGACTGGGATCTGTTAAGATGGTCTCCTGCAGTGTGTGATGTGCATTATTCCGCAAGAAAATCCAGTAACCATGGTAACGTGTGCACATCAGCAAGTAAGCACGGCGATCTGCTTCGAAAGGAGTTAAATCAGATGTGTCTTGTGCTTGAGTCATTTTAGCATTTCTTCATTAAAAAAACGTAACAAATGTAGAGACCAAGAAAGAAATATCCCCCTGCAAAACACCTCCTTTTCATCCCGTTTCTATCTATTCAGCATTGTTCCTAACATGTGGTCCAGTTGCAGTCTTGACTAAATAATTCTTACAACCTTTTATGTCTTCATGTGCTCTTTGTGCCACCAAATAGGGTGAAGTGCAGAGATGCATCCAGATGATGCAGGATGACCAAAATCAATAAATCTGTCCAACCATTGAGCTAACTCTCAGTCCATATCCCTTAATGTTGCTTTTTGTTACCTGTTTTAATAAGTCACTTTGAACAGGAAATGGACCAGCACCAAGAAGCAACAATCTTTAGTTGTTTTTTTTTAGTCTAGACTGAAATAACCAAACTACAGGCGTGAAAGTGAACTTGGGTTAGATGTTAGGGTGGTTTCCGGGATCAAAAACCAGTCAAGGCAGTGAAGCTCCTGTCCCTGAAAGAATTTAATTCGTTTTGAGGCGCCGGTAACCGATATCAGTCGAGCCCTAGTATACACACCTCCAGCCCTGTATTGAAGTCTGCACCACACATCCACAGCAGAGTCGACCTACTCTTTCCCTTCCTGTGGTGTCTGTGTATCCCCACCCACTACATTTCATTCATACACAGAAGGGAGAAAGAATCGATTGCACACAGGAGACAAAACACTCTCACAGAATCATGAATCAGTGAGTTTTTGTAGTGCTAGACTGTGAACCTCGGAGCGAGACGAGCAAAGACTTTTCCTGTCTGGTGGAGAAGGACGACGCTCCTCCTCGCCAAGACGACTTCACCAACTTATTACATCCCACACTACAAACCAAGTCCTCTTTTTTTGTACTAAAAGTGGAAAATATTATGATAGAATTGACTATATATATATACACACACACCTTACATGCTAAATACTGTAAACATTCTTCCTTCGTTATATTTGATTTTCTTTGACTTTTTGTTACCGGAGACTGTGCATCTATTATTTTATGTTCCTCTTTTGAAACACTATTCAGCGCCAACGTGGATGACTCCGAATGCAGGCGTGTGACAGAACAAAATAAGCATCCTTTCAAGGAGGAAAAAGCGATCCCCTGAGGCAGTTTTAGAAGATGAGAGGAGAAAGGTTGACGGATTTTATTTTTGTCTTCCAGCAGGCTTTTTATTGCATCGTCATTCTGAGAAGCTTTTCAGATAAAATCCGCCCTGAAACACTAATACCACTGCATTTTATGTACAACTCGTAAAACAGACATTATGTCACTTCATAAGGTTTATTGTTTCTCATTTGCTGTTTCCTCATTAAATACACATGTTGTTATTACACATAAAGCTTTTGCAAACACACACAGGCCCACTGAGCATTATGTCATTATGAAAGTAAACCATAAAATGGTCTATTTCTATTCTAGAGTTTTGCTCTCCTTAATGGCATTTTCTAACATCCTGTATCAGAATGCCTTTTCCTCACCACTTTAGGTTTTCCTACTTAACATTATCCGCATTGTTACTCAGTGTAACATAATTAGGTGACTTGCAAATGGAAGTAACATGACAACAAATCATCCTGTGGTCATAGTCTTATACTTGTGTATTACATCAAGCTAAGATCGGGTTATATTTTTTGTGTATTAACTTTCCAATGATGCATTAATGCAATTGTTTCCTCTTGTCTGGTGCCAATGTTAGACTACAGTAGGAACATTGTGAGTGGCCAACCTCAGCTACACATAGAAGTCAGTCAGCTGGGAGGATAAATCCTCTCTACCTCATGTCTGGTAGTGAAAAAGATGAGACGTGTTATTGGTATTTAATGGCCCCAAATCTGGATCAGTCAGTCAGTATTGTTTTTGATATTTTAAAATGAACAACATGCAGCCAAATGGTTTCCAAACTATTTGGAATCTGACTATTTTCAGATCATGATCTATCTTGAAGGCGCCCTCAGTCTTCTTTCGAGTTGAATTATAGGGATAGTGGGATTTAATTCCCTCTTTCTTCTGTTTCCCAACTTCACATAACCTCGTTAAGTATCAGATCCACAGTGTTTGGAACAGGCCAATAGAGGGATGTAGCCAACCAGATGGCTGTACTGATTTGACAAATTGATTCACGTGGCTCTTTCTTGTGTGACATATTGTAGGCAAAGCAATGCGAGTAATAGCTAGCAGCATGCCGGATGAGGAGCTGGTGCCAAAAAAGACCTAAATGCAGCCCAATTGCCAGAATAAATGTTAGCTAGGTATATTTCTGCAAAACTACAGATAAGTTTAAAGTGAACATTTCTTTACTTTGCTTCTTTACGTTTCTTTGGGTTCAGTTTTCTAGTTCTCTCGTCACAGTGCTGTGCTTGTGGTCTGCTTAGGTTTAGGCACAAAAACCACTTGAATAGGGTTAAGAAAACATCATGGTTTTGGCCTACGGTAGCCGGCAGCTGGAAATGGGCCACAGGTCAACTTAAAAAAACACATGGTTTTGTCGCCATAAAAATGGCTGGAAATCTCCCCACAGAGTCGAGCTGCTGTCGCCCGCTTGGCAGCCCTGTGGCTTATAATAACAAGCTCAACCATGCCCTTTGGTCAGATGTGTAAAAAAAATGCCTATGGACAAATATTCGGACCTCACTTCCCACAGTGTTTATTATATTTACTATAAAGACTGTATGATGAGAAGTTGTACATCTCACACATACATCGAAATAGCATCGGCATGGTTTCCTATGAAGGCCTAAACACCTTTTTTTTTATCTATATTATAGATGCATTCAAAGGCACATTTATTAGTTTGAATTCCTTCAGTGTCCTCCATGTGCTTAAAGTTATCCCAGCTGTATGTTGTTGGAGAACAAATGCAACTGATATCTGGTGAAATTGTGCTGTTTTGCTGTTCTTTCCAATACAATGTGTTCAGACAGTTGGAGCCAGCAGAGGTGTCGATTTGCAAACAGTCATGGGTGAATTTGTGTCCTCTTAAAGCTGACTGAAAGAGTGGAAATCTGTGTACAATTTGATTTATAAACCAGATGGAAGAGTGCAGATGCA
This sequence comes from Pagrus pagrus, assembly GCF_965226575.1. Classification (NCBI taxonomy): domain Eukaryota; kingdom Metazoa; phylum Chordata; class Actinopteri; order Spariformes; family Sparidae; genus Pagrus; species Pagrus pagrus. The sequence continues at coordinate 7,580,242 of NC_140198.1, forward strand.
TATTTCTGCATTAATATGAATACACAAAGTTTGTCTCTAACCTACACTAAGTTTTTATTCATCTGGCCTCTGACTTATATCCTGAAATGTAGTCTTGAGTTCACAATGTTTTTATAAAATTGTAAAAAAAAAATGTCCCTCCATTTCTTTGTTATTGATACTCAAATTAAGGAAATAATTTTTTGTATGCCACATTAATGCCATATTTTTATTACTTTAATATGTTTATTGGGAATTTTGAGCCACACTCGTGGGTCATTTACAGCCCTGTATATGTTAATAAACACATGCAATAGTTCCAAGCCCCCATATTTTATGTTTCTTTGTTAAAATGAAATATTTGAGCCCAGAAAGTACATTTAGTGGTAAATGTTCTCATAAAAGTCAGCTAATTGTAACTGCATTGTTTATTACGAGGGTATAGGTGACCAATTAACAATAACTGACTGGTCTGTCCTTTCTGTAGTGGTACCACTTAATTTATAAAGTTTTTTAATCCTATTTTTATATTTGTTGTAATGCCTTTATGCAAAGTGTTTATTGGGTATTGCTCCCATAACTCCCACTAATTGTCTTGCCTTTGCCTTTGAGGGATAATTTCATAATTCCATGACATTATTTGAACTCAGCTGTCCCACTGCAGGAAGTTAAAGACCAATGAATACTTTTAAAATGTTGTGTTTTCAGATACCATTGTTGATCCTACAATGTGCACCTTATCTCCTCTACAGCTCGAGAGAAAACGCATTGAGTCTCTTCATGCCAAATCATTTTTAACTTCCTTTTGTTTTTTCACAGTGATCATATATTTTTGCTTTGACTTTGAAAAAGACCGGAAAGAGTGAAATAGGATTTTTTTTTTAAGAGTACAATATGTCAAAGTCTTATAAAAATATATTATTTGAAGTTAAAAATTCCTTTTTTTATTTTCCATAGCATGTAATGTGTACATATACCTAGTCAATAAAATATGTACCAGATTGTCTGTTTGGGCTTTACATTACTGTCTCCATATGGTGTGAAGTTATTCCATTTAATTAAAGTCAGTGTTTGTTGTTGATGTTGAATTGTCTGATCCAGCTTTTCACTCAACTCCTACATGTGATCTTAAAGGTGCAATATGTAAGAACTTCAGTTTAAAATGTTCAGAATGAGAAGAAACGGCAATGTTGAGGTTGTGTTATAGACATCTTCTCAAGTTAGCATGCTAACCAGCTAGCCGTGGCCCATCTTGTCTTGTGATACCACTTTGTACATCAAGAGGCGATAGTCCGATAGTAAAGCTCAGGCAGACGGAACGAATAGGAATGCTAGCTGCCATAGCAGCAGTTAGCGGTTACTCTGGTTATATGATGCCCCCTATTTGCTTGGAGTATGAATTTCACAGGTAGCTTATTCTTACATATAGCACCTTTAAGTGACACCAGCTTTTCAAGTCAAGATTTTCTGCCTGTTTACATCTAATACAGATCATTTTGTCTCACCAACCCCCAGAACAGATTTGTGGTGTAATAAGTCCAGAAAAGAAAAATAAATAAACCCATTGAGTACCAGTTATTTGTGTTCTCGGGTTAAATGAAGGTACTGTATGTCCCTTGTGGTTGAATTCTTCTGCATTCCCATTGTATTGTATACTCTACACCTCTATAACCTTGCTACACTTTATTGCACCACAGTAACTAGTACTACGTTTGTTAACAATTTGTTAGTTACTATAACTAATCTTGCAAGACATTTGAGACTTGTAATCTACATTTATTAATTATATACTCATCCAAATTTAGGATTTTAGTGTTTCACAGTTTATTCTGTGTTTTTTATTTTGTGTTTTGTGAATATTTTTGGTCCCTCAAAATGATGACACATTACATTTTACCTTAATTGCACATCCATACACATGCAGATATGCACCCATATCCCTAACTAATTTTGAGTAGTGGATTTTAAGTCAAAGTGGAACATATTTTAATGAAATGTACCATAATAAAAACTATATTATAAATAAAAAAAAATATCCTTTGCTTCAACTAAACTATAAGAAAGAAATTACTCTTCAGGCATGTATGATCAACAAACCAATTTATCGCAAAATTGCTTGCTCGCAGAGGGTGAATTTCATTATAAATTCACTAATTTATGTATCACTTTTGGTTAGATAAATGACTAATAATTATTTAAAGCATAAAAATAAATGAGTATTTGTGGTTTTTATGTATGCCGAATTAATGACTTACCACAACAGAACAAAAATAACCAATATCTGAGATGTTAAATGTATGGAGAAACAACCCGACACTAGATTTGTGGATTTTTGAATTGAGTTTGCTGGAGTGATCTCAGAGAGGGAGGTTTATTTCGGGATGTATGGCACGAGGGTGTAGGCGTACATGAAGACTGCTGCGTGGGTTTCCCGGATGGAGCAGCGACGCCATCTTTACGCCAGTGCTACCGGTCGGTCTTCGGTTAAGCGGAGCGGCACAGTGCTGTTGCTGATCCACCAGTAGAAATCGCCGAGCAGCCGATAATCCTCCCTTTGCGCCGGGACGCCACGAACAGTCCCACTACCCGAGCACCATGGCAGAAAGAGAAAACCTAGTATACCAGGCGAAACTCGCCGAGCAAGCGGAGAGATATGACGGTAAGGCTCCGAATAACTAAGCAACAGCCATTGCAGAATGCCTGGCCCCTCTTCCCCCTCTGTCTCCCTGCGCAGGGGGCTTGGAGACGCAGGTAAAGCAGTTCACATGGATTTGTTGGGTGAGAGACAAAATGGCGGAGATTTCTTCAGCAGAATGAATCAGTAAAAAAACGTGTAAATGAGCCGATTTTAGCTCAAAGAGAAAGCGCATTTCGCTTGAAGAAACGCGTGCTCTGTCGCGTGTGCTAGTGTCTGGTTAAGATTTAGCTTACGTTAGGCGGTGGGCTAAGCTAGTCCCCCCCTGCCCCAGCTAGCGATAGTTAGCTAACGCTCGCTATCTAAAATGCTAAGTGGCTGGGCTAGCCTTTCTTCAGCCCCGACACGCGTCACGCCAAACCCCATTCAAATATGTAACAGTGCAGCAAACGTCCACACCCTGACAAACATAACTTTCGCCTCGCTCGACTCTGCAGTGTCTTACCCAACGAGCAGCAGCTCGAGTGGGGACATATATCCGAAAATTGTGCTACAGTTAATGCTAACGTACCGCCCCCACCAAGTGTTTTGGTCAGAGAAGCCCCCTTTCAGCCTGGCAAACCAGTGAAAGCCCGAAGGAAAACTTAGATTTGACTCGATTCTTCATATCGTGTTGGATGAAAGCCGAATTTAAAGGGCGACATTGCTTTTGATCAATCCGTGTAAAGCGACTAGCTCATGCTCTGCCAGGTGAGGCTGTTAGACGTGGAACAAAGCTGCATTCAAGTGTAAGATGTGAAGTTAGCTTTGCGTTTGTTTCAAGCAGGCTGACATTCAGTCTGCTGCTTTAGTGAGGCCAGCATCGCCTTCCGACTGCGAGGTGGCCTGTGTATTGATTGATGGATCCATCACCAATGGTGTCCAAGAATAGGCGGGGCAGGGGAGTATCGCTTCTATTTGATTGGTAGCCGAGCAGCAATCTCAGCCAGAAGTTTAGCTTGAGCCAACTTTTCTTTGTAGTTAATTGACTGGAAGTCCTCTTACCAAAGCAACGTTTATTTAGCTGTTCATTAGTCAATATGCAATTAATGTACAGTGTACTTCATTAGCCAACACAAAGAGGCCTTGAAGGGATAGTCTGGGTGTTTGGATGTGGTATGAGGTACTCATCCCTAGTCCAACGTATAGAGTCGATGACCGTAGGCTCTCCACCTGTGTGGAGAAGCAGCGCTGTAAACCTGACCCAACAGCAAGACGTATTTTAACCACCTAAAATAAGTCCCACCTAAAAAAACATATTTCTGTCTAAGTGTGCACTATGTTTTGAACATTTTTAGTGCTTTCGTTGGCGTCAAACAGCCTTTCCCTTTGGCACGGCATTCCCTCAACCATACAGTTCATATTCCAACGCACAAGTGGAATGTAGTGCCTTGGGAAAAAGCTGTCTGGCGGCAAAAATGTTCAAAACATAGCCTACACTGAAATGGATATATATTTTTTAGGTGGGACTTATTTTAGGTGGCTAAAATACGTCTTGCTGCTGGTTCAGTTTACAGCAGTACAATGTCCTGCTGCTTCTCCAGACAGGCGGAGAGCTGAAATACTGCAGGTAATACATTGACTAGGGATACGTACCTCATACACACTTCTTTGGCTCCATTATTAGTAAGTTGTTAGTATTTTCAATGTACAATAATGGATTTCACTATTGATCCATATTTTTTCTCCAATAAGTCATTTGGTGGAAGTGCCTGTGTATCATGTACATCATGATGCGACCAATGGCGTATTCTTGCAAGCAACATATTTGTGCAACCACAAATGGTTTCGAATGGAATCGGTTGCTCTTCTTCTAGTTTGAGTTAGCTGCTAACCGCTGCTAGCTGCTTTTAAAACACCCATTGGTGGGTCACACACATAACACGTCTTCAAAACACCACTGCCCCGTCCTGCCAGCTCACCCTCTTTATACAGATATTGATTACTACTACTACTACTGCCAATTTATAGGTGACAGGGACGGTAAATACAGCACACACGAATGCTATATTGGCTCTGAGCAGCAATGTAATGATTTATCTGTTACTGCTTTTCAATTAATATTCAATGACGCCACATTGAAGAAGGCTGCTTTATTATAGCATATGCTACGTAAAGTACAGGTGTAACTGTTGGCCCTAACATCCTTTTTCTAGGTTCTTGGTGTCCAAGTGAGTTTTGTAGGGTTGTGAAGTAGGAGTTATTTTGGGTGCCCCTGGTTCTTGAAGTTAAGTCCTTATTATTTTTCCAATTAACCGTGTTACATGACTTGTAGTTTGAGCACAACAAAGGTCCTGTGTGTAGGAAGTGGAATATAATATTCATGATTATGTTTTCACTGGTGTATAATCACCTGAAAGTAAGAATAGTGGTTTTCGTTAGAATGAAGCTTTTATATCTACTGAGGAAGCAGAAACTCCTCCACAGTTCACCATGTTTCTACAGTAGCCAACATCAGACAAACTGAACGACTCTAGAGGGTTTTTGCATTTTAATTGGCCATCGTAGGGTTGGGTTGGGTTGAGACGAGGGTTGTTCAGTTGATTGCTGCAACGTCACCTCCTGATGCCAGTAAATTTAACCTTTTAAGTGTGACTCTCAAGCTACATTTCTAGGATCATCCACTCATAGTAAAATACATGTTACATGTGCTGCTAACAGTGGGTGGAGTCCATGATACTTAATACAATTGATGGTAAATTCAGCAACTACTAAGCTGTTTTGAGGTTGCTGTCACTCTGAATCATAAGGCTCATTGGTATTGTAGTATTTAGAGTTGTCTATCAGGCAACAGTTACAGACAAAACATGATGTCTCAAGAACTAGGTTGAAATAATCCAAGCTGGTGACTGTAACCTAAAGCTATAATTGTCATACCTAGGAGAGGCCTGTATTGTTAGGTTCAGGAACACTGAAGACATTCCTAAAAGAAATGTGAACACAGAATGGGGGAAAAACAGGCCAGGAACCTGCTGCTCCTGCCTCTCCACATTGGGCCCCAGTTTGTTTCACCTCACAGCTGTATAGCTTTTAATGCTGAGAAAAATGTTTAAAAAGCACTGAGAGGTCATTCAGTTGGAGTGCAGGCTGGGCTGGAGGGTAAAGTGATCAAAGCAGCATAGTGCTCCTCCTGGCCTGCAACCATCTCGTATCGGGTTTCGCCAGCATGCTGCATAGAGCCCCGCTATTGGCTTCTGCAGATAACACCCTGTCTGTGAAGTTAAAAGCCGAATGATTGACACTGCTCTTACCTCCAGGCTAGCAGCTAGCTTTAGCATGGGAAGCGTGTCTCATCTGCAGCTTTTGCGTTTTCCTATTCAGCGTAATAATATATTGTTTCATATCTTCTTTTTATTATCCAGACATTATATTTAATGACCGTTCCAGAACCATTTTTAATCTATTTAGATGTTTATATTCCTGCAAGCCCTCGTTGAACTGCTCCTTGTTATTCGATTGAAGAGGCCCCATGTTGTGTCTGTTTTACAATAATCCCCAGGGAAACTGCTTGTTGTGATGATTAATAGCTCCTTCAAAGCAGAGTGTCAAATTGCATTCATTGCCATTTCATCCCTGCATTCATTCAGTTCGTTTTTCACACCACACCCTACTGACTCACCTTGAGGATCTGAAATGTAAAAGTAAAAGGAAGACACTGGCTCATTGTCCTGGCTCCGTTCCCACAATAGGTGTCCATAGGTGGTGAATCTCTGCATTAGAGGAGTTTATACTTGGGCAGTGTCCCAGGCACTCCATTAATAAAGTACTGAGGACGACAGAAACCTTTCAAGACTCTGCGCTGTGGTTTAAAGTCTTCGTTAATGGAAAGAATATGTGCTTATTTCCAATGAAGCAAATCAATGTATGTACCCCTTTCCCACAAAATGTTAATAATTATAATGGAGGAGGCAGCTTTAAGATCATCTTAGATTATCTTCACATTTACCTCCAGTGGATTAAACCAGGCAGATGTTTTTGTTTCATTTGCCAGATTTCTATCTTTGAGTTTCCTGCCTCTACCCCTGTACGACAGAGGTCATTTTGTTTAGTTAGTGGCGCTCAAAGTGTTGAAACATTTGACTGCAACATTTCTTCCCAGAAAAAGTGTCCCGATTAATCAGGACTGTGTACCAGTTTCAGTAATACAATCCTGGACGGTTTACATCCATGTTTACCATGGATTTGTAATGAGAATTGGTTACAGCGCCTGAAGTGGAGCCCCATTCGTTCTTATGAAAGCTGCTCAGTGGGAACTGGGAACTATTTGTCAATTATACAAGATCTGCTGTTTGTATGTACTGTAGCATATGGCGGCACAGGCTTGTACTGAACTCGTGTGGAAAAAGACAGCACCACACACGTTTTACTGGAGCCTGGTAATAATAACAAGTTACCACCATGTATTATTTCCAGGCACTGGTAAATTCAAGGGAAAAATAATGGACTTTTTTTTTCTTCAGACAAAACCATAGGCGCATGAACTATTTTAATATTTCTAATATAATGGCTATTCGAAAAACCTATTTCTACTGCTCAGTGGCGCATGAGCCCAAAAAAGTTAAACTTCCCAGTTATAAAAGTGCCTGGATCTTCCACTTTATGGGGCCCATAGAGCATGAGGACCAGAGACTTCCGGTTTAGCCTCCAGCTAACTTGAGTGGAGATGAAATAAGACATTCCGAGAGGCGCGTTGCAACGTGGGTATTGGAGGATGGGGGAAAAGAGAGGAACAGTTGGGTGTCATCAGCATAACAATGGTAAAAGAATCCATCTGATGTGATTGCACAGCCTAGTGATCTAGTGTATAGTGAAAACAGAAGTGGTCCTAGTACTGAGCCTTGAGGGACACCAGTTTCCAGAAAGCAGAGTTTGGACATGGAGCCATTCAATGTGACCTGAAAGGTGCGATTTGTCAGGTTTGATGTGAACCAGGTTAGAGCAGAGTCAGCGATACCAAGTTTGGCCAGAGTGGAGAGGAGGATGTTGTGGTTGACTGTCAAACGCAGAGGATAAGTTGAGGAGAATGAGGACTGACAAGTGAGACGAGGCTCTGGCGGCACAGTCCTGAAGACAGTTGGTTTTAAACGGCACGTTCCAGGGTTTTAGAGAGGAATGAAAGAAGAGATACAGGTCTGTAGTTGCAGATGTCAGCTGAGTCTAGGGTGGGTTTCTTTAGGAGTCACCAGCACTATTAGATCTTGGCACAACAAGCATGCTGCATGCTTATTGTGCCACTGACACTGGCGAGATTAACTCCTAAGTTATTAAAGTTTGGTATCGAATGACAAGACATTTTTCAATTCTTTATAGTATCGAGGCAATTCGGTCAGTAACATTACCCAGTCTCACTGTAGTCAAACTAGAAGGCAACAGTTTTGCCACTATGAAAATTGTCTTCAAAGCCTGACTCTCTTTCTGGAGGCTTGAAAGAGCCTTAGCTTGCGGACTTCTTCTTTGTTGGCACAATGCTGCATATCTTGGCACACTATTGCCACCTGCAAATCAGAAGAACAGTTTGAAACCAGGAGAACGTATTGCATCACCTGCTGCAAGAAATCAAAAACTCCACGGGGTTTTAAAAAAAAAAGAAATGTTGGTTATTAATGAAATGTTACGAACATATCTACTACCTGCAAAAATAAACTTGTCAATACTTTCTGTAGTCACATCTATGATCAGCAACTAATTATTGGCCATTTGAAACACTAGTGCAACTAAATACTGACTGTCCTAGTTGAAGTTACCTATGAGGTCGGACCGGCCCTTGTATTTCAGGCCAAACAGGTAAAAAGAGAGATAAAAAGCCCAGTCAACCAGTCAAGTGTCTGTTCTTTGCTTGGGGCGAGGGGTAAATTAAAAGGTAGTTTAAAGGTACATAAGGTCAGGGGTAAAGAATGGTATCAACTGTCAAGAGGGCCCGAGGCATTTATGACTGTACAGCCAGAGCCCAACTACAGGGCTTGATGATAGGTCATTTAACACTCGTACTGTGCTGCCACTGGAATGCTCACCCAATGTTTGACACGTTTCACCATGTGTATTGATGAATGTACTGTACTGCGTTTAAAAATAAACTCCCTACTCTCCGGCAGGGGTCTTCATAGGTTCATTTCATTTAGCAAAAATCCTTTCAGAACTAAATTCATTGTTTAAAAAATAACCAAATCCAAATTAGGGCTGCAACTATCACTTCTTTTCTTTATCGATAAATCAGGCGATTCTTTTCCTGATTAATCAATTAATCATTTAGTCTGTAGAATATCGAAAAAAATATCGAAAAATGCTTATCACAATTTCCCAGAGCCCAAAGTGACGTCTTGAGATGGCTTCTTTTGTCCAACCAACAGTCCAAAACCCAAAGACTCCCCTTATATGACAAAGAACGGCAGCAAATCCTGCTAAAACACTCAAAACAAAAGCATTTCTGTACAGCAGTTTGGCATATTTGCTGTCCCACATGCCGATATCAATCTATCTGTGATAGGCTAAAACGAGCTAATAATAGAAAACATGCCAATGAATTAGTTACGCTCTAAATGCAAGGACTTGATGGTGTCTTTTTTCTTGGTTTTGACAGAGCTTACTAAGAGGACAATTCTTACTTTGTCTTGTGTTTTGTCACAGAGGGGCTGAATTGGATATTAACATAAGAAAGACTGACAATGAGACATGAACAACAACCTCCATGTGGCCAAACTTTGTTCTCAGTCTTCCAGTACTTTTTGTACTGGGGGGGACGGGTACTTGAGAAGCCCATGCCTAATGTTGTTTGTTCCCGTGTCTTTACAGAAATGGTGGAGTCGATGAAGAAGGTGGCCAGTATGGACGTCGAGCTCACAGTGGAGGAGAGGAACCTGCTGTCAGTAGCGTACAAGAACGTGATCGGGGCCAGAAGAGCTTCCTGGAGGATAATCAGCAGCCTCGAACAGAAAGAAGAAAGCAAAGGCGACAAAGAAGACAAACTAAAGATGATCCGAGAATACAGGAAAACGGTCAGAACCTATCACACCTAACTGGTTAACTGATTGCAGTATTATAGGTTTCATCATGTTTATTGAAAACAGTCTAAATAAACTACTTAAGAGACAAAATTTGACAAGAACAATACGTTAAAAAAAAAGTACATTATCTGTACAAGTTGTTGAGATGTTTATTTCTTCTTTTGTGATTTTTGACCACCTTGAAAGCTGCAGCAGCCCATGTTCTGCCGACTTTAAAGGGAAAAGTATTGGAGAAACAGAATGGCACAGCTGTGGTCCCGCTGCACTGATGTCCATAACAGATTCCAACAAAACATTAGAAGTCCTCTGTCCTGTCACAGATTATCTTCCACTACTTCATAGAGCAAATATCTCTGGCTTTTAATGCTCAAGAAGTTCTGAATTGGACACCGTAATGAAAAATCCAAACCCAGTGGACTGAAGTCGAACTGATTTGAAGTTGCTACCTGCTTTTGTGATTTCACAGAGATGAGTGCAGTTGTACTCAGGTAATCGAATTTCCATATCCAGTAGGCAACATGCCAGAGATGCTTTACCCCTTTCTGGCAGAACTTGTTAAGCTCTCCTCCACTCTGAGGGGAAATTGTGTGATTTCACAGCCCAACAGCACTTGTCTGAGTGAAATAATGAGGGAGGCAGCAACCACGAATCAACTTTAAATCACTTTATCTGCTGCAGAGAACCTCCCAGTCACTGGCGGCACCACTGAGTGCAATGCAGCACAGCAGCCTTAAGTCATGTAATGCGGGGGAGGGAAAGCTTTATATGACTTTGTGTGTGTTGGAGCGTGGGTAAAATCCATTATCCTACATACTGGCATAATTGCTGAGAATTTGTGTTAAGACCTAGTAGAGTCTTTATTGTAAGATTTAGTGGATATAGGACTTTGAGTATTAAATGCCCAAACTAACGAGGGCTAGTAATTAATATCATTTGACGGCTCTGTGCTTGTCATCACCGTGCCTCTTCTTTTTAAATGACCTTTGTGGCACTTAAAATAGATGTCTGGAGATATAAGGTGCTCTTGAATGCACCATGAATTCCCCATTGGCATCCGCGCATGTTGCCTCACAAAGGAATCCTGGTTTCAGAGTTTATGTGATGCAGCTGAACGCATTACGAAGTCCCTGTACCAGTTACCAAGTAACACAGAGGCTAAAGTTCACTGGGGTTAGGGTTTTCTTTTTTAAATGAATTCATGCCAGTCACGACTCAGACATGATTTTTTTACTACTGATATATCAAGAACATTTTTGATCAGGCAGCTGTAAGTTTTGTGTGAGCACACAGACCATTGACAGCAGCGTTGATGTGTTTTGATCTGCAGGTTGAGACGGAGCTGAAATCAATCTGCAACGACATTCTGGATGTACTGGACAAGCACCTCATCTTAGCTGCAACCACGGGAGAGTCTAAGGTTTTCTACTACAAAATGTAAGTATCTACTAAACGTGTAACAGTTGACATGTTAAACACGGGTACAGTCTGATTTGATGAGTCATCAGTCGAAGGAGTAACGTTATTATTTTCCTGTTTTGTTTCCCGACATCAGTAACATTCCCAAGGCTATTAAACAAAGTCTACGGGTTCTTGACTTGCTGTTGGCTGGCATGAACGGGATTTTCTATTTACAAACTGGGAAATACAGTAGAACAGGTTTCTCCCTTGTTTAATTAGACTGCAGATTGCCACGAACCTCTGTTCCTCCTGGCAGTTAATTATTATATGCATGTGTCTGTCTGAGCTGCTTCCTGTTAGATTTACAGTGCAGTCATTGGATCCAGAGTCTAACCCAAACCGAGACATTAAGTATTCCTGTTTGCTAAAGAAACCTGTCCGTTTATCACTAAATTAAAACAAAACAAAACAAAACAAAACAAAAACATGCTGGTCGTTGCCAATTGGAGGTTTTCAGCCAAATATAAACAAAGTAAAACAATATGAAATTGTGTTGTCCTTATACAACCTGTTTGTTTATTCAGTCAGGAAAACAAAGTTTGTTTATTTAGTTTGTTTAGGCATAAAAAAATCAGTCATTAAAGTTTCTTCCCCAAGGCTACATTGTGCTGCTTAATCAGTTTTAATTGTGTATGGTTTCAGCAGAATTTGAGAGTTTTGAATATTCTGTGTTATTCCAGTAACACAGAGCTTTGTCTTATTTTAAAATGTTCAGTGAGACTCTGGACTGATGATGTGTTTGTTTCATCATGTGTGAAATCTGTCATTCCCTCTGCTCAGGAAGGGAGATTACCACAGGTACCTGGCAGAGTTCGCCACAGGCAACGACAGGAAGGAGGCAGCAGAGAACAGTTTGGTCGCGTACAAAGCTGCTAGCGACATCGCCTTGACCGAACTCCCTCCAACGCACCCCATTCGCCTGGGACTGGCCCTTAACTTCTCCGTTTTCTATTATGAAATCCTCAACTCGCCAGACCGTGCTTGCAAGTATGTGTGATTTTTCTTTGTCTTTGTCACAAAAACTTTCTAGGGGTGTCCTAACTCTTTTAAGGCCCTGATTTGATTCAGCTTTTGACTTAAAGGTCACATTTTTTCAGCTTTGACTATCATTTACATTTTCACGTTCTTTAAAAAGAGAGAGGTATTTTACAACAACAGATTGACTTCATCCTGAGTTAAACACAAAATACCTCTGTTCAGGGATTCAACAATAAACAACAAATGATTTTAATTAATTTTTTTTACGGAGTTGTTTCCATTCTGCCCAAACAAATCAACAAGGGATCTCTGAAAAAGAAAATAAACCCAACGTCTCCAACACCGGTGGGTTTTTGTGCACACAGGATTAAGTGTCTGGAAGTGTAGCTGCAGGCTACCTGTAAGCCAGGTGTGTCGTCTTTTAAAGGGTTTTTTCCCCTTCAGACACGCACAAGTAGGCGAGGGTGGAAAATACAGAGAGAATCATTGATCCTGCTTTTGATTCGAAATTCAAAGCTCATTTTGATTATTTTTTTAAATTAGAATCAAAATTGTGACACCCCTGTTTGTTATTGTTGATTTAAACAGGTTGACTTGATTATTGAAAGGAGTTATTTTAATTAAGATGAGTGTTCTTGAATATGTTGGAGAGAGCATAAAAAGTAAGGGAATAAAAACTCGCTGTGGGTTTTAAAACCCTCAAATATCAGAAATCTAAGATGATACGGCATCACATAACTGATAAAGGTGTGGCATCTGCAGTGTTGTCCTTGGCAGATTTTTCATTCTTTGGGTTGTTTGGCAGCCTAGTTTTGTTTGTATCATAGAGGCAGTGTGTCACAGAGTGTCACAGTGCTCACAGTGCCAGCATTGTGGAGATTTATTACTTAAATCTGCAGCTCTACTCACCTTTTTTAGCCTCTTTTTTTGTTTTATGGCCTGCACATCTACTGTCATTGCAGGAATAAATATTGGATTAATGTTATTTCTGCCCCCTAGAGGCCAAACACCCATGAATGCCCCTTTCAGTGCATTAGAAAAAGTCCTGTGCAACTATCGCAGTGGGCCATTTTTGTCCACTTTGGTAAATTACATCCACATGTTTTTTCAAAAAAAAGGAAACTTTTCCTCTTTAGATGTGGATCAAATCCCACATGAAAAGAAACAGTGTGTTCCAGCTGTTGGCTGATGAGGCTGCAGAATGTTGGCTAAATGATTCGCAGGAACCTGGCAACTTGAAAACAGTCCTGAAAGGGAGCAGCTTAATTTCCATCGCGGCACATGACCTCACCGCCTCTGCTGTGGAGCCGTTAACAGACACAAAAACACAAGACTGCTCATGGAGAAAATGAATATATAGAACAGATACTATCGTGCCGCTCTATGTAACTGTGTTGTCTCCTATCCTCTCTGCTGACAGGTTGGCGAAGGAGGCGTTTGACAATGCCATTGCAGAACTGGATACGCTGAGCGAGGAAAGCTATAAGGACTCAACACTTATCATGCAGTTGCTACGTGACAACTTGACACTATGGACCTCAGACGTGCAGGGAGATGGTGAGAGAGACGTTCCTTTATTCTCAAGGCTTTTTCCTTTTATCGGTTATAGTTGTTTACTAGTATTATCTCTGATTTCTGGGTAATGCTGACTGATAAATGAACATCATTTATGTCTTTGGTAGAGGCTTCTTGTACACTCATGACGAAAATGAAAACTATGAGGACTGAATTAATGATCGTGTGCCAAGAAGATTTCTGATATATTCTTAAAAACCTTCTAGAAAACAGGGAATAACTACCTAACTTCTTCCCTAACAGCACAGTGGTTTCTCTCCCTCTTTTCGACTCACTCATCTCTAATCATCTCTCATCTCTCCTGTAGAGTCTTAAGGACAGCCTTCTTCCTTCACTCTTCCTCCATTGTAAAAGTGTATTTTGTAAGTCCTTCCTCCTGGCGTTGGCTTTTTCACCTCCAGCTCTCACTCCTGTCTCACCGGCCTAACCTCCCTCACTAACCTCCTCACATTACAACGTCCAGCCTTGTTGAATGTTTTGGGGTTCAGAGGATGCGGGTCCAGCTGCCCACGATGTAGCACTATGAATTACCATGACCTGGATGACTGAGAACTTCATCAACATATATAAATAATCGTATATTTTTCACCTGTACTTCACCTTTTACTGCACAAGTGGATCTTGAGTGCTGTGAGTTTCAGTGTCTTCAGGGTGTCCGCAAGTCAGCAACAGTAAAATTCATGCCAGGTTGTTTACATCTCAACAAAAGGTTACACAATACTGTCCAACGGAGAGAAGTCCTGATTTGACAAAAACCTCAGCAGCGCAGGTCGTGCCTCTACCTCATGAAAACTTTAATATTAGGCCTTTTACATCCAGTATGAGAGGAGATTCAGCAGCGAGGAAACTTATTTCTCAAAACAAATTTGTTCAGAAACAAATTTTAGTGGGCTGCTAATGTCTCGTATTAGATAAATGGTTGTGATTGGCCGGTCATAAGCTAATACAGATAGAAATCTGTCTGAACTGGAGGAGCAGATAAAACATGAGCGTACGTTTTCTTGCTCATGTTGTGACCCTCCAACTTGTTCTGTTAAGAAAATATTAAGACTTTTATTATTTTAGTTTTCTGAGTTATTAATTGCCGATATGATTTTACTTTAGGGTATTGTATGCCTGTATTAGTCAGAGAGACGACAGAGTGAGATGTGCAACAAAAATCCCCGACCCAACATGAATCAGGGACGTTTTGGTACGTGGTCACCGCCCTGACCTGCCGGACACTAGGACGCCTCAGCTCATATGTTTATTTCTTACTCCGGAGGTTCAGGTTTCACTTCAGCTCTCTATAAAAAAAACTTCATCATCACCTTTTATTAGAAAAACGTGGGCAGAAACACGAGTGATGAGTCTCCACTATGATGGATGAAGGTTTAAATCCATCCTTTATAGAGTGAAATAACTTGCGGACACCCTGCTCCTTCACCGTGCACGTGAGCACCACTGAACACAGCCCACCGGGGCGTTGCAGCACAGTTTGGAAACCTGTGAATGCAGCTTCTTGAAGTGTGATATAACAGACAAACTGCAGTCACAGCATGTGAGGCTGCTGCTCTATCTCCTGTGGCTTTCTCACATCCCAGTTAGCCGTGGTGCTAATGAGCGCCGTTACAGTTTCTATTTTAATCATGATGGATTCTCCAGCCTTTTGTTATTTGTGCCTCTTAATTCTTCATTACACGGATGGCTGTGCTGTCTCTATGGTAACCTTTCTAAGCAACCAGTCGTACAGGTTCACAAGGCATTTACCCCCGTCAGTAAATCTGACTGGCTCGTTGCGAAGGCGCTGTGGATTAACTCTTGCTCACTGGACTGCATGTTGACACTATACTTGAACATGTTTTGGGTTGTTTAGAGCATGATGGACTGATGTCTGACATTTCTGAGCTGATCCCAGTAATTTACTGACGTTAGGGTTGGTAGGAGTTTAAGTATAGCGGCACAGTGTGCTCAACTCTGTTTTAGTACATCATAACAAGACACGAGCACTCCAGCACCTGTGGAGCCGAAGCTAATCGGCTAACCTGGGGCTCCTGCGAACTCCTGTCTCACAAACCTTAGTGAAAATATTAAAGCTGAAACAATTAGTTCACTGGAAAATTAAAGAAACCCTTCCCACAAATTGCAGACGTGGCTGTTTGAATATTTACAAGTTCAACTTTAAATAATTTTTCACCCATGATTTTACTTCAAGAAATTCATGACATGAATTGGGAAAAATTCTGGATGAGTTGGTATGAAGTACTGAAGCCCCGAAGGCAAGTGAAGATTTCCCATCATTCATTTTCAGGTTGGATCTAAATGGTTTTCTCTCCTGTGGTTATGACTTGAGAACTGGTGGGAAAGAGGTTTTGGAAAAAATGGAAAGACAAAAAATGTTTCTACTTACATTTTTTCCCGCACCAGTTCTCAAGTCATAAACACAGGAGAGAAAACCATTTAGATCTGACTTGAAAATGGATCATCAGGGGAAAAACTCTTCACTTGCCCCTCAGGGCTTCTGTAATGAAATGTTCAAAACGAAATCATTGAAACACTTGTTGTGTTGTAAAGTGGTAAAATATTGAATCTGTGGACCACTTGTTGAATATCAGACTCTGTTGTAAAGCGTGAACAGACTCGTCTACCTGTAATTCAGCTCATTTGGTGAATAAGTGTTTATGACACGATAATAGAAATAAAACATTAACTGTATTTTACCGACTACGAGCCGCCAGCCCTCAATTATAGCGAGAGAAATAGATTTACTGTCATCTGAAATAAAGTTTGTCTCCTGTTCGACCTTGTGGAAGCGCTCAGCCACATTTAGCCGCCTTTTGAAAATCTCTAATTGAGGTTTGATTGTTTGATGTTTGTGTCGTTCTCTCAGGTGAAGAACAGAACAAAGAAGCACTGCAAGATGCGGAGGAAGAGACCCAGTGAGACTGAACAACACAAGACAAGCCCTCCTCCTCCTCCTCCTCCTCCTCCTCCTCCTCCTCCTCCTCTCTTATTTCTCTCCTCCCAGCACTAGCTCCTGTCCCCAGCCACAGTTTTCAACTGGGTTTATACCGCAGCCCACTCTCTTACCTTTCTCTACCCTTTCCTCCATTTCCCCCCATCTGTCTCACCTTTTCTCCTCGTATGCACGTCATCTCCCGACCCTCCCCGTCTTGTCCCGCTCGGGTCTTCATTTCCACTCCCAGGGGTTTTACCTTCTTTTTTTTTTTTCTTTTTTTTTGCAAGCCTGTACCCTTTAAGGTTCATGTCCTCTTTTACTGTTTTTATTTTGCTTTACGTTGCTGTATCATCTGTTGCCAAGTACGCTTGCCTGTATTTGTTAACACACATATGCAAGGGTTTATTTAAAAGACAATACGTTGCTGTTCAACTTTTTCCTGTATATGTGTGTTTATGAACAATATATATTGTCCATGCTTCTGTCGGTCAGTTTTGAAACATTTTCAGTTTGCAAATTGAGGAAACACAGCAGTGTCGGAAGGTTTAAAGGGATGCGTTAAAGCTTTTAGGAAGAACTAAGTGCCCTCTTTACTTTGTGGTTACCAAACCTGCTCCTTCCACACATTAATACGTTTTTTTTTTGGTTTTGTTTTTTTTAAATGACAAAAAGCAGAATGTCCCCCTTCTCCGAGCATCACTCTGACCTCTATTCTTGTCCACTCTCGGACCAAGTATTGTGCTGCGAGGCTGTAGCGCTCTTGCTAATGGCAGATAGTTAGGTAATGGCTTTTTAGCAGACAAACCGTGCGTATGTGTGTGCGTGGGAGGGGAATGCTCAACACTCTTGATTGTAACGTAATGCAGTTTTGCATTGGCACTATATTGAGAAAAAGAAAAAAAAAGTTTGGGAAATAGAGGCCTGCTGTATCTTTACTCCCCTGACTCTTTCAGGTTTTTTCCTCATCTCAACTCTGTCTCTTTCCTCTCATTTCCTCTCTTCCTTCTGTTCAGTATGTGTAACGTGAATCTGATTTGTACTACTGGATGTTCTCACCGGAGCCACAAGTACCATCTGTATTCTTACTGAAACACAGCATGGAATTAACATTAAACTTCAAATTGAAAAATGTTAAACTCGCCTGTGTCGGAGGTTTTCTTTTCCTGTTGTGAAGGCTTGTTTTTTAATGTGATGTTTTAACCACTAGAGGGCAGTGCAGACTCGCAGCAGAAGAAGGATCCCTGCATGTAGCTGAGATTGACTGCAGTGATTTAAGGCTTCTACTGGCAGTGTTGGAAGAAGTACTCGGAAATATAAATACACTTAGAAGTAAAAGTTCTCAATTCAAAATCCGACTTAACTTAAAGTAGAAGAAGTGAAAGTAGTCTTCACTCTTTGAGGCCTCTGATTGATCGTTATTGATACTGATGCATTAGTGTAAAGAGCAGTTTACTGTTGAAGTTTTGCCAGGATAATTTTTCAGAGTTCTGTATTTTCTTTTTTATCTGTGAAAACCCAAAATGCATTTTTTATTTAGAAGAATTTTTTTTCATGAGTGAATTTTAAAATTTTTTCACAAGTGAAACGGTGAATTAGAAAAAATGTTTTTAAGAGTGGGTTTTTATTTTCTTTTAGCAGGAAACTTTTTTTTTTTCCATGTGTGCAACTGAGTGAAAAAGTATTTTGTAAGGCTTCTTGAATGAAAGTTTCCTCAGATCAGGTGTAGGAAGGACAAAGTTTCCCACAGCAGCTGTACGTCCCCCTGCTGGAGCTCCCTGGTAACTACTGCTGGTGTTAAAAAGGCATTTTGAAAATAAAACATAAGAAAACAAAAGTTCTGTACTCTGACTGCTGCAGCTGACAGTAATCATAAACTATGATGCAACATGAAAAGGCTCATTTATCAGAATGAGGCCATTAAATGTTACTGTTGATCTGACTTGATGATAATACACAGTATTCCAGCTGTGACACTGAAGGCACCAACACCTTCTCCATTTAAAACATGAGGTTGTTGTGCACTTCAGCCTCTTGTGGTCAAAATGAGTCTTACAAAAAAATCTCCTGACAAACTTTTTTCTTTCAGGTCTAGACATGGAAAAAGAAAATGTCCAGAAAATGTTTTCAAGTGCAATTTTTTTATTCTGGAATATTTTTTCCCACTTCTGAGTGAAAAATTTGTTTTGGGGGGAGATTTTCTCCCCAAAAATAGTTTCTTCTCTCCTTTTCTGGAGAGAATTTTTTTTCATGTTTTCACTCAGTTACACGGATCCAAAAAAAAAATTATCCGGTACAAAATATTTTCCTCACTTTGATTGAGACATGGAAAAAAAAATGTGTTCCTTAGACATGAAATGTTGATTTCACAAATATGAAAAAAAATTCATGTGAACATTTCTGGAGAATTATTTTTCTATTCTACTTATTTTTTTAAGTTTTTTTTTTTTACAAGAATTTTCCATGTGAAACCGAGCAAAATAAATTTACTTCTTGGAAAAAAATTAATATTTTTTTTAGTTTAGTTAAGTCAATTTTCCAGGATTAGACATGTGGCTGAAAAACTTTCTTGTGAGTCAAGAAGAAAATTTCAGAAGAATTTTTCAGGAGAAATGTTTTTTTCATTTTTTTCACACATTAAAAAAAAAAAAAAAAAACCTTCAGTGAGAAAAACATTTTTCCTGAAAAAAAAAAGTTTTCACACAGATTTTTTTTTCTGAGAATCTTTTCATGTGAAACCGAGGGGAAAAATAAATTCACTTGGAATAAATATTAAGGATCTTAGAAAAAGATTATTAGAAAAACTTTATTCTGGCCCAGATAATCTTTCTTAGACATGTGGCGGAAACTTCTTTTTTTTTCATACATTGAAAAAAACATCTGAAGAGAAAAATTCAGTTTTACACAGAACCCAAAATAATTCTCCTGAAACCGTGTGGTAAAGAGTTTTTCAGGAAAAAAAACAAAAACTTCACTGAAAATTCAAAATTCTACTGAAAATGTTTTTTTCACATTCACATTTTTTGAAAAGAAAGCACAAAAAAAAAGTTTTCACTTGAAAAAAAATTAAGGAACTTCCTGGCAAAACTTTATTTTCCACCAGTTCTCAAGTCATAAACACAGGAGAGAAAACACTTGAGATCAGACTTCTGCAGACATCACCTTTTATATTCCACACATTTTTCTTTCTTTTCTAAACCTGGCACCTACATTGCCCACAATGCAACTTTGCCGCTGAGTGACATCACTGGAGCCAATAAATCAGATTACATGCAGCTTCTTCTGCTGTTTCCACATATGCAGGAGAACTCCTTAAAACCTGTAAACTCTCTTTAATGTGTAAATTTGGTGAAGTTACCCTTTAACGCTCAAGTCTTAATATGTAAACACAGTTTCTGGTCTGTGGAGCTACGAGCACTTTGTATTGGAGGACGTGCTCCCTGTGGTTTGACCTTAATGATGGAGGTGGAACAGGAGCGGGGCTTTGTTATGATCGTGGTCATTAAAGACCACATGGTGACACGCTGCAGTGTTTCACATCTGGCAAGGTCAAAGCTGACCGCACACTTTCTGTCCTCATGTCCACTTTATCTCCTCATTACTGGTCTGCTCCTCTCTCTTATCCCTCTGCCTTCACTTTCATACATTCACTTATTAAATGAGTATTATTAAATTTCTCCAAGGGACCAACGCAGACTGATCTTCATTGTCGAAATGTTTTGCTAGCAGGACATAAACACGACGGCCCAGAGACGTGTTTCTGCAAACAAATAAAAACATTTCTACGTTACGTGTCATGTCGTGTTTAGATTACATGTGTATGAGCTGACTTTCATTACAGGAGGTAGAGATAAAAACAGATATATAGACAAGTCGCCGGTACATTTCCCAGCTGTATTAGTGGCAACCAAACCAGATATTCTTGACAAGAAGTAAGGGAATTTCCCCGACAACAAAACTTAATATTTTTTTACCAAATTCATGACATTTTTCAGCTGTCAATGGCAGCAAAACCACATATTTCTGATGAGAAGTCGGGACATTTTCTAGATGTTAAAGCAACAAAACTGGACATTTTCCAGCTGCGCTAGTTACAACATAAACCGTACCTTTTTAACGAGATGTCACAATACTTTCCAGCCGTGTCATTGGCGAGCAAACTGGATATTTTTTGACAAGAAGTCAGGACATTTTCTATCTCGCAACAAAATCAAATGTTCTTGACAGGAAGTCGGGACGTTTTCCAGCCGTGTTAGTGACAACAAAAATGAATATTTTGACGAGAATTAGAACATTTTCAGCCGTTACTGGCAACAAAACCAGATATGCTTGACGAGAAGTCGGCATTTTCCCAACAACAAAATGTTTTTTACAGGAATTTGTGATTTTCAGCTGTTAGTTGCAACAAAACCAGACATATTTGATGAGAAGTCAGGACATTTATATGAAACCCTGACGTCTCAACATGTGGTTTGCAGAAACGTATATCACCAACATTGATTCTGGCAACAACACAAACATCAGCCACGCTTCTCTCTTATCTCCACAGTAAATAACGACACGGCACGTTGCAATTTGAAATCTGTTTTTACTTAAAAAAGATCAAAATAAAGATGTACAATTGAACCAAAATAAGACGCCATATTACACTTCAGCTCTAAAGACAGATGGCAGGACAAAAAGGCATGACCTGAAATATTTCAGCTGGTTTCTCCGCTGCAAACTCCCCCCGCCCACCCGTCCAGCCACGTTATGTATGAGACCCGGGAGTAAACGAAAACATTTAGAGCCGACGTCATCGTCGACTGGTGTTGCTGAAGATGTGGCGTCTCGTATCCTCTCGCGGACTCGTCCCTCCGTTTATGTCCGAAAGAGATGAGGACACTTCAGTCAGCGAGACTGGAGCGAATACATTTCTGCTACAGTGTGTCCAGCCTCCCTGTAGGATCCACAGTGTTTCAATAAGGAAGGGCTCTAATCATTGTTCAACATACAGACGGCGGCTTCATCAGCTCGGGTTCATAGACACTTCAAATAACATATAGTGAGAGAAAATGGCAATTTTTTTTTCTTTTTTAAATTTCGCATCCTCGTCTGGACTCACGTCTCCACACACGTAATGGTCTAAAAGATCTACCCAGATAGTACTTGACTGTCGACATTTAAAACCAGGAGACGGACAGTTTCTTTTTTAATTCCTCAGTACAAAAAATAGATCAAAGAATGAAAAAAATAGTTATATTCTGACGGCAGAAACTCGATTTATAAAGCTCTACTCATGAGCGACTGTCTGGGTCTACGTCTGCACAGTGAGGGGTGTGGTTTAAGGATTGGGGGTGGAGCTACTTAACATTCATCGTTGAATATATTAATGAATTTTAACAGGTATCAGAATATTCGGGCAGTCGATACCCCTTCACATTTAGAGTTTGAATGTTTCCTATATAATACAGTTTCAACGCAAAGTCTTAACACTGCCCTCCTCCTTTAAGTGGCATCGTCTTTTTCATTATTGCGATGAATAAAATCTTTAAAGATGATTTTTTTTTTTACAAAAAAAGAACTGTCTCTGTCCACTACAGTATCTGCTATGTACATCTGTTTAAAAAGCAAGCATGTTACACAGTCGTCCCTATGTACAGCTAAAGTCTTCATCTTGTTTCGTCACTGAATATACATATTTACTTATTTTCACAGTTTCCTATGTTTGCTCATATATTCAATATCAATAGATTTTCATTTTCATAGTACGAGTACAAATATTTTGATCCTCACGGCACCGAGCGACGACCCTCCCAGTGTCTCTTGTTGATATCTAGTGAGATTGTTGATCTCTTGAACGCTGCTCATGTCTGTGTAGCAAACAAAAACAATCTTGATTGTGGTTCAGTTTTTTTTTTCTTTTCTTTTTTTTTTTTTTTGCCAATTTCACAGCAACTCCTCCCCCCCAAAAAATGCACAGTTTTGAGTTTCAAGTTTACAGTTTTCTGGTCTTCGTCTGTATCATTTCGTCATGATATTATTCGTGTTCGTCCCCTCGGTTCCTCGTCCGTCACTGGAGTTGTGGAGGTTGAATGGCTCCAGTGGATTCCCATGACCCTTTGATTCAAAACATACGCCTCCGTGTGACCACACAATTGAAAAAAATCGAGATTGTTCTGCCTCTGGTTTCCACAGATTTCCGAGAGAAATCGTCGAGCCACAACAAGTCATGCGCTCTGACAGTGGGAGTTATTGTTTGCGCCTCTGTTTCGGTCCCGTCTCGCCCACTGGAGGTGACCTGTCGGGTGTGTGAATCCTGTTTTCTTTGTGATTAGTTTCTGGTTGTTTCGTGGGCGGTGTGATTATTGTTTTTTTTTTTGTCTCGTTGTTATTGGAATAAGGCACTTGAGAGGTTTTTGGTTTTCACGGGAGCTCAGAGGAGACCAGGGCGAGGCCGGAGCTCTGGCGCAGGGGAGGCCCGGTGTGGACGGCCTTGGGACAGTCGGGCGTCAGCACCCGTCCGTTCTCCCCAACGCTGCCTGTGATGGACAGACGGGCCTTGTTCCTCATGGCTTCTGTAAATGTGAGCTGGGGAGAGATAAAGAGAGAGGTTTGTGCACAGAGCCGGTGGAAATAAGAACAAATGTAGGGCTGCAGATTGGAGTTTTAGGATGTGTTTCATAATTATCCTCAGTGACAAAGTTTTTAAAGAAAGCAGAAACTTTTGGTTTAGCCTCCAAATACGTGACAATCTCTCTAAACTGTTGCCCTGGTAACCTTGATTCGGCTGCTCGGGTTTCTGTTTTTAGCGCCGTTGCCACGTTCAGCAGTTACTTTGGTGATCACAATCTAATCTTAGCCCACTGAAGCTCCAGCCAGCACGACGGAAGAGAGACCCAAGATTTAATAAACTCTGGTTTTCTGTTAAATCAAAAATAAATTAAACGTGGAGACTTCACACTTTTTAAGTGGTTGTTGGGGGCTAATAATGCTAATGCTAGCCCCAGGGATCTACAGAAGCCCTGAGGGGCAAGTGAAGAATCTTTTTTCCTCGTCTGTGAGGAAGATTTTTTTTTTCAGGATAATGTTTTCCTCGTGTGAAACCAAGTGGGGGGAAAAAAAATCTTTTTTCAGAGAATTTTATTTTCATGTGTGAAACTAAGTTTAAATTATTTTCTTCAGGAGATTTTTTTTTTATGTGAAAATAAAATTTGAGGAGAAATAAAATTTTGACGAGAAAATCTTTCATGTGAAAGAAAAAGTTATCCAGAAAAAATGTTTTTTTTTTTTTTTAATGTGTGAAAGTGAGCCAAAAAAGTTAATTTCAGGAGAAAAATGTTTTTTGTTCAGGCTCACATGAAAAAATCCTGAAGAAAAATGTCTTGACATGAAAACTACATTTTCTCCAGAATTTTTTTTACATGTGAGGAATCAAGTGAAAAAAAACATTTCTCCTGAAACCTTTTTTCCCACTTGGTTTCTGGAGAATCTATTTTTGAGTTTTTCTTCAGATTTTTTTCATGTGAGAAAAACATTCTTCTGATTTTTTTTCTTTGCTCACATGATTATGAAAAAAACCTCCTTTTCCACCACGTCTTAGGAAGATTATCTTACATGTGTGACATCAAGTGAAAAAAACGTTTCTCCTGAAAAATATTTTTCTTCAGGAGATTTTTTTTGTAAAAAAAAATGTGTCTGAAATTTTTTTTCTTCACTCACGTGAAAATTTTCTCCTGAATTTTTTTTTACTAATGACATTTTTTTCCATGTTTGAAACAAATTGAGAAAAATATTTTATACAGGACAGTTTTTTGGGGGGGATGTGTGAAACTGTGTGAAATGTGCAAAAAAAGGAGAGAATTTTTTTTTCTTGAGAAATGTTTCATGCACTAAAGTGAGTGGGTAAAAAAAATGGAAAAAATATTTTTTTCTCATGTAAAAAACAAATTGCACTGCAAAAAAAAATTCTGGCGATTTTCTTTTTCATGTGCGAAACTGAGTTTAAAAACATTTGGCAAAAGATTTTTTTTTTTTTAAATAAAAAAACTGTAATACTCATTTTGACCAAAACACTTTCAAAAAATGTTTTAAAAAAAATTTAGGAGGAAAAAAATATTTAGTTTTGACAGGAGAAAGGAAGAAAACAAACTATCTAGAACATGGGGTAGAGCTGCACTTCAGCCTCTTGTGGCCAAAATGAGGATTACAAAAACAAACCCTTCCTGTCAAAACGTCTTTTTTTCACTTCACACTTTTAAGTTTCACAAATAAAAAATAAAATAAAAAAAATTCTCCTCAAAATGTTTTTTTTCGCTGTTTCAAACATGGGAAAAATGATCTTGAAAAAAAAAAGTTTTCATTCAGTTTTTACACATGAAAAAAAAATGACTTTTTGTCTCAGATGAAAAAAAAAAGTTTCTTCACTTGTCCTCGGGGCTTCCGTACTAAAGCCAGACAGACTCTGTACAGATGTTCACCTGTATAATTGTCACTACTGACACATTTTAGATTTGAGCGACAAATCATTTGGCGTGTTTTTCATTGATAATGAACTGCTGGAACAATCAATGAGAAAAATAAAACTCCCCTGGAAGAAAACATTAATGTTTTTAGTCTTATTTTGAAAAATGAGGCAGCTGCACTTCAGCCTCTTGTGGTCAAAATGAGGATTACAAAAACAAACAAACAAAAATTTTCTCCGACCAAAACATTTTGTCACTCAGTTTCTAAGTTAAGTTTCACACTGAGTTTTAAAAAAATTCTGTTTTTTAAAAAAAAACTTGGTTTCACTCATGAAATAAAGTACATTTGTTTCTCCTGATTTTTTTTTCACTCACTGTCACTCATAAAAAAAAGAAAGGTTTTTTTTTTTTCACTCGATTTCACAGACGAAAAAAAAAAAATCTCTGCCCAAAACTTTTTTTTTCTGCCTGGTTTCACACATGGAATAAAAAAAAAAAAAACACTGTTTCTTAAATGGGGAACAAAATAAGGGCTATACGCTCTCTTTCTCTTCTATCTATCTTTTTAAAACATGTTGAACTCGACCACTAACATCAAGTCTGTCTCCAGGAAGTGTAATAAAAAGTAGAACTAAACCTCCAATCTGCTTCAACATTTTCTGTAAAAACAACATTTAGAATAACTTCACAATACAGCACAGCTGTACAGGTAAATGTACAATCATGTAGCAGAAAACACCTTAAATAGCCATTCAGTACAGAATCAAGCCAGCCCCAGACTACATGTAAATCCATTAGCGACAGAATTATTACACAGTGAGTGATCGTTGCAGGCAGTGGGACAGGGAAGCTGACTAAGCAACAGTCAAGCTAATGAAGAGTTTGTGCTGAAGTGCTGATGGGGGACACATAACCACGTTGGACAGATATACACCGAGCGTGAAGAGATATCTGAAAGTCTAATGGTCGAAGGTCCTGGGGGAAATATCCGAAGAAAAACAGCTCACACCAATAAGATCCGCTCGGCTCGAGGGACTCTTCACATATGTTGACTTTAGCCTGACAATGTGTAGTGTTCATTTATTATAGAGAGCTTCCTGTGTGCTCAGGCGGCTTTCTCATTACATTTGTCCTTCTTTCCTGTAAAGTGATGGTCTATTGTAACCGACAGACCTGAGACAGTAATACCCCTGAGCTACAGCATGTACTGTTCAGGTTTAAAGGGACAGTTCGCCCCAAAATCAAAAATACATATTTCTTTCTCTCGTCTGTAGTGCTGCTTATCCTTCAAGCTTGTTTCTGTGGGAGTGCTGGAGGTGTCGGCTGTGGAGACGTCGTCTCATGAATATAATGGAACGAGATGACGCTCGGCTTTTGGTGTTTGAAGCAACAAGAAAATACTTTTGATAGAAACTCTCCAGCGACGTCTCTTTACAGAAATCATGAGCCGGTTACTGAAGATAATCCACAGACCTCGTTGTGAGCAGTTTCATGTAGGAACTACTTTTTCTCTACAGTCAGAAGGAAGCGTGCATCCAATCATGGATAAGTGGTTCGTGCTCAATACAGAGCAAGATGTAAACATTAACGGTATCCTCCTCTGTAAAGTTCGCTAGCTTAGTTAGCTTCATTAGCTAGCCTCTTGTCCATGAGTAGATGCATGCTTAGTCGCCATCCTACTCGCCAATCCTCCCAAATTTTCTGTGAAACCAGTTTTCATTGTTTCCTCCCAGGGTCACAATTCTCCTATATTTCTCCCAATTTATGAACATTTTAAAAACTTTTCTCCTCTGGCACCATACAGCGTGTAATCTGCTGTCCTGTTGCGCCTCGTCCTCCTCAGTGAGAGACACACAGACAAATGGAGAGGGGAGAGAATACTTAAACAAATGTATCAGTCGCCGCGGAGAGAAGACTTCATGTTTCTGATGTAAAGTTTTAAGGGAAAGGGGCTGTAAAATCTGCCACATCGATTTTTTTGTCCCACCGCGTCAATCCCCATTGAGAGGGCAGCGGCGTGCTCAGACTCTCTAAAGGGCAAAAAACAAATGACTGAATGAAAAGTGAGAGAAATTATAGTTATTTTCATTCTTTAAATGTCACCATAATGAAGGAAGCACAGGCTTTGAATCTGGAAGTTTTTCTGGGGGTAGGAAACTTGTAAATCCTCCCTATTTTTCAGGTCTCAAGGTTGGCAAGTAGCAAACCAGATTCATTTGGTGGGTGTATTTTGGTAGAAAGAAAATAGTCCCTACATGAAACTGCTCACAACAAAGTCTGTGGACTATCTTGAGTAAACTGCTGCTACACTGTTTTGCTCTGTTTTGGATAAACACTAGCGGTCCTAAACTCACTGGACACTTTCCTGCGACTACTTCAAACTGAAAGTGTGTGTTTCACCAGTTAAGTGCTTTTAATGTGAAGCTGCAGCAGCAGGACATGTTTGTTTTGCATTAGCGGTACATTAACACAGCGCTCTACAAGCACGACACCGGTGCTGACACAAACTTATTAGTCAGCGAGCAAACTGACACCGCAGCACCCCGACTCTACAGCCGATACCTCTGAAATTGGGCCACTCACACCAATACGATCTGGATGGCTAAACAGCACTACAGCTAGGAGGAAAAATATGTATCTTTGATTTTGCGGTGACCTGTCCCTTTAAGTACATGTATATGTAAACTACAAAGAGCTTTTTGATGGTTCACTATGAGGAAACAGGGCTTCGGAGGGTCGGACTAGACATTAGATGGACGGATGTGCTGCAGTTTGATGAGATGTCCTCACAGATGTAGACGTGTGTGTACAAGTAAGACATTGGTCCTCATTTAACAGGTGCTTTCCTACCTGTTAATATACTGTGAGTCCAGTGGAAAAGCACCAGAACTACAGGTCCAAACAGTAGCACTCAAATTAGGGCTGGGCAATATATCGATATTTAGACTATTTCTTAGATTTTGTTGTTTTTTCCTGGTTTTAACGGCTGGATTACAGTAAAATCATGCCATTTTAAGAGCATTATGTCGACTTCTGTAAGTGTAGAAATGTACTTTTAGACTGTTTTTATGATTTCTATGTCAATAAAACTACCTAATCCTAAATAATTTGTGTAAACTTGCATTTTTACTCCCGCAGATGTTGATAAAGGTGATCAATCGGAGCATTTATCGTATATTCTCAACATTATTGAATTCCTTTAAGTACCAGACGTGACTATCATCATCTCACTGAATCCAGAGTGAGTAATACGTTTTTTTCTGATTTTGGGTCACACGGTCGGTACGCTCGCTTGATAAATGAGGGCCAACGTCTGCAGCCACACAAGCTGCGAAGCATTGAGGCGACGTCATGTTTGAGGATGACTCATCGCTTCCTGTCACATTGAGATAAAAAGCTCGAACGCAGACCAGGACGTCACATGACCACAGAGTGAGCGGATAAGACAGAGAAGTGGGAAGCATTTTGCCACTGGTCACGACAGTCACTCAACATGGCGAAGAAGCTAGCACGGGGAGATGATGGGTTCACTTACAGTCTCTGTGCAGGGAGCTAGTGGGGGGAGGGGAAAGGAAAGGCTCTGGTACGAAAAACACCAACTACATCTTATCAGCTTCCCCATCGCTGCCGTACCCAGTGAAACCCTCGCTAAACTCAGCTACGTTGGGGACGCTGGGTCTCGGGCTCTTGCTTTGGTTTTGGCTAGGCTCGGGGCTATGGCGGGGGCTGCTTGTGTGGCAGGGGTAGCAGTGGTGTTGGGGATGGTGGTAATGGGGGTGTTGGGATTGGGGCTGGGCCTCCACCTTCATTCTCTTGGCCTCGTTGCGTGACTTGTAGCAGAATTCAATGAGGGCCACCAGCATGGCCAGGCCCAGGCCCCCGACGAGGATGTAGAAGACCCCCGCCACGTTGCTCAGACTGAGGGCCTGGGACGACTTGTCCTGTAGCCGGCGGGGAGAGGAGCAAAAACACAAGTCAGCGCTGGTTTTTAGCAGAAGGATACAAACACTCAACATTTATACAAGAATAAGACAGTTTGGAAAAGTCTCACATCAACTTCACGTCACACACGAACACACACGACACTCATTTATCTCTGCTCTGCCTCTGTCCTCTCAGCCTGATGCTGCACAGCTGGATGGAGCTGTGCTCGCTAAAATGCTCTCCTGCTAACAGCCTGATAGAGAACTCAGTAATCTCCCTGCATTAAAGGGGCAGTTCAACCAAATGAAAAAAAAGAGCATATTTTCTGAAAACTTCACCACAAACTTTTCACTCCAGAAACATCGTCCCACTTGATTTGGATAATCAACAGAGCACACTGGACCTGTTTCAACTCTAGGTCCCTTTAGACTGTGTGACAACTATTGCCGATTTTATTTTGCATTTATAGGTGGGTTTACGGCACATTTTCAATTTGCACACAAAAAAACCACAGTGGAAACAAGAAAATATCTTTAAAAAAAATATATCTCAAAACCATTTTTTTCTTTTTTTTTAATAAAAGAAATAAAATGTATTTCCTAAGTGTCTTTCCATGTCACTTGTCAAGTTTTACTCCATTAGAATAAAACTTAAAGATAAATCATAACCTCTCTGAAAGGCGATGGTGGCCTAAAGGTTAGAGAAAAGAGTTTGAGAGGTTGACTGTTCAAATCCCTAAACTGGCAGATCCAGATGTATTTGTGTAGATTTGAATGTCATAGTTTAAAAACCACCTCTAAAAGTTTGTCCCATCAGATTTGCAGAAACCGTATTGAACGTTGGTTTTTGCTGTCCAGACAAAAATCTATCTGGATACACCAAAAAAGGATAATGTCTGTGTGAACATAGCCACTGAGAACTGTGCTGATTTTAACTCATGAGAAACTAAAAACTCACACAGCTAAAGGGCCCTTACACCAACTTTACACTGCAGAAACAGTCCCTTTCAAAATAGCATCATCTCTGGATTACCTAAAACAACAAGGAAATCGTTCCTGGAAAGAGATGTTGCTGCTGATACTTGTGTGTTAAAATGATCTGTATGGCTACAACGAGAAGAAACTGAGGATGAGCTAGCCCTTTAATGTCCCTCCGCGCTTCGACAGGCTGACATTGACCTTCTGACCCGCTTTTATTCAAATGTATGCAGCTGATCAATCTGAGCTCCTTCCTCACTCACCTACGTCCTTAAGGGACGTTCAACTTAACACCTCGACACATAAAGACTGCCTGCCATGCATAGTCTCATCTGCAGGTGACAGTGTGTGTGTGTGTGTCCTGCACTTAAGGATCGGATTAAGATGTGGAAGGTGCACGCTGCTTTAATTACATGTGGCTCTCCGTGCTCTAGTGAACACACACCGTGGGACTACAGCTGAGGCTTTCAGTACATCTAGTGTGACATACAGTAACGTCTGATCATGCCCTGGGACCATCTGACGTGACAACCAATGTGAGCGTGATCCTTCGTCTGCAGTAGCAACACATAGCTTAGCTGCTGTAAAACTGTTAGCGCTGCACCATGCCTTGTTTCTGTCATGCTGTATCCCTCAGGCTACGCCTTAAGTCTCTACCTGCGTGTCTGTCACTCGCTGTTTTCTCACAGTGCTATGTGTGTGTGCGTCATATCAAGCCAGCCTGCTGTAATAACAGAACAGTACTGCCAGCGTTATACAAGTGTGCATAGAGACAAAGAGAGGAGGGGAGGCTCCCGGGCTGCTGGAGACTGACCTTACTTCCCGAGTCCTTGGGTCCACACTCCCCTTTATCGTACCACCATTTGTTTTTCAGTTTGTCTAAGACTCCTGCTTCACTCAGTTTCAATACGGCAAGGTTTACAGGCGTTCTTCAAATCACGGGGGGACGAGGGAAGGGTGGGGTGGGGAAAATAACATAAATAACATCATAGGACATGTTATTTTATGTTATTCAATCAGAAGAAGCCCAACAAGAGCAGCTCAGTACTCTTCACAAAGTGACGAAGCCGGGAAGGGGCCCCACTTAAGCTACATGTCTCTTTGCTCGTTGGTCGAGATAGCTGTTCGGGTCGGGTTTATTTGGAGGTGTTAAGGGGACAGGGGCGGAGCTAACAGACATATAAACGTGGGGCCCCGGCTGCATCGCTTTTCTGGAACGGGCGCATACTGCCGGGACCTTTCTTATAACAAGCACGGAGGCTAGTACTGTCAACCCAAAACTATTGGCTCAGAAAATGCTTACGAATACGCTTAAAAAACCTGTTTGGAGCAAGATGCTATAATGCTAGCAGCAGAGAACTTTTAAATGGTTTAACCTGTCGAGTCTATAAGCAGCACAGCGAATATTTTTGCTTCGACAGTACTCGCTCTCCTCTCCAGATTAAAGGTTTCCTCGATCGACCCGGCAGATGCTCCTGTTACCAACAAAACACATTTCTCTTTTACCCGCATCAAGGTCACATGGGCATAGCGACATAGCGGCTAACCTTCTCGCCACCGCCTCCGCTGCCACACTCTCCTTTGTCGTACCACCACTTGTTTTTCAATTTGTCCAACAGGCCTTGCTCATTGAGTTTTAACACAGCCAGGTTAACTGCACTTCTTGAAAACGATAAAACATATTTGGTGAGAGGGGGTGAGTATGCTGTCCAAATTTGGGAGGGAAAAGGAAGAGAGGGGGAGGGAGAGGGGAAGG
The DNA here is from genome assembly GCF_965226575.1 of Pagrus pagrus. NCBI lineage: Eukaryota > Metazoa > Chordata > Actinopteri > Spariformes > Sparidae > Pagrus > Pagrus pagrus. Next base: position 7,611,943 of record NC_140198.1, read on the forward strand.
GAGGAGTAGCAGTAAGAGAGGGACAAGGGTGGAAAAGTGCATTAATGCGTTTACATCCCAGGACCCGAACACACACCGAACACAAATCCCTCTGCTGCGACGTGTTGTCGAAAGTAATGTAGTCAAATAATATTACCTAATGATATATTAGCTTACACTACTGTTAGTCTGGAATAGAGAAATAATACTTATTCTTTAATTAAAAATCTGATTTTAGTTATGGTTGCCTGCATCTAAAATGAGGACAATTATGCAAAGAAGGATGTGTTGATGTATGTAGCCATCACGTGCATTTTGAAAACGAAAAAAGCTCAAAACATTAAACAATCAGCTAAAGACAGGCTTCAACCAATTCATGGAGTTTAGAGTTAGCATTAGCTAATGCTAGCTAGATACAGCTGATAAAATGCTGCTGGTGTTAGTCATCATTTAGGCCGAGAAAAAACAGTCATCTGCAAGAAATGAAGACGGAGTTGTCAACCAACTCAGAGTTTTAGCGGTAGCGTATGCTAGGTAGCTATAGCTAAAGAAATCGGCTAGCAACCGTCCACAATTACCCACCAGAAATTAACAGAGAGTTTTCTAACGTGTCACAGTTTTAGCATTAGCCAAAACTAGCTATCTACAGCTTTTTCTTTTCAATTCAGTTTTTTGTTTTTTTAGCTACAGCTATAGCTGACGTTTCAGCCCACAAAATCCAGCAGTTCGCTAAAAATAAAGTTAGCATCTTTTTAGCCAACGCAGAGTTTTAGCGTTAGCGTATGCTAGGTAGCTACAGCTGATGAAATCTGCAAGCAACAGTAGTTCTTTCAGTGGACAGTTATTGTCGGCTATAAAAGAAAACTAGCTATCTGCCTTTTCTTTTTCTTTCTATAGTTTTACCTCTTCAGGCTTTGAAAAAGTATTCAAATGAATCAGCTAGAGTAGGGAATATCAGTAAGGAGGTCGCATATAAACACTGCTTCACTTCCTGAATTTATTTTGTGACATTTTGATTTAATTCTACACAAACATGCATGCAGATATTTTTCACATAATGTTTTTCTACCCTAACATGAATTAAAACCTGTAAAAGACCACTTTAAGACTTTAAGTAATTAATTTTTGGTTGTTTTGCATTATAATCGCCTGATTTAAAACATTAAACACTGGCAGAACATGTTGGCAACCAGCATCGTCAGTCCCAAAATATGGTCTTTGAGAAGCAGACACTTCTAAATAACCTGTTTTACACATGTATACAGTGTAATGTATGTCAGCCAATTCACCGCTTCACAGGATTTCTGAGCATTAAGCTCTTCTGGAAAATCCTGATTGACTTGAATATGAAAAGCTGTTTAAAATAAGTGTGCGTTTTAATTTCATGGCTCCTATTGAAGGCTGCGGTAGTGATGTGCCACGATAGTGTAGACTAAGAGAGATTTGCCTCAGCGTGCGTTTTGATCCTTTTAATTCATTAGCATCATTATGAAAAATAAAAAAACAGTCAGAAATGGAGATGGATCAGAAACACAAAGCAACACAGCAAATATCTCACTTCTCGCTGATGATGACGTTCGTTTCGAGGAGCCATGTGAAGTAACAGCCGTGAACAACAACGTTGCCTGCTCTTCATGTTGCTGGTGTGTTTCCTCGCTGATATCCGGACAAGTGACTGACAGAAGATGATAATCCCCAAAATAACATGATGGAGGCCTGGAAGAGGGGGGGGGACTACCGTGATCTGTCAGGGACTCTTCCTGGTCAAAGCAGTGGCTGAAAACTGGCACCAGCCAAACAAACCAGTAGCTGCTCTTAGACTTGAGGCTTCACGGGCAGAGGAATTTACAGAAGACGACTAACAGGGTTCGACTTACTGGCTGTGAGGAGTTGGCTGCTACCTTGTTGGTAAAGAAAAAAAAAAGGCTTCATGTTTGGCTTCTGTTTTTAATGCACTCTTTCATTAATTATGTAGCTCGTTTACACGGACCCTAATATTCTATAAATAATCAGGACAGCGAGAGCAGCGGAGCAAAAATGCATCATGTAACCACCTCCGACTCTGAATTCATTTTCAATCAGATCGAGTGCAGTGGTGTAAACCTTTAAACATCTGTTCAGTAGGAAAATATTAGCCCCTAGTAACCGTGTAAATGTTTAATCCAAGTTTGGCTCACGAGGGGGTATCATTCCTTCACATGGCGGTGGAAAAAGGGAAGTGGTCTGTAGCCGACACATCTAGTCTATCTTGAAAATTGTATATTAAAAAGTGGCGAACGAAAAAATGTTATATTTTTGGCAGATGAGACTCTATTCAACAGGCAGAAGCACTTTGCGTATGTCCAAAAAGCTTTATTCTGATTAAATGCTTCATGTAACGAGATTAATTGGAATAATCAGAATTATTTAAATTGAGTGAAGGAATATCGTCCATGCAAACACAGCTGAGGACAGAAATGCTCCAAGTTTCCAGTGTTATCTAGATACAGCAGAGTGGCTCAGAGCTTTTATATAAAAAAAAAGTGCTCTTGCTTGTATTTTCCAACATGTGTGTCTTGTACAACAATGTTCTTGTACCTCCAAATAAAATAAATGAAAGTGTGAACAATCATGGAGCTGTTCTCCACAAACACACACACCCATACACACCTGTGAAGTTTGCCTCTAGTATATTTATCCATTCCCGTCAGTGAGACCTTGCCGGCAGGCTTTGATCGATGAGCGCGCGTATTGAGAGTGCAACTCCCCACAGTAATGACACTGTATTCTGTGGCAGGTCTGTAAATTCCACTATGTGCAGGAGGCAGTGACAGAGTCTGGCAGAGTTACCCAGGGCTGAGCGTTCACATGGCTCCCGAAACACTAGTTCAGTCGCTTAGTTGCAAAAGAAAGAAGCAGTCAACCGTGAAGAGAAAGAAGCTGAAGTAGCATTAGCGAAAATATCTCCACTAATTACACCTGTGTATAAAAAATGCAGATTATCTTAGATGGCAAATTTCTAAATGAGACATTTTCAGATGAGTTTACTCGAGCCTGCGAGCATGCCATTCCAACATGTCTGCCAAAACAGCAAGCACAAGCACCAAAGACTTTACCTGGCGTGGAGACCTGTAGAGAAAAAAGAGGAAATGACCACCCCTGCGTCATCACGATGACCCGCACATGCATGCAACAAACACAGATGTCAAAGAAAGCCACTACTACTGCCCTGAAACAAAGACAGAGAACGCCCCACCCGCCCACACCAAGCAGAGACAGATAGTGAAAGAAAAGGCGGCACACCAGGGAAGGTGGAATACCATAACAACACGTAGAACATATTGTTACACTATTCCACCCACCTTAACTGTGAACCCTTGGGTGTAGCTACTCCGTAGCCTTTGGAGTCCAAGTTGCCTCCCACTTTCATTGTGTCGCACGGCTTCCGCTGCTCCGTGTACTCGTTCATGGTGGACTCCAACAGGAAGGCGTATTTCCCTTTGGACTTGCGGACTCGCGCCACGCCCTCGGCCGTGGTCTTGGTGAAGACGGTGGGCTCGGCCGACTTCATGTATCCCCACATCTTCTCGTAGACGGCGATTTTTGACCGCTGTGGGGTTTGGAGGAGGGGTTGGAGGTTCAAAGGTAGATGTGATGTGGAGGATGGAGAAGATGGAGAAGCATAGCCACATACAGCAACAGGTGGAGGAGACATGGAGCATCAGTTCAAAGATATTCAGTTTAAGAAGAAATGTAATAAAACCTGAAATATGTTTCCTTACAGAACATGTTTTGTTTGTTTTTCCGGCAACACCGTATCTGCTCGTGGCAACTAAATCACAATGTCCCTGATTATAAATGCAATATTTTTAATAGATTTACATTGTCTACATATGTCATAAATGTGCTTTTATACAATTAAATTACATTATATGCTAAATCATTGTATTTGCTTACATTTCTGTTATATATATACACTTCATAGTATTGTATCATTACTGTATACTGTGTGTATATGACACACTGCCCACATATAATATATAACATTATGTACTTTACTGTATATAGTTCATAGTATTATTATCAGTGCTGTAAAAAGTACCCCAAAGTCATACTTGAGTAAAAGTAAAGATATCGTGTTTTCTATTTTAATAAAATGAAACTCACACATACAAATAGTAATTGAGTATCTGATATTAAATGTACTTAAATACCAAAAGTACAAGTAAAAGTAAATCATATTTACATGGATACGGATGCTGTATACTTTGCTCTGATGCAGCATGTAATCTGCAAAGTTACTGGTAAATAAAGTTATTAAATAAATATCGTGGAGTTTAAAGTTCAACATTTCACAATTGTACTTATGTACAGTACTAGAGTAAATGTACTTAGTTACATTCCATCACTGCTATTATTCGTACCTATAGTTCACATGTCACAGTTGCAGTACTACACACAAAACACTTATGTCTAATGTATTGTAATATGTGTATATAATAATATGTACAGCTTTTCTAATGTTGTCTCTCTAATTTAATTCATTATCTGATACTTGATGTTTCATTTATTTTATTTAAAAAGTAGTTTAACTGTTTTCTAAGCTTGTCTCTATGTTCATTTCCCCTCTGGGATCAATAAAATGTAATCTTTTTTACATCCACCCCGATCAAAAAAACCCCGTCATCAGCGAACATCACTGAGGGCAGCGTGCCCGTTTCCTCCAGAAAGTATTTTACAAAACGATAAGTGTAATTTCCAGGATGCAGGGTTGCCTTGGAGACCTGCTGATCTCCCTTATGTTCCTGCAAAGAGTGTGAGAGTGCTGCATGGGCTCCCCTACCTGAGAGGAGACCATTAACCTCAGAAACACCAACTCACCCTGAAGAACTCTTTGGTGGAGCCGGAGTCCAGAGTGCCGTAGGCGATGTCCGTCTGCTTGGCCAGATCCTCGGCGCTCTCAATGGGGGACACCATCCTCTCCACGGTGAGGAAGGCAGCCAGGTTGGCCGTGTAGGACGAGATGATGATGAGAGTGAAGAACCACCACACTCCTCCCACGATCCGACCGGATAACGATCTTGGAGGGCGCAAAAAAGGAGGGAGGTGGAAGAATATTTGCAGGGACAGTTTGGAGGGATTAGGGACGTACAGAGGATGGATAAGATAAAAAAATAAGAGGGACGGAGGGAGAGCCAGGAAAATGATTATTGGAGGAGGAGGTAAAAATAAGGGCGAGGAGGAGAGGAGGACAGAAAGACAGGAAACAGTCGGTCAGTGCTTGAAAATACAGCGAGAGACAATCAGAGTGAATGAAATATGACTGTGAGCATGAAGAGACTATCTGCCACCACAAGGTGGAGCTCCGACAACACTCAACCCGGCCACAGCTGTATTTACCCCTCATTAGTGCAGATTGCCTCATAAAAAAACTCCCCCATGCTTGTGTTGACCAGCTCTGATAAAGACCAGGTTGGCTACTCCTGTCGCCCATTTCTCCCCCGCCCTCTCCCCCCTCCACCCTTTCTTCTTTTTGTTTATTGGCGGGATGAAAAAGAGCTGCAGGTCCCCTGGCCGGCGTGTAGCGGCGGCGGCACTGTTCTTTTCTTGTTTGTTCGCTCAGGGGAGACGGATAGCCTGCTGCTCGGGAGCAGCACAAGGTCGTGAGGAGAATCTTAAAGCATAAATGCTGCATTGAGGAGAACAAACAAGATCTCCCCTCGGTGCAAATCAAACAGCGGAGGATACAAAACCCTCAGGCCTCCCTGTCAGATGGAGGGAGAGAGGGAGAGATGGGGGGATATGAGAGGCATCTTGCAACAGTCAGTGTTTTCTTGGCTGGTATTTCTACTGTGTCTTATTGCAATCTGGCTTTATTCCACTGTCCCCAATATACACTAATCTCCAGGCATGTGTGACGTTTACAAAAAAAGGGTGGTTGCATCCTTTTTCTCGGTGATCGAACACCTGAAAGACCCTTGATTACCTGAATCTTTTGGAGAGACATTTAGGACACTTTATTTTAACAAATGGGAGGGTTCTGCCGCTCTAACCACAGAAGGAGCGAGGAAACCTCTGTTTTCTCGGTCTGTACCGATGAAAGTGCCTGTAGCAGTGAGGAGTGCTGCAGTCGAGCATGTGCATGGAAGCTTTGCCCATGAAATAGACTTACTTGACGTATTAGCTCTGGATTTGAATACAAATGACTTCCCTCTCTTCTTCTCCCCACACTCCATTTTCCTCCTCCTTGAGACGATTGCGGCTTTTTGAGCACAGAGAATTTAACTGTAAAATAATGACTTAAGAGGCGGAGGGTGTGCGCGATAAGATGAGTCCTATCCTCTCTCTATTTCCCTTTTTTTTCCCCACCTGCCAAAATCCCTTCCTTTCTCTCTATCAGACCGTCTCCATCTTTTTCTCTTTCTTGCTCTTTTCTATGCCAGCAGCAGTGGATTGTGGGAGTGTAATAATGGGACCAGAGGAGGAGTGTCTCTCTGCCATCCCTCCAACCCTCTGTGCTGTGTGTTTGCTGGCTGATACCGCTGACTTTGATCCACAGTGACACACTGCTGTGTCTTGATGGGCCTGCAGTAAACAGAGGGGATGGGGGAGAAGCTTAACGCTGCGAGTTTGGGTAATTTTCAGGCCACGTCAGTGTTTTCCCTCGTCTCTTGCACAATGACGATGGGATTCGACGTCATATATGTTGTGAAAATAAAGGTTATAATAAATATGATTCACTTTTGGAAGGGGTCGGGGGTCTGTGTGTGACATTCACACCCGCTTCACGCCATAATTGGCTTGCTTTGCCAAGCTTAGAAACGAGCAAGGGGTTGAACTTTTCTCTCAAATTCTCTTTTTTTTTATTCATTCGCTTTTTCTGTGAACAACCAAGCGAAACACTGTGAAAGACTTCCAAGAGAGACCGTCTGAAAATGTGCCCCGTTATCCTCATATCTAAATGAAAAGTGCAGGTCCTGTTCAAAATGTGCCTGGGCGGAGCGGCCCGATTGCTTCGCCTGCAGTTTCGCTACTTGCAGACCACTGATCCAAACTCCGACTCTGAACTTCCTCAAGTTCTCAGCAATACAGTCAGACAGAGAGTCCCTCCGTTTTTAGCTGGATATATCACATCTCCCACCTCATTCAAAATAATCATTTTTCATTTCAAAAGACATACTTCTGAGCGTGACCCTCTTTTCTCTACATGGATACACGTATCGAGGATAAAGTACCAGCTGCTTAGAGCGCAGTGGCAACTTCATGACCAACATATTCTGACAGCACGTCGTTTGAGCAGAACCCGACCCTGAACCTTCCAGGGGTTCCCCTGGAAAAATTTGCCTTGGCACACTTTGAGCTTCCTCATAAATTAAATATCAACTGAAATAATAGAGTCCTTAAAAGCACAGTATGTCATTTTTGCTAATGTTTAGTAACTTCTACGACTCTCTGACGTTTCCCCGAGAGTTACAGGAACAGGCAACTAAACAAAGCGCACCAATACCTTCAGCAAAATCACAGATATTCTGGGTTTATATTGTGCTTTAGTGGTTTTACCAAAGAAATGTACAATCACTGACTTCTGCTGAGGGTCTGGGGTAGAGTAGAGTTTTGTTGCAGTGTATGTGTAAGAAGCAGCCTGACAGCAACTAAACTGTCAGAAAACTAAAAAAAAAAAAAAAAACTTCAAAAAGTGAGATTAAGAGAAATATGTGCAAGCTAAGGAGATTAAGAGCTGATTTTTTTTTTTAGCTGTGAGGGATGTTGAATCACTTGCATTTCTAGTAATACATGTGTCTCTCCAAGTGTGGTCATTTCAAGTGTTTTTGTGCAATACGAAGCTCAGCAGAAACTGTTTCACTGTAGCTGCATGTTGCAAGCGTTGGGGAGAACTTGACTGTAATGATGTACGAGCTCAGTTTTCCCACGAGTGGAGGAAACAAGAAAACCCAGACGGGGGGAAGTATTAGAAGAAATAAAGTGGAAACAAAATAGAAATTGGCTGCAGTGTTGGGGGAATGGGATTCTTCGCAGCAGTCCAGGAAGCCTCGGGGTAGAAAGAAGACTAAACGTAGAGAGAAAAAAAAGAGTAATTTCTGCAATTATACAGCAATTAGTCAGCACTTTTCCCCGACTGTTTGACGCACTTAAGTTAAATTAATTTTTACTTATTAAAAAGGAGAGGAGAGATCTAAAGAGGCTGGCATGGCCTACTTGTTGGCTTGGTGGTATTTCTGCTCTCATCTGCAACGATTAATGTAATTAATCTGCACATTATCAGCCACACTGACATCTCAGCTAAATATGTGGTTTATCAATTTAATCTATTAATTTAATAGATAAACCCCTAATGTGTGGCCCAGTGTTGATCAATCCCACAGAACTAACCGTTTCGTTGAAATCGTCAGTCGGCAAATTTGTTTATTTTAAAAAATACTTTAAAAAATCTAACTCAGACTATCCCTAACACTAAAGCAGATTTCCTAAAATATTTTGCCACGGCGATGGTTTGGTCTGTGGTGTGTTTAAAGGTGCATACCGACACCGACTGTACGAAGAAGAAGATGTTGCACTTGTTCAGTCAGTGAAAGCATTTTGGCTTCGTATTCTTGGCTCTGTGTATTGACTGTAATTTCACTGATACCAATAAATAGCTGGTAATGTGAATTTCCCGAAATCGGAAAATCGATAATTTATCGGCTCAATATATATCGTGCATTCTTACTTTATACAGTTCGCTGGGTGTGCCACTTACAAGATGTCCTGTAAGTGACCTGTAGTCTGCATTGTGTTGCTCAATGGCAGAGGATAAGTTACATAATGTTAATTAAATGCAGCTCTTGATCGATTGTGTTGCTAGTAAGTACAGAAATGGTTAGTATATTACATATAACTTCATCACTTGAAATGTGGAGCTATGTTTGTCTCTATTACTCCATCATCTATCCCGGCAATTGTTGTAACCAATGTCTAATATGTACAGTTAGATTGCCATCCATTTAAGGCACCTTTACCAGTAACTGGGGGCCACCATCTGATGTTGTCAATTCAGCTTCCCACCAAGAGACAGCGAGTCATTTTGACTTGCCAAATCTGTTGCTGGATTCTTTTACAATTTGAGTATTTAAAGTATATAGTTCAGAGATTATTACAGATCCAAGACGAAGCTGACACATCTGCTATCAACATCAATGAGTCAGGCAACATATTGAGCTAAACAACCCCTCTGCCTCTACACTCTCTCTGCTACTAGGGGATAAAGAGGGGGAATGGCAGGTTAACACATAATATACATTTTGTCCGTTTTGTTAAAAAAGTCCGCTTTTAAAATTGATTTTTTTCGAATCTCATTCCCGACTCGTCAAAAAAATACTGACGCCTCGGGATTGTAGGTCGGGCCGGTCGTCATCTCAAAGCGTCAGTGTTTGACAAGTTGAGAATGAGACCCAGAAATCAACTTTCTTACAAAATGGAGCTTTTACATGGAGGCCGGCATCCCACCTCAAATTGCCTGCTGCTTTCAAAATACACCAAACGAGACTGACTGAATGACGGGGAGACATCCAGAATACTTCCACTAAAAATGCTGTAACGGGTGTAAATATTTTACTCGGTGTATGCGTCATAAAGCTTCAAAGAACAGCCGGAACAAGCAGCATATAGAATAAACATGTATGTGATGGTGACATAGAGTGAGGAAGATTGTTTATTAAGGTAAAACAATGTTGAGGAGGTTAAGTGTAAGTTAAAAGTTAAAAAAGAAACATTCAGGAAAAGTATTAAAATACAATTATGGTTTGTGTTAATATCAGTTACCAATCTGCAAAAAAGTATGTCATAATGTGACGTGAGGTAGCAAACTTTAATGCCCCACTTCTCTCTCTTCCCTCCTTTGATGTGAGAAGTAAAAAGCTGCTGTCAGAGATGATTTGGTGCAGGGTGTGTGGAGGTTTTCTAAGGATTTAAGGAATATTTGCGGGACAGATTGAGTGAAATGGGGACATTCAGCAACATGAAGAGGGAGAGGAAGAGATAAGGTGAAGAGGGAGAGCTCCGACCTTGAGCAGAGCCTAAATAAATGAGGAGGTGATGGTGTGCTCCCAGGGTGACACCTGGGGGCGAGACAGCACTATTTGACTTATTCATAGCAGACAAACCGTCAATCTCTGCTGCTACTTCAGTTTTCTGTCCTCTGTCTCTCCGCCTCAGCTGCAGCACTGATGTAAAATTTTAAAATCACTGTATTACTGTAAATACTTAAATAGAAGCCTGGATTCAAATGAAAAAAGAGCACGCAGATAAAGGTTGGTTACAAATCTAACGTTGGGATGGAACAAATATAAAAAGACTATATATAAAAATTGATACACTACAACTCATTTCAAGTCTGCACATATTTTAGTTTTTGAGATTTAGTTTCATCTGCAGGAAATACAGTATTCCCTGAGTGCCTACATTGGTATTTTTGCTTATTGTCACATTATTTCTTGGACTATCTTCATATGCTAAATATGTTCACAACTACAAAAAAACAACAACTACAAAATGCACTTCAAAACTACTATTTCTCTCAATGTCTTTCTGAGAATATCAACCAGCTTCCTTGCTCCCCGTCATCATGTGCATATGTGATACGGTGAAAGTCATGGCTGTCTGCTGCAGAAAGATTGATTGCTCTCGCTGTTATGGTTTTTGTTTTAGATCGATTTAAACAGCATCATGTAAACACGCAGTTCCCGCTGCTATTTTGGCGCAATCCTGTGGTGCCATCACTAGTATTTGTGCCAGACGTCATGGAACGTATTGACAAAATCACGCATGTACAACATGATATGGCAAAAGATCAAAGTCTTAGCTTCCTGCTGCCAAAAGAATGAATGCTCTATTTTCAGGGATTTTATTTTAGATTGGTGTAAACAGGATCATGTAAACAACGATCTCCTGCGGCCACTATGGGGGCGCACATGGGAGGTCCATTAACATAGGGTTAAACTATATTGACTTATTTACATATTTATCTATAATCTCATTATTTATTTCAGAATGCATTTAAAAGCCACATTTACTTATTTCATAGGCATATATGTTTATTTATTGATGTATTTCTTTATTTAATGTAAAGGCCCCATATCGTTGAAAATGAATCCTGTCTCCAGAAACTGTGCCTTGAAACAAGTCGTCAGGACTTCTGTGAGGTTGTGATGTCACAGCTATGCCGTTACTGCCTGCAGTCACACCCTCTACCTGCCGTGGTTGCAAAAATACCAGCAGATCTAATGCGAAAAAACAGGGGGTGTTACCTGCTCGGGCCTGTGGAAGCTGAGCAATCAGAGCAGGGGAAGGGGGAGCATTCTGACAGACGGTGAATAAAGGTGCTGCAGGAATGGACAGCATGAGGAGGAAATGGTTTTGTTTCCACTTCATGGTTTGTCAGGTTATGTCTAGTCTGTCTCTGTTCTGTGTTTATGTACTGATAAAAAAAAAAGCTGCACTGTATTAAGGTTTCAAAAGGAAAAGAAGGTTGAACCAAGGCTACACAAATAAGACTTTCAATAACAGCTTGAGGTGTTTGAGGAAAGCTACCTTCTTTGCCACCACGATGTCGAAGCAGGAAACACTACACCGTCTCTCGACTTTGAAGCGAAACACCACTGTCGTACATTCTGATGCAATCAGAGCCCCTAGCAATGCACATAATTTGAGAGAATAGTGCACCAAATCAAGCGAGTGTGACGAAGGACGAGCCCTGCTGACATAAGCAGTAAGCGATGCAGCAGAACAGCAGTGTGTCAGCTGGATAACAAAGCTAATTGGCATTGAATTAATAGAATAATGGGAGTCTTGCAGATAGACCACTTGAAAGTCATTTCTCCTTTTCAAACGTGGCTTTTGTTGGCCTAAATCCACAACTCAAATTAAAAGTTACGCTTCATCTGTCGGCATCAGGAAATTTGCCATCAGTATGCACGCACTCCGAGTTAATCAGGACTAATCAAGCCAATCGCTGCATTCTCATTAGCTCGCCAGAGATGTGGCAACTGTGACTCAGCAGAGGAGACAAAGATAATCCATCTGCCGCAATGAGATGGAAGTGACTGACAACACCTGGAACAGCCACGACCAATTACAGCGACGTGAAGTGGCAGACGGTGGATGTTTGTATTGATATTTTCTGACTTGAAGTGACATCCCGCAGTCTCGGGAGAAAATAACTTAAATTATATTCATCTGGGATTTGTAGTCAATTAAAAAGACTATCATGTCACCATTTCATTTAAGCTCCCCTCTTCTCCTGTTTCCACGGAGACATTACCATTGGAGACCAGGATATTAATCACTGAATTAATTATTATGGGCTGCCTTGAGGGAGCAGAAGGGGGTATTAACCCTTATTAACAGAGAGAAAGAGAGAGAGGAGAGGAAGACGTTCTGTGCTATGTCAACCTCTGCCCTTTTCTTTTGCAGCTGTGTCACGAAATGTGTAGAAGAAATACTATAAGAGGAAAGGTAGAATAATATACGAGGACAGAAACACGTGGAGGGAACACAGCTACAAACAGACTGAAGGTTAAACTAGGAAAAGCCAAAATGAGGGCGATCAGGAGGCTGGGTGGACATACACATTAAGTGCAACAAGAAGTTTCACAGTAAAGTAAAAGTATTGTCCCTTTCCTTTAATATCACCAGATTATTATTTCTGATGTATCAATCTGTGGCGGCTGGTCAAAAAAGGGCACTAATTGGTGAATACATTACACCAAATGGCATTTCGGTCGGATTATCTTAACTCTTACCTGCTATTTGTTTGACAAGTAACCTTTAGCTGTATGCCATCCTCCTTCACTACACCTACAACAGAACCAGCTGAAGTCCAATTAAAATTCACTTGATGCCAGCTAACATAAATGTTGTTAGTGTGTAAACAAAGTCAAACTCGGTTAGTCAAGCTCGATGCTTTGAACACAAGGAAAGGCTTGTGTTTCCCAAAGTGTTTCCAGTGGTAAGATGATTTCTAAGATGCAAAACCAAATTTTGCTTCTTCTTTATTTCTTTTAATTCTTTGTTTTTAAAGATGCCCAGTGGCAAGTCTTTTCCTTCCCCTCTGACTTTGTTAGCTGATGGCTAATAGGTTGTACTGGTGGTATTGTATTCTTTTTTTCCATTTTGTTTTCCAAATTAAATTGTTTTATTAACTGCTTGTTTATATGTATTTCAAATCTTGTGCTGCAACTGGATTATCTTCAATTTAAAAGGCTCAAAGCCAGCTGTGTTCATGGTCTAACTTTGCTAGCTGGTTTGGAGTTGGAGCTAAGAATCACTCGTACGAACAGACTTTTTTCCTGAGTAGCACGAACGAGTGATTTAACAGTATTTGTTAAATTAATCTCATTAATCTCGGCTGATGACACATAGCCTTTTTACGGTGATTACAGCAATTTTGAAATCTCACGCACCTGCTGTTCAACAGGTGGCATTCATCAGGTTCAAACAAGAAATTTACACCTAGTTTTGTGCAGTGAAGAATGTTTTTGGTGAATCTGACATGGCTACATGCAAGCAAGTATGTATTAACACACTGGTATTTGATTGGTACTTGGTATTGGCTAACGTTCAGGTATTGGAATCAATATCGGGAACGAAGAAATGTATCAGAAAACTCATGCAAGACTGTCAAGATAAACAATCTACTGGGTGAAACCTAAACCTACCAAAACCTACACATATAAGTCGATCCATCACTGGATGAACATGTAGCCTCTAAAACTTTCAGAGACTGAGTCACCACCGTCCAGCCAGCTCGCGACCGTGACACATGAGCGAGCACCGTGGCCCTCGCCCCAAATTCGTCCCATTCACCTCTGGCCTCGTCACTCCCTCCACGCCGTCTAATCTCCCCTGTGTGAGGGGATTTGCATGTTGCCCTGTCAGGCTAAACTGGAGTGGAAGCGCTCCTGAGCTCCGGGGCTCGGTGCTGATGGATTGGGAGAGGCCCATGGGATTAGCGGTGACAGGTGGAATGCAGCGGGGACCACAGCCAGAGACAGAGAGGGGTTGAAATGTAGACTTTTCATTCTGACGCCGACATTGTTGTGCGGCTCTTAAGTCCTTATCTGCAGTACACAGGCAGAGATGTGGCGAGCAGGGGGTGGTGGTTATGGTGGTGGGTGGGGGGGTGGTCTGCACACATGTGAACAAAGCGAGTGTACTCCTTAAATGAGTGGCCTTAATCACAGTCACAGGCCCGCTATAGTGTCCTCTATAGGTTGCTTACGTGAGGCCAGGCTATAATTTCCAAGCCGCTCTAATGTACCTCGGGATCCTCCATCTTGTGTTCTCCTCTGGTGTGGGGGAGGCTGAAAGATACAGGCTGGTTTTGGTCCTCCTTTCATCTCCTAAAATCTTACCAACTCTATTACAGTACAACATCCATAAGGGCTTATAAAGCAGATAAGAGAAGTATTATATGAGTGACTTAAAATAACTATAGAAGCCATTTTAGCTGTATCTTAAAATAACCCAAACAATCCATCTTCTTGAACTTTAAGCTTGACAAAGCCATTCAAACAGCTGAGAAAGGCTTAACAGGAAGTGAGAAACCATCAAGAATTACAGGCTTTACCAGTCTATAGGTTTCACCATGACAGTGCATGTCAGCAGAGAGAATGATGACGGACAGGAAGCCTGATCTTTGATTGGAAAACAAAGACGACCAGCCCCTTAAAGGCAGGAGAGGAACACAGGCAGACAGTTAACTGTACAAGCTCCAAATTCTCCACCCTTGAACCAAAGTACGCCAATCTTACTGGACATCAGAGCCCACGGGATGCTGAGTTTGAGCCTCGTAATTTGGACAAAAGGGAAGAGAAGTCACAGACACGGTGAAAGACGACACCTAGACATTGTGTTCTCGGTGAATCACACCATGGAGCAGACAGCGGCTCGACAAAAAAATCACGGTCGCTGATGTAACTGGAGCTCAAATACACAAAGTGCGAAGCCACGACTGGAGAAGCTGACAGACAGCGAGACAACCTAATTCCCTTACAAGCATTCAACATAGTGTGTATGCAAGTCAGACAATGAAGAACACTATGACTGGAGAAGAGAAAGAGAGACAAAAAATCAATACGAGCAGAGACGCACACTGTCTCTTTCTCTTTCTCTCTCACAAACACAACCACATAGACACACAGGTGTGACGGCACTGTGCACGTACAGGTATATACACACAGCATGAGCAGCAGACACATGAGACGGTAGCTAACAACACAAAACACAGAACTTGATACTTAATACCTTTATATTATGGTTTTAAACTACATCTCCATGCAGATTACCACTTATATGCTGCAGGTTTGTGCCGTAACTTATCTAAATGATACAAACAGGCTGGAATTGGTAAGATATCACACATCACATCATCAGCGGCTGATGAAAACCTCATATTTCCAAAATATTAATAAATGAGAAACTAAGGAAAATGTTCTTAATGTTGAAGATAAGAGTGAGATGAAAAGATTAATATCAATCTCAAGGTGCTGGAGACGAGACGTGTTAAGCTACGCTAGCAGTGTGACTCTAGGAACGTTACAGTGGGTTCGTCGGTTTACCACTGTGGTTCAGAAACAACTCTCTGATGCCCTGAAACAGTGTGTAATTATTTATGACATTTCCTTTACTATATAGCAGGGGGAAATTTGTGGTTTTGAGCATCGGCGTAAAACCCACATCCAGGGAAATAATTATTTGTCCTCCCCAATTTCAGTCAGAAGTGAAATAGCATGTTTTTTACGCTAAAAGCCCCAAAAATAATAATACAAAAAGTTTGCTACTCCCAGCCTTTGTCTCGCACTGGTTTGATCCACTGCCCCTCGACTGCCAGTCTGATATTGATCCTTCCATCTCACTCTGAAAGAAAGCGATTAAAGCAAACAAGCTATTCTTTTAACCTCAAAGCTGTTTTGGTTTTACACAATTCACGTTAAGTCAACAGACAAGTGTAGTTTTATTTAATTATGAGGTTTTCATATCATTTAAGTAATGTATAATATAAAGTAAATAAAACACCACAGTCATCTCACTGCTACTACGAACTATATGGTTATGGTGGAAATGTATCATATAAATCATAGCCATTCTTCAGGCAGATATTTGTTCAGTGCCAACAATAATGCATCTAAAATTCAATAAGAAAAGTCACAATGGGCCTAATATGGAAGATTTTTCATGGTTTATGATGGACGATGCGGCTTGAATGTGAACATCAGTTGTGACTCCAGCTAAGGACACACTACACAACTGTTAGAGGAGTGAGGAAATATTAAAAATCACACTTAGAAAGTGTGCACAGATTATCTGAATTTCTGCCAATGACATCAAGACTGCACAACATACTGATTTTGTCACAGGCCACTGCTTGTCATAGGAGGGTGTCAAGATTTGTCCACTTTTAGTTTGAGTGAGTCAAACATGTCTGAAATAATGACAAGGCGAGGGATTCAAGCACTCGTCTAGACTAATGAGGAAAAAATCCAATGGGACGTGATGGCACATAGTGATTATAATTGGCCTAAAAGTTGTGTAATGTGTCCCCAGCCTGAGGACAAAATGCAGTAAACATCAAGCAGCTTTTGTACTTTTTTTAGATAAAATCCTCTGATATTTAAATAAAAAGTGTGTCTTACCTGGGGGAGATGTCACAGCCCTGCTGCATGAAGGCGCCCAGGGAGAACCAGAGGGAGTTGAAGATACCAAACTCATTGGGGGGCTGGTCGCTTGGCGGACCGTCGGTGCCCTCTTCGGGCTCCTCGGTGTGCCATTCGTACGGGCTGAAGCGGCTGACCAGGAAGAGCACCACGCTCACGCCGATATAGGCGAACACGATGCACATCCAGATCTCGTAGGCCAACGGGTCCAGGAAGGAGAATACCCCCGGTTTGGACTTTTGGGGTTTCTTGATCATGATGGAAATGCCCAGCGACATGAAGGGCTTGGAGAAGTCGATCACCTCCTCCCGGACCAACGTGATAGTCAATGGGGCCACAGCGATTTCCGCTTTCTGTCGGGGATTTGGATGAAAAGGAATTTGATAAGCCATCTGAATGAGAGCAACTCTAAATCCAAATGATGACAGATAAACAAATGCAAATGATGGATCATCTCTCTGAGCCGGGCCGCGCGACAATCAAACATCACTTAGTCACACATATGACACGCTGAAGGGCTGATAGCCAGCCAGCCATCAGTAAACAAAACAACAACAATTAGCCTCTTTTTCTTTTCTCCTCGGCTAATGTCGTCGTATCTGAATTTCTCCCTTGACTGAACAAATCTCAAAGTGATCAAGTTCACTCGACTGCTGAATGCATCTCGGAGTGATCAAGTTAAGAGAGAGAAAGAGGACGAAAAGAAATTGAAAAAGAAATTGTGAGGCCCTCTCTAAAGCTGAGAGGCTTAGCTGAACTCTGGGAGAATCAGCACGGAGGATAAAATAATGTGTCAGAGAAATATGCTTACAGCACGGGAAGGCAAAAATGGGAAACAGCCACCTCTGTGGTTCTGCAGCTGTGGAAAACTGCACACTGGCTTGCTGCAAATCCACAAACCAGATTACAGCTAGTGACTTAGCAACACGCATGACCTTGTCTGCCTGGCTTGGGAGCAAAGGGGGCTTAATATCAGCAAGAATTTAAACTTTCATTAGGACCATCTGACACTTAAGGAGGTCGGAGAGGAGAAAACAGGGATGAGGGAAAGAAAATGAAAGCGAATTAAGTTCTTTCATCCTCAGCAGAATGCACTAAGATGACAGCTCCGGGGCGTTCAGTGTGTGCTGAAATACATGGCAGGTTAAAGGGAGGCTGGGCTTTTGTGGTAGCATGGGGCTTTTCATAGAGAACTGGGAAGAAATGAATGGTCTCTGAGCAAAGTGCTGACGGCTTCCATGTCCTCAGACATTCCCATGAACAGTGCCAGCTTCCCGTCTGCCCACAGTCACATACTCTATGGTGCAGTACTCGCTACACACACTGGTGCACAGCGAATATTTCCAAACACATGAGCTGGTATTACTATACTTGTGAGGGGCTTCCACTGACGCTGCTCGTTCTCTCCCTCGATTATCTCAAATCTTCAGCCAAAAGTAACCTTGAACTTATAATGTGGAATATTTTGTTCATTTTTATTGTTTGGATGTAACGATTGCTGCAAAATGCTCACAGAAACATACATCGGATCAAAAATATGACGATGCACACACTGAAATCTTCATCAGATAAAATTCATATAGACAAACAGCACCAGGCCATATGCATACACAGATAGGTTTACGTCACCATAGCCCATAAGAAAAAACACAAATTTTTAGCACAAATTATTACACAGCTGCTGCTTGTCTCTATGAATTATACCTAATGAGGGTCTGAGGTTTGAAACATCATAAATAAAGTAAGAAAATGAGATCAACGTGTCTGGATTTTGTGTTTTTTTAATCAACTGAGGAAATGTTGTACTTAAATCATTTTGGTGCCTCTAACTTTGACTCCTGCCCTGAACGTCTGCTCCTACACTATGTAACTAGGGTTGCACGGGTACCATCTTCTGCAAGAAGTGCGTGATGGTTTACAGCACTGCGTCACACACCACCAACTGTGGCTCTTCAGCTAGCTATAAGAGACTGAAGAGACGTGACAGAGGAAGCTAAGAATAGGAAAAAGAGAGTATGACTGGGCGGTGGGGGGGGGGTGCAGGGTGTGATTTGCGCAATCTGTGGTGCAAAAGTCAATTATTTATGTTATTATGGCAGTTTGGGGAAAGATTGTGGTTTTGGTTGAAGCAGACAGACACACTGACTTTTTACTATTTAACCAATCTTTCCTATCTACATCTACACATGGGGTACAGGACACCCTCTGTGTAGACCTCCTTATGACTTGTGTGCAGTATTAATTAAATTTGATCGCCTGATTGCTCACTGTTTCAGCCGACATGCTTTTTCCAAGCCTTTTTTTGGGCAGCTGTGCCTGCAGCAACGAGTCCTGGTTGATCAGCGGCGCAAGATGACTTTCCAACAATAAAATTACTAAAAAAAGGAAATTAAAGAGGACAACTGATTTCTAGGGGTTAATTTGAGATAAACAGGATTTAAATTGAAGCTCAAATAAGCCCTCCTAAATAATAAGGATCTTCCGTCTTTGTAATACAACATTTTTAAACTGAGACCAAATGAAAATGTGATTTCTCTGATCACAGATTAGAGACGTTCTCACTCTCACCAGTGATGATGACATTAAGCCCACTCTTTGAATGAGCCTTACACATCAATAAACTAGTTTATCTTGCTGTTAATCAACACTGTCCCTTGTGACCCCTGTTTGTGTGTTGCTATGGCGATCCAAGCAAACATGGGTGCATCATGTTTCCCTCCTGAGGCTGGAAACGATTTGCTATTATTATTGTTAATTGCTGCTTTTGTTATTCATTGTTTGTGACGCTTAAATGACACATTTGACGTGTTGACCCTTGACCCTGCCAATGTCACAAAGGTGAGTGACAAGGCTGGACTGGCATAAACACTGAGTTTAAATAAGTCACTTGGCCGTTCTATAATGTAGTGAATCCATTTCTAACAGAATCTTTCTAGATTTTAAATTTAACATCTCGACAGCAGCTATTCACATTAAACGCTCATTATATTTCTCGTTATTCTGGGAAAATCAACAAATGATATCTGGAGCTAATTAGAGAGTTTGAAAGGTAGATAAATAAAAACAAAAAGAACATTTGGTCTGGGACAGAGAGGGTTAAAGTCAGAAGCTGTCTGATGACAGCTGTACTTGTACTTTAATCATGTCTTCCATTCAAAGCAAAGCTTTTGAACAGGACGTGTTAAGCTCACAGTGCTTGTTAAAGAGATGCAAACAGCCGAGAACACAGCTGCAGTTTTTCTTCCTGTGCTTTTGACCAACCTGGTTAGTCTTTACACCCAAAGTGCAGTGTACTGCTTGATCAGTCCTGACATATCCCGAGCTGCGCCTCTCCCCGCACTCGCTGCACTCGACTTTCACAGTGACTCACTGCACCAAAGAGGCACAGGCGAGAAAAATGCCACTTTGTGAAAATGCCACTTAACTCATCACAATAAAAAGGACCAGAAAAACTGTGGTTTCTCCTTTTGTAACTCAGATTTATCTCAAACAAATTGCTGTTGCTGCTCATGCACAGCAGAGATAAAGCCTGGGAGAAGCTTGAAAACTGGATAAAGGTCAAATAATTCCTCTTCTTCTGTCTCCATCAGTGACAACACAGAAAATAAACATCTTTTTCACCAAAAATGTTTTGGATTGTTAAACCTCTTAGTTACAGAATCTTCACTTTGAGTGTTTTTCTTCATCTCTACATCCTCATATGATTGTTTTTGTCCTTGACAACATAGTACAAGAACACAAACGCTCCTCTCATCATCCCACACTGCAGGCTTGCCTCCACTTTGATCCCACAGCAAGGTCAGCAGCACAAAGACATCTCAACCCCAAAACCAAGCCGTCACCCTCAGAGATTCTTTAACGAGCTCAACAAAGACACATTTCCTCTTTAACCTCTCGGAAAGATCAGCTCTAATGCCCCGCTAATACCCCTCCTCCTGTTGGCATTAACACCACCAGAGACTGTTTACAACTTCATTTCAGACGGGTTTAATTATCGACACAGCAAACAACACACAGGAGCTGCAGACAGAGATTAAGTTGAACTCTGCAGATCAAGAAATACTGTCTGTTAACACGTACTGTCCGGTTCGACCGTCTGTAAAAGCTGCATTCTGCACAAAACAAGACATGCAGAGTGTTTTATATATTATAATATTTTCAACAAACTGTAAATTATGCGAGTGGACTGGGCTTGTTGTTTACTTTAAGTGCAGAGAAAAACAGTTTTTATATAATTGTGTTTTAGTTAAATGTCTGCTCATTTGCTGTTAATCCAAACTTCTCCATGTTTACCTGTTTTCTTGATAAATGTCATTTCCTCAGCACTAATTTCATCACCACAACACCACTCATTTTGTTGCTCTGAGTTTCTCTTCTCTAACAGAAATATTGTTTTCATTCACTTATTATTTCTAGTTGATTTCATGTATTGCTTTTTTTAAAAAGCAAGTAAAAATATAAAATGTAACATTTCCGCATTAAGATGTAGAAAACGACTCTTGAGTTGTTTACTTTCATTATCCCAAATGATTCCAATAATGTTTAAACCCAGAAAAATCTGCAGTGTTACTCACAGTAACCATGTGTTTCATTTGTTCACTATAACCTCTGAGTAAACACCAGATGATTTGTCAGAGAGTAAGGAAGGACGTCTCCGAACGTGACTAAACATAAACATAAATAAAACATTTATTTTTCATCAGCTTTTCTTCAGCAATGTTGGTTGTTTAACAATTAAGACAACAACTCCCATGATTCCACGCTACTTCATGATGTCATCAAACTACGTCTTTTGTTTTCATTGCTTTGATGGAGAGCAGCAGTTGCATACTGAGCACTTAAGCAACTGTTAAAAACACTTGAAACATCATGCAAAGTTGTTTCACACAAAAAAACCCTCTAGCAGGTCAAACTGCACAATCACTCTTGTCCCTCTGAGGCTTTTAATTTAAAGTTTGACCATTACACGTTTTTTTAAACAGGGACCAAAAACGCAAAACCGTCGACAAAGTTTCAGTTAATAAATGAATGAAAACACTTAATACTCAGAGCAGCAGAGTGGTGATGAATTTAGAGCAAAGAAAATCTAACACGGAGCTTAATTTACCATTTGAGCTATGATTCGCTTATTACGGCTCATGTTTCTCTATGTTTTTATTTCGTGATCAGCCTTTATTCATTTGTGCTGGTCACGGCTGCCGTAACTTTAATAGCAGCTTTTATTAGAGAATATATGATGAATTGTTTCCACTTAGGAATTTATTAATGACGTTTAAACAAGCACAGATATGAAAAGCGCACATTTTTATGACGTTATTGTGATTATGACAAGGTCATCAGGATAAGAAATGATAAAAATACTGTCTTGTCTTGACTCTCTGCTTACAGTCTGAAAGAATGAAGTTGACTCAGCGGAATAAATTCTGTCCATTTTCAGCTTTAAGAAAACTCAGAGGTCCGCACAGATTAGAGGAAGACACAATATTGTCTCTCATTATCATCATGAATCTTACTGACAGCATAGAATTAAAGTTTGAATGAGATGACTCAGCTGCCATGAATAGCTCATTTCTGTCCTGAATAGTGTTTCAGGGAGCCCAGCTTGAACGACTTCCTGTCATCCAAAGAGTAAATAACAGAAGTTCTTACCCCGTACACCAGCTCCCCGACCATCCCGTTCCAGATCTTCGTCTCCGGGTCCCTGGCGCCGTACTTCCCGTCGGGAACGATGGAGATTTTGTACTTGATCCCGATGTGTTTGGCGATCTCCGAGGCCAGGTCCACGCAGTATCCCTCGTACTGGTCGTTGCCCTCGTACATCTCCCAGTTCTTCTTAAGCATCACATAGGGACCCTCCTACACAAGGGACCATAACCAGTGAACCAGACCGTCAGACGGACAGACGCACGGACATGAGGGCTCGCACAATGGAACAGACAACAGAATGACAAACAGGAGCTGCAGCTCATTGATACCAACCAGTGTTCAGGTCAGAGGGACCCTGTGGAGTTTTTTTTTTTTCACAACTAACAGTGATATGGAGAAATGTTTTGATGACAGGGCCCCCGTCTTGTTTGCATCGCATGCACAAGCATGCAGGTGAAGCAATAGACATTGTTGCTGATGGTTTCATGCTTTTTCATTGGTCGGCATTTGATGGAACTTTGAAACACAGAGAAGCAGCGAGAGAAGAAGACTGGTAGCTAGCAAACACGGATGTAAACAATAAACAGTGAGCTCTAAAAGTTTTATAAAGCAGAGAGTGCTTCTGACGTTTTTGTTAGCCCTCAAGGTGTTTTGGTGAGAAGAAATCTAAACATGATTTTTCTTTGTGTACAAGAAAACTCCACAAGATCCCTTCGGTTTCAGTTCAGAAATTGATTGTCTTCAGGACTTTACAGCGAAAACATTTGATTTGTCATAAAACAATAAAAATAGGAACCTTTTAAAGCTGCACCAGAAAAAAACAGCTGCCTGTTTTGTTTTCTTATACATAAAAAAAGCATTCTTTCAAGTTAGGATCATAACATTTGAATTCAAATATCGTGAGTGAAATTCACTTACGCACAGTATCTTTTACATTATCTACTACTAATATATCTTACTTTTTTTTAACCCAAACCATGAGAATTTCCAAAACCCAAACAAACTGCGACTGTTTGTGTTGCGGTTTGTCTGTTGCTGGTTCTCTCTAGTGGTCATATGTAATTGTTTTCCTGTCGTTGTGGGAACGTTCATATATGTATATATGTATCGACCTGTTCAGTTGTTCAGGTTTCTGCATTGAGAATGTTGCAGTTGGGAACAAAACACGGTGACATAGTTGCCAAATCCATCAAAACTAAATTGTTTTAAGCTGTAGAAGGTAAAATCAGCTTCCTCCACAACTTAATCTTCAGCTTCAGCTCATTGTTAGTGACTCAAAAACTGTACAACCCAATCGCCAGAATAAACGTTGGCAATGTATGTTGCAGACTTGACTTTCTTTATGTTGCAACTTTATGTTTCTTTTGATTCCTTTCTTTTCATTTTATATTGTGTTAATAGTTGCTTATGCTCTTGTTAGGTTAAGGCAGAAAAAAAGGAAGAGTGGTCACATATTGTAGCGATGTGAATATGGAATGTATTAATTTGGCCAACAGTTTCTCCCGGCTACTGGGTTAAATATAAACCTCCTTACTGTAGTAGTAGTTTTCATGTACACCAGCAGAGAACCAGACTTTTTCTAACGCAGTTGTTCATCTTTCATACAGATGATCAAACGAGGAGTTTGACTGCATGTCCAAATTTGCAAAGTGCAGCTTTAAATGTAAGAAGAACTTCAAAAGGACTGCTGGGAGATGCATTTTTTTTTTATTTTGCTGAAGATAATTCAGCGTAAAACAGAAACGGATGATGCGCGTGTTATCAGAATGACAGCCCCATGCTGTATATACACAGCACAGACTGGGGTTCAGGCAGGAAAGGGGAGAAAAATCATCAAAGCGTTAATGTGGATGCGTGATACACAGAGAG
This sequence comes from Pagrus pagrus, assembly GCF_965226575.1. Lineage (NCBI taxonomy): Eukaryota > Metazoa > Chordata > Actinopteri > Spariformes > Sparidae > Pagrus > Pagrus pagrus. The sequence goes on from NC_140198.1 coordinate 7,636,125, forward strand.
AAAGGAGGAAAGTATGACTAAGCAGAAACGGAGGCAGACATAAAGCTGAAGGGAAGTGAGAAATGAGCTGCAGTCAGACTGAATGACTTAATACCTTAAACAAGCCTGACTCGACTTGAACACTTAAAGTAATCAGAGGTAGATACATCAGCCTGCGCTGCGACCAGCGGAGGGTTATAGATCATTAGATTCCCCGTTGCTAAGAAAGTGACCTGAATGTAAACCTCGTATGGTTTCTGCACTCATATTTCAAAACAAATTGCTTTTGTCATGGAAGGCAGCCTATTGCATATTGAGAACGGGAGCAATTTATTCCTCAGATGTGTTTGCTTGACATTGCCCCGGGCCAAAGCAAGGTAACCAAAGGCTCCTCAGTGGGGAGAATGCAAATGCTCGGCTGAGCCTGCGGCACAACAAAATGTTAATGTACAACATAATAGATGCCACAGTTTAGGAGTTTCCTGTCAAAATAAGACATTTGCAATATGAAATATACGTCTCACAACTGCTCTTTCAAAAAATGTTAATTTAATAATTGCAATTTTAGAGAGATATTTAAGCTCAGCCCTCGCTGAATGTACACATGCAGTGAATTATGAAGCTTATTACAACACATTTTGCCATTAGCTATAATGGATCCATAATTCCTCTGTACCTTTGCACACTGTAGTTATTGCATACTGATCATATTGATATACAGAAATGCAATTTGAACGTTTAAAAGAAGGGCTAACCTGCTGTTGAAGCCCTATGGCAAAACTGAGCCATGCAACCAGTCACGCAGCAGACTAACAGCCTCAGAAAGCAACCGGCAAACATCCCAAATGTGTCAAGAACTATGAGATAGTTATGAAAAAATCTGATTAAAACTAAATTGCAAGTATTTAATCTATTTAAATTGCCACACAGTAAACCTGGGGCCTTTGGGGCCTCTGAGGGTCTGGAGCTGTCTTTTTTGTTATCTTGTTATGATCCTTAGACACCCATTCTTGATACTATATATCGATGTCAGTGTATTTACAGTCTATAATTACCTTTCTATATTGTAGTTTTCAATTGTAGTGTCGAGGTTCACCATTCCCACACAGGATTCAAATATCCTACCTACCCACAAGGGACTCATCTCATTGACATCAGCCCCACTTTTTACTTCGCAAGACTAAAAGCCTGTCAGAGCTTTATTAAGTTATTTCTTACAGCCTCGGCTCCAAATTAAAAAGTAGAAAAGTGCCGGTCAGTACGATTTGTGTTCTCTGAACTTTTTTACGATCCCTGCCCGTAAAGAAGCAGAGGCAGAATCCTGAGGATGCCAATGTTTCTCATTTACCTGGTTAAACAACTGACTGTCTTGGCCAGGTCTTGCTTGAAATTTTTTTTTTTTTTTTTTTTTTTACTTTAACGGGAATCTCCTGGTTAAATAAAGGTGAAATACAAATGAAAAATCTTTAAAAGCTATCATCTTGCAAAATGGGGCGGCTTTTTTTGTGAAGTAGTTATTGTGTTTGTTGTGATGGTCAGCAGTGACAGCAATAACTAAAATGCTTCTGCAAAACTAGCCATTGTTAATTTTGGCATTTTTTTAAACAGTGAATCACTTTAATATACTAGAGGGTGATGGAACAGAGTAGGAGCAACCACAGACTCTACACACATGGAAATCCTCATCAAGGTAACAAACATCTCGATGTTTTATTTGGAAAACTAGTCACAGCATGTGCAGCATGAATTCACTGGCTCATGGCATGATGCAAAAGGGCTGATTGTTGACCGAATTCCTTTTTTAAAACAGTGAGAGCTTGTTTGGCTGCGCTGTAAACCACATTTGCTGTTTCCACAGTAACCATGACTGCTGCCAAATCAACCAGGACTGAAATCTTAAGGATTACAACTTTTAAGCCCGACAGTATGTGTAGGTACAGTCAAAAGAGACACTGTGGCAGACGGCTCCTCCACCCAATTCAGGGATACTGAGAAGACTAGTTGGAAAACAACTGCAAAAACAAGCAAAACACAGACCACCATTAATTCTACACATGGTGGCTTTCATTATTCTATAAGCAACACTCCAAGGACAATCATGTCATGTTTTCTTTTACTGCCAGTTTCTTAAATTTTACAACAGCTGAAAAATGGAATTCATGATGAGCTTTTAACGAATCTCGGCCATTTTAATGATGAAAACTTAATTTACAAGTTGATCTTTGCAGCTGTATCAAAGGGAAACAGCTCTAATCCATATGATTTATGATAGCAGGGTGTATGACAGCGCTGGCAGCCGGAGGAGCAGAGGGAGTGGCAGAGATAGAGGATGCAGTCAGTGTTTCTGGCACGAGAAAAGAGCCGTGCTTCAGAGGTCTTCACAGCAAAGGCCAGCGAGGCTGACAGGCTGGTCAATAATCTCAACCACACTGCTTCACTCACTGCCTAATGAGACTAATTAACATGCCATTAAAAGCACGTACACACTCTACAAATCCATATGTGCGTACATAACACAAACACACACATGCAGCCACATCAGAATTGTCAGCCTTCCTAAAATCTGCCTGTTTGACTTTGGTTTGTCAGCGTTTTGTGGATTGTGTAAGATAAACAATCTGCTGCACATTCTGTTTGAATATGAGCAGCAACAAGCAGCAGAATGACCGTCCATTTTGTGGTCACAAAAACATCATTTTATGAAGCAAACACACAGCGACCCTCCTCAGTAAGCGACTCATTTCTGGGTCTCGGTCATCAGGAGCCGCTGGAGGCTCTTATTACATTTTTATTGAATTCAACGCAATTGTGTGACATTTAAAAGGCGCAGCACAAATACAAAACATGTTTTCGCGAATGTCCACTGTCCTTTTTTCACAAAAAAAAAGTGCGCTCGAGTGGCTGCTGCAGTGGGACGTCACAGTCTTGTCAAGGGTTTTATTTCACCTTGGAGCTTTAGTGAATGCCAATATTGTAGTTGAGTGAGCCTCGACCTCATATGTAACCTGTACACTGGCAGTAATCTATCATTGTCACTTGCAGCAATAAAAACACGACTAAAAGAGAAAATAAAGCAGAATTTAAGACTTGTGTATAAACCACTTCAACATTTTTTGTTCTGTCTCTGCTTTTTTAACGTAATATAATAATTTTTGGACTTAGCAAAAACCCTCTCACTGCAAAAATGTTTTGTAAATTATTTATCTCTACTTGATGAATGTCAAAATTTGATTATTAGCTAAATTAATGTCCCCAAATGGAACTTTTATTCCTAAAAAATGTTAATCAAGAGTAAAAAGAAGTACTTGGAGCATAAAGTCGTCCTGCTGTTGGAGATCAGAACAATAAATAATCACGATGAAATACTCAAATTTACTGCCGACAAAATACAAACAATAAATAACATTTTCCTCTTGTTGACTATTTGCACATGCAACACTAGAGATTTTTGTTTGTCCCTAAAAGCAATTCTAAATAAGAGGAAATAGGTGAATGTAACGACAACAGATCTCTTCATGTGAGGCCCAATTAGTTGTCAAAACAGCTACTGTATTTAGTTTGTCAGAACAATCTCAATCCACAAAATCCAGCCATTTCCTTCCTTCCTAGGAATTCCTTGAACAAAGTGCTAAAAAAAAAAGATAATTATAGCAGGGCCGTGACTGTACTATACTGTACTGTATCTCTTGCCCTTTGGCAGACTAACAGTGTGCCAGGTTTAAAGTGCAATGGAGGGGTTTAGAGCCAAGACTTCACTTCATCAAAGCTTTCAGCCTCCTCCTGCCAATAAGACGACAGTCAAACTCTGGGCTCGTCTATGGGAGCTTCACTGTTAATGCGCCAACCTCCAGGCAGCTGTGGCCTGAGACGTCATAAACACCCTAAACCAAAGACAAGTGATAACTATACACACTTTGAATTAAATCTATCAGACTAAATTACAAAAATACAGTCTCGGGTTAGGGTTCGGGTCTCATATTTCAGTCAGGTCAGGTCTGATTGGCGCAGGTATGTTCTGGGTTTGGGTCGGCAAAACAAACTGAACATCTGGCAGAAATGAGGATACAAAACACCGCTAAAAATCAAGAAGACAACAAAAGATTATAGAATTATTAAGACCACATTGCACAGAGCGGGGGACCCAAAAAACCAAGTGGTCTGGTGCTCTGCCTCTGCCCTCAGTTCTTTGTCTGAGCTTAAACTTAGATCTCATGTTGACAAAAACGTGACAGAAAATCGATACAATCATCAGCACTTCTTCTTTTGTTTTTGTTCTAGTACAAAAGCCTTACAAGGATCTTTAAAGTTCAAGTGAAGAGAAGCCCCGGGGTATGTTTTGTTGAGAGCTACTATTTGCCTTTAAATCTACAGCCAGATGACAAAATTGATACGGATCTCACTGCAGTACAAACCAAAACCCAAGCGTACTTCCCGACATGTTGAACTGCTCCTTTATAACTGCTCCCTACAAGTCGGTAAGACACGGAGGCAGCTGTGATGTAATATAACACTGAGACACTTCATTAAGTTTATGCTAAATAAACATTACTCTGACGAACATTTAAAGCGGGAGTGAAAGGCAGCCGTCACAATGTACCTGTAATATCATGCTGCATAAAAGCGTGATGGATATGAACTGAGGATGATTATGAGCGCATTAGTCTTTCTAAGCTGTTTTAAGGCTTACAGGAAGCCCTCAGAGAGTGTAATGTACTGCACAGTGGAGCAGGTAGACGGAGAAAGTGACAGATTTAGAGCAAAGAGGAACTCAGTTAGACATAATGTATATTCAGCATCCTGCTACCGCCTCGCTTTATAGTCCGGGGTCCATAGATCATCGAGAACCAGGATGAGATTCAAGCTGTGATTGGCCACACAAACACACCGGGCATGACAATGTATGAGTCTAACACACACAAACAGGTGTAGTGGGAGCTTGCTAGTAAACAGACACTGTGCTTTTAGGAGCATTTTAGCCCCAATGGGTGTCCATCCACGTCCTTAAAAGAGACTTTTTCCCTCCATTTGCATTTCATTTTCCTCTCGAAGGGCTCCATTACGGCTCTGAGTGGCTCCATTTCTTGTTCAGCTTTCTGAACAGGGTGTCCATTAACATAGATGCCGTGTCTCTCCTCTCGCCCAGAGTCTTTAGGGCTTCATTTTGGCTCGGGTTGTTGTGTCCGTCACTCTGCCATTAAAGGGCTTTTCATATCCTGCTCGCGTCCACCAACTGGGGCTCAGTTTCTTAAAATGGGGTTCCTCATCAGGGGCTGAAAAGAGGGAGGATTGTGCTGAGCTGTGACTCTCCATTCCCACCTCCTTCCCTCCTCAACTCAGCTGCTACATGTACGCTCAACATCTGGCTGCTTTAGTCAGAGTCACTGCTTACAGCCAGAGATTCACATGCCATGCAAAGGCCATTCATTTCAATCATGTGTAAAAATGCTTTGACTGATTTTATGAACTCTTTTATCTGTGCAATAAGAACAAAAACCCTCAGTAATGGCAGCCGGTTAAAGAGCTGTTTGGCTGCTTTTTGAGATGTTTATCGGTGCAATAAAAGAAAATCTAAGTGACGGTAGATGATTCGGAAGTTTCTACTGGAGTAATAAATAGAAAGGCGCTTCCTTTAAGTGTCTTTTTACTGTTGTAACAAAGCATATGTGATCCCTGAAATCTGGTCTGTCAGTACCCAAGGTAAGGGCCTTTAAGTGTGGGAAATGTGAGCATTGGATGGGAATGTGCTTCCTTGCAAACTAATGTAAATCCTGGGATATCATCAGTGTTCAAGGAGTTATGTGTGATGAAATGTCGGCTTTTTGGCTATATAAGTGGACTTTGAGGGGAGATTATGTTGTCACACTCCTGTATTGTGGTCTATTGAGGCTGCTAATGTTTGGTAATTGGTGTCTCTACCTTTTCAGTGAAGGATTTTTCCCACTGAGGATGTCGAGTGTCTGTGTATAATGGCAGGAAAGTCCTTACTCTTTGCTCTAAATGCTGCCAAAAAAACTTTACTCCTGATGATTTTTCTGCAAAGCTAAAATAGTCAAACTTTTGTGGCGTTTCTGCACGTACAACAGCATCAGACAAAGAAGAATTACCCAGAAATACCGCAGTTAAAGTGCAAATCCTGAGAGTACTGTAGTAATGCTTGAACAAAGGAAAGGTGGTCTGGTCTGATGTGTTTCCACTGAAGCTCAGGCTCATGACTCTGCATATCCTTCAAGTATTATGTGATCTGCAGCAGCACTAGATAATAAAGTCTCCTGGTGTTACAAATTGCTAAGAATACGACTGCATGTGTGTGTGTGCGTGTGTGTGCATTGGCGAGAACATGCCGGTCTCTTACCATGATGGTAGTGACTACGACTGTGCGGTTTTCCATGCCAGACGTGTCGTTTGGAAGCAGCGGAGAGTCCTGGATCAGAACCAGTTTGTCCTTGTCGTTCCAGTAGCCGATCTGCCGGGAAACAACACATGAATGAGATTGTGTATGTGTTCACTCGCTGTGCTATCTTGGTTCTGCCAACAAATATCTGGGCCTTTCTGGCCCAAATGCAAAGCTTGGTATACAATAATTGTTTTTAATAATTAGTGACATGGTCCAACAATGATGACTGTCTTGTTAAAGTCCTTCAATAATGACACATTTGAGTGGGAATGGGTTGAAAATTATGCAACTTACATTTTAAAAATCATTAACATTACAGTCATGAACTATAATTAAACCTTTTGCTGTTATAACGTTTACAGTTGTTTCTTTTGTCTAAATAAAGACAAAAGCTGTTGTGATAACCACTCGTGATTGGAACATAAACACTGATCAGCATGAATATGGACGAAGTGGAAGAAAATTCAGTTACTTGGAAGAGTTTGCACGTTCAAGTTGCTGGAAGTCGAGCTGCTAAGAAATATAATTTTAAAAAATCGAAGAAAAAAGATTCTGGAAAAGAGATTTTTTCCAGGATAGAGTTGTAAAATCTGACAAAATATTCTCAATTGGTTCACCTACTAGCTTTTTTCCTCAACTTTCTCACTTTGCTGAATTGTTGCCACCTGTGTGAGCTGATCAAGGTCATGAGATGAGGTTGAAAGCTGACAAAAATTTTTGAAATTGGACATCTGAGATGGGCTTATGCTGTTAACACGGTCAGGACTGAACTTCTGTGTTGTAAATTGTCAGAATTTTATAAAAATGAAGAAGAAAAATTGTGAGAATTAAGTAAAAAAAAAAAAAACAATATAAAGAAAGAAAAAGCATGGTCATGGTTATGGTTAAGTTATCGTATGAGTAAAAGCCATTACAGTAGAAGCAATACAATATCAGTCAAATGCTCCACAGAAATGTTTTTACTTTCTTTGTAAACTTAATTCTCCAAATGTTTCACTTGTTCTCTTGAATTACAAGTAAAAACCCAGTGTTCGTGGTTTTAAACAGTATTTTCTGGTTAAACGTTCTGATGAAGCGCATGAACTTCTGATGAAAGCTCTGAACACAGCAAGAAAGTAGATCCAAGGTCATTTTATTAAACTACCAGTTCCCAGATTCAGGTATCAGAATTGGACCGAAACTGAAAAAAAAGTGTATCTCTGCATCTCAATTTAAATCAAAATCTCATCACATCCTGTGATTCCTCCTAAAAACACTGAGCTCTAATAATGAATTATTGCAGAGCCTCAGCTGAAACACCCTGGTGCAAGATTCCAGTTTTAAGATCCATGTTGTTCTGCTTCTTTTTGTCAAAAGCTATTTCACTGTTGAGCTGATGTTACTGTCATCTTCCAGAAATCCTTCAGGGTCAAACTGACCAACTGGAACTGACAGACATGATATGTTGTGGTCACAATATTACCATCTGCCTTCTTAGGAACATCGAGAGGACGCGCATGGAGGGCACTGCTCGGCTGATATGTGATTTTTAATAAAGAGCCATTATCTGCAAATATTCTGACAAACTGATATATTGATCTTATAACAGACCGGAGCTTTGACTGCAACCATAAGCAGCTATAAGTCAGAGAGAGAGGGAACACCGAGCGAACAAGCTGGCTGCTGGTTGGCCAGAGGGAACGGAGATCTGTGATTGGATGATACCTCCCTGTGTGCTGGGACATCAGGATGATTGAGGAACATGGAAAATGCAGTAGAGAGGCTGTGACACACAAACACACACACACACACACACACACACACACACACACACACACACACACACACACTGTGTCCTGACAGGACCCTGACTGTGCTGCAGGAAGACAGGCCAAAGCAGCTTCTGATTGATGGGAACTCCTCTCTGCTTCTCGAGCCCCTCCCTCCCTCCTCCTCCTCCTCCTCCTCCTCCTCCTCCTCTCTACCTTGATTGCTCTCCATTTCATTTTATCCTCTCACCATCACTCTTACAAGTGCTCTCTCTCTCTTTCCATTTTACCTGCATTTTCTCAACAGACATCCATCCTCTCACACCAGACCCAGAGAGGCTGGAGCTTTTTTTTACAACCTACTTGACGATAATAGAAAACGCCACACTACATACTGCGTCATCCCGGCCCCCAGATACTACACATGACAGCAGTGGGCACATGTTTCTGTCTAAAATATACAGTATTACTGACTTTACTAGGACAAATATTCATCCAAAACACAAAATGAAAGCAGTGTGGTGTGATGTTTTACCCGTCGCGGTCCATTATTCTTCAGTTCAAACACGTCCATTGTGTAGTTGACCCTGCGGCCATAGTGGTCAAACTGGACATTACCTGTTAATCCCTGCAACCGGACCTGCACACAGAGGAGGGACATAGAAAAACACAATGATATAACAGCAGCACACAGTATTTATTAACACCACAAACATGTTGAAGGACAAACTTCAGCATCTGAAGGTCCACTTGGGTCTAAGTTTGTAATAAACCAGGTTGTTTAAAGATGTTCAACAGTGAAAAAAGCAAATCAATACAAGTGAAAGGAATTCAAGAACGAATGACGAACATTTTTAACATAGTTTTATGAAAAATCCAGAGGAGAAATCTGAACTGAAATAGACAAATGTGTATTTTGGATGTTTTCTTTCCACCATTCTGAAAGAAGACAAGTTATGAAAGCAAAATAGCACAAAATCTCAAACTTGACCACTCCATGAAACCTGTAGTGTCTGGCCTTACGTTGGGAAAATGTTTTATATTCCCACTGTGCCAAACCTGCATCGAACCATGACTCCTAAACCTGGTTAGAACTGAACCGTGACTTCTTTCTACACCCTTCATTCGTCTTTCATTCCCCCTGTTCCTGTTTCCCTCTCACCTGTTTGAGAGTGCGTTCCATGTCGATGCCCTGGTTCCACGGGGCGGCCGGGTTGGCGAGGCAGTCGCCGGCATTCCCCCGTCTGGAAATGTCCACCTTCTGCCTGCGCAGGTTCCTGAAGGCCTCGGCCATCACCATCACCCCGTCGTATGTCAGCGCTGAGGTGTACTGGGAGACGAGAGGAGGTGATCAGAGATATGTGATATACAGTATGTGGGCTCAGTTGGGTCGTCTGCTGGTTTCTTCAGCTAGTTTAAGAAACTTAAAGGAAAAGTTCTGTCGTATTCTAGTGAATGCCAAAAGAAAGTCTGGTGAAGTTTTCGTAGTCCACATAACATTGTTGGAGATTCACAGCAACTGAAAACTGCTGAAACAGAAATTGCAAACAAAACAACCGGAGAAAAACATAAAATGGCTCCAGACAGCTTGTCCAGCGTAATCCAAGTCTCCAGAAAACTTGACATCCCAGACTGGTTTGAAAAGTTGTTATTTACTCGCTTGACGCCAGGCAACTTTTCCTTTAACATTGCATAAAAACCCTGCAGAAGGTTCAACTCTGGCCTGTTAGACTCATTAAAAGGAAATAAAAACCCAGTGTGGACACACAATTTGATTTGTAAATTACAGTCTTTGTACGCTGGAGGCCACCCCGCTGTTCTGTCTGATTTGTGTGCTGGAGGACACACACACACACCGGGAAAAGGTATGAGGCCAATTAAATGCTGATTTAGCTGGACAGGCAGAATGTTCTGCAGTATTTGCTGGTCAGATCTTCTTTAAAATAATGTGTGTGTGCTGCCTGTGAGAGTTTCCGCAGGGCTAGGCAGTACCTCCTAACGGCCCGGCTGTTGCAGAGAGGCAGCAGTTCTTACTCTGCTCATTATTTTCTGGAAATGGAGAGTAGCAGAGGGAGCGATGGGAAGAGCATATTCCCCACAGTGTACACCTCCCAATTTCCCATAATCTATCTTTGACCTGAAGACTCTGTGTCGGCTCTGATTATTTGCGTCTACAGAAATCACTCTCTCCGTCATGAGTCGTACATTTCCCTAAAACTTACCTCTGGCGCCGCAGAAAACTAATTGAGTGAATGACGAAGAGGCAGGAAGATGGAGAGCGAGCACCGGGGAAAAAGAAAGGGAAACGGCGAGTGTTTTGTCCAGCCGGGTAGCAGTCTGGCATTAATTATCCCGGCTAGCAGGAGTTCATTAACTTTGCCTCCGGCCGGGGGTGGCTCCTATTCATTAGCCCACTGCTCACTGTGACATTATGGCTCTCTACGGAGACTGCTGCACTCTATCCCCCTGTTACTCTTTGATGAGCTGCCCAAAGTAACACACACATTTACACACAAACAGTAGAGGTGTGGGATAATATAGTCCGGAACATCTTCACTGCTCAAAGCTGCCAAAGACGTGAACATGAACAGGGGAAGGGATAGTGTTGGATTCATTATTTCCAAACAGTGTCAGCTTGCTAATCAATTAATCAAGAAAATAATCGACATATCAATTGACAATGAAAAAATGGTTAGTTACAGCCCTTAATTTCTGTTTCCTCTGAGAAATGTTATTTTTGCCACTTACAACAACTTCTACAGCTGCATCAATCTCATGCACCATTTTGCTATTTTTTGCCCATTTTTCTGTTGCTATATTTCCTAAATGTAGCTAGGTAGCTAGCTAGCTATGTGGCAAAGCTGGGATTGGTTCATTATGCAGCTTTTCAAGGACTGATGATGACATGCTGAATATTTAAAGTCAAAAATGTGCATGCCCCAAAACTGACGAATAAAGTGCCCAGCTAGCCTAGCACAATGCCAGACATGCCGTCTACCTATTGGTTAGTAACGTTAGCTGTAACGCTAGCAGCCTGGCTATTGTTCACCTCTTGAGCCTGGCAAGGAGCAGTTTTCTGAGCTGATTGAAAAAAGTTGGTCATTACATGATTATTTGAGTCTAGAGCCCTTAACAGCTCCCTCTTCTTCTTCTTTTCTTTTCTGGCATCACAATTTATGTGCAGGTCGTGCATTAGGAAGGAGATTTATTCCTACATTAGTTAGTGGTTAGTTCAGATCAGTGAAAACATTCTCATGTTATCTGGACAGTTGCCCATTATGCAGGATTTTCAGGCCACATTTTACTGAAGCAGCAATAAAGAAAAATGTCTGTATTTGTTCGAAGTTTTACTGAGTATGCTGGCTCAAAATAAAGTGTGGTTATTATTGCATATATTTAGAATGAACATGATTATTGCTCCTGAGCACCTGGGCCCCAGAAATGTTTCCCTTTCCCCCCCTCATGGGCGTCCCTGGGTCCAAGAGCATCCAACGACCCTTTCCTTATCCACCAAGTCCATCTCCCTTATTTGCACATGGAGATCTGCTCACAATGTAGACAGACACAACATAACAAGAATGCCTATTAATTTCAGGAGTAAACGCAAAGATCCTTGATCAAATGTCAAGGTAACAGTAAGGTAATGCGGTAACAGCTCACGTGTTGATACCAAAGCTGGCTGTCATACACAGAGGAATCTCTCATTAGTTCACTACCTGCAGATTCCTGGAACTTTTAAACACAAGGCGTCACATCCGTCTTCGCAAAGTGAGTAAACATGCCAGAACAAGGCCCAACTCACCGGTGGTGTTAATATATTAGAAGAAAGAAGAAGGGCCGACTGTGACTCAGGCTGTGGACAAACTTAATGGGGAGCAGAGTAATTTAGTCTGAGTGGATTTCCAGGAGAGAGAGCAATTTATCAAGAAATGGAGTGGGGGTAAACACACACACACACACACACACACACACACACACACACACACACACACACACACACACGCCCACACACATAATATCATGTGATATCGCCCTGTGGTGTAAACTTTTAATTTGAACCACCCCAATCCATCAGACACACACACACAAACACACACTCGGCTTGACTCACACCGTTTCCACTCCACTGCATCTGGTTTTTAAAATAGAAATCTTTGTTGGATACAGATTTGCTGGGGGGGGGGGGGTAAAGAGGTTTGCTGGCCACCATGGCGTGATGCCTTCTTGCCCCAGTGCCATTCTCAATCTGTGTGCCTGAAAAGATGGTAAAGTGGGTCAGTCTGTCACATCACTACATGTGACAGCGGTGGACGAAGCGGAGCAGATTGCTGCTGCTGCTGATGAAGATGATGCCTGTTATTTGGGTGCATATACTCATGTATTTGTTTCATCAAAGGCTGCTATATATTAGTTTTAAGTCATTTACTCTCCTACATTTACTTGACTTACCACTTACTTTACAGATTCAGATTTATCATAAACAAAACAAATAATAAACGTATAAAACAGAGTGCGTTGTGAAAGAGTAAATCAGTGTTTTTACATAAAAAAGTAGCTCAAACAGGTTACACCTAAACCTGAAATGCTGCTTACAATCTGATAAGTCGAGACAGTTTTTCATGCACTTCTGTCTCAGTGTGTTGCTGCTGCTCCTCTGTGCACACTTTGCAAACATGCTGATATACACTGTACACTTTTCATCTTATCTGGCACTGTCCTCGCTCATTTTATCTTTCTTTGCTTTATCTGCTATTTTTTCGCTGTTTCAACAGCCGAGTTACCCCGGAGGAATCATGAAAGAACTGTGTTTTTGCACATTTTAGCCCAGTGACTACAAATAGCATGTAATTTACATGACTACCCATTCTTCTTCTTCGGTTGTTGGCACATTTCTCACCCTCCAGGTAGCTGTTGGTTTCGGTCCATTTCACAACAATTTGAACATCAAATTGCAGAGATTTTGCGACTGATCTAAAAGCTCACATTTGAGATTTGACAACACCAACTTTCTTTATGGAAAAGGGACTAAAATCACTTGATTTAAAAAAAAAAAATGCTTAAATGGCTTTGCCAACGTCTCTGAATCCACCAACAAGGAGTTTTCAGAGTAAATTTCAAATAAACGCATTTTGTGGAGTTAAAGTATTCAGTAGTAGGAAATGGAAATACTGAAGTTAAGTACCTCAAAATTGTACCTATGAACAGTACTTGAGAAAATTGTAGATAGCTACATTCCATCACTGTTTTTTCTCAACTTTGACGGTAAGATTTTTACTTTTACTGCAAATGTTTATCGGTTCCAATTATCAGTTATCGGTCTCCTTGTTCGGCCCCTCATACATACCTTGGGTGGGGCGTCCGAGCCGGGGTACTCCCTCTGATCGAGCTTGTTCCAGCGCTGCATCAGTTTGATTACCATGGGGTTGCTGAAGTCGACCAGCTGAAAGCCTGTAACGTTGGCTCCGCCGTGCATGAAGCGCTCCAGGTTGATGTCCTTAAAACCCTTCAGGGGCAACAAGGAGAAAGAGCGGTCATGGGCTGAGTCCAGTGATGGCAGAAAGAAACAACAATGCAAACAAAAAAATACTATTTTGACAGCTGTTGTAGGTATTGACAATGCCTGATGATGAACTACAGTAGATTTGCTTTAATTACGCTATAATTAATGAGCTAATTAAGAGCAGGTGAAAAATGTGTCAGTGCTCTTAAGCACTGATCCAGGACCATCATGTTCCTTGTAGGCTGTCAGAGGAAGCTGAACATTACAGCAGTCTGTGTCAGAGCTTAATAGCTCTCATAGTTATGAATTCAAGCCCCTGATCCTGAAATAGTATTTTTGACAGTTCTAACAGGATAGATGCACATTTATTTCCAAGACCATCTTGTTACAAAACCCACATGCTCATAAGCACACTGTCTAGAAATGTATCTACAGTATCTAGAGCTGGAGAAAATTGGACCCTGGGAACTTATGACCCAGGGAAAGCACATAATGTACAGCTTGGGAACATAGCAGCCTCTGTCATGTTCCCATTACCTGTCATATAAATATGGGGAACATAGGACCCTGGGGAAATGGGACCTTGGAAATATAGGACCCCGGGAGGGGACATATGTACAAATATGGGGGATATAAGAACTTGGGAAAATAGGACCTTGGCAACTTATGACCCTGGGGACGTAGGACCTTGGGAACATAGGTCCCTGGGAACATAGAACATCGAGACCTTAGAGTGACCCCCACTGTCCTGTAGGTAAGCACAAAGTGTTTTTGTGCAGAATTGTCATTTGGGTCACGATTTTGGTCCAGTATTAGTGAATCTTGCTAATACATGTGGTGAAAATGTGCATCCACAATGTGTCCTGTATGGCATCTGCTCTCACAGCCAGTCCTTTAAAGACACTGGAACAGAGCCGACACAATTCAATACGTCAACACTGTTTGAACAACTGGACTGAAACAACAGCGAGGTGGGAGTAAGGACGGGGTAAAGAACATGCAATGAGGAGAAAGACAGAAGCAAACATGGGAAACAGAGAAACCATCTCTCACCAGGTTGGCCATGATGTAATGGTAGCCTTTGACATGTTTCCCGACACTGACAATCTGTGAGGAGGCGGAGCACAGCTCAACGTTAATCGGACTGGATTACAGCATAGCAAATGTTAATTACAGTAAATGATGCATGTGACAGGCGAGTGTGTGTGTCTTGACACCGTGGGACCGTCAGGTTTAATCCATAGAAGATCGGACGTCTAAACAAATAAACGGGCAGTCACGTCAGTATCTCATGGAGGAGAGGAAGTGAACGCTTCACGCTTTCAAAGACAATGCTTCTCGACACTCTAACACAACACACATACATATACACACACACACACTTACAACCACAAAGCTGCATCTTGGTGATAAAAACTGATTTTGAAAGCTGACATCCGCTGGGAAGTCCCACTGGACATGCAGTTAATAAGCGCATGAATTAAGCTTAAAAAGCGCTTTAAGTCTTTTAAAAAAAGCTTTGATTGATCAATTCAGCTTCACTTCTGTCAGGACCTGAGCCTCAGGTGGTAAAACTCTACTGTTGGTGAACTCCCACAGCTGCTTTATGCAAGATTAAGTATAAAAATACATCCATTATATCAATCTGAATCACGACATAGAGCTGTAGGAGAGATTAGTGTCCAATCCACTGAGAGGTTAGAAAGAAGTCAGTTTGCTCATATTAAAAGGAACCATTCACCCGATCCTTCTTATGGGGACTTTTTCTTCAGTTGAAAGTAGTTACAGTCAAAAATATTCACACTGAGCTCTGTGGATGAGACAATATATATATATATATATATACATATATATATATTTTTTTTTAAATTAAAAAACAAACAAGCATTTTCACAGTTTTGACTGTGCAAAGCAAATAAATGCTGCTTTGACAAACATGAGCGCCAGGTTTTTTTCTTCCTCTCGACGAAAAACAAAAACAGCATTTGCGGAGTGTGTGTTGCCATGTTTCGTTCTGCCATGTGGTGCCTCTTCTTTGTGTGTTCAACAGGCTGTTCCCAATTAACTGCTGAAATATCATTATAACAATATTTTCATTTTCAATAAATTTGACCATATGGCCTTCGTGTGGTACATTAAAAATAAACACTTGAGACATCTCAACATATCTTTTTGAAGGAGAATTTGAAAATGTAATTGGCCACTGTCGGGGGCATATAACCAAAAACACCGCCGCCAGTCCTAAAAATAATTAAATGGCCATCCTTGTATGTCTACAGACTTTAACACTTATATATGAATCCCTCCTTGGGCTGGTTCCTTCTTATTGTGTGTACATACACGTGTAGGAACCAAATCAATATGGCTTGCGCTCTCACAATATTCGACAGATGCTGGCCCCCAGAGTTAAAACAGAATTAGAGAAAAAAGCTTTTAAAAATGCTGAATAATCTACAGAAGGACCTGAAATTGTCAGATTAATTACTATGGGGGAATTAGGATCAATTTTAAAAGACCCCGAGAACCGTAGTCTTGGTCAATGTGTTTCATCTGTAAAGCGATGGATTTTTGTCATTCACAGCGAGGCAACTGTTACGTGCAGTAAATATTCTTAACGCCTTCGTGCAGATTGTTACAGAATATGCCACAGTTCGTCACAGTGTGAGACGAAGCAGAGTCACTGTTGGAGAAAATAATGAAATGAAGGAAGATGAGTTTTCTGCTCTCTCACAGGCTGCAACACTGATGGATTTTAAAACTTATTCTGGCACAGACACTTTAATTAATAACCTTTGGGAGCACAAAGAGACGCTCGCACTCACTTCTCACAGTGAATCACCTACTTCTCATCAATTTCATCATTTATCAGGTAGAAAATGCTGCTAATGATTTTATGTTGAATGGTGAACAAGTGCAGAGTGATGAGACGAAAGATTGGCACTCGTTTGATTCCTATTTGCTCTGTATGTGGAGTGGTTTGCTGGATATTTACACAAAATATACAATAATATTATGTATTATAAGAATTGAAAACTCAAGGCTGTTTGAGGGTTTTTCAGTTTTGTTTTCATGGTTTATCAAGCAGGTTTTTGTGCCAACTAGATTATATTTAAGTGGCACATTTATACAGTGCTCTTTAAAAAGCAGAACAAAACATGCATATCGTACTTAACCTCCAGGCCGCTGCAGCCTTTACGTTAAGGAGATGACATTTAACGTAGACACGTGCCATGTTGGAAATGTTGATCCGACCGTCGTGACTTTAAAAGTAAAAGTGACTTTTTCAGACACGAGACCAACGTGAAATATCGCCGACACATTTACATAACAAGGTGCGAGCCTCAAAGGGGCTTCACAGCATCTATCATTGACATTTACTGAAACACCTCTTGGATTGTAATTCTTTGAAAAACAAAAAAAACTTTGAGCCCTTAAGAGTTTCCATTGCCTTTTTCATTTTGCAGCTCTGATACAGTTTCTTACAAATTAGTCACCAGCAAATTATTTTCCCATCTGTAAATTAAACTGATTTGCATTAAGAGATTTTACGCTGTGACATTCAAAGTAACATCTGGTTGCTTGTGAGCCTTGATATGTATTGACCGTGCTGTTAATAAGCAGCTAATGAGGCCCAATTATGTATTCAAATCCTTGTCCTGGATCAGGAGAATTTGGCGAGTTGTAAATACAAACACAGTGGCAGTTGGCATGAAGACAAGCTAAAATAGATGTTTATGTTTTTGGCAGAAACTCTGGCCACCGCAGCACTAAATGTTAGTCTGCTGTATCTACTTGTGAGATGATTTGTGCACTGATCTCAAGATAGGATGGAGCAGGAAGTCTTTCTGCACTCGCTCTCTCTCTCGCACATCTGCAAAGTAAATTGTTAGCACTATGACAGATGTCAGAGTGGAGATTTCCTGAATAATTAAACAATTATGGAGACACCAGTTGCCCCAGGGAAAGGAGGGAAGAAGAGGAGAAGGAGGAAAGTAAACATCATATTCTGAGTGTGTTTTTGCCAAATAACACCACCAGAGATCAGAACAGACTGTTTTCAAGTTTGAGAGTTTCTAATTAGCACAAATACACAAAAAAAACAGAGTGAAATAAACATCGAGCGTATGTGTGAAGTAACTTCTCTTCTGTGTCGAAATTTTTTTCTGGGATCCGTTCATTACATTATTACAAATAAATTAAGCATTTGGGTGATGTTGTTAATCTTACTGTTACTAATATAATGAGTTTTGGATTTTAAGGTAAAGAAAAGTGTCTCATTACTTTCCTTGTTTTCATTTATTAAGAACAAATATTCTCTTCATTTTCACTCAACGCAATCTTTACTAAAAAATGTTAAAGGATATTTCTGTTTTGTAAAGTTTGAGTTTTACTTAAATCATGAAATTGTACTCACTAATTTAATTGGTGAGATCTTGGAGACACAGTGATACTGCCATCATTCGGGGCAAAAAAACACCAGACAATTAGATGGGGGTGTAGCCTGATTATGTAAAGTAAAGGGAGTATAGCAGGTCAAAGTGGAACCAAGAAGTTTGAATATAAACTCCACTGATGTATGAAGAGAGCTGGATATGACATGAGATGTCAAGAGACATTTTGTAAACTGTGCCAGGACACCCCAAACTGCAAAGAAGGGAGGAAGTATTTCTCTTTGTATTATGAATTTTCATGAAAATGTAATATTTATGAATGGGCCGGTGGGCTCAAACAGAAGACACTACTCATTACTCCATGTGCATGGAAACAAGCTAGTAAGAGAGACAACTTTTTTGATGTTAGGGAACAACTTTTACTGGAGTGATTGGGCACCATTTTGGAATCAAGTATGCTGTTCTTATGATAAATTCATTGGAAACTGAAACAGATGTTTAGAAGAGGTTTACATGTTGTAGTGCTCAAAAACACATACTCATTCTCACACTGCCCACTGCAGCAGCACTGTATTCCCCCTTAGCGCCTGTCTCTTTCAGGCCCCGCCCCCCGAATACCCAGTCTGCTCTGATTGGTCAGCTCAAACATGCCTGACCCAGCACTGCTAACAACAACAGAGCAGCTGTGCAAAACCAATTCTTATGTGCCAAATAAGCCGCGAGGCATAAATTCTTTAAATGTGTGACATGGTGACCTAGTGTGATGTCACAAAGTCACGGAATTAAAGGCGGGACTACTGACGAGACATTTCAGGAGCAGTGTTTTTTTTGCATGCACGAGAAACTATATAAAACTCTGAAGGAGGGGGAAAAAAAACAGAGAAGAATAATAGGTCTCCTTTAAACTGACAGTTTGGGTAATAATTTGACTACTCATCTTTGTTTTCCCTCCAAACAGGTTTGCCTAACCTCAGGGTTTGTTTACATCCCCTGCGATCATCCATCTGCTTGTGTTTCTTGTTGCATTGGAGTCGATTTGTGTGATGTTGTCTTATCCCGACATCTAAGCAATTAACTTGGCGAGTATAATGTTATTTCAACCGATAGTACTGATGGCCGTAGGTACACATTGTAATAATCCGTAGTATTCCCTTAATACTATTTCATGCGACATGTCCTTTAGCAGCAATACTAAAAATGTTAAGTTCTATCTACTTTTCTAAATTGTCTGTACTCTATGGAACAGACAATTTAACATGATTACAATTAGAAAACTTTGTCTAAATGTTCCTGTGTGAAACTACAGTCCACCAGGCACTGTGTCAGTTGTTTCTCAAAACTTTCCTGTGTGATTGGAATTTCATTAGATAGTATTAGAGAAAAGTCTGCAGAATGATCTGTTTTCAGCAGTAGGTGTGTTTTGAAGGTGATTTCATTTCATTTTGTAGCCACATTCACACCACAGGTGAAGTTATTCTACCTTATTGGAAAGCTAAATCCTGTTGAAGCCGAAGCTGCAGGCTTGAATGTGAACATTAAGACCAGTAAATGAGGCTGGACTTTTTGTCAAAAGGTACGTGCTCCAATTCGCTCGGATTGCTGCTTTTTGAAGCTCCAAAAGTTAAAATATACAGTATTACATGAGCAGTACCTAATGTCCTTCAGCAGCTATTGCAGATTTCAAATTCTGCCTCAGGTATGAAAAAGGTCAGATGCTTCTTTTGAACAGCAAAAGTACAGAGACACACAAAAAAAAACCCCTTAATGCTGATGTCATGGTGGCATCACCTGTTCCAGCATGTTCTGCAGTCTCTCTGCCTCAAGGTCAATCACAAACTTCTTCTCCTGTCTCCGGTCCAGGTCCTCCAGCAGTCGTCTGTAATTGGCATCATTGAAGTTTTCGACGCAAATGGCACTGACCTGCCAGTTGTTCTGTCCTGCCTTCTCCATGATGGCCTGCAGGATGGCATATCCTGATGCAGTCAGACACACAGGACAAGAAATGTCAATGTCGGGGGAAAGAAAATACAGGGTACAGCTTAACTTAACACAAAATGGTGGACAGTTTCACTGAATGTAAGAAACAAATCCATTTTTCTTTTAGGACATTTTCTACACCAACATTTTTTTCTTAAATGTATTGATTACTTTAGTTAAGAACAGCCAATATCCTGAAGAATTATGTTTATATTGGACGATTCTGCACGTCACTATTTACATCTAGTGCCACTCTTTGCAAATGCAGGAAGCAGTGTTTCCTTTATGTAATGAGGCGACAGAAAAGGGTGGTCAGCATTTTTCATATAGCAGATGACAGCATATGACCTGTTAGACCTCCAAAACCATAACCAAGAAAATCACTGCACTTATGTGAATAAAAAGTGTTGCATGTATCCCATAAGTGTCAATGTGTTTATTTGGATTCAGATCTGGATCCAGATTTAACTTTTCTGAACATTTACTATTGTCACACGACCACTAAGTGCTCCCAGAATGTTTTTTAGCTGTCAGTGTTGCAGCCCCTGAATATGTTTACTGATGAAACTGACTCATATACTTCCTGGCTGAACTGTGGCACAGTGGGCCATCTGAAGTTACAAACCACATTGCTCATAATTGGTGGTTTGAGTCGCAAACTGGCTTTAGTTGACACAACATCCCTGGCAAAACAACCTCTTTCCCATCCAGAAGGAACCTCACTGAAGCAAACTTCTCAAAAGCTTTTATCCTTTTCCAGCCAGATCCCGGCTTTTGGTCCAGTCTGGGAAACAGGCTCGGACGTAGCATTACACTCTGGATGATGGGGGGGGGACCCTCGCTGTCAGGATTGTGTATAAAGAAGATGAGTGTCAGAGAGAAAACTAGGGAGCTGTGAGGGCGGCTGTTCTCCAGCAGGAACAGATGTCCCCCTTAAACGGCCCCTCCTGGTGGCCATCACAATCTGGCAACCCGTCTCCCTTTGCTCCCAATTAGTGGATTAACCTGTGCTCTGGCAACCCGGCTCCCTCTCCACCTCCTCTATCCCCTCCCCGGCCCCTACTGCTCCCCATTAGAGGGATGTCGGTGCCAGGAGGGACTGCTGGTTGAGGCGACTCACAAATGGATGAGTGCTCACACATGCATGTATCACCTCAGGCTGTCCTCAGTTGATCCTAAAGCAAGAACCGGTTCATGACATTTTGGACGAAAAAATACAACTGTTGGGAAGCCAAATGGGGATACAATCATTGTTCATTTTGTCAACAGAAGTCAAATGGGTTGCATATTACAAAAGCTCGAAAAGTACAAAGAAATTCAAAATCTGCTGTGCTGAAGTACTGAACTGTACAAGATGTGGTATCAGAGCAGAACTCTTGGGGCGGACAGTTTGTCTTTTCTATTTTATTCATTTATTCACAGAAAATAAGAGACATGAGAGGAAACAAGGGTAGACAGATATACTAATGACGGGCAACAAAGGTCCCACCGGACCCTGGAGGGTCGGCAACAAGGCAAACATTCTCGAAGACTATTATCTGCTTATATTTAACATAGGTGTTTATGTTGTTACGCCTAATAACACCACATCTGTGGTTGGACATGCACACAAAATAAGAAAAGGACACATTCATGTTAACACTCTGTGCTGCATGATCGCTTGCTAGCTGGGAACTCTCAGATTAGCTTGCTATTGGTAATGCCAACGCAGCTAGTCCTCGCAGTCACATGACCTTCGTCTCATGGTGGTTCCTCGGCATCTTGAGCAATATGCTGACGTCAGCATAGCAACATGCTGATATGCTGATGTTCATCAGGTTTAATGTTCACCATGTTTATCACCTTAGCTAAGTGTGTTTGCATGTACACATTTGCTTATTTTAGCTAAAACAAAGTACAGTTGAGCAGAGAGTTCCTTTACTGAGATTCATCCTGTAGGGACCAACACCATCTGTATTCAATTCAATGGCAATCCATCCAACAGGCATTTTATCTCATCTACTTTTAACCCATTTCATCCATTTTTTGTGTTATTCTCATCTTTAAACAATCTGTGGTATCCATCTGTGTGTTGTATTTAGGTGTGAAGCTGTTAAGCAGCAGAACTGTCCGTCAATTGATCAATCTGAGTCCATGTTCACACTGTAAATCTGTTTTTTCTCAGCTGAGGAAAACCCAAAACAGAAAAATTACTAAGGCTGCTTTCAAGACATTCAAAGTCTCCAGTTCCCCTGCTGTGAACATGTTTTATTTTCCTGACTTAACATTTACTTTGTGGCATTTGTGTCTATCTGCCCAGGGACTGAAAATGGATGGTGGCTGGTAGCTAAATCTGATTCAAAGCGTCTCTTGTTATTGCTTGAAATGAAGGTTTTTGTACATGCTCCCTGACAAATAAACATAATACAAAGGACAGAGTCTGTGCAGGCCACAGACTAACAGGCTAAAAATGACTCCCTTTGGTAGCTGCAGCTACTTTGCTGCTATTGACTGTATTGACTGAAGCTGTTTCAGCTACAAATGAGCAGCTGTTTGGCTCACTGTTAGTGGGCTGTGGTGTGAAACCATAGTTTATGTTGTTACGCGGGTGTCTACACTAGTATCCTTTTGGTTTAGTGTAGAGTCGGTCTTTCCGTGGGCAGAGGTGTCTGGCAGTTTGATAGTGTGATATATATCCTACATTGTAGATAAAATTAATTGGTGCAATTGTCCTTTATGCTTTGAATTATCTACAGTGTGACGGCAGAGGAGCAGCTTATTATGAGGAGTCTCTGTGGTGCTTTTCAATGTCATTTGTTTTGTATCTTCTATGCTACGACTGACCGTTGCTAAGCCCTGTCCGGTGTATCTGTTGCTATGCCTGTCAAACTCCCATGGCACATATGCAGTAAACAGCAATATTGGTGCAGGTTTTAAGGCTATATGTGTCTTTGATTTCACACAGAAGGTAAATAAAAAAAAACAGGTGTCTAATTTCTGGCTGACAACTGAGGAATTTTGTTGCCGGAAATTAACGCTAGCAGATTTTATCTCCAGCGGACTTTTTTTATGTTCAAATTAATTAGCTGAGACTAGAAAACAACTCGGTGACCGAAGAACTGAGGTTGATGCCACAACATGCAAGCAAGAGTTCATAAAGATTATGGACATGCCAGAAAAATGTGATGAACAGGATATACAGCTACGATTCAGAAAGAGATCAGTCAAGTTTCATGTGACATCTCTTCTCGAATCAGTTTGTTTGATGACAGTTTCTGAATGGTGAGAATTAACATTTAATGTACTGTAAAACTCTAAAACTCTAAAGCAGCTCTTAGAGGCTGGAGCAAAGACTCAATGAGACCTCTAAAACCTTCAATAATAAGGGTCACTAGAAGTACAGAGCCACCTGAAGGTTGTCTGCTTCAACCTGCTGTGTGTCTTTATCCTTTCACCTAGCCTAAATTTGACAAAGGGGAACCTAACTGCCTTGAATGTAATCAATGCAGAGAGGCAAACTGAATAAAGGCTTAAAGTAAAGCAAACAAAAGAAAGAAAGAAAGAAAGAAAGAAAGAAAGAAAATCAATCGCAACGCAGGCTCAAGCAGGCTTTTTCCAGGGCTTTCAACCCCACCACACTGTCTTCATCAGCAGATGGAGTTTACTAAGTTGTCAGATGTATCTATTGATATGCAAAATGTACAACTTGTTAGGATTTCATCTATACCATCATTTAATGCAAAAAAATCAAATTACTAAAATGTGAAAAATGTAGCAAAAAGTGATAGAAATTTTCATCAAAAGACTAAAACTAAACTCAAACTGAGGAGTCAAGATTCACACTGTTACTTCCACCTCACCGGATACAAATCGGCAGCTGGAGTGAGTTGCTCGTACGTGATGCAACAATATGGTATCCCATCACGTCCTATTGTGCCGCATGGTGCACACAGCGCATGGACAGGAAAGCACAGTGGCGGCAGTCGAGCCAAGTAAAGCGTGCAAAGGGCCAGCTGATTACCAGCTGATAAATGTGTAGCCCTGGGGCTGTATGTGGAGCAGCAGCCAGCCGCAATCAGCATCAGCGTCAAAGACACAGCCACGGGCGAGTGTGCAGACTGACGCCGGAGCATGTTGTGCTGATTGGAGCAGAGCTGGACACTAGATGGAAGCAGCTGCAGCATGTGGAGATGAGAGCAAGCGCACATCTGGGTTTATGTGTGTGATTTCTGCCTCTTCCCTCCCTGTTGTCCCGTCTCTACCCAGTGTGATGCAAACTGTCAGTGTTTGCCTGCTCAGCCTGCTTCCTTCCTTCCACCCTCCTCAATGAGTCAGTCCTTTTTCCTTTCACCCCTTTCTCTCCGAAGAGTACATTGAGATGTTTATGCTTTTAAAGGGAGCCATTCATCATGGTCTGTACACACTGCTGCTACCAGTCCATCTGCTGGAGAAAGATCCTCTCATTTCCTCCTCTGCTCTTCTTCTCTTCTACCCTATTTCCTCTTTGGCTCTTGTCTTCACCTCATCTCATCACTCCTGTACTCGTTTTTTTCTTCTCCTCTTCTTAAATCAACTGTTTTCTCCTCTTTCCTCTCTTCTGTTTTATATTTTTCTCCTTCTGTCATTTCCTATCCTTTCCTTTAATTTCCTTTCCTCCTGCTTCCTCTCCTCTCATTTCCTAACCTCAATTGCACCTCCCTTCCTCTTTTCTCATCTTTTGAATCATCTTGTCTTCTTTCCTCGTCGTGTTTCCTCTTTCCAGATTTCTTCTAATTTCATCTCCGATTCTTTGGTTATCTCGTAATCTCCTCTCCTTTCTTTCCCTCTTTACTTGTTTCCCTTTCTCCCATTTCATCTCCTCTCATTTCCTCTCCTTCTTCTTCTTGTCTCCTATTCTCTTGTATCCTCTACTCTTCTCCTCCCTGACTTGTTTCCTCTCCTTGCCTTTCCTCACCTCTTCTTTCCTCTCCCCTACACTAGTTTTCTCCCATTTTCTCTCCCCCTTTGGTTTTCTCTTCCTCTCTTTTCCTTTCTTTTTTATCCTTTCTTGTTTCCTGTCCTCTCATTCCCTCTTTTCTCCTTTCTTCACTTGTTTCCCCTCTTCTCCTTTCATTTAATCTTGTTTTATTTCTACTTTCCTATCTTCAACTCTTTCTCCCATGTTCTCATTTCCTCTCCTCACCCCCTGTGTCCTTTCCTCCTCTCCTCTCTTTCTGCCATCCTTGGTATCTTTCCTTATATTTAGTCTCCTGTTTTATAATTTCTTGTCCTATCTTCTCATTTCCCCTCCACTCATCTTCCCCTCTCTCGTCTCCCCTGCCTTGAATCCTCCCTTCTTCTTCCCCTCCTTTCCTCTTCCCCTCTCTGCTTCTCTCTCCTGCCCCACCGATTTTCTCTCTTCTTGTTTACTATCCTCTTGTTTCCTCTCCTTGTTTCCTCCCCTCTCATCTCCTTACCCCAATTTCATCTCCCTTCCTCTAGTCTCCTCTTCTCTTGAATCCTCTCCTCTTCTTTCTCTGTACCATGTCTTTCCTCACCTCATCTTTCCTATCCCCTTCTCTGTTTTTCTCTCATTTCCTCTGCCCTTCTTTGGTTTTCTTATCCTGTCTTCTCCTTTACATCACTTTCTTCCTCTTTCGTGTCCTCAGCTTCCCTTTCCTCCTTTCTTTGTTCCTCTCTTCTCCTTCCCTCTTCTTTCATCTTGTTCCACTTCTGTTTTTCTATCTTCACCCCTTTCTCTCTCGACTGGCATGTTTGCATTTCCTCTCCCCTTTTTATGTCTTGTCTGCTCTCATCTTTCTCTTGTCTCCTCTTCCCTTGCATCCTCTCTTCTTCTCTGTATTCCTCTCCTCTAATACCCTCCCCCTTGTTTTCTCCCCTCTCATCCCTTAGTCTCCCCTTGTTTCCTCTTCCCCTTGAATCCTCTCTTCTTCTCCGTATCCCTCCCCTCTTTGGTTCGCTGTCGTCTTGTTTCCACTTATTTCCTTTAGCTTCCTCTCCTCTAATTCAATTTCATCTTATTTATTCCTATTCTCCTATCTTTGGCTCTTTTGCCATCTTCTTTTATCTCCTCCCTACTTGCCCCCCCCCCCCTCTCATTTCCTGTCTTCTATTGTCTCATCTCCTCTCTACAACATTTCCTGGAATCTGTTCATATTTTATCCTTTTTTGTTTTACCTTTTGTTGTGTTTTTTTCTGTGTGAGTGCATATGTACTTACGGGAAATCTAGGAAGGCTAATAGGAACAGCACTCACTGTAGCCACACACACACACACACAGTGCCACAGTATCCAGCACCTTGTATCTCTGGTGCTTTGATGCAGGGAATCAGACTGGCGCTCATTGACTGAGCTCAGCCATGCGTGGGCTGATTCTACATTATAGTCAATACTGGATGAATGCCCGGCCCTGTGTGTGAAAAAAATCCTCAGGCCAAAGTGCTGCAGCCTGCACGCCCAAAAGCCTTCTGAAAAGCACTCGCACGCACACACACACACACAACACGTACATGTACAGCCAGGCAGTGCTGACGTGCACTCACACATTCATCCCCTCCAACAAAGACAGCAGACCTCGTGACATATTTGAGGTTTTGAAATATGCAAGCGTGCCTCTTCAGAGGAACTGGCTGAGTACACGCTTACTCACACAACAACTTCATGGACAGAGTGTGCAGTACAAAAACCTCCACAGGAAATACAAATAATAATAATAATCTGAAGGGTGGTGCCTGAGCTCGTACAGTACTAGCCATTCTCCATTTAGCCTTTCCAGGCCATTGCAGATAGAACACCTCATGATTTTTTAGGACTGTGAAAAATGCTGCTGCAAAAATTTGCTTTCACGCTATGGCAGACAGGCAAACAGATTTCAAGAGATCAACTACAGCTGGTGGGCAAAATAAACGAGAAAGGGAAACTAAAGTGAGGAAATATAAGAAACTAATAAAGAAGAAAGACAAACTATGGAGGAGGAGAAATTAAACAAATGAAAGAACCCAATCACTGGCATACATGTTTCTTTATGTTGTAACTATATGTTTGTTTAGGTTGAATTTTCTATTTCCTCACTTGTCACAACGCTGTGCTTATACTCTGGTTTACGCAGAAAAAGCACTTGGTTAGGGTTAGGAAAGCCTCAAGGTTTGGCTAAAATTATCTGTTTTGGTCACCATGATAATGGATGGAGATGGTCTGACTTCCCGTAAAAAAAATAGCTGGTTTGATTCACCTCAAAAACAGCTGAAAATGTCCCCAGGTCTCACACGATTTTGTTGCCACAAAAACAGCTGGAAATGACTGCAGCTCAATCATGAATTATATCGCATTATCTATCAAAATAATCGCAATATCCCTTTTTGTACATATCATGCAGCCCTATGCAGTTGTCCTCAAAAATATCCAGGGGTGTGAATTGCCTTGTTGGATGGTAGTCACATCACAACCAGCCCCTCTACCTCCTAATATGAAAAGGTGGCTACCATGCACATAATGTGGACATTTTATGCCACATCTAGAAAAAAATATCAACCTTCAATCTGTGGTTTACAGAAATATTACGTGGTAACATTATATCCTGGTGACTGGGCTGGCTGAAAAACTGCCTTGAAATACTACGTTGATAAAAAAACACAAATCCATGATGGAGAAAGCGCTCTCTTTTTTCATGTAGCATTGACTGATACAACTGCAGGTCATCAGCACATTTCATTCAACCATAGCTGGCAACAGTCCCCACGGTGAGCCATCATGTTTCTCATATCTGCTGTGTTGTTCCAGTATATCATATCGCTGACAGATAGTGTTTCCCACTGTTAGGATGACAGGAACCTCCATAGTACAGCAGAGCTCAAACAACAGTGATCAGTCAGTTGAAATAAGTTGCTGCTGGCTGATTTCAGCACCACGGACAGAGCCATCAGGAGAGCTGTCACTTTCAAAAGAAATCAGGCTCCAGCGAATTCAGCAAATACTTCCTTCTTCTAATTAATCTGAGCGTAACCCACAGATTCTGTTTGAGAAGTCTGCTGTGGTTGCACCAGTGTTCACTTCGCTCTACCGACTTCACTCTCAGGTTTCAATAAGTATATTAAAAAACTACTGTCCATGACAAATGTGACAACAGTGATGTAGACACAAAGAATCACCAAATTGAACTATTACACCCACAGACAGATACAGGGAGGGTTACTTTTGTAATGTATTCCACTACAGATTGCTGCACACATGGCTAAAAATGTACAAAAACAGTTTTAACCACTGGCACGATCTATGCTTGATGTCTATTAACACAAGGCAACATTAGGAGTTAAAAGTACAGATAAGTAAACACCACATTACTTGAATTATAAACTAAATGACACAAAATAATTGCATTTCTTGATATAATAGTTCTTAAGAATTAGGTCCCATCTGTCACTATTCCAACAACTGGCCCTACAAAATCCAAATTATATTGAGGCTGCTAATGGCTAAAATGTAATAATATCAGTTTAATCAGTATTTTGTACTTTATTTTGATATATCTAATAAGCAAGAATTGAAATTTTTTGATGTTTATGTTGACAAGCCAGCAGTCAGCTCTCTAACAGACAGGATAACTAATCTAGGTGGCTAATTAGTTGAGTCGCTGGTTAATTAGTGTTACATTATCTGCAACAGACCGAATCACAATGTTTGTTTACAATAACTCCTTCATGACGCATTAGCTTGTAACAATTTTACCGTCTGTGTGTAAAGTGTATACATCTAATTAATCGAAAATGCATGTTTAATGCTTTCCTATGTCATTAACAACAACATGTCCACCATGGTTAGCTTGGAGGACTAATTTAATTTACCTGTTGGGTCACAGACAGCTCGAGTTTAACCAAATTAGCAATTAGCATAAAATGTCATGAGCTGTTGTGTGGAGATCATAAGACGCTAGCAAAGCAATACAGCACATGAAATAACGTCAGATAGGTCCAACCATCATGTTTTACTACAGTAAGGGCTAAAAATGGCAACAGAATTAATCAAGTTTGCCCATTTTTTGTATCTCCACAATGCAAATTGACTGCGGATTTTCTACCCGGAAGTGTCTGTTGTTGTTAGCGCGACGTCACGGTGATTCGGTCCGTTCGGCTAAGCTAGTTAGCCAAAACTATATTAGCATGACAAAAGGAAACTTACTACAAGTTGCTTCTTGAAATTAGACGTGGAGTCTTTTGATGTGGAAAGCAGCTTGTTTGATGACATGCGGAGCTTTCACTGCACTTTAATGGTGCGACATTTTTGACCAGTCTGTAGGTAAAATGTTCTTTATATTTCCATGACAACAACACAGTCCCGACAGTTAGCCAGGTCATAGACGTCATCTGCGTCATAGAGAGCAGAAGCCACGCCCCTTTCCGGTTTGCCCCATGGGACCTTATTCCAGTAAAACTTTGCATGATAGTAAATAAAGAGAGACAAAACATGAATCACACATGATGTCTGTGAATCTAAAAGATTTTTTTTTTTGTCATAAAACTGTGAAAATACGTAATTTTATAAAGACTACACACTATACACTGTCAATATGACCAGATTTATTGTGATTTTCATCTCTTTCAGTACCTTTTTGCCATGTTGGTGTTGGTGTTGGACACGATGTAGTTCACTGAGCAGTTTAACACAAAACTAGATTATATTTTACTTTAATTACGACAAATTATAAAAGAAACATCTGTAAAACTGTTGACGGGACATCAAGACCTGCAAACAAGGTCGTTTATGACTCTTTCTATTATGAATGTTTGATCCACAGATGTTTTACATTTATAAAACTTCCAATAAACTGAGAAAAGCTAAATCTAAAAATCTGCGACATCACAACTCAGATGAGCAGACAAGCTGGTCTCATTGGTTTGAATGAGCGCCTACTTTGCATCTACTGGTCCTGTCATCTAATTAGCAAACTTAATTGTTCGTTTGCTGATGCA
Organism: Pagrus pagrus; assembly: GCF_965226575.1. Classification (NCBI taxonomy): domain Eukaryota; kingdom Metazoa; phylum Chordata; class Actinopteri; order Spariformes; family Sparidae; genus Pagrus; species Pagrus pagrus. Next base: position 7,666,058 of record NC_140198.1, read on the forward strand.
AGTGTAGAAATTAATGATCATGACACCAAACCATTGAAGAAGTAACCTGAAGAATCATGGATAGAGGCAAGGTTGTTTGGTTAAACTCGCTCACAGTAAAGGGCCGTGCACCAGGCAGGACATATAAACAGTCTGTGTAGGGTAGCAGCAGGTCACAGAGTTGAAAATTACTTTCACACTTTATTGTTGTTATCCTCAAATAAATCCCTGCCCTCACAGCAGCCTCATTCTTATTATGTTCATATTCTATCGAGCACTGGTTCAAATAAGCTTTATTGTTGCATTATTGCAATGACTACATTTTACACAAGACATTTTAAACATACACACTTTAAATCACTTAGAAATATTCAGGGCAGAGCTTGTTTCTCCGACGACAGTCAACATATTTTGCAGCTAATACTGCACACTGACTTTTCTCTCCACATAGATGAGACAGTGGAGATGGATGAACCCAGGATATATATATTTTTCCAAAGAACATTTCTCTTAAATCCTTGTATTTCTCACAGTAGTAACAAGTGAGATTCTGTCTCAGCCTCTCTTCGATGACAAAGTGAACACAGCCCGGCCTCCCTGGGTGTCTGTTCTGCCTGCAGTTGAACGAACAAGGACGTAAACAATCAACATCTCCTAAAAGAGAAGTGAACTCCTCTCTCAGGCTGTCTCAACTCTGCACTGGGAAGCCCATAAACATCTGATCATGAATATGAAAAAGTAGTTATGCCTGCTGAACCTGACATTGATGCAAACTGTTCATCTTTTGAGACACAGTCAGAAGCCCTGCTGTCAGAATCTAAAAGCCTTGAATTCAACTGTGTTATTAACCAAACATCATACACAGTATCTACTGTAGGTGCGGCTTTATTTTCAGGCTTCAGAAAGCAGCTGTAAGGAACTTTCACTTGTTGTTAATCGTGGCAGCCCCGGTGGACAAAAGTGGTGTGAGCACCGCCAAACCAGGCCGACGGTCAGCTGTCGGGCATTGTCGGGGCCGTCAGTGAGTGTCCGAGGCACCCTTGTTAGAGGCTTTTTGGCTGCTTGAGCATGTAGAATCAGTGGCTGCTCGTTGGTGAGAGAAATCACTCTGATTGGCTGTTCAGCACGGAATAAGCACGGTTTCTTCTCATTTTTTGCCTTTTCGCCAGTGACATTTGCAGCTTTTGTCAGACATGTTCTCAATTAGAAGCAGATATATTACCAAGAGTGGTGTTAAAAAATGCACAAACAGGAGCTGATGTCTATGCGGTGTGTTCAAGTGCAGCTTTTTGGATGTTAGGCGACACAACAGTCAGCCTTTACCACCACATCTGTTCTTTTTTTCCCTCCTTTTCTTCTTCGTATTTTGGGTATTTTGTGCCTTTTATCATTTGACAGGACAGTTGGAGATCATGACAGGGAAGGAGATGGGGGACGACATGCAGCAAATGTCACTTCTCTTGCTATTTTCTTGCTATTTTTTGCTTTTTGAGACACTGAAGTCTTGAAATATCTGACCGTAACATCTGCACTCCTCTCGCAGGCTAATTCTGATCTTGAGGATTGAAATTGAGGCTTCAAGCAACCTATTAGGCCGGTTTGTGTGTCCTCAGCCCGTCTTACATCGAGGACCTTTTGTTGTGTTTTTGGGGAACACCTGATCAGATACAGGCGTGTTTTGTTGAGAGGAGAGGAGGCTTTTTACCCAGTCGAGCGTGTGCGACCTGAGATAAGAGAAGAAGAGTAAGGGGGGATGAGTTGTTCTGAGGGGAGGCCGTCCTGATACGGTCCTCTCTCTGTAGCCCCCTTACATCCAATCTGCTCGTTCGCTGCAGCCCCCACAGCAGCACAGAGACAGAACGACTACCTTCTGGAAAATGTATGAAAGCGAGATGTGGAGATCCAAGCAGTGGCCCATATCCATTCTGTCTTGTAATGGAAATGTGACACGGGGGGTGAGTACAAACCTATTGACTCTGTGTGTGTGGGGAGGGGTGGTGGTGTGGGAGGGGTGGGGGCAAAGATTGGGTGGGTGACAGAAAATATGAAAGGGGGAAAAGAAGAAAGAAACACACACACGGCTGAGAGGTGGGGAATGGAGCCAAGAGACAGATAGAGAGGAGGTCCAACACGATCCACCACACTTCTAACAGCAGCCGCACTGCAATATCGATCACTTAGTGGCCCCAAGACGTGTTGCGGACACAAAAACAGCCATTATTTTAGAGGCACGTCCACTCACACAGCTGGGTTTGTCATGTAGGGGGCATTAGGACAAAGAAATAACATAAACCTGCCCGCTGACAGTATTTGCAAGACAAATAACGGCGGCTTAATGCAACGTTTGAGAGCTGCCGACAAATCTCATGAGCATCTTCTGATCTGCCACCTGTTTGGTTAAAGGAGAACTGCCACAATTTAATGAACTCGAGCACCGGCATCTCAGACAAAAGCAAATGCGCACGTTGTTTGCTTAATAAAGGTGGGACAAAAGAAAACGTTTGTCACCAGATGGCCACCATTTTGTGTATTGATTAAAAACAGAGCTCACCAAACTCTGCACATCTTTTACAGTATTCAGCAGTAATTCAGTGTGACAATCTGGGATTCAGCAGTGTTTTTGTCATTTTTGTGATTGACAATATTAAGATAACAAAGATCGTTTTAGAGGAAAAATAAGCAAACATAACACATTAAAACAACCTAAAATGACCTCCAGCAGGCTGACATGAATATTTTTTTGTACCGCACTTCACAGACTAACACTGCTCAGTCCAAGTAAAAGTCATTGGAGAATTCATTCACCTGATCCCTCGCAGTAAATCTGTGTTGACAAATGGGTCCTCGGCAGTAAATCTAATTTTTGACATCATTTAGACAACACACAATGTGGTGATGTGTTAATGTTCTGAGCTTTATACGCAGCATCTCTATTCGTTTAAAATCTGCGGAAAAAACAGCCGACGTGTCATTGAAATTCTGCAGGCACAGATTCAGTGTGGGCCTGAATAATATAAATCAATATTCTGTTACTTCATGGCCTATTTCTTGCTAAAACTGGTTTCCCAAACATATTTGAATGTACTTTTTAGCTCTTAAATGACAAAGTGCCTTACCAGCCGGCCATGCTGGGACTGCTTCAATGAAGAACACTAACTTTCAGCTTCCAAAAGGAAAGACAGAAGCAGTGGATCTTCATCACTCACCTCGGTCGGTGTCGTAGAGGAAGACAAACTTGTTCCAGTCGTAGTGGTCGAGGAGGGACAGCAGAGCCCCCCTGATGGACGGCCGGAGCTGCAGGGTGAACTGGCTCTCGCCCTCGGTGGGGAAGCTGGGCGTGATGAGGGAGATGTGCAGGGCGCTGCAGAAAGATGTCAACGTGTGGACGGAGCGCTTGTCGTACAGGCCGAAGATGGCGAAGACACCGCGGGAGTACTGCGAGCAAACTGGGGAAGAAAACAAAAATAGAGGAAGAAGAGGAAAAAAAATTACATTAACTTCTGTGAGTTGTGAAGCTTTCTTCAAACATACAATGAAAGCAGCCAGATGAAGCCAAAGAGGAACCTTGAAGAAGGTTGAGAAAGTCACCTCGCTCCATCAAGACGAACAAACTTTTGTTTCTTCAGAGCCATTTATATTGTCAGTGTGATCCACATTTCTCCTGTGCTTTCAATCCCGAACAGTTCCTGCCAACACACTGCGCTCAAGTCTTTCTTTGTTCTGGGTGAGTGTGTGGCTTGAGACTCTGTTTGGCTCAACATCTGGCATCACAGGTCCAACATTTTAATTAGATCAATTAATCTAAATCAAGGCTGCCCAAAGTAGGGCCCCTGGGCCAAAGTTGGCCCGCCATTAAGTTTGAGTTGGCTCGCAAAAAAAAGGGGGAAATAATTACATTAATTAATTATACAAACCACTGTGTAAAATGCTCTTTAAATATGAAGGATTCCTTCTAAGTCTTTTTTTTTTTTTTTTTCATAATCTGACCACGACAGGTGACTGACACTTTCCTTCAATTAAGGGAACTTGGGATCTTAGGACCACTTTGCATCTTGACAATACAAAACATACAAGACAATATATGTTTTCTTTTGGCCTGTGGCCCAGTTTCAGTTTTGGCCCTCAAGGGTAACAGATTGGGCAGCCATCACAATTTGAATTTAGAGCTACATTCGTCTATTTTTGGCCACTTGGGGGCAGCAGAACAAGCTGGGTTTGTCATTACAGGCGACCTCTACTCTTACACACAGAGTCATCTGATCTAGTGTTCAGATCAAGTGCAGCTTTAAACATGATGCATTGTTAAAATACTTTCATTACCTCAGCTAAGGAGCTTATGTTGTCACTTTTTGACAGCAGGATTACACAAAAACTGAACATTTATCCACCACACTTGGATGGAGGACGGGTCTCGGCCCAGAATAGATCCAGGGGGCGACTGTCCAATAGTTATCAGTGATTATCAAGTAGCATTTTTGCCCATCAATCATTTAAAATTAAGTGATACAGGGCTATCGAGTTTGATATTGTATTAGTAATGGGGACTGTTGGGCCTTGGCGGAGGTATGCTCTCTACTGAGCACCATTGTAGCTGTTTTTATTGGTCTCTCTTATTTTCATCTATTATTCTCAAATCAAGCATCCACAACAAAGACATTGTGAGTGTGTGAATCAGTTGACTTATATTTTATTACGCACATTTCTCCCATGATAAGTCCATTGTGTACAGTCGGAGCAAAACAACACCACACACAATGGGTGCTCATCCCCGGAGAAACACATTGTTTAAATGATACACATCTCAGCACAATGCCCTGAAATCAAAGCCTTCACACGTGATGCGATGATTTACTTAAAGATAAACAGAAGAGGAGCTGGGTTGCTAACGTGAGCAGAGATAGCCATCATAATTGACAAAATCACCTGAAAACAGATGCTGAAAACAAAAAAAACTGAGCTGTTTTGAATGACAAGTGATGACTGGGAGACGCAGTGCAAAAAATCACCCCAGCGATGAATGCTTGGCACCATGACTGGAGACAAAATAACAAACCATTATCCCGCTGATTACCACTTTAAATCCTTTCAAGAGAACCGCTGAATGCAGTAAACAGAGATCAAAACCAAACGCATCCGTTTCCTCTGATGCTTTCATCTCAAAGGCTGTTCTCTTCCCTCATTTAAGACGGCAACAACAGTACCAACATCTCCGAGCGGCGCGTTGAATCACTCGTCGGTGTGTAGATACATTCTGGAGGACGTATTCCCCCATTAACTAAACACAACGCGCTCACGCTGCGCTGCCTCATCACATCAAAACAGCACAAGCTGAACCTGCATCTCGTGTCTCATTGGTCAGACTTTGAATTAAATGGAAACTTTGCATTTTCATAAAGTGGCGCAGCACAAACAAGCGTGTGCTGCTTAAGGAGATCTCCTCATTAAAGAAAGGTCTGGCTGTCTACAGGAGCCGTACTTTAATTGCCCACTTTTTACACACAACGAGAGAAAGGGAAGATAATGAGCATCCTCTCCCAGTTTCCGGGTACGAGGAGAATCAGAGCGGGAGGCAAAAGTGAAGGAAGAGCTCAAGATGTTCCTCTTGTTAAGGGGAAAATGGGGGATGGGGAAGCAAACAAGAGGGCTGCTTTACTGACAAACCCGTTGTTTCCATGCAGAGTGCAGTACTTTACTGTAGGGACACAGAGAGAGAGGGAGAGAGCAGGAGTCTTCACTGATCTGCCTGCAGCCTCCTCCCTCAGCGAGACAAACAAGAACACAACGAGAGAGACCGAGCGAGGAAAGCCACGCTTCTTCTGTTGTACTCACAATTAAGGTACATGGAGGTGCCGGGAACTATCAGGATAAACAGCAGTCAGGGCTTTGCTGTTGAGGGGTTTGTTCAAGTTTGCATTTACACGCGTCAGGACTCATTTAAAGTCGGTCTCAGTGTTGGCTGGGGAGATGTTATTACAAATATGAACGCACATGACTAGAAAAAGACTTGTGAGCTATCTGTCTAATGTGAAATGACAAACTGAACAGTCTTCCTTCTCTGCAGGGAAAATTCCAGCCCAGTTGCCAGAATAAAATGTTTTTCTTTCAACACTTCGACAATATACTGTATATATACTGTAATATACTGTCAGGAGGTGGAGGGGGTGGTGGTACTGTAGGTGAGGAGGCCGCCAAGCCAGAGACCACTGTTCAGGACTGTGTTTCAACAGTTGTACGTGTCGAACCACTAGTTGTTTTTAAGGATAATTTCCAGCACTGTGATAATGTTGCTCCAGAACTGCTGGATGTGTAAATAAGAAACTGTTTGCAGTCATGACAGTTAAAGTGATCATAGGTCAGTGTGTAGCAGCCAAAGAAATCAGATATTGCAGCTTTAAGATGCAGTTAGTAAAATGTAATGACTTGATTGGCTAAAAGCAGAGGTTCTGTCTATGTAGGCCGGGAAACAACAGCATCCAGACTGGTTATCGTACAAATAGGGGGCACTGTCACACAAAACATAAATATAAAACATACATTTGTCTGTGTGTGAGCACAGGTCATTTACAGAGATGATCTGTATGCTGGAGCAGAAAAAAATGCTGTTATTTGCACATATGGACACACCTGCTCCCTAAAGACCACACTCAAATCTACATTAAGGGCGTGTGTATCTGAGTGTGTATGCATGTGTGTGTGTGTGTGTGTGTGTGTGTGTGTGTGTGTGTGTGTGTGTATGTGTGTGTGTGTGTGTGTGTGTGTGTGTATTGAGGGATGAAGGCTCGCAGGATTCGAGGTAGAGAGAGCGTCCAGTCAACCAAGAAAGGAGTCCAGAGGTTGGAACATCCACACAATCCACTGATGTGCTCTCAAGGGATGGGATGACACACACACACACACACAAACACACACACACACACACACGCACGCATGCACACACACTTCTCTGAATCCTTATATGTCGGCCCACAAACTCTGTCTCTCTCTGGATGCTTTGATACAGAAATGCCAGTTTGAAAAACAACACATCAATATGCATGTAAGGAAACATGCCGGTCTGAGATCAAACCCTCGCTCACACTTTGTCTCCCCCTGCTGTGTTTGTCTCTAATTACTGCTTGTTTCAGATCACAAGGGTTTAACTCATCTGCTTATTTTGAACTCAAACTGACAATAAATCAAAAACAATAACAAAAAAAACCACCAAATAAATAATGTTTTTCAAATACTGCTAACATACCACATAATGAGATGTCACATCATGTTATATGTTGATTGGATTTTTATGTTAAATATCGAGCTGCTGCCACTCTGACAGTCACACGGAGACGGTCAGACGAATAGGAGCAATAACCCAAAAGCAACAGAACGGATTATTATAACACTGAGAGGAGTTAATCACATATTCACATTCATATCACAAACATACTGAAGGGCAAACTGCATCTACAAGTGAATGGGAGTTTTGCAAAATCAATTGCAACAACAGAATTTATAATGAGATTATCATTTAGTTTGATTTATTTATTTTGCTGCTCTCAGTGTCGGAGGAACTCCTGTAGAAGCCTGTCTGGACTAAGTGCAGACTTTTATTTTGAAGGGTACACATTGACTTCCTTCTTTGTCACGATCCTTAAGTGTTACTTATATATATATATTTTTAGAAGGATAAAAAGAAGACATACATTAGTTTTTCTTAACTCTTTAATTTTAACTGGACCAAAAAACACACACGTGTGCACAAACAGGACCTATTGACATCCATTAATGTATGGAGAGGTGTCCGAGCGAGAGGTCTGCCCAGTATCGGGTGCCCTAAGCAGCTAGGGTTTCAGCGCCCTGCTCAAGGGCACCGTGGCAGTGTCCAGGAGGTGAACTGGCACCTCTCCAGCCAACAGTTCACGTCCTTGGTCCACACTCCATACTGACTGATCCTGCTGGTCATGAACAAGCCCTAAGCCCTGAGTCTCTGCAGACTGAGCTACTGCAGCCCCCTATAAGGGAATGTTTTGTGTTTTGTCTTTTATTTTACAAATCATATATACAGTATACACACTTCCTGTGTACATTTTGGCAGTTTAATTTTAATCCAGCTTATGTGGAGTAATTAACGGACAGAGGTGGAAGAGGACAGATGTTTTACATAATTAAAAGTAGCAAAACCAAAGAAGTAATCTGTTATAAATATAAAAAATGTTCTTAAATAAAAACACAAAAGATTTGCTTCAAAATATAATTAAAGTATACTTCAAAAAGTCAAAGTAGTCATAATGCAGAAAGGCCCATCTCAGACATCATATAGCGTATTACTGTGATATACTTATCGATACATTAATGTGTTCATCATTTTAATGTTAAACCTGGTCTGCATGGATGCATCTCATCCACTTCCAGTGAATTCCAGTCCCTCCCCTCCGGTCGGAGGTCTACAAACCCCGAGATTAGAATCATCCAAGCAAAAAACTAATTTATTCCCAGGGCAGTAACTCAATTAAACAGGCCGCGTGATCTGGAGTCTGGGGAAATACATGGACCAGGGGATGTGAAATAAATGGTTACTGCTCATTTTTATGATAATTGTTGACACGCACTTTAAATGTCTGCCTGGACTGTGACCACACAGATGACGGCTGCTACAGCTGATCTTTGCGATTGTTGTTTTTGTCGGTCTGATGTGTTTAAATGTGTCATTTATCCCCCAGGAATCAATCAAATGGCGTCTTATTTAAAATTTTAGTAATGCATCATGACGTATTTGTTGATTGTACTATGTATTATTAAGTTGAATCTGCAAAGTAACTATTAACTAAAGCTATCGAATAACATCTACGTCTGAACTGTAGCGGAGTAGAAGAAAATGGAGAGTATGATTAAAAACATCAGCGTAAGGTTTGTAAATCCTGCAGCAGCTGTCCGATTGGCTGCGTTACAGACGGGCACCGCTGATGCTGGAATATCCCATAAAGTTTCTCACTGTGAGTTCAGTCCGACTCTGAGTGTGACAAAGGATTCCTTCAAGGTCACATTTTAAACACACTCAGGAGCTGCCAATGAGACCATCCTGCCCGGAGCAGCTCTGGCACAGTGGACAGAGCAGTTCGGAGCCTCTGTAGAAGCCAAATGGCAGATGATGAGTGTGATCCATTTCATTAAAATAGATTGCCTCAGCAATGAAGGAGGAATCCATCAGCACCATAAACAGCTAACAGCTTGGCCCATTATGGGATCTTTCCCTGGGACACATTTCTGTCAGTTTGTGTAGTTTTACTATCACAAGAATACTTTTATATACTGTAGGCAGAGGATTACGCTGACCTGCAGACTGATGGAAGTCTGGAGTGACTTTATAAGACTATATATGCAGATCGAGGATATAATATGTAACATTTCTGCATTAAAACCTCTAAAAATGACGTGACCGTGGTTATATATTTTATTGAGTTGTGTGTTGACATTATCCTAAATGTTCAAACCCAGAGAAATCTGTAATATAGTGTTTGATTTGTTCCCCTATAACTTGAGGGAAAACATCAAGATGAGGTCGACGAACATAACGTGAGAAAAACTTTAATAACCTTGTCCGTGAACATTTCTGCCTGAGTCACGTCAGATGGATTTTCATCTGCAATGAAGACAACAACTCCCATGATTCAATGTTCTCAGTCACAACGTGTCAAATACAGCAGCTCGGTCAGCGGCCTTAGGCTTAAACTATGCCGCTCCACCTGCTCCTCTAGTGTCAGTTTAGCACGTGAAGGGCTCTGCAGTCAAGTTTGCAGTGATATGCAACCACCAACCACCCCGTCCATTCTGACTTTCCTCGCTATTTATACTACTGCACTGGAAGGGCACTTTCAACATGATGCTGCAGGGTCAGTATTAAAGGTGTAGGGCCACTGACCAGGTTGGTGAGAACAGGCTGCGACATCACAACGTCATCAAACCACTTGTTTTCACTGTTTTCATTAAAAGACCTCTAGCAGCAGACGTTACATACTGTGCCTTTAAACAATACAGGAAGTACAATTCAAAGCTCTGAACGTGCCTCTTATAAATAAATTAAAGTAGCTGACTGGAAATTTCTTTGAAAAACTGGAAAGATTTGCATAATTGAACATGTGCAACTGAGTGGATGTACTTGGAAAAACTGTTTTAAATATTTAACTCACTGTACAACTTATCTAACTTTTCAATTATACTGTTTAAGCTGCCTGTTAGTGACGGCCATAACTTCTGGGAAACCAGAGCATCGGTACTGGATGCAGACTTTACAAGACTATTTCTGCACAGATTAATTTAATTTATAGAGGAAGTAAAATGCCGAGCTCTGACAGTATTTCTCAATGGTTCAAACACCTTAAACTTTAGCTCAATTTCTCAAAACTCTGATCTGACAGGTGATTGAAGTGTTTTGCCAGTTGAGTTTGAACAAATGAGAAGTGAGTGAAGCCAAGCTGTGATTATGGTCGGACATTTTGAAAGCCAGTGTTTTCCAGATGAACAACGTGCGCTTAGTTATGTGGTCTAGTACTTCTATTTGAGCAAAAACAATTGGATTATGCTCAGAGTTTGGCAGCCAGGACTTCGTCTTAAATTGTCTAAAACCGTCTTGAACACATGTACTGTAACTTCGGACAATGCGATTGGGAGCTCAAAAGGGCAAAGCTTAGGCTACTATAGAGTCAACAATACGAAAATATTCAGCATAAAATGTGAAAATCATCCACATGCATCACAGAAACAACTTCGACAGCATGTCAATGGGACAATGTCAATTACACATATACTGTAGAAAGCACCAGTGAATCTCAGTCAGTCGTTGTGTTAGTAAACATTTCTTGATGCAAGCTATATTTCAGAAATTTTTTTACAAATAATGCTTTTAAAAAGTAAGAGGGACAAAATCGAGTTTCATTTGGTCCCCTGTAACTCGAGGGAAAACATCCGGACGAAACGTCAGAGCGAGGAAGGAAGTCGACAAACGCAACTTGAAAAAAACCTGAATAACCTCGTCTGTGAACATTTCTGTTATGTCACGTCGGATAGATTTTCATCTGCAGTGGTGGCTGTTTAACAATGAGGACAACAACTCCCATGATTCAATGCTTCTTCCAAACTCATCAAATACAGAAGCTTGGTCAGTGGCCAAATGTGGTGAGGACATGTCCCCGGAGTCCGGAGTGTAAATGACAACTATGCATGAAATAAGTAGACTGCGAATATTTTGTAAATATTGGAAAGATTTGCATAATCAACATTTGCAGCTGGGTGGATCTAATAAGAACAACTGGTTTAAATATTCACCTCACTGTATAACTTGTTTGACTGTTCAGTTTTACTTTCACGCTGCCTGTTAGTGATGGTCCTATCGTCTGGGCCAAACCATTTTTCTGCACCTAAAAAAAATCAATTTCAGAGAAATGTCACAGTGACTTTCACTCAATCTGAGATGTGACACTTTCCACATGTGTTTTAGGACAGAGATTCACAGAAAATCCAGATAAGGATGGCTCCAGAGCAAAGAGACAGCAGAGGCCAATAGCAGCAATCCATCAGAGTCAAGCTGTATCAAACAGACTCGGCTCGGTATGACCTAGTAGTGATGTGACAGCAGTAGTACTGACAGCGAGTGGGCGGCCGCTAGTGACAGGCCGGCCTCCTGGACTGGTCCATTTAGTCCCACACCAGCAGTGACCCTGAAACAGCATCCGCTGGCCTCACACTCCACTGCACAAACAGGTCAGAGCACACACACACTCACTGCAGCTCACTCTGATCAATGGGCCAGACATTCAGCGTGTCACACAGTAACAGAGCAAAGCAGCAGAAGCTCTCCTGTCATTTTACATAACGGTCGTCCGAAAGCAGCTCACATCATCTCTTCTAGCAAAAAAATAAACCTCATGTGAGTGAATCTGGCTCGAGTGCATCTTCTGTCTGAATCATCTGCAACTAAACAAACCCCTCGAGCTCGGCTAAGCCATGCTAGGCTAACGCTAAGGTAGGATGAGCTTTCCAATCTGCTCCTATCGACGAGCAGGACTTTAGGCCGCCAAACTGCTTTGTCATCAGTGCTCTGTGTAAATCAGCGGACGGTTGGATAAGGTCTAGTGCCAGTGACACACTTTCCCCTAGGTCCCCCAGGTGTCAGAACCCCACCCACAGCACAGAGCAGTGTGATGATGACTGCCCCCGACCTCTGCCCCGTCGATATATCGATCTCAGCTGCACAGAACAAAGCTCCATTATTTACCACTTGTTTGAGAGCTCAAACATCCGATGCGGCAGAGTTATTCAGCTGAATTTACGGCAAATTCTTTGCATATCAAATCATTTGCCAAACCTGTTTAAATCAATGACATTTCAGCTGAAAAGTGGAATAATAACAGCATGTTTAGCCCGAATGATTTATCACTTCCTGGATTTCTCCTCCTGTAGCTGCTCAATATCGACCAGCCTCTCAAACATCCGTCTGCTGAACTATTATTTATATCACTAAAGCAATACCACCACATAAAATTTAGAAGATTAAAAGTACTACATAATATAGACAGTGCATTAACTTAATATTGCTATGGCTGAAACAGCCTCTCATATGGAGCTGGAATCACCGCCTCATGGTTGGACGCCTCCACCAACCAGTCAAGTCTGTCCAGACTCATATAATATGTGTAGTAAAGACTTAGAAGGACAGCAAAACTCAAAATCAGCAGAACCAGGGTCACCAAGTCAGTATCAATTGTGAAACACACTATAGTCGCAATCTCCCCCCTCTGTTCCTGAGTTACGGCGTTGAATAATGGCCAGAACAGTGTCTTTGTCTTTGAAGAACATTACAAGGTTGCAAGGTTACAATCATTTATCATTTAACAACGCCAGGGTTGCAAAACAAAATTGAGGTGGAGTCCTTTTTAGCTACGTCCCAGAAAGAGAAGGAAATAACAAAACAAAACAGTTTAATACGGAGGAGCACGGAGGAGGAATAAGGCTGCTGCATCGTCTGGCCGTATGGCAGCGATTACTTCTGTATCTTTTGCCAGATGTTAGTGAAGTTGATCTTTGACCTTTTGATAATAAAATGTCAACACTTCATCATTTTAGTTTTGTTGTCAGGGTATAAACAGCCTGAATCAAAACCACCTCTCACTTCCTTATACAGAGTTCATCTTTCTGTACTGAAGATACAATGTGCATCTTAAATATGAGTCAAAAATATGTTACATAATATCAAAAAACAGTAATTTCCTAAAACAGCTGGGAACTGCAGCTTTTCGCAAGAATTGCTCGTACAGACGTAGATTGGGACTACTTTCAGTTGTGGATTAATACACATTTGGTGCTCCAGTAAGAATTTCCAGCAGCAGGATGTTGACTATATCAAGCTTTGGATACACAGATGATGCTTGTTAGCAGATCAGTACATTGTTGGTTTTGAGCTCTATATGAAATTTGCTGACGATAGGAAAAAAATGGAACAAGCGGCAGTTTTATTGTTTAAAGCTGAACTAAAGAGTCTTTCATTGAACCCTGAGAGATGCTCGACGCGATGGCTGGCTGATATGAATATATTTATTGTATTTTATTGGCTGGACGCAGCACTATTTCTCTTATTTGGCTCTTTATTTAAGATTTATGAGAAGCTTTACTTCATACAATAAGTCAGACACCGGAGTGAAATAAAGTTGACACCAATACTGTGTTTAGGAAACTCTTCATGTGCGATGAGGTGGCTGGAATTACTGTAAAAAGCCATTTATGAAGCTATTTTCCACCATAATCAGCTCTTGAAGGGAGTACAATAGTAGCAAGACATCTTCATCGACTCAAGAAACAAGCAACACGAGTGGAGGTCTTTTATGAAAAGGGATGGAGAGGACGAGGATGAAGCCCCTTTGTGTTGGTAATGGTTCCAACGAGCTAAAAATCAATACAGACCTCTGTCTGAGCAGTCCAGATGAAAGGAAACCATCAGTATTTTACCGACCGAACACAGCACTCACGTCGGGCAGGCAGCCATTTTGAACATGATCACAGCGGCAAGCAGGCGCTCAATCCCCCGCTCTCAACTCAACACCTCCACTGACACGAGTGCTGTCAGACACAATACAGTGGCTTCACCCAACATTCCCCTTATTTAGAGGTTAATTACTTTGCTGAACTGGTTCCCATTGTGTCAGCTGGAAATCAAAGCGGAGAATCACTGTAGACGAGCCACGAAGCAAAACTGTCTCAAATGAAAACTTCAGTAACGGCAAATAAAGTCAGTGACCGACAGAGCAGAGTCCGTCTTTATCACCTTTAACTCAAAGTGTTCCAGTGTAAACATGTTGTGCAGCTTCGCACCGCAAAACCCCCCGAATTTTATCAAGTATATTTGTCTAATTTCCAGTCGAAATATCTCATCGCACTTAATGTGAGACACAATTTTTGTCTTGTATTCATTGTGTTTTAATTTATCCCTGAAAAGGCAATTTTCCACTGTGTTCTGACTGCTAATTAGTAAATTACTGTCAGGTTTTACCAAAACAAAAGGACCCAAATACAAGACTCAAAGCAGGCAGATAGTGGAAACCAAAAAGCAAGCTTTAATAACCGAGCGGAATCCAAAAGACAAAAGGCAATAAAAGCAAGAATCCAAAAGCCGAACTGAGCATAAACCGGGATGACACGAGGAACACGAGCAGCAACGCAGGTGAAACATGAAAAACCCAGAAACCAGTTAGCATCTTTCCACTTCTGGTTCCCTCGTCTCATATTTACTGGGTTTGTGACACCAGAAGTGTTAATATGTAGAAGAAAGTACATAAAGATGCATAATATTCGCATGAATTTATAACGATCTGTTCATAATTTAGAGCAACATGAACACTAGTACGCAAACTAAGCCAACACATCATGATGTTTTACAACCTCACACGAAACCATCACAAACCCCAACTAATGCTGCACAGTCCACAAAAATGTCATTTTCATAATACAAAATGTTTAAATATGTTTTATTACTGTAGTGACCCCATTAAAAATATTCAGCATCTGCAACAAAACCATGCTGATGTTGTTTCTCGGTGCCCCCAAATATCCTGCGAACAACAAACAAACCGAACCGACCACTGGGACGGAAACATAACCTCCTTCTGCAGAGACGGAAAGAGAGCACAGAGCTGGAGCAGCTTTCATCAACTGACTGCAGAGAGAATCAGGATTGTGTTTCGCTCGCAGGTAACACGAACATGTAGAGTATTTAAAAAATGATGAAACGATACAACACATTCACACGGCGTCTGTGTGTCTGCCGTCTGCTGGAATCAGTTAAACCTGGCAACTAACAACATACTGCTGCCTCCTTCATGTCCTCTCTCTCCCTCTCTCTCTCTCTCTCTCTGTGTGTGTGTCAGATTGAATAAAGCACTCGTACCATGTGCTTTTGTGCATTCAAGTGCATGTTGCATGCATGTACGCATTTGTGCGCATGACTTTTCCTTTGGCATCAGACACACACAAAGAGAGAGAGAGAGGGAGGGAGAGAGAGAAAGGGAGGGAGAGTCCCACTGGACACCATTGCAGCACATTCCCACATAATGCATGAGTGCCACTGACAGACCATGTCTCACTACACACACTCCCCTTAAACACACATGTACACATGAGCACACGCATGAACCGTGCAGCGCCGTGTTCTGTCTGCTTGACTCCGTCTCCCACCGTGCCCTGGGTTAAAGAGTGGTGGTGCAGGGCGGCAGGGAGGAGAGATGAAGCTCTGCTCCACACAGCGTTCACACACCGCCCCTCCTCCCCCCACCCTCCGCCCTGTCGTACCATCAGGCTGAGGTTGCATGCTACAAGAATTAGCGGTCGACTTGTATTTATGTGTGGGTTTCTGTAAGCGTACACGGAGGACGCTGGTTAAACGCAGAGTGTCGAGCCTTAAAGGGTAACTCGTCCAATTTTACTCTGCTAACACACTTTAATGTGTGAAATTGGTGGAGTTACCCTTTAACCGTCTTGACGCAACAATGGAAAGCGCCAAAGACATTGTGAGTGTGCCGAAGTCTCGTGGAGTGGATTGACCTAGATGTGGCAACTTTTTCGAATATGAATCGCCAAAAACACCAAATACTTCCAACCTGCTGTTGCTTGTTTTTATAACGCTGCTGTGTGGGTTGAAGTGAGGGACATTTCTCCGTGAAGGATCTATTTTGTTGTCGGAGTGCAAACGGGGTGAATTCTTGCGAATCCCATTTTTGTTAAATTGCTCTGAAGTTGTCTTTCTTTCGTTCAGGAAGCCTGAGATGCATTTCTTCACTGCTGTTTACAACCATTTTACAGCTTTCTGTTGTTTTGTCTGAGTGTGTGCTTCACAATAATAACAACTTTTGATTGTCAATCCCTTCCTGTTTTTGAGATAGAGCTGTTTGTTTGGATTGAAAATGCTCATTCAGGTGACGGTTCTCTATAAATCTACAGGGGTCCAGAGGGTTAAAACACTGAGTCCACCTGAACTTGATCTTATAAAATACATTCAAATCTTTTAATCCGGTGAAAACCTTTTTTATTTATCCAATCATGAAGGACAAACCTCCTATTACAGGTCAAACACAAAGCTGAATAGCGAGCAAACAAACAAATAGCAAAACATATTTATGTACGACTTCGTGGAATCTATGTATTCAGAAAGTCTCATTACAAGCCCGCAGTAAACAAATGTAATCAAACAAACTGCATCACATCCATCATATCAGAAGCTGTCCGCCCTAAATATTGGCAAAATGCGCATAAAATCACACAATGAGAGACAGAACCGGAGCTGCACAATTTCGCTAAGTGCATTCTGCAGCCGGTGGACTCCTGCTTCCTGTGCTGCTGTCGCCCATGTGGGGGGAAAAAAAACATATGACAGATGGATAAAATACAGCTATGTGATGGCCCCATGACCCTCCGTACTAGCCACACTTTTATGAAACCAGGGGGGTAAAACACACATTTGATTTCCGAATCAAAAAGCATAAAAAAAACAACAAATGTAACAGCTAATAATGTATCAGAGCTCCTCAGAGGGATCGTCAAGAGGCACAAAACGCTCCAAACTGTGAATATTTTAAGTGCAACCACCAAGGGATGAGTGAAGTAAACTCCTCGTAAATCCTTTGCCACTTAGCATCCATAAAACATGAGCCAAAGAGAGGCAGAGAGAGAAGGAGGGAGAGGGGAAGTTATCGGGAGATAATGGATAACAGCCAATCAAACTGGCCGGGCTTCCTGCTAAGATTTTAGCTCCAGTGGAGGAAGAAGTGATGGAGAAAGTGAGGCTGCGGTGTGAAATACCTTCCCTTGTGAGGCGCGGGGTGAAATGAGCAAGCGAGCGTCGCCGCTAAATGACATTATAGCCCCATAACGTGACAGGCACGGACGATATTTTAACATGTCAGAGGAGGAAGAGCAACGCAGGAGTGAGTCATAAAATTAATGATGGCTGAATTCCATTTAGTTGCTTTGGTTTACCGTGCACGCTGGCTCGCTGTCACACTCTCATGGCTTACTTTAACAGAACAGAGCCGTCGTTAATGTGATTAGTAACACTTGTGCTTTTTCCCACCATGACAAGTTGAAATATCTTCTGTGAAGAAAGGCCTACAGTCATTGGTTCAGCTTTTATTTCCGACAAGGGGACAAGACTGCTCGGTGGGTGAGACTAAATCCGAGCTCCTGGTACTTTCAGGGGTTGCCGGCAGCTCTGTTGATAAAGATTGGTCAAGCTGATGTGTCATCACATCACAGCCGGGGCGACAAACACAGCATGTGGCAGAAACAGGGATGCAGTCGAGGAAGAGACTCAATATAAAGTTACAGAGGGAGAATGTGGAAGAAATACAAAACTACACAGTGGTCCGGAGCTCTGGACGCCATTTTGGCCCAGCGACTGAGCTCGTGGCAGCCCCAGCAGTCCGGATTCTCCTTCAGTGCATTATGTTCTTGTGAATGTGAAAGAAAATCAATAATAATATCAGCACCACTTCTTTTATGGCGTCCGTTCCATAACCACTTATATGACTTGCGTAGCAAACAGCACATAAAGAGGATGAGGTCAGTCACACTGTCGCTTATTTAATGAAGTGTATCCGACAGTTTGGATGATGATTTTAACGCTTCACTTTCACTTTGTCCGACCTGCCGCAGGACTTATGGATGCGAATTAGCTTGAAGCTATGGATGGTGACAGGAGCTGTACACTGTATACTCTAAATAAGAAATAAATAAAAAAACACCCTGACTGGTCATATGAGAACAAAGTTATCAAGCCAAGATGAGATAAAACATAGTTTCCTTTCAGGGCCATTTAAAATGTTGCCACACTTGGTAAATTCATTCATTCAACCAGTGTTTTATTCAGGGAAAACTAACCGATCATTGCCCTCTTTTACAGCAATGTCCTGAATTCACATTCATACGGGCTGGAAAGTTACAGATATGGTAATGTAAGGCAGTTTCCTATTTTGGTTAATAGATGGCGCTGTTATGCTAGTTATGCCCTCAGGTGATACGCACTTGTTGCTTTTTTGTCCTTTACCGGACACCGTGTTCTCAGTTAGTTGCCCGGTGTGGCCGCCATTTTGGCTCAGTCTGTGTTTATGGTTTTTAAGGTAAGACGCACTATCGATAGATCCCGTATCATAGTCAAATATCTGGACCATAAACCATTCATATGCTGTTTTATTGAAAGAATGTGTTCATGGAGATTTTGTTGTTTAACATCTGCCGAAGTGTTGATTGATGATGACCTGGTTTTATACAAATATGTCGGCCGTTATTGTGGCTAGCTGTTTGGTTGTATGTGTGTTAGCTCCGCAGTTACTGTCTGCTATATGTATATATCTTGAGTCTCAGTCTGTGTTTATGGTTTTTAAGGTGGAGTTCAATAAACAGCGCGGTCTCAGCCACGGTATAGACCACCCGTGTGTCCGACTCGTCCCTCTCAGTGCATCCAACCAATTCAATCAACACAACGCAGAGTCCCCAGGTGTAGAGAGGCGCAGTATCACACAGGCTGGGTTACATCTTTGGTGCCGTGACCCGGATCGTGGCGCTTCGAGACCGAAGAGGAAGTGAAAGCTGTCGGCTGGCAGACTTGGCGGCAACCTCCACTACGCCGCTGTATTGAACTATTATTATCCAAGTGTGTGTGTGTGACGAACTGAGCTATTAGTGTGAAGGTGCATTGCCAGGATTTTCATCCTCTCCAACATATCCTTTGAAAGTTGAAGTGCATCTTATTGCGTTGTCTTATTCATTTGAGGTCTTTTTATGATAAGCTAAAAAAAAAAAAAAAATCAAAGCTACTTGAATGGTAAATGAGTATATTTTATGTGGAACATTCCCATAAGGATAATCTGTGATTAATATTAAGCAAGTGTTGCTGGTTTATCTCATTCATATTCTCTGTGCTGAACATAGAGTCGTGTAAT
Organism: Pagrus pagrus; assembly: GCF_965226575.1. NCBI lineage: Eukaryota > Metazoa > Chordata > Actinopteri > Spariformes > Sparidae > Pagrus > Pagrus pagrus. The sequence continues at coordinate 7,685,494 of NC_140198.1, forward strand.
GACGTTTTGAGTTAACTTTAAGTTTAATGTGAGATTTGGGGGTATCAAGTGATAATTGTGCCACACATTTTATTTTGGTTATTACATTCAAACATAGTTATACTCACTCACCGCTAAGCATATAACAAGTAATTCACACACACATATACATTTAATTTTACTGCCTGAATCTGAGATAGAGAACATTAAAGGTGATGACTGACTACGCAGACTCTCCACTGAAGCAGGGTCCCTCTGCAGCAACATCAGGCTCCCCACCTACCCCTGGGCCTGTAACAAGCCATAGCTATGACTCTCCAAGGAGGATGCATACTCACCTCTACAGTGAAGGAGCTGGCACCAGCAACCAACAGTCATCTATGAGGTCAAAGCTAACCACCCAGTTCTCCGGGTCCCCTAGTCAGCAGCTGCAGTACCACACTCCAGTCCGGCAGCCCACAGACTCAGGACTGCGCGCACAGCTCAGCCCGGCAGCCCCAGTGCTGACACCCTATACCGATGTCCGCGCAGCTCCAGTTCAAATCTCCACATTGTCAGCCCTTGGAACCCCAAGTGCAACTCCTCCAGTGTTTCAGCCGGCTGTAAAGACCACCATCGCCTCTGCCATCCTGCCCCAGACCAGCGTGCACAGGCCCACGGCCCCCCTGCCTACTCAAAGTCCCCCACATCGCAACTTCCCAGAGACACAAGTCATACAGCAGCCCCCCATGAACCAGCCAGGTATCTCCCCTTACCCAACACAGGGTTATCAGCCTAGCCCCCAGGTCCCCACCAGCTATGCTGATCCCTCACCTACACCCCAAGCCCAGATGTCAAGTTTTCCAACAGTACACACAGTGAACATCATGAGGAACCCCTCTACAGCTGAGCAGACCCCCCAAGGCACAGAGTATGGACAAATCCCCCAGTTGCACATGTCACAAGCCGCTGCCCACCATTCTCAGGTTCCCCTGCACTCATCTGCCACCAGTGCATGGGGCCCTACTGCAGCTGCACCCACCTCCCTGAATGTTAACCATGCAGCTTTCGACTACACACCTTCTTCCCACACCCAAGCCCCAGTATACCTACAGCCTCCTGCTTCAGTCCCTCAAGTCAGCATGTATCCTGATACAGTCCCCCAACCCGCCCTCCAGCCTTCACCCTCCATCCAGCACGTGCATGCACCACTTAATGCCCCTGTCAGAGCCACAGCCACCCCAAGCCTCCCACCGGCAGCCTATGGCGGTTTCCTGCAGACTCATCAGGTGAAGAATGTCCAAGTCTTCACTGGTAATGCTGATAGCAAGATGCTTGTAGAGGACTGGATTCGTGACATGCAATATCTTCTGGAGGCAATAGAGCTCCCTCTTCACCTTCGCTTCTCCACGGTGGTGCGTCACCTGAGTGGTGAGGCCAGAAAGCTGATCCTGAATCTGCCTCACCACGACCAAACCCCTGAAAAGGCATTTGTGGAACTGAGGGCGGAGTATGGTGACACACAGGGCTCCTTAGACCCGCTAGCCGACTTCTATGAGCGTGGCCAGAGGCCAGGGGAGTCTGCCTGCTCTTATGCTATAACACTGGAGGCAACATTGCGAGCTGTAGAAGAAACCCAAAGAGGTGGCAGGCCTTTCCCTGATCGTGACTGTAAACTTACCCGGCAGTTCTTAAGAGGACTAAATGATGAAGAGGTGTACATGAGGATTGCTCCAATGAAACCCCGGCTTTTGAGCTTCCGGGAGCTACAAGATGAGCTCAGAAATCTGGCAAAGGAAACAAAAAAATTCCAGTCACTAAACAAATCCAAGAAGACCTATGCTCAGGTCCAGGTTGCATCAGAGTGTAATGTAAATTTGAAGACAGAGAAAGCTAAACATACAGCAGAGTGGTCAGAGCTAACGGAGCTGGTCAAGAAATTAGCCCTTTGCCAAGAAGAGCAGATGGCTAAACTGAGTCACCTTGAATCAAGGATTGCTGCTCCCTTTTCTGCCCCTGTCCCCCCACCAAGAGTCCGGCCACCTACCGGACCTACAACTCAGACTTCAACTGTCACATGCTACCGGTGTGGGAAACAAGGACATATAGCCCGGGTTTGCAGAGCAGTGTTCCCAGATCCCAATCAGACGTGGGCTCACCAACCTCAGCCTATGACCCCTGCAGACGGGACCACACCCTATCCGGCTCAGCCTTTAAACGGCTAGAGCCCATGGTCGCCGGGGCAACTATGGGCAAGCATCAAGACCCCCCACTGCAGGTGAACAAGACTGGTGATGGAGGAGAGGGTGCCCCCTTAGTGGGCCCCAGGAATGAGGGGGAGGTGGAGGTCAATGGAATGAAGTGCAGGGCGCTCATTGATTCTGGCTCTCAGATAACCAGTATTACGCACAAATACTGGCGCAACCACCCTATCCTCCAGAAACGAAAGCTCCAGCCCTCTAAAATTCCCATTGAAGGTGCAGCCGGTCAGAGTGTAACCTACCATGGGGTCCTGCGCATTAACCTGAATGTGTTGGGGAAAGAGTTTAGGAATGTGCCAGCTTTTGTTGTAACTGACTCAGAGTATCGCTCCTCTGTCCCTCTGTTGGTGGGCACTAATGTCCTCCGTGCCTCCAGAAGCCACCTACAAGCAACCTATGGCCAGCAGTTTCTCCACCAGGTCAAGGAGAGCCATCCAGAGTGGTACACTTCTCTACTGGAGATTGAGAGCACTGAACCTTGTGATGTGGATGACGTAGTGGGCCCTGCTGTATACGCTGGACGTAAAGTACACATCCCTGGAGGAAAAGAGATGGATTTAATGTGCAAGATAAAAGCTGGCCCACACAGAAAGACTTACACTGCAATGATTGAATGCCACTCCTCGCTGCAGCTCCCCCAAGACCTCTTAGTTGCCAAAGTCCTTGCTGATGTAAAGAAAGGATATGCCCCTGTTAGAGTGATGAACCTGTCCCAGCATGCTATTACCATCAAGCCTCGCACACATCTGGCCAACGTTTCCCTCGTGGACGGTGTTGTGGACTTTTCAGACAAAAAGCAGGGCAAATGTTGCACTGGTCTGGACAAAGATACATGCCTGAGTCTGGACCAGGTTGTGGCAAGTTGTGGAGTGGACTTGAGTGAAGCAGCAGTCGAGAATGAGCGCCAGCGCTCCCTCCTTAAAGATCTTGTGGACAGGAATGTGGGTGTGTTCTCCCAGCATCCCATGGACTATGGCCACACAAAGACAGTGCAGCACGAAATCCCTCTGGTTGATTCTAAGCCCTTTAGGCTCCCTTATCGCAAGATCCCCCCATCACAGTGGCAAGATGTGAGAAAGTTGTTGGTCGAGATGGAGGCTGCAGGAGTCATCAGGCCTAGTAAGAGTCCATATGCTTCACCTGTAGTGATCGTGACCAAGAAGGACGGCTCACTAAGGTTATGTATTGACTACCGAAAGCTAAACTCCTACAGCACGAGAGACGCCTTCCCCCTGCCCAGAATAGAGGAGGCCCTGGAAGCCCTGGGGCAGGCAAAGTTCTTCTCTACACTTGACCTCACGTCAGGTTATTGGCAGGTGGAGGTGTCGGAGCAGGACAAACACAAGACAGCATTCAGCACCCCAATGGGGCTGTTTGAGGCCAACCGAATGCCCTTTGGACTGCAGAACGCCCCCTCCACCTTTCAAAGACTCATGACCTGCTGCTTTGGAGATCTGAACTTCACTCACCTTTTGATTTATCTTGATGACCTCATCATATTCTCTAAAACCTTTGATGAGCATCTGGAGAGACTGCAGCTGGTGTTCGATCGGCTTCAGGAGCACGGATTGAAGTTGAAACCCTCCAAATGCCAGCTGATGAGACAGGAAGTGCAGTATCTGGGTCACTTGGTGTCTGCCGAGGGAGTCCGGACAGACCCAGAGAAGATCAGCAGGGTTAAGGACTGGGTGAGGCCCACAAACCGCAAGGAAGTGCTGCAATTCCTGGGGTTCGCTGGATATTACAGGCGGTATGTGAGTGGATACTCCGCCCTGGCTGCTCCCTTATACCGCCTCACTTCTGGTGACCCCAGAAAGAAAAGGAGGGGCGGGAAGAAAAACCTGCCGCCTGACCCACCCTTTCTGTGGACAGATGATTGCGAGGAGGCTTTCCAGACCCTGAAAGAAAGGCTGACGACCGCTCCAGTGCTGGGCTATCCTGATTACAGCTTGCCTTTTGTCCTTCAGACAGACGCCTCAGGGGAGGGGCTCGGCGCTGTCTTGGTTCAGGTCCAGGCTGGCACAGAGAGGGTTATAGCCTTCGCCAGTAGAGGTTTGAGTCCAGCTGAGACAAGGTATCCTGCACACAAACTCGAGTTCCTCGCTTTAAAATGGGCGGTGACAGACAAATTCTATGACCACCTCTATGGGCGTAGGTTCTCGGTCCTGACAGACAATAACCCTCTCAAGTATGTCATGTCCTCTGCGAAGCTGGATGCTACAGGACAGCGGTGGGTGTCTCGGCTAGCTGCCTTTGACTTTGACGTCCAGTATAGGAGGGGCCAGAGCAACGCCAACGCTGATGCCCTCTCCCGTATGTCCAACCAGGAGGTCACCGAGATCCTACACACATGCCCCCAGCAGGTGAGGTCCAACGGGCCCAGGCATGGCATGGGACTGCACTCACAGGACCCTGTCAGCCCCACAAGCCAGAGCACATCTGCCTCAGAGACACCCCTTTCTCAACCCCCTGGACATAATGAGCCCTTCAGAGACGTAGGGATGGAGTCACTGCCTGCCATGACAAAACAGGAGATCCGTGCAGGGCAGAAAGAAGATCCTGTTATCGGCCCTGTCCTGCATTATAAGAGTCTGAACCGGAAACCAAGCCGCAGCGAGAGGATCGGTGGTGGTGGGCAGGTGTGCCTTCTCTTAAAGGAGTGGCGGAGGTTAGTAATAAGAGATGGTATCATGTACCGCCGCATCCAAGACCGCCAAAGGGGAGTAGTGGAGCAGCTAGTACTGCCAGAAAAGCTGCGTGAATCAGTCAAGACGGCTCTTCACGATGACTCGGGGCACTTAGGTTTTGAAAGGACCGCGCAGATGATAAGAGAGCGATTTCACTGGCCACGGATGTTCCAGGAGATAAAGGCTTGGTGTGAGCAGTGTGAGAGGTGCTGCCTCAGAAAGACCCCAACTGCAGGTGTCAGGGCTCCCCTGGTCAGCATTCACAGCAGTGCTCCCATGGAGCTCGTATGTGTAGACTTTCTGACTCTGGAGAAGTCGAAGGGCGGAATAGAAAATGTCCTCATCGTCACTGACCACTTCTCACGCTATGCGCAGGCCTACCCCACTAAAGACCAAAAGGCCAACACTGTGGCCAGGGTGCTGTGGAGAAACTTCTTCTGTCGGTTTGGGTTCCCTGCGAAATTGCATGCAGACCAGGGGCGCAATTTTGAAAGTGCTGTTGTGAAGGAGCTGTGTAAGTGTACAGGCATCACAAAGACCCACACGACCCCCTATCACCCCCAGGGCAACGGAACCACTGAAAGGTTTAACCGCACCCTCATGAACATGCTTGGTACACTGGAGCCTCATTTGAAGCCCCGGTGGCATGAGTACGTGGATGCAATGACACACGCCTACAATTGCACACGCCACGATTCTACGGGATATTCGCCATACTTCCTGATGTTTGGCAGGCATCCCAGGCTCCCTGTCGACCTGATCTTCGGGCTCCAGACCACTAATGATCCATGTGAATATAGTGAGTATGTCCAGACTCTGCATGACTGTCTGTCACAGGCCTATACCCAGGCTAATCGGGCCTCTCACCAAGCTAAGGGACAACAAAAAAAATACTATGATCAGAGAGCAAAGAGTCAAGCCTTCCACCCAGGTGACAGAGTTCTTGTTAAAGTGTGTCATGTGGAGGGGCGGCAGAAACTGGGAGACAAGTGGGAGCCCCGGCCATACATTGTGGTGAAGAAGCAGCCCAGCATACCTGTGTATGTGGTGCGATCAGAAACTGGTGGCATAGAGAGGGTGGTCCACCGCAATCTCCTTACACAGTGTATGTTTCTTCCAGTGGAGCAGGCTGGTGAGGTGACAAGAGGGGAGGATGAGCCAGACACAGAGGAGGACATGGGGATGGAGGATACAGAGGACATGGGGGAACAAGCCTGTGAAGTGATAATACAGGAAGATGAGTCAGACACAGTGGAGGATTTGGAGGTGGACAACATGGAGGAAAATGTGGAGAAGTGTTTGCCTGAGACACAAGATGAACAGTTTGAACACACAGGAATGGAGGAAGTGAATGTGGAGGCAGGACAAGTGAGTGAAGTAGGGGAGGAACATGTAACAGCCAGAGGCACCAACCTGCGTCCCAGTCCCACTGTTCCAAGGAGGAACTTGCCGAGAAATCGACGTCCCCCCAAGAAACTGTCCTATGAGTCACGAGCCATGGAATCAGAGGAGGATCGGCAGAAGGTGGAAAGAGGATGGAAGTTGTGGCAGAGGGCCAAAGCGAGAAGAGCAGCATGACACATGTAGCTTAACACGGAAGAGCATCCACCTTACTAGGGGGTACATGCACATGTTTTCATCATACATCACTACACACCACACTGTTATTCATTCTTCATGGGTTTTTTTATTTTTTTTTTGACTGTTCTCTTTGGTTGTGTTAAGTGGGTGGTCCTTGTTTTATTTCATTTGGTTTGATGACTGGGACGTCATCAATTAAAGAAGGGGTGGATGTAAGGCAGTTTCCTATTTTGGTTAATAGATGGCGCTGTTATGCTAGTTATGCCCTCAGGTGATACGCACTTGTTGCTTTTTTGTCCTTTACCGGACACCGTGTTCTCAGTTAGTTGCCCGGTGTGGCCGCCATTTTGGCTCAGTCTGTGTTTATGGTTTTTAAGGTAAGACGCACTATCGATAGATCCCGTATCATAGTCAAATATCTGGACCATAAACCATTCATATGCTGTTTTATTGAAAGAATGTGTTCATGGAGATTTTGTTGTTTAACATCTGCCGAAGTGTTGATTGATGATGACCTGGTTTTATACAAATATGTCGGCCGTTATTGTGGCTAGCTGTTTGGTTGTATGTGTGTTAGCTCCGCAGTTACTGTCTGCTATATGTATATATCTTGAGTCTCAGTCTGTGTTTATGGTTTTTAAGGTGGAGTTCAATAAACAGCGCGGTCTCAGCCACGGTATAGACCACCCGTGTGTCCGACTCGTCCCTCTCAGTGCATCCAACCAATTCAATCAACACAACGCAGAGTCCCCAGGTGTAGAGAGGCGCAGTATCACACAGGCTGGGTTACAGTAACAAAAACTGTAATATCAATAAAGAATATATTAGGCCCAAATGAGAGCAAAAAGTTCAATACAATAAAAGCAACTAGCAAACATGTCTGGCATAATGAAATACAACAATAAGAGCAGTGAAATGACAGAGAAAAAAATTAAATTACAACAAATCAATAAATAATAAACGGGAGCAGGAAGGATATATAAAACAACAGTAATAAAAAACACTGAAACGTAGAATATATCAAATAAACACAAAGATTAATAGACGTCTCTGAATTGACGAAAGCAGTAACACACAGTGCACAACAACCATCTCATCCAGTAAACACTAAAGATGATCTACCCACACCGACAATAAGAGCGCCAACAGAAGAACCTTCTTTAAACCTACCGAACTGTTTTTTGGGCCATGAAAACAAGACGTGAACACGTCTCATCATCAACTCTTCTATCCAGTTGATATGGCAAACTTGTTTCAACCTGTTCTAAGCGCCAGATGGTTTGTTGCACAAGACAATCTGGCAAGTCATCCTTGGAAAATGCTCGCTGAAGGGCAGGCACTTTCAAGAAATACTTGGCAGGTGATTGGACCATCTGTCTATTATCGTCTATTACAGGCTAACGGGCTATGCGTGGTGGAAAGTCTTGCTTTTCATCTTAGCGTCCATGTTAACGAGCGTGGCTCGCATACGTGTCCTTTTTCAATATTCACTCTCTTTTAGCTCTGATTTTGGTCTCCACCAGCTCCTAAGGGAAACATCTGCCTCTTTAACTGCTAAATGCTTCACTATGTTCACCAGCTAGTTGCCAAATGGCACTATGAGAGCACCGAGAGTGAACCAAAAACAGTGAAGATGTTTTTGTTGATGGAGTTGAGGAGATGTTGAGTACAGGGGAATTTTAATTTCTGCACTCACTGAATTAACATGCTGTCGGAGTAAGCTGACTCATTTTTTTTTTTCTAAGAAGAGGAAGCCACAGCGGAGGAGAGTTTGATAGACAGATGGCTGCCAAATATTGACAAAGTGTGAAAAGCAGACTATTATGTGCTGCGCCATGAGCTGGTGTCCCACAGAGCCTTCACACAAACTAACATCTCAGCTGAGGAAGATGCATATTCACAACTGTCAGATGAAGCATCAAACAACTGCTTGTGCAAACATGTGCATTACTTCCACATTAGAAGTTGTACAGCATGTTTAATATGGATATTTTCAATGAATGTAAGTTAAAATTGTCTGGAAGACTTTTATTAGCCTTATCTTGTAAAATATGGCCAGAATGTGAAGTTTGCTGCAAAAAATCTCAAGTGTAACCTTCAACTGCTGCTCTTTGTTTGCTATCCTTGGCTGTGGCTACTGATAGCTCAAGTTAGTCGCTAGAGTTAAAGCTAGTCACCCTTGAGTTTCATGGAGGGAGTCACCACAGGCGACAGGGTTCGGACTGGGACAAAACAGTCTCTGACCGACAGACAGGGAATGGACAGTATGGAGGCGATTTACAGCAGCTCTGATCAGGACCGTGATTCTGGGGACGAGAAGATTTGACAGGCGAAAACCGAAGGTGATCATGGAAAGACAAATCAAGACTGCAGCATACACTCCTCTTAGTTCGGTAAAAAATAGAAACTTGACTTCATAAGGTGTACAGTTGTATTATTCTGTCCAGTAAGGAAAATAGATTTAAGAGTATTTAATTTCTTCACATTTTGTGGGTTTATTTTGTTAATTTATTACACTAAAAGCTAAAGGGGATTTTGAAAGCTAGCAGTCTTGGCATACACCACACTATGGCCTCTTACAGTACACAATATTATTATGAGACCGGAGGGGCAGTTGCTAGCTGGTTAGCATGCTAACTTTAGTAGACATCTCTGCAGCACAATACATAGACACCTTTTAACGTCTACACTTGTTTTTTTTTTCATTCTAAACATGATAATTAGTTCCTTTTTTGGATATTTTAAACTCTTTTAATTTAAAACTTTTAAATTCTGGTCATATGTTACACATTGCCCCTTTAAGGAGGAGTTTTTGGCCCTATTTTCTGCGGTTTAGGACTGTGACAATAACATTTTACACACTGAGTTAAATGCTGATGAGGGTTGAGTTTGGATCACTGAGAAAAGGTCACATATTTTTGGGAGCGTCGCCATTTTAAGGATCATCCATCACTAAAGGCCATCGTTTATTGTTTCACACAGTGGAAGTAAACTTCTCCTTTTTTCCCACCGCCCTCCTCCTGTTAAGTCTTTATTTATATATTTCATTAGCTCTTCTTTTCCTCTCTCATAACCTCGGAGTATTGAACAAAAAGAAAGGGCGTGTGTCTTATTTACAGCCTGTTTCTTCACAAGCTTCTATGAATACAGACGCAGCGTTCTCATGATGTGAAATACGCTGCTGCTTTATCAGCCTTAATGGGTCCAAACCCCACATGAAGCTGGGAGGCACACATACACACTCAGTGTGACACACATAAATACCCACATGTGAGCATGTCAGGGAGAAAACCAATAAGCTGCAGTATGGCCCCCCTGACGCTCACCGCTGCTGCCGCTGCTTCATATCACTATGGCCTGATTTACAGCAGCTGCTGGACATTTCTCTGCTCCACAGGTGACTTGGCCAATAAACTCAAGGTTCATCCAATACAGACATCAGCAGTGACAACAGCAGCTGCCGTACAGAGTACTGCTCAGATATACACAGCAAAACACACCCTTCATTACAGTACAAGCAAATACCAACACTGTCTTAATGGATGTATTGTCACATTACTGGAGTGTGACTTTTGGGGTACTTCTTACAGTTGATCACAAACATTCAACATCAACACATCTGGAGATGAAAGGTAATCTGAAAAGTAACTAGTAACTAAAGCTGACAAATGTAGTGGAGTAAAAAGTACAGTATTTACCCCTGAGATGGAGTGTAATGGAAGTTTAAAGATACATAAAATGGAAACACTTCAGTAAAGCACTTTGAAATTGTACTGGTACAGTACTTGAGTAGATATACTTAGTTACTTCCCACGTTCAAAACACTGATAAATGACAATAATGAAAAAAATAAACTAAGAGGAAGTGTTTTGTTGTTTTGTTGTCGTCTTCTGTTAGCGTTTCCACTGATGGAAGTAACTAAGTACATTTACTCAAGTATAGTACTTAAGTACAGTTTTAAAATGGTTTTACCTCCCATTTTCTGCTACTTTATACTTCCACTCACTGCAAATATTGTAGTTTTTACTCCACTACATCTATTTTATAACTTTAGTTACTAGTTACTTTGCAGATGACATGCTGCAGCCTATCCAAATATATGTATGATTTACTTTTACTTGTACTTTTGATACTTTGAATGACATTTAATGTCAGATACTTTAAGACTTTTACCCAAGTACTATATAGATTGGTGACTCTCACTTTAACCAAAGTAAAATTTAAACACAATACCTTTACTTTTACTCAAGTATGACTTTTGAATACTTTCTATAACACTGAATAACTGAATGATAATTTATTTAAAGGACATTTTAAATTGTGTTGTTTTGCTTTTGTTTTCATGAAAAATGTTGATATGAAATATTTAATACTAAAACAATACACAGCAATATGTCTTTGAGAGATAGTGTTTAATTGTGTCCATTGTTTACTGTATGCTCTTGTTATTAAAAGATAACTGCATCATTTTTATATTGTATGAAATCTCAGAAGTTACAGAAATTAACGAGATGAACTCGTCTTTATGGGACATCCACAATCAAGAGGTTGACAAACTGTCAGGAAGGAGAGACGAGCTGCAATTTGCATCAGAACTTGTTCTCGTCTGAGTCATAAGTCAGTCACATCCGAACACACAGACATGTTGGACATATTTTTAGATTCAGCGTGACATACACTTCCCGAGGATGTAATTATCTCAATGTCTATCGCTAATTAACCACCCATTAATTTGTTTAGAAATCATAGAAGAAATAAGCTCATTATAATCCAGAACTTGGCTGAGAATCATCACGTTTTGAAGTTTTCTTCAGTATCAAAGCAATCCAGAGACAGTTTTCTGTACATCCATGTGCACTGTTGCAAACAGGAGCTGCTCATAGCTAATACGGCAAAATACGGAACAATTACAGGCCGAGAAAAAAAACTTGTAGCCCACAGCTACCTATTAGACAAACATGGATGGACTGCCGTGAAATTTGACATTCAAGAGCTTCAAAGAATGAAGCTCACTGACTTTTCATCTACTGCTACCAGCAGGTCAAAGTGTCCAATTGACACATCATCAGTGACACATCCCATCATCAACTGGATGCATTAGCACACAATTAGTGCAGACATGAATGCTTTTCAGATGATGACTCATTGGGACTTGATCCCCTGACTCTTCATCAGCCACCAACAGCAAGCTGACATTTTCTAGATTGGTCAGAATCTACAACTAGAGGATAGATTACCATGAAATTTAGGAAAGGCATCCATATTGTCTTTAAGATGAAGTGTAATCATTTTTAATATAACTTTTCAGTTAGCATCACGTCAATATTTCAACTGTCCAGCACTGCATTCTTAGTGAAGAGCTAATGTTAACATACTCGTGCTAAACCAAGATGGCAGAGGAGGTAAACATTTCAAGGTGAACATGAGCAGCATGTTAAGCGCTATAATTGCAGACATACTGTACGTCTGCCATGAGAGAGAAGCTAATGTTCTCTGAGACCAATAACCTATTACATGTATCAATAAGTTTTTTTAATTTGATTATCCCAACTTCCTGTGGGCCTCAGTGCACTGTCTGTCCAAAATCTGCTGCAACAGCTCAAATAATTTACCTTACTTGAGTCACAATCCAAGAAAAAATTGGAAGGAGGAGTTTTGCGAACACATCAGAGATCATGGATGTTCCCATAACAATGAATGGATTTTGGGTCGACTTGCATGTACACACAGAGCCGTGTGTAATCAAGGTGTCAGTCTTGGTATAATTCCTCAACAGTCTTGAATATTGAATCAAATGCTTCAATCATACATTCTTCAGGAAAAATAGACATTTGAACAGAACAATAAGAAAACAACTGAGAAATACAACATGCACTCATGTGCTCAGCATGTCCATTTATTTGTATTACACTGCCCAGAAATATCACTGCTAGCTCCAAGCAGTAGGTCACATTCCCTGACACTATGTAGTTTACCAATGAATGTGAGTACATGACTGTAAGTGTAGCCAATGAACGACCGTGGCTGATAACGTCAGCAGTCAGCAGTACTGTAGGAAAAATACAACGCTTCACTATAGCACCTGAATGCAGCATCAGTTATGTCGCACATCGACGCCCGCAGACGCAGACACGTCACCGTACATGCTGACAATGACAACACTGAGGAAAAGTAGCTGAGTGGACAAGGAGGACGCAGACAGACACAACAACTGACACCAGGTGCTGTGTGGTTCTGTGTGTGTGTGTGTCTACACAGTTTGTGTATGAGCATGTGTATTGGTACAGCGAGGGCTTTGAAGCCATTTGCATTTATACTGCTATTTATACAGACTGAAAAATGTTTTTCTCTTTCCCAGTTATTTGATTATATTCCAATCATGTGTTCACTTTCATAAAGAAAGAAATGTACTTTAAGATGCATGTGGAGGTTTGAGTGCATCTCTAATGTAAAATAATCCTGTTATTATGGTCTCCAGCGTTGGAGGATGGGCTCTGTTAGCATGTTAGCTAATGGTATATGACTCACTGGATGGTCAGAAAGCACAGTGTGGGCCTGGGGGAAGAGCTGCTCCACGAGGCCTCCACCTGCTCAGCTCAGTCAGGTGGCTGCGGGTCCGCTGTCAGCCCCGGGGCCCAGCTCGGAGCTGCGCCACGGGGCCCTGACGAGCTACCCACAGAGGAATATTATCGCTAATAGGATCTGTTTTAGGTCACGGAAGTGCACACATGAGCAGACGCCGATGTGCGCACACACACTGAGACATCATGGGAAAGGGCATTCGGAGGAAGAGGAAGCTGAACACTGGTTGAAGAAACACTCTGCTTCAATGATTTTTGAGACAGCGTATCCACCCACTAACACACACACACACACACACACGAGCACAAACAGACAGACAAACGCTCACACCGACGTGCACGCACGCGCATACACACCAACAAGAGCTGGGAGATTCTTGGTCTGAGGACAACAGTTCTTTTTCGGCTGATGCTGTCAGATCCGCTCATCCTCAAAAATGCATGGGACTGGGAACACACACACACACACACACACACACACACACACACACACACACACACACATACACGCAGACACACACACACACACACATGGACACACACACACTTAAAAGTAACAGAATAAACAATGAGGGAATAAGATTTAGGCAAACACACGGATGAATATTCATGACATGCAGTTTGTGTACGTGGGGTGAGTTGAGGTAAATCAAAGCTGTGAGTCAGGAAAGGGAGGAACAAGAGGAGGACAGGACGCAGAGCGAGGGCAGCACAGACAGCGATATCTCAGCAGCCATAAACAAACCAGGACCGAGACGTCCCTGCAGCCTCCCCCCCCTCCTTCCCTGTGATTCAGTCCTCCTCCTCATTCTCTGTATTTCTATTACGTCACACTTTTATCTTCCATTCATGACGGCATTAATCGTGTTAATCCACAAAGGTGGCTCCTTTTTTAAAAAAAGAACTAGAGAGGCCTTCATCTCAGAGGGTAACAGGGATGAGTAGGATTGTGGTGTTCAGTTAGTTTTCTTCATCGCCAGCAGAAAGGACTAATCAATATCTGTCCTTCCATCCAGCACTGTGGTAGAGAGAGGGACATCTCGAGAGCTTCAGCAGATTACTATGACATGAAATATGGATATTCATGGTCGCCGGAGGATGACTCCTAATGACCCTTCGACCTTTTGGACGACATCCTTAATTTGAACTTGATCAACACTTGCTCAGTGAAAAAGTATCAGAAAGACTAATGTCCAGAGGGTCATTGAACTTTGCAGAACACATTCATGCTCCCCGGAGGATGAATTATTAAGTTTCCTTATGAAGCTCATGGCCTTTAACCTTTAGGACAAAATGTAACAACACAAACTTTGATGTCATAATCATCTATCGTGTAGACATACAACACTTTCTTACCCCGTGTCTGGATCGCAAGCTGTGCAGGCTCACCTAAGGTGTCTCATTTATCTCACATGGATCAAGCGCAAGGAAACATGCTCACAAGCAAATCACATGATTTCAGATGTGCAAATATTAACTGCCACTCGCACAATATCAGTCCTTGCGCACAAATTCAACACCAGAGAGGTGTACAGGCAGGAAGAAACAAAACAGAATGGCACCGGCATGTATAGAACAAAGGTCATACACACTTTCATACGCTATAGAAGTTGAGTTCTGCTCGCACAAATACATCTGACTTTTGACAATATGGCAGAAATCAAGGGAGGCACCAGCCCTCTTATGATTGGTCTCTTTCAGTGCAATCACACCGTCCCTGAACCTCCTTGTGTGGGAAACTGTTTGCTAATCCTTTACAAAGTGACAATATGTCAGATGTTTTGTGCTCAGCTTGTTCTGCAGTCCCAGAGTGGTTAAAATGAACTGAAATCAATTGATAAAGCATTAAAAACATACCAGTTTATTATCTACTGAAAAGCCCTGCAGCTCTGAGGAGGTCACAGAAGTAAAAAGTGCAAAACCACTGCAAACTACAGCCTCAGAAAATGAAAATGAAAATGGGTTTTCAATATTAAAGGCTTCACAAATGTCAGATCTACTCAAGAGTTATATTGGACTACATTAAATCGCACAGGTGTACTCAATAAACTGATATCTGACGTGTGATTGTCGAGATTCCATGAAACGTTGCCTCAGAAATGCAAAACAATGTCAGACATGAAAAAAAAAATCAAAGTGTTTCATGTTCATCCCGGGGAATGTGGTCCAGACCCAACACTGTTGTCACACAGCTGACATGTTCTGTCCTGCCGCTACCTTGCACTAACCGCTGTAGAGATATTTGTCCTATTTTTAGAAAGCGCTGAAAGCAGCTCAGACAAGCAGAAAATATCAAAAAGCACACAATATACTTGCAGAGTTACCCGGCAAAGGGACGGGAGAGGGGTGAGGAGGAGGAGGAGGAGGAGGAGGAGGAGGAGGGCAGACAGTTATCAAGAACTTAAAGTAAGCGTCAACTTGGATTGCCATGCAGGGAGCGCCGGGAGGAGCTTCCATCCCTCCGCTGCCTTTCATCAAAAGGAGGAAAAGAGGAGAAAACGCTGCAACGGCTTTATGTAAATTCTGTGTATTTCAGTCACGTATATAAATCTGCGGCGGGCGCTTATGGATTTACATTACAGCTAATAACAAGCCGTGCAGTAAGATGAGAGCGGCAACACACTCCGGTAACAAGGTCATCATCTCAATGACAACAATAACGTCCACGCTGCTGCTCGCTGAGTGTTAAATGCATGCTCGCACGACACCGTGAAATCTTATCTTTGCCCGTTTTGCTATTTTTCCGTCGGCTTATGTCAAAGGGACTGTGAAAAACTGGCATTAACCGTTTGATTTTCACTCAGTCCCTCTGGAGGAAAACGGGCCGCTCGCCGTACGACTTCAGACGGTAATCGAAGAGGAAACAAACAAATGGGATAGAAGAAATAGTTGTTTGTGTTACAAACCTCTACAGAAACACAACAGCAGAGAGCGCAGAGAGGAATGCAGTCAAAGAAGTGAATGTGCACAAAAAGTAATTAATTCAGTAATGAGATGCTTTCACCCTTGGGTGGTGAACACAGAAGGTCATGGGGCGGATGAAAAAGACGTCAACCAACAACGACCTTCAGGGAGTTCTGCTCACCCGCACACACACACACACACACACCACACACACACACACACACATATATGCACACATAAATAAATGCCACTGTGCATGGAAGAGACAGGGAGCATAAACACAGAGACATGATGAGAAAGATGGGAGGAAGCAGGAAACATAAAAAGCCTCTTCAGCTGAAACAAATGGAGCTCCGGACCAGAAAACACCCACGACTGAAGAAAGTACTTTAGCTTCTGTAAAGTTTGTTCTGCTCAGTGGAAGCACAACGAAAATGTTAACATACCGATGACATTTTCACTATCTGGTTTGCATGAATTTTGAGTCTTTGCGTCGTTACTTGGATCCCCGTCACTTGCTGTGACACAGGACCTATTCTTCAATATATCTCCACGTTATAGGACATATATGTGCTGTAGTCTCCACGACATCATACAAAGGTTCCTGAAGAACCATGATGAAGCTCAGTGTGTCGGCTCTGGCTGTCACCATCTTGGCGCTGCATGACTCTGCTTTAACTCCCGGCAAATACAAAAGTGGGCAGCATGGGTGAAGTAGTTAGCGGCTAACTGTCAATACGCCAAAACGTGCAGGCAAGATTTGTTTTCTTTAGAAATTGCCAGATTCACACCACTTGTCAAACTACTGTCAGACTGTCAAATTTCCAATGGTCCTTGAACTAAACATGTAATGCAAACTGTCACATTCAGTCATTTCTCTGCTGTGGGTTTGTGCTGTGGGGTGCTTGCTGTGTTTTCAGGGGTGCACTGGGGGGCTGGGTGGGGTTCCCCCTCACCGGGCCGCTGACTCACACACACCTGCAGCAGATCGGCAATCAGCGCCTGCTGATAAGCCCTGGTTTTCATTCTACATATGGTACATGGCCCCTGTTACTGCTGGTCTCTTTAGTGTTTTCTCATGTTTCATCCTGTTGATTTTTACTAAGAGATCAAACCTAGTTTTTGCTCTTTTTGCCTTCACTGTTTGACCGCGTTCATCCACCAGCAGCTCCGCTTCCAGTTACCCAGCCTTCAGCACCTCTGAGCAGCCAACTGGCAGATTCTCCAGCCAGAGCCTGTGACGACTCATACTTGCAAACTCCCTGTGAAAGCCTCAATAAAATGTACACTACTCCCTGCCTTGTTGTCTGCTTCTGGGTCCAACTACACCTACAAATTCTAACACAAACGTTCCCATCAGTTAAAGTGTCTAGTAAAAGTATCTATCTTTCATTCTTTACCTTTTTATTATTTTGACTTCCCATATTTAGTCTGTGAATCAATTTAGTTTTCTTCACATCCAGTTTTTTTTAAAGTACAGCCGAGGCTGAAGGGAATCCTAATTAGTTTTGCAGGTGTGTTGGGATAATTGAAAGCAGGACTTGATGATGATGATGCTGGATTAAAAAGCCACCAAAATTGCAATACATGGAGAGGGAGACATGACTCGGATATTTCAGTCCGGATTAAAGGGGCAAGCCGACTAACTGACACTGTTGGAGTCCAGCTGCTAGCGTGGCTAAAAAATCTAAAGAGCTTCAGCTCAAATGAGGCTGAAAAACTGGCGTTAATGCATTTTACATCGGTGCTAACGATAGCTTATTATTGTGACTGCACCATTTCACAAATGGAAAACGGAGAGCGAGCCGTGTCTGATTCTGAATGAAACATCAACAATCAGCTTCAATTATCAGTCTGACCTGCGAGATGAACAAACCGGGGAGCTTACAGGAGAGACGGCAAACCACGAGAGAGAGCGAGCGAGCGAGCCAGGAATGGTATGAATAAGAAGCAGAGAGAGAGAGAGAGGGAGAGGGAGAGAGAGGAAGTGGTGATTGAGTGACAGTGCCTGGAAAGCATGCCTCCATTTAAACACCGCCACAACTCGCAGCCAGATGGGAGGGTTAATGAGAAGAGAATCATGCCTGAACACGACGCCACGGTGTTGGGCTGCACCATCAGGGAGCGCTGCAAGACCCGACAGGGAGTGTGTGCATGTGTGTGTGTGTGTGTGTGTGTGCGCGGAGGCTTTACAGTATGTGATGTGTGTGACGAAGGATTGAAGGTTGATGCTAAAAACTGCGTCACTGGCAAACACCATCTGGCTGCTCAGAGGAGCGTGGACACCCAATCTCTTCACACACACAAACACACCCGAGAACACTGTTACCACGTCTTTAAGAGTAATTGTCGAGACAGAGAAGACTTTCCCCCCATTTTCGCAGCCCTTCCCGGGGTTTAAGCTGGCAACTGTCGGGCTGCAAAGTGCTCTCACACACAGCTCCATCTCACTGCCACTGTAAAGTTAAACAGCATGCATTATTAAAACACAGACCATGAATAATCCAGAGCCCGTGTTGCATTTACACGCCTCACGACACAACGGGAATTGTTTGTTTTTTTCTCGGTTTAGATTGCCGCACAATCAAGAAGTTGAGCCTTCACCTGGAAGATGACGAGCCAGACGGCGCGGTGACACCATGAAATTACTTTTCATTCTGAGGGTTAGAAATATGTTGCACACACTTTAAACTGATGGGCACCCCATAAAATGATAGCTTTAAGGAATTTAAACCTTTTATCTCAAGCTGTAACCATCATTCCTTTATTTATATGCTTATGAAATGCAATTTGACATTATTTGGGTCTGTATGTCCAGATGCTTTTAACATGTGCTGAAAACAAAAGTTTTGGTACTGCAGTCACCATCATGCTTTGGTTGATGTGGACATGAAGAGTAAAATTTAGGCTTTAGCTGCGGGCTAACACCTGAGTGCAACCGTCAAGTGAATTTGAAGTGTTTCCATCTTCAATTAAACACCTCAACATCTCAAGTGAGCATATAAATATTTCTTTTTATTTAGGCAGTTTTTTAAAATTAGCTGTTTCTTTAAAAGACACATAAAACCACACTGATGGAAACACAGCGAGCGAAACTACATCTGCGTGTTCGACTGCGTATGAAGGAATACAATCTGATGGATTAATGCAGGTGTTGATGCTTAAGGAAAGGCCCCATGATGTGGTATCAGGTGCTCCTTGATGTGATGTTTCATTTCATCTGAAGCACAGTGTTGAGAGGGGACATCATGACACCCTGAAGGCTCATTTATTAAACTCATGATATCAGAGCTGTTGTTTGCACCTACTCATGCAGGACCAGGTCACCATCACAGGGTCTTCAAGACATGACGGTTTCCCAGCAAGTGTCCTGAAATGATCCTGTTGGCCAGCTTGAGATGTTGTGAGATTAAACCCGTCCATAATGACTGTACCTTTATGTGTCGGCTCCAGTTCTCCATATTCATCCTTTAAATGCTGTACACTGAACGTATTTATGGAGACTGTGTATTGTCTTTATCTGTATGCTGCAGTGTCTCCTTGTATTGAACCGACTGTGAAAACAAATCTCCCTCTGGGACAATAAAGTCTAAATCTTCTTTCAGACAACATTATTAGCGGCTTGTAACTGTCCTAGATTTGAAAAATGTATCGTCGGGATGTTTTTTCAAGGTTGGAGAAATTGCACTGAACTCCTGCGTGTCCACCGTGTCACACTGAGATAAAGTTGGGCGCTGTAAAGATAACTTTACGACAACTGGACGGTCTCACGGAGCACTTTGCTTTGTACAGAGGGGGCACGCGGTTAGCTGTCACCTTCTATCCTCGCGGGAATATCGGGCCCGGCTCCAAACCAGATACTGTATCTACCTCCAAACTCCATCTGTTATCCCTGGTGTGTGCTGTTCTTTGTCTTTCTCCTTTTTCTGCAGCTTCCTCTCCTCCCAGATGACTTGTGAATGTGTCTGTTCCCAGCAGCCCATTCCTCCTTTCTTCGCTCTGTATTTGTTCTGCTGCTAATGTAGTCTCTCTCTCTCTCCCAGTGTGGAGCGGAGATGACATGGCGGTGGGTAACTCTGGGCTCTTTTGCTCTCTCTCTCTCCTCCTTCTGCCACTGTTACACTTCAGTAAAGCTCAGTACAGTGGAGTGCTTCAGCCTGTGTGTTTAATTGCTTTTCACTTCCAAGACGCCTCCCTGCTGGCCCAGACAGAGAAATTCATACATCAGATGATTGGGGTGAGACCCACAAAGTGCTACTGTGGTGTCTCATCTGGGACCTTGTTTCTGCACTTCACTTTAACAAAAATAATCCACTTCTACAGATTCCCATCTACAGCTTGATGACCCCGAACTGGTGCGCAGTAACCAACGGGTGACCAGTTACTGCCGGTTTAAAAATGAGCCCACCTAGCATCTGAACGTAGATAATATAACAAGGTTAAGATGCAAAATCAGGGAAAGATTATTGGGTCAGATAGTTAGTTAGTTGGATGTATTGGATTACAATTTTTATTTACTTAATCTGAATACTTTTGGATGGTTTCTCCAGAAAAACAGCGTTTACTTGGGTGGTTTCGACCAGGTAGTACATTAACGGCCGCACATGTATCTTTAGAGACCTCTTTTAGCTTTTTATATTTTCATTCCTTTTATCTGTCCGAGAGCACGACGCCATCCGCGATCGATTAACTAGTGAACAATCAGTCCTCGCTCTCCTGTGTGCTGAACATCCCTCTTGGAAACGCGCTGGTTGTGATGAGACCGTTCCTATTCTTATGCTGTTATTTTAAATGCACTTAGCTGTCATTTGGTGCACGTTGGTTTTGATTGGCAACATAATTAACAAGCTTCCTCCGCACGCGGCTCACCTGCTGTAATGACAACAGGGTCACTGGTAAAAAAAAAAAAATCCTGTCTTTTGGTCGCTTTGTATAAAAAACTTGTTGCTGACGGAGAAAGCAGAAAGGAGAGAGAAACAGACAGACAAGCCAGCGTGCTTTAAGGTGGACATGTGAAGCAGCACTATGTCGCCTAATGGAGGCACACTCTTTAAGGGATTCGAAAGAAAGATAGTTGATTATTAAGCGCTCCCGGTGACGGCTAATGCTACCAAACAGGCCAAGCGATGAAAAACGTTTGAAGAAGAGAAAGAGGCAAAGAGAGCTGCATGGAAAAACCAAAAGGCATCGCGCCCACAGCACACAACAATTGTTAATCTAATGTTTAATTTCTGCACAGAGCAACATAACAATCAAGTGTGCCTTTGGTGTAATATTCCTGTGACACAGTCATTTGTCATCTCTGAGTCGAATGTTTTGCATCTCGCCTTTTGAGTCTTTTTGTATGAAAGTGCTGATGTGAAGTATCTGTCAGCTCAGTGTGATTGGCTGGCACTGGACTGAGTCAACATGTATTTGTTGTTAGGAAAATGAAGAGTCGCTGCACATTTGGGCTTTGGAGGCTATAAAGTCACTCCAAGACAAAAGGCTAAAGTCTGAGTAAAGTCACGAGTCATTGGTGTTACAGTTGAGTCTGATTTAGGTCCAGATGAGCAGATTCATGACTCCAGTCTGACTAAAGTCACTTCTGGTCAACCCTGTTAAAAATGTGCAGCCACAGACTCCAACATGGATGCAATCAAGCAACTTCCACCTCCCACTGCTGGTCAGAAAAGAGCGACGCATTATCTAAATTGTTCACAATGTGAAAGCACAGTTTGCTGTTAGACGGCCAATCATCAAAAACAATGTGCGCCGACTGTAAGTGCGCTCCATTGTACCTCATTTAACCTCGCTAAAAGTCACTTTTCTCCACAATGTGAGATGCCCCCACATGTTTATCTCGCACCACCGGCATCCTCTATCATGCTCGTTACCCTTCATGCTCCAGGCTCCTCAGGTTGATCTATCTTTATTGGTATGTGCTCTGGAAGACAGCTGGACCTCTTCATTTCTGTATAAATCTCCATCTGAGCCAGACAGCGGCGACTCTACCTCATTACGGCTGGTAACACGCGCTATCAACACCATTCGGGATCAGGATTTATCTTCTCATTTTTTCCCGGCTACTCCCTCGCTCGCTTTTGCCGCACAGACGAACACATGAAGCTCACACAGTGTTGAAACTGTTGGCCTGGAAAGATTATGTTTTCACAGCAGAGTTCAGACAAGGTTGAATAAAACCAATAGGGCTCCATGAAAAGTGCAAAGAATTAGAGCTGGAAGATTGGAGACGTGTACTGGCAGGTACGTCATACGTATGTGGCTCTATGGATGGCAGTCGGTCAGTACCACTGGTCCAGACTGCAAGTATTTAGCCAAGTAAAGACATTTATGGTTCTGAGAGGATGAAACCTGATGAGTTCAGTGTTTAATCTTACTCTTAAACACAGTTATTGTAATCACTTTAATGGAAAATAATGACAGTCCCATCAGCCTCTGATGTACTTTGTGTTTAGCTCTAATTAGCAAGCGTAAGCATGCTAACATGCTAAACTAAGATTATGAACATGGTAAACATTACACCTGCTAAATAGGGTGATAAAAAATGTTTAAACCAGTTTGATTTTAAGCCCAATAGCGGACCAGACTGTTAATACTGCATAACGATACATTTATCATTTTTAGGAATTAATCCTAAAAACTGTAACATCATAAAAACATAAAGTCATAATAAATAATACATACAGTACAAGTGTTATAGTGCTTCCTCACCTATAAACCAGTAAGAGTTAGCCTGTTTTTTGTTAAGGAGTGTTATAGATGATGGAATGAAGGAAAGCTTGAAGTAGGAGTGCCACGATTCATCAGTACTGACGATAATCAGAATAACTTTTATTAGAAGACACAGTAATTACCTAGCTAGCAACTACATTGTAGATAGTCTAGATTGTGTGGCTACTACTGCTGCACAAATCGTGTTGTGCAAACCTGATATCGTGACAGCCCTAGCTTGAAGCGGTGGTTTTCAGTCCGTTCACCTAACAATCAAAACGGTTTAAGCTGGTACACCAGACTGGACTGCAAAAAACGGAAACCTTCCCAACCCTGCTGCTAAACAGCATGTCGTTGGTAGCATGTTAGCAAACCGACACAGCTGTGCCTATACAACCCAACGCAGCTGCTACCATACTGACTCTTTTGGACTTTTGGTCCACCAGTTTTGATGTGCCTATCTTGGCATAAACTTCAGCTATGCAAAGCTACATTTACAACGTGTTATAAAAACTGCAGCCCAGAGGCACTTACTGTGAGAGTTTCGTGAGAACTTGCAGTCCATTTTCAACATGGTTCTGCTCTCTGAGCCATAATTTATGACTGAAAGTACAAAGAGAAATAAAGGCAGGCAGGAGACCGTGTCACAACAACCTGAACTAACCTAGTATTTAGTGTTCCTGACACCAATATATCTGCAGCCCTGCTATTAACCTCTGGGTTGCTACACTGCATTACTGTGTCACCGTGATTTAGCCGGCAATAATTTCTGCTTTTAACCCTCCTGTAGCTCCACACAGAGGTTTCCAATTCAACTCGGAATAGGGGTTAAATTTTCCATAAGGGTCTGATGAGAAAGCCATTAATTATAACTGAACAACAGCTCTGTTCACTACGTCTGCTTTCATCAGCACATGCTTTTATAGGTTATACAAATGGACATCAAAATAAAAGTCCTCATGAAAGTTAAAATCAAAAAATGGAGGAAATTAGAGTTTATTTTGTTCCTTCTTTGTCCGTCTCTTAATTAAGACTCATGCCAAGACATCACGTTAAAACTCTCGACTCCATGTTCTCTTCCTGACTTCTTATTTAACACCATGAGCTCTATTTTGAGTTTACAAAAGGCTCCTCAAATTCACATCAAAGCTTCGTGTTGTTTGGCGAAAACCTCCCAGCTTCCCGTCAGAGCGGAGCTACAGCACAGGGATAACAGTGAACAAAGTAGAGACGATAACGGGTCGTTTTTGTTATTGTAGCGGCCCTCAAGTGTTGTTTGATGTAACATCCAATGTCTGAAAAATGAATCCAAAATGAAAGAATGCAGCAGGACAGAGGATGAAAAACAATCTGGAGGTTTTCACCGAGGGAGGATGAAACAGATGGTGACCTGGCCAGCGGGAACAATACAGCATTTTCTTATAGCATCATATGTCCTGTCGTGGCAGGAAGGTTTGTACGGCTTTTCTTCATCCACGGCGTGAATTTAATTACTACAGTTCAGGCGAAGTGTGCGTCTCACAGCGTCCCTTTTAGAGGTGTGATGCACCTGAAAACTGCCACAGATCTGTGAGAGTGAGTGGGCAGATGAGCTCGCTGTCAGTGTGAATATCAATAATTAAAACTGCTGCTGTTTATTTATTTGTCCTGGTCCGCTGCTCACTCAGCCTACTCGCAGAGTATTTGGATTTATTTCAGATGGAATTACATTTATTTGACAGCTATGGTTTTAAAAAATTCACAACAAGCTTTTAAAATATGCAGCATTTCGCACACATACACAAAAAAACCCACCATCAACATGTGCAGAATGATCAGGACAAGTGTGCCAGGTCTTTTGGTAGCGATTTGCCAAACTAAATTTTCACTCCACACACGTCATTTACTATCACATCAGTAGGAAACGTCGTGCTGGTCGCAGGCATCGAGGATCCTCGACAGTGCCGATTTTCATTCCTCCATTTTTCACACTGCAAAAATAACATCCACATCACTGTGTTCAGCAACGTCTCCTGTCGCTGGGACAATTAGTATCGTAATGCTAACCAAGCAGACACAAAATGTTCTAGTTATTAACAACAAGCAACCAGGGGTCTTTATAACAATCTTCTTATAACAAGCCTCTCAGGTCAGAGCCTGCATGTCTCAGAGTTGTGGCCGTTCAGAAGATTCATGTTTTGGCATCGAGCTGATTGGATCAAACCCCAGTAATACACGTTGTATTTATTTACTCGTGGATCTTGAGCTCTTCAATATGGCGTCCACACAGATGCATCGTGCAAATGAGGTATCTACGTTTCTATGGTTTCACAATGGACTCCCATCCCAACTCCCATGATCCCATCCTACTTACCTTTTTCGTTTTCAGACCCCTAGTGGCAGAAATTATATGCTGTGCCTTTAAAAAAACAGGATAAGGTTGACTAAATATGATAAAATCTAATTTTTACACATGACTAAGACTACATATAAAAGATAGCTGACAAAATTAACACTTTATTAGGTGGATAGTTTCTCTGAACACTTGCAAATGTAAAAATGTTGAAAATCGTGTTTGAAAGCATTTTCTTCCATTGTCTCTGTTCTTGTTGCAGTAATCCATCCACACTGTGCCCTGTTTTTTTTCCTCTGCTGCTATAACAACCAATTTCCCTGCAGAGATCATTAAAGTTTCCTCATTTTTCTTTAAGGCCTCAGAATAAACAGAAGCTGCGAGAGGAGGCCACCTGACTGGATTCAGTCCAACATCGAGCTGGTTTTGTGCTGTAACAACACAACTCTATTCCCCCTTTGCTACATATCCACGTCGATGAAGACCTGCATGTGTGTGTGTGTGTGTGCAGGTGTGTGTGTTTACTTTTTATATTAGACTGGTGTCAAAGCACATCAGAACATCTCTCCTCCCTCCCTATCTCCTCCTCCTGTCTCATGAGCACACTTCCTTCTGACACTCTCTCTCCTCCTCCTCTGTTTTTGTGTTTCTGTGTTATCTTTCAGTCCCATCAGTCACCCAACAGACGCCGACTTCTATCTAAAACATCTTACAAGGATGCACATCATCAGGGTTTACTGCATTTAAGACTGGCGAGACATGTGAAATATACTCTGGCACACACACAAGCAATTTATGAACTATGACAAACATGGAGGGCAGTAACCCAGGAGGAGCCGCACACCAGCACCGTGTCTGCTGCTGGTCGATCCACATCTTCGGATCGGACTGAAATGTCTCAACAATCATTGAGTGGATTAGCATTAAATTTTGCGCACACGTTCTCAGTCCCTGGAGGATGAGTCCTGATGAATTTGGTGTTTCTTTCAGCTTGATATTTTCAGTTTTGGGTAAAAAGTCACATCTGATACTGGATTGATTGTCACGAGATGTGGCAAAGATGTTCATGTTCAACATTCAAGATACAACACTTTATTGCCACATCAACACAACTGATTGGCATTTGTCTCGGTGAGCTCACCCAAACGCAGACAAGGGAACCACATGTTCATAAAATACACAAAGTGCATGAAGAGAGTATGAACAGATGAGTAAGATAAAATCAGATGAGTAAAATGATCTCTGAATGAATCATAAGAACTGTGGTGAGCCTCATATGTATTCTCTTGCACCACCATTGCCAGAAGTGTGGCTGTTAAACTGTTTTTGCAGCCCATTTTCACTCCCACCTCGTCAAACATTGCAGGTTTTGGCTAGTGGCCCAAAGCTTTAAACTGTAGTTTAGCTCTCTAGCTTCATTTCTGAGCGTAGTTGTACAAACGGCCAGAGAAGTCCACCTCCAGAGGAGGTCAAGGTGGTTGGATTTCCTCCCAGGAGACCCATGTTTGTGTCCCGTGTGTAACCAAAAGTCAAAGCTGACATGTTTTACCTTACGCAGCTGACCGTACAGCATGATCGTCCCCTAAACCTAACCAAGTAGTTCAGGTGTCTAATGCAAGCTTTATTGTGAAAGTCTAACCGGATATCGCATATTCATATTTGCTGACTTGACCTTGGAGTGCGTCATAGTTTGAAGCTTAAAGCTTCTGTCCTTTGTTTTCTTGAGGACATAAATGGAGGATATCTGTCTTTGATAACGTTTCACTCGTCAGATTTACTGCAGAGAAACGAAACACATGGACTCCAGCAAGAGAAAAACAAGATCTGAACCAGGAGCACGAGCCTCCTGCAGCTTTACTCGCCGTCTTTAACCTCAAAGAAAACATCTCAAACACTTGTTTCTGAGTCTGCCTGAAAGTTAAAACACAGAATGCATTCCCCGGGTAATCCCTGTAGCTGTTGTATAGCGCAGCCGATTTACTTCCTGATCAACTTGCTGACAGATTTACATGTAGGCAGTCATGTTTGTATGAATTACTTCCAGTTTAGCTTGAGCTCACGCTGAAGTCGTTACAAAGATTAGGAGGATTATTCTTTCCTGTTCGTTTTGTGACGATTAAAACACCAAGGCAGCTTCCACTGACTACCACTGATTGCTCTACAACAGCTACTATCCGGGGAACTGATACCACTTCTGTTTAATTTAATGGTTTAAAACAAAGTACGACAAAAGCTTCCAGGTCGACAACAGAATTTCCCTTTGAGTGTACTTGGATGTACACAGGGACGTTGTTGATCTGACACACACATTTCAGAACAAGTGTTTTAAGCTGACACAGGCACCCACTTTCACAGCTTCAAACGGCTCTTATCTCACGTCGTCGTGAGTTTTTTGTTTGACAGGGGTCTTGCATAATGCAGGTTTAAGACACTTTGGATGTTCTTCAGCAGGAGGAGCATCATCTGGCCTGTCTGCCTCATTAAACCACCCTCAGCTCCCCACGGAGACAGGAAATAACACTGGGAGGAGGCCTGGATCCATGGAGTGGTATGAATGATGTGATGTGTGTGTGTGTTTGGGGGACAGATATAAAAATGGGGCAGAGGAGCTCAGGGAAAACTGAGAAGTGATGACGTACAGATGGAGGGAACAAGAAGACGAGGGCAAGTTGCAGAAGTATTTTGTGATCTTTAAAAAATTCATACAAAGTTTGGCAGCTAAAACTGCCGTTACACAACGTGTCACACAGCTGTGAGTCAATACGAAATGACTTTTCATTACAAAATATTACAATTATCTGGGTCTGCTCCAAAGACAGAAGTCTCCAGACAAGCTGTCATCCAAAGTGCAGCCTGTGCTTCATAATACAGAAGCTTGAACTCATATTAATATGATCTAATCATTTTATGATGGTGTTAGTATACAGTTTGACACACAGTTGCCTTCACTGGGCAGTGAACAGGCTTCCAAGTATCAAGACAAAGTGCGGTGTTGACATATGTGATAGCTTGAGAGGTGGAATGGATGAAATAGAAGATACTGAGGAATGGGTGTAGTCGTAGCCCCTGTTCTCAACTCGGATCCTTATCCTTAATTTATTTTTATGTGTAGTCTCATTCTATCCCACACAAAAGTCCAATATACCAATGCACAAAGATTATTCTTAATAATGATGTCTGCACAAACCGAACATGATAGATAATGTGGAAGACGGCGACAGACGTCAGATGAAGTTGCATTTCTGTTTTGTTTCTGAGTGTTAAAGTGACCCTGTCCCCTCGAAATTATGTCTCTGCATTCCCAAGGTCTTTCCTCATTAACGTTGACAAACATGCTGACAAACATCGTCGCTGGATTATGTTCACAGGCAACCTTTTGTCAAATTAACAAACAGAGCTGCAGAGACGGTGGGCGTATGAAGTGCGGGATTCGTCTTGTGTGGCGCAGTTCAGGAAACAAAAACACTTAAGTGAAGTTTAAATGTTGATAATCATGTTGTGTTTCATCATTCAAGCGACTGCAGACTTTCTCTTTATTAAATCAAGACCACAATCTTTCCATAACTTTAATCAACTGCCGCAAGTGCCTGAAAATAAGCAGTTGTATATTGCTGTAGCCACGACGCACAGAAAGGCAAGATGGAAAAAGTGTTTTACTGAATATTTATCTGTTACATTTGGTATCCCAACTCCACAAATGCGTCAACAACAAAAAAAATATAATCTGGGCGGGGTACTGTGTGAAGCCTAAACTCAACATGGACTTGTTTTAACATATTTAACTTACGTCACGTACACAACTTGACTTAATGTACTTACTTTCAGCCAAAACACGATCTTTCCCTAAACCTATCCAAGTAGTTTTGTTGCCTGAACCTAACGTGTTTATTTTTGTCACCATGATGACGAAGTTCCCCTGACTCTGTATTTGCTCTCCACTGAAGTAAATGTAAAGTCATGACCCACAAGTGGCCCTAACGACTCTGAAACTCAGAGCTCACACGTGTCCTTGACGACTCTGTGAGGACACTCCCACACAGGGTGAAGAAGCCTCTTGGATGAGAGGTGAAACGTCCAGTTGCCTACAATATAGCACTTGCACGTCATGACCTTCATCAACACAAAGTCGTGTTATTTGTACTCAG
This sequence comes from Pagrus pagrus, assembly GCF_965226575.1. Taxonomy (NCBI): domain Eukaryota; kingdom Metazoa; phylum Chordata; class Actinopteri; order Spariformes; family Sparidae; genus Pagrus; species Pagrus pagrus. The sequence goes on from NC_140198.1 coordinate 7,714,657, forward strand.
ATTGAAGAGACCTGGTTGGTCATTTTAGAGGGAAACAAAGGGACTCCTCACAGGCCTGAAACTTCTTCATTTTAAATCTTTATTCATGGTTTTCTGCTAAAGACCAGCAAGCATTAAAATCTAAATTATTTTCCTGGCATCGAGCAGCTTAACTTAACTTTTATGACAGCTGCCTCGCTGCAGTCACACCGCCACCTTGCACCGTCCTCTGATGATTTGATGTCACAAAGCTTGGCAGAATTTCAAACTAATATATATTGTCAGAGATAAACTATTTTTTCACCAAAAAAGTGCCAGGTTTTATATTCCCCTTCAGGTTAAATAAGGAAAGAGGCTTCACACTGCAAACGGCAGAAGACGTTTGTTTTCTTCATATTTAATACCTGCACTGACGCCAGAGAGCGGTGGAGGCGGCAGAAAGAGTTGATTTACTGTTAAACCTCCACCTGTCTGCACTGCAGCGCCGTCTTCTGACACGTTCTTCTTGAAAATTTAAAATGTTGTTGCATAACAAATGTATTTCCCATCTTGTTCCTGCTGACAGCTGGCAACAAAGTCGGAATTTTTCCAAACAAGCGCTCGCGGCGATATAACAGAGCGGCAGTACAGGAGGGACCAGGTGTTCCTACATGTATACTGTACTAAGTCATACAAACAGGATGTCAGGAGTGTTTGCTTCTGTTCACTGATAAAAAAAATATCCCGCTTGATCTACTTTACTTTTTTGCCCACATCAGATTATTATGTGGATCAAGTAGGAATAGTTTTTGTATGAACTTATTTTTATACAAAAAACACATTTGCAAATGAAGTCAACTTCAATTTGCATTTCTCTTCAATTTTTAATTGAAACCTGCTTGCATTTTTTGAAATTTCCATATTACTGACTTGAGAAAGGGTCTACTTTGTTTCTCCAAATGTGTCGTGTCGTTTTAAAGTTACATTTACTCACATTTTCTGTTTTTTCATTACAATGAAAATACCGATTCTTAAATATCGACTTAGGTAACGTAAGTATGTATGTAAAGGGCGTTGCAGAGGTAACACAGTAATTCGAACCCAAACCACAATGTGCGTCTAAACTTTTCTTCTAAAACCAAACTGTCACTGAGGAAGGTCCGGTAAGGCTGCAATGATCATGTTTTGGGAACGGTGATCTAGTTTGTCATTTTGGGAGATGCTGATGTTCGACCTCTTCAGTCCTTCAGGTGTGAGGATGTGCCATCTTTGAGGTCAACTGGAGGAAATGTCACGTCTTCACCGAAGTGTCAGTGTTTTCAACGCATGGATGGGCCTAAAATTCTCCCGGTAGAAGGTGCAAGACATTATACATTAGAAAATCCAATCCCATTGTGCATTGCTCCAAGAAACAGCCAATCACAAAGCCTGGTAAAACTTTTATTTACCTGCATAGCTTCGAGTCCACTTTAAGCAGACATTTTCAATTATCTCAACAACTATGGTGCAGCTTCTGAAGCGCCCAAGTGTGGAAACACAATGGGAAAATATTCTGGATCCCACAGCTCCTCTGACTTTGCAGTTATATCAGTACAGAGTAAATAAAACAAGATCATTGTCTTAAGAAGATTGGCTGTTTTCAGTTTAGGGTGAACTGCTCCTTTAGTTTCTTACTGTTAATTTCACAGATTTCATTCTGTCACATCTACATCCCCTCAGACTTATCATAAAGGATCCTCGCTCTCTCTTTCTATCTGCAACCATTTGCATTTTCACCCTTATCTCTGATAACATGACAAATCAAAGTCAAACACGCTTTTCTTTTCTCCCTCGTCTCCCTCTCCCTCCATCCTTCCTTTCATCCCCTCTCCCTCTTCACCTCCATCTCCGTCTTTTGTTCCTCATATAGAATCAAACATCTCATCGGTCCCAGTCGTGCAGCGTCGGGGAGAAGGGGGGGGGAAATGTTCCTCTCTGACCCATTAATGTGCATCATCATGCAGTCTGTTCCCTCAGGATCGGGCAAGTCAGCGGATTTACTGTGAGAGGAGAGGAGGGGGTTTAAGATCCTCGGTCAGGATTCACGGACAATTCATTATCACTGCCAGAGTGCGGCAGGGCACGCAGGGGGAGCTGGACGTGGTGGTGGGCTGCAGGACCGCGGCTCAATAATACGCGTCTTGATTCTCTGACTGAGCTGAAGTGAGGAGCAGAGAAATGTCAAGGGCATCGCATAAACAAGCCGCTTCCCTGCTCGCTCTCCAAATCCACTGCAAGCTGTCTCAGAAAATAAGCCCTTACGTCAGCTGTGGATGTGCATCTGTGTGTGTAGAGAAGGGGAGAGGATGAAATAGGGCCTGGCTAAAAATCTAATCAGTGTTGTATGATTTCTTATTATTTTTATCTTTACAGTCTCGTATAACCGAGAGCAACGCAACCGCTGAAAAACTGCAGCGTAACGTAATTGTGATCGGCCCCTGTTGCAGATATTTTTTCATGCCCTCGCGCACAAAAACGCACACAACAACCACACAATGACAAAGTTAAGACAACGTATAGTCAGCTAACTAGTTGTTAAAATATTAAATGAGGTAACTTACTATTTGAAGAAATGAGCCAAACCTACATTTGATGTTTTAGATGACAGAGTCGTGATAAAACGCTGCGAAAACAACCTCGTACGTTGTTCACTTCTGCTGATGCTGCTGAAAGTTTTGTCACTCAGTGGCATTATGGGTAATGTAGGCGGCTATCATGTGTTCTATCATTACACTATTGGACTCATTATGTACAGTTTGGAAATAAATGACAGAACCAGAGATATCACCTCATATTTTCCACACATTCTTCTTCCTTTTCAAAACTCTGGAGCCTACATTACCCACAATGCAACTTAGCCACTGATCCACATCACTGGAGGCAATATCAGATTACACTCAGCTTCCTCTGGAGCTACAGAAGGCTTTAAACTACTGATATTACAATATAAATATCAATAAGGTGTCAGTAAATGTATGTTTTATTCATGTGGAGCCTTTAACTGCACATAAGTTCCTTGCTTGTTGATCGAGTATTGATTTTACAACCGCAGCCAAACCTATCCATCTTTTTTGTGCGTATAATGTAGGGTGAGCCGTTTCTACTTGGGGAGGAGGAGAAGTTGTCATGTCGTACTGTGTACGGCCCTCCAGGACAAACAACTCCACCTCCAGACTCAGAAGTATGAAGAAGCTGTGCTGTAAACTGCGGCTGAATCAGTTCAAAGATTCATAGCCGCTGTCTGTGTAATAAGCATCACTGCAAATGCACTTCAGTAAGCGAACGCAGCACCGTTCACACGGCCTGCTGCTCGTAAACGTTGTCACATTCAGTATGAAATTATCCAATGCGGGCGCAGTGCATACGGTTAGCTCAGCAGTCTTTTAATAGGCTTTTAATGAGGAAGCAACATGCTTATAGAAAACGATGCTCTCCGTCACCAGCGAGGAGCTGCTCTGCTAACAGCTAAAAGCTCCTGATTCATTCAGGAACGGTGGTGTTTCTGTGTATTTAGGCTGTGTTAATAAAGATTTGTGGAGCAAGTAAGTAAAGTTTAACTCATGAAGCATCTTTCAAAGAGCAAGGTCACACAGTGAATGTGCTGAAAACTGCTAATGCTCCGCTCACCAGGAGCTCACACTGCTGGAAAGCAAATGAAATACAGGTTGAGTACTACTGGAGTTGGGCGGCTTTTTAAATCCATTAAAGGATGAGTTCACCCAAAAAATGTAATTCAGGCATTATCTTCTCACAAGCATGGCGGTGAAAAGTCAGGTGAAGTGTCGCAGTCGCAGCCAACAACTGAAGTAGATGGGGACTTATTTTAAAATATATAAAAAAAGAACTAAAAAAACATAAAATGGCTCCATTCAGACGGGTGCATGCTGACGCTTTTAACTCCACAGCTTCAGTGAGGATTTGGGCTTATAGAGGGTGTAAATAAAGTCTTTTTGGATGACAACTGGCGAGCTGTGCTTTGGGCGAACTTATCCTTTAAATTTTTAAAAGTACATTGAAATACGTTCATAGATCATCACGATCACGAGCAGCAGTGTTTTTGCAGATCTGTGTGTTTTATTACAGAAACGTCTGCAACATTAAAACATCATTCGTTCAGCTTCTTGATAGCATGTGAGGGACTGCCCTCTCTCCTCTCTCTTCATGTGTGTTTCATGAGTGGCGGGGCAATTTAGGGCTCAGTCAAGGCTTGTTGCTTTTTACAAAAGCTATTATTTTCGTTATGTGAGCTGTCCTCTCATTTGTTCTCTGAAAGGAAAGAGCTTTGGAAAATAGTTTTATAGTTGCATTGTACTATGCGGCCTCCTTCGTGTTCGAGCACACTTAAATCGTTGTTTTATTGAATCTGTCATATTGAAAAATTGCTGTGTTTATACATTTATTTTTCATTGTTTCTTAGATATAAAATGTGGGTGTTTTTTTTAATCGCTTTTGTCAGATTTTGATCAATTCTTAGGCTGGAAAACATTAAAACAATCTGGCAACACTGCTGACATACCACAGTAGCAGGAGAAGCGGGGCGGGGGCTACACAAAGACGCCCTTCAATGTGTATATAACATGTTTAGCATATTTTAACATTGTCAGAAGAGTCATGTGCAGTTTTTAGGATTCTTATTTTGCCTCACACACGTCTTCTTTTCTCTGTTTCCGTCCCCGTTTTATTCAAAGCAGCCGTACTGGGAGCATCCCGAGCTAAATCACTGTCATCAGCCCCGTCATTAGAGTGATTGTGAATGGAGTTATTAAGCCACCATTCATGACAGCAGAAATGCCCAACTTCTCCCAATCAGCTCATCCACTCCCTCCCTCTGTCCGCCGACCAATGAGGGCGTCTCTCCGGTGTGATAAAAGTGCAGTAATTCGCCAATCATGTTGCAATCAGGGGCTCTTCTCTGGCAGCCCACTGGAGAGAGTTGAAACGCTGAGACCGTCCAACAACAGCTCTGCCAAGCTCACACACACACACACACACACACACACACACACACACACACACACACACACACACACACACACACACACACAGTGGTGAACAGAGGGGGAATGGCTCACAGAAAACTGATAACTAGTAATGATCCGCTCTAATAATAGTCTCATCATTAGATGGAGCCGTAGTAGCATCGGGTGAAAGGTCAGAGTGTGTGTGTGTGCATGTGTGTGTGTGTGTGTGTGTGCCTGCGTTTCACTGACTGTATGTCTGCCTATAGAAACGTAAGTGTACTAATGTTGGGAACCAGACTGTGAAGGGTGCAGGAGTGTAAGCTTGTTGTCTAACTGAATCGATGGCGACCGATTCAACATGGCTGGTTGAAATGTGTTACACTGTGGTCACAGGACGCAACATCACACGTTCACAAAGAAATAAAAGCACTGCAAGTACAGGAACGCTGCGAAATATACCAGAAGAGGACAGAAGTTTCCAGCAGACGCCAAGACCTGATGAGCGGTTAACTAAAGCTGCATTTAAATGTCAGAGGCCACCTTTATAGTATCTGTACAAATGCTGCGGCATGACAAGCGATGATGGGGATGTGTGACAGCTGACAGCAGATCTGTGTGTGACTGAAGGACTGTGATGACTTACTGCAGCTGTTTTGTCAAAGGCAGTAAACGCTTTGGAGGGAAAAGACAGCAAACAAACATTTAAACCTGTGCGGACACCACAAGTATCCCAGTGGAACTGAAGTCCTGAAGCTAAACTCTTTGAAACTTGGATCTCGCTCATACGTATGCGTCTAAACGTAATACTGTGATTATGAGTCTGGTTGTTTTCTGTGTTGAATTTGGAAGATATTATTTCAACCTGAGTAAAATCTTTCTAACTAGCTTCCAAGTTCACTCTTTACATGGACACTTAACAAAGTGATCCAGTAAGTGGTGCTTTTAGCCGTCCTCATCAGAAAAATGACCACATACAGTACATTGATGGTTAAAACAGCTTGTTACGACTCACATTTACGTTTTTTGTTCGGCAAAGACCTTTAGTGGCCATGATAATTATCAGTAGAAGGAAGTTAGGAGAAGTAGTGTAAAGAGCGACGAAGTCTGTAACCAGCTGTAAACATCACTCTTGACTCTTGGTCACAAACAGGACATGACCCCAGTTTCTGGAGGAGCAGGCCTGTGAATGACCCACCCAACCAGCCCCGGCTCAGACTTTCTCCCTTCGTTACTAGGCGAGAGGGGCCACTGACCAGGCGATATATGTTGCTTTGGAAGTCAGTAGTAATCCACCTATGCAGACATTTACGTAAGAGAAAGTGTTGGCGTTTACATGCCACAAAGCAATAAATCAGGATATGTAAGTTTTAACGAAGTGGTTGTGCCTGTTGTTGAGCGTCTAATCAGTCATAAACATGACAGCAATCAATCATGAAAGCATCTATTGAGTGAATCTAGTAGGTGGGAATTAATGTGTTAACAACAGGCAGTTGTAAGTGAAACCATTGTGGGATTTACGCTGAACTTACGTCCGACTCCAGGTGATTAGTTGTTACATTTCACGTTTCCTTCCCTTTGGGCTGGATCGTGCCAGTCTTCCATTTAAGCTTGTTACGTGGGCCATTTTAATTAAGACTGGGCTATTATTGAGATCGTCAGTGGAATATTATGTTCCATGTAAAACAGCTAATGTTTCCCGTTCTGATGAGATCGGTCACACTCTGGCATCTGTCAGCACTTTTCTGAAGGTAAACCTTTAAAAAATAACGGCCAACCCAAATTAGAACAATCCATTTGGCTCATTTCCATCTTTTTTACTCAAGGAGGAGAGGTCAAAGGGCAGGAGGTCACCATAGCTGTGGGCCGCGGAGACTCGGGTCACGGTTCACTCCCTCTTGATGCCTTCCAGTGGGAGTTTGACTGTTTGACCTCCAACTAATGAACACAGCTGCTAATGAACAAAGTCCTCGAAGGCTTTCTCAATCAAAGCACCTCAGCTCGCACTGGAAATCTAATGACCATTAAACCAGAACTGCTAATTGTTTGGACACACCTACTCATTTAGCCGACGGATATTTCCTTCATTTGTCTCCGCGGCGTCCGGAGCAGCAGAGAGCTTCATCGCCTCGGCTCGTCTGTCTGCTTTTCTGTCAGAGCTCCTTGTGTAATTTGGAAAGTAATTTCGGCTCATAATGCCGAATTACCCCATTAACATAAAGAGAAGAAACTGTGTCACACTGTGCTGAGTCATCACAGTTTAACTATTCATCTCCATATCAGCTCATATCTGCGATGATTAACTTTTCTGAAAGACAGAGAGTGCATGAGCGAGTGTAACTGGAACAAACAGGAAAGTTTAATGTTAAATTAAAACCTCTTTATTTTAGAGATGATGGTCACAACATGGAAACTGCTGCTGTTCACCTGCAAATAACCTGCAGGATACTGAGTTTCCCCTCAGCTGGGTGCGTCCATTATCAGATTGTCTTTCTTTTTCAACAAGCTGCAAACACGTCTTACACATTACACACTTATAACGTACATGTTCGCAAATAGAGCCTGTTAAATGCTGTGAAGCTGCATCAGCAGTAGCTTAATACAGCGCTCTACAGATATTGAGTGTCACAGACAAGAGTCTTTTCTTTTAAGATGTCCAGTGTAATTGGTAACACCGGCGTTGTCACAAGTTTATTAACTGACGGGGACATTTCCTCTCGGTGGCTTTCCATAATTGGTACAAACATGTCTTTTTTTAAAAATACGAAGACCACTGGAGCATGTCTGTGGAGTGGAGCGGTCTGCGAGCAAAGCGGGGTGCTTTTTTTAAAAAAAAGCTGGAGCATCGCCTTATTTCCCACTCCATCTTGCTGAAACTTCACTGCTCACATTACATCCTAATTACCCAACGTTCATGCCGGGAGGTGGAGGGGATAGTGGTGGAGTTACAGGCGACAAGGCTGACAGACGTGTGGCCGCAGTTCGAGTCTGCGTTTCGGGATTTGTGTGACACCACTGTGTATTTTTAAGGAGAACGAGGGACAGACTCCAGCTGTTTGTTGCGACCAAAACAGGTGATTAAGGCCAAAACATGATGTTTTCCTGACCCTAACCCAGTGGTGTTTGTGCCGAAACCCAACCAGACAATAAGCACAGTGTTTTGACTGGCAAGAAATAGAAAAATGAACCTGAACAAACACAAAGCAGGAACATAAAGGAAGCTTGAACTTATCTGTGGTTTTGCAGAAACGTACCTAGCAAACATTTATTGTGGTGATTGGTTGGAACGAACCTAACGTGTTTATTTGAATTAATTTCCAACTGAACTGTTAATCAAATAAAAGCAGATATAAAAGTGAATGTTACAATATTTTTTAAACAGTTGAAAGGTTAATGATTAGTTCGGTCTGTGTTTATTCAGATTACAACCACATGGAGCGACAAACACTGGATGTTCCAACTGTTTATCCATTACCTTAAGTTGATTAAATCAATTATTTACCCAGCTTATTCATTTTTCTAAATTACTGCTGCTGAGCTACTCTGTAATTTCTCTATGTACCCCCTGACAAAAGCAGAAGTGCCCCTGGTTGAGAATCACTTTAATATCACATTATAATAACTTCATTTTAAGGATAAAAAAATCAAAGGTTTATCTGCGATGGGCTGAAATATTGTGTTACAGCAGCATCAGCGATCTATCTAAAGACTTCTAGCATTAGCCGCCATTAGCTACTTGTCATAACAGAATGCTTGAGGCAGCAAAATCCTTGAGCATTTTAAAACGTTAAATATCTTATGAATGTTTCTTGTACGAGAGTGAATGAGCTGTTTCTTCTTTTAAAAAGTTGCACAGTTTCACTTTATATGTTAAAAATAAAAGGATAAGATGAAGACAAGAGGGCAGAGATGAGTCAAAAAGCTCATTTCACAGCATTATAATGAAAACACATGCATGTATTTGACTTGATTTCAGCCTCCTTCTAATCCTTTAATCATGAGGATGTTTATTTGGATCATGAGCCTCATGTCTTCACTGTTGTCCTTCATACTTAAGGAATCTTCTTCTGGCTTGCAAATCGGAGGATCGCAGTGTTGCGTCTACTTCCTGTCGTTTCAGAAAATGTGATAGCGGCTCATGCGTGCAGTACGTATGAGTCCGTGTGTGAGCTGTAGCAGCATCCTCCGGTGTGTGAGAACAACTCCCCTGGCCAGAGTGTGTTCCTGTTAAAACCCATCTGTGAAATCACACGACTTATTCACTGTGATCCGAGCGCAGACCTACTGCTATCTGCCTCCCACTCCCCTCTCCGTCTCCGTCAGCCTCTTAAAATATTCCGGGCATCTCCGTCTCGCAAAGCAATTCACTTCAATCCGTTAGGCTTTCATTAGCGTTAATGTTGCATGGACAATGTTTATATTAGCAGCTGACTGGTACGGTTGTTTGAAGGTCGACGTGGATTGAACAGCATTATGTGCACATGCACTTCAGCTTTGAGGTTTATTTTAGAGTCTTAAAAAAACAAATGTAACAAAGATTTTAAAACATGCACTCTACTCTGAGATAAATCAAGTATCATACTGTGGGTCTCTGTGACCTTCACCTGATGTGAAGTGTTGTCTCAAGAACAGCTGAATTTGAAGCTAAATTCACTGTGAATATAATCATCAGAGGATAAATCCTGTTGATTATCTTCACCTCCTGATGTTTCTTGTAGTGCCACAAGGCGTTGGCCTTTTTTCCCTTGGACAAAAAACGCTATAAAACCCTTTGGGGCCGCTTGCCGTTAGCTTTACTGAGCATATTCATACTCCACAGAGGATTACAAAGGTCATATTATGCTTGTTGGGTTTTTGCCTTTCCTTTATTGTGTTATGTAGCCTTTTTGTGCGATGAAAAGCTCTGCAAAGTGAAAAAGCCCAAAGTCAAAGGGAGATACTCTCTCCCACTGCCTGAAACGCCTTGTTTGGAGTCGAGCCTTTACTTCCGTAACATATGTGCATCACTATGTAACAGCCGTCATATAAATATATATTTTTATATGTTTATTATAAAATATATACACTCCAGTCAGCAGACGTACAGTGCTCCAGCTGTAGCAGCGTTATTTTAGATCACACTACCTTGCTCGACATGACCCACCCTACTCTGCCTCTGATTGGCTACATCCTGTCTGTTAAGTAATGCGCATGTGCAGCTCTCATCAAAGATTGGACAGAGGCGGGGTGTCTCACTCTGTAGCTAAAACGGAGCGTTCAAGACACAATGTGTAAAGGGGTGCTGCAGCAATGCACCATAATGTGTTTAAATGTAAACTAATTCTACTAGGACCCCCAAATAAAAGTATGAACCTGAAATTTAGCATAATATGACCTCTTTAAACATTTCACAACCTTAGTTACTGTTGCCAGGTCGGACAAGCTCGAGAATAAAAAAGAAACATGGCGATGCCAGTCCCGTTAAGGAAACACTATAATCTTTTATCTGACACAGGGATCATCTTAATAGACAGAAATATTGTGTAGCCTGAACCAGACATTAGAAGAGTATGTTGGTCCATCCAACTCTTTGTATCTTGAGGATACAGCACAAGGGTTGGACTAGGATGGACTTTTTGTCCTTGAAAAACAGCTGATCTGGTTTCTGACTGGCTGATTGATTTTGTGTGAGCATCATCTGGATAAAAAGACACAAATATTGAAACAAGTAACACAACATTAGAGCAAACTACCTTGTTTCCTCTCCAAAGTTCTCCAAACAAAATCTGGTTCATTTTTTCGAACACACACTTCAACTCTTCAACTCCAGCCTGCCTTCATTATGCCCTTGTTTACTCATGCCATTAAGTGTACCCACCTCTGTTTTCTGTGGCTTTATTTCAGATGCAAAGTGATGCATTAAAGAATCAAACAGGAGCTCAAAGATGCTAAAATTTGAACAGAAGTGTCTAAATGATTAACACAAAGTGTCTGGCATCACTTCCTGTCCTAGTTTGGAGAAAATCCATCCGAACATCCTCGTGTCCCAAAATAGATTTCTAATTGAGTAAGACGGTGGTGAGGCTGCTTCACACCCCGGCTGGCTCCGAAATATTCAGTCATGAGGACAAAACTAATCACACTTATTTGTCTCTCTGTTGTATTTTTATGTACCTTCTCACAGTTCAGCGTGGCCTGCTGACACACTTCAGCTGGAGCAGACAACAAGGGAACTGACCTCCGCTTGTTCTCCTTAGTTACTTTCTGTTTCTTGGCCTGGATTGATGAATATTAGAGGCTTTTCTGTACACAGTAACATCTGGCTCTCAGTTTTTTCTTTCAAATCAACAGACCGTCTTTCTATTTAAATATTCAAACAAAGACAAATATTTATCTCCCGGTTCAGTTTGAGAAGAATAAAGTTTGTTTTGAGCCTGAAATTAGGTGCAATATTTCCTCCCAGACTGCAGCTAACAGTCTGAAAAACTTCAAATTAAGGCACGACTGCTCGGTAGAAGGAATAAAACATTCTGCCTCCCGACAAATTAAAAGTTGAATGCACCTGTTCTCAATTCAATGCACTGCGGGACAGCATCCGTTTTTTGTTTAAATGCCTGAACAACCTCAATAGAAGCTACATATTGATGTGCAGCTGAATCAACCTGATAACTGTGGGACCGTTTCATTATTATGTTTTACTTTTTACCGTTTTTTGCCACTTATGGTCACAGTGGCTGCTCCGACAGGAATGAGAATTTGGTGCATTGTTTCCTCTGTAGTTGTTTTGTAGCAGTGGTGGCTTTTGCAAATCTTTAATAAATGCTTTTATTGATGTCTTTATTTCTTTTCAACTCTCATGCACTTTGTAGCTTTGTTAAGAAAGGTGCTATACAAATAAAGTTTATTATTATTTAATTTTTTTAAAAAGCTATAGTTACTCGTTACTTTGCAGGTTCTGATTTTACGTACAAATATGTGATCAGTTTATAAAATATGGTGCACTTTTATAGATTTAACTACTCAGCAGTGTGTATATAAATAGCCCCATTTGTAACCCAAACTGTAATAGAAACATGCTACTCGCTAATTCATCAATAATAATAATCCAACATGATACTATAATACTCACAGGTGCCTTTTTCTGCATGATATGAAATTTGATGCTTAAATAGCCACTAACTCTGTCTCCCCCTTGTTTGAATATATATATAAAACAGCATTAACATTCCCCTTTTTCCTCTAGTTGTCCACTTGATGTTCACTCAGCTGTTTTTTTATTTCTTCACTTACTTCACTTTAGTACTTCTCCTCTGAAAACATTAAAACTGAGGGCAGTAACGCTCCTCAGACAAACGATCGATTTCACGAATCAAACAGCTTTTGAAGGATCACGTTAACAGTTAAATGTTGTTCAGTGGACGCTGTGCGCTCAGAGGTCTTCCTGAACCGTCCTCCACGAACACACACACACACACACACACACACACACACACACACACACACACACACACACACACACACACACACACACCTCTGGGGGCCACTTACATAACGAGTGAACAGATCAGGAGGGGGAGGTGCAGCAGGGGAGAGGGGGGAGGAGCAGAAATGAACAGAGAAATTACATTTAAAATATTCTACATTGAGATCGTTTCACAGTTTATGTTTCTGAAATTTCATAAAAATAAGTAAGTGTGTGTTCATTTTTCCACTTAAGGACTTCTTTGGTTTATGAGATTATAATGCGAGCCGTGTGTAATCAGTGCAGTTTCTCTATGTTCGGTTATGTTTTCAACAATAGCAGGGATGCTGAACGAGTCATACAGGTGTGATAAATGATGTTAAATGATTTGATATCAACTATTAAATTCATCACAAACTATTTTGATGATCGATGAATCAGAATAATATAATTTTTTTTAAAAAGAAGGTCAAAATTATCTGATTCCAGCTTCTTAAATGTGAATATTTTATGGTTTCTCTCTTCCTCTCTGACAGTAAACTGAATATCTTTAGGTTGAGGACAAAACAAGACATTTAAGACTGTCATCAATGGAAAAACGGCCATTGGTGGGGTTGTAGATGGCGACCCACTGAATACTCCTCGCTTTCCGAGCATGCAGGAGAACCTATGGTGGCCTGAAGGTAAGTTTACATGAAGGGCTCTGTTTGGTTTGTCTGTCCTGCTCCCTCTGTAGATATAAAGGCAGTTCTTAGTTTCAGGTGATTATACACTAATGAAAACATCATTGTTAATATGACATTTCATTTCTCCCTAAATCCACACTGAACCTTTAAAACTCTAATCTTTTACTACAATAATGCATTAAAATCACTGTATTTTGGCAGGTTAGCAGGGTGCAGATTGTTATGCAAAGAGAATTACACTCTGCTGTTTTCTCTTACTGCAAAGTCAACTGTTTTATTGGACGTCCTTGCATTTTCCCACCGCCACACGTACTGTAGGGTGATGCAGGGGACACTTTTCATCAAAATGTCTTCACTGAATTTAGCAGCGTATGACTAAAGTTGCGCCGTCACACATTTCAGGCGGCGGTGATAAAATGAAGAAAAAGTCACGGTGAAAACAGCTCCGGCTCTGCTGTTACTCACATTATCACGCTTACATTTTACCTTTCACCAGGCTAATGAATCCCTTCTTGTAAAACTCTCCTCACCCCCTCCATCCTCCATCTTCCTCCCTGCTTCGCCACATTAATCTCTCATTAGCGCCTCCTCCCCCTTCCTCCTCTCCATCCTCTCTTTCTATCCGAACACCAGCCATTTAACACACAAGTATACATCGCCGAGAGGCCTGTGTATCAGATGAATCCTCAGATGAATGGGGGCCACAGACGGCCATTTAAAGGGCAGCACTACAGAGCAGAAGAGCCCCTCTGAATGGAGCCAACAGAGATAATAGACTTAGATAGCGCTAACATCCTGCACAGCTGGATTATTTAGTGGTGTTTCTCAGACGCGCACACACACAGGAGAACATAAGACACAAATGTGGGAGATTTTTCACACTCGAGGACGGACGAGGACAAGGAGTGCATGTGTTCGCGTGCGAGCAGCAGGGAACATGTAGGTCTCCTCTGCTGCATGAGTGCATATAGGAGCACAGTCTGCTCGCTATCTGGATGTGGAGTGAGTCAGGGCGCCACTCTGAATATAAATGAGTCAATGCAGATTAAGATGTCACTGTTTCAATGAAGGCGGAGGCAGGGGCAGCATGTAGGAGGTCAAATGAACCGCTTCCCACCCCCACACGCCTTGAAAAACCTTTGTGTGGCTGTGTGGTTGAGAGGTTACCACGAAACACACAACAAGGATCAGCTGGATAAATGAAGTGCAGTGAAAAGGTTACACACACCGCTGAGGACTCAGAGGAATACTGATTCGATTTTTACTTTATTTGCTACATAGTTGTGGTTAATGTCTGTAAAGAGATGTAACACTCACTGTCATACAAACTGCCACATTTCCATACTTTACAGATACATGTTATTAAATATTCAACTCCATAATCATTCTGGTGTAGAAATCCTCATCTTTCCTCATCGGTCTTCTATTAAATCACCTCTAAATGTCTTTCCAGAGTTACGTATCGACTACACATGGTTTATGTTTGGATTTTTGTCTCATTTGTCGACATTGCTGTGAATTTAAAACAGAATGTAGCTCAGCAGCCGTTTAATATCATCCAAATTTGCTTCAGCATTCAGCCGTCATCATACGCTGTAAACCTCATGTGGCCGGTTATAATGACGTTGTATTTCCTCATCTATGTAATTACTGAAATTACTGAGAATGAGGCAACACTGCAGGTCTGAACGGGCAACAAACATCGATCAGACCAGGTGTAAACAAGTCAACAGTTTAGTCAAGATGATCTGTACCATTTGATTTGGAGTGAGAGCACCTGAAATATTGTGGACAAACCCACTGCACAGCAAAGCTGTGACTGCAAGCAGTGCTGATCATCAAACTGATCAAGTCTGTTACCCTAATTAACCTGTTTTTAGCAATATTGCCGCACAATGTTACTTTTTACCCCTGCCAAGACGGTTATGATTTCAGTTTGGTTTGTTTGTCTGTTTGTCAGCAGGATAACGGCAAAATAATGGCTCAATTTTCAGCTTGGTGGATGAGTGTAGCAAGGGCCAAGGAAGATCCCATAAGAGCTGATACAGATCAGAGGGCGGATTCTCATTTTTGTTAACACAGCAAGACACAGCATTTGGCTTTGGGGAAATAAATGCCAAACATCTTAAAAACCTGTAGATGGTACGGTTCGAACACATACATACACATACATACATACATACATCATGCATGCAGCAAATGTGTTGACACACATAATTCTGACTGTTTTGGAAACAAACCCAGACAATAAATAGTTGCACCTGCAGATTTTTTCATATAAGAGCGGACTATTTGCCGTGGAAGGTGTCTGCGCTCTCCAGGTGCCCTTCTGTTAACCAGTGGAATTGAAATTAAAACCCAAACCTGTCATAAACTTTAGTTTCTGCTAATTCAGTTAATACATTTACACTGATGGGACGGCTGGAGAAAATCAAGGAGACAATCCACATTTAATGCCAAAAAAAACATCCACAAGCGGACTGAGTTCAGGGGTCGACAGCTGAGTCAGCTTAAGGAAGATAAATTACAGTTGAAAGCTCCAAAAAAAGTCTTTAATTACTTTGTGACATATGTTAATACAAGAGTGAAGAATGAACAATAAAACTGCTACTTTTGCATCGTATTGATATAAACTGTAGATAATGTGAAAAATGTAGCTGCCTCTCATTTTCTCATTGAAACTTTGACTCTTAACAAGAAGCCAGAGAAAGTGTTTGCTTGGACCTCAAGGGACATACAGTATATCAGTTGGGACTCTGGGCTTTTTATCACAGTTATATTATGATGTTAAAAATGTGATGTATTCCTTTAAGGAACCAAAATCGGATATTTTTCAAAGGAAGTCTGGTGAGCTTCGGCCGCGTTTATTGCAGGAGAACTGGGCTTTTTTAAGGAGACCTCGGGACCAAGACAGGCATTTTAAGCCAAGTGTTTTTTGTGCCTAAACCTGACCAGAGTGAACGCAGGAAATGGAAAACTGAACCTAACCAAATGTGAAGTTGCAACATTTATTCTGGCGTTTGGGTTGAAAACAAAAAGAAAACTCCGACACCTGTCACAAATCCGACGGGTTGACTACAGTCCCAGTCTGCCACCAACAAAGAAGACTTCTTTTTCCAATTATTCCCATCACGTATTCTCTTGATTTTCATTCCACTTCAACGTGGAGAATCTGAGATTAGAGAATTATCCTGCAAGGGATTGTTGAGGTGAAATCTCCTCAGTGAGGTATTTTTCTCAAGTGTATTATCTGTTGTGCTGAAAATAGACGGGATATCCCGAGTCCTCGAGCATCGCACTCAAATTTCTCCTCTTATTCAGAGAAATGTCACTGCTGGTACACAGAAACACCTGGATGTTCTTGTTGACTTTCAGTCTGAATTCCCTTGAGAGATGTGCTCACATCCAAGGGACGACTCAAGTTCAAGGACTCTCCAACACTCACTCTGACTGTCCTGAACCACCAACAATGACACCTTGAGAGGAGGGCAGAGAGCCATCCTGCTGGCTCAGCGTTTCATAATAAACCAGGCAGTCTGTTGTTTTGGCATTTTACTTCCACACATGTGAAAGCGGGGGTTTTCTGTCTTAATAACAGCGCTCGTGCATGCGTCATCTTGAGAAGTCACGGCTGAGCCTCACCGCAGTCTAATGTAAGCGATGCATCACGCAGCATTCGTAGGTGACATGAGGCCACATTTAAACTGATGTTCCTCAAGGCCCGTCAGCAGCAACTGTGTCACTGCTGTGACCTGATGTCCTCGTTGGAAATGCAGCAATAAGATGCAGCTTTTCACTTCATCACAAAGTCTGAGACACTGTGTGCAGAAAAATCAATCCAATGAAACCTAATGGACGGACGGAGACCAATTATAGTTCCTTTCTCATTATGGGAATCCAACCTTTCAGTTGCAAGAGGAACATTGTGTCTTTTCTTCTTCTCACTGAAGACGTAAATCTTTGAAAACGCCTCGACACATACGTTCGTTTGAGTAATTTCCTCCAACAGCTGGGCAGCAGAGGCGTTTAGGAATAAACAGGACTAAGCAGTGAGTTTTTGGGGGGTTAATTTTCAGCAGAGGATTAATGAACATTTGGTGCTTTCGTGTGATTCTACTGGGATCGACTCAAAATAAACGACACCGTGTGCGTGTTCGTGGTGATGAATGTTACCCAGCGCAACAGTGTGACTCATTGATGGAGCTCTATGGAACAATAAGATAAAGCATCGAGGCTTTAGCTACTGTTAATAGGATGAGTTCATTGTTGGTTTCGGTCTTTTCATGGATTTGTTAACAACAAGACGATATTTCGAATATCATCAGGTTTATCCTTTAAGATTACTCTTTCTAGAACTTGAAAATGACACCAGAAACCCCTGCGCTGCAATCAAAAAAGCAATATTTCAAAACCTCGAATAGCCCGAATACCAAACAAAAAACAAATTTTCTGCTTGGCTGAGGTGGCAGAGTTGGCGGATCACAAAAAACAAAATGCACAAATGTGCAGCGGAAGCATCCCTAGTGAATAAGTCATGATGTACACAGAGAATATTTGTCACTCAAGCATCCACTGGAGAGACGAAGGATAGCCGCAGACAAAACCAGACCAGCGGACTGTAACATTCCTCACATTAAATAATGAAACGAACATAAGTGCAATATTTCCAGTGTTTCACACACGTATAGTTCACTTGGGCGGTCAGCCCAGGTTTATTAACAGCCACCAAAGTATGCTTGGCGACCCATTGACGCATTTTATACTTTTATTTTTTTCTGTGCGAGAGATCGTCGCCATCCACGATTGATTAACTAGTGAACAATCTGACCTCACTGTTCACCTCCCATCTACTGTCAATCACACATGCTCTGCAGAGAGATGCTCTCTGGTTAACTGTAACATCCCTCCTGTAAACACACTGATTGATTGGTATGCGACCTCTCCTATTTAATGTAGGCCTGCTAACAGTATGCCATCGCTTTGTACAGACTTGTAGGTGCACTGGTTGTTGAGATGTCGTTGGTTTTGATCGGCTACATACATCAACAAGCTTCCTCCACGTGCGGCTCACACACACTTACGACACTTACGATAGAAATCCACAACACGAGGTGCGTTTTTTGGGTCGACTTTAAAAAAAACGTACTGCCAGGAGAGAGAAAGACAAGACAGCGCGCTGCATTAAGGTGGACGATTAAGTCAAAACTATGTATGGAAACTGTTAAAGCGACATTTTGGGGCTCTATGTTTTCTTTCTGAACAAGACATCTCTGCAGCACTACAATACTTCATTATAACACTGATTTCTCACATTTTACCTTTATAAAAAATGTGCAGCTTCTTTGCAATTTTGGATTTTGGATATCAGCCTTTCTATATTCAAATGATATTTCTACGCACAGCGGCTCCGAGCTTGTTTAACACAACAGGATCCTTTAAAAAAATGAGCAAAATCTGTTGCTCGAACACACACTGTCGTAGTGTTAGTTACTGTCTTATAAATTATATAAATTATTGCATGTAAGTATCTTAAAATATCCATTTGCTGGCAGAAGCCCAATTTTCCCCCACAGAGTTGAGAACCATGTATAAATTCTGAGCCTGTGGGAGATCCTCAGTACCACCGCTGCGACGGAGAGAATAACAAACGTCTCGTCCAGCCCTCATTTGTTCAAAGTAATTACACCAGGGTGTCACAATTAACTTGATACTGAAACATTACACTGCAATAAGACCTTTGAAAGTTATGAGATAAGCAACAAAACAAAGTTTTAAATCAGAGTACAATGCCAGCAACCCCGCTGTGACTTTACAGTGAATCAAACACATGAAACAGAATCTATCCGAGTGTCTTGGTCCACTGAATTATTATCAATGACAATGGGAACATACAACAACATTTGTCCCCGTCCTCCCACCAATTATTCCCATCAGCCTCCCTGACAGCAGCACGCCGAGCCGCTGAATGGCCTAATCTCTCTTCACAAATTAGCTCCTTCTCTCATCTCCCCTTCCCAAATGTACGCTATGCCCTTAAACGTCACATGCTAACACTGCCTATTCATAACCATTATCTCAGGGCCGCTGACAATGGAGCGAAAAAAGGGTCCGTGGAGCAAAAAAGGAAAAAAGAGGGGGATAAAGACACTGTGAAATGCAAAACGAGGGGGTGAAAACAAGCGATGCGGTTCGATCTCAGATTCCCCGCTGGCCCTGAGCTATCAGAGCCATTGATTGGCTCATGTAATTCTGCTCTGATTTGGCTTGGCCAATCAATGCGTTGCAGACTCACTTCCTGTGACTGTGCAGCCATTAGACGAGAGGTGAAAAATCCCATAGTTTTCTTCTGTTCCTGGAAAATATACAGTTTAGAGCCACCCATGCCTCCACTGCAGGACAGCCGCTGCTCTGCGGTCACGGAGAGCTCCTCTGACAGTCGTTTGCTGTCTCACCGCCTCATTTCAGCGTCTGTATTGACCGGGCGAGCACAAAAAAGCCTGTTTCGAGGATGGTGTAACCTTGCAAGTGAAATACAAGCAAAAGGATTATTGAAATAAAGATGTTTCATGTTCTGCAACCCTGGGCTCTTTTTTTTTACAGAGACGCTGCTTTTATGCAAATGTTGTGTTTCGAGCAGCTCATAAAAAATTCTCAAGCACTTAGTAGTAGTTTGGATCTAGATCATTATGTAGAGGCTTCCTTTAAATAAGCAAACACACTGTATGTAAGTACTTTAAAAACTCAGACCCCATTAATATTCATGCTTGTTCCCACAGACCACTTTTTATATACTGCAACCGTCAGCTGTTTGTTTGTGCGTGCATATATACAACACATATCACCCTGAAAATTGTTTTAATTGTTCGTCTTGAATTCTATTCTTGTGCTCATAACCTACTTTCGCATCTTTCTATCTGCGGCTCATCTGTCCACAGAGACCAACACAGCTTCATCTGCTGTAATTTCATTTTAGAGGTCATTAATAGGCAAAACCTTACTTTTGTTACTTATATTCTTAGATTCATTGTGAGTAACACTCTGAGGATATCATCATATCCAGTGTCTGTGTCCATCCAAACAACTATGAATCCGCTTAGAAACGGCACTCTTGAAAGCACTAACAATATACTGTAGCAGAACTTGCCTTGGAATCATCCCGTTTTTACATTTTATCTCGTATCAAAGTAATCTGGTGATGGTTTTCTGTACAACCATGGTAACACTGCAAACAGTAAGTGCTAATAGCTAATTCGGCACGCTTTTAATGGTGCTAATTGTTTTTATTGCTCATTTTATTTTCTATTTTTGTGCTTCCAACTTGTTTTTCTATTTGCTATCTGCTGCTCATTTGTCCACAGAGACCAACACAGCTTCACCTAGTGTAATTTAATCTTAGAGGTCACCAGTAGGTAAAACCTTCCAGCTGTATTGGTGCAATTCAATGAATGCATACATCAGCATGGTTTCAAGGTTTCCAATGAAGAGCAAATATAGGCTACATGGGAGACATGAGTCATAACTTAGTGAAATCTGAACACACAGACATGATACACATATTTTTAGATTCAGTGTGAGTTACTTTCTGAAGATTTATTTGGTGCCTGTGTCTATTTAAACATTCACAAATCTGCTTAGAAAATAGGGGAAAAGATGCTCCTTATAGCCCTACTACAACAGAACTTGCTTGAGAATCGTCCCATTTTAAAGTTTTCTTCAGCATCCAAGTAATCCAGCTTTAGCTGTCTGTACATCTATGGGTACATCGGAAAAGGGAACTGCTAATAGCGAATTCGGCATTCATTAAATGGTGATAATTTACCAAAATGGGAGTTTGGAAGAAGGAGTAATACCCCAAGACTTCATTTAAAAAAAAACGGCTACTTGCTCTTCTAGACTGATCACGAAATGAGAACATTTCTGCAATCTTTCTCTGGCCATAACACACACACACACACACACACACACACACACACACACACACACACACACACACACACACACACACACACACACACACACACACACACACACACAACACCCCCTCGATTACCAAAGAAACATAACAGCACTCCATTCTCTGCTTAATTTAGCTATTGATTTTTCTAACACCAGATCACACCATAGATAGTAGAAGACATCAGGCTGCGTTGTTTTATGGTCTCTGTGAGAGCCCCCACACCCTGCAACACACACACTTTTACACACACCTACACACACACAGACACACACACACAGAAGGAAAGAAAGAGGACGTTTCCCCCGGGATCCGCAGTAAAAAAATCACTGCCTACTACTGTTAGCATATCACGGCAGAGTGTGTGATTGTTGTTTGTGTGTTTACAGCTGCTGTCCCCTTCAGCGTGCGTAGCTTTGCTCAGATCAGATGTGAACCAGCAGACACTCACAGACATAGCTGTACTGCCACATCATCACACACACGTACATGTATATTCACACACAAATGAACTGAAACTGAACTGAAAGAAAACCCTAAAAAAGTGTCACAACATTTGCACCATTCTCATTTGAAATGATGTCATTCATATCATATTATTACCTTATTCTATCATTGCTCTAACTTCTGCAACTGCTGTTACTCATAATAACAATGATGTACTTTTTCATCTCGATAGAGCCGGAGAGAATCCACCTTTCGAAAAGATGATGCCAGTTTATTGCACCTTGGGTCTTTGGATGATGCATATCCATTATGATAACATTGTACTCACCAAAATTATTGCTGGGATCTGGCAGCACTGCAAATTAGCAAATAAAAATAATATAGGTCCAGCGGGGGAACACACACAAGCAGTCTGAGGATCAGAGAGGTTGTAAACAAGCCAGAAGTTTAGCCAGTTATTGAAACACTTCAGTCAGGATAGTAAAGTAGATTGAACACAGCCAAGTCACCAGAGTGCAATGTTGGCATTTTTCATTTCTAAGGAACCACGGATACGCTCATGATTTGCTGCCAAGCCAGAGATCACTGTTTGAGACTGTGTTTCCACATTTGTAAATGTTAAGGGAACTAAATACTTAGTTAACTTAAGGGAACTAAAATACCCAGTTAGATTTAAGGAACTAAAAAAATGGTTAAGTTTAGGGAACTTAATACTTGGTTAAGTTAAGGGAACTAAAATATTTGGTTAAGTTAAGGGAACTAAAATACTTGGTTACGTTAAGGGAACTAAAATACTTGACTAGGTTTAGGGAACTAAAATACTTGGTTACGTTAAAGGGAACTAAAATACTTGACTAGGTTTAGGGAACTAAAATACTTTGTTACGTTAAGGGAACTAAAATACTTGGTTAGGTTTAGGAAAACATGGACGTATTTTCGAAAAACAACTTCTTCCATTCCATTTCCATTTCCGGTCTCTTTCCCCGAGTCACTTAGCTATGACTTTACAAAAAATTGATTGGTCAGTTGCAATGACGGTCCCTAAGCAACATTGATTATGATGATCCAGGAACAGCAACAAAGCTTAAAAAAATCTCTAACTTCTCAGTTATTATCAAAACTTTACTCGACTGAACAAAGGCCTCCAATAATGACAGTCTAAATCCTATCTCCAGCTCCTCACTACACTATTTCTTTAACTTGGTGAGTACAATGTTATTGTCACAGAAAGGATTAATGGTGAAATTAAGAGCACAGTCGTTATAAAACTGACTTATCCTTTAATAAAAAGCCAATATCGTCCAGAAATCTTGGTAAGGCGAGTCCTCACATTACCTCACATTTCACACACTTTGCTGTCCAGGAAGCCTCACTTTCCTGTTTTAGTGCGATAATAAACCCCCACAATGCACAAACACAACACAAAGCCATTCGAGTGACTTACAGGCGTTGGTGACGGCGAAGCTGTTGGCCGTCTCGATGTTGTCCACGTGAGGCACCAGGTTGAACGGGGCTTCCGAGGCGTTCGGGCTGGTGTTGTGCAGGAAGATTGCCAAACGAAAGGCAGTGTACTCCTGATCAGTGTTTCTGATGAACAGACCGCCTGAACAGAAGGGAAAGAAACACATGACAATGTAAGAAGAAAAAAAAAGAAAAAAGGAAGCACTGGAGAATAATCCACAATCTTACTGCAGACAGTTTAATTATAGCTGACAAGCACAGAGACATGAAGTGAAATGAAGGCAGAAAACTACTAAAACAATGTCATCATCTGCAGATTTTCACCAGTTTGACTACAAATTAGATTTTAAGAGCCAGTGTGAAACACTAGTTTATTAAGAAAGACAGACTTTTATGACATGGGGGCCACACACACACCTCCATATTTATTGGTCATGCTGGTAAAATAGTAAGACGGAGGAACTCAAACTTAAACTAACAGTATGTAATGTCTGCCTCTGAGGGTCTCTCAATCAAAACAATGAAAACAAAGATGTAGTTTTATGATGTTGTAAAATAGTCGTGTGGGATCATGGGAGTTGCTGTTTTCGTTTTTAACAACCACCACTGCTGATGAAACTCTATCTGACGTGACTCAGGCAAGAAATGTTCACCGGGGAGAAAATATAAAATGTAAAGTTGTATTGTTAGTTTAGTCACTTAAACTTCTCAGGGTTTGAACATCTTTGGAAACATTTGGGATAATGTGCATAAAGTACACAACTCAACAAAATATATATCAATAAACATCTGGAGCCTCCTCAAGGGTCCTGATCGGAGAAGTAAAATTGCACTAATGTTGGCAATAAGACCACAAACCAAGGAATAAAAGGTGCTGATTGTTATTGTCTCCAAACATAATCTCCATCAGCATTTTCTGATCTGATATGTCAGAGGTTTCAGATCTCTCCTCCTCATACAACCACTTATTATTATGTGCAACAACCGGTTTAGTATCTGAGCATCTGACTGCAACTTGTCTTGGGTGTTCATGGATGTCATTTTCATTTTGAACCTTCCAAAAAATGTCAATTGGACCTCGACAGTGAACATTAGAAAGATGTCACCAAAACTTCAATTCTGGATCTTCAGCAGAAGTGTTTTGGACCTGTCTGATCACATCAGATCCCCAAGAGAGCAGAAAAGTCAGGTGATCAAAGTCAGTAGGATACATCCTCTGGGAATAATGAATGTCTGAACCAAACGCTGTGCCAATCCACCTGGCAGGTGTCAAGACATTCACTTAAAACATGAAAACTTTGACCTACATCTGGCTCCCAAGGTAAAGTCAGGACCATGAATATCTGCACTAAAGTTCATGCCAAGCCATCGAACAGGTACTGAGATATTTCAGCCTGGACCAAACTGGTGCACCCATGCTGCCAGTGTGGCTAAAATCTACTCGGTTATGGTTACGGTTAAAGAAAAACACAAGGTTTAGGTTAAAAAAACGTCATTGCTACGTTTAAGAAAATAACTTTCTGGCTATGGCTACAGGAAACAAAGGTCCTTGTCTGGTTAACATACATAGGTCATATTCGTCATGTGAATAAACACCTGCTCCTTTTCATGTGAGGACAACCTCAAAATGGTGGTTTAAACCCAGATAAAATTTTGGTAAAAGCTTTGAATGGAGTCCCTTAGCAGCTGTGGTCAGAGAGCAACCTCTATCATATTAGAGGTGGACACAACTGGACAACTGGACAGTATATGAGATGTAATAAAAGGCCAATATTGTTCTGGTAAATCACTTTCCCGATACCCTACTGCTGACAATCAAAAGTTAATCCAACAGTAAAGCAACTCTTTAAGCTCTACTAGCCTCTGTGAGAGTGTACTGTAGGATGCAGTCTGATTAGCATGTAAATCACCTTTGTTTCATACTAATGCAAGCAGAAAGGTGATATATTATCCACCAGATATCCTCCCGGATCAACACTGCTTTTCTATCAGCTTTTCACGCAAGACCAGCTCAGAATCAGAGCCTCGCCTTCTTCACATATGGAGATCCTGTCGACGCTGTTTATGGTTGCGCAAATGTCAGCGGCGTTTCAGGTCAGAAGCAGTTTGTTTCACATTTGAAAGTCTAACTTCAGGCTGTATTTCTTAGGATGCGACAGTATAAATGTCATTTAAAGCAAAATGTCAGTGTGTTCTTTCATGGCTGACCTCTTTAGAAGGTAAACTTTAGAATATTTTACTCCTTCATGACGCCCACGCATGTAAATCCTCTTCCGTCTTTTTGCATAACTGGGGGCTGCTATGAATTTCAGATACTTTCAGCTGTGATGGCTTCGCGTCCCATTGACTCACAAATGCTCTCTGGAGGTGTCAATTCCTGATTTACAAAACATAAATGGTGTGAACATTTTGATCAGCAGGAATGCCCTTTACACGTTACTTATTTGAAAACTTATCTTCAACGTTAAACAAAACAAGCTTTGACCTAAATCTCGCTCATTCAGCTTCTGGTGGATGTTACACAAAATGAGATTCAGTACAACAGTAAACACTGTCGGGGCTTCAAGACTTTGAAGTTTCATAAATGCCATATGGTTTGCCAAAAACACGGCTCTCGTGGCCCCAAAGAGCCTGTTTGTTTTTGACCTAATTTCCAGCTGGTACATGTTATCTGGATGAAAACATCTGGATCACAGGCCTTTGAATTTTTACACCTGGTGGCACAATCGTTCCTGTTATCTCAGTTCTGCTTGCACTGTGATCAGATCTCTGTATGCAGATTATGCAGGCAGGACTGGCCGACATGTCAAGGGAAGAAATGCAGGATACTTTCGAGAGGCTGCTAAGATGAGCGAGGTGAGGGTCACATTAACACACATATGGACACCGCCGATGGTTTCTGTAGGCTACTTTTGGATAGCATTGCTGACCAAGCTAACGTTTTAACCGTAGGAAAGCATTGAAAGCCACTGGAGAAGCTTCATAGGACACTGCTAGCTTGGACACGTGACCCTCACCTTGCACGTCATATTGGTCCCTCGAGAGTCTTATGAAGCAGTGCTGCTGCATGGGCTCTATTTATTATTTTTCCTTTGCAGAGGAAGAGGTTGGCTGTAGCTGTTTGACAGTAGGTAGAGGAAAACCTTTCAACAGACTGGGAAGATTTTTTTTCCTGAGATTGTGGTCACACTGTGCAAATTACACCTGAATGAGATCCGGTCGAGACAGCCAATCACCAGCACTGTTAGATCGATAGCCTCGAGGCAATTCGGTCAGTACCATAGAGGTATCGCAGTTCAATACCCTAAAACAGGAGTGAATTACGCATCATCGGTTAGGTACCTGACGTCACGTAACTTACGTTCTGGTTTAGGCTCAGTTTTATCTCTGATTCAGAACAGCTAGCTAATGGCAGCTACATAGCAATTGGCGGTTACACAACCGATATGCTGTCCCCTTTTTGTTTGAGGTCAACAGGTGGCCAATTCTTACCTATCACACCTTTAACCCAAAGTTTGATCTTTAACTAAACTTAACCACATACTTTTCAGCCTAAACCTAACCAAACAGGACATTTTCAGAACGTTAATAACAGTCCAGAAATCAGAAAATGTCACAATACAGCCCAGTCACCAGGACATAATATTATCAGTTAATGTTTGACATTATGTGCTCATTAGCCATCTGTCACAGCAGGAGGTGGAGAGGACGGTGGTGGTGTTATTACTGGAGACATTTCCAGCTGATTTGGCAACCGAAACAGGTCTTTTAAGCCAAACCATGAAGTTTTCCTAAACCTAACCAAGTGGCTTTTGTCCCTAAACCTAACCAGAGAACTAGTACAGCGCTGTGACATATATATAATTGCTGACCTGACTGCAGATTTGTTCACATGCATAATTGATACGAGGGCAGCAGGTAGTTAGAAGCTTAAAGACACTGACCATGCTGCAGTATTTGACGAGCTGGGAGTGAAGACGTGTTGGCACATACAGTGTCTGTTTAGAGATGTTAGCCATCGCTTCTCTCAACTGCATTTCTCTTTTGGATAATCAGTAAACAGACAGTAAACAATGACGTACACACGGAAGAGGAAGTCTTAGATTTCCAAATATCCACAGGCCAAACATCGATTGTTGACCCCCACAGGCTAAATCAGTGTCAGATGATAGCTGATGGACTCAGAGGTTTCACCTGCACCTGGATCCAGATACAGTTCACATGTTAATAACAGGTGTAAATGGGGTCTCCGTGTGTCAGTGAATCTGGCAACACCAGTTTCACCCCAGTGAAAAACCTGTGAAGAGGCACGGCCTTAAGAGAGTTTACACACCCACACACCCACACACACCACACACCACACAGCCAGGCTACTCAGATGATGTTAGGATCTTCATTAGAAGTGACAAAAGCTTCATGAGCCTTAAAGGAGAACCTCGAAATCCTCACAGAAGTCCCTCAGTGTCGCTTTCAATCCCAATTTTTCCTGATTTGCTTCGACGGTGGATTTGAATTTGATTCTTGATTTTGTGTGTGACACAAATATTCTGGCTTTTGTTGTTTTTGTTTTGTTTTTTGTGTGTTGGATGTGATGGATTGACTTCCTGTCAAGAACGTCCCCTGTGCCCTCCATGTGATGCATGCCGGGACAGGCTGCAGTCACCGCGACACAGAGCAAATGAATGAGAATATAATGAATGAATGTAATTCTCAGGCTCCACCTTCACATGTATCGCCTCCGTCAGACTTAATCCGTGGCAGTTGTTGGAGCATGTTTGCCACCACGGCTGTATTTGTGTTTCTGTGTCGCACAGCAAATCTCCCTCTGCTAATAAGTGTTGATTTTCAGTGGCAATTATTTGAAACTGACTGACTGAGTGTTGATTGGAGAGCTGTTTGCCCTCTCTGAGAGCTGGTGGAGCTTTTTTGGTGGCGGCTCAGAAGTGTTAAATGAAGTCTGACGGGTGAGGAAACACTGGTGCATTGTAGATTTTTACACTCCAAAAGGGCAATTACAGAGCTGAGACGGGAAAGGTATTATTACATCAAGGATGTAAAACATAATGAGGAGTGGTTTGGAAAAATATCAGGAAACTGTGAGTGAAACAGCAGCAGTGGACAGACGCAGGTTTTAAACCCCCGCCCAGCTCGAGTGTCCCCAGTTTCAGGGGTGCTGTTCTGTAACAGACCCTGACCTCTGCCCCCTGCCTGGAGGGGTTGGGGGAACTCGAGTATCACGTTGATATAAAAGGACAAGGAGAATCATTTGAACAGCTTGTCATTTTTCATCAGCCTGACCGGCTCTGATGTGCCTCAACTCCGCTACAAGCCGGGGTGCAGCGGAGGGTCAGACCACGAAAAGTCTGAGGTTTTAACACCCTCCGCGGTTCATTGCTGCTTTTCTGATAATTGATTTTTTTTTAAGGAGCGCTGCCATGATGAACAACTGGAGGTCACGGTCTGCCCTTCTCTTCATCCCCATGCCTCTAAATCAACCAAGTCAATCTTGCCTGCCAGAGAAATGAAAACCACAAATCCATCATTTTTTTTTTTTTTTTTTTCCTCCCACTGAATGCAAAGATGGGAAATGTTTGAATAAACTGGGAGGAGAAAAAAAAAAAGAAAAAAGGAGGAAACAGTGCAGCTGGCAGGCCTGTGGGGACCGTGGCAGAGGTTTATTGCAGCGGCAGGACGACACCGGGGTCTGCGAGAGTGTTAACAGCAGTCAATGCACAGGCAGCCTGCATAGGGAATACACACACACACACACACACTTTGCTGCTCTGATCTGCTGCAGTGGCGGAGTGCACCGGGATACACACTCCAGCCTGCAAGATACAAAGCGCGTTAGGTGTGCGCGTTTTGCTCAGCGTGCATCAACAGCAGCGTGCATGTGGCGAGAATGAAGGCAGAAATGTGCACTTTGAGGAGTGCTGAGGTGTTAAATGGCAGAGCAGAGGCAGCAGACAGGACGTCCACAGCGCATTCATTCACATGATTCATGTCTGAGGCTCTCTCTCACTCACACACACTCACCGATCTGAACGCTGCTCGGGAAAGCACCCATTGCCAGTCCCCAAAAGCCCGAGAATATCAACAGAAACCAGTCGCCAGAAGAAATCCTCATTTTGTTCCGGTTATAAACTGATGAGAGACATCGAGCAGGTTTAATTAACACCCCCGGGGCAAAAGCAACATCACGGGGTAGGGAAAAAAAACAAAGAGAGAAAAGGAGAAAAAAATGCCAAATGCCCCGTTAAATATCCATGTCTGCTTTTTGGATGGCTTCTTGTTTTGTTTCTTTTTATTATTCTCTTGGATATCTCCCCGCAGAGCCGCCGCTCGTTTGTACCGTCAAACTGCGTCCGTCCGTCCGGCGCTGGAGATTTTGCGCACAACACCACCACCACCACCAAGATGAGGAGGTGGAGGAGGGGAGGAGGAGGAGGAAGAGGAGGAGGAGGAGGGGGGAGAGAGCATCAGCCAGCGGCGGCCAGTGCGTCTGGATGCGGCTCAACTCGCATCACACATGCGCCTTTTTTACCCGAGCGAGCGAGCGGCCGGGGCAGGAAGGCAGGAGGGGCGTCAGTCAGTCCGTCAGTCCGCTCAGCAGCACCGAAGTCCCCGCACCAAAACTTCCAGATGTGCTGATGTGAAAACCCACACTGACTGACTGACTGACTGACTGAGACAAACGATCACAGATCGCTCTCTCTGCATCACAGCCTCATTTTTAAAAAGGTGCAATGAAATGCTTTAATTGCCCCAGTTAATAAGATTATAATGAACAAGCTGCAGTCTCCAGTTCCCTGTGTGTGAACTTCTCTCCTGCAGGATTAAAATGGCTCCACACTGAGTTGTGTGCTGTCATTTTTCACCCTAATAGCAGGCTGCCTTGTGTCATTAGGTCCCAGTTATATGTACTATGCAACCACTGCCCCAAAGAATACATTAATAAACCCAACAGCAATGATTTATAGCTTTAATGGTCAGTGTGATATATTGTTAAATGTGGGAATTACAACACAAAAATATAATAAGGACATGCAATCTGTTTTGTTTGTAAGCTTCCCTGCAGCATCGTGTTTGTGTTTCTACGAGAAAATGATTGGAAACAGCAGAAATAATGGTTATCTGAAGTGTCAAAGGTCTTTATGGGTCATCAGAAGCAGGACCGGATCAAATGGATAGACTACACTGGGCAGGGTATATTTTTCAGGCCCCCTCCTACACACACACACACATTTTGATATTTGCTAAACACACAAAATAGCTGAAACTAAACACTTAAGACATGTTTTTTTAAGGAAATATTCAGACACCTGGCAAAAAAAATTGCCATTTTGTGACCTCAAAGTCCCCCCTGCCTGAGAGTATCAGGGGCAAAAATTCATTACAGTTCTTTATTTCCTTATTTACACTAACTCTGTGCATATGGAATAGTCAAAAACAAGGGTTTAGGTGAAAAAAACCCAACCAATTCAAGAGCAAAACAGATTAAAATAAAACATAAACTTGCATAATTTCCAAATATCGCTGCTCCTACCTCATTTTATTTCCCTATTTCCCTAACTCTAAGCATATAAAATAGTCAAAAACAAGAGCGATGTTTAGGTGGAAAAACATCCAATTCAGAGAGCAAAACACATTAAAACTACATAAACTTGCATTATTTCCAAGTGTAGGCCTTTAAGAACTGATACAAACTATATATTACTTGATTTGAAATCTCATTGGCTACATGATGCGTCAGTCATCTGGAGGCCGGCGTGTAAGTGGCTCAGGAGGGAGGAGAAAGAAGAGAGTGACCACGTCAACATGACCACTCATTGGCTGTTGCAGGCTCTAGGGCGGGCATATAAGCTATTTTGGACCCAACATGTTACTGAAATGGATCTACTGGACATTTGGGAATAAGAAAATACAGTTTTTGTTGGAGTTTGCTGTGACACTTTATTGGTGAGTTGGCAAAACTTTGTTCATGCTAGTTTGTTAGCTTGTTTGTTGATTTTACCTTGCGGGTCTTATCTTGGTTTGTTTAGCTGTGTTTGAATTGGGTGGGCCGCGCAGCTTAACAGTTAAATGCCACATGATTATTATTATGCTCTTTAATTAAGTATATATTTTAGCTTGTCTATTTATTTTGGTATTCGTATGCAGTTGGTTAGCCATGCATTTAAAAGGAAAAGTATATCTAACAAGGAATAAATAAATATATAAACAATGAACTAAAGTTTAAGTTTAATTATACATTTTAAAAATATTCTAAAATGTATGTTGAACATTATTTCATGTAGGCAGTCGATGTACTTCTCTCCTCTGTCTGCGCCCCCTAGTGGCAAGGAGGCCCATGTGAAGGTGTCTTCAGCTGCAGTTCCTCTAATGGCCAGTAGACGCTGAGTCGGAGAAAACTCAACTGCAGACAGATTATTCTCATCCAGGGCTACTTAAAGAGATAACATGCAACATTTCTTTGGACCTTTGTTGTGTTTTCTTCAGTTATGTACTTCACAATGATCAAACCCAGAGACCCAAACACAAGTTGACTCGAGGAATCAGTGAGTTTCATTTAGTCCTATAACTTCTTTCAGAAAGTGAGGAAGGAACGAAGCAAACGAGACTAAACGAGAGATGATTAAACTTTAATACATCACCTCATCTGTGAACATTTCTACCTGAGTCACGTCAGATAGGTTTTCATCAGAGTGGTGGTTGCTGTAGTGGAAATGACACTGTGCATTTAAAGGATACGGTCACATTTTTTAAAGTCTTTAATCTTAAAAGAAGACTCACTTTTCTTCCAAATCAACAAATTACACCTGAGTGAAACTAAGGCAGTCCAATACAACCATCCTGCAATAAATCCTCCCTTCAAGAAGGTTTTCATGTTTACTTCTTGGAGAAACTAGAGATGATGCAGTGTGTGGTGCTGTTGAACTCTATTGTGTTATTGTGACGGCTGTTTCTAAAGCAAGAAGCCCCGAGAGGCCGTGGTTTACAGCTAGGGGGGGTAATTAGGCACGACGCAAGGCTTTATTTTTCTGTTTAGTGAAGACAATAGATGTAAAATTATTTCCTGTCTTGACATTTTGTGAGTTCATTTTGTTTATTCTTCGTGGCGGGATGTTATTTCACGTCTTTATAGGCCAAGTTGAACGGACCACATAGTCTCTTTGCTTTTCCAGCTCTGCAGTTTCTCTCTTCTTCTTTCTCTTTCAAAGAGAAATCAAAATTAACAACAAAACCTGACATTTTGAGACAATTTCTGGCATTGTAACACTGATGTAATGCAGTCACAGGTGTGTTTATTCCACGCGGCTCAGCCAATCATAATGGAAGACGGGTACTATCTGTTATATAATATTTTGTCCAACCCATTTCTAACAGGCTGAATAACAGAAATGTCTGTGTCAGAAATACCACATCCGAATGAAAGTATAAAGCTAGAGCCAGGAGACGGTTAGCTTAGCTTAGCATTAAGACTGCAAAACAAGTGGAAACAGGTAGCCTGGCACTCAAAATGTTGCACTACTCCTTTAAGCTGATGGTATGGTGAGCAAAGACTTTCATCAACATTATTTTAGACAGTAGCATCACTTCAATTATTATCCATGACTAGGAGAAATAGTTTAGTTGTGTCTGCACCCTGTGTAGAGAAGTGTGCTGAGGTGAACTGTAAGATCGTCTGTTTGGGGTGACGCAGGAGACGGTGAAGCTCCAGTCGGCTCAAGTTCAGCTGATTTTGATGTTTGTATTAGCCTCAGGTACAGACCTCCTTGAAAATGATTTATTAAAAGCGTGAGACCCTGCTAGAAGCAGCGCAGGAAGTTGATTTTGCTGGGCAAGTAAAGCACGCCGAAAATCTGAAAACTGTGTTCAAAAGGGATCTCAGCACACACTCTTCATCCTTGAGGAAAAAAAAAAAATCGTTCTATGACTCGACAGAAAAAAGCTGCTACCTCTGATAATATTAATGGAAGCTTAAACGCTTTCAATCCAATTAGATGAAAACCTTGCCACAGAAAATCATACCGATGTTTAAAAGGTCATTCAACTCCGATTCACAAAAGGAGGGAACGTTTCAGCTTCTCTGCGCTTCTGGACAACACTCCAGTAAAAGACTAGCTTCTTACATAATGTCCAGCTGACGTCCTCAAACACTGATGAAGACCATGAGAGGCGGCTGAAAGTGGGCCTTTGCGTTGAGATTATGGTCAAGAATTAACCTCCAGGCTAATGTTTTTTTTTTCCTGTATCCAATTATATTTTGTGGCTGCAGAGGTCTGATTTCCCCTCAGAGATCAATAAAGATTCACTTTATTCACTCGCTTTGAGAAAATCCTGCTGACGTTTGGAGAAACAGATTTGATTCCAGTGAAAACTCCCATCAGTCTGCCAATGCTTTATCATAAAATCATTATCAATGTAATTCTGCAGTTTTGTTTGTATTCAAGTTGCCACAACGCAGGAAGGATCTCTGACTGTAAACTGAATCTGCAGAAAGCTAAGAGTCCTCCGTGGACTGTTTGGCAGATCGTTGCCTCATAATTGCAGCTCTTGGAATTTGCATCATGCGTCTTTGAAAATATTTACTTTGTAGCACTTAAGGATGATGAGCAAAAAGCTCAAGGTTGTTTGTCTCCCGTCAGTTCATCTCCAGTGGATATCAAACGTCTGCGCACATCTCTCACATTTCTGTCTCGAGGCTGCCTGAACACAAAACCCATTAAACCAGACAGCTTTCACTTTAAGTGGATTGTAGACTTTGTGTGTTGTCGTTCATTGTTGCTTTCCTATGTGTTTAAATACACATTTATTTTCTCACTTGCGTGTATTTACATTGAACCAAATCGTTGTTTTAAAGGGTAACTCCACCACATTTACACATTAAATCGTGTTTACAGGTCTTTGTATGTGAAAAAAGGAGTATAAATACTTTTGTGGCTCCAGATGAAGCTGCATGAAATCTGGTGCCAACATTACCCACGATGCAACTTTACCCTCACTGGAGGCAATTTATCAGATGACATGCTCTGGAGCCACAAAATGATATATAGTACTTGTTCACATAGACGTTCTCCCCAAGACCTGTACAATTGGTGACGTTATCCTTTATTTTTAGTTACAAAAACCACTTGATAAGGGTTCAGAAAAGATAATATTCTGGCTTAAAATTGTCTGTTTTTTTCATAAATGTAGTAGCAAGTTGCTACTCTTTTCTGGTAATGTATACAATATAGAATAATGCAGTAAATCTGTGTTCCACTGTGTTATAACCAAGAGCTGCTATTCTATTTCTATATTAAAATAAATATAATGGATTGTGTTTCTTTTTTGTTTTTACTTCAGCCATCAAGTCAGTAAAAACAAGCACATTTCAGGGATTTTAACCAGAGTACTTTTTGGTGAACTTGGTGCCTGAACAAAAACTCTACAGGACCCGACTGTGAACATGGGAGTGGAGCTGACCGTGGTGCTGGATGCCTCTGACTGTGTTACAGCGGTGCTCGACTGGCTCTGTCCAGAGCTTTAAATAGAGCTTACCAACATCGCTAAAGCTCGCTAATTAACAGATCGTATCTGATTTGTTTAATCTGTACACAAACAGGAATGTAAAGATGTAGTTTTATCCATCATAACAGCCATTTTGTGCAGCAGTGTCAACAATGCTATCAAACCTGGCAACCTCACAGTGAAGTCACTGAAAGAAAAATACATTCAACTTTCTGGTTTCACCTGTCACATACATTCACACCTGTACTACATAATCGCACAAAGCATAAAGTCATGCACATTACATATACACAGCCGTTTTTCTGTTTCTATTTATGTTTGAAAACCCAACAGAAATGATCCAGGAATAATTTTTTATCATGGTTACCGGCAACAAGGCTAAAAAACAGACAACCGCCAGTCGAGCATGCATTGCGTGACACCACTGGACAATTTCCAGTGGATATTTTTAAGGAAACTCAGATGTTGTGACGACCACAACTGAAATTATTTTTCTTGGGAAGTTTGTCCATCTCAAGCGATGTTTGTGATGCCTAAACTGGGTATTTTGATGGAGGCCTCAGGATACTTCCAGCTGTGTTTGTGGCGACCAAAGCAAAATATTTTTCACAGAAAGTTGGGCCATCTCCAGCCGTGTTTGTGCCAATCGAAGCAGGTGTTATGAAGGAGACCTCGGGACATTTCCAGCCCTGTTTGTGGCGACCGAAACAGGTATTTTAAGGCAAACCATGATGTTTTCCTAACCCTAACCAGGTGGTTTTTGTGCCTAAACCAAACCAGAGCATAAACACAGCGCTGTGACGAGGGAAGAAAGAAACGTGAAGCTTTAACTTGTCTGTGGAAAAGTACTTAGCTAACTTCTTTTCTGGCAGTTGGGTTAATTTCTCATTAGCTATCACTTCCTGTTATTCCTCCTCCTCTCTGATGCATCAGCCTCAGCTGAAACAAAACAAATGAAGATGATGTTTTTGTAAGTCCATTTTCTGTTTCATTACCTGCTTCCCCTGAACACTGAAATAACTCTGTTCCTGTGTTGGGTACATTCAGCTTGTTTACACACTGCAATGCAACGAAAAAGGCACAGAGAAGCTATAAATACTATACATACCTCTGACATCTGACAGTAATTGACCAATCCACCATCAAAGACGTATTTCTAATGAATAGAAAACACCTGAAGGCAACAATACGCCGCTATTAAACTTTTTCTTGTGCTTTCCCTGCAACAAAGAAATCTTTCAAGTGCAAATGAGGCAGTCAGAAATGTTTTCAAGTTGTACATTTTGCCCAATTGTTGAAGATATCTGTGCTTGCAAAAGAGAAATGTATTATCGCTACTGTTCAGGTTCTGATACCGTAATGATCAAGAGGCACTTATATCCATGTTGATAAAAACAGGCGACTTCCAAAGATGAAGGCCTTGAAACAGTTTCCTCCTTTAACACCTGCTCGAGTTAAAGCGAAACACCTTGTCTGCTTTTTTTGGGAGGCAAATTTGTGTTTCTGTTAAGTGCTAATACAGTTGTCAGTGCAGGTCTCGAAGGTCTGCACTGATTTACGAGCCTTAATATATCAAAAAAACCCAGCAGACTTCATCCAGGTATCATTAAGGTCTCTTTCACGCTGTGCCTGAATCGCTAAGAGCTTAAAAAAATGATAAAATAATAGATGGCGTACGTAAAATCAGTGTTTCATATGCACTTTTATTCTATTCCACCCATTTGTTATCTTAACTCTACCTTTCTGTACGCGTACTTCCATTAAAGACAGCGCTGTGATAAACCCTCCACACTGATCCATGTCTTTAAATATACATGACTACGATCTGTTCCCGCCATTATATACATCACACAGCTGCCGCTCCAACGTACTACTCGTTGGAGGTGCAGTTTTCCGACATCATATAGACGAGGCTTCAGTTTGATGTATGTCAGCCGTTTGCATCAGTACCTCTGGCAGTTAGCTCTTTGAAATCAGTTCATCGTTTTGTTTTTTTTCCTTCTTGTACTCGAGTGTTTTCACGGTGAGGTGTCAGTGTGACACGTCGAGAGCGGTTTGACAAAGGTGGCCGTATTTTTTCAGAAGCAGAGCAGTGTTCGCTGTACTCCAACTCTGCAGCTTGACTTGAACGACTCGTCTGTGAATCGTCTCTTCTCTTCTTGAACGAAAGAATAAATATGATTTTATAAAGTTATTTGTTTGATTTGATTTATTTCGGTGAGCATCAATGATTATGATACAAATTCAGTTCGTTCGCACACTCGTTCACCTGGTTAGATAAAGTGGTACTTCCTCCTGTTCCCTGTTTTCTGGCACATGTATGACGTCGCTCGTGACACACAAGAACAAAACCAAAACAAAACAATCATTGCGAACAGGTGACTCACCCTGAATCACCTGTTTTTGGCAGGTCTGCGTTTGAAAAACAAAAAAAACACATGCATGCTCCAACGTGTGTGTAAAAATGACTCAGGTTACCTTGACGATTTGAAGTTCGTCTTACCTTTTATTACTTTTCCCTTCCGGCCTTCCAGCCTAATCATGCCCGCCTGTCACTTACAGCGCTGTCTACTTTTGACAGGCATAAATGCTGCAAGGTAGAGCATTCACAACGACAGCATGGCATTTTAAAAGTCAGTGACTAATCCCATTAAGTAGTCTAACAGTCGATTGCCCTCAGGAGGTTTATCAAACCTTTTTCACATAATAACAACGATCAGTTCTCGTCAAAAAGATCTCAAATACAACCAGTAAGGACTTAGGCTGCCCACAAAAATGCTTCTCTGAGCCGTTTAATGCAAACAATGTGACTGCTTTTTTTTTTGCAGGGATCGCGGAAGTCTTTCCTTCCCCAAATACCTTAAAATCTGTCCGGCAATAAAATTACCCCGATCTTCTGCGTTGCGGGGCCCATAGAGCGAGCGCACTTCAGACTTCCACCTACCGAGCCGGCTAACTTCCAGTTTAGCACCCGGCACCCTTAATCTTGCAGCTCTTCTAGACTTTCTTGCTTAACTCGTGAAAGTCAAATGAGTCATTTCGCGGGGGTTGTGACGCCCAAAAATAATGTACAATAAGCTTATGGGAAAAAGGCTTTTTGGGCGCCAGTGCGTCACGTGATGATGTAATTACACGGTGTGGCCACTACGACAGTTGGCTTCGAAGAATGCCGTTCTTCCTGGGGGCTTGTGAAGCCCCTGCTGCGAGGTACTTACACATGTACTGAACGGCGGCTTGAGAACAATGAGAGAGGAATTGATTTTCTGAATAAAATCACTGCAACATTACTCTGGTGTCACTCAACTGAAACAGGAAGCCAAGAAACAGCCTCTTACAATCACTCCTGCTTATTTATTACACAGTGAACTGCATTCTCCCACATTTTATTTGAGCATAAAATGCATTAAGTCCACAGCGCCCCTTACAAGTTCCTGCATTTGAACAAATAAAGTGTTTAAAGTGTCCACAATCTCAATTTACTGTCTGTGAGTGACCGAGGGAGAGTTGAGACAAGGTTTGTTTGTTTTTTTCTATCTGGTCCATCTTTGCTGGGACTTCACTTCATTTCGAGCTGTATTGAAGTTTGTGTTTGAACAGTCAGGAAACTGTTTCATAGACTGAGCGCTCGCTCAAAGTGACTGAGTAATGACTCTAAATGGCACAGTATGTTAAAACTAGACTTCAGAGGAGCTTCTCAAACACTGCTGCTGCTGCTCTACCTCACACTGCTCCCCACGGACCGGGGTCTGAATCTGACCGACTTTATGAATGAGGTGTGTGTGTGTGTGTGTGTGTGTGTGTGTGTGTGTGTGTGTCTGTGCGTCTGTGTGTCTGTGTGTGTGTGTACGCACTGGAGCTCTGCCATAACTCTGGAGTTGAACAGATGGGGAGCCTGCAGTAGGTTTTTCCTGCTCACATCAGGGGTGACTGAGAGTGTTGTTCAACCGCTGTTAGGGAATCCCGTACACACACACACACACACACACACACACAGTCGTTCTGTGTGTGCGTTCGTAAAAGAAAAACAAAAATCAAGTTAGCAGCTCAACAGGATTCATCCACGCTCCTTTCAGTGGACTCGAGAATTCAATTCCCAGCTCTTGACACCCAGTTTGTCTGAGCCGGTTTGAAAAATAAAAAAAATGCTTTTGACAGTTTCCAGTAAAAATAAATAAATAAATAAAACAGTCGGCAAAAGAAAAAGCAAAAAAAACAAACAAATGAGCTTCTGAGATTCACTTGATCAGCAGCCACCAGCTCTCTCCTCCACTGCTGAGCATCCTTTTTCAGCAGAACCATCTGAATGGGACTTCAGACACTTTATAAGCACATTAAAGCACACAGACGAACCAAGTGGCTATAATCAAAATGTTAACTTTCATTTGTTATCAAGAGGAGCTGATTAGGCTCTTGAAAGTTAATTTAATGACGCTGGACAGTTTGGACTTCCACTTTTGGAGAAAATGGAGGTTAACGGTCGACTTTCATCGAGTCCTTCACATCCAGTGTTTAAACATGTACCTCAAGTCAGTAACATCTCCTACATATTACATATTTACAGCATATTGGATCACTTCTCATCTGTATATTTGTACAAACATGGCAATTATGATATTGTCTGAATAAATCTGACACCAGTGAGCACATATTTAATAATAATATATCTCCTTTTTGCAACTTTAAAGACAGAATATTCTTTAAGTTATGGGGTTTTGGCATGTTTATCAGATCCAGGCACCATGGTCCTTTCTCTGGCCGCTGGCTGGCAAACATCACAAACAGCACTGTGAGGATCTACTGCAGGCTGTCACTGACGGTCTCCCCCTGCTGGTTTGATGCCTGACTCCACTTTCTCATTTTCACTGCTGTCTGGTTGCTCGCACCGGGTCAGAATAAATGTAGGCAATGTGCACATTTAATATGTTGAAACTTTACTCATCTCAGAGCTCATCTTTAGTGTAACATGAATGTCTGAACAAAAAATGTCACAACAACCCAATCAGATAGTTGTCGAGACATTTCACACCTGTGCAACGTGCAAATATGTCCCCCTGTTATTTTGTTTATTACCCTTTTTCACCTTTTATCATGTGAAACTCCAGGAGCAGCGTGTCCACAGGTAACATTTTACTGTGGCTGCCACAGCAACAACAATAAAGACCCCATTACTTAATCAATCATCTGATCCACTTCCTATATACATGGTTATTGATGATGTTGACCCATGAGACCCCTAAAGCTCTACTTGACTTTTTGTAAATTGTCTATTTATTAGCAAAGGATTTTCCTATCACTCTGTGGTGGTACTGGTAGTAAAATGCTTACAGACCAACCTACATAAAAATATAAACAAAACACATGTCAATCTAGAGGGGATGCCCGATGTCAGCAACTCGGACAATAATGACATGGGGCAGCCAAGAAAACACAAGAGGGCCTAGTAATCTGGCTGGTAATCTAAGTGGACGAGGTTCTCAGTGAGTCAGGGACAGATTCAGAAGGAGTGTGAGAGCCACCTGTGTGTCTTCTCCACCTCTTTTAAGCCTTCACAAAAGGGTGTCGTCACACCAGGACTGGCTGGGAGGGGAACGCCCCAAGCTGCTTCCACTTCTCAATCAGGAGTCGTCTCCCCACCCTGCTACAGGTGATCTGATGCTGCCTTCATGTGCTATGGTACAGATGGTATTTTCCACTTGTGATCTGGTATTTACCAGTGCGTTGTGCTCATGTGTTTTTGTTGTTGTACAGAGAAAATAAAGATGGTGGACACACAGATTCACGCTTGTTAGCATCTGCTCTGGGGAGGTAAAACCAAACCATAATGGTATTTTAAAAACTGACACCG
Source organism: Pagrus pagrus (assembly GCF_965226575.1). Lineage (NCBI taxonomy): Eukaryota > Metazoa > Chordata > Actinopteri > Spariformes > Sparidae > Pagrus > Pagrus pagrus. The sequence continues at coordinate 7,754,960 of NC_140198.1, forward strand.
AGTGTTAACGCATCATATTACAATTGTCAATGGAGCAACACTTAGGCTACAAAAACTATCCACTAACAGCAGCAAAACACGTTTAGTAGTGTACATTGCTTACCATTCACGAATCTTCCGTTGCTCGCCGCCATGTTGAAAAGGTGAAAGGTTATCTCATCTCGGCAACTCGGGCATCAAAAAATTCTACGAGTTGCCCAGTGGAAAATACCACATGAGAGGGTGTTCATGTGCACTTTTCATGTCGTCTTTTGGTATTTACCATAAATACCATAGCACATGAAGGCACCATCCCCTGCAGTTAGTCCAGAGGGATTTTAAAAATCAGCCCAAAACAAAGAAAGATGGCAAAGTCCTACACAACGTGACTGCTACAACTTATACAGTTAAGATGGAAAAAAATATATAAAAAAGGAATGAGTAGTGTTGTATGTCGATTGAAGTGGTGCTCCGATACATTTTCCAGTGCTACTAAAGTAAAAGTTAGTGTGGAGTCCAACCTCATGGTGGCACTACAGAGAAAGTTGGTCATTAGGCTTCATCTTCTGGGCACCACGAACGTCTGTACACAATTTTATAATAATCTATCCAATAGGTGTTGAGATATTCCAGTCTGAACCAACGTGGTGGACCTACAGGGCAGCCTGGCTAAAAATGAGATGTGCTCACAGGAGAGTGAAGCTTTTTGTGCGTCAAATGCTGCCTAAAGCGACAAACACACCAATCTGCCACCATAAATTAATTGTTAACCTGTGGGTGAAGCTGCTCTATAAAAGCCTTTTACAGTGAGTCACCAGCTCGAATTATAAAGCGACTCTGCCGGACGGCTTTATGGTCCAATCAGGAGGGAGGGACTGATCGTCTGGAAGAAATCAGAGGAAGCTTTTAAGGGTTTTGGAGACAAGAGATGGTTAAAGAAAGAAAGTGGAAGGGTGATTAAAAAACGAGCTCCAACGTGTGGATCTTCATCAGTCGAACAGAAGACAGAGACGGAGGTCAGGGGGGAAAATAACTTTAAGTTCATACGCAAAACCAGCCTTTGAAGCAGACTTTGTACGACAGCAGCGGTGATTACCCCCTGCATGAAATTCAATTTCCACTGGATGAACGTTCATAAAGAATTCATCCACTCCTCTACTTTGAGCCATTTTTTTTTCCTTTTACCAAACTCACTGAAGATTTGTGTCTCGGGATGAATAAAAAGCTTCAACTTCGATTGGTTATTAAATTATTTTTCGGGAATCTACTCACTAGGAGGATTATCATCAGAGTTTTGTCTCCATGAGCGCTGGTTGTTTCTGCGTCGAGATTTATCAACAGACTTTTTGTTTGATTTGAAACAACAACACATTTAAACCGTCCTAAAGGGATGAAAACCTGCTGAGTTTATATTCTTGTTAGAACATTTTCTAAACTGTTTTTTTTTTTCTCGCCTGCTTAATTAGTGACATTTTGTGTGAATTTTACTTAATTTAGAGTTTGAGAGGCTTATTGTCAGAAGGCATCTCAGGAAGCAGAGCCTGCATCTTAATCAAACATCTCAGAATCCCTCCAAGATACGAAGTTGCATTAAGATAACACGCTACTCCAAGAGAGTTTTTACAGAAGCCTCTGCTGCAAAATAGAAATCATAATGATGCTCTAGTTTGCCTTTGACAGTTGCCAAATGCAGTTTATCAGACAGTAGAAAAATCTGAAATTCAGAAAACCGCTTTGTTGTGTGTCGGCCTTGTAAGTAAGGTCTCTTGGTCACATGAAGAAATAAATAAATAGCTTCTCAATGAGATTAAACCTCAAAGTATGTCATTTGTTGGTGCTCTCCAGACAAAGAGAAGGCCTGAGACGCAATATTTTTTCTAACGACGTTATCTAGAGAGATTAGGTTTCTAAGGCGAGTATGCCTCACTATGTCCAGTTCCTACTCTGAGACGCTCGATCCAAAGTCACGCACCTTCCAGTGAACCTCCATGGGACCTTATTTCAGAGTGGTAGTTAACAGAGAGAGACTGTGCCGTGAATATAGATGTGATGTTTGTCAATTTAAAGATAATTGTTCAAGCATATAAAGTAGGGTATACGTAATCAGAAAGACTACCACCCAACAGCCGCGTACATGACGTTGTCCCTTTTGATGTTCAAGAAAACCGATGACTCTAACATTGTAGAGCAGCTCCTCTATATTAGCAGCTCAAAATGGCCAGATTTATTGTGATTTTCACCTTTTACCAGAGATTACTTTTTTATTTTCAGGATTAAAATGTGGACTGATCTTCACTCCTGTTTATCAGCCTGACTGCAGCAGCGATCCACATTACTTACATTGTCTTTTTTAGACATTTTAATGCAGGACAGTTGAATTGTATTTCACCGTATTTATGCTTCATAGCAATTATTCCTGATCTGAACTCAGAGGCTTCAGCTGCCTCGACCTTCCTCTAACCTCAATGTTTTCATGCAGCAAAACAACAAAACATAATCCAGTTAATGTAAGGCCGCATTATCCAATTTGTAAAGAAGACACATAATTTGTTTCCCGGAGTTCTTGCTCATATCGTGTCATTGTTGTGCTGTTATATCACGCAGGGAATATAAAAAAGCAAAGGTGAAGAGGAGGACCGCTGCTTTCTTTCCTCTCATCTCACCGACCTCGTCCCTCTGCTGTACAGAATAATACATTTCAGTCTGACACCGTCGTAACCTCGGTCGAGTCATCCAGATTACAGAAATGAGGTGGTGACTTAATTTTGACTAACAGAGATGCCGTAACAGCGCGAGGCCCCATCTAAATTACCAATTGCCTTGCTTTGTATAAAGTGCAGGACGCATGTGACTAGTCATGCGAGATATTAGTCATGCGACCTGAAATGGGGGATCTAGACCACAGCTCCGGCGATGACTCGGTAGCGTCACCAATCACCATAAATGGGGTCCTGTGGGCATCACGACATGGTGTATCAAGGAGGCTTACATAAGCCCACTTCCACTGGAGACGGCTTTACCTCCAGAGTAAAGAGGAGGGGAGAAAGAGCGAGAAAGAATTCATTTGTATCTCCTCCACATAAATAACCCACGACTGGATCAAATGTCAAATTAAATGGCTGAGGTCTGGCGAAGGCGCGTTATTGATTTCCACAGCCAGGCGGTAAATGGGGGGAAAATAAGGAAAAGAATTAAGGACGGAGGGTGATTTTACTCCCAGACAATGAGCAGAGCAGGAAACACAGAGGGAGGGAGTGAAAAGAGTGAAGAGAATGAAGGAAATAGAAAGCGACAAGAAAAGACAGAGGGGATACGAGGCCCTGCAGCAACCCCTGAGAAAAGCTCACTGAGGCAAGGTCTGACTCACAGGACGCTTCACCGGGGAGCAGCGATTTCTGCCTCCATGTCAGAGACCCGGCAGACAGTCGCCCCGATGCAGTCATCCAGATTCCCAAATCAAGATCTGTGTCAGGGGTGCAACAAATCCTCTAAATCAAGCAACAAAACACCCTGTTCCACATGGAAGAGAGGGAAAATACTGATCATGTTCAGCTTGTAGAAATCACTAGAAACTCAGCTCACCTCGGCTTTCAGGTTGTGTTCACGTGAGCCTGATGAGTCACATTTATCCTGAGTTATCCTCAGCTCTGAGGTCACACCTGTAGGCAAGTTCAGAAAAAAACACGGCTATCATCTCACATGAATCCACCTGAATGGTTTTCATCATAAAAATAATTTGGGGGAAGCCTCGGGGTAAGACGTGTTATTTGTGTTTCCACGTAACGACAAGCCATTAATGCACTGCCCTTAAAATTTGGGACACTAAGCCTGTCATGGTTCCCAGATAACCTGCTTTATGTGCTTTACTCTGTTTTTGTTATATTTACTCCACATTGCCTCAGATTTTCCTGCAGGGTCTGCTGGTTTGTCATCACGGCTGCAACACACTATCGACTGCTGGATTTTGGGGTGTAGTGACGTACATACCCCAGAGGATACTCTGCTGTCACCAGAATGTAAAGGGAAAGACTCCAGATTAGCTCAATTAATTACACAAATATATGATTTGGCTTTTAAAAAAAAAATATCTACGCTTGTGTTTGTGTTTAACAAATAGGATTACAAGTAACTATGAGGCTGATCTTTAGTTTTTGCTACACAGACCTCCTAATAATCTTCCAGCTGTGACAACAAGCGAGCAGAAAGGCAAAAATAGATCACATGAATTAATGGCTGAATGGCCGAGTCCATTGGACAGGACTGTGGGGTTGGACCAAAAAGTTACAGTCCAGAAAACCACAATTAACAACACATTAATGATTATATTATTAAGACTGCTGCTGGTATTTAGAGGAATAGTTTGGCATTTGGGGAAATATGCTTTTTTGTTTTCTTGCCAAGAGATGTGTTGCTGCTCGGTGCACTAATGTGACGGTTTATTATCTTCGTATCAAACCAGCCCGGTTAGGCGAACCCAAGACACTACTCTGCACCACATTAGCAGCGACAGTGTTCATTTTCTGTTCACACGCTGTTAGGTACTACTGTTTTTTCCAACATTTTTTGCCGTGCGTGGACGTAACTGTCTCTGACTTGTTTCCATTTAATTTTGAGGTTTCTGCATCGGCTTCTAAAATGACTCGGATCTGTCGCCAGCTATTTTGTCAAGCACGTTGGCACCGTGCAGCAGCAAAGACCCATCGCACGCTTAAATTGTCTTAGAAATGCTCCACCATTGTTGCCCACTGACCCCCTGACCCTGTCAAACACCCATACTGCCCCTATTGTTCATGTCTGTTTTGCATCTTGCCTATCTGAAAGTTCATTTCTGAGGATTTGTACAAACAACGCTCCAAACATAGACAGAATTAGCTAAGCAGCCATCAAGCAAATGCATAGTGTGCATGTTTATCTCCAGCTTTCACCTGCCAATGCATTCAGTAAGATGATGCATGTAGCAGATGTCCTTCATCCCCCATAATCCTGCAGAACATCTGAGACAGCCGGTCATAATATACATCCATATGCACCCGCTGACACACTGGACCCCTCAGTGATCACAGAGGACACCCTGACAGCCAATCTGTCTCCTGGATGGCTTTAAAACGCTGAAGACGTGGACTCAAGGACTCACCTCCAACCATTAACTCACTCAGCCAGTGATTCCCATAAAGTGGATGCAGCATTATTCTTATGTAACACCGTCTTTTACAGCAGCTCTCAGCCCCACAACCGACTAATTCTTGTTTAAACGAGACAGCTGGAAAAAAAAAACTGTTTTTGTGTCTGGAAGCTTGTTTATTCCATTTAGGAATTCCCACAATGCAAGTTGAATATTTTGGCAATAAAGGCTAATGAATAAAGCCGCCCTAAAGGGAATCTTTGCAGGAATTTTACAACCCGAATAACACGAACCTCATCGTGTTATACAGAGAGGGATCTTCATACAGTTAGACCATGTCACTAAAGCATCCTTGTCTTTATTACCATTTATTATTTTGTTATGTGAGCATCAAGAAGCTTATTTTTTCTGTTAGCGTAGCTGCTATTAGCATCAGTTATATCAGCAATGGAGAGTTTATTCCACCGACAGAAGAGCAAAGAGCTGCACTGAAGGCTTCTGGATGGAAAATATGTTCCCTCCCCTTTTGTGGTGGCACTCTCCTGCTGTTCATCCAACCCAACTGCCAGAATAAATGTTAGTTAAGTACGTTTCTGCGACACCAAGCTGTGCGTTTTTTTTATGTTGCAAGAAGTTCAATTTTCTATGTCTCTCATCACGACACTTCTCGGCTCTCTCTAGGTTTAGGCACAAAAACCACAAAACATCCAGTAGTTTCACACTGGATCTCCACCACCTGGCTCTGGATCAGCCGAGTTAGTGGACCTTGAATTAAGATTTTTTTGTCTGATGTAAAGCGTTGCACACACAGACAGACTGACCTGGCCTTCGTTAGGCGAGGGCAACTTAAAAAGACACTTTTTCCCCCTCGATGAGTTAAGTTACAAGATCGCATCATCATGTTTATTTCATTTGGGGATTCGTTCAAAGTGCTGCAGTCGAACTCTGACACATCAGCTGCAGTGCAGGTGCGTCCGTACGTTGCAGAGGGACCATCTTACTTCAAGCAGGCAGCGAAAAAGCCAAAATAACCATTATGCTCTCAGAAAAGATGAATAAGCAGTCTGTTTTTAATCTTTAACAAGTGGCCCTGCTTTACACAGGAGGATGCCCTCGGAGGTGTACATTAGACGATTTTAATGGAGACAATTTTGAGGCGTGTGGGCTCTCCTCCTCTGCAGAGAAACGATTTAACGTGCACCTCCTCAGCTGCCATCCCTCACTGCTTCTGCAAATTCTTTGGCTGATTCTTACCCGTCTTCAGTGTCAGGGAAGATGAGTTCAAAATCTGCTGCAGGGCGAACGGGGGTTACATAGTATTCCTAATAAAAAATGCTTTCAGATAATAATTCTCTTATTGATCTGTACCTTTCCCACTAAGCTCAAAAGACTACACCTGTTTACCCCTGGAGGCCACACAGCAAGAACTGAAATCAATTAGTGCACCGCAGAGAATATATTTCATACTGCGGCAGGCGCAGTGCAGCTACAGTTGTATGTTTCTTTAGTGTCAGGCCGACTGTTTCCCGTAGCCACCAGCCATCTCCTTCTGTGCAGACCAAGTGGAAGCCATTGCAGCAGCACTCCGCTTTCATACCCCCAGGACGGTGTATACATATATTATTTGTGCAAGTGCACATGCGCATGTGTGCACGCGAATGAGTGAAGCCGTATGTGCATGCTTGTGTTCCTGCCGTGTGTTGTTTGTAATCTCGTGGCTGCTCCAGGCTGGATTACTCTGTGTTGTGAGTACAACCCAGTCCTGCTGTTGTATGATAAATACCCTTTTCTTGCCGCCAACCTCGCCACAATACACACACGCACACACACACACACACACTCACACACACACACACACATATAGTTAGCTCTCAAGCAGGTTGGCCTCCTCACTGATCCCACACACATGACATTTTCCGGTGGTGAAATTCATTTGTTTTCCACAGAGCTGCGGCCTGTTTTCTCATCAACTCGCTCATTCTCGTCTACTAACGGCTCCAGGCCATCAAATCTGAGGTTGGCCTTCCAGGAGGGGCTGATATTTAACTTTAACCAGGCATTTAGACAAAAGGAAAAATGCAGGGGGCTGCGTGTGTGTCGCTTTGTCAACCAGCAAGATGATAAAATGTCAGTTTCAGTAGGAGATTCATGAGTTTGAAGGTTTATCCGAGGCTCAGACAATGTGAGGCAGTCTATGATTAAGCTTGTCCTCATAAAAACGACCATGTTGCTTGACTGTGAAAGCAGATTATTATGTTTCTTGTTAGGCGGCGTCCTCTAGTGGCTGTAGTAATTATTATGGCAGCAAAGGAGGAAATCAGATGATGTGGTTTAAAGAGCAACACAGCTTTAGAGGGATAGATAGTCGGGTTAAACAAGATGACTCCACTGGTTTCAAAGAGAGGTCTGCTTGTATGTAAGCTTATGAGAAAACGACCCTACTTCTCACTTGGTTTATCACGTCAGTAAACAGTTTCCTAATGGGTTTATGGTCTCAATCATTAGTTCCAACTCTTTTTTTAATACAGCATGATGTTCATTTTCTAAATTATGGGCACACTTAAAGTCAAATAGAAGATAAATGAGAGTATGCTCCAGGGCGTGGCTCGGGTTCTCGTCAGATCAAATCAGGATATCATCCCTATAATACGGCCCTGCGGTCATACATGACACACACATTAATCAGGCCTGCTGGTACGAGTATCTCTGCGTTCATTTGGACAGTTAAAGCTGGAAGGTTCATGTGGAATATTTGTGTTATCGTCCACAGCAGAGGTTTTATTTTTTTATTCAGATTCAGTGTGTATGGTGTGGACCAGAGGGTTATATTTTTATGTTATCAGGCTGTACTAGAGAACCTAGTCAGATATGGGACGTCAGCATGATGTGGCAACCTTACTGTGCAACTTAAAACTAAGCTTACCCGTCTAGTACACACCGCCATGAAGGGGATGGGGAGGAAGGAACACCAGCTTCAGTCCATGTATGAACAGGATTGTTCAACGGTGTTGTGTTCTATATTTTGGGGTGTGTGCAATATTTGTTATGTGCATTTCCTGTTGTGACTGACACAGCTGGAGCTGTTTTAAATAAAGTGTATCATATTGTACCGTATCGTATCGTATCGTGTCGTATCGTATCGTATCGTATCGTATCGTATCGTATCGTATCGTATCGCAGGCTCCACCCTCTGGTCCAAATATGGTCACTTTTGGCACCAAAAAAACCAACATGGCAAAAAAAAATAGTTGAGGGTTTTAAAAGAAGTTGTAACTATTTCTAGGCCTCGAACAGGAACTTGCAACATAAGTTATGTAAGTGACATAGCTCACAGAACGTAAGAGATGTAATTACTTAATTTACCTACATTAACGTACATAAATTAAAAACAAATCACTCTTGATTCTTGGTCACAAATGGGACGCAAACCCCAGAATCTGGACGAAAAATCCTGTGAATGTTGCACTCAACCACCCCAGTCACCTTGGATTTGGACTTCTCTTTATACCACTGCACTAGAGGGGCGCTTCAAGGAGTGATGCTAGAAGGGTACCTACAGCAAACTTGAAGGCGTATGACCACTGACCAGCTGCTACTTGACATGTTGGGAGTGAGAGCAGACTGCATGTAGCCTGTTATTGCTGTTTTAACAATACCTTTAGATGCCAGGACACTTAAACTGACAGATACAGCTCCCCATCAGCACATGTACTTTAAAACTTTAACTTCTTTGGGAGATAATGACCTTCATACGCAGCTGTCACCCAGACTAATGAACCTTTTGTGGATGATAAGCTAGCCGTGTTAGCCATAATTAAATAGCAGCTAGCAGAGCCCTGAACCTAGCACAGCAGCATGTGTGAAATGCTTCAAAAGCTGAGATCATTTCTCAGAGTCTGCTTCCCCTCTTTTGTCTTTCATCCCCTGTGGTCCCACCGGTTATGTGAACTTGCCTGCAGTGTGACGGTTTTATGATGAAAGAACATTTTCGAAGGGATCGTTATTACTCAAAATACTCCAAATAATCCAGCTCTGTTTAAATGACTCCCTCGTGACCCTGACGTGTGGTAAATAACCTGAAGCAATCAGCGTCTCCAGAAACATTTCAGTCATTCAAATGAGTTTGAAGACACGAACAATTAAGTCACCATTTCCAAAACATGAATGCAGCTTTTGTTCAGGGACTAACTGAGTCTCCAAAGCCCTGAGCTCTGCTTTCAGATACACCCTCCCACGTCTTATACAGAAGATTCGACAGCTCTTCACTGATCTGCTGCTTCATTGATCCGCACCCCTCCACCCAAAGGCTGATAGCTTCACTTTCTGTGGCTACTGGAGGCTCCTTCAAGCATAATTGGAGGGAGGGGAGGGGAGGGGTATGTTGAGTCCTTCCTCCCTGTTTTCTTCTTCCTCTTTCATTCTCTCCGTCTCGCTTTTCTTTTCCCGTCTTTTGCTCTCATCTCATGAATATAAAATGTGGAGTCCCCGCAATGCGCCTGGTTGCTGCCACTGCAGAAGGTCTTAACCATTAGTGGGAATAATCCTCAGCTATGAACTCCTGCTATGAACAGCTTTTGCACTCCTCCGTAAGCTCCTTTCTGAACTCTGCTCTGACTGGCAGAGGTGGGCTGCAGAGAATGAAAGCCACCATTATCAGCTGTTGGGCTGAGTGTGAGTCACAGAGCATGAGTCATTAAATGCTGTCGACAATATGACCTATAAAAAAATTGTGACTTTGGTAAATAGGTTAACTTCTTTGTGTGCTCCCACCTTTCCTCGTCTCCCCCGGAGTCTGACGAGGCAACACAGCTGCCTCCGGGCTGAACTTATACAACCGAGGTTACATCTGTTGCTGAATCTCATCATATTTACATTCGAGCAGCTTCAGCCTCGCTAGCAGTGTGGCTGTAAGGATGATAATGATCCAGACTCAAATATCTCAACAACTACAGGATGAATTGGCATAAAATTTGGTACAGATGTTCATGTTCCCCAGAAGATGAACCCTAGTGACTTTGTTAATGAACAATATTTACAGCTTGGAAATACTAGTCTGTTCCCACTTTAAATACCAAATGTACATTAAAAATGAGTTGATTATGGATGAAATTATATTGAAAGGAACAAAACAACTTGGTTCTTGTTATTTGCTTTATTAAAGGAACAGTTCACCCGAATAATGAAAATCCAGTCTAGGGTTGTGGTATCATGATATTCATGATAATAAAAAATGTAATATTGATATTGTGTTAATAATACACGTGTGTGCACATGTTTGGCCTTGTGTATCTTTTGTTTATGAGTTCATCGGGATGCCTTTTGACTGGTAATTGAGTAGTTGATAGTTATTATTCTTTTTCCTCAGTTATGGCTACAGAAAAAGAAACAAAACACGCAGTGAAAACAAAATTAAACATGGATGTAATTGTGAAACTTTTTCTTCTAATTATCTAGGTAAAATCGGATATCCTGACAGGCTTAATCCAGTTATTATCTACTCAACCCCATGCAGATTGGAAAGTCAGGTGAAGTTTACATAACAGCCTTGAAGCATTCTCCTCAACAACTAAAGTAAATGCTGAGTCGTTTTAAAATAAAAAAAACAAACAACCAAAAATAAACCTAAATGGCCCCATACAGCTCATCCGGCGTAATCCAAGTCTCTGGAAGTCCCAAGATCCCAAATTGATTTGAAAATACATTATTTACACCTTTATCTTAAGGTGGAAGCATTTTCGGATGAACTGTTCCTTTAACCTACAACATTACTCATTTATTGATCCATAACTTTTTTATATGATTTAGGGCCAACATGTGCTCCCACATTAAAAGACAGATGTCTGGCTCTAACCTCAACACTTAACTTCATCTTCACAGCTGAACCAAAGCCAGAAACAGTGATTTAACTCTGCAGAGATATATTACTACAGCAGACGAGGCTCCACTCTTCTTCCTCTCGCTGTGTGTGAGAGCGCCAGGGATCCCGGGAGGTTGACCTGCATCCATCAGTATCTTCCACCGAGTGTGAATGATTGGCGCCAGTTGTGCCAAAATCACTAGACGCAGGACGGGAGGACGGGGAGGGAGGTGAGACAGGACTCCCCCCTGCGTGGGTTCATCCGCTGAGATGATGATGAGACAAATCCTCACACATGTCCAGGTGCTGCATGTGTCTGAGCTGCCATTCATTGTTCTCACCTTAATACACACACAGCCACACGCTCATCCGCAGAGGCAGGAGCGCTCGTATCAGCCTCGCTCTGAATACACACTTCCCCTGTGACGCTCTCTTTTCTGCTGACAGAACAAATGCCTGCGCTCTTGTGATTAAAGCTGCTGTCACAGGGTTTTCATCAGAGGCTTCTCCCTCCTCTCTCTGTGTGCTGTGCTTCTCCCGGCTCTCGTCTAATTTCTCAGCTCTATCTCGCAGCTGCATCACTGGAGGCTGCGTGGTGCTCCAGGAGAACATGGAGGACCTGAAGGGGACAAAAACGCTGGCAATAGATGTGGTGTGAGCTCAGGGAGGAGAAACTCAAGTTATGGGAGGTGGATAACACTTTAATATGTTGATTTGTAAAATATATTATCAGTTTATATGGATAATTGCAGTTTAGTACCAGCTTGAACTTGTGAACTTGTGAATGTAAGATGATCTAAGATGATCAATCCGGTCGTACACAAGCAAAGATAATCTTAAACATGTCTTGATAGATAAAGCTGTGGGTACCAGTGGCGTAATTTTTGCGTCACAACCCCTAAAAAAAGGGAAGGGTTAATATGTCAGTGAATCTCGCTTTGGGATTTTGGCCAAACAATAAATAAAACAGTAGGTAAATAACGCCTTTCATATCAATTTGGGATCTTGGGGCTTCCAGAGACGTGGGTTACGCCATGTTTTTTTCTGTTGTTTCTTCATGTTTTAAAACAAATCCCCATCTTCTTCAGTTGTTTACGAGAAAACCTCACCTGACTTTCAGTCAGCAGGGGGGTAAGTAGAAGACTGAATTTTCATTTTTGGGTGAACTTATCCTTGAAGCTGTTGTCTGCGGTAATGTGAAAATTGACGTAACAATGGGCCAAAGAGGCAGCAAAACAGACTGCTAGCTAGCAAACATGGATGTAAACAATACAATTTATAAGGTACAAGGTCATATATTCATCTTTATACACCACAAGGTTGTATAACGAAATGAAAGTTTGTCTTTCATGCTTCGTAAATTACAGAACATATATTCATTCATATACAAATATACATGTGACCGTGATGATAATGTGGTCAGTTTCTTCATATCAAAAGTTCAACATCTGGGAAACACTGTCCATCAACTTTGACTGAGTGTGAGCACCGAGCATCGATGTTATAAACACAGAGTCTCGTCTCCTCGTCCAGCTGTGGACACTGCGGGCTGCGATGGTGCCAAAGTCTGTTGCTCTTAATCCAAAACACCTGCAAGTACACCTTTGAACACCTTTTCAAGTCTCAAGGATGCACTAAAAGCATTTTTGTGACTACATTGAATGTAAACATAACTCTATTAGCAAGAAAACTACCTTTGAATTTGAAAAGCAAAGATGAAGGAAAGATAATATCTCATAAAATCATCAAAGCAATGGAAAATAAAAGGACAAAATCACATGAAAACCTGCAATTTAATTAACACAACAATTATACTGAGCATGCACTGAAATGACACCCTTTCTAAAAACCCAGAGGAAAATATAACGCAATAAGCATCTGTTTATTATGGTGCTCCTGTCGCGGACGACATTGGGAGATTCCTCCACCTTAAGTGATGTAAATGAGCCAAAGAAATGTCAATCACGGCGGAGCTGTCCTTTTGACAGACTGCTTCACTTTGATTGCGGGTTACACTCTGAATTTGACACCATAAAATATTCCCGCTGGTTTAAACAGACGGTTGAGCGAGCTCACTCTCCACTACAGTACACTCATGAATACATCTATTTCACATCCGAACATTATGAAGCGTATCTGCCCGTTCTGCACAAACACAGAGGCAGGTATCATTATTCTTACAAGGAAAGCAATATGTTTCCGAACAGAACGAGATACAACACTGCTGTGGTCAATAGATTACATTGTCTGACAGGCCGGCTGTATTGCATGATGAATTGTTTCTCATTACATTTCCAGTTTAAGTTTATCGGAGTTGTTAGTCCCATTACACAGAGCTGAGCTGCACACTGCCGGGCACCGAACAGCGGCGCACAGGCAGCGGATTGTAAATGTAGAGGGAAATAATGTTGCTTTATTTAATTATTCAGATGCGGTTTTAAATATTTCTGTTTCCCCGTTCTGCTAATATTGACTAACGACACTTTGCAGGACACAAGAGGGAAAAATTAGCTGCTGGACTGCAGCTTAAATCTTTATGGCTGTGTTCCCAGGGGTCCTTTGGCTCTCCGGCCTGTGTGGGGGTCGGGGTCTTTGAGCAAACGGGCCGTTTTAAAGCCTATAAAATAAACGTTTTAAATGTTCTAAGTTATTTCCTGCAGCAGTGAGTACTAATATCAGTATCTGACAGGAAAGAGACTGAGAGCCGGGCTGTAATTCTAATTAAATGGTAAGAACAGCTTTCTAATCACAGGTTTAGCACCGCCACATAGAGACAGCTCTATAATTAAACTGTAAACAATAATGGATACAAACACCAACAGTAAATATTGTAACTCTAGTTCTGTGGTAAAAGGCTGTGCTAATAATGGGGCACTGCAGGCTGAGCCGCCCATCTGTATGTATCTGCACACTGAGTATTTGTACTGTATCTGCCTGGATAATGAACGCTGACCGTGGCAACGCTGCGCCTCATCTGCTACAGTGTGTGTTCAATGTGTCTCGTCCTTCAACCTCGGTTATGGTTTCTTGTTTCACTTTTTTGTAGTTTGTTTCCTGTTTTTATCTCTCCTCTCATTTCAGATCCCTACTTCCTGCAGTCTCACCCTGATGTGTTTCAGTTATCCCTGCCTCCATTGTGTATTTATGTTGCGTGTCGGAAGTCAGAATTTTCCGAGTCTGTATTTTTCCGACTTCCAATCCAAAAGCGTTCCAGTGCATTTTCTCTGGAAAACATGGACACTCGCTGCAAACGGGTGTTTGAATAGCAAATCTGCAGACTTCACAAGCTACTACAGCAGCTGATTAAACACTTAAAAAAGTTTGTTTTTGCTCTTTGTGTCAAGCATTCAAGCCGTAATTCCCATCGTTCAGTGTTTCTGGTTCTTAGATCCTTGCTCGTGTTTTTGACCTCCCCTTTGCCTGGCCCTTTTTGGATTGCTGCCTGTTTGACTGCCTGTCTGTGCACCGAACCCTGTTCATAGACACTGTAGCCTACTGAACTGTCTTCGGAGTCATGCCCTTGAGTGTAATCCAGCAATCCTGCATTCATTTCTGATACAGTGTTTCAGAAGAAGTATGCTTTCTTAAAAATTCAACATTTTAATAAAACAGTAGGACAAGGGATGAGTCCAGTTTATTTCAACAACAAACTTTTTGTCAATGCCCTCTAGAATGACATATTGCAGTGTTTTCAGATCTGAGGCCTTTGCAAGACATTATTTGTCAGTGCCTTCTATAACAGTTGTGAAATAAACAACACATCCTCACACAGAAATGACTGAATAGGTCGATTTCCAGCAATTCCCAAAACCACACGACCATTGCAGATTATCAGCAACAGACCTCACAGTTTTAGAAAAGATGGCTTGTGTTAAAATATGCACCTTGAATAAATAGCTTAAGTTAAGGTATGTATGAGATGTAACTTAACTACGTTACGAAAATAACTCATTGTTGACTTTTGCTTTCACGCAGGACAGGAAAAACAGACTATATGCATTTTGTTTCTCTTTATATTACGTCATCTGACTTCCTCCTTTGCTGCTGTAATAATTACAACAGCCACTGGAGGTCCCCATTTAACAATATAGGTAAATGCAGGTTGTAATAAGCTGCTTGCACAGGCAACTTATATGCTTGTTTTTCTGATGAGAACAGGCTGTTAGGTAAAGGGGAAGATCCCTTTCCTACTTTGTCGCTATACAACATTGCCAAACTTTCGTCTTTGCTTCCGCCATTATTACTAATGGACAGCTGCAGCATATCTGACAGGATTAGACTGCCTCATATCACCATACACCGCAGGTTAATAGGATAAATACAAGGATGATAGGATGAAAATATAATGGCTTTTAATTCATTATAAATTAAAGCCCACAGTTAATTAAAAAAACAGCTTATTCGACACATATTCCACCCAAAATCTGAGAAACACCAGTCTGATTTGTGTCATGAAATCATGGGATTAACGGGAGAAATTACCATTCAGGAGCACAGCAGGAGAGCGGTTTAAAAATAAGGAGACCCACACAAAAATCAGGAGTGTTGGCAGGTATGCTCGAGGGCTTTGTCACTTGAACATAAACGTGTTGTTTTGGGGAGGCGACTGATGTTCTTCTCGAGAGAAACAGCCTGGTTTAGTTGTATAGACCAAAGAGAGAGAGCCAAAGCGCTCTAAAAATATACAAAAAAGGATCACCCATAATGTGTAACAATGAGGAAAACATGGAGATCCCATTAAAGCAAAAATCAGCCCTCCTCAGGCAGCTTTGGGTGCAATAGGAGCCATAGCTGGAAGTTACTATTCATGAATATCACTGTATTGTCTGCAGGCTTTATAACTTCACCTCCTGCTGTGACACAACATAACATTAAGCTGTGCAGCAGTAAGACCTGAAAAACAAGCCACCGAGCTCCACCACGTCTTTGTCACGACGCTCTGACACGACACTGATTGACTGCAGACGGCTGCACAACAGGTCATCTAGATACAGTACGACCTGCCCCTGGCTGACTATCCTTCAGGCTGCGTGATGGGCAGCAGAGCTGACACATGCAGATCAGTGCTAACACTCTCCCCAAAGGAGGCAGGAGGAGTCCTAATCACATCAGACAGTCGGGGAAGAAGCTACCACGCAACGGCAACACTACACAGTTCAAAATGGTTGAACTTGGATCCTGACGCTCATCAGCAGAACACACTTACTTTCATGTGTAGTCAACACATTTTAACATATCTCAGCTTTTATGAGCTCAGGTAACCTACATGTCTCTTCTTATTCTAAGAAAAGTGCCAAACACATCACGAGCAGTCTGAAATGTGATGCCACAGCTCGAAGGAAGGAGGTGAAGTAACAGCCCAAAGTACTGAGAACAGACCTGGTTAAAAGAGCTTCATGTGTTCTGGATATTATGTGGATGAATTATCTATCATTATCGCTTAATATCTTCCAGTCTCATTAAACAAACCTTGAGTGTATCAGATAAAAAGTCCAAAGTAAACTCAGACTGAAGTGAAGCACCCGGTCACTTCATTTTCTCTGACTTGAGGACTAATGACAACAAAGAGGCTTCTCTCTCAGAAGTTAGAGAGAAGTGTTTGTCCAGTGCCTTAAAGTCTGTGATCTCAGACTGACATACGTCTCCACTGAAAGTTAAGGCGGGCTGGACAGACTGATCGGTTCTGAAGGGCAACTTGAAGCTCCAGCTATTGTATCGCTATCAGAGAAAGTGCTCTGAATTGACTTCAAATGTGGCAATTGGAGGGCCGTTCCAGACACTTCAGGCCGCTCACACACCAGACTCACAATGTCATGGCATCTGTGTCGCTGTAGTCGCCCCTCTAGCGTCACTTCTTGAAGCGCCCCTCTAGTGCAGTAGTATAAAGGGCAGGAAAAGTCACGGGTCATTCGCTGGACTTTCCCTCTGGACACCAGAGTTGTGTCCTGTTTTAAAAGTTGTGTTAGGTAATAAAGTTAAAGGAGACATATTCTGCTCATTTTCAGGTTCATAATTGTATTTTGAATTACTACAAGAGCAGGTTAACATGCTCTAATGCTCATAAAAACAGAAACACTCTGTTTAAGCTCCTGTCTCTTTAAGGCCCCTCCCTCTGTCTCCAATCAGTCTCCTCTGATTGGTCAGCTCACACACGCCTGAGCCAGCACCGCTCACCATGTCTCCAGTCGATTCTGTCCTGTTTTCATCTTCCAGTTAGTTTCACTTCTACCGTGAATATTGACATAAATTATGCAAATGTGTGACATGGTGATGTATTGTGATGTCACAAAGTCACAGAATTAAAGGCAGGACTACTGATGAAGTGTTTTCTGTGGGAGAGAAGAGCTCCCATTGGCGGGGACTTTGGGCTTTTTATCTTTCAAGATCTTTTACATGCACATGAACATATATAAAATACTGGAGGAGACTTTAATTTACGTTACCTGAGTGACACGCTCACACGACTTCTGTTATGTCAGTTGCATCACTTATGTAACTATCGTGAAGTTACAAGACTGAACGTAGTTATTTTATCAGCACACGGGAAGATAAACGCTTAAAGAAAGAAAAAGGCCCTTGAGCCTGTCTCATTAATATCCATGATTTCACCCATTTAGCGCTGTTTCTCCAGATTTTTTTCGCCAGTGCCATTTGCAACTTTTAATCGGACACATTCTCGATTAAAAGTGGCTGTTTTAAAGAGAGTGGTGTGTATATCTGCAATCCCAGGTCTTCAGGTTTCATTGAAGCATGCAGAGACCTCAACACTTCTCCCTATTGTCATCACACCAGTGCTCTGAGGAGAAAACACCCAGTTCTACCATCACACATACATGTGCTCCAGCTGGTCCTGGCTCATAAGCACCGCCAGTGCAGGTCGTTCTGATTGGCTCAGCCCGTACAGTACTTATATGCGACTCTGTTAGATGAGAGTGTGTGTGTGAAACAGAACAAAACTGGGATGTGGCAACGAGCCAAAAGGCTGTGCATCATCTCCTCATTTCCAGTGGAAAACGCTCGACTGATCTACTGTTATTTTCTCAATTATTGCTCCGCCAGTGAAGGGTAGGACGCTCATCAGGTCCGCTGCCAACACACCATCCACTCCAGCAGACAGACACCCACTCTCACCACTTACTCTCTGATAGTGATACAATAGCCAGAGCTTCAAGATCCCCTTCAGACCTGATCAGTTTGTCCTCCCCACCTTGACTCTGAGTGGAGCCATGTATCAGTCTGACATCGCAGATTAAGGCGATGGACAAACACTCCTGTCTAACTTCCAAGAGATCAGCCTCTTGTTCCCAGTAGTGCTCAGCTCAGACTAAATGAAGTGAGCGAGTGTTTTACTGCAGTCTGAGTTTACTTTGGGCTTTTACTTCTGATAGACTCGAGGTTTGTTTTGCAAGACTGCAATGACGAAAGATTATTAGGCTAATTAAGGACTGAATATACTGAACAGACAGACCTTGAGTTGACTGTACAGTACAGTCAGATGGCTGAGAGGACGACTGTTTGAATGGTCATTCATGTTTTTAGGTTGTAGAGTCCTTGATGAGGCAAAACGCTGTCTACTAAACTGAAGTTTTAATTATGTAACTCTTATTCTTCTTTTGGGGTAGAAATGTATTTCAAATGTAAATAATACATTTGGTGTCTGAATAAAACAGTTTGTATCTCTGTTAAAGTTGCAAAGAAGGAGAGGAAAGTAGAAAAACATTTATATAACAAGTGATTCCAAACTTTAGTGTGAGTCCAACTGGGCTTCATGAACTCATGGTGTTGTACAATGAGTTAATTAGAGGTTTTTCTGAATTCAGCTGCCTGTCGCTGCTACTTTCGACTGAAGAGAGTGATCTAAAGAGTACAAAACACAAAGATATAGGCTAAAGATGCTAAAGCACTCTGCACAGAGGAAGGGAAAGAGTTGGGACGTACATTTCCGCAAACCACAGACATGTCAAAGCTTCACATTACTTTATATGGAAATGTAATATACAACATGTATGCCCCTGTATCAAGCGTGAAACTGCCATATATGTTACCTATATGGCAATATGTGATATGATATGTGATATGAAAATGTCACATAGCGCCACCACCATCTCCTCCACCTCCTGACATGACAGTCATCTTATTTACATGTAATCCAAGTGTGATAGACACGTGTTGCAGAAATGTTGGCAATAGAAAAGAGGGCTACTTATCTGTGAGTGTCTGGGTTTTTACAGTTATTTGATCCCCAAGTAGTATAAAGCTTTAAATTAAACAAACAACGAATGCTTTTATTTGGATTTCACTCATTCACAGCAATTTAAGTGATGTTTTTGATCAAACACTTCACCTCAGTTCAAATAAAACAGATGTGGTTGATGTTCAGTTGTAGCGACACGGCAGCGATCACGAGAGCTCCCGCTGAGGACAAACAGAGGACAGACAAACCCACAGTGATGATTCTGCTCCTCGTCTGCAGACAGACAGGACTGCGTGGGCCGTCGTTATTTATGCCTGATGATTAACCCTTACGCCACAGACGGATTTGAAATTAATTAGCTTATTAATTAATTGCTTTACAGACAGTGTAATTATGCTTATTTAGCGTTGCATCAAAGAGGGGATGAGTATGAGTGTAAAGAAGGAAATATTCAGACTGGCGTGGAATGAATTGGGACATTATGGAGGATTTTCAGATTACTTTTAATGACTGCACCACTGTAATAAATAATCACAGTATACACGCTGCACAGTTTCTTTAGATGTGACGCTGTGACCTTGTCCACATTCCCTCGGCAGTATTTCTGCACACTGCTGCACAACTCTTTTATCTAAAAACAGTTTTTATTGTTGTTTTTTATTCTCGTTACTGTTTATATTACCATCGTTATGATTTTCATACTTTGTTTTCAATCTTTCAATCTCCTGTGACTGCTCCTTGACTGCTTTTATCTCTCTACATTTGCGACCTCAGCACTTTATTTCTCCAAGTGAGGAAATAAAATGTCCAGTTTGCATTTTAAGCGTTTGAAGATCTAACAGAATGGTTCAAGATGTCATATTGACATTGAAGGTGTGCTGATTGATTCACAACAAGCAAAGAAAATGTTTCACCTTGAGAGATGCCAGTAGTAGTTTAGCGAACATGAACTAGTAACGATGAAAAGACGGGAAAACGTCTCTTCCTTTTTTGGAAAACAGCTGGAACAGTTTTATAGCTTTTTCTTGTCTTTACAGGAGCTGTTTGTTAGAAAAGTTGATTTTTGACTCTCATTCCCAAATGTGTTAGTTATTGACGAGTTGGGAATGAGACTCAAAAATCAACTTTTCTTACAAAAAGCACCTTTAATTGCCGTAAACTACATAACTTTGCAATCCGGACTGTTGGTCAGACAGAATGAAACATTCAGGCGTCACTTTGAGTTCTGTTTGATTGTGTCGGTAATAAAGAAGAAAATAACCAGCAGACGAATCCATAATGAAAATAATCTATCAAGAGAAAAATTCTGCTTAAACACTAATGCATGATTAACAGTGTGTTTCTGGTTCTTTGAATCTCCACTGCTGCTGTGAGCCGGCCGGATCCCAGTCGGGTTAAAGTGAACAAATAAAGAAAAATGCGCACGCCTAAATCAACACTGTTAATCAGCAAAAATCGATGAGAAAAGCCGGACCGGCTCATTATGGTTTTAATAACGCACACAGAGACAATGAAATATTAATTAGCATTTATTAAGTGCTTATTTATTAAGTGGAGGAGAGGCGACTGCATGCATTTTTAAAGAGGACTTAACTGGAATAATCACTGCAGGAGGGCTGTTGTTTCCAGGGATGTTTCTATATAAAAACAGCCATCGTTTCCACGCTCATAACGGCTGCTTATCACACACAAACTCCCTCTGACACGTGGACAACAAGAATAAAACGAAGACGATATGATAAACAGTGAAACGCCTTGGATTTTCCTGCAGCTGCTATCTGTCTGACAGATGTTCCTGACTTTATGTTCTCCTCTGGTTCGACAGAAAAAAACATCCGTATGATTTCTCTCGAGCTGAAGCAACACACTTCCATTTTCTCCCAGAGGTGACACTTGAATATAAATGACACAACAGCTCAACACTGACAGAGAGGCAGGTGTCAGAGTGAAGCACCTCTCAGCAACCTCGTCATCAGTAGACTTCAGAATCATTATCCTCCATTTTATAAACAATATTCAGGTGATAACATTCACTTTTTATAAACTGGAATCACTGGGAACACATGCACAGTCTGTTATCACAAGCAACTGGGACATATTGTAGCAAAAAGAGCTTCTGTTGGCATAAACACTACAACACACTGAGGCTGCACCTCGGCACAGCGGTGCTTGGAGCTAAATGCTAATGACGGGTTGTCAGCCACAGTCTTAGTTAAGCTTGTTCAGCGTGCTAACCTTTGCTAAGCAGACCTAAGCGTACGCTGCGTTCGCGACAACTCGAAACTAGAAGAATTTCCGACTTCCTGCTAGAAAAAGTGGAATTCTTACCTGTAAACTCGAAACTAAACTAAACTTTTTTTCATGTATGCAAGGAGGCTGTGTTGAGGGTTCATTTATGTGTTCACTTGCCAAAGACAGTCACAGTCAGTCCGTATTTTTTGCCGTTGGTGGTCGCAAGTTGGAAATTTTGGTGATGAAATTGGTAAAACTGTCATTTCTATAGCTCTCTTCCAGTATGCTGACCACTAAAGGCGCTTTAATAACACTTGTCACATTAACCCATTTACACACACGGTCATACACTGATGTGACAGGCTGCCATGGAAACGTGCCGACTTGCTCATCAGTTGTTCAGCGTCTTGCTCAAGGACACTTCAACATGCAGCCGGGGAACTGAAACAGCAACCTTCTGATTACTGAACGACCCGCTCTACCTCCTGAAGCACAGCTGCCTCACTATGCCAACATGCTGATATATGTATAATGTATATTATGTTCACCTTAGCGTGTTAGCATACTAGCTGAGGCTCATGAGATCAGGTATTTTGCATTAAGTGTAAGTGTTGGACGACCTGAAATTTTGACGTGACGATGATGGAGCTATGAAAAGTCACAGTTCATCTTGACGGTAACATGAATGTCTCAACCAAATGTTACGGTAATCCTTCCAACAGATGTTAAGACATGTCACTAAAAACCAAAAACGTCGGATGCTGGTGTAAGATTAAAAGTCAGTAGGATTCGTCTTCTGGCCTCCATGGATCTCTACAAACTGTCCTGACCGTCCATTCAGATGTTGTTGTCTAGATATTCCAGTCGTGGACCTACAGACCAACATTACCCTGAAAAATCACTCCTTCCAACATCTCTCACGGTCACTAATTAACAGACTTATCTAGTTTATTTAATCTGAAACATAAAAACAACCATTTGTGCTTTTAGGGGGATTTACTTTGTGCTGTAGCGATGTCTTGAATTGCCTCTGGCTCGTCTATTAGAGTGATACATTGATGAAAATGGTAAATAAATTGTGTTTCAAAGAAATTCTCCTTTTTGACTCAGTATGACTCAGTCAGTGAGTTTCTATGATGTGATTTTTGGAGTCGAGATAAAAGTTAAAGTCGAACAATCTTCATGTTTATTCCGTTTAAATGCCACATCAGTGGCATGACCAAAGTTTTGATGGAAAGACTGAATACCGACTGAAGAGTTGGGAACCGCCTGAGAGGAAGACGGATTCACTCAACTACAAATATTCGACTATTAATAGAAAATGGGCGACATGCCATCCCTGTCAAAACGTCTCTGTTCAGAGTCTCTCTGTCATCTGCAACCTCTTTTGCTCCCCCTCCTCCCCCTGTGTATCGCAGCTGGTGTGTAATTGGTCGATCTGCGTCTCGCACTGGTGTGATTGGCGGATGCGACGCCAGCCCTCGATGACTTCAGTGACACCTGTGCTTCACACAAGACGACAGTCAAAGACACGAACGCAGCATGGGTGCCATTAATTATAAAGGGTTCGGCATGGATACACACATCCTCTCAATGCTCGTCGGGTATAGAACTAAAAATAGTTTGGGGAATCTGAGAGGAAAAAAAACATGCTTAGTCGATGAAAATCAACACCGGCGTTCTTGGAAAATCATCCTGTTTGTCTTCATTATGCCGACTAAATGAAACAAACATGTTGGGAGAGTCAAACAGCTCCATTTTTTTTTGCCGACACGTAATTGTTCCGCAGTATTTCTTTTCAAAACAGGGCCAAGACTCCAGTGAATGCCTGCAAGACACCAAGCTTGAGTTTATGCAGCTCGTGCCATAAATAGAAACATGCCACCCCCTGTAGGCTAAAATTCATCCCCACCCCTTTAAATTCAAGGCCGGCCTAATCCCTTCGCTGAGCTGAGAGTTGCACAGCGCTGAAATCTCACTGGAAGGGAGCGCGATGGCGAACGCTTTGATCCTCCATGACAACAGCCAGTAAACGGAGCCTATGAAGTGTGGCACATGGCCCGGGCGCTCCGCTTTCTACACACTATGTCGATCTGGCTGAATTCATCGTATTTGTCTCCGTGTTGCTGAACTGCTTGAGCTCTTTGGGTGTCCTCCAACATGCTCTCGCCTTATAGCCGTTTGACTTTGTGAAAGGAGAGATAATGCGCATTAGCCCGTGTGTATGAGCACACAATTAGATCCACTATTTAACAGCAGACACACGGGCCAAACTGTGGCTAATCGGCCTCCTTCACACACAGAGCATGCGATTCGTGTGAAGTGTACAGAGATGCAAACGAAGCCAGGAACAATCAATCGAACAGGGGCGAAATGGTTGTTTTTCTGATGACCAAAACAGGTATTTTGAGCCAAGCCGTGATGTTTTCCAAACCCTAACCAAGGGTTTTTGTTCCTGGACCTCACCAGAGAACAAACGCAGCGTCGTGATGAGGGAAAAACTGGAAATTAAACATGAAACTAAACATTTAATCTTGCAATGTAAAGTTTTAACTTACCTGTGGGTTTGCAGCAACATACTTTGCCTACATTTAGCTTGCTCCTCGTGTTGAATGAGGTGACTCAGCTGCCCCTCGGGATTTTATTCTAATCTGTCTTCTCTCCAGGTCTTCGTGATGGAGAGTCATTTCTAGTTTTGGTGACACCTGGATCCATATTCTTCACATTCGTATCTATTGTGATTCCTGTGGCTTCTTCCCTTGTTCCCATTAAAGGTTTTTAAGTTTTCACCCACGGATTAAGGAGCCCTTTGAGGCAAACGTGTGATTTATGATTTTGGGTCGTATTTAAAAGAATGACTTGACAAACGTTGCCTGCAGCTGCGTGTTAGTGGCCACAGAGCACAGCAGCTTACGTCTGCCACGAACAGAACAATGTGGTTTACAAATCACATCTGGTCGGGAAACAAATGTTTCCTGTCTTTGTTTTAAACAAAAAAACTCAGATCTGACAAAGACTAATCACTTCAGTCATATTAATTGTATTATTATGCGATTCATTGAGTTGCAGTCTTTATTTAATCATTTCAGTAAGAAACAATGAGAGCAAATTAATTGTTCATGTGATTATTGTGTCTTCAAAATAACAGTTGCACATAATGTTAATGTTTTTAATTATCACTGATGCAAAAAAAAAAGTCTACTTGTATTTGGCAGCATGTTCAGCTGTCATGTTTTAATATATGGGGTGTGACATATTCACTCTTTGTGGCTCCACACCTCCTGCACAATGACATCAGTTTCAGAGTCAGTGCCAGAGTGAGCGGAGCTGTGTGGAAAAAATCTGATTCACCACGACTTAACAATACATGTTTATCCTTATAGAGGTGCATTGGTTAATATAATAATCATATGTCACACTTAAAGACACTCAACATAGATCCAAGCTGTTAATGTTAGCATGTTTGAGTTGTACATATAACACATAAAGGTCAGTTTACTCATCACGAGGAGCAACACAGAGTTTATGTGTTATTATCTATGTATACACAGAGAACCTGCATTAAAGGAGAATCGCTGTTTTAGCTGCTGTCTCTTTAAGGCCCACCCCCTGAATACTCAGTCTGTTCTGATTGGTCAGCTCACGCACGCCTGACTCAGCAGCGTTAACAACAACAGAGCAGCTGTGCTAAATCAATTCTTACATGCCAAACAAGCCGTGAGGCCTAAACTGTGCAAATGTGAGACATGGTGACGCAGTGTGATGTCAAGAAGTCACAGAATTAAAGGCGGGACTACTGACGAGGCGTTTCAGGAGCAGTGTTTTCTGTGGGAGAGAGGAGCTTCAGTTGGTGCGGACTTTGACCCTTTTAACTTTCAAGATCTTTTACATCCATAACAGCATATAAAACACTGGGAAAAAAAACATAAGACTGCTTTAAAAAGTGACATGACTGACAATTAGCAGACAGGGAGGCTCAAGCAAAAAGATGTTATTTGTTGCATTGTGGGAAATGTAGGATCCAGTGTTTGTTTTAACACCTGACTCATACTAGGAACTAATAGTCAGAACATCTCAGCCTCTGCTGCCTCCATTTTGACTTGTGTCTTAAAGGTCCCATTTGTAAGAAAAGTTCATTTTTCAGTCTCTCATTCCCAACTCTCTTTATGCCAGTATTTTTGCTGAGTTGGGAATGAGACTCAAAAGTCCACTTTTCTTACAAATAGGACCTTTGAATGTGTCTCTTGTGAGTCCTTTAAGGAAGTCTGATGCTAAATTGCCGGGGTACCTCTTTCATGAGAGAAGTGCTAATTTGCTGCATCGTGACAAAGACAAGCTTCATATATTCATGTGAAATTGCAAAGTGATGGAAGAAGTGCTCAGATCTTTCAACTAAATGAAGAAGAATTAAAAAAACTCCCGCACACTGTCCATCCTGTCGATCCACAGGTGTGCTAAACTTTACTCTTTTACAAGTAAAGCATAAATGCGTGATACTTAAAGGAACTGTTCCCCCAAAATGACAATTCAGTCATTGTCTCTTCAACCTCATGCTGATGCAAATATGGGTGAAGTTTTGTAGCTTCACAGCAAAACAGTGTTGCAGCACTCTCCTGCACAATCATCACAAAGGTCTCCAGCAGCCCAGAGATCTCAAACTGATATGTGAAGACGTTATTTACACCCATTTTTAAGCTGAAATCCCGTCTGCGGTGCGTGCTGGAGCTTGTCTGTTCTACTGAAATCTTCACTCTGAATAATGAAACGCCAGGAAATCAGATTTAAATTTTTGTTAACAACTTTTCCATAACACGACACCAGTGTGAGATTCATACGTCCGATTCTCCGATTCTGCAGCTACAAAAACCTCAGCTGTCCGTTAACACAAGAGCGGCTGACACAGGCTTAAGCATGACTGGTTTCTCTACTGTCACACACTTTAACATGAACACATCATCTCATCTCCCGTCATCTCCCACCCACCCACCCCTCAGAGTAATCTGAAGACAGATACGGACTCTGGGTGTCAAGTGGCTCTCGGCACATCCAGCCGAACGTCCCGTGCTGCACAGAGCGTCTCGGCGGCTCCTCGCTGCCTGTTTGCTCATATATATTACAGTTTGTGTTCACACGTCAGCGGGCTGTGTTACATATTAAATATTAAGCATTCAGCCATCATGTGAGATGTGTTTCAGCCCAGGCAGAAACACTTTGAGCCTTCAGCCTCCATTTGAATTAAAACACACTCAGCTTAATGATACACACAGCAGCAAACGTGGAGATCGTACCGCAGCTCGTCTTGAATGCATTAGCGGGCGGATGGATGAATATTGAGCGTAGAATATCTGACTGCAGCACTTTACGTCGCTGTAATTTCATGTTGTATTATGTTGGGGGCAATCTCTGGATCCAACAGCTCATAGAAGACTGAACATTATCGCCCATCAGCTCTATTTACGAAGACGTTTGGAAAAAAAGCTTTACAGATATTTTCGCCTCAGCAGATGAAAGTAAAGATCAGCACCGCTCATGAAATGTTGATTAATGTTTGGATGATCCATACCAGCACAAAATGACACTGACGGGGCGATGTTGTTAAAGTCATCCAGGTCGTGTAATTTAAGTGTTGCACGAAGGCGACTTCCTTGAGTCCAGTTTCCTCCGTTTAACACGTAGAAATATCGTTAAAGATCCACTTTGGAAATGTGAAAGGCCGTAAATTTCTGCGCAGCAGGTCGGTTTATAGACACAAGGAGAGGATGGACCATCTGTCAGGTACGAGACCGGTACATGGTGACTGGTCCGTCCATATTAAAGAAATGAAAAATGGCTTCTCTCTTACTTTTCTTGACCTCGACTGAAGTGGTCAGCCGTCATTAAAATATTATAAGGTCAGTTTGACGACAGGGAACAAGTACCGAGGAGATTTAAGGAGTTTGACTCATTGCCATAGTAGGCTAACAATTAACAGCTGCTAACTGTAGATAGCTTCTAGTAGCTAGTTAGCATAGCTTACAGGCTGCGAACACATCCTGCTTGTGCATGGCGGATTGTCTTGCGAACATTTTGACATCCACGTAAAAAACAGGTCAGATCAGAGACAGCCGGTGTCATCTCTGTCAACGGGGGTAAAGGGAAATCACCTCACCTCATTTTATTGATAATTATCATGTTAAAATGATGTGCGATGTGTCCCACCTGTTAGTCGTGGATCTAGCGCTCTTATTTGCAGACTCAGCAACGGGATGCCACGAGCCAAACCACCCATCTGAGCGCAATCCATCCAATAAAAGTCAAGATGTGTCACTAAAATACAAAAGAGGAACCCTTCTGGTGGCGCTAGAGGTTATGTCAGCGAATCACAGAAATCAGTGGGATGAATCCTCTGGGAGCCATGAACGTATTTAAAATTTAATGGCCATGGAGTGCCTGAGATATTTCAGTCTGCACCACAGACTGTCCAACAGAAATTCATAAAGTGTTTTATTCACATCATTCTGCCCTGAAAGCCCTCTGACACTAAACTAAATCAAACAGATTTGATTACCTGTGAAGTCTCCACTATAACTTTAACGCCAAGGGCGATTTACTGACATTTACTTCCTGGAAAGAAGCCAGGTGAAAGGTTTTAAAAACCGCAGTGCACTCTGGGGGTTTTCTGGGCCGAACGTACTGTACTCGTATGCTCCTGAACACGCTCCATCACCAGAAACAGCCAAAAATCAAACTGAGCCAAACTTTCTGTATCTCTGGCGCTGCCTTTAAGTGCAGGGGGGGGGGAGTGTTCTTCGCTATTTTCCTTCTTGACCATGACCATGTGGTGTGACAACAACTGAAGCCTCAATTACAAGAGCAAGGTGAGAGACCGCGGCAGGCTCATCCATCACAGCGGCGAGGCGAGGCAGGCTGAATTGGCAGCTGTCTCCTCCGCCGCTCTGAAGACTCGGGAGGCTCGTTTGAAATTACGATGCAAAGCCGGGCCTCGCTGCCAGGCTCTCAATGACACCCAGATCGGTGACTTGAATGTACGCGGAGGGATTTTTTTTCCACTTTGCCGTTGACAAGCAGACAAAGCTATCAACAAAAACTTGTCCCGTTAAAGCTATTGTGTGAATTATGTTACATCTGTGTTCTGGTGTGCAGCAGGGTGGACCCTCACACAGGCACTGACTCATGAAGCCCCTCGAAACACATGAAAAACATTTAGAAGTGAGAAGTTTGAGCAAAAAGCTACGAAACAGAAACTTTCAGCCTTTAGATTTTTAATTAATTCGAATAAGGATCCATATTGTAATGCATGAATAGTTCCAATTAAAACTCTAATTTCTCTATCGGCATATGCAATTAACAATAATTCTGTGTAATTGTTTGGTTTTAATCGTCATTGCTCCAGATCCAAAATAAGACTTTGGATTTGCAGCTTATGGCCGTCTTAATGACCACAGTCCAGAAGTTTAATATTAATGTGTCCTGAGATGTGAGAACAGTTTCTAAATTTGGGATCCGGGCTTGAATGTCCTGCTCGTGTGTCCTGGTCACAGAATGTCTTCAGTAATGAGATTCTTCCTGAGATTCTCATTTTCTAATTAAAGCCTATTTTAAGAAAGACGGTTTTAAAGCATCCATGTGCAGGTCTGATCCTGTCATGTTTGATCTGCAACATAAACCTGTGTGATTCATGTGAATCTCCCACAATGCAACGGTCAGAGACGGAGACTTTTTACGATGCTCGAGACTTTACGGCATCCCGTCGCCCTGTGGGACGATAGAAGAGGTTTTCTAAGCACTAGTGTTTATTAATCTGATTCAACTGTCGGCGCTGAAAGTGCAGCAATTAATTTAGTGAGTTCAATGTGACAGAACAAGTTGTACAGTAGAGCGCATACCTCCGCCAAGGTCCAACAGTTCCCTTTAAACACACGATGTGCAACTTGCTGCTAGGTGGCTCTCTATTAACCAAAAACAGAAGACATTTTGCTGATGCCTCGTTTCCTCAAACGTATATGTTCGGCAAGTCAACCGGAGATCCATTCATTCCTATGGGAATCTTTGTGATATGCAGTCAATTAATCTATTGATTATTTTTAATTTTAGATTGATTTGTTCAAAGTTGAGTCTATAAAATGTCAAATCATGAAAAAAGAGCCCAAAGTGACGTCTTCAGGATGCCTCTTTTATCCAACCAACAGTCCGAAACCTAAAGACTCTTCATTTGTTGTCATAAATGACAAAGAAAAGCTGCAAATCCTCACATTAAGAAGCTGGAACCAACAAATATTTGACGGTTTTTGACTGAAAATGATGAATCGATTATCCTAATTGTTGGTGATTCATATTTTTTTGATCGACTAATCGTTTCACCTCTAAACCAGCCTGACGATCTTTCATTCTGACTGGATCCTCGACACTTGATTTGGATTATTTGTGTAGTCTAATTCATGAAACAGTTGAAACAGAAACTATCTCTCTTCGACAACTTCACTCAGACTTCCTATTTTCATGTGTGGCTCTTGACTGTGAGAGCTGCACAAGTCAGATTGCTCGTGTGTGATGGAGGAAGAGAGGACTCCAGCGCAGCATATGGCTTTGTTTAGAAAATTCCTTTTTTGTTTAAAAATGGCCAGACGGAGAGATGCAACCCTGATAACCGAGCCAAGTCCTCGGAGGCAAACCAACAGGAAATGTGGGTCAGCACGAGTAAAGCACAATGTGGAAGGAGAGCAGCACGTACGATTCACAACCGCTGATATATTCCTTCTTCAGGGTTTTTTCTCCTCACATATATCTTTTTTTTCCATCGATCCTAAACATGTTTCCAGCTCCATCATTAGTTCCTTCATTTTAAAATTCCAGCCTCATTTTCCGTCCATGATTGGGGAAAAAAATCTTCATGTGAAATCATCGTATCTGTGGCGGTAATTGCCCTGGCAGCCAACAGATGTGCTTTAAAGTGCTAATGCAGAAGCGAAGAGGGCTGAGTTGTTACATGAGGGCTGAGAGCTGGAGTCAGCACATCCCAGCTGATAACAAGCCCCGCTGCCAGAAGTCAGTTAAAAGTCAATCAATGTTGTTTAGGGGAACTTTGACAACTTCAAATGAGTGGCAGCAGAGGCCCGATTTCACGGTTTTTCAACCGAGAAGAGAAGTCTCTCCTCTGCTGGTAATGATGTGTTGGATCTGCAGCTGATCTGAAGTCAGGACCAGTTCAGGATCAAAAATATATACGTATACCTGCAGTGCTATTTATCAGGGATGCAATGATCCATCTATCGATATATTGATTCAGTGATCAACAATCCGAGGTGATCGATGCAAAGTGAAAACATCGATCCACATCATCATTTTTAAGATGCGCCTTTTTGTTAAAATCCTCCTGCCCAAACATACAACGCCAGCAAGCAGCCGAGAAGAGGACGATGAGGATATTTTTGCTTCCCTGTCAAAAACCAGCAGTGTGGAAATATTTTGGACTTGAGCGAAAAGACATGTCAACAGACGGAGAGGCTTCTCACTCAGCGGTCCGCTAGCATGTTGCTCTCGCTCAGGCAACATCAGCTGATCTGTTACAACAATGATAGGCTGAAAAAAAACGTGCATGCAAGCTGAAATTCAACCGCGATGTTCTGTGGAGAGATGCGGTGAATTAAACCAACGGTGAGTAAGAAAAAGTAGAAATAAAAATGTAAATTTGTTAAACGGAGTCGAGGAGAAGTCCGCTAGCTGCTAGGCTAATTTATGTGATGCAAAATGCCACAGACTCAAAGTGATAATGGTAAAAAAAGTTGTAAAAACTGTTTTGTCTCCTTGAAAGATCGTGATCTAGTTCCATTATTTTTTTACTTTATACTCAAACAACCTAGATGATAAACAACGCTACGGGTAAGAGGAAAAAAGTGTATTTTGGGTGAACTGTCCCTTTAAAGCAGAGCAAATAGAAAAAAAAGAAGAAGGGGAATACGTTGGCAGCTTCTGAAGGCATGTAAAAAATTACACCTTCTGGTCAAAGCGTCCAACCTTTCCAAGACCCCCTGGAGAGCGGATCTTTTGAAGCTTTTATATCACCTCCGCTATCGAACACAAAAAAACCGCCGCCCCTCAGCCATCCATCATCCCATCCGGTCATGAGCTGGACCTCAAACTGAGTTATTTATAGACCATCCAACTTAAGCGCCGCATGCATCTAAACCTGTATTGATCCGCGGCCAGGAGAAACACAAGCCCCTGCATTAATGATCAGCCAATGTATAAAGGGCCTATTGGCGTCTATGTGTGTGTGTGTGTGTGTGTGTGTGTGTGTGTGTGTGTGTGTGTGTGTGTGTGTTTTACAGAATGCAAATGAGCACACCACATATCGACATCCCAACAATCCGTATTTCCCCCGCTGAGATGGGCCCAATCTTGACTCGATGCCACCCCTCCTTATTAAAGTGCTGCAGTCGGATGGAGGAGCTCATTTCTCTGTGTTGGACTCAAATCAGCAGAAATGCATCATGGTCAATTAAGATTGGTGACAGGGGAACACCTTGTGGCTGAAAGACGCAGGTGGACGACACAGAAGCAGCTTTTCAGGAGCAAATGGATCAACTCACGCCCGGTTATCGGCCTCTAAATCCGCCTGTCTGCCTGAAAATTAAAGTCTGGAGTCGATATGAGCTCTGATGGGAAATCTTCACACAGACAGTGATGAATCAAAAGACTAAAAGATGACCAAAAATCAAGCTGGTTTTGTTGAACGATGTCATTCATTAGACTCTGTTTTTTTTGCACGTCCATTGTTGCTTTCTGTGAGGAATAACTCCACCTCGTCGTCTGTCCACACAAATGAATCACCTTTTGAATCACCTGTTTCTCCACAGCACCTCGGGCAGCGTACCAGAGAGGTGTTAAATCAAAAGGTACGGAAATATCTGTAAAATAACTGCAAATAAATTAATAAATAGCTGCTACCGTTTGAGTCACAACCGCCAAAGACTTTAACGCATCATTGATGAAGACTTCTAAAGCCACCTACTGGCCCGGCATGCCTGTTTTTAGCGTCCTCGTGTGTGCTGAGATATTTCTGTACAACTAAGGTCGTGTGGACAGAGGGGGAAAATATCACTCCTTATTAGTGTCTAAGGCCTTCGTGTAGCAAGACAAGCAAGCCTGTCTGCTCCCCTACGAGCCCAGAGACACTGCAGCTGCAACAGCTGTAATTCAACCTTATGATCCTGGTCTTTACAAATCTAAGTAGGACATACATTGTACCTACACTAAAAGACATGACGAACATGTTGAGGGAGGACAAACAAACACTTAATACAGACAAAGGCAGCAACAACAACAACAACAACATAAAAAAATACTGGAATATTGACGTGATGGATGTTCCTGCGTGTGTGTGTGTCTGAAGAAAACACCAATAAAAACAATAAATAAAGTCAAATAATATAAAATGAAATAAAGCCAGAGTTTCTTTGAAAGTGAAAAACTTTTTTATTTCTATAAAGCATCCAGGGTTGCTTTATACACGGTTGGCCTTGTAAAGTCAACTTCAAGTCTCACAAACATTGTTTTGTCTATACTGTAAAATATTTACTGCATTGAGGTTGAACACTATAACAAAGTTTGGAAAACATTCAGATGACATGACAAACAAAACCATAAATAATGCACCGCTGATGTAGAAAAACACAACCAGACATCCCCTGTCTTACTGGAGCCTGCAAGTACTCACTGTACTGCTGATATCAGCATCTACAGGCCACACTTAACAATGAAACGCTGCTCAAAGTTGACTTTCCTTTCTGGTAAACTTCGGCAAATCCATCTACAGTACCACCACTTCACGAAGAAGCAGTTTTCTGATGTCACACGACAATGGCGGCACACATGGGGAGAGAGGTAGGGTGTACTGTAGATAGATACTGTAGTATTTGTTTAAGGCCATTGAAGGGAACATTTAGATACATTTGTTAGTATAAAAGTACAAAAGAAATATAATGTATGTTACCTGTTTCAGGCAGGCAGCACTGCCGAGGTGTCAGTTGTGTGTATAATATACATCTGATCGTGAAGTGTACTTAAAGTTAAAAATGGAACGTGACACATGTACATAGGTGTCGTGTCTCATCGGTGTGAAGCAGCTGTCGATCACCTATTTTTTAAAAAAACCTGTAAACACACTAATTTTGTTGTAAAAGTGGTAATAGAGACACGTCTCCTTTTCTGTGTCTACAGAGCAGCTATCTAATCAGACTCAGTCCCAGGCAGAGTGTGTTTCTTGCACTCATTAACGAGAACAATCACTCTCCTCTTATTGCTGTCAGAAGCCTCTCACCTCCGATCAGCTGTTCTCTGAAGCCCATCTTTCTGGGAAAAGAAAAAAAAAAAACCACAGAGCAGCATCTCTCAGAGGACAACACCGGCTAATTAGCAGCTAATTAGTTCAAACCGCTAGACTGAAAATGTTAACAGCGTGTTAAACCATCACATTAGATCGCTGTTCCAAAAAAACAAACACAGGAGCAGGTAAACCCGAGCCGAACGAACGACGACGGGAGTCGTACGACGTCCATTTCTCTGCTGTCTGCTCACATCCACAGCTACTTCACTCCTCCACCTTCCCTCCCCTCTCGACCTGTGCGGAGGCTGGCAGAATTAATGACCGGCTAAATTTATGAGGGAAAGTTATGAATAATGTTTACGTATTAATCATTCATGGTGGCCAGCCAAGCACATAGACTACTGCTCCCCTGGAAATTACAGGCTCACCTCCACAACATAAATTATCCATCAGATTTCAATCAGCCCTCTCAGCCAAAACTATCCCGACAAAATACAGATGCATGCAAAATCCGGCGTCTCTGACCAGCAGGGAGCGTCCAATATTAATCTATTGATCCGTGTATCCGTGACAGCTCATGCGGTGAAGATCCAGCACGATCCATCGTCTTTGTTTTTTGTTTTAAACTTAAGCCGCAGAGTGTAGAACGGGGAGATGATACATCACTATTAAATCAGTGGTGAGTTGACAGATCTGACATTAGTGGGGTTATTAATGCTTCTTCAAATTAATACCACGTTTCTCATGAATCCCCCTCGCCTCCCCATCATCCCCTCCCTGGTGTTTCAGGCTTTCACTGAGGAGAAAAAAACACGTTGGAGGTGATTTCTCCATCCTTCAATTATCTGTCGTCTGTAAGCCTTCTCTGTTTACTCAGCCCGCTCCTCTACACTCTGCTGCGCACTGTAGCTCTGAGGTAAAACCAACCCTCTCTGACCTTCACGTCCATCCAACTGCTACATATCGAACGCAGATTCATACCTGTGATGTTTCCAGAGCTGTAGATACTTAGGGGGGAGACAGAACACACTGTCCTATTACTATGCTCGTTTCTGACCAAGGTTATACGATACTGGAGCTTCACAGCAAAACAGCGTTGCAGCATTCTCCTTAACAACTGAAGTAGATGGAGACCTGTTGTAAAATGCAGAAATAAACAGAAAGTGGCTCCATACAGCTCTTCTGTTCTCATCCCTGAGATTGCAAAACTGTTGTGAAAAAACTATACCCACCCACTGTTAGCTTAGCAGCTACAGTGAAGGTTTTGGCTTTAAAAGGGGAGTAAAACGCATCCATCATGACGTCATTTAATGTAAATGTTTTGACTTTGGGACGTGCAGGACTGAAACACTGACGGGGGTCGGACCTGCTGCAGATTCTTCTCTGTGGCAGCTTTTATCGGAGGTTCATGTTGGTTCTGAGACTTCTGCATATGGACCCCCAAGAAAAGAAGAAAAACATGAAAACAAGCATTTTAAAAATATGGGTGGTTCGTCAAAATGATCAAATACCAGATAAGTACAATTTTATCTTGCTGTGGCTTCTTCCATTGTTACAGTTGTGGCCTCCAGATTTGAGTGTTGGAAATAAAAGAAGATTCAAAGAAAGATATTCAAAGTGTATTTTATTCAACAGATACAACAATACTACAATAGCTGATTTATAAAATTTGCAGCTAATTCAGATAAATTACACTTAAATATCATTACATTAATTACACGTATTTGAAACTAGTCATGCCTGCATGTGTGATAGGCCACTCAATAACAATAACACAAAATTAAAGCACCTTTTAAGCCAACCGAGGACACAACCAGATAAAACAGTCATCACATAATGAAAGAAAGACAATATACAGAGCAACAGACAATAACCAAAATGAAATATATGTCAGATAACTTTGACTTACATAACAACAAATGTTATAAAAGAACAGAAGTTGCAGTCTTGCGCTAATAAATAATAAAGTAAGCTGCAATCGTGTGGCTGCATCAATAATCAGCTGAACAGTTACATGAACTCACGATAACCCGCTCTGAACAGTAAGCGTCCCTCACACACACTCTACTCGTTAGATTAAAGGATTGTGATTTGAAATCAAAATTCAATAAATTAAGCTGGGCTTAATTTTCAGTCCAGATTGTTTTTAAAATGCATCACTGGCCCTGTCCGATTCAATGAAAGTAGATTAAAAGTTGACGTGCAGGATTATTTACATTCACAAAGAACTTTCCGGGCCGAGCTTGATGCACAAAAAACAATTACAGCAAAGTAAATACACAAGAACACGCTGCTGATTGCAAAATGAAAAATTTAAACAGGAAGATCACAGACTGTACAGACTGCAGACTGTCAGGCAGCCGAGCGATCAGAGAAGCTGACCTCGAACTGAGAGGCGTCAAACCCTCGAGTCAGTGTGTCTCAACCTGCTGAAGTGTCTTTGAGCAGAAACTGAATCTTTGTCATTGTCTGAGCGGTAATTACCTTTTGTTTCCTGCACCGTCACACACCAACACACCAGCTCCACCTCTCCTCGCTCGCTGAATTTCATGATGCAGTTTCCCTCCTGGCGTTGAGGGCGTAGCCGCAGGGATGGAGCTCAGGTTCGAGTCTGAAACCAAAATAATTGGTGGAGGAGTCGGAGGACGCCCTAGATATTCTCAGCATGTAGAAAGGTGGTGATAGGACCTGCAGTAATGTTATCCAGGTTTATA
This sequence comes from Pagrus pagrus, assembly GCF_965226575.1. Lineage (NCBI taxonomy): Eukaryota > Metazoa > Chordata > Actinopteri > Spariformes > Sparidae > Pagrus > Pagrus pagrus. The sequence goes on from NC_140198.1 coordinate 7,791,383, forward strand.
TTGACACTTAACGTATGTGTGTGTCATCGGTGGAAGAAGTGTTGACATCATTTCCTTGAGCAAACGAAGCAGTGCCACATTTTATGTCCAGTTAAGTAGAATGAGCAGTAAAATAAACTTGAAGTAGAAACATTTCAAGTACTATAAAGGCAGCAGAATGAACCGTCAGCGTTATACTTATATCAAGTTTTGATGCCATCAGCACGGCTCAAAAATGTCCAGACCTTTCCTGAAAAATATCTGCTTTTGTTTCCGTTAACACAGCTAGAAAATGTCCTGACTTTTCATTAAAAATATCCGGTTTGTTGCCATTAATATGGCTGGAAAATGTCCCAACTTTTCTGAGCAGTACCCATTTTTTTATGCCATTTACAGGGCTGGAAAATGTCCTGACTTCCCATCAAAAATATCCAGTTTTATTGACATTAACACAGCTAGAAAATGTGCTGACTCCTCATCAAAAGTATCCAGTTGTGTTGCCACTAACTCAGATACTCTAAGACTTTTACTCGGGTACTATTCGTATGGTCGACTTTCACTTTCACCAGAGAAACATTTGAACACAGTATCTTTAGGTTCACTTAAATACAGTATGGCAGTTTTTACATCGCTGTAAGTTACTTTCCACAGCTGGTGTTTGTGCATCTGTCTGTGTGTTTGAGCTCATCTGCTACAGCTGTCAGAGGACTTCTTTCTTTACATACGGATATATAAAAATAATACATTTGCTTCATACATATATGCATGGGTTAGGTGTGTGTGTGTGTGTGTGTGTGTGTGTGTGTGTGTGTGTGTGTGTGTGTGTAAAAACACCGTCAAGTGAAATTAATTCCTGGCTCTGGCACCGCCTGACATATTGTTTCAGGATCTCTGGGCAAATATTAGTTTATACAGAACAGACTGCAAAGAGGTGTGAGCGTGGGCGTGGGGTCAAGAAAGAAAAAGAAAAAAGAAAGTGTGAGAGAATTACAAAGTAAAATGCATCCTGCTGAAAAACACCATGTTTTTCTTTGTCAAACATACGCCCGAGTGGAAATAAAACCTGCAGATATCTCACTTGTAATGTGTGGGCGGGTGTGTTGCTCACCAGATAAACAAAGTTTGGATTCAGTTCCTGTACTGTAGAAATGTTCCCTCTCCTCCAAAAGAGTCGAGCACTTCAGTCTGAAGCAATCTCGGTGGTAATATTTACAGTAAGAATGAGGGAGGACGTGAGATTCAGACCGAAGGTGTGAAACATCTGAATCTTCACCTGAGTGAGGGTCACAGAGAGAGGAGTCAAGAGAGGACCAGCTGGGTTAAAAATCCTCGCACTCTTTGCGTTCCCGGTCCGCGACACAGCGGCAGACAGCCTGCACAATAATTAGTTTCACAGGAGCGGTGTGTTTAAGAACGATAAGCGTTGCTTTGGGTGAAGAGGAGTCAGCAGATGAGTGTAGCTGCTTGTTATCTGTGCAGAGCAGAGGGAGAGGAGCACGCAGCTGTAATAACTTTGAGAGACAGAGGTGAGAGGGTAGGAGGGATGCTGCAAGCGGGGAATGATAAAAAACCCAAGTTGAGATCAGGATCTGACGCACATATTACTGCAAATACTGCTTTTTATTTGGATCGGTACATTTGCAATGACTCTGAAGGCTGTTTATGTTAATGATCGGCTGACCGTGTTGACCTTTTAAAAGTCATTGTGTCTCACACATCCGGCCGCTTTCATCGCCCGCTGCATTCCCACATGAATATACACTCACACACACACACACACACGAGCCCGAGCTGCAGAAGAAGACCAGACAATTGTCAGCGAAAGGGCGGTTCTGGTGCTCACACAAGTTAGCATCATCGATACGACGCCACAATCATTATTCACAGTGCGTTGCGGCTGCAGAGCTGCTCATGATGCGGCGCATGTCAGGATGCGCTTGTCAAATGAACCTGACCACCGTATGATGCGAGGAAGAGGAACATGAGAGGGAGAGCTGAAGTGGCTGCTGGGAAAATTGGTCCGAGCTGCATGTTAAGATGGTTTTCAAAGGAGCCGTTCGACAACAATGGCAGATGGAGACGGCTGATTGCACAGATGTTGAGAGATTCTCTTTGTCTGATTTTTTATTTTTATTGATTAAATCGATCTGTGTTCCCACCAGTGTCGTCTAGTGTCAATGATGTCATGAGACGTAACTGCCAAGAAAGCAGCATTTCAGTGAGATTATTGGACTTGTTTTTTGACCATTTCTTTTTACTTGTTGCAGAAGAGAAACACACCTGTGGAGTTTAATGACTGCGTCAGAAAGAGTGAGAGCCACTGGCATAAACTGTGGGGGGACCACCCCCTTAATTACAGCCCCCCTTGCTTGGACCGCGGCCATCTTAAAGTCCACCTGTGAAGTTGTGCGGTCGTATCTTACTGGTTGTGTCGCTGACAGAATCTGTGCAAAAAGCGTCTTCAGGACACAAAGAGAAGACATCACCAGCCGAAGCAGCTGCGGCTGACAAATCTGAAACATATCAAATATTTTTTTGCATTTTTTTCTGAGGAGAGTGGCCGGAAATGAGCTGCCAGAGGAGATAAAGCAAAAGAGGTCCTTTACATGTTGCTTTTTTTGTGAATTGTTTTCCTTTGGTTTGTCAGAGCGAGTGTGTTTTCATCTGATTTATTACTGTATTTCATTTAATCTTAAATATGATAAATATTTTGGTCCACTTTTTGTTTGTTGTTTGTATGTCTTTGTAAAGAGCTTCAGAACTTGTTTTAAATGATTAAAATTGATTAAAACCTTCATTGGGACCACCACTTTCTAAAAAAGAAAATATTTAGTGTATAATTGAAGGTTTTATAATAAATAGAGTTTTATCAAATGTTCATAATTTGCTTAAAATGTTCTGAAAAATAACCTGCACCATGAAATGATACGGAAAGCTTCGCTCTCCGTCAGCAGCTGCAGTTGAGACTGACTGCTGATCTAATTTCACTGTTGATGAGCAACACTTCAGTCTGAGGAAGGGAAGAAACCTTGCTGCATAAATCAGATTTTATTATTACTTTGCACTCATCTGATGTTATTTTTTTCCACCTTATAAGTTGAGAAGATTTCCCTGGGTTTTTATTTACATCATTCTTTTTCCAGTAATCCACTTTATGAGTTTCAGAAACGTCCTGGTTCTGAGTGATTCCCGTCCAAGCCTCTCCTGGATCAGAGCTACATTTTACCCTCGATCGTAGGTAAGAAGGAGCAGTTTCCTTTTTTGCCATGTAGAGTGTTAAACTGGACGTGAGCCGCAGCAGGAGCCTGGCGGTGAGTGGTGCGCCTGAGGAGACAATCCCAGTTTTAAAAGCTTCAGAAACAGCTTCAACACCATCCTGGGACTCGTGTTCTGGGCCGAATAATGAAAGAAAAATGCTTTGTTTTTTTTCAGATATAAATATTTCACCCAGTGAGCTCAGTGAAGGACCTCCATCAGATCAGAAAAAGATATGATATACAGACTATTTTTTTCTCATAACAGTTAAAGAGATCTTATACTTTGACAACCTAAACCTCTCCACTGTCAGATATGTGTGTTTGTAAAATGGCAGCAAAAAGAAACAAAACGTACGTCTGCATCTCGCCGCACAGTTTACCTCAGGCCCTGCCATTACCTGAGCATCTCTGACTCCTCGACTGGATGAATCTCTGAAGAAAGAAATAAATAAATGGCAGAAGATGACAATGCTGACAGTGAGGGTGACAAAGCCCGCCATTTGGTCCTTTGTCACCTGGACAAGGCTGTCGAGCCGGGCTCGAGAGGGTTCGATCTGAATTCCTTTCTTCGGAGCCAGTCACCTTGTCACAGCCATTCTTCTCGCTGGCAGAAGGTAAAAAGAGCACGTAGCAGGTGTTAGCGGGCTGCACGTTCCTCCTGTGTGTTCACTGAAAACACAAAGAGAGAAAACGCCGCCTCTCCATGTAGGAATGTATGAGAGTACCAACAAAACTGTTTATTACAGTTTCAGAACATGCAGGTCATTTCTCTCTTTCCCACCTCGGCTTCCTGTTCTGAAGGTTTCATGCAGTGATGGAAGTGTGTGATACGTTTTTATGAAATAGGAAAAGGTGCATATACTGTATAAATTCATAAGTCATTGGCAGGAAACAAGTTTGCCTTTCTGTTTTCCTCGGGCGTCGCAGCCATTATACGAGGAGTCCAACTCACTTTTTATAATGGTAGAAAAGGTTTGAGGCACTGAAGAAGGCAAAGAGTTAAAATGCCTGTAATTAATGGTAGCTGTTGAATTATAACATCAGCAAAAACAGCCATGAAGGCAAAACAAAATGGCCACCTTCAGGCTCTTACATTTACAGGTTAGCAGATCGTCACGTGATCAGTAATGGTGCGTTCCATTGCAAGTCGGAAGTCGGAATTTCTGACTTCCAATCTAAGAAGCCTTTCAGTGCATTTGCTCGGGAAAACACGGACGCTCGCTGCAAACGGGTGTTTGAATCTCAAAGCTGCAGCAGCGGATGTAACAGCTGCGACAGGACGAGTCGGCTCCCAACACATACTGAGACTTGAAGTGAAAATCACAACTACAAATTGTATTTACTGCACGTTTCACAAACAAACAAGCAATTGTTCACTGTGTGCGCCGCCAAACTGCTGTGATGTCATTTGTGTTTATGTCCATTATAAAAAATATATCATGAGCCTGTGCCACAAAGCTATGACTTAGTAATTAAATCAATGTACATACTTTTAGTTTTTTAATATCTAAGCTGTGTGACGTGGAGCCAAATGCTTCCTCTAGATGAAACTGTAAAATGTAGGCCGACTGAAAGTATCAGCCCACCTGTTCAAAGGCACCAGAATACATGAAAGGACATCTTCTCTGTTAGAAGATTTCTAGAGCAGAACTGCCAAACCTCTGGTAAAATTGCCCCACCCCAGTTTAAATGCTTCCTATGCCCATGTGTTCATTATCAGGCCGGGGACGGTAGACAGCAGCAGATCACACACCTCATCAGACTTAATCCAGAAGACACTAAAACGAGTTTTAAAAATCTAAATCAGTAAAACTTGCGGGTGTTTTAGGGTATTTCACTTTTCTTTTCCAAATCTAATTTGTTCGGTTGCAGTGACTCACATTGAAAATGACCCAGTTAGTCTGAAATTGACCAATAAATCAATGTATCAGTTAATTGAGCTGTTCTCTCTTGATTTAAAGCTTCACACCGCTCAGTCTGAACGGCTCGTCGGCGTGCACAGCGCACCTAGAAGGCAGCCTCAGTCCCTGATTGGATAACAAGCTGCTGCTTGTTCAATCAGACACTAATTATGGATTTAAATTGAATAAAAGGCAGACAGCAAATTGCTTTCATGAACATAAATCTGATCTGTGCAGCAGAGCTCACACAGAAACACTGACTGAAGACATAATCATCATGATTGATATCAGAATAAGATAAGAGGGAAAAGACCGGAAAGAAATGACTTTTGGAGTTGAATTTAATTGTTTGTTGCACCTTTTGTTGGGGTTGAAATTTCACTCGTAATTTCAACTGTGGCTCTGGGAATGGTAATGTTGGCTAGTGCACCACTTTGGTCCTGGATGGATGCTGGCATGTGAAATATCTCGACAGTGTTAGATGGAAAATGTTGGAAAAGGTTCATTTTTTTTGTTGTGTTGTTATTTGGATAGTTATTCTTTAATTGTTGGATCACAAATATAAAGTCTTTCTTTTAGTGGTAACGCAGTAACATGTAACTTAAAATATTTCGGTGATACATTAGAACAGCGTTACAATCCGAGTTACTGACCGAAGTGAAGCGTTTATTGTTGTTTTTTTAAGATCCCATCCATTTTTGTCTTGTCATGTCATTACAGGCTACATTATGGAAGGTACAGGTCTGTTGTGTTTCATATGACGAAGCCTACAATTAAAACTATTCTTATCTCATAATATGAGACTTTGATCCTTTCTGCCTGCTCATCACTGTGTCCAAGGGCATTCATTTATTTAAAAAGATCTTGGCTATTTAATTGTTCAAATCAGGTTATTTCGGCATTTTATTGAAAGTCACTAAAATGCAGTGTAATAAGTATTTATTGCTCTATGCAGACAGTTATATTGTAACGTAATATACTTCTTTAAAACAGTATTATGTAATAAATTGCATTTTGGAAGGAACTCGCCCGACACTGTTAGTGACACTACCCACCTGTAATAAAAACCTGAACTACCTGGCTGTTGTCGGTGGTGCAGGATAATCTCAGGACATTAACGTGTTCGTTATGAAGCGAATCACACTGAACACAAAGGACGGTCACTGTTTGTGAGGAAGTGAAAGCCTCGGCCTTCACATTTGATGCAGGTTGACAGAGTGACAGACGTCCTTCCTCTGACCTGCTTTTTTGAGCAACAATGACGTGTGCTGGTTGTGCATTTGGTGCCATCGTTTCATCATTTCAGGCACTTTTTTGTTTAAACTCCAAAGTCTGTAAAAGCTCTTCGACGTCTTAGAGGTGTCAAATTCACGCCACCTTTCTCTGCATTAGCAAAACAGGCATTTTAATGACAATACAGTTGGATATTACATCATATTCTTGCATATGTCTCGGAGCCGGAGCTGCTCACCAACACGACGCAGTGGGAATCTGACTGGGAAGCGTTCTGCGATGGTGCAAGGACAAAGCTTTCATTCGTGTCCATGTTGCTGCTGCCCACCATCAACAGACAGCAGAGTGGCAGCTGATGTCATCTCTGCTGTCAGTCGTCAGCTCGTCTGTCGGCCTCGTTGCCTTCACGGCCGCATCAGGTGACTCTAAACACTGCTGCCTCTTTTTCTCCCAGTAACATCCAACTCGACTCTCGGCCTTTACACTGTCAACATCACGGCATGAGGTTAGCATGAATACACTTCATTGTATTTTTGATATTAGTTTAAGTTTTTTAAGCCATAACAGCAGCCTGGCAACGGGGGTCTGTTCACTACTTCCACAGAGGATTTTTCTTTGGTTGAAATCTTTGTTTATTAATGAAATGTCTCAACAACTTATAGATGGATCGTCACAACATTTCAGACACTCAAGTTTCTCTTGACACGTGATGACGTGTTAAGGTGGTTAGGTTAGGTTTCAAATTGTCCAACACTTTGGTTTAGGACCAGATACCTGAAAACCAGGGACATTTCCACCATCTACGGCTGTAATTTGTTTTTGCCCACTAATTAGTAAATTGAACAAATAAAATAAGATGGTGAGCATTGTTTAATCTGTGTCTTCTTACAGAGATGATGACACGATAAAATACAAAAGACATTAAACGCCAGAAGAAACCCAAAAGTCGAACTTGAGTTAAAGTACAGATATCATGAAAAGTACTTCAGTGATCTGAGGTTACAGTTACGGCCGGCTGTGTGCCTCCCTCTTGTTTGTTTGTGTCTTTGTTGCCGTGCAGGTTCCTTGTGGACGCTCTCTCTTCATCCCTCCGGCACCATTTTCTTTTAATTTGCTTCGGCCTTGTAATTAGTTCAGGTTTACACCACACAACACTTTTATTTATCTTCATATACTTTTCTTAAGTACAGTACATTGCTACACACCATTTCAATAAATGGGTGCAATTATTATCATGTTCAATTGTCCTCCTGGTCACATCTGTAAGTACTGTACAGGTAAGTGTATATAGTGTACAGTGTACAGTATATAATCTTATTATTATCTTTTTCACCTTATCTTCGTATTATTCTGTTTTTGCCTTGCTTCTTCTGTTTTTTGTATTTTTATCTATAATTCGATCACTGTTGTGCTTTTCCGTCTGTCTTTGACTCTTAAGCTGTTGTAACACCTGAATTTCCCCACTGAGGGATTAATAAAGTCTTATCTTATCTTACATCCATCACATTCACTCACTCATCTGCTGAGTTATCAGTTATTAGTCTGTCAATTTGATTATTGTCTATTTATTTAAAAACGTGTACACCTTTCCGTTTGAAACCTCCTGTTTTTTTGTCATAGCTTATGACACTGCATGGGTTAATGAATTATCAGCATGGTTGATTATTGAGAGATGTAAAGGAAGTAAGATGGCTCGCTCCTCAGCTACTCAGCTACCTAAAAAAACAGTGTGTTTAATCCATTTTGTCGGGCCGGACAACCCAACACCACATTTCACTTGTAATCCTTATTGTTGAGCTAATCCATCTTTAATGTTATCGATTTCCTCTTAGCAAGAGAGCAAATAAACACACTTTCCCTTAATTATTCTTCTAAACGTTTGCCTAATTAACAAAAGAACCACAAAACAACTCTCGTGCTTCATCAGAGAAGAGTTAGTTTTCCATTACAAGAGAAGGACAGCCTTAAAACACTACAGCTTTAACACATTTTAACAGTTAATCACGTAATTTCCAGTCAGACGGTCACGTGTGATGCCGCGTGTACAGCTTACCTCTCCTTTCTTTGATAACCACATATTTCCTCCACCTCTCCTCCTCTCTGATCACTGATAAACACACTGAAGGTAATTTTTCTGTCCGCTGAAAGCTTCGGCTGTGTTTGTGCTGGAGGAAAGTCACCTTCTTCATGTTTGCAGCAGATTCTATCAGCAGTGTCGAGATTGGCAAACATAATGATGGTGATGTTCGCGTTCGCTGCCAGTGTTTATTCTCATGTATCGAGATTTTACGTGCTAATCTTTTATTTATTGAATCTTTTGATTAAAATGTTACACATGGCTCCAATTAAAACATGAATCAGTGGTTTCTAACGTACGGTTTTTGCAGAAACCGCTCGTGCCAGCTGTTTGGCCTCTCTTTCAGATAAACCTGCCATCTGTCAACCTTTATTAGCTCGTTTGTGATCATGTTCCAGTGATGCCGGATGTCAGATTTATGAGCAGAGCCAAGATGAACACAACCGAGGCCTCTGATGAGAGCCAGCAAAAGCCGATGCAAACAGAGGACAAGGGGAGTCACAAGGACCCACTGCCACACACTGTTTACAATTGTTCAGTCCTCCAGGTGACTGAAGGATGCTCACAGACGCCTCAGGAGATGTTCAAGGTTTACTGTTTACTTCAAACTCTTTTTGCCCTGCTTCAGTCACACCTGTACAAGTGAACACATACGTCTATTGTGTATATAAGGTTTATTGTTTGGGTGACCAGGGTTGCCAAACAAGAGGACCTCAGTTCACATTTGCGTTTCAGCATTTCTAAGCGTCACACCACTGGCTGCAACCAAAACTGGATATTTTTCATGGGAAGTTGGGCCATCTCCAGCCGTGTTGTGGTCACCAAAACTGGATATTTTTAAAGTGACCTGGGGACATTTTCAGCCATGTTTGTGGCAACCAAAACCCAATATCTTTCTCCAGAAGTTGGCCCATCTCCAGTCGTGTTTCTGGCAACCAAAATCGGATTTTTTTCAAGGGAAGTTGGACCATTTCCAGCCGTGTTTGTGGTGACTAAAACAAAATGATCTCCCAAGCATATCACCCTCTTTGGCCCTCCCATTATCCAGGTTCCAGGACAACCACCCCCGTGCTTAGCTCCACTATTGCCTTCACTACTTGCCCCAGTCCGGAGGCTCCCGTGATATGAAGCGCTGTTTGAAGAACAGTAAAATGTCAAAGGGAAAGCTTTACTACAGGCCAATTCACATTTAACACATTTAATTCAGAGAGAAATCCAGTTCCCAGGCTCTTCAGTTCACCTATCTTAATTAACAGCGGGGAGATAACAAGGAGCGAGTTGCAAATGTGGCCTCGGAGTGGTGACTCACACATAATACGCATTAGAATAATTCCCTTTTCACGAAAATGACACATTTCAGATGATTGCTTTGGCTCTGCCAACCCTTCATTAGTCCTGCCATACAAATGAAAATGCAGCTCCACAGAGAGCCAATGAAATGTAAATTGGACGGATGGTTAACATGCACAGATATATTGAATTGCTCGTATGCATTACTTTTATTTACCTACTCTCCTACTTAGTTTGACTTCATGACCGAACTCATTTTATCAGCCTCATCCTCCCTCATGTACCAGCATCAGTTCATCCCACTTTACACTCGACCTTTTTTCAGACTAATACCTGCAAATTCAGTCTGACTGAGAACACAAAGACAAAGCTGCTACAACCGTTTCTACAGCCTAATAAAAAGGTACCGAACAGAGTGACATCTCCCCAGAGGAAAGAGGCTTTTCCACTGTATTAAATACCCACTCACTATGAGAATCACAGAGACATAACACAGCCGCGTGTAGCTGTCTTACATTTTACATGTTAAAGTGGCTGACGGTCCAACGCTTTAATGTTTTATACGCTAATGTGGCTCCGTGCTCCATCAGCGGCGAGATGCACATCGAGTGAGCAGTTAGAGGTAAGAGTTCAGCTCAGGTGCTAACAGGTCAAATACAGACATCAGAATCAATGTTAGGATGAGGACAGGATGTAGCAGGCTCTACTTATTGCCTTCATATTAATATTATATATCTTTAATCCTAAACGGTGATACCTAGCAGAAAGAGAAGTCAACGAAAGATACATAAAAAATTGTGTTTATACAGATACAATAAAGAAATACAGTGAAAAGAATTAGTATAATAAGTAATATTAACACAATCGTGATAGAATAACTGATAATTGTATAACTGTAACAAAAACTGTCAAAAAATATATTAAAAATAAAAAACATTAAAAAAACATGTATAGAAACGTGTTAACCTGCAGGCACTTCAGTGGCCAAACAACATATCCAACAGGAATGGCACTCAGTAGAGCGCATACCTCCGCCAAGGCCCAACCCTCCATTTTGTACTCATAAATACCAGCCACCTAAATATGCCAGATTTTTTTCATGAAAAACAAAAAAGGTTAAAATCGCCAATGATAAAGAAAATAAGAATACGTTCCTTCCTTTAACTGGATCCACACCAAATGTTAATAGGGTCTATTCTAGGCTAAAACTCATCCTCCATCCAAGTTTAGTGGATATCCACTCAGTAGTTTTTGTGTAATCCTGCTGACAAACCAACAAATGGACACTGGTGAAAATATAACCTGCATGGTGGAGATACATCTGACTGCACTGAACAGCACAAAACACACTGACATACAGTTTATCAACAGGTGCATAACAGATTTTGTTACGTCTGAGAAATACAGACAGCGAATTCAACTTCTGAAAGAAACTGATTATGTAAAAATGTTGTGGGAGGTTGTTGAAACTCTTACGTCTTTGAAATTTCTGCCGGTTTTAGCAGATATCTCAGAGCGTTCAGGGTCGAATATGTGGCAGATTCTTTCAGTATCTCCTCTCTGGTGTTGTTTATTGATGTTAAAAACAGTAATATGTTGACTGACTTCAACAAAACTTTAAAGTAGTTCTCTAACTTGGACCACAGACCCCAATTTGAAGCCCATGGTCTTCCGTGGTCTCCCATCTGATAAGAAGTTTGCTTTTAGATGTTTTATCACAGAAATATATGAAACCCATGTCCAAAATGTTCATGCATTATGTCATCATGTTGCTTATGGATGGAAGTACAGTGAAAACAAACCCCCAGGGATCCAACTCTGAGACCCACTGCTCTAAAGAAGAGGAGGACGATGCACTTTATCAATCCCTTCACAGAGAAATTCAGTTTTCTTTCACTCTGCTGTTATTCATTTTACATACAAAGGCCCAAAATAGCCAAAGAAATAGTGAAGGAAGTAGTTTCAGTTGACCTTCAGTTTGTTTGTACATTTCTGTCGGTGTACACGGTAACCAACAAGATATCGAGCGTTAATTAGTAAATTTAAGAGGTCCTGGAAAACAGTTTGTTTGTAGCTTTTTGCTACTTCTTCCAGTGTTTAGGCTAAGCTAAGCTAATTGCCTTTGGGCTTTGTCTTCATATTTAGCCAGGCTGTCCTCATCAGAAGAAGGACTGTACAAGTCGACTGTGAAAGCAGCTTATTACGACCCATATTTTACGTCTGTCGCTAAGTGGCGACCTCTAGCGGACGTTGTAAGTATTACAGGAGCAAACAAGTCAGGCAAAGTAGTTTAAAGAGCGACAAAGTCGGCATTGGGAGGAGTTATTTTTCATCACGTATACAGTGCATAGCTGAAGTTGCGTTTAAGTGAAGCTGTTTCGGATGTTTACCAGGTGGTTTGATGCTTAAACCTAACCAGAAGCTGAGAGCATCCTACTGTCGGGGGAGGGAGCAGAGATGATGGCTTATGTATATGTAACACGTCCAGTCATATAAGTAAAGTCATTATCATCATCGTCATCATACGGGAGATAAAGGGAGATAGTTCAGCATGTTAATGGTGCCAAGGTGCTTATGAGCGAGCGTGTGCATGCGTCACAGTATTCATAATGCAGCACAGCCTGAAGGCTCTCCACAGACAGAGTGTGTGGCTCACCAGAGAATAAAAAAACACCGTCAGACGTCACCAACCACATTCAACAGCGAATGACTCGTTCAGAAACTTATCACTCTGATACGAAGGAACGGAGGGCCACGCTAATATCCTCCGGCAACGTTTCTGTGAGCCGAGCTGTCGAGGATGACAAGCCCCTCACTGAGCGGGCTCGGCTGTCAGCGGGGGGGTTCTGTCCTGACCAGACATCACGCTACAGTCAGTGAGACAGCTGCTGGTTTGATGAAGGGTGGCCCTTCTGAATACAGGCAGTTTGGGGTGTTTCTGAAGACTTCCATGTGTGCTGCGTAGTGTGACAGCACACACACACACAGACACACACACACAGAGAGAGAGAGAGAAAGAGAGAGAGAGAGTCTGGCTGATGTGGCAGCGTTGGTGGTGGAGGAGGATCACCATGAGAGCCTCCACCTGCACGATTAGTGATCTGATGCTCGTCTTCACGACCTGTGGGAAGTAAGAAATAAACCATGGACACAGGAACAACAGACGGCTCAACAAAGACTGGACTGAAATACAAACTGAGCTAATGAGGAGATGTGGTGCAGGTGGAGAGAGGCGGAGAAACACAGGTGAGGAGAGGAAACTAGAGAGCAGGCAGGGAGCTGATACACCTGGTCAAACACTGGGAACAGGGCTGGGCTGTTAAAGGTGATGCAGTGCAGGTGTGGAGGGGAAAGCAGGCTGAGGAGGAACACAGGTGAGCAGGCGTAAAGACAGGAAACAGACAAAGACAGGAAGTGGAAAGTTAAACATGATACATGAGGAGAAAACTTACAAAATAAAACAGGAAATAACTCTGGTCATGAGGTATGGACAACACTGCAGATAAAACATGATAAAGTGCCCTCTACAGTGACGCAAAGTGCAATAAAAAAGGTGATAAATTGCTCTAGGATGCCCTTAAAAATGGAGAAAATGTGATGTGGTGTCATGATAGCTTAGTGTTATGTCATGTTAGAAAATGAGTTTGTCTCCACCTGCTTTTAAATTGTTAAAGGGGCATTATGCAGTTTTGGAGAAGAAATTCAAACTCAGAATTTTAACATTTAAAATATTAACAATACAGACTCAGAGATATTTATTTTGAACAAACAAGCTGTTCTCAGAGGAAAATCAGGTCCCCAGAACACTGTTTAATGCTAGAAAGGTGGCAGGGTCCGCCGCATATAAACAAAGTAAAACAGTATGAAATTGTGTTGTCTTTAAGGTCAGTTTGTCTATTCAGTCATGAATATCTTTATCTTCTGATTAAAATGTGTGCATTAAACTAAATTTTATGACCAAATACCTGCAAAAGTAATGACATTCTCACCTGTACTTAGTGTTGATAAACTTTATATCTGATGAGCATCGCCTCGTCATTGTGAGCTTGTTAGCATGCTGACTTTAACTTGTCTTTTGCCTCTGCTCTCCGATCCTTTTAATCATCTCCAGAACCTCCTGGAGTCTCCTGACCTTCAGTTCACTTCAGGACTCCCACCATTGTTTCAGATGCCCTGACGTGACACCCCCCTTCATTATAATGCATCCTCTATTTCCGCAGCATTTAAATTCAACAGTGGGCATATGGCACCTTTAACATGCACCGCATAAACACATGAGTGGCAACGCTGCGCTGTGACTGCACTGTCAATCCACTTCATCAGAGAAACTCTGCAGGGCATCTAAACAGCGTGCTGCCATTCATACCAATCCACCGCTAAGACTTTGCAGAAGAGCTCCAGCTAGCATAGATTTGGATTAAACATCTGAGACTTGACAGCTGGGGAAATAAGTGACGAGTCAGAGGCCCGTTCTGTGCTCGTCTTCTGTCTGTCTTGTGAAATGACATTTGTATTCCTCTGATGGATTATAAAGTCATTTATTTGAAAAATAGGTTTGTTTTGCAGCGCATGTAATTCCTTGATAATGTTTTTTTTTTTTTCTCAGGGATTACGGCATGCCTGAGGAAACTTATTAATATTGGAGTTAGGCAATTAGAGTGGGATGAATTATACAAACTGCAGGCAGCTCGATTCAGCGATTGCTTGACTTTGTAGAAACAAACTGTGTGTGTGTGTGTGTGTGTCAGGCTGACTTTGTGATTATTGGCAATTTGAGTCACACTTCACTGACGTGTCTGTTTTTCAGATTGAAGATTTCAGAATCAAGATGAGCTCATTAGGGACGGCAGGTGCAACCCTGGACAAGAGTCGTGCGCCCGACTGAAAGACAGCAGATTTTTGGGTCAATGGTTAAGATTAAGGTAAGGCTCCAGAAAATCAATGTAAATGTCAATGTCGTTTCCTCATAAGTGAACTAAGTGTGTGTTTGTGCATGTCAAGGGCGCCCTCATTAGAGAAATGACCATATATACATTGAAAAGGCATGCAGGTCAACCGTTTCACGTTGGATGTTAGGTGGCGCCCTCTAGCAGCTGTTTCAGGTATTACAGCTGTTGATTTGATCTGATCAAGTTCCAACCTGAATAAATGGTTAGAGGATCTCATTTTTGCATGGCAGAGGCTGCATCATGTCTGGATCATGGAGGCATATGGGAGACAATAAGATCATTCCAGGACTCACAACATGTTTCCGCTGTCTTCTTAATATAGCACGGTCGCTGTTGGACTTAAGATATTACAAGTATTGTTGTGTTGTTGTTTTTCTTTGTTGTTTTTTTTCAAAACAGAAGTGTTTAAACTCATGTTGCAGCAAAAACTGCTACATTTAATCCTGGCAACTGGACTGGTTATCTTCACTATCATCCTCAAGCTTGGAGCGGAAACCGACAGAAGAAAGAAGAAACATGGCAGTAGTAACATAATAAACATCCATAGGGAACATTTTTAAAGAAATAAATGTCACTTATTAGTCTCATATATGTAAAGGTATTTTATTTTTTCATTTTAGCTCGGAAAGCAAGCAAGTGGATCTTTGAGCTCAGATTGTTGCTAACATGTACATGTTGTGGAGTCATTCTGCCCCCAGTGGACAAAAAACAACTGGATCAAGATCAACTCAGCTTTAACATGTAAAACCATGTCGCACATCTTCAGGGTCCACAGAGAAAGGAAAAGAAAACGATGAGCGGTAACAAACTGTTAAAGAGATTAGACAGACAAATAAGACAGATTTTTCCCCCCTCAGGCACTATTAGTCCTTGGGAGTCACTAAAATGACCTTTAGTCTGATTACAGCCGTGGTTCGGCATCACAAGTGAATCAGGCGAACATGCTCCTGGTGTGTGAGAGGGTCCGGACTTTAATCTCTGGCAAAACGAACGAAATCAATCAAACCTGTGCGGAGGGAATCGATAGCCATTAAGAGGCAGAGGAAAAAGTGCATGATGCAGGAGATGGATAAAGGAAGGTAACCTGCTCTGTGTTTGTGCTGTGGTTGTGTAGAAGACTGTTTCTTTAGAGGATTTTTTAATTGTTTATGTAGAAGAAAAAATATATGTGGATATTTGATTTGAATCTACATTTCGCTGGTATGGAGGCAGAAGTGTCAGAGACTCTCACTCATGGACTGACCTTCTATCTTAAGTTGCCCACAGCTCACCAGCCTCATGTGGGACGGCCTCCCTCATGTCTTGGATAAGCTTCTCTACTGGCAGCAGATGCTTTAGCTTAAGGAAGCAGCTGCGTCCTGCACTTCACTGTAGCTGCGGAAGCTAACCTTATGTGCATATGCCAAACACACCGCCCATCCTTGCAATCATTTATCTTTATGTTTGAACACTTTAAATAAAACATAACAATATATCTTTTTTTTTTACAGTGATCACTGTTGTTTACATCTGTTTTGGACCCATTTCATGTTTTATCCCTCTATTATTTATTGTATTATGTCCACTTCCACATAATTTTACATGAAATACCTGATAAAATTCAAGTTATTGTTATTTAACGTGTGGTAAGTTGAGCTGTTTCAATGAATGTGTCAGTGTTGTAACCATCTCTCAAGGACATTTTTCTTTCGGATGAACTTGTCCGAGCAAGTTTACAATTTATTAAATAGTCACAGACTTTACACTGACTGAACTGATGTAGCTGACAGAAGAATTTAAATCAAAACATTTAGTCCATGTTGTCGTCTGTGTCCTGCGATAAATCCAAACCACACAGGGACTCATCCGTCCAGCCTTCGGGTGAGACTGATGGTGAACTCAGTTCCTCTCTTCCATCCAGGATTTCTTCAGGGAGAGGGTGAAGCGGAAGTTCTTTGTTGAGTTCAATGGTGGTTGGATCCACCTCTGTCATCGGTGGTTCGGATCCAGTTGCTGTCTTCTGTGGTTCTGATCCAGTTGCTGTCTTCTGTGGTTTGGATTCAATTACTTTCATCGGTGGTTTGGATTCAGTTGCTGTCTTCTGTGGTTCTGATCCAGTTGCTGTCTTCTGTGGTTTGGATTCAATTACTTTCATCGGTGGTTTGGATTCAGTTGCTGTCTTCTGTGGTTTGGATTCAGTTGCTGTCTTCTGTGGTTCTGATCCAGTTGATTTCTTCTGTGGTTTGGATTCAATTACTTTCATCGGTGGTTTGGATCCAGTTGCTGTCTTCTGTGGTTTGGATTCAGTTGCTGTCTTCTGTGGTTCTGATCCAGTTGCTTTCTTCTGTGGTTTGGATTCAATTACTTTCATCGGTGGTTTGGATCCAGCTGTTGTCTTCAGTGGTTCGGACCCAGTTGCTGTCTTCTGTGGTTTGGATCCAGTTGCTGTCTTATGTGGTTTGGATCCAGCTTCTGTCTTCAGTGGTTCGGACCCAGCTTCTGTCTTCTGTGGTTTGGATCCAGTTGCTGTCTTCTGTGGTTCAGATCCAGTTGCTGTCTTCTGTATTTTGGATTCAATTACTTTCATCGGTGGTTTGGATTCAGTTGCTGTCATCGGTGGTTCAGATCCAGTTGCTGTCTTCTGTATTTTGGATTCAATTACTTTCATCGGTGGTTTGGATCCATTTGCTGTCTTCTGTTGTTTGGATCCAGCTGCTGTCTTATGTGGTTTAGATCCATTTGCTGTCTTATGTGGTTTAGATCCAGTTGCTGTCTTCTGTGGTTTGGATCCAGCTTCTGTCTTCTGTGGTTCGGATCCAGTTGCTGTCTTCTGTGGTTCGGATCCAGTTGCTGTCTTCTGTGGTTTGGATTCAATTACTTTCATCGGTGGTTTGGATTCAGTTGCTGTCTTCTGTGGTTCTGATCCAGTTGCTGTCTTCTGTGGTTTGGATTCAATTACTTTCATCGGTGGTTTGGATCCAGTTGCTGTCTTCTGTTGTTTGGATCCAGCTGCTGTCTTCTGTGGTTTGGATTCAATTACTTTCATCGGTGGTGTGGATCCAGTTGCTGTCTTCTGTTGTTTGGATTCAATTACTTTCATTGGTGGTTTGGATTCAGTTGCTGTCTTCTGTGGTTCTGATCCAGTTGCTGTCTTCTGTGGTTCGGATTCAGTTGCTGTCTTCTGTGGTTCAGATCCAGTTGCTGTCTTCTGTTGTTTGGATTCAATTACTTTCATCGGTGGTTTGGATTCAGTTGCTGTCTTCTGTGGTTCTGATCCAGTTGCTGTCTTCTCTATTTTGGATTCAATTACTTTCATCGGTGGTTTGGATTCAGTTGCTGTCTTCTGTGGTTCTGATCCAGTTGCTGTCTTCTGTGGTTTGGATCCATTTGCTGTCTTCTGTTGTTTGGATCCAGCTGTTGTCTTATGTGGTTTAGATCCAGCTGCTGTTTTCTGTGGTTTGGATCCAGCTGCTGTCTTCTGTGGTTTGGATCCAGCGCCTCCATCTTCTCGCTGTGGCGTGATGCACCACTGCACACAGACAACACGCTGCTCTGGTTCACTGCCCGTTGCTGAATCTGCCGCTCTGCTCCTTTGGTCTTCTGAGGTGATCTCCTCTCTGGGTGGTGGCAGCAGTGCTGGCATGGGCGTCTCTCCAGGAGTAAGTGGACAAATGTAGCCTTCGTAAGCCAGGTCCTCGTTCGTCTTTTTCTTCGAATAAATTGCGACACTGGCAACGGTGTGAGGAGGCTGAGCACCAGCAATCACAGGCAGAGTAGTCCATTTTGCCGGCATCGAAAATACCACATATTTGTTTGATGAAGCAGCTGCAAAATGATGAACACAAATGCAATATTATGCAACAGATAACCTAAGAGGAAGAGCAATAAACATTTTACAAAGATGACTTTCAGGCAAAAAATTCAAGGAGAACAGAGCAAGGTGCTAAATGTTTAACTTCAGCTTACCATCTTTTGCTTTATCTCGACTTTCATCCATGACTGTAGAGATCTGTGAATATCCAGCAGAAAAACTTGTTTTGGTGAAAAGTTATTAGCAGTTTCAATCAACTGAAGTCACCATCTGTGAACCAAATGTAAACAAAATGATCATCATAGCAGCAAAGTTCAAAACTCAACATTGGAACACAACATGATAAATGTTTTTATACGAATGGAATGAGGCCAAACCCACAGAGAACTGTCACCTGACTAATGCTGTACTGATCCTGAGGGAAATTTAGCTTTGTGGCCTGAAACTTTATAGTTGTAATTCACTGTCACCTCACTCATTTGAGCCAATACAAGCAGCAGCAGGCAGCTGTTTTCAGCAAAGCAACAGAAGCTAAATAAAAAGATGAACACTCGCTCTACTCCCTGCCAACACCAAACAAGAGAAGGGTCCAGCTGCAGCCTTGCAGACTCTGCAGACTATGTGCATTCAAAAACATTTGTCAGTGGGCATTGTAGTCAAGCAGCTGCAGAGCCAAAACCATACCTCCTCCAAAAGATGCAGACTGTACACCATGGCTGAGAGGGACCATTGATCACATCAGATCAAAAATAAACAAAAAAAATTTAATTAGGCAAAGAAATAACTGTAACCTTGTCAATGCATTAAAGCCACAACAGTATGACTACAGACTAATTTAGATATAATGAGGATCACTATTAAGTCTGTTACCTTTACTGCTAAAACAAATGTAACATAGTTATGCAGAAATACCAGTTTGTCTTGAGCTTTTATTGTGAAAGGTGGAAAAACAATAGGAGTCTGTCTTATGTGCTGCAGCTGACAACGCTGACAAATATCTTTTTTTACTCCACTACATTTATTTGACAGCTTTAGTTACTTTGCACATTGCACACTGCATCAGTGTCGTGTCATTAGTCCCTGATTCATAAAAACGCCAACATTTCAGATCCTATAATGCAAATGTAAGACACTTTTACTCGTTCTTCTGATACTAATGTTATCCCCAGAAATTACTTTTAATGTTTAAGAACATCTAATATCAGACACTTTTACTCAAGTACTATTCATATGGGAGACTTTAAGTAATATTGAAAGTAAGTATTCAAAGCCCTGTAGATGTATTATTTTTAATGCATGATTTGTAAAAATTAAGTCAAATGTTATCAATATGAAGTTGAGTGCACAAATTCAAAATCTCAGTCTGAGCATGTTCGACATGTCCTCATGATAAAACGACTGGACAGGTTGATTGCCATTGACTCCTAAACGAGGTCGCAGCCTGACAATAATCATAAACATGAGTCGTAATAAGCTGCTCGCCCTGTTCAGCACTTCTCCCCAGTGAGGACGGGCTGCCGTGAAGCGTCGTGATAGTTCAGGCGGAGCGCCGAAGTCACACTTGCTTCGTCTGTTCTGTTTCATTAAGTATTAGGAAGACACAGTATCTTGGCTGGCAGACATTAGAAAAGCCATCATAATCACTGACACAATGAGCGCGTTTCATGCATTGCAATAACTGTAATGAAATAAAAAGCAATAAAAAGAGGGCATTCAGATAATAAAATGTCAGAGTCATATCTCAGGCCAGTTTGTTGCACGTCTCATTACTGTTTCTGGCACTCGTCTTCTCTCTTTCCATTTGCTCTGGACATATGGTCTTCTATATTTAAAAGCGGTGCACTAGAGGACTGTGGGCTATGACTTTCTTGGCACACCGCCACAACCAACAGCCATCTATCCTGTGTGTCAGTCAGGCTGCGCTTTTACTCAATTTGCACAACCTTGGCCGGGGATTTCATCTGAGCTGCACAGCGCTGCCTCTCCCCAGAGCGACGATAACAACTCCAAATTCCACCTAAAGTTATATTTCATGCTAATGAATTAATGTACCCTTTCCCATTTTCAGCCCCGAAAATATGCTCCTCTCCAATGCCAGAATGAAAAATCAAATCAGTCTTGTCATTTGCAGCTGATTTGTTAAGGTCCCGGCTCGCTTTCCTTCTTGTCCCACGGCTCGGCTGATGAGACAGCACAGCTGTGTTCCTGTTAGTGATTCTGATAACACCAAATTAAATGCCGTCTGAGAGAGCTGGGCCATTAATATGAAATCACAAACATCAAGCTGACTCAGATCAATAAATTAAACACTGTATAAATTCACCATCCACCTCCATCTCGCTGCCACGTTACGAATGAAGAGCCCTGGCTGACTTTAAAGAGGAAGGATTCAGTTGTGATGCTCAGAGAAACATCACTGCTCTTCTCACTTCGGCGTGTGAAAATTCATCACACTTGTACGTAATAACCTCACAAATTATTGCAGTTGGACTCCAATTGGTGACACCGTGCTTTGAGACTCCCCGGAAATCTGTGTTTTTGTGCTGTTCAATAAGGCTACCGAATATTTGAACTGTTTAAAGAACCAGCAAAGTGCTAGAGACAAATACGAGCAGGCCGAGAGCTTCAGGGAACACGGGAAAACAGCAAGACTCTCAAAAAGTAGGCGAGGACAAAAGAGGGCCGCCATCTTCCTCGGTCGGAGCAAGTGGAAAGGAAGACGTGATGAACGCAGCTGAGACTCTCCACAAGTTGAGAGAACTGAGAAAAGAAACCCTGAGAAAAGACCCTGGAAGTGTCAGTAATAGAGGACAGAGGTGGCCAACACCAATTCCTGTGATGTCCTACAGAACCGTATGCGACGTAATAATCAGAGGATTTATCAGATTCCTGAGGGGAGTGAGAAGAACGACACGGTTTGGGAAACAACTGATTAAAACAAATGATTGCAATCATTAGAAGTGCAATTTGTGAAAAAATAACGACGTGAGAGCATCAAACCGAGGTGATTCAAAGACACAGTGTGAGGTGAAAGGGAAAGGTGCATGCTGGTGCACTGAAAACAACAGAAAGCTCGTAATTGTGTTTGTCCCATTGATTCGGCCACTAATCAACACAATCTGCAGATGCGGCAGCAGCAGTGGCTTTGACACAGCCAGCAGAGAGAAATGAAGGTATTTAAAACCTAGAATCCAAATAACATACATATTTGTAGATTCAGTGCGACTTCCCAGGATCTCATTAACTCCTGTCTATCGTGCTTAGACATCGTAGAAAAAAATGTGATCCCTATAACTGCAGAACTTGCCTGAGAATTATCACATTTTTAAGTTTTCTTCAGTGTCAAACTAATCCAGTGACAGTTGTCTGTGCGTTCATTGGCACATTGCAGATAGGAACTGCTAATAGCTAATTCGGCATATTTAATAGTGTCAATTTGTGAGAATGTGGCATGGCAACGTTATACTTCCTGTTTACGTCCCCCAAAGCCCACACATTATACAAAGTACTGTTCTTAAAGTTATACAGGGTTGATGGGGTGGTTGTTGTTGACATGATTTTGTCCGAGGAGGCACCCACAGTGTCACACAGGTCAGACCGCTGCATGAAAGAAGTGAGTGATGAGTGGTTTGTGAGCTTTGGTCAAGGCTGGATTAGCTACTGGGCTGCATCTTTCAAATAAAATGTTAGCATTTTTTGTTTCAGCAAACCACAGAAACATGCACATTGTACATGTCTTACATAACTTATTGAAACCACTGGATATTTGACGAGACGTTGGGACATTTTCTAGCTGTTTTTTGTGACGAAACCTAACCAGACCATACAGTAAGTCACAACATACAATTGAAAATTAAACCAAAGGAAACTGCAACTGATAACATAAAGAAAGTTTCAACGTATCCTTCTTTTGCAGAATGTTATAAACACAACGAGGCAGCAGGTAAGAAACAGAAAGAGAGCTTTAATGGAGACAAGTGAAAAAGGTTGGCAGCAAAACAGGAGAAATCCAAGAGCAAAACATTAAATGAAGTACAAACCAGGGTAACACAAGGGCATAAGGCTGCAAATGCAGACAAACACGACGGCATGACAGGACGAGGGAACAGACGAGAAACACAGGAGACTCTGGAGACTCAGAACTGACATGAGATGAAAAAACACAAAGGCAGGAAGTGGAAAGTAAAACACGACACATGAGGATAAATCTACCGAAACAAAACAAAACAACTAAGCCAAAACTCAAAACCATGACAGCACATAGCCTACATTTATTCTGATGATTGGTTCGGGGCTGAATCTAAGAGAAGTCGGCAGAAATCCTTGACCAAGACGCTGGTACAAACTCCCCCACTGCTGCTCAGTGGGTTATCAGCAGCAGGTGCACAAGGATTTTATAACTGCACTCTGTCCAGGATCAACACTTTTTTAAACCAGTGACTCTGTTTCGGTCACAGCCCTCCATGGTGCATATCTACATTAATTTGTGTTTAATCAAATAACCACACAGTGAACCTGGGCCAGCTAATATTCGAGCATGGACAATCTGTAAACAATGATGGGAACGAGGGGTTAATAGAGGTGCAGCAGCTCAGTTCTGCCCTGATGTTGGACAGCATCAGATGTTGTCATTTGCAGGCCTCAAGCACACAGGTTTAGGCACAAAAACTACTTGGTTATGCTGAGGAAATTGGCTTTAAATACTTGTTACATGGCTGGAAATGTCCCGAGGTCTCCTTAAAAACACCCAGTTCTTTCGCCACAAACATAGGTGGGGATGGCCCAAGTTCACAGCTGGAGATTCCAGTGAAAAATATCCAGTTTTGGTTGCAAACAAACACAACCAGGGATGGCCCGACCCACCGTGGCAACAAGCATGGCTGCAAATGTCCCGAGGTCTTCTTAAAAACACCCAGTTTGTCGCCACAAATGCGGCTGGAGACGTCCAGAGGTCTCCTGAAAAATACCAGGTTTTGTTGCCAAAAACACAATGTGACGCCGTGGTCCCTCATCAAAACTAAAAAAGTAGTTTCACACTTAAATAAAAGAGGAATACGAATTATTCAATGAAATAAATATTGAACGTTAATCCTTCTGCTGCAGATGGAGAGTCAGTGAGTTGTGCGGGAGATCGTTTGGAGGTTTTTTATTTGTCAGTTATCGGCTCAGGTGGCCTCAGCTACAAAGATCAGAGGTGCTGTTTTGCTGCTGAATGTGCCACGGGGTGTCTGAAAGCATGCATCTCACTTGCATTCCTGTGAGTCTGTGTTTTAGACTTCATGCCGTAATAACACGAGTGTGTTCTCGTGTGTGTGTGTGTGTGTTGTGTGTTGTGCAAATCCGTCAGCGTGATCTTCTTTTTTCTCCCCAGCCAGAGCCAATCGATTCTCCACAGGCTGGTGGGCCGGGAACCACTGCTTTCTGTCAGAGCCTTGAATGAGCTGGTGGGTGGATGGATTACTCCATTGTAGCGTGGAGCACGCAGCCAGAGATTTCACATTATATTAAATTAAAACCTGTAATTAGGAAAACAATGGCCTGAAAATTGTGCAACCCTGTTTTATTTCAATGATTGATTTGATTTTGAGTCTGAAAACAGAGTCATGCTATTCCAGCAGGGCTCACGCAGTGTTGTTGTAACGCAGCAGGCATTGATCACTGAAGGAGACCTCGGCAATTTATTCATAGGGATAATTCGGTGTAAAGCTCAGCCCCGCCGCAAACAGTTTGAGTTTAATAATGAACTGAAGGTGCTGCGGAGCTCAGGAAGAGTCAGGCTTCTGGTAGAAAATAAATCATATTCAGAAACAACGCTGGAGAGAGGCAGGTATGATTTCCCTGAAGTCAAGAAGTTTGTCAATTCCTGTACAATAATGTGCAACTACTGAATGTGCTCAGTTCAATCTAGTTATAGAGTGCCAGATCATTACAGAAGTCCACTCTGGGCACTTTTCATAGTTAAGGTGTGGACCATACTCTAACCCAACAACTCCCAACATGAGAAAGTGACAGTGGTGAGGAAAAACTTCCTTTGAACAGGCAGAGACCTCGAGCAGGACCAGGCCCAGTCGCCAGAATAAAATGTTGTCATTTTATGTTTCTGCAGACCACAGGGATGTTCAGATTTGTACGTGTCATATCAACAATTGTAACAACAACAATGTGTAAGTGTGAAACCACAGGAGATCTTTCTTTTAAGGAGACAGGACATTTTCCAGCCGTTTTAGAGGCTGCACCGGATATTTTTGTTGCAACGTCGGGACATTTTCCAGTTGTTTTGGATTTTGAAGTCCAATATTCACTCTGTTTTGGTCTCCACCAACTCCTGAGCTCCTTAGCTGCTAAATGCGCTGCTAACTTTACCTGTCTGCCATCTATTAGCTTACAGGTATGTGTGTGTGTCAAAAGATGACCTGGTGGAGGATGGAGAAAGGTGGCCAACACATGTGCTAGAGAGCTGAATAGGGGATCGGGTGAGGTATCAGGGAAACAGGGATGAAACTGCAGGCTCCGAAATGGAAGAAAGAATAAGACTCTGGCAAACTGATGACAAGAAAAATGATGCAGATGATATTGAGAAGTGTAAGCAGCCATAACATAAGTCTGTATCCACATTTGACCTCAGTCGTTGCCGTGGATACGACCCTCTAATTATATAATAAGTCAAATGTGCTTCTGAATGCAGATCAAGGTCAAAGATCACACACACACACACATGCACACACTAACAAAGCTCCAGCTTTCATTCCTTCGTATCTTATTTACACAGTTCAGATAACGTCCTCTGCACTGAACCGGCGGCTAAAATTGGAAACTTCACTCAACCAAGGAGAAATATCTATTTGAAAATGTGAATGTCTCATTCCGATCAGTAATCTGCTGTACAATGTGCTTCCCTCCGCAGCTCCCAAATCCCCTTGATCTTTCAGTCTCTTATAGCGCGAGTCCACGTCCACTTGTTCGCTTCTCCCTCGGTGAATTCTGGAAGAAAGAAGAGCAATTCTCTCAGTCAATAACAAGAACGCCGGCAATCAGATGAAATGCAAGAGTTTGACTCAGGGCTTTCAGCAAGCATCATCGGGTTTGACTGACATAAATGCCTAGTTTGCTGCTCTGAACTGACGATTTACGAAGTGATAATCCGACAGCCCCTGAAACTGAAGAGCAAAGTAGATGTAAGTTACATGTAAGAATGTAATCAGGCTTCATTTGCCCACAAACATCACAGCAAAACAAAACTTACCCTCGTTTACTTAGCTGTGCATTTCTGATACGTTCCACCTCACCTGCACAAGAAGTGCAGCTATAACACAAATAAACACAAATAAATGTCATTTTTCTGATAAAAATCTTCATACACACTGATGCACCAGTAATACCAATCAAAAACATCATAAAAAAAACAGTAAAACATTGATGACAGTAACTACAAGAACTTAAACTTCTCTCAAAACCGGAATTGCCAGAATAACTGCTCGCTAGGTTAGGTTTGGGCACAAAAGGCACTTGGAAATGGTTAGAAACCGTCATGGTTTGGCTTAAAATACCTGTTTTGGTCGCCACAAACACGGTTCGAAATGTCCCGAGGTCTCCTTAAAAGCACCCGGTTCTGACACCACAAACATGGCTGGAGATGGCACAACCTCACGTGACAAATATCTGGTTTTGGTCGCCACAAACACGGCTGGAGACGTCCCTGTGTCTACTCCAAAACACCTGCTTTTGTCGCTACAAACGCGGTTGGAGATGGCACGACTTCCCGTGATAAAATATCTGGTTTTGGTTGCGTCAAACACGGCTGGAAATTGTCCCGAGTTCTCCTTAAAAATATCCAGTAGTTCCACGCTTACAAATGCCAAAATGCAGATTCAAACTGTGGTTGCCAGTTTGGCAGGCTCGTCGTCCGTAACCCCTCCACCATCCACTCCACATCGCAATGTGAAAGTCAGGTAATAGACAACATTAACTGCTCGCATTATATCCTGGCGGCTGGGCTCTCTCCCACCATTGTACCCTAGATGGTACAAATAGTTACACTTATTGCTAATTATGCTACATAGTCCCTGCAACTATCAGATCATTCTCCCACTGGAACTGTCAATTGTATCTAATATCCGGACATTTATAGCTCTGAAAGATAACCCTGCACGTTCAACAGTGACACGCAGCGGCACTTTAATAACCCCACTTTCTAACCCTGTTTTCAGATGTGAGCAAAATGATTACATGGTCATCGCTGATATAAATTTATAAGGACTGCCTTCCCTTCTTGCCAGGAGCTCTCCTCTTTATCTGCTCCCTCTTTGTCCTTCACTCTTCATATTTCTTCATCTATCCTCTGCTTGTTCTCCCTGTCTCCATTTCTCTCTGTAACCTTGTGAGTTTGCTTTAATATTCATGGTGATTGAACCTGAGGGGAATTCAGCGTGTCTCTCTAATTTATGTGAGATGGGCTTCATTATTCACCCCGTGATTTAATATGCATTATAGGATTGGTGAGTGAACATATGAGAGGAGAAATCTTAGAAACCTGGACGGCTGTGCTGTATGGAGTTCAACTTCTGAAGAGCTGACTGATCGTCTTGCCCCCAGGCTGATGACTCTGTACTCCTCTTTTGTCATCTCTGCCCCTTGTGCTGTCTCTCTCACTTTCTTCTCCCCTTTTATTTTTTTTTTTACCCATGCAAGCAGCGTGGCTCTATGAATGACAATGTCCACCAGCCGAGCCCAGACTGAAATATCGAACATTTGGGACTGATTGCCATGAAATTATGCGCGGACATTCATGCTTCCAAAAACTATGTATCCTGATGATGTTGCCGACTTTTTCTTATTCCAACCGCCAGACACATGGAGCCTTATCATGGGCGTGACTTTCACCGCATCCTGTCACTTGACCAAAAGTGTCATTTTCCATCGTAACAGGATGCTAATCCTCTATCTTAGACAGGCGGTACGACGTATCACGTATATTCCAACAAGCACCGCAAGTATCACCCATAATCATTTCCCCCAGTGACGTTCTCAGGGAAACTGGCCGATAGCTGCATCACGAGGTTGACAAGTATTGAATGTTTTCTGTTTCTCTGAAAAACCTTCACCTCTCCATCCCACCGTGAATCGGGACATCCTCATCGACTTCCTCCCACAATGCACGAACCCATAAAGCACAAAGAAAGTTTACCCAGCGCGCCGTATGGAAAGAAATAGATTTCATCACCGGTTTTCTTTAGCTATGATCACAAAAGAGCCTCCATTTGCTCTTTGCAGATAATACTGGCTGAAATCTTCTATTTAACAAAATGCCAGAATCAATATAATATTTCAAACCCATTCATCACACCAAGCTTCGCATCATCTTTGAATACACAGCTTGTCTCCGTGGGTCCTTCCTCGCCTTGCCTTCGCCATAAGGTCTACACTCATGCACGCTCTCCTCTCTGACACACTTCCCCCGTGTTATCTTTTCCTTTTCACCTCCCTATGCTAAGAAGGGCATTTGTATTCCAGAGTCAGGTTGGCAGGGTACGCTTATCTTTTCAGAGGGGCCTTTGAAAAGGCTCTGATTCTGCATGAAAAAGAGATACCAAAGGCGACCTCTGTGACATCTCATGACACGTTAACAGACAGAGTTCAGAGCCGGGGCTAACTAGACAGCTATTGGCAGCAAATCTACGGTTCTGACGGGCAGAAAAGAGTCTTTGGTGCAGCATCAAACAAAGTACGTTATTCCTCAGTGAATACAGGAAGGATGTAGGCTACACTAGGCCTTTCAAATGTGTCAGAACAGACTAGTGCTCTTGCACTGTGACAATGTCAGACGCAGATGTGAACTGGGTAAGGTAGTAGAAGCTGACGGTTCACTGATGAAATGTTTGAGGGTACTGGAGGAGGAGGTTAGTTAAAGAAATACACAGACTTCAGACTGCACATCTCTGTCGATCTCTATAGGTTGACAGGGTCAGGCAACATGTGCTTGTTCCCCTGAGTTAAAAAATCCTACAACTAGTAAAATGAACTATTAGGTACAAGCTCAGGAGTGAAGAAAATCTGCATTATTCCTCAGGTTAAAGTTTAGTGAACTTTGACATGCTGTCGATGAAAAGCAAAGCATCTTGACATTACTGACATTTGAGGGTAACAATGCTAACAATGCTCTGACAGTTAGCTAGCTGGCTACCTTTTTCTACATCCACACCAACCCATGAATCACATACAGTACATACATACACATACTCTGGTGTGAGTAAACTGCACATTATAAAGAAAATAGAAAAAATGTTGGCGAGCTATTGTGACTGATAGCACAAGTATGTCCCCAGTTTGTCAGTGTGTCAGATGATAGCTGGCCAGCTACAGTAGTTCACAACTAACCCTGCAAATATTCAAAGTAACATCACCGAGCTCTGCTGCAAGTTGTCATGAATGCACGGAAACTTTTTTCATACTTCTCTGAATACAAAAGTTTGAACAGGAGTCAACATTAGTTCCTTACAATACAACAGAAAACATGACGGATCAGATAATGACTTAAAAATCCAGTGCATAGCATTTGGTGGTATCTAGTGGTGAGTTTGCAGATTGCAACCAACTAAATACCCCTCGCTTCACCCTCCCCTTTGGCTGAAAATGCTTAAAACAATGCAACAGGCCCTCTTTGTAGATATAAAGGGCTCATTTTAAAGTAATGAAAACACGATAGTTGGTTTTAGGTGATTATAAACTAATAAAAACATAATCAGGACTTTTATATTCCATTTCTGCAAATACTCCATTTTTGCCCCTAAATCCTACAAACTTGCCCTTTAAATCAAGACGTAAACAATAAATAAACACCAAATTGGTAACAATAAATACAAGTACACTATAGTGTCTTGTAAAAGTGTGCGAGGGCATTACTTTATTAATAAAATATTGAATTAAGTTAATAAGATCTTGCCAGTAAAATCATATTATTTGAAATTAAACTAAAAAAGTGTTAAATTAAAACATGTTTGCTGTCTCTTTGATGATGTTTCTCATAATGCAAAAGTATGTTGATTTCCTGCAACAATATAAAAGGATAATATTCTGTGTATAGTATAGTATGTAGTACTACCAGTATGCAGGTAGTATCAGGACACAGCTCAGTGTTTACACTCATAAAACACCAATAAAAGTGTCACTGAATTAAATGCATATAACTGTGTGTGTGAGCACGGCACCTGAAACTCTGTATACATCTTTGTGTTGTGTGTGTGTGTCTGCTGACAGCAGTGTTATATGTGGACAGGCTGCAGGGCCCTGGCACGTCTCTTCTTGCATGCTCTCCTGGATAATGTTTTCTCAGAGATGTGAGAGCTGTCAGGGCTTCACTGCTTACTGGGGCATATATCATCTACGAGCAGCTCTCTCTGCTTCTTCTCTTTTACTCGGCTCTTTTCTGCTCCCACCCAATCATTCCCTCAGTCAGTCTATTAACGTGAGCGCTCGCCTATATTTTCTTCATAATTATCCCCCGAGGGAAATTACTTTCAGGAAGGAAACGGAATTAGGCTTACGCAGATAAACTGATTACAGGTTTTTTGTTGATAACTAATGGTTTATTAATTGGTTATTGTTTTCTGTGTGTGATTGGATACAGTTTGATTATTGTACAAGCGATCAGGACTTCAGTCGTTCTCCTTCACATGTTTCCTGGTGCCAGATGTCACCACACACACATACTAACCACAGGTTTTCTCATTAATTCAAATATGTTGGGTGTTGTACTCACTAACAGTTGGAGATAACAATCAGCCAATCAGAGTTTTGCAATGATTAAGAATGAGAACATCATCTTCCTGTATAGCGATGTTCAGCCTCTGACTAAACTCAGAACTCATCACAGACTCCTTTCCGGTCCTTTTTGGTCAACCTCCACAGTCTCTCTTCTTTTTCATGTTGTCATCTGACATTTTCAACTTGCACAGACATGTCGAATCACATCTCTCTGTTGACTTTGTATCTGAAAACGCAGTCAGTCAACTTAAAGAAGTATAGAGAACGAATGCCAACATGTCAGCCACATAATGGTCTGATGGGCGTAGGGAATGAAAATGTACATGTTGTGTGATGTTGATTTGAAGCAGCACAGCGCTGTTTCATGCACAACCGTGAACATGGTGAAGTAACAAAGGGAATTAAAGCTGCGAGCAGGGATGAACGGGCCCTCGCTCCCCCACGTACATCGGGCCGTGGCGCCATCGGAGGGCAGACGCAGAGGGCAAGTTTGTCCACTATGTGGCCCTAGAGCTCACCCATCAATTATATTTCAGTCAGGAACACTTTGTCAAAATAATCTTTATTTACTTGCACAAGTTTCATTTGGCGGTATGGTACTGTTCTGGGACCCCCTGCTCTTCCACGCGCTTGCGTGGAAAGCCTGAGGCAGGAAGAGCACACCTTCCTGCCCTTCACGAGCCATCATGAACGGCATAAGCAGGGAGCGCAGCAGCAAAGAAAAACCCAGACAGAGCAGAGCAACCAACAAGATACAATGGTAAGATTAATAACGGATGACAGGAGGCGCTGGGGTGGAGGTGGGTTGCAAAAAGCCAGCAGAGGAAGCAGCAAGTGAGGTCGGGCTAGAGCAGTTTAAATAGCGCGCTCTGAATGCAATTTCCCAATAGGAAGCAGGCACGGGGAGTCAGCTGAGCCATCAGCTGATTTGCTCCGTGTTGACACCTACGCTGTTGATGCTGATTTAGAGCCTGACGTCGTGGCCTGCCAGAACTAAAGCTACGCTTGATGTCATGTTGTATGATTTGGAGAAAAACAGCCTGTGAATGTCATGTAAATTGGATGATGTTTGTCGTCACAGCACATAGCTGAGCGAAAGGGCCAAATCTGGTGACCCATGACTCATACGGCCAGTATATTTACATATAAAAATTAATAGAAATTAATAAAAAATATTTATATATGTAAAACGTAAAAATAAGAGGCGTATCTCATGCAGCCAGTGTAGTTACATGATCCCACACTGATTTTGAGTCAATTGGTCACATGACCTGGAAGCTATTGAGCTAAAATGCTAATATTTACATATAAAAATTAATAAAAAATAATAAAAATTAATAAAAAATATTTAGAGATGTAAAACGTAAAAACAAGAGGCGTATCTCATGCAGCCAGTGTAGTTACATGATCCCACACTGATTTTGAGTCAATTGGTCGCATGACCTGGAAGCTATTGAGCTAACATGCTAATATTTACATATAAAAATTAATAAAAAATATGAAAAGGTGTAAAATGTAAAAACAAGAGGCGTATCTCATGCAGCCAGTGTAGTTACATGATCCCACACTGATTTTGAGTCAATTGGTCACATGACCTGGAAGCTATTGAGCTAACATGCTAATATTTACATATAAAAAGTAATAAAAAATTAATAAAAATTACTAAAAAATATTTAGAGCTGTAAAATGTAAAAACAATAGGCGTATCTCATGCAGCCAGTGTAGTTACACTTACGGGCCCTAATAATGTTGGTGCAGTCAGGTGGAACAGTTGATACATGGTACCTCCTATCAGAAGTCTAGATTGGATTAGTCTAGTCTAGATTTGCCATATCCAACATATTAAATGAAACAATATGTTGGTTTTATCAGCAATGTGGCCAACTTTCCGTCCAAATGTAGTCTGAATATATCAGATAAATAGGCAAAAGAAAATGCAGAATACAGCATTTTTTAGAAAACTGATGGATGGAAACCCACCTATTAGATCATTTTCTGATCTGAAACCACTGTGGG
Organism: Pagrus pagrus; assembly: GCF_965226575.1. Taxonomy (NCBI): domain Eukaryota; kingdom Metazoa; phylum Chordata; class Actinopteri; order Spariformes; family Sparidae; genus Pagrus; species Pagrus pagrus. The sequence goes on from NC_140198.1 coordinate 7,823,635, forward strand.
TAAGTTTTGGTTAGGGTTTAAATAACTCCCTGGTGAAGGCTGAGGGAACAATCATAGTCATGCTTAAAAGAAACCAGTGTTGACCTTTGGTAGGAAAAGAGAAGAACACCATGTTAGTCTTAGGTTTTGTTGACCAATCCAACCAACCCTTACCTTGCAAGGCAGCTGGATTACAGTTGTTTACAACACACAACAGTCGTTTGGACCAATCAGCGTCCTACAAAGAACTACTAGCAAATGGTTCGTCCAATCGCCTGCCAAGTATATTTTGAAAGCGCCTACAATTTTCAAAATATTTACCAGGAGTGACTTTGCAGGCGGTTCCCAGGTGTAAAAAAAAACATCTGGCACGCCAGGTTGAACCAATCCAGCCTCCTCCGTCTGCAGACTTTGTGGCGCTTACAGCAATGTCACACTCCGAAGTAGTACGCCAAGTAGTTAGCTCCCAATAGTACACCCTAGTAGACCATAACATATGTCAGTTTTGGGGAATTTGCGGATATGACTGATGCTGTGCCCGTTTCGAAAGACAAAAATATCTTGTAGCATCATCCAGACATGAGTCTCAGACAGTTTGAGTGAAACATCAGGACAGATTGGAACAAAACAACATAAGTGATGTGATGTTACGTGATGTGTCCAAGAATAGGTTCATTGCAGTAAATGAGACATTTTGAAGGAATGGCAGGATTTTCAACTTCCTTAACCCAGAATAAGCATCAAATGATTCTTTAGATTCGTTTTCACCCTGCCATGAAGAAAACCAATGATAAAACCTGGAACTTTTCTGGAAAATAAGCATCTGCTATTGGGTACTGGCATCTCCGGCCCAGAAATATCAGCACTGCTGGTGTTTTCTCTGTGTTGCGCCCTCCAACAGAGCTTGTCAACAAGAAATCCAGTACCAGAAGGGAAAGCTGGGCACTTAATCAGATAAAAAGTGTGAAACTGATGCCAGGAAAGGAGCGGGAGATGCCATACACCCCTGTCTCTTCTGCAAACACATTAATCACTGTCAGCATCTTCTTTAAAAATGTCAGACTGGGGATGGGGGACAGCGATATCAAACCCTCAAAGACATGCCGTTATGAAAACAAATTTTGTACTTCGAGCTCATTTATTTTCTGATGAAATTATGCAAAGTCACGTATTAAAAAGACGAATGTCTGTCTTGTGTCTGCGAGGATACGAGGATGTTTCCCTCTGGAGCAAAGGTTGCATTTCCACTGAAACATATGAAAAGAATTTCGTCTTTTCTTCTCTCCAGCTTTGCATAACCAATAATTTGCACAACAAAGAATACAATTTATTATTTCTCTAAAGAAACATTCGGGCCCTTACAGGGTGTAGGAACAGAGAAACATCATCTGCTGAACATAAAAAAGATGTAGCTGTACATTTTTTTTCCTAAAGAAATCAAAGGAAACTCATCTGAAAGGAGGCGACAGCTCGTTTTATAGGTGGGTGTTCTTTTGCCACCGAAAAGTGGCTGTGCTGGAAGGACAAGTCGCTCCTGTGACCCTGACTGCATGACAACACATCAACTGAAAGGAGCCTGTATGGAAAGGTTAAAAGAAAATGAAAACAGCACATGTACTCTAACTTTCACACCAGCTGCCACTTTTATTTTCTCCTGCTGTAAAGCCCAACATAGGACCCCGGTAGATCTTGACAGAAAGCAATATTTGGAAGAAAAGGGCAGCACTGGCAGCACTCGCCAATGGGAGTGGGTGGTGTGTCGATTATATTTGAAGGGGGGACCCACGGTGATCCGAGGGAATAGTCTGGGTTTATTTAGCAAAGTACAGACTTTCTTTTTGAGAGTTTGATGAGAAAAGTGATATCACATTATTAAGTAAGGTCCCTGAATACACAAAGACTGAAAGCAGGGTGAAACACCGAGCTCGGCTCTGTTCATGGTTAAAATAATACACCCACCAGCACCTCTAATGCCCACTAATTTACACCTTGTAAAAACACTTTCAGAAACAAAACACAGCCAAATAGTAAACTGAATCTATTTAATTTTATTTTCAGTTGTCAAAACCATGCTAACGTTTAGCTTCCACTCGACGGTCAGCCATTTGGTTCGGTGTTTATTACCAAAATGCACAAATGGGGGCCAGGAAAAGATTTGGACACAGGTCAGTTCTTCCATCATTCCCTGGGGATAGTGACCCGGGAAAACAATGCCTCTTTTGACTTGCAGGATGGCAGCACTCCCTCTCTTTGTGCCGTAATGCGACCTTCATTTTTGCTGGAAACGTCGAGGCCTGTGGGCGGGCTGAAAAGCTTAATGAGAGCGAGGTTTGTAGGGAACCAATCTATACGGGACGGTCGTCTTTTGCTAGTTTAAACAATCCTGCACCATTGACTTTTTAATCAAAGAACCAGACAGGCCTTTTGTCTCAAGCGTATCTTTTCCACTAATGATTCAGACAGGAGAGTTTCACGTCCGAGCCATAAAAGTGCTCCAACTGTGAGTCATTTAAACATCATCGAACAGGACTTTTACTTCCTGATCCAGGCGTCCCACATCTCATCATTTGAACTTTTGTATTCTCTACTTTTAATTCTTGTCCTCTTAGTCTCAAAACTCCCACCAAAGACGTTACAAACCAACAACCACCTCAAGCTGAGAAAGCTTTTCTTCCAGGTTCTTTACCGCAGAAAGCTCAAGCAACTCCACCATGTTTAGCTACAGGAACGAGAATCACATTTGTTCTCACAGCCCTCCTCTTAACACGCTTGGCATTACTGGGAGCTTAAGTGCAGCCCGGAGACAATCAAAAGCTAATTTCTTCTGACTCAACTCCCGGAGAACCTCACATGCTGAACACTTACCTCTTTCCCTGTGTTACCAGTAGATTGAAATGTGTTGTCTGATTAAGAAGGGCAGGATGTGTTTGCAGTTTCATCAGTCAGAGGGGAGGAGAGCTTGCGCTTCCTGGACATGATGTCAGGAAGCTGACAACTCCTCTGTGTAGCTGAATTATTGCGTTGAGCGTTCCAGTGCAGGTGCAGCATTTTTGGACTGCAGCAAACAGCCACAGGAATGAGCACGGTCGGAGTACCATGCAGATGATGAAGCGTCTCATCAGTGTCATTTCTGTATTTGGTTACTTTGAGCCCTGTCAGATAGACGGCCGATTCCAGCAAGGATGTCCTGAGGATGTTTATTTGACGCCCTTTCTATGAGTCATAAGAGACGTTCAGTCCATCTTCTTTAGTTACACTTGACAGCATCAAATAATATCGCAGCAAGTTAACCAGTGGATTTAAAGTCTGTTTACAGGAGCTCTTTGTTTTGCTGTGTCAAGTTCAGCTTTCGTGTCGATGGTCTGAAAACGTATATTTGATAAACGGTGTGAACTTGTCCCATGAGAGCCAACAAGCTTGCTAAGTTCCTTGTTAATTTACTCCATGACAGCAAAGACAGAGAAAATAGAAAGAAGCATGGAAAGACTGACTAGCATTAGCCCATTCATGCCATGCTAGCATGTTGGAAGCCTTGAGCTACAACCTAGCCTACCTCGAAAAGATGCGGTTGAATTTCATTGTGTGCTGTGAGTATTTTTGATCAACAGTCCATCCATCATTACTTCTTAGCACAGAGCCAGGCTAGTTTTGTCCCCCCGTGCTCCTTTATGCTAAGCTAGGCTAACCACTGTTTAATTAGCAAGACATGACATTGGTATCAGTCTTCTTGTTTCACTCCCAGAAAGAATCAAGAAGTAATCAATACTTTTGTTCATGTTCTCTTTGAATATTGAAGGTGTAACCTTGTGTAAGAGCCGATATGCAAATTTGTTTTTTGAACAATCTGTCACACACACACACACACACACGCACACACACCGTCAACTGCTTTTATTTCACTTTATGCAGTCCTACCTTTAACTGCCTGTATCCTTGGCTCTGTGCTCGATTAAAGCTCATTCTCTGTCCTGAATGCTAATGTGTGCCAACCAGCCAGCTGCTCCCTGTTTTATTTAAAGCCCTTTTGTCAAGGTCCAAATTAGAATCTAGTGCATGAATTACATTTTCCAGGGTGGAAAAGTGTCTGCTGAGGGTTGCCTCAGGAGGGTCTGAGAAGATTCTGATTTTGAAATTTTAGAGTTAGCTTCATGCAGTCCTTATTGTCCCTCGGCCTCAAATCTCAGTGTTATGATGTCCCTCATTTTCAAGCCTTATACCTTAAGTCTATTCTAATGTTGGATTTGACGGGGGGGGGGTCGACATCAGACACCTCCACAGGTGTGGCTCAATAGACTCCTGCTATCATGGCTAAAAACTATTCAGCTGATAGACTTCCTGTAACACTGAAACCTTTTCCCTCCTCCTCCCGTTGTAGTCAGAGGCAGCCTGTCCACCTGTGTCGGAGGTTTCAACACAGCATCTGGCAGGTGAAGACGCCACAGCAGTGACTGCAGTCATGACATTGTTAGCTCCGCTGACTCAGCCGTTGCTGCTCTCCTGCTTTGATGAAAGCCATGCTTGCTGGGCGGTGGGATTACAGTATTTTATGTGGTGCCTCAGCACCAAAGCCCTCTGTACCTGGTTGTGGCTCCACTGATAGTGGGCTTCTTCTGCAGCTTCCAGGCGACTGTTAATGTGTTTTCTTAAGAGCATGAAGGCGACACTACCATGTCCCAAAAGACAAGGCTGCTTCACCCAAATGTACTGACAAAAGGATTATCTGTGGGTGCTGTTGAGACATAATAACCCCTCCATGCACCTCCACATGAGACTCCTGATGATGCACCCAAAATGCTATAAGATTGCTCATTAATAGTTTTCATTGCCGCCTCATTAAGGAGATATATGCTTGTGTATCATGCCTCCAGCATAAGAGTTGATGTATAGTTCAGCAGCAGATTTCACCCACTGAGAGCACCATGACAACACAAAATGAATATGTATTCGACTATACTGTATGTGTACTTTCCCTCTGACTAGAAATGTTTCATCAAAGTTTAATAATGCTTAATATTTAATCAATTATAGGTCCAGGTCTGGATGGGGTGCAGTCTAGGTCCAGAACATAGACTTATAGACAAACAACAAACAGTTTATTGGAAGTTTTACAAATATTAAACCTCCATGCATCAAAAATTCATAATAGAAAGAGTCATAATCGACCTTGTTTGCAGTTCTTGGTGTCCTGTCAACAGTTTTACAGTCGTCTCTTTTATAATGGCGGTCTATGGGGAAAGTGCTTTTTGATCTGTGGGGGAAGTTTTCGCTGCAACACTGCGAGTGGCCACCGGGCCAGATTGGAAGCAAGGCTGAGCAACAGCTCTCGAGGCCTGGTCAAGACCCAGACCACTGTCGGCCTAGTAGTGACCTTTGACCTACGCCATATCGTGACATACCGATATCCCAACATCTCACATGAGTCTCATTTCGCGGCCGTAGCTCAGGAGGTAGAGCGGGTCGGGAATTGACCAGCATTGAAGGTCGCTGGTCGGCTCCTCCGGCTGCATGTGGAAGTATTCCTCGAGCAAGATACTGAGCTCCAGATGTGTCCAATCCAATGTGTGTGGAAAAGCGCAGTAGAAAGTCCGTTTTACAAATCACATCAGGTCCACAGCTAACAGTATTCTTGTGAATTGGATAAGCTTGCTGTCCACAAATCACTGTCATGGCTGCTGACCAAAGGTTGCTGACTAATGAATTGTAAAAAAAAGAAAGAAACATAGAGGCAATCCCTTTTTTTTTTTTGGAGCCTTGAATATTTTCATTTCCTTCTTCCTAAGATGATTATTCATACATTTACAGCTGCTCTGTTTTCACACATTAGTTCTGCTGTGTTGTTTGGGAGTACACAGTCTCTCTTCTTGGATCGCTGCGGCGCCTCGCCACAGACGTGAGAATCACCCTCACGGTGCCGCTCGGGCAGATAACGCAACGCAAATACAATCAGCCGCTGCCAATGAGCAAAAAATTAGCATTCGCACATGCTAATTACTAATTATGATAAGGAGTGAAAAATTAACCAAGAGGGATGAGGAAGTGGGTCGTAACAATGATGACACTTTGATGGCGATAACGAGAGCGATCCATTGATCCCTGATGGTAACACTGATGAAGAAAGCGATGCTACTAGAAATGACTGGATTATTATAATGCCAATATGCGGCTCTATCCAGCATATTAGCTCATCCTCCACTCTGATGAGCATGTATGAGTGCAGTGGTGGGATTATGCAAATGGCAAATTGAAGAAGCCGGCGGTTTCCCTGGCAGTCGACTTCAAAGCTTCCAGGACTGGAGATGGAATTAGTGCTCTGCCTAATCCCACTGGAGGAGGGCGGGAGGGGGAGCTGCACTTTATTAATGCACCAGCAAGTTTAATCAGAGACAGCGCTGGGTGAAGAAAAAAAAAAGAGGTATAAAATGGTGACAGAATGAGAAAAAAAGGGGAGAAGTAAAGGAGGTGAAGAAGAAGAAGAGTGGGAGGGCGAGGAAGAATAAGAGCCGGAGAGAAAACGAGTGTTTGTGAATGAGGAGGGGAGACGAAGTGAAACACAACGAGGATCAAAGAGAATTTTTATGGCAGAGCGGGAACTCTGAGATTTCCCTGCACAGATCCTCCCGCTGCCAAAACACCACACCTGATACTCCTAACAGCCAGAGCAAGACGTCAGGACGACAACAACACTTTAACCCCGAAGACCCCACAGCGCCCTGCAGCGCCCTGCAGCGCCCCATCTATATTTCACTATAGCACCCAGGAGCGCCCTGCCATTTTAAAATCGCTCCCAGTGTATCAAAACACAGAAAAATGCCCTGAGTTTTGTATTGTGGATACATTACGTTGACTGTATCTGTATCTAATGAATGCTGATATATTGTGTTGTGAAAGAGATCCTGACCCATCGTGCAGCGTGGAGAGCGGCAAAGACTTTATGCAACACACACTCATAACAGTATATCACTTTCCCCAAAACAGCATGACTGTTGGTGTCATCACAGTTGGAGTACCAGTGACAGGCACACTGGACCTTCATGGAGTGCTTACAGTTCGGTTAGGTTTAGGAAAACATCATGACGTAAAGTAAAATGTTCACAGTTTCCTTGATCTGGATAAAAATCATATACATTTAAAGCACTTTCGATCCAATTATCACTAAAGCATCAATGTCTCTTTGACATTTTTTAATAAATAAATAATAACCAGTAACGATGAAAAGGCAGCAAAACATCCTTTCATTTTTTTGGTGGACTGTGGATTCCTTTGTGAAGGACTGGGATCAGATTTTCAGCGTCATTCAGACGAATGTGACTTTTATGCACGTTCTTGAGTGCCTCGTCTCAGTGCCTCACTCCGCTCTGCTAACAGACAGCAACAGTAGCTAACGTTAGTTTACAAATGGAGTCTGCTAACGTCAACTAGCGACCGGCTTACAGGACAACACAGACGTTCCACAGAGCTCCTTTAAAGAGAGAAAACATTAGGTTGACTGACACGTGATGGCTTTTCGTTGACTAAAACTACGAGGATAAAAAGAAACTAAAACGTGACCAAACTAAGTATTTTCATCTCAAGACTAAAATTGAAAAAGCAGCCAAAGTTAGCACTGACACCGTCAGGCCAAAATTTCCCTCAGCCAACACATACTTCTAAAAAAACCTGATGGATATTTCTTGTTTTGTTTAGACTTTCCTTCCTGCATCGTCAGGCCAAAATTCTACTTTCTATTTCTACTAACCAGAGAGCCACCATGCTGCCTCTTCCTGGATGAACATTTGAGACGCTGAAATCAGAGAATGTTTGACATTTTTGCGAGAAAAATTACTAAATTAATAAATTCATTTTCTCTCAGTGGTCTAGTTGCAGCTCGACTCTGGACACTCCATGAACTTTGTCTTTTGTTGCCATGAATTTAACATTTGCAGCCCTACAATGTCACACAAAATTAGTAGAACTGAAACGAGGTGTGCTCGGTCAGAAGGCAGGCTAACGTTCAGCAACAGGTGAAAGAGGTGAAGGGTCGCACACAGTCGCACAATTAATACCTCACCACTGGTTTGGCACAGAAGTATCGATTCAGCACAGCTGTTCTGTTGTTGTTAGCGGTGCTGGCTCAGGCGTGTGTGAGCTGACCAATCAGAGCAGACTGGGTATTCAGGAGGGGAGGGGCCTTGTTTATACTTGGCGGACCCTGCCACCTTTCTGGACTTTATTTTCCTCTGAGAACAGCTTGTTATCCAGTTATGGAAAAAAATAATATTTCCGAGTTTGTATTGTTATTACCTCATTAATATTGTAAATTCTCCCAAACTACATATTGCCCCTTTAATTGTAGATGTAGATTTACTCCATTTTACCTGGGAGCATGTCAGAACCAGCTGAGACGGAGAAATATGTTAGAGGAGATGGACATGTCTCGGAGAATGAGCAGCTGACATGTGTCTACTGTATTTTTAAAATCACAGCACGGCCTCCGACCCGCAGATCAACCGATCCGGACTCATATATCGACGTATAACTGAGCCCGCTGTGCTGTTGACTCTTTGATATACACACAGTTTGATTCATGAATTTGCTGCCTCACACTGCTGTATAACATTATATCTGCATGAGAGCCCCGGAGTGCTTGGACCTGCTGCAGCCGCCTGTGCTTAATCAATAAGACTGTGTTGATGAATTCAACATAATTAGAGCTGCAAATATGAAATCTGTGGCGGTATTTCCCTGCTCCCGCTCCTTGGCATCTAACTGATTGCCTAGGAAAACAAGAAAATCGATTTTCTTGGAAAACAAGCCAGTTCTCTGCATCCTGAGCAGACTGTTAAATATAATCAGATTACCATTTTTTAAAATGTGTGTGCATACGTGTGTCAGGTCTGATATCGATGGAAAAAATAGCAGTGTTGTGTAAAACTACTGGACTGCAGACTCATATGTCTGACAGTACACGGTGTATGATGTGGATGCTCTGCAGGTACAGCTGACTGCTGCAGTCGGCTGAAGGTGAAGGGATGAGATTAAGTTGCCCGCTAGCACCTTCACATGGTCGTTGTAAGGAAGTGTTTAACTGCCTGGAACAATAACTGCAGTGACAGAGTGATAATCTCCCTGCGGTGAGATTCCTTGAAGAAACATTCAGTCGAAGCGGTGACTTTGTTAATGGAGTTTTGAGAGGGGAATCCAGCTTTTGTCCTCAGCTTTTCGTTGGTTTTGATGAATAAAAAGAGTCAAACGAAACAGATAAGCCTCTAAGTGATGTCATCAGTCTTTTTCCTCCACATTCAGACATTTTACATTTGTATTCATTTGTATTATTTAAGATTTTGGCTACTTGTGGGTAGCAGACACAGCAACATCAGTGCTCATTTGGAGGTGTGTTCCTGTGGATGTGATAAGTGTACGTTTCCTTTGCAGGGCAGCTGGATTCACAAGATCAGACCAATGAGTGTCCCACGAGGAACTGCTGGCAGCCACGGGCGTGGTTTAGGTGTGTTGCAATGTCCAGATCCCCACCAGAGGAAGAAATATCCTGGACCACACACTCCTAGTCACACTGCGACTGAACTCCTTGACATCAAGAGAACTGTGTTGTGAAGTACGCAGATGACACCACCATCAGAGAGAGGTGAGAGCTGATATCAGGAGGAAATCAACAGTCCTGCAGGAGAACAATCTACTGCTCAGCAAAACCAAGGAGCTGATTGTTGATTTTAGAAAAAAGGAGGCAAAGACACACAACCCTGTTTAGATCAGTGGAGCTGAGGTGGAGCAGGTGAACAGTTTAGGATCCTTGCTGTCACTGAGAGCCTATCTTGGTCAGCACGTGTCAACACTCCGGTTTGAAAAGCACAGAAAAAGACATAAAGGCTCTACAGCGGTCAGTTAAACACCAAAACAATGAGCTGAAAGATGCCAAAACGACCCTGCAGTTCCTTCTCGCTTAATAGACATTTAAAGCATCTTTTAGCACATTTTCATCTGGCCCGCAACTTTACTGTTTTGGTTCAATCTCACTGCGCTCATAGCCTTGTTTTTGGCTACAACAGGCAGCGTTTTTTGGGGGTTTCTTTGCAGAAAAGCTCTATAAATCCACTAAATGGCAGAGTTAGCGACTAGCTGGCGAACATAGTGGAGCATTTTGCAGCTAAGTAGCTGGATATTTCCCTCAGGAGTTGGTGGAGACCAAAAACAGAGCTGAAAGAGATTGCTTATTGGGCTAACATTAATCAGGTGGACACAAGCGTTCACCAGCAAGCTCACCAAATCAACTTGAGCAGTGGTGATATGTCAGTGTCGTGTCCACTGCCTGCTTTAGTGGCCAAAAAATCAGTTGTCACTTTAACCTTCAAGTGCAGTTTGGATTTTTCTTCTCTAAGTTGCAGCATTAGCTATCGCTGATTTCTGCGAGAGGATACCCTCCCACACCCTTCCATTACCTGTCTTTTTTCTTACGCCAAGTTTACCCAGCATGCATTTCATCTGATAGATTGCCTCCTCAGTGAAAGGTCACAAGAGAGATGTGAAGAAGCTGGAGAGAGGAAAGCGAGATGGCTGTGCTCTCTGAACTGAAATGTCATCGCTCGCACCGTCCTGAAGTGACATCAGACGAGCGTTATCGAGGCTCCGCCCACGCTGGATCCCCCCTCGCCCTGACTGCCTCTTTGAATGAATCTGAAGCTCATGTTTTAACCACACAGATAGCAGGAATCACCTCGAGTGTGTCAGCCCTTGGAGGACATGCACGACTTACGCTTCACATGTTTCAGCTCATTAACTTCGTGCAGCGTGCAGATTGAGCTCCAGTTTTGCAGATGCTTGAAACATGCATGAGATAGGAAATCCATCACAGTCAGCGTTTAGTTTTTTTGGAGTTTTGGAAGTTCTGAACTGGAAATGTTCGAAGCGTCTGATGAACAGCACAACCTTCAGGAGACTCTCCTTCATGAGAATGATAACGGCCTAATTTCACACCCAAACAGGAGGAAAAAAAGCTAGAACTGTACACACTCTGACGATAGCAGCACTTTGCATCTCCATGTTTCGAGGGCTAGATAAACAGAGTTACTGCTCTTTAGCGTTCTTAGATGTTTTCCCTGTAAACATGTTTTTGTCTCGATTCAGTAAAACACAGTTTCTGCAGGCGGAGAGCTTAAGAAGTGCTGACTCAAGTGAGGATTGCCAACATTGACGTTAATGTGTCGAGCTCTAACACTGCCCTGCAGTTTTGACTTAGCTCTCATTACCACGGAGTTTGTCTGGAGCTGATCCGCACTAATCCGCTGCTTTGATGTGATGTGCATGTATCTCCACTCGTTTTATCATTAGACAGTGTAGCCTCCACTCTCTCTGATTTTAAGGCAACAAACTGGAGACACTCGGAGACACGTCCCTCTGACAAATTGTCTGACGAGCGTGTTTGTGTTTTTGTATTTCTTTTCCATGCGAGAGCCATTTGAGCGGCTGCGATACGAGTCTTGACAAGGATGAAAATATTCATTATACTCCAGAGTCTGAAAGTGTTGGAATAAAAAAAAATACACTGAGGATTTATCTGCTCAAATGAAAAACTCTCAGTGTACGAGTGAGACGGGGCGTGCCTGAAACTCCAGTGTGGGGCGATCATAAAATGCACCGTCACTCTGATCTATTTCATGCCCTGTTGCACAGTAAACTAAGCAAAGCAAAATGGAGGCGAGGGAGTCCTGTTAAACAGATAATAATAATGACTCTGAACCGTCTGAGAGGTATAGTGTGGAAACATTTAGGTTCACTGCCACAGATCGAAAAACTGTCTGTAGACTTTGATAAATGCAGCCGTCTGGGTGGTCTCAGGCCAAACATGCAGTTTAAGTCGGGACAAGCTTATATACAATCAGACTGAATGGAATAAGATGAAGTTAAGCAGAACAATGGGAATCCATAATTAACGGTGATTTGTCTTCTTGTTCTTGTCCTTTCTTCTTATCTACTGTATCATTTTTGCTGCTGCAATGCACCAAGAGTCTCAACAGGGATCACTGAAACCGTTCATTAACCTCGTCATCTTGTTCTGGTACGTGAAACAAACATCTTCCAGGCCTCATCCGGTGATGAAACAGATGATAATCAACCTCCCCTGATCTCATCTGGAAACATTCACCACATTTCCCCTTTCAAATATCACCATTTTTTACCATGTATCATTTTTTTCTGCGCACTCCTGTTTCTATCACCTCAACTCAGTTCATATCAACTCTGTCTCTGATGATGTGTGAGCGCACTGCCCTCTGCTGTTCACTGAGATTACACCAACATATGAATCATAATTCTGACTTTACTGCACATTATGAACCAACATGAGTGGTAAACAAACTAGGAGTTTGGGGGATCTGATGTTTAAGGTGATGATAGCGTGGCATTCATTTAGTGGTCACTATAATGGTTTACTGCATGTTCACTTATATATGTTCGCAAAAGAAACTGTCATTTTACCTTCCAAAATAATCTGAATAGTCCAAAACTGCACTGATTTAACTGGCCGAATCAATATTTTTACTGTAGCAGGTGAACAAATGAAAAGTTCCCCTCAGCTCAACAAATCCTTTTTAGCTTCTTTTAGCTCATTGTTTTGGTTTTATGACATACAACTTTAAAGTGTAGTTTCTTTAATCAGTCTTGTTTCCAGCTGTTTGTGCCCAAAAGAAGCTCTAAAGACCAACTGTTTGCTAACTGCTAACAGACCAGGTTAGCTTCGAGCTTACATGCAGAACACTACTGTTGTTCCTTATCTATTTAGTCTGGAGCTTAAGTAGGTAGCCTAGCAGTTTGCTAACATGTTTTTTGTAGTTCTGTTTAGATTTCCACCAACTCCTGAGGGAGGTTTCAGACTCTTTGTGGCTGTTTAATGCTCCAAACTGTTCACCAGCTAAATGTGTCTGCCTATGTTTGGTGCAGGGCGCGTATCGTACGGTGAGTTTATCAGAGCTTCGGCTCCCTAAAGAAGAAAAGCTGCCTGCTGATGGTGAAGGTGAAAGCAAAGTAAGGTTGCAGGCTGTAAAACAATGAAACGTCTCTCTGGGTTCATTACTACGAGCCTCTTTCACTTCAGGCTACATAGACTCCTTTAATAGAGTTGTTAATAAAAAAAAATATTGATTTAGCTGCTTACCCGTTATGATACTTATTCTGGCTGTGACGTTATTGACTGAAAGCAAAAGACTTCACAACAGTACAAAGTTGATGTACTTGTACTTTCCATGAGTATTTACATTGTATGTTACTTTAATTCTACATTTCAGACAGATGTATCTCGCTTTTAACTACTACTTACTACATTAAGTTGACATTTATGTATTATTAAAATGTACATTCATTAATATTTTGTGATATATTCTTGAGGCAAAATGAAAATCTATTATCAAAAATTCAGACTTATTTTGAACACATTACGTTGCATTTTTCAGTATCTGTCAAAATATTCTTGTTCTGAGGGTTTTACCTCAGGTGTACCCATAAAATGTACAAATAAAAAGTCACCTGTAATTTTTCCTGACATTAAATTTTTATTGTGGTCTCAAAAAGTACAGCACAGACAAATGAAGCACACAGTTACAATATCTAGAAGTACTTCAGGCCTTGCTGCAGAATACAGAGTGCCGTATCAGTAGTGACAATGAAAACATCCTCATGCAGATTGTGTGGTCTTATAGGCAGCGTCAAAGCAGAATATACAGCAGCATGTACCTAACTTCATCTACAGTATCGTGGGGCACACCGGCCCTTATAAGCCTAATACCACAAATTACTGGTTTATTATCATAAAGGAAACTGCATTTAATTTTTTTTACAATAGTGCAAAGCTGACCATAGCAAAGCAAAACAAAATGCAAGCAGGAGATGGAACCAGCACTGACATTCACTGAAGTAAACAGCTGCATAATACTGACAGAAAGCATCACTTCAATGGGACAAAGATATCCAATACTATTAAAACACAATCAACAGTGCAAGCATGGCCGTAAAAACAAAATCTTACATCTTCAGATTAGTGATGAGAACGTTTGTCAGAGCGGTCGGCATCAAACGCGACGATGTGAACGCTCATGAATGTTAGATACAGTGTCAGATTTGGGCTTATGTTGATTTTTCTTTCAGTGGAAAATAAAAGTGACTCAGAGCTGAGATAATAATCAACACGATGCTCCAGAGACAATGACTTCTTTGTGTGTATTCAATGTTCTTGAGTCATTTACTGCAGTGGTTCCCAGCAGGGGGTCGGGACAGTTAACAAGAAAAGAAGAAAAAGTATTTTATTTTATTATTTTTCCAAACTTTCCTGTTATTTCTACTTTTACTAACCATATAGAGAGATGACGAAAGAATGAAAGTGCATTTAATGGCCATAGCAGAATAAATGCTAAGTTTGAGATCATAAAATCCTGATAGACTGAGAAAGACTTTAGCTACTGATGCTTCTACACATGCAGCATCTCCTACCACACAGATACTGTAAGCACTACGTCAGAAGGCAGTTTCAGATGCAACCATGAGATTTTGTCCTATTTAGGTAGGTATCTTAGAATTTAGATGTGTAAAGTTTAATTAATTTATTGTTTGAACGGTATAATTTAAAGGTGCACTATGTAACTTTTCATGCTTTTCGTTCTTGGTTACTTAATCTTGAACTGAAGGACTTGTAGAGTCAAATACAAATGTAAACAAATGGCTTTGTAGTATATCGAAAAAGTTATGTTAGCTTTTGCAAACTGCTATTCCTTTCATCAAAAGCTCTGTGTCTGTTTATAGGCCCGGAAATATTTGCATAGTGCACTTTAATTGATCTCAGACAATGTTTCATATTTCTCTTCTGACTCACTGATGTTGCGGGTCGTCTTGGTCAGGACACCCCAACAGATTTCAGGATAATGTCAGAATATCATCGGTATTGGCCGTGAAAGACTTTCAAAGGAAATATCGTCATCAGCGCAAAATGAATTCAAGCCAGTAAAACTGGTCGATGAGATGACGCCTAAATTATGCGCATGCAAACACAAACTGTTGACTAAGTCGTTTTCTTGTTTTTCCCTGTGAATGTCACGGTTTGCAAAGCATTAAAATCTGCCAGTACCATCACAGTAAGAGGAGGCATAATAAACAGAAGAGAATTGATGTTGTCTGCAATTAGGTGGTAAATATATGTACATATATTGGTATTGACAATTGGCCGAAATGAGTTGGAACATATCAACACATCGGCAAAAATCAAACATTGGGGCTCCGTGGGTAAAATAAAGGTAAGACAAAGAAATTAAATGATAAAATATTCATGTAGTCCACAGCAGGGAGCAGAGAGTGAGGTGTTATTTTTGCAGTATGGAGCTCTTGCCCTTGTGTGAAAGCTCAGTTTGACAGTGACAGCTCTGCTGCTGGTGCGTCGACTGGCCGGTCAACGCCTCCGTCTTCAGCATTTTACATTCTCACTCTCAGCTCTCTTCTGCAGCGACATTAAACACCTAATTCATCCTCTTTGGAGCAACTCTACATTTTACGTCTTCTATCTCTGGTTGTTGCTTTTGAAAGAGATACTAACGTATGCTTCTTAAAGCTGCTTTATGTAGCATTTTTAAATAAGACCACATTGAGACTACATTCTCCACCAACTCCAAACTGCTTCCTGTCAAGTCCGACAGTCCTTGATGTCTTTGGCTTTAAGAGGACGAACATGTTTTCGCTGCAGGACAGCAGCAGATTTCCTGCCAAATTCGGATGTTGTAAAACGCTGTAATCACACTAATGTCTCAAATGTAGTGTGGTGATATTTTACCTCGATCAAAACGCCACATGTAGCAGCGACGGATTGATTATCATTCCAGCTCTGAGTGAGAAACGAAAACAAATTACTCAGGCACGCGCGGTGCAAATCAATACACTTAAAGAAACGTGCAGTGTAATGAATGTAAATTATTGCTTTGGCTGATACAACAGTGGACACAGTGTCACATTCAATGGATTAAACTAGAATCAAACAATCGTGAATGCGAGCGTGTGAGGAAACATTCAGAACAGAATCTCTGCGTGGGGTCAAAAACAAAGGCAGAAAAATAGTTTTGTAAACCTGGAGAAAAAAAAATGTTCAGAAAATATCTTTAAAATCATTTTCTGGACGAGTAAGTAAAGTCGTCAGAGACGGAGCTCTGTTAGTATCCAAGCTGTGTTGTAATATTAATGAACATCTTTTAACAGGTTTACAAAACGTACACTTGAGCTCACAAAGAACAAACTGCTGCTGTGATTTTAAGTTCTCCACATTCGATATTTTGGCAAGGAGAAGTCTTAGGTGTTAACGTCATGTTGACATAAAAAGTACAGTACAATCTCTATCAGTGACCTACTGTCATACAGACAAAGTTCAGAGATGACCTGGCCCGATATCGCTTGACAGCTTTTGATTGAATCTGCGCCAGCGACATTTCTTTCATTTAAACGTACATCATATATCTTTAGCTCTTCATTTTAAATACAAAATATTGTTCGTTCGTGTCTGAAAGCTCGACCAGCTAATTGCCAAAATATTCTGAACTGACGCGATCTAAAAGGGATTTTTTTTTTTGGCTGAGAAAGTAAGTTTGGTTCGTTATGAGTAAAAAGCACAGGGTTGTTAACTGAGGTGTAACGGCTGTGATACAATCGTCATGAATCATTAAAGCAACAGATAACGATGAGTCGGTGATGGTGTGGTGCAGCCTCCTCATGCACAGCTACAATCGCTATGGTCATCTCTGATGCTGGTGGTCTAACGCTGCAGTGAGGGCGTAGAGGCAGTGTGTGTGTACATATGTGTGTGTGTGTGTGTGTGTGCAGTGAGCTTTTGGCAGTGACGCGACATGACGTTAGCTGGGACGAGGTGGGCTGAGAGGGGACAGGAAGAGAGCCTCCCCAGATGTGTCCAGCCGAAGGGTTTTCTGATTTTTAGTCAGCCTACCAGACATCCGGGGGAGACCTCTGAGGGGCGAGTGAGGGGGTCGGTGAGGGTCAGGGGTGTGTGTGTGTTTAGAGGTTGACCAGGTGGAGGTCGGAGGCGGAGAAGTGGGGACACAGAGCCATGTCCGGGTTCTTCAGCTGTCGCAGGATCCTCCGGTGGAACTTGGAGCGGACCCGGTTGAACTCCATGATGTCGCTGGGATCCTCCTCGATCCAGAAACGGTGGAACTCCTGCATCAGGTAACCTGCCGGGAGGCAAAGGAGAACAGTTCGTCCTTCATGTTCTTCTCTGATCATTGTACGATCCCGAATATCAACATGTCTTTAAAGTGTCATTAGTCCTCAGTGGTCCTCAACTATAAAAACAGCACTTATCAGCTAGCCCATTTGTTCATGTGAGCCATGTACTTCTGTGAATAAACTCATACATAAAGTTGTAAAACAAATGTGGAGAGTCTTCGCTTTTGCCTGGCACATTACTTATTTTATCTGTATGTACATATTGATCAAGTCTCATCCACCATCTTGGCTGCAGATAAAAGATACAGAGACAGGGGAAGGATGACATTTAAAACAGCCGAGGATTATTTGGGGCTCTTTTGAGGCTTATTTAGGATTGTGGGCAGGAGCTGCCATAATGTATATCATTTTTAGGGATACGCATTGGCAGGAAAAAAGGACAAATCCTGGCCAATACACTGTGCCAAAATCATGTTGAAGCACAATCCAAAGAATGTGTGTAATTTTCTATGCTTTGTTCATATATTGCTAATATTTTGGTTTGCAGTGATAAGTAAACGTTCAAGTTCTGCTTTTTGTTTGTTTAAGTTGTTGTTGATTATTTTATGGGCTCAATTGGCCTCTATTACCTTATATAGTCATATACAATTAACTGAGGTTGTACTGATACTTGGGATGTGTAACTTTATAATGCAAAACAAAGAAAAAACAGAGGTGGGTACAATATTCTTATATTAACAATGGATCACATGATTACTTATATTATGTATCTATTATAGACTCTAACTCTGAAAGATAAGATGTCCTTGCTTTAACGGTGAACATAACAGGTGAGCTAAAACAGCCATGCAACATTTACTGTAAAACATAAGCCAAACAAAGACATTGTGTAATGATGATATAATATCTCATTTTGCAGGGAAAGAAGAAAAAAATAAATATCTCTCCCAACGAGCGGGACTCACAGAAGGTCTGCTGGAACTGCAGCAGGCTGGGCATCTCTGGGGCCACGTTGTACAGGTGGGTCTTCAGAGCTCCACTCACCAGCAGAGAGAAGGCCAGGTCTGTGATGTTGATGCCCACAATGGCAAAAGAGTAGCTGGAGAGAGGTGATGGAAATATTAATGTTTTTGATTTCTGAAAACAGTGAACAAATCTACCATATTAAATCAAATCTAAATCTAAAAAATGAAATATTTATTTACTATATATATGTGTATCTTTAATAACAATAATAATTTTGCACCAAAAGTGAAAATACTGTTTAGACTTAGTTTTGGCATCCATCACGATTGATTCAACCAGACTCCCTTTAAAAATGCTGCAACTTTGAGAGTTGTTGAGTGAGGAGAAACTTAAAAAAAACTTTGAGAAACAGCCACGACAAATTCTAAATGATTCGTGCCTTCTTGTAAATTCGGCATTAAATAGAAAAACATTGAGTTGTTTCTTTCCCTGTAAAAAGTGTCAGAACATCTGTTTCTGTGCCTCAAGTGTGTCTTACCTGCCAACATTTAGCAGCTGTTTGAACACACTGTGTCAACTGATTTCACCATTTACACTAAATTTATCAAATTAGACATTTTATTGATGTCAAATTTAACAAATACAGTAAACAGCAACCGATATAGGCTTCTTCTTTGTCTCCCGTGGAGAATGTCCCAGACTCCCTTTAAAAAAAGCTCAATTTTGTGAGTTGTTGACTTTGGAGAAACTTTATAAACTTCATGAAATGCTGTCTCTGACAATTTCTTATTTATTTGGCCCTTCTTGTAAATTCGGCAAATGCTATACAGTAAGTTCTTTCTTTCTTGCAGCCGTACATGTTTATTTGCATATAGACTCTTTGGACCTGAGAGGCAAACACTGTATACCGATCGTGAACTATCTCTTTAATATAGACACTGTACAGTTGTTTACAGCTTGCTGCTCTGCTGGAGTGTCCTCACATTACTGTGTGGGTTTAAGAGGATTTGGGGTGACTTTTTAAGAGTCGGTCCTCGGTGCTTATCTGAGCTGATGCAGACTGGAGGCAGAGAGCAGGAGGACACACAGCGGTACAACACTTGCTGCCTATTAACACACACAAACACACAGTCTCTCCTGCTTGCCTTTACACACTCACAAAAGCCTCTCCACTGCTCAAACTACTCAGTATTGAGGCCAAACCTCACACAGCTCCAGCAGCAGTAGCCCAGTTTAGGCTCTTCCACACACACGTGCATGCCATCACACAGCACATGTGCAGACACTTACCCGATAGCTTTGTCTATGTTCTTCTGCTCCCATTCAGGCTTGTTTATCTCACTGTGAAGGACACACACTTGAGTCATGGACTGTCTACATGTGTAGCAACACTGAGCGCACAAAAATCTTAAAGTCACAATGAAAGAAGATTTAATGAGGTTGTTTCTGAAACAGATTTATATCCTGTGGGAACAGAATGACACAGTCTGAAAAAGTATAAAAGATGTTAGACTAAAGTCAATGTTGTGATACACGTACAGATTTGGCACTGAGAGCTTAAGTTCAAGTCAATATTAAATGCAAGAGATGAATCGTGACTCATCAACACGTATGTTCACATCTCATCTTCCCTTAAACTGACATTAACAGGATTTTGATATAAAAATAAATTGAAAATTATAATTGTAAGGAAATTCAGCGAACAAGAGACAAATTAATTTCTCAGTTCATTGTGACTTTAAGCTTGTACCAAAGGAGGATAATTTAAAAATAACTCTGTATCTGTTTATAAATTATTTTGCATATAATTGTTAAGACTTTACTACACAACTTTGTTTATTTGAGGACTTTAACTCACACTATATGCGGTGTCACTGAAGGATAAGGCTGGTGTTATTCTATATTTTAATTAATGTCCAGAAAGAGACTGTCTCTCAATACTTGCCAGTTCCATTTGTTAATGTAAATATTTCAAAACTGCTCACAAAACAGCGCTGTCTGTTACCACACCATGTTTTAGGCTGATAAGAGAGCAGGGCGTTTACATATACTTAAACCGAGCCGTGCTGCTTTATATGCGTGAAACAACAACTGCACAAGAAACCCAAAAGAGAAAGCAATGAATGCAGCGAAAAAAGAATGAAAGTGAAATCAAGTACCTTGGCTTTCTGTGTGTGCTCCTACAGTGCATGTGTGAGGCAGAGAAGGAGGCATGGGCAGAAAGGTGGAGGTGGAGGTGGAGGTGGAGGAGAAAAAGAAGAAGAGTCTTCATTTGTGAAATGGGGCAGCTCACTGAAATGCCGGTGAGAAACAATACAAGCGGCAGTGAATGACATCAAGCTGTAGGAATGAATATAATCAAGCAGAAATGCAGAGTCATGGGTGAGCAAGTGCAGTTTAAAGTTCAAGGGATACACCAGGTGTCTGTCAGTTTAGTTTGGGATCCTACCACCCTGGAGTCTGTGACACTTTCTACAAAAACACTTGGTGTATCCCTTTAATTCCATCATGCTTCGGTAAAAGTTGAGAAAAGTGGATGATGTACTTGTGCTTTGGTTGCAGGGAGTCGTGGAGCATCTGGTGAGCGGTGGCCTTGTCGTGTTCTGCGAAATACCTGCAGAGAGACGAGAGAAGCTTCAAGACGAGGGAAAACGGGATGACTTGATTCGATCGCAGTTATTATACATTACAGTATCATATCCAGTTCTTAGGAAGCTATTTATCACTGAAGACTTTTAGTACGAATAAAGCGAGTGAGAGCTTACAGCAGGTTGTGCAGGCCCAGCAGACCCATGCCTCTGAAATCAGTCTTTGGGTCGCTGCCTTGGAAGCCGATCTCACACCACTGTTTAGAGATGCGGCCGGTGAGAGGTGTGTCAGGACGCAGCTCCTTCCATAGCTACAACACACACACACACACACACACACACACACACCACAGATTAGTACACATATATCCTGTCTTGTCTTAATAAATAAACTGTTGAAATAGCCTGGTTTAAAAAGCTAAAAGTTATGGATAACAGTTTAATAATAAGCTAAAATTGAAGTTGAAAGATTTAGCTACAATGAATGGCCACATTGTCTAAATGAATGGCAGCGTGGATGAATGGGTACCTGAGATGAGGGTATGTCTGGAAAAAATGAGAATCACTAGCTTTGCAGGGGGCTGGTGCCTATGTGTCAGGCAGAATAGATCACTGACAGGTCAAATATAGACGAATGTTCCTGACAACCTTCATCAGCATCTCCTCGTGCTCGCTGTTTTCACAGTCGTATGGCTCCCTGCGCAGCTTCTCCACCTCGGCCACCAGGCTCCTGTAGCCCACAATCTGCAGCAGGCTGGCCTGAAGAGAGATGCCCAGCCTGGGGACACGCAGGGAGAGGACGGGCTGCTCGTATCAGGGAATTCAGAAGCATTAATGCAGTGACCGGCCATGTACCGGCACAGTCTGAGCTGAAGTCACTGCTGAGGAAGAAGTGTGTGTTATTTATTCACTTTCACAGCTAATCTGAGGATGTTGACACTCCAGTGACAACCTCTAATTAACCACAACGCTCTCACACGAGTGATAAAGTAACATAAATGTGATATGAAATGTGGTTTCTCACTGTGGGTTGGTGTCAGGGTTGATCTTCTTCAAGGCCATGATGTCGTCGATAGTTTTCTCCACTTTATCAGGATGGACGCTGAGGGCAGACTGCAGCAGCTACAGACGACAAAGCAACAAAGATGGCAGGAACAAACATGAGCAGAGAAAACTGAGCGACATATCTGTATTTTAATGGACATTTATTCAGTATATCAATAGATTTAGAGACCCGTACCTCATTCTTAGAGTACCGCATGGATGACTCTGGAAGGAAATGGTTGCAAAGTGTAAGACGACTGCATACAGTCACATTAAAAGTGTTGCAATATATGCTGAATATGGTTCAAGGCAGAAAATATGGAAAAGTATTGCTGCCAGACCAGAAAAAGAAAAATGGATCATTGTCACATTGTAACATGAACATTTTTTGTTATAACAAGATGGTTTTCACCTTATGCCAAAATATTTTCGTATTATTACGACATACAAACTTTTCTTGTTATTTATATTGTTACGAAAAGTCAAGTTTGAAAGTCATAATAACTAAAATATCTTGTTATAACGTGAAATTATCTTGTTATATCAAGAAAATGTTCATGTTATAACGTGATAGTGATCCACTTTTCTTTATCTCGTGTGGCCGCAACAAGCCTCCGTAAGATACAAACATGCCATTACTGATTTTAAATTGTGAAGATTTGTACAAACGTGTTCAAGGATTTTACTACCACAGGGAATAGGAATGAGGTTGGACATAAAACGGACGGATGGATGAAAACCAAACGTGTTTTCATTTCCAAAGTTCCTCTTAAAGCCAGGTTCATAAACATGAGCTGCATATAATAAAAACCAATGCAAAAAAATATTGAATATGAGCATGTTATTTATCAGTGTAAAGATGCTTTAAAATGATCGTTGATTCAAACATAAAATAATTAAATGATCACAGCAAATAAAAAGCTAAAGTGTTAGACAGCATGCAGGCAGACAGGCAGTGTGGGGGCCTACCTATCTTGAGGGTCCTGCGGGCCCCATGTTTGTTGTTGTAGCAGATCCGCTGCAGCTCGCAGCGGCCTGTAAACTTCCTGGCGACAAACTTGAGGCCCCGCCACAGACATTTACAGTAGAGGAACACGAAGAACTGGGTCACCACTCTGCAGAGGAGGATACAGGAGGGATTAGATAGAAAAAGACAGATGTTGTATATTTCATGTATAGATTCCCGATCTTTAACAGTAAAGATTGATGTTCTTTTCTCCGATCCAGTGCTGATCCAGTATTTCACAAAGAAGCCTAAAACCACATCTACACTGAGCCAGTTTAAATGGTAAAAATATATATTTTCTCTCCGGTTTGGCTCTGCATCCAGACTAAAATATAATAATCATAATGTTGAGCATAAAATGAGGAACGGGGAGGACGATATAAAGTAAAGAAAGTCATAAAACTGTGTAACACGTCTTGTGGAGCAGGTTAGACATGCAGCCGATCAAAGTGTGCTATTTTTACAGGTGACACCGAGAAGGAAAATGGAGATGTGTGTCTTGGGAAATGTATAGTGACCCATTAAAAAACCAAATGATTTACCAGCCTTCGCCAGCTTCACTCTGCACGCGTTCAATGTTATCTTAATATAAAACCTTCAGTCCTGTCACTTCATGACCTTTGATTACTAAATATGAAGGACAGAACACAGCTTGTACAACGTGCCAATGGAAACTCAGATTTAGGGCCCAAATGTGTTTGTTCGTTTGGTTTTTCAGGCATTATCGGGGCTAACGTTGGCAGTGAGGCTGACAAAATACATCAACCTGCACTATAGATAACCTACAAATCCCCCCTCTGTGAGCCACACAGGCTCCCTCTTCCTTTGGTTTTTGTGGAATCGAGTTTACGAGCTTCACATGCAGAAATAAATCCTTAAGATGCTGATTGATCACAGCATAATATCATCTTCATGTCAACACAAAAAAGGAAGACAGAAGGGGTAAGAAAGCCCTGAAAGATGGATCCCTCCTCTATAGGCCTGTGGATGAGACTGGCATGTTAAACAGCTCATATAGACACTCTGTCTTTTTCTTAACCTTCAAGGAGGTGAGCATGAAGAAAAGGTGATGGGAGCAGGATCATTAAAGGGCCACTCCACCAATTCAACACAAACAACAAGGATCAGTTTCATGTTCTTTACATTCTCGCTTCCTCAGGGTAGGTGCAATGCATCTTAACACCTTTGCACACTTGTACAGTTATGGTTACAGGCTGAGGCCGACGGATACATGATGATGTGATGCACTGGGACCTAAAAATACTTTTTTCCATAAGCTTATGTTGTGAAACATGTGTCTGTAAAACCGTGGATACATAATTTAGTCATAATTTGAACCATTTGGTCAGAAGAAGTCTAGAAGAGCTGCACAATTAACTTATTTTATCCCCATTCAAGTTAGCCGGGTGCTAAACAGGAAGTTAGCCGGCTCGGTCGCCGGAAGTCTCTAGTGCGCTCGCTCTGTGGGCCGCACAGCACAGAGGTTCATGTATATGTTTATTTCCCACAAAATGACAATTAACAAGACAAAACTTCTTACAGAGATAAACAAAACAAACATGTTGGACCTAACACACATTTTAAAATGATAAATTCACACTCATATTAATGTTTTCAAGGAAAAGATACTTGTATTTCCTTTATCTTTAAATAAATGTGTCTACATAAAAATGTCATCATTAACTATCCAGTCATTCCTGATTCATTCCTTACTCGCTCCCCAGTCACTACTCATATTTTCGTGTACCTTTAGTGTAAAAGTACTGAATCACACATAAAGCACCAGGACTATTAATAGAGGCACTGAGGATGAGACCACCTGGTTTACATGTGCTCCATTATGAAGGGGCCTCTTTCTCTGAGCGACCCACTCAAACCACTTCACACCACAACAGCCACTTACAGGCCACACAATACTGTAATCGATGGGAGGAGAGCTTCAATGGGGGGACTGGCAAATACATCTGAACATGACAAGAGGCTGACAAAAGAATTCCTTCACGTTCAGACACAATACGCGTACATTTAGCTCCGCGTCATGCGCAGTAATGGAGCCTCTTGTCTTTACCTGAGAAAATGCTTCATCTTGTCCGCTTGTCCTCCTCCTCCTCCTCTCTCTCGGGCGTCTTCAGTGGAGTGATCACCTGCAAACAGATGAGATGCGTGTCTGAGTGTGTCTGGATGAGGCCGACAGAGATGCGGGGAGAGCCTCAGGCCCCCGCAGCTCCGGAGCTGTCCGCGGTGCTCACCGAGCGACACGCAGCTTCAAATCTGCGGCGTTGCCTCTCGGTTATATTCAGTATCGTGCAGCAGACACTTGGAAGCTCCTCTCGGTCGTTATGAATGTTTATTTCGCCCTTCAGGCAGCAATAATCCAGTAAAACCAGATTATTGATGCTGGATCGTCTCCGGTCTGATTAACGCTGCATAATCCCGCAGCAACAGACGACGCGTGTGACGTGCGTGCGGGCAAAACAAGCGACCAAAATCGATGCAGTGATAGATAATATTTTTTTTCTCTCACCGGTTTCAGGTAACAGCGGGTGGAACAGAGATGGGATGTGGCGTCTTGTCCTCTTCACTCGGCTGCTCCGGTCGTCCGCAGCTCCTCCATGATGACAGTCTGACTGAGGCTCAGCAGCTCCGGTCTAAAAGCGACAGCACAGCAATGCAGCGCAGAATACCAAACCTCCACCAGCAGACACTGGGATCACTTCATGGATCAATTGTTTCACACTTTCTGCAAATAAACATCATCAGAGTCAGTTTGTGTTTAGATTTCGCCTCAAGGGCCACATCTCACATGGTTTCTGCAGATAAATGCATGTATTTATCATGTTGCTGACACTTAAAATGACAAACCAACCATAATATCTTGTTCAACACCATTTAAAATGAAGAAACACCCGTGACAGTGTTGTAAGCAGCTTGCACGGGCAATAAAAGGAGTTCCTGGACCTCTAAAAAATATATATTAGCCTACTGTCCTTCCTGTGTTTGTTTTATTTACCTGCATTAACCTTTTTGGCCACTTGGAGGCAGTGCAACAATCTGTAAACACAACACGGACATGTTTCTTTATAAAAGGCTAAATATTTTATCCATAGATGTAGGTTTTCAAATAGCACACCACTGTTTTTATTTTATTTGAATGAGCTGTTTATTTTCAAAAAAATCCCTAAAACATATAAAAACTAAACAAGCCGTATGTGTTCAAAAAAGCTTCCTGATTAACTCTCTGACTTTGCATTTTGACTTATTCTTTTTTTACATATATATCATTTTTTTATTTTCTGGTTTGTATTGACGTTGTTGTTTACATGTATTTACTTAGTTTGCTTGGTCATATTGGCTACATGTTGACTGAAAAAAAACTTTATAAAAGGCAATATGGTGAATTGACATCAGGCCCCCAGGACGAGCGGCAGGCTTTGAAGACAGTTGTTTGACAGTTGTTTGAGCGCAATGACTTATGGGTAATATCAACTGACGCAAAATGACGAACATCGTTCAGTTCTCAGTTGAACTGAGCTTAGTCTGCTCCCTGCGGTGTAAAATCTTACAAAACATGGCTGAAGTGAACACCCACTCCACGTCGCAGGGAACCACGAGGATGTCGGACCGCAATTTATGACTTCGGAGCCGACAACGCACGGCAGGCGGGGACGGGAGAAGCGTGCAGTGGGAGAAGAGCCACAGACAGTCGGGCATCAGCAGCGGGTGAAAGCGACTGGAATATTTTCCATCAAACCGGAGGAAAAGACAAAGTAGACTGTGCTGGTGAGTTTTATTAAATCGATGTCGAGTTTGCCTGTTTTACCACGAGTTAATGAGCCAGTTAGCTAGTTAGCTAATGCCTCTTGCGGTACAAAGTGGGACTATGAGACAGGAAGGGCCGGGGCTAGCTGGTTAGCATGCTAACTTCAGCACTCTCCAAACTGCAGTAACCTGAGATCACAGAGGGTGGTATAAACCATGAGAGTGGGCAAGTCTTTTCAGAAAATAAGATTTATTGATTGTTAACCAATACAAAAAGACATTCTATGCAAACTGATATTATTACATTTCAGCCATTTAGTAGCCTCAATATTGGTTGGATTCAGCATTGGGGGTAACAAAATAATCTGTTAGATTACTTTTTTTGTTGTACAAAGTAACGCAATGCGCTAGTTCTGCAATTCAAGTAATCTTTTATTTAGTTATGTAATTCATAAAAGTAATCCGTTACTGGGGAAAAAATTGCTGTCTTTTCCTTTCCTTTTGTCATGACAAAAATAAAATAAAATCGCGCCAGCGGAAGGTAAAACCTACAGTTGTGTCAGCATGCATAGCTAGATTATTCAATGTAGTGATATGGCAGAGAGGACAGCATTAACTTTGTGGAAATATTCCCATTTTTTTACTTGAATGTTATATTGAGTCTGTCATTCTTATTATTAGGCTGCAGAGTCCAAACATTCAGAGGTACATGTACAGTTGGCTACACGTTGTCTCGATGACTCACAAAGGGTTTTTACTGTAATTTTTGGTAACTCTAAAGTACTCTAACACTTTACTTTTCTCAGTAGACAGTATTCTTGTAACATAATGGGTTTCTTTTAAAAAAATAAAGTTACCTAACACTGGTTGGAGTTTGTTGGACCAGTTGTTGAATAGTGACAGACAGTGTGATTTGGTTTATCACTCAAGTAACTTTATGTTATTTTATCTGTTCTTTTAACTCCTAATGTAGCCTACTCTGCTTTTGCATCAAACAAGGATTAATTCAGATTCAGACAACTTCATTGACATCCAATATGTTACATGTCACAAGCACAGATCAACAAACAAACTCAGACTCAGACAACTTTTAACTAACAGGTCAGTGAAACACAGCGAGATAAAGAGCTATGGTAAAGCTATGGCAATAAAATAATAACTAAATAGACATTTGAGACATCTAAAGTCATGCAAAAGGAAGTTGGACTGTCGTAATTTAGGAACATGATAGCGGAGGGAATGAAAGATTTGGAGTATAAGTTTGTCGAAGACAAAACGTGATCAGTTGGGCTGGTAATATTCTTTGCCTTCATTTTCACCTGATTCTGAACACAAGTCTCTCTGCCTGTCTCCAATGATCTTGGAGCAGACCTTAACAATGCTGTGCAGGCTGTTCTTGTCCAGAAACGCTACAAGTGCTTGCAAATGACAAAACCCACATCAAGACTGACTGTTTGAGTTTTAAACTGATGTGATAACACAGTTTACATCATCACACAAAGCAGGACAGAAATAATTACAGCTGAAATCACAGCACATGCTTTACTGCAAGTAGTGCATGTTGTATAAAACAGAAGCAGTGGAGTGATACTTTAAAGTAATATAGACATCCTTAATCTTTATGGTAACACTTCATTTTACAGGTCCAGTAATTTCATGGTGAGTAGGTGGTACAAGCTACAAATTTAAATTGTATTTAAGATGACCCCGAAGTTATGACAATAATTACCTCCAAGTGTATTGAAAATGACCCCATTATTATTTAGTAAAACTATTGTGCTAGTTGTTGTTGAAGGTTCTCAGTCATCCAGGTCATGGTAAATCTAGGTGCTGCTATCGTAGGCAACTGGACTTGTTTCAGTTCCTTGAAGAAGTTTCACTTCTCATCCAAGAGGCTTCTTCAGTTCTAACTAACTGCAGAGGAATTGCAGGCTTTTAACCTCTGTGTGTCCTTACAGAGTCGTTAAGGACACGTGAGCTCTGAGTTTCTGAGTCGTTAGGGCCACTTGTGGGTCGTTGGTCAAACCCGCCTTCATGTGGGTTGCTGATTAATAGACATGGTCTGCTAGTTAATAAATAGCTGGTACTATCTTTAAAATTCAACTGGTTTCTGCTAACTTCCCCTCAGCAGACCACTGAATCGTAGTGAATTGTTTGCAGGTTAATTTCCAACTAGTTTCTGCCGAATTTCTGTTGGTCAGTTTAACAATTTACATTCTCACTTATTCAAAAATGAACATACAGGCTCTCTCTCTTTCCCTGTCACACTCACACAAACAGTTATTACACGCAGGTATGATTGTAAATATGAAATTTTTCATGTTAGTAATGTATTTGCAAATGTATTGTTGTCTCAAAGTATAAAAAGTTGGAAGATGAGCTGCAACAACTCACTTCAGTTTACTGGCCTGCTGAGAGGAAGTAAGACAGAAATGAAAATCAGCAGAATTTTCCTGACAATATATTTAAGAAAACTACCAGCTATTTATTAAATGCTTATTGGAAAATGGAGGAAATATATTTATAAAATAATGTTGGAGTTGTAACTTTCAATACATTTTGAGGGAATTATTGTGATAACTGGGGGGTGATTTATTAAG
Source organism: Pagrus pagrus (assembly GCF_965226575.1). NCBI lineage: Eukaryota > Metazoa > Chordata > Actinopteri > Spariformes > Sparidae > Pagrus > Pagrus pagrus. Next base: position 7,852,773 of record NC_140198.1, read on the forward strand.
AAATTAAAGTGAAATTAGCGGACCTGTAAAACAAAGTCACACCACCTTCTATGACTAATTCTTAATGCTCAAAACAAATTTCATTCATCATCGGCATGGACAAAAATATTTAGAGGAATATTGTTAAAATGCGCGATTGTGCAGTTGGGAGCCTGCAGGAGAATCTACATTTTATCACCTCTCAGTTTTCTTACTTCAGTTGTCTCTCACTTCTAAGCTCAGGGTAGGTTGATAGGTGTTTGTCATGAATGCCGTGATGTCAACTTGACCGTTCTTGTGATCAAGTCTGTTGCCTGCTTTTTCTCTGGTAAACATGCTGCCTGTGCTGTAGTACATAAGGTAATAAAGATCATAATTGGTTTCTATGCTCCCATCAAAGACTCCCACTGAGTACCAGTTGGAGTATAGGTTGAAATCAAAGGGCACAGAGAACATGACAGCCATTCTCCCAGCGGTCTGTCCTGTAGATGTGTTGTAGAGATCACAGGTGAAGACACCAACAGCTCCTTCAGCAGTGCCGGCAGTCTTGGAGAACAGAGCCCTTCCAGATGAAGATGGCTCAATCTCAAGCGGCAAAGGTAAGGCGCAGAACCCACTGAAGATGTAATGACTAGAAAAAGTAGAAAGGTATTAATACATTTTGTGTATGGAAAATATATTTCAGTGAAAGAAAGAAACAAAACTGCAGTTACCCAACATAATGGAGGGTGTAGTGAGAGCTTTTATTTGTAATCTCAATGGTGCACTGACGGTGCCCTGGAGGCATTGAACCTGCTGAACCCACAGCACCGGCATCACTCCTATCGAGGGTCTAAGGACAGAGGATGTCGTTCACTTTACAGATTGTAAAGCCCATTGAGGCAATATGATTGTGATTTTGGGCTATATAAATAAAACTGATTTGATTTGATTTGATTTCACTGACCTTATTAGCTTCTGTGTTCTTATCCTTTGTGGAACGAGACGACCTGTGTAGACAAACAGAGCACAAAACAAACTCTTCATTAGTGTTGAGTGAGGTAATATGACAAAGTGTAAGTCACATTAAATCTAAAAAGATGTGTATCATGTCTGTATGTTCAGTCATGACTTCGAGAACGAGTGCAGATGCTGATGCAACTATTCTAAAGTACCTTAAAGGAACAGTTCTGAGAGAAACAGCCTGAAACACTCAACTGTCCACATGTTGAGACAAACCCTTACCTCAGCTGATGGATAATGTGTCCAGCTCTGTGCTGTCAGGATTCAAGATTCAAGAAACTTTTTTTATTTCCCATCACATGGTGACAAAAACTTACCTTTTCTTAGGCCGACAAGAAAAAGAAACATTCGCACCCATCCTCAGTTAAGAGAAGTCCAGTTTTTCAGCTGCTGAGAGGCAAATGTTGGATTTCTCTCTGAGCTCTGTGTATTTATACCTGCTGCAGCCGGACTGCTTTGAGGACCTCCCTCTGTTTCCTTACTGGGTTTCATAGTGGCTCATCACCAGTCAGCTCACTCTACAGAACAAATGTTTCAGTCATTATTTCTCCCTCAACACAAACACCCATAAAATAATAATTGATTTTATCTGTTCTTTTAACTCCTAATGTAGTCTACTCTGCTTTTGCATCAAACAAGGATTAATTCAGATTCAGACAACTTTATTGACATCCAATATGTTACATGTCACAAGCACAGATCAACAAACAAACAGAGGTCAGTGAAGCACAGCAAGATAAAGAGCTATGGTAAAATAAATAGCAATAAAATAATAACTAAACAGACATTTGAGACGTCTAAAATCATGCAGTCATTAAAAATGTCATTTAAAGTGACTACTGTCGGAATGTAGTAACCTGATAGAAGAAGGAAAGAAAGATTTGGAGTATCTATTAGTTCTCCTTGAAGGTACATGATGGAGGCGCCCTGAAGGCATTACTGTGAACTCACAAGACAAAACGTGATCAGTTGGGCTGATAATATTCTTTGCCTTCATTTTCACCTGATTCTCCCAGAGGGAACACAAGTCTCTCTGCCTGTCTCCAATGATCTTGGAGCAGACCTTAACAATGCTGTGCAGGCTGTTCTTGTCCAGAAACGCTACAAGTGCTTACAAATGACAAAACCCACATCAAGACTGGCTTGACAGATTCACTGAATGTTTGAGATTTAAACTGAAGTGATAACACAGTTTACATCATCACATAAAGCAGGACAGAAATAATTACAGCTGAAATCACAAAACATGCTTTACTGCAAGTAGTGTATGTTGTATAAAACAGAAGCAGTGGAGTGATACTGAAAAGTAATATAGACATCCTTAACCTTTATGGTAACACTTCATTTTACAGCAGGTCCAGTAATTTAGTAGGTGGTAATTACCAAGCTACATATTTAAATTGTATTTAAAATGACCCCCAAATTATGACAATAATTACCTCAAAATGTATTGAAAATGACCCCATTGTTACTTAGTAAACATATTCTGCTAGTTGTTGAAGGTTCTCAGTCATCCAGGTCATGGTGCTGTTATTGTAGGCAACTGGACTTGTTTCAGTTCATGGTCTGTTAGTTAATAAATAAATGTTACTATCTTTAAAATTCAACTGGTTTCTGTTTAACTTCTGCTGAAATGACATTTTAATTTCCAACTTGTTCCCATCTAACTTCCCCTCAGCAGACCACTGAATCAAAGTTAATTGTTTGCAGGTTAATTTCCAACTAGTTTCTGCCAAATTTCTGTTGGTCAGTTTAACATTTACATTCTCACTTATTCAGCAATGAACATACAGGCTCTCTCTCTTTCCCTGTCACACTCACACAAACAGTTATTACACGCAGGTATGATTGTAAATATGAACTTTTTCATGTTAGTAATGTATTTGTTAAAGTATTGTTGTCTCAAAGTATAAAAAGTTGGAAGGTGAGCTGCAACAACTCACTTCAGTTTACTGGCCTGCTGAGAGGAAGTAAGACAGAAAGTAGTTGGAAATAAATATCAGCAGAGTTTGAATTTTCCTGGCAATATATTTAAGAAAATGACCAGCTATTTATTAAATGCTTATTGGAAAATGGAGGAAATATATTTACAAAATAATGTTGGAGTTGTAACTTTCAATACATTTTGAGGTAATTATTGTGATAACTGGGGAGTGATTTAAAAAAAAGATTACCATGAAGTTTGCGGACCTGTAAAACAAAGTTACACCACCTTCTATGACTAATTCTTAATGCTCAAAACAAATTTCATTCATCATCAGCATGGACAAAAAGATTCAGTTCTCTTACTTCAGTTGTCTCTCACTTCTAAGCTCAGGGTAGGTTGACAGGTGTCTCTCATGAATGCCTGGATGGCAACTGGACCCTTCTTGTGATCAAGTCTGTTGCCCCCTTTTACTCTGGTAAACATGATGTCTCCTGTGTTGTAGTACATCTGGTTATAAAGATCATAATTGGTTTCTATGCTCTCATCAAAGACTCCCACTGCGTACCAGTTGGAGTATAGGTTGAAATCATAGGGCACAGAGAACATGACAGCCATTCTCCCAGCGGTCTGTCCTGTAGATGTGTTGTAGAGATGATAGGTGAAGACACCAACGGCTCCCCGAGTAGTGCAGCTATTCTTGGAGTACAGAGCACTTCCAGATGAAGATGGCTCAATCTCAAGCGGCAAAGGTAAGGCGCAGAACCCACTGAAGATGTAATCACTAGAAAAAGTAGAAAAGTATTAATACATTTTGTGTATGGAAAATATATTTCAGTTAAAGAAAGTAAAAAAACTGCAGTTACCCAACATAATGGAGGGTGTAGTGAGAGCTTTTATTTTTAATCTCAATGGTGCACTGACGGTGCAATGGAGGCATTGAACCCACAGCACCGGCATCACTCCAATCGAGGGTCTAAGGACAGAGGATGTCGTTCACTTTACAGATTGTAAAGCCCATTGAGGCAATGTGATTGTGATTTTGGACTATATAAATAAAACTGATTTGATTTGATTTCACTGACCATATTAGCTTCTGTGTTCTTATCTTTTGTGCAACAAGACGACCTGTGTAGACAAACAGACCACAAAACAAACTCTTCATTAGTGTTGAGTGAGGTAATATGACAAAGTGTAAGTCACATTAAATCTAAAAAGATGTGTATCATGTCTGTATGTTCAGTCATGACTTCGAGAACGAGTGCAGATGCTGATGCAACTATTCTAAAGTACCTTAAAGGAACAGTTCTGAGAGAAACAGCCTGAAACAGTCAACTGGCCACATGTTGAGACACACCCTTACCTCAGCTGATGGATAATGTGTCCAGCTCTGTGCTGTCAGGATTCAAGATTCAAGAAACTTTTTTTATTTCCCATCACATGGTGACAAAAACTTACCTTTTCTTAGGCCGACAAGAAAAAGAAACATTCGCACCCATCCTCAGTTAAGAGAAGTCCAGTTTTTCAGCTGCTGAGAGGCAAATGTTGGATTTCTCTCTGAGCTCTGTGTATTTAGATCTGCTGCAGCCGGACTGTACTGAGGACCTCCCACTGTTTCCTGTTGGGTTTCATATTGAGTCATCACCGGTCAGCTGACTCCACAAAACAACTGTTTCAGTCATTATTTCTCCTTCAACATAAACATGGGCACAAACACCCATAAAATAATAATCGGAAAAATACTATTTGCCACAAAACCTGTTTTTTATTTTAAAAGTTGAATGAAAAAGTGCTGTTCAGCTCAACTGTAGAAATGCTTTTGATAAAAATACAAATTTATTATTTTAACATTTCCACTTCCAAACAAAACAAAGCAAAGACTAAAACAAACAGTAACTGGGATCAATTCATGGATCATTTGTTTCACACTTTCTGCAAATAAACATCATCAGAGTCAGTATGTGTTTAGATTTTGCATTTTTGCAGATAAATGCATGTACTTCTTGAGTTGCTGACACTTAAAATGATGAATCAACCATAATATCTTACTCAACATCATTTAAATAAAGAAACACCTGTGAGAGTGTTGTAAGCAGTTTGCACGGGCAAAAAAAGGAGTTCCTGCACCTCTAAAAAATATATTAATGTCCTTCCTGTGTTTGTGTTTGTGTTTGTTTGATTGTGGGCCGTAAAGAAGGCTACAAAATGACGCTAGAGTCCAAACATTCAAAGGTACATGTACAGTTGTACACGTTGTCTCGATGAGTCACAAAAGGTTTTTACTCTAAGTTTTGCTAACTCTAAAGTACTCTAACTAGTTACTTTTCTCAGTAGACAATGCAGTAAAGTAACAAGTTACTTTTAATGGCAGTAAACTTCTAACATAATGAGTTACTTTTAAAAGTAACGTTAATGCTAATGTTAATGTTAAGGTTTAAAACACGTTTCCCCCACAGGTTACACTTCTGTCCATGCACACAGATGCTGATAAAACAGCATCACATTTCAAACTCATCGGATATGAACATTTACCCTGGTTAAAGTAGCACATAGTTCCTGTAATGATATCATGTTCAAAAGTACAATCTGTAAGAATTTGCCACCTCAGGTGGACGATAAAAAAAATACAAATTTATTATTTTTACACTTTCACTTCCAAAGCAAACAAAACAAAGAGGTAAAATTAACCTGTCACATTTATAATAATCTATACAAATTATTCTATTACTGAAATTATCTAAATGAAATATAAAAATACAAAACATAAAATAAAAAGGGATAGGGACTAAAAATAGAATAGGACTATAATGTTAACTCTAACATGTACTGAATATACACTAAACAATATACAGTAATGTATTGTGTACATTAAACACTTAAAGTAGATATTGCTAAAAGCTGTACAATAAGGTGCGAAATTGTTTATGCACATTAAACAAAAACAGACTTTGAGCATGAATTTGTAAAAATGCCTGCAAGTGAGATAATTCATTAAAGTGATTACTGCACAAATGAGCTTTGGACTGGTCGCACTAAAAGGCCACTCTAAAATGTCCATCAGAGCTGTTTCCTGTTTATTGATTATTTCATTACTGTCAGTGTAATTTCCAGGAATGTGATGGTACATCCAGACAAATTTGGTCAGCTTGAAAGTGAAACTATCCACAGCACTGACAGCATCAGCTGCTGTGTTTAGACGGACCTGGCCTCCTCTTCTCAGCTCAAGCTCATCAAGCCGCCACGCACTTCCCCTTCACCTCAGTACATCCACCCCCTCGTCCTTTGACCTCGAAGGTGATTGGTCCAGGAACAAAGAAGGTCCTGAAAAAACAAGTCCCAAAAGGTCCAAGGATAACAAATTCACAAAACATTTGTGCAACTCTTTCTTTCCTTTTCTCACAGGCATATTCCAATCATTTTAACGTTATTACATAACCAATAATTAACATTTTATATGCTGCATTCAGTAAACCTTGAACATTACTCACTATTCATTGCTCTCATTGAGCAATATTATAACTTCACTGCTGGTCATTGAATCTTAACATTTTAACCTTAAATGCTATTTATTAACCTATGAACTTATTTATTCAATTATATTCTTATATCTTCTCATAGTCGAAGGTCGAAATCAAAGGGCACAGAGAACATGACAGCCATTCTCCCAGCAGTCTTTCCTGTAGATTTGTTGTTGAGATCACAGGTGAAGACACCAACAGCTCCTTCGGCAGTGCCGGCAGTCTTGGAGTACAGAGCACTTCCAGATGAAGATGGCTCAATCTCAAGCGGCAAAGGTAAGGTACATGTGAGTCGGGGTTTCCTTGGAGGACCACACATTCTCCTATTCTCCTTTGCTTAGGAAGTGGTGTACGCCTTCTCCTGTGTGTACGCAACATTTATAAATGAGGCTCCAGGCCCATTAATGAATCAGGAGTAAGTCAGAGCCTATGTATTTAATCACCAATCAAATATGTTAAAATATGTTAAGGTTTAAAACACATTTCTTTGAAGTGAAGTGGAAACAGGTTGGGCCTCCTGATTGGTCCTCTCGAGCTGATTGATCCCTCTGGATTGGACCAGAGAAATGACAGCAGCTTTCTTAAACCCCAGCTGATGACCCTCCTCACCCTCTTCTCCTTCCACTTCCAAGAAACATGCAGCATGTTGTTCTGTGTGTATTCAGTAAATCTGTGGGTAACTAGGAGCAAGCCTGTTGAGCGTTTGTAAATTGTGAAGTAGGTTTTTGACAAAGCATTGAATTGGACAGTTTGGTGTAGTGAAGAGCTTGTGAAGTATGTTCTGTATTTTGTAAATATTTTCCTGTAAATAGATGGTGGTGGCAGGGGAGGGTGCCTATGTTCCCATAGCCCTATGTTCCTACCCTAACCACTTCCCTAAACCTAACCCTTCCCTTTCTCTAACCCTAAATTCTTAGAAATGTGGGACCATTGGGCTGTGGGAACATAGGGATGACCCCGCTAGGCAGATAGTAGGAGAGAGAAGCTGTTTTTGTTTGCCTTTATCTTTTCCTCCTGTTTATTGGTGAGGAGATCAGGTAAGTTGTTTGTCAATTATTTACATTTTTGTTTTTTCTTTAACAGGGAAGTTTAGGGCTGATTAGCACTTTTATGTTTGTTGTTTTGGGCACTGCTCGCCTTCAAAGCCAAATAAGCTGGTAATATTAAACCTGGAGTGGGAAGAGTGGGGAGTAACAGCATACTGCTTGCGTCCTGGTTCCCCTAGACCGGGCCGTAACACCTGTTAATGGACTGTTCATTTCACTAGAAGCACAATGAAGTCTCCAATGTCATTTCCAAGAAATTGTCAGGCTGTCCAGCAGCTTGAATATGAAAGTGAAACTACTGAATCCACAGGACTGCCAGCATTAGCTGCTGTGGTCAGATGGGATGAGATATGATATAATGGCTGTGCAAAAAGACCACAGGCGTCACTCACACTGGGGGCACTAGGGACTTCTCCATACCCTTGTTTTATTTTAAGATGTCTATGAGCTGTTAGTTCAACCAAAGAGACATTCCTCTCTTAACTTCTCACATGGTTTAATGTGAATAACTGTGGGGCTCAAAGTAATAAGAATATCCAATAATTCACAAAAAGTCCACAAAATTAATACTAATTTATGTATCAAAGCTTAGATTTTTTAACACCCAATTACATAATTCACATTATGCAGTAAAGTAACAAGATATTCTTTAATGGCAGTAATCTTGCAACATAATGAGTTCCTTTTAAAAGTAACGTTACCCAACACTGGCTGGAGTTTGTTGGACCAGTTGTTGAATAGCGACAGACAGGAGCTCCATGATAAAAATGAAGTCATTCTTTTGTGTGATTTGTTTTATCACTCAAGAAACTTCATGTGATTTTATCTGTTCTTTTAACTCCTAATGTAGCCTACTCTGCTTTTGCATCAAACAAGGACTAATTCAGATTCAGACAACTTTATTGACGTCCAATATGTTACATGTTTACAAGCATAGATCAACAAACAAACAGAGGTCAGTGAAGCACAGCAAGATAAAGAGCTATGGTAAAATAAATAGCAATAAAATAATAACTAAACAGACATTTGTTACATCTAAAATCATGCAGTCATTAAAAATATCATTTAAAGTGACTACTGTCGGAATGTAGTAACCTGATAGAAGAAGGAAAGAAAGATTTGGAGTATCTATTAGTTCTCCTTGAAGGTACATGATGGAGGCGGCCTGAAGGCATTACTGTGAACTCACAAGACGAAACGTGATCAGTTGGGCTGATAATATTCTTTGCCTTCATTTTCACCTGATTCTGAACACAAGTCTCTCTGCCTGTCTCCAATGATCTTGGAGCAGACCTTAACAATGCTGTGCAGGCTGTTCTTGTCCAGAAACGCTACAAGTGCTTGCGAATGACAAAACCCAAGTAATATAGACATCCTTAACCTTTATGGTAACACTTCATGTTACAGGTCCAGTAATTTCATGGTGAGTAGGTGGCACAAGCTACATATTTAAATTGTATTGAAAATGACCCCAATATTATTTAGTAAAACTATTCTGCTAGTTGATAAATAGCTGTTCAGCAGACCAGCTTAATTTCCACCTAGTTTCTGCTTAATTTCTGTAGGTCAGTAAATTCAAGTCATTTTTTTAACGATTTACATTCTCACTTATTCAGCAATGAACATACAGGCTCTCTCTCTTCCCCTGTCGCACTCACACAAACAGTTATTACACGCAGGTATGATTGTAAATATGAACTTTTTCATGTTAGTAATGTATTTGTTAAAGTATTGTAGTCTCAAAGTATAAAAAGTTGGAAGGTGAGCTGCAACAACTCACTTCAGTTTATTGGCCTGCTGAGAGGAAGTAAGACAGAAATGAAAATCAGCAGAATTTGAATTTTCCTGGCAATATATTTAAGAAAATGACCAGCTATTTATTAAATGCTTATTGGAAAATGGAGGAAATATATTTATAAAATAATGTTGGAGTTGTAACTTTCAATACATTTTGAAGTAATTATTGTGATAACTGGGGGGTGATTTAAAAAAGAAAATTACCATGAAATTAGCGGACCTGTAAAACAAAGTTGCACCACCTTCTATGACTAATTCTTAATGCTCCAGACAAATTTCATTCAACATCGGCATGGACAAAGACATTTAGAGGAATATTGTTAAGATGTGCAATTGTGCAGTTGGGAGCCTGCAGGAGAATCTACATTTTATCACCTCTCGGTTCTCTTACTTAAGTTTTCTCTCACTTCTAAGCTCAGGGTAGGTTGATAGGTGTCTGTCATGAATGCCATGATGTCAACTGGACCATTCTTGTGATCAAGTATGTTGCCCGCTTTTTGTCTGGTAAACATTTCACCTTTTTTGTAGTACATCAGGTTAAAAAGATCCTTATTGGTTTCTATGCTCTCATCAAAGACTCCCACTGCGTACCAGTTGGAGAATAGGCTGAAATCATAGGGCACAGAGAACATGACAGCCATTCTCTCAGCAGTCTGTCCTGAAGATTTCTTGTTGATATCACAGGTGAAGACACCAACAGCTCCCCGAGCAGTGCCGGCAGTCTTGGAGAACAGAGCTTTTCCAGATGAAGATGGCTCAATCTGAAGCGGCAAAATTTTGGCGCAGAACCCACTGACCATGTGAACACTAGAAAAAGTAGAAAAGTATTAATACATTTTGTGTATGGAAAATATATTTCAGGGAAAGAAAGTAAAAGAACTGCAGTTACCCGACATAACGGAGGGTGTAGTGAGAGCTTTTATTTTTAATCTTAATGGAGCACTGACGGTGCCCTGCAGACTGTGCAGACGGATGTACTGTGTCATTTGCGCAACTAGGAAAGCTGTGTAGACAAACAGAGCACAAAACAAACCCTTCATTAGTGAGAATTGAGTTAGAAAATATGAAAATATGTGTATCATGTCTGTATGTTCACTCATGACTCAAAGAACGTGTGCAAATGCTGATGCAACTATTCTTAAGTACCTTAAAGGAACAGTTCTGAGAGAAACAGCCTGAAACAGTCAACTGTCCACATGTTGAGACAAACCCTTACCTCAGCTGATGAATAATGTGTCCAGCTCTGTGCTGTCAGGATTCAAGATTCAATAAACTTTCCCATCACATAGAGACAAAAACTTACCATTGCTTAGGGCAACAATAAACAGAGATTTTCGCACACATCCTTATTGAAGAGAAGTCCAGTTCTTCAGCTGCTGAGAGGCAAATGTTGGATTTCTCTCTGAGCTCTGTGTATTTAGATCTGCTGCAGCCGGTCTGTACTGAGGACCTCCCACTGTTTCCTTACTGGGTTTCATAGTGGCTCATCACCAGTCAGCTGACTCTACAGAACAAATCAATTGACTGTCCAGCAGTTTGAAAGTGAAACTATCCAACGCACTGACAGCATCAGCTGCTGTGTTCAGATGGGTTCCAACATGTTATTATAATGGACCATTTTTGAGGGTTTTTTTTGCAAAAACAGATCTTAGGTTGATTTATTATCCTAAACCATGTGTGTTTATGTGTGTACACATATTCTCCTATTCTCCTTTGTTTAGGAAGTGGCGTACACCGTCTCCTGTGTGTACGCAATGTTTATAAATGAGGCTCCAGGCCCATTAATGAATCGGGAGTAAGTCAGAACGTATGCATTTAATCACCAATCAAATATGTTAAGGTTTAAAACATGTTTCTCCCCCAGGTTACACTTCTACTGTCCATGCACACAGATGCTGATAAAACAGCACGATTATTGCACAGGTGTGAAAAAGGCCAATCTCAAATGGACTGTTGGACTGTTCATTTCACTAGAAGCTGTCTCCAATGTCATTTCCAAGAAATTGTCAGGCTGTCCAGAAGCTTGAATATGAAAGTGAAACTACTGAATCCACAGGACTGCCAGCATTAGCTGCTGTGGTCAGATGGGATGAGATATGATATAATGGCTGTGCAAAAAGACCACAGTCATCACTTACACTGGGGGCACTTGGGACATTAGGGACTTCTCCATACCCTTGTTTTATTTTAAGATGTCTATGAGCTGTTAGTTCAACCAAAGAGACATTTCCTCTCGTAACTTCTCACATGGTTTAATGTGAATAACTGTGGGGCTCAAAGTAATAAGAATATCCAATAATTCACAAAAAGTCCACAAAATGATGCACTGGGGCGCAACAACACTTTTTCCCATAAGCTTACATTGTGAAAGAAGCGTCTGTGAAACGGTGGATACATTTTATTGAGCGTCACAACCGCCAAGAAATGACTTGTTTCACTGTCAGAATTTGAGCAATTCGGTCAAGTTAGTCAGGCGCTACACTGGAAGTAAGCCGGCTCTGTCAGGTTAGGGTTAGGGATAGTGTTAGGAGCTAACCCTTATTATTAGGCTGCAGGATTACTGATTGTGGCCCATAAAGAAGGCTACAAAATGACAGAGTCGATTCATTCAAATGTACATATACAGTTGGCTACACGTCGTCTCGATGAGTCACAAAGGGTTTTTACTGTCATTTTTGGTAACTCTAAAGTACTCTAAAGTGTTATTTTTCTCAGAAGATAGTGCAGTAAAGTAACAAGTTACCTTTTAATGGCAGTAATCTAACATAATGAGTTACTTTTAAAAGTAGCGTTACCCAACACTGGCTGGATTTTGTTGGGCCAGTTGTTGGATAGCGACAGACAGGAGCTCCATGATAAAAATGAAGTCATTCTTTCATGTGATTTGGTTTATCACTCAAGTAACTTCATGTTATTGTATCTGTTCTTTTAACTCCTAATGTAGTCTACTCTGCTTTTGCATCAAACAAAGATTAATTCAGATTCAGACAACTTTATTGACATCCAATATGTTACATGTCACAAGCACAGATCAACAAACAAACAGAGGTCAGTAAACACAGCAAGATAAAGAGCTATGGTAAAATAAATAGCAATAAAATAATAAATAAATAGACATTTGTTACATCTAAAATCATGCAGTCATTAAAAATGTCATTTAAAGTGACTACTGTCGGAATGTAGTAACCTGATAGAAGAAGGAAAGAAAGATTTGGAGTATCTATTAGTTCTCCTTGAAGGTACATGATGGAGGCGCCCTGAAGGCATTACTGTGAACTCACAAGACAAAACGTGATCAGTTGGGCTGATAATACTCTTTGCCTTCATTTTCACCTGATTCTCCCAGAGGAAACACAAGTCTCTCTGCCTGTCTCCAATGATCTTGGAGCAGACCTTAACAATGCTGTGCAGGCTGTTCTTGTCCAGAAACGCTACAAGTGCTTGCGAATGACAAAACCCACATCAAGACTGGCCTGAAGGATTCATTGAATGTTTGAGTTTTAAACTGAAGTGATAACACAGTTTACATCATCACATAAAGCAGGACACCAATAATTACAGCTAAAATCACAAAACATGCTTTACTGCAAGTAGTGCATGTTGTATAAAACAGAAGCAGTGGAGTGATACTGTAAAGTAATATAGACATCCTTAACCTTTATGATAACACTTCATGTTACAGGTCCAGTAATTTCATGGTGAGTAGGTGGTACAAGCTACATATTAAAAATGTATTGAAAATGACCCCATGGATAAAAACATGCCAACATACCATGAAGTTTGCGGACCTGTAAAACAAAGTTACACCACCTTCTCTGACTAATTCTTAATGCTCAAAACTAATTTCATTCATCATCGGCATGGACAAAAAGATTTAGAGGAATATTGTTAGAAATGCGCAATTGTGCAGTTGGGAGCCTGCAGGAGAGTCTACATTTTATCACCTCTCGGTTCTCTTACTTCAAGTTGTCTTTCACGTCTAAGATCATGGTAGGTTGATAGGTGTCTGTCATGAATGCCTGGATGGCAACTGGACCCTTCTTGTGATCAATTCTGTTGCCCCCTTTTTCTCTGGTAAACATGATGTCTCCTGTGTCATTGTACATCTGGTACTTATCTTATAAATCTTATAAAGATCATAATTGGTTTCTATGCTCTCATCAAAGACTCCCACTGCGTACCAGTTGGAGTATATGTTGAAATCATAGGGCACAGAGAACATGACAGCCATTCTCCCAGTGCTCTGTTCTGAAGATATGTTGTAGAGATCATAGGTGAAGACACCAACAGCTCCTCGAGCAGTGTGGGCAGTCTTGGAGAACAGAGCATTTCCAGATGAAGATGGCTCAATCTCAAGCGGCAAAGGACTGGAGCAAGTCCCACTGACCATGTGAATACTAGAAAAAGTAGAAAAGTATTTTTTACTTTTGTGTATGGAAAATGTATTTTAGTAAAAGAAAGAAAAAGAAACTGCAGTTACCTGACATCACGGAGGGTGTAGTGAGAGCTTTTATTTTTAATCTCAATGGAGCACTCACGGTGCGTTGGAAGGGTTGAGGCCACCAATTCAAATATTGAAACTGCTGAACCTGCAGCACTGACCACATTAGCTCCTGTGTTCATGCGTTTGCCTGTCATATATATAATATTAAAAAGTCTGTGCAACAAGACAACCTGTGAAGACAGAGCACAAAACATACCCTTGATTAGTGTTGAATGACTTAATATGACAAAGTGTAAGTCACATTAAATCTAAAAAGATGTGTATCATGGGTCCGTGCATGAAGTAAATGAATCTATTCTAATAGTATAGTAGTATAATAGTATATAGTATAATAAGAAGTGTAATGCTGCTTGTTCCTTTATCCAACTTGTACAATCAACATTGAAAAAGGAAGTCGAGTGTCGGAAACAGCCTTCAAAGTAAAAGTTGAGCGTTTTGAAGCGTGTTGGCCGGAGCTGTCAGTTTAAGGAAAGCGAAATGAAAAAAATACAACCCACAAATAGTCTAGTGGGGACCTTTTTTTTCTTTCTCATTAGTAATTTTTTTTTTTTTCTTCCTATTTTTTCTGTCTTTTCATTCTTTTTTTTCCATTTTAAGAAAAAATGACACACGTAATCAGGTGACAGTAACAAACAACCCATCAACATCACAAACATACAGAAAAACAGAAAACAAACCAAAAGGACTGAAAAGCAAAACAAGTTGTAACAGGACAATATAAAGCAACAGGAAAGTATCCAACTAAAAAATACAACAACAAAAAAAACAAACAAACAAACAAACAAACGTGTGCAGACACTAAAAAAAAAACCCAAAAAACATGGGGATCCTAAAACGCCAGTATGTTTACATAGATCCACAGGGTGGTTCAAAGAGTGGGCCCTGAGATGGGTCAGTGATTGGCAGCAACATTGATCTTGATGCATTGTTATTTTTCTTGCTTTACACAACTCCACAGTTTTTAATTGAACAAAATCACAAAATGCATTGATGCATCATTATTTTTTCTGAGAGGCGGTATGTGTCTGGGTGTGAGAGTCCAGCTCACGTCTGGCGGCGGCATATTGTGTAGGTCCCGGGATCAAACCACTGGCTGCTGGGACGTAGCGGAGCGTTGCAGTGTTTGTGGGAGACCAAAATATTTTTCAATTTTTTGAAGTCCATCCTGCCACTGCTTCATCCATCTCCCGTCCACTCTCATCTTCAGATGAGTCGGAGCTGGACTCCAGCTCATCTGTTTCTACCTCTGAGGCTTCCTCTGTGTCAGCCTCAGAGGTGGATAAGGAGCCATCCTCGCACTCAGAGTGCATGATCACTTCCAGAGCCTCCTGTGTGCTGTAATGTCTTGCCATCTCCAAAATGATTACCCCTGCACTACTGCTAGTAGCACAAACAAACATACACACACACATTCACACACACACACACACACACACACACACACACACACACACACACACACACGCACACACACACATACATACACACACACACATACATTATCCAATATCAATAGCGACACACACTTATCATTTCAGTAGCAAGGCACCCTTGCAGAAAACAGTAAAAAGCTGCATGCTTTGAATGGGAAAAAGTAGCGCCAACTGGTGGACAAATATAAAAATTAAAAATTGAAGGCTAGTAGTCCGAAATGAAATCTTAACATAAAGGAATGCATTAGTTTATGTTAAGATTTCAATGGGACATTTTTTGTCGTTAGGAACAAATGTGTCGGTTTTTGTGTAGCTTAGCCATTTTAGGCTAATTTAAGGAACTGAGATCATAATTTAAAAAATTCTTAAAAATTAATATCCTTTGGAAAATTTGAGCTTTATTCATTTAACACAGCCAAAATGGCTTGAAAATAAAAAACTGAATGGCACAAAATGTCCCTAGGATCTCTTAAGGATTAAAGGGCTGCGCCTGTACTCATAGAATCTAGAGTTACACTACGTAACTATCGTTCTCCCTACGGCCAGCCCGGGCGTGGCAGCGGCTCAGTCTCCGTCTCAAACACGTTGTCTTTACTTTGAAAATCCCGGTGATTATCTCTCTCAGTTGTGGGGAAAGTGGCAGAAATATCACTGTATAACAGTTGTGAATTATCTAAATGATTTAGGCTATTAGGTTGTTAGGTTGTATTTATTTCATTTCGCTCTCCTTACACTGACAGCTCCGGCCAACACGCTTCAAAGCGCCCAACTTATACTTTGAAGCCTTTTTCCGACACTCGACTTCCTTATTCAATGTTGATTGTACAAGATGGATAAAGGAACAAGCAGCATTACACGTCTTACGACAATGAAATAGGAAACACCCCCAAAAATGCGATGTTTCATTATACAATGGAGATTCATTATACTTCATGCACGGACCATCATGTCTGTACTAAAGTACCTTCGAGGAACAGTACTGAGAGAAACAGCCTGAAATAGTGTCCACTTGTTGAGACAAACCCTTACCTCAGCTGTCAGGATCCTCAGTGAAGAGAAGTGCAGTTCTCCAGCTGCTGAGAGGTAAGTGTTGGATTTCTGTCTGAGCTCTGTGTTTTTAGATCTGCTGCAGACAGACTGTACTGAGGACCTCCCTCTGTTTCCTGTTGGCTTTCATATTGAGTCATCACAGGTCAGCTGACTCCACAACAAATTACTATTATTATATTTCTCCTTCAACATAAACACCCGTAAAATAATAATTGGAAAAAATACTATTAGCCACAAAACCGTTTTTTTTTTTCAAAGTTGAATGAAAAAGTGCTGTTCAGTTCAACTGTAGAAATGCTTTTGATAAAAATACAAATTTATTATTTAAACATTTCCACATTCCAAACAAAACAAAACAAAAACTAAAACAAACAGCAACTGGGATCAATTCATGGATCATTTGTTTCACACTTTCTGCAAATAAATATCATCAGACCGTGGATCATGTATCCACGGTTACACAGATGCATCACTTTATAAAAGGTAATATGGTGAATTTACACCAGGTCCCCAGGACGAGCGCCAGGCTTTGAAGACAGTTTTCGCTGTGGCCAGACCGTGTAATTACATCATCACGTGATGCACTGGGGCCCAACAACACTTTTTCCCATAAGCTTACATTGTGAAAGACGCATCTGTGAAACCGTGGATACATTTTTTGGACCATCACAACCCCCAAGAAATGACTAATTTCACTATCAGAATTTGTCCAATAAAATTTGGAAAGTCTAGAAGAGCAGCACGATTAAATGAACTTATCCTCATTCAAGTTAGCCAGGTGCTAAACTGGAAATAAGCTGGCAGGCAGGACGAGACATGCAGGCATCTGATTGGTTCTTTCAACTCGGACCGAGAGGCAGGGATTGGTCAGTTTTTACAGGCCTGCAGCTGCCACAGAGGTCTGATTTATTTAGTTCCTTTTTTCTGAACACATTATGACTCTGACTACTCTCAGAGTGGGAAGACCATTTCACCCAGTATAACAAAAAGTGTTTCTGAACAGGATTACCAACTATACCTTTAATGCTAATGTTAATGTTAAGGTTTAAAACACGTTTCCCCCAGAGGTTGCACTTCTGTCCATGCACACAGATGCTGATAAAACAGCATCACATTTCAAACTCATCGGATATAAACATTTACCCTGGTTAAAGTAGCACATAGTTCCTGTAATGATATCATGTTCAAAAGTACAATCTGTAAGAATTTGCCACCTCAGGTGGACGATAAAAAAAATACAAATGTATTATTTTTACACTTTCACTTCCAAAGCAAACAAAACAAAGAGGTACAATTAACCTGTCACATTTATAATAATCTATACAAATTATTCTATTACTGAAATTATCTAAATGAAATATAAAAATACAAAACATAAAATAAAAAGGGATAGGGACTAAAAATAGAATAGGACTATAATGTTAACTCTAACATGTACTGAATATACACTAAACAATATACAGTAATGTATTGTGTACATTAAACACTTAAAGTAGATATTGCTAAAAGCTGTACAATAAGGTGCGAAATTGTTTATACACATTAAACAAAATCAGACTGCAAGATGAGATGATAACTCAAAGTGATTACTGCACAGGTGAGCTTTGGACTGGTCGCACTAAAAGGCCACTCTAAAATGTCCATCAGAGCTGTTTCCTGTTGATTGATTATTTCATTACTGTCAGTGTAATTTCTAGGAATGTGATGGTGCATCCAGCCAAATTTCATCAGCTTGAAAGTGAAACTAGCATCAGCTGCTGTGTTTCACGGGTGCCAACATTTTATCATAATGGTTCTGACCTGGCCTCCTCTGCTCAGCCCAAGCTCATCAAGCCGTCATCCACATGCAGATTTTACTTAACAACTAGAACAGTGTCAGCAGAAAAGTCAAACTTGTCATCTACAGTTTTCCTTAGCGCATAGTTAGCGCAACTGGGGAACGAAACAGCTCCAAAAAAATGCACAGTCGTCCTGTAGTCCTTGAGCTCTCCACTGAAGTCTCCTTCTGGCCACCAGAGAAAGTGGAGAAAATCTCTATCTTGCTCTGCAACCTTCACCTGATGGAACATAGCCTGTACATCTCCCATTAATGCCACAGGCTCCTGCCTGAATCGAGTCAGAACTCCGAGCGGCGAGCTGGTGAGGTTAGGACCTTGCAATAGGTTGTTATTTAATCATGTTCCAGATGATTCCATGATTTCCATGAATTTGATGTCTTCTCTAGACATCCCTTTGTCCTCTAAGGTCTTTTCATTAAAGTCATGGTTATACGGATTTTTCCGCAGCAACTTATGACTTCGGAGCCGACAACACACGGCAGGCAGGGACGGGAGAAGCGTGCAGTGGGAGAAGAGCTACAGACAGTCGGGCATCAGCAGCGGGTGAAAACAACTGGAATATTTTCCACCAAACCGGAGGGGATTGAGGAAAGACAAAGTGGACTGTGCTGGTGAGTTTTATTTAGTTTATGCTAGTTAGCTAATGCCTCTTGCGGTACAAAGTGGGACTATGAGACTGGAAGGGCGGGGGCTAGCTGGTTAGCATGCTAACTTCAGCACTCTCCAAACTGCCCTTACCTGAGATCACAGAGGGTGGTAAACATTGAGAGTGGGCAAGTCTTTTCAGAAAATAAGATTTATTTATTTAACCATTTCTTCAAGTTACTTATTGTCATAAGTTAAATGTGTTATTGAACATAAATTCTGTATTCTTTGTACTAGGGATGTCAGTGATTTATCGATTAATCGCCACTAAGAATTTTCCCAATTAAAAATGTATTCCCCGACAATCAGGGATGGGCACAAATGAATCAGTTTTCAAGTTACAGTTTCTCATTTCTCCAGTTTGTGTGCCTACACACAAGAGTTTCTTTGGGGGACCACACATTCTCCTATCAAGTTTTTTTTTTTATAAATCCCAAAGTTTGCTTAGTCAGCCAGTAAGTCAGAACTGCATGTATATAATCACCAACCAAATATGTTAAACACTCTAGTCTTCAGTGACCTTGCGCCAAAATAAGGTTTAAAACACCTTTTTCCAATTTCCAATTCCAATTTATCCAGTTTATACTAATACTGTTCATGCGTGCAGATGCTGATTACACAGTATGATTACTGCACAGGTGGAAAAGGTCACTCTCAAATGTCCACCAAAGTATTTCCTGTTCAGTTCACGACCATGAGCTGTCTCCAGTCTCACCTCCAGGAATTTGGCAGTGTGTCCTACCAGATTTAGACAGGCAGTCCAACAGCTTGAAAGTGAAAGTGAAACTACTGAATCCAGGACTGACAGCATCAGCTGCTGTGGTCAGATGGGGTCAACATTTTTGCCTTTTGAGAATGATTGGCTGTGTAACAACACCACAGGCGTCACTTACACTGGGGACATTAGGGACTTCTCCATACCCTTGTTTTATTTCAAGATGTCTATGAGCTGTTAGTTCAACAAAAGAGACATTTCCTCTCTTAACTTCTCACATAGTTTAATGTGAATAATTGTGGGGCCCAAAGAAATTATAATATCCAATTATTCATTTAAGTCCAAAAATTTAATGATTTGTGTACCAATTGATTTTTCCATTTTCTCGCAGGTACATGGCAACTGATGAAACAAGTGTTTAACGAGAAGGTTAATTACTGTTTAGACAATATGGCAAAATGTAAAAAAATAAATATTTACATGAAATGTCTTTGTCTCAGCTTTCTAATAGAATCTAGCTAGCTAGCGTTAGCTAACCGGAACATTTCAGCGAACAAGGCCTTCATAAAATGATTTACAGGAAGGACAGTGAAAAAAATTAGAAATGTTTATAACTTGAAATTAGTAACTCACCGTTCAATTGGCTGTCTTCTTAGCACTTATAAGGTGGGACACACTCGTCAGACAGGTGTAGAGTAAGAGAAGTAGCCTACACCTCTGTGCCACTTGGAGTATTTGTCAAAGTAGAAATATCTGAGGATCCATGTTCTGCCTGTACTGAATAAATAGCCAAAAGTACATTTACCCTGGTTAAAGTAGAACAGTTCCTGTAATGGATATCATGTTCAAAAGTACAATCTGTAAGAATTTGCCACGTCAGGTGACCAATAAAAAAATACAAATGTATTATTTTTACATTTTCACTTCCAACCCAAACAAAACAAAGAGGTACAATTAAACTTTAACATTTACAATAATCAATAATACAAATACAAATTCTTCTATTACTGAAATGATCTCAATAAAATATAAATATACAAAACATAAAATCAGAAAGAATAGGGACTATAAATAGGACTATATTGTTAACTCTAACATGTACTGAATATACACTAAACAATATACAGTAATTTATTGTGGACATTAAAGTAGATATTGCTAAAAGCTGTACAATGAGCTAAACAATTGTATATGCACATTAAACAAAATTAGACTTTGAGCATGAATTTGTAAAAATGCCTGCAAGTGAGATAATTCATTGTGATTACTGCACAGATGTGCTTTTGGACTGGTCACAATAACAGACCTCTCTAAAATGTCCATCAGAGCTGTTTTTTGTTCATTTCTTTACTGGAAGTTACTTCATTTCCAGGACTTTGACGGTGCATACAGCCAAAGTTGGTCAGCTTGAAAGTGAAACTATCCACAGCACAGCTGTTTTTGAGGGGTTATTTTGCAAGAACAGATCTTAGGTTTACTTATTATCCTAAACCATGTTTTGTGTGTGTGTGTGTGTGTGTGTGTGTGTGTGTGTGTGTGTGTGTGTGTGTGTGTGTGTGTGTGTGTGTGTGTGTGCACTCCAGGGAGTATCAAACAGGTTTTTGTTAATCTGTTTCGTTTACCATAAGTAAACTCCTCATATATATTAGGTTAGAGGTAATATTTAGATAAATTTAACACAATTGTAACGCCCGCCAATTTAATAATGTCCACAAACGTAATAAAAATCTGCAGCATTTAATGTAATAAACCCACAAACGTAATACATTTTCCACAAACGTAATAGCCGCTGCCTAATACAAACGTAACACGCGATTTCCCACAAATGTAATAACTATTACGTTTGTGGGGAAGTGGAAGTCTTTATTACAATAACTTCCCACAAATGTAATAATACAATGAATAATGGTCGTTGTGGTTGTTGTTTGTTTGTTTGCCTATACACCTACTAATACTACTGACCATTGGTGCAAAATCCAGCTGCTGAAATTAGTTTAGTAACGTTAGGTTGGAGGGTTTTCCCTCAAACACCTGTTAATTGACAGCGCTGAATAAAGTTTATTAACAGAGGAGACAGATTGTGGTTGACAGAGGGAGATAGCTGGCTTGAAAAAAAATAATTTCCGTGAGGAAAGCTTAGATATTTTAATTTTCTCTCCCAGAGATATGCCAACTGATGAAACAAGTGTTAAAATAAAAGGTTACATTCATATTTAGACAAGAGATATGGCAAAATGTAAAAAAAAATGATAATTAAAAAGCGACAGACAGCGACAGTGACCAAAAACTATTTACCTTGCGGCAGCAAAACCTGCTGGGACAAAGGTGGGTTCCTACTTATAACATTTGGTGCTAATTACAATAGTGACACCCGATTACATAATTCACATTATAGCACTAATAGTATGGCTTCTACACTGTCCTGCCTGTGTTTGTTTTATTTACCTGCATTAACCTTTTCGGCCACTTGGGGGCAGTGCAACAAGCTGTAAACACAACACAGACACATCACATTATAAAAGGTAATATGGTGAATGTACACCAGGCCTCCAGGTCGAGCATCAGGCTTTGAAGACAGTTTTCGCTGTGGCCAGACTGTGTAATTACATTATCATGTGATGCACTGGGGCCCAACAACACTTTTTCCCATAAGCTAGCATTCTGAAAGAAGCGTCAGAATTTGAGCCATTCGGTCCACTAACATGGAAAAGTCTAGAAGAGCTGCACGATTTAATGATTTTATCCTCATTCAAGTTGGCCATGCGCTAAACTGGAAGTAAGCCGGCTCTGTCGGGTTAGGGTTAGGGTTAGGGTTAGGAGCTAACCCTTATTATTAGGCTGCAGGATTACTGATTGTGGGCCATAAAGAAGGCTACAAAAGTACGTTAGAGTCCAAACATTCAAATGTACACATACAGTTGTACACATCGTCTCGATGAGTCACAAAGGGTTTTTACTGTCATTTTTGGTAACTCTAAAGTACTCTAACGCATTATTTTTCTCAGTAGACAATGTAGTAAAGTAACAATTTACTTTTTAATGGAAGTAATCTTACATAATGAGTTACTTTTAAAAGTAACGTTACCCAACACTGGCTGGAGTTTGTTGGGCCAGTTGTTGAATAGTGACAGACAGGAGCTCCATGATAAAAATGAAGTCATTCTTTTGTTTTATCACTCAAGTAACTTCATGTTATTTTATCTGTTCTTTTAACTCCTAATGTAGCCTACTCTGCTTTTGCATCAAACAAGGATTAATTCAGATTCAGACAACTTTATTGACATCCAATATGTTACATGTTACAACCACAGCAAGATAAAGAGCTATGGTAAAAGAAATAGCAATAAAATAATAACTAAACAGACATTTGAGACATCTAAAATCATGCAAAAGGCAGTTGGACTGTCGGAATGTAGTAACCTGATAGAAGAAGGAAAGAAAGATTTGGAGTATCTATTAGTTCTCCTTGAAGGTACATGATGGAGGCGGCCTGAAGGCATTACTGTGAACTCACAAGACAAAACGTGATCAGTTGGGCTGATAATATTCTTTGCCTTCATTTTCACCTGATTCTGAACACAAGTCTCTCTGCCTGTCTCCAATGATCTTGGAGCAGACCTTAACAATGCTGTGCAGGCTGTTCTTGTCCAGAAACGCTACAAGTGCTTGCGAATGACAAAACCCACATCAAGACTCGCTTGGAGGATTCACTCAATGTTTGAGTTTTAAACTGAAGTGATAACACAGTTTACATCATCACATCATCGCATGATCAGCAGAGTTTGAATTTTCCTGACAATATATTTAAGAAAATGACCAGCTATTTATTAAATGCTTATTGGAAAATGGAGGAAATATATTTATAAAATAATGTTGGAGTTGTAACTTTCAATACATTTTGAGGTAATTATTGTGATAACTGGGGGGTGATTTAAAAAAGAAAATTACCATGAAATTAGCGGACCTGTAAAACAAAGTTACACCACCTTCTATGATTAATTCTTAATGCTCCAAACTAATTTCATTCATCATCGGCATGGACAAAAAGATTCAGTTCTCTTACTGCAGTTGTCTCTCACTTCTAAGCTCAGGGTAGGTTGACAGGTGTCTGTCATGAATGCCTGGATGGCAACTGGACCGTTCTTGTGATCAAGTATGTTGCCCGCTTTTTGTCTGGTAAACATGTCTCCTGTGTTTTTGTACATCAGGTCAAAAAGATTATTATCGGTTTCTATGCCTCCATCAAAGACTCCCACTGCGTACCAGTTGGAGTATAGGTTGAAATCAAAGGGCACAGAGAACATGACAGCCATTCTCCCAGCGGTCTTTCCTGTAGATTTCTTGTTGAGATCATAGGTGAAGACACCAACAGCTCCCCGAGCAGTGCCGGCAGTCTTGGAGAACAGACCATTTCCAGATGAAGATGGCTTAAGCTTAAGCGGCAAAGTTCTGGCGCAAGACCCACTGACCATGTGAACACTATAAAAAAGTAGAAAAGTACTAATACATTTTGTGTATGGAAAATATACTTCAGTGAAAGAAAGAAAAAAACTACAGTTACCCGACATAACGGAGGGTGTAGCGAGAGCTTTTATTTTTAATCTCAATGGAGCACTGACGGTGCCCTGGAGCCTGTGCAGGCGGATGTTCTGTGTCTGTGTCTGTGTCTGTGTCCATATCTTTTGTGCAACTAGGAAAGCTGTGTAGACAAACAGAGCACAAAACAAACCCTTCATTAGTGTTGAGTGAGAAAATATGAAAATATATGTGTAAGTCACAGTAAATCTAAAAAGATGTGTATCATGTCTGTATGTTCAGTCATGACTTGTGTGTAAATGCTGATGCAACTATTCTAAAGTACCTTAAAGGAACAGTTCTGAGAGAAACAGCCTGAAACAGTCAACTGTCCACATGTTGAGACAAACCCTTACCTCAGCTGATGAATAATGTGTCCAGCTCTGTGCTGTCAGGATTCAAGATTCAATAGACTTTTTTTTTATTTCCCATCACATAGAGACAAAAACTTACCATTGCTTAGGGCAACAATAAACAGAGATATTCGCACCCATCCTCAATGAAGAGAAGTCCAGGTATTCAGCTGCTGAGAGGCAAATGTTGGATTTCTCTCCGAGCTCTGTATTTATACCTGCTGCAGCCGGTCTGTACTGAGGACCTCCCACTGTTTCCATGCTGGGTTTCATAGTGGCTCATCACCTGTCAGCTGACTCTACAAAACAAATCAATTGACTGTTCAGCCGCTTGAAAGTGAAACTATCCAACGCACTGACAGCATCAGCTGCTGTGTTCAGATGGGTTCCAACATTTCATTATAATGGACCATTTTTGAGGAGTTATTTTGCAAAAACAGATCTTAGGTGGATTTATTATTTAAACCGTGTGTGTGTGTGTGTGTGTGTGTGTGTGTGTGTGCCCACTTCCACTCCACTTGGTTTCCACTGGCACCGTCCCAGTTTAATCATTTTATCATTATAATGTTTTAAACCTTCATGATTGATGTGAGATTGTTTATGTTTCATTATAGAACTGATCATTTACGTCCTCTTGTATTTAAACATTCGCTGATTTTAACATGATTTTAAATGTTTTTATCAGCACTATATTTAAACTGTGATTCATGGTGTCACAATCAAACATTACACTGTTAATTTCTATTAATGTTTCTCTGTCCAAATACTTTCGGTTATGTTGTGCATCTGCATAACCCTGGTCTCTGCAGATGGGAAACTTTGAAGGTTAAAGGTCATATTGAAGACATTTTTATGAAGACAAATCATTTTTAAAAACGAGCTCGTAGAAAGGTGCAGAAAAACATTATTCTGATTGTGAACGAATCATTTTAAAAAGGTTGTTTTGTTTGTGTCTGTGTCAGAGTTCTGACAGTTCGTTCCAGCTAACTGGTTCGTTAGGATGTTAGCTAGCATTAACAACGTTAGCTGGTGTACACTAGGCGATTGAACAACAGCGGTTTTGAGACATGAACACAATGGAAGGAGGAGATGGAACTACACGTGTAGAGGCTGATTGTTGTCACTGACAACTTTAATCTGAAAATATCTGCTAACAGAAAAATGACAGATCCACTTTCTGTAACAACAGGATCATGATCCTGTTGTTACAGAAGTGTGACGCGTAGTGGAGAGATCAATGTCAGACAACAACACTTTTACATTTTAATAAATGAGCTCAAACAAGTTCAGACACACTGATTATAACAATAGAAATAGGAACAAATGTAGAAATTAGACCTAAAATGATCCTTTAACTTAATTATTTTCAAGGTAAGACATGACAAATATATATATAAAGCGCCATTCAGACACAAGGTAATTCAGAGTGCTGTAAAGGCTATATAGTAGACATAGTATATACAGTATATACAGTATACTCATTATGGAACATTTTTAAAATTGCATTTAAAAGACAATAATAAAAAAGAAAGTAATCTAAACACTTCTAAAATCTAAAACAGAGAAAAGGACAACAAACATGACATGTGATTCTGCTTAAATTATATTTTGCACTGAGGTGAAATTATTCATCGTCACTGTTCATATTTACATATTAAAGTGACCTCAGCAGGTCGAAGATGAAGATTGTTGAGTTCAACATTTACACTGAATCTGAGGAAGTCAGAAGTCGTAAAGCAGCTTTGTTCCAGTGATGAGATGAAATAATAGAACTGGAGATTATTGTGTGAAAGAAAAACATTAATGAATAAAAACATGACACAGAAGCAGAAAATGAATAAATATCAACAAACGTATTCAAAGAAAAGAATGTACATATTGTGAGAAGATGTGCAGACACATCAACATCATGCTGTATAAATGTTTGTATGTTTTATAAAAGTTTAAATCATCATGTGTCATTTTGTGGAGGGTTTTGTTGCTGTGATCTGATTGGCTGCTGCTGCTGCTCGAAAAACTTCCGCCTCACTGTTTCCACAGGATGTGGTCACTCGATGAAGACTAGCTGCACGAAGACGCCTGCGTCACTGACAAAAGCGGCTGCGGTTTCAGCCTCAAAGCCTGCTAGGACAGGATGTTTGTGTGTGTGTTAGTGTGTGTGTGTGTGTGTGTGTGTGTGTGTATGTTTGTGGTTGGGGAAATAAAGGTCAGGCTGAGGTGAAGACGCCTCATCAGGTCTGGTCTCAGACTCAGCGTGAGAAAACAGATCAAAACTCTGAGTAAATTAACAATGAGATGAGGGAAACTCATGGGGATAGAATACTGCCATAAACATCAAATGCGCAAATCAAACATCCGCACGCGCATTTTTTTTTCCCGAGCGCTTTCTAAGCACTCGCGAGCTATTTTGTATCCTGCAGGGCTTGAAGACCTCCGGCACGGTGCCGGAAATCTGGTGTAGGAATATAAGTTGTTTTTTTTTAAAAACAAACAAAAAAAAACTGTAACCAGTCGTTTAAAGTGATAGTTCCAACTACCAATGGTACTCAAGGTAACCAAGGATTTCTAACCAATCAGAGGCAGAGTAGGGCGAGCCTTAAGTTTTCAGGCACCTCGGACAACGTTAGCTAGCGGTGAGGAGCTGGTTTACTGTATACTGCTAGCATGGATGCCAGGTATATTAAACCAGGCGAAGAAACCTCAAGATGGGAAGCGGGAGTGAAAAATAAGTGGCGCTGGGGTTGGATATAGGAGGCCGGAGCAGATGGAAAGCCTCACGGTAGCTGGTGTCAAAAACTGAAGGAGCCAGGAGCTTGTTTTTGTGTACCGTGCTCCAGAAAACTAGTGTATGGCAGCAGCGGGAAAAAAGTATTAGCTCGTCATGCTTCAGACCCGGGTCACATAGCGTCCGTGCGTGCTCTCTCCCACACATCGACCTTGCCGGGAGCAACGGGTACAGGTACCACAGCTACATCTATGACCGACCGAGTGTGTGAACAGAAAATTCATAAAACTGCGTTTATAGCTGAACACAATCTCTCGTTCACAATGGCCCGGCCACTTGTGGAGCTGAGCAAGAAGTTAGTTTTAACAATTGGAGAATGTTGCA
Source organism: Pagrus pagrus (assembly GCF_965226575.1). NCBI lineage: Eukaryota > Metazoa > Chordata > Actinopteri > Spariformes > Sparidae > Pagrus > Pagrus pagrus. The sequence continues at coordinate 7,880,261 of NC_140198.1, forward strand.
CAGGATTTTTTCCTGCTTCAAGCCCTGTTTATGTATCAAAGCTTAGATTTTTAAATTTTCTCTCCCAGAGATATGCCAACCGATGAAATAAGTGTTAAAAGAGAAGGTTAAATTACTCTTTAAACAAGAGATATGGCAAAACGTAAAAAAAATAATAATTAAAGCGACAGACAGCGACAGTGACCAAAAACTATTCACTTTGCGGCAGAAACACCTGCTGGGACAAAGATGGGTTCCTACTTATAACATTTGGTGCTAATTACAATAGTGACACCCGATTACATAATTCACATTATGGCACTAATAGTATGGCTTCTACACTGTCCCGCCTGTGTTTGTTTTATTTACCTGCATTAACGTTTTCGGCCACTTGGGGGCAGTGCAACAAGCTGTAAACACAACACGGACACATCACATTATAAAAGGTAATATGGTGAATGTACACCAGGCCTCCAGGTCGAGCATCAGGCTTTGAAGACAGTTTTCGCTGTGGCCAGACTGTGTAATTACATCATCATGTGATGCACTGGGGCCCAACAACACTTTTTCCCATAAGCTAACATTGTGAAAGAAGCGTCAGAATTTGAGCCATTCGGTCCAATAACATGGAAAAGTCTAGAAGAGCTGCACGATTTAATGATTTTATCCTCATTCAAGTTAGCCATGTTATTTTCTAATGGCAGTAATCTTGTAACATAATGAGTTACTTTTAAAAGTAACGTTACCCAACACTGGCTGGAGTTTGTTGGGCCAGTTGTTGAATAGTGACAGACAGGAGCTCCATGATAAAAATGAAGTCATTCTTTTGTTTTATCACTCAAGTAACTTCATGTTATTTTATCTGTTCTTTTAACTCCTAATGTAGCCTACTCTGCTTTTGCATCAAACAAGGATTAATTCAGATTCAGACAACTTTATTGACATCCAATATGTTACATGTTACAAGCACAGCAAGATAAAGAGCTATGGTAAAATAAATAGCTATAAAATAATAACTAAACAGACATTTGAGACATCTAAAATCATGCACTCATTAAAAATGTCATTTAAAGTGACTACTGTCAGAATGTAGTAACCTGATAGAAGAAGGAAAGAAAGATTTGGAGTATCTATTAGTTCTCCTTGAAGGTACATGATAGAGGCGGCCTGAAGGCATTACTGTGAACTCACAAGACAAAACGTGATCAGTTGGGCTGATAATATTCTTTGCCTTCATTTTCACCTGATTCTCCCAGAGGGAACACAAGTCTCTCTGCCTGTCTCCAATGATCTTGGAGCAGACCTTAACAATGCTGTGCAGGCTGTTCTTGTCCAGAAACGCTACAAGTGCTTGCAAATGACAAAACCCACATCAAGACTCGCTTGGAGGATTCACTGAATGTTTGAGTTTTAAACTGAAGTGATAACACAGTTTACATCATCACATAAAGCAGGACAATAATAATACAGCTGAAATCACAGCACATGTACTGCAAGTAGTGCATGTTGTATAAAACAGAAGCAGTGGAGTGATACTGTAATGTCATGGTGAGTAGGTGGCACAAGCTACATATTTAAATTGTATTGAAAATGACCCCAATATTATTTAGTAAAACTATTCTGCTAGTTAATAAATAACTGGTACTATCTTTAAAATTCAACTGGTTTCTGTTTAACTTCTGCTGATTTGACATTTTAATTTCCAACTTGATCCCATCTAACTTCCCCTCAGCAGACCACTGAATCAAAGTGTAATTTCAAACTAGATTCTGCCTAATTTCTGTAGGTCAGTAAATTCAAGTCAATTTAACTGTAGGAGCCATATCAATTTTGCTTTATTTCATGCAATTTTGCCCCATGCCACAAGGGGGTTGTAGCTACTTGCTGTGTGGCTCAGTTGACCCCGGTTTTGCAGAGTTAGACCATTTAACCTGGGGGAACCTAATCACAGGTGTTGCTGATTGGGAAGCAAACAGTTTTTCGACTGTGCCCAGGTGCCCTATGTGCTTATGAGTCTATGTACCTTAACTTGGTAATCCGGTTTGTTATTTTGGTTACATGTATTATGAGTTAACGTTATTGACGCTGTATGATACTGAATGGAAAATAAACCTGCGAGATAATCGTATCACTGAGATTTCCGTTTGTTACGTTCGAGCGCGCTGGGCGCACGTCTAAAACTATAACAGCTATCAGCAACCAGTACTAGACTTCGTTTAGGACTTAGTCAGTACATTAACCAATTACATTCTCACTAATTCAACAATGAACTAGGGGCTCTTTCTCCCTTTCCCTGTATGATTGTAAATATGAACTTTTTCATGTTAGTAATGTATTTGTTAAAGTATTGTTGTCTCAAAGTATAAAAAGTTGGAAGGTGAACTGCAACAACTCACTTCAGTTTACTGGCCTGCTGAGAGGCAGTAAGACAGAAAGTAAAATCGCATGATCAGCAGAGTTGGAATTTTCCTGGCAATATATTTAAGAAAATGACCAGCTATTTATTAAATAAATAATAAATATTAAATAATGTTGGAGTTGTAACGTTCGATACATTTGGAGGGAATTATTGTGATAACTGGGGGGTGATTTAAAAAGAAATTAAAGTGAAATTAGCGGACCTGTAAAACAAAGTTACACCACCTTCTATGACTAATTCTTAATGCTCCAAACAAATTTCATTCATCATCGGCATCGACAAAAAGATTAAGAGGAATATTGTTAAGATGTGCAATTGTGCAGTTGGGAGCATGCAGGAGAATCTACACTTTATCACCTCTCAGTTCTCTTACTTAAGTTTTCTCTCACTTCTAAGCTCAGGGTAGGTTGACGGGTGTCTGTCATGAATGCGGTGATGTCAACTGGACCACTCTTGTGATCAATTCTGTTGCCTGCTTTTTCTCTGGTAAACATGTCGCCTCTGCCGTAGTACATCAGGTCAAAAAGGTCCTTATCGGTTTCTGTGCTCCCATAAAAGACTCCCACTGCGTACCAGTTGGAGTATAGGTCGAAATCATAGGGCACAGAGAACATGACAGCCATTCTCCCAGCGGTCTTTCCTGTAGATTTGTTGTTGAGATCACAGGTGAAGACACCAACAGCTCCTTCAGCAGTGCCGGCAGTCTTAGAGTACAGAGCACTTCCAGATGAAGATGGCTCAATCTCAAGCGGCAAAGGTAAGGCGCAGAACCCACTGACGATGTAATGACTAGAAAAGTAGAAAGGTATTAATACATTTTGTGTATGGAAAATATATTTCAGTGAAAGAAAGAAACAAAATTGCAGTTACCCGACATAATGGAGGGTGTAGTGAGAGCTTTTATTTTTAATCTCAATGGTGCACTGACGGTGCCCTGGAGGAAATGAACCCCCTGAACCCACAGCACCGGCATCACTCCTATCGAGGGTCTAAGGACAGAGGATGTCGTTCACTTTACAGATTGTAAAGCCCATTGAGGCAATATGATTGTGATTTTGGGCTATATAAATAATACTGATTTGATTTCATTTGATTTCACTGACCTTATTAGCTTCTGTGTTCTTATCCTTTGTGGAACGAGACAACCTGTGTAGACAGACCACAAAACAAACTCTTCATTAGTGTTGAGTGAGGTAATATGACAAAGTGTAAGTCACAGTAAATCTAAAAAGATGTGTATCATGTCTGTATGTTCAGTCATGACTTGTGTGCAAATGCAGAAACAACTATTCTTAAGTACCTTAAAGGAACAGTTCTGAGAGAAACAGTCTGAAACAGTCAACTGTCCACATGTTGAGACAAACCCTTACCTCAGCTGATGAATAATGTGTCCAGCTTTGTGCTGTCAGGATTCAAGATTCAATAAACTTTCCCATCACAGAGACGAAAACTTACCATTGCTTAGGGCAACAAGAAAAAGAAAAAGTCGCACCCATCCTCAGTTAAGAGAAGTCCAGTTTTCAGCTGCTGAGAGGCAAACGTTGGATTTCTCTCTGAGCTCTGTGTATTTAGATCTGCTGCAGCCGGACTGTACTGAGGACCTCCCACTGTTTCCGTAATGGGTTTCATATGGGCCCATCACCAGTCAGCTGACTCCACAGAACACATGTTTCAGTCGTTATGTCTCCTTCAACACAAACATGAGCACAAACACCCAGAACATAATAATCGAAAAAATACTATTTGCCACAAAACCTATTGCTGCACAGATGTGCTTTGGACTGGTCACAATAAAAGGCCACTCTAAAATGTCCATCAGAGCTGTTTCCTTTTCACTGACTGTTCTTTTCATCACTGTAAGCCGTCTCCAGTGTCATTTCCAGGAAACTGACAGTACATCCAGCCAAATTTGGTCAGGCTGTCCAGCATCTTGAAAGTGAAACTATCCACAGCACTGACAGTATCATAATCTGTTTCATTTACCGCAAATAAACTACTCATACATATTAGGTTAGAGGTAATATTTCCATTTATTTAACACAATGATATCAATTTCAAAATATATCTTTCTGCCATCAGAGTTGCAGTTTCTCATTTCTCCAGTTTGTGTGCCTACACACAAGTCAGAGTTTCTTTGGGGGACCACACATTACACAAGTTTGCTTAGTCAGCCAGTAAGTCAGAACTGCATATAATCACCAATCAAACGTGTTAAACACTCAACTTCTTCAGTGACCTTAACAGACCTCTCTAAAATGTCCATCAGAGCTGTTTTTTGTTTATTTCATTACTGGAAGTTACTTCATTTCTAGGAATTTTACGGTACATTCAGCCAAAGTTGGTCAGCTTGAAAGAGAAACTATCCTCTGTTTTTTAGGGGTTATTTTGCAAGAACAAATCTTAGGTTGATTTATTATCCTAAACCATGCTTTGTGTGTGTGTGTGTGTGTGTGTGTGTGTGTGTGTGTGTGTGTGTGTGTGTGTGTGTGTGTGCACTCCAGGGAGTATCAAACAGGTTTTTGTTAATCTGTTTTGTTTACCACAAGTAAACTCCTCATATATATTAGGTTAGGGGTAATATTTAGATAAATTTAACACAATTGTAACACCCGCCAATGTAATAATGTCCACAAACGTAATGAACCACAAACGTAATAAAAATCTGCAGAATTTAATGTAATAAACCCACAAACGTAATACATTTTCCACAAACGTAATAGCCGCTGCCTACTACAAACATAACACGCGATTTCCCACAAATGTAATAACTATTACGTTTGTGGGGAAGTGAAAATCTTTATTATAATAACTTCCCACAAATGTAATAATACAATGAATAATGGTTTCCATGGAATAATGGTCCTATACACTTACTACTGACCATGGATGCAAAATCCAGCTGCTGAAATTAGTTTAGTAACATTAGGCTGGAGGGTTTTCCCTCAAACACCTGTTAATTGACAGCGCTGAATAAAGTTTATTAACAGAGGAGACAGATTGTGGTTGACAGAGGGAGATAGCTGGCTTGAAAAAAAATTATTTCTGTGAGGAAAGTTTAGATTTTTTTAATTTCTCTCCTAGAGATATGCCAACTGATGAAACAAGTGTTAAAATAAAATAAAAGGTTAAACTCATATTTAGACAAGAGATATGGCAAAATGTAAAAAAAAATAATAATTAAAAAGCGACAGACAGCGACAGTGACCAAAAACTATTTACCTTGCGGCAACACAAACCTGCTGGGACAAAGGTGGGTTCCTACTTATAACATTTGGTGCTAATTACAATAGTGACACCGATTACATAATTCACATTATAGCACCGATAGTATGGCTTCTACACTGTCCCGCCTGTGTTTGTTTTATTTACCTGCATTAACCTTTTCGGCCACTTGGGGGCAGTGCAACAAGCTGTAAACACAACACGGACACATCACATTATAAAAGGTAATATGGTGAATGTACACCAGGCCTCCAGGTCGAGCATCAGGCTTTGAAGACAGTTTTCGCTGTGGCCAGACTGTGTAATTACATCATCATGTGATGCACTGGGGCCCAACAACACTTTTTCCCATAAGCTAACATTGTGAAAGAAGCGTCAGAATTTGAGCCATTCGGTCCAATAACGTGGAAAAAGTCTAGAAGAGCTGCACGATTTAATGATTTTATCCTCATTCAAGTTAGCCATGCGCTAAACTGGAAGTAAGCCGGCTCTGTCGGGTTAGGTTTAGGATTAGGAGCTAACCCTTATTATTAGGCTGCAGGATTACTGATTGTGTGTTTAACATTTACATTCTCACTTATTCAGCAATGAACATACAGGCTCTCTCTCTTTCCCTGTCACACTCACACAAAGTTATTACACGCAAGTATGATTGTAAATATGAACTTTTTCATGTTAGTAATGTATGTGCTAATGTATTGATGTCTCAAAGTATAAAAAGTTGGAAGGTGAGCTGCAACAACTCACTTCAGTTTACTGGCCTGCTGAGAGGAAGTAAGACAAACTAAAATCACATGATCAGCAGAGAAATGCTCAATTGTGCAGTTGGGAGCCTGCAGGAGAATCTACATTTTATCACCTCTCAGTTCTCTTACTTCAGTTGTCTCTCACTTCTAAGCTCAGGGTAGGTTGACAGGTGTCTGTCATGAATGCCTGGATGGCAACTGGACCGTTCTTGTGATCAAGTATGTTGCCCGCTTTTTGTCTGGTAAACATGTCTCCTGTGTTATTGTACATCAGGTCAAAAAGATCCTTATTGGTTTCTATGCTCCCATCAAAGACTCCCACTGCGTACCAGTTGGAGTATAGGTTGAAATCATAGGGCACAGAGAACATGACAGCCATTCTCCCAGCGGTCTTTCCTGTAGATTTCTTGTTGAGATCATAGGTGAAGACACCAACAGCTCCCCGAGCAGTGCCGGCAGTCTTGGAGAACAGACCATTTCCAGATGAAGATGGCTTAAGCTTAAGCGGCAAAGTTCTGGCGCAAGACCCACTGACCATGTGAATACTATAAAAAAGTAGAAAAGTACTAATACATTTTGTGTATGGAAAATATATTTCAGTGAAAGAAAGTAAAAAAACTGCAGTTACCCGACATAACGGAGGGTGTAGCGAGAGCTTTTATTTTTAATCTCAATGGAGCACTGACGGTGCCCTGGAGACTGTGCAGACGGATGCTCTGCGTCTGTGTCTTTTGTGCAACTAGGAAAGCTGTGTAGACAAACAGAGCACAAAACAAACCCTTCATTAGTGTTGAGTGAGAAAATGTGAAAATATATGTGTAAGTCACAGTAAATCTAAAAAGATGTGTATCATGTCTGTATGTTCAGTCATGACTCCAAGAACGAGTGCAGATGCTGATGCAACTATTCTAAAGTACCTTAAACGAACAGTTCTGAGAGAAACAGCCTGAAACAGTCAACTGTCCACATGTTGAGACAAACCCTTACCTCAGCTGATGAATAATGTGTCCAGCTCTGTGCTGTCAGGATTCAAGATTCAATAAACTTATTTTTATTTCCCATCACATAGAGACAAAAACTTACCATTGCTTAGGGCAACAATAAACAGAGATATTCGCACCCATTCTCAATGAAGAGAAGTCCAGTTCTTCAGCTGCTGAGAGGCAAATGTGGGATTTCTCTCCGAGCTCTGTATTTATACCTGCTGCAGCTGGACTGTACTGAGGACCTCCCACTGTTTCCTTACTGGGTTTCATAGTGGCTCATCACCTGTCAGCTGACTCTACAGAACAAATCAATTGACTGTCCAGCAGCTTGAAAGTGAAGCTATCAAACGCACTGACAGCATCAGCTGCTGTGTTCAGACGGGTTCCAACATTTTATTATAATGGACCATTTATTGAGGGGTTATTTTGCAAAAACAGATCTTAGGTTGATTTATTATCCTAAACCATGTGTTCTAGATACTGAACCCCAAATTGTTCCTGATGAGCAGTTAGCACCTTGCATGGCCTCTGCCGTCACAGTATGAATGGGTGAATGTGACAAGTGTTGTCAAGCACTTTGAGCGGACAGTAGACTGGAAAAGTGCTATAAAGATGCAATCCATTTTACTTTTGAACCTTGATTCTATTGTGCTGCTGGCTTTTCTTGGGAGTGGGAAGAGTGGGGAGTAACAGCATGTTGTGTCATTTTACCAGTAATGTAATGTAATTTCCAAGAAATTGTCAGGCTGTCCAGCAGCTTGAAAGTGAAGTGAAACTACCGAATCCACAGGATTGACAGCATCAGCTGCTTTTGTCAGATGGTATAAGATCATGTGCAACAAGACCACAGTCGTCACTTACACTGGGGACTTTAGGGACTTCTCCATACCCTTGTTTTATCTTAAGATGTCTATGAGCGGTTCGTTCAACCAAAGAGACATTTCCTCTCTTAACTTATGACTGAAAGATATCGGATTCAATTCCAATTCTCTTAAATGGTTTCATTATTATCTGTCTCACCGACAGCAGTGTGTAACCCTCAAACTATCAATCTGCTTTTTACCATTAACAAAGTGGGTTCCACAAGGCTCAATACTGGGTCCTGTCCTGTTCACCATTTATATCAATAACATTACATCCTACATAACAGATTGTAACGCCCATCTCTATGCAGATGACACAGTTCTGCACTGCACTTCCAATACCTAACGCTCAGCCATTAAGATCCTCCAGCAAGCCTTTAACACATTACAACGGTCACTTCTCAACCTGAAATTAGTCCTCAACGCAGAAAAGACCAAATACATGGTATTTTCAAGAGCAAGAAACTTGGTTTGCATATCACCACGCTATCAGGACACAATACTGACAGAGTTACAGAGTACAAATATCTAGGCATCTGGTTGGATCAAAAACTCATAGTTACATTTCACACTGATACACTGATGGGTAAATTAAAACAAACATTAGGATACCTATACCGGAACAGAACCAATTTCCCCTTGCCCTGCAGGAAACAGCTCATCCAATCAGTCTTTTTATCAGTTCTAGATTATGGTGACATCATCTGTAGACATGGATGGGCACCTTTATCCACGAGACGAGACATGCACTGGTTCACTTTCATCTATAAAGTCTTGAAAGGCAACACGCCATCATACATCAGCACTTTATTAAATTGGTCTCATAGTAACTTTTCCGACACGTTCAAGTGATTACTTAATGCTCAACATTCCCCGGATCAACACTGAATTTGGTAAAACTGCTTTCAGTTACTCTGCTGCATCGTCCTGGAATACTTTACAACAGACACTCAAACTCAACACAATTGTTTCCATGGACCAATTTTAAAACGATTTCCAGCTACTCTGCTTTTGAATGTAACTGTCTTTAACAATGTTTGTTTTTGTTGTTTGTCTCTTTGTTCCTCTGTGCTCTCGACATAATTGAAAATGAGGGCTTGCCCTCAATGATCCCCTCGAGATTTAAATAAAGGTTACATTTTTTTTTTTTTAAACTTGTTTAAATATATACCACCTGCCTAATATTGTGTTGGTCCCCCTTTTGCTGCCAAAACAGCCCTGACCCATCGAGGCATGGACTCCACTAGACCCCTGAAGGTGTGCTGTGGTATCTGGCACCAAGATGTTAGCAGCAGATCCTTTAAGTCCTGTAAGTTGCGAGGTGGGGCCTCCATGGATCGGACTTGCTTGTCCAGCACATCCCACAGATGCTCGATTGGATTGAGATCTGGGGAATTTGGAGGCCAAGTCAACACCTCAAACTGGTTGTGCTCCTCAAACCATTCCTGAACCATTTTTGCTTTGCGCATTATCCTGCTGAAAGAGGCCACAGCCATCAGGAAATACCGTTTCCATGAAAGGGTGTACATGGTCTGCAACAATGCTTAGGTAGGTGTTACGTGTCAAACATCCACATGGATGGCAGGACCCAAGGTTTCCCAGCAGAACATTGCCCAAAGCATCACACTGCCTCCGCCGGCTTGCCTTCTTCCCATAGTGCATCCTGGTGCCATGTGTTCCCCAGGTAAGCAACGCACACGCACCCGGCCATCCACGTGATGTAAAAGAAAACGTGATTCATTAGACCAGGACACCTTCTTCCATTGCTCCGTGGTCCAGTTCTGATGCTCACGTGTCCATTGTTGCTGCTTTCAGCAGTGGACAGGGGTCAGCATGGGCACCCTGACTGGTCTGCAGCTATGCAGCCTCATTCGCAACAAACTGCGATGCACTGTGTATTCTGACACTTTTCTATCAGAACCAGCATTAACTTCTTCAGCAACTTGAGCAACAGTAGCTCGTCTGTTGGATCGGACCACACGGGCCCAGTCTTCGCTCCCCACGTGCATCAATGAGCCTTGGCCACCCATGACCCTGTCACTAGTTCACCACTGTTCCTTCCTTGGACCACTTTTGATAGACACTGACCACTGCAGACTCGATCTCACATTTTAAACTAATCGGATATGAACATTTACCCTGGTTAAAATAGTGCATACTGTAGTTCCTGTAATAGATATCATGTTCAAAAGTACAATCTGTAAGAATTTGCCACGTCAGGTGACTGATAGCTGATGCTAGCTGTTGTTAGCTAGTTAGTCAAGCTATTAACGATCCTATTATTCTTACATATTGCACCTTTAATGCAACACCGAGACAGGGTGTCTTGTACTTATTATTTATGTAAAAGAACAAAACAAATTCAAAGTGTAAAGTTGGTGAGAAATGACGTAGAACCGAGGCAATATAAAATTAATTTAATAGTAAAAAAGTAAAACTGCTTCATGTTAACATGATTGACATTTGGCAATACAAGGCGAAGAAAGCCGTGTGATTTACAGAATATCTGGCTAATTACCAAATAAAAAACTGTGACAGCACCATCGGCAACAACTGAAAAAGGAGACTTTGTGATTGGCCTGTGTTCAAATCCAAAACAATGACATGATACAGTGGTCAAAACAAGGATTGCTGATGTAGTTTTGTAACGGACTGACAAGTAACTGACCAGTTTTCTTACAAAATAAATAGCTCTAATGGTGCATTTTTTGTGCTTAACGCAACATGACAAGTGCAGTAACAGATATTTGATGACGTAACATAAATAGGAATGATCAAACTGTTAATCGCCACAACAAGATGTCATACAAGTGCATTTTTAAATACTAAAACAATAAAAACTTTCTAAGTACAAGAAAATGTGTACTTGTGTAACAATAAATCCTCTCTGACAACAGAGACGCTCTCCCCTCTTCAGTCAGTGTCAGTCACAGTGAGACGACGGCTGTCTCTCTGTCTGCTGACAGCAAGTGGTCTGAGGAGCTCTCAGCGGTGCGCTCAGCAGACGCTTCAGCGGGGTCGTCCTCACCGGACTCCGGTAAAGCAGAGTATGTTGGAACGGCGTTGAACATGACGAAACCCAACGTGATGACGACAAACGAGATGATGTACAGGGTGGAAAACTGGGGAGGAGACACGAGAAAGAGATGATGGGAACATTTTCAGGAAGAGAAATTATGTCCAAAGTTTTCTAACAATGGATTTTGACAGTGTTCTGTTTTGGATGGACTGCTTTTCATTCCTTTGGGACTTTTCTGGATTAAAGTCGTGGTTAAAATTAGAGCTGCAACAGTCAGTTGATTGAAAAAAAATAATTACCAACTATTTTGATAATTAACAATTTCAGTCATTATGCAAACTAAAATGTCAAACATTTGCTGGTTCCAGCTTCTTAAATGGGAGTTGCTGCTTTTCTTTGTCATTTATGACAGTGAATGAAGAGTCTTTTGGTTTTGGACTGTTGGTTGAACAAAATAAGCATTCTGAAGACGTCATTCTGGGCTCTGGGAAATTGTGATGAGCATTTTTCTTTTGAGATTTTTAGACAACACAGTAATAATAAAATAAAATAATCATGCCAAAATCTTTACCCTACGGCAAAAGAAAGAAAAAATAATCACAAAAGAAAACATAACGTTTCACTAATATGAAACACAGGCGAAGTAAACAGAGCAGGCATGTAGTTAGGGTGGGCCGACTAAGCATCTCTCTGGCGGGGTTAGTTTAGCTGGCTCTCCCCCCTCTTCCAGGGGAGCTCACACTGCTTGTGGTTCGCTGCACTTAATCCAATCCTGCGCTTCATTTTCTGACATGTTTATCATGAACGCATGGCCTTTCAGTAGCTATTAAACTGCAACCTGATTAAGCTTATTTACAAACTTTATTACTGAATACACTAACGTAACCACTGCTAATGGCATGTACACTCTCCTATCACAACAAACCCACTAGACTTAAGACTAGAAAAATGCTCAGTGTTTTTCCCAAAGCCCAAGATGGCGTCCTCAAATGTCTCGTTTTGTTTACAACCCAAAGATAATCAGTTTAATGTCACAGAGGAGGAAACACAGCAGAACATATTCACATTTAAGAAGCTGGAACTTTTTTTCTTTCCCTTAAAATGACTCTCACATGTTTTAAATAATTTAATAATTGACGACTAATCTTATTGGATTTTCTTCTTCAGCACCTTCATCAACCATCAATTATATCACTTCCTGTTGCTGAAAATGAAAAGAAAATCAAGAACATGTTTGTTTTTTTGAAACTTCTCCAGGAATAATTTAAGAATGCACTTCCTCAGTAACGCACATTACGTAACATTTACAGTTTCCATGGCAACAAAAGGATTAAACACCATGATGCGCTCACCATGTATTTGAAGAGGAAGATGCCACAGAAGAGGCTGAAGAGGTCGGCGGTGAGCAGAGAGAGGTTGACCGCAGTGGCGCTGGTCATCTTCACCACCACAGGCATGAAGCTGTACAGCGCAAACATACACAGGACGTAGACTGCAAACAGCATGGCTGCACGAGGAATGGAAGAAATTTCAATCAAACACCATCAGCAGTAATTATTCTGTGCCACTGCCGCCATCAAATACCCAGAAAGAACTTTAACTTACAAATGTGAAAGTCCCACTTTATCGCTGCTACTGCATGAGTCTCCAGAACAGCTCTGCAATACCAGTCAGAACAGTTAGCATTTTCAGGAAAGCGCTTTGTTTTACACTAGATTTAAAGTAAACAGAACAAATATTTAACCCAAACAGAGGTACTGCTGCATGAAGTTCTGTGTGTATTTCGTAATATAGTGGTGTATTTGGGGGGAGATTGTCTTCCTTTCTATACCCTAAAGATGAGCTATGAGGTACCAAAATCTGGCACGGAGTGATTTACTGTAATTCAGTACTCAGTTGTACCTATGTAATTTGTTCAGTGCCCTTAAAAGTACTAAGTTTGGTACCCAACCCTTCTTGTAACTCTATCTAAAGATCTCAAGTTAAATGTTTGACTGCAGTGGTGTATTTGCTTGCTAAAAACTCACAGCTGTATGCCGCTGATGACGGTCCCGAAGAGGCCCATCATGCCCAGGAAGTCGACTCGGCTCAAGTTCTTCACTGTGTACTCTTGGCACACGTTGGATACAGCATAGAGGACGGCGCTGAGCAGGACCAGCCCGTCTCCCAGCACCACATCACTGGCTGCACAGAAAGAGACAGAGCGGCAGTTAGACACAGACACTTTAGGAGATAATGTTGATAGTATTTTAGAGCATAATTGCTTTACAGTCATTTTCGGCTGTGAAGTTGACACAGTAACAAATCTTTTAATATTTTCATCAATCAGAAACTGCTCAACGAATCAGTGCTATAAACTGTGTTAAGTTTTACAACTGTACAGATACAGTATAAATGATTAAAGAGTGTCCTTACTGGATCCCTGGTCTCTTCCAGCCAGAATGTCAGCTCCCACCATGGCACCCACCCCCAACAAACACACCATCACAGCTATGAAGTGGACCAGCTTGTAGCGAGTCTTCAGGATGAACCAGGAAAGAACCATCAGCACGGGGATCACAAAGCAGTCCAGCAGCTGAAACACGCAGCAACAACACAATGATACGCTGGCATTACGTCTGCTTACCAACTGTTAATAACATCCATTCGTGTATTGTATATATTGACTTATGGCCTCTAATTCAAACATCCTGCTCAGATCCTGAAACAGCAAACACATTAATCTGCAAACATTTTACTTTTATTTTCACTTTCAAAAATGCAGATCATGTTCTGGTTCTGGGTTTTCCAATGTGTGGATTTGCTGCTTTTCTTTGTCTGCTATGATAATAAAGTAAATACCTTTGAGTTTCAGAGTGTTGGTTGAACATAACAAATCAGTATGACAAATATGTAGTTGCTGCGTTTTGGCTCTGTGGGGCAGAGTTGAGTACTTTATGTTTGGTTTGGCATGTTTTAGTGATTATATCTTGATAAAGAGGTTTTTACTTTTGTTAAGATAATGCTATTTTTCTCTTACCTGTATACTTGTCAGGGTGGTAAACTGGTAGGCCTTTACAACTGCATAGTTTGCCTCCACATCTGCCACACCCATCACCAAATATTTCCACCACTTGGTTTTTAAAATCTGAAGGATGTTCCTGTCACCTGAGGAAACCAAAAAGGTTTATGTCAGAGTAGAAAAAAATCACAACATCTCTGAGACATTCTTTGTGTGATTTTATGACAAATTGCCATGAAATTTAAACCTGCTATAATCAAATTTACTAATGTACTAAGAATCTGATTGTTAAAATTTGAATGAAACCTTTATTTATCTCCAGGTTTTGATTCATTGACAACATATATAAGTCCAGTTTTCCTGACCTTTGCGGGTGCTGAGGATGGTCGTGTAGACGAGCAGCAGCAGGGCGTAGTTCAGGAAGCTCTGCAGCATGGGCGTCTCCACCCCAGCGTCGGCCAGGTACTGACAGCTCACTGCTGTCCCACAGATCAGCAGGGACAACACCTGCCCCATGACGATGGTCTTCAGCAGACGCCTGGAGAGTTGGCAAGAGCATCATGTGTCAATGACATGCAATTCAACACAACAGCGCCCCCTGGAGGTGCTGAGCCTGATTTACAAGTCAATCTACATTTCAGTGTTCATGAGCTCTCTATGATGGCTCAGTTGTCTTCACACAATCAGTAGACCCAGGCTGTTTGGGAGTATGTTGCCTTTACCCTATGAAAACGGACCTCCCACGGGTGGCCTTCAACTGGCCGCAGGAGATCGTTGTTTACATGATCCTGTTTAAATCAATCTGAAACTAAAGCCATATACTGAGAGCATTAATTCTCTTTGTAGCAGAAAGCCAAGAGTCTGTCCTGCCTTGTCACATTGTATAAATGTGATGACTTTATTATTTTAGTTATGTGCAGTGCAAAACGCGGTGGCGCCAGTGAGTGGCAGAAAAGGAGCAGGTTGAAAGATGTCAGAGATGAAGAGAAATAATAATTCTGAGCATACTGTATTTTGCAGTTCTGATTATAGTGTATTTGTGAGCATATTGAGCATTTGAGGATACATACAGTAACATCACAATAAGCAAAAATACCAAGGTAGTCACTGGGGAAATATTTCTGTAGCAGAGAACTATCAAAAACGCCTTTGTACTGATAAAAATGAGCATTTCCAAAAACTAACATGTACATAGTTGTAGTTGTGGATTGTAAATAAGTATTTTGTTCACGTATCTGCATTTAGAAACTTTTTGGTCGACATGATTTGTGTTTTTATTTCATAAAATATGCTGAAAAATGTCTGATTTTTATATTCTCTTTAATTCATGACATCATTTCATTACTTTTTATTATTTATCCATGCCTTATTTACCTACATAACCTTTTAGCCAAGGCTGTAAAGATTTTAGGGATGTGAAGCATTTGACGATACTCTTTAATTAACATAACTGCAACTTAATAAATACATGGTGGGTCTCTGGACCCTGTGCTGTCAGTCTTTCTCAGCATCTTGACTTGCCAGATTGGGAAAAATCACAAGTGTTGATAACTATGGCTATTTTATATTCAACAATACCAGCTCACTGACACTAAGGCAGCTGAATTGTGATTAATTTCATTATTCACACCTGTGTTTCTCCTACTGTAACCTATCAAAATGTCTTCTGTAAAATTGTTGACCTGTCTTCTTCTAAAACAGCCGGATCAGTGCTCACCATGTGAAGACGTCCCTCAGGTTGTAACTGTACAAACCACAGGCAACCCTCCATTTCCCACACAGTCTCTCCTCCTCATGTCCTTCCATGTCTTTGACAGCTAAACCTAGAGAGAAAGAAAAAAAAACTACAGATGAAAACCCTGGGAAGAAATTAAAGACTTAGTGTCTTTCACGCTTACTGTCTTCATCAGACTACCCAGGCAGAACATGGCATTAAATCTGCACAGGAATGTGATGCGTCTCAAGAGACTCACAGGATTCTCACCAGAATTATGGTCCCCAGGTTCCACCTGATTTGCCATTCAGTTCTGTCTTCACAAAATATCAGTCAAAAATTGAAAAGAAAAGGCTTGTTTTTAGGCTCTGAAGTATACGTAGTGATACGAAGGGAGACCTCAAGCAAACTTCATCAGTCATGTGGTAATTCGGCATAAGTTACAGCACTGTGCTTTCTATTATCTCACTTACAGAACGAGTTTACATTAGAGGCGTGACGCTTCAGGATGACCAGTTGAGCACGTTTTGGGAATGTTCAACTATGATAAACCCTCACTAAGGACATCTAATATATCCCGAATTTGCAAGTAGAGTATAATAATTGACATTATGGTGTAAAGTATGTGTAGACATGTATTAACGACTGGTACGACTCACAGCAAAATCGAAGTGTCACTTTTCAAATGCAGTTTGGTGTACGCGCGGTTGACAGCGCCATTCACCGGGGCTTCCTTAAACTACAATAGCTAAATACAAGCGTAACGTCACTACAAGCACTATACTAATGAATTAGAAATAAAAGCTGTGTACATACGTGTTCTTCGTCAGTCATGGCAGGAGTGGGGAAACTCTCCAACTGCGATGAACCTGCCTGTCAGAGCCGCACCACATTACCGCACACACGCGGGGCAACTTCCCACCCTGAGTGAATCAATCTAGCATCGTGTTGTCTACTAGGACCGCCCACTGTGCTCTGATTGGTCAGATTAAAGCTAAGCGACGTCCGCACCGTGCAGTCAAACTTGCTCTGGTGCTGATGAGAATCAAGACAGATTTTACTCCCCAACAGAGGAAGAAAGTAAATGTTTGAGTTCCTGTACATGATGGGATGTGATGGGTAGTTTAATTTACAGCAACACAACAGTTTCTAATGCTTTGTCTGTAAAAGTCATTTTTTATGGTATTGTAGTGAAGTCAAAAGGTACAAAATCTTCCCTGTGAAAGGGAAGTGGAATGGTTCCTTCTCTCATAATGTCCTCTTGCTTTCATTGTTGTCGTATATTTTGCTGCTAACACTTTAACTTAACAGTGAGATTTTGAAGGCAGGACTTTCTTTTATTCGAACATTTTAACCCTTATGCAACTGATAAAAGTTTTTTTTAAATGTTACTCAGACCACATTTACATGTTACATGTCAAAAACTGCCATAAAAATACAATATATTAATATTATTTTCAACTTTCACTTTGTTACATTGTTCTACCAACATCAGTCCTGGGGCCAAAAATACAGGTACTTTGCCCTATCTAAAAAATTACAAAATCTCATCCAGGATCACAGAATGAAAGCCTGATAACATGGGATGCATGATTTTATGCTGTAATGGCAGTTTTAACACACAGTCTAACACACACTGTGTGTTATGGACATACTTTATGAGCTGAGGCTGAAATTAAAAAAATAACAGACACCTTTGTCAAAATGTTCGCAATATGAATTAATACAGTCAAAATGATCCAAAAATGAAAGTTTAAAAAACACAATATGTATCAACAGTTGCATGAGGGTTAAAATTGTGATATTGATACTGCCAGGCTACTTCAGGGTCCAAGTACTTCTTCACCATCAACCTATTAAAGCTTATAAAGAATTTGACACTGTGTGTGAATGTGTGACATTGTAACGTAGTGTGATGCCAAGAAGCCAAAGGACTGAAGACAGGACGACTGAAGAGGCATTTCAGGAGCAGTGTTTTCTGTGGGAGAGAAGAACTTCTGTTGGTGCAGACTTTGGCCTCTTTAATTTTTAAGATCTTTTACATGCACAAGAACCTATTTAAAAACTGAAGAAAAGGAAAAACAAATAAGCATAAAAGGTCTCCTTTAATATCTCCAAACTTTCCCATATTCTAACCTTTAAAAATGTTTGTTATCTGCCATGAAGCCTCCTCTGTTTTCAAAACTGCCTTTATTGTCTTTAAATGAAGGTTAAAATCATTGTTGCTTGTGTGAGAAAACATTCGACCGAGATGTTCAGACAGAGAAAGAATGATAACAAACATCATACTGACTGTTAGACACAGTAGTGTCCTTGAAGCTGCACATGTTATCTTCTCTCCTGCAGTTTCACTCCCCGTTTACTCTCTCTAGCCTGTTCACCACAACCTTGACTTATTTGCAGCCTGACATATCAGGGTGTGTTTTGGCTGACAGTGATATATTTAGCTTAAACAACACGTATTTTGTTCCAAAAACCAGGATCTTTAAATCTGACTATTTCAAAGGTTAAGAAAATTAAAATGTGTTACTGCTTCAGATTTTTTTGTTCTAGGTGGAAAATCTTCTGAAACAGCAAACAGAAACATAACAGATGAAGGTTATGAGGTTTCTGTTTGGAGTTATGGAAGAAATATTCAGATCCTTTACTGAAGTAAAAGTGGAAATACCAGAGTCCAAAATAAGTCCTGCATTCACAATGTTTTACTTGCTTCTAAAAGTACAGAAGTACTATGAGCAAAATGTACTACTCAAAGTGTCAAAAGTACGTACTCATAATGCAGAGTGGTGTCATTCAAAGAACTTCGTTCACTGTGTATTTTGTGTCTTATTTTGGCAAATAAGTTACGTGTAGGGAGGTGGAGAAAGCCTGTAACCATAAAAAAAAATTATAAAAAGAACAATTACTATCAACTACTCAATTACTAGCAAAGAGGGAACCAGATGAAGATGTTATTATATGTGTATTATTAACACAATATCAATATTTCCATTTTTTAATATCGTAATATTGTGAATATCATGAAATTGCGACACCCCTATCATATTATATTATATTATATTATATTATATTATATTATATTATATTATATTATATTATATTATATATCTTTATGCTTTCACCACAAACAAATACATTTGATTGAGTATTGTAGTCTGCATCAATGTGGAACTAATTTAAAATACTTTATATACTAGGCTACTGGATAATTTAATAGTGTATCACTGCATCAGAAGTATAAAGTAAAATAAAATATTCCAGTGAAGTACAAGTACCTCCAATTTGTATTTCAGTACAGTTGCTGAGCAAATGTCTATGTCTGTTTGAATAATGTGGGAGAACATTTAGAAATAAAGATATTAGCCTAATAAGAAATAAATATTAATTAAATGAGTGTGTACAAGACCATAGTGAGACAATGAAAAAAAACCCTCAACTGTAAGCTACATGATATCAAAAATAAAAGAAAGTGACATTTTAAATTAAATTCTGTACTAAATAAGTGATGATAATTAAATGTGTATTCAGTAGACTGAAGGTTTAAAGTTAATTCAGAAAAAGGAAATAAACAAAACAAAAACAGTAGCTTTATCTACTAAATACTTGTATTATTAATGTATTTACTGTGTACAATCACCTCAAACACTGCTGACAGTCTGTGATGTGATAAGGTTAATCTTCATCCTCCGTCTAGTTCACGCGAGATTTCACGAGAGGATAAGTTGAGGGAACATGGCGACGTCTAATTTGCTAAAGGTAGGACCCACTTCAATTCAATTATTTCTATTTAACGCTGGCTAAACTGCTTGTCACTTTGTCAGTGTGAAGTTAGCGCTTAGCTCCGACCTTAACGAACAGCACCCAGCGGCCGAACTCGACCGTGCTGTCAGCGTTGACTTCAGCTGGGAGCTGTTAAGTTACATCTGGCTAACATTAGCTACTTATCAGTGATTTAGCTGGCTAAATAGACAAGCTACAACACAGCTAAATATGAAGGAAAGAGGCAGATACGAGGGAGACGGAGAAACACAGGGACGCGTAACGTGTCCGGGATACATCGTTAGCTTAACCTGCACTAAAATATGACTACTATCTGTGTGTGCGCTGGCTACAAATCTCATATCATCTGTCAGTCAGTGAAACAGGAATCTGCAGCTGACCAGCCCCTTGAAATACATGCTAAAGGCTGCCAGAAGCAACTGTCGTAGTAGTTTCTGTGCATTGAGTGAACGTTAATCCTCACCTGCTGTCTTGCTAATCAAGCTTAGCTTGACAAGAAGCTATAGCACTGTGTTTGATTCAGTCATACTTCATATCGTCAAGCAGAGGGACAGGGGAGCTTTCATAGCTAGCAGACAAGAGCTCACAGAAATATGGCATTGCAGTCACAATACAAGACTTTTGCAAGGAGAAATAAAACCTGTGTGTGTATGCATCTAATATGATGTTAGCTCATGCATTGATTGCAATCCCATCTCTGTTTTGTTCTGTTCCTGTACAATACCAACATGATGACAATCTCACACTCTTCAAAAATCCTGTCACCTTCATGTACTCAGGCAGAACATGATTTAATATGCCAGTTTTGTATGTTTTGGAGCAATCATGTATACTTTACACAAAAACCTGCTGACACAAATTCAGCAAACACCCAGTGCATTAAAGGGGAACTGGTTACTAATCTTGGGTAACACCTCTCAGCCTGTGAAGCAATTGTACCAAGGAAGGCATGGGACGATATGAAAATGTAGTGTTACCATTATCCTGTTCAGCATAATTGCGATTCATGATATTGTGCTAAAATATATTGGAATCACTTTAACCTTACATTTTGTCTGGAAACATATTTTGATTGTATCACAGAGAGGAAACACATGTTTTTAAAGTGAAAAACAATCATCAAAGTAAATCATGAAGTCTTCCTGCTCAAATAAATGATAAATACATGGTGGTACCCTCATCTCCCTGTCTTTCCTTAGTTTTGAATCCGTAGTGTTTACACACATCCGATTTAACTTGTTTTTGTGGGGATACAATTTGCAAGCTGTGCCTGCAGACATAGTGACAGGCTTAGATAATTCAAAATAAATAAGGAAACTAATGTAGGACTGTAAGTCAGCGAACTAGACAGGTTTTTCAAGTCGTTCATGTGAGAATACCCTTATCCCAACAATGAAAATTCACCACAATCTGTGTTTATCGCAATCTGCTATAAAAAATGTTTTTGTCCCATCCAGAGTTGACACACACATTAAACCCTTAAATTCAGCAGACATCCAGTGCTTTTAAATGGGAAGTAGTTACTTATCTTGGATAATAACACTCAGCTTGTGAAGATATTTTCACTATAATGTAGGGCTGCATCTACTGATTATTTACATTGTTGAATAATCTATAGATTATTTTCTCCATCACTGGACAGACCACAATATTCAGTTTACTGTCATAGAGGAGGAAAGAAACCAGAAAAATAATATCAAAATAGTTGACAACTGACTGAATAAGAACTTAACCAGAGTGCTTTGGGGTTACCACAGCTTGGATTAGGAAACTACATGTACATAACGTAAATCAAACTGCTGATGTCGAGTATGAAAGACCTGTGCTGAGTTCCAGTTTCATACTATGGTATATGATACGTATAGAGTACAGGATGTACTATACTTACATGTATATGTACACACTGTTTCTTAGGTTCATACAGTACATGTTACATACTGACATCATAGCTGCCTCACATTTTGTATATAGTTTAGTTTATTTTGTATATATCATAGTTACATCCCGTCTCTTGATCACTACCATTCTGTACATGAGTTTGTCTTTATTTATCTGGACATGCGTTTCAATAGTGTTTGCAGTATCTGGTTGGATGTTTTGTTGTACTGATACTGTTTGTAATGACATAGAGCTGAAACAATCAGTCAATTAATTGATTTGTAGATCAAAAGAGTATTAACCGCCAACTATTGTAAGATAATCGATTATCTTTTTTAATGTCAAACAGTTGTTGGTTCGAGCTTCTTAAATGTGAGGATTTGCTCTTTTTTTTTGTAATTTCTGATAGTAAATGAAGAGTCTTTGGGTTTTGAACTGTTGGTTGGACAGAAAACGTCACTTTGGGTTCTTGGAAATTGCGATGTGCATTTTTCACTTTGTTTTAGACCTGAACAGTTAATCAAGTAATCGTGAAATAATTGCTGATTGATCAAAAAAGGAAGAAATCATTAGTTTCAGCCCTACTATTCATTTTGTCCATATTTACATTCTCCCATATCATAGCTGCTTTATATTTTGTATTACATTTTGTATATTGTTTAGTTTATTTCACAGTTACATCTCTTCTCTTGGTTACTTCCCCATTGGTCAATTATTCATTCTGTTCATTAGTTTATCTTTATTCATCAATATATTCTTAGAATTTAATCTGCAGGACACAAAAAGTAGAAGTGATGATGTGTCGTCAGAATCGCACGTAAACAGCACATCAGGCATGGAGGGTCTAATGAACAGATTCTGTTGGTCGGCTGATTTTATTGGAAATGTTGTGTTTTGGGGCTCGGCCAGCATGTCTCAGCCTCTGCTGCATCATTTTTGATCTTTTCTGTTTTTATGAGGCCCCCAAATCTTTCTGAAAGTCCAGCACTGAATCACTGGAGTAACAAGTGTAAATTCGTACAGAATAAATATAAATTTGTAATGTCAAATTGTAACTAAGCGTAATATTTTATTGCTTCGGTGTTGTTTATGTTTTGATCCTTATGAAGGTAAAAAATCTTGATCAGTTTGAATCATGAACTTTACTTCTTGTCCGCTTCCAGAACAAAGGCTCCCTTCAATTTGAGGATAAATGGGACCTGATGCGTCCCATAGTGCTGAAGCTGCTTCGGCAGGAGTCCGTCACCAAACAACAGTGGTTTGACCTCTTCTCGTAAGTTTACTTTAATAGATGGGCTTTCACTTTTGACACCAATATCGAAGGCAAACAGGAAAAAGGTGAAGAAAGATAATTCTGTCAACATTGTTTCTCCTCTTTTTTTTCCCACAGAGACGTCCATGCTGTATGCCTGTGGGATGACAAAGGTCCAGCTAAGATCCACCAGGCCCTCAAAGAGGACATCCTAGATTTCATTAAACAAGCACAAGCAGTAAGACGAGGACCAGAATGAGATTTTTGTTTCAGCATCTTTGACATTATTTTACAAAGCAGACAAGAAACTGATGCTGTCACCATCTCCATCATGAACTTTGTTCTTTGTTCTCAGCGGGTGCTAAGTCACCAGGATGACACGGCGTTGCTGAAGGCCTACATAGTGGAGTGGAGGAAGTTCTTCACACAGTGCGACATTCTGCCTAAGCCTTTCTGTCAGCTGGAGATCACTCTGATGGGCAAACAGGGAAGCAACAAGAAGTCCAACGTGGAGGACAGCATCGTCCGCAAGGTGAGGACGAGCAGGAGTGGAGAAACTACGAAACCCAAATAATCATGTTGTCTCATTATTGTGAGTAAAACTACATTCTGATTATTTGTCCCTGTCTCTGTTCTCACTGTGGTGACCTCAGCTGATGCTGGACACATGGAACGAGTCCATCTTCTCTAACATTAAGAACAGGCTACAGGACAGTGCCATGAAGCTCGTCCACGCTGAGAGGCTGGGAGAGGCCTTCGACTCCCAGCTGGTCATCGGAGTGCGAGAGTCCTACGGTGAGAAACACAGTAACACAGGTCGTCTTACTGTTCACATATCTGCACTCTACAAAGTCTTGCAGGACCATGAGTGTATTCTGTGATCACATTCATGAGGGATTATTTCTAGCTGAACCAAAATCTTTTCGGTTACAAGATTCATTTTTGGTTGAATACATTTTAATTATCTTTATCAGAGTAGCCTCCAACGGACTGTACTGACATGTGGCATTTAAGATATGTGGCTCTAAAAATATAAAAGTCATCATGTATAAAATGATCACTGCAGTCGTCGTTAAATTCCCAATTTTTATCATTACCTGAAAAATGGCTCTAGCTCTTGCAGTCTTCTCCTCCACCATAGTCCTTCCAGCTAGCGTAAATGCTGTGATGTTTATTAGTAGGAAGTGAAGGACATTTAATTAATAACATTTTGTGTCCTTCATCCGAAAAGTACTTTCACAAGATGGCCGACCTTGTGGCTGAGTGATTTGAGAAGCACTCCATGTAATCGAAAAACAGCCCAACCTTTGTTGCGTGTCATCCCCCTTTCTCCACATCTCCTCTCTCTTTCTCTGCCATCACTATCAATCCGGCAAACGCATTTAACAAGGAACTAGTTACCTTGGCAGCAAACATGGCAGTGGTACCAAGATTACTTTTACTTCTACGGTAAGATCTCAATAACAATAAACAGTGTTTATACATACTGTTAGTATTTTTGTTGACGCAGTGTGCACAGGCGTCGTTGTAGTGGCACAATAAAAATGTTGCTTAAAAATAGGGTTGTCACGATT
This sequence comes from Pagrus pagrus, assembly GCF_965226575.1. Classification (NCBI taxonomy): domain Eukaryota; kingdom Metazoa; phylum Chordata; class Actinopteri; order Spariformes; family Sparidae; genus Pagrus; species Pagrus pagrus. The sequence continues at coordinate 7,904,694 of NC_140198.1, forward strand.
CTCTGGATTTAACATTCGATTTGAATTTTAACAACTTGACTTTATCCTTGTGGCTTTTTGCAGGTTAAGATTAGGCAAGTTCAAATCATGTTCACCATAAATAAAGATTCCCGAGATAGAGAAGATAGACATTCAGTTTGTTACAAAATTTGTATTGATTAAAATCTGTCCTGAGTGAACGCTCTTCCCAAACAAATCAATAAAAGATCTCTGAAAAATAATGGTGTGTGTTTTTTTTTCTTTTTCTGTCTGAGCAGTGAACCTGTGCTCCAACCCTGACGACAAGCTGCAGATCTACAGGGACAACTTTGAGAAGGCGTATATGGACTCGACTGAGAGGTTCTACAGAACACAGGCACCCGCCTACCTTCAGCAGAACGGAGTCCAGAACTACATGAAATATGTGAGTATGAGTCGAGGATGTAGTAAAGGACATGGAAACCAAAGTTAGAACAGTTTTGGTTATTTCTCACAAGAGATTTCTGTATTTTTTTCTTCTGAGTGTTTGAAGTAGACGGCAACTAACAAATATTATTGATTAATCTGCAGTTTATTTTAAAGATAATAAGTTTTTATTTTAATAATAAGTTTCCAAAACCCAAACATTCTTCATCTACTGTCATGATTTAAGAAGCTGGAACCAACAAATGTTTGAAATGATTAACTGATTATCAAAATAGTTGATTAGTTTTCTTTTGATCGACTAATCGTTGCAGCTCTAGTTTGAAGTTGACAGGTCTCAGTTGGAAAACATAAACGCAACATAAAAGTTGTGGGTTGTTTAGTCGCTGTCAAACATAATCTGATAACAGGAATATTGAGTATTTAACTCCTGATAAATACAGTAATAAGATGTTTTGATATCGATTATTGCTTATTTAGTCGTGGCTGACAGGAACATGTGCTCCTAATCCAAGTTTTCAGGAGCGCTAAGAAGTAGAGCTGCAACGATTAATCAATTAGTTTATTTGAGATTTTATTATTTTATTTGAGTGTTGTTGGCAAAACAAGACATTTGAGAATGTCATTTTGGGAAACACTGGTCATCACTTTTCACCATTTTCAGGAGTTTTGCAGACCGAACATTTAATTGATTAATCGAAAAAACACTTGACATTGAAAAAAGTCATTAGTTGCAGCCCTACTTTCCAATTTTGATCGGACAAACAGGATCAAACTCTGACCACATAAGGAGTCACTTTATGTTGTTTATGATGCTCAGAATGTGTCACTGTTCTACAGCTGCTCCGTTTCTAATGATTATGTGTATTAATGCTTTTTGGGCCACTGTGCGTCAACTACAACTGACAACCAGAGGGTAGAGTCTTGAGCCAATGCTAAGCTCATCATTCATGGACCTGAAACTGACATTTTAAGAGGCATAATAGCAGGAAATGTGAGGAATATCTTACTTTAAACATGTTATTTGATTGATGTTGTTTTCAAGACAATTTCTGTTGCAAAAATGGGGGAAAACAATGACGTCAAGTTGAGATTAAAACACATTTTTAATAATTGTTTAGTGCTAGTCAGTTGATAACATGGAAGGTCTGAAGTGCTGAGATCACAACAATTTCTGCTCTGTGTAATCACTCCGATCCAAGCACTCTGGAGTTTGTATTCGCTGCTCCCAGCATGCTCTCTGCTCACACTGAAAGAAAACAACCCAAAGATCTCCTCATAACAAAGATAATAGCTGCTGTCCTGCAGTCTGATTTCACAACATGAAGCAGAAACTTCAGACTTCTATCGAGGCTCCTGTTGCCTGTTCTGATGATGTTGGCAATAAACCAGTTGGATGAATCAAAAGAGAAAACAGTCAGACAGCCAGCGTGAACCGCTGATCTCATGCCCGTCTTCTTCACACTGTCTCTCTTACTCAAACAGAACTGAAGCATTTTGTCAGATAACGCGCAGCAAGGGCCAGAAATGTTCAGTCCCAGTCACAGTTTGATCAAACTTTATTACTTTATGCGAGTCAGTAAAACTTCAAAGAGGGCTCAGCTCCTCCAGAGACCTTCTTCTGGAGGACTTTTCCACAGTAAAACCATCAAAATAATCCTAAAAACAGATTATTCTTCAGATGAAATTGGAAAATGTCCTTCTTCGAGGAGGCATCCTGGCCTGATTGTTGGCAGAGGATCAGTTTCATGCATATTTCTGTGAGTCCAAACACTGTGGGTGTTGGGATCACAATGTTTTGACATCCTTTTAGGTTCATCTTCAGCCTTAAAAATGTCAGCGCCATCGACACTGAGAGGTTTCAAATCTCCTGAACTACTTACTCTGAGCATTTGCCTGTCTTCTGAAGTTTGATCCACAGCCGAAACAAATACTGTATATTGTGAATGTAATGCTTTTCGAGATGCTGTTGAGTGTTTCATGTGAAAAAATGTGATAAATATATGTGTATGTATTGGTGTGCACTTTCACCAGGCTGATTCAAAGCTGAGGGAAGAGGAGAAACGTGCACTGAGATATCTGGAGACGAGACGTGACTGTAACTCTGTTCAAGCTGTGAGTATTACACACATGTATAATGTAGTATTTTGTTGGTATATCAAATTATTATACTGCAATACCAGTAATCATACTGTTTGATATTCTGCTTTCATATTAATCTCACATACATTAAACAATTCTACAGTTAAGTTAGTAGTAAAACAGCTTTGGAGTCAGTGTTGTCCACTATTTTTCACACCGTGGTGCAGCTCCGTTGTTTTCTTTTGCAGTTTTATAAATTTAACACATCAGTTGCTTCACCTCCCACATTTATGGTATGTTATTTATCACCTCCGCCAAGGAGCTTATGTTTTGTTCCGTCCCTGTTTGATGGTTGATTGGTTTCGTCAGCAGGATTACTCCACATATTGTGTTGTATTTATGCTATTTCACACCATTTTACACATATTTCCACACATAACAGAAATGTTTACATACATTTGTTTGTACTTAAATAGCAACTTGTATGTATTTCTTTTATATAAAAAGAAAAGTTTAACATTTAGTGAAATATTTATTTCTTGCCTACTGTTTGATTAGAAGACAGATATCAGTCTCATGTCTGTACAGTGGAATACATTATGTTTTGTTTGTTTAATCTGTACACAAACTGTAAAAAGACATTTTAATTTATGATTTTAGAGGGAGTAACTTGCGGGAACTATTTGTTGGTGAACACTAAACAGTCAAGCGTAGTGACAGTACGCAGCTCCCTGTATTGTAGTCATGTTGAGGTTGCCAGGTTTGATACGTTGAGATGTTGTGATGTGATCATGTCTTTACAGACAGAACAAAACCTGTGCTCACAGCCTGTATCTGACAACCTGAGCTGTAGCAGGAGATGAATGGATAAACAGTTGTTCATCAGGAAATAGTTACAACATTGTTGTTTTTGACATTTCTGTTTGTGAACAGCTCAAACAAATCAGACTTGAGATTGATATCGATCTTCTCATCTCACTCCTGAAACAAGAAAACAGAACACATTTCCCGAAGTGTTGTATTTTTTGATGCTCTACACATACCTCATGTGTGTCTCTGTATTGTTTTCCCTCTGTTTATCTTCCCAGTTAATGGAGTGCTGCGTCAATGCACTGGTTACATCTTTCAAGGAGACCATCTTAGCCGAGTGTCCAGGCATGATCAAACGAAATGAGACAGAGAGTGAGTACGGCAGGACCGCTCCCACCAAAGGCTCAGCCAGCTCAGGTTTGCACCAGGAAATAGCCCTGACCAAACCTTCTTGTCCAGCTTCTGAACGCCTGTACAACATCCGTGTGTGCTGTCACCTCTCCTCTTGAATCAGTGTGTGATGATACAGTTAGGACAGTTGGGGAATATCCTCGCTTAACAGGACGTAAATCCACTTATAAGAAGAAAGGCACTCCTCATCCAGTCATCCAGTGATGGTTGTCTCTGCATCCATGAGTGCATTACAACAGTTTAAAATTGAGAGGTCATCAAAATCCACTCAGACGTCCTAAAATGAACTTCTGTAATGTGGATGATTAAAATGTAAGATACAATAATACATTATATTAGGAGATGATTAGATTTTATATATATTGAAGAGCTTTTTTTTTCTATAATTGAGACGTCTGCTCGGTATCTGGTCTGCTTAAACCACCCATCATTACTTTTTAATACATCTATGTGTGTGTGTGTGTGTGTGTGTGTGTGTGTGTGTGTGTGTGTGTGTGTGTGTGTGTGTGTGTGTGTGTGTGTGTGTGTGGGCACGCGCTCTTGCGGTTTGATTGAACAAATGGATAAATGGCGTCCACAGTAATGGATTTTAAAGTAGCCCATCTTCTGCTAGCTCCCAAACAGAAGCTTATTATTCAATATCTGAGGTCAAATCAGAATACCGAGTTACTCTGCATCAGCTAATGATTATCTTCTTTATTTAGTATCTTTTGGTTCCATTTAATCTGTGAAATATTAAAACGATGAACATTACTTTCATGTGGCACCAGAATCAGCTTGTTTTTGCACTTTTCGTGTCTTTTTTAGGTTTGATTACAGTGACCACTACTTTACTGTGAACTGAATCTCATAATTTACACAATAAAAGTGATAATGTTGTTTTTCTATCCATCACAGAGCTCCATCTGATGTTCTCTCTCATGGACAAAGTGCCCAGCGGCATCGAGCCAATGCTGAAGGACCTGGAGGAGCATATCATGAGCGCTGGCCTGGCTGATATGGTGGCCTCAGCGGAGACGATCACCTCTGTGAGTGTATACTGATCAGAGTGGGGGTGTTAACGGTCAAGTCGTCCTGATGTCAATGAATAATTCCATTTTATTAAGTCTTACTTTCAGGGGTTTCTGACAACCTTGTTCTCACCAAAGTTAGTTGCATCATCTGTTCTTTGTTGCAGGACTCAGAGAAATATGTGGAGCAGCTGCTCACCTTGTTTAACCGCTTCAGTCGACTGGTGAAAGAAGCCTTTCAGGACGACCCGCGCTTCCTGACAGCGAGAGACAAAGTGAGCTCAAATTTTCCTAACATGTCCTTTAACAACACGCTGTCATTGTAGGAAACCTGACAGAAGACGTTCTTAAACTGACTGACGTCCTGTTTTTCTTTACAGGCGTATAAAGCTGTTGTGAACGACGCCACTATATTTAAATTAGAACTTCCCCTGAAACAGAAAGGGTGAGAGATGCTTCCTGTGTGAAATCCAGTTTTTTACTTTAAAATGATAAAGGCAGTAAATGTCTGACTGCGTTATTTTTCCTCACCTGTGTCTACAGGGTCGGTCTGAAAACTCAACCAGAGTCTAAGTGTCCAGAGCTGCTGGCCAACTACTGTGACATGCTCCTGAGGAAGACCCCGCTGAGCAAGAAGCTCACGTCTGAGGAGATCGAGGCCAAGCTGAAAGAAGTGGTGAGTTTACGCAGAGTTAAATCTTTTCAAAAGAACAATACTCAGAGTTGAACAGTGTGTGTCGATCTTGTTCAGTACACAAAAACTAAAGGAAGATTTCTTCAGAAAAAAGTCCAGAAAAAACCTGCTGCACTTGAAGCAGACAAAAAAGCCTAACTTGACTTTTAATGTAGGCGTTGGTGATCTTCTGTGTACTTTCTGCAGCTGTTAGTGCTGAAGTACGTCCAGAACAAAGACGTGTTCATGCGCTACCACAAAGCCCACCTGACCCGCCGACTCATCCTGGACATCTCTGCAGACAGCGAGATAGAGGAGAACATGGTGGAATGGCTCAGGGTAATTCAGCTGTCCTCAATTTCTACTGATGCGAAAAGTTGTTTTTATTTTGCATTACAGATAGTTTTTCTTCACATCTAAACTGTCTTCCTGTGATGTCATGTTTCCTGACAGGAAGTAGGGATGCCAGCTGATTATGTCAACAAGCTGGCCAGGATGTTCCAGGACATCAAGGTGTCGGAGGACCTCAACCAGTCGTTCAAAGAAATGCATAAACACAACAAGCTCGCGTTACCAGGTGAGAAGAAGATGTTAACCCCACTCACACACTTCATATATACGGAGCAGACGTTACAGCCTGCACATGTGAGCAGCTGGAACCAGTAAATATTTTTTACTGAATAAATGACTTGACAGGGATTTGTTGACAAAACATGACATGAACTAAAGACATGCTAACTGTTGGTGTCAGTCAGTGACTAAGACGTTTTTGTGTGTTCCTCTGCAGCCGACTCAGTCAACATAAAGATCCTGAATGCTGGAGCGTGGTCGAGGAGCAGCGAGAAGGTTTTTGTCTCTCTCCCCACAGAGCTGGAAGATTTGATACCAGAGGTAGAAGACTTCTATAAGAAGAACCACAGCGGCAGGAAGCTTCACTGGCACCACCTCATGTCCAACGGCATAGTGAGTTTAACAGATCTGTACAGAGAAACACACTATCATGCTACACATAACTTGGAAAGATATACGAGTGGCTTCACATGCCTGTCAGTCTTTCATTGTTGTGAATTTTTAGTGAGTAGCTTGTTGTAGCTGTGGAATGGGACCCAACAAACTGTCACTTCTCCAGATAACCTTTAAGAACGAAGTGGGCCAATATGACCTGGAGGTGACCACCTTCCAGCTGGCAGTGCTGTTTGCCTGGAACCAGAGGCCCAGAGAGAGGATCAGCTTTGAAAACCTCAAGTTAGCCACTGAGCTGCCGGACGCCGAGCTGCGACGCACTCTCTGGGTAAATTTTTCGTGAATCAGAGATGTAGTCATTGCAGTGCTGTTAGTTTTGAGTTTGATATTTGAGGTACCTTGTTCTTTATCAGATTCATTAATCTAATTATTTTTTCGCTGCTTCCCTCTGAATCATTAATCATTCCTCACTCTCCCAGTCCCTGGTGGCGTTTCCCAAACTCAAGCGGCAGGTGTTGTCGTACGACCCGGTGGTGTCTTCACCCAAAGACTTCGCAGAGGGAACACTATTCTACGTCAACCAGGAGTTTTCTCTCATGTAAGGAAACATGCTACGAGTTGAATGAGAAGATAGCCTGGCTCACAAATTTTCACTTTAACACTTTATTTTTGTGTATATTGAAAAGAAACTGTAGACCTCTACTGTGCATTGACTCATTGTTTGTGTTTTTTTTAATGAATTTTACAGAAAAAACTCCAAGGTTCAGAAAAGGGGGAAGATCAACCTGATTGGTCGGCTGCAGCTCACCACAGAGCGAATGAGAGAGGAGGAGAACGAGGGCATCGTCCAGCTCAGGATACTGAGAACACAGGTATGGAAAGGAGCTCGCAGCAGGCCGGTGAAGATGCCGCTGGTTATGTAACACCACCTGCTGTGAATAAACGGTTTCACCTTCCATCTCCCATCATGGAGCTTCAGCTGACACCTGTGGCGATGTTTGTCCGACCCATCCGTCTTACGTGTTTTCACACTGTTCTGTTTCTCATGTTTCCCAGGAGGCCATCATCCAGATCATGAAGATGAGGAAGCGCATCAACAACGCCCAGCTGCAGACGGAGCTGGTGGAGATCCTAAAGAACATGTTTTTACCACAGAAGAAGATGATCAAGGAGCAGATCGAATGGCTGATAGATCATAAGTACATAAAGCGAGATGAGACCGATATTAACACCTTCATCTACATGGCATAGCACGGCACGTCGGGACGACTCGTGTTGACTTTCAGTGGATCAGGCCTGATGGACACTAGGATACTTCCAGGCTCCCCGTCCTCTATTTAAAAAAGAAAAAATCCAATCTTGTGCAGGGAGGCATGAATCTAAGACTGAGACCTACCTATTTAAAAAAATAAGTGGAACTTCCTGCCTTAAAGTTGTACAAAGAAAAAAAAAGTTGCAGTGGGAGTCTTCACCAAGTGGTTATACCTGTTTTTAGTTGAAGGGGGGTTTACGTGCTGTCCAGATGACAGATGTCCAGATGTTTTTGATGCCATGGTGGTCGTCTGGGCAGCTACTACAACTACGCTCCTGCTCAATGATGCTTGTGCGAGTCTAAAAGGCATGCTGACAGGAAAAAGCTGAGGAACTTTGGACTGCAGATATTTCAGATCCAGTTTTAATCCACGTCAAACCCCAGACCATCTGAACCTCTTCACTGCTGCTTTAACCAGCTAGCTGGATTGTCGCGGGGGCCCCGAAGCTGTCGTGACTCTCTGCAGTCATAGTTAAAGTGATCAAACACTTAATCCGGACATTCAGTTTGTATAAAGAGCCAGATAAGCACTTCACAGTTTGCAGGACTGAACCAGACAGAAACTCCAAACCCCGTCAAGCCTCTGTCCCTGGGTAAAAAAGGAGAATGTGAGGGGAAAGAAAATTAGCATATTGCTATAATCCAGAATCCATTTCCCTCTATCAGATGTACCCAGGGACAGAGGTGAGGTTGGAGTGTGACGGGAGCTCAGATCACGTCTGTGACAGCTCTCTTTTCTGCAGGAAGCCTGGGGGAAGAGGCTGAGGTCAGTATTACACATGGTAAATACTACAATTCAAAGGTATAGGAGAGTGTACCATGAGATGTGAATAATGAAATGATTAAATAAACAGCACCTTATTATAAAACAACACGCAGGCCTGTCATTCATTCTAGCTCTGGAAAACAATTCCCCAGAGTCTGTCTTTTTGTTTTTGTTTGTCTGCATATAAATGAAATGATTAACGTTTATTAAAGTACTGATGAAAGTATTAAAGTTTTACAGCTGTATACTGGATGCTGCCGGAAAGTAGGAGAGTCACGTTTCTAATAAATAAGTTATGTAGAATGATATTGCTGCATTGAAGCCATTTCCCATTCTTACTGAACAGTTTGCAGTTTTGCAATATCACACTTCTTTTTTTCCCAACAAGAAGACAGGAAACGGGGGAAGACCGCTAACTGGCAGCAAATTGTTGCTTTACAGCATTTTTATGGAAGCTGATGTTTTATGTGCACCTAGCCTTGATTTAAAAAAAAAAATCATAATGATGAGATAAAGTCATGATTATGAGTTAAACAGTAGAAATTATAAGATAAAAAGCTGAAATGTTGACCATTTTATCTCTTAACAAATCCTGGATTGAGATAAAAGTCGTGATTAAAGTCGAAGAATACAACAGTGTAGAAAATGAACAATCTGCTGTGTAGCGATCAACAGCTTGGAGTTTGTAGGAGGCATACTGTTGAGAGAAAATTGAACTGTTCAGATGTAGTCCACCGGTCCTGAGAGAGGCGATCCTGCAGAGAAACATTTGCAGTCTTCTTGTTTTGGTCACTTACCAAAGCTTGTGAGGGCTGAAACGAAGATCAGTCAGTAAATCAAGAGCTCATTGTGGCCCAGAGAAAGTCTATAAACCCACTGAAAGTCTGTGCAGTGAGGACGCCAAACACATGTAGCTGATCATGGGGGGCCTTTTACATTATTGTGAACGGTCAGCTCGGCCCTTCTCCCTCTTGCACAATTCTGTTCCTCATCCCATTAATTAAATGAACGGCTATTTCCAGCAGCAGGTGGTTCAGAGGTGAACGGTAACCACATTAGCTGTTACCCTCAGAGACTAAGAGCGCCGTCAGTGAAGTATTCAACCATCTTGACTTCTTCTGTGGTGCTATTTCTAATGGTGGGAATGTACTTTATACATCATAAATGTACTAAATTATTAATGCCCCTACCTGTTTACCCCAAGATGAATATAAAGACTCACATGAAGAATTTTTTTCATAATTCTCCCCTATAAAAATTTGGGGCCTCATTTGTAAAATGGATTTACAATCCATTTTGAGCTTAAGTATCAATTGAGCAGAAAACCCTCCTAACTAGAAGACAATTTGAGAAGATTGCTAAAGTAGATGGGATCCATCCTCTGGGTAACTTGAATATTTATTCCAAATCTCATGTAAATCCATATGGTAGCTGTCCAGATCTCATGCATATTTGAAAATGTCAACCTAAAGTTAACCTCCTGACTAGAAGAAAAGTGAGAAGATCACTCCAGTTATTAGGATAGATCCTCTGGAGACCTTGAATATCTGTACCAAATCACCTGGCAAGCCATCTGGTAGTGTTTCAAATGTCACTCAAATCTTCAATTCAAGCCTGGAAAAGCCAGAAGATCATTAACATTAAAAGGGTTCATCATCTGGGAACCAGGAATGTCTGTTCAAAATGTCATGGCAATCCATGTGGTGGTTGTCCAGATTTCAAGCAAAATTTGAAAATGGCAACCTAATGGTGACCCGCTGACTAGCAGAACCAGTAGGGTTCATCCTCTGTGTACCATGAATGTCCACAAAATTGTGTGCCAATTTATCTACTACATTGACATACAGTATATAACTGAATAGGGGAAACTTTTGCACTAGAGAGTGACAGGAAGAAAGAAAGTCAGAAGATTACTGGTGGATTAGCATTAGGTTTTATCCTCTTGAGACTGTGAATATCTGCATTAAATTCATGGCTATCCATGCAGTGGTTGTCCAGATCTCACTCAAAACCTCAACTTAGACTTCCTGACAAGAAGAAAAGTGAGAAGACCCTCAAGTCAATAGGGTTCATCCTCTGAGGACCATGAATATCTGCATAAAGTTTTGTGCCAATTCATCTTCAGGAGACCTTGAATATCTGTACTGGATCTCGTGGCAATCTACGTTTGATTAGTGGCCACATATCACTCAAAACCAAAATGATTCAACCTCATGGTCAGGTCCTGACTAGAGGATGAGTCAAAAGATCACCAGAGTTAGGAGGATTCATCCTCTGAGGACCACGATTGTCTATATGAACTTTTGTGCCAATTCTTTTGCTTCCTTAAGATATTTCACTGAATAAGAGACAACTTTGAGCTGATGGTGGTTTTAAACAAAGAATCAGGAGATTACTGATAGATTAGCGTTAGCATTAGGATTAGGATTCATCCTTTGGAGATCTTGAATATCTGTACCCGATCTCGTGGCAGTTCATGCGGCTGTTGAACAGATATCACTCTAAACTGAAAATTTCAACCTCAGGAAAAGTGGGGAGACCATTAGAGTCATTAGTTTAGCATTAGATTAGGATTAGTGTTAGCTTTAGGCTTTATCTTCAGGCAACCTTGAATATTATGACAGTCCATAGGGAAGTTGTCCAGATCTCACTAAAACCTCGCTGAAACTTAAATTATATTGAAGAAACAATGATGTATCGTCTGTTGTCACCATGACAGTTTAAGATTTAGGGCTCCTACCTCACTAATCCTGGAGTTACATCGCCATGCTCCACCCACAGAGCTGTAGAGAAGCAGTGCATCTTTATTAAAGATAATAGTTTATTCATGTGTTAAATGATCCTCCTCTTCATGGAGACAGGAGGGACATTATTGGTGGCTGACCAGTAGATGGCACCAAAGAAATGCTTTGAAGTGTAAGTGTTCAATAAAACTGATTTCTCTTCCTCTCACTGTCTCTGATATTTTTCTTTTTTATGCAACATAGAAGAAATTTGCCTCGCTGTATGTTTGAGTCGACTCTACAGAAAAGGTCAATGTTGAGGTCATAAGAAAGCCATGAATATAGATTTTCTGTCTGAAGGATTCACTTGTTGTTAGTTGATATCATTACACAGATTCACATTTATCAATATATTGGTCTGCAGCAACAAAACATTCAGTAATGTCCACCTCCTGTATGATTGATGTGATGCAGTTTAATGGATTGCATTTTCATTTCAGAACTGTTCAATATCACATCAAGCAACACATGTATGCATTGGTGTATTTTTATTTCTTTAAATTTGACTGTTTTACAGGCTTTTTGTTGTCCACTCTAAACTAAATATTTGGTGAAGAAAGGCCATATGTGATGAAAATGATTTTGAGACTGAGTTCTGCTGAAATGATTGGGTTCTTAACTGGTTGCAAAAAACAAAAACATAGCACACTTGTGATCACATACTTAATTTAAAATATTTATATAAATTTAAAGATTAATGGTAATGTAGGCCCCAGGTTATGAAAAGGAAGAAGAATGTGTGGAGTGAAACAGGTGATATCTGGTTCTGCTGGATCGATTTTGATTATGTGTTTTTAAACTGTCCATAATGAGTCCAACAGTGTAATCTTAGACCGGTGGACTGCTTTTCAATTCTGGCGCCTACATTACCCACAATGCAATTTAGCCACTGAGTGACATCACTGGAGGCAATTTATCAGATTAGATCATGTATGGGGGACTTTCACTTTTACCAAAGTAATGCTTTAATACAATATCTTTACTTTATACTCAAGTATGACTTTTTTCATGTGGTATTTATACTTAAGTGAATAAACTGAATACTTTTTCCACCACTGATGGGTTGACAGAAACATATGACTACTAATACTAATACTTTACTCTCACTCAAACTAATATTTAAAAAGGTATAATTATTTTAAAAATGAGGTTTGTCCTGAGCATCTCTGAGAAGATTTATCAAAACTGCAATTTCGGAAAAGTTGTGTGCTTGGCAGAGTCAGAAGTTCTTCACAGCACGACCAAGTTGATCCTGAGCTCGGTCAGCTGAGCAAGGCACGACACTGTAAATGTTAGTAGTTCAGTTCCCACTGGTAACTCTGACGTCAGTATTCTCAGCATTAGGGTCGAGTGCAAATGATAATTCATATATTAACTGTCCGTTTGTGCAGCATGAACTTTTGCAAAATGTTAAATAGGTTTAAGCTTTTTGTTACTGTCAGTGGAAAATTAATGTTTTGCTACATGCCCTTTAACTTAATAGGTATACCTGATAAAGGTTAATATAAAATCAAATTATATTAATATCCTCATGCAGTATTTGATCAGTGCTTATTGTCCCATTCCCAAAAGCTCCCTGTACGTGTTGTTTTTGCTGATATTTGTGAATTTTATTTCTCAAACAGAATTAAAAATAAAAGTGTCAGTGTTTATTTCCCAGTTACATCTTCTCATGTGTTACATATAGGCAGCGCTGAAACGATAAGGCTGTAATTAGGTGGATAGTTTTTTCTTAATTACAGCATATTGCATCCTCTAGTTATTTGTGACAAAGGGGATTACAGCAGGCCTGTTAGCTGTGCGCATGCTCAGTCTGCAGCACCCCCCCCCTCGCCTACATCCCTCCTGCTCATACCCCCTCCTGTCCGCGCGCAACCTCCTCTCGCGGTTGAGCTCGAGGACCACTGTCAGGTATCTGATCATTATTAACACTTCCTGTTCATACCTTCAAAATAAAACGTATTAATGGGTTTGTTAGTGTGTTTGCCAAAAGGATGATTATTAATCAAAGAAAACACTGACATCAGCACACAAAATCCGAAGATTATCTTTTAAATTGACAAACATCATGTGGGATTCATGACACAATTCAAACAGGATCAACAAACTATTTGTCTTTCTCCATTCGCCACCATAAAGTTTTTCTGAAATAAGCTGCCAGTGGGCAAACCGGAAGAGGCGTGGCTTCGGCGCTACATTGCGGTCTCATGATTTAAACGTCACCACCACCTCTTAGCCTCTTACTACAATTACAATACACGTTTTCTATTAACTGATTAATCTAAACGTTTTAAAGTTAGTGTTTAATAGTTACTTAAGTAACTTAAGTCGGCTGTAAAGACACTGCACTAGTGAGTAGATTAATCTCATTTAGCTACTTGTTAGCAACTGTCGTTTTTAAGACACGTTAGCGCTTTATAATGAAATCGTGGGACGTGTAATGATGTTATTTATGTATCAGAACAAAACGTGTAAAAATCTTAAGCCTGTGGTAACCACAGACTTTATTTTAAGCATCAAACCGAAAACCAATTTAAAAAACTGGACTTTGAGACAAGGGAACCGGAAGTACACACATGCGAACTGATTTCCGGTTTTTAGGACTACAAACTACATCACTGTTTTATGTTAAGTTGTTTGAGCTTGGTTACATTTATGTTTTGAGCCGTTTGTTGCTTTTTTGCCGGAGACAGAAGAGAAGTGAATCAAAAATGTTCAGTGTTTGGATGGAAAACATTAAAGCAATTAGCTTGAAGAAGCTAGCAGTCAGACCTGAGAAAATCTCAGTCAGGTGAGTTATTTGTCGGTTGCTCATTATGAATGAATTCGTAATTTAATTATTTTAATCACAAAAAATGCAATAGGCTAATAATTGAAAGACACCCGCCAACATCCAAGTTTCATAAACGCGATGATTTTATTTTGAAGCCACGAGTGCCCGACTTCCTGTTTTGGTGCCGTGCGCGCCACGGGAGCTTGACGCTGCTCGGGTGAGGAGAGGAGAGAGGAGCTCCGCCAGCGGACCAGGAGGAGAGCGTGGTGAGGAATCCCAGCAGCCCCAGGAGAGCGAGAGCCGGACCGGCTGGACCCCCGGAGGAGGACCCGAGAGAGAACCACGTTGCCACGGGAGAGGCCTCACTTCAGGTAACCTCGCCGTGAAACCGGTTCGCACTGCTTCCCCCGGCAGGCAGGCAGGCAGGGCAGGCAGGTGCTTTGAAGGGATGCCGGAGATGGAGAGGCGGCGGTCGGCGAGCCGCACGAAGCCGCTTGTTATGTCTCAGGAGATCCGAGATCCTATTACTTACTTACCGTAGCCTTGTGATTTACACGGCCTCGCTGTCCGGGGTTGCTGAGCACGATAACGTGAGGTGAAGGTGGGGGTGAGAGGGGATATTTATCAGAGCACCGTGGTGTGAAATGGGCTTCTTACTTTGCGCAAAAATAGCGTCATACATGTGACATGAGAGCCGCTGTTTACTGTTTCTGTGCGCGCGCTGCTGAGCTTGTCTCCATGCACAGGAGAACGCACGAGCTGTGATTGGGTATGCCAAAGATGGAGCATCATTTAACATCATGGTTGTGTTTTCACAACAGATACACAACTAAGATAAAGCCACAGTTGCTGCTGTACATCTGCATGGGAGCCATCTCTGTCTGAGAATAACATCAGTGGAGCGTTCAAGAGCAGTGATCTCCTCAAGCTCGTAGTTTGGTGACAGAAAAACAAACATCAGTCTGACTGAACAGCAGCATTGCTGATCGATAACGCCTCCTCTTGCAAGTTTTGTCCTCAGCTGACATCAAACAGACTTGTTTTGTGTTTTTCCGTCACGTTTTGGACGCCCCTGCCTGCGCCGCTGCCTCCCTCTGATGCCGTGGAGCCTGTTTTCCTCTGCATGAGGAGCAATAAATTAATAATTTCAAGAAGTGTATTGTTCTGCAGAGCACCAAGAGGGGAATGAATGCACATTAATAGTCTATGCCCGCGAGAAAGCCTTCGTTTAGGCCGCTTGCCAGGTAAAATGGTGTGAAAAGTGCAGTCTCGGGACTCCCAGCAGGTGGTAAAGGGGTTTGAAATCACTCTCGAATTGTCAGAGAACTTTGAACGGTGGCTCGTTCAATCACAGATTTGATTCTTGCTGCTTTTAGCTCCACGTATCCAAGCTGGAGCGGTGCACAGTCCAGTTTAATACTAAGATAAGAGATCTTTAAAATCAATTCTTATCAAATTTGGGTCCCCTGAACAACAGAGCACTTCATGTTGCATGTTGAAACCTGATAGTCTCACTTTAATATGAGCATTGTTGTTAATTAAAAGAAGAAAAAACAACATCCCACATGACTGAACCGCAGGAGAAGTCGATGCAGCACTGCTGTTGAGATTCAGTGTAACTCCGCTAATGAGCGCCTCATATTCTTGATATCCAGAGATCTGATCGCCGGTATCGACGCCATTCAGATGCATTTGTGGTAACAGGAATTAAAGTCGAAGAAATCAGGCCGAGTGCGCTCGTAAAGCAGAGGAAAGTGACTTTCAGTGCAAGTGTCGTATGTCATGGCCAAGCCCATAGTGGCTGGCAGCAGGAGAAGATACTGCAGAGAGGAGATCACGATGCTGGGAGGATGGGAAGCTGGGATAGCCCTCCTCCCTGATGCGGGAGGGGGGGTGGAGGATGGATGAGGGATGGTCTGGCGCACCCCTCCCTCCCTCCCTCCCTTCTCTCTCTCTTTTCTCCCACTCTGTCTCTCTCTCTCTCGCACTGGTATACTGGTGCATTACTGCTCACTGTTCACTTCTCTGGGTGTAATCAGTCTGTCAGCAGAAGCAGACTCAATCAGTCACTCCCCCACCACCACCAACACCACCACCACCAACCCCTGAACACACTCCTCCCTAAACTCTGACCAGAACACTGCCAGAGTCTGCTGCTGCCTGCTGGGCACGTTAATGAGGTGATGCACAGTTATAATCTAATCTTGGGGAAAAATCACATTTCCCATCACCTCTAACATTCACGTACTTCATCTCTAAATATTTGCATCGGTCTGTTTAGCCGCTGTGTGTCTACAGATGGATGCATCAGTTGTTTATTCTCGGTCTTCACGAGTTGACTCGTGCCTGCACACTGCTGCTGTGCATCAGTATTGAAACGGTCACTCCAGAGAAACTCAGTAGCCTCGAGGTAGTAGCAACAACATGGCAACATCATACCCAGAATAAAACAGTTAAAGTAACAGGCTCCCCCTCTGTGATGCCGGGGAGAGTGTGTGTGTGTGTGTGTGTGTGTGTGTGTGTGGAGGAAATTGTTTAAGTGTAGGCTGTTATTCTCCGGCGATGCTGCCTCCCTACATGCGAGGAGATTTGACTCTTCTCCTGGCCGATTGATTGGTCAGGAGGAGGGTTGGCTGCTTCGGCGGTGTAGCGCAGGAGCTGTCCGTGGTGCTGCTCAGTTTTTGCTGTGTGTGGGTGTTAGATAGATGCTGTCCATGGTGCTATGTCACTGGCGATAAGTCAGTGTCAGTGGCGCAGACTCCTCAACAGGGCTGCTCCATTATGGCCAGAATCATAACCACGATTATTTTGGTCAATGTTGAAAACGCGACTGTTTAACAGGATCGCTCATTGACGTTGGAAACATCGTGTAGTTATTGAACTTCTTAAAAAACACATCATTTGAACAGATTTCCTTGAACTTCAACTGAAGGATCAAAACAATAACTGTTTTCTCTAAAGTAATGATATCATGTATTATATGATAAATGTAAAGACTTAAGTGTAAGTTAATTGGCGGCTTCTCGGGCAACTAAGCATGTAGCATCTGTGGCGGAGCCCGATGGTGAAAGACATCAGATTCAGATTCAGACAGCTTTATTAATCCCACCGGGGGCACAGCTTGTGCACATACTAAAACATCCAGTAACATGTAGACACAATTTTCTTTTATAAATAAAATAGAAATAAACAATAAAAACATCTACAGAGAATTTAAAAGGCGAATCACAGTGTGAATAAAAGATTTAGGTTAGTTTTACAAGCAGGTAAAACAAAACAACAATCTTATTTTTCTCCTCCGCCTCTTTGCCAGCTCTATGCAACTTTATATCAGGCATATTTTTGATTAGAAGTGGCTATAGTAGCGAGAATGGTAACATATAAAAATATTATCATAACAGCAGTTTGTATATCTGCAGTCCTGAATCTTCAGGTTCCTCTTTTTAAATTACAGACTACTGCCACCTGGTGCGTTGGAGAGGTATTTCCTCTCATACGAGGGCAGAGCGTACGAGCTAGGTGGGTGTTGGCTGTATCTTTGTGCCGTGTTCAAGTTAAGCTTTTTGGGCAGCAGTCAGCCTTCATCGCTGCTGGTTCTTTGACGTCAGTTTGGCTCGTCTTGGCCCTGAAGAACGGGCTGTGCTGGATTTATAAGACAAGACAAAACCAGAACATCACTGCTAAACTGAGTGCGGCACAAATCTCACCTGATTAGCCACATCAGGTTGGTTCAGCCAATCAAGAACTGGGTCTGGTTCAACAAAGATATTTTAGACTGGTCTGTCGTGTTCGGCGGGTCTTAATTTTCCCAATTATTACAAGTTAGAACAATTCATTACGATAACGACAGACTTATTTTTAAACCTAAAAAGTTAGCCACCAGACCCCCCCAGGCTAACTCTGAACTAAGAGCCTTGTTTCCATGGTAACAATCGGTGACACCTGCTGACCAGTGGCACCAAGGGACAAACGAAGAGGAAAACATGGCTCATGATTTATATTTATGGTTTGCAAACAATGTTGAGGAGCGACTAATGAAAGGAGAAAGAGCTTCACCAGGAACCTTTGGACATGTGCATCGTCGATCGTTTAACCATCCTGAGCCGAGTCTTTGATGCTCCTGTCGACTGTTGGATAAACATTATTTACTGTCACATGGAGTTGTCATCATTTCTTAAAGTTAAACCTAAAGAATCTTTTATCGATTAGTGGTCAACTATTAGATTAATCTGTTTGAGTAATTTTCCAAGAAAAACAATCTGGTTTATTTACTTCTTTATGACAGTAAACTGAATGTGTTTGAGTTGTGGACAAAACAAGACATTTGAAGACGTCATTGTGGGCTTTGGGAAACACTGATCGACATTTTTCACCATTTTCTGACATTTTAAAGACCAAACATTAGTCGAATAATCAAGAAACTCATCGACAGATTAATTAAAGTAATCGCTGGTTGCCGCCCTACTGTATTTCCAAATATTTTTTGGGTATTGCTGATCATTCCCAGAATAAAAGCCTGTGTAGCTGGTGATTCTTTTCCACAAATCAAACAGGAGGCTGAGTGGTTAGCTTTGTTTTCTTTAAGTTGAAAAGTTCCCCTGAACCTACAGCGACGCCATATTTCACTTTGGGCTCACTCTTGATTACAGCTGGAGTTCCTCTGTCACATATTTGGGTTTCTCTACACCTACATGATGCTGCTCGCTGCACCAATACTGTCATATCACCACAGTAAGCATTTGTTACAGATTGTGCTTGTTAGCCATACATCATTTTAGCTTGTCGTGTTTTTTCAGATTTCTGCCATCAAAACTCTGTGACACTGTGGTACTTTTGCCAGCGCGCTGTACAGACCGTGTTACAGCAGCAGAATGAGATGAATGTTGACATCTGCTGACCAGCAGTAACTCCTGCTCAGTAAGGCTAGCATGGCAGAATGAAGCAGGAGCTATTTGCAGTCCGGACTGATGCTCATATTCAGCCATTTCTTCAGGTGTATTACTTCGATTTGCAGCGAGATCATAGAGCTGGACTGGGATTGGTTTGTCAGAGCTGCTCTGGCCTCGCTGCTAAAATCTCAAACTTCACAAGATTACATGGCTCCTGACACTGTTCAGTAAACAATCAGTGGAGCACTGGAGGACAAGCTCCAGCACAGCCAGAAATGAGGAGCGAGTCAGCTTTATGAATTATTTGTTATCCTCCAGCAACACGTTGGAGTTCAAATGTAGCCGGTGATTAAAACGCTGCATCACACGCTGTATTATTCTCTCCACAGTGTTCCCATCTGTTGGAAGGGGCGCTTTGTTTCCTCCTCAGAGTATTGATCATTGATTGAACGGCTTCCCCCCCTCCAGCTTTTCACCTCGCTCTCCCTCCGCTGCAGGAGCTGTCATTTCTGAATCATGACTCAATTGTTCGGCGGGGACCGCATCATCTTTCAGTCATGAATTCTTTAAACTGTCATTTTGTCCTCTGCAGATGTTTTCCTCCTCTGCGACACATTATTTCTCATGTTTCGGCGCGTTTCCGCACTTCAATTTAAACATAATCAGGACAGTAATGATCTGTAACTTTTAGGTGCCGCTGTCACTCTTTTTAAATTACTTGAATTTGGATAATGAGAACGCCGCTTTGCCAGCACTGTCACTCTCCCAGCCATCTCGTCGCTCTTCTGTCTTTATTGTCCATTATCTCAGAAATGTCGTAAACAAGCCGGCCACTTTCAGCCACTTTACGTCTAATAGAATCCCTCCTATCTCTTGTGGTGGGTTGCAGTTGTTCTTCCTGTGGCGAAGGCCGTTCTTTATTGAGTTTCCACCTTATTCCTTTCAATACTTTGCCATCTGTTTTGCCTCCCCACTTGTAGCAGAGCCGAAGTCTTATATCATCACTGATCACGTCTTCCCGAACATCTGTCTGCAGTCCGGCAGAATTTATTTCCACATTAAACACATCTGTGCCCGCAGTGAGAGTTTTGCGCTTTCACAGTTCTCGTTTTAAGAATCAAACTGATATCAGGTGATGTCATTGAACGTCCCTCTTTCTCTCAGTGTGCGCAGAAACTGTCACAGCTCAGAGATGTTGACACGGCTCAGAAACGTATGCATGACTTTGTGTGAACTGGAGGCGTTTATCACATCGTATACGCTCAGATAAGTCTGGCATGCAAATGAGAAATGCAGCAGCTGGTGGTGGGATTTCTTTAATGATTCAACAGGCGAACTCAGTAGTATGTACATCACACAGAGCGGAGACGTCAAGCGTGGGTAACGTTCAATTCGAGCAGAGATGCATGACATCCGAAGATGCTGCATGATGCTTGTACGACGTGTACACAATTGAAAAATAATTGGTTCTAAATGAATTAATCATAACAGGAACGACAGTGCAGAACGGGAGGACAAAGCCTCGTCAGTTATTCAGGAAATACAGAAAAAAACCTGCACGAGGGAGAATTAAACAGAATATTGTTTAATCAGATAAATGGGTATGAAGCTCCTGTTTTAAGCTAATTTTTCAGCAGGTAGCTGAACAAGTAAGCAAATAGTGGAGCATTAACTCCTTGTTTCCACCGGTCGCGTCTTCATGAACTCACGAGTGCAACACGGCTTTGTTCGGTCCTCCATGTGGCATCATACCCGACCCGAACGTTTCAGAATCGTAGCTCTTCCTTGATTTTTTCCTTCTGCTATGGTTTAGTAGGCTATGTAGTGAAATTGTTTCTTTTTTTGTCTGCTTTCATTGAGTTTATTGTTTATATTTCCAACTGTGCATCCTGAGTCTGCACGGGGTGCTTTATTTTGAAAATTGACTGGATGCACTTTGCTGTTCCAGTGTGTGACTTCCTGCCTGGCTCAATGGGCTCGGCGCTACTTGACACGCCGGGTGGAACCATTAGCATTGTTTTGAACAGCTGTGATCAGCCTGGCGGCCATGTTGCCGTTGGAACGCGACACAGACGTGCTCGGTGGTATCTCGGCAGTTGGCAGTTTAGTCTGTAGTTGGTGGAGACCAAAGTGGAGCTAAAAAGAGGCAATAATGGAAAGAAAAGTCAATATCGGAACAATTCTTAGGCAACAAATTGTGTTTTAATTGTGCGAGTGGAGGCTATTTTAAATCTGGCTATAGTCTACTGGGAATTTCACAATAGGGCTGCAACCAATGATTATTTACTTTATTGGTTAATCTGCTGTTTTTTTTTTCACGATTGATCGATTAAGTGTTTAGTCAATGAAAACTCAAAAAAATGTGGGAAATAAATGCTTGTCACAATGATCCCAAAGTGACGTGATCACATTGTTTTTTATTTCAATCCAACAGTTTCAAAACCCAAAGACTATTAATTATCAAATCCTCACATTAACTCGAGCAGAAGATCCTCACATTTAGAAGCTGGAACCTGTTAAATGTTTGACATTTTCGCTTGAAAAATGACTGAAACGGTTAATCTGTTATTGACTAATCTTTGCAGGCGTATTTTAAAATTGAAAAATAAATATTGCAATTTACATCGCGGATCGTGATTGCAAATAAGTAGCTTGTGGATAATGGAAATAATCCTTTCAGTCATTTTTCAAGCAAAAATGACAAGTATTTTACTGGTTCCAGCTTCTAAATGTGAGGATTTTCTGCTTGTCTTCGTCATTTATGACAGTAAATGAAGAGTCTGTGGGTTTTGGACTGTTGGTTGGACAAAGGAAGCTAATTGAAGACGTCAGTTTGGGCTCTGGGGAATTGTGATGAGCATTTTTCACATTTTTTGACACATTGTTCCATAAAAACAATCGACAGAATAATCAGAAATGTAAATAATCGTCCTAATGTTGTGTTTGTCGCTTGTTTTGCTGCCCCTGAGTTAGCCTCGTTAGCAGTGCTGACTGTGTTTATCATAAAGTCATCTCAGCTTGAAGTCAGAGCCGTGTTTGTTGTTGTGCCACAGCAGTGACGGACTCCTGTGCAGCAGCTTCTCAGGATTCGTTCTCTGCAGGTAATTCTGTTGGCCGTCCGCAGAGGCCAGATGACAGCATGGTTTTCCCCACTGGAGTCACGAGCCAAGACACCAGGCCATCTGTCAGATTTAGCTTCCAACTGCGACCTCCTCACTCCCCGAGGAATTTACTTTATCACTCACTCAAGAGTCAGCTCGCTTGTTAATGCCTCTGAATTGAAGTTACTGTAAATTGTCTTTAATTCAGGTCAAAGATTATCGAGTTAACAACACGGATTAAGACCTTCTCCACCAGTTTTGAATGTGTAAAATTACCACGTTTAAGCGTGAAATGTAGCTGTAATAAATGCCGCTCCGTTTGGATTCAACACGAGGCTCCTGAATGACTCGGATCGCCCTGAATGTCAGGAAAAGTTAGCTCTGAATGTCGTCAGGTTAATGATGTTTGAAAGCTACAGTAGTCGGATTTCAAGTTGTCCTTCTGATTTGGCGTCCATCCATTTTCCGTTAACTTCATTTTCCCCACACACGAGATGTCATTGAGCACCGCTGGAAGGTGAAGAGGTCGACTCAGACCAATTAAAAAATACTTTATTTGATCGTGCAGCTAATGTGGCATCAAGAGACTTAAACTGGATTTGGTTTTTTTTATTACTTCGCTGTAGGCAGGTTGGAACAGATAATGAATTTTAGATTCATTCGTTATTAGATTCATCAGATTTATATTTTCTTCAGGTTTCTGTTGTTGCGTGCTGTGTTACTTGATTCGGCTCTGTGACAGATTGCTAATTAATTAGATTAGAGTAATTACCGTCTCTGTAAAGAGTTTAACTTAGATTGCTTTAATCTTACCAGGGCTGCAACTAACGATTATTCTTGATGAATCGACGCATTACTTTCTTGATTAACTGACGATAGTTTGGTCTATAATGTGTCAGAAAATAGTGAAAAAAAGAACACAAGTTATCAAAGCCCAAGTTGACATATTTCTGTTTCTTTATTATTATTATTATTTTGACTTTTCATGGTTTAATCTGAAGGAAAAACTTGAAGAGTGACAGGAAATGAGATGAAAGAGAGGCGGGATGAAACGCAGTGAAGGGCGACAGGTTGGATTTGAACCCTGGGTTGCTGTGGCGAGGACACAACCTCTGTACGACATATTCCTATTTTTCTATTTGGTCCAACCAACAGTTGAAAACCCAAAGAAATTCAGAATGTAAGAAACCCAGAAGACACTTAATCGACTCTCAAATGTATCGCTTTGATTACTTATGGAAAAAACCCCAACATTTTTCTAAACCCAATTTTATCTTTATACCGAGATCCAGCTGCAGTGTGAACCAGACCAGCTCCAGATGTGTTCTGGTCGATCAGGTTTCTACACTTGGATCAACGCGCCTTTCACCTCATCCAGATAAAACTTCCAGATAAAGACAACATGTTAACTCCAGGTTTAAGCGACACGCATCGACACGGGTTCATTTGAGTGCCATTCTCTCTGAACACATTCCTGTCCTTAGCCGGCTAACAAACATCAGTGGAACATTTCATCTGAGAGCTCAACACGAGTTTGGAAAGCTCAGGAGAAACGACGCCTCCTACGACATCTGAACATCTCTCCTCCGCCTCCCCGCTGCAGCGCAGAGGCCGTTTAAATCGCCTCGAGCAGTTTGAGGATGCTTCTGTTTCTTTTGCATTCAGAATGTGTTAAATTTAAAACTTTATCTATCATAGATGCATTGTTGTTGTTGTTTTCTGTTGCAGTGCATCAAATGGGCAAATTTATATTTGAGATGGTCTGTGTCATTCCTTCACAAAGCACAGAAGACATGTATTTGGTTAATAATTGGTCCATGAGCGCGACTACAAGAGGTCGGAGGTTCTTTTTAAACGTTTGAGCAAACAACAGTCGGGATAAACGATAATATCTGCACATCGTCGGTATCGGCTGATAAAGGCTTTAAAATGGAGCTGAAGCAGAAGGCAGAGTGACGTTAGCTTCTGCATGTTTACATATTTCCAGTAAAAATGGTCAGGTAGGGAGGAAGTTGTTATTGTAGCCAATAGCATTAGCGCTGAATGTGAGTTACGCCCCCGACATGCAGCCACATGAGTGGAAACAGCCGATTAATGGTACTTTTGTACTCGGAGTGGCCATCCAAGTCGGAAACTCGGGCAAGATGCATGTAGCCCGAGTTCACCGACATAAACACAGATGACATCACAGCAGTATGGTGGCACACATAGTAAACAAATACTTTTTTCCTCTTTATCAGTTTTTTACGTCATATAGTGTCATTTTTGCTTTCATTCAGTTGATCTGTGCTCAGTAGTTTGAGAGTAAAAGTCTTTCACTGTCTAAAATACATGTATTTCCAGGCGCACACGCAGGGAGTGATTGAGTATCATTTAGTAAACGAGTTGCTTTAACTCACAGTCGTGTTTCAATGTCACAGTAACCTGTTTAAGGAGCTTTAACAGGATTCCTCTTAATCACAGTAAGACCGTCAGTAAAGCGAACAGTGAACAGCTCTGACGTGAACATGAACCGACTGCTCACGCAGGTCGGGTGTGTTGAGAACAAAAGTCTCAGGACTCACAGATGTTATTAATTGTTCCGGATGAGATTTGCCTGCTTTGAATGCATAATTTGAGGGGTGAAGATGAGGTTGAGGACATTTTAAATCCTGAGCAGTGGTAGAGATCAGAGCTTGACAAATCCACAATTACATGCAGATCAATACAGACCTGCTGCCCTCCAGGGGAATTTTACAGCCAACTTTATTTTTGACTGAAATGCCAGATAATCACAGAACGTACTCGGACATTGGCTCAGTCAATTTTAAACAGTTTTTTCTATGTAATAACTGTATTTTCAGAAAGAAATATGAAGGAAGATCTGTCTGCAAAGCCTATAAATCTGTGATGAGAACAAGGAAGTAGACATTGCTTCATTGTAAGAGGTCACAAGATAAGATATGACTTTATTTATCCCTCACTGGGGAAATCCACCTGTTACAGCAGCGGTTGAGTGATCAATTAAGAAATTAAAAACAGGACAAAAGCAAGACAGAGTAGAAAAATACACAATAAAATAATAGAAATACAGGATGCAAATACTACTGCTAATGAAGAATACAAAATGAAGACTACACACTATTAACTTTCTACATGCGAGTCAAACTCGATAGTTTTAGGGTTTTTGAAAGTTGGTAACTTTTGGAAATTAATAAATTACTCGATCAATCAATTTAAATTATTTGTCACCAGATTAATCATTAGTTGGAGCCGTAGCCGACAGATTTCTGGCGTTGGTAACGTCATATCACCGACCCCGCCAAGAAACACAAACAGTATATTTAGTGAGCCGGTAACGAGAGCAGCCATGCCCGTAACATCGTCGTTGAGGCGTTCACTGACCTGAGAGACTTTGAGTGCCTGTAATAAATCTCTGATCCATTGTCAATAGTTCCGGCTTGCAGAAGTATTGATTATGAAATGAAATGGTATTCCAATTGATGACCATGAGAAGTTCAGCCATGAATAATTTTTTCTCCTCTGAAAACATATCGACTGTCCACACGTTGAGGCTCGTTGATTACGGCGCTCACAGTGTGAACACACAGTCACCTGCAACTAATGAGCATTTTCTTCTTTTAACAATAGATGTTTCTGAATAATTGATCGTTGATTGTTCATAAATCAAGACCAACTGTCTATCACAAGTCATCAGAGCTGAGAATAATGTTTTGGCCACGTCATGCCAAGTGATCACGTCGTCTTGATCTTTAAATTTCTAGCTTTATATCTTTGTTAAAGAAAGTACAAACTATTCTAACTCTAACTTCACAACTTGTAGATTAATCAGTTTATAGTACAGTGAGTACAGTACAGTGTAATAGGCAGCTTTGTGGTGGTGACCCAACATGAGCCTTTTACTTCTGGCGATTTAATTTACGCTGGTGCCTACATTACCCACGATGCAACTCAACCACCAGCTGTTCAGTGAGAGCTTCAGGTGTAACAAGTACAACAATCGGGTAAACTCAGCGAGTTTAACATCACTTTACTGTAAAGCAGCCCAAATTATAAAATGTAATTTAGGTGAAAGGTGTAAAGGTTTGTGTTCATCTAATGCTTCTGTATCGATCATCTCTTCAATATCTCGGTCTCAGTTTGCCTCCACGCTGACTCACCAGTCCCCGCTGTACGCCCTGATCAATGTGTCCATGGCTCCTTTAATGCAGAGCAGTGATAATTAGGCCCCGGAGGATATCAGTGAATTGACAGATTAATCATTTTGACCCAGTGAATCCAGGCTGTGCTCAAGGCAGCGGCGCACATCGACTTCCTGTTTCCACAGAGAGCTTTCACTGTTAAGGTATTAAAGTCTGCTGGATTCTGCTGTCAGTCAGCTGAGTGTGTGTGAGTGAGCAGAAGAGCGAAGTGTCGGGGGGAAGATTGGATTCAGAAATGCCACGGGAAGTAACTTGTAGGAGGGAAACCAGTTTTTGTGATGAAATACAGTGTTGGTGATATGGTGTGTCTGTGTGTGTGGTATGTGCTGAACAGCTCCGGTCTCACTGGTGTCCCCCCTCCTGGTTGTGTCCTCCAGGGCTGCAGGATGTTCACTTCAGTGAAGGCCTTCGAGGGGCAGCAGTACTCCACCCTGAAGAGACAGTGCTTGCAGAGTGGTCTACTCTTTGAGGACCCCCGCTTCCCCGCCACCGACGACTCGCTCTTCTACCAGGGCAACAGGATCGGGCGTGTAGTCTGGAAGAGGCCTCGGGTAAGTCGCTGTGTGCAGCGGAAGACTTTCAGCTGATAAGAACTGATAGATATTGATGGTTTGAGGCTGCTGATGGCTGATAGAGCTTTGTGACGACTTTCAGGCCCCTAAAGTTAGAAAATGAATACAGTAGTTTAGTCTGGAGGTTAGTTCATGACACAGTTATAATGCGGGAAACTGTAATGTTTGGGTTCTCAAGCAGCTGAGACAAAATGCTAATTTGTGCTAATGTTTTGCATTTAAAGGGACATTTCATTTCAAAATCAAAAATGTGTATTTATCCTCTTACCTGCAGTGTTATTTATCCATCTAGATTGTTTTGGTGTGTGATGCCCAGACTTGGAGACGTCGGCCGTCGAGATGTCCGTCGTCTCTTGAATAAAATGGAACTAGACGGCGCTCGAGTGCTCAAATCCCCCAAAAATATATTTAAGAAACTTAACAGAAATGATGACCCAGTTACTCAAGATAATCCACTGACCTTGTGCTGGGCAGTTTCATGTGGGAACTGTTTTCATTTCCACAGAAGGAATCTTGCTCAGAGCGAGATGTAAACATTGATGGTGGCTGAGCTGTAACGTTAGCTAGCTTTGTTAGCTTAGTTAGCTAGCCTCTCGTCCAAGCCTAAATGCATTCTGTAGAGTTTTTCTAATATATATATATATGTATATATATATAAAACTGTGCAACTCACACCATAACAATCTATTTGGATAAACAACACGGCAGGTAAGAGAAAAAAAAACATTTATTTATTCATTTAGTTCTTCTGATGTGGTTTAGCAGAATGGAAAAGGACAACTTTGATTTTCATGGATTGTATATGTCAGATCTCCAGCTAGCTTAGTGTTAAACATGTAAATGCCACTTGACATTCGGATGATGATTTAGCCTCTGGGGGCAACTGTCAATGTTTTGGGGCTTCCAGTGTAGCCAGCGATTATCCAGGTAATGGATAACGGAAATTCAGGTCAAGACTTCCTCTTCCGTGTGCCAGTCATATTTACAGTCTAGCGACTTGAGACGTGAGAATGGAGTTAAAGTGGAGGGTCGATTAATGAGGTATCTTCGTGTAAATGCTATTAATTAAAGCAACAAAATGTAACTTCCTGGAGCAAGATAGTTGATTGTTGAGTCTCGTCCCCAGTTTGTCAAATACTGACTCTTTGGGGCTGCAGCCAGCGTCAGTAATTAAAGGCCTGGGGATTAGACTCGGCAATCAACTGTCTTTCTCCAGGAAGTTACATTTTCTTGCTTTAAATAAAAGCCAACAAAAAGCAAAATGGTCATCAGATGACAGCCGATTGTTTCCAAGATTACATGTCGGCCGTTGCTTTCAAACCTCTTTTGTTTTAAAGGTTTACCTGCATGCAAACAAGGCCTAATCAAATGTGATCGGTCATCTGGATGTTATCTGAATATGAGACACTTAAAATGACAGGATTGGACCATTGACTGCATAAACGAAACCTCTGGTCCTGGTCAACCAGTGAGACACAGTTTACCAAACTCTGTGCTTCAATATGATGAGGTACTTTTAAAAAACTGGGTGTACAGTAGATCTGGAGCAGTTCCTGCACCTTAAAAACTCTCAGCTGTCAGTGCCGAATGTCCCTCCGGAAAGAGAGTTTGATGGCTTCTGTTAACTAAATAATTTACCAAATAATAGTTTGTCAGTAGTCGTCAGTCGTCGCTCCACTCCACTCTTTAGTCTTCTTGTATAAGCCGGTGCTGTATGTATGTTTCAGTGGCAGATGATATCAGATGCAGAGCCTCAGGATTTAGTGAGCCGACTCCCCTGCCACTGTTATCCCCCTCACACAGCAGGCTGAGGCTCTGGATGGAGTAACCTCCTTCTGCCTGTGTGCCGCTGCAGCGACAGCCAGCGTGCATTGCCATGGAAACTGGGTCACACAGATTATATGTTTTGGTCTGTGCTGATGTCAGTCATGCAGACTGAAAACTGGAAGAAGTCAAGAGGAGAAAAAGCAGGAGGAGCGTCCTTTTCATATTCGTCAGGACACAATTTGTGTCCTCGCTGACGGGAGGAGAGGAACGCTAAACAGGCCTCTTCTGACTCAGCAGTTTTAAAAGATTTTTATTCAATTACTGCACACAAAGGCTGCTGACTCGGACTTGAATTCTTCACATATTTATTTAACAACACAACTAAGTCATATTTGATTTGGTCATCTTGTAGAGGCCACTGTTAGAAGCACATACATGTACAGTGAGATGCGATGTGTGAGGAGATAATGGTTCTGTGAAGACGTCGGGGTTCACTGCATGTCTTTAGGTTTGGCTCTTACAGAGTGTTAAGTCCTGCTCACAACAGCATTTGAAACAGCAACACTTTGTGAAATCAACAACAGCTAAATTCAACTTTAACGAACTTTGACTTGCGACTTTGTGCCTTCGGCCGTCTCGTCAGTGCTGACTGACCTTTGAGGCAAAGGACTCACATACAGAAACCAAAATGCACGAGGCTAATGTAGCTTATAAGGGGAATTCCAGTATTTTTAAACCTGCGCCCTGAATTTACATGTTATGAAGTGTAGCTTATCAAAAGTTTTGCTCAGTACGTCGCCTCAGCTTTCTTTGGGGCAACTCCTACTGTCTCCTACATCCACTACAAGCAGGGTTTGACTTACACGGGAAATGTTAGCTGAGCTCCCATGAAAGCAGTAAAATCACATATCTGTGGGGGTCGCTAAAACATCACCAACAAGCATTTTATAATGTAATCAGTATTATTCTCGTTAATGATATAAACAGGCTAAAAAAACAAGTTTCCAGTCACGGATCATAACTCGAAGCCTGACTTAAAGTGCTTGTTTTTGCTACTGACAGACTGAGGTTGTTATTCTGTAGAAATGATTCCTACAAACAAACCTTTGTGTTAAAGAGTAAGATCCGTTTTGTAACCAGAAACACAAGCCTCCTTCACGGAGAAGTCTTCCTCTGAAATCTCGCCTCCTGAACAGAGGAACTGCCAGCGAGAATTTATTTCCAAAGTCATGGCGGAATATTTAACTGGTTTTGACAATCTAGATCAGGCAACAACTGTCACAACTCACCTCGCATGATTTAAGAGCAAGACTCGTGTTTCTGGTTACAAAAGGGATCTTATTATAAGTCAAAACATTTCCGTAATGTTGTGAGAGACTTATAATGACAACCTCAGCCCGTCAGTGGCACAAACAAGCACTTTCAGTAGACGTACGTTTGACGGTCGGAGTTTCCCCAAAGGATTATGCTGCAGCCTTGTCACGGCTGCCAGCTGAGGCGATCTGCTGGACCTGTTCCAAAACTTTTGCTAAAAATTAATCAGAAACAAACAAAAACATGTAAATATAGGGCAGGTTTAAAAATACTGGATTTGATTTTTAGTCTTTTTAATGAATTGTCCGTTACCTTGGAAGCTAATGACCTTTCTAGCTGACAGTTAGTAAGTAGTAGCAAGCTGGTTAGCTTGGAGAGCCAAATAGATATTTTCATCGACTGAAGCGATGTACAATCCAGAGAACAAAATGCCAACAAGCTTATGATCGACCACTGCTGACATGTCCTGGCTTGCAAGTTGGTGTTAAGCTCGCTAGCTGCAGGTCAGTAGTGAGTACCTCACCAAGGATCGAGGAACAAGTATTTTGAAAAGACACACGGATGGATTTAGCTGCAGCACTTTTTGTTCTGACCAGGTCGTTAATAACAAAAGCTGAATGGAACTAACCAAACAGCTCCAACGACGGAGAAAAGACTAATTACGTTTCACCAACACTCTGCTGTCATCCCACTAATACAAATTCACTAAAAACCTCAGACACATACTGAATTTCTTCCTCCTGATGGTAACTGAAAGCTCATTGTCAATGCAGCTTCATTCAGGGGAGAGTGCATGATAATGAAGTTAAACATAAAACTACTTAGGGACTGAGTGGGTTTGAGAGAATGAAATGTTCAGAACAATCAAAATTTAATGAAGTTCTTGACAAAAGCTCAATTAATATATCACAATCACATACACACTCAGTGTACGGTGCGTTTCTGCACAGTCAAGGTTAAAGATCTGAGTCCCTCAAACTCCACACACAGTTCAATACGTCACAAAACTTGGATAAGAACACATCTGATACTGATTTTTTCAGTATTATTGAACACAGTTTTCTTAATTGGTGTTGAAACAATATATAATCCCATATATAGGGCAACATTTCAGTTAACCTAGATACTCTTTTTCCGTAAATCAAGTATTGTTTGTTTGAACCTGTTGGGTTTGATCAAAAAAAGGACCCAAACGCAAGAGACAGAGACAGGCAGGTTAGAGGCAAAGGAGAATCCAAGAAAAACTTGAGTAATACAAAAACACAGAGTACACACCAGGAACAAAATAGGAATTCAGACGAACCAACAAAGAGTGAAGGAAAAACACTGACATACAGACAGACAATTAACAAATGAAACACAGGGGTACATAGAAGAAGAGCGGGGAAAGAGACAAAGACAGGAAGTGGAAAGGAAACATGACACCGAAGGAGAGGCTTTCAACATAAAACAGGAAATCACAAAACAAACGCTGTAATAAGAATTTAGAATAAATGCAGAACCCGATTTATATTACAGACGGACCTTCAGTTCTAACTTTCCAAGTTTTAAAAGTGCATTGTATCATTATTTAGTGCAAAACTTCCATTTTAATTTGTTGTTGTTGCTGTTTTCTTTTAGAGATAACATCAGGCAACAGCAGGGTCATGCCGTACTTTGTACCGTTGTTTTGAGCTTTTCTTCTGTCGCTGGATTGCTGATTTATTCCAATTCATTCCACTTGGCAGGTTTTTTTCAATCAGTCTCATCTCTTGTTTGAATGTCAGACACACTACCGTTGACCTCCACACCCTTTCTTTCTGCTTCACTACATAAAGCCTCTACAACCTCCTAAACTGGGACTGAATGTTAATTTAAATTCTGCAGAATTGTCCAATATTTTGGCGATTCCTAGAGATACTGGGGCCCGTTTCACACAAACAATTATCAGATTCAGAATGGTGACAGCAACATGTTCACAAATTATTGTACCACACAAATTACAGATAAATTAGGAAGTCCTTCGGGGCACTCACATCCAAGAAGGTGTTTGTTTTGATGTGAAAGTGAGCGAAAATATGTCAAATTACAAATTGTAGCTTGCATGTTGTAAACTTGTTGGAATATTTCCCAGGGCTGCAATTGAGCATTTGTGATCCTTCAGGTCGTACTTGTCAAAACTGTCCACCCTAGCAAATGATGGATGCCGCCGTTGCCCTGGTGGCTGTTGATGGTCCTGAAGGACTTACGTGATGTAGTCATTAATGGGATTCTGGGAGCGACCCATATAGCGGTATTTCAGCTGTACATAAGCGTCAGAAAGTTGTAGTGCAGTGGTGTAAGATTTCTATAAATATCCAAATGTAGACATAAATTTCAGGGTTTTTTACAGCTTCAAAAGAAAATGTTCTCCGTTTTAAAAGCCTGTCAGCAGCAGTGTGATATGTAGCTGCGACTGGACGCTTTAAAAAAACAGATCATCCAAACTGGTAAATCATCTCAATGGATCCCTAAAAGACGTCTGCAGCTTCTGAAACATGGCAGTTTTCCGATAGACAAAAAGTCTGGACCTGCACCTAACGATTATTTTCATTGTCGATTATTTTCCTCATCAATCAAATACGTTTTTAATTCTGTAAAATGGTGCAGAGAGATTTAAAGTTGAGTCTCCAGGCATTCTGAAACCTGTAGTCCATTTGTTTTTGTGTGAATTCAGGCAGCCTTTAGTCTCCTTGTTGAATTTGTGCGATATTTTAAATACACTAATTCATGTGAAACTGGGTCACTTGATAATATATTAATGGAGAACAGTAGCCACTGGACTATATCAATTTATTAAACAGCTGCTGAATGATTTAAAGCCAGCTCACTGCTTTGACTTGATGTGAGAGGAAAAGATGACAAAATGTTCACAAAAACTTTCCCAAACCCTCCAGCGGCTGAAGTCACACAATCTCCAAAACTGCACTGACAGAACAGGTCGGTTCGTTCTGTACCAGTCCAAAATTTTATATTGAAGTGAGCAACAATGTTCCCAGTTTCCTGTCCTCCTGGGATTGATAGAAAATGTGTTTGGGACAAAGAGGGATCTTCTCCTCCTACATGTACATGTAGTATGTACAACTATCACTCGAGCAGATGCTGACTACAATGGAGCGCGTGTTCTCATGCTTCTACCATAGTTATCTCTCTTTCCACAGTGCGGCAATGTGTCAGCGCTACTCACTATCGCTGGCTGGCTGCTCAGCGTCAGACCTACTAAGATTACGCCATTTTAAAGTCCGAATAGATGCAGTAAACTCACCTTCGACTGGGAACGTAACCTGTTTTTGTTTCCTGATAATGTTCCGATGTTGTTTTTTGGTCAGTGTGTTGAAATGACTGGATGGTCTGTTAGAACTGAAGTTAATACAATAGATGTTGTACATTTTGGATATTGAACTATGCTTAGTTGTCTATTTCTATTTGTATGTTTTAGCGTTAGAATGAGGGTCTATTGTGGTTACGATAGATAATGCTGCCATGTTGCAGTTCAGTGCCCATGAGCAAAAAAGTTTGGAAAACGTGGTAATAATACAGAAGTCAGCAGGATTTTGGATCGCTGCAAGTTTTTGACCTAAACTGTGAACAACAAATCTGAGTTGAAATGGTCAGGAGGAGGGCTAGTTAGCTGTTAGCGCTGGTGGGCAGCAGAGTCCTGCAGAGTCCTTACAACAGAGCTCAACACACAGCAGGACTGAGAATTTCTGTTCAGAGGAACATAAAGCGTCAAACAGTGAACTGCAGTTTAATGTGACAACATTATGAGTTTACAGCAAATGAATGTACTAAAGCACAACAGCTGAGTATAGTGTGGAAGTGCTTTGAATCCTAATACATTTAACTAACATAACAATTAAGGAAACAACATTTTGTATTTTGTACAGCTGTATTATTAAGATACAAAACTACAAAATAAAGAGACAAAACCCTGACAGGTTTACTTTTCTGCTTTTCGTGTTTCCAATAGAGACAAAGTGCAGTGATGTAGGAAGAGATTCATTTTGATTGAGAAACATTTTATGGTTGATCATTTGGAGAATATAAATGAATACAAAAAGAGGATGAATACTTTGTACAAGATTAGATTTTGATTTATCTAGAGGATCCTGACTGTTCCCTGCTGGTGTTTTATCAACAAGAAGCATGGAGAGGCAGCAATTCCCTCAGTTCTTTGATGCAGGAAGAGAGCTTTCTTCTTAACCACCACTCTCAGGGCTTCTGGTAATTATGTTTAGTGCCGGAAAATCTCCATTTTTGGTTTGAAGCAAGAAGCCTCCATCTTAACAAGACTTTGCTGCGCTCTCATGTCCCCAAATGAATGAAAATGAGGCGAAAAAGCTTCTGTGAAATACAAAAAAAAAAAAAGTTTTTTATTTGAAAGAACATGTGAAGACATGTCTTCAAAGCAGTGGTGATAGAACAAACATGCATGTTCCATTGGTGTTGATGATGATTATTTGTGGTTGATGAATCTAATCGTTACATTAAGGTCGAAATTGCAATATTGCCTAATGCAATTTTGAAATCACAAATACTATGCAGGACATGTCTAAAGCATAAATATTATGCTTTCGGTGTGTCCTGGCCTGCAGATCACAGCCTACAGACTTAAAGGTGCAAGAATTTTAGTTGAAACACTTTCAAAATAGTCAAATGTTTCATTATATAGACATTATAACGTCTATGTATTGTGTTGCAGAGACAATTAGTGAAGTTCGCATGCTAACCAGCTAGCCCGAGCCCATCCTGCTCTAAAGCAGAGAGTCCAGACTTGTCGCTACATAGCTAATTAAGCTTACTACAGTAGCTAACAGTCGAAGCAGTTGGCAGCAGTTAGCGGTCACTCTGGTGATACGCTACACCTGTTTGTTTAGAGTATTAATTCCACAGGACAGCAATTCTTATTTATTGCACCTCTTAAGAAAACATCTTTATTTCCTACAGATTCTTGCCAAAATCACATTATAATAATGATTTTAACCTGACTGCTCAAAACTCTTTCCAACACTTGTCATATTCAACCATTCACACACACACACACACACACACATTCTTACACTGATGGCAGAGGCTGCCATGCAAGGTGCCGACCTGCGCATCTTGCTCAAGGATACTTTGACGTGCAGTCAGGGGAGCCTTCTGATGATTGGGCGACCAGCTCTGCCTCCCGAGCCACCGCCGCCCAAACAGAGAATAAAGAGCAATAATATTGCAGTCGAAATAATCGCAATTAGATACTTTCCACAATCATTTAGCCCTTTTTGACCCAACAGTCAGTCAGTTTGCTCACAGTGTGAGTGTAAATGTTGAAGAGGTCGTGTCATCAGAGGCCGGGTGAAGGTTCACAGGCTTAAAATCCCCCCCAGAGGTTGTTTTGCTCGGTGTTATCCTTGCTCAGATGCATCTAGGCGATATTTATGGCTGCAATGAAGTCCCAGTGGCAGAGCGTGCGAGCTTAAAGAGCAAGCTCTAATAAAATGCTCCCCCTCTCTGTCTGTCTCACATTGTCTCGCAGCCTGTCTGTCTTCCTCCTGCTGCCCTTCTCCTCTCCCTCTCCCCACATCTCCTCCACTGATCTGTGTTTATTTATGTCCTGACTGGGCGAGGGTGGGGCGATATGACGGTACATGCTGTGAGACAATGGAAATTTTTCAACTGGCAGAGAGTTTCCTAAAGCATCATGGCCGTTCTCCGTTCTATATATCATTATTAGAAACGTCAGGGTTTTGACTATCAGGTAAATTCAGTCAGTCACAGCGGGCTGTCAACTCTGTTTTTAATGCCACAGCAGTCCCTGGCCTCAGGCTACCTTATGTATAAAAAATATCCCTGAAGATCCAATCATTTAGGTGTACAGATTTAAATTTTAAAGCACCTGTATGAGAATGATTGTATTGGTAAACACACTGTTGGAGGAAGGAGGCAGGGAAATGTTGGATCACCACATCCCTAAAACTCAAAATCAGCGATCAGGACTGCTGTGGTATCATCGCTACAACGTCATCTTAACCAATTAACGTGCTTTAAAGATCTTTTGAGTCACTGGATTCTTTATCCTGAAAATGTGCTACATCACAATACCGCAATATGTAAAATGACCATATTGTGATAAAAGGTTCGTCCATTCCAAGTCTTAACTGCTCAGAAATATAATGTAAGCTCCGTTTGTCTGCTGAATTAGCATGCCGTCATTGTCCTTAGGGGAAGCCTGTGGAGGTTTTGACTAGTGATGCTCTGGAGCAGAGTTTTGATGAGCTGGTCCTCGCAGTTGAGCACGGCTGTGACGTGATACACATTTCTGCTGACAGTATCTTGCCAGTCAACTGATCCCAAAGCAATGCAAACTTTAAAATGTTCAATCTTTGGAAATGCTATATGCTTTATTTGTCGGGCCTCAAAGACACAAACAAAGCGTTACTCTGTCTTTTTGCACTTGTGGCTTGTTGTGTGTTTGCCTGTGTGCCTGATTGTGTGTTTGGTTGTGTGTTTGCCTGTGTGGCTGATGGTTCCTCTCACAGGCTGATGGATGATGCTGAGGAGGGCCATGAAGCTGGTTGAAAGGTTCTCAGTAGCAGGGTAAATGATTAGGCTGTGCTCAGCCACAATATTCACATTACTTCAGTGTCTGCAGGGCCGGGTGGGGATCGATACTCTATTACTCCTCCACCTGAGCCGATCCCTGGATGGCAGGCCACCACAGGGAGCCCTCGCCGCTGCTCAGACTCCACCAATCAATGCTGTTGCGGACGGAGGTAAAAAAACGTGATTAGAGATCTTAACTGAGGCACCCGTCAGACAACGGTCCGCGGGAACAACATCCAAACATCGCTTCGCGTAGTTGTGCCGACTCGCCCTTACCAACACACATTTGAGACAGGAAGTGCTTCAGTGCTGGTCCGTGTAAGGTGAGAGGGGCTGCTGGTGGAGAGCAGAGGTCTCCAGGGAGCACTGCAGTGGCCTCTGCTTCTGATTAAAAGTTTGCTTTTGCAGCAATCAGCTTTGCAGAGTCAGCAAATTACTGACCTTGGTTGTGTCCTGTGTGTGTAAGTGTGTGTGTGTGCGTTTGTTTCCCACCTTTGAACATACACCATAGTGTGTATATGCTGTGGTCTGCATTAATTATACACACACATGACTTTTGAAGGTTGGTTCTGTTGCCGATGTTTGTTTAAACCAGGATGAGGGACTGTATTGGACGGGCTGCCGGGGTATCACAGGGCTAACACATACAGACGAACACATTCACACTCACTTTCACACCTGTGAGAAATATTTTGCATCTCCAGTTCTCTTAGCCTGCTTGTGTTTGGACTGTGGGAGGAAACCAGAGCTCTCAGAGGACAAACAATATGCAGCAATATTGAGCTTTATTGGCTCTCTAACCATTGATCCACTGAGGCGCTCTGACGGTATTCAGTATCTTTTTAACACTTTCGTGTGGTCAAGTCTGTTCGGATTTGTGAATATTTGTTTTTTCGTTCTTGCCGTTTATGTTTTTGGTTTGTAAAAAATGATTAACTGCTTAGTTGTCAAGTATTTTAAAAGTCAATTAATTGATTTTAAGGTTTTTTTTTAAGAAAAATAAGCCAATATCCTCTGATTCCACCCTCTTAAATGTTAATATTTTCTTTATGTCTCTTTATATTTCTTTTCTCCTCAGTAACAGTAAACTGAATATCTTTGGGTTGTGGACAAAAAAAGACATTTGAAGGATTTGACAAACACTGTTGGACATTTTTCACAATTTTCTGACATTTTATAGAACAAACAACAAATGGATCGATCAAGAAAAGAAACATCAGATTAATGGAAAATAAAACTGATTGTTTGTTGAGGTATAGCCACAACCTAAAGCATAGCCATCTTCTTATCAAGACCAAAACTTACAAAATTAACATCGTTCTGTATTGAAGAACACTTGAAAGTAGCGATTGAGACCATAAACTGATTAGGAAACTGTTTACTGAGGTAAGAAAAACTAGCAGGAAGTTCGGTCATTTTCTCATTAGCTTACATACAATTGGACAATTGTATTTTTTAAACCAGTGGAGTCGCCCCCTGCTGGCCATATGAAACATTTCATACAGGTAGTAGCCCTGGAAAACCAGAACCAATGTGCTGAGGCAGATATATGTTGGTAATTTTTTTCTCATATCGTGCATTACTGCAGCATCCCTTTTCACACTGTGTCTTGAACACTCTGTTTTAGCTTCAGAGTGAGACATCTCACCTCTGCTCAATCTTTGGTGAGAATTGCACATGTGCATTACTCAACAGGCAGGATGTAGCCTATCAGAGGCAGAGTAGGGCGGTTCATTCTGAGCAAGGTAGTGTGATCAAAAATAACGCCATTACAGCAGTAGCAGCTGTATGTAACGCTGCTGACTTTGTCACTTTGCAGATCTTTTCATGACATAACACAATAAAGGAAAGGCAAAAACCCAAAAAGCATAATATGACCTCTTTAAATCACATCCAGATGCTATAAACTTGAGAAATGTAAACATTCACCAGCTGAGGTGGTCAAACGGACCCTGACTGTCCAGTATTTAGCCGCTGTGTGTCTGTTACATGACGAGTAACATCTGTCTTTCTTCCCTCGTTCTCCCTCTTTTACTTTCCTAACCCCAGCTGAGTGTGTAAAGATAAAGAGCTGTTAAGTGGTGCTGTGCTTTCCGCTGCCTGTTGAGTAATGGCCGAGGTGCCCATCGACCCGCCGGTCCCATAAAGCAGACAGCAGAAAACAGACAGACTGTTTACACCCCGGCCACTGCCAGCGCAGCTCTGCAGGCTGTAGTAAAAATTAAGTTGTTCTGTATTTTATATCGGGCTGGTGTTAACCTGTGTATTAAAAATCAGATACTGGCCAGTCACTGAAATGATGCTATTTATCGTAAAATCAAGAGGTTGTGATGTGACATTAACCTCGTATAAACAAAAATGTTAGTTACGCAAATTTTTCCATTTCTCAACAAAAGATACAGCAAATTTTTTGACTTAATGTTCAAACAGTGTTTCAGCTTCAGGCCTCTGGGTAGGCGTTTTCCGTGGTTGACTGATGTTGCTAGGAGACAAGCTGTTAACTTCTGTGCTGCGATGATAACGGAGGCATGTTATAACTCTGTAAAGCCCTCGATGTTTGATACAGGACAGTATTTCCTCTTTTTTGAACAAAAACTGGCTATATACTGTTAGTTATTGAAGTTGTCTGTCCATTTAAAATATCAAACATTTGTCATCCCCACGAGACTTCGATTTTTATTCATGTGTTTTCAACACCTGCTGAGATATCGGCAGCTCCTGTAGTTCAATACTGTTCGTCCTGCTTTTTGGAAAATGAATGGTGGTAAATGACGTCAGCTGTCTCTATCTCATGGATCCAGGTGTGGTGATGGCTGGGGATGTGGCAGTTAACCAATTTCAGTATTAACTGATTTAAAATGTCATGGCTTTTTAACCGTGAAGTCTCAGCTACACTGAGTGTTTCTGTTCTCACTCTCAAAAAAATGGTACATTATTTTCCTGCCTCCGTGTCGGCGATAGCTGTGGCTGGAGGAATTATGTTTTTGGGTCGTCTGTCTGTCCGCTTGCTGTCCGTAGTGTTTTCAAATAACTGAATGCATTATAATCATTAAACTGTGAAACCCTGATTTATCCTCATACAATAATCGTACAATCAAAATCTAAAATACTTGCATCCCTAATGCTGGCAAACAGTGAGACTGTGAAAACTCACAGCAACGACTTCTGTAACATCAGCGGCTTTTATATTACCCTGAGATTCAAACACAGAATAGAGCTGCTTAACTGCCTGTGCCGATTGTGATTTATGAAGTAATGTAATCAATTACTTTTAGTGCTCGCCCACACAGATGTGGCACCAATTAAACTTCAGTTGGAATAAAACATTTACGCCCCCTGAAGAACGAATGTTGTCATTTTTTGTGCTATTACTGCAGAAAACTCAACAAAACTTCGATTTGTCCTTTATGACAGTTACAATTTTGACCAAATGAATAAAAAACAGAACAAACATCATGGAGATACTGTATTTAAACTGATTACACAGAAAAAAACATAATTTCAGTGCAACTTTAATATGTACTATTGTTTTGTACTGTATATATTTTGAGATATTTTGTTCTTTTTCAGCAATGTGAATAATTCTCAGTTTTGGCATCCCTCCTTTTGTTTATCACACGTTAGCGCTGAAGCGTGGCCATTGTGTGCAGACAAAAGAGTGGAGGACAGCGTGTCTCTCTGTAAATGTCGAGTGTCGACTCGCAGCACGTAGTATTCATCCCACACTTTATCACAGGAACCGCAGGAAGCCTGATGCTGTGTGTGTACAGTGTGTATGGATGCGGATAGATGTGCGAGTCCAGCACACATGCGAGAGAGAAGAATCGCGAGCAGCTCATTTAGCGCCGTGTTGTTAGCGGTAATAGAGGACTGTCTGTACACATTGTGGCAGAAAATGGACCTCAGCGCAGCAGCTACGGGAAATGTGATTTCATAGAAGCACGCAGCCCTCCCACACTCGAGTAGAAGATCATGAATATGATACGTGGGTGCATAAGGACAGATGGTCTCTTTCTGATTCATGAATTTGCCTCGATAACCCATTTACGCTCTTCTCTGTCTTGTCCCGCCGACCGTACACACTGTTTATAAACCATAAACCGACTTTCAGAGGCTTTTTTACTCTGCGAAGAATACGTTCACAGAAAGATAAAATTACTAGTATGAGCACCTACAGTCCTACTCTTGGGTTCAACTGAGAGCTTCATCTTCACTTTAAAGGACCTGTTTGTAAGAAAAGTAGATTTTTTAACTCATTCCCAACTCGTCAAACAAAGACGCATAGGGATGGTGGCCGACCCGTCCTATAATCCCAAAGCATCAGTATCTGACGAGTTGGGAATGAGACTCAAAACTTCTCTCACAAGTAGGACCTTTAACTGTCATGCAACTGTATAAAATAATGAAAAGATAACTCAGACCACATGTAGTACAAAAAAAATGTTCCATGTCAACAATTGCCTTAAAAATACTATATATTAATATTATTTTTAACTTAGCATCTTTTCAAGCATCAGTCCTGATAAAAGCTTCCTAATATGATTTTTTTTTTAGGATTTTAGCCCTTTAAATGCCAGTTTGTTTACAAAAACACTGTTGCTGTTAGGGGTTGAAGGTTAAGTCTTGTTATGAGGCAAAGCCCTCTATAGGACACAGGGGAAAAAGCATGCATTTGCATACGGGCCAAAATACAGCTAAATTGTCTTATCTAGTGAGAAATAGTATAAAGGACAAAAACTCATCCAGTACCTCAGAATGAAAGTCTGATAAAATGGGTTGAATGATTAATTTTAACTGGTTTTAATGGTTCATAATATGCACAACAGCTGTCTGTCTGTAATATACACATATAGCCAAAATGATATGATAAAAAAAACATTAAATGTATAAACAGCTGCAGGAGGGTAAACACTAAACTCTTCTCTGTGTGTGTTTGGTTGTGTAGGAGCTGTGTGAAGACCCTCACCTGTTTGTTGATGGCATCAGCGCACACGATTTACATCAGGGACAGCTGGGTAACTGCTGGTTCGTAGCTGCCTGCTCCAGCTTGGCCTCCAGAGAGTCTCTATGGCAAAAGGTAAGCGTGTGTATATAATGTATGAGTTTGTGTCTGTTGTGGATTTCTTCTTCTTTTCTTTGTCTCGGTCTATGTGCAGACAAACTCGTCATCTACAGAAAAAGTTAAACACTTTGGGAAATATGCTCATTTTTTTCCTTCCAGAGTGAGAAGAGTAGAACGATACCAACCTCACGTCTGTGTGTTCGGTTCTTAGCTTGAGTCAGGATGCGGTTAGCATAGCTTAGCATTAAGACTGGTGATGTGGTAACATTGTAAAATCACAATTTGTCTGTCTCTTAAATTATTTATTAAATCAACTAGATACGACTAACTGATCTCTGAGCTTGAGAGCGTCGGTGGACACATTTTTAAACTTTGGACGGAGCCAGGCTAGCTGTTTCCACCTGCTTTCAGTCATTATGCTAAGCTAGGCTAAGCACACCTGACCACAGCTTCGTATCTAGTTCACAGGCATGAACATGGTATCAATTTTTCACGTATAACACAAAATGCTGCGACTCTGATGCTCACAAGACAAAGCTATTCAGTTTATTGTCATTGAGGAGGAAAGAAACCAGGAATATTCACATTTAGGAAGCTGGAATCAGAGAATTTTGGCTTTTTTTCCCCTTAAAACAAAACTCAAACTGAAGAATCGATTATGAAAATAGTTGCTGCAGTCTGCTGCTGATTCGCCACGTCAACCCGACCACCAGCCGTTGATGAAACCAATTTTTGAGCAAGTTTTTAAAAAGAGGAAACACTTTAACAAACAGGACCACTTCTAATTGGGAGATAATTGGAAAAGACATTGCTTCCCTCCCAAAATGCTTTTTCAATGTACTCAATTGTAATTATTCCACATTTAGTGTTTAGTGTCCATTAGGAACCATTATGATAAGAAGTAAACACCAGAGGACTCATTACAGCAACACACCGCCTCCCCGGTCTCAGCAGACTCCATCAGTCAGTCGAAGCCTGATTGGTGGAGGCTAAAGGAGAGTCTCCCAGGACCGGCTGGAAGCACTAAGGCGAGATGGATGTCCTGGCTTCTGCGGGTAGTGAATGTGTTTTTATTAGCAGCTTTTTTCATTTCACATCGCTAACCAGCAGAGGAAGCTTTCAATGCTAGCAAGGGCTCAGAGGAGAGAGGCCAACTGTGGATGAATGAATGC
This sequence comes from Pagrus pagrus, assembly GCF_965226575.1. Classification (NCBI taxonomy): domain Eukaryota; kingdom Metazoa; phylum Chordata; class Actinopteri; order Spariformes; family Sparidae; genus Pagrus; species Pagrus pagrus. Next base: position 7,947,361 of record NC_140198.1, read on the forward strand.
ACAGAGAGTGAATGGACAGACGCACAAATGGACAGAGAGATTAAAACCATTTCAAGCAGGCACTTCATTAAATACATGCTGGAATATTTATATGTTGGTTTTATCTTTACATATGTTAACTGGTCTCGATTCAACACTGACGCCTCTTCATGACTTACGTTAGCAACTAAGATCAACAGCAGGAAAGTTGTTTTTTAGCTTTGTATTTTGTAGTTAAATTAGAGAGAAGTCGACCGTTGATTATGATAATAATAATTTCAGTACTTTTATTATTTATTATTGTTTATTGACTTATATAACCTTTGAGCTTAGGTTGGACTCTCTCATTTGGATTAATCTTTGTTGGACTTGTCTTTAGTTACTTTCTGTTGCCCTGCCTGCCTCCTTTACCACCATCAGTAAGTTTATTAAAGTTTACTTTTGTCCTCCGTTCTGCGTCTGCATTTGAACGTAACCTCGACAGTGCAAACTGACAACAAGTGAGAGAACACACAAGGACTCATTAACAAATGAAACCCAGGCAGGAAAAGGTCACTGTACAGACACACGACAGAGAAACCTTCAAAATAAACAGGAAACAACAAAACTGAAACGCCACACCATCACAATCTGGCCTGATTTTTTGTGTCTTGCGAGCTCTTTACACACTGATCAGAATAAATATTTAAACTCCTGCATGGACATTGGCAAAACAAATCACTAACTTCAGTGCAAAACTTGTGGTGTTGTGTTAACAGAAGATTAGACAATAATATTTAAACTCTACTGCGCTCCGAAGTTTCGGGTGTCAGGATTATTCTGAAATGTTCTTTGGCGTCCATCTTGACAGAGGAAACAAAGTGATTACTGAGGTTTAATGGGATTTGAAACAAGATGCCTCGGCCTGTCGTAGCGAGACGCTGGGTTGTGACAGTCTGCTCACACAGGGTGTGTACATACAGGCCTGCTAACACGCTGTCCTCCCTCTGTTTGCTCTCTGCTCCTCGAGCTCTGTTCAAACACTCAATCACACTCGTGGTGTCTGTTCTGCACATCTTCAAAGTCACTTAATAGTCTTAAATTTGCATTTGTGAGTATTTATTAACCACAAGCTCTTTATCTAAACTTACTTGATTGAATTACATGATGATCCTGTTTGTGACTGAAACACGTAGAATCAATTGATTGTAAATTGAAAGATACTTTTTATTCTTGGTTTTATAAAGGTCTTTTATAAAATAATTGAGAAATAAAAAATAAATTAGAAAAACTTAAAAACATCTGCATCTGATACCTGCAGACACTCTGGTCTCACACAATATCAAATAACTCCATATCGAATGAGCTGCATGTTTTCAAGTTATTTTACTTTATTTTTATTTTATTTTGTTTCCTCGACAGTTTGTGGTTGATTATTTCATTCTGGTTCTCTGAAGCAGGAAGCACTCTTTGTTGATGAAAGTTACCACCGCTCATAGCTTGTCCATGTGACCTGAGGTGTGGGTGATGGACGTCCGGCTCAGGTTACAGAAATATTAAACATTTTGGGAAATGGCTTCGTGCCCCTTGAGACTGTAGACGAGACCAGACAGGAAGCTGTTGCATTTAACTCGGCGAACTGTCTGTCCTCCGGGTCAATTCCTCTTTTGGGTTTGGAATGAGACATTTTGATATCAAATGTCAGGTGCACTCTGGTGAATCAGAGTGCTGTTGGCTCGGCCTTCTGTAAAGTGGAGTAGTTTGACATTTTGGGAATTACACTCATTCGCTTTCTAGTGGAGTGTTAGATGAGAAGATCAATACCCATTTTCATATCCGCTGTTAAATTTCAGGTTACAGACAGCAGCAGAGCCACTGAATCCCCAAATCGATCTGATTCTGATTCACAAGGTCCCGATCCGATTGGATCTCTGGTTAGATTCAGTATCGATTCAGTCAGAGATGTTTCACTCACAATCATTTTAATGTTTACATCAAGGATTTGGGATTTGTGGTGAAAATCTGCCCATGGAGAAATCAATGGATGTTGTTGTTGTGTCTCATTCTCAAAGACTGACACTTGAATGACAGCAGTGATGGAATGTAACAAAGTACATTTACTCAAGTACTGTACTGAAGTACAATTTTGAGGTACTTGGACTTGAGCATTTACATTTTCTGTGACTTTATACTTCCACTCCACAGACAAGTATTGTACTTTTTACCTCACTACATTAATTTGATGTTTTGATAGTAACTAATTTATTAGTTACTAGTTACTTTCCTGTTTTTATAACACGTCAAAGCCAAAGTAGCACATTTTTAGGTTAATTAATTTATTTTATTAGCAATATATAAAGTAAAAATACAAAGTATAATTGACCTTTTTAAAAAAAATTTTTTTATCTGTGAATAGATTTAATATCAGATACTTTAAGAATTATACACAAGAACTAATCTTAAGGGTGAGTTTCAGTTACTTAGTATGACTTTTGAGTATTTTTTTTTACTACAGGAGACTATTGATCTTCTTTCTCACTCTCCAACAGAAAGCAAATACGCTTATTTTCCAAAATGTCAAACTTTTACTTAAAATGTGAAATAAAGAAGGAAATGTTTAATCTTTGAGAGGATGTGATATTGTGGCGCTAAAACAAAGTAATATGTTGCAGCTGCTGAATATCTAAAGGGATGAAGGCTCACACACACACTTCTTCAGGTTCAGGACAGAGTTGACTAATCTCAATTTCACCAATTTATTCTGGCCGTGTCCAACAACATGCTAATGTTTCGGCCTTGTGGTCTTCTTTAGAGCGTGGAGGCAAATGTCATTTATATACCGGGGTTAGCAGGTGATTCGCTTAAAACACCAGATGGTAATTAACTTCCTCTGGTCGTATATACATCTTCTCCTCATATGACAATGACTGAAAATAATAGGTGAAATGGCAAATTTCATACCAGTTAAATATCAGTTAAAATCTTTGGATATTCAGCGGTTGCAAAGAACCAAACGCTTTTCTCTGATTTTGCAGCCTTGATTAAAATAATTATTATTCTGAATCCAAAGCGAGGGAGAACTCCTGATGGGCCTGCAGGCTGGAACCGAACCTCGGTGCCTGTAGTTTGATTTGCTGCATGTTGTCGGTTTGTAGTTTGAAATTGGACCACAGTTTGTGATTAGGGAGTCGGGAGCCGGTCAAGTTCGTCCGCTATCTGAAGTCTGTTTGTTAGATCTGAACAATTAGTGGAAGTCCGTTAGTTAAAGCAGCCTTTGTGCAGAGATGTTCGTCTGTTCACCGTCTCCCGTTGGCCACCAGATTCACTTCCTGTGAAAGCAAAACGAGGAATGGTCCAAGTCTCACCGGAGCAGACACTAATCCCCAGTGAAAGCCTGAGTGCAGAGACAAAACATTGTTATTTTGTATTGCTTTTGTACATGTTAATTACCTGCAAAACTCGCCGGACTTTAAAGTGCCTTTCATTCAGCTGGAGCTCTTACCTTTCTTCGATCGCGGTATCTTTGTTTATCATCACCTCATAATAAGATGAGCTAATTTTCCCCCAAACACAGTCCATTTGTTTAACTCCTTGTCAAAGGATAACAGGCAACAGTGAACAAAAGGACACATACCAATGAGGACACTCAATAATAATTTATATTTATGCATTCAAGGCTCGAGGCGAGATCGATTTAATTGAGACTCCAGAGAACGTGCAGACTTCTTACCCGGAGAGAGAAAAAAACGGAGGTTTGTAGAAAAATAGACGGTTCTGGTGACGAGTTAGTTACACGCTTTGTACCAAAGAAAGAAACGAGTCTAATACCTCCTGACATCTCCGTTATTTTCTTTTCTCTCACACCTCATTTGACACGCGTCTTCTCGTTCACAGTCACAGTTAGTGTTCGCAGTGTAAAGCCTGCAGGAGGACGAGGAGGAGGAGGAGGAGGAGGAGGAGGCTGAGAGATGAAATCCACATGCCTCCCCTCTCTCTCTTGTTTGTCAGGGTCACCATGCAAGACGGAGACGGATGAGGCAGCAGGAACCTGTTCCCCCGTCCACTGGGGAATACTCAAGCCCATACACACAAATACACGCTGTCTCTATCCATTATCTCATGTGGGACTCGTTTCTGCTAAACCCGTCAGGGCGGGCTGTTTGTCAAACAGGAGGAGAGGTTGGCTCAACACACGAGACGTGTTCGGGCATTAATTAAGAGAATACAGATACAGCTTTTTGAATTGTCGGATTTATTTGAACTTCGCTGTTTTTAAGCTCAACATCAAAGGATACAAAGATACAAACAAGCACTTTTTGTGATCTAGAAGTTCAATAACAGAAGCAAGTTTCTTTGTAAATGAGTCCAAGAGAAGGATGGAGAGTGAAGTGTTGTCCTTAACGATTGTCAGTTGATTAGTGGAAGTAATCCATACATGAAAAATGCAAGTTTAACCTAAAATGAACTTTTCTTCTTCAACTAAACACAAAACAAGCACAAAAGAAGAGTTTCACGAAGGTATAGCTCCAATATTTTAGCTGTAAAGTCTCAACTATCCGTCGTGAAGGTGATGGAGCTGTCCACAGTCTCAGGGCTGCAGCCGTCTGCAAACGCAAACAGGAAGTACATCACCTTCCTCACCTTCGCCTGCTCGGCGATCCTCTCGCCGAACTCATGTGCGTCAGCCTCGTAGCACTGGACAGCGGAATCGACAGCATCGTTGGGCGACCTCCAGAAAGCCCCCGCGGGCTCCAGCAGCTGACGTGTCATCAGGTTGGTGAGGTCAGGCGTCCAGAGCTGCGAGGTGGCCGTGATGGTGAGGCGTCCCGCCTGGGCCAGCTGCACCGTCCAGTGGGAGAACCTGAGGGACTGTTTGGGGAAGTCCAGTCGATACACGGCCTCGTTCGGCAGCAGCAGGCGTTCGCCGTCCTGCCTCTTCTGGCCTCGCTGCTGCAGAGACTGAACCCGCAGGCGCATCACCTCCGTCAGCTGGTTGTCTGGCCGGAAGGGGAGCTCCAACTCTGTAGACATGTTTGGACGGCTCGACACAGCGGGCTGACAGGTCGATTCTGACTGTAAGGCTGGATTAGATTGACAGCTCTGTCGAAACTAAGCCTCTTCACTTTCTCTGTGTCCTCTTCCTGCTCTTACGCTGCGCTCTCGCCTGCAGGCTTGTGCATTATGCATGTGTACATGTCTGCGTAGCATCGATAGCAGAGGGTGGGTCCGACACAGAAGTACAGAAGAGCAGAGGTGCTAAGCAACAAGATCTAATGACATTTGCAACCACGGCGCAGGGTTTGCCCTCAGGGATCCCCGCTTAGTTCTGTTTGTCACACATTTGTTTGGCTCATGTTTCTGCTTGGTTACAGATCCTTGACTCTAATACCTGACATGACCTGCTGTGCAATCAAGATCCTATTCAGACAAAGAAAGGATCTTTGATTTCAGAGTGAGGACACACCAGCAAATATTTATCAAGGGTCACTGTTTTGGAGTAGCAAATGAATAAATATCAAGGTACAATAACTGGAAAACTGTAATGGGATATATAAACACTGGTATGATCTACAGGAAACGATTGCTATGATTGTATTTCATGTGGAAGCTTCAACAGTTTGGAGCCAGTAAACAAATACCAGTTCTGTTTTATCATATTGTTTTTTTTTTTTTTATCTTTCTGCTCCATTGCTTTGTGGTTTTCATCGTCTGTTGTTAACCACAACAAAGTTAGTAAGATTATTATTTCTAGCACGATTTCAGGTCAAAAACATCACAGTGTGACACTGCTTTGTGAGACGTGAGCGGCAGGTGAAGGACCAAGAAGCATCAGCATGTATCACACCATCTCTGCTGAATATGAGTTGTTAGCATCAGGACGGATAAGCAGGGTAATTCTTGTAAATTCGGCTTTAAATAAAAAAAATTTGTTCCAGCCGGTTTGTCTTTGTGTCCAAAGGGCTTCTTACCTCCCAACAGCTGTTTGAAGACACCTGATTTTAACCATTTATACTAAATTCATGAAAGAAGACAACACCTAACCTGTACCTAACAATAAACATGTCAAATTTTTACAAGTACAGTAAGTGGTAACTTATAAAGGCAACTTCTTCGTCGTCCATGGAGAAGGTTCCCAGACTCCCTTAAAAAAACACTCCATTTTGAGACTTGTTGCATTAGAAGAGACTTTATACAGTTTGTTTAACACTGTCCACAACACATTCTTAACTGTTTTGGCCTGCTTGTTAATTCGGCAAACTTTATCCATACAGATATATCTTTGTTCGTGTAAAAAATTGACAGGCTTATAGCCGTCCTCTTGTGATTGGATCATTCAAGACACATAGAAAGACCAAATGTGAACAGCCTCTATGTTTTACTGTAATTGTTGTGGTTGAAACTTTAAGAATTTCTGAAAGGACTGACTCACTAACCAAGTAGAGGTTTGGCTGAATGATGTGAAAATGTTTTGTCAGAGGAAGTTTCCCACTTGTATGTCAGATGTGCGCTCCATCAGCTGAAGGGGAAAGCCTCTTTATTCCCCTTATTGAGAGAAGCCAAAGTGCCTTCTGCTTGTGTTTCTGGTCGGTCGTCAGGTCACTTACCTACCAGAGTTCAGTTGCTGCATAGCGACACTTGGCCCAGATGAAAGCTGATAGATGGAGCCCTTGTTCTCTCTCTATCCACAGTGCAGAGTCAGAGAGTAAGCAGTAGCAGGGTGGAGTGCAGGGGAGATTGCCTCCCGAAGGATTACAAAATGACTCTGAGGTTTCTGTGGTGCAGTGCTTTGTTTTTTTCCCTCCCCCTCCTCCTCCTCCTTTAAAAGGAGCTGTTGCTGCCTCGCAGAGCCGGTCCTCTGGAGAGGCCAGATTCTCTCCATCAGCAGAGTGTCACCTCCTGTAGAGAGGTTTGACAGGAACTGCTGTTCAGTTAGCGCACCTTGACATCTCCAAGGACACCCGCTGGAACACTGTCAGTGGATTCACATGTGGTGTCGCTCACTGCATCATTTGCAGTTTTTACCGCATGCCACATTCACACCGGAGAAGGTTTCACAGGCGCCCTTTCCCAGGTCGCCTCTAGGTTGGGTGCTCTGTTACGACACTGAGTCACAGTGGGAGGGCAACACTTCATAAATTTTAAAGAGAAATCACAACATGACATAATGCAGGAAATTAAACCACGACCTGCTCAGCACCAGAAGACAGATGGACTAACATTTAGCAACGAGACGCAGACACTGTTTCTCTGGAGGTAATGGAGATTAAAAAAGGATCAGCTTACATTCATCAGGTGGACGGACACTGTGGGAACCGAATGAATGCTAATGTTAGCAGACCAAACAGAAATATAACAATATCTGGTATATATGGTTTCTGTCTGTGTTTTTATACCACAAAATATATTTTGTACATCAACACCTTTTTCTTTTTTAGTTGTAAAAAACTTTTATTTTTACATGTCTGGTTTTCTTAGAATAAGATAATTTAACAGTCGTTCCAGAGGTACTTGTTGCATTTCTTCTACCCTCCACCATTTTGAATTTATGATGCCATATCTCAAAAAATTACAAAAATAAATTGAATTGTGGACAAGGCTTTGGGGGTCCACCATCTTGTGATTGGGACATGGTTCTCCAACTTAAATTGTTAGAAACGGCTCTCAAAGACAGCGTCTGTCCACTGAAGTTGACACCATGCTCGAGAGGTTCAAGTTCACCTCCTGCGCTGTCACGAGGGCAAGCACCTCGTCCATAAGTAGATTAAATCGTCCTTCCGTGCAGTGAAACAGTTGGAGAAAGAAAATAGTTCCTTCGTGAAACTGCTCACAGCGAGTTCTGTGGATTATCTTGAGTAACCGGGTCATGATTTCAGGAAAGGGACATTGCTGTTTATGTTTTTGTGTGTGTGTTTTGAGTGTCATCTAGATCCATTAAATTTGAGAGAAGACAGACATCTCTACAGCTGATATCTGCAAATCACGGGTGAATTGTCCCTTTAAGCTGGCACAGCTATCAGATGATGAGCCTTTCTTGAGATAAAATAAACTTTATACACATTTTCAGCTACATGAGGAAAGGACATGACAGGAATATAAAGTAAATGCATGCAGTCAGTTCAGCAACTTAAAAGTAATCTTGGTGAGTAATTTTATAAAGGTACAGTTAATGAGTGTTATTATGTTTCAGCCATCTATTATGTACCTTTGGTAGACTTATTTTTCAGCAGTGGGTCCATTTACAGACAGCTGTGTGTTCTGAGACTTTGTGTGACTGTGTTGTATGTTTTGTTTCTCACCTCTTGTCAAAATAATAACCACAGTTCACAAAATGGAGGCTGGGCTATAGGGGTTTCACTGGACCATAGAAAATGCAGGCAGCTGAAACACACACACACACACACACGCACACACACGCGCACACACACACACACACACACACGCGCGCACACACACACACACACACACACACACACACACAGTGCAGTCAAACAGTTATTAGCTCTCACCCATGTCCTATTACAGCTGGATTTATGACTGGGAGAGCCAAGGTGATAAATTCGTCCCCTAATCCTAAATGCATCAGCAGACATGAGGGGACGCCGGCTCACTCCGGCAGCCCACTCCACCATGACATTTTTTATGCTCCATGGACCAGCGGTTGTTTGTTTGGCTTACCTGCCCCTCTGCTCCTCCTCCTCCTCCATCCTCCTCTTCCTCCTCCAGGTCATTCCCGACTGGAAGGAGCAGGAGTGGGACACGGAGAAGCCAGACTCGTACGCGGGGATTTTCCACTTTCGCTTCTGGCGCTTCGGTGAGTGGGTGGACGTGGTGATTGACGACCGGCTACCGACGGTGGACAACCAGCTGGTCTACTGCCACTCCAACGACAGCAACGAGTTCTGGAGCGCCCTGGTGGAGAAGGCCTACGCCAAGTTAGTACCAGAGCCAGCAGATACACAGATCCAGTTTGAGAGAAGGGTCACAGACACCCAAAAACTTGAGTATTGAATTTAATGACTTAAACTTCTGCCTACATAAGTGGAAACTTTGAAAAACACCATTCATGTCCAACAGTCTCAAGCTCAAACAAAGTCAACGTGCACTGAACAGACTGTCTTTATCAGCATTCAGACAAAAGATGACATGACGATGAATTTCCATTAACATGCAGATTGTTTTCTTGAACTTATCGTTGCAGTCTTGTGAATATAAACCGGCTCTCCTCCACTTCCTGCAGGGTTTATGGCTGCTACGAGGCTTTGGATGGGGGAAACACTGCCGACGCGCTGGTGGATTTCACAGGTGGTGTTTCAGAGCCGGTGGACCTGCTGGAGGGTCAGATGGCGACGGACGAGGTGGCCCGAAACCAGCTGTTTGAAAGGGTTCTCAAAGTCCACAACAGAGACGGTCTCATCAGCTGCTCCATCAGGGTAAGCTAAGGGCTGATCGTACCTCACTGCTTAGCTCAAGATTCCTTCAGTTTTTCCTTTAAAAATCAGTTTTATTCTCAATTGTTACATATGAAATGTGGTACAAAAGAAGCATTGAACTTTTCCCTTTTTGGGCTAATGCTAATGTCAGCATGCTAACATGCTTACAATGATGATGGTAACATGCCAGTGTTAGCAAGTTTGGTAAAGTTAGCATTCGATATAATCTTAACCAGAGGTGGCAAAAGTACACACTCAAGTAGAAGTAGAGATAAAAAAACTATCCCTCTGAAGGACGTTTCTACGGGCCATTTCTATGCAAAGCTAACTGAAGCCCATGTCATATTAATATAAAGACTATTAAACTTAAAGGTAGCATCGGTAGGATTTGTCCTAGCTGTTCCTGAATGCACCACAAAGATAGTTGATTGTTGAGTCTCATTTCCAGGACGTCAGATTTTGGGTTGGTAAAGCATCCCGAACAGCAACAAAGTGAGAAAATAAGAAAATCCAGGCAGAGGGCTGCAGGGTCACCAACACGCCTTTTCAACCCCATTCCACTCTCCCTCTCCGTCTGATTAAGTCTTGTGATGTTGGGAAGGCAGCGTGCAATGATGCAAAAATAAAAAATAATCAATAATTCCCCTCAAATGCATTTAAACTAAAGTAAGGAGCCTGTTCTGAAAGTGTAAGTGAATTTGTGTTCAAATGTAGGTTGGAAAGTACAAATATGTCAGTATGTCAGTACAGATACCTGAAACATCTACTGAAGAACGCCCTGATCTTCATCCTCACCACCTTCGTTAAATTGAAATTCTGTCCCGATGACCACCAGAGTTAAAACAATTCATCCAGAGCAGCAGAACACAAATGTCTGTTTCAAATCCATCTACGTAACATCTTGACATTTTAACAAACCATGCTCGCACACTTTGCAGCATTTCAATACCTTTTCTCTGGAAATTGTCTAATCCACCAAAGCTGACCTCTCGTGCCCCGGAGCCCTTTCGTAATTGGAGCATTTTCTGCTATGATTTGAAAACCCAGACATGAATAAACTCTGTCTGTGGTGTCTGACTTTGTGCAGACACTCGCTGCCTGTGTCTCGCTGCAAAGACAGCAGCCTCCTTTAGTGCCAAATCTCTGCATAAATTCTTTTCAAACGCTCTTCAGTGTCTCGCAGTAATTTATGTGAGATTACGTGAGGTACACACAAATGAACAGCGCGCACTTCTGATTTGTCTGTTTTGATGACAATGTGCATTCCTTATCCTCTCCAGAATATTTGCACAAAGCCTGGGTACGGTTATGGGTTCTTGTTACACTGAGGCACATGCATTAATGGTACATTTAAGTGAAAAAGGGTTCAAGGGGAGGCCATTGAACCCACTCAGTGTGTGGTGAGGCTGACATTTTCTACAAACCAAAGCACTTTTGTGTGGAAGATGGAGAAAGTGGGTGTACAAGAAGGACTTTAACAGTCGTTGTGTGCCTGGAACTCGATGTGGGTGAATCTCGTGGAATAAAACGATGCAGGTAAAGATTTTTGAGAGATTAAATGGGTTTACAGTCGTTCACAGCTTTTCGATGGGGAGCTTGGGATAGCAGGAAAAGTTAAGTGACCTTCTAACATTTGCCGTCACACTGTCCGGACTATATTCACACCTGTCTCAGTAGAGTGCATACCTCTGCCAAGGCCCAACAGTGTTCAGAAGAACTGTTGAATAGTTCTCAGTGAATATCAAATGATATTAATGCTTGAAGAGTCTCAAAATATCTGGATCACAGTGCAAAGCAGACCACCTCTAGATGTATTCTGGCTGATCTGGTCGCTACACCTGCATTATCAACATGCATGTTTCCATATCTAGATAAGATATCCAGATACAAGTCAAATCAGTTGTGTTGCCAAACACACACACTTTCCACGAAGAGTATCACAACCTGTGTTGCATATGATGTCATCTATCCTTAGATCCTTATGGATACAGACGGCATATTGATACTGTGTGACTGGATCACTTTTGATCAGAATGCGGCTTGTTGATCTTTCCTTGAGCGTGTGATTGAGCAGCCAGTGTGACTTAAAAACCGATCCTCTCCAAACACAAAGCTGTTTTGCTTCCTCAAACATTCCCTGCATCTGAATCACAAACTTCTCTGGAAAATCCCTGTATTGTTTGTTTTTGATCAGCTGAGACAACTGGAAGCAGTCGGCATGAGCAAAAACATTTGAAAACTGTTTTATAGTACCGTATTAAAATCTCAGTTTTACATTATTGCTTTAGAATCTGAGGCAGAGAAACCTTTGACTCGCCTGCAGAGGTTTTCGCCGCTCTGCTTCTGAACTCACATCGGCTTGTTAAGAAAACAAGCGTATGCTGTTGTATGAATTTCACAGTTTGGCCTTTAGTCTGATGCTTCACGCCAATCTTATTCCCTGACGTCCTGCTCCAGCAACAGCTAATTCACAATCCCTTATTGTGATTCAGAGTCAGGTGCAGTTCAATTTTTAAATGACATGGCTCTTTTATATGCATGAGTTTTTACACTGGAGGGTCTATTATTCAACTGCGAGAGTAATGAGAGCTCAGCGAACATTACCAGCGCCATACAAAAATGAATTTTCCACTTTTATCCATTGTTCTTATTACTTTGGCTTGTACTTCTCAATCTTGAATTGTTATTGTAGGATGTGTGAATTCAACACCAACCCTCTGGGAGACCCGAGGCCGGTCTGCTGTTTCTCTCATTTCATTTTCATCTCTTGTGGAAAGACTAAGGGGGGAAAAGGCGGGAATTAACACGAGGGAAATGCATGAAGATGAAGTCCAAAATATGGACCTGACCTGAAAACAACCCTTGGAAAACCTACCTTGAATCTAATATGCATGCATTTGTGTCGAAATAAAAAAGAGAGACCCGTTTTTTAAGAGGACTTAAGAAGATACAAGAAGGAGGAGTTTTTTGGACCAGCTGACATCCGGTTTAGCGCCTGGCTAAATTGAATGCTATCGGACCAAATGGCATCAAATTATGAACGTGATGAGTCATTTTGCAAGGGTTGTGTGATGCTAAAACAATTAGCCACCATTTTACAGCCACTTCTTTCACATTGTAAGCTTATGGGGAAAAGTCTTTGCCTCCAAGTGCAACACATGACGTAATCGTTTGAAAATTCAAAGCCTGCCGTTCTTCCTGGGCTTTTGCTTGAGGGTCGCCATCTTGGTTTTATGGAGTCAGAAGTGACCATTTATGGATGAGAGAGTGGAAGTCGGGATCAAACATATGGTGGTGACTTGCCAATCACAAGGTAGCCCTAAAGCATACCCTGCTTTATCTTCTATTTTATTCTAAATGGGACCAAATTGGGACCAAGTGGGGCAAATAAACTTCAAGCTGTGTTGAAGACGACTTGATTGAGACCGTAAACTGTTTACTGAGGTAATAAATCAAGTGAGGAGTAAGGTCGTTTTATCATATGCTACTCATTTCTCTTACACACAGGCAGACTTCTTTTTTAAACCACTTGCGTCGCCTCCTGCTGGGCATTAGAAAGAATGCAGGTTTAAGACACTTCCGCATCGGCTTCACTTTTCAGACTAACCTCAAAGATTGTGTACATAAAGTCTTCGATCTAGAAATTAAACATGACTCCCAAGGCGCATTTTGGCAAGAAACATCCAGTCACAGAGCTTGAAATGGTGTAATGTGGCTGATAACGGACAGTAAAGGTAAAGAGTAGAGTGTTTACATCAATTTACTTTTGGATTCTGGACCAATTTTAGATTGAGCACATTATTTATTTTCCCCAAACCTCTGACAAAAGAGGGAAGACACCTGACACACACCGTTAACTCTCTCATGCAAGGTATCTTGGGGCTATAAATTACGTTGATTGTGTGATATAATCAGAGTGTAATCCCAGCCAGGGCTTCACTACACCACCATGACTCCCTGGTCTTTTATGGGCAGTGGGATCAGTATTCCTTCCAACAGCTTTCATTTGAACAAACCAGTGTTTTAGATCTGTTGTCCTGTCCGTCTGTTTGGCTCTCTGTGTACCATGTTATTCAGGCTCTCGGCTGTTGTGAGGATAATTATGTCTGGAATTTGCAGAGTAATGTGTCACAAGAAAATCCAAGTGCACTGAACACATAATTATTAGATCGAAGAACCAATTTTCTAACAACGCCGCCTAATGACTCTCTCCTCTCCACAAATGGTGCCTCGGTCAAATTTAAAGTGTCGCATCACATTTGCTCCGTCACATACACTCGCCGAAATACACCCTCCTCCAAATGTGCTCCCAGTACCTACGTTTTTGGTCCTGCCGGCGACTTTTGTTGCATCTCCCTGTCTTTGGTTTTCCCATCATCTCTCTACTCTCTGTAATAAAGGCGCAAATATCTCCGTTCTGTTTTCATTTCCCTCAGAAGCAGAGCTTTTTTGTGTTTCTACTGCAAACCGCAACAGTGTCCCTGTTTGCCTTTTACTAAACACCTACCTGTTTATAATTTCCCAGGGAACTGTGCCAGCCTCCCTCTTTTACATATTTCTAGAGATCCACAAAAGCATCTGTTTTCAACCGGCCTGTTTTTGCTGTTTTTGCAGGCGACCACGATCGAGGACATGGAGGCACGGCTGGACTGTGGCCTGGTCAAAGGTCACGCCTACGCTGTGACAGACGTACGGAAAGTGCGGCTAGGTCACGGACTGCTGGCCTTCTTCAAATCGGAGAAGCTGCATATGATCCGGATGAGGAACCCCTGGGGAGAGAAGGAGTGGAGCGGCCCCTGGAGTGACAGGTAACTACAATACTGCCACCTACAGGCACGGGAAGACCACTGCAGCTCATCTCCTCTTATTGAGGCTCACTGAGGGCCTGTTATTACCGGTGATACGATTACAAGTGGACAGCTCTGAGCCCGTCAGTTCACATCTGGCTTTAACGTGTATCTTGAGTGAACACATACATGAATGTGACAAACAGAAAATTAAGTTTTTAACACACCTGACATTTGCCGAATTTACAAGAAGGCCCAAATGATTAAGAATTTATCGTCAACAGTTTTTGACAAAGTTTATAAAGTCTCTCCTAACGCAACAATTAACAAAATTGCAGCGTTTTTTAAGGAAGTCTGGCGACTTTCTCCACATTCAACAAAGCAGTAGCCTACTTTGGTTACTGTTTAATGTATTTGTCAAATTTGACATGTTAACAGTCAATAAAATGTTGTTTTCTTTCATAAATGATAAATAAGTGTACGCAATTCGTCCCCCTACTGACAATCGGAGGATAAATCTGGTCCAAGATCATCGGTAACGATGCTCAGCCCAGATTATCAGGTAATGTGAAATGAAGGCTTCACAGATCCAGTTTTAACGACCTGCTCGTAGACTCACTGGGCCACCCGAATTTAAAATCTAGACGATCACAATTATCATTACATCAGTACTTTCACGAAAGCCGGTGAGAGAGATATCCTGGAAGCATGCACGACCGCGTCCCCCAAGTGTTTTCCCATGCTGCTTTAGTTTTTTTCTCACGACAAAGTATTAATGTTTCCGCATGAGATCATGTGAGGAGCTGCATCTCCACCCCCAGCAGGATAAGATCTTAAGAAACAACTTACGCTGAATTAATAATGTTTTAGAATTTGCCGTAGCCGTTACACAAAGTTTTTAAAGTTTCTCGTTCTCAAAATCACGACTGGTTGAGGTGTTCTGGGGACATTCGTTCGGATCTGTGTTTTCACAAGCATCTGCTGCTAACATTGGCCCAAACATGTAATCTGCTTTAAAGTGAACCACATGGAATCAGATCTGTTGTTGTGGCTTCTTCTTGTTTGCAGAGGATTGTATGTTGAGGGACACGTGTGCATACACACTGCAAAAAAAATTAATTAAATATTGGTCACATGCGGTCAAAACCACCTCGAAATGTGGTCACAGTGATTGGATCTCAATCACTGTGACACTGCTTCCTCAAAGCATCTTGGGGGCATTTCCACCTGTACTTACAGCTGTCCACTTGTGATCGGATCGCTCAGGACAGATGTTAATACCGGGTCTGAACAGGGCCACTGAGGCTCATTGAGCCGCCATCATCCATCTGTCCCAATTTCGCCCGGTGATCTAGATGAGTCAGACGTGGAACATTTCCAGCACAACACAAACGATGCATTTGTCCTTCCTTCCCTACATGACCTTACTGCGACCTGGACCAATTTAACTGATTTCGCTAATTTAATTTTTAAAATGTGCACTGGTCCCCTTCCTCTCCTTAAAATCTCTGAGAGCTTGTGTGTGATAAATGAGTAAACAACAAACAACTGAACAAAGACTGGCCCATATTTAATGCCCACAACCTAGACAAGAAAGCTGCACAATGAGAAATGTCATGTAGACAATGAAAAATGGATATGCAATCAAGCTAATGGGCCACGGAGCAAAGACGAATGGCTGCATTCGGCCCTGTTGGAGCTTGTTTTTAGAGGGCAATATCAACGGCGGCGCGGCTCAGATATCATCACAGACGGGCCAAAATTGAGCTGAGTAACCCTTCAATTCATATGTCTAGGTGAATCGAAATGACCGGTTTGCAAAAGTGGCCTTTCAATCAGGAAGACAAAGCTGTTATTTCTCCCCTGACAAGAGCGTTTCATCCCATTTCTGCAACCCGACACAAGGGAATTGGTAAGGCCGAGATAAAGTTGCCCCCTCGACATTTCTGTCTTTAAATTGTTAGCTACCGGACTCTGTGAAACAAACAGGGAGGTGGTAAAGCAGGATCATAATGGAGTCTGAATTATTGATCAGGCCAGAAAGAGAGAAAGATGTTATTAAAGAGATGTGAGTCATCTCTCTTCTTCCTCAATCACTCGCTGAATAATTTATTCATATGTTTGTTAAAACCCGTTACTGTAAATGGAGCCTGACAGGCTGTTGAGATGTGGACGTTGTCAGTGAATCATAAATACTAGGACATAAACACAGAGCTAATGCATCCAGTAAATGTGCTTGTTTCCCCTGAGCAGTGAATACAAATCGGACCTTGATGTTTAGCGATGATTCACACCAACAAATACACATGCAGAGATTTTAACACGATGGTGCCCACGAGGGACGGACACATTCATCATTTATTCATCAGAGCTTGACACAGAGAATTTAAATTCACAATTACTTTGATTGTTGAAAGACTCACAGCTAAATATCTCGCCGTTAATTGGTTTGTGTTTTATTCTGATTTCTTTGCTCGCTGCAGTTCGGAGGAGTGGAACAAGGTGAGCAAGAGCGAGAGAGAAAAGCTCGGCGTCACCGTGCAGGACGACGGCGAGTTCTGGTGAGAACCGTTTAAGTGCAAGCAATTTTGTTTTTTTCTCCTCATCTTAGACCCATTTATTGATGCGGTGCTGGCCTGGTAGAAATGAAAGTTACATTTGAATGAGTACAGGTTATTGAATAATTGATTAATACTGTTGTGTATGGGAACCCTCTCACCTGAACTGACCGACACTTTGGGCTGATTGTACCAGTTTTGAGAAATATGCACTCTATCAGACAAATGAAAATCAGGTTTCCTCCAGTTAGCTTAGCTTAGCATCATATTGAGAGTGGTAGACATGAGAGTGGTACTGATCTGCTCATTAAACAGCAAGAAACAAAAGAGTCATTTGCAGAAGGTCTAACTCTTGTTTTAAAGTCCTGGGTGAAACACTGACCGTCTGTAGATTTCGGGCGTTTGTTGGCATTAAAATGGTCGAATGAAAGTTATGCTACAGTTTTTTAAAAACCCATATCTGTCAACATTTAATCTCATCCCATGTCAGCACCAGAAATCCTTACCTCCCTTTAACATGTGACCCTTTTCTTTGTTCCTGGTCTCATTTCCTCTATTTTTGAACCTGTCAAAGGTTTTCTCCTTTCAAGCTTCTCCCTCTCGTTGGTATCCACTCTCTCTGCTCTCTTCTCTCCTGTTCCTGCCCTCCTGCAGGATGACGTTCGACGACTTCTGCCAGTACTTCACGGACCTGATCCTGTGCCGCCTCATCAACACCTCCTACCTGAGCATCCACAAAACCTGGGAGGAGGAGGTGATGAGGGGCTCCTGGGTCCACCGCCAGGACCCCCTTCGCAACCGGTCCGGAGGCTGCATCAATCACAAGGCCACCTTCCTGCAGAACCCCCAGGTTAGTGCTTGTGTTCATGTGTGTTTATAGAGAGATGTGTGACCCGGGCTGGAGTGTGACGTGGGGTCTCTCTCTCCACAGTACGTTTTTGATGTGAAGAAGGTGGAAGACGAGGTGCTGATCTGCTTACAGCAAAAAGAAAAGAGGGCCACACCCAAAGAGGGCAAAGGGGAAAACCTCGCCATAGGCTTTGACATTCACCGGGTAGGAACACACACAGAAAACACACACACGAGGCACAAATACCTCAGACAGACAGATTCCTGTCTTGAACCTCTTCTCATCTTGCAGGTGGAGCTTAATCGGAAGTACCGTATGCACTCAGCCCAGCAGAAAGTAGCGGGCTCCATCTACATCAACTCCCGCTGCGTCTTCCTCAGGAAGGAGCTGAAGGAGGGCCGTTACGTCATCATTCCCACAACCTTTGACCCCGGGCAGCAGGGCGACTTCCTGCTCCGTGTCTTCACTGATGTGCCTTCAGACTGCAAGTAAATCTGATATCTCACCACTGAACACAAGAAGTCTAACAGTTTAAATCTACTGAAGAGCAGCACCGAGAGTGACAGCGATGAGAGAGTTATTCACATGGTTAGAAGCTGTCATGATAAAGTCAAATGTCAGAAAATGGTGGAAAAATGTCATTCAGTGTTTCTCAAAGCCGAAGATGACGTCCTCAAATGTTGCTTCGTCCACAACCAAAAGGTATTTCAGTTCACTGTCAGAGAGGAGGAAAGAAAGTAGAAATATCAGGGTTAAGAAGCTGGAATCAGATGATTTAGATTTTTTTTTCTTCAGGCTACACAAATTACAGATTGTACCTACAGGTACTAATATAGAAATATACATTAACACATTGTGCATCCTTTGAATCTGCGTCAAGGTGAATTTAAACATCAGCAACAAGACAGTGATGAGAATGTGGTCAGCATCTTCATATCAAAAGTCAGACATCTAGCAAACACTGTCCATCGACTTTGACTGTGTGTGAGCACCAAGCATCGATGTTATAAACACAGAGTCCACCTCTCCTCGTCCAGCTGTAGTCCTGCACTCCGTCGGCTACAAACGCGGTCCACCTGTCGAGTTCAGCAGCTTCATCTGAGTTGTTGTGGGGGAGACACAAGTCCTATTTGTCTGTTTCCCTTTCCTGTGACCGGACATTAGCCAGGAGCAGCCTTGAACCACGCTGGATTAGCACTCTGACTCTCTTCCGACTCTCTTCCTCTCTGGGGCCGTCCAGGCGGTCAGGGTGGATGGTCGAATGACGCCGTGGGCTGTGATGGTTTTAGCAAAATCGTTGATGAAAAATGATTAATAGATTAATCGTTGCAGCTCTGATGGCCAGTTTGAACGGCGGGAATACTACAAAAACATTTTAAATGGGCACCTGAATATTGTTTTAAGGCAACCTTTAAACACTGCGAACCTTTATCTGCGGAGCCATCGACCAACTCCCACTTTCTGCTAGCTGCTCTTCTGACTTCATTTCCCAGAAGACGGCAGACTTTCAAGTTCTGCTCTTATTTTAGTTCCCAGGACAAGGACTTTGTTGTGTAGTTTAGTTTGTGTCACTGCATACTAATTTGGCTCTCGTGTATACTGTTCAAGAAACACTGGCTGGAAGGTCTAATGCAGGATAGATTAAAGTAAAGCACTTCACTCCAGTTGGCTTCTTCAGTTCTCTAACAGTCACGTCCACTCTTTGTCTCCCAGAGAGCTGACTCTGGACGAGCCTCCTCAGACATGTTGGACGGGGATGTGTGGCTACCCTCAGCTGGTCACTCAGGTCCATGTACTGAACGCTGAGGGTCTGCAGGGACAGGACTCCAATGGAGGTAGGACCAGTGTGCACAGAGCTGTATCCCGGCTCGACTTGGTGCATTGTTTTTGCACGTTGTTGTTTACGTTCTTGTGTTGTAAACTCGTGTGAACACCCACAGAGCTTCACTGCCTCAATCCCAGTAAGGAAAGACTTCTGAGCAAAGCACGAGGTACCACAGCACCATCTGCTGAAACTGTAGTCGCTTATGTAGCTGTAGTCTGCAGTAAACAGTCTTTACCCCCTTATAGCTCCTGTGTGCACAAACCTTTAACTTTTACACTTTACCCAACTTTAAAGCCACTATGTGTAGATTAATTATAGCTCATAATTCTGATGTCATAATAACGTAGAAATGAGACAATCCTAATGAAAACTGATGCAGTCCTTGCAGTGCTGTCAGATTATTCATTGTGTATTACCGGGTCAGATCCTCGTGGTGACTGCCACAGTGTCCACCGGGTGGCACCAAGGTCAGGAATGTTGATATCCTCCACATAGTGGCTTTAAAGGGTAACTCCACCAATTTTACACATTAAAGTGCGTTCACAGGTCTTGTGGGGTACAAATGCATATCTGAAAAATTGCCTCCTATCATGACACTCAGTGGCTGCACTGCATTGTGGGTAATGTAGATGCCAGGTTTCGAAAAGCAGTCCACTGGTCTATCACTGTTAGGCTCATTTCGTACAATTTAACAATAAGTGATGAAAATCGATACAACACAACCAGAGATTTTGGCTTTTTTTCCCCCACACATTCTTCTTCCTTTCCAAAACCTGGAGCCTACATTACCCACAATGCAATGGAGCCACTGAGTGCCAACACTGGAGGCAATTTATCAGATTACATGAGGCTTCCTCTGGAGCCACAAAAGGCTTTATACTACTTTTTCCACATATGCAGTCGTACTCCCCCCGGGCCTGTAAACACTGTCATGTGTAAAATTGGTGGAGTTACCTTTCAAGCAAAGTACTAGTACTTCAGTAAAATTAGATAATTTCCAGCAGAGTGTGACTATGATATTGTAGTTCAGGTGTAGTTGAAGAGATTGGTTTGCACTCCGTCAATCACTTATTAACATTTCAGTCCCCAGACTTCAATCAGGTGAAATTAATGTAGACAAACAGCTTCCCAACCATAGACTTTACATATATTACCAAAGCTCAGGGGGAAAAACACCAATCGGAGGGCGCCAGCAGCCCCTCCCTGACATCCGTACAAATTAAGGCCAATGAGTTCTTCTTGTAATTAACAAAACTCTGTACTGAGCACTTCCAATTAAAGTAAACAGGGAACGTTTAACTGGAACATTGTTAATAAAGTGACAGTCTGCAGTGTTTGATCAGACACTTGTTCATAAGACAAATAATCATTTTTGATGAATTATGACTCATTTAGGTTTGACGTCATTAGCAGAACGGAGCTTCTCAATCTTTTTAGACACTTTATGATGAATGTTGATCGACTCATTTTTCTTTATTTTGCCAAATATTACTTGTTTCTAGCTTCTCAAGGGTGAGAATTTGCTGCTTTTCTTTGTTTTATATGATTGAAAATTGATAATCATCAAGTTTTCAACAGTTGGCTGCAGGAAACAAGCAACTTGTAGACGTCAATCTGACCTGCAGGACAGGAACTATATAAATCTACTGATCGAGAAAACGATTGTCAGATTAATTAATACAACTTAAGAAAAACAAAGACCTTGACAAAGATCTAAAACGCTGTGATAATAAAATTAGTTCAGGTGATGTTTGTTTTCTTTTCAAGTCCAGTGTTGATAAGACTTTATGGTTTGCAAGAAATTTATTGAACTTACCACCTGAAGATGAACTGATAACGAAATTATACATTTATTATCTGAGGTAGATGTACGCAGACAAATCCATCCCACTGTGTGATCAGCTCCTGATCTCAAAACGTTCTCCTCCCTCAGCTGTAGATCCCTACGTGATCATCAACTGTGAAGGAGAGAGGGTTCGTTCACCAGTTCACAAGGACACACGGTGCCCAAGCTTCGACATCAAAGGCCTGTTTTACCGCAAGAAACCCAAGGAGGGCATCCACATCGAGGTGAGCTGTCACTCTGCGGCCTGAACGCTGAGAACTACCCCAGCATGTGAGTGGTGGCTGTCAGGCATCAAAAGACCAGACAGTCATCTGTTCACAGCGACCTCCAGTGTCGTCGAGCCTGGCGGATAGTTTTGTTTAGGTTTAAAGACACCAGCCTCAGAGATCCACGGAGCAGTGTGTCTGTAATTTCTGTGAACCGTCTCTTTAACCCTCCATCTCCTCGAGAGCTTAAATTGATGACCAGAATGTGCGGTGTGTTTTTAAAATGGCAGCAGTAAACAGGACAGGGAAAACACATTGATTATCTGTGTAACAGGCGCACATCTCTGCACTACTGTTTAGTTCCTGATGCAGGACACAATCAGAGCTTTCCTTCTTCATTGTCCTGGTCCTGTCCTGCTCTCCGGTGGCTGTGTGGTGTCTGGATCATTGGGTTGTTGCTGCTTTATGTTTTTTCTTTCATGTTTGTTGTGTTTGAGTGAGGCTGCAGAGGCTGATAGCCCCATTTGACCCAAAAGGTCCACGAACTGTGCAACTAAACTAAACATATTAAACTGGGAAAGAAAAGTCTTACTTTTACACATTCCTGTTTGAGTTTCCACCTCATCTGAAGAACTGTGAAGACCAACACGTTGTTTGTAGTCACATGATTTTGATGACACGTGAAATCTAGATGCAGAAATGAAGAGCAGAATAGAAGAGATTGAGGAGAGTTAGTTATTTGGCATTGTTATGTACAGTATCGTACAAACTCCAGCAAAGGAAAGACAAGAAACAATATAGCTCTGTGTTTGACCAATCATAGATGTTTCAGAAACCGCAGACTTCACCTTTAAAGATGTCGGACCTTTCCAAAGTACTTTTTTACTCCTGGAGCTGAACATAATCATCAGTTCCTTTGGTGCAGGTCGAGCTCTTGAGTTCCTCTCAGGGGAAAGTTTGGCGACAGGTTGTCTTTGTCTCAGCATGATGCAAAACTCATTATCACACACAGCTGTACACTTTTAAAGCTGTCTTTTTTTATTTTATTTTGAACCCTATCACCATATTTCTCACCTGCCTTTTCCATCCAGTTCCCCTTCGTCATCTCTGAGTGTGTGACTGCATCACATGAGAGCCGGGCCGCTAAGGGAAATCTGCTGAACATCCATAACCAATCGCTTACAGGCTCAATATCAGGCAATATGTGCGAGCCGGTGTACTTGTTAGGGAATTATTGTCGGTAATGTGATGTTGAATTTACTCAATCAGACCTGTGAAATTGCATCACCTCTGTATCTCAGTGGAAGGAGGCAGAAGTGTGCTGCTCTGTTGAAGTGATGCACCAAATGTCCTTTTTCTACCCGGACACTAACGCTGAATTCGATACTCCTTCCCCAGAGCGTAAAATGTTTTCAGCTCTCTGTGTCGAACAGATTAAAATACGTGTAAGCCAACATGAGGCAGATCACCAACATGCTTCTTAGGTTTGTTGCATCAGTCCAGTACATTAACTTCATAGCAACAGGCTCAGTATCATGTTTTTTGTGTGTAGAGGGGACTTTGTGTCGGCACCACCGAAAAAGATTGATGAAAAGCGAGAAATAAAGCCACTCCATGATATTTAATTGTGTTAATAGTGTGTGCTGGCAGAAAAAACAGCCTTTCCAGAGGGCACTTTTGTGTGATGTAATAATAAATGCAGTCCTGGGAGGACGGAGCTGTGACAAACATAAGCTCAACCCTCAACTCGCTCACTCGTTGAGTTGACTTTTGAAGCTTTGGAGGCGAGGATGGAGCAGACAGAGGCTTCAGATAACCGTGTTTAAAGTAGAGGTGGACGTGTCGATGCCTGATCGGTTTAAAAATGTCAATGTCGACACCATGTGATAGATCAGATCAGTGCAACCTGACCGTGAAGAAGGATAAACCCGTTGTTGCAAATCTTATCTCTGTACATCCAGTGTTGGTTAAATGATCTCATAATCACTGAAAGCAGAGTTTTGTTCCTTTTTTCAGAAAAAGTTTCACACTCATCTATTTTTAGATCTTCTATATTTTTTTTAATCAGATATAAAGTGTTTTATAAGTTAATTCTCATTGAAGAGTGCGCTGTAAGTCAGGTTTATTATTTTTCAGTTATTGCTTCAAACTTCAGTACATCAGCACTTCTTCTTCTTCCTCATTCATCTTCGCTCTCTAACTTCTGTCCCTCGTGTATTTCCTCCTGTAGTTTTCTCTTTTGTGACTGCTTATTGCCTTTTCTCTTTTCTCTCCTCTCTTTTCCTGCTCCTCCTCCCCCCTCCCCCCCTCATTTCGATTTTTCGGATGTCTGCCTTCCTCCCACGAGCGGCGAACAGATCTACAACAAGAACATGATCGTGGACACCTTCCTGGGTCAGGTGATCCTGTTCAGCGACCCAAACGAGCGGCAGGAGCAGCACACGCTTCACCTCCGCGACAAGGGCAGCCGCCAGGACAACGACCTCCCGGGCACGCTCACTGTGCGCCTCATCACCTCGACCATGCTCAACAACATCTGAGGCGATCGTTTGTACAATTATAACGATCAACTCTCAAGGTGGCGTTCCATCGTGCCCGCCGTTCACGTTCACCGTTCAGACCATCACAGGAGCTCACTGTGTCTTCAGCCGCTTTCGCTCTCTTCGTCTCTTATCGTTTCCCTTTTTTGCTTCGGCATTTCATTTCAGCTTTCTCACGTGGGTTTTTTTTAAGGCCTTTACCTTCATGTCTGGATGGAAGGTGTCCACAGACTATATTAGGGGCTCGCATTTGAACACATTCCTGCCAAATTAGTCCTTTATTTAGGGTTTGCATCAGAAATGTGTTCTTAAAGGGACAGTGCAACCCAAACTAAAAAATACATATGTTTCCTCTCACCTGTAATGCTGTTTATCCATCTGGATCGTTTTGGTCTTAACAACGATGTCTCTTTACATAAATCATGACCTGGTTACTCCTGATAATCCACAGGACAGTTCTTTAATCCAATGAATGAATTTTGGTGTAATTCTTTGATGTGAGTGAGAAAACCCTTTTTACAAGCAGTAAACGAAGATCTGAGGCAGCACTAAGCTTTTACGCTTGTTGTCTGAATGTAGATTGGGGACGTTTCACCGATTACCAATCAGCTAAAAAAGGTCAGTGTCGGCACCAAAGCGCCAAAAAAACATGTTTGAAAAAAACTCAACAGCAAAGTCTCTTTCCCGAAATCATGACAGGTTACTCAAGATAATCCACAGACCTTTTTGTGAGCAGCTTCATGTTGGAGCTATTTTCTTTCTACCATACTACACCTGACAGCCGTATCACCGCTGAGCTCTAACATTAGTCGGCCTCATCAAGGAACTATTTTCTTTCAACTCCAATCGTATCACCGAGCAAAAGGAATTGTGCAATTACCAAAGTCCTATTAGGCAACTGGACAGCCATCTTGGCAACGTCCCCATGCAGTTAATTCGGGCTAACAAGATAAGGCCTCTATCCAAGTGAATGGGGATAGAGCCATAACTCCATGGTTTAAAATGCAGTGTTTCCCCACAGGTTATACTTCTACGACACATACGCACAGTTTCACGACGCTGACTTACTTCACAGCTCAATCCAGAGTGACGCAGCGTGATGCCGTCAGCACATCCCACCAGAGCACTTAAAGGAAAGCGAGTTCAATGTCTAGTCTTTGAATAACCTCGCCTGTCTTGGTTATTCTGTGCAGTAGCGTGATATTGTCCTCTTCCCTTGTGAATCTCAACTGTGCGCTCGCGTCAGTGCAACAACTCGATCGGCTGATGTCTTTATGTTATATCTGATATGTGTCATACAACCACCATCTCCGGCGTTACAGACTTTTCTATTTAAAATGCTTTAAATAGTTTAGTTCTCTATAATGTCTCTGCAAATACTCGTGGGTGAGAGGCTAGCTAACTAAGCTAGCTAATGTTAGAGCTCAGCCATACTGTTGTCAGGTGAAGCTCAGCAGAAAGAAAAAAGTTCTGACAACAAACTGCTCACAACAAGGTCTGTTGATTACCTCGAGTAACCAGTTCAAGATTCCTGGAGAGAGACATTGCTGTTGAGCTTTTGGAGCAGAACAAGCTGAGTGCCATCCAGTTCTGTTACATTCAAGAGAAGGCAGACATCTCCTAAACTCTCCAACTCACACTAAAACTATCTAGATGGATTAATAGCACCACATGTAGAAGGATAAATGTTTTCGGGGTGAACTGTCCCTTTAAAATAGGTTCTGTAGCCAGAATCTGCATCAGCTACTGAGCTACAGTTTGATCAAATCAATCCGTCCGATCCTGATCTTACAAACGTCTTGTTTTCTTTCTGCATACACTCTCACGCTCTCGTACATATGCAGACATCTCTGCACTCTCCATGCATGTGCCAATGTTTCCAAGGGCTATGCATTGCCTTAAGGTCGAGTCCGTCTCTCCACCTTGAGGAGGCGAGGGGGGGGTCATATTAAATACTCTTTCTCTTCCCTGTCCTCAGCGTTAGCACAGCCTCCATTCGTTAACTCTCCATCACACCCTGCTTTCCGTCATAGTTTCGGTTTCTCTCTCCTATATACTGACATGATGTATACTCTTTTATATGTGTGGATAACTCGTCCCGCCCGGTCGGCTCACCCAGACACCTCAAGTCTTCACCAGTTTGCCGGTGCTTTGGAGCGCATGCAGCACTGTCTGTCTCTTTTTACTGTGGACTTTACAAACGATAGCCAACAGCAGCTATTCTCTCCCTCGACTCAGAGCTTTTCTGTGTTGTTCTGTGAGCGCGCTCATGTGTGAAATCTTGCCTCCCGTCTTCCATCACTAGCACCATTTCAGACTCCCCGAGACGCTTTCTGCCGGTTGCTATGGACGATCTAAAAACTGCATGGCTTAAAAAAAACAAAAACTAAACTGAACTCTTTGCCTGTGCTGCACATGTTACCGGTCGTAGCTTAGCAGCCGGTGCTTTTGATAGAGCTCCCCTCCCTCTCTGATCCCCCTCCACCCACGTGTACAACTTCCCAGCCCAGCGGAGTGCAAAGATTCACCCTGACATAATCAAGTGCTTTATGGGACCAAAGATGAGCCAGACCCTCCGCTCTCTTAGTCCCTTTCGGACCGCCCTGGCCCGGCCCCCCCGGCCCGGCCTGGCCTGGCCCAAGCCTAGCTACAAACCACCACCCCCTGTGCCACATCATCTCTTAACGGCAACACCACTGCCTGACGCTTCCTCTGACTTGAGTCTGTTGGCCCGGGCCACAGACTCATGCCACGTGACCCTGAGAGACAGCAGCTGTGCTTCTGCTGATGGCACAGAACAGGCGTGTGTGCGTGTGTGAGAGAGAGAGAGAGTGTGTGTGTTTGTGTGTGAGAGAGAGAGAGAGAGAGAGAGTGTGTGTGTGTGAGAGAGAGAGAGAGAGTGTGTGTGTGTTTCCCGCCAGCCTTGCTCTGAATGGTGAGTGTTTGGGGGTGAATGTAAATCTGCTAATCAGCGTTGTACCTGGAAGAAAATGATTTCCGAGGAAAGGTGTGAACCGACAGGATAAAGATCCCTTCAGGGGAACACACACCTTGCACTTTATTTAATTTCAAAGCGGGAAAAAAGACCCTCAAGGATGAACGAGCGAGGAGGGAGCGCCGAGGAGACATCCTGCCAAACAACCTGTGCCATCGCCTTGGTCCTGGCTTTGCCTCCACAGCAGGAAAACAACATGGGACATTTGATGAAGTAGTGATTTCAGATGGCTTTTGCATATTGAACCAACACTGGTACAATGTAATTTATCTCCGATGGCATTTCTTGCATCGATCATGTGGCCATCCGGTTTGACCTTTTAGCGCCGAGGCGTCTCGTTGACAGAAGCCCCGACAGAAAAATCACAACTTGTGTTTCGCTTTTTTTCAGAAGTGCAATATCATTGCAGAGACTATTCATTCCAGGTTTTACTGACTTTTGGTATGTCTCAGTCTTTTTTTTATTTCTCCCCGTGTTTCATAAGAAGAATTAAAAATGTAAGTTACATTTTCATTATCAAGACATTTCCTTTGAATGTAAGACAGTTCTCTCAAACTATCAAGTCCATTCTCCTGATTTTTCAGCGCCTTTTTCCATTACTTGAACTGTCACACACGGCATTCAATCGATCACACACCTTTGTGTACAGCATCTTTATAAATGTGTCTTGCATGGGTTATTTTCCAATATGTTCATGGCCTTGTATTGTACTGTTCAATTGTTACTATATATATTTATTCTTTCTCAAAAAGTCTTGGAAATGCTAGTTTTGAGCAGTCAGCATGTCTACACTAATGCACCTCATGTCAGTCTGATCATATCAACAGGTTTGAAACAGTTATGTCTTGTACTACAGTGATGCATTCATAATGCCTCTAGCATCGGTGAACATTAGCAGCAGTTGTTGAACTATTTAGGTGCTATTTATCTTCTATGTGCTCTTTTTATATAGTTTTCAGTCTGACAGCGGGGCAGAACATGAGTGTTGGGGAACGTAACAATTTAGGAAACGTAAGACAGTGTAAGAAACTGTAGTGCCAAGCAGTGTCGGATGTGAGCATGTGCCTGGATAGCTGCTGGTTTTTATTTACAGACCAGGTGGGAAAAGAAAGACGCCCTCCTCCTCCCTCTCTGAGAACTGTTGAAGTGTCCTTGCGTAAGACACTAAGTCCTAACCAGCCTCGTAGTGGCCATGTGTGGCTGCACATTATACAAGAATATGTTCAAAATCAGCGTGTAATGGTGAACTGAGGGTGAAAGGAAGAGTTGAAGTGAGAGATTTTTGGTGCCAAAGGCGTCGGATGCGTCTTGGATTTCATGAAATTGACAGAACACAAAGGAGGAGGCGACACTAGCTCCAGTTTGAGTCATCTCATGTTTTACTGTTTGAGTCACGGAGCTGCAATCAGCGTCCAGCTTTCTGGAAAATAAACTTTAAAACGAAGGTCAATTAACAAAACTTAGTGTTGTTCTGAAGGAATTACCAAAATCCTCAAAGACTCTTTCGACATCTGTATGAAAATAATCCTCTCCTGGTCACTTGAAATATTTTTTATGTTAATAAAATAGACCATATTCACAGCGGCAACTTTCCTCTGACATCACGCTCATGGTGGGAAGCCCAAATATGGTCCTTCTGTGTCCCAGGATGTATGTCCTAGAAATGTAGAGAATCTGAAAAATGGTTAAATTGCCTCCTAATTGATCTGCAACTACTGTAATAAGACGATGGATACTGAAAATCAGACAGACATCGAGCTGTATTTGAATCATAATGATAATAGTGATCAAGTGCAGCAGCGTCTCATAAAACACAAATTAACTTATTTATCAAATTTTCCCTGAATTCTGTCCAACAATGTAGATTAAATGAAATGTTTCTATTATTTCCATTTAAAGTTTTAATGAAAAATGAACACAAACAAAAAAAGGCTCACCTGGCAGAATCACATTTCTAATGAATTTGAATGATGATTTTTAGCCGGTTTCATCCAGACGGTGAGAAGAGTCTTGAATGATTGTGGAAATTCATTCATTACACAAAACTTTAAGATAATTAATTGCTTTATATATAATAAAACATGGACATTTTACATCACAATTTACAGACTGTCAAGGACCCAATAAGGATTTTATCATAGACATATTAATCAGAAGTGACTTTAGGCTAATAAATGCTACGTGGTACATTCATGAATGCCATTTCAAACTTATTTCCTGATTTCAGTCAGTGTTTGAAGTGATATCTGTGCCATTATCTCAGCTGTATAACAGTGCCTACAGTTCAACCTTTATTTATAGCACTAGGTTTCTTTTTTAATCGAAAAACTGCTCCTTACTCTCCATGTAAATTTGTGTGATGGATTGTACTTTAGTTTTCATTATGCAGGGGTCAAAGCGACGGCTCAAGAAACAAAATATGATGAGGTTGGATGTGCCGTAGCTGAGGAGGTCAACAAAGAAACCTTAAACAGTGTTAAGAAGCCTCCAATGAGAAGCGAGCATAGCGAAGATATTTCCATTGGCTACAAGCTGTTGCATCCGTGTTTCACAGATGAAGCTGTGTGCTGAACAGTAATCAGATAACTATGTAGCAACTGGTGAGCTTGAGGTCGACATTAGGAGCTAATTAATTGATCCGTGAGCACAATTAAAACCATTTGTTTGAAATATTCTTTGATTTGTACAAAATGTGTAAATGAACTGATGCTGTGTTTACCTGTTAAGTCAAATTAAGGCTGACAAGGAGTGAATTAGTATTCATGAGTGTGCCATGTTATTGGGTTTTGTTTACATTATAGATGAAATAATCCGGATGCCAGAACCATATTTCACTTTGAGGTCTCACGCGACCTCAGTCGTGTTATTTTATGGCTTCCTATTTTTTTATTTCTATG
The DNA here is from genome assembly GCF_965226575.1 of Pagrus pagrus. NCBI lineage: Eukaryota > Metazoa > Chordata > Actinopteri > Spariformes > Sparidae > Pagrus > Pagrus pagrus. Next base: position 7,977,254 of record NC_140198.1, read on the forward strand.
GAGGTGGCACAGAAATATAACGGCTAACACACAACCTGACAGCTTTGATATATGGAAGCATTTGGGCTTCAGAGTCACTAAAAGTCCCACAGAAGCAGTGAGCGAGGAGCCAAAATCACTGTTAACTGTTCCTCTTCAAGCTTCTGCTCATGTGCCACAGCAGTGCCAAGAAGATGACTGATCTGTTGAAAATGAAGCTTTGGGTGATGATGATGATGATGTGTGAAGATGTTTGCCATGTAACTGTTGGACAAATGTGAGACAGGTGAACTTTGAGTTTTTTTATACTTCCTTTGTTCCCCCTTCATGTCCTTTTTTTAAATTGTTTCTGTCTTTGTCATGAAGTGATTCTCATTGTCGCACATTGTGATTTTTGCCAAAAGTGTTACGGCTTTCACTGTTAACCACACACACACACACACACACACACACAAACATATACACACAAACACTCCAGCTACTAGACTAACCAGGCTTGGTTGGAGTTTACGGACCTTGACTGGTTTTTTTTGACAGTTGCTGTAAAGCTTAAATCGGTTTTCTGTACATATTTTCCGCACGGCCATGCCAAAGCAGGTTTTAGGAACATGAAACCATTCGAATGAAGCTGAACTGCGCAAAACGGTTGTGACTTTTGTACGAAATCCAAAAATGCCAGTGCATGTAGCAAAACCGCTTCAAATCTGCTCGCACCATTACAAACCACAGAATATATATTTTTGTTTCTCAGAGTGTGTCGTGAAAACATAATCCGCTGTTGCTACTTTGATAAACATACTGTGTGGAGTAGAAGGCTTATGTTGCACACTTGCATGCGTTAAAAAAACAGTATCCAGTTTTCTAATATTTTGTATCCAGTAACCTGCAGTGAACAGTATGTATATAAAAGTAGCAGCAACTTGATTTATCAGTTATTATTACTATGGGATCCATGTTTTGATGGATGATATAAAGTATATTCTAGACTTTTATTTCAAGACGGAGATGTTCTTCAATACCTCTAGTTATCAGCGAGAATACTTAAGAGGAATCAAGTGAATTATTCACCTTATTCATACCTTGTGTGAATTATGGGAGTGACTTCCTGTTATTCCTTCACTGAGCCTGTGAGAGTTAGCGGTATGCTACAGGTGTCTTCAGTTTTCTTAGAAATTTGGGGAAAGCAATTTTGAAACGGAGCCTGTCAGAAAGAAGGACACTAACTGTTTTTTTGGCCAAGAGCTGGACGAGAAGATCGATCCAACTGTTGTGTGTGTACAGTCGATATGAAGCCACCACCAGCAGACAGTTAGCTCGTACCCAAACAAACATGGATGTGACCAGCATCTGTGTGCAGCACAAGGTGAAAAGGTGCATAATTGCATAGCGTATTTAGATTTAATGAATCAAAAATGGCCTTTGTGTGACGAACGTGAAGCACATTGTGAACTTTATACGCCGATAGCAGAGCAGCGAACAAACGAAACCAGCTGACCAAGCTGAAAAATTTAAACAACGACCAAATTTATGTTGAAGGAACTTGCCAGTTGTTTTATATTGTACTTCAGTTGACTAAAGCCCACGCTGTTACCTATGCAAGTGGCCTACGCTGCTGCAAGCATTATCACATGTGATGGCATGTCTGTGTTGCTGCTGGTGGTGATACAACCGTACCCCTGTTAACTCACAGCGCTCTTAGCTGTGTCTCTGGGGTAGGCAGTGTGGACAGGCAGAGTGTCCACATGGAGGGCTGCTCCTCCATACAACACGGGCTTGGACGCGGGACTCTCATGGAGGGGCAGCCCGCACTTTGGACATCCAGCCTGTCCGCTCCCTCCAGAGGAGGAGCATGACCCAAGAAGAGCAACAGCCGGCCAGCCAGGAGAAACATGCAACGACTGAAGAGGTCGGTGTGTTTACTGGGGAAAGTGTAAGCCACAATCCCCCTGTATCAGCACCCCTGCTTAGCACTGGAGGAGAAGCTGGTTATGTTGCTACCAAACGGACCAATCACAGTCTCGCGGTCTGCAATGTGCAGTTACATTAGGGATGAGTATTAGGGAGTAAAAGACTGCCCATTTTTTATTCATTCAATCGGTTTCTACATTAAAGTGGCATCGAAGTACCATGATAGTATCGGTCCGGAATATAAGCACGTTATACGAAGCCTAATTTCTAAGATGTTTTTAACTACAGTTACTTTGGGGCAGCTCAATTGAAAACACGGATACAATGGTTGGAAAGCTCATCAGTCTGTTGGTTACACCAGCCTGGCCCTATCAAAACATCCTTGCCACCGGATTTGCATTGTAAACCCCGTCAAAAACATGTAAATGTAAATGGGTGAGCGTCTGGATCTGAGTTTAGAGTCAGACCAGAATTCTTATCATATCACGAACTGTATGATATTATCTGCAGACTGTCAACACCAGCTGACCCAGACTGAAATGTACTCTGGTCCAACTCGTCCAATCCAGTCAGTCGTCCCGCTCAACAGATGTGTGTCTGTTCCCCCTACAGAGTGATGTTGGACTTTAAAGTCACTGTTTCATCACTTCACATTCTGTTGAAGCAAAATTCTCCCACAAAGTAGCAAAAAATGCGACCGCATGTTATCCGAGGCCACTTCTCCAGGTTGTTCTCCCACCGAATTGCTAAAAGGAGGCCGAGGTACCGTATGCTCACCTTGTTTAAGCTGTGACAGGATCATATACTTCCCTAAAATCTCTAAGAAAAGGTAGGACACCTGTAGCATACAGTGTATCACGGGACTAGGAAGACGTTATAGACAAAACTGAAAATCTAAGGTATTCTGAGTGGTTTTTTTTTTGTGATTATTTAAGAGGCTTTCCCCTGTTTGTCACTTCTAGTCAGAACAATGACACGATCGCAGCTGAGGTTTGCTTGCCTGCTGATCTTATAGATACCGCTGCATGTGTCTGATGTTACGAGACACTGGTGATGGAGCTCAAGAAAGAGTAACACCAGGTGTTGTTTAACTCGATGACAGTATTTTGTAGACCGTGCTGAATTTGGTCACCGGACAACCTTCTGCATTCTTGTCATTGACATTTTTATCCGAGGTCGAGTCTTGTCCACTCAAGGAATGAGCTTGTGATTCTTCTTGTATTTTTCTGCTGATGTTTATTAACTGGAGACTGGAATACCTACTGCATGGTGACACTTCTAGAAGATGCTACGGTCTTTATAACAAGTACCTTTTATCAGTATTTTATAACCTTGTTAATTTTATATATCCACTTTACCCTGCGTTCCAAACTGGTATGTTTACTGATAGCTAGGTTTCAGAGAGCTGTGCTGTATGTTCTGTACCGTGTGCTCGTCTGTGTGTTATTTTCAGCGTGAGCTTTCGTTTTCCTTTATCAATGCGTGTTCGTTGGATTTGGTTCTCGGTTACACTGTGGTTATTTTATAGCTACGATCTGAAATTATTATTTTTTCTTTTGTATTTAATGTCAACTTGTGGCATGACTTTGAAATAAAACAGGAAAACCTACTCTGTGTTTGTCATCATTTTATTGAACTTTGTAGTCGGATAATAACCGAAAAGAAACAGTTTGGTGTCGCCCATCCCTAGAATTTACTTCAGGATGATAAGTAGAAGCAACATTTTAAGTGTCTTTAATTAGCAAAAGTGCTGCTTCTGGATTCAGAGGTTGCTATCAAGCATTTGATTGTTATTTTCTAATGATGGAGGCACCATGGGCATCTTTTTATAGTGGAGGCAGAAATCTTTAAGACACTAAAGATAACCTGGACAAGTAAAAACACGAGGTGCCACTGAAAGTAAGTGAGAAAGTTTTCTCTGGTATTATCTGCGGACTGACCCGTAACAATTTGTTAGTACGTGGTAACGAGCAACAACTTGGAAATCATGACCTCGGTCACCTCCCTCTCCACCACCCAGCTGGTCTCTGTATCTGCCACCAACAGGCTCCACCTCCCAGCTAATCAGGATAAGCAGCCATGAATGAGACACAGCGAGAGTCTGGAGCGCCCCGTCACTGACCCAGACATCAAACTGTAACTTGCCTGCGAGCACTGGACCACGTACAGGAGGCCAGGGACCACAAGGGGACGAACGACGTAGGTGAAGGCTGTGGGGAAGATTTTTAACGAAGAAGGTGGAGTGACGCACACAGACTGGAGCAGAGAGACCATCCTCCAGCTTCGTCACTAGTCCTCCATCATCTTGATCAGCCATCCTGTCAACCCTGGGCCTCCTCACGCCTCCTCAGGAAACACAACACTGAAAACAAAACCCAAGCAGAGAAGAGCAGGAGGAGGAAGAAGTGTGTTTAGGGGTAAGTGGGGCAGGTAAACGTGGGTCGGGGCCGAGGGCTTAGGCTACAGTCAGGCCACAGTGTTGCTGCTCTGCTGTAGCTTTAGGCCAAAGCCTCTTACTGCTCCTCGTCCTGTGCCAGCACTTAAAGGAGCCATTATGTACCCTCAAGTACGTACAGTACAGTAGGCTGTAGCCTGTGTGTGTGTCTGAATGGTTTCTTTACTTCTAATTTATATTCCATTAGAGATTTCCTTTTGCCAGATAACACGGCAGTTTAAAGTGTCTCCTGAAGCAGACAGAAGGGACATACAGTACATGTATGAGTCAATAAAAATGATTATATTAAGTAGAGTAAAAGGTAGGAATCAGAAGGAGACAGTAAAATATGGTGAACATGTCAAAACTGTCAACGGAACAGAACAGGAAAAAATATATTTGAGGATCCTAACTTGAGTAGAACTGCAACGAACGGTTATTCTCAGGTTTATAAAATAACAAAATTGTAAAAAAAAATACCCATTGCAACTTCCCAGAGCCCAGGGTGATGTCTTTAGGTGTCTTGTTTTGTTCGAACAAAAGTATATTTAGTTTACAGTCAATTATGACGATGATCATCTCATTTGAGCAGCTGAAACCAGAGAATAATGGTCGATTTTTCTCTATTTTTGTTTGAAAAATGACTGAATCGACTAACAGATCATTCAAGTAGTTGCTGATTATTTTTCTGTTGATTGCCCAAAACATTGTTTGACAGAAGGTTTCCAGTTTTTTAGCTTTTTTGTGAGCTTGAGATGCACTTAAACACTCCTGAAACCTTATTAAACGGACCTGAAGTAAAGACGAGGGAGTCGGAATAAACTTTATACGTACCAAATCAAGAAACGTTACAGACGTGATGTAACAGCTGAGAATATGACCAAAAATATCCTTAAACCGTCAGTAGCGTTTGCTAAAAATGTCTTGAGGTTGCACAATGGAATCAGTGATTTTACATAATGCTGACCATATAATGAACCCTGTATTGTGACACACTTCCTAGTTTGGCCTGGGCCTCTCTGTTACTGCAGTTGAGCTCAGAAAAATGTGAATTAGCTTCAAACAAAGCACCAGTTCAGCACCACTGCCTCTCCCCTCTGAGCCGCAGCATTTCATCCACCGATAATTAATACTAAAATCGGGTCCACTGCTGCCAGTTATTATCATTTTTTTAAGAATGAGATGACCCACCATGAGCTTAATATTACATCTGCTGTCATTCTCCTCACAGATAACCCCTCGTAAGGCTGCTGGAGTTTGGTTAAAGGAATAATTTGCGCATATTTGCTTTTTTGCACACAGTTAGTTGAGAAGATTGATGCCACTCTCTTGTCTCTGTGTTTGATATGAAGTTACAGCCAGCAGATGTTTAGCTTAGTTCAGCATTAAGACTGGAATCAGGAGGAAACAGGTGACCCTTTAAAAACCAAAAAGAACACGTCATTTTCAGTATTCAGTTCAGTTCACAGAGTTTTGACGTGTTAATTTGTGAGTTTTAGAGGCGATTATTGTTCTGTTAGCCAGGCTAGCGGTTTCCAGTCTTTATGCTAAGCTAATGTGACCTGTGTGATGTGTCTTCTTCCCTAAATGAACCTCCTGGAGCTGGTTAATTTCACATCTGCATTTTATAACAAAGAGAGTAGAATCGACATCTCTTGTGGACAAACAGCGAACGTTCTGTCTGGAAAGACGGCATCACATTCATGTTAGCTAGCTGTACTGGAGAGATGTTTTCTTACTGAGGATAAGTCAGGAGAAATAATATTAAACCCAAATAAAACCAGTTTAACTACAATGTGCTTTTCTAGTTGGTCAACACTCACAGACTTGTTACCTTGTGACACATCCTCCGTAGCTTTGAGGTTTTCCCATGATCCTTTGCTATTAGTATCAATGCACGTAAAAATTATGACTGCAGATGGTGCAGTTGTCCCTTTTAGTGGCATTTAACATGAACCTTTTTTAACTTTTTGACGTCCCCCAATGGTTTGTGGACGACCATTTAAAGCCTCCAGTTTGGAGTTATGGCCGTCGCCAGCTTGAGCCAGAAGTGACCATATTTGGACGAGAGGGTGGAGCCTGGGAGCGTTTACTTTAATAAAACATAACCTGCTTTATCATCTATTTTACTCTAAATGGAAACATAATGTACAGAATCAACATCATGCTGGATTGTAGAAGACTTGAAACTAGAGATTGAGACAATAAACTAATTAGAAAGCTTTTTGTAGGGTCATTTTTTTCATAAGCTTATACAATCGGACGCCTTTTTGCAACCAGTGGAGTCGCCCCCTGCTGGTCATTAGAAAGAGTGCAGGTTTGATGCACTTCACTTTTACAGTCTGTGTTTAACAGACAGACATGAGATTAGGATCAATCAAGTCATTTAAGTCTCTGCAAAGTTAACGTTTACATAGTCGTCAAATATATTGGGGAGAGTGTGAATCGTTTGTTGACTCAACTTTTTAGTACTGCTTTGGAAAAGGTATGAAAGCAAAAGTAACCGACGTAACCGTGCTTTATTTGTTTTATTTTTCTGAAGGTGTAATAAGAAGAGACAGATATTTGCTTAAAATACTATTAATGGCGAGGTTAAAACGGTCTGTGAGGAGTTGGGGGGGGAAAAACAGCTCCATAGTCACAAATCTACAATGTTTAATATTTGTTAAAGAAAGACCTTAAGAAGCACAACTGTTGGAAAAATTGGCTAAAATCACTCAAAACAGCAACGTCAGAACGCAGCTACATGTAAAGTCAAAACAATTTATCTCCCAAACAGTTTCTGTTGTTATTTAGTAAAGAAATAAGTGGAACAAAATCTGTGTCTGACAAGAAGCTGCTACCTATAGCTGTAGGAAAAAATCAGTTCAAAGTTCTATATATGCCTTTTAAGTGACTCTTAAGTGACGTAAGTATAAAATTTCATCAAACTCAAATGTAAATTCTTTATTACAGCACAAATATCTCAGATGCACTAAATTCTGCCTCAATAGCGTTGATATTATAAAGTCAAGATTGACTTCTGTGTTGTTTCCTTGCAGAGACTCATGGACGACGTGGAAACATTAAAGTTTGTTGGTGGACGATGAACGTTTCACGCCTCTCTGTGCCTCTGAATCACTGCCATGTGAGTCACAACTCATATACATACAGTACATGTGCCTGTTACAATAGCATTAAAGGCAACACACACACAGATTAGCAGCCAAGGCATTAGCAAGATTGCTTTTGGCCATTAGATGAAAACCTCTGAGCAGGTTGAGTTGGGCTCTCGTGAGCTGCGACGACGGAGAGTCGAGGTTTTGAGTTTTGAGTTTTGAGTTGAAGTGTTGAACTGCTGTGGGTTCAGCGCTTGAAGAGATGTATTTGTTGCTAACCTTTTCATGCTAACCAATACAATTATTGACAACAATAATTAAAGAGTTAACGATCAGTGAAAGACAGCAGGCAGAGAAATGAAGAGAGAGATGAACTAGCTCAACATCTACAAATGGATCAGCATCAAACGCTGTACTGACTGAAAGAATTAACAATACATCTCAACAACTACCGGATGGATTAGCATGAACTTTTTGTAAAGACAGAAGGTGTGTCCAAATAACTTTGATGATCCTCTGGTTTTTCATCTACCACCATCATCAGGTCAATAGTTTAATTTAAATCCTTTGGTTTTTGACCAAAAAGCTGTAAAATTACATTCACATCAGCCTCAGCTGTGTTTTTGTGTGCAAAATCTGAACAATATTTATGTCATGACACACTTTATTCAGAGCAGGCGTAGGAGTACTGCTGACGGATACTCTGGTTGAAAATCATTTTAAAAATCATCATGCTTTTTATCTTTCACAGTGCATTTTAGTTTGTGCGTTGGCACACAGTACAGCTTTTGCACACCTGTGGATCGACAGGTGCATAGGAGAAGACAAAATCAGTAAAAACCTCCTGCACGCTGTTCACTTCACTTGCAGACGATCTTCAGTAGGGTTGTAGACTCACGTGGTTTGTAAGTTGTGAAATGGGGCCGTGGATACAGTCCGACTGTAAATGTAATTACAGATCTATAGGTCTGTGTTTGAGACAGTTGCCAGATTAGCACCCTGTAGCTCTGGATAAGAAGCTCTGTCTTGTCATCAGCTGAGCACATTGTGACTTGCTGCGTACAGTTTGGATACACTTGGTTGGAAATGAACTGCATGTTGCTGCTTTCCAAAAGGTTTACTTCCTGTTCTTGTTCGATTAATCTGCGGACTTTTTGGATATATACATTTTGTCTTACATGCAGATTCCTGTGGTTTGCAGCGAGGAACATCCAACTAAATGTTAATCTGCTTATCAAACCGCTAATGGATCATTAATGCACTTAGCCCTTCCCCCATTTACATGGGTATCTTCATTCAGCAGTCATAACTGCAACAACTACGGCACGTACTTAAGAGATGGGATTAGCCCCAGGAATCCAAGTAAGCCTTCAACAGCCACCACCCGACCCTTTAACCCCTCAGTGCCCCCGCCCTTTCCCTCACTGGTCTCCAACGTCCGGCTGAACCTCATGGTTAATTTCAGGCTCATATAGACAGCAAACACATCCACATGTCATTGATGCATTATTGGCTCCCCTGTATTCACACACCATTTTATTTCTCTCGACCAGTCATTGTGTAAAGATGTATACATGTACTGTACAGTTGATCAAATGTCTTTTGATGTTTTAGGTCAATGTTTTAGTCTCCTGAGCCCTATTTGCATTTTGCACAGGACTAGTGTCACCTGGGGACCTCTAGTAGTTGGTAATAATTATGGAGGACGTATGTGATCTTAATCTCGCCATGTCCTTAATTTGTGAAGTAAAAATTCCACTGCATATAATAATAATAATAATAATAAAAATAGTTAGAAATAATAGAGGAATTATAAACAGATTAATAGAATAAAAGATAAAAAAAAACAAAAACATAATAAACAAATAAAAACAATGAAGGACAGTGAACTGACAAAGTTAGCAGCTAGCTTTTGGACAGATTGGAGAATTTGGCAGATAAATATCCAGATATTTTCCTCTGGCGGTGGTGGAGACCAAAAACGGAGCTTAAAGAAGACTAGAAACAAAAGTCCAAGTTATTGCTAATGTTGCTCCGTACCTGCCGGATGTTTTCTAGGCAGCTGTTTGCTGGCATGTTTACAGAAACTCAGTCAAATGTTGTGTTGCTGCTCCAGTGTCCACATAATCAATGCTGTAGATGCAGCTTCAAGTTAAATGAGAGAAATGCGTCTATTTATTCTAAGTAGATTTCAGATTGTTGTCAGTGTCTTAAATGTGTATATACACTTATGAGTAATTCATTTTGAAGAAGCTTTTTGCTCTCTCTATTGAATGTCTTTGACTTTTCTCCCCTGCAGAGGCAACACATGGTGACTTCTGATGTCCTGGTATCGACCTGAAGCTGAACCATGGTCATTCTGCAGCAGGTAGGTCACGCTGGGCATCAGTAGCTGCTTTCATTTTATACTTCTTCTCCTCTCACCTCAGTCTTTGAATATCTACAGTCTACACTTGCTGCTTCCCTTAGTAATTGTTGTGTCTAATTTCTACCTGCAACTGTGGAGTTTGTGGGCTGAAATGACAACTGTTGCGGGCAGATTATATCAACTGTAGCAAGCTAACAAACCGAACTCAGAGGGTTTAAAAATGTCTGCTGCCGACTTTTTTATTTTTCCATCTGAAACGTTTAAAACCAAGAGCTTGATGGTTGTATACTGTACATGATATCATGCTAAAAGGTGAAGCTAAAGCTTTATGTCCCTGGAAAAAAGTCATCCTCACCAGCTGATGATGAAAACACGGGGCAACATTATTTGTGTGTTGCAAGTTAACAGCTAGATAGATAGTCCCATAGGGTTAGATTTATAATTCAGTTAGAAGAAACATTAGTTTTGTGTTTTGGGTTTTCGGAAAGGTGACACCACGCTCCAAACTCTTCAGTATCTTTCTGACGAAAATGTGTAGACGCGCAGAGCTGTTGCTAAGCTGTTATTGAACAATCACTGTTTCAGGCCGGGGTCAGCGAACGGTCAAATCCATTTTGGTTATCGTGTTACAGGCTGTTCATTCCCTCTCGCGCACCGCTTTAGATTAGTTTTACAGTCAACATTCATTCGCACACTGACACCTGCTTTGTGTCTGCCTGTTTCGAGGGTGTCTGAGGATCGAGGGCGGAAAGTTTCTCTTTTATTTTCCTCTTGCAGATTCCCCTCTCTGTTCGCTCTTTAAGCTTTACCCTTGTAGGTGACACCGCTCATGAAAAGCCTTCTTAGAGCCCAGATAAGAAGAAGGCAATTATAATATCAGTGAAAGATTAGATGGAAGTCGATAAATAAACGAGATTCTTGCAAGAGCAAAGTCAGATACAGCAAATTAAATTACAATAGATCAATTATAAAGCAAAAGCAGGGTGTTAAACATAAACGCGTGTGTTAAAGGGTCAGTTCACCTGAAAAAAGACGAGTCATTTGGACTGATCGCCCAGGTTTTTTTAGATTTCTGCCCTAGAAGTGGTTTGTGTAAAAAGTAAACATATGCAGTACGAATCAAGTGAGAAAATAAAATTCATGCACTGTTGTTTCACATTTCAGTGGCGCTTCAGAGTCCCAGCAGACTAAATATAGCAGACGTCGTCTCCTCACACAGTCTGACGTGGTTTACTTCATATCAGGCCATCAATAGTTTCTACTCGATAACTAGATCCTGGTGCCTTTCTGTCCCCGGAGTCCTGCGGGGCACGACTCAGAGACGCCGCACTGTTTTAATCTCAGCTCAGAGCCTCCGCTATGAATCTCATTCACCGGGTGACATCTGGATGTCGTTAAACGGAAACAAAAATAGCATCTTTAAGGTCACAGACGGTCGGGGTGAATACTGAGATGTGTGCTGCAGTGTTTTCTTTATGATTAGCGTCTAAACAAACAGGAAGTCTGTGGCTGTTTTTAGAAAGTAGCATGTAAGTTACCTCAGGTGATCCCTGACACTTTGTCATCAACTGTCAGAGGAAACAGTTAATGTCTAAGGAGCTAAGAGCATATAAGCCACGTATATCAGGGTCGATGTTGTGTCAGCTATGATTAAGTAATTTTTAGGAGCATTTTCACCTGATTGAAAAATATGTTAAGACACAAAACTAGAAACGAGTAAAAAATTAGTTTCAGTTTTTTACAACAACTCCTCTTTACAGCAACTCTGAGGAGACACGCTACTTTATTGTGTTCTATGGTGAAGGGGGCTTTTAAATCACAGTGTTACGGTGGTCAAGGCTCAGTAGTCAATGACTGACAGCCATCAGCGATGGACGATGGCATCAGTCATCGGCCCAATACTCTCAAATAGCCACGTTCTCTTTCTGATTGGGCCTCATCAGTGTGTGTACTGTAGCATCATTATTATTTCATGTGCGAGGGAAAAAGCGACTGCTGAGTGTTTTAATAGAAATAGCGTTGATGTGTTAGTATGGATGGTGATAGTTTCTGAAACAGTGGCGCTCACTTTCCAGTCAGCTGCTATTAAACCATTGGTGAGGTCAGAACCCACATTATATGATTTACATGGGAATAACTGCTGCAGTGACACATTTGGCTTGCTTGTCACTTTATTACAAATAAGTATTACAGCTGCACCTCTTAATGTAGCCTTTCTCAGTGTTACAGAGGTCAGAGGTTACATCACGCCCACACTGGACTGAAGGTGGTTCTCAGGTTTAAGCCTTTTTTCAGACTTAATCCTCCCATTCAGAGAGTTGGCAGTGGAGAAAGTAGGCAACTGTGGCTGTGTGATGCAACTGTGATGTTTCCTTTTTATAATGAAATAACCAGCGGCACAAAAACAGTCAGGTAATAAGAGAGCAAGTGACCTGAAGCTAACACAGACTCACTCCTGGCTGCTGTTAAGACGGGTTCATGTTTGTTTTTTCGTTAGTTTGATGGACCTTGTGTGAGTAAGACGACAGTCAAAGTCACAGTCATTTAGGCAGATATATAAGTTTAAAACAGCAAGTTTTAAAGGTTTCAGTCTCACAGGGACTTGAAATGAAACATTCATTACAACTGTTACTTTATTCACTTCCACTTCTAATGCTAACTCTTGGTAAAATTGTCTATATTTAACCTGGTGCAGGGGGACTATGTGTGGCTGGACCTTAAAACGGGCCGAGAGTTTGACGTCCCCGTGGGAGCCGTGGTCAAACTGTGCGACTCTGGACCGATCCAGGTTCTGGATGATGAAGGCAGGGTGAGTGAACAGCACAACGGGAAGTACACTGCTGCTTTTTGAAATTTTGATTTGAGGATGAGAACCATATTATCATCACTAGACCCAATAAGATATGATCTGTGTCACGAGCCTAAAATCCATCTTTATCTTCATCATATGCTACACTGACATCGTCACGTTAGTCAAGATGCTTTTATTTTGATTTGTTTCAAATTTAATACTATTTTTAACTTCAGCTCAACAGTTTGAGTGTTGAACAGTTGAATCATTGAAAAACTTAAACGTATATTCAGCAAACTGTCTGTGTCTTTGATGAAGTTCCTCTTCTGTCTCTCGGGGAACGAAGCGTAATGTATTGATCTGCTGACTTAGGTGCAGTTTGGAGTAACATTCACTGACCGCTCAGAAACCCTGATCATAGCCATGATGTCACGAAACACAAACCTCTTTGCTTGGAATAACAATGTGACTTCTGAAACCTTCATTTACTGTCTAAATCCTCAAATATCTGATTATTTCCAGGTTTACATGACAATATTTGAGCTTGTCCATGTGGTCTCAGACTTTTGGACCCCACTGTATATGTGTAAAAATTGTAAGACAATGTAATTAAATTATAGTTAAAGAATAAAGGTTTGAACCAAAGACAGTGGTACTGCAACGAGACGAGCATGAGTGAACGTCTTCTGACTCCTCGTCCTGAGGTTTTCTGTGTCTGCGCAGGTCCGCTTGTACTTTACTGCCATGTCCTTCAGCAATGTGGGATTATTAACAACATTTCAGGTGTGCTCACGTTTTTACTTTCACACAGAGTGGTTTAGATCTGGATAAACTGTTTACCGCCTGTCTTAACATCTGAATGCTCGTGTTTTCGAGCTGTTAGACTCATGAGCTCCCACATCGCAGTACAACGTTATCATAGCCAATAAATAATGGCCAAAAAGACTAAAAGTTATAATAAACTAGACCACCATCCCTCTCATCTTCTCTGACTTCTTCCCTCTCACACAGGAACACTCGATTTCCCCTCAGAATGCCACCAACATCAAACCCATGCACCCGACCTCCATCCACGGGGTGGAGGACATGATCCGTCTGGGCGACCTCAACGAAGCCGGCATCCTCCGCAACCTGCTCATCCGCTACAATGAGCGCGTCATCTACGTAAGTACCCCCGAGCTCTTACCCACACGGAGCACACGAATGTTTACAGTCACCTACAGAGCAGCATAAAGAGACTTTACATGGAGGGAGTAACCTGAAGTAACCACAACTCAGTTAAGTCCTCAGGTTAATCTGTTTACTTGTACCTCCAACACCCTGCAGTTGAGTTTATTTGTTACTTTAAATAAAGCAGTTAACACAATGACCTCACCTGCCTCTGGTTTACCTTTGACGGGGTGGTTACAACGATTTCTACATGTGTTTCCTAAAGAAACAATTCTGTATCTCATAATTAGAGCCGCAACAATCAGCCGATTATTTGATTGAGAGAAAATTAATTTGCAAATATTTGGATAAATTGAAAAATTGTCCAAGATTTTTTATAAATGTTGAATTTTTCTTATATTTTCTGGTAAATATTCACCAATTTACTGCAGCCATGTCAACAAACAAGATAGCGTTTCGACCTACTGGCCTTCATCCAAGCAACCAGTAGGCTAAACGTTAGTTATGTTGTTGACATGGTCGGTGTGAACTGTTGAAACTGAGATTAATTAGCTCTGTCCTGAAGATTTGTGTGTGCATCTGTTAACTTTGGGTGTTCAATAGTTCGGATGTATGACTTTTGAACACTGTGAAGGGGCATCGTTTCAAAGATGAACTCTAAATGTAAAGTAAATATCCTTTAGTGTGTGTTTTTTCACACTTTGCTAACATTTGACAGATCAAGTCAAGTTTATTTATATAAAACATTTCATGCAACAGGCGTAGACTCAATGTGCTTAAAAATAGATTTGATTCTTGAAGACTTGGACACATTTCAGATGTGTAACTTCTGATCTTGGTGAGATGCTCCTGAAAAACAAAGCGACAAAGTGAGCAGGTCAGAGGGATTTCTGCCTGAACTATCGCCTGTTTAATATCAGTTGTAATAATAATACCATCCACGTATCTCAGTGACAAAGTCCCACTTAACTGAGCTGATCTGCGGCACGCTGCTGCTGGTCACACCTGTGTAAGAACTTTATATAAACACCAAGCAGGCTTAAAATGGTTTACGCTGGATATCGTCTAGTAGTTGGTGCTTAACAGCTCAAGTGACCAAAGGGTCAAGCTCCTAAAACTTGAACTTGTGTGTATTCCTTTGAGAGTGCCTCCAAGTTATTTATATAATAGTTTTGTTTTCTTTCTCTATAGACGAATTGTGGTGGAAGGGTGAGTATAAGAAAGAAACTGAAAACCAAAAATACGCTAACACGGTTCTGCGAGGCATTTTCAGTCATTGTCTTGATTTTAACATTAACGTAAAATGATGGTTTCATTCATGGCTTCTCATGGTTTCTATACTTTACAACCTTTTCTTGCTTTATTAATGACTGATTTTAATTCTTACTTGTTTACTCAGGAACTTTTTTTTGCTTTTTAAACAAATTTGATTTATTATACCCACGATAATACATCACTATGATGATTTTAGAAGGTTTAAATTTACTCCAAGAGTTACAGTTTCATGTGATCAAGTTCCTCAAGTTTACCCCAATCAGTTAAATGAAAATTACAATTATTAGAGTAAAAATTGACACAAGAAATACCAATGAATCAAATAGAAGACAAACGCTGTCAACATAAAGATCATATCTGCAATTATACTTGTTGATTTGTAAACATATTTAGATGTTCTGTCTCCAAGATGCATGATAGTTAATGTAAATGTTTTTGGTGTTCACTCTCCTGGTTTTGTGTTCCTGCAGACGTACACAGGCTCAATCCTGGTGGCAGTGAATCCCTACCAGCTCCTGCCGATCTACACTCCCGACCAAATCCGCCTCTACACCAATAAGAAGATAGGCGAGTTGCCGCCGCACATATTCGCCATCGCGGACAACTGTTACTTCAACATGCAGCGGAACAACAAGGACCAGTGCTGCATCATCAGGTGTGTGTGAACATGCAGTGAAGATGGGCTCAAAGTGAAGCACAACAACAAGAAGTCACAGAAACAGGAAATATGTGAATAAAAAATATATGAAATGCAATATTAATGAACTAACACAAGTAAAATCTGTATGTTTAGTTTCTGTGGAAGCCCATTTCCACCAGTGAAAAAAATTATTAAAAAATCCCATTTTAAATCAGAATTATGAGATAAAAAAATCAAAATGATGGGCTTAAAAATCTAAATTATTAGCTCAAAAGTCAAAATGATGAGATAAAAAGCGAAATTAGGAGATTAAAAATCAAAATTATGATATAGAAAGTCAAAATTCTCAGATGAAAGGTCAAAGTTATGATATACAACATCCAAAGTATGAGATTATTATGAGATTAAAAATCAAATTATGGCATAAAAAAGTCAAAATTCTCAGATTTAAAAATCAAAATCATGATATAGAAAGTCAAAATTATGAAATAAAAACATTATGAAAGACGTTGTAGTTTCACAGATCCGCAGAAAGAGAACCGAGACAGAGAGAGTGTGTGCGTCTGTGTTGTATGAGTGTGTAACAGTCCTGTGTTTGTTGTACAAGTGTGTAACAGTCCTGTGTGTGTTGTACGAGTGTGTAACAGTCCTGTGTGTGTTGCAGCGGTGAGTCTGGAGCTGGGAAGACAGAGAGCACAAAGCTGATCCTGCAGTTCCTCGCAGCCATCAGTGGTCAACACTCCTGGATCGAGCAGCAAGTCCTGGAGGCCACGCCCATCCTCGAAGGTCAGACAGCTGCAGTGTTTTTGCACAAAATATCGCCTCGTATGAACACGAACATCTAAATGTCAGTCACTGTGAACCACCAAGCTTTTTCTTGTTCTGACCTCCTGCTTGTTCCCATCACCTCACTGTACAATGAATTCAGCCTTCGGCAACGCCAAGACCATTCGTAACGACAACTCCAGTCGCTTCGGGAAGTATATCGACATCCACTTCAACAAGCGAGGAGCCATCGAAGGAGCCAAGATCGAGCAGTACCTGCTGGAGAAGTCCCGTGTGTGTCGACAGGTGAGACCATAGTGAACACAACTCTGTCCCGATCAAACACAACGAGCGGCTCACTGATGAGTTGTTTCTGTTTTATTATATTGTCGTTTGTTATTATTGTTTATACAGCAGTCAACACGTATGGATGTTGACAAATACATTAGTAAACACTTTGATATGCATACAACTACAGCATAATGTTTAACAAGCCACTTGATTTAACTTATTTCTTTCCTCCAGAATCCAGATGAGAGGAACTACCACATCTTTTACTGTATGCTAAGAGGGATGGCTCCAGAGATGAAGGCCAAGCTGGGCCTGGGCCTCGCCACAGACTACTCCTACCTCACCGTGGTGCGTCTGTCGATGGAAAATGCTCTCAAAACACGCTGGAACATTTTATTCCATCACAGATAGGACACACATCTTTTGAACGTAAGAAAAACAGCGAAGATAAAGATCTCGGTGTGTTTTATCTCGCAGGGGAGCTGTACGGCGTGTGACGGTCGCGACGACCTGAACGATTACTCCAGCATCCTGTCGGCCATGAAGGTCCTCATGTTCACTGAGACTGAGAACTGGGAGATCTCCAAGCTGCTGGCTGCCATCCTGCACATGGGCAACCTGCGCTTCGAGGGTACGACGAACCAAAATACAAGCAGCTTAATGATTCAATGATTTTTTCTTTTATTATGTCTGTGAAAAACATAAAATTATATTACATTACAATTATTTTCCGCAGCTCGTACTTATGACAACCTGGACGCCTGCGTGGTGGTGAGATCTCCTGACCTGGTCACTGCTGCTTCACTCATGGAGGTGTGTTAATATGTGTGTGTTACTAGAGGTTAACACACTAGTTTTGGGAATGAAAAACCAAATGAATAAATATCAGAAAACGTAATCGCCTGCTTGATATTCGACAGTATATCTGCATAATGGGTTCATTGGCATGCAGGGTGATGCAGCACTTTGGTCTTCAGTCTTACAAGAGAGAAAGACATGAAGCTGCTTTAAACTGTCCATTTTCACCACTTCTGTGTCCATCACTGGTGTTCTTTGTTTCTTAATGTTTCCACTGTTCCTTGTGCTCTGCAGGTGGAGCCGAAGGACGTGATGGTGTGTTTAACCACACGAACCCTGATCACTCGCGGTGAAAGTGTCGCCACGCCTCTCAGTGTGGAACAAGGCCTGGATGTCAGAGACGCCTTCGTAAAGGTGCTGAGCTTTAACCACAAATACAGAAAACATCCAACATGGAACCAGATAAATGTTGACATATTTGCCTAAAATGACTCAAATATTCAACACTGCAAAAACTCAATTTTTTTCAGATTTTGAAATAAATTGAACTTGTTTTCATACAATCTTTGTTTGTTCCACGGCCAGATTTTATTTATTACAATCAAGAAACACCTTGTATTCATTTTGTTTTTAACCTATTTTGGCATGCGCACAGCTTTCACATACAGACATGGATGACTTAGTCTCTAAGAAGAACACCAGCTCGCCGGTTTAGCAATATTTTTGGTTTAAAACTTGAGAAAACTACTAGCCAAAGGATTTGAATGAGGCTATATGCCGTCTTTGCCGTGAGACGATAACACCGTCTATCTCAATATTTGGGCTGGACGACATCGTGATATGAAATGTTGGACATCGCCCGGGCCTACTGTAGGCATACCATTAAAAACTGAAGATCTGTACTCTTACTGAACATGAGTTTCTTCTTCAGGGGATCTACGGGCGGCTGTTTGTCTGGATTGTTGATAAGATCAATGCTGCCATCTTCAGACCTCCGTCCTGCGAGAGTAACTTAATACGCAGGTCGATCGGGCTGCTCGACATCTTTGGTTTTGAGAACTTCATCGTCAACAGGTGATTTATTCTCGGTCATTAGATCAGAAACCGTCATTATTGGTTCATTCATCTGACGAGGAAAATCTTGTTTGAACTGTAGTTTCTGCTGTCATTGTTGTTAAATCCTTCTCTCGTCTACTGATTTTCCTTCTCTGTAGCTTCGAGCAGCTTTGCATCAACTTCGCCAACGAGAACCTGCAGCAGTTCTTCGTCCGGCACGTCTTCAAACTGGAGCAGGAGGAGTACAACCTGGAGGACATCAGCTGGCAGCACATCGAGTTCACGGACAACCAGGACGCTCTGGACATGATCGCCAACAAACCCATGAACATCATCTCCCTCATCGATGAAGAGAGCAAGTTCCCGAAGGTACGATACGATGGACGGTGTTTGGTCATGCTGATGTGCTGGGCTCATGTTGGTCATTTTACAAGATATATTGAAGTATTTTAACTTCTAACATCTATAACTATGATATAGTTAACAGATTTATGTAGCTGTTCTTTATAAATGATGCCTGTTTCTTTGTCTTTTAAAAGGGAACTGATGCTACGATGCTTTACAAGCTCAACTCGCAGCACAAGCTCAACGCCAACTACATCCCTCCCAAAAACAGCTACGAAACCCAGTTTGGCATCCAACACTTTGCCGGTGTGGTGCATTACGAGACCAGAGGTTCGTTCTGTTTCACGATTTATTTAAGGCTCCTTCTTGTCTCACTCCTTGTGATTCATTATGTTTGGCTCAGACTCTCAGGAGAGGATTCTGGTAAAATAAAGGTCAGATGAGATGTGAGAAGCAGACCTGAACACCAACGACATAATGCACCAACATATTACCTCGATTAACACGTCTGCATATGAATGTAAAATGTGTTTTACAGAGGCATAGAAGTACATGAAACATACATTAAAACTGTGTTAAAAACAATATAAACAAAACCAAAATCAAGCAAATAAATAGTTACAGACTAAAAAGAAGTTACCGATAAACAGTAGTCTGTTATGCCCTGATTTAAATGAGCAGACCGCACGTATTCAGGAAGCTTGTTCCTCAGGTGAGGAGCACAGAAACTAAAAGCTGTTCCACCTGTTTAACATTGATCCTATGAACACTGAGTGAAGCTGAAGCTGCTAATTGGACTATAAACAATCACAAGCGCCCAGAAGAGGAAGTCTAGGCCCAGATATCTGTTATTCAGGGATATTCAGGCTAACTTTAACCAGTCAAATCAACAGTAGGAGAGCGCTACGTCCAGCAGAGAAAAAGCCTTCACTGTCTCGGTGAAATAAACTCCCCAGTTCTGATATAACTGAGGCTGTAGCAGCTGCACTGACCTCTTGAGGAGCGGACATTGTTGTTTTCAAACAAACAGTCGCTTCTCCTGCAGGTTGTCACATCTAAACCACACGTGTAGCTGCCAGTCGTTCCTCAGAGGACGCTGAACGAGTCAATGAGGAATTACATTAACACACAGCTCTTGGTTTGCTGGTGAAAAAGCCAGTATGAACACAACCTGGACCAGAACTAAAAGACAACCAAGTCTCTCTCTCTCCGTCCCTCCTCCAGGCTTCCTGGAGAAAAACCGGGACAGCCTCCACACCGACATCATCCAGCTCGTCCACTCGTCCAAGAACAAGTTCATCAAGCAGATCTTCCAGGCCGACGTCGCCATGGTGAGACAACTTCAGATCTTTTACTTTGCACGAATACTCGTAACGCTAATAATTTTCACCTCCTTGTGCTGTGACTTCGAAGGTGTTGCTGTCTCCAAGCGATAATGTCACTGATGACTTTTGCCTCCCTTCAGCTTTTCTCCCCGCGGTGTCGGCCTTTTACTCATGTCCCACCCCTCGTCTCACTCTGCTGTCTCTTCTCTGTTTCCTCTGTCTCTTCCTCTCACATCAGTTTCTGTGTGGCTATCAGCAGCCCAGCACCCCTACTCCCAAGGTAATCAACGGCCTCTCGCAACATGTGGTCACTCAGAAACCCTGTGTGTGTTCTCGTAATGTGAAGTAAACCCACCCCCTTCCTTAAAACTCTTCTTTTTATCTGACAGGTGTGCAGTTTGTTGTAGCAGAAACCAGAGGGGAAAGTGTGTTTATTGGATAAGATTTAGCTTAACGCAAACTCTCTGACACGCGTTCAGTCCTCTAGCATGTTTCTGTTTGGCGTCACTGAGAGGATTTCAGTGCCGACAGCTGTCAGAGACTTTGTGCTGTTTCCTGTTCCTGTTGTGTTCAGTAGCAGTCGTGTGTGTTTGTGTGCACCCTGTGCTTGTGTTGTCTGTGTCTGCTGTTTGTCAAGATACCATTAAAGGGTGACTCCGCCAATTTTACACATTAAAGCGTGTGTAGTACTACTTGAACATTTATTTTTCTGACAGCTTTTTACTTTTCCTCTCTAAATTTTATCACAAATATCTACTCGTTACATTTTCAAAACAGGCTCATTGCTTTAGTTTGAATGCATTTAAGGGGGAATTATCGATTCTTTTTATTTTTGCATCATTGTATTGCTGATTTCAACCTGTCAGTGCTCATCATGCACGGCAGACGTAGCGCGACGAAACAAAGTCAAAGATGTAACGAGAAGAGACCCTGCAGCCCTCTGCTTGGATTTTCTTATTTTCTCACTTTGTTGCTGCTCGGGACGCTCTACCAACACAAAATGTGGCTATTTGACGTCCTGAGAATGAGACTCAACAATCAACTATCTTTGTGGTGCGTTTAGGAACAGCTGGGACAAATCCTACTGGTTCAACCTTTAGGTTTAATAGTCTTTAAATTATGTTAATGTAACGTGAGCTTCAGTTAGCTTTGACCAGAAATGTTCTTTGGAGGGAAACTTTTTACTTCTATACTTTGAGTACATCTCAGAGCCTGTACTTTATTACTTTTACTAGAGTACAGAAGTTGAATCAGTACTTCTACTTTTAGCAGAGTCTATTTTTTACACTTCTACTTGAGGAGAGAATGTGTGCCCTGTTCATACACACACTTTAATGTGTAAATTTGTGTAAAGTTTCCCTTTAATTGTGACAAAAATTAAATCCTGCGTGTCTCAAACAGTGTGAGGCTGGTTTGTGTTTTTAATTCTGCAGAAGAAAAAGCAATTGTAATAAATTATAAACACTGGGATATTAGTCATACTCGACACTGCTGACAGGTCGTTGAGACTTTTTTTTGGTTTTTTTCTGGTTTGATGAATAACAGGGAAAAAAATTAAAACTACTTAGATTTAAATATCTAATCAGTGTTTCATATCTAAATGTTTTTGCGTCCTGAGGGAACTTTTGAAACTTGTCAAGTGATTTGTTGTTATTAATCGAACAAATCTCGAAGCTTAATTTTTTAAAGTTTTCTTGGATTGAATCTTTCTGTTTAGTATTCCTACAGCAGACGCTCCTTCATAGTGATTGATTCTGTTTTCAGCAGCTTCTCTTCGTTGAATTAAGTGATCAATCTCTGCTGAGAAAGAGACGTTTTGTCTTGATATGTGTCTAAAAATCATTTGGCCACGTTTAATAGTTTCTTAACAGAAATCTGTAAACCAGTTACCTTTTGTTTCATTTGGTTTTACCTCTTTTGATCGGTTCAGACTAAATACTGTATATCAGCATTTCTTTGTGTCATAGACAATTGCTCGTTTGCATCGTTGAAACATATTTTTATGTATTTCTACCTTGTGTGTGTTTGCAGGGCGTTGAGACGAGGAAGCGCTCTCCCACTCTGAGCAGTCAGTTCAAACGCTCTCTGGAGATGTTGATGAGGACTCTCAGTGTTTGTCAGCCGTTCTTCATTCGCTGTATAAAACCCAACGAGCTCAAAAAACCCATGGTGAGACCAGTTTTTATGAGTTTGTGTGTAAGAAGTTCGCCTGTTAGCCTCCTTTAGCTTCTCATTTACCGCACGGACACAAAAGTGGCATCAATCTTCTCATTTAACTCTCTGCAAGAAAGTGAAATATCCCAAAATGTGGAATTATTTCACAGAACAACAAAGTATAAACACCTGTTCAGATCGACCTTGATAATCTGTAGTCTCGTTTAAACTCGAGCACACTGACTTTCTTTTTGCCTCAGCTTTTGTAAAATGTCACGCTGCCCTCTGAAGCAGGGCATGCTGCTGTTATTGCTCTGCTTTTACTGATGCACGTCTGTGTCTCTACTTTCTTCCTCAGATATTCGACAGAGAGCTGTGTATCCGTCAGCTGCGATACTCCGGCATGATGGAGACCATCAGGATCAGGCGGGCCGGTTACCCAATCAGATACACGTTTGCTGAGTTTGTGGAGCGTTACCGAGTCCTCATGCCCGGCATCAAACCTGCGCACATACAGGTCCACAACACAACCACTGTTTCTTTATCTGTTGTCATTTTTAGTCCTGATTTCACCTGATTTCAGGGGCTTCCAGTAATATTATTAAACAGCCAGTTCACCCAAAGACTCGTTTTTCTACTTGGCTTGCTTAGATTTTTGCTGATGCAAATGAAAATATATTTGTGTTGGTGGAAACATCCTCAGCAAGCGAAAACAGCTTCTATAAAGTTCAGAGAAACACTTTAAAGCTTTAACCGAATTAAAAAGCTGAATGTATTTTGTCCACCATGAGACTGTAACTTTAATTTCCCTGATGCGGACCATATCAGTTTTTGACATCATACAGTATCTGATGAGCCTTACAAAAACTCATTACTGGTCCAGGGGTCGTCACTTAGACGTGGTTATTTCTCCTTCCAGGAAGACCTCCGAGGGACCTGCCAGCGGATCGTCCTGGCCCGTCTGGGGAAACATGATGACTGGCAGATCGGAAAGACCAAGATTTTCTTAAAGGTTGTTTTTTGTGTGTGTGTGTGTGTGTGTTGAGTTATCTTGCTGATTCCTGGAGGGCTGAGTTGTCTTAGGCTGGGTAAATTTAACAGCCCCTCCTGACAATCGGAGGAGAAATCTGGGCGGAGAGTTTGGTCGGTCCCAAAGGTCGGCCCAGGTTATCTGTGAATGTGAGGGCTGTACAGATCCAGACTCCTCGCGGCTGCCCCCATAAATATCAAACATGTTTAATATCTAGGATTCAAAATCTGGACGGTTGGATTGTCATTACTTACAGGGCTGCAAATGAGAGAGATATCCTGTGGACTATTACCCACTTTGGTAATCCAGTCTGGATGAATATATACCTCTTATTTATTTGCCGGTTTGTCTCCGTTGTCAGGACCACCACGACATGCAGCTGGAGATCGAGAGGGACAAGGGGCTCACCGACAAGGTCATCCTCATCCAGAAGGCCGTGCGTGGACTCAAAGAGAGGTAAAAAAAAAAAAAGTGTTTGTAAAAAATATAAATCTTTCAGGACTTCGGGCGCTCTGCATGTTCTTTGTTGTTCCTGTTCTGACTATTTAGGCCTGTGTTTGATGAGTGAACCTCCATGTTCCACTTCCTGTTTCTTTGTAGGACAAACTTTCTCAGACTGAAGAGTGCTGTGACCTTTATCCAGAAGGTCTGGAGGGGTTATCAGTGCAGGAAGAATTACCAAATTGTGAGTTCTTTGCACCTTTGATGCATAGTTTTGTAGTATGCGTTGAACCTGAAAGTATGCGTTATGTTTCTTCTGCAAAATCCCCATTTTCTCTTGTTCATATGAGCTGCGCAGGTCCACTGTCTCCTTCACAGCACACTGACATGACTCCACTCTTCTCTCCTTCAGATGAAGTCTGGCTTCTTGCGCCTCCAGGCGGTCTACAGGTCGAGGAAGTACTACAGAAGCTACCAGACGACGCGCCTTCGTGTAAAACTCATCCAAGCCCGTTGCCGCGGCTTCCTGATCCGGCGGACATTTTGGCGGCGTCTTCGTGCCGTGTTGACCCTTCAGGCCTACACCAGGGGCATGATAGCCAGACGCCTCTGCCAGAGGCTCAGGGCAGAGGTAAACAACAGTCATTATATTTACTACTGCTACTTAAATCATGTTGCTGACCAGCCAGAAGGAGGGGACCACTGGTGCTGAGGGCTGACGTGAAGAATAACGTACATGTCACATATTTATTTTGCTTAAAGAAACTGTGAAGCCTTAATATATTTGTTTATGTAGCGCCATGGTTAGATACTTTAGGAGGTTTTTCTTGTCCAACACCAACAACTTGTGCAATTATTTATGGTTAGCTGACCTTAAAAGAATAGTTTGACATTTTGTGAAATTTGCTTTTCTTGTTGAGAGTTAAGTTGTGTTCCAGACTGCATATTTTGCACTGCAGGTGCCCTATTAAGTAACTGTATGTATACAGTTGGGACATACAATGATATCGTGACATTGTGCATTGACCCTCTGCCTCGTACGTCCATCTCAGTCTATAGCGTGAAATTTGAAGTAAAAAGAAAAGCTATGTCATTTTAAACTCCACTTCAGTGAGCTGTAATCGGTCTGTGCTGTGCAGGTGGAAAAGCAGCACAACAGCAGAAAGACTGGAAACAGGAGAAAGTCTATAGCTTTTCTACAGAGAAGAGAAGGGGCACGTGAGACGTTTTTTGTCCAATCTAAATTATCTTCGCTCCTGTGTTTATGAATTGTGATCTGGTGGGAAAAAAACATTGCCAGGCTCTTCTTTCTATAAAAATTTTTTTTTCAAGAGAAAAAACATGTTTTTGTTTTTTTGTTGGGTTTTTTTTGCCAAAATCTTTCTCGTGAAAAAAAAAAAAAAAAATTCTCAAAAGAAAAAAAAAGTTTTTCTCAAAAGAAAAAAAGTTTTTTCACAAGAAAAAAAAGTTTTTCTCAAAAGAAAAAAAAAATTTTCTCAAAAAAAAAAACAGTTTTTTTAACAAGAAAAAAGTTTTTTCACACGCAAAACGTGTTTTCACTAGGTTTCACACATGAAAAAACCTGCGCCATTATCATTTTTTTTTCATGTGGGAAATATTTTTTTTACTCTCGGTTCCCCACATACAAGAAAAAAAAAATCTTGTGGGAAAAAAAAGTACTACACATGAAAAAAAATTTGCCATTATTTTTTTGTTTTGTCTATGTGTGAAACACTGGAAAAAGAATATTTCACAAGAATGAGAAAAAAACTTACTAAAACCTACAGTTTCACACAGAAAAATATTTTTCTCGGTCAAACCCACAGAAAAAAAAATTCTCTTGGAAAAAGATTTTCACTCGGTTTCACACATGAAAAAAAACATTTGCACATGCTTTCACAGATAGAAAAATAAATTAAGGAACTGAGAAAGATTATCCTGGCAAAACTTTTTTCCCACCAGAAGTCATAAACACAGGAGAGAAAATAATACGTCAAACTTCAAAAATGGATCACCAGAAAAAGTCCTCACTTCCATACTTTGTCTCCAAAAGCAAAACAATTTCTAAACCTCATTAGTTAAAGGTCCCATATTGTAGAAAGTGAGATTTTCTTTGCTTTTTTATGATAAAGAAATTCCAGGTGCTTTATATATACTGTGAAAGTATCAAAAAACTCAGTCCACGAAGAAACACGCACAGACTGTGCCTTCATAAAGTGTCACAACTGCACAGCCAGGCCCTCAGCACAGGCTCAGGCCTGTCAGAGACGACCAATCAGATTCAGACAGAGGATGAATAGAGGTGCTACAGCAGATAGTTTGAAAAAAGAATGTGTTTTTTAAACATTAAAGCATGTAAACATTTTCTACAAATAAAAGTTTGAGAATGAGCAGTGTGGGACCTTTAACATGTTACAAGTTGTGACTTTATTGCCTTTTCTACCTCCCGCCCTCTTGGTGTTGCACTCAGGTGAGCAGACACAGATGTATTTGAAGTTCAGACCCTGCCTACTTTTACATCTCTGCCCTGGTGGCCAGTCACTGTGTAAAGCGGGTATAAATGTAAAGATTGTCTGTCAGCCGTCTCCTTGATTCTGATTCCCCCATCTGAGAGAGGGTTTGTTCGAAGCACACTGAGACGTGTAAACACGGTGCATCCCAACTGGCCTGTGATCCAAGCCAAACTATGTCACCATGAAAACCTTCTTTTACATATTTTTATACATTTTTTTTAAATTACTTGTTTGAATGTTTGGTTGGATGTCTGTTTGTTCAATATGGAAATGTTTGTGAGCTTTTTGTTTTTAGTAAAAAATGCCGTTTCATCTGCTGCTGTTGCACGTTTCTTCTCTCTCTTCCTGTTCTGAAAGACAATGTTAAATAAATAACTTGTTCTGTAAATGTTTGCTTAATCTCAGTTTGTTATCGACTTGATAAGATACAAATAGCTTTCAGAGAGCTATCAAACAATAATCCCGAGTGAGTCTACAGTCCTACTGACCCGACAACAAAGAAGTTAAGTGGATGAGCTCTTTAGAAGCCGAGCCGCTTCGAGGACGGACCGGAGGCGGCTGCTGCTACATGTTGTCAATGTCGTCTGTTAATTTGTGTTTTATCGGCCGCTTGTCATGTTAGCTTGTAGAAGTTTACGTTAATTCTGCTGTAGCACTCACTGGAAGAGCCTTTAAATACTGAATAGATATAAAAGTTCTGTTGAGCTTTAAAGAATATTTTATATTTTATGCTCTTTATATATCTAGACCTGCATTCTTAAGACTTATAATATCGAAAAGTAACCTCTAATGTTTCCCTTCAGTTCCTCTGCTGTAGTTTTAAGTAAAATAACATGCTCGTGATGATCACCCCCTCCCTGCCTCTGTGAACCCTCTCGCTCTGTTTCCACTCTCCCCTCACAGCTGCAGCATCGACAGGAGGCCGAGCGGCAGCGCCTCGCCGAGGAGGAGAAGCTGCGGAACCAGATGACGGCTCGGCGGGCCAAGGCAGAGGCCGAGAGGAAACACCAGGAGAGGCTCGTCCAACTGGCCCAGCAGCAGGAGGAGAGGGAGAGGGAGGAGAAGGAGGAGGCGAGGAGGAAGAAGGAGCTGCTGGAGCAGATGGAGAGGGAGAAGGAGCAGCCCGTGGATCACTCCGACATGGTCGACCGCATGTTCGGTTTCCTGGGGAACTCGGGGCCGCTGCCCAACCAGGACGGACAAGCGCCAGCTGGTTTCGAAGTATGTGTTTACTGTTTCTATAGTGCAATAAAGCTGCACGAACCAGTTTTTGTTCTGATTAGATTTAATTTTGAGCCGTGTTGGCAGCATGGCTCTAGAGATGGAAGAGGATGAGATCTGTCACTCGGTCCAATCCATTCTCGTAATCCGGTGATTTCTCCTCGAGCTGTAGGAGTTCAGGAGTTCCCGCCCAAACATCTGCCTGAAGTTCAGCTGTCGATCATGACGTCCCACCCCTTTTTTTTAATAGCATCAAATAACTAATTTTAAACTAAACTCACCAGGAAAATAAACAAACATGAACATGCGTCCCATCTGTTAACATGGAGGGGGACAGGGTTATGACACCAGGGGGCGTCATGTCGTCCATCTTCGTTTACTGTATGTCAGTTGTTCGGACATTCACGTCCCCTGAGAGATAAATTCTATGACTTTGGTGATCCCCGACTTTCCTGTAGCGCCATCATCTGGTGAAAGTTTTTATTTGTTCAGTACTTCAGTTAATGACCTGAAAAATTAATAATAAATATATATAATATAATATAAACTGCTGTTTATGCTGCACCTGCTGAGGTAAATGCTCTGCAAACGGGATCCCTTATTATTATTCTTCATAATCTGAGCACGGCAGAGTCAAACTTTGCACAGGAAGTCAGTCAATTAAGGGAACTCGGGATGCTTGTACCATTTTGCATCTTAACAAACAAACAGTATGTGTTTCCTTTGTGGCCACCAAGGGAAAAAGTTGCTGCTGTAAAGCAATATTGTAAAACACACTGAAGCTGCGTCTCTTAACTCTCCTTTTCTCTCTGAACTTTGTTTGGTCTCCACTGATTCCTGAGAAAAACATCTCTACAGCCGCTGAATGTTCAGCTTTTTCATTAGCCGCTTGCTAACTTTGTCTGTCTACTGTTTCTATTTCAATTCCACATTTACTTTATCAAGCGTGTTTATCTCGTTCAGGACTTGGAGAACATTCCTCGCGGTGAGGAGGCTGAAGAGGAGGTGCTGAATGAGGCTCCGCCGTTACCTGATGAGGAAGACGAGGATTTGTCCGAGTACAAGTTCTCCAAGTTTGCCGCCACCTACTTCCAGGGTGTTTCCACTCACACCTACATCAGACGGCCGCTGAAACAACCTCTGCTGTTTCACGAGGACGAAGGAGACCAGCTGGTGAGAAACCAAAGCCCTCGTCGCCTTTCAGCCATCCACTGAGTAATATCTGTTTTTGTGTTGGTTGGGACTGCAGATCCACCACTTTTAGCTCAAACTTTGGGGCGAAACAATTATTTGCTTTTCGTCTTCACTGCTTATTTTAAAATCCTGTCCCGTCCTCCAGGCTGCGTTAGCAGTGTGGATAACTGTGTTAAGGTTCATGGGAGACCTCCCGGAGCCAAAATGTCAGATGGTGATAAACGACGGCAGCGAAAAGATTCCAGTCATGACCAAAATCTACGAAACCCTCGGCAAGAGGACCTACAAGAGGGAGCTGCAGGAGCTGCAGGTGGAAGGAGAGGTGAGCCGAAGCTGAAGGGTCTCACCTGAGCTTTACATGATCGTTGAGCGTTACTGATGCTCAAGTCTGTGATGTGTTCAATGAAATGTCCATGTTTGTCTTTACAGAACAGCTCCATCGACACCCAGAAGAGGAACAGCGTCAGACACAAACTTGTGTCTCTGACTCTGAAGAGGAAATCGAAGATCACTGAGGAGGTGAGAAACAAACCAGAAACTTATTCTAAAGTTAACACCAGACTGTGCTGTTTAAGCTGTGTGTTATATTTAGAGTATTTTCCCAGCTTTACCTCGCCGTCAGACAGCCCTTTCCATCAAGAACTGAAGCTGTTGTATCGCTTCAACGCAACCAAACCCTTTGACAAAAATAGTCGTTGTACCTCTCAGAACACGGGAGATATTGGTCTCACACTTCCTTGTTTGTGTTGTTGTGTGTCTTTGGTGTTTTAACATGTTAGTTGATCAGAAACAACCCTTTAAAACACCAAAGTCCCCGGTTCCTTCGGTTGACACATAGGTCTTAAGTTACTATAAAGGTTCTTTGTCCCGTCTAGTCTACAAAAAGTGGGTCATTTATCAATCTTCACCCGTCGTTACACATGTGGTTGATTTGAACACCATTCTTAAGAAGCAGAGGGACCCGTTAATGGACTGGATAATTCATTTCAGAGCGGAGAAGTTCAGTTAAAGAGTTGTTTCTCTTCATCGTCTGCGTCAGGTGACCCGGCGGCTGACTGAAGGCGACTACGGCCTCGCGGGGAACAGCATGCTGGAGGACCGACCCACCTCCAACCTGGAGAAACTTCACTTCATCATCGGCAACGGCATCTTACGGCCCGCCCTCAGGTGAGCAACTGAAGTTTTTTCCTGAGGATTGAGCTTAAGAAAAGGCCGTCAGGTTGTTAAAATCAAAAGTCATTATCAGCATTATCTGGAGGCTACATCAGCTCCTACTAGCATAACATTTGACATCAGCTAACTCTGGTTTACCATGTTGTGGACCTGGTTTTGTTCAGCTGCTGTCTCTCTCTCCGTCTCAGGGATGAGATCTACTGTCAGATCTGCAAGCAGCTCACTCAGAATCCGTCCAAGAGCAGCCACGCCCGCGGCTGGATCCTGCTGTCGCTCTGCGTCGGCTGCTTCGCCCCCTCAGAGAAGTTTGTCAAAGTAAGAAACCTCTAAATCACTTTGTTACGTTGAGAGACCACTCAGTATACGATGATACTAAAGCTTTGAATACTGCAATTCATCCACGACCTCCTGATTTGTCAGGTCTGACCCAGAATTGTCCTTGTCTCTTATTCTCTGCAATAATCTTTTACTGAGATGGGATTGAGTCCAAAGAGTTCAGGTGGTGTTTGTTGTCTAGAAGCATCAGAGCGCGTCCGGCTGTTGCTTTATTGACTATAATTCTTTTTTTTTTATTGTCTCGTCTTCATTTATCCCAATAATCAAAAGCAATTCATGCTGTGAAAAAATATTTTTTAAAAAACAAAACATAATACAAGCTATAAAAGCGGCTATGTCACACAGAGAAATCCAGACTGAAGAGAGCCGAGGAAATAAATACTTTCTTTTGTTCTTCTGTTTTTTGTTTCTCCTTTGTTTCTCTGTACAAAAGATTCATTAGAATCCAATCGAGTGTGCAGACGGGACGGATCAATTCCTAAAAAACACTAAAGGCGTGAAGAGAAGTGAAGCTCTTAAAGGAAAAATCCATCCCAAAATATTACTCGATCGACAAAGATTTAAAACTACATCTCCTGGTTTCGGCTCGTTATCGTGAGGATTTGCTCCGTTTCTTTGTGTTGTGAAACAGTAAACTGATTATATTTTGTTGTTCAGAGAAAACAAGATGTCTGAAGACGTCGTCTCAGACTTTTACACAATTTTCTCAATTTTATCGACTAAATGAGTAATTGATTAATTAAGAAAAGTTAGCAGCAGATTGATCAAAACTTAAAATATTCGTTAGCTGCAGCCCTGATTGGGAATAAATTTCATCTTTTGATGCAAATGCTTATGATTTTAATGTGATTGTTAATTTTTTGAAGTATAACATTTTGCAGTTAATGTTTCAGATGGCCTTTATCCCCTCATTCAGAAAAAGACACCAGTTTTTTATTGGTCAGCTGGGATTTCCAGCTGAATCTGTTTGGTATTTTCATGCTTCGTCATGTTTGTGATTTGATGAAATTCCTAATTCTCCGTCCTCTGTGTTTCAGTACTTAAGGACATTTCTAGTTAACGGTCCTCCTGGTTATGCTCCATATTGTGAGGAAAGGTTGAGGAGGACGTTTGTCAACCGCACGAGGACCCAGCCGCCATCTTGGTTGGAGTTACAGGTGCTGAACATGCTATCTGGTCTTTTTATCAGCAGGTCCTGAGAAGTCTTAAAAAGCATTAAATTCAGTTTACTCAAAAAAATGTAATGTTTTTGTGTCTGACTGAACCTGTTAGGAGACTTTAAACACATTTTTTAATGAACCATTTTTAAGTAGTTAAGCCATCGATGTGTATCAAGGTCCAATACATATTCACAATACAAGAACAATATTAGAAACAACAAAACAACCACATTATATGAGATTAAACATTTGCTTTTATGCTGGGATCAGTTCATGATTGGATCTATTTTAGCCGCGATTTCACCATGAATTTAAAATCAGCACTCTCTCATATAACTTCACACTGACTAACACCACCTCTGATGGTTGTCCTCATTTTCCTCCAATTAACTGAACTTTGTGTTATGAACCCTTTTGTTGATCATCTTGTACACTAAACAAACACCAACAAGACACATAAAACAGTCAAAAGTTGGGAGATTTTACTTCTGAATGATGTGACAATGATGGTAACTTGATGGCTTTTTGTCCAGTGCCTTGAATGTTTGTTTGTGAGGACGTGCAGGTGTTGTTTTTCCATCTTTTAATCAGCTTGTGATGCAGAGATGTGTAAAAAATTCATTGCGTGCCCTTACAGTTTGCATCAGTTAAGGGTTGAAGGTCCTCAGATTAAATTTTACAGTGTTACACACCTGCTTAAAAGTGACATTTGTAGGACATTAAAATAAATCGCTGTGGAATTAAGTACTTGAACTTTAGTGTTTTGCTCCTCAGGCCACTAAATCTAAGAAGCCCATCATGTTACCGGTAACGTTTATGGACGGCACCACTAAGACTCTCCTGGCAGACTCGGCCACCACAGCCAGCGAGCTCTGCAACGCTCTGGCAGACAAGATCAACCTGAGAGATCGATTCGGGTTCTCGCTGTACATCGCCCTGTTCGACAAAGTAAAAACCACATGTTCCTTCACACACTTAAGATTTAAAACTCATTGAAACAGCTTATATGTTGACTTATTAAAAGTCAGTGTGGTCTGATAGATGTTCTCTGTTTGATGCTTTGTTCAGGTGTCGTCACTGGGCAGCGGGAGCGACCACGTCATGGACGCCGTCTCTCAGTGTGAGCAGTATGCGAAGGAGCAGGGCGCCCAGGAGAGGAACGCCCCCTGGAGGCTGTTCTTCAGGAAGGAGATCTTCAACCCCTGGCACAACCCGGCCGAAGACTACGTCGCCACCAACCTCATCTACCAGCAGATCGTCCGAGGGGTGAAATTTGGAGAGTACCGCTGTGAGAGGGTGAGCTGCTGTGTTTGGTTTAACATGCAGCAGGTGTGTCTGAAGGTAGTTCATTGATTTGTTAATAGAGGAGATCGATGATCAAAATGAAGACACTGAATTTTCCAGCTGGTGTTGGTGTGCATGTCACGTTCTCTGCACGCTTTAATGAAAATAACCACTTTAGAGTTTATAGAGCAGATAACTTTGTGGAAATCAATGATGCCTCCAATCCAAGTTTCCAATAAAGATGAACATCTGCCTTTAATAGTGAGAATGACGAGTCAGCTCAGCGAGTTTAAAGTCTTTAAAGTGCAAGTCGCACAGAAAACTCTGAGGAGAGGACAAAAAATATCTCTATGCAGGATTCCTGGATTGGTAATTTCCAAAGATTAAAAGGTTTGAAACAACACAAACATATTGTGAAAGTTATTAAAGGAGGAGGACTGAACACAGACTTTCTCTTTTTATAGACTTCTTTATTCAAACAGCATTTTATAGAATAAAAGTCGTCATCTGTATCAGCTGTGTTGTTCCCCTTCTTTGCTTTGCAGGTCATGGCTCCATCTTGTGGTTAAATCAGAACAAAGCAACCAAAAGAAGAAGCAATAAAACAAACTCCAGTGTAATTTCCAACATTATGTATCAAATCTAAATGATAAAAGTTCAACTGAATTTATATAAAAACATCTCAAGTGTAGTTCTCAATGCCTTTTAAAGCTTAGACTGGAAAGGTTGTGCTACAGGGACAAAGTCTCGGTGAGACAGCTGGTGGACAGATTACTGAATGATGCAGTTATCCTACAGGATCCCTTTGCTGCATGTCATCCACTCTCTCTCTTCCTCCAACATCTCGCCTGTCGTATTGAAATGAAGCCACAAGGGAGAAAAGTAATCTTTAAAACTGTTTGAATGTAAAGAAAGTCATTTTTAACACATTATCACGTTATTCCGATTTGGCTCCTGATGAAGACGCACGCTGAAATGTCACGTCTGAATAAAGAAGAAATCTATATTAAAAAGAAAGAAGCAAGTCAGTGTTTGGATCTCCTCTTTCAAGCTGTTAAGAGTGAAAAGACCACCAGTAGTCTATAAATATGAAGGTGCTTTTTCATTAATAGCTTCCTGTCTTCCCTCAAAATCTGAATCAGAACTAAAATCATATTTATTGCAGAATGCATTTTCACAAACAAGGAATTTGCCTTACAGGCAAAGTACAAGACAAAAGCAAATACTGCAAGTCAGGAAGCATAAACAGAAAACAAGACAAATGTACAGTTACATATTATAAAAACAATAAAAACATTATGTACATATGAAATTGAAAAAAAACATATAATGCAATAGGACAAAGGATCATAGCATACTGAATGGTTTTAACCGTATTTATAATTTATTTAACAACTTTCTTAAAATCTAAATTTGGATCCAGTACCTCACAAAGATATTTAAAGTTGTGGTGAAAATCTTCCTTAAAAAGCAAAAATTTCAAATTAGCATAGTACGAGAAAATATTGAACATTAAACATTAAATTAGCTCAATAAAACCCTTCTGAGGGTAAAATATGTGCAGTTTAGGTTCTTCCACGTGATCTATATGAATATTTCTCCCATATTCTAGATGTTTTACTTAAAAAGGTCGTAAACATTTTCATAGAAACTGACTCATGTCAACCAGAATCTAGTGAATAAATGGCTGATTTTTCTGCACAAGAAGTCTGTAAAGAAACAGAAAGTTGTCAGTCATCAGATCCATGATCGTCTCTTTGGCCTGTGTCTGTTCTTCAGGAGGAGGACCTGGCCGAGCTGGCCTCTCAGCAGTACTATGTGGACTACGGCTCTGAGATCCTCCAGGACCGCCTGCTCGGCCTCATCCCGTCCTACATCCCCGACAGAGAAATCACCTCCACTAAGACTGCAGAGAAGTGGGTCCAGCTGATCATCAACGCCCACAAAAAGGTATCAGAACTGACTCCTCTCTGCTGCTTTCTGAGCAGCTTGTGCGACAGTAACTAATCACACCCTTCTGTTCAGGGATTACACACCAAAAGGAGGCTGAACATGCAGAGGGTGAAGGAGGACGTGGTGGATTTTGCTCGTTTAAAGTGGCCTTTACTCTTCTCACGCTTCTACGAGGCCTTCAAATTCTCAGGTTGGTAACATGAAAGCAGAAAGCAGTCTCACTGTGTCTGCTGTAGGTAACTGTGGGTGTTTTCATGGATATATGACTCTGTCTGTCCACAGGACCGAGTCTGCCCAAGAATGACGTGATCGTGGCGGTGAACTGGACTGGAGTTTACTTTGTAGATGAGCAGGAGCAGGTCCTTCTGGAGCTCTCGTTCCCAGAGATCACTGCTGTGTCCAGTAGCAGGTACTAACCTGAGGGGAAAACACCCAGACATGTTTTACTGTCCTGTGAGAGTGTGCTGGATGTGGAGTACAAAAGTAAAGGAAAGCTGACATCAACAAAAACAACAGAATAATTATTTTAATTATGGTCCACATATTTCTCCTTAATTAAAGGGAAGAGTTTGGTAGTTTTCTTTGTCATACATGGTGAACAGTCTTGGGTTAAAGTAGAATTTCCTCTTCCAGAGGGGGTAAACTCCAGGGCCAGAGTTTTACTTTGGCCACCATGAAAGGAGACGAGTACACGTTCACCTCAAACAACGCCGAGGACATCCGAGATCTGGTGGTGGCCTTCCTCGAGGGTCTGAGGAAGAGGTCCAAGTATGTGGTGGGACTGCTGGACTGTCCCAACCCCGGTAAGACCCGACGATGATTTTAAAAAAGAAACATGCTTTGATATTTTTCTTTGTTTAAGAGCATTAAACTGAACCATAAATGTCCTTTTTTTTCTTTTTAAAATGTCTGTGATATTCATCTTGCAGCAGGAGTCGACTCCACATTCCTGAGTTTCTCTAAGGGGGATCTGATCATCCTAGACGAACATGACGGAGAGCACGTGATGAACTCCGGCTGGGCTCACGGCATCAACGACAGGACCAAACAGAGAGGGGACTTCCCTGCTGACTGCGTCTATGTACTGCCCACAATCACCCGACCTCAGTACGACTTAGTGGTGAGTTAGACAACAACAGTCATCAACTAACAATCCTAAAATAATATGAGCTTTAATTCAGTGTAAAACTGATATTTGGCTTGTCAAATCATTTAGACTTTTTTTTTTTTTAGAAAAATCTACCATTTTTTTCTCAAAATTTTGACTTTTTTCAAACTTTCTCTCAAAATTCTGACTTTTCAGACTAACTTTTTTCAAACTTTTCTCTTACAATTGTGACTTTTTTCCCTCAAATTTTTCTGAAAATTCTAACTTTTCCCTCATTTTTTTTCAAAATTCTGACTTTTATTTCAAATTTTCTCTTAAAGTTCTGACTTTTTTGCCATTTTTTTCTCTAAACTCAGACTTTTTTAAAAAAATATCTTAAAATTCTGACTTTTCAGACTAACTTTTTTCAAACTTTTCTCTTACAATTGTGACTTTTTTCCCCTCAAAATTTCTCTTAAAATTGTGCCTTTTTTCCAAAAAAATTCTCAAATTTCTGACCCCCGCGAAAAGATTCTCCTCAAATTTAGACTTTTTCTCAAAATTCTAACTTTTTTTCCCTCAAATTTTTCTGAAAATTCTAACTTTTCCCTCATTTTTTTTCAAAATTCTGACTTTTATTTCAAATTTTCTCTTAAAGTTCTGACTTTTTTGCCATTTTTTTCTCTAAACTCAGACTTTTTAAAAAAAAAATATCTTAAAATTCTGATTTCCCTCAAATGTTCTCTTTAAATTGTGATTTTTTTTTCCAATTTTCTCTCTAAAATTCTGACCTTTTCTTCTAACTTTTTCTCAAAATTCTGACTTTTTCTAAACTTTTTCTCAAGTTTCTGTTTTTACAAATTCTTTCTCAAATTTATAACTTTTTTACCTCAAATTTTTCAAAATTCTGACTTTTGTTTAAAACTTTTTCTCAAAATTCTGACTTTTTCCCTTAAATTTTCCTCCAAAATTCTGACTTTTAAGTCTAACTTTCTCAAACTTTTCTCGTAAAATTGTAACTTTTTTCCCTCAAATGTTCCAATAAAATTGTGACTTTTTTCCCTCAAATTTTCTCTTAAAATTGTGATTTTTTTCTCTAAAATTCTGCCTTTTTTCCAAACTTTTTCTCAAATTTCTGACTCCCCCCACAAAAACATTGAAAAAAAAAAAATTTCCTCAAAATTTTTTCTCAAAATTCAGACTTTATTTTTTATTTTTAATCTGAATTTTAGATTAAAATTTGGTGAAAAAAATCACAATTTTAAGAGAAAATTTGAGGGAAAAAGTCAGAAATTTGACAGAAATTTGAGGGGTGAAAAGTCAGAATTTTGAGAAAAAATTTATGGGAAGAGAAAGAAAATCTTTGAAAAAAAATTGAGGGAAAAGTTTGAATTTTCATAAAAATTTGGGGAGAAAAAAGTCAGAATATTGAGGAAAAGTTTAGAACAAAAGTCAGAATTTTGAATAAAAAAAATATAGCGAAAAAGTAAAACTTTTATGAGAAAATTGGAGGGGAAAAAAGTCTAAATTTTAAAAGAATAGTTAGAATAGAACATTTTGAAAAAGTTAGTTTGAAAAGTCAGAATTTTGAGAGAAAATTAGAGGGGGAAAAAGTCAGAATTTTGAGAAAAAGTTTGCCCCCCTTGCCCCTCAGGGCTGCTGTATGTATAATATGTGAAACCAAATTTTTTGGCCATGTTTGGACAGTTTCGACGGTAGATATATTGTGTTTCTACCTTGAACAGAAAAAAATCTGTGGACATTCTTTGTCTCATAACTCTTCAATCCCTCCTTCACTCTCCTCCTCCCTCTCAGGCTCTTGTGACCATGACTCCTGATCAGAGGAGAGAATCCATCGGTTTGTCCAACATGAACCCTTCTGACAAGGAGGATAAAACTAAAGCCTACACACTGGAGGAGTTCTCCTACGACTACTTCAGGTGTGTTTCATGATCCTTTACTCATGTATGTGAAGTGTATCATTGCCTTGCCAGCGTGATTACAACCTAATCTGTGTTTCATCTTCTACAGGCCTCCTCCTAAGAGCACTCTGAGCAGGGTGATGATCTCCAAGTCCAGAGGGAAGGAGCGTCTGTGGAGCTGCACCAGGGAGCCTCTCAAACAGCCTCTGCTGAAGAAAGTCCTGGCTCACGAGGAGCTCTGCCAGGAGGCCTGCCTCGCCTTCATGGATATCCTTTAATGGATAGTGTGTGTGTGCGTGTGTGTGTTTTCTGAATGTGTTTAAGGGGTTATTGCCAAACAACCATATCTCCTGCACTGTAGCTGCCAATATCAGGTCCGATAGATTTTCTGCTCCAACATCAGATACTCGTCCCTGTTGTCCTTGACTTCAGCTGCACCTGTGATGAAGTACATGGGCGACTACCCGTCCAAACGGGTCCGTTCAGTCAACGAGCTCACGGATCTGATCTTTGAAGGAGCGCTGAAGGCCGAGCCGCTCAAAGACGAGATCTTCTGTCAGATCCTCAAACAGCTCACTGATAATCACATAAAGTACGCCCGAAACACACACACAAACAGGATTTAAACAACATGGTGGTCAAAGTTTGGTTTTTCTGACATAATTGGTGTGTATGTGTGTGTGTGTGTGTGTGTGTGTGTGTGCAGGTACAGTGAGGAGAAGGGCTGGGAGCTGCTGTGGCTCTGCACTGGTTTGTTTCCTCCCAGTAACATCCTGCTGCCTCACGTCCAGAAGTTCCTCCAGGCCAAGAAACATTATCCGCTGGCTCCAGACTGCATGCAGCGGCTGCAGAAAGCCTTACGGTATCACACACGCATGCACACACACGCGCTTCTTCTTCTGTCATGCTCAGTTTCTTCTCTAATCTCTGTTATTCGTTTGTAGAAATGGATCGAGGAAGTACCCTCCTCACCTGGTGGAGGTGGAGGCCATCCAGCACAAAACCACTCAGATCTTCCACAAAGTTTATTTCCCCGACGACTCAGACGAGGTCAGTGACGACTGAAATATAAATAATTTTTAATAACGGGAAAGTTAATGGTTCGGTCTATATCGCTCGTCATTAACAACATCCTGGTTTTACATGTTAAGCAGTTAAATTGAGAACATTTGACTTTTAAAGGAAGAATTTTTTTTTTTTATAAATGAAGTTCAACTCTCACTCATGTTTCCATTTTCTGCTACTTAATACTTCCACTCCACTAACATTAATAACTTTAGTTACTAGTTACTTTGCAGATTACATGCTGCATCAGAGTCAAATGAAAGCAATGTTAAGATAATTTAATTTTATCGGTAATCAGATTTAAATTACAAAAAAAAACAGCAACAACAAAAAATGTTGGGTGAGACATCATCAACATTTTATATTTGGCCCTTCTGTAAACCTGCTACTGTTAAACATATTTGCCATATAAATACACATTTTCCTCACGGTTTTACACTCTGACTCATTTGGCTCTCGCAGTATTTTCATCAAGCAGCTGTTTGTGTTCGCAGGTGTTTGAAGTGGAGTCGAGCACCAAGGCCAAAGATTTCTGCCACAACATCTCCGGACGTCTTCTGCTCAAATCCTCCGAAGGCTTCAGTCTGTTTGTGAAGATCACAGACAAGGTGACGACCTCTTTCTACTAAATATAGATTTAATACCTTCGGCCACCACAAGATGACAAATAAAACAAGATATTTTATGTAGTGATAGTCATGTACAGACTTCTGCTGATTGTTTTGTTGATGTTTTTAACACTCATCTCACACATAAACATGGTAACATGCTGATTTTCTGGCTCTCCAGGTCATCAGTGTTCCTGACGGCGACTTCTTCTTCGACTTTGTGAGGCACCTGACCGACTGGATCAAGAAAGCCAGACATGTGAAAGACGGTACAGAAGATGATCTTTTCTTTAAAGCGCATGTGTTTTATATTTCTCACTGGTTTATCTTCCTCTAACTGTTATCTGTTGGGTGTGTAGGTGTGGTTCCTTCACTGACGTATCAGGTGTTCTTCATGAAGAAGC
Source organism: Pagrus pagrus (assembly GCF_965226575.1). Classification (NCBI taxonomy): domain Eukaryota; kingdom Metazoa; phylum Chordata; class Actinopteri; order Spariformes; family Sparidae; genus Pagrus; species Pagrus pagrus. The sequence goes on from NC_140198.1 coordinate 8,017,042, forward strand.
TGTGGACGAACACCATGCCAGGGAAAGACTCCATGGCTGACTCCATCTTCCACTACTACCAAGTGAGTGTCAGCATTCAGATCCTTTAAGTAAAAGTACTAATACAACTCTGACAATACTGTATCTCGTCTTCTCTCTACAGGAGCTGCCCAAGTATCTGCGAGGCTACCACAAGTGTCCGAAGGAGGAGGTGCACCAGCTGGCAGCGCTGATCTACAGGGTGAAGTTTGAGGAGGATAAATCAAACTTCCAGAATATTCCCAAGATCCTGAAGGAGCTCGTCCCTCAGGACCAGATCAGACATCTGTCCCCCGAAGACTGGAAGAGGGTGAGCAGCAAAAAACCTAAATACAACCAAGGGTTCATGGCAGAACAGTCCAACAAACAAGGATACATTCTAATATTGAACCAACCTTCAGAGTGACGTGTTTATATCTTCTTGTTTCTCCCTCTCAGTCCATCATGACGCTGTTCAACAAGCACTCAGGAAAAACTCGAGAAGAAGCAAAACAATCCTTCCTCAAGATCATTTACAAGTGGCCCACGTTCGGCTCTGCCTTTTTTGAAGTCAAGGTAAACACGTTTGCTGCTGCTGCATATTTTTATGTTGTTATATTGTTTTCTTTTTTTCTTTTTACTGTAAGTGGTGAAAGAAGTACTCAATTCAAGCAGCAAAAGTCAAGCATTCAGGGTTGTACTTCCATAAAAAGGTACAAAACTAGTAGCATTAAATTAAAAATAATCTTCACGCAGGTCAGTTTCAAAATAAAGAATATTCTATCACTGGATTATAATTATTGATGCATTAATGTTGCAGCTGGTAAAGACGGAGCTAATTTGAACTACTTTATGTACTGCTGGGTAGTTTAATCTATAATAAACTATTATCATTTATTAGTTGATTTATGTTTTGTATTAATACTGGTAACCAACACTTTCAAAGCAATGTAGTGGAGAACTGTAGCAGAGTAGGAGTATAAAGAAGCAGAAAATAGAATTTCTACCTCAAGTTCCTCAAAATTGAACCAAAATGTATAAATGTACTTTTCACCACTTTTTTCCACAGTTTTCTTTAACTTTTTGTTCTTTGTTCTGCAGCAAACAACTGATCCAAACTACCCAGAAACCCTCCTGATAGCGATCAACAAACATGGAGTCAGTCTCATTGATCCCAAGTCTAAGGTGCGTCCACATCTCATGTGGTTTTGTTGAATATTGCAATCATTTACTCCGGTCCAAGATAATCTGTTGAGTATTCCTCGTCTGAAATCAGTTGTGTAGTTTGTCAACAGTCTGGGTTAAAACTGTGTTGGGGTCTGAGTTTTGTAATCTGGCTTCTCCTGCTCAATTTGTCAAAAAAATGAAGGACTTCATTACCCGTAGTGTATATGTTCAGTACTGTATCTGAGCTCATCTGACTTGTTTTATTTCCTGCAGGACATCCTCACCACTCACCCCTTCACTAAGATCTCCAACTGGAGCAGTGGAAACACGTATTTCCACATCACCATCGGAAACCTGGTCCGAGGCAGCAAACTGCTGTGTGAGACCTCACTGGTGAGACACTGAACGCACCATTATCCTCATATTTAAAAATATTTGTCTTCTGTGTAGACAGAGATCTTTTGTAAAATGAAGGTCATGTGGACAGAGATTTTTCTTTTTTAAAACATAGTGGTAAAATATCCAATCAGAAAAGTAGTCATATATGTAGCCAAGGCCTTAAAATCTCTGCAGTGATCCAGTGAAATAATTAGTAATTTAGTACAGGCTGTCTGACCTTTGACCTCGACCTTTCAGGGCTACAAAATGGACGACCTGCTGACCTCTTACATCAGCCAGATGCTGACGACCATGACCAAACAGCGAACGTCCCGAGGCAACAGCAAGTGAGCAGGCGGCTGGAAACTCATCGATTACGGTCAATCAATGCACTTCACTCACTCACAGCGTGGATACAAACTTATCTCATACACGGACTGTGCGTTCTTTAAATTGTCCTACAAAGTGTTTTCAAGGCAGTTCATCGGTGGTTAACTGTGACACTGTAATGCCAACGTTTTCATTCATGTTGTTATGTATCGGCCCTGTCTTAAATCTCACATATTGCCTTTAAATGATCTTTTCCCACCATCGGCAATTTGGATTTCTTTCAATAAGCATTAAAAACACTGTAAACTGTTTGATCAGGGAGGCTCCCGGTTTATTGTCTTTGAGCTGTAAAGTTTGGAGCTTTCAATACAATTATTAGACTTTTTGAGACAGAATTTATCGCCCCATTTTTTTTTTTTTTTTAATTGCCAGCATCAAGACATCAAAACAATATCCTAGACTTTAGTTTGGTTTACAAACACAATCTGATCTCTCACTGTCGCTGATGACCAAAACAGATTTGTTCATTTGTTTTTCTTGTAAGTAGCTTTGTTATCAGTCCACCAATCCAGCATCAATTATAGTCTCTTCTGAGTGTTTTAGATCAAATCTCTTAAAAAATAGACACCAAAAGAAACCCATCACTCGTTAAATGACCGTTAGTCTTCTTTTTGTTTTCTTTCATGTCATCAGTTTGTTTGTTTGTCAGTTCATGCAGTCAAACTTGAGCGTATGAAGAAGAAACTCCAGTGCTGTGAACTGTTGTGAGTTAATCTGGATTTAAACGTATTTAAACATAACCTTTTTTTTTAATTGCATTGTTAGTCATGGATGTCCGAATGTGTGCCACAAAGTTCAAACACCACCTCTGTGTATGTTGATCCACAGTAGTTAGCTTTAGATGAGCAGGTAAAGTAGACAGTGACTGATTTTATGTCTTATTTTCTAAACGTACTGAACCATTAGTGTTGATTTTTAAGCGTCAGGTCATAATCATAAATCTTTGTTTATATTAAGGAGGAGTTGTTTCATCCACATTTCCTGATGTAGACATGAATAAATGACATTTTGCAAAGAGAACAGAGACGTTAATTTCTCTTAAATAAGAGCTGCTGTAGACGGAGACAGAGGAGCGTAAATAAAGACGTAAATAATGTTTGAAAATATTCTTTAATTTTGATATGCCAGATTATGAACTTAAATCTTAGAGGGATCTTTTTATTGGCTCTTACGATGCAGTTTATTCTATACATGGAGATTTTTGGTTGGAAAAATATGCAATAATCAGTTTTTGTACCGATAAAACAAACAATATACGTTATAAGTGTCATTTGAGGATATATGTAACATTTTTGCATTAAAATGTCTACAAACAACCAGACCTTTGTCATATTTTGTTCAGTTGTGTATTTGCACTGTGCCAAATGTTTCCAATGATGTTGAAACCAGAGAAATCTAATTTTATTTGTGCAATGGTGCATTTCATTTGTTTGCACTATGCTAAGCTAACCAGTCGCTGAATGTAATTTAATAGATATAAAAGTGGTCCTCCAAAAAGCTAAATCTTTCATTTCTGTGTTAAAAATCACTTTTACAAACATTCGACTTAGAAAATCGTCTGTGATAAAACAGCTGCTAACAAAGTGAAGAAATGTTTCCATCACTTTTATTTCATTAAAGTGCATTTGACACAGTATTATGGTGAGATCTTACAGGTTGGCAGTATGAGGCTCAGGGTTGCCAGGTTGGCAGATGGTCAGTGTTCAGTCACAGTCGCCAGGTTGAGTGTCCTCTCCGCTTGGGAGTTCGCACTGGAGACCGACCAGATGTCACTCATCTCTGTGATGGGAGACGGAAAAGCAAAAGATTGTTTGATTTCAGACACGTGAAGACAGTAATGGACGCCACCGAAGAAGGAAAAGCTTCAGCATTAAAATACGATGAAATACAAAAACAGTCACATCTCATGTGACAGTATTAAGGAAGAGGACAGTCGTAAAAGTCCAGGATGCCAACAAGAAGACTGAACCAGATACTCATACTTGCCAACCCTCCCCAACTTTCCCAAGAGACTCCCAGTTTTTCATTACCCTCGTCCACTTTGCTCCCAGGGTCACAATTCTCCTGCATTTCTCCTAATTTATGACAAATATTTACACCCTTTCCCCCTTTAGTTATCACAACTTGTCTCTGGTATTGTACAGCATGTGGTCTACTGTTCTGCTACACCTTGTCCTCCCCTTCCTGGAAAGAAGAATTCCTATTTCTTACAGAAAGTTTTAAAGGAAAGGGGCGTGCATTCTGCTAAATCTGCAGCGTTGATTTTTCTGTCAATCACAGGAGTCGCACCGACGACAATCACCATCGAGAGGCTAACAAACGCAAGCGGGCAGCAGAGGGGCGAACAATGAATGAATGAAGATTAGTTTATGCGACAGATTCACGCAAGAGGAGCAACTTATTCTGCATTATTTACTAAGAATTAAAAGTGCAAATTAAAGTATTTTACAAAAAATGCTGTGTAACACGTCGCTTCAGGCTCTAAAGGGAGAGAAGCAAACGTTGCATCTAGTCTTAATTGGTTAAGAGACAGCACACTGTAGGAAACACAGTCTCCAAATCTCAGGGTTTTGTTTTTTTTAATCCTCCCTATTTTTAACGACCGGAGGTTGACAAGTACGTAGACACCCATAAAAAAAACTTGGTGCGTAGGTATGAAACAAAAGAAAAACACTGCAGCACTGACACCGTTTGTAGTCGTTTACCTGGGACCAAAGCAAGAGACCAAATCAAAGGAATATTTGAAGGATGAACTGTCTGATGCAACCTTTCATCACACTTCTTCACAGCAGCTCACCTGTTTTAAACTTGCTGTAAGTGCCATTGTCCAGTGCGATTTTGCTGCCCGAGCAGAAAGCCAGTCCTCGCTCTCTCCACCTGCCAGAGAACACAACACGTGACTCCTGTTTCACACAGATCCAGCTGCCTGCTCGGGTCACTGCCACACCTGCAGACAGCTAGCATCTTCCTGCTAACTGCTTAGTTTTTGACTGCGCGTGTGTGACTCACCAGTGAAAGATGAAGATGATGAAGATCAGCAGGAGGGACAACAGGTCAGTGAGAATCCACATCAGGTTATACTCGTCTGGACTCTGAGACACAGACAGATAACGAGGGAGCAGAGAGGTCAGTGTTTCATACGCACTGTTTACACGTACAGGTGAATACAAAGGTAATAAATTAAACTATAGTTATAGTTACCATGAGGAAGAGGGGCGACCTCATGGTGCTGAGGAGCTGTGGAGCGTTGGTGGTGACCGAGTGGACTCCACTGCACCAGGCCAGAGAGTAGAGCCACGGCTGGCTGATCACATACAGGTTGGTGGTGATGTTCACTGCAGCGTACTCCCTGCACACAAAGAGGAGGAAAAGTCATGATGCGTCACAAAATAAACAGTCTTTGATACACACACACACGCAGACACACACTGACCTGACGAGCTCAGTGGACATGGAGCTGTAGTGCAGGTTGAGTTTGACGATGTGGTTCCTCTGGAGCTCCTCTAGGGGGAGCCGACTGCCTGACGTCTGCTGGAGCTCAGGATCCATCTCGTGGACGAGAGCCCGCAGGTCTGACGGCAGCCACAGCACCTGGAGAAACACACACAGAAACACACATGTGAGTGGACAGGAAGTGGTCAATCAGACTGTACCTGAAGTGTCATCATGGGGGGACTGGGATTTCTGGTTTAGATTTTTATTGTAATGTTTTCTATACCTGACATGCTCCATCAACCATCCCACAGCCTCACCTGCGAGGAGTGAATGGAAGACTCGTTCTGGATGACCTCCAGCGTGCGTTGGATCCAGGTGTCTCTGTACGGGTGACCTCTGGGTGGACGGTAAAGGTCAAAGATCACCAGTTTGTCTTTCTGAGCTGCCAGCTGGAGGAAGGTCCGCAGGCTGCACACAGGCTGCGTTCCAGCCTCCCGTCGCTCGTCCGCTCCCAGAGAACCGACCGTACCGAACGGATCGTGCTGGAGGGGACGACCATCAATATCTAATTAATACTGTGACATAACGCGCTGCTCAATATGTTCCTCATCTACCAGCTGATGTGATGCCACTGTGTATGTTTGTTTACCATTCTGCCTGTTTTGTATATTTTTTACATGTTAAGTCGTTTGATTGTGTGTCTGAAGTTGTATTTAAACGTGTACAGTGTGCACATCTTCTTCACGGTTGTCTCTTTAAGTCAATTTCTACGTCATGAAACTCTAACTCAAGTCAAGTATTCACACGCACACATTAAAAATAGTTTTTGCTTTTTTTCCAGTTTGATTTTAAAGGTGAACTCCACCTTTTAACTATTACCGAGCCAGTTCGATCATCTTGCGGAGAATAACACTGTTGGGCTTCAGCTAATAATTACATTAGATTATGATGCATTAAACAGTTATTGTCTTGATTTATTGATGAAACTTTTGGTCAATAAAATGTCAAAAAATTCTAAAAAATACCTAAATTTCCCGAAGCTAAGCCTTAAAAATAGCCTGTTTTGCCTGACCGACAGTCAAAAACCAACACATTATAATTTAACCAAGATGCTGGAAGTTTGTTTGGTATCTTTGCCTGGAAAAAAAGACTTAAAACATTACTTTATTGTTCAAACTGCAGATTCATTTTCTGTCAATCAACGAATTGATTGATTCAAAGATGAATGTTTCAGTCCTACTGTTCAGCATGTGAAAACAACTTTATTATATCTTCTGTGGCTGTGGAATAAACAGTAATAACCACCAAAACAGAGCAGACTGAGATAAACTCTACTGTGAGGAACTCACTGAGAGGAACCAGGCCCCGGCGTTCAGGCTCTCCAGTTCAGCCCAGGTGAATATGGCAGCCGGGTTGTCGGTCCGGTTGGGGAAAACCTCGTGGACGTTGGTGGTCCGTTGGAGGGTGTGGTCGTGCATCAGGAAGGGAACTCCATCAGAGCTGCAACCAAGACATGACAACAGTAGTGACAAGAGCGGACAATGTAACAGAGAAATCTTAATGTCTCCGATAAAGAAACCAAGTCTCAGTTTGGAAAAGTGGATCGACCACACATATATAATATACATGTACATTTTTTATGCAGTGAGCTGCTGACTGACCTGATGGTGACATCAGTCTCCAGACCTCCACTTCCTGTTTCCACAGCCTTCTGAAACGACATCAGTGTGTTTTCTGGAGCCAGCTGCAAGTGGAGTTACACACGATGATGAATCAATACGTCATCTGTACGTTCACATGATGGTGTTGCAACTTATATCTGTGCTCAGTACATGTAGGGGATACGCACTAAGAAGTGTAAACATTTTGTCAGCACTGTTTACAGTGTATAGAGCTGAAGGGAAGCATCGTGACCGGACTACAAACAACAGGATGTGAGAGGGTTCCTGTATCCAAACACCAGGAACACACAGTATCGCAGAACGCAGGAAACTTATTCTGCTGCCCTACCAGGACATTTTGCTGGTGTAAAAAGATAAAAAAACTTTTCCAGATTGATTTAAGAAATATTCATTATTGTAGTAATTTTCTTTGCATTCCTGATTTTCTTCAGAAGACTCGAGTCTGGACTAGATCAGGGTGCCAGTGTCGCATACTGCCGTCAGTAAAACATCATGGAAAAACAGCTCAACAAGACAATTACAAGAGAATTAATGACCATAGTTGTGCTTCTCTTACAGTGTTAAGTGTCTCATCGGACTATTGCTCACCATGGGGGCTCCTCTGTGGCCGATGAGGGCCGGTGCAGGGCCCAGGGTCCCCTCCTTTTTGATGCAAGGAGAATACAAACCGAGGGGCACCAAGTAGAGAGCAGACAGGACGCTGAGGTAGACCCCCATGATCAGGCCCCGCCTTACTGAAACACAAACCACACTCGCTCTTAGTTCAAATGCAAGTTTACTTGTTAATATCTTATTAATCGAGTCACATTATCTGGATCAGGGTGTCTGCAGGTCCTAAAAAGTGTTTTTTAACATTTAACCATATTTCATTCATCTGTCTTTATTTCTTCATGTCAGAATCTCTTCTGCGTGAGTCCACATGTGTGTTGTTAAAAATATTTTAACCTACCACTGAACCTAATATTGTCTTTTTACTTTATATTTCCACTTACTAACCTGTTGGCAAAATGTAGATTACCTCACTCTAATAACCACACTTACCTGCAATGCTTGCATAAGAAAAATAAGATTTGTCCAAAAAACTGTCGCAAAGTTGGTTAAAATAATCTTAAAAAGGTCCTTAGAAGCATTAAATTCAAGAGTCTGACACATGTAGATACAGTTATTTACCAGTGTTATCTTCAAAACAGGTCAAATTTAATTTTAAAAGAGTGAGACAGGTTCAGTAATTGCTTCTTAAGGGTCTAGTTTGGTATTCTGGGAAAGACCCTTGTTAATTTTAAAGTTACAAGACAAGAGCAAGTGTAAAAATTAAAATTCACTGTTAGGTCTGGGCAAAAAAAAAGAACGAAGATTTTTACACAACTTTTGTAAAGGTTAAATAAGACATAACCTGTTAATAAGTGAGTTTTATAGCTGCTGGCATGTGGCTTTACCTTTGGACTGAGCGAAGCTAGCTGTTCCCTTGTTTCCATTCTTTTTGTCAAACTAAGCGTTTGCTGACACCAGTTTCATATTTAGAAAACAGATCTTCTCATCTTCTCTCATCAAGAAATCAAATAAGCATATTTCCCAAAATGTTTCATCATTTCTGTAGTCTAGAGAGGGCTTTATTTATTTATTTTTTTGACACTGGCGAAACTTTCATTCAAATCAAACATGTGCACCTCACCTCTGCTGTTCATACGAAAGAAATGCAAAGCTATCGGCCAAGCCAGCGCCGTCATCAGCAACACTCCACCCAAATGTAAATAAGGTGCCGTCACCTGGTCAGGTTATGAAACAAAAACAGGTGTCAGGACTGTGAACCACACTGAGAACAAATGAAGACTGATGGAGGAGGAGGAGGAGGAGGAGGAGGAGGAGGAGAGTCACCTGGAAGGAAAGTAGTAAAGTCTTCCATTCTTTACTCCACAGGTCAGACAGGACGGCCGTGGCTACGATGGAGAACATCAGGCTCACCAGGATCCCGATCTGACAGCGACACATAACATTTTGACCTTTAAATAAACATGTTGATTCTGCAGTCGATATAAAAACTGGACTTGCAGGTGAGACAAGGAGAGTGTAATAATAATAATCCTTTATTTACCTTGTGACTCCAGTGTAAATGGAGTTTCTGGCCCTCTGACAACAAACACACAGCCAGCAGCTGCACAGGATAAGACACACGTTACATCTGATTAACTGTACACAGCCATAGTATAACTGCAGTAGCAGTCACAGCACAGGCTAATATTTACAACGCAGTTCATAATATCACACTCTGAAGCCTCTTCCTGGTATTCAGACAGATATGACTACATCACTACAGTCACATCTACTGTGCTCAAGACCGACTGAGACATCCCTGTATCTTGTTCAGAGGAAAGCAGTTTTTGCAGAGTAAAGATGATGAAATTTACACCACTTTCATATCTGCATATCACATATTTAACCAGAGCTGAGAGGCTCTTAGCTTAGCCTAGCATTAAGACTGGAAGCAGGGGAGAAACATCCAGTCTGAGTCTGTCTTAAATAAACAAATCAGTGATCTTCATATTAATGGTTACGTATATTTCTGAACTTTGGACGGAGCCAGGCTAGCTGTTCTCCCCAACTGTCAGTTGATTAGCTCCATAAATAACGCACAGACATGACTGTAGTATCGATCCTCTCATCTAACTCTCTGCAGCAAAGTGAATTAGCTATTTTACAAGATGTCAAACATTCCTATCAAACAAAAATAGCCACCACTCGCAGAAAATATTATCCAGCCTCACAAAATGACTGGCTGTGCAAAACTGAAACAACCACTTTTAAGAAACAAACATTGATCCAATTTGTCACAAAAGGCTCTTTTATCAGTGAAAGTGTCAGTGTTGTGTCTTTTCCTCACCATGAGTACAGTGATGTAGGTGAAGAAGCCTGCAGCAATGACCAGCAGCACCACAGACCAGGGAAACCAGAAGCCCAGGTTCCCAAAGTTAAACCTGCACAATCGAGAGCCGAGTCAGAAAGACTGTTAGTGATGGAAACCACAATGCAACAGACAAAACAGAAGACCCGTGAGGATTTGGCATGTTATTCTGCTCACGTATAAAAAAGCAACGGCTGTTTGTACACATGATTCTGCATGTGACTACAAGAGACTTTGTTGTCAGTCCATCAGTCGTACACTTTCCTTTGCAACTCTGTGTTGATGTGTCAAAGCACAATTATCATAAAACAAACTGGTTTGCAGCTGCAGATTTTTAAAAATGGTGGATGAATTCAAATGCTGCAAGTACTCAAACAATCATTAATGTTAATCGCTGCAAGAGCCACCACCAAAAGTCCCTTTTCACCAAGCAGGGACCTTTTAGGAGGGAAAGGGAATACATCTCTCATGCTACTGCCCTGGTTTGACTTTCTACATACACCGACAACTACTCACTGTTGTGTCATGTGGCTGCATGCTACTCATTATTGTTTAAATCCAGTTTTAGTTGAAGTCAAAGGCTCATCTGGTGTGAACATCTTTAAACAAAGACTCGTAAAATCTGATTTCTCCTGCAGGCCTTTTTTACGGCTGCAGCTGAGGTTGGATTACCAGCAGGGAAAACAGACGACGGTCCACAGAGCTCCAGATTTACTGTGAGTTAAACTGTGTTGTGCTAATTTAACTGAACTGTTCTCGGGAAAACACACCTCAAAGCACACAGCCCACATGATGAGGCCTTAATGTGATTTCAGCTGCTCTTGGAACGGGTCAACACTACTGTGGCTCCAGCGAGGTGATTACACATGATTGCACTATAAACTGCGGGTATGACTCAACGCACCAGTCGAAGTCATTGTAGTCGTTCTTTGCTTGTCCCCAGAAGTAGAGAAACACCAGCGTTAGGCAGAAGGCCGCCACAAGCAGAGCGAAGCTGATGCCTTCCAACTGTCAGAAACAACAAAACATGAAACTCAAGTTGTTTTAAATAGCACATTTACACAAAGCGTTTTCTCTCCATTTATTGCCTCGTTTCTTGGAAACAGCGGACTGGTCTTTGACCTCTAGGCTGAGAGAGGAATTTAAACAGGAAAGCTCTCTAGTGGCTGTGAGTGTAAGAAAGCTCTGACTGTGGGCAGTTCAGTCATGACTGAGTTAAACTGTTGTTTAAAAACTGACTTAAACTGACTTTGACTTGAAACTGATGCAAACAAACTGTGAGAAATCTAAAAAAAAAAACAATAAGATATAATTACCCTTGTCTTCCTTTATATTTCACTGTTTTATTGACGTGTTCAGTTGTTCTCCAGCTCTCAGTGATGCTTTATATTCTCATACATGAATTCATTAGTTGAGTTTTTCATTTTCTCCTTTGGCTTAAGATGACAGAAGGCATCTGGCTAATTAACTAGTTTGCAAAAGATGAATAAGTTAGTTTCTCCAGACTTTTATTTTGGTAAGACTGTAAAAAATTCTTGAAGAGTACTTAGATCATCATTGGAAACTAAAACTCTCACTTGAAGCCCATTATTTCATCATTTTGCAAACTGAGATGCACAATGAGTGGACCAGATGTGGCCAGTGCACCTCTGGTGTTGGACGTTGGTCTGACCTTGCTGCAGCAGCAGTCCCCCGGCTGAGTGCAGTTCCTTTCATAGCGTCTCCACTGGCAGCCGTACAGACCGGCCAGACACGACACCAAAGGCTGGTGCTCGTAGCGCCGCAGCAGTTTAGCACGAAGACCACGCAGCCGGCCGAACTGCAGCTGGGATATCGTGGACGCCATGTGCTCATAAACACTCTGACACACCTTCCATCCTGCTCACTGAAACACAACAAAGTCACGTGGGAATCTCTTACGAAATACCACCATAATACTCCTACACAGACATAATAAAGTGTTACACTTTAATAAAGACGAAACATTTAAATAAGTACACTTACTTAGATAATGACAACGCATTCTGTAATATTTCTGTGCAGACTTGAAACAGGTAAGTCTCAGTAGGTAATCTGCTGAAACTCGGCTTAAGGCGGCCAGAAGTCTGTCCTTTTGGACTACTCTTTGTTTTTTTAAGCAGGAATTTAGCGGTGCTTTGTTGCAGCTTCCAGAGAAGTTTCAGATTTACAGAAACCTCATTCATTTGTGTCGACCTTGACCGTCTTCCCAGCTCTTGTGCAACTCGGGAGTGTTTCAGGTCATTATCTTTGCTGTCAAAGATTTACTGGTTCCAACTTCTTAAATGTAACAACTTGCTGATATATTTTTTTTTTTTGTTATTAATGATAAAACACAATGAAATTTTGGGTTTTGGACAGTTGGTTGTTGGTTGTTGGTCAAAAGAGGAACTTTTTAATTTTGAAAATAATTGGCAGATTACTGGATAATCACTAGTTGCAGCGTGAATATACTGTATACTGTAGTATCATACTAAAATAAAGTATATGCACACAGGTTATACTGTTAAACACAACTCAGAATGGAATAAATGTTGAACTACTGGAGTTTGTACTTTTGTCTTGGTAATTTCTTCCTGTAGACCTGTTAGTATTTGTGCTCTGCCTGCCATGACACCTGCTGTGGGAGGTTATAACTATTAAGTCATGTTTTAACCAAAAACAATAACCTGTTGTTTACATAAATGATTATTAATGCATAGCTGCAGTCTAAGTAACACAAACCTGTCGGTGGTGTCAGTCTTTGCTCTGAAGGTGCTTTAGGGTATGAACAGGTCGTCAAATTCTATTCAATCATCAATCAATCAATCAATCAATCAATCAATCAATCAATCAATCACAATTCAGTGTTGTTTTTCTTATAGGCATAACCACAACAGAAATTAGCATTACCAACCTGCTGTTATGTTAGTAAATCCTGCACACATATTATGGTCAAACGTTTCATCAAAAATCGTAAAAAACAATTTATAGATCTGATATACATCCCAAGCATGTGTTGTATGTCAGCCGAATTAATGTCGGCATCCTAGTCCTTCGTAAAAACCTGTTGATTAAATATAATCCGCTATCCAGTTTGGCCAGCAAGCGCGTTAATCTCAAAATGACGGATTTTTATAATTCAGTCTGGTGATTCACTCTACAGAAAAGAGAGAACGGGACCTATTGAGACCTAGTTGGAGCTAAAACATGAAGCTGATCATCACCCGAAACACATCGATGCCAAAAAGCAGGTTCAGTATCGTTGATGTGGCCAAACATTATTCTAATATCAACATGTACCGTTAGTTATCTTACCTCCAGGCCGGTTCTTCCTCCCGATCAACGGCAGAGAAGAAGCCGCAGTGCGCAGTTCTTCCTCGGTAACCCGATGTGGAGCCGGTGGCCTCGGAGGATGAGGTTGTGTCAAGCTCACCGGAGTTACTCACACGGGCACCGGATGTAAAATGTTTCCACTTAAACTTGCAGCTTTTAATCTGGAGAATGTATTTAAAGGTCACATCTGGATGGCATTAACGAACATCTGGCTACAATGACATTTTAGCCAGCATCGCCATCTTGTATGCTTTACCTTAATGTGACTGAATCAGTGATGTTTTCCACATTAAACTGACATTATATGCAGCACAGAGAACGTTTTAGAGGAAACACAAACATTGTTATAAAGGCTAACAACTAATATTGTGACTCATTGTGGCAAATAAATACAGCAATGCGATGGGAAAGCGAAGACTTGACTAAATGAAAGAAGAAACTGCTTTTATTTTGAAAATCGTAGCGGAAATGGTTAGTGTGAATAGTGTTTCTCTTTACGCGTGTTGCTGCTGATGCCCTACACCAGACCTCTGTATCACCGACTCCCACCTGTTGCCACAGTGACGCAAACACACCGTCACATCAGGTGAATCCAGGTGAACATGTTCTTTCTTTCCAACTTCATCATCTCACAGTTAGCTAGAGATATTGGGATATGGGCGCATGTATGCATGTGTATGGATATGAAATAAAAGTCAAATGAAATGTGTTGCATTATTTTCGGGGACAAAAAATATTCACAAAATATAAATTCAGATATGTTACAGAATACACAGTCAAGTGAAAGACTAAAATATCCCAATATCCCTCACTAATTTTGTGTTGTGTAATACAAATAGGCAAATCATTAAAAACGAATATAAAGCAGAGATCAAGACAAAACACTGTGTAAAGACAAAAGGTGTAACAAAAGGAGAAGCTGTGGTACAATCATGTTATAATAAAGATTTTAAACAAAGTATATCTCACTTCTGTTTTACAAGCTTCTTAAATCTGTATATTTTATCACATATTTTATATAATCTAGTCTACTTGTATCATATTGTGGTCTGTATCTATTGCATTTCTCTCTGAGGTTTCTTACATTTGTCTGCCCTGTTAGAAAAGGTTATTTTTTCCTTACTATAATCGAAGGTCTAAGGACAGAGGATGTCCTTCACTGCACAGATTGCCAAGCTATCTAAGGCAATGTGAGTGTGGGTAGATCACAAGTACATCAGTTGAGTGGACACTATGGTTTTATGTCTAACAATTTGTATCTTTTGCAGGCTTGTGGGCATTTGTGCACTTGTCAGAAACGAAGTCAGATGAAGCATAGAGGTGTTGAAATAGGGAACTCTGGTTCAATGAGTCACACAGCTGCAAGCCTCTGTTTTGGTTCACAAACTCCAGTGAAAGAAATACAGTCTCTCCTAGTTTTCTAGATATCCAAGCACTTGTTTACATGTTTCTCTGTCATTCTCCACTGGGCAGATGGCTCCTACGTAGTCGCTTGTCTGCAGCTGCAGGATAGACTTGCCAAAAGGCTTTCCAACGTTAATAAACCTTCCAACGGGAAAAGGCTTGTTCATGGCTTGTTCAGGTTTGAAAGACAAATTCAGGGAATTAAGGTATTAATACAGCTTCCTATTCACAAAAATAAATAGGTAGGTAAAAATACCTCAGTGACTACCAGAACAGCTGGAGAGTGCCTTGTGGTTGGGTGGCTGACATTAGACATCATGTTTTGTTTTCTTTATGAGCATGGAAGGTGTGTGTGTATGTATGTGCGTCATCATTTAAATAATTTATTAAATGACTTTTCCTCAATCGGCAAAAATATAAACAAAATAAAGGGCACCATACCCTTTAATATACAGGCTAGTGCCTTAAGTAATTTGTCATTCAAAAAATACAAATGAGAAAAACTTCCAACAATTTCCTATATTATTAATGAATAAACCAGTAATCGATTAAGTCTGCCGACTGTCAATTGAAGAATTTGCTTAAAATTTTCATCCCTAGCTGAAATCTCATAACACTTAACTAATTCAAATAGTACTACTAAAAAAACAAACAAACAAACAAACAAAAAACAGATAAATTCACTTTGAAATCCACAAACTAATTTCCTGTTAACCTTTCTTTTAAAAAGAGATCAGTATCTGAACTTATCTGAATTAGTGAAATACCAAAATTAGTTAAACAAACAAACAAACAAACAAAAAACACTTGTATTTCCTCAAGACTGAAATGCCTTCACTTGGAACAATGTTGAAGTCCTTATCACACACCAACCAAACATTCTCCAACAACAGCAAACATTGTTTCCTTGTGTTGGCTTCATAACCACAGCTTGCTCCAGATTTTCTCGCGATATTTACCGTTATTCTTGTGTGTTTGAAGACATCTTGCCAATTTCAAACAAAGTAGTACAAGGAGTCTCTAAATTTGAGTAGATATTCTCCATTTTGAGGTTATCATTGAGGATATCTGTTTCAACTGTTAGTTTTGGTCGACTGTTTTGTTTGGTCTTCTAAGATATTCTCAATAGACAACTCCCAACATTAGATTTGCTGTTGCTGGTGAGTGTTGTGATGTAGAGTACAGTAAAATATTTAGACTCTTATCTAAACTTTGACTTTCAAGATCTTGCCAGATTGTACTTTGAACCAAATACCTTGAATACACTTTGTCCTTTGACTAGAAAAAAAAATTGGATCCGTCATTTCCACGACTCCAATTCATTGTCAGGTTTCCAGAAGCCAACTCTCCCACCTGCAGGCAAAATGAATTCCACTGTGGCCCAGTCTTCACAGGCCAGGTGACAGAACTGACATTTTAATTGACATTGGTGGTTGCTTAACAATGGAGACAACAACTCACATGATCCCACATGACTTACCTGTACATATTTTTTGGTTTGATTTAGGGCCCTCTAGTGGCAGAAAACACATACTGTGCACTTCAGACAGACTGATCCTGCTACAGTTTGTTTTGTCTCTCCTGAGCCTCCATTATAAAAAGTTTGATTTGAATGAAGTCAAAACAAAAACTCAGATTCAGTATTTCAGATGTTTAATGTGAGCAGCTGAGTCATTTACAACAACAAACAGCCAACATCAACTATAATATAATAACAGTAGAATACACGTGTAATTTTCTGCATTTAAATTAAATATGCTGAAACCAGCAAGTGGAATTTGTCCTCTGTAGGATACCGTAGATCTCAAGTCAAATACAATTCTTCATTTAATGAACTGTTGAACAGAAATCAAGAAGTCTCTTTGAACTGTGACAACCTTAATTTTGCAAAATACATCAGTAGTTAAAACACTTCATTCGCACCCAAACTAAAAAAACATTACATTTACGACTCCTCAGACACACAAGCACACGAACACACAATGAAGTGTATATTGTATATTTGTAGATTCAGTTGGTCTCAGTTTGTTCCCACTGTTACAGACCGCTCCGTCTCCACGGGAACAACAACCCGTCAGATTCAAATCCAACAACAACCTGATTTTAACTTGAACCCGCAGACAGAACTCTGGGTTTAATGAGTAATCACTACACACATATATTGTTAATATATGGCAAATACTGTATACTGTAGATATAGTGGCACATCAGTTTATGTCTGTCAGTCCACCTGTCTCTCTCTGTCACATCTGTCTCACCTCAGGTTCCACCCACACAGTTGGCCGTGGCCTATGACAGCTGTAAATCAGCAGGGGAACAGTAGATGTGTGTTTTGATTGGTCCACTTGGGATACTTGTTACCTGAGAGACACCTGCTGAGATCATCATTTAATAAACATACGAGTTGATGAGAGCACCTGAATGCATCAACAAACAGCCCAGAGGATTGTGCGATACGTAGGTCAGAAGGACAGACTGGTTCAAGTAAAGACTTGTTTATCAGCAGAGCCTTTGGATTGGTCGAAACCTTGTACATTTATTATGATGTCATTGGACTGCAGGGGGTGGAGCCTGAAATGTTACGCAACTAGAGACAGTAGATGGTGAAAACGTCTACCTGTCTGTCTGTGTGTGTGTGTCTTGCATCTAAGCGGTCTGTCTGCCTCTCCATGTCTGTCGCCACCCGTCTGTCTGTACCTGTAACCGTCTGTCTGTAAATAAGTCTGTTTTTTTAAACTGTTTTCTGTCTGCCTGTCTGTAACTGTCGGTCTGTTTTTACCTCTCTGTCACTTTCTACCCACTCTGTGTCTCCCTGTCTCTTTTTAACTGTCTGTCTAAACCTGTCTGCGTCTACCCGGCTGTCTTGTCTGTATTTACCTGTCTCTAACAGTCTGTATTTTCTACCCATCTGTCTGTCTGTCTCTCTTTACCTGCCTGTTTGTAACAGCCTGTCTGTGTCAACCTGTCTGTCTCTCTCTATCTTCCTGTCTGTAACTGTCAGTCAATCCGTTTCTACTTGCTTTCCTTTTCTACCCGCCTGCCTGTCTGTCTGTCTATCTGTCTGTCTGTCTTTCTCTACCTGAGTTCTGTCAGTGGAAGACGGTCTGTCTCCAGCGTTTATCAGGCGTGAACGGCCACAGACAGTCGGTGATGGCTGTCGTGAACGGTCGCGGTTCAACGCTCAGGTTCAGCAGCTCCAGACGAGAGCAGTTTAACTGGCTGTTCATTGGACGAAGAGTCGACGCCGCCAGCTGCTCCGTCAGCTGCAGACAGACATTAACAATACTTAAATACTACAAATACTGTAATGTATTCATACTAGAAATAATTTACACTACAAGTACTTCACTGATTAGCCACAACAGTAAAAGCCACAGGCAGGTGAAGTGAATAATCGATCATCTGTTAATGCATGGGACTTTACATATAGAGGTATATCAATCAATATATTGATCAATGTCCACTTACAGGAATGAGGTGGTTGGACGGCAGGTTGAAGGCCTGAGCGATCGCAACGGCCATCTCATATTTGGTCATCTGCTCTTTGGCTGAGAAGTGAAAGATTCCTCTGATAGACGGGTCCTGGAAGAGAGGCAGACAGGTTGTGAGACAGGAAGAGAAACGAGAGGCTGGCAGGTGGTTAGAGGAGAGGCGGCAGAAATAGGATGAAGGGGTGAGACAGGTAGATGGTGAGAACCAGATAGAGGGGAGACAGTCAGGTGGTGAGACAGGTGAAAAGGGGAGAGACATACAGGTAGTTAGAAAGGTAGAGTGAGCAGAGACGGACATATGATGAGACAGGTGGTGAGTCATGCAGAGGGGAGGGAAAGATAGGTGGTGAGAGAGGCAGATAGTAGACAGACAGGTGGTGAGACAGGCAGGGTGAGGAGAGACAGGTGGCAAGACTCTCTCTCTCTCTCTCTCCCTCTCTCTCAGACAGTCATACAGTTACCTGTCTCTCTCTCTCAGACACACAGACAGTTATGCACCTGTCTTGCTCTCTCAGACAGTTTCCTGCAGACAGCAGCAACGTCTCGTGTGTCGGTGGGGAACCTCTGCTGGCAGTGATCCAGGGTGCAGCTCTCTGTCGCCTCCTGGACTTTGAGCCACAGTGATGTCACGGCGCTCTCAGACACCGATTCCACCTCCCCGAACAGAACCGGCACCCGCAGCACCACCGCACCTGACACACAGACAGGTGAGAGAAGGGCCGGTGAGAGACAGACAGGTGAGAGAAGGGCAGGTGAGAGACAGACAGGTGAGACAAAGACAGGTAAGAACAGACAGTTGACAGACAGACAGGTACCTGGACAGTGTCTGAGTGTCTCTCTCTCTCCCTCCAGTTTGCTGCGTCCATAAACGTTGAGAGGATTGGGACTGTCGTCTTCTCCGTATGGAGGATTCCTCCCATCAAACACGTAGTCGGTGCTGATGTAGAGGAAGAACGCCCCACACACAGCTGCATCACACACACACACACACACACACACACAGTTAAAGAGAGACAGAGGTGAATAATAATATCAGGTTCTTAAATTAGCATTAAATGTTAGGACTGCTGACAATATATCAAAGTTAAGTGATAATCTGATAATCATTATCAGTAAAATGATGCGCCATTAAATTAATTTCATCATCAAATCATTATCACTGAACTTCAGTCTGACATAATAGAAGTTAATAAACTCCCTGTAAATACATCAGAGTTAGTTACACAGCCACCCTGATAAATAACAACAGATTAAAATTTAATGTATTTATTGTAATGATGAAAGGAACATGAGAACAACAACAGGTGGATCACCTACCTGCCTCCTTGGCCAGCGTGCTTGTGGCATGCACATTGAGATTCACAGCTGCTTCAGTGTGTCTCTCCACAACATCTGGACGTCTCTCTGCTGCACAGTGGACGATTACATCAGGCTGAAACATATTTATGTGAAATGTAATTAGCTCGTCCAGCTCCACGGTCTGCTTTTAACATCACTGTGTAGCCCTGTACTGCAGTGTAGGGTGGAGTACTACAGAGTGCAGTACCTTGTATTCATGCAGTAGTCCTCTGATGGCGTCCTCATCTGTGAGGTCACAGCGAAGGAGGCGGGGCCTGGCTCTCCTGTATCCAGTCCCGATAACCAACCAGCCATTGTTCTGAAACTCTCTGCAGACGGCTCGACCCAGAAGACCCGTGGCACCGGTAACCAGGACCTTTGGAGCTGGGCCCATAGCCTCGTCCTGGAGTAAACAGTACTACATCAGAACTACATCAATATCAGTGCAATCAATCGATCAATATCATCACTAATCCATCAGCACAACATGTGCTTCCTGTTAAGAGTCTCACAGATAAAGTAGTGCACAAATATCAGAGTAATGTAGTGATTAATTAACTAATTTATATATTTAGAGAGGAGAGACAGACAAGTGGTGAGACAGGCAGAGAGAGGAGAGACAGGCAGGTAGTGAGACAGCGAGAGGGAGGATGAGATAGATTTTTTACCTATATCTAGGTTTTGAAAAATAAATTGAAATGTCTATGGTCATTAAACTTTACTGAAAAGTAAGTAGAAAACTGAAGCACCACAGTGGGTGGTTCTATTTACAGTGAAACAATCGATCAATATTTCTCCAGCTGATGTTCTAAATCTTAATGTTGAGAAATAAACTCTACTTCAGTTTAAATGACACTTGTTAAATAATCCAAACATTCCCAGGACCTGCTACAGGTGCACCTCCCTCTGTTAGCCGTTAGCATTCTAGCTGTTTACAGGTGAGTATTTACCTGAACCAGCTGCACGCGGCCCGGGCTGAACATAATCTTCAGTTCACGGCTCATATCTCCTCTGTCTGACAAGATGTGTTGCTGATATTTATGATTTGTTATTGATCGATATCTATCACTCAGCTGCTCTCTGATTTTCTGATGCGCAGTTTGTTTTCTCTCTTCCGCTTCCGCTCTCAGCGATGAGCTGTTTGCCGTAAAGCAGCTGTCGCGGTGATTCTAGCCGGTTAGCATACAGGCTAACAGGCTAACAGATGTCAGCGATGACAAACGGAATAATGAGAAATAAACGGAAATGGGAATGACGCAGTTCTTATTATCTGTTTTTTGACCCGGACTCCGTGTAGTGGATTACACTGGCACTAAAAACCCATAAACATATACGTCTATGCTAAAAGCTGAATAAACCGATCCGAGACCAGAATTAACACAGTGACAGTTTTTCTCACAACACCCGTGTTTGAGCTGAGGCTGCTGAAAACACAAGCCGTGAATTTACCTCCGATCCTCCTAAATCAAATCCAGGCATCTGATCGAGCTCACTGACCAGTTCAGACCAGCAGAAATCCTCCCAGTGCAGCAGAGTATTTTAAACAGTCCGTTACTCCCATAAACACACTCTTCTTCTTCTGCTGTTCCTGCTTTTCTTCTTCGTCTTCCTATTTATTGGCGGATCGCAAACTAACTTGATGAACACCGCCACCTACTGTATCGGAGTGTGTCGGTCAATGGTATGTATTGGTTGAAGGTAACTAAGCACATGTAATCAAGTACTGTACTTTAGTACAATTTCGAGATATGTCTATATGTATTTCAGATTTTTTTCTGCTTTATTCTTCTACTCCACGATAGTTCAGAGGGAAATCAGAATCAGCTTTATTGGCCAAGTACATGTAGCCACATTAAGGCAGCAAATAAATGTATACATAAGATTTCTTAAAACAGCCTGGAAAGCACTGACTCCTGCAGCAACAAACATTTCACTTGCTCTATTCCATCTAGATCTCCTAAGTAATATTCTCAAGGCATCTCTATAATCTACTTGAAAATGTGTCATTTAAATAACTTTTTGAGGCATATGATTTTTTTTTTTCTTTTTGAGGCACTGATTTACAAGATGAAGAAAATTGTTAAGTAATGGCCAGAAAGGTGAGGTCACAGTGACCTTGACCTTTGACCACCAAATTCAGTTTATTAATTAAATTTAATTAATCAGTTTATCCTTGAGTCCAATGGGATGTCTGTGTCAAATTTTAAGACATTTCCACAGGGTGCTCTTGAGATATGGTGTTCATGAGAATGCAATGCCATAAGGTCCCAGTGGCTTTGACCTTTGACCACCAAAATCTAATCAGTTCATCCACAAGTCCAAGTGGAAATTTGTGCCAAATTTGAAGAAATTCCCTCCAGCAGTTCTTGAGATATCACATTCACAATAATGAGATGTAGTATGTACATATGGACAGACATACTGATGGATGGACAGACGGACGGAAGGACAGAAAACATAACAGTGGCACTGTCACTGGTGTGGAGGTATAAAAATATTTGGCTTTTTGCTAGGGAAACCCCGCGAAGTTCCCTGGGGGTTCCCATACCCCACTTTAGGAGCCAATGATCGGCAGGAACTACTGTTGCCGTGTTCTGCATCCAACACCACAGTGTTGTCATGGTGACAGGTGAGGGACACTTTGACTTGGAGGGTTAAACATCAGCTACATGTGATCGAGGTGTTGAGACACACACACACACACACACACACAGGGTGGTGGGGGTGGTGGGGGGTCGAGCTGCAGCCTCGTCTGTCAATCACCTCCTAAAATAGAAACCTGCAGTCTGATACCGGCTCTCTCTCTCTGTTTATCTTTATGTCTCTTGACCGTCCTCTCTCTCTCTCTAAGCCTGCAGTCTGTCACTAACACTCAACCTCTCACTCTCCCTCCTGCAGGACAGTTGGTGTCGTTGCCCCGAGCCACTGTTGAGGACTGAACTGAAACAAACAGGCTCACACACAGACCTGTCTGAGAGACCGAATCGCCCAACAGTACCTGAAACTGGACTGGACCTAATCCTTGAATCTGACCACCAACCTCATCTTTAACCAGGAACCAGAACCAGGATAACCCTGTTCTTCACCAGATCCTGATCCTGATTCTGAGTTTGATTGAGGAAATTTAGAGGTAAGAATCAGAATCATAATAAACTTCACTGGCCAAGTATGTGAACACAAACAAGCTATTTTAATCAGATTGTTTTCATTTCACGCAATACACAAGAATATATGTAAATAACAGCTGTGAAGAAAGACAACAAAAGCTGAACAAATAAGACAAAGAATAGCCAGAAAAAATAGGTATATGTATAAATATATACAGTGTATATAAACAATGGTGAAAAAGTATTCGGACCTTAGGTAAAAGTACATAAGTACTGTCATTAAAATATAAGAGTACTGAAAGTAAAAGTACTAAATGGCACAGTTCAGATTAATACATTAATGGATTATAATTGATAATTGTTGATGCATTAATGAGTTAGCATTACTAAAATACTACTTTATACTGTTGAGTATCTCAATCTATAATAATACAGATACAGATTAATCTGTAAATTAACTTGTAACTAATGTTGTTAAATACATTGTAAAATGTACCCAACAGTCATACTTAAGTCAAAGTAAATATTTTGTTTAAATATTACTTTTGTAAAACTGAAAATCAGCAATACAAGTAGTACTTAAAGTGTCTGATATTAAATGTAGTTTGGTATCAAAAGTAATTTTCTGGCAATAATGTACTTTATATACTGTAAAATAGCTATCACGACCTGACAAATTATCCAATTCGATTTTGGCAATTACCAATGAAATAAATTCATAAGAAAATGCATCACTTCTGTCTCTGATGCAGCATACAAAGTAACTAACTAAAGTTATCAACGTAATGTAGTGGAGTAAAAGTACAATGATTTCCTCCTAAATTAAATGGAGTGAAAGTATGTGGTGACAAAACATTTAAATACTCAAGTACAGTACAAGTACCTCAACATTTTATTTAAATACAATACTTGATACTATAATATTTAAGTTAATGTACTCAGTTACATTCTACCAATGAATATAAATGCATAAAAAAGCAGTAATGAACAACAACATAAGTGAAATGTCTGTGTATATGTACAAGTGTACTGTTACTTGTAAACAATACAAATAGTGCAAAGAAATAAAATCTGAATTTATATAAATAAAGAGAATTATTATGTACAGCATCTATATGTATACATGTCTATATACCAGACCAATTCAACTGTCAGCAATGCACTCCTTTAACAACCTCATTCTGGCCCCTGACACTTAACTTTTTTTAAATCTGGCCCTTCAAAGAAAGTAGTTGAATAAGCCTGCTGTATACAGTTTATATATACAGCAAGCAGGATTTATTATTGATAGTGCATGATGATATGTACATGTTAAAAACTGAGCCTTTAAAACTGTAAAAATCTAGTCTATAATGAATGATGGATATACGTCATTTGATTGATGGCCTGTGGGAAGAAAGTAGTAGATATTGGCATCATCTGCGTATAGGTGGATTTTGAGTAGGCTAGTAAATAACACTATCAATTGCATACAAGTGGAATCTGGATAGTAAATGACTGTATCGTCTGCATACAGGTGGAGTCTCAGTATTAAATAATCCATCAGATCAAATATTCTGAATAATCAGAAACTATAAACTATGAGCACTGGACTGAACAGAAGAGGAGGAGAAAGAGGAGCGAGGGAGTTCTTCCTCAGCAGTCACCGCTGTCCCGAAGTCGACATGCTGCCTCCTCACAACTCAGAGACACAGATAACTCCGCCATGTTCAATAGTCTCTTCTGTGAAGAACCCTAAGGTCACTTGTAAAGGGCCGTCCGAGGTGAATTACCTGGATGTCTCCTCCACCTCTCACTCTGAGGAAGAGGAGGAGGAGGAGGAAGAGGAGGAGGAAGAGGGGAGTATCAGCGAGTGGTCAGAGGAGGATCTTTCACTCCACTTCTCACCCTCCGTCATCCTCCCATCAGACGATGAGTCTGATCCAGAGAGCGGCTTTGAGTGTGTCGACATCACCATGGAAACACTGGTGAGTTTTATAACTAACAGACTAAGTAACAAACAAACTAACTACCAGTCAAATTTAATCATTTGGTCTTCTTATTGATCAATCTATTGTATTCAGGTGAACAGTCACGAGGGGGAGGGGCTAAAGATGGTCCCCAAACGACAGATTCAACTGAAGAAGAAGACAGACACCGAGAAGGAGAAAGCTGAGAAACTGCAGGTAAGTCTCCTATCTGTTCACCATTCTCAACTTGTCTGCCTACCTGTCTGTCTGTTTACCTGTCCACATGTACAGGTGATACTGAAGGATGGGCCAGTTTCTAACAGTGAGGTGTCAGCCAATGAGTTGCTATGTCCTGTGGTCCGTCAGCGCCCTGATCTATTGCTACGTCAGCACAGTATGCCCGCTGCTCTCCAGGCGCACTCAACGATCAGTGGTGATGTCGACAGCCACAGGGTTTACAAGGGCCTGGTTGCAGGGGCCAATCAAGGTAATAATACCTGTGCTTCTCAGAAAGCTCCACCCCCTACTGCCTGTACTTGTCAGTAAGCCCCGTCCCTCCTTTTTATAGGGAGAAGTGTAATAACAGAAGCAGCTGATAAGATAAAAATGTTCAGTTGACCTCTAATACCTTGTTAAGGTAAAGTCTGGTTTAGATTTAAAACCAAACAAATTTTCCTTTGCTAGGATTATGAAGGCATCACCCACCCCCCTTTGCCTCTGACTGGCTTACACTGATATTCTTACCCTAACCCTAACCAATCACCATCTCACTACCTCAAATCCTAACCAAACCAACCAGTGAAAGCATGCCTTCACCATCCCTGGTAAAAAAATGTAATAGTAGTTTTCAGTTTGGTATAGAAACATGCCAGGTAGTTACACTGTTTGTTGTTTTTAGGGTTACCTGGTGGAGGAAACTCAAGGCAGCGGCTGCAGAAGTCCTTGTCTTTGGATGAAACCAAAACAAAGATGGCTTCCTGCATCATCAAGAGCATTCTGTCCAAGAAGATGCAGGCGGAGCAAAAGAACTCTAAAACCTCCCATCTGCAGAAGAAACCTGCAGTGTTAACCAGCCTCCCCCAGCCTGCAGACCAGCAGAGGGTGAGGGAGGGGGGAGGAGGCAAGACAGGTGGAGGTATTCCTAAAGCTCCAGTTCATGTGGTGAGAGATGTGAGGAGTTTAGTTAAAAACATCCGTAGCCTCTCCTTCTCCAATGCTGAGAACAACAACAAGCCAACAAGCTTCAAGGTGATTGGTCAGGAGGAAAGCCCCCCGCCTACGTATCAGCAGGCTGTGGGGGTCAAAGATCATGATGAAACAAAGAGGAACTGTAAGGCTTCAGTTCACAGTAGCTCCACTGGAGGACACATCACCAAGGTCGCTGCATCTCTCAGCCAATCACAGGACAGAAAGCAGAGCAAAACGTTCAGTCGTCCAATCACACAGCAGAGACGAGGCAGTGAACCAATAATAAACAGAACTAAGGTGGATGATGTCACCTGGCCGGTTGAGTTGTTAGATCCTCCAACCAACTCACCCACCAGCAAACACCTCTCACAGCTCAGCCAATCAGAGAGAGTGGGAGGTGTGAGTCACCAGGCAGCGACCTCCCTTCCTCGTCCCCCCTCGACCTCCAGACACCCCGAGAGCACCCAGCCTCTGCTCTCTGCCCAGGAACATGCCTCCATCATGGGTGTGACCTCTCAGTTTGCCCCCAACTCCTCCCAGCAGATCTTCCACCCTTGTTTCTACACCCCCACCCCCCTGCCTGCTTTCCCCCCTACCCTACACCCTCACGTGGGGAAGGTCAGCTACGTGCACACCCCCCTGAGCTACATTCAGACCCGGCTGCAGCCTCCACCTGCTCCCACACTCCATCTGCTGAGGAGGTCTGAGGAGAACCAGAGCAGGTCTACTGGAAACACCCCCGACGAGCCAGACCGCTTCATTAAGACCTACCCACCTCAACAGACCAGGGTCACAGGCGACCATGAGAGCAACAGCAACACAGTGTCACCTGCAACAGATGAGCAACACGAGCAACAGAAACATCAGCAGCAGCCGTTTCTGTGTAGCGTTCAGGGTTTTCTACCTGCACAGGTGGGTAGTGACTTACTCATGGACATCACAGGTTCCAATGCAGCACCTGGGACCCTCGTCAGTGGCCCCACCCCCTGTCATGTAATGTTAGACCCTAAAAGTGGGCAGTGCTTCTATGTGGACATGCCCCCACAGCCTCAGAGAAAGATGCTGCTGGATCCAGAAACTGGTCAGTTCGTCCAGGTGTTCCTACCTGCAGCCAGCTCTGCCCCCAACAATGGTGTGTTCCCAGTGCGCTGTGCGAACCCAGCCCGTTTTGCCCCTTCTATGATAAACCCTGCCCCCACTGTCTTGTCAGTGATGCAGTTCCAGCCGACGGTTGCTATGTCACCTATGTATGCCACCCCATGCCTCCCCTTCACCCTGCACACACCATCAGTCCACTTCACACATACAGCACCATGATGACATCACAGACTGTATGATTACAAGTATGATGACATGCCATGTTTATCTGCAGCTTGAAATTTAATTTCCCTCACAAGTGGTTGAAAGTTACATTTACTAAAGTACTGCAGTTAAGTACTACTTCCTACTTCTCTTCCACTACATTTCAAAAGAAAACATTTAACTTTTTACTTCACCACATTTATTTGAAGACTAAGTTATTATTACTTTGAAAATGAAACAGCCCAGACTCACGCTAAAGCATATAATAGACCCACCAATCTGATTGAGGTCAGCGTGCAATAGTAACAGAAGTACATGCATGTCTGAAAATGCAGTACCAGCAGGGCGTGGTAATGATGTAGGATGAGGATGAACTTAGTAGAAAGAGCCAGAAAGTTTGTGTTGGATTGGAGTTGGCTAGTCGATATGTTTTTTTTTAGGCCTGACACGATTATTAATAATCAAGGAGACCAATAACGACTATTTAGAAGCAATATACATTTGCAGAAAAAATAAAAATCATAGTGGTGAATTTGTTTGAGGTACTTTAGATAGCCTACTGGAGTATAGTACTTTTCTGCTACACTTCCACGCCACTGTATTTATTTGACAAATTTAGTTAGTAGTTACTTTGCAGATTCAGATAATTCAGTGTTGTTAGGCTAGTATTTGTGATGAATAACCATTCAGATCGTGTTGTGGTCGGGTATTGAGTGAGACCACAAAGTGGAGACTACGAAGAGGGAGAGAGGATGCTGCATAAGAAATGAAGTAGTCAATATTTAAATTAATTTATTAATCAAAATGTATATAGACTATTAATATTTGAATTGGCTGTTTTGCTGTGTTGTCAGGTTTCAGCAATGTAGCTAACTGCCACATAAGTTTGTTGGTGTTATGATTTATTTAAAAAAATATCAATTCATTGGGTTTTGTGAGACTTAAAATCTTTATTTTAAAGGCAGACAGTGCTTCACTAATGTCTCAGAAAAAGCAGGACAATGTCTCCAACAGAGACAATGATGAGTGAATATTTTGTAAGACCGTCATCTGAATGGGCTGTAATCCGATATATACTGCTGAAGTAGGCCAATTGTTTTCAGTGATGTTGGGAAGTTAGGTGGTCCTTGAAGTTTTTTTCATTGCGGTTCTTGGTCTGAAAAAGTTTGAGAAACACTGGTCTGTGGTGACTGTTTTCAGGAAATAGCAATTATAAGCAAAACTATGACCTTTTCCTAAACCTAACCAAATTGTTGAGGTGCATTTATTTTTAAAGTCTGACCGGATGTTGCATGTTTATTAATGACCAAGGAATGTGTCGGTGTTGTTTTCAGGGGTAGTAGGGCCAAACGAGACAGTGATAAGGTTGACCCACAGGTCTATTACATGGTTTGGTGTGATATGAAGTTGTTTAAGGCTAGAATGAGAATATGTCGCTATACATTAAATTCAACCACCCAACAGTATAAAAGTAAATCAAATGAACTTTACTGCAACCAGCTGCAACCTTAAAATGTATCTTACATGTTATTACATCAATAATTTTCTGACATTATGATTTATAATAATGTAACGACTAAAGCTCCCATTTGGCTGCGTGAGTGAATACGAACACTTTCAGCACATTGTCTTGATTACATATTTTTATTTAAGCAAGATTTTGAATGCAGGACTCAATACTTCCATCACTGCTACCTCTCTCTTTTCATACCCACCACCAATACCCACCGAACTCCTTATCCTTCAGAGGCTATGTGGTATTTTGTATTGGCACCTTTTATTCATGTATTTATTTATTCATGTGTGTCTATATGAGTTTTGTGAGCATGCTGTATTATACATGTGGGGTTTGATCGCACTTTATTGAATACAAATCCTTACTCTCTTTTTAATACAGAATTCAGAAGTATTGATGAGCTGAAACAGTTGATGAATGTATAAAAGTTTGACACTTCTGGCTCTTGAAACAAAAACAAAAGGTTTGATAATTGACAATAAAGTCATTAGCACCAGAGACAAATCTGTTGATCTTAAATAAAACCAGCTATAGTTACCCGATGTTGAGATAAGGAGGTGATATTATGTTAAAAAAAATACCAATGAACTGTCATGTACTGTAAGCTGATGCAGCAGCTAATGTAACAGCAAACTGCTTGTTGTCACTGTGTTTATTGATTATTGATAGTGATGTATTTGTTTGCCCTCAAAGCCAATGTTCACCTCTCACTATGACATTATTTCACCTCAAATTGTTTTGGGTTGTTTGTTTTTATTTTTTACACAGTTTTTACAGACGTTTGGTGCTTTTTACTGATTTTTCCCTGAAAGTTTACAATGTGAAACACATGAAGAGCAGGTAAAGAGTAATAATAAATAAATAACTTGCTCAGGAGCATATTGGCATTACTGTTTATTAAGAACAGAAAATAATCACAACATTAAATGATGTGCACAATTACAGTCCTTTCAAATTGGATAAAAAGAAGTTTAGACTTTAACAATTGTAATAAAAATGAAAATTCTACAATAGATTTGTCAATAAAAATGTTTTTTGTCACTTTTTGCACAATTTTTTTTACAGTGCTTACTCTTACACACAACAAAACACTATTTATTTTTTGATGTTGTAAATAAAAACAAATAAAAAGTAAGAACTTGTATCTCAGTTTCTTGCACAGTTCCGTGAGGTCATGAAAACACTGAGCAATTTACAGCAGATTGTTTGTTGTCCTGAGTTAAAATACAATTTAATAAAAGACATTACAAAAAAGCAGTTGTGCAGTACACCCCCTCGTCCGTTAACGTTATAATGGTTATCATCATGCTGTGATATCACACTGAGGGACAGTTCTGGTTGCCTTGTTAAACATGAGCAGTTAGTTGACTGTAGACTTTGTACATGTGAAGAGCAGCTTGTTCCTTTGATGAAACTTCTGAAAGTTTCTGATGATCGGCTGTTAATGGAGCATGTGACAGAATATGAAACTCTGTGATTGGATGTTTGTTCGTGAAATGTACCATGGAAGTTGTAGACCACTCCTGTCCTTCAGTTTGTATGTCCACAGGCAAAGAAGCAAAAAAGCTGTAACATAGTTGTTCATCTTTTGTTCTGATATGGCAACTGCAAAAGCGTCATGTTGATCTAAACTGTAACATTGTCAATGAGAAACACTGAAAAATCTACCTACACTTCACACCCAGTGACATCATCACTGCTACACATTAATCAATCTCTGAATTAAACTCCAACACAACAGCTTCTCTGATTCGTCTGATTGAAAGTTATCGCAGCATCAGCTGATAAATAAATCTCTAAAACATTTTAACGTCTGATATGACTGCAGATTTCATTTAAATTCAGTCACAGGTTTGATTCCTGCTCAGTCACACCTTGGTACTGGGCAGGCTGATGTCAGCGGGTTCCTCTTGCTCTTCCTGCTCGGTTGTTGATGGGTTGTCTGACTCCCTGAAACCTGTGAAGGTGGGGCTGATGGGAAACCGTCTGAGCCATCGAATTCGCTTGACTGCATCCATCCCCAGAGGAAAATCATACGAGGAAGAGGAGGAGGAGGAGGAAGACCTCCATTGGACTAAACCTCGCTCTTCTCTGGAACCTGAAGACACACACACATACACACAGTGTTTATAGCGTGTCCCTGTGTATGTCTGTGTATTTTTGTGTGTAAGTGCTTTACCTGGTATTGTGTTGTCGAGACAAAAAGCCAGAAAACCTCCAACAAACATCTCGGTGGACAGAAGAACAGTCAGAATCTGATCAAGTTCTGCAAGACCTGAACACACAGAAATTATCTGTAGGAGCCACATCTAACAGCTGATCTACATTACACATACACAAGCACACACACCTGTTTTGATGGAGTTGGGGTGTGTGTCCATATACGTTGGCAGAGTCAGACCGAAGAATATCGAGAACCCAAGAACAAAAAGATTT
The DNA here is from genome assembly GCF_965226575.1 of Pagrus pagrus. Taxonomy (NCBI): domain Eukaryota; kingdom Metazoa; phylum Chordata; class Actinopteri; order Spariformes; family Sparidae; genus Pagrus; species Pagrus pagrus. The sequence continues at coordinate 8,048,054 of NC_140198.1, forward strand.
CTGGACGAGTTCAAATCCACCAGCTGCAGGTTAGAGAGACCGACAGCTGTGATCATACCTGAAAGACACCAACACACCTGAATTATTATTACATCACTAACACACCTCTATTTACACATGTTACCTGTATCTGTGACTCACCAAACAGTGTGCAGAACATTCCTCCAAGGATCGGATCTGGCAGCGAGGCGAAGAGAGCTGTGAACTTTCCGACTGATCCCAACAGGAACATGATGCCTGCTCCATACTGCACCACCCGCCTGCTACCTACCTGCACACAGACTCAACAATTTAAACATTCATGTCATGAACTGACTGTAGAGGACATTTCTGCAGATGTCAGGAATACAGATTAGAGGTCACGTGACTCATGAGGTCTGAGAACTCATTGAAGAGACCTGGGGACTAGTTGCAGAGGTCTGGGCACTAATTAAAAAGATTCGTGGGATAGCTGTACTGACCTGGGACTAGTCACAGATGCCTAGGGGTGGGTTGTAGTTGTAGAGACCTGGGGAATGGTTACAAAGCTCTAAGGGACTAGCTGAGATGGCTTGGTACTAGTTGCAAACGTCTGGTACTAATTGCACAGGTCTGGGCACTAGTTGCGGAGGTCTGAGGACTAGTTGCAGAGACCTTGGGACCTGTTGTACAGACCTGGGGAATGGTAACAAGGCTAGGACTAGTGCCCAGGACTAGTTAGAGATGGCTGGGGACTAGGGGACTAGTTGCATGGGTGTGGGCACTAATTGGAGAGATCTGGGGACCAGTTGCAAAGGGCTAAGGACTAGTTGCAGATGACTTTGGAATATTTGCAGAGTTCTTGCACTAGTGGTACAGGTCTTAGCACAAATTGGAGAGGTCTGAGCACTAGTTGCAGGGGACTATGGATTAGATGCAGTGGCCTGGGGACAAGTTTTAGAGACCTGGGGACTGGTTGCAAAAGTCTGATGATTAGTTGTAGAGGGCTGGGAACTATTTGCAGAGGTCTGGACTCTAGTTACACAAGTCTTAGAACTAGCTGCAGAGGTCTGAAACTTGTCATAGAGACCTTGGGAATAGTTAAATAGGACATAGGGCTGGAAACTAGTTGCAAAAGTCTGGGCACTAGCTAAAGGTCTGAGGACTAGTTGCTTTTCCAGGGAACTAGTTCCACAGGTTTTGGCACTAGTTGCAGAAGCCTGAGCATGCTGGTCCTTCATGATCAGGAAACATCAGAAAACACCAGCCAATCTGTAATCAATCAGCTCTCGTCCAGACCCAGTTAATTCCAATTAAACGAAACTGTTGCAGGTGGGCAGGGCCTCAGTTACCTTGGTGATGCCCAGAACGCCTATATTTGGACTGGAGGAGGTGGAGCCATTTCCTGTCCCTAAAAGGCCGGCAATGATGCAGCAGACACCCTCCGTGAAGATTCCCCTGAAACAAACAAACAAAAACCATCAAACACCTGTGTGGGCGGAGTCTGTCAGGTAAGATAATATTACTTTCCATCTCACCTGTTGATGGCATGGATCGGAGGGGGCGTGGCTCCAGACAAACGAGCACAGGCGTAATAATCACCAATGGACTCCACAATACCTGCCGTGGTTGCACTCAGCATTCCCAGAACCCCGGCAACCGTTATCACCGGCAACCCCCACTGGCCTGTCAGAGACCAGAGAAAAGGGGAAGTCCATTTTACTCAAGAAAATAACTCTCCACCTTCACTCATCATCATCACCTGTGACCACACAGAAGATTTAACTTGTCTAGCTGTGACTTCTGATCTTTGATTACTCACTGACTGTTTCTGTCCAATTTTAAACTCATGTTCCTATGTTCAAGTACAAAGGAAGTTCTTTGAAGGATAGACAATCAATGACAATCAGCTCTGAAGCCTGTGATTGCCTAGTAGCCTACTGTGTCTTACAGGGGTAGGGGACTCTGAACCAGGGTGCTGAAGCAATGATGTCACCGCGGGCATCGGTCCGGGCCTTGTATCCGTAGTAATTGGGGTTGGTCGGCAACAGGTTGGTCAGAGTGAAGATGTAGCAAACAAGCCAAACCAACAGGATGGCGAGGATGATCTGAGAGAGACATGAAATTAAACTGAAAATAACTTTTTGTTTCTAAAAGTTCAGAGATTTAAAGAAGTTCAGTTAAAGAACTGAAATCTGAGACTGACATTGTTGGTACAGTGTCGTTCACAGCTGTTTGACGTGCACCTGAATCCCACCTATTGTCCTTTGGACATTATACCGTCACACTTTTTCAAGCAAGTTTTGATACAATCTACCCCCTTATCTTGGCTGTAATGAATAACTGTTGAACCCATGAAGTCGTCCCATGTAGTTTTAAATATGCTATTGTATAATCTTTACCTAAGACACCTAACCTAAACCCATGTGACCACCTTCCAGGCTACCGCTTATCTCTAAGATTTTGGAAAAAGTTGTCTGTCAGGTTGCCTACTATTTGAACTCTTTCAACATCTTTGACAAATTTCAATCTGGGTTTAGAGCACTGCGTATCACAAAATCTGCTCAGCTGCAGGTACATATAGATATCCTTCTCTCTGTAGACTCTTGCCCTTCTGCATTTTAGCCTTGCTCGATCTTTTTGCATCATTTGACACAATCGACCATGAAGGTGGCGAGACGACATTATTTGGTCAACGTCTCGGCAACGTCTTCCCAATGTTACTCATGCCAATGATGGCAAGACGTATGTGTGCTATTAGGGTTTATAATGGTTTACACCCTATCTGAAAGGTAGTACATTCATTATATATGCTTCTCCTTTGAGAAATACAACATTTTGTAACACTGTTATCTGGACAATACACAATTTCATAAATACCAGTTTGACGGACTGACTAACATCATCTACTGACACTATCACCTGGTTCTGTTTTCGTTTGTGTATTTGTATTTTTTGTATTTACAGGGAACATCTTGAAGATTTGCACTCTGGTGGTGGTCAGTCCTTTCTTTCTGCTGTAAAAAGGAACAGGAACTGATGTCGATCTCAGGTACTGAGCAAATAGCAAGATAAAGAAAATACACCTGCAGAGATTCAGAAAGAGAGAGAGAGAGAGATAAGTGTTTGTCTGCCAAAAATGTTGTAGTTCATGTATATTCAGTATTTGAGACAGGTAAGAAGGAGAAAAAACAGGTTTCTCACAGTGCTGACAGGCCCCAGTGGGACCCGGCTCTGTCTCCAGCTGTTTTAAAAACAGACAAGCCAATCAGTGAGACAGTCGGAGTGATGGTGAGCGGGCCAATGTACTCCAGCAGCAAACCTGGCAACCCACACAGACCAATCACAAGCTCCACAACACTGGAAATGATGATAGCCCCCTGGATCTGAAACACACACACAAAAAATGTTTTAAATTGTTCTCAATTTAATTATCTCAGTGACCGCAGCAAAATCCTCTCTCATACCTCTCTGATGCGTGGCTGCCAGATGTGCGAGGTGTTGAGTGGAAGACTCCAGTTCCCATAAATCTCCTCTGCAGACGAAATAAACAAAAACTGTCTTTATCATCATAGTCATCATTTTTTTTCATTTAATTACAGAAGATTGACAGACAGACTGACTGTCTCACCCTCACTGGGACACTTCCAGCGGTCCAGACTGAGGATGGCTTGTGCAGGCACCAGGAAAGCAAATGCACTGGCCTGGAACAGAGGAAGTCTGTACACACAGAAACACAAAAAAGTACAAACACATTAATCTAACCTGACTCCCAGTCTCACCTGCCAACCCAGTCTTGCCTGACTCTCACAGACTCACCTGACTCCCACTGTGGTCTGGATCAGAGTTGTGATTCCAACGGTGGAAAAAATGGTCCCAATTAGCTGACTGATGGTGTTCTGGTCTTGTCCGACACACATGGCTTCAGCCAGAAGAAATGGTACTGCTATAGTGCCGCTGAAACATGTCAGGTAATGCTGAGGATAGAGTGCAACAGGTGACATAAATATCAATCCTTCCACGCTTGTGATGGTCAAAGTAAAAAAAACAGGACTTCTATTTAACCATCCACCAAACCTGCAAATGCTGAGTCATGATTCACACCCAAACAATGACAAAACTGTTCGTATAAAACCCAGAAACATCCCAGACCAGTCTACACCCAACCTAAAACTGAATCTAACCAGTCGAAACCAAATAAAACCAATCTTATCCCAGCAAATTAACCCGGTACAAACCCAGTCCAATCCCAGTCTAACACCAAATCTAACCAGTGTAAACCAAATTCAGACCAGTCTAATCCCAGTCCAAAACTGTATCTAACCAGTCTAAACCAAATCAGACACATCTAATCCCAGTCTAATTCCAGTCTAAAGCCGAATCTAACCAATCTAAACCAAACTCAGATGAGTCTAAACCTAGTCTGAAACCTAATCTAACCAGTCTAAAACACATCAGACTAATCTATTACCAGTCTAATCCGAATCTAATCATTCTAAACTGGATCAGACCAGTCTAATCCCATCATAAATCCTGTAAATGTATGTATGTAAATAAAACCTGATCATTGTCTAATCCTGGTCTAACCTGAATTAAATAAATGTAATCCCCATCTAATCCCAGTTGTACCTGTAGTCCCAGTAGAATACACAGGTACCAGGGTGGGACATCTTCGATAGTGTAAATCATGTCTGATCCCGCCTTCGGCAATCCTACTGGCTGTTTATTCTCTCCGCCTTCACCCAATGGAGGGATAACCATGTCTGCCTTGTGGCCCCGCTCCTCCGCCAGGTAGTCATGACTCTGATTGGACAGACAGACACACCTGTTAGTAAAGGTAACTGCAGCACTAGCACAAGTCGCAAAGTAATAAAAACAAGAAATACCGGATCAAAGTGGATTGGAGTCATAAAATATGATTATAAATGACACACCCAAATCAGGTTAAAATATTTTCATTAAAAAAAAAAAACAATAGGAGAACGAAATCCTGAAGTAATGCACATTAAGAGAAACGAATAATTACAGCTTGGATGGCCTCCTCAGATGGATCATTTATAACATTTGGTCACAAATGTAACAATTTGTCAGCACTGAGTGTCAGGCAATAGGACCACTAACTGCACGGCTAACTGAGCGAACTAGCTAGCCACAGCTAACGTTACAGTCAAGCCCCCAGGAAGAGCACATAATTGGTGCATGTGAGTAGAGTGGGTGTGCTGATAAATTAGCTGATAAGAAAATGTCATCAGATTGGCGTTACAAGTTGAGAAAACATTGGAGATGTTGCATTCAGAGCAGTCACCCTGTAACGTTACATTTAAGACAGAAAATGAGGGAAAGCATGTTAGGTGTCCTCCTAAGAAACCAGCACGTAGATTAACTTTCATATAAAATCATCATCACAATCAGAAAAAACTTTATTGTCCCTTGCAAACTTACACACAGGATAAAAACATTACATTACACTAACAAATACTACTAATAGTAAAATCTATGTAAAAGAACTGAGAGTTCACGAGTTTTACTGGCTCACGTTTTCCAATAAACCTTGGAATTCATTCATTGTTCAGCAGTTTTACACACACACACACACACACACACAGACACACACACACACACACACACACACACACACACACACACACACACACGCGTGCCTTTTCTATGAAACATGGTGTCACAGTGACCCAGAAGAAACGTCACATGGCTCCTATAGACAATAACACTCAAGGACACACAAGGTCCTCAAGTGATGTCACTTATCACTTTAATACTCTATCATGATACTTTCACCTGTTACCAATAAACTGTTTACCAGTGGAATGTTACAAACAAACAGGTGGTTTTTCCCAGTTGTTTGTTCCTCCTGTCACAACTTGTTTGAAACATGTCAAATTCCGAATCAATGAAGTCCATGAGGTAAAACATTAATTATATTGTCTTTGTACTGTTTTCAATTGAGTATATGTCAAAAAGGTTTTTTGGAGTTTTGCTTGTAAGTACTTACTTACGTATCTCTGATGCTTTTAAATTTTTATGTTTCATCTTCTGCCTCATTAAGACACCTTTTAAGAGAATGGTCTAGACCTGCTCCAATTGAAAAGCATCATTATTTACTTGGCACTAAATTGATAAAATTGACTGACTTGACCAAAATCAAGTCTCAAGGTTTGAGACTTTTGAATCTTCACTAGATTTAAATACATTTCTGAGAGTTTGAACCAAGTTTGTTCTTAAAACTTCAACCAAATTAACAAAATATTCTGAGGTGATTTCACTGAAACGTTCACCTGTTCATCACCTGTCCTCCAGTCCATCTGTCTTAACTCAGCGAGACAGTGGCTGGCAACTCGATTTTTTCACTGACAGAAACAACCAGATTGCTTTAAATAATCAGTCAATATTTAATGATCAGTTTACCTTACGGTCGTCTTCCATTTCACCTGCAGCTGTCTGACTTCCTGCTGGATGATCGAGCAGTGAATATTGAAGAGAGAGAGAGACAGAGAGAGAGAGAGAGAGGAAGAGAGAGAAGAAGAGAGAGTGTGCTTTTCAGGTGAAAGTCCACAGAGATTAACAACAGATTATTAACCATCTCTCTCTCTCTCTCTCACACACACACACACCTCCATGTGACGGAAATGTACTCACCTCTTCAGGTGTGTCACTTTCACTGAGGCAGCAGTTTATGATCACTGATTATCGATTACTGATTACAGGTTATCACTGAGGCCCCGACTGCTTCTGTGGTTGTTACGGCTGTCATTCACACTCAGCACTCTGTTTAAAGTTGTTTCTAACACTTGAGCACTTGTTTGATGGAGATAAAGGGTCCAATAATCATTAATTCTTCTCAACCACCATCAACACTTACGGTATGTTCACAGGTGTTTTTACTCTACCTGAGTTCAGTTCCAGTGTCAGCATTTCCTGCTCTCAATCTGTGACTTAATTGTCAGTAATATGATGTGACTTTACGTTAATGAGACATTATGATCATTTGTCTTTGTTAATGATACATTATGATCATGTGACTTTATTTTAATAAGACTTTTATGATCATGTGACTTTATTTTAATGAGACTGTGACTTTATGTTAATGAGACTGTGTGACTTTATATTAATGATATGTGACTTTATGTTAATAGGACTTTATGACCATGTGACTTATGTTAAAAAGACTTTGTGAATTTATGTTAATGAGACTGTGTGACTTTATGTTAATGATATGTGACTTTATGTTAATGAGACTTTATGATCATGTGACCTTATGTTAATAAGACAGTCACTTTATGTCAATGAGACTTTGACTTTATTAATAAGACTTTGTGACTTTATGTTAATGAGACTTTATGTTAATGATTTGTGACTTTATGTTACTAAGACTTTATGATCATGTGACTTTATGTTTATAAGACCTTGTCACTTTATGTTAACGATTTGTGACTTTATGTTAATGATTTGTGACTTTATGTTACTAAGACTTTATAATCATGTGACTTTATGTTAATAAGACCTTGTCACTTTATGTTAATGGGACTTTATTTTAATGATATGTGACTTTATGTTACTAAGACTTTATGATCATGTGACTTTATGTTAATAAGACTTTATGATCATGTGACTTATGTTAATAAGACTTTGTGACTTTATGTTAATGAGACTTTGTGATTTTATGTCAATGACACTTTATGTTAATAACACTTTATGACCATGTGACTTTATGTTAATAAGACTTTATGATCATGTGACTTATGTTAATAAGACTTTGTGACTTTATGTTAATGAGACTTTGTGATTTTATGTCAATGACACTTTATGTTAATAACACTTTGACCATGTGACTTTATGTTAATAAGACTTCATGACCATGTGACTTTGTTAATGAGACTTTATGATCATGTGACTTTATGTTAATGATACTTTATGATCATGTTACTTTATGCTAATGAGACTTTATGATCATGTGACTTTATGTTAATGACACTTTATGATCATGTTACTTATGTTAATAAGACTTTATTCACTCCCGTTTGAATGTGGTATTTGAGTTGGATCTGTATCCCAATACGTTATCTAGATAATAAACGATCTGATCTTGCCTTTGTGTTTATTCCTTGCATTTTTAATGAACATTCTCGTTATCCACATTGATTGGATCCCTGTTCCCCCATCACAACAAAACACAGCTCTGCCAAGAAAACGTGATTAAATCAACTAATAAAAATAAAAAACAAATTCAATACAAAACTGATCAATAATCCAACAAAACTGGTTTCACACATGCAGCCTTTTTATTGCATTTATCATCTGAAGTTTATACACAATATTACAATAATAATAATAATAATAATAATTTCTATGATTTTCGTCACATATTTGCATCATTTTCAGAGCAGAGCAATAAAACGCCTGAGGACGGACAGATGATTCAAACCAAGAATAACCTTCAGATAACCAGTTCAGACCAGTTTAAACCTGTTCAGACTGCAGATCAGGACTCTGCGTTGCAGCAGCTCTTCATAAATCCTGAACAAAAAATGGCCAATATAAGTTTTCAGTGACTACTGACTTAGAATGAATCATTTACTAAATCAGGTTGCACCGTTTCAACTTAAGAAATGTCTCAGCTGATAAAGACTAGTGATGTGTAAATCTGTGGCTAGGAGACATCTGCTAGTATAATTTCCAAAGTAAAAAAAATAAATAAAAAAGTTTCAGAGATTTAACCAACTCTTTGTAAATGTATGCATTTGTTTAATTTTAGTGTGCATAAATGGACAAACCGGTGTGTTCAGAGTTAGTAGTACTCATAAACTTTACAGTCAGAGGGAAATATCTGATTTTAGCAAGCTTAACTAGTGAAATTTAGCTACTTATTTAGTCAAACATTATTAGCATAACATTTAATAGTTTGAGGTGTAATTTCCTGAAATGTAATATATAATCTTCCAGATTTTATCGTTATTAAACAGGATTTATCAAGTTTCAGGGTCAAGATATGTCGACTGTACTCCTTTTAAAGCCTACCTCTTTTACTCTAAATGGGTCAGACATTAGCATGCTTATGTTAGCTTTGTTGGTCGTTTCAGTTATACCCCTTTTCCACTGGTCAAAAATACCACCTAAACCCACCCAGATCATGCTTTTGTGTGCAATGGGAGTGTGTAAACTCAGCATTTACACCCGGGTCAATTGACTCTGCAGTACACCCGGGTTATTATCACGTCGGCTCGGCTTTGATATAAATGTAAGACCCGGGTAAACACGCTAAATACCGCTGTGCGAAGTGATGATGCATTATCAACATTCGGTTGTGGCGCGTAAATAAATAAGCCATAAATAAGCCAACAAAACTCGACTTCCTGTGTATAAAAATACCTGAATCGCCTGAATTGTGCGGCTCTTCTAGACTTTCCAAGTTATTGGACCGAATGGCTCAAATTATGATAGTGAAATGAGTCAATTTGCGGGGTTGTGACGCTCCAAATAATTTATCCAGCGTTTTACAGCGTTTTCTTTCACTATTGTTGTTTTCTCTCCTGTTACAATTGTTTCTGGCACATTCGTGACATTGAATATGACGTCAGTGACGTACAACGTCACGTCACGCTTTAGATAAAAATCACAGACAGGCTGCCTTGCCTGCAGGGTGTGGGAATGGGGTTAATAGGCAATTTTTAGCTGGATGACCTGCATTTAAAACACCTGTGCCGACCCGCTAATTTTGGTGGAAAAGCGGTATTAGCTACACCTGGAGGTTAGTGGGTGTAATTATTTCATAATTTCGATATGTAACTAGTTTGTGAGCTGCAACCTGTTTTAGTTATGATAGAACACTTTGTTGGCGCTAACGTTAGTATGAGGCTAAATTTGAACTTATGAACAGCTGTTGCAACCGACAGTTGTTTCCTGGGTGTAGAAACAAAAATGTTCAAACTCTGAACCTGTTTCCTCTACAGGACCAGGTTCCTGTGTTTTATAAACTGTCACAATTTTATATATTAATCATTAAAAGTCAACAGCAGGTTAACTCCATCAATTTGGGGTTTGTTCAGATCAAAAACAAACAAACAAAAAACAGCTGGTTATTGAATTAATCTGAATCTAGATCTCTGTTGGAGCAGGATTTAGATGAGATAAGAATCTTTAAGGTCTGCGTAAAAAGTTAGAAAGTCTGTATGACCAGGAGGCGATTTACAAGGGCGTCACTTTGTGGTTTAAAAGTGGTGGGACATAAGGGCTCAGTCATAGTCTTCAACTTTGAGGCAACGTAATGAGATGATCGTATGAGGTCAGAGTAGATACTTATAGCAGGAAATAAATTGCATATTGGCACATCAAAATTCATTAAAGGTCATATTGATAACATTTTTATGTGGACCAATCATTTAAAAAGAAGTAATACATAGATACTCTTTTGCTTAAAAACATCATTATGATTGTGAATCAATAATTAAAATAAAAATTGTTGGGTTCAAAATGATTGTTTTGTCCATCTCCATCTATGTAAGAATTCAGCTGGTTCCAGCTTCTAACAAGGTGAATGAGCCAATAGTATAACGTTCTTGGTATCATGCGTCATTGATGTTTCGTCAATGATCAACAGTTTAATTTCTAAATTGCTAAAAAAACTCAAGCTAAAATTCAACGTGAGGTTTTCTCTGAAATTATTCAAGCATATTCAAGGACAATTATTATATTTATATTAACTTTATAGCAACGTTTTAATATCCCACAGCAGGGGGCAGAATACACCTGTTGACACATGAAGCTGAAGAACATTTCTGTCTCTACACCTGATGGGTGAAAAAACCACCTGTCAATCATACTGACTGGAGCTATGCTAACATTTTCCCCCGACTGCCACACTCTGCTAAGCTTGGCTAACAGCTAACCCCCATTGCCAGTTTCTGTGCTAAGCTAAGCTAAGATGTCCTGACCTATCGCTTAACAATAAACATTAATCTGTGAGCTGATTGATTGGTAGATTAATGGTCTGATTGCCGATTGGAGGTCGCAAAATAAAACATCTGATGTCATTGGTTTGAGTCTAGTATCCATGGAAACGCTCAGTGATCAGACAAAACTGATGCATAAGCTTCCTTCTCTTTATAAATATAAACTCTTCACTTAAATAATTATTGATTATTTATGTCCATGTGATTGGTCATCAGTTGCTCTAGCTCCGCCCACAGCCTCTTAGCCAATCACAGCGCAGGATTCTCAGCATCAGCAGCTCTTCAGAGTCGTGCTGCAGAAAGACAAAGAGAGAGGTGTCACCGATGATGTCACCAGAGTTTTTTTTTCCAGGATGGCAAAGACTTTACCCGCCATTCTCCGCCTCTGATTGGTTAACTCTGATATTCTGAAGCTACGGTCGCACAGACGCGAATCAAAGCAAATAAAAATCTCACTCGTCATGCCTTAACATAATCAACCAAATTAATCAGGGCAACAAGTACTAAGAGGCAAAATATGAAGGGTCATGACTTTGCCATACTGGGGAAAAGAAATTACATCACTGATATGTCATCAGAGAGAGCGATAAAGAGATTTAATGTAAACCATTTCTCTTTTAAATTGAACTTCACCTGAGATAATTAATCTTTCTGTAATGAGACTAAAACTTTAAACTGTTTTAATATTTTCCTTGATGCTACCTGATTGTTGATTAATGGATGTGAAGCTGTAGCTGTTGCACTTATAACCCGCTAATATTCTGTTCAGTTAATTCCAGATTGCTGATGTATATGTTTGATACATATATCATTATATTAACATTAGTTAAAGCTAACTGATGTTTTAGTGTTTAAAAAACACATCATAAACATATCACTTTGAAAGTGATATGTTGAACTTAACAGCAAAAAGTTGCTTATCTACACATCCAGCAGTTTGCAATTTAACCCATACCTGCTGATAACGAGCAGTATTTTCCCACTCTTACCATCAGAGATGTTTTTCACTTAAAATCAGCAACACATTATGTAAATGTTAACACTTTTAATCAAGCTGATAATTTAGTTGTTTTTTTTTCTTCAGTATCATTAAATCAAGTTTGTCTCTAAAATCGAGACATTTCAATTTCAGAGTTCTGAACAGGTCTGAAGACAAAAACAGAAACATTATTCTAACGTTGCTGATATTTTTGGTAAAAACAACTCTGGAGACCCGTTTACCAAACATCTGTTTGCAGGTGAGAAAATCTGACCGAGGTATGCAACCAGCGTGCTGCTGAGCAAGGCACCGCTGTGACCCCTGCGGTAAAATCCCCACAGAATAAGAATGAAGCTTTAAATGACGACGATGACGATTCAAAGAGAAGTTTGACAATTTTTTTAATAGATTTAAAACATCAGAAAAAAACAAGTACACAGATCGACTCTCAGACGGATTCTCTTTCATTTTTATTTTTGTCCGTGTGTTTCACTTATTTTGTCCCAACAGTTTTTTTGTTTTAAATTCAGGATCTCTGATCTGCAAACAGACGGTAAAAAGAGTCTGACAGCTGACACTACAAACAGCAGAGAGGGAAAATCCACCTTCATCTTCATCATCATCATCGTCATGAGAGCAGAGCAGCTGTCCTGTCTAACAGTCAGTGTGTCCTACCTGTCCTACCTGTCCGTCTGTCAGTCAAATGTTAATAAACTGAGGTCCAGGGTCTCAAACACAGAGCGATGGAGACATCATCGACATCACCTGCATAAAACATCTCTGAGCTTCAAATTAAGAGACTCTTTCTCTAATCAATGACACACTGATCATCTGTGACCATTACTTAGTTTGATAATTGATCATAAAATCTGATTGATCAAACATGAGTAGCTTTGTAACAGACTGGTGACCGGAGACATTCTCAGGAATCTGACAAAAAGGATTTGATACAGCACTACAGGGACCTGATCTGATAGAGGGACCTGGTTTCATACAGCACTACAGGGACTTACTCCGATACAGGGACCTGATTTCATACAGCATTACAGGGACTTGATCCGATACAGGGACTTGATTTAAACTTGTTTCAGTTTTGCTCGTAGTCTGCATTGTTTCAGTAGGAGCTCTGTTGCCATGGGAACTGAACCGCGGACTGTGTGAGAGTATCTGACCCAGCTTACCAAACACTTCATGTTTGTATCAATCAGAAGAAATATGGACCCTGTTTGGGCCCCCTGGCCTCAGTTTGGATAACCATGTGTTTCACAGTTTTAAGTAAATAGAAACATAATATAAAGTAAATGTTTTTAGTCTGTGGGAGTTCAGGAGAACCAACACAACAGGAAGTGACATGTCAGCATGTCACAGCGTTTCACACCGCCAGACCAATGAGGGGTAAGCATGTTGAGCCGAAGCCCTCTACAGCATTGACTCAGGACTTACAGAGTAATTTAAATCTGAGATTCTGATGTCTGACATTTGTCTGATCAATCGTTTTAAACAATCGTATTTAAAATAATCAACTCATTGCATTCAGTACAGCTGAGCATGGTTTAGCCAGTGTCAGCTTAGGGCTACCATATGGATCTTAATTAGTGTTTTTTAATACATCGCTGATTCTAATCGATGTAAAATGTGTGACATTATCTTGATACAGCTGATTGATCATTTCTCGCAGCTCCGTCAGCCAATCATCAGGCTCAGTTTTCAGGGCAGGGCTCCAGTGATTTAAGTCAGATAACAATAGACTGGATCCTACATTTCCCATGAACACATCTGTACAGTGTCTTTCATTAGAGCCTCACTGCTTGACACAGCCTACTCTTTAAACCACACTGTAAATTAGACATATGTAGCCTGATAAATTCTTTTTTTTTTCACTGGGGTTTGAACTTTGTTAATCGACAACGCTGTGACACTGAGGCGATTGGAAACGCTGCTGCTGACTGACACCTGCCTGAAACTGATGACCTCTATGAAGACCGGGAAGGTAACCCTAGAAGTAAGCCCTGCCCACAGCTCCCCTGAACACTGACAAGTAACTCTGAACATCCGCCCCCTCCTCCAAACTGGAAGAACAGGAAACAGAAACATGAGCACTGTCCATCTGTCTGCATTAGTCTCTGACAGACAGACAGGTATCAGTCTGAGGAGGGGGAACGACAAGCTCCTCCTACTTCCTGTAGTGGGCGGGCAAAGGGGAAGGGGCGTGGCATGTGTTGAAGGGGTGGGGAGGTGGGAAAGCAGTAGCTGATGCTACGTTTCGAACTGAGTGAGCAGCGCCCGGACTTCAGGCGTCAGCTGTTTGGCTGCACTGGCAGCCTCGGCAATGGCGCGACGGTACGGCCCCTTCCTCTTCCTGTCAAAGCGTGACTGAAAGCTCTCCAGGAAGGGTGACAGCTGGGTGAGCGGCAGGAAGGAGGTGGTGGGGGAGCCAAACCAGGACACCCGTGCCTCCTGCTGCACTGCCAGCCCCGTGTCACCACGCCGCGACACTGTGATGCCAAGCACACGCGCCGGCCACCAAGGGAAACCGTAGATCTTTGCCCAGACAATGTCGCCGACGCACACTGTCCGCCCATCAGGGAGCAAACACTTGGACACCAACTTGGAGAACACAGAGGAGGAGGACGAAGACGAGGAGGAGGAGGAGGACGTGGAAGACTTGCGACGCCTCTTCACTTCACCTCCATCCTCCTCTTCGCCAGCGGCCTGCATCTCCTCGCCATCAGCTCTGGGGGGAGGGATGGCAGGGTAGGAGGAGGTGGGACACTTATGCCCTAACGAGGAGGAGGAGGAGGAAGAGGAGGAGGAAGAGGAGGGAGGGGGAGTGGGAACAGGGGGGGAGGAGGAGGTTGGTTCTCCATGTGTAGGGAGATCAAAGGTCTCTGTGGAGCTGCACTCTGAGTGAGAGGAGTCCAGGGAGGAGGATCGGGGAGGAGGATCCTCCACCTGCCCATCATCTCCTCCTTCTCCCTGCTCCGCCTGCTCCGCCCCCTCCTCCTCAGGGGGACAGACCTCCTGTGACTCCATGGCAACACTGGCTGCAGTGGATTCGGGCATTGGAGGAGGAGCTGTGGTTGAGGGCGGGGGCGGGGCTTCGTGCAGGGCTGTGCTAGATGTGGGTGTGAGGGTGGGGCTTAAAGCAGGTTTGGGAGGCGACGAGCGTAAGCTCTGTTTTGTCGGGGAGGAGGAGGAGGAGGAGGAGCAGGGCACCTGGCTATCGTCGGTACGATACCTTTGGGGTTTGAGACGCATTCTTGGTGGAAGAGGCGTGTGGGAGCTCGAGCTGACGGTGGCGCCGCTGAGGTGCTGGCGGCGGGTGAAGTGGACCTTCTGGTTGTGGTTCTGCAGGGCTGCAGCTCGGGTCACAGCCTTGGTATGGTCCTGGTTCTGGCTCTGGGTCTGACCCTGGTTTTGATTCTGGTTCTGATCTTTGGGCCGTCGATGTGTCGGCGGTGGCTGAGAATTCCTCGCTAGTTTCTTGAGAACCTGCCGTGCTTTGGAGCGATCGACAGCAGAACCTTTGGACAGAACCTTCTTAGAGTTCAGCTTCAGACACATGCGGTTGGATGAGGATTGCGACGAGGATGAAGATGAAGCCACACCTCTCAGGACACGACGAGAGGAAGATGATGATGAAGATGACACACGTATCCCCGATGATGAGCGTCTGTCTACTGCAGTACGTCCCCCTTTGTCGTCGCTCCTAAGCCGTTTGAGCTCTGAGGAGATTGGGCCGTCAGCTGGTCGCCGCCGCCGGGACGCCTCCTCACCCCTCAGATCCACTGGACCCCGTCGGGCCTCCCTGTGCCCGCCAGATGCTACCACGCTTTTGCACTTGTCGCAGAGCACCTGGCGGGGGCGGAGCTTAATGGCGTTCATGATAGAGGTTGGCTCCTCGCAGCGGTAGCGTCGCTTTGGCCGCTTGATCTTGCGTGGCAGTGGCTGAGGTAAGGCCTGGTTGTAGGTGTCCCTGATGAACAGAGGAGGAGGGTATGGTGCACCCTCCTGGAACAGCGGTGGCTGTTTGGAGGTCCAGGGGTGAGGATGGGGAGGGGGTGAGGATGCGGGTTTGGTGGTGACCTCTTCTTGTTTGGTGGACGGGTCGTCGCTGGTAACTGGCTGTGACTGCATAGGCATCGGAGGGTGATTCCGGTCGTCCCGTCTGGGAAACACCGTGATGGGAATACCGTATGGTCCAAACCTAAACACACACACACAAACCGGGTGAGAACTCAAATAAAGGGGCTGATTTGGTATGAGAACCTGAGATCTGATCTTAAAACTAAAACTCTTGACTGGAACTAAACCTCTGGTTAAACAGATTAAATTAGGACATTTTATACTTCACATGTATATATATTTGATATGAATACATATAGGATATTAGTTAACATTCATATTTTCTCACATTTGAGCCCATTCACCCACTGAGCCCTCACCTAGTCACTTGGTTTGTCCTTACTTTTCCTCACTAAAGCCTTTTCTCAACCTAAGGAGGCTTTGAACTGCAGTAGAGAGGGTTTCTTTGGTAATCAGTTTAAATGTTTGATGATGTACACCGCAATGGAAGATTTAATAATGCTGGAATTGGAAATATCAATAATTAATCAGCCCGTACGTAAATACCAGTAGGTATTTTCATAATCAATGAATCAATTGAGACAACTGTGTGATTGTAAACAGAGTATTTTTGGATTGTTGGTTTGATCAGTAACATTTTTTAGAACAAGACGTTAATACAGAAAATACAGATTAATGATGATAAAAATGATACTTCTGATCATCCTCATGCCAAAAAATAGGGAAAATATCCATCTCAATGATATCTTCAAATGAATTATAATGAATGTCATATTATACATTACATTATACACAACTGTTCAAAAGTAAGGAACCACCTGCCACAGAAACTGGACGTGGTGCAGTCAAAATGCACATGAGGAGTTATGGTCTTTCATGTTAAATGGAGGTTTTAATCACCTAAATATTGTCCCTTTGAGGCCCACAAAATATTCAGATATGACTACATTCAGTATCTGAGTGATAGTCTACCGTTTCTATAGTACAATAGCCATTAGGAAAGACAAAAACATCAATAAAACGAGCGATTACAAACTACTTAGTTCATTAAACATAGAAAAACACAATATGTTCAGATTGAAGAGGCAATTAGAAAAAATATTATTTATTAAACGAATTGTTGACGTTTCAATAAAATCAGATTAGACCATGTTTATATGATTAAAAACTATATAATTCAGTAACTTAACATCTTATTTTAACAAAACTTTACCTTTTGGAAACATCCATCAGCACCCCGGAGAACACTTTCTCACCCAACCGGAAGGACACCACCAGCGCGTCATCAATGACGTGGTCCAAGGAGACCCGGACCTCGGACCCAGGACTCAGATCCTGCACAGAGGCGAAGGGCGGAGCACCGAGACCGTGTTCCGATCCAGGCTCCGGCCGGGAAGAGTCTTCTCCAGCGGATTTCTCTTGCTTCACGGTGTCCATCATTAGTCGCCTCTTCGGGGATCGGCAGGGCGGGGAGGAGTCCCGCAACCCGCGGCCCGGCATCTCCTCGGTACCGGCTGAGTTTTTGCCGTACCCCATGTCTGGATCCAGATTGTCCAGAACCGACAACCGCTCCGCGTTACTGTCGTACATGGCGTCCTCCGCGGGGTCGGGCCTAAGCTCCGGTTGAACCAGAGCCGTGTATCCTCTGTCTCGATCCGCGGTCTCAGCCCTGTCCGTCGTAACGTTGGTGGTCGGTTCCGCCGGTTCCGCCAAAGATAGCCCGGCCTCGGTAACGGGTGGGGGAGCCGGGAAGGAGTGCAGGAAGACGGCGGAAGGCTGCGGGTCCGCCAGGATGCTGCGGTACGCCGCCTGCACCGATACGTTCCCGCCGCCCTCTGGATCTCCCGGTACTCCGGGGGAGAACCGGTCCATGCTGACCCTATCCACTGGGAAGCTGTTAATCAGCTCATCGTTAACGGCGTTATCAGAGAGCGCTTTTCCCGCCGCGGGCTCCAGCTCCGGCCTGACATGGCGGCGCTCCTCCCCGTCCCCACCATCCTCCACCCGGGGGACGACCAACTCCACACCCGGGCCGTACTCCCGCGGCTCGTCGGTCTCCAGCAGGGATCCTGAGAGTCCCTGGCCGTCCAGGCCCGGTTCTGATGGGCCTTCGTCGTCCGCAGCCGCGGTTATTGTTGTTGTCTGAACCGCCGCAGCTCCTGGCTCTGCAGCCACGGCCGCCATTTTCTTCCGCTATGCTGCCGAGCAGCGCCTCGCCCCGCCCTCCCACAACACTGCCAGCTGCGCAGGCGCACTGCCATTGGCCTGAGTTCCTGTCACTCAAATGAAACGACGGCGAGCGTGATCTCTGATTGGATGATTTTGTCCAAGTCTGTGAGGCGTGAGCCAGCCGCCAGGGGGCGTTTGTTTTTACAAGAAACAAAAACACTAGAGGCAAAAAAACAGCCAATATCTGATCAACCAGTACCTGGTGGTCAGTCTGCAGCTGATCAGTTAACAGCTGATCAATACAAATATTTCTAGCAGTGTTCACAGCAGCTTAAGTTCAGTCAGATAAAAAAAAAAAAAAAAAAAATCAATGTCTAACAATTTAAAAAAACAAAAAAACATTTTGATCAAAAAACCAGTCCCTAATACCGTAAAATTAAAGGAAAACCAGCTGCTGATGTGAAGTTTAACACAAAACAAGTATAATAAAGTATAGTTCTGGTGATTTTTCTGTATTTCCCTTATGATTTATCTAACACTGTGACTCAACAACCTGATGTAAAATAATCAACATAGTTGATATAATCAGACAGGCAGAATTCATCAAACCAATGCAGATCAATGAACTGTGAGCTTTTGTTCGTGGATATATATGACTAAACTGTGGATATAATCAATGGGAGGTTATGTTTTAATATTATGAGTTGTTAAGGTTATTACACTAAATAAAAAATACTGATCAAAAGTCATAACAGTGACCATCAGCCAGGCCGAATATTAGTCAGACACCAACTGATTATTACTATTCGATTGTCATGTGAAGATATAGCTAATGATTCTCACATTCATTTAGACATCTCAAATGTTTTCACATCAACCTTTGCACCTTGCTAACCTTCATATCAGGTATCACATTATCATAAGAAAATGTAATAATCAGTGGAAATGAGGGTATGCCCAATGATTTTTCGAGATTTAAATAAAGGTTGAAGTAATTAATAAATCGATTAATCTGCTGATTATTTTCTTAACTGATTCATTGTTTGGTTGACAAAACACTGAAGACACCACATCCTACAGTCATGATGCTCTCAGCTGTAAAAGGTTTAGAGTGAGTTATGACAAATTGCAAACACATTCAAATGTGTATTTATATTTTGTCAGGTTAGTAGGATCTTTCTAATTGGTCCACCTGGGGAACGAAAACTCCTTCATTAATAACATGTTAGGATCCTTGATGATGAATCCACTGCATGTGTGGACCAGCAGAGGGCGGTGTCCCCTCAGACATCATCATGTTCAGGTCCAAACATTTACATTGAAGGGTTAATTTGCAAAAACAGATATCTTTGTTCTTATTTTTCCTAACTCGTGTTTTTTGTGTGCACTCCAGGTAAACATTTAACATTTTTATTTATTGTGCACTGTAGGAAATTTCAATCAACTGGTGTTGATTTATTCTTTTTAAGGGCTTTTATCTGCTCTTGTGAAGGAACTCTTCTATATAAATGTATAAACACTACGAACACTTTACATATAAACAACAAACATTTTAGTTTACCTGTTTATTTGGTTTATTTCTGGGTTACCTTCTGTTTGTTTTGTGTGAAAATACAAAAATCAATTTATCTAGAATATCCAGTAGTGAAAGTAACTAAGTATATTGACTACAGTTTTGTACCCAGGTATAACTCTAAGGTTCTTTACGACAGGATTTCCATTTCCTGTTACTTTGAAGTACTGATTGCATGTTATTACATCAAAATTAAGCATCTCATGCTAAAATAAAGCCATTAAAACCAAAGGGAACATTTTAATCTTTAAGTACATTTTGAAGCAAGTACTTGTGTATTGAGTATTTATACATTATAGTATTTGTACTTTTACCTGACTGAAGAATCTGAACTGAGACCTTTTCTTAACCTGATAGTATTTAACAGCAACATTTATCATGTATTTTGATTTTATTAACAATTCAAAAAGTGAATAATTGTGTCTATTATTTTTATATAAATTGTGTGTATTATTGTTATCCTTGACTTTGTTGTTGTTCATTGTCATCAGTGTCTTACTGTCTCAAAGCACATTTCATCGTCAATACATTGATAAAGTAGAGGTAAACAGGTAATCTGATTACCTGTAAAACAAAGTATCAGCGTAGTATTTTTATGTAGTTGTGAAAATAATCTGAGCACAAAAACACAAACTTGCCAGCAGTTTCTTCTTCTAAACAAACTGTCTGAACATGTTGAATTAATTAAGAGACAGAATAAATAATGAACCATTGTGAGACATCCTGTGTGTCAACATCTAAAACCTGAATTAAAATAAATAAAGTTGTGTTTAATCTAATGAACAGAAAACAGTTTGGTACCACCTGCTGTTTGAACCGTACTTACAGTATAGTTATATTAGTAGCCTCACAGCTGCTATTGATATTTTGTTCAAAATAGTTTTATATTAGACAGTCTTGAGCACTGCGTCCTTTCTCTCAACATTCCCAAACACACAAACATCACAGAACATCAATATAGACGAGCAGTATTAAAGGCACACTGCGCAGGATTTATTCAGTTGCTTGTTTGTAAACGGACCAGAGGCAGTAAGTGATTCTGGAGAAAGATAACTGATTGTTGAGTGTCATGCCCAGGTCATCAAACATCGGCACGTTGGCATATCTTTCTCCAGAATGCTGATGTCCAGAAATATCCTGTACACAGTATTAATGCTAACCAAATAAGAAAATACAGGCAGATGGCAGAGTCTCCGCAGATGCAGACACCGCAGACAGCGCCACACCAGAGACAATGACGGATACACATCTGATCTAATTAATATTTATCTCTGAAAACTGGTTCTTACAGTGTGAAACTACAACAATCGTCTAATCTGATATTAATCACAGTTCTGTTGTGTGTTAGAGCGAGTTACTGATTAATGTTGACAGAAACGGTTTAAAAGGTGTTTCAGACAATATAACACCATCTGTGATGTGACTTCATTTACATCTAATAAAAATTTAAAAAAAATCAAATATCTGATTTCATTTATTTAATGAAATGTTATAAATTGTGTTAATTTTTTTCGGTAAAATTAATTTTCTGGAACATAGAAAAACTTTGCTACTGAAGTGTGCCTCTCTTTGATTCTCATTGGTTCATTTACGACTTCAGCCTTCTGATTGGTCAAGTTTCAGTCCAGCCATCTGATTGGTCAAGGGTCAATCCAGCTGTCATTGGCTTTGTCCGGTGTTGTCTGATTGGTCAGAGGGCATTGAGTCCAGTCCCTTCTGCATCCTTCAGCTCTTTTAAAGCCACGCCTTCCGTTGAGACCACACCCCCACTCTCAGAGGCTCCGCCTTCATGTAATGACACGCCCTCTTGTTGTTGGGTGGCGGGCTTTCTTCCAGACCTTCACACAGACAATTTCCAATTAACGACGTTTAATAATTTATTACACATTGATCAGGTACAAGATGACAAAGACCAGCACTGTAACTAGCCCAGCAGCTAGTTAGCATTAGCATCACTATGCGCTGATATTTCAGTGGTGGTCGAAGCCAACATTGCTAATGAAGCTAAAGCTGTTAATGATGCTAATGATGCTAACACAGCTGCTAATGAAGCTTCTGATGCTAGCTGCTTGCTCACCATTTCTCCTCTACATCCTCGATGGTGTCTGGAAGCGGAATATTCAATGTCTCGGGCAGGAAGCAAGCAAAGCAGCCAGCCAACACCGCCGCCCCCCCATACACCACACTGGGCAGAGCAGGGAGTACCTGGGAAATGTAGCCAGTCCATCAGTACTGTTAGCATTAGTTACCAGGACTGATCTCAGTACAAATGCAGAGATTCAATGAGCTGATTTTGTTTAGACAGAAAGTTAAAGAGCTGCTCATGACAGCAGGCGGACCGTCATTCGGCTCCAAGGTAAAAAAACAACATATTTGATAACTCGTTAGCTGATGTCAGCAATCAAAAGCTTCCTAGCTAACATTACCATTTGATTACATACTGTGTGTTTCACTTCCAGGTTTAGACAAATGTCTCCAAGATGTGTGTTGATATTTCTGAATTAATCTATACCTAGAATGTGGTTGAATGCTTATGTTAGCAGTTGTCTAATTGAAGCTAGTCAGTCGTTATCCAACCTGTAGTTTTAATTTGAAATATGGTCTGATGTCCCTCCGGTTTTAACTTTCCATTGTCTTTACAGTTGCTAATCAATCAGGAAAGAGTACATTGATAACAATTTAAGATTACCTACATTTATATGACTTGAACCCTAGAACACAGCCGTACAACATTTGTAAAATGGCCGCCGTGAGAATTTGGTCTATTGATTATTCATGCATTACTAACCTGTTTTTGCATTTCGATGACACCACTGATGACATTGATTATATGAAGAAAACCTATATTCATTAATCAATTACGTTAATATTGTGAATTGTTAATGAGGTTGTGATAAGTGACGTCACCTCGTCGAGGATGAGAACAGCAGGGGCCGCCATGCTGCCGATTCTCGCCATGGTGGAGACGAAGCCCATTCCTGTCTGCCTGAAAACACAGAACACACACACACATCATGAGATCTATACATTTACAGATTGATCCAGCACTAGGTTGGTTTTTATCTTGGTGTTTTTTCTCCTACATGCCAAACCAAAGATTTGTGTCAGTGGGTTTCTGGGGATCTGAACCATTAGTTTCACCTGATGATCGTGGGGTAGAGCTCTCCAGTGTACAAGTAGACGACGGTGAAGGAAGATGAGGTGAAGCCTTTCCCAAGACATGCCAAAGTGGTCCTGAGGGTCTGCATGTCTAGGGTAGGGACGGTAGGAGAGGATTCAGGGGGTATCGGGGCTCAGGTTAGAATTTGGATCAGTGCAGTGACGGTGTACAAAGTGGTTTGCTTTGAATGTGTTCAGCTCCCGATTTACAAAGACAGCAGGTTCTTGAACAGTCAGCTCCTGGACTGAAATTCCAGGCTACCTGCTTGGAGGTGTGTCTTTAATAATGGTCAAAGTAGCAGCTGTAAATACTTCCTTCCCACAATATTATGGAAGAAAAGCAGCTTCACTAATTCATTAAAAAACACATTTAATTTCCTATAAATTCTTCACAATAAAAGCCCCCCATTATTTAGTTACAGAAAAGCTTTTATTATGTAGCAAAAAACCTGTGAAATGTTAACTTAACAACTCCTGAAAGAGCTAAAAGCGAACTAGTAAAATACAGCAGATATCTGAACGTACAAACGGGGACGAAGGAGAGAAAACAAACTTCAAACAACAAAACTACTGAACACGCAGAGACATTAACGTCTTCATCTCCGGTCTCCTGCACTTCTCACAACGGAGACGTCACAGCAGCCTTGGAGGCAGGCACTCTATGTATTACGGTGGATTAGTGTTCGTTACCTGAGGGGACGAAGATGTTGGCGAAGATGATGAGGGCAGACATGAAGAGACAGGCTGCCTGAGTGACCCTCCTCCCCAGGTAAGTGAGCGAAGCCAGAGCTATTAGTTTGAAGGGGAAATCAACAGCTCCAAAGATGATCTGCATCAGGTAGATATTCACCTGAAACAACCAATAGGAAGAGAAATCCGTATTTACCAGCCAATAAGAGGAGAGCAAAGGTAGACAGGTGACTACATTAGACTCACTTAAAAGTTGTCACCATGATAATATTTCCCATCCATACTGATCATACTATGTGATTTGAATTTCAATCAGGTGACTCACCCCGAACTTCTGCAGGTCCATTGCCAAACCATAGTACGCAAAACTGGTTGAGAACCTGCAGAGGAAGACAAACTGCTGATTCTCAAATCTTTTCTGTTGTCTATTGTGGTTTAGATTGAAGCTGTATTTGTTGTTGCTGAATAGATAAACAAATAAATAAGTGTAAATGAATAAATGGGAATAAACACAGGTGAAGCAGGTGTATTTTCTGACCAGACAGCAACCAGACAGATGGAGATACGTCTCATCCCTCTGGTCTTCAGCAGGTCGTATGCTGTAAATGAAGAACGACTCGACTCGATCTCCTTGTGCATGTGAGAGTGTAGAACCTGCAGGTGACACAGGACTGATCTCAGCTTCTGATTGGGTAGCACAAAACTCTATGTATGTGACAAACAGACAGGTAGTTAGTCAAACAAATGGACAGGTTACCTCCAGTGTTAACTTATCAATTATCTCTGCTTTTCCGTTGATTCGAGCGACTCGGTGAAGAGTCTTTAATGCCTCATCAGATCGACGTTTCAGAACCAACCAACGAGCTGACTCGGAGTACCACCTGACCAATCAGAGAGCAATAAAATTAGAACAAACATGTAGACATATAGACATTTATTTTGAAAGTCCACACTGACCAGCTGTAGGCGAAGAACAAGAAATGGGGGGCACAGACAGTTAACTGCAGCTTCCTCCAGTCTCTCAGCCAATAGGCAAGCCCTGCTAGGACCATCTGACCGAATGTGAAGAAGAAGGAGGTGAGCGTGCCCACTAATGTCCTCTCTCTGGTCGGGATCCACTCCACCTCTGGAGACAGACAGGTAGATAGACAGACAGGTAGATTGACCTCTGAGGACATGTAATCGGGTTGAAGACTAAACCTTAAGTTTAAGACAGACAGAAAGGTAGATAGGTACTCAGTGAGACTCCATTGAGGATGATTCCTGACACCGCCATCCCAGACAGGAATCTCAAAATACAGTAGACGGAGTATGAAGGCGAGAGGGCGGAGCTACAACCAAGCACACCAAGCTGCAGGTACGACCAAATAAGGACCGACCGCCGACCGAACCTGAGAGAAAGAGAGGGACAGAGAGAAAGATTCTGATTGGTTTGATTTTTCAGTGTGCCTACAACAGACGCTCAGGACAGAAGATGCAACTTAAACATGGAAACATTCCTACAATCATTACTGGTTGATGGTTATATGTGTGTTTACAGTTTGAACTGGTGAGTATCACCTATCTGACAGGCCTCCGTAGATGATGGCTCCTGCTAAAACTCCGCCCATATAGATGGTCTGAATCATCTGTTTCAGAGGACGTAGAGAACACACCAGCTCCCACTGAGAGACAGACAGGGAGATAGAGAAACAGTGAAATGAATGTAAGTGTCCTAAAGGATCAATTCAGCCTTCTTAAAGATCACTACAACTTCCTGTTAACAAACATCACCTCATTAGCCTCAGCATTGATGAATGAAGTGAAGTGAGCAGTTACCTCAGAGACGGTGGTGGCAAAGAACTCGGACCTGTCGAACGTCCATCCGTCCAAACATCCTTCTGTCTCTAGCTGGCTAACATTAACTGAGTTGTTGGCAACTAACAGCTGCCACTGAGGCTCTACATACCTGAATAAAAAACAACCACAAGTGGAACAGGCTGTGATGTCAGAGGAAATGTAGTCATCAACACAATGCAACACAGAGAGAATGAACAAAACAGAAAAGCTTTTACCTCCTGCAGCGGTCCAGTCTATTTCCTGAAGAGTCCAGTGGGATGAAAGCTTTCAGCAGCTGCCCGTCATCCACCTGAAACAACCAATCATGTTCATCCAAAGAACCAAACCAATCACGTTCATCCAAAGAACCAAACCAATCGTTCATCCAAAGAACCAAACCAATCGTTCATCCAAAGAACCAAACCAATCACGTTCATCCAAAGAACCAAACCAATCACGTTCATCCAAAGAACCAAACCAATCACATTCAGCCAAAGAACCAAACCAATCACGTTCATCCAAAGAACCAAACCAATCACGTTCATCCAAAGAACCAAACCAATCACATTCAGCCAATGAACCAAACCAATCACATTCAGCCATCACCGTAATAGCTGATTCATTTCTTAATCAGATCAGACAGATAGGTCACCTAGTAGTGAGACAGGTAACCAGGAAGTGAGACAGGTCACCTGGTAGTGAGAGAGGTCACCTGGTAGTGTCAGACAGGTTACCTGCTTGTGAGACAGGTTACCTGGTTGTGAGACAGGTGACTTGGTAGTGTCAGGTAGGTAACGTGGTGGTAAGACAGGTTACCTGGTAGTGAGACTGGTAACATGGTAGTGTCAGGCAGGTTATCAAGTAGTGTGACAGGTGTCAGACAGGTTATCCTGTCATGAGACAGGTTACCTGCTAGCGTCGAACAGGTTACGTGGTAGTAAGACAGATTACCAAGTAGTGAGACAGGTGTCAGACAGGTTACCTTGTCTTAAGACAGGTTACCTGGTAATGTCAGACTGGCTCAGACAGACAGGTCACCTGGTAGTGTCATGTAATTTCAGACAGACAGGTTACCTGTTGGTGCGACAGGTTGTAGAGGCTGTGATTGGCCGGCAGGCTGCAGTGGTGGGTGGGGATTCCTGAGATGAAGTTGTTCAGCAGGTTCTGACTCGCCATCATCAAACCAGGTAAACTAATCAGAGTCACGTGGAGCCACTGGTACCTGCCAAACCCGCCCACCTCACCATGGCAACCAGAAGGGACAGTAAGCACATGTTACACACCTGCATCACACCTGGTCCACCTGGACCAGTGTTCAGTTGAACTAATTTCAGAATAATTAGGAACAGCACAGTCACTCACCTGCTCCAGCAGATCACCGAAGCCCATCTCTTCAGTCCAATGTCTTCAGTTTAGTGTCGTTCTTATATTTTTAGGTGCAAATTTAAATGTATTAAAATATTTTCTAAAACTTATTGTTCATGTCTTTAGCTCCTCCACCAACACGTGTTCATTTAATAATAACAATAACAATAATAACAATAATAATGACGATGATGATGATAATAATAATAATAATAACAACAATAATAATAATAATACAAACAGATGTCTTGTGTTTTCAGGATTTGAGGTCCGGTTCCAACTGAATGAACCTGAGCACAAGACAAATGTATAAAAATGAAAAAAAAAAAAAAAAAAAAAAAAAAATACAAAACAAGTATTCAAAGGTGAAACAGTGAAACGCAAAAACTTTTCCGAACCTCCACCAAGCTATCCCAAACTTTGTCCACAACCATTTAAAACCTTTTCCAAACTATTCCAAACCTCAGACATTTCAATGCACGGTCTGTATCAGTCCTTCAAAAAGCTTTGTCGCACGTTTGTCGTCTCCTTATGTCCTGAGGTGCAGGCATCAATGCAAGGGACGCCAACAGACTGAACAAACTCATCAAGAAGGCAGAGTCTGTTGTTGGCTCTTAGCGTGTCACCCTGGCGGAGGACAGGATGCTGGCAAAACTGCTGCCAATAATGGGCAATGCCTCTCACCCCCTCCACAAAACTCTGGACAAGTTTAAGAGCAGCTTCAGCAACAGACTCATTCAACCCCGCTGTCTAAAGGAACGGCACAGGAAATCCTCCTGGTGCCATCAGACTTTATTACGCACACTCCATAACGCACAAATAATGCGCTTTAAATAATTATTACTGTAAACACTGCACCGTATGTTCCTCTTACCTTTTATCTTCTACCTCAGTATTTTATTTGACAGATACTTAAGCTATCTATCTATCTATCTATTTATCTATCTATCTATCTATCTATCTATCTATCTATCTATCACTCACTCAGCAGAAGTGCTGCAGCAGTGGTTTACAGTGAACTCTAAAAAGGTGAAATATTTGCATGGAGTCTGGTGAGAGTTCTTAAAGGATTACTGTAGCTGCAACTAAATGAAAACAGAATGAAAAGAGGATTTTCTCTAGAAATGAGTGAAAACATACTCACAGTTTGCAGGCTGACGGGTGACTGGAGGTCTGAGACGGAGAGACAGGTGGAAAGATGGGTGGAGAGTGTGAAGATGTAGTTGACAGACACATGAACATTAATAAGTGACTGCACCAACTCCCTGTCTGTCTGCCTGTCTGTCTCTCTCCTGGTGTCTTCTATCTGTGTTTGAGAGACACTGTTTACACAACTGACCCCATTTGTTTACCTGGTTTGACAATCATTTGTGTTTCAGTTAATGGTTGCGTGTTCCCTCTCTCTATCTTCGGTCTGATAAAAGAATCTTAACCTTAATAAAACCAGAATGAGTGAAGCTGCAGACTGTCAGCCCAGGACTTCCGGTGAGTTTTTCACAATAGAGGCCTCACACAGTTCATTCGCGAGCAGCAACCGGAAGTGTAACATCTCATTTGATCAAAGCTCTCCTAGACCTCCTCCTGCAGGGTTTTGACTCGTGAAAAACTCCTCCTCTGAGTTTGTTTTCATGTCCCAGCTTCTCGCTGAGTCTCTGAAGTTTTTCTCTCCTGGAATTCATCCGACTGAGTTTCAAACAACAAACGTCTCAGCAGGTTTCAGCTCCAGGCGACACGACAAGGACACAGCAGAGGGACTAAAGGGACAGACACGTGTTCAACACATATGAAACATACTGCGAAATGAAACACATAAAAACACATTGTGTATGCAACAAACTTGTTGAAAAATATATAGCCTATAAATATAAACACATATACATGCATTAACACACACATAAAGAAACAATAATATATGGAACACATTAAGCAACCACATATATAAAACACATAACATATACACACATGCATAGAACACATCAATAACAATCAATATTTACATAAACAATAACATAGATCGAATCACCTGCGATATAAAACAAAATCACACATACACGAATAAGTAATATAATCTGTAAAACATAAGAAAATGTCCATAAATGAGAAATAATATATGAGAAACACATTAACAGGGAATAAAAACAAATTAAAATATTTAGAAAAAATAATATATAAAACACATTAACATAAAACAATTATGTAAAACATTAACATATGAAGATATCATTTAGGATGTCTTCTTTTAGAGAACAGTCAAAATTGAATAATATAATTTGTTGTTAACAATCATTTATAGGAAGCAACTTGTTCAATGCTTTCTATGCTTTTAATAGCTCTTTTTTACATTAACATATAGAAAAACAAACAATCATATGAAACACATTAACAATGGTATTTTTTAACACATTATTGTTTAACCCTACTAATTAATTCTAATTATATTACAATATGCAGCTTCAAAGCTTTTTAGAATTCTTTCTCCAAGTGCTTTTCTTTCATCAATGATCTACATCATGTGTTTTATGGCTGAATTACATCAAGGCAAACATCATGTTGACTCATGATGAACAACAAAACATTGACTTTAAATGTTGAACATTAACACGTTAAAGTTGAACTCAACTACAATCATTGTCAGCTGCTGTTTGCATGTTAGTACAAAATGTCCTGTGACCTTCATTTTTTGTGACACAGCAGATCAAATGTTTAAAAAGATGTTCAAAATACAAAATGAAATGTAACATTTAAACCATTCAGATCTCCTGCATCAAATTTAAAATGTTCAATGTTATGTTTATTATATTTAATAACTGTCTTGCCTCTAATGTTTTATTTACCCTTTAACATGATTTATTTTTATTGTTGTTCAGTTCTGCATTAAAAAAGTGCTCCAAACTATTTTTTCTACTATATTTAAGTTTGTATAAAAAATAGTTAAGTCATCATCTTTGACAGTATTACAGTATACCATATATTATATTGCAGTAATACTGAAGCATATAAAACAGACAGACATGATTAATATCACACTGCAACAAAAAACTTTCCAGATAATAAATTTGCAATTAAATTGTTGCCAATTAGGAAAAGAACATAGACCTACTGACAAAATACTGTCAGTTCTGTCTTATAATACTGTTGCATGTACACACTGTAGTAAAGTCTTCAATTTTCCACAACACAAGTTTGTTCGGTTGTGTAGTTTTAAAACTCATTTTTGAATGAAGTTTGATGTGACGAGAAACGGAACAAAAACTACAACAGCCAGAAAGTCTTCAAGTGTTCAAATCCGAAAATAATAATCAACTGACAAAATGCTGTCAGCATGAGTATACACAGTCCTGTATACAGTTAATACTACCACTATGGGGCCATTTTGCTTGATCTGTACATGATTATTTTATTATTTTAAAATGAAGTTTGGTGGGACAACATTTCAAATGTTAAATCAAACATTTTAGACAAAATCAGTCTGCATTTCTTTATTCAGTCATATTTACAGAGAAAACAGTTGTTCGTCCCTGAAGGGATCATGGTGAGTTCAATGACACATCACTGTCATGACAAAAAAGCACTGAGATATATGAGGATATGATTCAGACTGAAGCATAAATATCAAAGTAATTCATTAAAATACATAGTGTATTCACAACACACACGCGCACACACACTCATATACACTCATACACATATGCTACCAATAACATTTCAATAGATATCTACAAAAATGGGAGTAAAAATAAAAATATACATGAAGTGGAGTAAAAGGTTAAAACTCTGCAGCAAAAAACTGTTTTTTAGTGGAGTTTTGCATTCATTACACCACACTCACTGACCCAGAAAAGGTCAGACTAACAGAGTTAAAAAAAACACAAGAAATTTTGACAATCCAACAAGAAACATTTACAATATGTAACTGGGTCATCCAATCAGCAAATCCCCCTGCACACATCGCATGAATTTCTATAGCGTGGTGAGAAACTCTCTGACCTGCAGGAGAAAACAGACTCCAGGTCAGATAACATTGCAGAATAAAGTTCTTTAGAATTGAAAAAGAACAGAACAAAGTAGAGACAAGTGAAGTAAAAATAGAACCTTGTCAATGATGGCTTCCTGTTTGATCCGATCATTCTTGAAGTCGTCGTCGACGTCCAGAATGAGAACAGGGAGGTCATTCAAGTACTCAAAGTCCAACCTGAACACACACAAACACACATTATTTATACAGTTATTAACATTTGTTGCGTTCATTGCAGTAAACCCCATCGGCAAGAAGTAATGACATACGAGGGACTTTAAAGGCTGTCTCCTTTATTTGGGAGAGATTTCAACCAATACCTCTCGTAACTCTGTTCTGAGGGGCAAGAGGGCGCTTGAAAAAAAGGGGGAGGGGTAAAAATTGCAAATGGAGCGAGCCTTTGAGTGGCTTCCCTGTGCTGTGTTGTGAGCATGCTCGGTAGTGCCGTTTACCTGAGGTTCCTGTGGAAGAGCCAGGACTCATGTTTGAAGTGAAGCTGTTCAAGATACTCCAGAGGAATCCCCTGCTCCTCCTCCCTGCCCCGGTGGAGCAACCGCTGCATACACCGCTGAAATTTACAGAGAAACAGTGTGAGCCTGAAGGCAGCGCTACAACATACAGTGTTTCCCCTAGGATGAAATTGAACACAATATTATTTTGCGACCCCCTTCACCCACTGGGTGACCATTTACATCCACTGGATGTTAGCTAGCAACGAGCTAACTGCCATCAATTCATCCTCCTAATTATAAATTCTTACCTCTCCTTTTTCCCTAAAATTAATTTGCATTATCAAACAGTGTTAATTTACTTAAATTTAATGATATTGCAGTAATAAAATAAACTTAATTCATGATTATCTTTTATGAATCCTGCCCAGCATTGATTGCTTCAAGTGTTGACATTTACCCAATGTTGTTGAGCTGACATAATCAGGTACGCATTAAGTTAATTTGCGTCAGTAGCAAGAAACATTTTTAGCTTGAGTCTCTAACGTTATCGGACGGAGTCCACTCCTCTCCGTTCCTTCGTTTTACTCGCATATGAAGTGTCCATAGCACAAAATGACATAACGTCAGAGATAAAACGCAGCCCTCTATACACTCTCCTCTGTCCCCCTCCTCCACAGCAGCCGCCGCCGCTGCTATTCATATGTACTAGAAACACTGACATATAACAAGTGTTAACACTGTAGTAGCATGTAGTAACGAGGTAGCAAGAACCGTTAAAGCCCTACAAGAGTAGTAGTAGTATCATTAGCAGTAGGAGTAGTAGTAAGAGTAGCAGTAGTAGTAATAGTAGCGATTATAAGCAGCAGCAGCAGCAAGAGTAGTAGTAGAAAGAGTAGCAGTAATAATAGAAGAGGCAGTTGCAGTAATAGAAAGAGCAGAAGTAGTAGTAGTATTGGAAACATAAGCAGTGGTAGTAGTATTAATAGTAGTAATAACAGCAGTTGTAGTAAAAAATAGCAGTAGCTGCATTAATAGTAGTAGTAATAGAAGTTGCAGTAGTAGCAGTGGTAACAGTAGTAATAGTAATAGTACTAGTAGCAGCAGTAGTACCTGTGGCTGAGCCCTCAGGTAGATGATGGCGTCGAGGGCGAGGTCAGGTTCAAACTGGTTCAGTAGCCAGGTGTGCCAGTCCTGATAAACACTCCACTCTGTTTCTGTCAGGTTACCACACTCAAACAGGTTGGATGCAAACACGTACCTGTACACACAATACACAAGGTTAACTTAGGTACCCTAACCCTGTCTCAGGTGTGTGTGTGTGTGTGTGTGTGTGTGTGTGTGTGTAGTTACCTGTCTGAGTAGACAGAGCGTTCGTAGAACTGAACGGGGCTTTCAGCCTGCTGAAGTTTGACCGACGGAGACTGAAGTTGAGAGCGAACTCTGCTGAGACAGGCGTAACTCTGACAGACAGAAGGATAAAGACAGACGGGTGGAAGGTTAGTGGTTGTGAAACAGCTCCTCCTATTGCTCACCAGCACCATTTGAATGTGCAGAGTCAGGTGTAGTTACCTGGAAGGTGTAGGACCAGCGGCTCGGTTTATCATACAACATCTGCAGCAGGTTTCCTCCACTCTTCTGAGAGGAACTCAACTCCTGCAGACAGAAAGGTGCACATGTGATATCTTTGTAGTTGTATCAAATGTCCCTGGGCAAGACACTGAACCCCAATTTTGTCCTGATGGTAGCTGGCTGCCATCTGTGTGTTCGTCAGTCGTGGAAGAAGCAAGTATATGAATAAAGCTTTTAAACTGGAAGGAGAGGAACTCTTTTATAAAACTCTTAATATAATGATGTCATAGTAAACCATGTTGTTTTTGGGCTGCAATTCGTAATGATTTTTGTGCTGATTGATTGATTGTCTATAAATGTCAGAAAATGGTGAAAAAAATGTCAATCAGTGTTTCCCAAAGCCCAAGATGACGTCCTCAAATGTCTTTTTTCCCTCCACAACCGAATGATAATCACTTTACAGTCATAAAAGGGGTAAATAAACCAGAAAATCTTCATAGTCAAGAGAATATTTGCCTTTTTTCCTTCAATTGCTTTATCAAAAATAGATTCATTGCAGCTATAGTTGTGTTCTGGGGCTGTATATTCACCTGGTAAACGTCATCGCTGTCGTTCTGGACGTTGCACCATTTCCCGATGGGTTCAGGAATCACCTCCCACTCCTCTGACGCCCCCTCAAGGAGACGCACGAAGGTGGACTTCCCGGCAGCTGAGAGACAAACACTCAGTACTTAAATACAGTTTTATGGTACTTGTACCAGAGGATTTTAACTATCACCTGCTTTTGCGCTACAGCGTAAAAATACACTCATATGATAAAATATTAAGTTTTGTTACAGATTAAACCAGCACACTGTTTTGTAAATAAGTATCCAAAAGTCACACTTGAGTTAAAGATATAGTGTTAAAATATTACTTTGGTAAAAGTCTTCCATATAAATAATACTTAAGGAAGAGTCTTAAAGTATGATATCAACTGTACTTAAGTATCACAAGTAATTTACTGCCAATAAATGTATGTAGGCATAAAACAAAACAAGTATACAAAACATATAATGTATAAAATGCATTAAATTAATTTAGAAACGTGCTACTTTGGCTCTAAGCAGAATGTAATCTGCAAAGTAACTAATAACCCAAGTAATAAAATACATGAAGTGGAGCAAACGTAGAATATTTTCCCAAAAATGTAGGGGAATGGAAGAGGAAGTGAAAATACTGAAGTTAAATACAAGTACCTCAAAATTGTAATCGAGTACAGTACTTGAGTGAATGTCCTAAGTTACATTCCACCATTGTCAGCACACAGTACATGCTGTACCTTCTATTGTACATCAAGTACTACATTTAAGTGCTGGACACGTTCATGCACGATACAGTTAAAATCCCAAAATACAACAGTATGTAGTCATACACAGCTTACATTGTACTGTACGATGAGTACTTTTACTTTTGAGTAACGCAATATTTAGCTGATACTACTTTTCTACTTTTACTTGAGTAACAATGTTGGACTTTTTCCATTTAATAGAGTTTGAGCACATCAATGTATTCATTTAACAATTTAAAAAACCCAACCTGACCAGAAGTGAAAGCTTTACAGATGATCGATTATTGCCAAAAAAAACATGTTGTGACTGTTTTGTTTATCTGACCGGTTCAATTTGGCGCCAATCAGCTCCGTCAAGGCGGGATGGACTTTTAACTGAAACCG
The DNA here is from genome assembly GCF_965226575.1 of Pagrus pagrus. Taxonomy (NCBI): domain Eukaryota; kingdom Metazoa; phylum Chordata; class Actinopteri; order Spariformes; family Sparidae; genus Pagrus; species Pagrus pagrus. The sequence goes on from NC_140198.1 coordinate 8,082,565, forward strand.
TTTAAAAACTACAGTCCTCCATGTTGCTCCCAGCTGTCAGTAAACTGTCGTTAGCAGCAGGACGGAGAGTTTTTAACCGTTTTAAACAAGAGATCACCAAACACTCTGCTGGTACTAAACTCAGCGGTGATCAGTGCGCTTCGGTGTCAGAACTCACCGATGTTCCCCTCGATGGAGATCTTCTTGTGCCTGCGGGAGAAGCTGTCGTTGAGCTGCGGACTGCCGGACAGACGGAACGGCCTCTTCGGTGGAGTCGCCATGTTTAAAACAATCTCTTCAAGGTTGTTTATCCTGACAGGGAGGTAGACACAGGTTGTGTTGTTGTTGTTGTTCGTTGGTTTGTACTCTCTCCTCTCGCGCAGACGGTCTGTACTGCCCGCCAGCTGCTTCTTAAATTAAATCCCGCGCGCGGATGAAGATCAGCTTCCGGGGGCGGGACTAAAAGGGAGCACAGATAGTTCACGACAAGGCAGCTGGGAAAATGTCTCACTCTGCACCCTTTTCCAGAGCTAAAATACAGATGTCTCACTCTGCGCCCGTTTCCATATGTGGCTCCACGGAAATATGACACAAAGCTTTACACAGTGTCCACATCTAGATAACCATCCGATCATAATGAATAAAAAACTAAGAAAATTAGGTTTCATAATTGCTTATCTCATTGGTGAGATGGCAGAGCAAGCTGCAGGGATCCAGAACTTTAGCCACCATCACAACCTTAAAGGATAAGTTCACCAAAAAAGGAAAATTACTAAATTATCTATTCAACCCCATGCTGGTGGAAAGTTGGTCCACAAAACATTTGTGGAGCTTCAGATTTTCACAGATTTCCGCATTAACAAGGCTATAAACAATTACTTTTCACATCAATTGGGGTTATCTGGGCTTCTGGAGACTTGGAGACTCTGGAGAGCTGTATTGAGTTTTTTTTTGTGTGTTTTTTATTATTATTATTATTATTATTATTATTATTATTATTACAATGCTGCTGTGAAGCTCCAGAAATGTTTTGTGGACTACAAAACTTCACCCGACTTTTCATCGGTATGTGAGTAATAAATGAGGGATGGGAAATTATTATTATTATTATTATTATCCTTTAACTGTCCTGAAGTGGCTGCAAACCGTCCCTCAATCAAAAAGTTTTTTTTTACTTTGTTATTATCGCCAAAAAATGATCTCTACATACTTTGAACAGTGTGTGGTTGTGTACAATCGAATGGTTTCGAAGAAGAAGAAGAAGAAGAAGAGGAGGAGGAGGAGGAGGAAGAGGAAGAAGTAGGTCTTCGCACATGCGCAGAGCGTGCTGATCTGGTTCATTAGTGAAGATGGCTGCGCCCATAGACCTGGAGCTGAAGAAGGTAACAGAGTGTTTTAATGTCTAAACCGATCTTATCTGTCTGTCATGTGCTTTCTGTGTTAAAGGAAGAGCTGCGAAGATAAACTAACAGCTGTTTAATAATCTCCGGTAGGAGCACTGCAGCTACACCGGAGCTGACGGTTAGCATGATGAGCTAACAGTGATAACCCACGCTGCACACACACACAAAAACACACACGGCAATTCCCAAAAGTAATTAAATTGGGAATGTTTTAGAAATATTAAACATGATTTTCAAATTGAACTGAAGAGAAGAAGACACACCTGTTTGCAGGTTCATGTTTGTTGGTTGTTACACAGGTGTTATATCGTCTGACTGACCAGAAACGGAAGTTCACAGCTTGTAGATGAAAATGTGAATATGTCAGAAATCAGCTCAGATATGATACTGATCGAAATAAACTAAATCCGAGGAAGCTGACTCTTCCTGAACGCCTCTTCTGATGGGGACAATACATGAAGACGTGTTGTCCTCTTCCGCAAAGATGAAAAAACAACAGAATCATCACTATAAGATGACTTATTACTTTAACCACTTATTTTTTATTCAGTCTTTATATTCAATATTAACTGTAAATCTGTGACACGAAACAGCAGGCTCTATGTTTCTTTAAATGAAGAATTTGGCTTTTTAATTAAAATTGAAATAAGTTTATATTTGTCAACCTTTTTATTAAATTATTCTAACAAACAGGCACAGAAAGAATTACAATGAAGAGTTTAACCGTCCTTTTCAGATTGACGTTGAGGTGTTTTTTGATCAGAGTGATACGTCTCTCCTGTAGGTCTTCTTGAAGCTGCAGGTGAAAGATGCTTAAGATGTTTTTAATCACAGTGATATCTCTCTCTTATAGGCCTTTTCGGAGCTGCAGGTGAAGATGATCGACACGCAGCAGAAGGTGAAGCTGGCTGACCTGCAGATCGATCAGCTGACTCGGGTTCAGAAACACACCAAGTTAACTCACGCTGAGATCACAACGCTGCCAGACAACACGCGACTGTATGAGGGAGTCGGACGCATGTGAGTCTCCATGACAACCAGGATGTTAAAAAAAGACTATTCAACAGAAACAGGAAGTAAACTGTTTTTGATTAGGTAAAACTACATACAGGTGTGTCATCATCACTCAGTGTGATCTTGTGTGTTTGTGTGTGTGTTCAGGTTCATTCTTCAGTCAAAGGAGGATATCAACAATCAGCTGATGGACAAACAGAAAACAGCTGACGAGAAAATCAAAGAACTCGAGGTACAAATACACACTGAAATACACAAAAAAAATACACACAGACATGTTTTACCTGCAGTGTGTGTTCAGGGGTGTCAGTGGTCTGACTGTTGTGTGATTTTTTTATTTTTTTTTTCTACAGCAGAAGAAGGTGTACCTTGAACGCAGCGTGAAAGAAGCAGAAGACAACATCAGAGAGATGCTGATGTCCAGGAGAACTCAGTGATCAATCGTCTATAATTAACCAATAACACTTTCACACGATTAGTAATGCATTGATACACTCACCAGTCATCTGTTATCGAAAACACATGTATTTATGTCAGTAACTGTTTTTGTTAGTTGTTCATATTAAAATGTTGAACCTTCAGTCTGTTCACTGTATGTTTGACTTCAATTAAAACACGTGAAGAAGAATTTGTTTGTTATTTTAAAGGCTGACTGATTTTTATTGACCAAATTTGACAATTGAATGCAAGAACAAGCTGAAATAAATCAAACTAAACTCTCACTAAATTCAGTATATACAGCAGAGTGTCAGCAGACCACCATGTAGTAAAGTTAAAAAACTTTACTGAAAAATGAATGTTTGGTTGGAGGGGTTTCAGTTATGTCTTCAGTATTCTAAAGCTGAGTGACAACTATCTTTACATTAACATTATTTTTTGCATAATTTTAATTTTAAATTTAAATATTAACCTTTGAACTCTGCAATTGAAATTATTCACCAGTGCCTTCATTGGTATTTCTGCTGGCTGAAGTCATTTCCTGGAGTATCTTTAAATGCTTTATATCCCTGAAATCTGTACAACTTATGCTCAAAGGTTATGTGAGTCAAACAATAATTAATAATAAAAGTACTAAAAGGAGGTTATAAATAAATAAGATTTATTTTTTTTATAAAATCAATTTTTTCATCAAATTTTACAACAGGAAACCTGTTTCATCTTGTTTTTACTCTGACACTGCGTAATAATTTAAATGAAGTTGATAACTGTGCTGTTAAACCAGATAATAAACAATAATTAGCAATTAGTTATTTAGATGCAGATGATTGTACAGCGGAGCCAGCTGCTGGCAGCAAACACCAGACTTCACTCTAAAACAAACTGTTTTATCTTCTGAATAAGACTCTGCTTTGTAGGTTCATGAAGACAAACTTAAAATATTTATTGTTATATATATATTTTGTTTCTATCAGAACTTTTTTGTTGTAAAATTTGAATATTCTTCTGATTCTCAGTTTATTCATTATAGAAGTGACGTAAGTTTTAAGTTTAAAATGATCTGCAGAGTATGTTGATCCGGCCTGTAACACGATGCTACCTGCTGCAGGTGTAGAGAGGAGTTCAGTGATCCAGGTTACCATGGGTACCAGAAAACAGCAGTTAACCCGCAAAAAGCTTCACAAACAACAGAAGCATGAGACAATCAGCTTTTATTTTCCTCTGAACACACACAGATAAATTGACATGTTACTGTACAGGCTGTGACGTCATCAATGTACTGGCTGTGATGTCATCACTGTGCTGGCTGTGATGTCATCTGTTGTTGTTGTTTGGGCTCTGGACAAAGTTGATGGAGTAGGAGCCGGTGTTGGTGTCCTGGTTCACCTGGAAGTTGTTGGTTGAAAGTCCGAAAGGTCTCAGGACCAAGTTCCCCAGGTCCTTCAGTTTACCTGAAGAAGAGGGGGTCAAAGGTCACAGCAAGAATTGATTCAGATCATTAATAACAACATATTTTACTTAAATCTGAAATGATCTTTGATAATTGTGCCTTCTATTGAGAAAATACTGGAACAAATCTGATCTCATCTATGAATATGACTGATTTGTTATACTTATTGATTATTGGTTAGTTGATGAGCTGAACTATTAGTAAACCGTGTACTGTTTCTTTAAGGTGGTGTGTTCGGGTGCAGTACGTACTCATCATTTCCTCCTTCAACTTCTCATTCCTTTCATGAATCTGCTGAGGTAACCTCTGAGAGACAGACAGGTAGAGAGAGAGACAGAAAGAGCGAGAGTTCATATCAATGATAAGTTATTTTGTAAACTGTTCTTTGTCTGTCTTTTATTTGGGGGATGTAAACAGGAAGTATAATGTTGCCATGGAGACAGTGAGTTGACAGCGAGCTACATCCTGATCCCTATGGTGTTTTAAGCCAACATTTGTTTACATTTTGTCAACTTGGCTCCCTTAAAAGTTCCTCTCTGCAGTGTATCCATGGATGTACAGACAACCGTCACTGGATTACTTTGATACTAAAGAAAACTTAAAAAACACAAGTTCATAACATAAACAAAGTTCCGAATTGTATTTTTTCTAAGTGGGTTTATGGACATTTATCCTTGATGTTACAACACAGAAAGACATCATCCGAGAAGTGTAAGTCACACTAAATGAGATCAATATGCGTTTCATGTCTGTGTGTTCAGATCTGACTCAGTGACTGAGAAGGAGGCCATTTTTAATGCAATTTTAAGCAATCTGTCTCTAAGTGTTCTGAACTCTGGTTCCGTTCGTTTCTATTATCTTCCTTTCTGCGTCTGCCACAGAAATATGATTGATGATCATATCAGCCACAAAAAGAGTTGCTTGTCGTGAACACTGCAGACACACTAGCAGGACTGTCTGGTTCTCGTCCGTCCCAGCAGTCTGTGAACTCACCATGCAGGCCTGTCTTGCGTTGGCCTGGTTGGGGTCTAGTTCGAGAACCTTCTTGTAGTCGTCTAGCGCCTCGTCGAGCTTGTCCGTCTGCTCATAAAGCTCTGCCCTCCTCAGCAACGCCCGTACATAGTCAGGATTTAGCTCTATTGCTGTGAAACAAGGCAACCAATCAATACACAGATCAATCAGTGCTGTACAGGGAGAAAATAATGTTATTACTCACCTCTGGTGCAGTCTGATATTGCCTGATCCTTCAGATCCTGACAGAGAGAGACACATAATGTTACTATTAGCATGTTGGTAGCGTCAGCGTATGTTCTTAATGTGTTACTAGCGTCAGTGTTCATGTGTTGTTAATCCCTGTATTAGCATGGTGTTAGCCGTCTGTTACCAGGTGCAGTCTTGCAGCAGCTCTGTTGGAGAACAGCACAGCTCTCTCTTTGCTGAAACAAACTGGACATAAATCCAACGCCTCCTTGTAGCTCAGCTCTGCCTCCGACCAGTCTGCAGGAAGATATGTTGACACAGGTTTATACCGGTTTGTGCAGGTTTATATACTGGACATACTGCGATGATGATGTCACTCACTTCCAGCTTTGAACTGGCTGTTGCCTTTTTCCTTCAGAGTTAAACTTTGCTGCCGTCGACTCTGAAACAAAAGAAGAAAACTAGCATCACATCTGAACCCCGAACGCCTCTTTTCTACACCTTAAATTAAGACTGCCTGAGAGCACGATGTCACTGCAAATGTTCTGGTTCCTATGAATGTCGTTTTGGTATGTAAAGACGTTATTGTGGTTTGTAAAGGACCTCATTCTAGTTTTTAAGGACATCGTCCTGGTTTGTAAGGGGCATCACTTTGTGTTATAGTTCACCACTACAGATTCAGATTAACAGGTGAACAGATGAAGGTGTTACCTCCTTTTCCTCCTCTGTCAGATCCTTCTCCACTTCCCTCAGGTAGTCATCATCAAACTCGACCTCCTGGATTTTCTCCTCCTTCAGCTCTGAATCTGAATCGTCCTCCAACAAGCTGCCCTGTGCCTCCTCCTGCTGCCCGTCATCCTGGAGCTCGTCGCTCAGTGCTTCCTGCTGCAACCTGTCGCCCTGCAGCCTGTCTCCCTGTGCGTCCTCCTGCAACTTTTCGCCCTGCAGCCTGTCGCCAGACGCCTCCTCCTGCAGCCTTTTACTCTGCTCCTCCTCCTGCCCGCCCTCCTCACTATCTGAGACGTCTGTTCGGTCAGTCAGTCTGTCTGTTTCTGTGTGAAAGACCTCCGACCCTCCTTCATCCTGTCGGGTCTCTTCCTTCCCCTCCCTCGCTCCTTTTCGGTCTGAAGGTTCCAGAGTCTCCTCACAGTCGTAGAAGTTCTCCTCCTCCTCCTTCTCCTGCTCTCTGGGTTTTCCAGCTCCTCGGCTGCTCATATTGAAGCTCTGCGACACAAAATAAAGATAAGGTTAAAGTTCTTTGGCTCTGATGCAGTCCCTGTTGTCACCACCTTACCTTGTTGGTTAAACATCATCAGTAATAGTTTATAAACACTGAAGGTTACTTCATTCATCAGAGGCAACAGGTTTTAAATTAGAACTGTAGATCATATTAGAGAGTATAATTTATGTTTTCTTATTAAAGAAATTATTAAAAGAGCCAAAATTGGACCTTATAGTTAATGTTTTGATAGCTCAAATTACAAAAACCAGACCCATCTTCAGGTATTATTATAATGAAAGTCAACTCTATATTAAGTTCATGAAATTATTAAAAACGAAATGAACCGAAGAACTCTTTGTTTTGCTAGACATTGAAATTGCCGATGTATAGTCTTGATCCTTTTATTTTATTTTTAAAAAAATCCTTATTTAGTCTATGTGTTAATGTTTTGAGGATATCTATAAATGTAATTAATGACAGTTTTACAGTTATGGTTTACAGTCTACAGTAACAATAATAATGCACTTTGCCACAGCCTCAGCTCCTCCAATTTATTCATTAAAATAAACTTTAATTTTACTAACTTTAATTTTACTTTTACTCAAGTGCATGTTGTTCACAAAATCACAGGTGCTTGTTTGCAGTGTTAATATGCTTATATATATATATTAATATGTTAATATCCTCCTCTGTATCAGCTCTAGAATGTTCCAGCTGCGGCGTTAAATCAGCAGTTTTTAAATGGAAGTTCTGAACTGACAGTTTGACAGAGACCGTCAGAAAAACTGCAAAAAGTAACAAACAGTTTGATTTGTTCCTTCACAGAAACATTAAAAGCTTCTGTGACGGAGCTAATACTGTAAACAGCTAACTGCGAACACACAGCTAACTGCTAACAGCTAGGCTAACAGTCAGCTCCGGACTGTAATCATGTTGTCAACCGTCTGATACGTCACATGTCAGTGTGAGGTCATCAGTCGGACAGTTTATTGAACATTAAACTAATAAAACATTAAAAACGAGATGATTTATATTCGTACCTGCTAACACCGGTTAGCCTGCGAGGATCCGCTCTGTCATATCACTTCCGGGTATTTGACCCGTTTCTTCTTCTGGTACTTTTAAGTCTGTTACACTTCATTTCCGCCCCCTGCTGGAGCAAATCTGATCCGACAGCAGTTTGTTCATAATAACTCGACATCAACCTTCTTACTTTAAAAAAATCAAACATAAAATAATGCAAATATATGATATAAACCATACAACATATTATATAATCAATACTTTTGATTTCTAATGGAATAAAACCTTTTTTAAAGTTGAATTAACTATTGTGCTTATTAGTATGGATGGAGGTAAAACAATAAAAGCACAATGTACAGTTTTAGAGAAGAGGAGAGCTGGGGAAGCTTAAATAGCAGACATAAACTTGTGTGTGTGTGTGTGTGTGTGTGTGTGTGTGTGTGTGTGTGTGTGTGTGTGTGTGTGTGTGTTTTGACATACACGTTTAGCCACTGAGGATATGCTTTATTAAGCACTTTCTCACAATAAGAGGCATTAAAATGACGCAGGACAAACAGGAGAATAATGGCTATTTAAACATATGATGCTGCTACAGCTTCACCTACTGGCCAAATGTCACCACATTTGTTATGGTCGCTGAGACATCACACCTCCAACAAATTTGGTTGGAATAGCACTATTGTGTTTAGAAGATATCACAGTTTTTGTAACGTAAGTATTGTTTGTTTGTGCAGCGAGATAAAGGCAGCTTTCAGCTGTGAATAAAACCTGAAGGTTTGACGGGATTTAAAATAAAAAATAGATATATAGAGCAATGTCCACAGACCAAAACCTACACACTGGTACATGGAGCCAATTTTGATTTATGAGCGTCTATGTGTAATTCAGACACAATTTTAAAAGTGTTTAATTTCAAAGCCATATGGAATATCACAAAATCGGAAAAAGCACTTTTATTTTAATTTATTTAATTGGTCCACATATGTTATGTGCTGATTTTGATGCCGATTGCTCAAAATTTGAAGGAGGAATAGCAAACAAATTTGGACAAAATTCAAAATGGCAGAAATGCTTTCCAGGCTCAAATCGGTGTGGCTCATATGGATAGATTGGTTTGGATCCACAGAATGCAGGAAAGAGACGTATAATTCAAGACCTATGGAGCAAAACATAAAGTCTGTTGTTGAACACATGAGTACCAGAAATGAATACACTTTTTTTTTTTTTATTACTATTTTTAAGTTTTTTATTCAAAATTCATGATTGAAAAACAATCAAATAACATTTGGTTATTGCTTACTGAGAGTCTCAGACCTCAATATCAGAGTGAGGAAGCTTTTAAACTTCTTCTTCATCAGTTAAAATAATATTAATCTATCAAATATATTAACAGTCTCAGAGGAGGGAGGTGGAGGAGGAAGAGTTGGAGCGTCTGGCCTCAGCGATCCAGGACGTAAAGGCTGAGACTCGGGCGTAGACTCCAGGTCTCTCAGGACGCCCACAGCCAAACCCAAATGATGTCACACCTGTCAGAAAACAATGAGAATAAGTTGTTCCCTCTGACCTCATCTGCATCATAGTGTGTGTGTGTGTGTGTGTGTGTGTGTGTGTGTGTGTGTGTGTGTGTGTAACTGACCAATGACAGTCCAGTGTCCATCGTCCAGGCACATCAGTGGACCTCCAGAGTCGCCCTGGAAACAATTTCAATGTTAAGAATATCATTTTAATAGTGTTGAAGCTAAATCATCACATTTCCTGTTTGTGATGTTGGCTTTTCTACACAGAAATCAGCTGATGGTGAATAAACACCTGTCATCAGGTGTGTTGATGTCACTCAGGTGTTCACTATCACCTGCGCTCTGACTGTCAGGACTAAATATGTTCAGGCTGTCTTGGTTCATCTAAAAGGCTGGTTTGGATCAGAGTGGGATGGTTGGTGGACTGTAGAGTCCAGATGAGTCGTTACCTGGCAGGAGTCGATCCCTCCCTCTGTGTATCCGGCACACAGCATGCTGGAGGTGATCTTGTACTCAGGTAACCAATGCTGACACTGATCCTGAGCCACCAGAGGAACCTCGGCCTCCTGGAGAATGTCAGGTAAAGAACCTGAAAGAGACAGACAGGTGAGAGAGAGAGAGAGAGAGACAGGTAGTAAGCAACACAGACAGGTGTGTGTGAGAGAGAGACAGGAGAGAGAAAGACAGACAGGTGAGAGAGAGATAAACAGATGAGAGAGAGAGACAGGTGAGAGAGAGAAGTAAGTGTTCAGAGAGACAGGTAGAGAGGCAGATAAGTATAGAGAGAGAGAGACAGGTGAGAGAAATAGAGACAGGTGGAGGCCTGATGTTTCTAACCCTGCTCAGCGAGCCGTCCCCATCCAGCAATGAAACATTTTCTTCCTGCTGTGAAGTCCTGACCCTCAGGAGGTAAACACACCGGCTGGACGGTCTCTGTAAAACACAGTACTTCTGTTTATAACGACCGGATGTTTCATGAAAGCGTCAATCTAAGTTTAGAAGATTATTTATTACAACAAAAACATTTCTACTCTGTTGACAATTTTCTTTTAAAAAAAAAATATTTAAAGGACCTGATACAATGTCAAAATGTCAAAGATTTCTGATTTCATTATGAACATGAAGACTCACATTTTACAACCAAAAATAGACGGTAGTACTATTTTTGTGCCACAACTACATTCATAATTGCTCTGGACAGTTAAAAACTTGTTTAAAACACTTCAGAGATCAATTTTTGTGTTCATAAACTCTTCTTCCATCAGTCTGCCATGAATATGTCTCCTTTAATGTCAGATAACAACTATTCACCCAGTTACAGGAACTGTCAAAAAGCTCCATTGAATGGACTAATATAGTTTGAGTTAATTATTAAAAACTATACTCTCACATTTATAATTGTGAATTACTTCCATAATGATGATGTGTTAATGCTTTTACGTGCTGCTATGTTGTTTTTCTGTATGAACCACCCAATAGTTTGAGTCAGAGGCTCAACCTGTAAAAAAAAAACAAAAAAAAAACGTTGTTGTTACTGACGGGTGAAGTTGACTGGCTGCTCCAGATGCATCAAGGCGATGTCAGCCTGTTTAGTTAGTCTGTTGTACTGTTTGTTGATGATGATGCGATCGACTCGTCGGGTCTGAACGTCCACAGAGTTTTGATCAGTTTGAGAGTGAAGACCGGAAACAACTGACCACCAACTGAGGACGTTCTTCCTGTGGAACAAAAACATGTCTGCCTCTTATGTTTCACACAGGTCAACATTTAAAACATAACGATAGCTTGATAACAGAAACACTTTTTTACTTCACCGGTAAAGATGTTACATCCATTGATCATATAAAAATGGAAGAAAATGTTAAGTTTCATATTTGAGATTTGAAAAATTATATTTCACAATACTACTGATAATAATCATTTGATTTATATGCAGTTTTCTAAACGCGTAACAACTGAATTGTGTAAAAACATAGTTAAAACAAAGAGAGTTCTTGCTTTTCAATGCTAAAAAATAAATGATCTGTCATCACGGTCTCACCCGTAGACGCAGTGTGCAGCGGTCAGGACCCAATCTCTGCCAATCAGTGAGCCTCCACACATATGTCTCCTCCTTAACTGTAGAGACACAGTCCACGGCCACGCCCCCTTCACAGCATCGACCCCGCCCACCACTCTGCCCTCACCTGACAGGTAACAACAAACACTAACAACAGTCAGTCTGAAAAAAAATAAAACGGATCGATTTCCTATTAACAGAAAACCGTATTTAAACTTTTACCTTGACCTGGTATGCTCTCTGCTGATTGGTCAATCTCCCTTCTGACATTAGCGACCTGTCGAACACCACAAGCTAAAACACACAGAGGCTTCATCAGTCACTGCATGTAACACATAAGCAATCTTTAAATTACATGAACAAGAGTCAGTTCTCACGTTGGTTGTCACAGCTCAGAGAAACTACTTCCTCACTGTTGCAGGTTTCGCTGTAAAAAACAAAACAACCATTATTAGTCCTCAGACTGTCACTAAACTCAGTTCTTCTGACTGGTTCTAGTTCGACTTCAGTTTTTGCATGTAGTTCTGGTTTAATTGTTTACGGTATGCGTTTTTAGATCTGGTTTTGGGTCTGGTCATTGGTACCTGACACTGGTTTCCACTGTTCCGTTGCTGGTGACTGTGATGGTTGCAAACGGTGAATCCTGTGGCTGAGCTGGCAGCAGTGTGGCCTCCCCGAACCTGTAGAGAGTCAGGAACAAAGACCAGGTCTGACTCTGCATCTGTAACTGAGATGTCTTTATATTTCTGTCTCCTACAAGAACCTTTATTTAGTTCACGTGATCCAAACATTTCAGGTTGTTTGTCTGATCTGCCACTGATCGGGGGACTTCTGTCGACAATCTCCTAAAACCATCGGGGCTAAAATCTTGTAGTGTGAACTTTACCTGTATCCCAGGTACTGGCAGGTGGAGAGAGACAGCTGTGAGTTCCAGGTGTCAGCACATACGGTGTGTGGAGAGGAATCAATTTGGATCTGGAGACGACTGGAATTATTCCCCTGCAACATGACTGAAACACACACAGACACACCCACAACGTCAATTAGCACGTCAATCAGAGTATCACACAGTGTCTATGCGGACACCTGAGAGTCCATCAAGTCCGCTGACCACACCACCAGTTTGACGCATGGTAACGTTAGTTTAACATAGAAATATATTATGTTATGAGACTTTTTAAATTGTTTTCCGAGAGGATGAAAGGGAAAGGATAGAAGTAAGGACAGCGATGCCATCTGAAGATAAAGAAACTGCATCAGCAGTACACAAAGGTGCACGATAGGAAAGGTTAGGTTATACGTCACATCACTGCTAATGTAAAGGAGTGAAATGATGTGATGAGTGCACTGCAGTTTCTAATCAGATGAAAACACTGAGATTAATATCTGTGACATCAGGATTGATCATCAGAGAAGCTCCAGCTGACGGACTCACCACAGTCAGCTTCATCAGAGGCGTCAGGACAGTCGACCACGCCGTTACAATACCCGTCACCGTAGATACAACTTCCTGTCTGGCACCGGAACTGACCGACAGCACATGGAGCTATTCACAAACGACATGACACGTCAGTGCAATTAATAATCAATAATTAACAATACTAATCTATCAATAATACTTGTGTTTACTGTCTCAACAACGTCAACCCTTTGACCTCACCTGGTACACCCAGGTTGACCCCGGTGGTGAAGTTGGCTCTGAATCCTCGGCCGTATTGTGTGTCATCCGTAAAGAACCAGACCGCCATCTGATTGGTTTTTGAGAACACATCGCGGGCGGTGCCATCACTACCCGTGAGGATAGCTGAGAAAACAAAGCAAGTTAAAACCTGAAGCAGAATAAACTGGAATGAAGTCAGACGTTCACACATGTAGTGAGAACGAAGCTGAAATGGATTCTGGGTGAATCCCATCCTCACCCAGTAAGGGGGAGTTTGGCTCCGCCCCATCCCGCACCTCTACGACATCATAGACCGTTTCAATGTCAAAGTCCATGAAGTGGAGCTGGATGTTCTGACCCTCGTTGGCATGGAGAGTCCACAGACCTGAAGCAGCAAAGGATTATGGGTATTTACAGAAACACCACACAGGCTACTGGTGAGGGTGAAACATCAGGTGAACATGTACAGGTATGAGTAAAAGATAAGTACAAGTATAGGACAGGTGTACTCACACTTAGACTTTTCTCCATAGGAATGTGGGTAATTTGGGGAGCTGAAGGTGGAGTTTGTCTCCCAGAGGTCAAAGGGTCCTCCACAGTCAACTGGACCAATCAGAGCAGAGAGAGCAGAGTCAGACTGTGTGCTACCTGGTATAGAGGGCGTGGTCTGTGTGTTACCTGATATAGAGGGCGTGGTCTGTGTGTTACCTGGTATGATTGTTGGAGGCGGTACATTGGTTGGTTCAGGGGGGGCGGGGCCACATGGACCAGAAGTCACTGCGATGTCATCCAGAGCGATGTCATCCCTATAATGCCCGCCTTTCTTCAGAGCTTCAAACACCACCTGCAGAGGTCAGAGGTCACACTGAACAGCTGACTCATTACACATATTGCTTATCAGTTTGTGGACTTGCTGTGTGATGTCACTGACCATGACCTCTGTCGTCAGGTAGAGGGTCACCTGGCCGTAGTTCCAGTTGTCGCCATAGTTACCATCTTTCTGGAACACCACGATACCGCCAGTTGATTGAGACGGTTCGGCCAGCAGGACATTGAGACGGTGGACGTCCTCTCCAAACATGTGATACCTACAAACAGCCAGGTTACTTCCTGTTTACATATTTATTCATTCACAGGTTTATTTGTTTATTCTCATCTTGTTATTTTGCTTACTTGTTTATTTTGTGGTTGTGTACATGGCTATTTGTTTACTTTTCGGTTGTATACATGCGTACTTGTTTGTTTTCTAGTTGTTTACATGCTTATTTGTTTATGTTTCAAGTTACTTACATGCTAATCTGTTTATTTTCCAGTCATTTACATGCCTATTTGTTTATTTTTTTATTTTCCAGTTGCTTACCAGAAGCTCAGACACTTGGGCTCTGTGGTCGGAGTAAGAGGGAGGCTCTGGATCCTGAAACTCTTCGGGAAGTTGCCAGGACTCATAGGTGTGGTGATGTAGAAACCTGACAGAGACACACAAAAACTAATCAATGCTTCTGATTATAATACCAATACTACTGATATTATTACAACAAAAACAACAAGAACAACGTGAATAATGATCATATCATTACAGAATTATTTTTTTACTTTTATATTTATTTTATCTTCACTACTTCCTGTTTATAATTATGTTCTGTCTTGGTTTAATGTTCTTGTTGTTCTTTTTGTTTTATGCAGTTTTGACTGTACTTACACTTTTGATATCATTATAATGTAAAACCCACCTGAGCTGTTGCCCAGCGTGTGATCGACACTCGGGCCGGTCAATGGAGGAAACGTGGAGCCCCTGACTCGCTCCCACTCTCCACTGTCGTCCTGTGGCTGCCTCCAGAAACACATACCCTGCTCAAAGTTACATGTCAGCTTCTGCTCGTCTGAACATACACACACACACACACACACACACACACATAGGTCAGGTACAGTAACACACTGACTACAGTTTTATACATCCTGTTTGAGGTGTAGTAAAGGTACCTGAGAGGTTGGAGGTGTTAGCGGCCCTGTAGGTGGCGCTGAACCCTGATTGAGTGCTGAAGTCATTGTATAAAAATTCTACAGTTGATTGGTCGGTCAGCATCCACACAATCCAGGAAGGTGCGGTGGGGGTGATCTGAGCTGCAGATCATATTTAAATGGGTTAATGAGTCTGCTACACCTGAGATCTGTTACAACATTGACTGTGCGTGTGTGTGTGTGTCTGAAGTTTACCTGTCAGGGTTTTGTCATCTCCGACCCCTTCATAAAATCTCAGAATGTCTTGGTTTCCTGCTATAAACTGGATGTCGATCTGAACAGAAAGTCCTCGTTCGACCCTAAAAACAACAACAACAACAACAGAGTTAATGTGCAAACTATTCTGTTTAAACTTCCTGTTTTAGCCTTAAAACCTTTATTGTGAAAGTCTCTGTGCTGTCGAGGTTGGAAGTTTCTCACATTCACGTCAGTACAGCCACAGTTTGATCAGAGCAGCATGTGGTGGACGTGAGAGGAAGTGCAGCAGTGTGTGTGTATTTGTATGTATTGATGTAATGTAACTAAATACATTTACTCAAGTGCTGTACTTAATACAATTTTGACGTCATTGTGCTTAACTTGAGTATTTCCATTTTCTGCTACTTCAACTCCACGCCATTGTAGAGGCAAATATTGTACCTTTAACTCCATTGTATTTATTTTAACTTTAGTTACTAGTTACTTTGGAGATTACATGCCAAAGTAATGCATTTTTATTTAATAATTTTGATTGGCAATGTGATTAAAAAAATCAATAATCAGAAACTGCTTAATATCCGATCCAATAATTGGCCAGTGTGATAATCTGTCGACTCATAGTATTCAATATATGCATACATGGGAATATATGTATTATTTACTTTCACTTGTACTTTACTCCATTTATTGCCAGAGGATTACTTTTGGTACTTAATTACATTTTATATCAAACACTTTTAAGACTTTCACTAAAGTACTGTTCATATGGGTGACTTTCACATTCAACAAATTAATATTTTAACACAATATCTTGACTTTTATTCAAGTATGACTTTTGGGTACTGTGTGTGTGTGTGTGTGTGTGTGTGTGTGTGTGTGTGTGTGTGTGTGTGTGTGTGTGTGTGTGTGTGTGTTTGTGTGTGTGTGTGTGTGTACCTGATGATCCAGCGACAGTCCTTGTTGCTGCTCTCTGAGGTGCCTGATGAGTTGAAGGAACCGCTGGGACCTGTCAGCACGAACTGTCCGTCGCATATTGCTATGGAGATCATGATGATGTCACAGGAAGTTCAACAACAATTAAGAACAAATACATTATTAAAAGCTGCTGATTCACTTTATGTCAGTTAAACTGTAACCTGCAGCTCCTGTAAGTGTTCGGATGTGGCCACCTGGTGAAGGTAGCTCCAAAACTACAGGGGGCAGCATAACCGCTAACTGCTGCTCACTATACACTTTGCTGTAGCTTGACTACCTGCCAAGCCCCCCAGGAAGAGCGCCAGGCTCTAAAGACAACTTTTGTAGTGGCCAAACTGTGTAAACTGTCACATGATGTAGTGGGACCACAAGGCCTTTTTTCCATAAGCTAACCCTGAAAAATGACTCGCACAAAGTGGTATTATGAGACAGGACAATCCAGAGGTAACTGGTTAGCATGCTAACTTCAGTCACCATCTCTGCAACACAATACATAGACATCTTTGACATAATGTCATCACTGTTGTGTCTTTACATTCGGTTGATCATGTTTATTTTTGGACAAAAATTCTGGCCAAATCTTACGTATTGCCCCTTTAATATAAACACGACTGACCACAGGTAGCAGCGTCTTCATCAGAGGCATCAGGACAGTCATCTACTCCGTCACACAAGTTGTAGCTCAAAACACACTTCGATCCATCTGCACATTTCGTCTGATAAGGCTTACACGTTACTGTGGACACAAAGTGAGACATGAGACAAACATGGCAGACTTCTCAACAACTAATAAACTGGAGCCTCTTAACCTGATGTGTTTTGGTGTATCTCGCTTTAGATCACCTTTATTTTATATTTAGATCCTCAACAGCGTCCATAAAGCTGAACATCACACAAAAACAATATAAAGATTAATAATTGACTGTAACTACATATGAGAAGAAAACAGCAACGATAGTTACATCTACCACTGATAATTCTGATGTTGGTTGGCAGGAGAAGCTCTTTAAGTAGCAGACCTTTGATAGAGACAGACGAAGTTTGTATTGTGGATATAAATATAATAATATATAAAAACATATATATAGAGAGAGTTTTCTCACGGGCTGTAGTTGTGGCGGTCGTCGGTGCAGCTGTTGTCTGGTCTTTTTTCTCTGCAGGAGAAGAAGAAAATTATTCTGATATTTAGTTTCTGCTGTTTTCAGCTTTGGTTGTTTCATGCAAACATAAACGGGCTTGTTTATAAGTAAGAGAACTGGACATTATGTGACATTAAAGGCCATTTTGATAACATTTTTATGTAGACAAATCATTGTTTAAATATAATAAAGATGCAGCAAAAGTATCTCTTTTCCTTAAAAACATAATTATGATTGTAAATTAATAATTTCAAAATGTTTGTTAGGTCCAAAATGTTTGTTTTGTTTATCTCTGTAAGAACAAGGTTTGTCAGCGAGTAGTATAACACCGTTGGTATCACATGGTATCTGTGTTTCGTCAGCATCAACAGTCTTGGGGATGCACCCAACATACTATACTGCCCTAATGTTAGCTAGCTAGCTAATGGCGTTAGCTAGCGTGAGCAATAACAATTGTTCAAAACCAAGAAACTTCACCCGACTTTCCGTCAGCATGAGGGTGAGGAGGTAATGACTGAATATTAATTTTTGGGTGAACTGTTCCTTTAAAATGAATTGAATCAGAGTTTGAATTTCTAGAGACAACCGTGATCTCAGAGTGTCACCTGTGATCTGGATAGTGAACGTGGCGATCACCAATTCCGTGTCCCCGGCCTCAGTGATCCCCCTCACCAGCTGCCTCTCCGCCTCCTCTGCATCGACCGGCCGATTGAACCAGAGGTCAAAGTTCACCGCCACACGGATTCCCTGAGCCTGACTGAGAACACACACATCGATAAAGATTTGATAATCAGTAACATTTGGCAGAATCAATTCCTGATTAATCAATGAATCAATCAACCACTAAATAATACTGCTGCCAACAGCTGCTGATTAGTATATTGATTAGTAATGGTGTGATTGATCAGATATCTGACCTGAAGTATAACACCTGGCTGGTCATGTAGAGAAGCCTCAGCTCGGTGAGACTGTATGCCTCAGATATCTGTCGACCAATCAGAGGGCAGACTGTGATCAGGTGACTTTACAGAGAAACCTGCAGACACACTGTGTAGTTTATATAGAGAGCCGGAGTCACCCCCCCGCCCGGATGGACCCCATGGACAAAAAACTGTACAGTAGTGAACGGAGAGAGACAAATAAAATGTTGATCCTGCTTGAATTTCCATTTTTCAAGAAGTTGTAATTTGTCGTAATTAAAGTAAAATCTAGTTGTGAGTGAAACCGCTCAGTGAACTACATCGTCTCGTCACCAACACCAACATGGCCGCAGACTCGGCTCAGAAAAGGTACTAGAAAAGAGGAAAATCCTATGTGAAAGGAGACTTGGTCAGTTCTGTGTTTAAGTTACGGGTTCTGGTTCAACGAGATGACGTCACTAATGCGACTGTTGGGTGTGTAGTCTTTATAATTACGTATTTTCACAATCTGATAATTCATTACTTTTATGACAAACTTTGACTTTATTGACTTGGACAATTATCTTTTAAATTGACAAACATCATATGTGTGATTCATGGCACAATTCAAACAAGATCAAAAAATGATTTGTCTTTCTTTATTCACTACCGAACAAAGTTTTTATGAAACAAGGTCCCATGGGGCAGACCGGAGAGATGTGAATTTGGCTCTCTATTGTCCAAACGTTCTGTTAAATCAAACGACAAACACACTGATACATTGATCGATACTTCTGAGCCCCTTTCTTTGCTGCCTTTCATAATAAAAGCTGTAACCACTTGCTTAAGGTTACAACTACCTGTTATTTTCAAATTAAAAGCCTGTGATCTCACCTGGTTTTCGATGTCGAAGGCCAAAGATTTGAACTTCAGACTGCTGGAGTTTTTCAGCTCATGAGAGAAACGAGCTATGATCTCCATCCGACCACTCAGCACTGTGGGCTCGACAGGATCTAGGCACACAAACAATAAGAACATACCGATCAATTACACCTGCTGACACCTGATCAGTTTATTAAAACTGTGTGTTTACCTTCAGGCTGAAAGCCGAGCCATGATACTACACTCAGTGAAATACAGCAGATAAGAAGAAGAGCCGACACGATGGTGAGGAGTATCTCCAGAGACGACAGTTTGCGAATCATACTGACGGCTGCAACACAGAATCAATCAATACGCCAATCAATAAATCAGTCCATGATCCATAAACTTTCAAAGATAATTTCTTGAGGTTTGATTTTTCATTTTCATCACTTCCTGTTGTGATCCGTTCGTGTTCAGTGTGAACAGAACGATTACAATCATAAAAATCTGCCTCACTTTTAATACCAACAGCTGACTGAATATTAAATCACTCCAAACATTCAAACGCTCTGAACTAGAACGATAATTGTACACATCACCGTCACAAACAAACATAATCTGACCTTCATTTTTAAGTAGTACCTCTCTTAAACCGTGAAAGGTAACTTCAGCTTGTACTTCCTGTCAGAAACAGACTCACCTGTTTGAGTTTACCTGCTGCAGACTTCAGAGCAGCTCCTCTGTCTCTTTTCTGCTTCACCTGTTTACTTCACTGTTTGTCCTCTTGGACTCTTAATCGGCTCACGATCAGCTTTTATCAAACTGAAAAGGACTAATGGCTCATAATCATGACAGACGCTGATTAATACAGTTACTGATAATCATTCATTGTTTCTGCCAATGGAGCAACAAGTCAGATGAGATAAACGGCTTCATATTATAATATACACAAAAAAAGATTGGATTATTCCTCAGAGTCAAGAACTGAGCCACGACCTGAGACCTGAGAAGAGATGCGTGGATCAAATGTTACCTGCCTCATCCGCTCGGTAAAGGTTAATGCTACTTGATAAGCAGGCTCAACTATATAAATGTTCCTTGTTTATTAGACTCCAAAGTTCAGCAACAATAAACCTGTCAGGTGCTGGACTTTATTGGCCCCAACACTTCTGCACGTACGTGACAAGTGATGTGCACTCAATCATCCAATATTCATTGAAATTAAATTTTTGTGTAATGTTTAGATAGTTGACAGGGGAAGAAAATATATCCTGCTAATGTAGCTGTGTTTTAATACATTACCATTCATTATCTGGTTACACAGCAGCCTCTGTATGTTTGTCCACAGGAGTTATATAACAAAAACATTCAGAAACACTTTAATCTGCCAACAACTTCATTATAGTGTGTGTCATACATAATAAACTGATTATAAACGATAAACATGTCTTCTCTGTGTATATACGTCTTTATGTCTTGTGATGAGTCTCCTTCAGCAGGTGAATGTGAAAACAATCTCTTTTGTTAGTTTGAATTTATTTTTATTTTTAAATTTTTTTTTTTTTTTTTACAAAAGTGACAGCAAAAATACAAAAAATAAAAATCACACTTCAGATCAATCACAGAGGAGAAAGCGTGGATTTATAAAGATTAAACAATGAAATGTAAAGTTTAAAAAAACTAAATCAAACTTCTCTTCAAGTTGCTGAAATCAAAGTTCAGACCTGATCAGACTGATCCGGTCAGTGTTAGTCTCTGCTTCTGTACCTGACTTTTAATTTGTAATCTAACCTTTAAGATCATTTGCTCTGTAGAATTTATGACCTTTACTGAAATCAATAAAAGGTCATATTGTGCTGCAGCTGCATAGGTGTGGTTTTATGACGCCGATTCATTTCTATCTTTACAATAAGCCCAATAAAAGGTACATTTAGAATAAGAAAGACATCTTACTAAGGATTTAATTTACAGAGAAAAAGTGTGTGAGATTATGTAAATAAAAAAACAATACTTTGGCATAGCACCCCCATAACTTTTTTCTTTTTAAAGAAAATGACACAGAGTTTGGTTTGTGGTCCAGGAAAGTTTGATCTTTGTTGACACAGTTGTATCTTTGTCTTCAAGAAATTGAAACAAGGCACTTGCCTACGTATTAGCACCTTAGAAGTACCACGACCTGGATGACTGAGAACCTTCATCAACATCTTTGTTGACAGTTGAGGTGTTTTCGTGTTGTTCACTCTGAATGTTTGAATAAAGGTTTCATTTTGAACGGACAGTGGAAACAACATGAGAAACTGAAACACAGTTCGACTGGAGGGGAGGATCAGGACAGCTGGTAGATGTTCCTCATCACTGACTCCTCCTCCTTATCATCACCGTCGTCATGGCGCTCTTCTTCTTCTCCTCTCTTCAGTGTGTTTATTCCTGTGATCTCCTCTTCCTCTTCTTCTCTGCACTCATCGATGTTCCTGTACGTCTGACGAGAGGAAGAGAAATTAAGCGATCGGCCTGTCAGACGGAGCTGAGGGCCCAGCTCACACAACAGGTGTTTGATTCATCCTCACCTGGTCGCTGTGATATGGTGACGTGTCACTGGTGGAGGGCAGGAGCCTGTTAATGATCTGAGCAATCATTTTAAACGTTGGTCTGTCTGTGGGCTCCAAACTCCAGCAGTGCGTCATCAGCTGATACCTGAGAGGACAGGTGTTAGATTCATAAGAACTTTGTTAACATTAAAAGAAATGTCTGTCTGTGTTCTCACATCTCTGCTGGAGCGAAGTCTGGCTGATTCATGTGGCCGCCATCTTTGATCATCTTGTAAAAGTGGGTATCCACGACAACGTTTGGGTAGGGGCTCTTACCTGTATGGGCAGACACACACACAGAGGTAAAAGACGTCAACTACAAGTACCAGAGTGCATTGCTGTCAGAAGCATCCAATCACAGCTTCAGTTGTTCTGACTGAGTGTGATGTCACCACGATGTCGCTAAAACTCATGGGCGCTGTAGTCTGGAGAGACGTTACAACATTTATACCTGACGACCTCCACTCAAAAATTCAGTGTCACAATCAATAATCAATATTGGTCCTAATCAGAGCTGTATTATGACTGGATGTCACGTGTTGCCATGGTTACCCAGAGAGAAGATCTCCCACAGTAAGACTCCGTAGGACCAGACGTCACTCTGGACGGTGTAAACACACTGAAAGATGCTCTCTGGAGCCATCCACTTCACAGGGAGACGAGCCTGTCACAATAAAACACAGAAAATGTCAAAATAAAACAAACAGGAAGCAGAAGTGATAGTACATTTGTTCTATTGGTTTATTAACGTTTACTTCGTTTCAGTAAACAGCTGAGCATCTGCATTTGTGTTTAACACTAACATTTCCCTGTACGATGTAGCTGTCGTCGTTGCGGATGTCCCGGGCCAAACCGAAGTCACAGATCTTTGCAACACAATGATCAGTCAGCAGGACGTTCCTCGCTGCTACATCTCTGTGGATACACTGACAGACAGACAGGTGGAAAGACAGAGAGAGACAGGTGACTTAGAGGCAGACAGGTGGACGGAGAAGGACAGAGACGGGTGCACAAAGAGAGACCGTTCGAACTAAGTCCTTATCAGTGGTTGTAATAAGAGCAGGTTAGCCCAAACTTTGTGGGGTTATCCCCAGAAAATCTTTTAAAAACGGGGCTTTGAGGTGCCAGTGTGAAACAGTGCTAAAGTAAACAGAGTAGTAACACAACTTTCTAGAATGTACCACAACCCTTAGCCAGGGCGAGTACAAGTGTGGTGTGAATGGTATAGCCCCTGGCTTGAGGGTAAACCTGGGTTAACAATCTGTTTGTGAAAAGGGTTATCCCAGGATCAACTGATAGCCGAGGGCTTAGCATAGCCCTGCATTGCAAGAACACTTTTGCATTGTAGGACTTTTCTGCACACACAACTTCAACTTACTTAAATAGTAGGGCTAGGGAATGCATCTCTGACAGTTAAGGTCCTCGCGAATGTAGAATGAAAAACATATGTACGTGTTCTTACATTCCTGGTGGACAGGAAGTCCAGACCCTGAGCCACCTGGTGGGAAAACCTCATGAGGTCACCAACAAACAGACTGCCTGTCTGCACACCTGAGAGAGAGTCAGACAGGAAGTTAGACAGGTTTGACCTCGGACACAAAAAACAGTTGAATGTGTTCAGATAAGTTCTGGGGAGTTAAGGTGAGTTTCAATGTGTGTTCAGGCATTTACCCAGGTTTGTTTGTCCTGGACTCAGAACTGGCTGCATCTCCTGATAGTCTGAAGAGCAGGATATACCACTATCACTGCAATACACAACACACACAACACACACACACACACATAGTGACATCAGTACAGAGGGAGGGCTGCAAGTCATTTTCATTTATCGATTAATTATTTTTGTCTTTACAATAAAGAAAATATACAGATCATTATGAACTGAAGCTAAAGATGACGTCATGCTCTCTTCAATCAGCCTAATATAAACTATAAACATTGTATAAATATGTGTTTTTGTTGCAGCTGTTTAAACATTTTATTCAGTTAATGTAAAGACAAAAAGCTTCAGACCTCCTGAGCCGCGCATGCTGGGCGGCCATGTTCTTATAGAAGGCCTCCCCCTCCACTTCACCAACACTCAGAAAGGACTCCATGAAGTCCTGAGCGTGAGCCCGCAGGAAGTTGAGTAAGTCGCCATGGCTACAGTACTCTGTGATCATCAACATGGGGCCTGATGGGATATAGAGAGGTCAAAGGTTAAAATTTAGAAAGATTATGCCCACTGCAGTTGTTGTATATATTGGGACTATTTTCAGCAGCGGACTGATCCACATTCGTATTATTGGCAGTAAATAGAAGTCACATTTATATGTTTGATTGTCACATCCCTACTTTTGTGACATGGTTGTAGTTTGATACTGATTGTTATATATTTGTGGTTAACAATTAAAACCGTCATCACCTCCTTGTGTGCAGGCGCCCAATAGGTTCACAATGTTGTCATGGTAACCAAGATGGCTGAGGATCTTCAGCTCCGACATCAGAGCTTCACGTTCCACAGAGAGAGCGCTCGCTGTTCATCAACACATGAAACATAAGTCTGTGTCATCACAACGATAATGTTTGGTACACGTAATGATGATGAAGATGAGGATTTGTTGACGGACGTTTGAGCATCTTGACGGCGACCCGTGTGACGTCGTTGTCCTTTCCCAGACCGTACGCTGTTGCTTCGACGACTTTCCCAAAGGCCCCCGATCCCAAAACACCACCTGACAGAGAGAGCAGGGTCAAACTACACTGCAGAATAAAAACTAAATAAACTTTACTGAGAGAAGGTAAAGTTAAACACTATGGTAATGTCCCACATCATGACTATTGACCTCAGTAAAAATCCTGGCTTAAGCCTGATAGTGTTTAGAGTTAAACTGACTTTAATATTGTAGTATCTGATGTTGAATTAGACACTGTCTCGTACCAAGGCGGAGTTTGTCTCTGGGAAACTCCCACTTGTAGTTGTACGGCAGCTGGGTGGGGTCAACAAAGGTGTAGTTGTTTCCATCAGTGCTCTCGATGATCTTCCAACGAATCTCATATTTGGGTTTCTAAGAGAAGAAGTAAAAACATGGCAGCAGTTTGAGAATGAAGCAGTGATGATGAATGAATCCATGTTAAGAAACGTATCCGTCAGTGTTTATGTGATGAACATTTCAAGAGGTAATTCCACATGATTTCATTTTCTTTAGTTTATATATTAATAATATACCAGAATCAAATAACGGAGGTTAAACATTTATGCAGATGATACTCTGATATATTTTTCTATCAGATCTATTTCCTCAAGTTTCACCCAGTTATCACAGGATCAACAATTTCTAACAGCAAGATTTTAAAACTCATGTTGTTCAGATCTATAAATTGAGAAACATGTCAGTAGTTCTCAGTTGTGATTTTTATTCCAATGTGTTCTCATCTCTTTTATTATCCTGTTTCCAACGGTTAATATCTTGTTCACAACATCATTGATTTGGATTTCGTGTATTTGTATAAGTGTTCATCAGTGATGGGCATGACGAAACAGAATAGGACATGGTATATAGCACTGGTCTATTATGCAGGTATACTTCTATACTACCCCTGTAATAATAAACAAACGTACCTGTCTCCACTTGTAAAAGACAACCAATAAAAGCAGGAGAAGTACGGCAGCAGCACTCAAAGCTCCAATCAGAGGCTTCGTGAAGAGTGTTTTAGGTGATCCTGCAGAACCAAAAAACATCACAACACATTTATTCAACAACAACAAGACCACATGTTTAGTCATATATGAGGTATTTCTAAAAACAACATACTCTGACACTTACGAGGATAAAAGACTTCACGAGACTCTCCCACATGGTTGTAAGCGACACACTCTGCAGTGACATCATTACCAGCTGACAGAGGAAGGGTCAGGTGTTTTCTGACTTCCTCCTCGTCCTCCTGTGAGGTCACATCATCTGGGGAAACCTGGTAGGTGGAGACATCTCCACACCTGCAGAGGAGGAGGAGAAGGTGAAGATCAGGGTCTTTGGAGCTTTGTTTGGTGTTTTTTGTTGTTTATTAATTTCTCCTTATTTTATTGGTTATTTTATTCTATTTCATTCTCTCTCTGATTTATTTTAATTAACTGTACAGAAATGTTTTATCTTGATTTTCTCACATAAAGCACTTTGCAATTCTGCTTTGAAAATTATGAATAAGGTTTAATATTATATGTATTTTTGCTTCAGATAAACAGATAAATCATCAGGGTGTTGCTGAACTTTGCAGCCTGTAGGGGGTGCTGGGAGCAGTTATCACTGTCAATCTGGTTTGTACATACGTGTCCTGGATCCCTGGGCAGGTGTACCAGAGGATTGTGGGTAGTGGATGTCCAGAGCTTCTGCAGGTCAGAGTGTCATTCTCCGAACTGATAGCGGCACTCGGAGAACCTGGAAGATAAAGTACATTTTTTTTGTTTCTTAAACTCAGAAGATTACAACAGTGGCAGAAAAAAATGTAACAAAGTAAAACTTCACATTGTTTTATCTGATAATAAATTATTTCTCCTTACCGTTATGAAATCAATGACAGATTTAAAGATTTACAGGTTGCCAGAAAGAGGAAGAAAAAGAAGAGGATGAAGAAGAGGAGAAGAAAAAGCAAATAGAAAAAAAGACAATTCAAAGTTTCTCACGGAAAATTCGGAGGTCGATGTTCTGTGAGCCGCTGAAGAATGAGTTGGAGAAGTGGAATGAGTATCGACCTCGATCCTCCTGACGAACTCGCGGCAACAGCAAACTTGCTTCCGACCTTAACCATGACAAACACCACCTTATTGCCAACAATACCACCTTTAACAATGGCATGAATATGTGTAAAGCTGCTGGGCCTGATAACATCACCAACAATGCAATCTTAACAAACAAGTCTGGCTGCTGTAGCTTGACAAATCTTAAATAAACAATATCACCGTAACATCAACAATAACAAACCTTAAGGTGATATTGTTGGTGTAGCAGGTCTTTTCCTGATCTATGGTAGAAGTCTCATAATGCTAGCCTGTAGCTCTTAGCATGCTAACCTGTAGCTGTAAGTAGTGTAGCTCTCTTGGTACACTGTGTTGTTGTTGTTGACGTTTGGTATCATCCAGCGCTGGTTCCTGATTGGAGGATACGACTGCATCACAAACGTCAGCATCACATCTCGACCTTCGTAGACCTCGACCGTGCTGCTGCCGCTGATATTAGCACTGCTATCCCCTTCTGCATCCATTCTATTGGTGCTAACATTCGATATTAATTCCTTGTTCACTTGTGAACCACTGCTAATTTTAGCTTCAAGCTTTCCTTGCATCTTCATTGGCATGCTGCTAATGTTAGCAACCAGTTCCTCATTGACTTCTGTGGTCTTGTTGTTAGTGTTAGCATGCTGCATCGGCTGCAGGTAGATCCACAGGTAGGGGCCATCTGGTAGGAAAAGAGGAGAGAAAGTAAATATCACACTAAGATCAGTTTATCCATGTTGATGCAGAGACTCATTTGGAACTGAAACCAGTACAAAAATATATTTTTCACCCAAACTTATTATCTTGATCACGCTATCACTTGATCAAGTTATTTTGTCTCTTAAAGTAATGTTATTCCCTTGAATTTTTATGTTACTCCAACAAATTTTTGTTTCTTAATTTTATTCCTGAGTTCTCATTATTATCTAATTCCAGATTAATAAATATTAATCCCACAAGTTTATTATCTTGTGTTGTCACCAAATGTTTATACCCAGAACTTTGAGCTGTGTGGTAGCCGTGGCGATGCCAGCGTCATTGATAGCTGTGCAGGTGTAGGTCCCACTGTGTGTCCGATTGACAGCAGAGACCGTCACAGTGCTTTCCATGCAATGGCGGCTGTCAAACGGTTTACGTTTAACAGGGACATTTAGCTTCTGGAAAAAACAAACAACCAATGAAAATCAGAACAGACAGTTTGTCGGGTGTAAAGACACAGAGGTGACCTCTGATCTCTGACCTTTTTGTTCGGGTCTGTCCAGGTGAGGTTGTGGAAATGGTTGGGGTTACTGCTCAGACAGGTGACCTCAAACTTCTCTCCTTCCAGACGGACCACTACAGCCTGACTGACAGACACGGAGGGAGGATGACGCAACCCTGCAGACAGATAGGTAGACAGACAGGTCACTTGGGAGACAAGCAGAATTGGACATAACCCAAGACAGACCAACAGAGAGACGGGTATCACTGTGGACCACCACCAACTTTACAGAAAGTCACAGTCAGAACTTTTTAGGGAAGCACCGGCAGGTCCACAGGTGAATAGACCGGGGTACAGACAGACAGGTAAACAGACAGAGACAGGTAGTAAGACAGGTCTTACTGGGGACCACCCGAAGGTCAACAGCTTCGGATTTGAACTGCTGTCCGTCCTTCCAGCCTGAACAAAAGTAGCGTCCGTTGAACGACCTCTGCAGGTCTCGAATCAAGGCTCCTCTCTTGGGGTCAAGAGTCACATTCATGCCCCGAGGCAGGCCTTGCCGCCTTCCCCCACTGCTGCCCTCGGATTGGAGGGTGAGGTTAGTGACTGAAGGGTCAGTCAGTAGACATCTGAATAGGGAGTCCTGGTCTTCCTTGAAATCAGGGGCTCTGCGAGGTGTGATGAAAACGCTGCTGGGGCGAGCAGGATCTGAGAGAAGGGCATTATGGGAAATGAAGGTAATTTTAAGAAAACTGAATTAATCTGTCTGACTCTGGCAGGGGTCGTGACCTCAGCTCATCTTACCTTTGACATACAGGTGGATCCATGTGTGCAGGTGTTCCAGGCTCCGGTTGGTGTACCCACAGCGGTATGTCCCGGTGTGCCTGGGGATCGACTTCTGTACTTGCACCAGATCCTGCAGATTGTCATCGAACATAAGACTGAACGCAGTAGAGGACCATCGGACCGAGCCGTTACCATGACAACTGAGGCTGAAGGGGGTACCAGCTGTCAGAACCACCTCAGTTTGGTTTGGTAGGAGGTCAGAGTTCAGACGGACCAATGGAGGACCAGGAGGCTCTGAAACAATCAAACAGTAAATTAATTGAATAACTTTGGCAAACAATGAATGTCTGAACCAAACTCTATGATCCGTCCGGCACATTTTGATTTTCCCTGATCATTTCACATGATAAGGATATATTGATCACCAGTGTCATTACTATTCATCGTGAGGGGAACAATAATGTGTTAAATGAACTTCATCACAATCCATTCACCAGTTGTCGAGACATTTAAGACTGAGTGAAAGTGGTGGCCATCCATGGAGCTATGCAGTTAGCCTGAATAAAAATTGAGTTTAAACGAACAGGACTAGGTTGAAACCTAGTGGTTGGAGCGTGTATGGCCAATGTGCTCCTGGGCCCTCTGCACCTTGCTGTAGAACTTTTTTTAATGCTCAACAGTGTTTTGCTGTGAGGGTACACATGGCAAAAGTGAAATCATTGCATCTTTAAACTCAAGATGAATGGGCTCCAATTTTCTTTTTTTGTTTGTTTTTCTTTTCTCACTTTATTGACTTTATTTCATTCCAATACAACTGAGCATATGACTGCCACAAAAATAAAAATAATGTTTAAGAGAGCAGCGACCAGTGGAGAAACTACAATCAAACAATCAATGGTGTTACTTCATCACTCAGTGGGACAGACCTATGTGTTCAACTTTGTTGTGCTCCAGCCAAAAGGACAGTGTTGAGTAAAACCGCACACAATACTGAATATTACTGCTGTGATACACTAACAATAGACAGAGAAGAAAACAGAAACGGTACAATGGATGGATGATATAACATAATTTTATTTAAAATCAGAGAAGAAAGAGGATACAACAGAGAAGATGTAAAACAGTTCACAGATGAAAAATCAAGGATATCTCACTGACATTACAACAAGCTGCTTGTTAGCTCATCCAGTGATGCTTCTTCACTTCTATTTTTGATTTCATGAAACAATGTATTTGGTTAATGCAATTTTCTAAATCTTATTTCAAGAAAAACAAGTATTAATGCTTTGATCATCAATGTCAGCATACTGATTACCATTGATTAACTGACTGGTTAATAACAGGCAATCTCATTGGTTAGCTGCTAGAAGATGTAAATCATTGGCCAGCTCAGTCAGAACAAATCAACCTTATTGGCTGGCTCAGAACATATCCCACTGTCAGTACAAACGGAGGATCTCATTGGCTGCCTGTGGACAATCAGAGGATCTTAATGTCCCGGAACAGTGACATCCAGGGCCGGAGGTTTCTTGTTCATGTCCTGCAGGTGGGTGGCGATGCGGGATGTCTGCAGCAGTAAAGCCTGGTGGTTTTCAACCAGCAGACTCTGATGACGAGCCACGTTCTGCAGATCCTGGATCTGCTGGGAACCCTGAGGACACAACGTCAGAACGTTAGCTCAGTTAGAGTCAGATTAGATGTCAGATGTAGATGATGATATAATTCAAATGTGATCTTTAAGTAAGACTTTAAAAATCCTACTCATATAAACTTCACTAAACCTTTTCAAACCCTATCTAAACTAAATAAACCTGAGATAAATTAAACTAAACCTTGTCTTAATCTTATTTAAATAAATAAACCTGAGATAAATTAGTTAGTACGGATTTGTTTCAAATTAAAAGTCCCTTCAATTTCTAACAAGGCTTTTATTTGCAGAAATTTGTTGTGGAAAACTCAACGACTTGCACTGATCCATTACAATACATCAGGTGCAGCTACTGCCATCTATCGGTACTTTGTCATTACTATAAGCTATAGTTGTTCTTAAATTACATTTAATTACATAAATGGCGGTGACAGTAGTTTATTCACCCTTGTTTTTATCAATAGCTTGTATTTATTTGTGTCAAAAATGCTCCCGGCCATTATTTGAGATCTGGCTTTTATTTGAGGAAATACAGTAAACTAAACCTAAACTAAGCTGAACTAAATTAAGCTAAACTAAACATGACCTAAATAAAACTTAACTTAACTTAACTTAATTTAACTTAACTTAACTTAACTTGACCTAAACTGAACCAAACTCGACCCACCTGAGTTCCCAGTGTCCCAAGCAGTTCAACCACCTGGACTTGGCTCTTAGAGAGCTCCTTCTGGATTAGGACCAGCTCTTTCAGGAGATCCAGGACCTCCGTCTTCCACGGCTGCTCCTGCTGCTGACTCTGGACCAGTTCCAACAGCTTTGGCTGTGAGTGGGCGTCTGACTGGGCAGCGCCCATCGTCATGGCAGCGGGTTCGATGTCATGGTGGTCACCTGCAGTGAAGACGACTGAAGTCAAAACTTCAGTTTTTACACTCACGTTCCTCTGATTTTCAATTAATGGAGATGTTTAGAGATGTGTTTGTTTTGATCGACACAACAGCCATGTTACATAGCTGCAGATCTGTGCACGTTCCTTATGTAGCGGTGCCCAGAAAGATGTCTCGCAGGCTCAAACTGGTGTGACACATTTAATATGCTGCAAAATATAAAAATAATATTTTAGGGTGACGATTGCAACACAGCATTTCCTGCTTCCATCTTGTATAGTCAGACATTCTCGTCAACTGATTTACCAAAATAAACAAGAACAAAATATAACAAATAGATAAATACATATTACACCTCCTCTCAGACTGAGTCAAGGGTAAAATGCCCTAACACCTCAGTTAAAGTGATCTTAGCTCAATATAGCACCACATATCTAATTAACAAGTCAGAGAAACAATGAACACGACACACCATCGCTCATTGTGAAGGCCAACCTGCAGGTGTAGGCCTCCAAACAGCTGCTAACATACTAAACATATGGTCGCTAATAAAAGTCAAAGAGTCAACAGCAGAGTAAAGAAACGCATTAAGATTTGTCCCAATAAAATAAACACTTTCTATCCACGAAGACATATAAACTCTGCAACCATAAACTACAGAAACTTAATGACCTTTATTCTATTTTCTATTCATCTCTCAAATCTCCGACATCACTTCCTGTGACATTTGTTTTTCGAAAGTCAGATTCACGAAACCAACTGTACATGTCTGCTTTCAACCTGATGAATAACATGTTCATAAGATTATTAGAATAACAGAAACCTCTAATTGTCTTCTGTTAACATGTGGAGGAACTCATGATGCTTAACTTTGGATTTAATCCTCCATCTTTTACAGCAGCGGTTAGCAAACAGCAGCCTACGGGCAAAATCTGAGCCTCCAGCAATCAAATTTAGTTTAATAAAGTGATCTGTCTGTTCTTGTAGTGAGACACAGGAAATACATCATGAACATGTGCTGCTGTAACTCTGTCAGCCCCGATCTCAAACGTATTTCAGGCAATCAGGAAAATGTTAATTGAAAAGATGAGTTAAGAACCACCGTTCAACCTGATAACAGAGTCGTCATCTTGAAATGAATTAAGATCATCAGTGTTCATCAGGTGTCCCTGGTTGATCACTGATTTGATCAATAATTAGATTTAATCAGCCGGATTTGTTGTGAAGCTTCATGTGACAGTTGAAGATGCGTGTCATTGGGTTTCACAATCAGAACAAGAAGTGAAACAGTCAGCAGTGTGTGTGTGTGTGTGTGTGTGTGTGTGTGTGTGTGTGTGTGTGTGTGTGTCAGCAGTCTGGCAGCATGCTCCTGCTGCTTTATGAAATAAAGACAAAGTTCAGAGAGTTGAAGAGTTTTTTTAACTGTAACAAGAAGTTGTTTGTCCATTTCTATCTTAAATGATCCACCACATGTTTAACTCAACATGTCGTAATGTTTGCATCTGATTTGCTTTTTGCTTTTTAACAAAGAAAGTTAAATAAACCAGTTAAATATTCTGTCTCCCTCATGTCAAAATCCAGAATCTAAAACGGTTGCACACAACATGTCCCTTTTGTACGTTTCATACTGTGATTGACTCTAAACTAGCTGGATGTCATCTTTATTTTTTGATTTCCTGCTCTTCTTTGTCTCTTACTCTTCTTTTTTTGCCTTGTTCTTGGTTTTCCTCTGGTTGGACCTGGGCCGGGTCAGATGTATGGGGCTGTCGCCTTGAATGTTTTCAGGAAAGTCCAGCAGACTTGCCTGATACTGTAAAATTTATTTTGACTCATTCAAAGTTTCCAAATTGATACTTGGAATTTTTTTGACTTCCTACCAGGTTTAACGATGAGTTAACAAGGCAACTGAGTTTTGACGGTGTACAGTTGTATTTTTCTGTTTTTGAAGGAGCACAGAAGTAAGAGTATTTCATTTATTTACATTTTGTGAGGTTATTTATATGTGTATATATACACACACACAAAATACAAAGGTTACAAACTGCTCCTTTAATCAACATTATTGTTATTAACGTTATTTTGATTGATCAACTGATCAATGTAAAATCACACAAAGGCTTCATAAACAGGTTGTTATGTTTCAGGAAGCTGCAGCTCCTGAAGGCTCTGTTCATATTTGACTCTACATGATTCACTTCCACCTTCAGCGTGTGTAAACCTCAAATTAGAAAGTAAAAAACCCAAGTAGGAGTAAACTTTTACTCTCATTACCATCAGCTATCAAGATCCCACCTGAAGCATGCTGGGAAACACTGAGCAGCATCAGAGCCTTTGAACCACTTCATGATGAAGACATTGAGCAATTTAAGACTTTCCGACTGCGTTAGTGGCGCATGACTCAATATTTCACATCCACATCAGCAGCATCATTATAACAACTCTTCAGGGTCAGTGAACAGGCTTATAATTAAGTATCAAGTATGTTTTTTCTTACTTGTTACTTAAGTTTTAATGCACTTGAGGAGAATTATCGATCATCATTATTTACAATGCTTTACCAACACAAAATGTTGCTATTTGACTTCCTGGGAATGAGACTCAACAATCAATTTTCTTTGTGGTGCGTTTAGGAACAGCTGGGACAAATCCTACTGATTCTACCTTTAAGTTTAATAGTCTTTGAATTATATAAATATGACGTGAGCTTCAGTTAGTTTTGCACAGAAATGGTTGGTAGAAATGTCCTTCAGAGGGACACTTTTTACTTTTATACTTACATTTACGTACATTTTAGAGCCTGTACTTTATATCTTTACTTAAGAGGTCTTGTCTTTTTTTTTTCTTTGGCCTTTTAATGTTTATTTAAAACATCACCAAATAGGCCCTACTTCAATATCGATATTGCAACAATATCGTAGGGCTGGCTATTGGTACTTTGACAAAATATTAACACAAAGAGCTTTCTGATCAATAATCATCAGTAATGTTGATATAATGACTGAGTGGGTGAAGACGAGTATTAGAACAAGTAGAACAGTCTGTTGAGTTCAGGAAATGACATGAAATGAAACCAAGAACAGACGACATTTATGTCACATCATGATATAAAGATATTTAAAACAGAAGACAATATATTGACTGAGAAAATCTGTTTTAATATTTCATGTTGGAGAGTTAAACCTTGTAACTCCACCGTTTCTCTTTTCAGGAACAGATAGATTTGGCTGACTGCACAGTTTATTTAAGGGTTAAAAATTGAAGCATTTGTATTAGTTTCTGTTGAAAAACCTTGTCAGACCTGAGCAGGAAGTGTGTTGGTTCAGGTGAGTTCACACAAGAAGCGATTCATTGTTTGGTTTATAAAACAACATGTGAAAACGTCTCAGAGTTGCAACACAACGATTCAAAACAGAAACAAAACCTCTGTGAGTTTGATGGATTAATAGCTTCAATGATTACTGATGATCAGAGTTTTAAATGTAATTCTCTAATCGACTGAAAACACGGAGATGTGAGGTTTTTATATCAACAGATCTGAGTCCTGTTTTGGAAAAAATCCTGCAGTTAAAAGGTTTCAGTGTCGGGGGGGTCGGTGTGATGAAACCTCAGAAAGTCAGGAAACACATTTTCTACCAGAGACCACACACACACACACACACACACACACACACACACACACACACACACACACACACACACACACACTCACACACACTACGGGTAATGTGTGTGTTGGGGGGTCCCTTTACTTCCTTGTCTCACTTCTTCTTTGTTAGAACTCTGTGGGAGTGGTGAGGAACTGGTCACCACAGCAACATGTTTACATCCACAACCGTCTTGTAGTAGAAGAAGAAGAGGGAGAGGAGGAAGAAGAGGGAGAAGAAGAGGAGGAAGATGAAGGAGATGATGATGAAGACATGGAAGAAGAAGTATAAGAAACTGAAGGCGAAGAAGAAGATGTGGAAGATCATGAAAACGCAGAAGACGACAAAGAATAAGATGGAGAAGAAGATGATGATGGCGAAAAAAAGAGGAAGAAAATGAAGAAGAGGGCAGATTGGAAGAAGACAGAAGAAGGAGATTATGGAGAAGAGGAAGGAGGATAAGGAAGAAGAAGAAGAAGAAGGAGGAGGAGGATAAGGAAGAAGATTACATAAAGCGGCAGCAATTATGATTTTATATTTGTGTGTAAAGTGTTGAAGAAATGTTCCTTGTTTATTTCATGAGAGGAGCCTGATTCATCTGTTTGTTGCTTTTTGCATCATAACATATATTTGTCTATATTTATATGTATTTGAATACATATTTTGTATATTCTGTATATTCCCCTGCTCCGTCCAGATTACTTAATTACTTCATTTGACAGTGTGTGTCAGATGTTAATAAAATTTAGGGCATTGAGCAGACGCCTTTATCCAAAGCGTCTTACAATAAGTACATTTGTCACAAGAAAGAAATCATAACATATCATTGTCGATAAAGAAAACGTTGAATTTTGAGTCTCAGTCCCAACTCGTCAAAAACTGACACTTTGGGATTGTAGGACGGATCTGCTGCAATCCCAAAGTGTCATTATTTGACAAGTAATGAACAAAAAATTTCATTGTTAACAGTCCGATAACTATTAGCTAACATTTAATTAACTATACACTTACCATGTATTAATTATGGTCATTATAAAGCGTTACTTAATTAACTTTTATTAACAATTATAGCTGATTTATGGGGATATAAAATAGTTTGTTAGCAGTTCATTAATGTTAATAATGGTACTTATGAACATCTGACACACAGATATGAGCTTTACATCTTACAACAGTAGACATATGCCTACAAACTGTTGTTTGATATTAACTAACATTTATCATTACTAATTAGTATAGTTACAACTTTAACCTTATTGTTCATGAATCGTTTTATTGTGAAATGTTGCGACATGCTTTTTACTTGTTTTCCTTCAAACATTAATAAAGATACTAAACCCTTAAAGAAGCATTGATACCTGGTAAATAACATTCAATAACTGTTAATGAGCAGTAATTAACGGATAATAAATGGTCACTTTTGCCAAACAGTTAATTACTGTTGATTAACAGGTGTAAAAAGTGTTTATAATTATTATTGATGCGTCTATAACCATTAAGAAACCACCACAACCACAAAAGTGTTGTGTTGTCAGTTCATTATGGTACTTTATGACCATCTGACACACAGATACGAGATTTACATCTGACAACAGTAATATATATGCTTATATATACGTATGTGATAAATATTCAATAACATTTATCATTACTAATTAGTACAACTTCATCGTCCATGGATGAAGTGAAATGTTGTGCATGCTTTAATTTCTGTACATGTCTTGATTCACACATGAATACAGATACTAAACCCTTAAAGAAGCATTGATACCTGGTTAATAAAAAGTTATTTAAGGGTAAATAAAGTTTGTTTTTCTGACCTTTAGCAGAGTAGCAGCCACTGAGGGCGATCGACAGCACCACAAAATAAATCTTCATCTTTCTCTTTCTGTCTCTGGTGACTGTTGAAGTCAAACTGAAGGAGCCAAACTTCCTCTGTGTCAACAGCAGCTACACTCCACCCACACCACCCACCCTCCACCTGACAAGACACCACCCACACCACCCTGCGTTCTGAGGGAAGCAAGAGAAGAAAGTGAAGCAGGCTTCGTGCTGCTTTCAGACTCTTACTGCCTGATAAAAATCATGAAATACTTCAAATAAATCAAATGAAATCAAAGTGCATCACAGACGTTATGATGTCATCAGCTCTTTCTTTCATCGAGATCAGACTCACATTGATTTATTTTATTTTGAAACCGGTCAAAAAGTGAAGTCTTCCTGTGGTTCTGGTCAAGATTGACAGGTGTGCTGTTCATTAACATCTGCTCACCTGTTTGGAGAAACCACCGGCCAATCAGAGCTTCACAGGCAGGATGACG
The DNA here is from genome assembly GCF_965226575.1 of Pagrus pagrus. NCBI lineage: Eukaryota > Metazoa > Chordata > Actinopteri > Spariformes > Sparidae > Pagrus > Pagrus pagrus. The sequence goes on from NC_140198.1 coordinate 8,119,449, forward strand.
GATGCTGATGTCATCGTACTTCAAAGCTCCCTACCATTAACAATGTGGATGGAGCAGGTGCCTTAAACCTGCATTCTTCCAAATGGCCAGCAGGGGGTGACTCCTCTGGTTTCAAAAACAAGTCAGATTGTATGTAAGCTTATGAAAAAGTGACCCTACTCATCACTTGATTTACAATCTCAGTTTCCTGATGAGTTTATGGTCTCAATCAATAGTTTCAAGTTTTCTTCTATAGTACAATAAAAAGTACAATTTATGCCTCCAAAATGTAGTGAGTGGAAGTATAACGTAGCAGAAAATGGAAATACTTACTTACTAAAGTACAAGTACCTAAAGATTGTATTTAAGTAAGGCACTTGAATACATTACATCACTGCCTGTGAGAACAATGTATCTCAGAAAAGAACAACTTTCATGGTTCAAAACAGCCTTTTTCCAGCTTTGCGATGCATCGTCCAGCTAAACTTAGAGGGGTTTTAAAAGAGTTTATTTAACTTAAGGAGGAGACTTTTCTCAACTTATAATGGAGCACTTCATCCTTCAGTTTATCACAAACATTCAACATCAACACATCTGGAGATAGATGTCTAGAGGGGAAGTAAAACTGTGACCTGTCAAGTTAGTAATTAAGTATTGAAGTGGAGTAAAAAGTACATTCACCTTTCAGATGTAGTTGAGTAGAAGCAGAAAGTTACGTAAAATGGAAATACTCAAATACAGTAAGAACCTCAACTCAAGTAAATGTACTTTGTTACATTTCACTCCTGCCGATGAATCTGTGATTTCTATTATTTAAAGGAGTAAATTTAAACAAGTTTTTTTCAGCTGATCGTCAGTTTATTCAAACTTGATGTTTTTGAACTTCCAAATAAAAAAAGAGGAAGAAAAACTTAAAGTGAGTCAGTTTGAGTTTCTGCCTGAGGAAACATTTTTTTCTGACATTCAGCACTTTTCTGAAGTTCCACATTACAACAGAAGTATAAAAAAAGCACTGTCCGGCGGTGGCACAGTCAGACGGACCGGAGTCGGGGCGGAGCCACCGGAGCCCAAACTGAGTGAAACACCGCCTCCTGTTGACAGATCCTTTCTTTTCTTTTCTCAGAATTCAGATTTTTGTTCTCATGAAGCAGAATTTGGAGTAAAAAACTCCCTCAGATTTCTGATTTAAATAGATTTTTTCACATGTGGGCCCCATTCCTCTTCCGTAAGGCCACTTCTGAGAAAATAAATGTTTTGATCACTGATGAAAACAATAAAACTGAAGCTTGACTGGAGTTTGATATAAAAAAACAAAGAGATGAACTACTGAATTGTATTTTGATATTTATTTAGATAAAGAGCTTTAGTTCTGAGATGATTCAGAGCAGTTTGAATAAACATGAAGCAGATAATAGTTCAGATATAATACAGACACTACAGAATAATATGAATACATGAGAATATAAAACTGAATATTATAGTTATAAATCTGCGCAGTTTACTGTAAACACAACTCTGTACCATTTCAACAGGAATATTGAAACAAACGTGATTTTAAAAAACATTTAAAAGAAAACATATTTCCTTTGGCAGCCTTACAGTCAACACTGGGGGTAAAATAACCCCATTATCGACTGCCTTGCTCAGCAGAACCTCGGCACTGTCTGGTGATGATGTCCTCCTTTTATGAATGAATGCTCCAGCTGTGGCAGATATCAAAGGGTATTACAGCCCTCTGCGTTGCCTGGATGGATGAATCTGCCAGATACCTCATTATTAATTAAACCCTCCATCAGGTCTGAAAGGCAGCTGAACTCTTCACAGGCAGCTCTCCTCCTCTGGAGCAGGAGGCGCCTCAATTTCCTGTTTGTCCTCTGATGTTTTCACTTCCTGTGCTCCCGCTACGTCCTGAGATTCTGACAGCTGAGGGCTGCCGAGGAGAGAAATCAACATCATCGTCATTATTTTTATTTTCTTTGAGGGAAAAGACCGCGGGTGAGGTAATCTGACCCTCGACGCCATTAAAACACAAAGCTCAGTTAAATATGTGATACTTGAAGCAGCCACCAGAGGGTTCTGTAAGCCTACACAGTGACCAAACTGGGCCTGTTGATAAAAACAGCAGCTGGACCATGAAATGCACATTCAAAAACTAAAACATGCTTTTAACAACACAACTTACTGATGCTGGTTATAAAAAAAATAAAAAAAACTTACAGTCACATGGACAAAGTGTGCTGAATAATGTAATATTCCGGATAAAGAAAAGTGCATTATGGGAAATATAGTTTTTACAACTAAGACAACAACATTAAATAAGTCAATAATAGTAACATATGGTGTTTAACGTAACATAACATTATATAACATTGGAAGACCATTCAGTGTTCGTACCTGACTGCGTCCAGCGCAGCGCCGTTGCTGGTTTCTATGGTAATGTCAGTGATGGGGATGATGTAAGTGCCATGGGAGGGTCCGGCCTCCACAGGCTCCGCCTCCAAGAGGTAAACATTCTCCTGAGGGGCGGGACTTCCTGTTAACAACATTGAGAAAGTTGAATGTCAAATCTTTTGAGTTTAGCTTTTTGATCAGTATCTGTGTGTTATCGTGGATCTGACCGTTCGTGTCCGTAAGTATATCTGTTTGATCTTCAGCAGCTCTGGATGAACTCATCCTGGATCGGACAACAGCTGGATTTTCACCTTTCAGGAAGTTCTCAGTCAGCTGGAGGTAACTCTGACACACAACAACAACGAAAAACAGTTACTGACTGCATGAACCAAAGCAGGAACAGAGAGGTGAATGTGTTCTGGTTCTGAGTGTGGTTCTAAAAAGAACACAGAAACTAAAAAACAGTCAGACTGAAGCAGCTCACAGCTGAGAGACATGCACCCTGTTAAGAGGAGTCTCCAGGAAACACTGAGCGGTTACAGATGTGACTGTCTGTAATGGAGGTTATTTTTGTGAGTTTGAAACCATGGGAATCTTTTCTTCTTTCACAGAAACTCCAGCAGGATTAAACACAATAAGTTGATTTGGTACCTTTTGATAGTCGTCAGTCAACATGTTTCCCACGGAGACGACCAGTGAGGAGAAAGAAGGTCTGGACTGAGGTTTTTCCTCCCAACACTGTTTCATCAGATCAAAACTGAAGACAGAGCACACTGTCAGAGGAGTCGGACATGTTTAGAGACAAAATATCAGACATTAATGAACTCGTCAGAGTTGTGTTGAAGTTGTGCTTCTCTGCAGATAAACATAAACATGTCCACGGACCTTTACAGAGAAGGGTATTATGGGTAACTGCAGGTCACAGAGGCTCACAGAGGAGCACCTCTAAAATCAAGATATGCTTGTTGCCAACAACACGGTCAGAAACAAGCTTATCTGTGACATTAAATGAGCTACGTTAAGAAGCTGACGTAGCGGAATAGTCACAGTTTTGGTTTCAGTTCAGTTCAGTTCAGACAACTTTATTAGTCCCCGGGGGGCAATTCAGTTCAAGCAGTTCTGGCGTAAAAAAAAGACAAAACACAAACAACAACCATGGCATAACAACGAGCAGCAGGCGACAAACAGGAGTACAATATGCAGATCAGTATCAGTACATATCCCCAGGGGGGCCAAGGCACATAGGCCACTATCACATAATTGTGTGGAGTGGCACAATTAAATAACAGAGACGAGGAATAAGAATAAAGTAATAATAGATAAATAAGTGGCACATTAAGTTACAAGGACACAAAGTAACAATGTTACAAAGAGTGGCTGCCACTGTCCATGTTCAGGAGCTTAATTACAGATGGGATAAAGGAATTGGCATACCTATTTGTCCTCCTGATAGGTGCTATAACACGGCGGCCCGAAGGCATCGTCGTGAACTCAGAGGACAGGATGTGGCCATACTGGGAAATTATTACTTTAGCTTTCTGAACCACCTGCCTTTCCCACAAGGACCCCAAGTCCCTCTGCTGGACGCCAATTACTTTAGAACAGACCTTTACGATGCTGCAAAGGCTACAAGAACTACTTGGATAGGTTTTGATTCAGATATTAAGTATGTAAAAGACAAAGGACAAGGTTGGGATAGAGCTATTGTAACTCAAACCATGATTTGTTCTCTTCCCCACCATATCCCATGATTGCCATAGGAAACTGAAATCAAAGCTAATATATGTCGGGACAATCACATTGTGATCTTTTGTATACTAATCTGGTAGAGTTAAGGTTGACTAGCCGGATTAGTGGATTCAAGGAGGTGGGCTCAAATGTCATAATGTAAAAGAAAAGCTGCTGTGTGAAGGTATCTGAACAACTCCATCCTCACATGTGTAAAACATGTGATGGTGACCTGTGTGTCATACATGTTGTGAGGAGCGTGGTCAGGTCGACTCATTCTGTATCCTCTCTTCAGAGCCGAGTAAAACTCCTGGGTCATGGGGAGGTCAGGGTACGGGCTCCCACCTGGGACAAAACACACAATATACTGCACTGATGGAGACGTACAGACTGGTGGGTGCAGATGTATACTGGTTTAGACCAGCTTACCCAGAGAGAAAATTTCCCATAGTAAGACTCCGTAGGACCAGACGTCACTCTGACAGCTGTAAATGTTCTGGAAAATACTCTCTGGAGACATCCACTTCACTGGCAGGAAGCTCTTAAACATTAAAAGCACAAATTAAAAGGATGAGTTTACAATTTTCCAGGTCTGTAAAGTGATGAACACTGTCAGCTAATTATAACAATTTTATTCATTAATTTATACTGACATTTCCTCTGGCGATGTAGTCCTGATCCTTCATCAGGTCTCTGGCCAAACCAAAGTCACCGACCTTCACCAGCTTCCCCTCACAGACCAGGACGTTCCTCGCCGCCAGGTCTCTGTGGACGCACTGTAGGAAACACAACGTGAGCGTTAATCCAAGTTCTTGAAACAACAACAGTCGTGTGAGAATGATGAATTGATCAGTGATGTATTGATGAGTAATCGTACGTTTCTGGTGGAGAGGAAGTCCATGGCCTTAGAGACCTGGAAGGAGAAGCTGAGGAGGTCATGGAGAGTCAGGAGAGGAGAGTCACTGAGGAGGAGCGACGCCTCCTGCTGGTCTGAGAGAGAACGAGAGGACGAGTCACCGAGGCTGACAGACGAAAACTTCTTACTTGAGATATACATACCATAATGCATATAACTAAATGTCATATCCTGAGGACGAATAAACTATTATAAAATTTTAATTACAATTATGAGATACTGAATACATTTCTAATTTAGAGGATAAAATTACAGTTTGTTTATAAATAACAAATAATAAATCTAGCATTTTAAGACTGACAGATAAACTAAGAAATCATTTATTTATCAGATCCTAGTAATAAATTTGTTTGTGATCATTTCAACTAATCTGTCATTATGACTCAGCTCATTCTATAATCTATAATCTATAATCTGTTTGTGATTGTTACTCATTGATGTGTTTAAACTGAAATATTCCAATTAAATGGAATTATCAATGTATTCACATTATAGAGAGGCAGCGCTTACACACAGTGCACCACATGTATTACCTGGTGCTGTGTAAGGCGTCTCGTACACCGCAGGCTCGATGTCGGCATAGCTGAGCTCCTTCATGGCGACGTACTGAGCGTTCTCCTCCTTATTCATGTCCATGTAACCTCCATCACTGTCACTGCAGGACGAGAGACACACACTCAATACAGAGGGATAACAACTTATATCAACACGGCAGAATGTGTGTATGTTGTGTGTGTGTGTGTGTGTGTGTGTGTTGTGTTGACCTCTTGGTGTGCGTGTCGCTCTGTAAGAAGGTGTGTTTGTTCCTCTGCAGGTAGTTCACCAAGTCTCCATGGCGACAGAACTCAGTGATCAGATAGACAGGACCTGGACAGACAGACACACAAAGATTATTTCTATTATTATTATTATTATTATTATTATTATTATTATTATGCAGACAGCATGTGTCTGAGACAGAAGCACGAACATGATAATTGAATCCCGTTTTAGATTCCCTCCAAGTGGAATAATCCTGTAATCAATACACCTGGTCTGAGGTCAGGTGTGTAGTTTGTGTACCCTCAGGTCACTAGACAGTCATAACATTTAATTTACAATAAATTTGAACTAATCATCTTCAGATGAAGCATTAAAGTTATCATCATGGAGGGCTTTTATTTTGAAGGAGTGAAATGTAAGCAAAGAGCAGCAGCAGGATTAAAATCTGACGTCATGTGTCACACCGACACACTGAAACAGAGAGTGAGAAGGTTCAGATTTGTTTGGGATGAATCAGGATTAGTTTAAAACACTCTTAGAATCAGACTAGGACTCAGTTTAGGATTGAGACAGGATTATTTTAGTATCAGATGAGGACTAAATTTAGATTCAGAGCAGGATTAAATCAGGATTAAATCGATATTAGTTTAGATTCAGAGCAGGATTAAATCAGGATTAAGTCAGTATTAGTTTATATTCAGAGCAGGATTAAATCAGGATTAAGTCAGTATTAGTTTAGATTCAGAGCAGGATTAAATCAGGATTAAGTCAGTATTAGTTTAGATTCAGAGCAGGATTAAGTCAGGATTTAAGGGTTCACCTCCTCTCGTGCTCGCTCCCAGCAGATTTACGACATTCAGGTGAGGACCGAGATGAACCAAAACCTTCAACTCTGACATCAGAGACTGGACTGCACCGCTGTTGGCTGAACCCACACACAGAAAAACACAACGTTTTTCATTTTTTATGATTTCAGGCCTGAAATGATTATACCAATAATCAATCAGATTGACTGACAGACAGACGGACATGTACGTACGTTTCACCATCTTGATGGCTACTTTAGTTGATGAATGAGAGTGAAGCAGACCAGAGACTGTTGCCTCGACAACACGACCAAATGCACCTGAACCCAACACCTGACCTGGAGAGAGAGACAGGCAGAGAGACAGACAGACAGATGGACGGGGTGAGTGCGGCTGACGGACTGAGAAAATGTATGTTTTCTTACAAGAACAAAGTTGACTGAGTCAGTTATTTTGAAAAAGCAAAGTATTACCTAGTACTACGTTGTCTCAAAGTATTACTTAGTACTACATTGTCTCAAAGTATTACCTAGTACTATGTTGTCTCAGAGTATTACCTATCACTATGTTGTCTCGTGGTACTTCCCAGGTGGAGTTGTAGGGCAGGTGGGCGGGGTCGAGGTAGGTGTACTGCTGTCCGTCAGGACTCACTGACTCGATCACCTTCCAACGAACTTCATAACGAGGTTTCTAACAACACAAATACAACCAATACTGCAGTTCTACTTCTACACTACTGGCCACGACTGTACAACTAAAACTGCAGTTAATATTAACAGTAGTACTACACTGGATACTGACTTTTCTCCAGAGGAGGATGAGGATGATGAGGAAGATGACGGCGAGGATGACCAGAACCAGAACTGCTGCCAACACTGCGACCTGAGACAGGAGAGCTGGAGACAGACAGAGAGAGAGAGAGAGACAGAGAGAGAAGCAGACAGTGAGAGACAGACAGGCAGTCAGAGAGAGAGACATTATGTCATGAACATTACTGCAGTGGTACAGTATAGTAGTGTACTATAGTAGTATTGCAGTATTAGTACGTACAGTTGGACAGTATTCGCAGGTCTCTGGCTCGTCGTCCTGCAGAGTTTTTGGCCTCACAGCGAACAGCTGACAGAGCGCTGAGACTCTGCAGAGTCAACACACTGCGTACCTGTACAGGTGACACACACACACAGCTGTCAATCATCTTCATATGATGACACTTTGTCTCCCCCCTAACTGATGACATCATTCTGATGACATCACTGGTTACCTTAGTAACGCCTCTCTCCTCCACTTCAGTGATGTTGTCCTGCAGAGCCCTGCCCTCCGAGGCTGATAGGCTCCTCCAGCCGCCCGTCAAATTATTGCACCTGCAGGAGACAAACACGGTTACTATGACAGCATGAGTCCTGTTACCTGTGTGTGTGTGTGTGTGTGTGTGTGTTTACCTGTGTGAGCTCTGACAGGTGTACCAGGTGATAGATGGGGGCGGAGCTCCCTCACTGACACACTGCACCGCCTTACTGCCGACCTCCGACAGAGACGTGATCCTGGGGGGCGCTGCACACACGCAGGTAAACACACACAGGTTAACACACACACACACACACACACACACACACACAAAGATTAACACACACACATGTTATGTGAAGCCTGTTTATCATCCTGTCTCTCGCTCTCTGTCTGACCTTTGACCTCCAGGTTGAAGATGCCCTCCTCAACGTCGTCATCGTTGGAAGCAGTCGCTGTGTATCTTCCAGTCTGATCCATCTGGACTCGAACCAGCGTCAGTGTGCTCACATACCTGCACATCAATCAATCAATTATTCAATCAATCACTCATTCAATCAATCAATCAATCAATCAGATGGACAAGAAGGTTTCCTCTTGAACTCTAAAGATGACCTTTGATCTACCTGCTTCCTGTCAGGTGTCTGGTGGTGATGGAGGTGGTGTCCGTGGCGACGGTCTGGTTGTCTTTGGTCCAGAGGACAGTGGGGGCGGGGTGGGCGTCGATATCCACACTGAACTCCACCGTGTGATGAAGGAGAGATGACACATTGGTTTCACCTGAAGGCCACAGGTAGACATAACCTCGATCTGCAGAGAGAGAGAGAGATAGTTAACGTGTGTGTGAGTGTGTGTTTGTGGGTGTGTGTGTGTGTGTGTGCATGCGTGTGTGTGTGTGTACTCACCCAGTACTCTCACCGTGATGTTTTTCGCCACAGTTTGCCCCTGCGTTGTCTCCTTCACCACACACACATACGCACCTACAGGAAACACATACACACACATTCCCATCGCTCTGGTTACCCAAAAACCAAACAACCAGAACAGTCGATTCAAAATTACCATAGTAACCAATAATTGTAACTCATTACTTTGCCATTATGAAAAAACAAAACAGGAAGCAGCAGACATTTTCCTTAGTGACCTACCAGAATCTGCCACTGTTGCCTCGGAGATGTTAAGGAAGGAGCGGATCCGATTGGGCAGAAAGTCGGTCAGAGGCTCGATTTCCTGAAGCAACACAAGAGAAAACTTTAACGTTTTTATTTTGAAAAAACCTTTGAGGCAATACAGTTTGATGACATCACAGTTCAGACAGACAGGCAGATGAAGAGTGAGACAGGTACCTCTTTGCGAGGGAAGTCCCAGGAGAAGTAGACCATCTCAGTGTCTTTGACAGTGCAGTTTACAATCAGAGCCTCCCCCTGCTTCAACACGCTGCTGGACACCGTCAGATCCACCTCCATCACCTTTGGAACTGAGAGACAGACAGGTGGACAGACAGACAGGTCTGATGTAAGACAAGAATGTAGTATATTTGGTTTAATCCAAACTAACGAAGCTCATAGTTAAACTCACCAAATTTAATCTGGTCTAAATCTTTGTAACCTTAATTCAAAGGGCCTTGCTCAAGGGCCCCTCAGTGGTGGTAATGGGGGAGGGGCAAGGGCTGCCAGTCCTGGGATAAGATAAGGGTTAGGCTACCACTGTTCCCCAATATGACCATGGCAACTTGCATGTGGCAGGTGTGTGGTTGAGATAAAAAAGAGGAACCACCGAAGCAGTATTTTATATGCCTAAAGTTAGTGTGAATAAGGGGTAAATATTAAGGGTATTGTGAGGTCACAAAGAGGCATTTTTTAGCCAGGCACCTGAATATTTCCTTAGAAAAAAATATATTAAGTGTTCATTTTCAGTGATATTTTGTATGTTGTTGCCTCGCCCAAAATGAGTCTTCCTTCACATCGTTTAGCTCTTCTGTATTCCTGCACAGGAAGATTGCCAAACTCGATTACATTTGAGCAGGACATTTTGTAAAGGTAAATAACCAAATGGCAAATTTCCAACATATTTTCTCTGAAAATGGCCCAAAAGGCCTTAAAGTAGTACCAAATGTTCTTTCCTGGAGCAAACATTTTACATGTGGAGTGATGATTCAGATCCTTCAGTTAGGTGAAACAAAGTCAGACTTTAAGAGCAACTACTATTACAGAATAATCCCCTCACCGATGATGCTGAAGACATAGTACACCTGTGACTCTCTCTCCTCGTCCCCACGGGCGGCCAAGCACACGTATGATGTGTCGTTCAGACGACCCGTGAAGCCGTGGCCCGGCTCGTACTTTGTCCCCGTAACAGGTGTCCTGCTGGGACGTTCGTACAGCGAGACGTTGAGCTGTGGGTCGGACACCACACAGGGGATGGTATCTTCCTCTGCCTCCTTCATGACCACACCTGGACCCAGTGGGACAAACCATTCCTCTGGACCTGAAGGGGGGACAAGTAGGATTGAAACATCAGGAGGTAAAGGTCTCACAAGATATGATCAATATATGAGAAATTTCATCATCACCTTGACCAGGTATGAAGATGTCGATCTCTCTGCTCTGATAGGACGAGGCCTCTTCACACGTGTATCTCCCAGAATTCTTCCAGGTGGCGTTAAAGAGCTGCAGGACGCTGCTGGATCCCTGATTCTCCACAACAACCCCGTCCACCGATGTGTCCTGAGGTAACCGCCATGTCACCTGACTCCAGCCTGAACACACCTGGAGAGACAGACAGGTACCTGAACCAACCCTGAACACCTGAGGAGACAGACAGGTACCCAAACACACCTGAGGAGACAGATAGGTACCTAAACACACCTGTAGAGACATACAGATATCTGGATAAGCCATTTGGACCAACAAGTACCTGAGACAACCCCATTTGAGACAGACAGGTACCTAAACCGAACCCAGACACACCTGAGGGGACAAAAAGGTACCTGATCCAAACCTGAATACGCCAAAAGACAGAGACAGGTACCTGAATCAACCCCAAATAGACCTGAGAAGATAGACAGATACATGATCTAATCCCGAACACACCAGACCAACCCTGAACACCTGGAGAAACAGATGGGTACCTGAACAAACCTACAGTGACAGACAAGTACCTGAACCAACCCCAAACACACCTGAGGAGTAAGGTAGGTCCCTGACTGCATCAGAAACACCCGAGGGGACAAACAGGTGCCTGAAGCAACCCCAAACATACCTGAGAGGACAGACAGGTAATGATCCAATCCCGAACACACCTGAAGAAACAGAGAGGTACCTAATCCAACCCTAAACACACCTGAGAAGATAGACAGGTACATGATCCAACCCTGAACCCACGTGAAGAGACAGACAGGTACCTGAACCAACCTAAAATATACCTGCCGAGACAAACAGGTACCTGAACAACCCTGAAAACACCAGAAAAGAAAGACAAATACCTGACTCCATCCCAAACACACCTGGAAAACAGACAGGTGCCTAAGCCAACTACAAACACACCTGAGGAGACAGACAGGTACCTGTCTCCTTCACGAATACACCTGAGGAGGCAGACAGTTACCTGAACAACTCTGCAGAGACAGACAGGTACCTGACTCCATTAATCACACCTGAAGAGACAGAAAGGTACCTGATCCAACCCCAAACACACCTGAGGAGACAGACAGGTACCTCTCTCCTTCCTGAACACACCTGAGGAGACAGACTGGTACTTGAACACACCTGCAATGACGGGCGGGACAGGTAACCGTGGCGTCAGACAGGTATGTGTGGAGACACAACAAGGTCTGGGCAAAGACAGACAGGTGTTTACTGACCACGGTGAAGTTGGCGTTTGAGTTAAGCAGAACTTCAGAGGAAGAAGGCATCAGCTCCAGACAGACAGCCCCTTCAGGACAAACCAGGAACACACCTGCAGACAGACAGACAGACAGACAGGTGTCAGTCTACCTGTAAAGTCTGATGGATGTTTTAACGTTGGTATACTCACCCAACAGGAAGTGCAGCACGTTCAGACTTCCTGTTCGTCCTCTGATGTACGCCATTATTGGCCGATGATCCTGACAAACAACAACAACAACAATTAAAAGTTTCGCTCCGTCTAACCAGCAGAGGATGAGCTGGTCTGTCTTTCATCAGTGATGCTGCATCTTACTTTTTTCATTTTGGCACTTTGAGGACTGTATCAGCTTTAAAATGTTAAGAGCCACTGTGCTGGGTTATGATTAGATGTTGAATAGTGAAAGTTAAAGCTGGCTAATTCATCAAAGATGTGATGCTGTAAAAGTAGAACAGCGACCTGATACCCATAGAAACAGACCTCTCAGTGTTTAATGAGTTTAGTTCAAAGATGTCTGCCCACTGTGTTGGGTCATTGATCCACTTGAATGGGGGTAAGCCTGAGGGTGTTGTAAAAAGTTTATTATTTAGTTTATTTACTATTTTCTCTTACGGTTGCGCTACCAGATGTGACCAGACGTCCTGAAAAATTCGTAACGGTCCCTAAATAGAAGAGTTTTGATCCGTTATAGCCTAATAAAACATGAAATACTGACTGCAATTTTTGTTGGTGTCACCCTGCAACTGGCTACAGCAGTTTGATCCTACATGAATTATGGCTGTTGTATGTTGGAGTGGAGCCATGAATTGAAACAGCTGCTGCCGGGGAACATTGTGACAGTTATAATAAAACAAAACAAAAAAAAACAGGGCCATTGTTTCCTTCTTGATGACAGACATTTGAGTTCATGAATAAAAATAATTTGTATTTTATGTTATGGGTGTTATGGATAGTGACTTACACACTGTTTGGCCGACATACAACGCAGTCAGTCATTATGTTTTTTTCCCCTAATGACAGACAGCTGAATTCACAAATACAAATAATGTTAGCACTGAGTTTTGACTCTCATGTGTCTTACTGTTTTACCCGTTCTCAACGGCCACCATATGGTAACTAAGGTTATCAAATAAATGTAAAGGAGAAAAAGTGCTTGCTTCAATATTTGAAATGTAGTGGAGGGGAAGTAAGGTCACAAAACAAACTTGTCAAAGCTGCGATCCAAACATCAAAGTGCGTCAAAGTATCTGCATGTCTAATTTATAAAAGCAACTTTTGTGCATCAGAAATGAGCGATCCGGAGTTTCTGAACTAAAACTCTTTGGCCATCCTGTTTTTAATCCGTCACTGACAACTGCTGGATGCCTCAGACACTCTGAAGTCTGAAGTCAGTTCAACAGAAACAGTCTGTTAAATCTGTTAAATCATTTGAAGCTGCGATGGTTCAAACAGACCTGAACACATTCCTCTGTGTGTGTGTGTGAGCGCGTGTGTGTTTTCACAGGGGGATTTTGGCTTTTTTTTTCTTTTTTTCTCTCACTCTCTTTCCTCCAAAGAAAAAGAGAAGACTGAATCCAGTCACCCAATCCGAGTGTGTCCTTGGGGATCTCAGCCAACCGATCTCGGGTGAGGGAGGAATGCGAGTCGACCACCGAAGAAGAAAATAAACAGGAAAGTATTTCCTGTGGGCAGCCAAGAGGAGTCTTTCCAACACGACTTTAAATTCAGTTCATCACAGTTTTCAGCCAATCACAGCTCCGCCGCTGTCTCAGCTTCTGTTGAATCTGAGTTCAGTGCTGCACGACCACAGTGATGTCACTGATTATGTCACTCATCTACTGCCATGTTGTGATGCGTTTGCAGACGTCATGGAAGGGTTGAGCATGCTAACAATAGCAACATGTGAGTTACCTTCAGGAGTCACCTGGTTTTGTTCAGATTTAGAGGTTTTGTGCAGCTGAGGTCTGCAGAGCTGTGTGCAGTCACTGAGGCTAATGCTAAGCTAACTGTTGAATTTTCAGTAAATCCAGCAGAGTCTCGTTTTCCATTTCTACATGTGTTGAATACCAAACATCTGACGCGAGGTTGTGGAGGATTTCGAGTTGTTTAAAGGCTCCTTTGAAGCAACAGTGTCAGGCTGGCACACACAGGAACTGTTCAGCTTACATAAGCTTGCAAGCAGCAGTAAAAAAAAAGTCTGAAGAGAAGGAACTCAATGTGTAAGAGGCATGAGGGCAGCCAGACAGGTCCAGTCAAGTTTCAGGTTCCCAGTTACAGGGTTGACTGGACTGAAAGATTTGACTACTTTGGGGCTGATCAGACCTGGTTTTAACATCCGTCCTGAGTGATCCGATCACAAGTGGACATCTCGAAGCCTGTCAGTGATGTGTAATAAACATGGGCATCGCTGGTGCAAATGTACAAATAAAGAAATTTACAAGAAGGCCCATAAAATTAAGAAAAGAGACAGTCAACTCTCTCCTAACTCAACAACTCACAAAATTGAGCATTTTTTTAAGGGAGTCTGGGGACTTTCTCCACAAACAACAAAGAAGAAGCCTATATTGGTTATTGTTTACGCTATTGTAAAAATGTGCCAGTTCACATCAATACAATGTCTATTTAAGCCTATTTATTGAAAATGGTGAAATCAGTTGAAACTGTGTGTTTAAACAGCTGCTCAATGTTGGCAGGTAAGGCATAAACAGGCTGGAACAGCAATGCATGACTAACTGACAAGGAAGTTAGTGTTTCTTTTTTTACAAGGAACGAAACAACTCCAAGTATTACATTTAATGCTGAATTTACGAGAAAGCATGAATGATTAAGAATTTGTCATAGACAGTGTTTCACAATGTTCATAATGTTTCCCCTCGCTCAACAACTCACAAAATTAAGCATTTTCTTAAGGGAGTCTGGGGACTTTCTCCACATGCGACAAAGATGTAGTGTATTGGTTGCTGTTTACTGCATTTATAAAACCTGATGACCTGTTTACATCAATGAAAATGTCTATTTTTGTAGACTTACAGAACATGATGAAATCAGGTGAAACTGTTCAGACAGCTCCTTAGTGTTGGCAGGTAAGCCTCAAGTCGCTGCTGTTGCCACAACAAAGTGACACTTTTTACAGGGACAGAAACAACTTAAAGTATTACATTTAATGCCGAATTTACAAGAAGGAATAAATTATTTAGATTTTGCTGTGGCTGTTTCACCACGTTTGTTTTGACCACCTCCAAACGAGGTCTGGGTGATCAGATCTCAAATACATCCTCAATGTGTCTTGGTGCCATTCCCACCTGTAGTTAGAGCTGACCACTTGTGATCGGATCCCTCAGGACGGATGTTGATACCAGGTCTGAACAGGGTCCTAGACACACATCAAACTGTGATGTCACACGTTGAGTTGCTGCCAATGTGTGCAACCAATCAGGGCTCAGTAAACATGGAAATCACAGTTCATCTCTTATTTATGGATACAAGAGATGAACTGTGTTCTCTGTGTGTGTGTGTGTGTGTGTGTGTGTGTGTGTGTGTGTGTGTGTGTGTGTGTGTGTGTGTTTGTGTGTGTGTGTGTGTGTGTGTGTGTGTGTGTGTGTGTCTCCAGTACATCATAAACGTCATCACCGCCAGACTGGACCTTTTTCTACGGGCTGTTCTCCTGACCCAGAGCGTGGATCGGATCGGATTGGATATCAACCATTTCATCGCCGGCGAGAGCTCTGATGGACTCTTTAACACTCCAATATAAAAAAAATATAGATTTTTGTTTGTGTGTAGCATAAAAAGGACTACAACTTGCATTTCATTGGACAACCTTGTGTGGTAAAATGACAAATAAATGAACAATGAAAACAACAGAGCAGCTCTGACATCACACTCAGCTGAGCTACAGGTGTCTCACCTGTACGTCACTCCTGCATGTTGAAAGTTGTTTTTCTATCTCCCACAGTCTGATGCCAGTGACCTCCTACCTTTAGGAAGACACAGAAAACAAAGGTTTTAATAAATATACAGTCACATGATTCATGGAGCCAAAACTGTTCACTTCAACAACAAACTTTTACCAATTTTATTGAGCGTCAGCTCATAAAGAAAAGTACATAAATCTGTGTTTGTGGCTGTTAAGCTCTTTTTTAAGCTCTCTCTTATTTTTTCTGGCTCTGTAATTTTCTTGGTGTTTATGGTCTTGAAAAGAATATTAGTTTGAATATTTCTCAGTTTGTTTTAAGAACGATTAAATATGTGATCATTTCAATTAACACGAGAAAAAGGTCTGTCAGGTCCTACTCTATATACAAATAAACATGCAAATGGATGCAGTGTTTATACACAATCTTCATAGATAATATTTGCTGAATTTACAAGAAGGCCCTAATAATTAAGAATTTATCAGAGACAGCATTTCACAATGTTTATAAAGTGTCCTCCAGCTCAGCAGCTCACAAAAATGAGCGATTTTCAAAGGGAGTCTGGGGACTTTCTCCACAGGAGACAAAGAAGTAGCCTGTATTGATTACTGTGAATGTTTTTGCAAAATTTGACATGTTTACATCAATAAAAAAGTCTTCTTTTGTAAATGTAGTGTAAATTGTGAAATCAGTTGAACCTGTGTTCAGACAGCTGCTAAATGTTGGCAGGTAAGACACACACACAGACTGGAAGTCCATGAAACTCTCTTCCTGCAGGTGTTTCACAATAAAAGCAAAGAGCAGGATCTCTACCTTTTCACATATTTTGTTGAAAGTTGGCTTTCATTAAAGACTTTTTAATTTTTTTTTTAATCTTTTGGCTTTTTTTTAAAGACTGTAAACATGTTTAAAATAACAAAACTATTAAAATAAAAATAAAAAACAAACTTTCTTTGTTTCAGAGCAGAAGTGGTTATTCTGTGAGTTCATGTGAACCTGCTGTCACATGCACTGAGAAACATGACTTGCCTTAATGATTGACTTTAAGAATTTAAAATTAGATGTACATTTTTCATCTATTTATGATTCTGATCAATGCAAAGTTTTACTATAATGCTGAGTCAAAGTGTATAAATAAAATAAGTAGATGTGTGATTTATTACATGACAGACTAACGAATGTGAAATGCAATACTTTTATATAGAAAACTTAATAAACATACATAAACCTTTAAACCGGAACTAGTACATACATATGTGTTTCTTCAATAAGTCTGGATTTATTTAATTTAATCAGACTGTTATATAATTTATCCACATTGACTCAACATGAAAACTTTTGCATTAAATGTGAAACTTTGTGATGAAATGTGAGTGTATGAATCAGATTATCAATCCCTCTGTATGTATGTTTTCACAGTGAGAAAGAAAATTGATACAATGATCAACACTGATTAGATCAAATTTGTATGAGAATGCTCGTTTGAATATTTCTGTTTGTTTTGACTTCAACAATGAAAAGATAAAGTGTTTAATTCATCATCAGAGTGGAGTTTTCAGTGTGTTGTGCCTTGTTGAATCATTATTAACAGTAAATATGTGATCATTTCAACTAATATACAAGAAAAACAGAGTTGCTGTCCTGACAACAATGATCTGCTTTAGTAAAAACAAATATCCAGATACCTTTAAGATTAATGACATCACAGCTGATGTTTTTAAACGTGATCATGAAGTGAAAGGTGTGTTATGCTCTCTGAAAGTGAACTACAACAAATCTTCACAAAACACAGTGATCTAATAAAATGTGACCGGTTTATAAAATGTGAGCCAATCTTGTGCAAAAAGCTGCACATTAAAGCTTCTTTTCAGTAATGCAGCAGTCATAACGAATAATCATTCTGCATACATCTAACTCATAATACTGTGTGCTGTACTGCAGCGTACACAGTATTTGTACGCCGAGGTACTGAGAGTTTTACTGCAGGGTTTGATGGGAGGACACAAAGTCTCAGACACGGACAAATCAGCAAAATAAGAATGAGACATTTGGTCTGTGCAAACCTTCTGATGCTGCTGCTCCTCTTCTCTTTCCTCCTCCTCCTCCTCCTCTTCTTCTTCTTCCTCCTCCTCTTCTTCCTCCTCTTCTTCTTCTTCTTCTTTTCTTCTTCTTTTTCTTTTTCAGTGGTCTCCTCTCTCCTTCCCCTCACTCCTCTTTAGTCTTTAGTCTGAGTTCATTCCAGACGGGCGACGCATGGAAACCAACAGACTGACTCACAGTGGGAGAGCGAGAGGAGGAGAGAGAGAGTGGGAGAGAGGGAGAGGGAGAGAGAGGGAGAGAGAGAGAACGTCTGTTTTCAATCTGTCTCTCTGTCGTTTGCCCTCCCTCCCTCTTCTCCCTCTGACAGGAAGTGAACCAAGTCCAACACACATAGACACACACACACACACACACACACACACACAGACACACACAGCTAAAGAGAGAGAGAGAGGCATGCACACACACACAGAAAAAGGTCTTTTTGTGTTTTTTTTCACTCGTTTTGTCAAGTGTGTGTGTGTGTGTGTGTGTGTGTGTGTGTGTGTGTGTGTGTGTGTGTGTGTTTTGCAGTAAAGCTGATTAAATAAAGTGGTGTGTGTGAGAGAGACAGAGAGAGAGAGAGGTAAAGAGACATTAGCATCCTCAGACAGATTGATTCACTGATCAGTCATAAATCTCTTCAGGATCAATAAAGCAGCTTCAGGCTGCAGCTCACAGTCCAACACTGACTGCAGATATTTTTCACATACTTTTACTAATTATGTTCAGATATTTACTTTATCTGATATTTTATGGGCTCGACCACATGAGGTCGTGTGTCGCAACCAAGAATTGTGACAGCTGAAGAGACAAACAGCAGCTGGAGGAGCCAAGAACAGGCTAGCTGAGGCTGACTCAGTATGTATCTACATACAATACACTGAGCGATACACCCATCAGACAGAGCACGGCCTATAAAACCCTTGCACCTAAATGGACTGCCCAACCTGCCAAGCAAAATAGACAAGGCAAGATCTTAATAAGCCAAACAGTCTGGAGCCTCCAGCAGCCAGCAGAGGGCAGCACAAACATTCAGCAAGGAAAGTTGTAGGATGATGAGGCCCAAAAACAGTTGGACTATGTTTGACATCGACAGATGGTACTGGAAACAAGTCTGCCCGCTGATGTGGAGCTGGTCTGTGAGTGATGGCTCAAAAGCAGGTTCACAACATTGTTTATTGTATGACTGCATGTGATAAATAAAGATACTTTTCTTCTTTCATAACAATAATTTAGAAATTGGTCTGTAATTAGCCTGAGTGATAGGGGATCCAGATTTTTCGGTGGCAGTTGAATAATTGCATGTTTGAAGCTATTTGTAAAGAAGCCAGAGGTCGGAGAACTGCAGGCCTGTGAGATTATTAAAATAAATACGATGAACAACCTCAAGTTTATCTATTATACTGTATGTAGGTTTTTGTTTGTTTTTTTAAAAAGGGAAGATACCAGCAGTGCTTCTCTTCTGGGTGAAGGCGGTGAAGAGCAAACCCCAGTGGATCATATTTACATGTATATACCGTGTATACTGCAGGTGGATCGTTTATTCAAGTCTGCATTATTCAATTGTCAGAAGTGTTTCTTTTTCGTTCATCTGATTGCCGATAAAATAAATTTAAAAATGTCCTAATTTAGCTCTAATGCAGCGTGTAATCTGCAAAGTAACTAGTAACTAAAGTTATCAGATAGTTGTGGCGGAGTAAAAAGTACAATATTTGCCTCTAAAATGTAGTGAAGTGGAGGTATGAAGTAGCAGAAAATGGAAATTCTCAAGTAAAGTAGGCATAAGTAGGCAACAGTACTTCAGTAATTGTACTGCAGAACTCACTGGCTAATTAAAATATAAAAAATCATGCAAAAGGATCATGGCCTGCACCATTTCAGGATCATGGAAAAGGAGGGCTGAGGCTAGCTGGTTAGCATGCTAACGTCAGCAGATATCAAGGCAACTCAACAAGTAGACGTCTTTGCATATTGCACCTTTAAGATGGAGGTCTGGTTGTTTTTGAAGTATTACCGTGTTTAGATTTACAGTAATATTTTCCCAGAATACACTGTAAATACATACAGTACACAACTAAAAACGGTTGAGTATTCAGTAATAATACTGTAACCACAATACAAATCAATGACAATGTTTTTATAAAACAAGTTTCACTGAACAAAATAACAAACTATATTGTGATCTGAAGTTGCACTGATCTTGAGTCCATTTGTTCTAATGTAATAGCAACAGCTGACCAGCAGAGGTCACCATGTTTCACTGAATCAGACGCTTCAGGGAGCTTCGTCATTACACATAATCTCCGTCAATAAATATTTATTTATTCATCTATTTATTCATTTATTTATTTATCAATACTCAACTGTAAGTGTATTGTAAGTGTAAAACAATATTACAAACTTTGTACAAACGGTCACGCGCCTCCAATAATTCCAGTAATTCAGTAAAAGTCTTGAACCGGTCAAAGTTCACACACACACACACACACACACACACACACACACACACACACACACACACACACTAGAGCACACCCACATTCTTGCAGCAGGTTGAACCAGTCGTATTTCACTGTAAAAAAAACTTTCGCAGCTTGACCACCTGACCAGCGTCCTGACAGCTGATTGGCTCAGGTGAACACTGGTACAGTTGAGCCCTTTAACGCACGGAGCCATAAATCCACCTTAACACTGCAAACGCACCGGAAGAGAGCAGATGTGACGGTTCAGTTTTTTATGAGTGCACATGGATCTGAAGCAGACACAGATTTACTGGCACAGGAACAGAAGAACTGACTGACAGGTTAACAGATCGACAGGTGGACAGATTCACAGGTGTTTGTTTCAGCACAGAGGAGTTCCCAGCAAGGTAAGATGACAACCATGTTTGAGTTTTCTGGAAAATACTTTTCTGTGGATAGAAATCAGAAGCTTTCAGTTTCTTCTTCTGTTGACTGAAACCAGAAACTTTGTGTTTCTTCCTCTTTTGATTGAAATAAGAAATGTTGAGTTCCTTCTTCTGTTTCATGTTTTGAAAATAGAAATCATTTTGATGTTTTAAAGTGCCGATTCAAGACCAGACGTGTTGCTATGAACTGAAACATTAAATTGCTTTAAGCATTCGTTGAATATTTACTGAACAGCAAAATCCAGATGAACAGATAAACTGCAGATACTACTTGATGACATGTGTCATGTGTTGACCCATGACTCATACATGTGATGTCATCATCTGTGTCCCAGATTAACAGATTAAAAAAATATTCATACAAAATAAGTAACACTCTCTGTCTTAATCATTAGCTGCTGTTACGGGTGAATAAATCAACAGGTGTACAGAAAATAATGTCACAATCAACCAGGCACCATGTCAAACACCTCAAATCAAAACAAAACACATGCTGGATCAATAGATAAACACACTAATCAATTAACACTTCCCTTAACAGGCGCTCAGTGAGATGCTGATGCTTCCTGATAGATTATTGATCTATTGTCTTTCTTTCCCTCCAGATGACTTCTCCTCCTTCTTCAATTCCTGTCCCGAAGCCTCGATCTCGTTACGTGAGGGACAGACTCAACTCTGCCTCCTCTTTGGACAGGTGAGTTCACCTTTAAATCTACGAAACAAACCTTTAATTCTACACGCATGAGAGTTGATTGTTGGATTTAAACACGAAAACAAACTGAAACGTATAATATTTGTTTTCCAGCGATGTGATTGGTGAAAATCTGCAACCAGTTTTCTCTAATGGAGTTCACCTGAGCACAGGTACACATACACATTAACTCCTGCAACATTCACCCTCATCAAATGTTAATTCAGTCATATTGATCTTATTAGAAGTAAAACAAAGCTTGATGACGGATCTAAAATTACTTCTTCAAGATAAGAAACCTGACTGATTGTCACTCAGTATATTTTAGTCGGACTCTGCTGACGTGTTGCTGCATGTTTTCAGTCTGAACAGTCAAACCGGTTTGTTCCTGCACATTAAAGCTGTTGTTGATGTTTGTGGATACAGCAGACTGGTGATTATCTCAAACCAGTTTGTCTTCTGACTGGTGATGATATCACCTCAAGTGAAGACCACATCACATGTTACCGCTGTAATGAAAGACACAGCTGGTTCTGTCTCAGTGTGGTTGTTGATCTTGAAGGCCACAAAATGAACTGAAAATGATTTAAAGTCTAAGTATGGACAGACAGACCAACATGTTGTTGGTTTGAGTATGAACACAGGATTTTTAATGATAAAAAAAAAAAAACATGTAAGAAAAACACATTTGAACAAACGTTTTATTGTGATAGAATCCAGAACAGGACTCTTATTGTGATAGCTTTCCCCAGGGATCATACGAGGACTCTTATTGTGAAAGGCTCTGCTAGGGGATCATCAGAAGACTCTCATTGTGAGAGTCTCCCCCCAGGGATCATAAATAGACTCTTACCGTGAAAGTCTCCCTCAGGGATCACAATATGACTCTTATTGTGAAAGTCTGACAACTGATTGTGTTTATAGGTTTTTAGAGTTTGACGCTAGAGGATGAGCACCTGCAGGTTGTGTTTGTTTGATTGACGGGTGTTTCAGTCTATCAGCTGATGTCTGATGATGATGTCACTGTGTCCTCTTCCTCAGGTCAAGATGCTCCTCCTTTTCCTGCTGCCGGTGGGTCGGACCGCAGCGCCGTCTTCCCAACTCTGGCTGGCGTCACTGACCTCATCGCCACCAACATCCCATCTTTGGCTGGATTCGCCACCTCCATCGGTGGCTCCGCCCCCATTGCACCTGCCACGACAGTCCCCTCAGCTCCCCCCTCAATCGACAGCATGGCTGACAGCATTGCCGCTCACATACCTAGTTTAGCAGGAGCTGCTAGCACTGTGGCTAATCCAGCTGCTACATTAAACTCCGCCTCCACCAACACACCTGTACCTGATAATAACACAGGTGCTGTTAGCTTAGACAGCATTGTTAGCTCATTTGCTAACATACCCAGTTTAGCAGGCCTTGTTAGCAGTGTGGCTAACCCTGCTGTTAGCTCCATGACGACCCAAGCCACCCCTTCAGCCCCAACCCCCTCACTGCAGAAGTTTGGAGATGCTCACACAGGTACATCAATCAATCAATCAATCAATCAATCAATCAAAAGTTTCTGATTTCAATCAAGCTGTGCTTATGTGTCCAGATGTTGGGGCACTGTCACAGCTGGTGATGTCAACTTTGGACCAGAATTCTGGAGTCACGCTACCTCCACTAGAGGACGCTGCTGAGCCAACAGAGGAAGGTACTGAAACCGCGGCTCATTTGACTTTGTCTCCTGACCCTCCTGTCAGTCTGATCCCGATTTGTTTTGGTTCCAGGTTCAGGTCCTCACACCACCAAAGAAGAAAGCCCATACGTCACTCTGTTGGCTTCTTGGGCGAGTCAAGAGGAAATTGAGACTGACTCATCCAATGAGGAGGAAGATACAGGAGTTAGCCCTGCCCCCTCTGGTGCCGATGGACCAATGGAAGGAGATCCTGCTGCTAACACCAACAAGTATGGATACAGTACTAGAATGACTACTGGTACTAATCAAATCAGTGCTGCTTCTAACACAACGTTGATATTTGTGTTTCGCAGCCTACCATCAAGTCGTCTGACCCCCAGTCGGCCAGCACCACCCCCTCCTCGTCCTCCTAACCAATCACAAAAGCCTCTGAAACAGAAGAAACCGAGGTAGGCATGTACACACACACAAACACACACATCTTTTTCAGTCTGTATTGTTTGTTCTTGTGAGTCTTTTAAGGTGTACAGGTGTATCTTTCAATCATCTCACATGTTGTAGTCACAATTTAACAATGTTGTTTTGTTTGCCCGTACTGTGTCTTTCAACTCCAGAGTTCAAGAATACAAGTTCAATTTCCCCAGAATGTGACTCTGATTTTATGATACTGCACAGAGAAAGAGCTTCAGTCTCTTAAAGGTTGATTGTCTTGCAGAGCGGCCACTATTCGAGTGTCCAGGAAGAAGGGGGGCAGTGGGAGTTCAACTCCACAAACTCCACAGAGCGCCGTGGTCCGATCCAGCTGGCTGGACATGTGGAAGGGCTTTAGGTAACATCACCATCACCATCATCATCATTACTGTTTTTCAGAATTGCTGCTGTCATTAATCACAAACCTCAATAAGATCCTGGTAGAACTGAAACTAAGTTTAGGGTTAAGTCCATCCACGGATCATTGGAGTTACCACAAAGTAAAGCTTACTGTTTGAGGGTTTTATTTCCGCATATGTCCTACTCCATATCTCACTTATGCACCACTATCAGGCCCAATAGTGACAAAGAGCCGTTTTGAAGGTATTTTTAACGTTATTTTAGAGTTTGTAACTACGTGACTTTTTAGCCGTTTCACTGGGAATTTAAGCAATGACAGTCTGTTGTAAAACATCAGGGGACCTAGGATTGATCCCTGAGGAACACCAGATCAGGACAGAAGCTTCCAGTCAGAACAGACTTGATTCAGAGGACAGATCGCACATATACAGACATGTTTTCTCTCTTTCTCTGGTAGACACAGTGTTTTATGGGCGACGTTGGACGGACAGCTGATGTCTCTGTGGAAAAAACGCACAGTAAGTCAGTGTCTATCTACCTGTAGGTCTCTCTCAGCATATCTGTGTCTGTCAGTCTGTCAATACAGTGATGGGTGTGTTTGTTTTGATGTGCAGGACCGGTTCAGTGAGGTGCTTTTTCATGTCTCCAGTATCACCAATGTGAAGAAACAGGATAAGGGCAGATTCTCTGTATACTTCAGGAAGAAACATTATGACTTCATGGCTCATAATGATGGTAAGAATGCTGCTGCTGTGTAATACTGCTGTCTGTTCTTGTGGCTTCTTATTGTTTCACAGAGGACGTCAGTTGAGTAGGCCTTTAATGTGGCCTAGGACACATCCATGTTTACACTGCAAAAATAATGTGGTCATACATAGCCCGGACCACCTCCAAATGTGGCCTGAGTGATCTCACATGTGTCCTCAATGGGTCTATGGTGCATTCACACCTGTACTTAAAGCTGTCCACTTGTGATCGGATCTCTCAGCATGCAAGAGGGAGATTATTTGCAGGTTCCAGAGAGCAGTGATGTCCAAACTAAGTTTCCAGTATATGATGATTCTTAATCATGTATTTTTCATCTCTCAGAGGTTCATGAAGGTTGGGTCACGTCTCTGCTGGCGTCTCGAGGCCAGCCAAGTCCTCCCCCCCCAGAAATCCATGGACAAATCACCATCAAGGACCCGCGGAGCCGTATCTACGCCGCTGTCTGGGGTCACAACCTCTGGATTTATCCCAACAAGGAGGGCTTCCAGCTGGGTATCGCCTCCTTCTCTGTCCCCCTGAATGTTGCCTCAGTCAAATCTACAGGAAAACACTCGTTTTCCCTCATCACTCCATACAAGACCTTCAAGTACACACCTGTCTGTCTGTCTGTCCGTCTGTCCATCTGAATACCTGTCACCTGTTACTGTCCTTACTAAAGTTGTATTAAGTCTTAATGTTCATTCTTTGTTCTTCTTTCCGCTGGCCCCTGCCTGCAGCCTCACTGTTGATTCGTCGAAGGATCTGGCCAACTGGTTGGAAAAACTGACCTCATCTATTCTAAGCGCCCTGTCCAACAGCCAGGTAGCGCTGCGTCTCTGGGAAAACCCCGACAACAAAGTGTGTGGCGACTGCGGTGCAGCCAATCCTGAGTGGGCATCAGTCAACCTGCTGCTGGTCATCTGTCAGGCCTGTGCAAGTACGAGCTAACAGAGGGCACATGGAGGCTAATCGTGTTCACTTCATGTGTTCATTTAGATATTACTAATTTATTGTCCAGTCTATGGTTTCAACAACAAAAAACACTTTGGTTAATGTTCGTGAAAGACTGTGGTTTCAATGAAATGTCTTAAGTCACTGCTGACTTTTCTGTATCAACCCAGACTAGGATCTTTCTGTAACATTTACCAAGACCTGCAAGAGTCTAAACAAAACCATAAAACAGATTTTATTTTATTCAGAACATGTTGTCAGATTCAAAATAAGAGAAATTATACAACTGTTCCAGGTTTACCACTGTGAATAACACTGCAAATTATTGGCTGAAAATGTGGATTAGCTCCTGAATGCACTTTAAAAGGAGTCGGTTAAAGGAGGCGGACCTTTAATTATGACATGGCAATAAAATGTAAAAGTGAAAAGGACTTTATCTTTTCAGGACTTAATAAGATCACCAAGGACACAAATAAACCCAATTTTCTCCCAAATATTAAAAATGTATTTGCGTGTATGCGTTGAATGCTGATGCATTCGCCTGTCTGTTTCCAGGTCATCATCGATCTCTGGGCAGTAGCCTGTCAAAGGTACGCAGTCTGAAGATGGATAGCAAGATCTGGACTGAACCACTAATACAGGTAATGGCAGACTGAAACACTCATACAAGTAAGGGGGGACTGAACCACTCATACATGACATTTTTTCGCTTCCTCTCCCAGTTGTTTCTTACCTACGGTAACCGGCTGGCCAATCAGGTGTGGGCTCCCGCTGTGCCGGCGACGGAGCAGTTGCGTCCGGAGTCGTCTGATGAGGAGAGGTTAAAGTTCATCCTGGATAAATACAGCAAGGGGCGCTACAGACGAGTCCACGCTCTGACCTCCTCACACTCTCAGATGAATCAGGTCTGACTCAGTTACTTTCATAGACTCATGTTTGTAAATTGAATATACCAAACCAACCAAAACATATGAATCACTGTATATGTACATATTCAGCACATTTATTTCAGAATATAGGAAATATATCGGTTTTCCTACGTGACCAGTTGGTTATAGACAAAATATAAATGCTGATGTATGAAATATTAATATCAGTACTAATTAGATATCATATAACATATGAAGAAATTTGAGTTGCATACCTCAAAAAATAAACTTAAATACTAGCGTACAATATAAATACATCCACTTATCTATTTAAAACGAGCATTATAATAGACTTTTGTTCGAATCTACATGATTCTGTAATCCAAAATAATATAATGATACACTCAATTTAAGTTTTATTGTGAAAAGCTCCCTTCAGTGATCATAACAGGACTCTTAATGTGGCTCTGATAAACATTTTTGTATTATTATTTTTTTTTATTGACGTCAATTAAGTTTTATAACAGCAGCATCTAGTGGACATTAGAGGAAATACAGTTAAGGCGTTTTTATATTTAAACACAAGTTAAGACATAACCTGTACAATGTGTGTGGTCATGATGATAATGTATGTGTGTGTTCGTGTGTGTTTCAGAGGCTGCGTCAGGTGGTTTGTGGAGATGACATAGAAGAAACAATGTCTCTGATCTGCTCAGGAGCAAAGGTTGGATGGTTTTCCTCTTTGAGCATTTATGACATGTCATTTAGATCAATAATCATTCATTACACACACACACACACACACACACACACACACACACACACACACACACACACACACATACCACCACCACACAGACACGGATATATGAAGTAAATAATCAACAGAATAATTTTTGCATGTCTAGTTATCTTGTAAATATTATAATGTGCTATATTAAGTCTGACTTGTTGTTAAACTTCACTGCATGTCTGTCAGTCAGTGTTGCTCTGTTACATATAAGCTACAAAGTGAAGTTGTCGTGAACATGTAACATTAATTTAATACATGTGCAGAGGTGGGCAGAGTAGCCAAAAAATGTCCTCAAGTAAAAGTGCTGTTACTTTTCATAAACAGTTACTTGAGTGGAAGTAAAACTAGTCATCAAATAACCACTTGAGTAAGATTACAAAAGCAATAACTAGAAAAGTTACTTGAGTAGTGAGCCACTTAATAAATAATGATGACATTTTTCCTGTGGTAGAGTTACATCTCAGCAGCAAGTTAATCCAGGTGTTTCTGTTGTCATGGTGACTGCCCCAGTATAAAACTGTGAGCTGATGGTTAGCATCAGAAACAAGAACAGATGTCTCTCCTGTAACTCAGTGATGTTACCTGTGTGCAGGTGTGTCAGTCAGACCCTCAGAACCCCTCCGCCATCCTGCTGGCTGAGAGGGCGGGTCAGGCTCTGCAGACCGAGCTGCTCCGACTCAACGAGTACACAGGTAATGCACAGGTAACACACGCATGCAGATAACACACACATAAAGGTAACACACACAGAAAAACACACAGGTTACACACACACACACACACACACACACAGAAATACACAGGTAACACACACAGGTAATGCACACAAACAGCTAACACACACAGATACATACATCTTGGCTTCTCACCTTGCTGTACTGCAGTACACTATGACATCACAGGTGGGTGTGGTCATTGACATTAACTTTCTGTTTAAAAACTCACCTGGATGTGATTCTTTACTCAAATCTGTGTTTTCTCCTTTATTCAGAGGTCCCGCCTTACCTGCCGCAATCAGCTAATAGGAGACCTGACTCCGCCCCCTCAGGTGGGATGAATCACCTGGATGAATTCATAATGAGCATGTAGCAAATACAGAAGAAAAGCTGTAAATGTTAAAAATGATCAACAAAAACAGAAGATGAGGTCGAAACAAAACAACTTGTTGATGTTTGAAACAAACTTTTTGAATCTTTCTCTTGTTGCTGCTGCACAAAATGTTTATTTTAAACAATTTTCAATTGCCGAAAACCAGATGTCTCTAATGTATGAAACAAGAAGCCTCTTTCAAACCTGTTGTCTTTGTGTGTGTGTGTGCAGATGAGGAAGAGGAGGAGCTTCATGGTAAACTGGAAGACGATCGTTTTCTCTTCTCGTTGGAAAACGACTCTGCAGCGTGTGACGTCCTCGACCTGCGAGAAGTTCTGTCTGTCTTTGTCAAAGACGGGTAAATACTACTGACACTTATACTGCTAATACTGGTACTGCTCGTACAACTAATACAACTGTAGATACCAAAAAGTTGTAAAAAATAATGCAGTCATTCACAAAAGAACTGTGTTTGTGAGCCCATGTAGTAATCTCCTTTATACAGTCATGTGTTTCACAAAGTGGTGAACCTCCCGCCATCCTTTCTTATCAAACAGACATCAGCGAACAGGTGGCAACAAAGGCTGACTGTTGCCACCTGTGTCTCAGCCAAAAAGCTGCACTTGAACACACCATAAAGATTACAGCCGACGGTCAACTAGCTTTTAGGTTCTGCGCCTGCGTGAGAGGAAATAACTCTCCATACCACCAGGAGGCAGTAGTCTTCATTCAGAAGACTCAGGACTGTGGATATACAAACCTATTATTTTTCACACAACTCTCTCCCTAATTTAGTCACTTCTAAACACACTAAATGAGTGAAATCATGGATTCTGCAGCAACAGCCTGAAGGTGCTTTCCTTTCCTTTTCTTTTCTTGTACACTGATTTGCTTAGCTGAACAGCCAATCAGAATGATTCCTCTCTCTGATTGGCAATGCCGGCGATTTAATATGCTCAGTCGACTGAAAAAGCCCCCCACAAGGGTTGACTAGTGCCAACAGCATACACACCGCGAACTAGGGCCAAAGACACTTATAGACGTCATCATCTTCATCATCATCTTGTTTGGAGGCAGTTTGTGACATTCAGACTGATTCAGTGAAACCTTTCAGAAAATCAAACAAACCAACATCAGTATTAGAAACAAACTAAAACTAACATTAAGAGTAGAGCGTCTTTAGTTTAAAGGAGCAACTTGTAAGATATGGCCAGAATGTTTGCTTAAAACAGGGTGTAAAGAAAACAACAGCGTTGACATTAACTCAAAGATGTATTGTGTTGCTACCTTCTGAATTCAAGTTTCTCTTTTTTTCCAAACTAAGACAAGCTTAATTGCCCTGTCCCGGTGTTGACTAAATTTTTTTTAATGAATGTTTGACAGCGTAGCTGCAGGTGTGACAATTAAAAACAAAAAGGTCACAGCTGCTTGAAATCATGTTTAAGACAACAGCTCCCTCTGGTGGAGACTCCTCCATTATTGCAGGTTGGTACAAACTGTTTCAACAGGTGGAGGAAAAAAAAAAAGGTTGGTTTTCTTTGAACAGCTTATGAACTGTTTTCTGTGATGTTTCATGTGTCTGAGATCAGACTGTAACACAATAAGTTCTTCTATTAGTGCTTCATTCCTCTTCCTGTCCATGTGTTCATGTGTTTTCAGACCAGTTCATCAGTTTGAGATGGTGACATTAAACGATCAGCTGATCTGTGCTACTGACAACCAGGACGCGCTGCTCAGTCATCTGGTGCACATACTGAAGGTAAACCTGAGTGTGTGTGTGTGTGTGTGTGTGTGTGTGTGTGCATATCGATCTCTGTGAGGACCAGTTTGAGTTTTCAGACATTAAAGAAGAAGTGAGGACATGTTGTCTGGTGTTCACCTTCAGATGTTTGAAGGTTCAGGTCTGGTTTCTGGGTGAATACTAATATCAACCTGACTTTTAGTTATGAGTATAACCTGAGTTTACGTTTCCAGGTGATTCTCCCAGGGGGCGTGTCCTATGCAGAGGTGGGCGGAGCGTCCGCTGTCAGTAAAGTGTGTGTCGTAGAAGTGTGCGGAACCTCAAGTCATTCTGATGCCTGGTTGTTACTGTGGGAGGACGGAGTCAGTGTTCATCCCGTCCACAGAAACACACAGCAACCTCTGAGGATTGAACTGAGCGCGCTCAGTAGCCACGGTAACGTGCTGGAGTTAATTAACTGTGTAAAGTTCTGTTTTTCTCTGATCTCCCGCAAAGTTGAACTTCTGTTCAAAAAGAAATAAAGACAAAATTATGAACATTTAGAATCAGTTTGATGTCCAATCTGATGCTAAAGCTTCGTACGACGTCTCTAAACAGCAAATCTTGTTATTTTCTCTTTCAGACATGGATCCATCTAAAAACATCATCACCATGGTGACTGCAAACAGGTGTGCAACACATACATTTGTTTCCCTCCTGAGACAATAAAGATTTATTCAAATTCAAAATGAAAGATTACAAATGTTTAATCAGCTGTACAAACAGAAAGATTTTTACTTTAACTTTTATATTCCCTGACTTCTGATTGGCTCAATTTACCACAGGTATGTGTGACATCACAGGCTGCTTTTTGTTGTTTTTCCCATCAGGAGTGTGTCGTTACGCTTTGAGGAGCAGCACAGCTGTCAGTCCTGGTTCAACCACCTGCAGAGAGCTCTGACCAGTCAGAAAACACTTCCAAAGCGTCCTCCTCCACCCAAACCCGCCTTATCTCGCCAGTCTCTGTACCCGGTGCTGGATGTGGGGTCGAGAGGTTCAGTACCACCAGCCATCGAACACTGCATCTCGCACATCACAGCCCACGGTCAGTTTATATTCACACAAAAACTGAACATACTGCAAAGAGTTATATGACAGTCTGACTGTTGGTGTGTATGTCTGTCAGGTCTAAAGATTGAGGGCGTGTACCGGCGCTGTGGCATCGCTCCCAAAGTCACCCGATTGGTGCAGACTCTGATGACATCGCCTAGCTCCGCCACCCTGGAGAGCGATGAGCAGGGTGTGTTGGACGTGTGCTCTGCCCTCAAACAATATGTCCGCCAGCAAGAGAGTTTGATCCCAGGCAGAGACCAACAGCAGTGGCTGCACGCTGCAGGTTAGTACAAATACATGTGGTACATGTATATGTTGTACTATTGGCTGCAGTTCAGTACAAGTACGTGTAAGTACCTCCAAACCAAAAGGTAATGGTCCTACTGTCGTTATTACGATACTATTGTTTGCAGTTCTTCAGTCTGTAGTAAAAGTACCTAAGTTAGTTAGATTTATATTTCAGACTGACTCACATTAGCTGTAAAGTGTTGTAGCACTACTGCAGTAGTATCTGTGTAACAGTAAAAGTAACATCAGAAGCAGTAGTGGAGGTATCTGCAGTATTAACAATAGTAATACCACGGTTGTACTTTTCTCTCTCAGTGATTTCAGATGAAAGACCCAGGTTTTCAGCCTACCGACGTTTGCTACGACAACTTCCTGACAACAACCGAGCAACACTCAACGCACTGTTTGGACACTTCTACATGTAAGACTGTACCAGACCTCGTAAACACACAGTGTTGTGCTTGTAGTACTGGTCTTCGGTCAGTAGGTGGTGTCAGTGAGCCTATGTTAAACACTGAGGTCGTGTCACGGTCATATTTGTGGGATTTTGGGACGTTTAAGTATGTTGATTTTACATTGTGCAATCACACACATGAAACATGTTTTTCAGGCTAATTCGTCTGTTTTAGATAAAATATATTGAAAATGTGTGGACTGAAAACAGTGTTATTCAAAACAAAATTATACACCTAAAACTGACCAGAGTTTGGTTTGTGCCTTGTAAAAGATGTCTTTGGTGGGTGGAGTACTGCTCAGGGGGTCTTTGATTCATTTAAATTTAAAAGATGATTTCACATTTTCAAAGTCATTCTTCAAACAAAACTCAAATACACAACGTGAAGTCAAAGTGAAATGAGTCAGTTGTTGGCTGACACTAAATGGAAATGGGGTGTCAACTGAGGAGACAGTGATGAAGGTAGCGAGGTGTTGGTTGATACATACGAGATAACAGATTTAGCAGTTGAAGCACAAGTTGATGAGTTAGAGATGAAAGCAGTTGACTCGTCAATTGAAAAGAAAGCTCTGAAGATAGTTTAAGTGACACATATGATGTGTACCGTCACGCATCTTTTGGTTGCGCAAAGCCGTGTTGCTGTATGTTTTGACACACTGGAGCGGTTTTATGTTGGCGCTGCTTGGTTCATTGTGGACAAACAAAGGCGTGTAGAGGCGAGCTTTCGTTGCGATGATAGTGCAGAGTCTCTGTGTGAAAAGGGCTACAGTCGTATCACAGCTGTCCACTTGACATCCTCAAAGTGAAGACATAAACCAGACTGTATTAGATCCGACTCCAGGTGTGTTTCTTACACCAGATGTGTTTCCCCCTCAGGGTCCAGATGTTTTCTCAGGTGAACAAGATGTCGGCTCACAATCTGGCTGTGGTTCTGGTCCCGACTCTGTTTCAGACCATGAACCAGGATCTGCTCAGACTCACCAGAGAGTTCATCATCCATCACACACTGTTGTTTCTGGTAAATATGTCACACAACACAAATACATTTAATACATGTTCACCTGTAATCCTGCTGCAGTGTTTTATATTGTATTTTCTCTGTTTCTGCTGCTCTTTCTGACAAAGATAAAGAGTTAAACAGTAACTGAATTGCTTTGTCTCTCTGTAGACACCTGAGGTGAAGGAGAGACAGGAGAAGGAAGAACAGATCACTTTCTTCTGAGGAGGAAGAAGAAGAAAGTTGAACTGATACCTGTCTGTCCCTAAAGATGATCCAAGTTTGAATATCAGATGAATATTTTTAACACACTTTTATATTTTCCGGCAGATAAATTCAGGTGAAGTACATATGAAGTTTACTAATGAAGTTTTATTTCTCACACTCTTAATCTCCTCCATGTAAGATCAGTGTTTTACTCATGACCGAATCTTTTATACACATAATGAAGTATTTACAATATAAAGTCTTAAGTGAAACCAAATATCAGAATGCAGTATATCTCTCTCTTTTGTCACTGACAGTGCCCTCTACACTTGTGCAATGTGTTTACTTTAATTTGATAGGTGGAAAGTATGTGTTAAATAGTCTGTAACATCACTTCAGGATGTAGAAATTGTTTTAGTAAAGAGTTTATCCCACAGGTAAGAAGGAAAATAAGTATTTTTGATTTTGGGGTGAATTGTCCCTTTAATCTTGCTTTCAGGTCAGTGTTGGGCTACACTGATAATTCTGGCTCTTTTCTGTTTATCCTCACTGTCGGTGTCTTAAGTGCTGACACCTTCAGTGAACACCTGAATCAGAGAACCCTGTTTACAGTGTGCAGTTATTGAGTCTAGACTTGGAGCCAATCAGAAAACCAGAACTCAGGTTGTGTAGAAAAACACATATACATATACTGATGTTATAGACTGATCTGTAACAGTATCCTGTCTGCTTGCGAGGAAACATTTTATGAATAAAATCTTTTTCCAAACATGAAAGCAGCTGCAAGGAATGTTCATTTTTGTTGATTGTGGCGCCCCCTGTGGACACAAGTGGTATGAACACCATCTTTGTGTCATAAACATCATGAAAGATCCTTCTCCTACTGACATTATGTCCAGCGGCCCATAAAATATAAATAATAACATTTATGAAATAAGATCTGAACCATGTACAGAAATAATTACATAATTAATCATGACTTAAATTTTACCATTCCACCTTCAAAAACAAAACAAAGTTTGTGCTTATGATGATAATGATGATGACACAAACACTCTTCAGTCACCAGTGACTTGTTGTAGAAGAGGAAAAGCAGAACGAGTTTTCTCATTCATATTTGAATGTTGAGGCAACGTTTATTAATTATACATTCATTAGCTCTGCTCCCTGAAACACTAAATTCAAAGTTTTTGGTCCAGACATTGAAATCATAACATCTCACCTCTGTTCAAATGATAGTCTCAAGAAAACAGTTGATTTCCATCAGTAAATACATACGTTTTAAAAATACTGAAATACAAACGTAAACAAAATTGTAAATGTGGAAATGTTATCACACTTACTTTGGCCCTCAGGGGATGTTGTACCAAGAAAGCACCAGGAACGTCAACAAAGGTTTAACCTTTTTTTTTTTTTTTTTTTTACAGTTGCTACACTTTTGTCAATACTGAAGATTTTGTCAGAAATTATTCTCCTCGTGTAGTTTATAATGAGATGTTCCTCTCTGACACAGTGAGTGCTGAATGTCTGGACATGTCTGCAGAAGACTGTCAGGATGAATCAGGCATTAAACCATTTCAGAAGACAACAGATGCTCTAGTGATGTGATGAAAACAGGTCTGATGAGCACTGTTGTATTTCTACGTCTGTAGCTTTTCTATACATGATGTATAATGAATGTGTGGAGGGTTTTAGTGTCAGTGTAATTGCTTTAGTTTCATTTTGTGAAAGATAACTTCAAACAAAAGGTACAGAAAAAAGTCTGTTGAAGCATGATGCCGAGTAGCACAATCCACGCAATTACAACAAATAAATACATAAATAAACAAACAAAGAACCAAACAAACAAGAGACCATGATGGGATAACTGCACAGTAGTGATACTCGTAACGAGTACTGAACAAGTATGAGTACAGTTACATTACTTAAATATTACTCAATTACAAGTAAAAATACTGGTATTAAAATAATACTTAAGTAAAAAGTACAAGTATTCTTCTCAAGCGCTACTCAGACTCATAATTGCACATTTTTTTAAAGGGAGTCTGGCGATATCGCAGTCACTAATTCAGTGGCTGTATCAGTTGAAACAGTGTGTTCACAAACATCTGCTGCTCACATTGTCAGTTTACGAAAGCGTAAACATTTTTACACAAGTGTTGTCGCTGCTTTAGTGTGTCGTGTGACTAACTGTTGTGCTGAGCGACATGTTCGTAAAGAGAACTGGTTGAAGAGTTTTGAAAAACTGAACTCGTAAAGAGAAATGTGACTTTGCAACTGTGAACAACTGTCAGACCATGTCCACTCTTCTGTTTGTCTTCATCGATGATGTTACTGTTCTCGATGTGATCACCTCACAGCAGGATTTCCTTGTGGATGTTCAAGCTTCTGAAGAAACCACTGAATCAGTTTATCTGGTATCCTGATCCCTGATGCAGAAGTGGCTGCCTTTCATCATCTGACTGTTTACAACAACAGAAACACCCACAAACTGCTTCCCAACACCCTGACTCAACAGTCTGTGATTGTCTCGGTGCAGTTTGTCTTGGTGCCTCATTGAACCTGTCAGACTTGTAGTGCTCTTCATTGTTAGCGACCATGACATTGATTGTTCTCATGAAGTTATTAACCTGCTCTCTGTTTCTTCTTCCCTTGTTCTCAAACACACAGTATCTACCACCGCACACAGAGACCAGTTCAGACACAGGGGTTCTGGGCTTGATCATCTGATCAATGGACTGACTTCCAAGCTCATCTCCATGAGTAAAAACCACCATCGTGTAGTTTCGAGCATCACTGCTCAACAGTTTTGTCAGATTCTGAAGCAGGGCAGAGTCTGTACCATGCATCCTGCCAACTTTCAACACAATGACGAAGGCGTGTGGTCCTGGACTGGCCTGGGCTATGGACTTCCTCATGATCTCCTGGTACTTCTGACTCTGTGGCTGAACTTCATCAGTGAATCCTGGAGTGTCCACCACTGTGACCCAGTGACCTGCCACCTTTGCTGACTGGCAGACGTTCTCAGTACTGACTGGCTCAAAGTAAGAGTTTGTTTTAAACTGCTCTGATCCCAGGATGGTGTTTCCTAATGAACTCTTCCCTCCTCCAGACAGACCGAGCAGCACGATCCTCCTTTCCGTTGTGGGACGAGCAGCTGAAGGACATCAAACATAGAGAGACATTAAGAAAATGATTGTATCACTTCTGACAGTCATTAAACTCTTCAGATGTTCTGTGGGCAAAATTGCACAGCACATGTTGCCAAACCTTCTGCAGAGCCCTCTCCATAATATCTGTGCGTTTGAATACAAGATGTCCCAAGAAATGAACGGTTGTCTACTTTTACCTTCACTATCTGCTCCAACAGTAGTTGGATAAATATACACAGTAGACTTCAGTAGAACTCTGGTTGATAAGCCGATCGACTGATGCAAAGTCCTCAGCTGACAATAACCACTCAGACTCACCTTTTTTGAGGTGGCCTGACTTCTCCAGCAGCTCTTGGACTT
This sequence comes from Pagrus pagrus, assembly GCF_965226575.1. Classification (NCBI taxonomy): domain Eukaryota; kingdom Metazoa; phylum Chordata; class Actinopteri; order Spariformes; family Sparidae; genus Pagrus; species Pagrus pagrus. Next base: position 8,156,041 of record NC_140198.1, read on the forward strand.
GTTCTTCTGAATGAATTTTATTGTTGAACACATGACACCTCCCTTCAAAACTTTCAACGAGAGGTCTAAGTGGAGCATCTGGCTTTTCATTGATAAAATCTTTCAACTGCATTTTATTTAAGAAGTCTCCAGCTGTGAAGAGCAGGTAACCGTTCTTGAGTCCATCATCTCCGATGACTGTGTGAGCTGCCTCCACAGCTTTTCTCTGCTCAGTGGTGAATCGATCTATTTTAACCACCACCAGGAACAAACAAGGTGTGGAGGACTGTAGGACCTCCTGACAGCAGGTCTCAATCTCCTCGTCAGATCCCAGAGTTAATATTCCCGGAGTGTCGACCACTAAGATCCGCTTCCCAAAAACAGTTCCAGGAATTTTTGAGATCTGTGTTGTCACTGATCCGAAGGAACGTCTCGACTCAAACGCTTGTCGTCCCAGGATGGTGTTTCCCGAAGCACTTTTACCAACTCCTGAGTGACCCAGAAGGACAATGGTGAGACCCGGATCTGGATCACGTTCCATGTTTGAGCGACACAAAACCTGCAAGAGAAAACAGAAAGAGGTCAGAAAGTCTGGAAGGTATTTCTGGAAAAAGCCTGAAAACTGATAGAAAGGATTAAACTGTTTCATAAACTGGTAATTTATATCAGAGAAAAATAACTTTGTACTGACTGAATTAATATTCAAGATCTGTGAACATGGTGACATCACTATAAGAAGTCTGACAGGTCACTACAAAACTTAAATAAAAACAGAATGCAGACGAGAACTGGGATTTATATTGTGATATGACAAATTACTTGAACTTGAACAGCTTTAATTGAAAATAATAAAATATTTCTAAAATGATCTGGGTGGATTTAGGGAGGTGCTTTTTTACAAACAACCAGGGCTGGGCGACATTAAGATAATCTCGTGATAGTTTTAGGCTATATCGTGATACATGATATACGTCTTGATATTTTTAAAATCTTTCAAAAGCACTTCATTAATGTCAGGACTGGGCGACAAAAAAATTTTTGGACTATTGGTACGTTATGTGGATATAATGACTGAGTAGGTAAAAACAGTCTGGTGAGTTCAGAAAATTACATCATTTTATTGTAATGCAGCCTTTAAATTCAGGAAAAGACAACACTCACGATATATAACGATATCCAGGTATCAATATTTTGGTTGCACTGACACACAAGATTCAAGGTGAGGTAATAGGCAGAGAAATGACTGATACCATGTAGGCTACCTGTCTGTGTGTGACAAGACCAACATGGTGCTCTGATCAGGAACAGATACGGGTGCAGCAATGTCTCCACATTTATCTGCAACACTGACAGAATGTCTCTCTCATGAAATAAAAATGACTTCGTACATACAACATACATCAAATGACTTCAATGAAAGACAAATAAAAATAAACTAAAACTGAAAACTGGATAAAGGAGTAAAACTTAAAATCTTATTTGTGCTGCAAACAGAATAAAATGTTTATGTCAGGGGAGAAGAAAGTAATGAATCAGACAACTCACTTCAACAGTCGAGGTAAAATAAACTATTTCCTCAAAGTTACGGACTACCTGTTTCATCAAGTAGCTCAGTTTCAGCTGCGCTACTTCCCGGAAAAACTTTCAAAATAAAGGACCCTGATTTGTCTATATGGTAACACTATAATATCTATCATATCATTAAAATATACAATTATTTATGATTAAAACTGTATATTTGTAGTTCATTTAAATTTAGTTAATAGTTATTTCACTGTTAACAAGCATTGAAATGCTTCACAAACTATTTCATTAATTGTTTATTGGAAAGTTGCAATTGAAGTTCATGATATTTGTAAATGGTTAATAAATACAGTGTAGCTCATTTATAAACATTATTTGGATGTCCATTAGGGAGTTGCAACTGATGTTTTTAACCTTTACGATATTTTATGAACAATGTCATTGTTTCTTAACAGTGATATTACTTAACTAAACCTTATCAACTATAAATGTACCATTCATTAATTACGAGTTTATGATACTTACATGTTTTGTTCAGCAAGATAATCTTCAGAGGTGAATGCCACTTTTGTGATTTTTGAAGAGTAAGTTTAATCTCTAGCAGTAAAAAGCTAATGTTAGGCTATAAACAGATGACATCATGGTCACATGACTTAAATGTCACCACTACTAAGCGACTACACAATTACTACATGTTTTCTATAAACTGATCAATGTACACGTTGTAAAGTCAGAGTTAGAATAGTTTGTGACTGAAGTGAGTAGATGATCTCTGGGTTTGATGTGATGACATCTAATGTCCGTGACCACGTCTGTAGCTTTATTTCGCCACTTGTTAGCAACCACCGTTTTGAAGACAAATAAGAGCTTTATAATTCAATTGTGGAACATTTAAAGATGTATTTTATGTTGTAGAACAAAATGTGTTAATATATATCAGCCTCTGGTGACCACAGATCTTATTTCAGGAATTTAACTGGAAACCAAAAAATACTCATTGACTTTGAGAGGAGGGAACCGGAAGTGCAACGATGCTAACAGATTTCCAGGTTTTAGGACTGATATCATTTCCTAAGCGATTACTGGTCCTGTTTCTCTGCAGAACAAATGTTCTCGATGGTGGATGTGTGGTGCTTGTTTGTGAGCGAGCTTCTTCTTTTATTTTGTTGACCGGATGTAGAGCTGTCACGTCTCTGGGTATTTGTCTCCATTTCGTGTCCTCGGTCTTGTGACACCTGATCGCGTCAGATAAAGACAAAGTAAAGAAAGCAGCTGTGATGGCGGAGAGCGACAAATCACGTACGTTTGATTAATGTCTGATTTCATAGTGTGATAGTCTGACTGAGAGTCTGACCGTCAGGACTGTTGTGAAGATTTACTCCATCATCCATTAACCATCCATTAACGTTAATGTTGTTAATGCTAGCCTGTTGTTGCTATTAAGACTTTTATCAGGTCGTTACTTTTTTTTACTAAGAGTCTAAACGTTTCTGACAAGTTTCATGAGTTTAAAGCAGTTAATGTTTTATTTATTTATTTATTTATTTTATTCCTGCTGTACTTTCACTTTAGTTCTTAACAAAATGGCGGCCCAAACAGCGCCTCTGTGTTCGAATTAAAATGCAACGGCTCAATCTTTCATTGTTATGAGTTAATTTGTGGCCTATATATGAATAATTAAACAAGTGTATAGGAAATATTTTAATTCTATATTCGTAATATATCTTAGAGTTTGGTTGTTGGAGATTTAAATCTGTAACATCCTCATAAAATCTCTTCAAATACTAAATATGATGCCACAGTTTTATCATCGTATCATATCAGACAAAATGATGTTAACTGTAACTATGATGCAGTTTAACATCTTTAACTTTAACCGCTTGTTGTGACTAATAAAACACAGACAGATTTAAAGGTTGTGCCTCATTTTAACTATGCTCTTCATTTGTGTGTTAACAACTAGGGATAGACTCATTACAGGTCTGGACGATTGTCTGTGCAGATAATCAGCATTTTTCCAATTATCAGTATCATTTTTGTGTTTGATTGCTGATAAAAATAGATTAATTCAAAATGAACTGCTGTGGCTCTGATGCAGTATCTGTCTTCTGTCCGCACATCAAGTGCAATAGCTTGTTCAGGGATTTTGGGATGTAGACAGGTCTCCGTAAAGATGTAGGCAAAGCAGTCTCTGACTTTACAGTTGCTGAGTGAGGCTGAGTAATATTTCATCCATTTTATTTTCCTGTGACCAGACATTAGCCAGAAGTAGGCTGGGTAGAAGAACAGAATAAGGTCTCATTAACATGAGTAACATAAGACATAATTGTCCGCCTGACTCTGAACACAGACTAACACAAGTACTTCAAAATCCACCTTTATTTGACTCGTTATTGATCCAGGACAACACACATTAACATCAACTGCATCTGTTATGACTCTGTTAAGTATATTGCTGCTCAAAGTTTTTAATTGCAGTAATTTGGTTGTTTCATTAGCGATCCTCATGGTGTGAATAAGTAATTTTTTCTCTTTCCCTGAACAGCACTACAGAGAAGAAGAAGAAGATCCATGTCCTTACTTGAAGGTGAGAAACCTTCCATCACTTCAAAGAAGTTTTACACTTTAAACCAACTTTTGTTACACAAAAATCTAATTTTCAAGGTTATAATGTTTGATTAGCATGGAGACAAGGGAATAGACAGGACGCTGGCTGCTGGTAACTAGTTTAATGAAAAAGTGTCAAAAAGGAGGGTTGGACTCTGAGTAGAGACATCTGAACTCTGATGGTCCAGTGGAAGCGAACTACCTCCCTCTGTTGTTGGGATGGTTTTGTGGAGTAGGGGTTAAATCACTTTAACAGGTGTGTCATGGTGCCTTGCTAGTTATTCCCTTATCATAAGTTTTAGGTTCACGGTTCAGCTTCCTTGTCACTATAGAATACAGGATTGCACAATGACGTGCAGTTGTCGTCCCCTCGTCACTGCACACAGACTTAGCTATAACAGAAAGTTATTGTCATAGTGTTGTATACTGCAAACACATAATTCTACAGTGAATATAATTCAAACCCCGCTTTTCAAACATAGTTTCCAGAAAGAAATATAAATATCAATTCAGCCAAGACTGTAATAAGTTTTGTGAATAATAATGCACAGGAACTAAGTAATGATTATATTTATAACAAAAAAAGGACACCATAAAGGAGTTTTATACTAAATTATTTTACTTTTATGTTGTTTTTAATGACACTAGATCTGTACATTTCATCTTGTGGTGTGTCATCTCTTACAATATCAGTGTGTCACACCTTGTTTTCTGTTCTGTGTCAGAATTCAGACTGGTTCTTGTTGGAAAAACTGGTGCTGGAAAGAGCTCCAGTGGAAACAACATACTGGGAAGAGGCGCCTTCGGTGCTGCTGTCAGTCAGTCCTCAGGTAACACTTATACGCACTTAGAGTGGTTATTAGCTAATGTGTCAAACTGCTAACAGTTTCCTCTATGATAAGCTGTGTGACGAGGCTAAAGTCGGTGGATTAAAGCAACATCAGGTGCATGTTGTGTGTGTAATGTTTCCCGCTTTGGCACTGAATGATAGTGTTGGATGTTAATTGTGTTCTGCAGAATTATTTCAGTATTGAAGGAAATTCTATGAAACAGAGTTATGCTGCTAAAACACACCTGATTAAAGGGCCATCCACACCACGAACGATGACTAAAACGCTTAATATAGATAGATCATTTTAAATATCGTTCTACCTCAAGTGAATGCTGGAGTACACATCACAACCATTATCACAATCACAGTGGTATCTTTGGGATCACCAGAGCGATTTGATGAACGACAGGAACACTGACAGCCAATGAAAATCCATCTGAATTTACTGGTTCATCAATTGGCTTGATTGACTGCTTATGATATTGGTTTCTAACTGTAGCCGACCTCTTTTATGAAAGCTAATTAACTGCTAATAGGAAACACCTTATAGATAATCTACTCTGATTACTCAGTCTTGGTTATTAGAGTTACTCACTTAATAAATGTTAGTTTTACAACATATTTAAGCTGCAAATTACATATAAAAGAATTACATTTTATCTGAGACATACTGCCGAATGATCTTTGGTGCTGAAGGGGTTTTAATTTATCCTTACTGATGTCCTCTTTGATGATCGCCAGCATAACTGATGATGATGCATATATACAAAATATTTCTCAAAAGATGACAACTAACATTACAGAGAGTTATCAATCTGTCTGTTTCTTTGTGTGATGTACAGCAGTAACAGGTCGTCAACATCCATAACATTTTCCTTTTGCCTGGCACCACTTTTTACAGAGTTATCATTCATCAATGTGGATGCTCACACAGTGATCAGTCCTAATGTGGATGGCCCTAAACAGCGATGTTCCTGTGACACAGGCACCTGACTCTGACTTTTCTTGCTTGTTATTTGAACAGTCGTGTCTCTGTGTGATCATCTCCTTCATCCTGTATTTGTGAAGTTGTGTTTCACATTAAAACGTCATGTGTTTTCTCTCCTCAGTGACCAGAGAGTGCTGTAAGCAGACAGATGAGGTCTACGGCAGACAGGTGACCATCGTTGACACTCCCGGCCTCTTTGACACCACGTTACCTGAGCAAACAGTGAAGAGAGAGATCTCAAAATGCATCAACATGTCGGCCCCGGGGCCCCACGCCATCCTGCTGGTCATCAAGGTGGGGCCTTTCACCAACGAGGAGCAAGACGCTGTCAGGCAGGTGGAGGAGATCTTTGGAGAGGATGCCTGGAAGTACACCATCATCCTCTTCACCCAGGATGAACAAACTGAACCAGACATCGAGCGGGCTGGACCTGAGCTGCAGTCCATCCTGAGGAAGGCTGGAAACAGATATCATGTCCTCAACAACAACAAGACCAACGATCGAGGACAGGTCCTGGACCTGCTGGAGAAGGTGGAGGAGATGGTGACCAACAATGAGAGACAGTTTTACTCCAACAAAACCTACCTGCAGGTGGTGGAGATGTTGAATCAGAGAGAGGCAGAGCTCAGAGAGTTCTTCCTGAAACAAATGGAGGAGAAAATTCAAGCTGTGGAGTCAAAGTACAAGAAGATGCTGAGTGAAGCTCAACAGGAGCATGAAAAGGTGGAGAAACGACTTCAGTCTGAGCAACAGGAAGTGAAGCGGTACTATCGTGTCTTAGAGAGAGGAGTCCGTCATGTTGTAGAGCAGACGGTGCCGACTGACTCCATGGAAGACATCCTTAAGTTTCACAAGGCGCTGAAACTGAAATTCACCTCATAAACTCTGATGGACCCTCGATGGCTGTGACATCATCCTGCTGACAGCTGTCACCATTTGACTGACTGCAGTGAGTCAACACAAAGGTTGCTATAACTCAGAAAAAACACCTGGTTTTGTTGCGACAAACAGGGCTAGAAAATTTCCTGGGTTGTCCTTAAAAACATTCAGGGGTGTCCTCTTCAGGAATTGCTCTTGAGAATGTTTGCTGTTTTTTGTCCCCAGTCAACAGTAAAGTTAAATCTCTGCCCTTCGATACAGACTGTTAAACAAATCAAACTTAAATCATATAGCTGTTACATACAGGACAACAATATATCTACAGATGTGTAATGTGTGTCTTGGCATTATTCTACAAATCTGTGAACACCGTTCTTCCAAAAGATGTTAATTAATGTGGTGCTTTGTGATTGTAATGGAGAGTGCTGTCAAACAGGTCAGTCCAAAATCTGCCATTTGTGTTTGATTGGGTTGAAAAGATCGCAACATATGAACTACATCATTTTCATACTCATCAAACCATTCAGTGAGTCCTCGTGCCCTTGGGATGGGGGCATTGTCATCTGGAGGAGATTGCTCCCAACAGAATGAATGTTAGCCAAGTTAAAACAAGACAAGTTAAACTGAACGTTTCTTTATGTTGCAACTTTTCGTTTGTGTAGGTTGAATTTTCTACTTTTGTCACCACGCTGTGCTCATGCTCTGGTTAGGTTTAGGCACAAAAACCACTTGGTTACGGTTAGAAACATCATGATTTGGCTTAAATTTTGGTCTCAATGGATGGATGGAGATGGTCAGACATCGCATGAAAAATCCAGGCTTATATACCCTGAAAAGAGCCGTTTGTGCCATCGTGTGGTTGCTACTCAGCTCATTTTCAACATGCATTATCAATGTTTGTAAGAATTTTCTTATGAAATCTATCTCATCTCAATAAAGGCTTTTAAATCTTTTGCTAGAAGTGTGCCGTGGATTTTTCCAACAGATGTGTCTTCTTCTTTCAATATACATTTTTAGACCAATATCATCCTAAAAACAGAGACACATTGAAGCACTAAAGCCTTAAACATGTACTTATAAGATATGAAAATAAGCCTACTAACCACTTAATTATATTTTTATATTTTAAATTTTTTGTATTTTATTTCTTCGAGGGTTTCAGCTGAAAGAAAGGCTGACTCTGAACATATTGATGTAATGGAATACACAAATGTAATTACAGGTAGATCTGCTCTTGCAGTAATGATGGAGCAGTGATATTATAATTGTATTAATTTACACATTCACACAGTTGCCCATTTTTTTTTTACCAGTCATCCTTCCTGCATTTACCAGCTGACTGCTGCAGGCGGTCTGGATAATGTGTTCAACTTCTTCGTATTTGTCTCATATCATAATTTGCTCTACTTAAATATTCCACTCTGCTGCAGGTAGACTTGTCCATGTGTGTGATTGGTCGTATGCTGCAAAGACCTCCCCTTTATCTGAATGCACTCATGGCTGGGTGTGGTCAACCTGTCAATAACATTGTGTTTGTGTTGAGTTTGATTTTACCATGAAAGGACCAGTTCTGTTCCTGCATGTAACAGAACTGGTCCTCTAATGACTCGTGTTTATAGTCAGCAATAAAAACTAGTTAAAGATTTATTTTCTATCACTCCTCTTACTTAGAACCAGACTTTTATAATGAAAACATCAATACTGCTTTGAGTTCTTGTATCTTCTCTTTCATTTCATGGCAGTTTTAGTATTTTCAGTCGGTTAATTATTTTTGTTTTGATGTGAATATTCTTGTACAATAGTTATGAGTTTTCCACCAGTTTGTGGTTTGACCTTTGACCTCTTGTGTGTTTGTAAAACCAGCTGCACTTTAATTCAGAATAACATAAAGTTCTGCTATTTCTAACGTACCATCCATGTATTCATATGAACTACTACTACTGAAAATTAACGAGCCTTGATTAATGAATTGCTTCTCTTCAGTTTATAAACTGTTGTTAATGTTCAGAAACTGTAATTTGTTGTATCTACAAATCACTTTGACTCATGATAGAATATGTATAAATGAATGAACATACACATTTTGTTTTTCTCATTTATCTCACCATATAATTTTCATGAGTGATGATATAAACAGAATCTACATGATGTCACATGTAAGTATTGATGATGAAATATGCCAAAGTATGACAGAAATAAAGAGAAACATGTATCTCTCTTTTGCTTTTTGTTGAATTGTGGAATGTTCAACAAACATAATTTAAACAAACAGTAAAATGTGCGAGAGCAAACAAACTACTTGAGACTGAAGAAAAGAAAGTATTGAACAGCAGGATATTCAAATGTTAAGACCCTGCAGTTGTCAGTATGACTAGATTTATTATGATTTTCATCTTTAATACACCGACCGACATGTGTCCTCTTCAGTGCCTAATGAAATGTGTCATTATAACACCAGCAACCAGCAAGTATACTACGGTGAAGTTAGATCTCTCAAAGTGAAGTTAGATCTCTTTGAGACAGGCACAAAAGACAAATAAAGCGATCTGCACTAGCAGGAGTCATGTACCACGTACTGACAAAATCATCTGGCAGCAGGGAGCATGAAGACCAGGGCTGATTGCAAATCTGCTGCAGGTGTGTGTGTCTCAGCAGCTCCTGGTGGAGGGAAACCCCGCCCAGCCTGTCAGTGCACCTCTGAAAGCACAGAAGGCAAAACACCAAAAACACAAATCCACCAGAAACATGACTGACCATGACAAGGTGATTCTGAACATCAAGTGTGTGCACACCTCAATTTTTCCAAGGCCAATTCTCTGTCAACTTCAGATCTCCTTTTTCTCAGACTTCTCAACTTCCACCCTATGCTTCAACTTCTCATGCTCCATTTGTAACAGCAGCAACTCCTTCTGCTGTTCAAAGGACCAAGCAGGGCTCTGAACCAGCAGCCTCTGCAACACCTCCCATTTTACCAGGCAAAATCTCCATCTCATACAAGTTAGCCTTTAAAATAGACTTAACTGAGTATTTTGTTACTAATATCAACCATGTAGTGGTCTTCAATTTTTAACAACTGCTCTTTTGTGCAGCCAGCCAAAAACCCCTCTGATGGAGTCTCAAAAAAAATATTCAACCAGAGCCATTTTATCTACCCAGCCCAAAGGAGAGCAATCATCAACACACAAACACATTTTAATATCAGACTAAGATAACCTGAGAAAATACAAAATGCAGTTTTTAAATGATGATTTCATTTATTAAGGTAAAAAAGCTAGTCCTCCGTGACTGGTTAGGAAGAGAGGACAATTTTTGGTTTTGTTCAATGTCTTTCCCTGACATCCCTCATGCCTTGAGGTCAGGGGTCATTGGGTCTGTATGTGTGTGTGAGGTCCCACACCTCCACAGACAAAACATAAGATTAAAGCAAAACAATGTTTATGAATGATAGAATTTAGTTTCAGCTGTGAGATGAACATTAACTGAACAGCAATACAATAATGTAAAAAAAAACATTCATTAAACAGCTTTAAATGTATAAAGAAGAAATAAATACATATGTATTTATAGAAAAGGTTTGCTTGACTCTGTGAGTAAAAACACTGTTCACCTCTGACAGAGCTGAGATTTTACTTGTTGTGGAGGCTCCCAAAGCAGTATGTTAGGTCTCTTGGTGTTCCTGCACAACACCAGGTCCCAGATAGGTAAAAGTTCTTTTAGGTACATTAAGATTAAGATTGTCTTTATTTATCCCACAACGGGGAAATTCACATGTTACAACAGCTCGAGGTGCAACAGTACAAGTAGAATCAGAAAAATATGCATTGAAATATCAAATATTAAATAGAAAATAAATAGAAAAACACAAGATATTTACAAAAAACAATAAGATATTTACAAAAGCAAACAAGTGGGTGGAAAGTGACTTCATGTAGTGCTTGAGTTAAACAGTCTGATGGCTGTGGGGATGAATGACCTGCGGTAGTGCTCCTTCTCACACAGTGGGTGTCAGAGTCTGCTGCTGAAAGAGCTGCTCAATGCCTCCACAGTCTGGTGCAGGGGGTGAGAGGTGTTGTCCATGATTGACGTCAACTTGGCTGACATCCTCCTCTCACCCACCACCTCTATGGACAGTCCAGGACAGAGCTGGCCCTCCTGACCAGTTGTTCAGTCTTCGTTTGTTCCTGTCCGTGCTGTTACCTCCCCAGCAGACCACTGCATAAAGGAGCGCTGATGCCACCACAGTATCATAAAATGTTCGTAGTAATGTCCTCTGCACCCCAAAGGACCTCAGTCTACTCAGCAGATGGAGGCGACTTTGGCCCTTCTTGTACAGGGCATCCGTGTTGTCAGTCCAGTCCAGTTTGTTGTGAACACACCCAGGTATTTGTATTTTGCCACCATCTCTATGTCCAAACCCTGGATGTTCACTGGTGTGATCTGTGGTGTCATCCTCTGGAAGTTTATCACCATCTCCTTTGTTTTACTGGTGTTTATGTTGTATTCACACCAGTTAACAAAGTCTTTGATGACCCCCCTATAGTCCTGTTCGTTATGATACTTCCCCCGTCCTAAAGCACTCACAGGCGGCCCAGTCCTCGCGCAACAGTCCCTCCCAGCTGCAGTCAGAGCAGGAGAAGTTCACCCCTCGCGTCCAGACTGCGAAAGCCGCCGCTGGCTGATCCCACCCTGGTTTACAGTCAGGGCTGGATGTAAATGTAAAATTGTCTTTGTCTAAAATAAATCACTGCACTCACTGCACTAAAGTTCATTTGTAGTTCTAAACATATTAAGGGTGTTTTTTACTTTCTTGTCTCTCCCACGGCGTTATTCCTCTCTCCTACAGCGTCCATTACAATTAAATGCACATGGCCAGTTATGCAAATTAGGTGATGACATCATTTAGCGACTTCTACCGACTTTTAGGACTGCAAATAGCGACTTTCCCTACTGAGGAGTTCGCAACATTGTCTAACACGGCAGCAGAATGCTGTGAAAAACATACAGATTGCCAACCAAGCCCTTTTATAGAAAGGCTCCAATCGTCTCTGAGCAGTTTCTCTTGGTGTCTCATTAGTTCCAGCTGTCTGGCCTTGCTGGTCTCTTTCAGCTTCATTAATGAATGTATAGGCCATCTTGAACATATCAGAGGTGTAGTTATTTCCTTCGTTAGCTGTGACCATGTCATCGATTGTCTTCATGAAGTCCTGAACCTGCCGTCTGCTTTTTCTTCCTCTGTTGTCAAACACACAGTATCTGTCACCACACATAGAGACCAGTTCTTTAATAGAGGGGCTAGACTGGATCTTCTCATCAATGGACTGACCTCGAAGCTCATCTCCATGAGTAAAAAGTACCATTGCATAGTTTTGAGCATCACTTCCAAATAATTGTGGTAGCAGCTGAAGCAGGTCAGAATCTGCTCTGGACATCCGGCCAACCCTCACCACAATGACAAAGGCATGTGGTCCTGGACTGGCCTCTGTGATTGACTTCATGATCTCCATGTACAGCTGTTCAGGAGTCTGAACTTCATCAGAGAATCCTGGAGTGTCCACCACTGTGACCCTGCGACCTGCCACCTCTGCTGATTTAGAGACAGTGTCTGCACTGACTGACTTAAAGTCAGAGTCTGTTTTAAACAGATCTGATCCTAGGATGGTGTTTCCTGATGAACTCTTCCCTCCTCCAGGCAGACCGAGCAGCACGATCCTCGTTTCCTCCAGCCCGACAGAAACCCCAGAAGTAGAAGCTGGAGAAAAGAAAACATAAGGTGAACCAAAACTCTGAAAATATGAGATGATTTTCATAAAACTGACTGACTGTAACTCTCCAACAGGGTCCTCATAGTATCGAGTAATAAAGGCAGAATGAAGTGGTAGTAGCTCATCTATGGGGACTTGGGTTGGGAGCCACTGGTAGCACCCCCATCACTCTGACATGTCTATAGGTCCTGTATGTGTATATTTCAGGCCTTTGTGCCTGTGTATGTAAAAACTGAATTTTCCCCAGGATTATTCCATGGGAGTTACCATGTTGCATCGCCATGTTTCTACAGTAGCCCAGAATGGACAAACCTGGCATAGTGAAGGCCTTTCGCCGTCCTTCTAAACAATTTGTATTGTGAAAACCTTGCAACCACAATCTGATAAAGGATTGATGATCATACTTATTTTGTACAAGAAAAATCACAGGAGCGTGAATCATTGTCGAAGAATCGAGATCGGGACAAGCGACGGCATAAAACAATAATAAAAATTGGAGTTGCCTTTCCAAGATGGAAATCTCTGATGAAAGAGAAGTATTTGCAGAGTGACACTGAAGTGTCCTGTCTTCTGCTGGACAGGTAAGAGTAACGTTAAAGATTACAACCGGCCGTAATAAATATTTCCCACTGCTGCTAATGGTACTAAACCTACATAACGCAAAATGTTCACTAGCAGTACATTAGTTTCACTGAAAAGAAATGCCACTAAAATAACTAAATACAGCTTTACTTCATCGCTTGAATTAGTAGAAATACTCATATATTAAGAAAATGAGTTTCTTGTCCGTGAGGGCCACCGTAGCTTTTGGAGCTTCGCCAGCGTCTTCGGAAAAAGAATGGTGAGCGAGTTACAATGTAGAAACTCACCCATAGATGCCGCTAAATACTCGATATATTACACACTGTACCTTTAAAGTGCTGAAATTAAATGCACACGGTGTCTCTCACCAGTGATGCCCTTTACCTGGAGAACAGCCCCGGCCTGTGCTTCAGTCACTTCACACTAGAACTATTTTATTTATCTATACGTTTCCATAATCGATAAGCTTATGATTCTGCAGTGTAGACATGAAGCCCCACTCTGGTAGCTAATACTAATGACTACTAAAAGTTTACAGTACAGTGGTTTAAACTTTATAACATGATACCTGGAGATCCTTGGTCACCAGTTTGAAGGTGGTCTGACTTCATCAGCAGCTGTTTGACTTGTTCCTGTCCACCATTTACATTATTGAACAGATGATACCTTCCAGCAAATTTTTTAACAAAGTCTGGAAGTGAACCTTCTTCCTCTTCAAAGATGAAATCTTCCAATGACATCTTCGTCAATGCGTCACCATTTGTAAAAAGCAAAACACTCTTTTTCAACGCATCTATCGCTTCAAGGACTTCAACAGTTGCCTTCAGAGCCTTCTCTTGTTCTTCAGTGAACCGTCCGACGCTGACAGTCACCAGAAACAGACAACGTCTGGAGGACTGGAGGAGGTCTTGACACCAGGCTGTAATTTCCTCCTTAGCATGAAATATTCCTGGAGTGTCAATTACTGAGATCTGTCTGTCAAAGACATTTTCAGTTGCTTCAGTGATTTTTTTCGTCACCGACTTGAAGGAAGGTCTTGAATCAAATGGCTGGCATCCCAGGATGGTGTTTCCTGAAGCACTTTTCCCGACTCCAGTGTTTCCCAGAAGGACAATGGTGAGATCTGAACTGGGACCTGGATCCATATTTGAGGAACTCAAAACCTGCTGAGACAAACCCCGCCCCCCAAAAAAATCAGATCACTGACAAAACTTCAACTGTATTTCTGTAAAGTCTCTCTGCAACTACACAACAAGACTTTTTTCAACACATCTCACATTCACAAGGCACCGAAAGCATTATGTGGTAATATGTGGTCAAACAATCAATCAAACTTTACTTAGCACAACTTTACTTACAAATAAATAATTAAAAAGAGCATGATTCTAAAAAAAAATATCTTAATGAATTAAATTAGATAAAATGAATCTAAAATAAAAAATAAGAAATAACAGTAAAAGCAGGATAGAGGGCAGGATAGAAAGGTTGAAATCATACAGTCTGATCTACGCTCCATAATAAGGTCATTGATGAGACATTTCTGATTTGAAAATGAGCGTACACCGAGTCTATAGACTGTTACTTTGTGTTAGATAATCGTGCCAATGGTATAGAGAGGAGTCATTAGTCCAGAGGATTTATTCTAACCACAAAGGGAGCTAGTGCGGTTTGTGGGGGAGATTCATGGTAGTGACCTGAAGTGACCAGGAGTGGATGACTTCGTGCAATGGAGGACAATCAGTGTGATGGAAAGTTTGTGATAGAGTAGAATCAATTGTCAGCTAAAGTGTGGTACACCCATCTTCAAACTTGGCCTTCATTTTGATCTCAACTGCACACCTGTAACATTTCTTGACTGCACAGTTGTGGCTCTCTTGAAAAAAAACTATCCACAGACACAGACAGACAGAAGGACAAGGTGACAGAGTCCCCACCACTGAGGCTGTGCAGTCCAAGAAATGTCTGTGGGGCACACAGCATTGTCAGGGACACCTCTCATCCTGGTGACCAACTATTTGCCCTCCTCCCCTCTGGGAGGTGCATTAGGACTCTTTTTCACAACATAGGGTCAGGAAAAGCGTCTTCCTTCACCTGTCACACAGCTGACTTATCTGCTTTTTGCACTTCTGGTTAGAGGCTCAACTGCATTTTGTAAAGCATGAATTCGACACTTCCCACTCTGCAGGACTCATACAACACTGACCAGATGTGTAAACCATGTATAATCACAAAAAAATACATTCATCATGAATTATTTGTCATTAACCATTTAATATCAGGTTATGTGCAAGAAATGGTGCTTTTCTCACACATAAACTGATATTTATAAAAGAATATGTCTGCAGGTGAAACGATGATTCAGATGAGAGACGTAACATTTTAGCAAAATGTTGTTTGCCAGTTTCACTTATAATCTTTGCAGTCAACTGATGCAACCCGATAGTCAGTGACACTGACTTGCAACAGTATTTTACATGTGTGGGCGGAAACGCTAGCAGTATTTCTGAAAATACTATTGTGAGTGCGTCACATACAGATGGAAGAATGCTGACTGTCGAGCTCGTAGCTCACCTTTTGTTTCCTCACCACCTGAAGTATGTTATGGAGTTAACCAAACATGAGTTAATGAATACAAGTAACCACAGTTGAGCTTTAAATATGGTGCTTTGATACATTCAGTCAGAAATTGTTGTTCAGAAAATCACAGTTCCAGCTTCTGAGTGCTCAGAGCATCCTTTGTATGGAAGAGTTTTTGGCTATAAATAAAATTAAAAGTCCAATTAGAATTGAAAATGTAAAGAGATACAATATTAATATTAATGAGGTAATAATACAAATTCAGAAATATTTATCTTTTCCATAACTGAATAAACAATAAAGTCCATTTAGTTTATATTCCATAGTCCATATTTAGTTTATTCAGTCATGAAAACAAACAGTTTGTTTAAAAAAAAGTCAGTCAGTCAATGTAGATTTTTCTTTTCTGATTAAAATTTCTTTCCCAGAACTACATAGTGCATCTTTAAGTAAAAGTAAGTATGATCAGGAAATTAGGTTAATAAAACATAAAACAGCAGGATTTTTGTTGTAGGTGGAGCTCGTTTTGAATTACTTTGTATGGGACTGTAACTAATGTGACATGAGACAACTTCACAATGTTTGTTTTGTCCAAGCAACAGTCCAAACTTTAACATTATTAAATGATTCAGTTCAGAGAAAAAGTGTTTTACATAAAATAAAAACATGACTATTAAATGTGAGACTACGAGGGCACGATAATTATAAAAGAGAAACTTTGAGTAACCTCGCCTATAAAGTCAAAGTAAAACTGAGCGAGAACTTTTTTAAAACTAAAATAAAAACCAAAAACATTTGACACGTTTAAAATGAACTCGTAACAAACTCGAGCAGTGAAGACGGGTGGCATTTACTGTTGTGGTTTATTATCGGGTACAGTACGACTCTGAATGTTTAATGCTCAAACCTGAGATGAACAAACAGGGAAGTCAGAATTCATCAGGAGAAAACGATCAAACTCACCTGAAGTTAGTCCGGTAGATGTTTCTTCTGAAGGTGAGGCATTTTGCAAAGAAAATAAGAAGAAGAAAAACAAAAACAAAAACAAAAGTCAACCCGGAAAGATTGAGACATGTAATCTCTGACCGCCCTACATCCTTAAATCCTCAAAATGGTGTCGTTACCTCCACAGGTGAACCTTGTGGCAGGAGACGGGCATATTTCCTGATTCAATATTTAATGTTTACGGTAATTTAAAATTTAAAACGTAAGTCTTTTCGGATAAGGAGGAGAAACGAGGCTTCATATTCGACGTGATGGCAGAAAGTGAAACATCTCGTAAGTGATTTGGTTTAATTTGTAGGTTTGAACGCGTGTGTTAGGATTAGATAAGTTTATTACATCAGCTTTTAATGTTCAACTCCTTAGTGGGATTGAGCTGCATGAGGACATAATTGCGTTTAAACAGGTGAATATTACAGTTCAGTGCTGCTTTTTACTTTCAGTCACAGATCTAGACATATAAAGGTTTATTTTAAAACATAAACTCAACAGTAGTTTTGTGCGAGGCGAGCACCGCCTTTCACTCTTTATCTCCTCCAGGGGAGTGAACCTGTGATCAGCACAGCTCCCTTCTGTAACTTTCCATCACTGTGTAGTCCATGTAGGTGACACCATTTAACCGATATTGAGCTAGTTGGTTTGTTTTGTAAAATGTAGCATTTTGTTTTGAAGTGATTGTAGAATAGATTAAAGGTCATATTAGTAAACATTTCTATGCAGACAAAACACTTTTTTATCAACATCTACAGAGCTTGTAGAAAGGTTTGGAATAAAAGTTTCCTTTCCTTAAAAACACAACTATGATTGTGAATCAATTATTTTAAAATGTTTGTCGGGTCCCAAATGTTTGTTTTGTTTATCTCTGTGTGAGAATTTTGACATTTGGTTTGATGTTTTATCAGCAACACCTTTAACAAATGCACCGTCTGTCTATCTATCTATCTATCTATCTATCTATCTAATTGAACAGAACCAGAAAGGAGGAGAAGACGGAGTATGGAACGTCCTCCGTCAGGTACGTTCTAACAAAACGTTTTTCCAGTTCCTGCGTTTCAATCAGTTTCAATTGTTTCTGACAAAGTGGCTTTTTTCATATTGGCTGAATATGTAAAATCTTTAATTCAACACTGCCACTGTTTGAATCTTTACATCTCCATGTTCCAGTGTCTGACTTGAGACTGGTTCTTGTTGGGAAGACTGGATCGGGGAAGAGTTCCAGCGGAAACACTATACTAGGAGGACTCGTCTTCAATGCAGCCGCCAGTCGACTGTCAGGTAAAAACACACACAAGTTGTATTTCTGTAAATGTTAAAGCTACTTCTACTAAATGCTTTTCCAGTTATGAGCTTGTATTCGGTCAAGGCAAGAGGCAGTCAGATACTAATGAGCAGCCACCAACATCTCTTCACCTGAGAGGTAAACTTTGTGGCCGCTGATATAATAATATGATAATATGATGAATACATAAAGCGGCAGGCTAACAAACTAACACACCCCTGATCCGCGCCTCCGGCTTTTCCATTCACACAGATGCTGTCTGGCCTCTGCTGCAGCTCTGTTACCTCAGGTGGCGGATCAGAGGTGGAACAAACTGTCCCCTCATCCCCCCTCTAACTTTCACACAGACGGCGAGGTATCAGTTCGAGAGTCCGGTCTTGAAAAAGCAGTAGGCTTACAGAACCTCTTGGTTATGATAAAGTTGTGTTGATGAGTAAATCTGTCATCGTCTCTCCTCAGTGACCAGTGAGTGCTGTAAGCAGAAAGGTGATGTGTCGAGCAGAGAGGTGACCATCGTCGACACTCCTGGCCTCTTTGACACTTCGCAGGCGGATGATACAGTGAGGAGAGAAATCGCAAAGTGCATCAACATGTCGGCCCCGGGGCCCCACGCCATCCTGCTGGCCATCAAGGTGGGGCCCTTCACGGCAGAGGAAAGAAACGCTGTCAGAAAGGTGGAGGAGATCTTTGGAGAAGATGCCTGGAAGTACACCATCATCCTCTTCACATACGGAGACAGAATAAAGTCAGATATCGAGCAACAGCTGGAGGAGGCTGGACCTGAGCTGCAGGAGATCCTGAGGAAGGCAGGAAACAGATATCACGTCTTCAATAACCTCAAAGTCAGCGATCGAGGACAGGTCCTGGGCCTGCTGGAGAAGGTGGAGAAAATGCTGGCTGACAACGGAGGAAAGTTTTACTCCAACAAAACCTACCTGCAGGTGGTGGAGATGTTGAATCAGAGAGAGGCAGAGCTCAGAGAGTTCTACGAGAAGAAACTGAAGGAAGAAATAAAATCTGTGGAGTCGAAGCACAAGAAGATGCTGAGTGAAGCTCACCAGGAGCATGAAAAGGTGGAGAAACGCCTTCAGTCTGAGCTGCAGGAAGTAAAGCGCTACTATCGTGCTTTAGAGAGCGGAGTCCGTCATTTTGTAGAGCAGACGGTGCCGACTGACTCCATGGAAGACATCCGTAAGTTTCACGAGACCCTGAAATTGAACTGAACCTCATAAACTCTGCTGGATTCTCCACCGTCTCCACCTGCACAGACCTGTTGTTTGACACAGCGGTGCTTTTATTGTCACAGTCATTGTTCTCATATCTACATGGTACCCTTTCAAGTGCCATGGTAACTTACCCTGGTAATATCATGGGATCCTCCGTTTAGCTTAGGATATATCACCTGTGGTGGTTTTACAGCACACCAAACAAAGGGATGTTCCCTGATCACTGACATGTATTGTAGTTCATGGAAAGATCTGACAATGTTACACTATGCTTTCATTTGTTAATGTGCAAATATAACAGCCCACAGGCAATTAAGTTAGCATTCTAGCAAACTGCTAAATACAATGTGTGCTAAAGTATCACCTGTACCTGTAACTAGTCTTTTACAAGTAACGAAAGTAACAAAAAGTACCACTGTGTAAAAAAACTTTGTTTTGAGTAAAATAACTAAAGTGATTAGTAGCAGCTGTCAGTGTACTGAACTGCAAATGATACATGGCATCACTCAATTGCCAACATTCATATAGGCAGTACATTTTGTATTGTGTTTGAGGTTTAAACGGTCTATACTCTATAGCTTGTATGCTGCCATGTATAAGAATCTTTAAAGTGTTGATTTTGCAAACTTTAAATCAGAGATTTATGTTTAATAAAACATTTTGAACACCTTCAGTTGTGTTATACATACGATGATCTGCAGAATCTGTGTGTGTAGGTTTGAGCTGCTTGAGTTTTTTTTCACTGTCAAGAATTTTAACAGGTTAAGTGTCTTTAGAGATGTCCTTCCTGCAGAGGGAAACATGTTTAATCAAGTCAGTAGTCAGCCAGAGCTGCCAGGTTTCATGTTCTGCTATAAAGGTTGACACCACTATCCACTCTGCTGGAGCTAATGTTGGCATACTAAGTACGATTTCAGCTCTCAGGCAACTCATTTTAAAGCTGGGGTTGGTCAAATAGGGGAAACCGGCAAGAGCAAGCTAAATTGTTGAAGTATATCCACCTGAAAACATCCCACCCTCTCCCTTCACGCCTGCAACAAACTGGATTTATTGATTGCTTTCAGGATGACAAGAGATTTTCAACAAATATGACATAAAATGCTTCTAGAAAACATACCCACCTTAGCTTTAACAGTGACAGCTGTCATTTTTAAGTGACTGTGTTGTTTTTCTTCATAATGTTTGCTTGCTTGCTCTCAACAGTTCCCACTGATAAGCTTTCACAAGTCTTTGCAGCTGCACCGACACTGTCACAAAGTGTGAAGCTGCTGAATTTGCAAGAATCTTTCCGGACTTCAAGTTATTTGCTTGTTGCTGAATCACAGCGGTTGAACATAAATGTCCGATGAGGAACTACTCGCAGCTACCGGCATGGTTAAGGTGTAATGACCAGCCAGACAAGCGACTGTTGGCTGCTCCTCAAGAGGTTAGCTTAGTTGCTATAACATCAGTTATATGAAAACTGGAGAGTTTATTTCATTAAAGAAGAACAAAGAATGACACTGAAGGACTTTCTAGATGATTAAAGTGTTTTTGCTCTTCATTTGACTGACTTCGGACAGAGTTTGATTCACCAACTGGCTCAGCTGGTGGTAGTGCTCTCTTGCCTTTGATCTGATTGGTTGAAGTTATCCTGAGATAGCCGGTGATAGACGAGACGGGTTCGTTCAATCACCCGCCAAGTATTTATTTCACCTTCAATGTGCCGACAGAGCTTGGGAAGTTTCAACCTTTAAAAAGTGGAAGAAACCTGAACTGTTAATATGTATTTCTTTCTCCTTGTTTATCTTCGTGGCCATTTTATACTTTTCCTATGATTTAAGACACCTTCTGTTTTAAACAATAACCAGAGACAAAATAGACTTTGAGAGACGTCTGTTTTAATTAGAGCAGAACACTAATACAACAGCTGCTATCAGAACGGTATTCAGCACAAATCATAGACAAATATTTACATAGATGATAAATGTTAAACATTCAATAGAAAATAGTTTTTTTTTAATTATCTGAGTGCAGTAATAATTGTCTAACTCCAAAAACAAAAATAACCAAATGAATAACAAATCCTATGTACAACAGGTGAGAGGCAGTGGACAGCACAATGAGGGGTGCGTTGTGTACAGGTGAGGCACAGCATGCTGAAAACAAGGTGAGCTCTGATTGGTCGTCACACGTAGATGTCCTCTGCATCTACAGACATCTGCTGTGTGATTGGTGTTTTCATTGGAACGACACGATCACAGACAACTGTAGAGAGAAGAAAAAGTTAGACAAATTAGTGTGTGGTAGTGTGTGTGTGTGTGTGTGTGTGTGTGTGTGTGGGTGGGTGTTTGTGTGTGTGTTACCATAATGAGACTCCTCCTCTTTCTCCTCTTTCTCCTGCTTCTCTGCGTCCTTTGTCTCGTTGCCGCGGTTACCCTGCATCGCCACATAAACATTTTCCGCTGGCTGATCTGAAGCAGAAGAGCAGATTACAATCCAATGATTTTATACTAAAGTGAATCTGTTGAGATTATCAGATTTTTTCCTGATCGGCTGTTGTGGCTGACCTGTGGTCGTCTTCGTCATCTGGCTCCTCCTCCTCCTCATGAGGATGAAGAAGATGATGAAGAACAGCAGCAAGAGGAAGCAGCAGATCAACACAGACACCACCACACTGCGGCTGCTGCTGCTGCTGCTGCTGCTGCTGCTGCTGCCACCTGCTGACAGACAGACAGTGTTTCTGATTCTCAGCAGTGTAGAGGATGTGAAAGGTCTGATATCTTTTAAAAGCATCAGTGAGGAAACATCAGAGCTGAGTGTATGTGTATTTATAGTATATAAAATGAAACACAACAACAGAGTATCTGTTTTGGATTTTAGACTTTGGAAAACATTTGAACCATTAACTAGTATCAGTATTGTAATTCACGTTCAAAAACATCCGTACTTACTATCAAGAAGCAGAAATGAGGAGGTTAAAGAGGAAAAACTCCCAGTTTAAGGAACAGTTCACCAGCCGGCGAAACCTCTGCTCCACTAACCCTGACAAGTTAGACTTTCTTTTTTTTAAGGTATTCACTACTCAAGTAACTTCTTCAGTAAGTACTTTTGTACTCAAGTAGTTCAAGTTCGAGTAGTTCAAGTAGCATTCATCCTCATGCTGATATACAGTCAGCTGAGGGTTCATAGTCCACAAACCATTTCTGGAGCTCACAGCAAAACAGCGTTGCAGCGTTCTCCTGAACAACTGTAGCTGGAGTTTTTTTAATAAATAAAAACAACAACAACAAAAACACAAAATGGCTCCATACAGTTTGTCCAGCATGATCCAAGTCTCCAAAATTGATTTGAAAAGACATTATTTACATCCTTTAATGAGTTGAGGTGTAAATAACGTCTTTTTTTTGGTATAGTTGTTATTTTGTGTTTTATTTTGTGAGGTTCATCCTCATGTGTCATGTTGTGTTACTTCCTGCCCTTTGTCTTGTTTTACCTTCCTTGTGATTGTCCTGATTAGTTTCACCTGTCCCTGATTATCCTCCTGTGTGTTTACCGCATGTGTTTTCCTTCTCTCTTTGTTGGTTACTTTGTCCGATTGGTTATCTCTCCCCCTGTGTTGAAGTCCTTGTCTTCCCATCTCTCTTTGTTATGAATGATTAAAGGGCCAATATGCCACTAATATACATGATAATAAGCAACTAGTTATGTAAATACTATGTTATGAGAGAAATATGAAAGTGTGATGTGTGTGGGTTGATATTCCTCAGTCCTGGACTCACCCTCCACTGTGAGCTGGAAGACTTTATTGCGTAGTCGATTCCCAGTTTTACTGAACACCTGCAGGCTGTAGTTTCCTGAGTCTTCAGGCAGAACTTGGCTGAACCTCAGCGAGCCGTTTCTTAGCAGCTCGCAGCGTTTGTGCTGACATATCATCTTTTTGTTCTTCGAAGAGACCATCACATGGGGGTGAGTCCACCTGAAGTCCTGGTCAGCCTCCTGCAGGTCTGAGGACAGCAGGACGGCCTCACCGCTGCGTACAGTGATTTTCTCTGTAAAAGCAGCTGGGATCAAAGGTCAGACAACAACAGATCAGCTCATTTAGCTCATTCATCACATGACTGCACTCATGTCAAACATGCATAATTCTAAAAGTTTAGGGATTAAAAAACTATATTAAACTATATATTACTGGATTCAAAATCTCATTGGCTTCATGATGCATCAGTCATCTGGAGGTGATGTTTAAATGGCTCAGGAGAGAGGAGAAGGAAGAGAGACTGATCATCTGTGTCAATCAAACGGCTGCTATCTCCAGACCTCAGGTGTAGAAGGATGATGCAGTAGATGATATAATGGTATTTATTCAACAGGTTAAAGCATGAAGATGCCATTTTGTCACCATGTTATTCTGGAATACAGTGTTTTGGACTAAACATGTTACTGAATGGATCTACTGGACATTTGGACGTAAGAGAAGACAGTTTCTGTTTGAGTTCTACTGAAACCCACAGACACTTTATTGTTGAGCTGGCAAAACTTTGTACTTGCTATTTTGTTAGCTCGTTTGTTTGTTTGTTGATTGTACCTTGCTGACGTGGTTTTGTCTGTAAATGGTTTGCATGAGGAGAATCACGAGAAACTCAGCTTTTTAACGACACATGGCGTGACTGGACACTAACATTGAGGCGTTTGCTGATTTTGCAAAGTTTGATGAACTAGCTGGTCTATTAACAGGTTTAAGTGCTGGTGGTACAATAGCAGCATCAACTGACCCGTTTATGATACAGATCACAGGAAGTTGTATAACTAGGAGCAGTTGTAAAAAGACTTCAGCAGGTACAGGATCTGGGAAACGGTTGATCAGTTTGGGAGCATGAGAAGTGAAATAAGGGACTGAACTCAAAGTTATTGAGTCAGCATGCAGAAGGTGCCCGCCTCATGTGACTGACTGACTCATTTAGCGATGTGTATGTAAACCAAATCTTGTGGTCGTCTGAGGAAGTTTAGTTCCTGATACTGAGCCGCTACCCGTCTCACTTCCTGAATGGCATACAGAAGATCCCGTCCAGCCCAGTGCAGCTCTTCAGTACAGGAGATGCAGTTTGGGGGACAAGTTATGTAAAAGTGGCCTGTTTCTCTTGAATTGCTTGTGTCTGATAGATGTTAGCTACTGTTCAGACTTTAGTCAGATCCGGGGAACTGGACTAGGTGTAGCTTTGATCAGTGACAACACACATACATACAGCGGGGTAATCTTTTGTAAAGAGAAGCTTGGAGCAGAGCTTCTGTGTTTGGACATGTGAAGTCAGATAGTTGAGGTGTATTTACATCTTGTTTTTCCTTTGGTTAGACTGTTTGTGCTTGCAAAAGTTCTGATTTACTAGTCCTCTTTCAGTTATATTTATTCATCTATTTAGTTTGAGTTGTAAACACAGACCCTCGTCTTTTTGTAGTTTGGTTCTTTTTTTCTTGTTTCATTTTTTAATCTAAGTTATTTGACCAAATTATCTGATTACATGTTGCTTCCCTGACATGACTGTCAGAGAGGGAAAAAACAAAAAAGTCTCTGACCGTAACTCCTCTTCCTCATCATCATCACCAGGCTGAATAACCAGACCAGAACCAACATGGCTGCCGCTCGAAGTCGACCCTGAAGCTGCAGGACTCTGATGGCTCCTCCCTGTCAGCTGTCAATCACTGTGAGGTGGAAACAAACACTTTCAGTGGTGAGTGTGTGGGTGTAAGTTTGAGTCAAGGGTCAGACCGAAAAGCTGCTGTCGGTCTGTCTCTTTGTCTTTGTGTAGCATGAATTCTCACACTGAGATAAACAAAACAATCTGTGTAAACACTCTGACAGCTGGTTCCAGCTTCTAACAAGGTTTGTCGGCCAGTTGGTATCACGAAGTATCTGTGTTTCGTCAGCATCAACAGTCTTGGTAGTTGCCAGTTTGTGAAAGAAAAACATTAAGATGGCTGAGTTTTACAAGATGCACCCAGCAAACTGTACTTCCCTAATGTTAGGAAGCTATCGTTAGCAATGTTAATGTTAGCTGGTGCAACAAACTGGCAACCTCTTGAGGGGGCAGACGATTTGAATAACAGCGGTGTTGTGACGTAGTTAAAAGTGAGTCGAGTTACTTGTATCTTAGGACTTTCTTTTCATGCCACTTTCTACTTCTATCCCGCAACATCTCAGACGGAAATATTACACTCGTTCCTCCTCTACATCGACAGCTTTAAAGAGGCTCTGTGACTTTCACGGAAAGTCTGACCTGAGTCACAAAGAAAGACAGTCCAGAAGCATTAAACACCTTCAACAAATCATCGACCAGGTTGAATAGACAACCGACAGAGACGAAGAAGGTCTAATTTTTTTACGTCACGTTACAATCTGCTCACATATGGCCAATAAAAAAGTGATAAATACATTTAAATGGCAACAAATTGCTACATAGAGCCCCTTTAATTACAGGATTTTACATAAAAACACAACTGCGATACAATAAAATAATCCAACTGAAACAATATAAAATGAGTAAAATGAACTATTTTGTTGCTCCATGTAAATGCATCAATAATGATTATAGAATATTAAGTAAAATATAATGAGCTCATTTAGACTTTAAATTGAGTACTTTTTAAATGGAAGCACATTCTGCTGATAATACGAACATACTTTCACTTAAGGCTTTAAATGCAGCATTTTTACTTATAAGTAATTATTTTTAAATCTTGGTATTTCTACTTTCACCTAAATAAAGTCTGAATTTGTCTATCTCGGATTAACTCAGAACACAGATATACAATCTGTAAAATGTTCGGGTAAAGATGTTCAGAGTTTTGGTCCTACCTGTCTGAGCGACGACGCCGACTCACAAACAGTGAGGCAGGAAACGAGATCAGAAACTCAACTGAACCGACCTCAAGACCACACTGTTTCAGTTTGTTCACACGGAGCTAAATCAGGTGTTAAAACCTTTATTCTGACTGACGGTCGACACAAAACAAAATCTATCTTCAAATTCAGTCGAGCTTCGCTGGAGCCACAAACACACAACTTCATGTTCTCACCCCGCAGAACAATTATACATCTGATTTACATTTCTTAGTTCCTTTGCGGTCTAAGACCAACATTCAATTATAATTATCTATAACTGACATCAGCGTACAAGCATTTTCTAAATGGCTCACTTTCTTTTCTAACTGCGTGGCTCGTTATAGTATTTCCTCTGCACTGTGTGTGCAGGTGTCTGACCATCCACAACAGTGAAATACATGAAACAAAAAAAGTCAGAGAAGAACAGAAAAAAGAAACAAAATAAATTACATTAAAATAAAACAGTTTAATAATAAAGAAAATAAAACAATGTATGGGTTGAAGAGCTCCACACCTGTGATTGTCGCCCTTCATATTTTGACACATATCCTTATTAACATACATGTACAAACTCTACATATATGCAGAGAATATTATTGATATGTATTGTGTATAAAGAATTCATAATATTTTTGCAGGTATGGGTTTCTTATAGCAAAAAATCATGCAGAGAGAGATTTTCTCCAACGCTCACGAATGAGTGGTGTAGCGATGACGTATTTTTGTAGGCTAACCCAGAAGTTAGCGCGTCCTGGTTCCCTCAATGAAAAGCCTGTGGGATTTTTTAAATTGGATTTTTAGACATTGCCAAAAATAATCTCTGCATCAAACACAAGTTCATGATACTTGAACGTTTTGTAGCGTAAATTTAAAAAGTTAATGTTGGGCTATAAACAGACGACATCATGGTCACATGACCTAAATGTCACCACCACTAAGCGTCTTACTTCACAATTACTATACATGTTTTCTATAAACTGATCAATCTACAAGTTGTAGAGTTAGAATAGTAAAGATGAACTAGTGAGTAGATGAGTCTCTGTGTTCGGTGTGATGACGTTTGATGTCCATAACGTCTGTCGTCTCATTTAGCTGAAAAAAAGCTAAATGAGCTAAAGGAAAATGATGTGTTTTGAGACGAGAGAATTGGACGTGCAAAAGTGCAAACTGATTTCCAGGTTACAGGACCACAGACTACACCATTAGGTACTAACAGGTCACAACTGTAACCACACAGGAAGGATGATTAGCTCGTGAATAACTTGTGAATAACTCGGTGCAAAAGTGTCTTCAACCACAACAGTAACCATGGTCTATTAGAACAGCAACACTAACTACTGCAAAACAGGTTTACATGTGATGGGATTTATAACACATTTAAACACTTTGAACGGAAGGAAACAAACAATTGTTTGATCCTATTTGAATCGTGTCTTGAATCACACATACGATGTTTGTCAATTTTAAAGATCATTTCTTAATTTGACAAAGTCGCAGTTTGTCATAAGACAAAAGAAATATCAGACTGTGAAAATACGTAATTATAAAGACTACACAGCCAGCAGTCGCGTCAGTGAAGTCGTCTCGATGAACAGTCACCAAAACCCGTAACTTAAACATTGTAGAGCTGCTCCTGTGTATTAGGAGCTCGCTTAACTGACAAACTACACCGTCACATGACTGCAGATTTATTGTGATTTTCACTGCGGCCATGTTGATGACGTGTGTTGAGCTAGAAGATGTAGTTAACTGAGCGGTTTAACACAAAACTAGACGTTTAATTGTGAACTCAGAGCTCACACGTGTCCTCAACGACACTGTAAAGACACTCCCACACAGGGTTTAAAAGCCTGCAACTCCCCTCCAGTTAGTTAGAGCTGAAGAAGTCCAGTTGCACGGCAACTTTATTGACTTGAAAAGTGATGTTTTTTAATTGACAAACAGCATATTTGTGATTCATAACACAGTTCAAATGGCATTAAATAAGTGATTTGTCTCTCCTACATTGACTACTGCACAAATCTTTCTGAAATTAGGTCCCATGAGGTCCAACAGGATTTCCTGACATTTGCCTTCAGTCAGTTTCCCTTCATTCTACCTGCCTTTGTGTGTCTGTGTGTGTTTGTGTTGAGTCCTCTTCCCTCTGTGGCCTGAATTCACCAATCATGACACTTTTAAGTAGGTTACAAAAAGGAAAAATCAGAGAACAGACTTCAGCTTGTACAAAACACAGTTGCCAGAGTTTCAACAAGAGTTTCTTTATGTGAAGGATCTGAATATTTCTCACCTCACTAACTGTAAGTCAGGCTTTTCTCCAGGTGGTGGAGCTGCTGCTGCATGCTGGGATGGACTCCATCTACCGTGAGCCTCATACAGGATGTTAGTTTTAGAGAAAGCATGGATGCATGTTGTTAATTACTTAATTAATGAATTCACTGGACTTTTTCTTTTTACAGAGACAAGAACAAGAATGTCTAAACTTGGCTGTTTATGAACAGAAAGCCTCATACAGGATGTTAGTTTTAGAGAAAGCATGGATGCATGTTGTTAATTACTTAATTAATTAATTCACTGGACTTTTTCTTTTTACAGAGACAAGAACAAGAATGTCTAAACTTGGCTGTTAATGAACAGAAAACACAGCAGAGAAAAACAATGAATACATAGACAGATTCCATCATCAGACTTTACAACAATATAAAAGTTTTAATAGCAACATTATGTTTCCAGCTGAGTTCTGCTATAATACAGCAGCTCAACATAAACACTGCAGTCGTGGCAGAAAACTCCCACACAGTCTACAGACACATCCAGGTTTACTGCTAACCTGTCAACAGCTGGCTCCAGCTGAGGACCCGATCAATCAAAATCAATCAAAGAAATTCAAGTCAAGTGAATGAAATGTGATATGAGGCTAAAATCAGCTACCAGCAGACTGACGGTGTCCTGCTGATGTTGTCAGTAAAACCTGATTATAACTGAACTAAAATAAAGAAAACTGTAAAGTTTTTTTAAAAGATGTGTGTGACCTGACAGCTTCAGGCAGGCAGACCACAGCAGTGTTTGGCAGCAGCAGCCATTTGAGGCTTTTTCTGCTCTAAACAATATTTCAGTTGTATAATTAGACACTTAAACACATGTTTACATCTGCTGTCTGTTTACTGTGTTTCTGACTTCAGCAATGCAAACAGAAGAAAACACTGAGTGCAGCAGGAATAGGAGGCCAGAAGGAAAAAAATTGTAATCACCAAATTCAGGCTCAGAGGAGCTGGACGATGGAGGTTCAGGCTCAGAGGAGCTGGACGATGAAGGTTCAGCCTCAGAGGAGCTGGACGATGGAGGTTCAGGCTCAGAGGAGCTGGACGATGAAGGTTCAGGCCCAGAGGAGCTGGACGATGAAGGTTAGGGCTCAGAAGAGCTGGACGATAAAGGTTCAGGCCCAGAGGAGCTGGACGATAAAGGTTCAGGCCCAGAGGAGCTGGACGATGAAGGTTAAGGCTCAGAGGAGCTGGACGATAAAGGTTCAGGCCCAGAGGAGCTGGGCGATGAAGGTTAAGGCTCAGAGGAGCTGGACGATAAAGGTTCAGGCCCAGAGGAGCTGGACGATGAAGGTTAAGGCTCAGAGGAGCTGGACGATAAAGGTTCAGGCTCAGAGGAGCTGGACGATGAAGATTCAGGCTCAGAGGAGCTGGGCGATGAAGGTCCAGGCTCAGACGAGCTGGATGATGAAGGTTCAGGCTCAGACGAATGAACATTACTACTATTGCCATTACTGCTACCATTAGACTCATATCTTGGACTATTAGACGTGGCAGTCTGGTGATCAGATGTTGAACACAGCAGATAAACTCACCTGGAGGTCAGGTGTGGTACAACCAGGTGTAGAAACACAGACAGAAAATGTCTAATTCAATATAACTTGCAACTCCATCTAGTGGGCAATAAGAGATACTACAACTGAACAATGTGTGTGTACACGTGGGTGTGTTTGATGCCTACTCATCTGAAACAACTTACCGAGAGAGTTGTGTTACTGCAGAGTACTTCTGTAGGTATACTGCTGCAGTATTAATGTACTGTTGCTGAGAGAGACGGAGCAGTGAGTGGGTGGAGAGACAGACGGACACATGCAGGCAGACAGAGGGAGGAGATAATGAGACAGAGTGGAGGAGTGTCTGTTAGAGTGCTCAGTCTGCACACAGCAGCTCTCACTTATTCTGTCTCTCTCCCTCTCTGTATCTGCATCTCTGTCTCTCTCTGTCAGAATGGACCAGCTTCATTATGGATTATTGATCATTGTGTTTCTTCTGCCGATGAACGGTTTACACTCAGTTTACATCACTGACAACACAGGTGAGACACACTGCTGCTGCAACTACACAAATGACTACTGAAACTACTACTGATACTGCAACTACTACTACTACTACTACTACTACTTCCACTGATGCAGCTACTGGTGGTGGCACTGTTAATGCTGTAGTAAGTACTACAACTGTTACTGTTAGTAATACATCACTGTCAACACAAGTGGGACACACTGCTGCTGCAGCTACACTACTACTGCTACTACTTTTACTACTACTGCTGTACAGCTGCTGTTATTACTACTCCTACTTCTTCTACTATTAGCACTGCTATCATTACTACTACTACTACTACTACTGTTACTACTTTTTCTCTGGTAAAAGTGAAAGTCACTTATATGAATAGTACTTTAGTAAATCTTATGTATCTTAAATACAATGTACTTAAGTATCAGTTCAACATTTATTTTGTTATTGGAATCTGTGTTTTTTAAAAATCTGATTGCTGATCAAATACATTGATTTAAGAATGCAGCACTGTGGCTCAGATGCAGTAATCTGCAAAGTAACTGGTAACTAAATTTATCTAGTAAATGTAGTTGGTAGAAAGTACAATATTTGCCTCCTAATATAGTGGAGTGGAAGTATGAATTTGGAGAACATTGAAATACTCAAGAACAAGTACCTCAACATTGTACTTGAGTACAGTACTTGAGTAAATGTACTTAGTTACGTTCCATCACTATGTGTTACATGTGCCATGCTGTAGTGTTCAGAGGATGATGCACTAAAGGAATAAACTCAGTGTGTAAATAAGTTATTCAGTTTTTTTTTTATTTCTTTATTTCAAGAATTATTGGACAACCAGTAGCCAATCAGAATTGAGTATTTACCCAGACCATGGTTTAATATATTGTTAATACTCCATGATCTTCTTCTAACTGTACAGTAAGTACCTCCAGCACTGCTGTTAATCTTATTGACAGTAACAGCTCCTGCAGTTCTGTCTTCTTCTTCTGTGGTTGCTGTTTAGTCCCCCAGGCAGGCTGTGACCTCTGACCTCTGCAGTGAAGGTGAAACAGTTCATTAACACAGGCTGACCCATCACTGAGCACCTGATGTTCTCCCAGTTTTCCCAGTGTACCCAGTTCAGCTCTCACAGTTGCAGCGGCAGATGGAAACTGTTCTGGACGAAGAAGAAGAAGTTCTGTCTCTGAGTCACGGAACTTTCCTCTCCACGTTTTTCCCATAAATCTTCGTGTTTATGCGTCTCTGGCGTTTGGGGAATGTGGACGATTCAGATCATATTTCATCATATCCTGAGTGTATGATCTGTGTGTGTGTGTGTGTGCGTGCGTGCGTGTGTGTGTGTGTGTGTGTGACCTTTGACCTCCATGACCTCAGACAGAGTGAGAGCAGCCTCTTTGTAAATCATCTGAGATATTGTTCACACACACACACACACACACACACACACACACACACACACGATCTGAGATCAGCCTTAGCTGATGTCACTCTGCAGAAGGCGGCTTGGCTCTGATTGGCTCTCAGGTCCAGATGTTACAGGCTTTCACTCTGTTTTTCAGGTTTTAACATTTTGCTCAACATGTGGTGCATTTATTAATCTCTCCCACCAGACTGCAGTCACAATTTTAGACATTTAAGCAAGCGTTTGTGGACTGTGATTTTCTCCTTGTGGTGATTTAAAGTGAAAAGAAGAAGAAAGCCTTATTGGAAATCCCACTGACGTTTATAAAAGCTATAATAAGATCCAGCAGGTGAAGAAACACAAAAGTTATTTTAATTATTCTTTTTCTCAGATTCTCTCAACCAGGTCCTGTCAGAGTTCAATGTCGTTCGTCCAATCAGGACCAACTCAGAGGGGCGTTTCCTGTCAGCGTCAGTCTCCGCCAACCACCTGCACCGAAGCAAAAGACACGCCCACTCTGCACAGGACACGCCCACTGATATAAACAATATCAGAAACAAAAGACAGACTCAAACAGACATCTTGGACCAGATCCCGCCCATTGAAGCGTCAACGCCCAGCCAGACAGGACACAGCGAGAGGGGGCGGGGTTACAGGGATGAGGAGGCGGGGCTTTTCTACAACGTGACCGTGTTCGGACAGGAGCTCCACCTGCAGCTGCGTCCCAACTCACGTCTCGTGGCCCCCACCGCCACCATGGAGTGGTGGGAGGAGTCAGGACAGAAATACTCTCAGCCAATAGGAGACACAGACTGCTTTTACACAGGAGAGGTGTCAAACATGGAGGACACGTCTGTCGCCATCAGCAACTGTGACGGACTGGTAGGTGTCATCTGATGACAGTTGACTTCTCTCTCTTTCACTCCCCTTCATCACTCCCTCTTGGTCACTCCCTCCACTTACTCCCTCCTGATCACTCCATCCTCATCACTTCCTTCTCTCACTCCCCCCTGGTCTCTCCCTACTGGTGACTCCGTCCTCATCACTCCCTCCTAAATACTCTCCTTACCAATCACTCCCTCCTTATTTCTCTCCCCTAACTCCCTTCTATTCATTCCCTCTTCATCACTCCCTTCTCTTACTCTCTCCTGGTCATTCCCTCAACATAGTTCTCCTTTCAACTGCCTCCTGGTCACTCCCTCCTCACACTCTCTCCTTTCAATTGCTCTCTCCTGATCATTCCCTTCTCTGACTCCCTCCTACTCACTACCTCTTGGTCATTACCTCCTTACATTCACTCCTTTCAATCTCTTCTCTGACTCTATTTTGACTCCCTCCTTGTCACTTCCTAACTCACTCTCTCCTCTCACTCCCGCATCTTACTCCCTCTTCATCACTCTCTCCCCTCATTCCCCCCTGGTTGCTCCCTCCTCATAACTCTCTCCCCTTACTGCCTCCTGGTCACTCCCAACTATCAATCAATCAATCAAACAAAACTTTATTTATATAGCACTTTTCATACACTTCGCTGTGCAGCACAAAGTGCTTTACACATAAAAGTAACTACTCACTATGCCCTGGTCACTCCCTCCTCACACTCTCTCCTGATCATTCCCTTCTCTGACTCCCTCCTACTCACTAACTCCTGGTCATGACCCCCTTACATTCACTCCTATCAATCTCTTCTCTGACTCTCTTTTGACCCCCTCCTCATCACTCCCTTATCACTCCCTCCTTGTCACTCCCTAACTCACTCTCCCCTCTCACTCCCTCCTCTTACTCCATCTTCATCACTCACATCTCTTAGTCCCTCCTGGTCACTCCCTCCTCACTACGTCCTGGTCACTCTCTCCCCTCACTCCCTCCTGGTCACTCCCTCCTACTCACTACGTCCTGGTCACTCCCTACTCACCACTCTCTCCCCTCAATCCCTCCTGGTCACTCCCTCCTACTCACTACGTCCTGGTCACTCCCTACTCACTATGTCCTGGTCACTCCCTACTCACTATGTCCTGGTCACTCCCTCCTCATACTCTCTCCTTTCAACTCCCCCCTGGTCACTCCCTCCTCACACTCTCTCCTTTCAACTCCCTCCTTATTACTATCTCCTGATCAATATCTTCTCTTACTCCCTCCTGGTCACTCCCTCCTACTCACTACCTCTTGGTCACTACCCCCTTACATTCACACCTCTCAATCTCTTCTCTGACTCCCTTTTGACCCCCTCCTCAACAAGAATTAAGTTTATAAATGATCTTACGCCGTATAGCCGGCAAAATAATAGAAGCAGTGAACTCAGCAAACAATGTAAACAAATGTCTTCCTATAAATGTACATCTCTTCCATCATTAGTTCACCTGCAGATATCTTAAGAAAAGTGAGATCTTTTACGAAAACCAGTTTATGTGAGAAAGTTTTTGTGTGTGCACATCGTTTGCATTATTATTATTATTATTATTTTAACGTTACATAAAACATTTGCATCATGAAAACCAACAATTGGATAAGATTATAAGGATATAAACATGTTAGAACAGAAACATCCTTAAATCTTTACATTATCATCAGCATCATCCTCTATGAAGAAGCTGCTGATGGAGGCAGATGTTTTGACAGCTGCTAGTATTTTTTGAGCCTTCTGACTTTTCGTATAAGCCGACATATGAGCAGCTGAAACCACAGAGGGAGTTTAACACTCAAAAAAAGTGCAGCATGATGAGATTATTTTTTCCTGAGTTCAAAGCCACACAGGAAAAATCTTCACGTATCATTAAAACAGAAGAAAAGTGTCGCTGCTGCAGCTTTCGTTGATTGATGATAAATGTCTCATCACACAAAAATCTTAAAGGAACATTTTTATGTTAAAGGATCAACAACAACATTAATAATATCACAATAAAACCAGCTTGTCAAACTAAAAAAAAAAAAAGAGATTACTTTCAGAAGTTTAGTTAAAGTCAGCAGGAAGGGAAACAGTGCAGGGAAACAAGTCGATTCATGTGAGACTGAAAAGACTTCAGGCTGCAGAGACACAGAAAAAACACTGTTAAACATGAAGACCTGAGCTGCTTTAACTCACTGAACTCTGTCTGACTGTGTCTCAGTTTATCGCCACTTCTTACAGCGTGAGCTGAGCCGCCTGATTGAAGCCAGATGTGAAGGAAAGATGAGAGGCGTTTAAAGGGAGAAAAACGAGAAGGAAAGAAATGGAAAGAGGGAAAAAGAAGAGAGGAATATTTTCCTGCTGCAACCGCTGATGTAACTTAAAGCAGGAACAACTGATGGTGGACAAAATAACAGGAACGTCTAAACACATTGAACAGAATTAATCTGTTTGTGTTGAAATGGTGGTGTTCGGTCATTAGTGATGCTGCGGGATTATCATGTAGAGATTTTCAACTGAGGAGGGAAACTGCCAACTCACACGGAAATAACGCTGATGCACGATGAAATAATGCTGACTCACAATGAATTAATGCTGACTCACATTTAAAGTAATGCTGACTCACACTTCAATAATGCTGACACAAACTAAAATAATGCTGACTCACACTTCAATAACGCTGACACAAACTAAAATAATGCTGACTCACACTTGAATAACGCTGACTCACACTAAAATAATGCTGACTCACATTTAAAATAATGCTGACTCACACTTCAATAATGCTGATTCACACATAAATAACGCTGACTCAAACTAAAATAATGCTGATTCACACAAATAATATTGACACACTTAAATAATACTGACTCACATTTAAAACAATGCTGACTCACACTTCAATAATGTTGACTGACTCACGCTAAAATAACACTAACTTAGACTTCAGTACATTTAAGCACATTTAAAGCAGAATAACAGTTAACGAAACAGTGGAGCGACATTAGATTAAACAGTATGTTTACAGTAAATAAAACAATTGATGAAATAATACATTTACAGTAGATTAAACACTAGATTTACAGAAGATGAAACAGTAAAAGAAACAGTAAATTAAACAGTAGATGAAAATTAGATCATACATTAGATTAAACAGTAGATAACAGCTCTCTGTGTCTTCAGGCTGGGTTGATCCGAATGGGTCAGGAGGAATTTTTTATCGAGCCGTGGGATCGACCGAGGTCAGGAAGTAAAGAAGGAGAAGAAGAGGAGGAGGAGGAAGGAGGAAGACAACACATTGTTTATCGCTCCTCAGCCATCATCAAGAACCAACAGGCTGTCAATCAATCTGAAGCTGTCAATCAAACTGCTGATGACTTCCTCCGAGGTAAGAAAACCAGTGATGGAGTACATTTACTTAAATACATTTTTTGAGGCAAATAACGTACTAATCCCTACATTTACTTAATAACTTTAGTTAGTAGTTATTTTTAAGAGCCAAAGTAATGTATTTTTAAATTTGCTTCAAATTTGATTGATTGGTTATCGGATGAAAAAAAACAAAACTGATTCCGAAAATCAGAAAACTGCTGAAAATCGGATCCCATAATCGTGCAGGTCGACCAAATAGTATATAGTATACACATAACCATGAATATTTAAATAACTTATTTACCTGTACTTTTGATACTTAAGTACATATCAGATACTTTTACTCAAGTATAACTTCTGGTTACTTTTTAAAAAACAGTCATCAGGCTTTTCACAATCAATACTTCAGCAATCACACACACTTTCTTCAGGAACTGCTTCTCTATCTGAATGCTGTAGTCCAATATGAAATATGAATTTGTGGTTAGTTATATGAATGAAATGTGGTTTGGCAGGTCAGTCCCTCACGTGACATTAAGAGGTGAAATCAAGTGATAAACAAAGGCAGAAACCGTTTTTAGCTCCTGCTATGTTGTTTCTGCAGAAGGAAAGAATCAAACTGAAAACAGAGAAATTGTTCCAGGAAGCTTGGCAGACGCAATGGGAGCTTCACAACACACACACACACACACACACACACACACACACACACACTCAGCCAGCTGCGACGTGGCAGTGCGAGGTTCAGAGTTTTGGAGGTTTTGGAGGTTTTGGACTGAGAGTTGACAGATAGTTCAGCTCCTGATTCGCTCGTCCTCTCAGTCACTGACGACTCAAATCTGTTTGTCTTCAAAGCAGCATCAGCCAATGGGGAGAGAGTTTTTGTTCACCTCAGTTAAACTCATCCCGAGCCTCCGGCAGAACAGCGTGACCTCAGAGTGTCTGTTACTGATCGCTTATGTCATTTCCTTCACAACAGATCCAACAGATGTTTTTATGCACATTTAAAGTAACCAGGATTTATGTTTCAAACACAAAACATGGACAGTAACAACATACATGTATGTCAGATGTGTAACAAAAAAAGGATTATAATATGTTGACATATCACACATATTTTTATTCGATATCAGTGTTCCTGTAGAGAACATGCACAAACCTCAAGAGGTGCACGTCAGGACTTATTTGTTGCTAGTAAGAAAATGAACAATAACTCTATAAGGGACATGATCCACAGAGCTATGATCACTAAACCTACTTATTTTCTTTTTGGCAGGACAATGTGATATATATATTTGTAAAAAATAAATAAAATTTAAGAGATAAAATGCAAGTATCTCTTAAAGTTCTTCTCCGATTATGAAAATATGTCAACAATATTAAATATTGACTGTCTTTGTTCCTTCCTGTTTTGCATACAGTCACTAGCATTCAATCCCTTCTTACTAGTTTTGGGAAGATAAACCTGCTTTCTTTTTTAAAAAAAAGTTTGTTTTTTTATTACATTCCAGTGGATGTTGGATGTTAAACCTCAGATCAGCTGACTTACTTTTGTTGTTTACAGAATAAAGCAACATTGCACGGTGAGTAATGGTCACATGTAGATGAAAAATCTGACTCAGAGAAACAGAAACTGAACATTCTTGTTCTTGTTTGTATTCAGGAGGTTTACTAGACAACAGTACGTTGACCTGCATGTTTAATCTCAGTGAAAACATCTTCAACATCTGACCGTCTGTTCTGGTCTGTGTTACAGTAAACAGTCACTCCTGCAGCCACAATATTCATGTTTGGTCTCACAGGACGAGTTTCTCCGTCAAGGCTGTAGAGCTTAACCCTTTCTTAGTTACTCTATCACAGACAACAGGGGTCGTGATGGATCGAAAGATGGATTTACATGCATGAGAAACCATCTTTGAGGTCTTTATTTTAGGTCATTTTTGGAATACAACAGAAGAACAAAACAAATCGGAAAATCATTTGTTCAAACGTAAAGTTGAACATTTTAATTGTTTCTCTTCCAACACTTTCATATTGAGGCTGTGATGAACACTGTGGCCTTTAGGAGATGTTAGCATGAGTAGTTTCGTTCTGTCTCCTTCACTGGCCATTGAAAACCCAGCTTTGCTCCAACATCTGGCAACACAGCATGGCCTCAACTCTGGTAGCACTTATATGTAAAATGACTATAGCGCAGAGATTCGTTCTGGTTCATGCTCAATGGCACACCTTCAGAAGCAAACATCTGTTTCTGTCTGTCCAAAGATCAGTGAAAGATTCAGCTAGTTTTAAACTGATGTAGCTTTTATATAATAGGCAAGAACTCACAAGGAGAGCGGTTGCTAGAGAATATAACACTTTTTTCCAAAACTTTATTTTGTGGAGAATCAGTAATCTGAGAGTTATTGATAACACCTGAGAGTCTTTAGTCACCTGACAATCATTGGCATCACCTGATAGTTGTTGATGCCATTTTATAGTCTTTAAGGCCGCCTAAGAGTCTTTAGAGTCATCTGAGAATCTCTGAAGTCACCTGAAAGTTGTTCAAGTCACCTAAGGGTCTTTGAGGTCACCTGATTGTTGTTGAGGTCACATGAGAGTCATTTTGGTCATTTGAGAGTCTTTAACGTCATCCAAGTGTTGTTAGAGTCACCTTAGAGTCATTAAGGTCACTAGATAGTCATTAAGGTCACCCGAGAGTCGCTAAAGTCAAGTCACCTAAGAGTCTTTGAGGTCATGCAAGAGTCGTTGGAGTCACTCCAAAGTCTTGGAGGTTATATGAGATTTGGTACAGTCACCTGAAAGTGTTTGAGGTCACCTGAGAGTCCTCAGACTCACATGAGAGTTTTTAAGTCACCTGCTTGTTGTTGGACTCAAGTAAGAGTTGTCGGAGTCACCTGAGAGTCACTGAGGTCACCCAAGAATCATTTTGACATGCACATGTACATCAATGTCAAACAAGCTAAAAAAACTTCACTTCACTAGAGAACTGTGCGTAAGAATGACTTTCATGATTACTGAGATGTTTCTTTTGGTTGTCTCTAGGTCCTCTTTTAGGTTCTCTGAACTTGAACCAGAATGAGTTGTGGTCAAGATCTGGCTCAGCTCGACGGCGGCGTTACATTGAGGAGGCTGAACTCTTTAACATTGAGGTGAATGAAATAGTTTGATGAACTCTGATTCATGTAGAGTTTACTTAACTTTTAAACCAATCTGAAAGTTGTTTTTCCTCCTGCAGGTTCTGTTAGCTGTGGATTATTCTGTTCTTCTTTTCCATGGCCGAGACCACATTCAGAAATATCTACTGACACTCATGAACATTGTAAGTGGAAACACATATTTTTATTTCAGTGGCAAATGGATTTTCCAGAATCAAGAATAGATGGTCAGATAGGCAGATGAATTGATTGTTTTACTATGAATATTTCAGCACTTTTCTCTCTTTGTCTGTTCCAGGTTAATGAGATCTATCAAGATCATTCTCTTGGTGCCAACATCAATGTAGTTCTGGTCAGAATCATCATGTTGTCTCCATCAAAGGTACTAAACCCTCTTTTAAAGCTACCAAAGGTTTATGATGTCTATAAATGAACATGTGAATAGGAAGGACAAGTTTTCTTTTTCAGTTCTTCGTGTTGTCAGGGTAGAAGTTTTCAATAAATGCTGTGGAAACTTCAGCTTTGCTCACCTTCTGCTTTGTGGGGTCCTCTTACTACAGGCCAACAAAGTCAGTGCTGTTTGATCTCGGCTTCATCAGGTTATCTTGATAATGTAATGAGAGTGCAGGAGTTTTTTTTCTGATTTCTTCAGCCCTTGGTTTTCTCCTACGCGCCTGTCGAACCTCTCATCTCTCATCTCTCATTTTCTTTTGCCGCTTAATCCTATGTGGGTCGCGGGAGATGTTGCTGCCGGGGGGTGGGGGGGGTGGTGGGTTGCGGCTTGCTGGAGCCTATCCCAGTATTCTAATGGGCAGAGGCTAGGGTATATCCCTGGATGGTTGCTGGCTCATCGCAGGGCCCTTCTGGCGCCAGAGGCTGCCCTAAAGGGTGCCAACTGCACGCCAGGAGCAATGTTGGGGTTCAGTATCTTGCTCAAGGATACTTCGGCCTGTAGCTCAGTTCCGCCCAGGGGAGCCAGGGTTTCGAACCAGCCTGCTGCTCTACCCACTGAGCTACAGCCGCCTGTCGATCCTCAGGTGTTCAAAAGCTGTACTCTCTATAACTAGCTCTGTGAAAGTTTCACTCTAAAATCTAGATATATAACGAGGGTCAGGGAGGTGGTGTTGCAGCTGTTCATAAAGAGAACCACCATTTCCATTTCCCACCTTGCTTTCAAATGATCTGGTCAAATCTCCCTGGGCGTTTTATTCCAAAAATAGTATTTGTATAGTTTTGGTGGTAAGTTTATGTACTTTAGGATGTCCATCCTGTATGGTACTTTGCTTAACCCAACAAAATAAATTCCAAGAGAAAAAGTGCAACAGAGCATTCTGTTACTGATACTAAACAATGCCTTAACTCCCAGGCAAATCCATTAATACAAAATTATGTTTTTAAATGTTTACTCTTACATATTGCATGTAAATTCAAAAGAAATAATAAATGCAAAATGGGTCTCTCCATCAGTCCCTGGATATGGTCTCTGTGGGGAATCCCCAGAAGAGTTTGGAGAATGTTTGTGGATGGTCGTATCTCCAGCAGAGAGAGCAGAGTCATGCCGAGCAGCACGACCACACCATCTACCTGACCAGGCAGGAGTTCGGTCCCTCCGGCATGCAGGGTACTACTGCTAATACCTCCACTAATACTGCAAGTACTACTAGTAACAACATTTACCTGACTGGGCAAGATTCTGGCCCCTTCAGCATGCAGGGTACTACTACGAATAGCTCCACTAATACTACAAATACTAATAGTAACACCATCTACCTGACCAGGCTAGGATTTGGTCCCTTCAAAATGCAAGGTACTACTGCTAATCCCTCCACTAATCCTACAAGTATTAGAAGTAACACCATCTACCTGGCCAGCCTAGAGTCCAGTCTCTCTGGCACGCAAAGTACTTTTGCTGAGACCACCACTAAAACGGCAAGTACTACTAGTCACACCATTTACACAATCAGGCAAATGTTTGGTCCCTCTGGCATCCAAGGCACTACTACTAATGCCTCCACTAATACTGCAAGTACTACTAGTAACACCATCTACATGATAAGGCAAGAGTTCCAACAGCCTGGCACCCAAGGGACCACTGCTAATACCTCCACTAATACGAGTAGTAACACCATCTACCTGACCAGGCTGGGGTTCAGACCCTCTGGCATGCAAGGCACTACAGCTAATATTACCACTAGTACTTCAACTTCTACTAGTAACAACATCTCCATGATCAGACTGGAGTTTGGTCCCTCTGGTATGCAAAGCACTAATGCTCATACTACAAGTACTACTCGTAACATCATCTACATGACCAGGCAAGCGCTCCTGCCCTCTGGCATGCAAGGTACTACTACTAATACCTCCACTAATACTACAAGTACTAGTAGTAACACCATCAACCTGATCAGGCTGGGGTTCAGACCCTTCAGCATGCCAGACACTACGGCTACTATCATCACTAATACTTCAAGTACTACTAGTAGCATCTTCTACATGATCAGGCAAGAGTTTGGCCTCTCTGCCATTCAAGCAGTAATTTTACTGCTAAAACTTAAGGGACTACTAGTAACACTGTCTACCTGCGAAGGCATGCATTTTCCCTCTCTGGTATGCAGGGTACTACTGCTAAAACTGCCACTAATACTATGAGTACTGCTGCTAACACCACCTGCCTGATCATGCCCAGACCTCTTACACCTGACGAAGAACTTCTGATCTCTTTCCGCAGGTTATGCTCCTGTTACAGGAATGTGTCACCTGCATCGGAGTTGTGTTCTCGTCTTTGAGGACGGTTTTTCCTCAGCCTTCGTAGCTGCCCATGAAACAGGACACGTGTGAGACACACAGACACTACAACTAAATGCAAATTTGTTGGCAGTACTTGTAATTAAGGAACAATTTCACATTTATACAAAATAAACATTCTGAATAAAAAAACAACAATTAAGAACAACATCATAATGACTCAGATGTAAAGATGATAACAAAATGTAGAGCCATTAGTGACTCCCAGGTGTCCATGTAGAGATGATAATTGACTCCTAGGTGTCCATGTAGAGACAAAAACTAATTCCAGGTGTCCAGGTAAAGATGGTAATGACTCCCAGGTGTCCACATAGAAGACAATGACTCCCAGGTGTTTACGTAGAGATGATGGCTGACTCCCAAGCGTCCATGTAGAGAGCGTAATGACTTCCAGGTGTCCCAGTAGATCCAATAATTACTCCTACATCCACGTAGAGATGATAATGACCTCCAGGTAGCCATTAAGATACAAAAACAAATTTCCGACATCCAGGTAAAGACAATAATGACTCCCAGGTGTCTGAGTAGAGAGGATAGAGATGGTACTGACATCCAGGTGTCCATTTAGACACAAACAAATCTCAGGTGTCCAGACAAAGACAATAATTACTCTAAGGTGTCCACTTAGAGACGATACTGACCTGCAGGTGTCCATGTAGAGATGAGGTCATCCAAGTGTCCACATAGAAACAATAACTGACTCACCTTCATCATTACGACAATGTATAGAAATCTTCCAAGATTCAATACTGTATAACCATCTCAAGGTGCTGTAGCTGACTGGAATTTGCTGTTGTTTCTATTTATTATCTTTCTGTCTGTCTCAGGTTAGGGATGGAGCATGACGGTGAAGCCAATGACTGTGAGGATGATGTGCCATTGGGCAGCATCATGTCTCCGCGAGTCCAGGCCACCTTCCATCGATATCACTGGTCTAGGTGCAGCTGGATGGAGCTGCACAAGTACCTGCAGTGAGTACTACTTGCACTACTACTAGTACACTTACTGTAAGCAACAGAAACACTGAACCTAATTCCACATCAGGCATCACCTGAACCGATTATCTGTCCGTCTATCTGTCTATCTTTAGTACCTATGACTGTCTCCGTGATGACCCATTCAACCATGATTGGCCGGCTCTGCCTCAGTTGCCAGGGTTTCAGTACTCCATGGACCAACAGTGTCGCTTCGACTTCGGACCAGGATACAGTCTCTGTACTGCAGTATGTCCATCTGTTTTTTTAAATTTTTACACATATTAAAGTACTTTTTGAAATAGGACCGCAAGATATAAAAATAAACCGAATAAGGATGTCAGAAA
Organism: Pagrus pagrus; assembly: GCF_965226575.1. Taxonomy (NCBI): domain Eukaryota; kingdom Metazoa; phylum Chordata; class Actinopteri; order Spariformes; family Sparidae; genus Pagrus; species Pagrus pagrus. The sequence goes on from NC_140198.1 coordinate 8,199,415, forward strand.
ACTATGTAAATATCAGTCTGAGGATGAAAAGACCTCCAAAGGAACACTTGAAGCAGGAGTTGAATGTTTGAGTTTTTCAGATGTGTTTTAGTGAGACTGATGTGTGCTGATGTGACCTGCTGATGTGTTTTTGGGTTGGAGGCCAACACCACATCTGTTCAGGATGTTAACTGAGAACCGTTTGATGACATCACACAGAAAACCTCCCCAGGAGGACTATTTAAACTAACACATTAGATCAAATGTATCGGCAGTCTTTAATCAGATGGAGTCTGTTCTGGGCGTTTCCAACATTGCAACATGATGATGAAATTATATTGTTTTCTCTCCCAGTTCTGATCATCCTGTTTGTGTTGAATTGATCCATTTTTCACAGCTTCTTTCAGTTTGGCCCTGATTGTTTCCCCTCTGGCTCAGATTTAAGAAGTCAGGCTCTGAGGTTTTATGAAGATTTAAAACACATTTGTACTTTCTGTTTCTGCTGTGTGAATGAACATTAGTTTTTCCTGCTGCTTGTCTGTGTTTAGGCCGGATGTGTATGATTTATTTTTGTATTTTGAGATATTCTGTGTATCTTTATATATGTGTGTTTGTCTCTAGTACGCAACCATCGACCCTTGTAAACAGCTGTGGTGCAGTGACTACAACAACCCGTTCTACTGTAAGACCAAGAAAGGTCCGCCACTCGATGGGACAAAGTGTGGACCGGGGAAGGTGAGGACACATTCGGGTCATTGCTCACTAGATGACAGGATGTCTAATTTATCCCCTGAATGTGTCAACGACTATGGATAGTCTCTATGTCAGGTCAGCAATTAATAACTTCCTTTTGTTTATGATCAAATACCTGCAGAGCTAATGACATTCCCATCAGCCTCAGCTGTACTTTGTGGTTACTGCTAATGTGCTAATGTTAGCATGCTAACAAACTAGACTCAGCATGATAGCATTGTCACTGTGAACATGTTAGCATGCTTATGTTAGCATTTAGCTCAAAGCACTGCTGTGCAAAGCAGAGCTGCTAGCATGGCTGTAGACGGCTAGTCTTTTTCACAGCTACCAGTCTTCATGCTAAGCTAGGCTAACAAGTCCTGAATCCAGCTCTGGTCTCATCTTCCTTTACATCTCCATGATAGCTGTCTCTCTTTGCAGCACTGTTTCAAAGGTTACTGCATGAAGTTGACCCCTGACATGCTGAGACAAGATGGCAGCTGGGGAACATGGAGTCCGTTTGGCAGCTGTTCCAGGAGCTGCGGAGGTGGGGTCAGGTTTCGGGCCAGGCACTGCGACAATCCAGCGTGAGTGAGTTGTAAGTCATCAGTGATGTCACACATGAGACGCACCAATCAGAGAGACTAACCTGTTGTTTTTCTCAGTCCAGCCAACGGTGGGCGCACCTGCTTCGGAAACAGTTATGAGTTCCAGCTGTGCAGCAAAGAAGAGTGTCCACCACTGACCGACTTCAGGTCAGTAGATCTACTGTCCAATCCTTTCACCTGGACTCGACTGGACTCCATGTACCCCAGTGTGTGCATTTACAGATGTGTTGTGTTGTGTTGTGTTGTGTTGTGTTGTGTTGTGTTGTGCTTAGTTGTGCTGAGCTGCATTGTGTTGGGTTGTGTTTGTGCTTGTGTTGTTTTGCGCCATGTTGAGGTGTGTAATGTTGAGTTGTGTTGTGCTCTTTTGTGTTGTGTTGTGTTGTCTTGTGTTGTTATGTTTAGTTGTAATTGTGTTGTGTTGAGTTGTGTTATATTAAGGTGCGTCCTGTTGTGCTTACTTGTGTCATTTCATTATATTTGTGTTATGTTTAGTTGTGTTTGTGTCGTTATGTGTTGTGTTGTGTTGAGTTTAGTTGTGTTATGTTAAGTTGTGTTGTGTCATCATGTTTAGTGTTGTGTTGTTCTAGTTGAGTTGTGTTTGTGTATTTCTGTAGGTTGATATGTGTTGTTTTTCTCTTTCAGGGAGGATCAGTGTAAAGTCTGGGATCCATTTCATGAACATGAAGGAAGAAAACATCACTGGCTGCCATACCAACACCCTGACCGTAAATACACACATTATAATACACACATAACACACACCTACACCCTGATCATAAATACACACATAATACACACATAATTTGTAAAACACACATTTTAATAAATATTTTATTATACACATTAAACACAAACACAAACACAAACACACAGAGAAACCCAGTGCAAACACAGACAGAGCAGAGAGGAAACTTTAATCTAATCTGTAAGTTTGGAAAAAATGTGTGTGTGTGTGTGTGTGTGTGTGCGTGCGTGTGTGTGTGTGTGTGTGTGTGTGTGTGTGTGTGTGTGTGTGTGTGTGTGTGTGTGTTTTAATGTGTATTTGGGTGTGTGTGTGCGTGTGTGTGTGTGTGTGTGTGTGTGTATGCGTGTGTGTTCATATGTTAAACTCATCAGTCAGGAATCTGTTATTGGAAGGAAACTTGTGGCCTCTCCTCTCTCTTTAACTCTTTAAAGTCTGAAAATATTTTGATTTCCATTTCTTTAAACTCTTAATGTTCCACTTTAAATGTTTTACCTTACGTAGCTTTGACACTGCTGTCTTGGATCATTATATTTCTGTGTGTTTGCAGCTGATGAGCGCTGTCGTCTGTACTGTCAGTCAAACGAAACAGCCGCAGTGGTTTCCATGAAGAGAATGGTGTATGATGGGACGCCGTGTTCCTACAGTGACGGCCATAGTGTCTGCGTAGGAGGAGAGTGTGAGGTCTTTATTTAGTTTCTCAACTTCTTAAGCTTATGTGATTGTATTAATGTAATTTTATTGCATAAAGTATTTATTGCATCACCTTAATAACATAACATCTAGACATTAAAGGAACAGTGCAACCAAAGATGAAAACTCATTTCTAGTATCTTCTTCCCATGTTGATGGAAAGGCGGGTGAAGTGTTTTAGGGTTAGAAAAGTAAATGGGTACTTGTTTTAAATTGTAAAAATCAACCGAAAAAGAACATGAGAAGAAGTCACTGGAAGCCCAAAGAGCCCAAACTAATCAGAAAAGATGTTATTTACACACCATTTTTAAGCTAAAATCTTCACTGTAGCTGCTGAGTTTCACCAATTGAATGTTAGAAGTGTTGGACCAACACACTTCCCCAACTGATCTTCAAACTAAAATCTTCTTCTCCCTGTTTCCTCCCCATACAGCATGTAGGTTGTGACGGACAGATTGCTTCAGACATGCAGGAGGATCGATGTGGTGTCTGTGGAGGAGATAACTCCAGCTGTAAAATCATCAAAGGAAACTTCACCCGCAGCACCAAGAAACAAGGTCTCTGAAAAATATCTCATCAGAGGAGATACTTCAGGTTCCTGAAGTTTTGTGTCAGACTGAAACATGTTCCATTCAAATACTGGAGCTCTTTTAACCTCATTCAGTACGAAACTGTTGAACAGGAAGTTGATGTTCTGTGAATGACAAGTGAAGATTAGGGCCCCGAAATTATTATTACACAGGTATTTAAGCCAGTCCTGCCATGCAAAAGACAGTGATGGGGACTGGTAGTCTTCATTACTGACCGATTAATGATCAATGATCAATAATGATTACTCTTCCCATGACGTAGGTTACCTGAAGATCCTGGAGATCCCCAAAGGAGCCCGACACCTGCTGATCCAGGAATTCAAAGGGACTCCTCACATCCTGGGTAAGAGAAGGGAGGAGGCCCTTGTTTTGTCCAACTTGAAGAACTCTGCAGCCCACCATTAAGTGAAAAATCTTATTTTCATTGTTTCCTGCTCCAGCGGTGAAGAACCAGGACACGGGTCACCTCTTCCTCAACGATGAAGACGAGCTCCCAGAATCCCGAGTGGTGATTGAGAAGGGTGTCATGTGGCAGTACAGCAACACTGAGGAGAAGGAATCGGTCCAGACCACAGGTCCACTGAAATACGGAGTCCTGCTCATGGTCAGTCCATCAACAAGACAAACTAAGTCCAACATGCTGTCATTCCATCTTAATAGAGTCTAAATTGGAGAAACCACTGCCTACCTATGTTTCTGCCTGTTAGGTGCATTCCCATGACGACTCAAAGGTGACAGTATCTTACAAGTACGTCATCCAGGATCGTCTCCGGTCCTCGCTTGAGTCCAACCTGTTGCACGAGGACGGCATCTTCTACGAGTGGGCGCTGAAGAAGTGGTCCCACTGCTCGAAACCCTGCGGAGGAGGTTTGAACTCTTTTGCTGGTTATCAGCGTGGTAGTTAGCTGTCTTATGTGGTTTCCAGGGTAACAGCTGCATGGTGTTTAACACTGTTGTCTGGTTGCCAGGAAAACAGTACACACGGTTCGGCTGCAGGAGGAAGGCTGATGGTAAAATGGTTCACAGGATGTTCTGCTCCAGCATTAATAAACCGAGAGCTATCAGCCGCAGCTGCAACTCCAATGCCTGCAGTTCCCCACGGTAACACACTACAGGTTGCCAGGGTAACACACTACAGCTCGCCATGTTAGGCACATTTTGGCTGATTGCAGGTAAAGGTGGTTCTGTACTGACACCAAATTTGATCCATTTTAAACCTCTTTCTATAGGAATGGTTCACATAACAACATGGCAAGATGTACATAGATATACAGATACACATTCAAATGACTCACACAACCTTGCACTCATATTAAGGGGAAACCCAACTGGCTAGAAATGAATGGTTAAGGGGAAGTAAAATGTCAGTGTACCTCACATCCAATAACAAAGCATAGTTTATTGCATGAAAACCTATTGTTCTACTGCCTCAGCTGGGTGACCGGGGAGTGGGAGGACTGCAGCGCCTCCTGTGGTCAGACTGGGTGGCAGCGTCGCTGGGTGAGCTGCCAGCAGACTTCCAGTACGGGGCAGCAACAACAAAAGCGTTCGGTGCACAGCAAACTCTGTGGTGAGGACCGCCCAGATGGGAAACAAACCTGCAACCGCCTCCCCTGTCCTGCTTCCTGGCGAGCTGGGCCCTGGACCCCGGTATGAACAGTGAAACCAGGAGACTATTCAGAAAGTCACAAAGTTATCTTACCACTATCCTCCAAAATCGTTGGACAGCCTCTAACTTTTTGTTACTTATTTTCAGGACTAGCTGTAACCTCCTTCTCTCTGGACTACCTTTGCCTTTCTCCTTTTGTACTGCCCCCACCTTCCTTCTTTCTGGACTACTGCCTACTTTCCTTTTTTGGATCACCTCCAACTTCTCTCTGGACTACTGCCACCTCCTTTTTTCCGAACTATCTCTTACTCATTTCTTTGTGGACTACCTCTAACTTCCCTCATTCTTGACCATCTCTTTGTTCCTTCTGGACAACCCCTGCCTCCTTTCTTTCTCAACTACCTCTAAGTTTCTTCTTTCTGGACTGCCTATAACCTCTTTCTTTCTGACCTACCTGTAACTTCCTTATTTCTGGACTACTTTTCCATTCTTCTTTCCAGACTACCTCTACATTTCTCTTTCTAGTTACCTCAAACGTACATCTTTCTGGACTACCTCTAACTTCTTTCTTTCTGGACTATGTGCAACTTCCTTTGTCTCTGTACTATCTATAACTTCTTTCCTTTTGGACTACCTCTAACCTCTGTCTTCTGTCTTTCTAGATGACTACTAACTTCTATTTTTCTGGACTACCTTAAACCTCCTCCTGTCTGGATTACCTAGAACGTCTTTCCTTTTGTGGCAACAGTAACTTCTGTCTCTCTGATCTACATATGAACTCTTTCTTTCTGAACTACCTCTAACTTACTTCTTCTTGGACTACCTCTTCTGTTTTTCTGGATTACCTCTAATTTACTTCTTTCTGGACTACCTATAATTTCTTTTCTTTCTGGACTACTTTTCCCTTCTTTCCGGACTACCTCTAGATTTCTCCTTCTAGTTATCTTGAACTCCCTTCTTTCTGACTACCTCTTCTGTATTTCTGGACGATGTCTAACTTCTGTCTCCCTGGACTACCTATAAACTCTGTCTTCTGTCTTTCTAGATGACTACTAACTTCTATTTTTCTGGACTACCTTAAACCTCCTCCTGTCTGGATTACCTAGAACGTCTTTCCTTTTGTGGCAACAGTAACTTCTGTCTCTCTGATCTACATATGAACTCTTTCTTTCTGAACTACCTCTAACTTACTTCTTCTTGGACTACCTCTTCTGTTTTTCTGGATTACCTCCAATTTACTTCTTTCTGGACTACCTATAATTTCTTTTCTTTCTGGACTACTTTTCCCTTCTTTCCGGACTACCTCTAGATTTCTCCTTCTAGTTATCTTGAACTCCCTTCTTTCTGACTACCTCTTCTGTATTTCTGGACGATGTCTAACTTCTGTCTCCCTGGACTACCTATAAACTCTTTCTTTCTGGACTACCTTTGATTTCCTTCTTTTTGGAATACTTTTCCCTTCTTATTTCCGGACTGCCTCTAAATTTCTCTTTCTAGTTACCTTGAACTTCCTTCTTTCTGACTACCTTCTGTATTTCTGGACTACTTCTAGCCTCTTTCTTTCTGGACTACCTCTGTCTTCTGTTTTTCTGGACGACCTCTAACTCCTATTTCTCTGAACTACCTGTAACTTCTTTCCTTTTGGGCTTACAGTACCTTCTGTCTTTTTGAACTACGTATAACTGTAACTTCTGTTTTGTTTTTCTTTCTTCTGGACTACCTTTACTTCCCTCTTTCTGGACTACCTCTAATGCACTTCTTTTTGGAATACCTCTTATGTTTTTCTGGATTACCTCTATCGTCCTTCTTTCTGGACTAGCTGTAACTTCCTTCTTTTTGTACTACCTGTAACTTCTTTCTCTGTGGACTACTGTACCTGTTATTTCCTTCTTTTTGGACAAACTGTGACTTGCGTCATTTTGGACTACCTATAACTTTCTTCTCACTGGACTAACTCTAATTTATTTCTCTCCAGACTACTTATTGCCTTCTCTTTCTTTAGTATCTATTATCTTTAACTTCTTTCTTTCTGGACTACCTGACACTTTTCTTTCTTGACATCTTCTTTTTTCTGTCTGGACCGCGACCTGTCTGGGCCAGCTACAAATTACTCCTAGTCTTAGGATGTTTGTTAAGTGTGACCCTAGATCACTAACTGATCAAAATCTGATTGACATGGTTATGTTTGTAGTGTTCGGTGTCATGTGGAAATGGGACTCAGGAGCGCCAAGTTGCATGTTCGGGTTCCGAGGGTTCAGCCCGAAACTGCAGTGAGCCTCAACCAATCACAACCCGCACCTGCCAGGCCCCGCCCTGTAGTGGTAGGCATTGACCAATCATTGTTATACCTTTATGAAAGTAAGGGAGGGATGTTGGTAGTCGTAGTTTGTGTGTAGCTGACTGTGTTTGTCTCTCCCTGCAGGCGACCCGAAGAACTCCATCATTCAGTGGCTGTCCAGGTCCAACACAGACTTCCCAGCTCCAAAGATCTCCTCCAGTAAAACACACTTCCTCCTCCTCTCTTTGTGCCCGATCGTCCTGATTCCCCTACATGCTTCTTTTCTTTATCTTCCTGCTGTTTCTGCTAATTTGTTTGCTCTTACTCTTCTTCCTCTACATATCTCTCCTCTTCCTCCTCATTTCCCAAATTTTTTTTTCATCTGGGACGACGGCTGATGGTTTAAAGGTTAATTGTATTGGACTATGACTTTTACTGATTCTGCAGAGTGGCAGGACAGGAGGATAGAAAAGGATAAATCTATATCTTTAGTTCGGCTGAACTCACTGATCACCTTTTCCCCCCTTGTGGTCAAACTTCATTAACTGAACCATTGCTCTGTCTCCAGGGCAGCGGTGTCGTGCTGACCGTTCAGTGTTCTGCCGGATGGAGGTGTTGAGTCGGTACTGCTCCATTGCTGGATACCGTCAGATGTGCTGCAAGTCCTGCAGCGAGGAAAACATCAGCAACTTCAGCAACTTCAGCAACTTTAGCAGCATAAATCCCCCGACCTCGAGTAGCAGGTCAGTGTAAGAACAACATGAAATATTTTATTAACATTTGAAACCAATTTTTTAGGGGTGTTAAACTCTCCTGATCTGATGTCACTGATCTTTCTTGTTTTTGTCTCCTAGTTCATGGAGTTTAACCACAGAGGCGATGACTTTATCCACCTCCTCTTGGTCTGGAATCAGTGAAATAATCACGACTCCACCGCCAAGCTTCACTGTAACTCCGCCCCCCACCAGCAGGAGCACTACCGACTTTGTATACGTGGAGTATGGCGATTATGATGATTATTCATCATACGAGGATCCCTCTATTCCCTCTGAAACTCCTGATATCATTCCAACAACAACAACTACCACTACTACTACCACCACCACTACTACTACCACTACTACTACAAGACGTGCAAGGAGAACTGCTCCATCTCATTTATTCAAGAGGAAAACTACCACTACCACAATGTCCCCTGCTACAGCTCCCATAGCAAATGCTGAGAGTCAAGGTCCAACACTGATGCCGGTTATGACGTCTGCCGTTCCAGAGTTCCCCACCTCACTGTCAGCTGACCCTGATGACGTCGTCATCACCACATCATCACCAAACCGAACATCAGAAGGGGGGAACCTTCAAACTAAAATTAATCTGACAGGAACTGAACCAACACCAACAGCGTCTTCATCGTCGTTCTTCTTCCCACTCCCTAAAAAGGAGAACAACTCAGTGGATGAGGTCCCGTATCGGATCGTGGGATTGGACAGTGATATCACCAGGGGACAGCAGAACTACTTTGTGCCGCGGATGCCGCCATTCCGTGAGCGAACACAAAACAAACGCATCCAGCAGCTTCTTAACGAGAAACGACGTCAGGATCTTCTAAAGAGATCCGCCAGGAGCAGAGAGGGCAGGACTGAAAGGAAACATGTTGGATTATAAAGATAACTCTGCAATCGTTTAAGTTTTATTGTTCACTCATGATGCCGCATGTGCAGCTTGCTCACTTTGTGCTAATGCTTACGAACTCTTAATGAGAAACAGAAACGGACTGGAGCGCCGACTGGCAAAACAAATGACTTATGATGATGTTCCACCAGGTTCTCAACTATCAACTTCAAGTTTACAATCATGTTTGCCATGCAGCAACGTTAGCTGTGCTTGAATCTAGAAGAAAGTATCCTGAATTCTTGACTTGATTCTTAAAGGTGCTATTTGTAAGAAAAGTTGATTTTTGGGTCTCATTCTCAAGTCGTCAAAAAGTGGCACTTTGGGATGGCAGGACAGGTCGTCAGTGTTTGAATGAGTTGGGAAACCCAGAGCGCCATTATTTGACAAGTTCAGGATGAGACTCAAAAATCTGCTTTTCTTACAAATGGTGTCTTTAAAGGTTAACGGTGCGAGACGAGAACGTGGAAACGTTTGCTTCATTCTTCTTCCTAAAACTTTTTTTCTGGTTTTCAGTTGTTGGTTTTTATATTCATGATTTTTGTACAAAATAATCCTGTTTCTAAATAAAGTCTCATTCAGCTGCTGATGTCATCACGAGTCATGAACACCTGTTAACCCTGAAAGCAACAACTCAACATATAGTGAAATCCTCTTCTGCTCTTTCTTGTTGAGAAATAAAAGTTCAGCTCGATTTTAAGCTAAAGCTGTTTAGCTTAGCTTAGCCATTGATAATAGAAATGGGGGAAACAGCTATTATGTCTTGTTTGTTTCATCTGGCCTATGCAAAAACTTAGGGGTGAAAAACAACAATTCCCTCCTCTAACAGGTAATAGTGCAATAAAAACCAGAGTATAAACAGGTGGGCTAAAACTAAAATACTTTTCCTTTTAACACAAACCACAGGCCTGTAGAAACAATACATTCTGTCCAATTTCTTAATTTTATCCATTTAAATCCTCAAGTCCAAGCTGTTTTTAACAATTTTTTTGGTGTCAAAATTGATGATGTTTTCATTCTCATGTTCAAAGCAGTTTCTGGATCAGTTCGTTCTCTGTGATTGTTAAATTCTCTCTGTGTGTATCATGAAGAGCAGCTGCTCGCTGTTAAACATCAAACTGAATTCAGATCAGATGAATCACAGCAGCTTCACGTATTAATGTCTGCAGTTTAAGTTGGATCAGTGGAAACAGCTGACCGGATTAAACATGTTTGTTTCCTTTCCTCCATCACATCCAGATGACAGAAGAGTCAGTTTGCAGCATCAAACCAAGATAAATGTTTTCAACGTCAGGTTCGTTTCTGTTTTGTAGCCTCATAAAATTCCCCCTTTATTCTTCTGTAACAAGATCAATAACAAACACAAACATTTAAGATTATTTATTTTCTGATTTTACTTTGGACAGACAAAAACAATATGAGAATAAAAATAAATCCAAAAAGGAAAGGTAAGACGTAAATATTTAAAGGAACTTGGGGCAGGATCAAGACATAAGACTCAATAGTGACATGACGGCTGTTGCGGCCGTTAGGGTAACTGCAGCCATCGGCCAAGCCGCCGCGGGAGCGTGCATGAACTCTTCACAGCAGTGCAGCTGATGCTGTGACACTGTTATTTCTTTACTCGCTGTTCACGTGACTGTTTACTGCAAGACCTCCGCTCATGCCTCCGCGGAATGACGTTGGTAGCCTACAACTGCAAACAGCATCATGTCAAGCGATGTTTGATCGCTTATTCAATATTTTTTATATTTTATATTTTTTTAAATAATATGATGTTTATTCGGGTGCCAGCCCGGCTTTGGTCGTAATTTCGTTTCGACTCACGACATGCCTCTGATAAAACCTTCGTTTTCTTCTTAGCATGACTTTTTAGTGGACTTTGTGTGGTGGTGGGTCATTTGCTGGCCGTAGCAGAATCCATTACTACCCAAACACTAGTTCGGGTCCACCACGCTTGTCTTCTTCCCGTATCCAAGTCGAAAGCCGTCGAGGACGCGCATTCAGCGTCATCTGACGTCACGTCCGCAGGACTGCGCCGGAAATTCGGACCACGAATTGCAGTACATTATGCAGCACACAGCCTGTTCAAGGCAATGGAGAGATACGTGGGTGGGCTCATTCTTTTTGGTTGTGAACGCTTCATCGCCCATTAGCATTGAAAAACTTGAAATGCATGTTTATTTTTTCACAAATCCTGCCCCAAGTTCCTTTAATGTGTTGTTCACTGGGGATAATCAGATTCCTGATGGCTTTCTAATTAATTCATTATTGATTGAAAAATAAAGCAAATAAGTTAGTGATTTAATAAATTGTATATATTTTATTTGTGTTTTTGAGTAGAGTCAAAGTTTTGGTGGGAAGAAATGTATTTACAGAGATAAACTGTTTATTAAGGAGGCAGATTTGGATTAAAGTCAACTACTTCAACTCTTTTTGAAACAGTAAAGTCAACCTCTGCCATACAACCTCTTTGTCCTTCTCAATAATCCCATTTTGAACATTTTTGGGGCTGCAACAAATAAATGTTTTCATTATTAATTTATCTGGGTATTATGTTCTTGATAAATTTAGTTTAGAAAATGTCAAAATAATGAAAAACGTCTGTGTCAGTTTCTCACAAAACAAGAGAACTAGAACTGGAACTAACTTGAAAGATGACAAAAACGATTAACAAATTGGATGCAGATTCATTTTCTGCCACCGGAAGGATGGTTGTAGTGCTCGAATATTTTCATTATGAAGTCAGTGGTGAAAGAAGTTAAAAACAAAAAGCAAAAACAAATTAGTTTTATAGCCTTTTGATTAGATTCGTATGTTGGAAGACTTTATCAGCATTTTAGTGTTGTGGCTGGAGTATTTTTATTTCATACTCTGTTTTTCATCTATTAAAAAAAATCATTATATTTCATAAGATGAGATGTTTAGTTAGTTATATGATTTGTTAACAGTGTAAAGTAACCACTAACTCTGGCTGCTAGATAAATGCATCCCAGTACTTTAGTAACAGAAAAAAAGAAAGTACAAATACCACTATTTTACTCAGTTACAGTGGGCTACTTGAGCAAATGTAAAAGTAACTCTCCAGCTTTAAAAAAAATCTAAACGAGGTGATTTTTGCATGCAGACTGTGGCAGAGAATCATTGCCTGTGAGGACAAACTCGGGGCTCCAACATAATAAAGCCTGGCAGCATAAACTCCGGGTTGAAGTTACCCCACGCCTGTCCTTGACAAGCACCAGGAAGCTAAGATGGCGGCCGCCGCAGTGAGGAGCCTCGGCTCCAGTTTGGGTAGAAACCTCCGAGAAATCCGCATCCACCTCTGCCAGACCTCCGCGGCCAGTATGGGGGCCAGGTGAGCTCCGAGACGGCGTCATGCAGCGGGCACAGCCGCTACTAAATACACCGAAATATCAATAAAAACGATCCGAGTTCTGCAACCTGTTAGCTTAGCATCATAGAGAATGACCTGAACAATGCTAACAGCTAACAGCTAGCTGCTGCAAACATCCGAATGACCTGAGAGCATCAAGCTAGCAGCTAGCAGTTAGCATTAAATCGTAAACACAGAGCAGATTGGAGTCAATGTACTGATTGATTTCATTAATAACAAAATAAAACGTTTAAACATGCTTATATATTTATTAGCCAGTGTATTATTGTTATTTGGTTATAATAAACGTCCTGATACAGAGCTGAAATGATAATAGAGGTCAGAACATAATATGAGAAGTTTCATGTTTGGTCCAAACATGTCAGATCTGTAATAACTCAAACTGCTTTGTGCTATTAAAACAATCTAATAAGCAGCTTAACAGAAAATATATTAAGAAGTAAATTATACATAGAAAAGGAGACAAACATAATATGTTTCCATCATCTGAACACATTGTTGAATTTATTATTTTAAGGTTTCAAAAGAAGGGTTAGGTTCAAATATGATGGTCTCTGATCTGCTTGTGAAAACAAATATTTTCCTAAAAATCAGTAATTCTGTTTGTAGTGATTTGATCACAGGTGTTGGACAGGTGTTGTCTGTCACTGTGACCCCTCCCCCTCTGATGATGTCAGCACTGACTGTGATTCTGTGTGTTTTATAGAGATTTTGTGGAGCAGCACTATGTGAGTTTGAAGAAGTCCAACCCAGACTTCCCGATCCTGATCAGAGAATGTTCTGGAATTCAGGCACGAGTCTGGGCCAGATACGGTGAGTCTACACAATACTGATCACCCAAAGGTGTATTTCACTCTTTAATCATTATTATAGTTAAGTCAACAAACAAGCTAACGGGCAGTGATGACGTGTAAATAGACGGAAGCTCAGCACGTGAAAAATTTAACTCTAGAAAGTCTAAAAGTTTCATGTTTTTAATGATTACACTTCAAATAACATCTCATATCATTTTCATTCATACACTTTAACTGCTTTCAGGGCTTTGATTTATTTAAACTTCTACTTTCATACGTTTCATGACAACCATTAACATTTTAACATGTTTACATGATTTATCGTGCAGATTTCTGTCAGATAGCACGCTTCAGTTTCCTTTATAATAAATTTAACCTTTTCTACTTGAATAAAATGTTTTGTTAAATTGATACACGAATGATCAGACCTAATCACTTTTTACTGAATTCATTTTGATTTTAATTGAGCCGTCATTAAAACAAGTTTTTGGTTTTGGAAATGCCTGTAATATCTGTGTTAATGTCCTTTATAATAACATTATTGTGTGTGTTTTGTGTTTAGATTTCGGTAAAGAGAGCAGTGTCCTGGTGGACAACATGTCAGCTGATCAGGTGGCCACAACTCTACAGACGCTGGCTCAGTCCAAACCTTAAACCCCCCTCTGTCTGCTGGAAGTGGTTCAGTCCAGGATCGACTCATCTGCTTCATTCGTTCACTTTGTATGTAAATGTGTTGATATGAATAAACCTCGATATTATTAATGCCACTCTGTTTCCTGATGGTTTATCCTTTGTACTTTGTTTCCTCTGGATCATTGAGGTTTTACTGACTTTTTAAGCAGGTATTTAAGGTGTTTACAAGGTTTAATGTTTTAAGGCATTTTGCAGGGAATTTACAAGGTTTTGCTGTTTTTACAAATAAATGTATTTGTCATACATGATTTATTTATTGGATTTTAAGCAGGTTTGACTTGGTTTTGATGAGTTACAAGCAGGCATGACAGGATCACTGTGGATTTAAGGTGTTAATCATCTGGTTTTAAAGGGTTTCACTGGTGTGAGAGGGCATAAACTGAGATATAAAAAGTTTTTAAGGAGGTTCACAGGTTTCTTTGAGATTTAAGGGGGTTGGAGGACTTTTACAGGGTGAAAATGATTCTGAAACAGCTGCAAGTATAAACAAGATGAATTGACACATTGTTTACTGTCAGTTTATTCAGATACCAGAAAAAGCAACCATAACTGTGATAAGATCATGTTTACTGTCCTTCTCTGATTATAAAAGAAATGAATATTTTCTAAGTAGCACACTTGTCTGTGGTTGTCAGTTTGACTGTTCAGATGTTTTTACAGTGACCTTTTTAAAGCTATTTTATAACTTCATGTGCATTTTTTTTAGTTGACATGATGAGTTCCTCTGTCTTAGATTTAAATATTTAATGAACACCAATAACTTTCAATAAAGCTATTGAATAAAAAAATAGATGAAAAGAAACCCCTGATGCAGCAGAAACACCAGCTGGTCCTGGAGAACCTTCAGCATTGACTCAGCTGTCCTGAGGGGGGCAGTGCTGTGCTGTAGGACAACAACAAAATACACTCCAGTATTTAATCTAATAATCCAAAAAACAGGAAAGAAAGAAACTGTATGAATAAAACTAATAATGAATCCCTGTGTGGACCTTTTCTTTGATTTGATTTAATTTCTAAAGAGCAAAGATCTGAAGGACTGACGCTGGTCATGTCGGCTCTCAGTGCGGCCTGCAGGAGGCGCTGTGAGCTGAACATGTTCCTACAAGCGACGACTGAACAGGAAGTGACGCAGCATCACAACAGAGAGTGAAGATCCGCTGGAGAAGCTAACTGACGAGCAGTGCAGATAAAAAAAACCTGAGAGGTTCAGTTTTTATTTCTCACGGGAACAAACTCGTCTTCTCGGTAAAGGAGAGGACCGAAACTCCGCTAAGATGCCTGAAAGTAAGTTTGGAGCTCCAGAAGTCTGCTAGTTTATGATTTAGTTGCACGCTACTAGACCGTTAGCCTGCGTTAGCACCATGCTAGCCGACCTGATAGCCCAAGAGACATTTAACCTACATATGTCTGTAATCCTGGAAACTCAAATAAAACTTTAACTGAAGAATGTTTTACTAAACACTGTCAACGTTTAAGCACCCTCTTCATCAGGCTTAGTTAGTTTAGTATAGCTATACCGTGCTCGAGTCCGATAACATCACACCACATTTCATTCACATTTGAATAATTGTCCGTGAGTGGCCCTTAATTTTATATCAGCTACACAACTGTCTATTATTAAGTCTCTGTGTGCAGTTTACATGCTAACAAACGTTCAGTTTTTGCCATTAACAATCACATTTTCAATTAAATATAAATAATGAGATAGAAATGGAGCAGACATTTTCATCATAGAGACACTAAAAGGAATAAATGATGATTAAAAATAAGAACCTGAGAAAAGAACAAGAACTATTCATACGTAATTTAATACTAAATACAAACCATTGAAGGGAAACAACAATGTGTCTATATTCTGCTGAACTGAAACCAGCCTTTAGACTTACTAGAGACATAATCAAAGCCAAATGGATGGAGCCTTGAAACTGAGGTGTGTCTCAGTTTGTTTGTCTCTACTAGCTTACAGTTAAGTGGAAGAGTTCATGGCCAGCTGAATTTTCCTGGTGAAAATGTGTCGAGAACTTTTCCGGGAATTTTAACCGTATTTGCACTATGCAAACTTGTGTTTTTGAGGCTTTACTTTGGCCTTAAAAGAAGACGTTTCACCATGATACAAAAACTCAAGTACAGACAAGATTGCAGAAAGCCCCTCCGTGTACTGCAGTGTCCCCTGCTGTCACTCACTAATATGTGTGATATTCTTCATGCAGCTGAGAGTTACTCCAACCCTCTGGCTCCCGATGGCCATGAGGTGGAAGACCACAGAGCTGCTGCTCAGTGAGTATCAATACGCCACTTGTAGGTGTGTTTTACTCTGTGTGTGTCTGTGTATGTGTGTGTTAACCATGTATCTCTCTTCAGGTCCAAACTCACCAACGATGACTTCAGGAAGCTGCTTATGACACCTCGGGCGACGCCATCCTCGGCCCCGCCCTCCAAGTCCAGACACCATGAGTGAGTGACGACGGATAGAAACACGCCTGCTGTCAGGACAGAGTATCTCTGACCAGTGATGATGATGATGAAGGAAGTAACAGATTGTTTTGTTTTCCCAGAATGCCAAGAGACTACAATGAAGACGAGGATCCTGCAGCGAGAAGGAGGAAGAAGAAGAGGTGAGTGTTGATTGCATAATAATTCTTCTTACTGATCTCTGTGGTGTTTCTGTTGTTTGTTGACTGAACGAGAAGCCACTGCTCAGTCCGATCCAGACACAACTCTCTGCGCTATGACTTCTTTAGCAGCTTCTATGCTAACACAGGCGACCCTAGTACAGTGCCACATGGAGCCTCAGCTGTGATCTCCAGGTGATATGATCATATTACTGATTATTATTTTTTTTATTTTTTTGCAGCTACTATGCTAAGCTACGTCAGCAGGAGATGGAGCGTGAGAGAGAGCTGGCCGAGAAATACAGAGACCGAGCTCGAGAGAGAAGAGATGGAGTCAACAAAGATTATGAAGAGACAGAGCTGATTAGCACCACAGCTAACTACAGAGCTGTGGGACCCACTGCTGAGGCGTAAGTAACGCTTATGCCAACACTATTAGTTGTTTTGATGTCCTGTGTTATTAGCGTATATTTGTATTTATATCTGTTGTGTATTTTTCAGAGATAAATCTGCAGCAGAGAAACGTCGTCAGTTGATCCAGGAGTCCAAGTTCTTGGGAGGTGACATGGAGCATACTCACTTGGTGAAAGGTCTGGATTTCGCCCTGTTGCAGAAGGTGAGAGACGAGTTTACGTGGCGGCAAAACAGGAAGAACATTGTTTTGACTTTGGAGTGGTTACACATTATTACAGGCGGTTAGCCTTAATGCTAACCTGGTAGCTGTACCGGTCAGCAGCTTAAATTAGATACTGCTGAAATGAGATAGAAACAAACAGTTGCTATAAAATGAGCTGAATGGACTGTGTTCAGATGTAACTGATATTAGTCTGTTGACACTTCTGTAGGTCTTGATAAAAATGTGATTATTCTCTGAGAATTTTTCCACCTTGCAGGCTCATGTGACTAAACTGCAGTGTGTGTTGTGTGTTACAGGTGAGAGCTGAAATCACCAGTAAAGAGAAAGAAGA
This sequence comes from Pagrus pagrus, assembly GCF_965226575.1. NCBI lineage: Eukaryota > Metazoa > Chordata > Actinopteri > Spariformes > Sparidae > Pagrus > Pagrus pagrus. The sequence continues at coordinate 8,216,775 of NC_140198.1, forward strand.
AGAGGACATGATGGAGAAAGTCCAGAAAGAGGCAAAGTACGACACCACATTTGAACTTGATATAATGTTTCAGTTCTTTCTAAAATCAAAGAGCTGATTATGTTTTTCACAATATTAAATAAGACACATTTTTAGCAAACATAATGTTTTATTTCTACATTAATAATCAGATAAAATGATGCGAAACGTTTTTTAAAGCTTCAGTTAGAAACCTAGTTTTCTGCAAAAGAAGCTTAACTGATTAACTTCTCTGACATTTATTCAGATACTAATATATATATATATATATATATAGATATATATATATAAATATTTAATTATAATTAAAATGTAGTTTCTACAGTTGAATGAATCTTTTACTGTTGCTTGGTGTCACTTACTGTATTACTCAGCTCTTTCAAAATGTGGTTTTGCTATAAAAAGGATCAATCTTTATTCAAACAGCTCAGCCTAAACTGGACTCACTGAGAGTAACACCTTTTGTCTGTCTCACCTTTGACCTTTCTGTCCGTCTGTTTCAGGAAAGACATGGAGCCGGAGGAGAAGATCGAGTTTAAGACTCGTCTTGGTGAGACAGATCACTTGTTTAAAGTTTGAGCGGTAAGCTGTGATAAACTGTAATAGTAAAAGAATATTAACATCTCCTTCTGTCTCCCTCCTCAGGTAGGAATATCTACCGTATGGTGTTCAGGACGGGTCAGGTGGAGAGGAACGAGCTCTTCCTGCCCGGCAGGATGGCGTACGTGGTCGACTTGGATGATGAGTTCACTGACACCGACATCCCGACAACTCTGATCCGCAGCAAAGCTGACTGTCCAAGCATGGAGGTACTGAAACATCTGGATCTCCATCACAGTAAACATCTGTTTCACAGTTGTACAGTCTTCTCAGACTCAGTTCGTCGAAGTTTACAGTCTCCTCCACTGATGATACAGATGTTTAATGTTCAGGGAGCAGCTCTACTTCAGTGTCCCAGTTCTGATCCTGGTTCGTCTCTCAGGCTCCATGTCATTAATTATAATACTATCTATGTTTCTTTCAGGCTCAAACGACTCTGACCACCAACGACATTGTAATCTCGAAGCTGACCCAGATCCTGTCTTACCTCAGACAGGGAACACGACACAAGAAGATCAAGAAGAAGGACAAAGGTAACTTCATTTACACCTGCTGCTGTTTACAGCTCGACTCATTGGGACCACAGTTTCATTTGAATAGTTGGTGAAGGCTGCGTGGTTGCTGACATTATAATAAATGTGAGGCAGTGACTGTAGAGTTTGTTCAGTCTCACATAGTTATTTGTCTGAATGGTTTGAATCTGACATGTGGCCCTTTGCTACATATAATCCCCCCTGTCCTATCATTTCTTTGAGCTATTCTGCCAATAAAGGCATTAAAAAGCCCAAAAATATACATATAAAAACAGAAATAAAATAAAAATGTGAAACTCTGCCACCTGCTGGACAAAGTAAACAAGGCAGCAGTATTACTGAGCATCACACACAGATTGCTCCCTGCACATCTGGACCTCCTTTATGTACACAATAAAAGAAATCAATATCTGCATGAGCTAAAAAACTTATTTAGATTCCCAAAATTAATAACATCTAGTATTCATCACCTAAATGACTTAATCAGAATTGCACTGCGAGTAGCTCCAGAAACCCAACAGGAGCAACCGAGGAAGATCAAACTACAATAAAAATCAAATTAAAATATGTTACTGTGTGTTTGCTGTGCTTGGAGAAAAGTATCATGTATCAGAAGTATATAACATGGTTTATAAAAGACTGTAATGTAGCTCTAAGCAGATTTAAGAACATATCTAAGTTTTTATAAATGTTGATTACTTGTTCTAATTTCTCCTATGAATAAATGTTTTATATAACATTTATCATATTTTAATACAGCACATAACACTCAGGGTTTCAACATTCTCCAAATCCCCGATTTGATTTGACTTTCGATATTCATTTTCAAAACATTATTCAACACTGACAGCTATGCTATTGTTAGACTTAGACTCAATATTAAGCCCTGACAACTGTCATTTACATTTTCACATTCTTCTTTAAAAAGACGGGTGTTTCACAACACCTTGTCTTTGTCCTGGTGGCATTTTGCAGCTTAGGGTTTGCCAAGTTCAGGTAATATTCACCAAACATAAAGATTCCACAGTTCAACAAAAAACAACAGCCTTCAGTGATTCACAATAAACGACAAAAGATAGAAATCAGTTTGTTATAAAGTCTGGTGTCTCAAACCTGTCCAGAGTAAACCATCTTCTCATGTAAATTAATCAAGGATCTCTGGTTGTTATCAGTTTAGTTCAGTTCAGTGTTAAAGTGTCAAAAACCTTCTGTAGCTTGTTTCTCAAGGAGGATTCATGTTTGATAATCGATAAAGAAGCAAACTGTTATTTAAAGCTAATAACTCTTACTGTGTTTCAGGTAAACTGGATGAGAAGAGGGCTCCTGAGGCTGATCTGAGGTCAGTTCACAACAACACAAAATGAAGCTGCAACTTGTTTTTAGTTAACAGTCAGACAGAGTGTCTCAATCTGCATCTCTGCTTGTGTTTCAGTATCTTTGACGACGTAGGGGACTACATCCTGTCCACCACCTCGTCCTCCAAACCTCCCAAAGAGAAAGAGAGACACCGAGACAGAGAGCGCGAGCGAGAGAGAGAGAGAGAACGGGAGAGAGAGAGAGAGGACGACAGCAAGAGCAGGAGACACAGCTACTTTGAGAAACCACGAGGAGACGACCAGGTGATAAGAACGACACAGACAGACACACCGGTGTTTATTTATTTATTATTATTATTGTCTGAATCTAACTGTATCTCTGTCTTTGTATGTGTCTGCCTGCAGGTGATGGAGGTGGATACAGGTAAATCACTTCATTTATTTCTTGAAGGTGTCATCAGAATAAAGATGTTCGCCATAGTAGACGCGACAACTGCCTCATTAACTGCCTGTGTTTCTGTCCGTTAGGTCCTGGATCAGTCAGAGACCAGATCAAGATGATCAACGAGAAGTTTGCAGGAGCAGCAGGCAGCCAGTGGCCGGGCCAGGAACCATATCCTTCTGTAACACAAAGGGTTAACATGAGTGTAGTACGTGTACATAGGAGAGCAGTACTGTGTGTAGTATTACTGCAGTTCTGTTCCTTAACCAGGCTGAACGGGTTCTCAGAGGGGCGGCAAAGAACAGCTGGGAGATTTCTTCGGAGGATCAAACTCTTACGCAGAGTGTTACCCTGCTACGTAAGACACACACACACACACACACACACACACCCTATTTAGCTGATACCCTGCCACCTTTCCAGCTTCAAACTGTCTGGGGACTTTATTTTCCTCTGGAAAATATAAATATTTCTGAGTTTGTATTATTACCTCATTAATGTTGTAAATAAAATGTACAGTTTGAATTTGTTCTCCAAACCAGTTACCTAATACATTTAATTGCACACACAGATAAACATTTAGTTAATCGTGTGTTACTATTTTACCTCTGTGTGTGAGCAGGATGGACGACCTGGCTGTTGACAGTGATGAGGAGGTGGACTACAGTAAGATGGACCAGGTAACTACAACTCCAAGCATGCATCACTGCTTCGTTCAGTTTCTTATAAAGGATGAATTTATTGTTAGCAGCCAGTTTTAGCTTCAACGCTTCAGATTCCAAACTCACTTTCAAACACACTCTTAAACAATAAACAACAAATCTCTCAAACGTATTCAGAAGTTTTAAAATAAGTGCGTCAGATGTGAACACACAGACATGAAACGCATGTTGATACTTACACTTCCTGGGGATGTCTTTACCTCTGATGTCCAACCAGAATAAACATCCATAAATCCACTTAGATATTAAGAAGAAGAGGATTTCTTTCCCGCCTGATGTTGATTTTATAATTATATTAATATTTGTCCTGCTTCATGAACAGGTTTGAATGTGTTTCAGTGAAGCTGCAGTAGGAGGCGCTGTTGCATTGCAGCTCACTCTGTTACAGCAGATTTAGCCTTTAACAACTTTGAAGCTTTTATATAGTTTTATTTTTGATGAGTGTTGAAAAAAGTAAATTGTGCTGTTGAACCTGAATGTGAAGGAGTTCAGTCACAGAGCGAACAGGAAGTGAAAGTTGTCTGTTCTGTTTCAGGGTAATAAAAAGGGCCCGTTGGGTCGGTGGGACTTCGACACTCAGGAGGAATATTCAGACTACATGAACAACAAGGAGGCGCTGCCAAAGTATGTGATTGTTCCCTCAGCTCTGACTGACAGGCTCTGTCATTCTACCTGTTCCTCTCTCGTCTCTTGACTCCCTGTGCAGACACAAAGTTCAAAGACAAAATGGTTCTTGCTCTGCGGATACTATGTGTGTACGGTGTGTTGATGATGAAGTTTGTCCCTGCAGGGCTGCCTTCCAGTACGGCATCAAGATGTCTGAAGGCAGAAAGACTCGACGCTTCAAAGAGACCAACGAGAAGGCAGAACTGGACCGACAGTGGAAGAAGATCAGCGCGGTGAGTCAACATGTTCAAACCTCCTTGTGTTGAAACAGCCTGTAAACCATAAACAGACAGTAAACAGCTGGTAAACTCATGTTGAAACAGTCTGTAAACAAAAGTTAATCAGACAGTAAACTAAATGGACAGTAAACAGTCGGCAAACTGTTTACAGACCATTTTCTGTTTACTGCTTACTGACAAACAGTTAACAGTCAGTAAATGCTCTAAACAGTCAGTTAACTGTACACAGTCAGTAAAGTGATGAAGTCTAACTGTCTCTGTGTTTCAGATCATTGAGAAGAGGAAGAAGATGGAGGCCGACGGGTGAGTGCTTCCTGTTTTCTGTAGCTCATCGTCATCTGCTCAGCCAATCAGAAGAGAGCAGGCAGTCCTTTACTCTTGTGTATTAATTACATTTGTAAACACGACGATTAGATCAGCCGGTCGGTTCTGTTGATGTACAGGAAACGGTGTGTAAACGTGTGTTTGTGTTTCAGGGTGGACGTGAAGAGGCCCAAATACTGAAGACCGCTGCTCTCCATCAGGATGAATATTTATATCTGTTATTGACACAAACACATAATAGTCATGTGTCGATCTGTGAAGTGATTATTAGTTTTTATTGAAAGTGTAAAGAACCAGAAGTTCAGCAGTCAGTGATGATCAGCTTCAGACTTTAACCTCTTTTACACAAAGCTACAGTAACGAAGATACCATGTCA